>NC_084478.1:53678139-56078139 GCF_027409185.1 Cynocephalus volans
CTGGTTTTGGTATTATGGTGATGTTTGCTTCATAGAATGAGTTTGGGAGATTTGCCTCTGTTTCAGTCTTTTGGAATAGTTTGTAAAGAATTGGTGTCAATTCCTCTTTGAATGTTTGGTAAAATTCTGCTGTGAATCCATCTGGTCCTGGAGCTTTCTGATAACAGCTTCAATCTCCTTTATTGCTATTGGTCTGTTCAGATTTTCTACATCTTCATGGCTCAGTTTTGGGAGCTTGTGTGTGTCCAGAAATTTATCCATTTCCTCCAGATTTTCAAACTTGTTGGTGTATAGTTGTTTATAGTAGGCTCGAATGATTCCTTGTATTTCAGATGAATCAGTTGTAATATCGCCTTTTTCATTTCTAATTTTTGTTATTTGAATTTTCTCTGTTCTTTTTTTTTTGTTATCCATGCTAATGGTTTGTCAATTTTATTTATCTTTTCAAAAAACCAACTTTTTGATTCATTGATCTTTTGTATTGCTTTTTGTGTTTCAATTTCATTAAGTTCTGCTCTGATCTTAATGAGTTCTTTCCATCTGCTAACTTTAGGTTTGTATTGTTCTTGTTTTTCTAGATCTTTAAGGGGAAGTGTTAGGTTGTTCATATGCCATCTTTCCATTCTTCTGAGGTGAGCATTTAATGCAATAAATTTCCCCCTTAATACTGCTTTTGCAGTATCCCACAGGTTTGGGTATGATGTATGATTATTTTCATTGTTTCAGTATTTTTTTTGATTTCCTGCTTGATTTCTTCTTGGACCCATATGTCATTAAGTAGAATGCTGTTTAATTTCCATGTGTTTGTATAGTTTCCAGAATTTCGTTTGTTATTGATTTCTAGTTTTAATCCATTATGGTCTGAGAAAATACATGGGATAATTCCAATTTTTTAAAATTTGTTGAGACTTGATTTGTGACCTAATATGTGATCTATCTTGGGGAATGATCCATGTGCTGATGGGAAGAATGAATATTCTGAGGTTGTTGGATGGAATGTTCTGTAGATATCTGCCAAGTCCAATTGGTCTAGAGTATTGTTTAGATCTTGTGTTTCTCTGCTGATTCTTTGCCTAGATGATCTGTCCAATATTGGCAGTGGGGTGTTCAGGTCCCCTGCTATTATGGTATTAGTGTCTATTTCCTTCTTTAGGTCTAATAGAGTTTGTTTTATAAATCTGGGTGCTCCAACATTGGGTGCGTACATATTTATGATTGTTATGTCTTCTTGATGGATCAGTCCTTTTTTTTTTTTTTTTAATTTTATTTTGTCGATATACATTGTAGCTGATTAATGCTCCCCATCACCAAAACCTCCCTCCCTTCTCCCTCCCCCCCTCCCCCCCAACAATGTCCTTTCTGTTTGTTTGTTGTATCAACTTCAAATAATTGTGGTTGTTATATCTTCTTCCCCCCCCCCCCCCGGTTTGTGTGTGTGTGTGTGTATGTGTGTGTGTGAATTTATATATTAATTTTTAGCTCCCTCCAATAAGTGAGAACATGTGGTATTTCTCTTTCTGTGCCTGACTTGTTTCACTTAATATAATTCTCTCAAGGTCCATCCATGTTGTTGCAAATGGCAGTATTTCATTCGTTTTTATAGCTGAGTAGTATTCCATTGTGTAGATGTACCACATTTTCCGTATCCACTCATCCGATGATGGGCATTTGGGCTGGTTCCAACTCTTGGCTATTGTAAAGAGTGCTGCGATGAACATTGGGGAACAGGTATACCTTCGACTTGATGATTTCCATTCCTCTGAGTATATTCCCAGCAGTGGGATAGCTGGGTCATATGGCAGATCTATCTGCAATTGTTTGAGGAACCTCCATACCATTTTCCATAGAGGCTGCACCATTTTGCAGTCCCACCAACAATGTATGAGAGTTCCTTTCTCTCTGCAACCTCGCCAGCATTTATCGTTCAGAGTCTTTTGGATTTCAGCCATCCAAACTGGGGTGAGATGGTACCTCAGTGTAGTTTTGATTTGCATTTCCCAGATGCTGAGTGATGTTGAGCAGTTTTTCATATGTCTGTTGGCCATTTGTATATCTTCCTTAGAGAAATGCCTAATTAGCTCTTTTGCCCATTTTTTAATTGGGTTGCTTGTTTTTTTCTTGTAAAGTTGTTTGAGTTCCTTATATATTCTGGATATTAATCCTTTGTCAGATGTATATTTTGCAAATATTTTCTCCCACTCTGTTGGTTGTGTTTTAACTCTGTTAATTATTTCTTTTGCTGTGCAGAAGCTCTTTAGTTTGATATAAACCCATTTGTTTATTTTTCCTTTGGTTTCCCATGCTTTTGGGGTCGTATTCATGAAGTCTGTGTCCAGTCCTATTTCCTGAAGTGTCTTTCCTATGTTTTCTTTAAGAAGTTTTATTGTTTCAGGGTGTTTATTTAATTCTTTAATCCATTTTGAGTTGACTTTAGTGTATGGTGAAAGGTATGGGTCTTGTTTCATTCTCTTGCATATTGATATCCAGTTCTCCCAGCACCATTTGTTAAAGAAGCAGTCTCTTCCCCAGTGTGTAGGCTTGGTGCCTTTGTCAAAGATCAGATGGCTGTAGGTGTGTGGGTTGATTTCTGGATTCTCTATTCTCTTCCATTAATCAGTGTGTCTGTTTTTATGCCAGTACCATACTGTTTTGGTTATTATAGCTTTGTAGTATAGTTTAAAGTAAGGTAGTGTCATGCCTCCAGCTTTATTTATTTTGCTCAGCAGTGCTTAGGCTATGCGTGGTCTTTTGTTATTCCATATAAATGTCTAGATAGTTCTTTCCATTTCTGAGAAAACTGTCATTGGAATTTTGATGGGGATTGCATTAAATTTGTATATCACTTTAGGTAGTATGGACATTTTCACTATGTTGATTCTTCCAATCCAAGAGCATGGGATATCTTTCCATCTTCTTGTATCCTCTCTAATTTCTCTCAGCAGTGGTTTGTGGTTCTCATTATAGATATTTTTCATATCCTTGCTTAAGTCTATTCCTAAGTATTTTAGTTTTTTGGTGGCTATTGTAAATGGGCAGGCTTTCAAGATTTCTCTTTCTGCATGTTCACTATTGGAGAATAGAAATGCTACTGATTTTTGTGTGTTGATTTTGTATCCTGCTACTGTGCTGAAATCATTTATCAGCTCAAAGAGTTTTTCTGTAGAGGCTTTAGGCTGATCAATATATAGGATCATGTCATCTGCAAACAGGGACAGTTTGACTTCATCTTTTCCAATCTGGATGCCCTTTATTTCCTTCTCTTCTCTGATTGCTCTGGCTAGTACTTCCAACACTATGTTGAATAGGAGTGGTGAGAGTGGGCATCCTTGTTTAGTTCCTGTTCTTAAAAGAAAAGCTTTCAGCTTTTCCCCATTCAGGATGATATTGGCAGTGGGTTTGGCATATATGGCTTTAATTATGTTGAGATACTTTCCCTCTATACCTAACTTATAGAGGGTCTTTGTCATGAATGAGTGCTGAACTTTATCAAATGCTTTTTCAGCATCTATATAGATGATCATATGGTACTTGTGTTTGAGTTTATTAATATGGTGTATCACATTTATTGATTTGCATATGTTGAACCAACTTTGCATCCCTGGGATGAATCCCACTTGATCGTGGTGAATAATTTTGCATATGTGCTGCTGTATTCTGTTTGCTAGTATTTTATTGAGGATTTTTGCATCTATATTCATCAAGGATATTGGCCTGTAGTTTTCTTTTTTGGTTATATCTTTACCTGGTTTTGGTATTATGGTGATGTTTGCTTCATAGAATGAGTTTGGGAGATTTGCCTCTGTTTCAGTCTTTTGGAATAGTTTGTAAAGAATTGGTGTCAATTCCTCTTTGAATGTTTGGTAAAATTCTGCTGTGAATCCATCTGGTCCTGGAGCTTTCTGATAACAGCTTCAATCTCCTTTATTGCTATTGGTCTGTTCAGATTTTCTACATCTTCATGGCTCAGTTTTGGGAGCTTGTGTGTGTCCAGAAATTTATCCATTTCCTCCAGATTTTCAAACTTGTTGGTGTATAGTTGTTTATAGTAGGCTCGAATGATTCCTTGTATTTCAGATGAATCAGTTGTAATATCGCCTTTTTCATTTCTAAGTTTTGTTATTTGAATTTTCTCTGTTCTTTTTTTTTTGTTATCCATGCTAATGGTTTGTCAATTTTATTTATCTTTTCAAAAAACCAACTTTTTGATTCATTGATCTTTTGTATTGCTTTTTGTGTTTCAATTTCATTAAGTTCTGCTCTGATCTTAATGAGTTCTTTCCATCTGCTAACTTTAGGTTTGTATTGTTCTTGTTTTTCTAGATCTTTAAGGGGAAGTGTTAGGTTGTTCATATGCCATCTTTCCATTCTTCTGAGGTGAGCATTTAATGCAATAAATTTCCCCCTTAATACTGCTTTTGCAGTATCCCACAGGTTTGGGTATGATGTATGATTATTTTCATTGTTTCAGTATTTTTTTTGATTTCCTGCTTGATTTCTTCTTGGACCCATATGTCATTAAGTAGAATGCTGTTTAATTTCCATGTGTTTGTATAGTTTCCAGAATTTCGTTTGTTATTGATTTCTAGTTTTAATCCATTATGGTCTGAGAAAATACATGGGATAATTCCAATTTTTTAAAATTTGTTGAGACTTGATTTGTGACCTAATATGTGATCTATCTTGGGGAATGATCCATGTGCTGATGGGAAGAATGAATATTCTGAGGTTGTTGGATGGAATGTTCTGTAGATATCTGCCAAGTCCAATTGGTCTAGAGTATTGTTTAGATCTTGTGTTTCTCTGCTGATTCTTTGCCTAGATGATCTGTCCAATATTGGCAGTGGGGTGTTCAGGTCCCCTGCTATTATGGTATTAGTGTCTATTTCCTTCTTTAGGTCTAATAGAGTTTGTTTTATAAATCTGGGTGCTCCAACATTGGGTGCGTACATATTTATGATTGTTATGTCTTCTTGATGGATCAGTCCTTTTTTTTTTTTTTTTAATTTTATTTTGTCGATATACATTGTAGCTGATTAATGCTCCCCATCACCAAAACCTCCCTCCCTTCTCCCTCCCCCCCTCCCCCCCAACAATGTCCTTTCTGTTTGTTTGTTGTATCAACTTCAAATAATTGTGGTTGTTATATCTTCTTCCCCCCCCCCCCCGGTTTGTGTGTGTGTGTGTGTATGTGTGTGTGTGAATTTATATATTAATTTTTAGCTCCCTCCAATAAGTGAGAACATGTGGTATTTCTCTTTCTGTGCCTGACTTGTTTCACTTAATATAATTCTCTCAAGGTCCATCCATGTTGTTGCAAATGGCAGTATTTCATTCGTTTTTATAGCTGAGTAGTATTCCATTGTGTAGATGTACCACATTTTCCGTATCCACTCATCCGATGATGGGCATTTGGGCTGGTTCCAACTCTTGGCTATTGTAAAGAGTGCTGCGATGAACATTGGGGAACAGGTATACCTTCGACTTGATGATTTCCATTCCTCTGAGTATATTCCCAGCAGTGGGATAGCTGGGTCATATGGCAGATCTATCTGCAATTGTTTGAGGAACCTCCATACCATTTTCCATAGAGGCTGCACCATTTTGCAGTCCCACCAACAATGTATGAGAGTTCCTTTCTCTCTGCAACCTCGCCAGCATTTATCGTTCAGAGTCTTTTGGATTTCAGCCATCCAAACTGGGGTGAGATGGTACCTCAGTGTAGTTTTGATTTGCATTTCCCAGATGCTGAGTGATGTTGAGCAGTTTTTCATATGTCTGTTGGCCATTTGTATATCTTCCTTAGAGAAATGCCTAATTAGCTCTTTTGCCCATTTTTTAATTGGGTTGCTTGTTTTTTTCTTGTAAAGTTGTTTGAGTTCCTTATATATTCTGGATATTAATCCTTTGTCAGATGTATATTTTGCAAATATTTTCTCCCACTCTGTTGGTTGTGTTTTAACTCTGTTAATTATTTCTTTTGCTGTGCAGAAGCTCTTTAGTTTGATATAAACCCATTTGTTTATTTTTCCTTTGGTTTCCCATGCTTTTGGGGTCGTATTCATGAAGTCTGTGTCCAGTCCTATTTCCTGAAGTGTCTTTCCTATGTTTTCTTTAAGAAGTTTTATTGTTTCAGGGTGTTTATTTAATTCTTTAATCCATTTTGAGTTGACTTTAGTGTATGGTGAAAGGTATGGGTCTTGTTTCATTCTCTTGCATATTGATATCCAGTTCTCCCAGCACCATTTGTTAAAGAAGCAGTCTCTTCCCCAGTGTGTAGGCTTGGTGCCTTTGTCAAAGATCAGATGGCTGTAGGTGTGTGGGTTGATTTCTGGATTCTCTATTCTCTTCCATTAATCAGTGTGTCTGTTTTTATGCCAGTACCATACTGTTTTGGTTATTATAGCTTTGTAGTATAGTTTAAAGTAAGGTAGTGTCATGCCTCCAGCTTTATTTATTTTGCTCAGCAGTGCTTAGGCTATGCGTGGTCTTTTGTTATTCCATATAAATGTCTAGATAGTTCTTTCCATTTCTGAGAAAACTGTCATTGGAATTTTGATGGGGATTGCATTAAATTTGTATATCACTTTAGGTAGTATGGACATTTTCACTATGTTGATTCTTCCAATCCAAGAGCATGGGATATCTTTCCATCTTCTTGTATCCTCTCTAATTTCTCTCAGCAGTGGTTTGTGGTTCTCATTATAGATATTTTTCATATCCTTGCTTAAGTCTATTCCTAAGTATTTTAGTTTTTTGGTGGCTATTGTAAATGGGCAGGCTTTCAAGATTTCTCTTTCTGCATGTTCACTATTGGAGAATAGAAATGCTACTGATTTTTGTGTGTTGATTTTGTATCCTGCTACTGTGCTGAAATCATTTATCAGCTCAAAGAGTTTTTCTGTAGAGGCTTTAGGCTGATCAATATATAGGATCATGTCATCTGCAAACAGGGACAGTTTGACTTCATCTTTTCCAATCTGGATGCCCTTTATTTCCTTCTCTTCTCTGATTGCTCTGGCTAGTACTTCCAACACTATGTTGAATAGGAGTGGTGAGAGTGGGCATCCTTGTTTAGTTCCTGTTCTTAAAAGAAAAGCTTTCAGCTTTTCCCCATTCAGGATGATATTGGCAGTGGGTTTGGCATATATGGCTTTAATTATGTTGAGATACTTTCCCTCTATACCTAACTTATAGAGGGTCTTTGTCATGAATGAGTGCTGAACTTTATCAAATGCTTTTTCAGCATCTATATAGATGATCATATGGTACTTGTGTTTGAGTTTATTAATATGGTGTATCACATTTATTGATTTGCATATGTTGAACCAACTTTGCATCCCTGGGATGAATCCCACTTGATCGTGGTGAATAATTTTGCATATGTGCTGCTGTATTCTGTTTGCTAGTATTTTATTGAGGATTTTTGCATCTATATTCATCAAGGATATTGGCCTGTAGTTTTCTTTTTTGGTTATATCTTTACCTGGTTTTGGTATTATGGTGATGTTTGCTTCATAGAATGAGTTTGGGAGATTTGCCTCTGTTTCAGTCTTTTGGAATAGTTTGTAAAGAATTGGTGTCAATTCCTCTTTGAATGTTTGGTAAAATTCTGCTGTGAATCCATCTGGTCCTGGAGCTTTCTGATAACAGCTTCAATCTCCTTTATTGCTATTGGTCTGTTCAGATTTTCTACATCTTCATGGCTCAGTTTTGGGAGCTTGTGTGTGTCCAGAAATTTATCCATTTCCTCCAGATTTTCAAACTTGTTGGTGTATAGTTGTTTATAGTAGGCTCGAATGATTCCTTGTATTTCAGATGAATCAGTTGTAATATCGCCTTTTTCATTTCTAAGTTTTGTTATTTGAATTTTCTCTGTTCTTTTTTTTTTGTTATCCATGCTAATGGTTTGTCAATTTTATTTATCTTTTCAAAAAACCAACTTTTTGATTCATTGATCTTTTGTATTGCTTTTTGTGTTTCAATTTCATTAAGTTCTGCTCTGATCTTAATGAGTTCTTTCCATCTGCTAACTTTAGGTTTGTATTGTTCTTGTTTTTCTAGATCTTTAAGGGGAAGTGTTAGGTTGTTCATATGCCATCTTTCCATTCTTCTGAGGTGAGCATTTAATGCAATAAATTTCCCCCTTAATACTGCTTTTGCAGTATCCCACAGGTTTGGGTATGATGTATGATTATTTTCATTGTTTCAGTATTTTTTTTGATTTCCTGCTTGATTTCTTCTTGGACCCATATGTCATTAAGTAGAATGCTGTTTAATTTCCATGTGTTTGTATAGTTTCCAGAATTTCGTTTGTTATTGATTTCTAGTTTTAATCCATTATGGTCTGAGAAAATACATGGGATAATTCCAATTTTTTAAAATTTGTTGAGACTTGATTTGTGACCTAATATGTGATCTATCTTGGGGAATGATCCATGTGCTGATGGGAAGAATGAATATTCTGAGGTTGTTGGATGGAATGTTCTGTAGATATCTGCCAAGTCCAATTGGTCTAGAGTATTGTTTAGATCTTGTGTTTCTCTGCTGATTCTTTGCCTAGATGATCTGTCCAATATTGGCAGTGGGGTGTTCAGGTCCCCTGCTATTATGGTATTAGTGTCTATTTCCTTCTTTAGGTCTAATAGAGTTTGTTTTATAAATCTGGGTGCTCCAACATTGGGTGCGTACATATTTATGATTGTTATGTCTTCTTGATGGATCAGTCCTTTTTTTTTTTTTTTTAATTTTATTTTGTCGATATACATTGTAGCTGATTAATGCTCCCCATCACCAAAACCTCCCTCCCTTCTCCCTCCCCCCCTCCCCCCCAACAATGTCCTTTCTGTTTGTTTGTTGTATCAACTTCAAATAATTGTGGTTGTTATATCTTCTTCCCCCCCCCCCCGGTTTGTGTGTGTGTGTGTGTATGTGTGTGTGTGAATTTATATATTAATTTTTAGCTCCCTCCAATAAGTGAGAACATGTGGTATTTCTCTTTCTGTGCCTGACTTGTTTCACTTAATATAATTCTCTCAAGGTCCATCCATGTTGTTGCAAATGGCAGTATTTCATTCGTTTTTATAGCTGAGTAGTATTCCATTGTGTAGATGTACCACATTTTCCGTATCCACTCATCCGATGATGGGCATTTGGGCTGGTTCCAACTCTTGGCTATTGTAAAGAGTGCTGCGATGAACATTGGGGAACAGGTATACCTTCGACTTGATGATTTCCATTCCTCTGAGTATATTCCCAGCAGTGGGATAGCTGGGTCATATGGCAGATCTATCTGCAATTGTTTGAGGAACCTCCATACCATTTTCCATAGAGGCTGCACCATTTTGCAGTCCCACCAACAATGTATGAGAGTTCCTTTCTCTCTGCAACCTCGCCAGCATTTATCGTTCAGAGTCTTTTGGATTTCAGCCATCCAAACTGGGGTGAGATGGTACCTCAGTGTAGTTTTGATTTGCATTTCCCAGATGCTGAGTGATGTTGAGCAGTTTTTCATATGTCTGTTGGCCATTTGTATATCTTCCTTAGAGAAATGCCTAATTAGCTCTTTTGCCCATTTTTTAATTGGGTTGCTTGTTTTTTTCTTGTAAAGTTGTTTGAGTTCCTTATATATTCTGGATATTAATCCTTTGTCAGATGTATATTTTGCAAATATTTTCTCCCACTCTGTTGGTTGTGTTTTAACTCTGTTAATTATTTCTTTTGCTGTGCAGAAGCTCTTTAGTTTGATATAAACCCATTTGTTTATTTTTCCTTTGGTTTCCCATGCTTTTGGGGTCGTATTCATGAAGTCTGTGTCCAGTCCTATTTCCTGAAGTGTCTTTCCTATGTTTTCTTTAAGAAGTTTTATTGTTTCAGGGTGTTTATTTAATTCTTTAATCCATTTTGAGTTGACTTTAGTGTATGGTGAAAGGTATGGGTCTTGTTTCATTCTCTTGCATATTGATATCCAGTTCTCCCAGCACCATTTGTTAAAGAAGCAGTCTCTTCCCCAGTGTGTAGGCTTGGTGCCTTTGTCAAAGATCAGATGGCTGTAGGTGTGTGGGTTGATTTCTGGATTCTCTATTCTCTTCCATTAATCAGTGTGTCTGTTTTTATGCCAGTACCATACTGTTTTGGTTATTATAGCTTTGTAGTATAGTTTAAAGTAAGGTAGTGTCATGCCTCCAGCTTTATTTATTTTGCTCAGCAGTGCTTAGGCTATGCGTGGTCTTTTGTTATTCCATATAAATGTCTAGATAGTTCTTTCCATTTCTGAGAAAACTGTCATTGGAATTTTGATGGGGATTGCATTAAATTTGTATATCACTTTAGGTAGTATGGACATTTTCACTATGTTGATTCTTCCAATCCAAGAGCATGGGATATCTTTCCATCTTCTTGTATCCTCTCTAATTTCTCTCAGCAGTGGTTTGTGGTTCTCATTATAGATATTTTTCATATCCTTGCTTAAGTCTATTCCTAAGTATTTTAGTTTTTTGGTGGCTATTGTAAATGGGCAGGCTTTCAAGATTTCTCTTTCTGCATGTTCACTATTGGAGAATAGAAATGCTACTGATTTTTGTGTGTTGATTTTGTATCCTGCTACTGTGCTGAAATCATTTATCAGCTCAAAGAGTTTTTCTGTAGAGGCTTTAGGCTGATCAATATATAGGATCATGTCATCTGCAAACAGGGACAGTTTGACTTCATCTTTTCCAATCTGGATGCCCTTTATTTCCTTCTCTTCTCTGATTGCTCTGGCTAGTACTTCCAACACTATGTTGAATAGGAGTGGTGAGAGTGGGCATCCTTGTTTAGTTCCTGTTCTTAAAAGAAAAGCTTTCAGCTTTTCCCCATTCAGGATGATATTGGCAGTGGGTTTGGCATATATGGCTTTAATTATGTTGAGATACTTTCCCTCTATACCTAACTTATAGAGGGTCTTTGTCATGAATGAGTGCTGAACTTTATCAAATGCTTTTTCAGCATCTATATAGATGATCATATGGTACTTGTGTTTGAGTTTATTAATATGGTGTATCACATTTATTGATTTGCATATGTTGAACCAACTTTGCATCCCTGGGATGAATCCCACTTGATCGTGGTGAATAATTTTGCATATGTGCTGCTGTATTCTGTTTGCTAGTATTTTATTGAGGATTTTTGCATCTATATTCATCAAGGATATTGGCCTGTAGTTTTCTTTTTTGGTTATATCTTTACCTGGTTTTGGTATTATGGTGATGTTTGCTTCATAGAATGAGTTTGGGAGATTTGCCTCTGTTTCAGTCTTTTGGAATAGTTTGTAAAGAATTGGTGTCAATTCCTCTTTGAATGTTTGGTAAAATTCTGCTGTGAATCCATCTGGTCCTGGAGCTTTCTGATAACAGCTTCAATCTCCTTTATTGCTATTGGTCTGTTCAGATTTTCTACATCTTCATGGCTCAGTTTTGGGAGCTTGTGTGTGTCCAGAAATTTATCCATTTCCTCCAGATTTTCAAACTTGTTGGTGTATAGTTGTTTATAGTAGGCTCGAATGATTCCTTGTATTTCAGATGAATCAGTTGTAATATCGCCTTTTTCATTTCTAAGTTTTGTTATTTGAATTTTCTCTGTTCTTTTTTTTTTGTTATCCATGCTAATGGTTTGTCAATTTTATTTATCTTTTCAAAAAACCAACTTTTTGATTCATTGATCTTTTGTATTGCTTTTTGTGTTTCAATTTCATTAAGTTCTGCTCTGATCTTAATGAGTTCTTTCCATCTGCTAACTTTAGGTTTGTATTGTTCTTGTTTTTCTAGATCTTTAAGGGGAAGTGTTAGGTTGTTCATATGCCATCTTTCCATTCTTCTGAGGTGAGCATTTAATGCAATAAATTTCCCCCTTAATACTGCTTTTGCAGTATCCCACAGGTTTGGGTATGATGTATGATTATTTTCATTGTTTCAGTATTTTTTTTGATTTCCTGCTTGATTTCTTCTTGGACCCATATGTCATTAAGTAGAATGCTGTTTAATTTCCATGTGTTTGTATAGTTTCCAGAATTTCGTTTGTTATTGATTTCTAGTTTTAATCCATTATGGTCTGAGAAAATACATGGGATAATTCCAATTTTTTAAAATTTGTTGAGACTTGATTTGTGACCTAATATGTGATCTATCTTGGGGAATGATCCATGTGCTGATGGGAAGAATGAATATTCTGAGGTTGTTGGATGGAATGTTCTGTAGATATCTGCCAAGTCCAATTGGTCTAGAGTATTGTTTAGATCTTGTGTTTCTCTGCTGATTCTTTGCCTAGATGATCTGTCCAATATTGGCAGTGGGGTGTTCAGGTCCCCTGCTATTATGGTATTAGTGTCTATTTCCTTCTTTAGGTCTAATAGAGTTTGTTTTATAAATCTGGGTGCTCCAACATTGGGTGCGTACATATTTATGATTGTTATGTCTTCTTGATGGATCAGTCCTTTTTTTTTTTTTTTTAATTTTATTTTGTCGATATACATTGTAGCTGATTAATGCTCCCCATCACCAAAACCTCCCTCCCTTCTCCCTCCCCCCCTCCCCCCCAACAATGTCCTTTCTGTTTGTTTGTTGTATCAACTTCAAATAATTGTGGTTGTTATATCTTCTTCCCCCCCCCCCCGGTTTGTGTGTGTGTGTGTGTATGTGTGTGTGTGAATTTATATATTAATTTTTAGCTCCCTCCAATAAGTGAGAACATGTGGTATTTCTCTTTCTGTGCCTGACTTGTTTCACTTAATATAATTCTCTCAAGGTCCATCCATGTTGTTGCAAATGGCAGTATTTCATTCGTTTTTATAGCTGAGTAGTATTCCATTGTGTAGATGTACCACATTTTCCGTATCCACTCATCCGATGATGGGCATTTGGGCTGGTTCCAACTCTTGGCTATTGTAAAGAGTGCTGCGATGAACATTGGGGAACAGGTATACCTTCGACTTGATGATTTCCATTCCTCTGAGTATATTCCCAGCAGTGGGATAGCTGGGTCATATGGCAGATCTATCTGCAATTGTTTGAGGAACCTCCATACCATTTTCCATAGAGGCTGCACCATTTTGCAGTCCCACCAACAATGTATGAGAGTTCCTTTCTCTCTGCAACCTCGCCAGCATTTATCGTTCAGAGTCTTTTGGATTTCAGCCATCCAAACTGGGGTGAGATGGTACCTCAGTGTAGTTTTGATTTGCATTTCCCAGATGCTGAGTGATGTTGAGCAGTTTTTCATATGTCTGTTGGCCATTTGTATATCTTCCTTAGAGAAATGCCTAATTAGCTCTTTTGCCCATTTTTTAATTGGGTTGCTTGTTTTTTTCTTGTAAAGTTGTTTGAGTTCCTTATATATTCTGGATATTAATCCTTTGTCAGATGTATATTTTGCAAATATTTTCTCCCACTCTGTTGGTTGTGTTTTAACTCTGTTAATTATTTCTTTTGCTGTGCAGAAGCTCTTTAGTTTGATATAAACCCATTTGTTTATTTTTCCTTTGGTTTCCCATGCTTTTGGGGTCGTATTCATGAAGTCTGTGTCCAGTCCTATTTCCTGAAGTGTCTTTCCTATGTTTTCTTTAAGAAGTTTTATTGTTTCAGGGTGTTTATTTAATTCTTTAATCCATTTTGAGTTGACTTCAGTGTATGGTGAAAGGTATGGGTCTTGTTTCATTCTCTTGCATATTGATATCCAGTTCTCCCAGCACCATTTGTTAAAGAAGCAGTCTCTTCCCCAGTGTGTAGGCTTGGTGCCTTTGTCAAAGATCAGATGGCTGTAGGTGTGTGGGTTGATTTCTGGATTCTCTATTCTCTTCCATTAATCAGTGTGTCTGTTTTTATGCCAGTACCATACTGTTTTGGTTATTATAGCTTTGTAGTATAGTTTAAAGTAAGGTAGTGTCATGCCTCCAGCTTTATTTATTTTGCTCAGCAGTGCTTAGGCTATGCGTGGTCTTTTGTTATTCCATATAAATGTCTAGATAGTTCTTTCCATTTCTGAGAAAACTGTCATTGGAATTTTGATGGGGATTGCATTAAATTTGTATATCACTTTAGGTAGTATGGACATTTTCACTATGTTGATTCTTCCAATCCAAGAGCATGGGATATCTTTCCATCTTCTTGTATCCTCTCTAATTTCTCTCAGCAGTGGTTTGTGGTTCTCATTATAGATATTTTTCATATCCTTGCTTAAGTCTATTCCTAAGTATTTTAGTTTTTTGGTGGCTATTGTAAATGGGCAGGCTTTCAAGATTTCTCTTTCTGCATGTTCACTATTGGAGAATAGAAATGCTACTGATTTTTGTGTGTTGATTTTGTATCCTGCTACTGTGCTGAAATCATTTATCAGCTCAAAGAGTTTTTCTGTAGAGGCTTTAGGCTGATCAATATATAGGATCATGTCATCTGCAAACAGGGACAGTTTGACTTCATCTTTTCCAATCTGGATGCCCTTTATTTCCTTCTCTTCTCTGATTGCTCTGGCTAGTACTTCCAACACTATGTTGAATAGGAGTGGTGAGAGTGGGCATCCTTGTTTAGTTCCTGTTCTTAAAAGAAAAGCTTTCAGCTTTTCCCCATTCAGGATGATATTGGCAGTGGGTTTGGCATATATGGCTTTAATTATGTTGAGATACTTTCCCTCTATACCTAACTTATAGAGGGTCTTTGTCATGAATGAGTGCTGAACTTTATCAAATGCTTTTTCAGCATCTATATAGATGATCATATGGTACTTGTGTTTGAGTTTATTAATATGGTGTATCACATTTATTGATTTGCATATGTTGAACCAACTTTGCATCCCTGGGATGAATCCCACTTGATCGTGGTGAATAATTTTGCATATGTGCTGCTGTATTCTGTTTGCTAGTATTTTATTGAGGATTTTTGCATCTATATTCATCAAGGATATTGGCCTGTAGTTTTCTTTTTTGGTTATATCTTTACCTGGTTTTGGTATTATGGTGATGTTTGCTTCATAGAATGAGTTTGGGAGATTTGCCTCTGTTTCAGTCTTTTGGAATAGTTTGTAAAGAATTGGTGTCAATTCCTCTTTGAATGTTTGGTAAAATTCTGCTGTGAATCCATCTGGTCCTGGAGCTTTCTGATAACAGCTTCAATCTCCTTTATTGCTATTGGTCTGTTCAGATTTTCTACATCTTCATGGCTCAGTTTTGGGAGCTTGTGTGTGTCCAGAAATTTATCCATTTCCTCCAGATTTTCAAACTTGTTGGTGTATAGTTGTTTATAGTAGGCTCGAATGATTCCTTGTATTTCAGATGAATCAGTTGTAATATCGCCTTTTTCATTTCTAAGTTTTGTTATTTGAATTTTCTCTGTTCTTTTTTTTTTTTGTTATCCATGCTAATGGTTTGTCAATTTTATTTATCTTTTCAAAAAACCAACTTTTTGATTCATTGATCTTTTGTATTGCTTTTTGTGTTTCAATTTCATTAAGTTCTGCTCTGATCTTAATGAGTTCTTTCCATCTGCTAACTTTAGGTTTGTATTGTTCTTGTTTTTCTAGATCTTTAAGGGGAAGTGTTAGGTTGTTCATATGCCATCTTTCCATTCTTCTGAGGTGAGCATTTAATGCAATAAATTTCCCCCTTAATACTGCTTTTGCAGTATCCCACAGGTTTGGGTATGATGTATGATTATTTTCATTGTTTCAGTATTTTTTTTGATTTCCTGCTTGATTTCTTCTTGGACCCATATGTCATTAAGTAGAATGCTGTTTAATTTCCATGTGTTTGTATAGTTTCCAGAATTTCGTTTGTTATTGATTTCTAGTTTTAATCCATTATGGTCTGAGAAAATACATGGGATAATTCCAATTTTTTAAAATTTGTTGAGACTTGATTTGTGACCTAATATGTGATCTATCTTGGGGAATGATCCATGTGCTGATGGGAAGAATGAATATTCTGAGGTTGTTGGATGGAATGTTCTGTAGATATCTGCCAAGTCCAATTGGTCTAGAGTATTGTTTAGATCTTGTGTTTCTCTGCTGATTCTTTGCCTAGATGATCTGTCCAATATTGGCAGTGGGGTGTTCAGGTCCCCTGCTATTATGGTATTAGTGTCTATTTCCTTCTTTAGGTCTAATAGAGTTTGTTTTATAAATCTGGGTGCTCCAACATTGGGTGCGTACATATTTATGATTGTTATGTCTTCTTGATGGATCAGTCCTTTTTTTTTTTTTTTTTTAATTTTATTTTGTCGATATACATTGTAGCTGATTAATGCTCCCCATCACCAAAACCTCCCTCCCTTCTCCCTCCCCCCCTCCCCCCCAACAATGTCCTTTCTGTTTGTTTGTTGTATCAACTTCAAATAATTGTGGTTGTTATATCTTCTTCCCCCCCCCCCGGTTTGTGTGTGTGTGTGTGTATGTGTGTGTGTGAATTTATATATTAATTTTTAGCTCCCTCCAATAAGTGAGAACATGTGGTATTTCTCTTTCTGTGCCTGACTTGTTTCACTTAATATAATTCTCTCAAGGTCCATCCATGTTGTTGCAAATGGCAGTATTTCATTCGTTTTTATAGCTGAGTAGTATTCCATTGTGTAGATGTACCACATTTTCCGTATCCACTCATCCGATGATGGGCATTTGGGCTGGTTCCAACTCTTGGCTATTGTAAAGAGTGCTGCGATGAACATTGGGGAACAGGTATACCTTCGACTTGATGATTTCCATTCCTCTGAGTATATTCCCAGCAGTGGGATAGCTGGGTCATATGGCAGATCTATCTGCAATTGTTTGAGGAACCTCCATACCATTTTCCATAGAGGCTGCACCATTTTGCAGTCCCACCAACAATGTATGAGAGTTCCTTTCTCTCTGCAACCTCGCCAGCATTTATCGTTCAGAGTCTTTTGGATTTCAGCCATCCAAACTGGGGTGAGATGGTACCTCAGTGTAGTTTTGATTTGCATTTCCCAGATGCTGAGTGATGTTGAGCAGTTTTTCATATGTCTGTTGGCCATTTGTATATCTTCCTTAGAGAAATGCCTAATTAGCTCTTTTGCCCATTTTTTAATTGGGTTGCTTGTTTTTTTCTTGTAAAGTTGTTTGAGTTCCTTATATATTCTGGATATTAATCCTTTGTCAGATGTATATTTTGCAAATATTTTCTCCCACTCTGTTGGTTGTGTTTTAACTCTGTTAATTATTTCTTTTGCTGTGCAGAAGCTCTTTAGTTTGATATAAACCCATTTGTTTATTTTTCCTTTGGTTTCCCATGCTTTTGGGGTCGTATTCATGAAGTCTGTGTCCAGTCCTATTTCCTGAAGTGTCTTTCCTATGTTTTCTTTAAGAAGTTTTATTGTTTCAGGGTGTTTATTTAATTCTTTAATCCATTTTGAGTTGACTTTAGTGTATGGTGAAAGGTATGGGTCTTGTTTCATTCTCTTGCATATTGATATCCAGTTCTCCCAGCACCATTTGTTAAAGAAGCAGTCTCTTCCCCAGTGTGTAGGCTTGGTGCCTTTGTCAAAGATCAGATGGCTGTAGGTGTGTGGGTTGATTTCTGGATTCTCTATTCTCTTCCATTAATCAGTGTGTCTGTTTTTATGCCAGTACCATACTGTTTTGGTTATTATAGCTTTGTAGTATAGTTTAAAGTAAGGTAGTGTCATGCCTCCAGCTTTATTTATTTTGCTCAGCAGTGCTTAGGCTATGCGTGGTCTTTTGTTATTCCATATAAATGTCTAGATAGTTCTTTCCATTTCTGAGAAAACTGTCATTGGAATTTTGATGGGGATTGCATTAAATTTGTATATCACTTTAGGTAGTATGGACATTTTCACTATGTTGATTCTTCCAATCCAAGAGCATGGGATATCTTTCCATCTTCTTGTATCCTCTCTAATTTCTCTCAGCAGTGGTTTGTGGTTCTCATTATAGATATTTTTCATATCCTTGCTTAAGTCTATTCCTAAGTATTTTAGTTTTTTGGTGGCTATTGTAAATGGGCAGGCTTTCAAGATTTCTCTTTCTGCATGTTCACTATTGGAGAATAGAAATGCTACTGATTTTTGTGTGTTGATTTTGTATCCTGCTACTGTGCTGAAATCATTTATCAGCTCAAAGAGTTTTTCTGTAGAGGCTTTAGGCTGATCAATATATAGGATCATGTCATCTGCAAACAGGGACAGTTTGACTTCATCTTTTCCAATCTGGATGCCCTTTATTTCCTTCTCTTCTCTGATTGCTCTGGCTAGTACTTCCAACACTATGTTGAATAGGAGTGGTGAGAGTGGGCATCCTTGTTTAGTTCCTGTTCTTAAAAGAAAAGCTTTCAGCTTTTCCCCATTCAGGATGATATTGGCAGTGGGTTTGGCATATATGGCTTTAATTATGTTGAGATACTTTCCCTCTATACCTAACTTATAGAGGGTCTTTGTCATGAATGAGTGCTGAACTTTATCAAATGCTTTTTCAGCATCTATATAGATGATCATATGGTACTTGTGTTTGAGTTTATTAATATGGTGTATCACATTTATTGATTTGCATATGTTGAACCAACTTTGCATCCCTGGGATGAATCCCACTTGATCGTGGTGAATAATTTTGCATATGTGCTGCTGTATTCTGTTTGCTAGTATTTTATTGAGGATTTTTGCATCTATATTCATCAAGGATATTGGCCTGTAGTTTTCTTTTTTCGTTATATCTTTACCTGGTTTTGGTATTATGGTGATGTTTGCTTCATAGAATGAGTTTGGGAGATTTGCCTCTGTTTCAGTCTTTTGGAATAGTTTGTAAAGAATTGGTGTCAATTCCTCTTTGAATGTTTGGTAAAATTCTGCTGTGAATCCATCTGGTCCTGGAGCTTTCTGATAACAGCTTCAATCTCCTTTATTGCTATTGGTCTGTTCAGATTTTCTACATCTTCATGGCTCAGTTTTGGGAGCTTGTGTGTGTCCAGAAATTTATCCATTTCCTCCAGATTTTCAAACTTGTTGGTGTATAGTTGTTTATAGTAGGCTCGAATGATTCCTTGTATTTCAGATGAATCAGTTGTAATATCGCCTTTTTCATTTCTAAGTTTTGTTATTTGAATTTTCTCTGTTCTTTTTTTTTTTGTTATCCATGCTAATGGTTTGTCAATTTTATTTATCTTTTCAAAAAACCAACTTTTTGATTCATTGATCTTTTGTATTGCTTTTTGTGTTTCAATTTCATTAAGTTCTGCTCTGATCTTAATGAGTTCTTTCCATCTGCTAACTTTAGGTTTGTATTGTTCTTGTTTTTCTAGATCTTTAAGGGGAAGTGTTAGGTTGTTCATATGCCATCTTTCCATTCTTCTGAGGTGAGCATTTAATGCAATAAATTTCCCCCTTAATACTGCTTTTGCAGTATCCCACAGGTTTGGGTATGATGTATGATTATTTTCATTGTTTCAGTATTTTTTTTTGATTTCCTGCTTGATTTCTTCTTGGACCCATATGTCATTAAGTAGAATGCTGTTTAATTTCCATGTGTTTGTATAGTTTCCAGAATTTCGTTTGTTATTGATTTCTAGTTTTAATCCATTATGGTCTGAGAAAATACATGGGATAATTCCAATTTTTTAAAATTTGTTGAGACTTGATTTGTGACCTAATATGTGATCTATCTTGGGGAATGATCCATGTGCTGATGGGAAGAATGAATATTCTGAGGTTGTTGGATGGAATGTTCTGTAGATATCTGCCAAGTCCAATTGGTCTAGAGTATTGTTTAGATCTTGTGTTTCTCTGCTGATTCTTTGCCTAGATGATCTGTCCAATATTGGCAGTGGGGTGTTCAGGTCCCCTGCTATTATGGTATTAGTGTCTATTTCCTTCTTTAGGTCTAATAGAGTTTGTTTTATAAATCTGGGTGCTCCAACATTGGGTGCGTACATATTTATGATTGTTATGTCTTCTTGATGGATCAGTCCTTTTATCATTATGTAGTGTCCCTCATTGTCTCTTTTTATGGTTTTTAGTTAAGTTGTTTTAATTTCTGTAGAGAGCAAATTTCAATAAGTTCAGTGCAACAAACGTAAGTGTGGTTTATAACCATGTAAAGAAAACTCATGATTGAAAGGGGCATAAAGAAAAAGTATAATTTGTAAAAATCAGTATGCTAATAAAAAATTTTTAAAAATAACATAGTGGGTCAAAATTTAAGAAATAAAAATATATTTACTTACTCAAAAAAAAGAAAAGAAAAAATAAACTTCAATAATGCAAAGAACGCTGTGTTGGAAATGTCAAAGCCTTGCTCTGCCTCTTCCATGGGCCACTATAATAAAAATAATCACCCTGTCTACTTCACAGGGTTGGCATAAGGGTTGTCGACCATAAAATGGATATGAGAGTTTCATAATGTGCAGGTTCTTTATATATTTAAAAAGAATGCTATATTTTAAGTACCTACTATGTTCATAGAAATTCATGTCCAGTTATGACTTCCAATAAGCATATCAGCTAAATGGAATATTCATTTGTGGACGCAGTACTTGAGATCTGGATCACTATATGATTAAAAGCCAAATGTACATTTTTTACATTCTACCACCAGTTGTGATTACAACAGTTGTGCCTCAGAATGATCTGATTCACCAGGGCTAACTATGGAGGAACAGACTAGCCTGGGAGCTCCTTTTAACGCAAATATTTATTTTACTTGCTGTAAACAAAGGATTACAATGCCAGTAACTCAAGAAAAGGGGCGGGCAGGCAGGCCAGTTCTGCAGAGGGAAAATGAACTGGGAAATAAAGTAACTTTGGGGTGAATTTGATCTGCACTTTAATTCAGGCCTCAGAACTGAGCGACATGTAGTAATAGAAACATACTCTCAGTTGCATGTATAAGGCCTTCCTTTAGGGACCTGGGTTTTTTATTCAACACTGTCTCATATTAATAGCTAAATAACTAAGCCTCAGATTCACCAAGGTGATCTGTTCTTGGTATAAACTTGGCAAGGAAAGCAAATGAGAAGGCAGGCAAAGGGGTGCATGGGGGGAAGCTTGCTGAAGCTCAGCATTTCAAAGTGAGTTGTGGAAGCAAGTTTAATGCTGCTACGAACCAGACCAGTGTTACCCAGGGGTTTTATTGCTTCCTGGAACCTCTCATCCTCAACCACCCCTGATTCAGCAACTTCTTGTCCTCCTCTTCCTATTTAAATAGTTCATTCGGATATGTTTTTTCCTGGGTCTGCTTAACCACGTGATCTTCTTTTGCTTAGGAGGGCAGGCTTTCTCCTTATCTCTCCCATCCCTGTCTGTTCTTAGCTAAAAGCTCCAGGGTGAATAAGCCTGGACTCCCCTCTGGACAGAACAGTGCACTTCAAGGTCAGCAGTGGCAGGAGTTTGGCCTGTTCTGTAGTCAGATCACAAGTCCAGGACAGCCACCATGAGTGCAGCTGTGCGTGACAATAGGATGGTGGCTGCGTGTATCTTGCTTCCCCTCCATAAATAAACCTGGTCATTTTATTGACCATTGTAAAACAAAAACGAAAACAAAGTTGATGCTACATTAAACGTTTGGACCTCATCCATTATCATAAAATCATAAATCTCATACTGGAGGTGCAACTCTTTGTTTCTTTAATTGAAAGTGCTTATGAATCGATGCCTGATGGATGATGCCTTTAGGTTTAAAAATTTTTTTTTTTACATTTTTTAAAGTATTGAACCTTATTATTTACACCTAGATTCCTTCACAAATGGCAAAGTCCCTTATCTGCAGGATTACTTGCATCTTCTTCTGCCTTTGTATATCTGTTATTTACTCCTTGGAACTGAATGTGAAAAATTATTTAAAATGAAAACCAAATCATCCATATTAGGGGTTTTTTTGGGGGGGGATTGGTGAGTAGTACAGATTAAAAGAACAGCCTATCTTTTCTTGCCTTTCTCCTCCCTGCGCAATACTGAGGAAGAAGAGGGAGAGAGGGATAAAGATATATGAGGCTTAACTGTCCACAGTAGTGACAACAGTTTGCAAGGATTTCCTGTTTGCTTCCTTGTTGGTTTTCCTTAGTCGCTGTAGGAAATAGTGTGTGTGTGTGTGTGTGTGTGTGTGTGTGAGAGAGAGAGAGAGAGAGAGAGAGAGAGAGAGAGAGAGAGAGAGAGAGAAAGTCAGTATCACCTATGAAATAAAATCTGAGTGAGCAGATATGTTCCAGCATAAGTTGATTAATGAATGGGTCTTAATTGTGTGCTAAGTGCTCTCTAATAAATTAGCATGTAATTAATGAGGGCCATAGGTACACTTCCAGTCATCCATCTTAAGTGTTTGTTTTTATTAAAACTTCTGCCAAGTTAAAGCCATTAGTAGACATTTGCAGGAGATAACAGCTGTGAGTTTCACAACCACAGCAGTAGTGTCAGCCACACATGTGAACAAGTACATAATTTTAAATTTTCCAGTAACCACATTAGAAAAGTAAAAAGGTAAAATTGATTTTAATAACATATTTGACAACCCAGTTTATCTGAAATATTATCACTTCAATATGCAATTGATGTAAAAATATTGATTAGATATCTTACATTTTTTGTACTGAGGCTTCAAAATCCAGTGTGTATTTTACCCTTACTGCACATCTTAAGTCGGGCTAGCCACATTTCAAGTGTACAACAGCCATATGTAGGTTGGCGACCATATTGGACAGTGCAGGGCTAGCATCCCCCTCCTGTTTCCCAGTATTGCTAAGGTCTTCCTACCACTTATGTATTTTTTGTTGTTACAAGAAAAAATGGAAACAACACTGCATGTTACATGAGTATCGCGATATTTCCCCAAACATGGCACAACAGTACCAACAGCTGCCCCGTGGAAAAATAAATTCTGTGTTTAAATAAGTTGGGAAAGTTCTATTCTTTTACCCACTTTTGGAGATTACATGGTTCATTAACATAGTAAAGACTCTGAGAAAACACTCCTGGGTGAAGAAACCTGTTCGAAGTTGTTGAGTGGTTGAGTTCGGTGTGTATCAGAATTCTAGGAATTGCCACAAGTGTTTCTACTTTAAAAAAAAATCTTTGTGTTTTCCTTTCCTTCTCCACTCTTTCTGGAGCCCATCTCTCCTTATCTTTGTATTCAGAATCACCCAAGAGTCAAGATTCTCTCTTTTGTTCTAGAATAACCACTTACTAAATTGAAACCAGCAGATGGCTTTAAAGTCTTGCACGTGGACAAAGATTTTCAGAAAGTACCCAAATACACACCTTCCTCTTATTCTTTCAGAAATGATGAACACTCTATAAAGATGGGAGAAATATTTAAATGTGTGTATGTGTAAACAGGATATATACAGTTCTGCTGATGCCTTCTTTTTATATTTTGTCTGTGGTGTTAATTTACATGCTTTAATGTGTATTGTTCTTGTAATGTGTACAAAGTAGCTGTGATATAGCAATCAGATACAGACTATACTTGATTACTGTCAATATTTAGCAAATGATCTTTTTGCAACTCGGGTTTTAGTGGGGCCTCTGATGCTCTTCCCATAAGTTTTATGTTAAGATCCGTGTTTAAGTGGCAATTACCAATAAAATCAATTCTGCCACTGAATTTGGTTCAAGTTGACTGCAGTAACCTTTATAAGTGGATGTATTCAAATAACCAGATTGATTTAAATGATCAGTTTTGTGTCTGTTTCTTAGGATTTCAGTACTTCAGTATTAGAGATGCCTTCTGAAAACTGTACCAGCAGTAGAATCCCTTTACTCTTGAAAATGCAAAGTGTAACATGAGTTTCATAGACTCTCCAAGAATAGAGGTGGAATATTCTAAGTGCAAAAGTTTGGTGTTAGAATCTCATAAGGAAAGCAGCCCATTCTCTAAAAAGGTAACAGCTTTCCCAAATTTGAACATCTTGGGGAGCTCAGAAGAGAAGTCTGAATTTTAATCTCTCGGATTTAATGGCACTAAATTAACAAGTATTTAAAAAATGGTTTTGAAGGATTTTGTAGAATTAGGGGGGAAACTTTGCAAAGCCATCTACTGAGCAATAGTCAAGTACCACATGTTAGTTTTGGAATGTGCATTTCCCAAGTGAATAGAATTTACTTCAAAAAGCTTTTTTTTTTTTTTTTTTTTTTCAGAATTCACAATACTTACAGAAATGTGACTTACGATTGGAGGGAAAAAAAAATCTCACCTTAATGATACATTTCACAAGCAGCCAATTGGTGCAATTCCTTAATTATTTGTGGGGGGGGTGTACAAAGGAATAATCTGTTAATATAGTGTAACCGGTTATTCCTAATTGTATCTAGGAATGACTAAGTACTATTATTTAAAGTACTATTGAATTTTGAAGGACTGCTCAATGAATTAGTGTTATTAATAAAATTGTACTCTTTGCAATATATTTGCCTCAGAAAAAAATGCAGAGTTAAAAACAAAATTATATGAAAAAACACCAAATAGATATTAGTTATTACTACTTTAAAATCCTACTAATTTCCATAAGCATTAAATCCAATGCCATTTATGTGTTGTATATAACTAAAATTTTGAAAGACTTTTACGCGGAATGAGAGGCTTCTTAAAAAATGCCTTTTTGCCAG
This sequence comes from Cynocephalus volans, assembly GCF_027409185.1. Taxonomy (NCBI): domain Eukaryota; kingdom Metazoa; phylum Chordata; class Mammalia; order Dermoptera; family Cynocephalidae; genus Cynocephalus; species Cynocephalus volans. The sequence goes on from NC_084478.1 coordinate 53,702,718, forward strand.
AACAGGTTCTATGACTTCTTGCTAATTACTATATTTCCTTAGGGGTACTTTGAGGTGCTTTCAAAGACATATCTGTAGCAATTAGCTCTAAATTTAGAACAGAGCATTCTGCCAGATATTTTAATATGTCACAAAATGTCATACTACTGTATTTTATAATAAAACCAAATCCTCAAATATTCTGATATGTTACATATTATTATATCAATACATCACTTTCTATAAGTCTGTAATTGTGTATATAATATTTTAAAAACTAATGGGGTTTTTTGTCCTAGTGAGAAAGAATAATGTAATACATGACATTAAATGGATCTTTAGTTAAAATCCATTGAGGTGTTTGGCAGGGAAGCTAGCAATCATAAGCTGTAATGTACACATTGTTCTCAAGGACAAATAGCAAATGATAATACAGAAAGGCATGATTACAGGGGCAAGTCAGAGGGTGTGCAGACATTGAAAGATCAACTTGCAAATGTTCATCAGATGTTAGCTTTCGTTATTGGTTGCTCCTGGAGGAGGAAGTGGTACAGTAGTTAATGTTGCTTCCCCTTCAAGTAGGGGATTTACCCATAGCCCACTGCATGGTATAATATCTCTTTAGAAGCAAAAGTGAATCAGAAGCTTAGCGATGCACCTTTCTATTTTTAAAACTGCTGTTACGATGTTCTAAACACTGTGATCTTTCCAATTGTGTTTTCTGTATTAGTTTTGTAGTGTAGAAAATAACTCGCTATAAACGGGACTTTATAGTGTTTAAAGTGATGTTATTTATTGGCTTATTGCCCTCTCCCTCGCAACACTTTTATGTACAGTCCATTTAATAATGTAAAACCTGTGATAATCCTTTGCCTTAAAATAAAATCTAATGCTAAATGTTGATTGTGTCCTAATTAATAACTCTAAGCTACTAATTAATTTTCCCTTGACATCTAACCACGATGTCAATAAAATATTACACAAATACTCTGTGGAGCATTGCTGCTGATTCTGTATTTGTGATAGTATGCATCTTGATCCAGGACATGGCCTGCTGGGTTCCATAAATAGACATTAGTAATCCTTTTAGAGAAAGGGCCTGGTACCTCTCAGCTGTTGGCTGAATCCTCCCCTCAACCCTTATAAATAGTTTCCCACGCCACACAAGAACCAAGAAAAACAGCCCATCATGTTCTCTCCCTCTACATTTTTTTGTTTTTGTTTCTTTTGAATCTTCACATTCTATTTCTGTTTACATTATTTTCCTAAAAAGAAAAATGCCGGAGATACCTGAAGATTGAAATGACCGAATTTCACCAGAGAAAGGGATCTTATGATTGTTAAAGTCTAATTCCTTTATGGAGCCTGTTAAAAACTGAGTTTTCGAGAGGTACAATGGCTTGATAGGGGTCTGAGGGACAAGGGTGAGCCGAGTCCATCCTGATGTCTAGAAGGTACTCAAAAGTTCAATGGGTGAAAAGGAATAGTCTTGGGGTTGGCACGCAGACAAGCAGACGATACCTTGGGCTAGAAAACTGCTTCCTTATTAGGCCCTGATCTTTGCCCAGAGTTAGTCACAGTTATAATAGAGAAACAGATTTTGTAAGCAGTTTTTCTGGGAAGGAAGGTATTGGCTCCTAGAGATTTATCTCTGAAGCTCTTTCGCCATTGAAAGCAATGCTTCACACCACTGTAACTGGAAGAAGAGGAAGGGGCATGCTGACATAGCAGAGTAAAAAGTGAAATCCTACCCCAGCTTGGTGGTGGATGCACGCCAACACACTTGCATTTTGAAAAGCATCTGTGTGGTCTGGTTATTTTTAAACGACCGAAAATGCTGGCCTTTTGAAGAGGGGTTCAGGCGTTTCATCGGCCCAGAAAATAGTGACTGGACTGGAAAGGCATCCAGACCCCAATTCTGGGCCCTATCGGTCGCAGTTTTTCAAGGAGATATGAATGGTTTCCGGAGAGAGCACCAGAAAGGGACTCTAGGACCCAGCAGCTGCGTACTGGGCCAGCAGGGCCCGCTGTACCGTTTTGGACCCCGGGGTGGCGCTAGCCGTCTTAGGACGCGGGTTCGCGGCCCGCCTGGGGACAGTTGCCGCAGAGACGCCGCGGGCACTCGGGCGCGCCAGCGGCGCACTGTGCGCGTGGGCGTGTCCTGGAGGGGCCGCGCTGCCCGCCCCACCCCAGCCGGGTCAACCGCCCCCAGGCCCAGTTCCAGCGCCCCGGCCTAGGCCGGGCCCGCGTGCCTTTGGCGGGCTGCGCAGAGCGCGGGAGCAGGTCCGGACCGGGCATGCCGGGAGCCCCTCTGGTACCCGCCGCCGCCCCCGCCCCCGCGTCCGTCCCCGGTGCGCGCTGCTGACGCGCGGAGATGAAATTCCCGTCCTCCGTGCTGCCGTCCGTGTTCCTGTTCGTGGCCGAGATGACGGCGGCGCTCTACCTGAGCAGCACTTACCGCACGGGAGGGGACCGCATGTGGCAGGCGCTGACGCTGCTTTTCTCCCTGCTGCCCTGCGCGCTGGTGCAGCTCACGCTCCTCTTCGTGCACCGCGACCTGAGCCGCGACCGTCCGCTAGTGCTGCTGCTGCATCTGCTGCAGCTCGGGCCCCTCCTCAGGTGCGTGGAGAAACCCAGAGCTAGCCCCTGGCCACAGCCCTCCACTTGCCGAGCGGAGGTGGGTGGCCTTCCGGGAGGGACAGGTGGCTGCACTCAGGGCTGGGCACAGGGACAGCCCGCCCCGCCCCTCAGCCTCACATTCCAGTCACAGGAATGAGACAGAATGCTGGCATAATGGTGATAAAGCTGCATTCCGGTTAGGTGCCATCATATGAAATTGCCAACAATCAGCTGAATTTGACCATCAGAAATAGCATTTTCATGTAGTTCATCCTCGTAAAATACATGGCTTTCTCTGCGGTCCAGTGCGCTCTGGCAGGACTGCCTTGTGTGGTCACAAACCCCTGGGAAGTGGGGCCGGCCCGTGGCTCACTCGGTAGAGTGCGGTGCTGATGACACCAAGGCCACGGGTTCGGATCCTATGTAGGGATGGCCGGTTTGCTCACTGGCTGAGCATGGTGCTGACAAACCCCTGGGAAGTGTATTGTAAGCCAGGCTTACAGCAAAAGCGTGTGTAGGTAATTTTATCAAACTCATGGCGCTTCCCGTGTGCCAGCCACTGTTCTAAGCGCTTTACGAATATTTATTTAATTCTCATCTAGAAGTCTAGAAATCCACGCACCATTCTTTTGTCTTGGTGGCGTCGTGTGGAAACATATGGGGTTGTAGAAATGTCATCTGGCCGTGCCTAATTTGTAAACATAGTCATTAAAGCTGATACACATGAAGAGATAAACTGGCAGTTTGTGAAGCAAAGAAAAACTGTTAGTGACATTTCTGGAAATTACTTTTTATTAGCACAAAGCAAGTAGAAATATGTGGTAATGAAACAGACTGGCTTATCTAAGGACCTTGAAGGAAGTTTGCAGTGTTTTGTTTTCTTATATTTCATCTCTATAGGGAAAGCAAAACAAAAGGTGTGTATCTGGATTGGAAATAAATTTATAATACTGAACTTTAGACATAGGTGACAGAGGAATTTGAAGAGCTAGAGAGGCTGGAGATACACCTCAGCTGCCAGAATATTCAGCTAGCCAGGAACCTTTCCTACCAGGAAATCAGTCGATCTCTCTCTCTCTCTCTCTCTCTCTCTCTCTCTCTCTCTCTCTCTCTCTCTCTCTCTCTCTCTCTCTCTCTCTCTCTCTCGGCCCCTCGGCCCCTCGGCCCCTCCCCTCCTCTCCCCCTCTCCGCCTCTCCCCCTCTTTCACACACACACACACACACACACAAAGTGGAATAGCAAGACAGATTTTACAAAGCCCTATTATAAAACTTTTGCACCTTTTATTAAAGAACCATCCCAGTGGACATTCAGAATACTGACTTGTAGGTTACACTCAGTCACAGCAAACTTGGTGAACAAGTTTCCCAGGCTCCAGAAGCCTCAGAATCCTAGAAAGAAAGAGAAACAGGTACCCTGGTAGGTGTGAGAAGTTGTTACTGAGGTCCTGATAGCTAGTCAGGAAAAGTAAAAGGGAAAGGGAGTGAGGGGAATTTAAAAAGCCCTGCAACCTGGAGCCATTTGGAACCGAGTAAGCCCTGGATAAGTGTAATCTGACTTTAGGCAAAGCACTCATCATTTCTTAATCTCTATGAAAAGAAAACTCATCATGTTTAAGAAGAGTGACAGGGAAAGGGAAGCTGACATTTCTCAAAAGCTTCTTGTGCTAGGTGGTGTGGTACATAGTGTATGCTTCAGTTCATTGAATCCTCACCACGAGGTAGATGCAATTGTCCCCATTTTATAGATGAGGAAAATGAGATCCCAGACCACATTCCCAAGGCTTCTTAAAAATTGAGTTGGGTTAATTATGTACCCTGTGGTCTGTGAAAGAAAGCAGAGAAGCAGGTAGTGCATCTTATCAGTAGTTCCATCTTAAATTAAGAAAAAGCTTCTTGCAGAATTAAAAAAAATAAATACAAACTCACTTGCCATCCAAGTAAATGATAATACCCTATCATTGCTGCCATTAAAAGTGTTTCTAAACACTAGGAGTAACACAAGATAAAGCCAATGACATAATATTATATATAATAAAAGGATTACAAGAATTAACCTGAGCTTAAGGCATACATAATGATGTTAAGAGCAGTAATTTCTGGATGGTGGGGTTACGAGTGATTTTAATTTTGAAAAATATAGAAAAGTATGTACTTTTCTCCTTTATTATATAATCTTATATATTCTTCAGTTTTTACCATAAAAGTATTTTAATTTTTTTAAGAAAATAAAAAGTTCGGTGCTTTGAAGAGAGAACTTCTCAGTTATATTGAGAGTTTCAACACAGTAAAATGACCTATTTCCATAAAGTTCTGAATGGGTCATTGTGTTTCTGAGGAAAAACAGCATAAAAAATTAAAAAACAACAATAAGCAACCCCTTTCCATCAACACAGAGTCTCTCATTCTTTTTTTTTTTTTTTAGTAGACTTTTATTTTTATAGCAGTTTTAGGTTTATAGAAAGTTCAGATAATTCCCATTACCCTCCCCCCCACACACCCCCATACACAGTTTCAAGAAGTCTCATTCTCATGCAGCTGATTTATTTCAAGGATACTTGGACCTATGACCTTAGAGCTGAGATACACAAAATGTGGTTGTTAATTCCAGATGAAAAGAAAAGCAATTTGTTGTTGTGTATTAGCATGACTTAATATCTTACTGGAATTTCTTCCTGCTGTTTGATTCTATTTAACTCTAAGACATCAGCCTTACATAAAGATCAAACTTATTTCCCCAAACAAAGGTGTTCCCTCCCCCCTTTATCAGTTAAATTTAGTACTAAATTGTTTTTGGACGGTTAGCTCTATTTATCTTTGGGTGGGTACTAGCCAAACTCATGTTCTTTTTAGATGGATGCTGTTTTTGAGTTCACGCAGGATGATGGCCCAGTTAAACTGCAATAAGTCACACTAATGATTATGAGTTAAATACTACTAATTAGGGCCTGCTGTTTCTTTTCTTTAGGGAGGCTTGAGGGGGCACCATATTGTATTTATATCAGTCTTATATTTAAAACCGTAGTTACAGTTTATATGGTTGTTTCAACTTGAGGCTGGGTTTGAATTATATGAACTTTGGGTAATGCCTTGAGTTTATTTTTCAACTTTAAGGAAAATCTTATTATGAATAAAATAAATATTCTGGAAAACGTCTCTTACCCAAAAATTTTTTAAAAACTGTTAAAACTTTTTATCATTCTTTTACAGTTATGTTAATAATTGTCATAACTTAATTGGGGAAAGTAAATATAAATGAATTACAAGTTCAGTGAATTTCCCCCATTTTTATTATTGGTATAATGAGGAAGCAGTGATTCATGAAAAATCTGGGTTTATAAAATAAAGGATAAGAAGTTCAAAAATTTTATAGAATATTGCAGAATTATTCACCACAGTGTATCTCTCTATAGTATACTTTCAAAAGAATTCAAAATAATAATATTTGAAGAGCATTTTGTTTTTCATTCACAAAGTGCTTTTACATGCAGTATTTAATCCCATCCACTCTAAAACCTTGTGAGCTAACTGTCATTATCTTATTTTTACAGTCCAGGAATTGAGGCTCAGGAAGATTAAGTGGCTTTTCAAAGGTCTGACAGTGTTTTCTATTTAACCAGTCTAGATCTTGTGTCGCCTCTCAGAGCGTGTGTGTCATATGAAGATAATGTGGCTTATAGGAAATCATAGTCCCTATTTCTTTGGAAAAAGTATCTTTATTAGGGCCAATGGTATCACAAGTTGTTTGTGCTGGTACCAACATGCATGGTTTCAGCTAAGGAATAAACTCCTGCTGTGATACTTGAAAACTGGTATATATGATGGTTGGAAATGGAATAAAGTGAAAAAAAGGGATTAACCTGTTGATTATCTACATCAGGGTTTGGCAGACTGTGCCCCACAGGCCAAATCCCCCCACTGCCTGGTTTTTAAAATAAAGTTTTATTGGAACACATCCACGCTCCTTGGTTTATGTGTCTACAGCTGCTTTCACGCTACAAAAGCAGAGTTGAACAGTTGCTACAGAGACCATGGCCTGCAAAGCCTAAAATATTTACTCTTTATGAATACTTTACAGAAAAAGTTTGCTGACCCCTGGTCTCTATGATACTGAAAAACTACCTTGAATGATTTTGATGAAAGTATCTAATTTGTGGGTTTATTTAGACAACCTCTCAAGGGAAACAAAAACAAAAACAGATTTGGATTAATTGGATGAGTCTTGCAGAATTCCAAGAACAGTTGTTTGTTTCTTATTATCAATTTTCTTAACCAGTAGTGGTGGAAGGTCCCGGGGCCTTTCGCAAATTTATTAAACACTTACTACGTGTAGAAATCTGTTCTAAGACAAATGTATTACCTTGGAAAAACAGTGGATTGCAGGAGGGTCTACCTGGGCTTTAGGGCTACCTGAGCCATTAGCTCATTCTGAGACCTTCTTTTATTTCCATTGATTGATCACTGAAGTTCCATTTCATCTACAATTTTGTGAACGCTTCCTGCATTATACTGCCCCTTCCTCAGCATCAAGAGAATTGTTTTTTCTTCTGAACCATCAATTCATTCATTCAGCTCTTGGCATGTGCTAGTGTTTTGTTTGTTTTAGTCTTTAAAAACTCTAAGTTTGATTTTATTTTGCAAGTAAAACATATTTGTTGAGATGACAAAGGAGAAAAAAGATAAGCACAATGAAGAAAATAAACCTCTAATTTGACTGCATAAGACAACAATTCAATTCCTAGTGTTCTGTTGCATATACTTATAATATTTTTACCGTGGTGTGCTTGCAAAGTGTCTGTTGGGGAAAACAAGCCCTGATTTTCAGGATTTGCGGATTCTGTCCTGCATGTATTCCCATCATGTCTGATCAAGCTACCAGTTGTTAAACAACTGGCTCAAAAATTTCCTGTTTAACAGTCAGCTCTCTCGAGTCAGTATGAGCCAGTTCAAACATTCCACTGTTTATGTGTATGTGTGTGTGTAGTTTGTATATATTTTTATATGTATGTGATTTTTTTTATAAAAAAATGAAATTTTCTATATATATTATATTGTAATTTGCTTTTTTCTCATCAAATATGGTAAAAATATTTATATATCAGTAAATGTATTTCTGTACCGTTAGTTTTAAAGACTGCATAATATTTCATTGAATAGATATATTATGGTTCATTTAATTGTTCTTTTATTTTGGGGACTTTTAGACTATTTCCTGAATTTTGCTATTACAAATAAGGCTGTGATTCAAATTCTTAACAATAGTTTCTTTCTAAGTAAGATAATTTATGAGAAAATATTTTATAAACTGAGAGTTCTATATAAATATTTGTTGTTTTCATTATTTATTATCCTTATTATGTATATGTCCCATTATCCCATTTAGATTTGAGCACCTCTGAATGAGGCAGGAGTATCCTGCTGTCTTTGCCTTCCCTGTACCTTTCAGTAAAGTGCATCTTCGTCAATCATATATTTGAGAATAAAGACGATAGTCATTTTATTTTATCTTCTAATCCTTTTTATGGTCAGTGGTTCAACGGTGTGAAGGGGCTAGGCCTCATACAGTCCTCAGTCATAAATCTGAGATTTCCTCAGAGAAAAAAAAAAAAATCTCCCTCCCTCCTTCCTCTCACCCCTCTCTCCCAACAACCTCCTTTCTGTTCGCTTGTCCTATAAACTTCAAGGAATTGTAATTGTTGTGTCTTCTCCCCTATCCCCCACCCAGGTTATTTGTGTATTTATTTATTTTTAGCTCCCAGAAATCAGTGAGAACATGTGATATTTCTCTTTCTGTGCCCAACTTGTTTCACTTAATATAATTCTCTCTAGGTCCATCCATGTTGTTGCAAATGGCAGTATTTCATTCTTTTTTATAGCAGAGTAGTATTCCATTATGTAGATATATCACATTTTCCATATACACTCATCAGATGATGGACATTTGGGCTGGTTCCATCTCTTAGCTATTGTAAATAGTGCTGCAATGAACATTGGAGAACATGTGTACTTTCGACTTGATGGTTTCCATTCCTCTGGGTATATTCCCAGCAGTGGGGTAGCTGAGTCATATGGTAGATCTATCTGGAATTGTTTGAGGAACCTCCATACCATTTTCCATAGAGGCTACATCACTTAGCAGTCCCACCAACAATGTATGAGAGTTCCTTTTTCTCCGCAACCTTGCCAGCATTTATCATTCACAGTCTTTTGGATATTAGCCACTCAAAATGGGGTGAGATGGTATCTCAGTGTGGTTTTGATTTGCATTTCCCAAATGCTGAGTGATGTTGAACATTTTTTCAGGTGTCTGTTGGCCATTCGTATATCTTCCTTTGAGAAATGCCTATTTAGCTCTTTTGCCCATTTCTTAATTGGGTTACTTGTTTTTTTTGCTGTAAAGTTGTTTGAATTCCTTGTATGTTCTGGATATTAATCCTTTGTCGGACGTATATTTTGCAAATATTTTCTCCCACTCTGTTGGTTGTCTTTTAACTCTGCTCATTGTTTTTTTGCTGTGCAGAGTCTTTTTAGTTTCATATCATCCCATTTGTTCATTTTTCCTTTGGTTGCCCGTGCTTTGGGGGTCTCATTCATGAAGTCTCTGCCCAGTCCTACTTCCTGAAGTATTTCTCCTATGTTTTCTTTAAGAAGTTTTCTTGTTTCAGGGTGTACATTTAATTCTTTAATCCATTTTGAGTTGATTTTAGGATATGGTGAGTGGTATGGGTCTAGTTTCATTCTCCTGCATGTGGATATCTAGTTATCCCAGCACCATTTGCTGAAGAGGCAATTTCTTCCCCAGTATATAGGCTTGGTGCCTTTGTCAAAGATCAGATGGCTGTAGGTGCATGGGTTGATTTCTGGATTCAATATTCTATTCCATTGATCAGTGTGTCTGTTTTTATGCCAGTACCATGCTGTTTTGGTTATTATACCTTTGTATTATACTTTAAACTCAGGTAGTGTTATGACTCGAGCTTTATTTTGTTACTCAGAATTTCTTTGGCTATGTGTGGTCTTTTGTTATTCCATATAAATGTTAGGATAGTTTTTTCCATTTCTGTGGAAAATGTCAGTGGAATTTTGATGGGGATTGCATTGAATTTGTATATCACTTTGGGTAGTATGGACCTTTTCACAATGTGGATTCTTCCAATCCATGAGCATGGGATATCTTTCCATCTTCTTGTGTCCTCTTTAATTTCTCTCAGCAGTGGTATGTAGTTCTCGTTATGGAGGTATTTCACATCCTTTGTTAAGTCTATTCCTAAGTATTTTAGTTTTTTGGTGGCTATTGTAAATGGGCAAGCTTTCTTGATTTCAATTTCTGCATGTTCACTATTGGAGAATAGAAATGCTACTGATTTTTGTGTGTTGATTTTGTACCCTGCTACTTTGCTGAAATCATTTATCAACTCCAAGAGTTTTTCTGTAGAGGTTTTAGGCTGTTCGATATATAGGATCATGTTATCTGCACACAGGGACAGTTTGACTTCATCTTTTCCAATCTGGATGTCCTTTATGTGCTTCTCTTCTCTGATTGCCCTGGCTAGTACTTCCAACACTATGTTGAATAGGAGTGGCGAGAGTGGGCATCCTTGTCTAGTTCCTGTTCTTAAAGGTAAAGCTTTCAGCTTTTCCCCATTCAGGATGACATTGGCAGTGGGTTTATCATATATGGTTTTAATTATGTTGAGATACTTTCCATCTGTACCTAACTTATAAAGAGGGTTTACCATGAATGAGTGTTGAATTTTATCAAATGCATTTTCAGCATCTATAGAGATGATCGTATGTTCCTTATGTTTGATTTTATTGATATGTTGAATCACATTTATTGATTTGCATATGTTGAACCAACCTTGCATCCCTGGGATGAATCCCACTTGATTGTGGTGTATAATTTTGCATATGTGTTGCTGAATTCTGTTAGCTAGTATTTTATTGAGGATTTTTGCATCTATATTCATGAAGGATATTGGCGTGTAGTTTTCTTTTTTAGTTGTATCTTTACCTGGTTTTGGTATCAGGGTGATGTTTTCTTCATAGAATGAGTTTGGGAGAATTGCCTCTCTTTCAATCTTTTATAATAGTTTGTAGAGAATCGATGTCAATTCCTCTTTGAATGTTTGGTAGAATTCTGCTCCTAATCATCTGGTCCTGTACTTTTCTTTGTTGGGAGCCTTCTGATAACAGTTTCAATCTATTTTGTTGTTATTGGTCTTTTCAGATTTTCTCCATCTTCTTGGCTCAGTATTGGTAGTTTGTGTGTGTCCAGAAATTTATCCATTTCCTCCAGATTTTCAAATTTGTTGGCATATAGTTTTTTACAGTAGTAAAGTAGAGTATTCTTGGCTGTCAATCTCTGTCTTGGAGTATTTTCAATATATCATCCCATTCCTTTCTGGCTTTTAGGGTTTGTAAAGAAAAGTCTGATGTTATTCTGATTGGGGCTCCCTTATAAGTGATTTGACACTTCTCTCTTGCAGCTTTTAAGATTCTCTGTTTGTCTTTGAGTTTTGCAAATTTGACTATAACACGTCTTGGAGAAGATCTTTTTGGTTGAATACGTTTGGGGATCTTTGAGCTTCCTGAATCTGAAGATCTGTGTCTTTTCCTATACCTGGGAAGTTTTCTTCCACTACTTTTTTGAATATGTTTTGAATGCAATCTCCTTTTTCCTCCCCCTCTGGAATACCGATGACTTGGATATTTGAGCACTTAACATTCTCTGATATCTCTTAGATTTGTTTCAATGTTTTTAATGCTTTTTTTTTTTTTTTTTTTTTTTTGTCTGCCTCTGTTATTTCAAACTGCCCATCTTCAAAGTCAGGAGTTCTCTCTTCTGCTTCTGCACGCCTGCTGGTTAAACTCTCTGTTGAGTTTTTTATTTTGTTGAATGAATTCTTCAGCTCGGCAAGCTCTGCTACATTCTTTTTCAGGGCATTGATTTCCTTTACATTTCTTCTTTCAGGTCCTATGTACTTTTCCTCGTTTCATCATGTTGTCTACTTGAGTTTTCTTGTATCATTTAGTTTCCTTAGAATTATCACTCGAAATTACTTGTCAGACATTTCAAGGGCTTCTTGTTCTATAGGATCTAGAGCTTGAGAGTTATTACTCTTTGGCGGTGTACTTTCCTGATTTTTCATATTTCTGGCATCTTTCCTTTGCTGTTTCGTCATTGTGGCAGGGGCTTTCACTGTCCACTTGTTTGACACTATTGTCTGGCTAGGATGCTGCTGGGGCTGCCAATTTGGCCCAGCTTCCTCAGTGTCTGCTCTGTTGCCCACTGGTGCCTCAGGTGCGTGGTCGCCTCAGGTCTTGGGCCTCTCCAGGGAGGCACCTCTCTTTTCAGCGTGTACTAGACCAGGCTGGGGATGGAGTTGGGCAGTGGCAGTGAGGCCTACCTGCTGGGTCACGCGCTGGCACCGTAGGGCACGTGGTCTCCAGAGATCTCGGGACTCTCTGGCTGAGTGCCTCTCTGATCGGCGCGCAGTTGTGCGGGCTTGGGATGTAGTCGGTTGGTAGCGGCGAGGCCTACCTGCTGGGTCCTGTGCTGGCACCGGAGGGCGTGTGGTCTCCACAGATCTTGGGCCTCTCTGGCTTAGCGCCTCTCTGATCAGCATGCAGTTGGCCAGGCTCGGGATGGAGTTGGGTGGCAGCGGCAAGGCCTACCTGCTGGGTCGCATGCTGACACCTGTTTTATATGTTTTTATGTGATATATTAAAGTGTCCTTGACCCAGCTGAACAAAATATAGTAGACAGACCTGTCTATCTGTCTGTCGTGCATTCTCTCTCTCTCTCGCTCGCTCTCTGTCTCACACACACACACACACACACACACACACACACACACACACACACACACACAACTATCCTTCTTATCACACACACACACAACTATCCTTCTTATCCCAGGACCAAAAGGTAATAATCACAAAATGTGTCCACTTTGTACTCACCAGAAAGCTTCCCAAATTTCCTGTCTTATGTTAAGCTTTATTTTGTTATTTCAAAATATAATGTTTCCTCCTTGCCATAGTTGTCTCGGGGTGAGAGTATAAAGTTGACAACATTCCAGAAAATAAATGGAGCCATAAAATCTTCCGGCAGCATTATGAGGTCATTATAAAAGTGATTGTTTATGGGGAAAATGTCCTTTAACAATTTTTAAACTTAAGGCCATTAAAATTTTTCTTACTAATAGGGAAAACCCACATTTTCCCAGCATTTTATTATGGAAATTTTCAAACACAGAGAAGAAACTTGAAACAATTCTACAGTGAACATCCAAGTACCCACCACACCTAGATTCTACAATTAACATCTTGTTTCACATCTTTCCATTTATCTATCCATCCACCAACTCATTTGTGTCTGTGTACTCAAGATAAATTGCAGACATCAGTAGTCTTTCCCACTTCAGCACCCATATTATTACCTAGAGAGGACATCTCAATTTTATTTATTTATTTATTTATTTATTTTTTAACCTCCCTCCCTTCTCCCTCCCCCCCTCCCCCCCAACAATGTCCTTTCTGTTTGCTTGTCGTATCAATTTCAAGTAGTTGTGGTTGTTATATCTTCTTATGCTATGCCCCCCCCCGGTTTTTTTTTTTTTTTTGTGTGTGTGTGTGTGTGTGTGTGTGTGAATTTATATATTAATTTTTAGCTCCCACCAATCAGTGAGAACATGTGGTATTTCTCTTTCTGTGCCTTACTTGTTTCACTTAATATAATTCTCTCAAGGTCCATCCATGTTGTTGCAAATGGCAGTATTTCATTCGTTTTTATAGCTGAGTAGTATTCCATTGTGTAGATGTACCACATTTTCCGTATCCACTCATCTGATGATGGGCATTTGGGCTGGTTCCAACTCTTGGCTATTGTAAAGAGTGCTGCGATGAACATTGGGGAACAGGTATACCTTCGACTTGATGATTTCCATTCCTCTGGGTATATTCCCAACAGTGGGATAGCTGGGTCGTATGGTAGATCTATTTGCAATTGTTTGAGGAACCTCCATACCATTTTCCATAGAGGCTGCACCATTTTGCAGTCCCACCAACAATGTATGAGAGTTCCTTTTTCTCTGCAACCTCGCCAGCATTTATCGTTCAGAGTCTTTTGGATTTTAGCCATCCTAACTGGGGTTAGATGGTATCTCAATATGGTTTTGATTTGCATTTCCCGGATGCTGAGTGATGTTGAGCATTTTTTCATATGTCTGTTGGCCATTTGTATATCTTCCTTAGAGAAATGCCTACTTAGCTCTTTTGCCCATTTCTATTGGCCTGCTGGAGGGTCACAAGAGGACTCCATGCTCAGAACTGGTCCTTGGAATGGATGATTTAGAGGAGTGACAACAGTCAAGAGTAGCTATGACAAGGCTTTGGGAATCAGGCTAAGTCTAAGCAGAGTGACTGAGAAAGGCAAAATCCTATCTGTCTCTAATTATTATGACTTTCTGATTTATTTCCAGGTGTTTTGAATTATTCTGCATCTACTTCCAGTCAGGCCAGAGTGAAGAGCCTTATGTCAGCATCACCAAGAAGTGGCAGATACCCAAAAACGGCCTCTCAGAGGAGATTGAGAAGGAGGTGGGCCAGGCAGAAGGCAAGCTGTTCACCCACCGATCTGCATTCAGCCGGGCATCAGTGATCCAGGCTTTCCTGGGCTCAGCCCTGCAACTGACGCTGCAGCTGTAGATAAGCATCTTGGAGCAGGATGTCACTGTTGGAATAAGTATGTATATTTTTGATTTCTGCCTACATAGATCAAAATGGGAAGCAAAATATACAGTATATTTTGTTTCAAGTGAAAGTTATTGATATGTGAATTTACTCCTGAACCTATGTTCCAGTCACTAAGTTCAAAATTTGTGAGTTAAAATAATAATATTTATTTTGCTATGAATCCATATTCTGGGCGGCGCTCAAAAGGGACAGCTCACGTGTGCTCCCTTGTGGATCAGTTAGGGTGACTCAAAGATGGGGGCTAGAATCCACTGCAGGCCCATTCATTCAGATGTCTTGATGCTCGCTGTTGTTGGGAGTCTCAGATATTCTCCATTTGATCTCTCTGTGTGAGCAAACTTGGACTTGCTGTCAGCATAGTGGCTGCTTCAAAAAGCAAGTGTCCTAAGAGTGAGAGAAGGCCAGGGTGAAGCCATATCACCTATTATGATCCAGCCTTGGGAATCATGGGACATAACTTCTGGTCCCTTCTGTGTTGAAACTGTCACAAAGTCCTGCTGAGGTTCCAGGGAAGGGGAAGGATGTAATCTCTGGCTCTTGTTGAGGAATGGCAGAGTTATGGAAGAGTATGTGGGACCAAAAGTAACATTGTGGCCATTTAAAAAATACACAGTTTCCCAGAGGCTGAAAATAGAGCTGCCAGAGGCTGGTCCTCTTGGAATTTCATCTCTGTCTTTCAGTGATAGTTATAGATTGGCTGAGACAGTTGGTTGTAAATGCTTCGTGGCGACAGATGGAATGAAGGCCGCTTTCCTGCTGTCTTAAAGTTTGTTCTAATAGGCATATCAGCTATGAAGTGAACACAATTTTCTAACCTTTGGGCTGTTCTCACATCATCAAATTAAGAGCCTATTTTGGTTAAGTAAAGTTTCTTCAAAAACTTCTATTTTCATTGGACATAAGTGAAAAGCCTTCAGATGAAAAGGGGAAATAACCTCTCCCAAATAGCAATATTATGGATAAAACCAGACATTTTGGTACGCTTTACTACAGATATGCAAAATGATTTAAAAGGCTTAAGTTGAAAAAAATACATATTTCAGAAATCACTTAAATTGGAAATAAAACACTTTTATTTATTTCACTCCACTCAATTTTGTTCTCCTTCTGCCTGTATTTTAGACTGGATGGTAAAATGTCGTAATTCATGACAGGGTGACAGGATACTTGCATATCCAGGTTACGTGACCATGATCCTTAAGATATGAGTGAGAATCTTAAGCAGAGTTCTTGAACCTTGATGTATTAACGTTTATATGTAAATGCCTCCCACAACCCCTGGTAGAGAGTAGGTGCTCAATAAATATAGCAACATCAGTGTTCTTTAAGGACTTATGCCTGCAATGGGTTTTGACCAAGATGGGTCCCCAGCATGCCGCTATACCCTTTTCCCAGTTTGTTGTTTTTCCAAGTGGCAGGGATACAGCAAAAAACTAGATGTGGTGATACCAGTTTAATATTTTCAGGGAGGTCCAATTTTTCTCCTCAAGTTTTTGATAGTGAAGACTGTCTTATAGATGGGGGGTTGGCAAACTGCAGCCCAAGGGCCTAATCCAGGCACTGCCTGTTTCATAACATTTTTTTTATTGGACACAGCCATGCTTTTTCATTTATGTATTGTCCGTGGCTATTTGGGGGCTGCAAAGACAGAGCTGAGTAATTGTAGCAGAGACCATGTGGCACAAAAGCCTAAAATATTTACTGTCTAGCTCCTTATAGAACAAGTTTGCTAACCCTTGTTATAGTTTTTCAGACAGAATTCTCTTCAGGAAAATAAAACCTACCCCATAAATTGTCAGCATCACAAGGGATATCTATGAGATGTCCCTCAAGAACTTGGAAAAAATATAAGTCTTCTGAGAGTGAAGTCATAAATCAAAGGGAAGTAGACATGGTCCTGTTGAAAAGACAGATGGCTGCCATTTATGTAGGTCTTGACTAACCCCAATGACTGCCTTGACATATCTGAAGAAGGAATCCCTCACCCAGAAGGGGCAAAGCCCCTATAAATGGAGCATGGGCTAGGGTGTGTCACAGAGGCAAATGTTGGTAGTATCTATTACATGCTCAGGAATGCATTTGGTCCAAGGGACAAACACCTGACCATAGGATTAGACAACCCAGGGTTTATTTTGCTCTTTTAACAAGAAATTGGAGGTTGGTGGCATTATTTAAGCTGCTCAACAGTGGCAAAGTTGATGTCCGCACCTATCCACTGGCCTTTCACTCATGCTGTTACTTCAGCTCCAACCATCATAGCTGCTTTGAAGACAAAAAGAAGCACTGAAGAGGAAAGGATGGATCTCTTTCTCCTTTTATTGCTAAGTATAGTTTTCCCAGAAATCTCCCTAATAGACTTTAGGTCTCATTGACCAGAACTGGTCACATGGTCACCGAGCTGCACAGGATATTAGGAAAGCCAGGCACAGGAGTGATTGCCAGCAATGGCTTAGACCAGTATTCCTCATACTTCCCTGATGACTACTAGAGGTATCAGGGGGCTTGCTCAATATACCTATCAACAAGACACATCTCTGGAAATTGTGATTTGCTGGATCTGGGATGGAAGCCCAGGGTATATATTTTTATTTCTCTATTGTTTTTTAAACAAGAATTTTAGGTGATTTTATTATCAGCAAAGTTTGGGAACATTGGATCAGATTACTCATGACCTGCCTGGGGTTTGGCCTGTTGCCACCCAGAACAAAGCCCTGTTTTCTTAACAGACAGTGGGAGGAATCAATATTGAATAGGCAGCTAACAGTATCTGCCACACCATCTAAGTGCAGTCCAGACCAATAGAAATGTCTATACTCTTGACAGGAGAAGCATATGGAGTCCCTCAGAGCCTGACCCCATTCAGCATTCAAATTTTATAACCCTCATCTCACTCTCTGATTCAGTGCTCATTGAGCAAACATTGGTGAATTTGGCCTCAGCAGAGTTTGGCATGAGGAATAGAAGGTAGACATATCTACATGGTCACTGGAGGGTTGTTTTTTTTTTTAATTTTAATATAATTCATATCACATAAATATCACCATTTTAAGTGTACAATTCAGTAGGTTTTTGTATATTCACAATGTTGTGCAATCATTACCATCATCTAATTTTAGAACATTTTTATTATGTCAAGAAGAAATTCCCTACCCATTAGTAGTCACTCCTCATTTCCCCCATCCCCTCAGCCCCTGGAAACCACTAATCTATTTTCTGCCTCTATAAATTTGCCTATTGTGTGTATTTCATAAAAACTTTGGGAAGTTTTCTTTGTTACAGTCAATGAATAACGGACACTGTGTCTACGAGTTTCAGTCTTGGGTGGGTTTAGCCATCCTGAGACTCCCTGAGCCTACTCAGTTCTCAGTAGGGGCTTGATCAAGTCTCTTGACCTTGGAGGATGGGTCATGCCAAACTTCAGGTGAGTACCCCAAGGTTATACTGTTCTGTGAAGGCCCCTGCAGCCTGCCATTTGGCCTTCCTGGACCTCACAGTGCCATTCTCTCATCCAGTCAAGGTGGTAATGTTGGTAGTAATAACAACAGTTTTATGAACCCTTGCTTGGTGCCAGGCACTGTGAGGGGCAGTGTTGCGTTTCATTTTCAGTGCATTTCTGTGAGTTAGATGATACTATCTCCATCCTACTAAAGAGGAAACTGTGCTCACAGTCCACCAGAGGAGCCAGGCTCTCAGGTTAGATTTGTAAGGCTTCATTCACAGGCTCGATGAGTATTTATGATGTTCTGCATTTCAAACCCTGTGCTATTCTCTGTGGATAAAGCTGGGAAAGAGGTGAGCAGGCCCCTATCATCTTGGAATAGGATAGAGAAATATGAGACAGATGATTAATCATATATTTATTCTATTTCATGTAAATCCTGCAAAGTGAAAGTTAAAGAGCCTGTATGAGGATATATGGGGGGATCTAACCAAGTATGGGAGATGAAGCAAAGATGTCCAGAATTTAGGATTAAACTGAAAACTGATAGCTAAGAAGGCAGGTGAAGGAAAAGCAGGAAAGAGCATCCAAGAATTTCAGCCTTTATCCCAGAAGCAACAGGAAGGCACTGATGAGTTTTAAGCAACACAGTGTCATGCTCAAATTTACTTTTATAAACTGATTTCTCTGGAAACTGGGTTGGAAGTGAGTGAGAAGAGAAACAGGAAGGCCACTAAGGGGACTGCTACAGCTGTTAAGGTAGGAATGATAATGGCGTGAACTAGAACACTCAGAGTGCAGTGTTAAGGAGCAGTGTTAAGGATGTAGAAGGGGAACGAAGTGGGAATTGATTGGGAATGAAGGTGAGATAGAGGGAAATGCCAAGGGTGGTTCTCAAGTTCCTGACATGAGCAGTTGTAGCTGTGGATCCCTATTCGTATTGGTAAATCACTCTGGAGATGGGGACGTTTGAGGCATATGTTTTTGCTTTCAGGTTCAGACTTTATCAAGAATAAACACATTTTAAAGATTCTATTTAACTCATGGGTGAACAAGCAATGTTAAAAACAGCTCAAAAGAGAATCCAAAGAAGAAACATAGGAATATTGACTAGAGATATTGACATGAATATGTAAATGAAGGCAAAACTAATTTTATAACAGGGTATGAGGGGGACAATTGAAACTTATTGTACAAGACATTGAGCATGTCTGTCACTGACGTACAAGTTGCAGAGGGGTGAAAATGAGCTCACAGGCAATGCAACGCTAGAATCAGAGAACCCGTAGTGATATTTTAAAGACGGGATAGTGTTTCCATTGAAACAGTTTTTTGCTAGAATATTCAAGTCAGGTAGAAAGTTTTGAGTTTCCTCAAAAAGAGGGTCCAGTACTAGGTGACCAGGTTACTGTCCTGGGCATTTCTATGCTAAGGACTGATTAGTGGGCACTAATGACATCACAAAGTCTAGGTTGTCACAAAGGCAGCTCCCTGACCCATGAGGGCCTGCAGCCTGGGCCTACAGTGGGCCATAATAAGCACTGGTATCTTGAAAGACCCAGGCCAGAGGGAAAATCAAGCTGTGCCAATAGAAGCAAAATCTAGCAACCGTCATGGCTGGGAGAAAAGTCAGCAGGAAATCCAATGGGCAGAGGAGGCGGACCCTCTCCCGCTCCTCAAGAGCAGAGTTGCAGTTCCCAGTTAGCCGTGTGGATCGCCACCTGCGAGAGGGCGGCTACTCCCAGCGCCTGAGCTCGTCCGCACCTGTTTTCATGGCAGCAGTTCTCGAGTACCTGACAGCCAACGTCCTGGAGCTGGCGGGCAAGGAGGCCGACAACTGCCGCAGGAAGCGCATCGCCCCACAGCACGTGCAGAGGGCATTGGACAGCAACCAGCAGCTCCAGAGCCTCTTTCAACATGGTACCGAACCTCAGGTCGAGGAGATGCCTAAACGCAAGAAAAAGTAGCGCTCCCTGGGTACCAAGGCCTGGCGGGACCTCATCAACAGCCCCATCCCACCTCCAAAACTCCCCTAGAGGAGGAGCCAGTGCTGCTGCCAGCAGCAAATGCTAATAAATCACGTAAATCCTGGCCAGTGCTCCTGACGCCTCTGATTTTGTCTTTTGAGATGGAGGGGTCCCTAAGACATCGAGGGGGAGCTGTCCCACACAGAGTTGCAAGGTGGAAGGTGTGGTCGGTGTGGGGTGTTTGAATCAGTGATTTCAGAGGAGCTGTGTCTGATGGTGACAGTGTGGACCGTGGCCCTGGAGGGAGGAGCTGGCCGGGGTAAAGGGGAGAGAAGTCGTCCTCACAGGCCTCGTGAGGCCAGGAAGGTGGCGCGGGCCTCCTAGACAAGTTGAATTCCCAGCACGATGTTGGGAACTGGGGTGGAGCTGAAGACTGTGACTGGGGTGGGGAAAGCTTTGTTCATGATAGGCAAGGTCTAAAGTCAGAAGGTGATGGCAACGGGGTGGGCTGGAGAGGGTGGCACACTGGTTGGCACGAACTCAATGGGACGGGGCTTTTACACGAAGATTGGAGAGTGATGGGAAACCATAAGGAAATATACAACAGGGAATCTTGGTCATGATGATTTCATTTCTTATTTATTTTTACCCTGCACATTCCACAAGAGGACTTGACACACGGATTGGGGGCTAGTGCTCTGATACTTTGTGTGGTACGGATCCTCCTGTCCTCTTGTGGACACTGGTAAATTCAATATTAATATTGTATCAAAGCTACTATCTGGCCTACGTCAGGCAATTCAAGCAGTTCTTCCTGGTTATTAATGATTAATGAATTGAATTATTTGTAAATGTATTCCATCATGAACACAATTATTGATCTCATTCTCAGATGAAACATCTAACCTAAGATTGTGTATTTCTTGGGACAACATAGAGCTATGGGTAGCTGAATACATGTTTGGAGAGTTATAGGTATACTCTGTGTAAATTCTGTCCCAAAGTGATAGACTCAAAAGCACATACAATTCTTAAAAGAACTTTCATGTGCTGCTTTAAGTTAGAAATAGGTACCACATCAAGCGTTGTAGCAATCTGTTCGCTTGCTTGTGAGCTCACTGTTCATGGGGTCCTTGAGGGCCTCCCTCTGCCGCCTGCTGGCCTTTCACAGAGGGCGGGTTATAGTCACAGGCTGCCCATTGACTTCAAGAACAGGTCAGAGGGCCTGGGTTTGAGGTCCCTGTTCACTTCCTTCTGGTCTTGTGATGTTGTATGTTCATCTCTTCTATCTGAGCAAGTTTGCTCGTGTGTAAATGAGAATAAGTGAGTAGTAAGAAACCCGACATCTCCAGGTTTTCCTAGAAATTAAGGCCATGTTTGCTGTAAACTCCTGCTTCTCACAGTGATTGGCATAGTCTAGCCCTTAATCAGTAGCTGCGTCAGTGTCCTCCCCTAAAACCAGTTGCTCAGGCACCCTTTTCCAAGGTGCAACTGGGCCTGGTGCTCAGGCGATGGCCAGATGCTTAGGCTATGGAAACCACCTCCTGCTGAGCCTTGTGTAGACATGGGAGAGTGCCATACCGAGGAAGAAGACGGGAGGATGCATGAACCAGGCATGCCCCACTCTGGGTTCCTCTCTGCTCCTTCTGCTTGTGACATACACTCTCACTGCCCCTTTCCACCATCTCTCTAATCAGAAGGATCTTGCTCGGCCTTTGACTGATTCACAGGAGTGTCCCAAGAAGGAAGGAACTAGTGTCGGGTGTACTTAGGGCTCTTTGAAAGATATGCTCATCTAAATCCAAAAAGCCTTTCTTGCCATGTGATGCCCACTGAACCTCGTATTTACAGACACCTCACTGTACAGATGTCCACTCCAAAACATGTGGTTCCTCATAGAGAGCCGTGAAGCACCTTTAGCCTTACCAAACTCATGTCTTCCTGTTCTGTTCATAGGAGCAGGACACAGGCCTCTCCCCAGCACACACAGGTGGAGAGTCACCCTCAGCTGATCACATGACAGTGACAACATCACCCCTGCTCTCCCTGAAATAAAGCACCTTTGTGTCCAGGACATGGGTTTCTCATATTACAGTGTCCTTCAGTCAAAAGTGAGTACTTCTAGGATGGGTGATGACAGAGAATTAATTGGTATACTCAGATCTTCACGTAGTGGTTAAATAGCTGTCGTATGTTTCAAAACTGTGTATATTGCTAATG
This sequence comes from Cynocephalus volans, assembly GCF_027409185.1. Lineage (NCBI taxonomy): Eukaryota > Metazoa > Chordata > Mammalia > Dermoptera > Cynocephalidae > Cynocephalus > Cynocephalus volans. The sequence continues at coordinate 53,724,702 of NC_084478.1, forward strand.
ACTATGGCTTATTGTAGAACCAAACACCATCTCCTGGATACTTCACCAGCAGGTACATCTGAAGAATTCATTGTAGGCAAGAGAAGGCATAGTCGATGGGTTAACCATGTCGAGTTAGTGGTTCTGTGTGGTCAGTTGGACTCCTTACAGTCCATGTCGCAGTTGACACTAATGGTCACTGTGACTCCTGGATGAAGCCAGGCTTCCTGGACTCTTTCAGACTCTTTGCTTGATATCTGAGTTGGCATTGGGAGGTTGAGCTTGAATGAGTCCCCGTTGGCCAGCTCTCTGCATAGCCGAGGCCATGGGAGGATCAGGAGGAAGACCTTGCTATCCCTTAAGCTCGTGATCAGAAGTGCTTTTGGATCTCACAGCAAACATGGGGGCCAAGACCAGCGTAGCGGCAGCCTAATGTAGTACCTGCCACAGCCCCTTCCATGTGTGCAAGGAACCCTGTGCTCAGGGGAGGTAGGGAGGTAGGCCAGATGAGAATGGTGGCCCCAGGGAGTGCACAAACCCACCTAAGCTGAGGCCTCCTGTGCGTTTCTACAACGCGGGGGTGGGGGGGTGGTCAGGATGGATTCCCTCTAGTTGGGCCCTGTGGTGTGGACGCTGTTGGCGACCAGTGCCCTGTTGAGAGAGGGAAAGCTAAAACCCAATTGGGCAAGGACAGAGGCTGAGGAGGGGATGGCTGCCAGCCAGGTCTGTGATCACAAGTCTGTCAGGGCAAGCCAGGGTCAGACACGGGTCAGCATGGCAGAACACACCTGTGAGAAGAGGTGAACCCAAGCGTTGTGCCTGTGGGAAATGGAGAGTTTCATTGGCTTGGTGTTGGCATGAACACAAGGCCTGGTTACTAGGCTTTCTTCTCACTGACAGCATCCTTTGGGAGCAGAAGTGTTTTGAAGGCCCAGGTCCCCTGGTCCATGTATGTGAAAGATCCTATAGGATATGGCCAGAGGGAGATGTCTTGATTCTTTAGAAAAGGCCCTTATGACTGCTTTAACAGGATTCTCGAAAGAGGGCACATTAAATACATCATTTTCCTAAAGCACAAATTACAAAGTGGCAGCTCCCGTACCTACTCCATGCAGCAGATGGGATCGTTAGGACTGCAGTGATGTTTTAAAAAGAAAATTAATTGGCTGCCAACATTAAAGATCTAGATCTTTTTACCTGAAAAGTTCAATTTCTGGCTTCTCTTGGGAAAGCAAAATGTCTGGGAGTACACATGACTGCTGTCAACTAGAAATGATTACCTGCTTCCCTATTAAGACCAGGTCTCTAGTTTGCTACAGTCCTTACTTACCCTTCCCTACTATATACCATTGCTGACCCTTCCAGTCATTCACAGTATCTTCCTGGCTCCTGAAGATACTTGAGTCCATTATATCCACTGTAATTTAAATCTAAACCCATAATGTTTAGAAAAATTAATTCTTCTCATTTATTGAATTAGGACTGTGCAGTACTCCTCAAAGTATCTTTGGCCTAGGGCCTGTCTTTTCTGTTTTTCTTGTTCCATTAAATTTTGAAGTGATATGTGGAGCTATTGTGCATGACTAGTGTACAGCTCACCTTTGAATCATCACTAGTTTGACAGCACCCAGACCTGGTGTACACCCTGTCCTATGACGTGAAACCTGTCACTTAAATGTGTGGCAGAGTCAGATTTCTGTGAAGGTTCTTAAATGCTGGTGTTCAATTCCCATACCTGTTGGAGCCCATGAGTAACAAGCAGTTTGTGGCCATGCCCCAGTCCTGAAATTACAGTCACATCACACTGGAATAGTGAATTTACTATATTCTATTCTTTTAGGAATTTTATTTTAAACCTAATGGAAAGATGTGAATGGGATCTGAAATTGGTAGTGTTTTATTGTTTGTCTTTCAAAGTTCTTCATGGTAGTAGGAATTGGCTTTTATTTTTTTTCTTCTTTTTAAATCTTTTCATTGATTATATATATATTTGTGGGGTACAGAATAGAATGTCAATAAATATATACAATATGTGGTGATCTAATCAGGGTAATTAGTATACTTATGTTTACAAAACATAATCAATCTCTGTGACCCTTAACTAATTTCTCACTCCCCTTGTCCCAACTCTAATAACCACCATTCTGTCCTCTTCTTTATTAAAAGTTCAATGTATTGTTGTGATCATTCTTTCTTTCTTTCTATCTATCTTTGTTTCTTTGTTTCTCTCTTTATTTAGTTCTCACTTATGAGTGAAGACGTGGTATTTCTCTTTCTGTGCCTGGCTTATTTCACTAATAATTTTCTTAAGTTCGTCCATGTTGCTGTGAATGCAGAATTTCGTTCTTTTTATGGCATTGAGAATATATACCGCATTTTCCTTATCCATTCATCTGTCAATGGACATTTAGGTTGATCCCAACTCTTGGGTATTGTAAATAGAGCTGCAATAAACATGGGAGTGCAGGTGTTCCTTTGACATAATAATTTTTATTCTTCTGGGTATATACCCAGCAGTGGAATTACTGCATCTCATGGCAGTTCCATCTGTAGTTGTCTGAGGAACCTCCATATCATTTTCCATAAAGGCTGCATTAATTTACGGTTCCACCAACAGTGGAGGAGGGCACCTCTTCTCCACATCCTTGCCAGCATTTGTTATTCTCTGTCTTTTTGTTAATAGTCAGTAAAATTGGGGTGAGATGATATCTCAGTGTGGTTTTGATTTGCATTTCCCTGATGCTGAGTGATGTTGAACATTTTTTCATGTGTCCATTGCCAATTTATATATCTACATAAAAGAAATGTCTAGTCAGCTCATTTGCCCATTTATTAATTGGGTTACTTGTTTTCTTACTGTTGAGTTGTTTTAGTTCTTTGTGTATTCTGGATATTATTCCCTTGTCAGATGCATAGTTTGCAAATATTTTCTCCCATTCTGTAGGTTGTCTTTTTTCACTGTTTATTGTTTCTTTTGCTGTGCAGAAGCCTTTTAGTTTGATATAATCCCATTTGTTTACTTTTTCTTTTGTTGCCTGTGTTTTTGGGGTCACATTCATAAAGTCTTTGCTTAGTCCTATATCATGAAGTTTTTCATCTATGTTTTGTTTGAGGAGTTTTATTCTTTCAGGCCTTATATTCAAGTCTTTAATCCACTTTGAGTTGATTTTGGTATATGGTGAGAGGTACAGGTTCAGTTTCATTCATCTGCATATTGATGTCCAGTTTTCCCAACACCATTTATTGAAGAGGCAGTCTTTTCCCCAATGTATGTTCTTGTTGCCTTTGTCAAAGATCAGTTGGCTATAAGTATGTGGGTTGATTTCTGGGTTCTCTATTCTATTCCATTAATCTGAGTGTCTGTTTTTATGCCAGTACGAAGCTGTTTTGGTTACTATAGGTTTGTAATATAGCTTGAAGTCAGCGAGTGTTGTGCCTCCAGCTTTATTACTTTTGCTCATGATTGCTTTGGCTATTCTGAGTCTTTTGTTGCTCCATATGAATGTTAAGATTGTTTTTTTTTCTATTTCTGTGAAGAATGTTATTGGTATTTTGAAGGGGATTGCGTTGAACCTGTGGATCACTTTGGGGAATATGGACATTTTCACAATGTTAATTTTTCCAATCCAAGAGCATGGAATGTCTTTCCATCTTTTTGTGTCCTCTTTCTCTCAGCAGTGATTTGTAATTCTTGTTGTAGAGATCTTTTATCACCTTGGTTAAATTGATTCCTAGGTATTTCATTTTTTTGGATACTATTTTAAATGGGATTGCTTTTCTGATTTCTTTTTCTCCTAGTTTATTATTGGAGTATAAAAATGCTACTGATTTTTGTATGTTGATTTTATATCCTGCAACTTCAATGAAAGTCCTTTATCAACTTTAAGAGTTTTTTGGTAGAGTCATTAGGTTTTCCTATATATAGGATCAAGTCATCTGCAAACAGGGACAGTTTGACTTCATCTTTTCCAGTCTGGATGCTGTTTATTATTTCTCTTGCCTCATTGCTCTGACACACTTCCAATATGTGTTAAATAGGACTGGTGATATCAGGCTTCCTTGTCTTGTTCCTATGCTTAATGGAAAAGCTGAAGGCTTTTCAGGATGATATTGGCAGTGTGTTTGTCATATATGGCTTTTAGAGGGTTGAGAGACTGTCCTCCTATACCTAATTTGCTAAGAGTCTTTATAATGAGGGATGTTGAATTTTGTCAAATAGTTTTTCTGCATCTATGGAAATAATCATGTGGTTTTTGTCCTTGATTTGGTTGATGTGGCGCATCACATTTATTGATTTGTGTGGGTTGAACCATCCTTGCATCTCTGGGATGAATCAAGGTGATCATGGTGTGTAATGTTTTCAATGTGCTGCTGCATTCTGATTGCTAATATTTTTTGAGGATTTTTTCTTCTATGTTCACTAAAGATATTGCCCTGTAGCTTTCTTTTTTGTTGTTGAATCTTTTTTCTGGTTTTGGTATCAAGGTGATGCTGGCCTCATAAAATGAGTTTGGAAGAATGGCTTCTGTTTCAATTTTTTGGAATAGTTTGAAGAGAAATTGGTAGTAATTCCTCCTTAAAGGTTTGGTAGAATTCAGCAATAAAGACACCCAGTCCTGTACTTTTCTTCGTTGGGAGGCTGCTGATTACTGCTTCAATCTCATTGCTTGTTATTGGTCTGTTCAGGTTTTCTGTCTTTTTGGTTCAGCCTTCATAATTTTTGTGTCGAAAAATTTGTTCATTTCCTCCAGGTCTTCAAATTTGTTGGCAAACAGTTGTTTGTAACAGTTTCTAATGGTTGTTTTTATTTCTTTGGTATCAGTAGTAATGTCTCCTCTTTCATTTCTGATTTTTGTTATTTGGGTCTTTTCTCCTCTTTTTTTAAGTTAGCCTTGCTAATGGTTTGTGTATTTTGCTTATCTTCTCAAAAAACTCTTTTACTTTTCATTGATGTTTTGTATCATTTTTGGGGTTTCTATTTCATTTAGTTCTGCTCTGATCTTAATTATTTCTTTTTGTCTCCTAATTTTGGGGTTAGATTGTTCTTGTTTTTCTAGTTCTTTGAGGTTTAGCATTAGGTTGTTTAATTGAAAACTTTCTGTTCTTTTGATATACACATATATTGCAATAAACTTCCCTCTTGTACTGCTTCTGCTGTATCCCACAGGTTTTGGAATGATGTGTCTTTATTTTCATTAGTCTCAAGAAATTTTTTATTTCCTGTTTAATTTCTTGTTGGATCCATAGGTTGATCAGGAGCATGTTGTTTAATTTCTATATGTTTGTATAGATTCCAGAATTTTATTTGTTATTGATTTCTAGTTTTAATCCTTTGTGATCTGAAAAGATACTTGGAACAATATTAATTTGTTTTTAAATTTGTTGTGACTTGATTTGTGACCTAACATGTGGTCTATCCTGGAGAATGTTCCATGTGCTGATGAGAAAAATGTATATTCTGTAGTTGTTGAATGAAATGTTCTGTAGATATCTACCAAGTCTAATAGGTGTGTGGTACAGTTTAAGTCTTGTGTTTCTCTGTTGATTTGTTGCCTAGATGATTTTTCCAGTGCTGAGAGAAGTTTGTTCAGGTCCGTAACTGTTAACCTATTGGGGTCTATCTTTTTCTTTAGGCATAATAGTATTTGCATTATATATCTTGGTGCTCTGGTGTTGGGTGCATATATATTTATGATTGTTATGTCTTCTTGCTAAATAGATCCCTTTATCCTTATATAATGGCCTTCTTTGTCTCTTTTCATGGTTTTTGGTTTAGTCTGTCCTATCAGATATAAGAATAGACACTCTCGCTCATGTTTGGTTTGTGTTTTTTTCTGAAGTGATATGGTATAGTTTCTTTCTCTTTCTCATTTGCATATCTGTTCTACCAGTGGTGTTTGTTCTTTCCAGTGTATTCATGGTGGTGATTATTGGTTTTTAGGCTCTAGGTGCAGGACTTCCTTAAGGATTTCTTGTAGAGATGGCTGTGTGATGGTAAACCGCAGCTTCTGGTTTTCTGGGAAATACACTATTTCCCCTTCATTCCTGAAGGATAGCCTTGCTGGGTAAAGTATCCTTGGTTGGCAGTTTTTTTCTTATACTACTTTGAATATATCATTCCAATCTCTTCTGGCCTGTGGAGTTTCTGTTGAGAAGTCTGCAGTTAGCCTGATGGGGCTTCCCTTATAGGTGACTTGATGCTTTCCTCTTGCCGTTTTTAGAATTCTCTCTTTGTCTTTCACTTTCGACAGTTTGACTATGATGTATCTTGGAGAGGACCTTTTGGGGTTGAATCTGCTCAGGGACCATTGAGCTTCTTGGATCTGGAATTCTATATCTCTACCAATACCTGGAAAGTTTTCCATGATTGTATCATTGAATATATTTTCAATGCCTTTTCCTGTCTCCCCCCCATCTGGAACAAACCATGATTTTCGAATGTGTGTGCACTTAAGTTGATCTGCTATCTCTCAGAGCCTCTTCATTTTTAAAAAATTCTGTTTTCTTTTTTAGGTTTGCTGGGGTTGTTTCAAAAAGACTGTCCTCAAGATCAGAAGTTCCTGCTGCTTATACTCTCAATTGTTGTTTTTATTTCATTGAATCTTTCAGTTCCAGGAGATCTGCTGCATTATTTTTTGATGGAATTTATCTCTTTGTATATCTCATTCTTCAAGTCCTGGATTGTTTTTCTTCTTTCATTGTGTTGTCTAACTAAGTCTTTCTGTATCTCACTAAGTTCATTTAAGATTCACTCAAAATTCCTTTTCAGTCATTTCAAGGGTTTCCTGCTCTATTGGGTCTGGTACTATAGAATTATTGTATTACTTTGGTGGTGTCATATGTCCTTTTTTCATGTTTCTAGTCTCTCTATGTTGATTTCTGGTCATCCAGTTGAGCAGCTGCTCTTCCTATTACTCTGAAGTGGGCTTTGAGGAGAGAGATTTCCTCCCATAGATGTGTTTTATATTGATTGTTGAGTAGGGTGTATTAGTATTGGTTCTGGGTAGACTCAGTAGTGTTTTCTCTGTGTGGGTACTTCCGCCTTATTCAGTGTTGGAGTTGTGTATCAATGGAGATTGGCTTTTCTTAATATTCTAGAATAAATGTCAAGAAAATAATTCTAAACTTATTCTGTTAAAGCAAAATCTACCGAAGAAAAGCTGTTAGCAGCAGGGAGGCAGGTTAGATACTGTGGCTATTGGATATTTGGGTTCTGAAATGTAGGATGAAAAGAAGGGACTCTTCATGACATGAAGGGGCAAAATAGTGAAAGGAGATGGAGGAGAACCAGGTTCTGGTCTCCTGTAGTGTAGTTGACTTGGGGGCCTCTCAGATTTCACTGCTATAAAGTGAGGAAGGGGAAAATTATTTCACAGATCTGCTCAAGGTATACAATAACCAGACTAGGATTTTTTCCTAAGAAATGATTCCTACTGAAAGTGGGCAAATGGGGTTCAGAGGGCAAGACATTTTTAGAGTTTCCATTTTACAAGTGTGGCCACTGAGGCCCAGAGATGTTGGTCAGATCACTCATGGTCACATGGTGAGTATGTAGCACGGCGGAGATGAGAGCCCAGCCCTCCTAACTGGAGTTGATGCTCCTTCCTCTACTCTATCCTGAGAAAAGAGCCTCGTGATAGAAAGTGTTTAATGTTCTCCTCTGGGAAAATGAAGCCAAAGTCTTTAATAGTGAGGTATTAGGGTCTCTTGGATTTCTAGGAAGGTACTCAACAGCAACTCTCAGGAACTTTCACCTGCGTTTTATTTGGGGAAGGCCAGACAGGTTAGGAGAAAAGGACTGATTTTAGAGTACACATCTTTGGACTTTGCAAATCTAGGTCTTGTTCTGCTGGATACTGTGTTAAACTATGTCATGAACTCAAATGATCTAAGATAAAGGGCTCTGGAAATGCTGGCTCTGTCCACTGACATCATCCTAAAAGGTGGTTATGTGATGGCATGAGAAGCCTGCACCCAAGAACCTGTTCATTGAAGTACCTGAGGTGCTGGCCTTTTTCACAGGGCTGTGAGACAGTCCTTTTGTTGAAGAGAAAGTTTCTGGCCTGTGGCTGATTGTAGGGTCTTTAGGGAAGCATCAGTGTAAATCCAGTAGCAATCTGGAGGAAACAGAGGCTTATAATGGCTGTGGTTAACTTATTATCAGTAATATATGGACACCAAATTATAGCTAGATAGGAAAAATAAGTTCTTGTGGTGTACTGTAGTGCTAGGCATCCATAATTATCCATAATATATTGTATGTTATCAAGTGGCTAGAAGAGAGGAACTCAAATGTCTCATCACAATGAAATAACAAAGTTCTGTGATGGTGAGTGTCCTAACTGCTCTGATTTGATCATCAGACATTGTATAACATGTATTGAAATATAACTCTGTACCCCATAAATATGTACAATCAATTTGTTTCAATTAAAAAATAAATTCCTCTAATAAAATTCAAGTAAAATAATGTGTTAAGGAAGTGAAAATCCTTTGGTAGGGCATATGAAACTGAAGGTAAAATTACTTATTTCTGTCATGCACAAAGGAAGAAAATTACAAAGTCGGAAAAGGAATTTTTGTCAAAGTGTCTATAAGAGTAATGATTTAGCCTATTATCAATACAGTATGGAGTAGTAGATGCAAATTAACATCATCAAATTGCAACCAAACTTTTAAACATAATGATTGAAATTATGCCTTATAACTCTCTAGTGTTGTTGACTAATATCATCAGGGAATTTACCACCAGCACTGTATTAAGTAGAAATATATAACGGACAGTGAGGATACTCACTTATTTTGAGCCTTCCCATATGTGACAATTTCTAAAATATTTATGTTAATAATAGTTTCCCTATTCAAATTTAACCTAGCGCAATCTGAATTTCTCTTTTAGTTAGACAATTTCTGTGTAACTGATATATAGTAGTCTACACAATAAATCTGTTTTTACCACCTGTCTTATCATATGGTGACAAAATGATTTTTTGTTACTTTCTAGAGAATAGTGGAGAATCTCAGAGAGAGTTTTAAGTGAAAAATATGATTTGAAGTATAATTTTGTTTTATTTCTCATTTAGGATGCCATCTGTGGAAGGCAAAAATGAAAATTGTCAGGACACTGGAACACTTAAGATAGGATTATGAAGGCCTGAAAACATGAATGGTTATAGCTTAGCTAACTGTTACTTGAAGTGGAAAGACAATAAATATTAATAAACATTAAAAAACATAGAACTTTTTTTTCTTTTATTTTAAAGACAATAATCAGGGGAATGATAAAGTGAGAAAAATGTGTTGAAAGCTATTCTGCTGAAATATAGAATCTCTGCTTTAGGGGCAGATTACAAAGAACGTAGCCCAGAGAAACTGATTTTTGACTTCTGAACTCCAGAACAGTAAGCAAATAAGTGTGTGAATTTTAAAAGTCACCGAGGTTTTGGTAATTTGTTACAGTAACACAAGAAGCTAATGCATTTGAAGAGTGGCCTTTTATAATATCTCATTAAGAGCAGACCCATATTCTAACAAAACTTGGTCCCTTTTACAGAGAGGAAATCAAATTCTCAGGTAGAGTTCAGTATTCAGTGCATTCCATACTAAAGCTCTTTTTGAAATCTTATGAATTAACTCATGATAACTGAATCAGCTTTGAAAATTTTTAACGAAAATTTGTGTTTCTTTTCTTTTTTTTTGTGGAATATGGGTTTTTATTTTATTTTTATTTTGTTTACTATGAATATTCATGAGATACAAAGCTGATTGTCACACCTTGTGCCCATGATGTGAAGGCCAACTTCATACTGTCAGCATACACATTACTGGAAATTGCATTTGTACCCAATGTCCCCCACCCAATTCTACCCAACCTCACTCCCTTTCTCATCTATATTAGTCCATTTTCTCTTGCTATAACAGAACTATCCAAGACTGGGTAATGTATAAAGAACAGAGGTTTATTTGGCTTACAATTCTGAGACAGCTGCATCTGGCATGGGCCTCAGGCTGCTTCTGCTCATCAAGGAAAGCGGCAGGCAGCCAGGGTGTATGGACAGATCACATGGTGAGAGGAAGTAACGGAGGGGGGGGGTGTGCCAGGGTCTTTTAAACAACCAGCTCTCATGGGAACTAATAGAGCCAGATCTCATTCAGGACCCTCATCCCCCCACCCCCCGCAGGGAGAGCATTAATCCATTCATGAGGGATCTGCCCCCCATGACTTAATCAGTTTCCAACACTGCCACATTAGGGATCAAATATCCACATGAATTCTGGGAGGACAAAACATCCAAACTCCATCACCCCTGAAGAGGTAGGGCTGGGTAGAGAGCTCACAGACCCCTCGAGCTCATTCACAAGCCCTTCACATAAAAGTCTATGAGCTAGGTAACCAGCAAAAGGGTCCTGGGAGCTTTGGTTGAAGAAAGAGTAGTCTTTATTCAGCATGCACGCATATAATACCTAGGCAGTCCATAGAGAATCTCAGAAACTCAACTGCTACTGGCAAAGTCCAAAAAAAAGGGAAAAAAAACAAAAACAAAAAATCTGAGCAGCTGCCAGCAGAATAAACATGCTCTATTTTTAGGACTGAGCTCTACTGGCCAACTCTGCTTCACAAACTGCAGAACACACAATAGCAGCAAACTAAAAAGATACATGGGTGCACATGCGCACTAACTCCAACCCCACAGAACTTGTTTACAAAGGAATGTGCTGCACCATGCCCAACTGGACCTGAGTTGAGGGAGCCTGACCAAATTATTATATTTTCCCCACAACCCCTGACTCCACTTTGTAGCCCAAAGAATACTGTCTCCCTCTGCAAGACCAATGCACGACTGTAGTCTTTCCTTCCTTCCTTCTTTTTCTCTTAGCTCCCACTTATGAGTGAGTACATGTGGTATTTATCCCTCTGTGCTTTGCTTATTTCACTGAGCATAAGTTTCTCCAGGCTCATCCATGTTTTTGCAAATGGGACTGTTTCTTTTTTATGACAAGTACTATTCCATGCTGTATATATATCACACTTTCCTTATATAATCATCCATGGATGGACATTTAGGTTGGTTATATGACTTGGCTATTGTAAACAGAGCTGTGATGAACATGGGAGTACAGATATCTCTTCTACATGATGATTTCCATTCCTCTGGATATATACCCAGAAGTGGGATTGCTGCATCATACGGAAGATCTACCTGTAGTTGTTAGAGAAACTTCCATGTTGTTTTGCATAGTGGTTGTACGAATTTATAATCCCACAACAGGGTAGGATTCCCTTCCTTCCACACCCTGGCCAGCATTTGTTATTCACCAATTTTTATTATAGCCAGTCTAACTGGGGTGAGGTGGTATATCGATGTAGTTTTAATTTGCATTTCCCTGATGACTAGTGATGTTGAGCATTTTTCATGTACTTGCTGGCCATCTGTATGCCTTCCTTTGAAAAATATCTATTCAGCTCCTTTGCCCATTTTTAATTAGGTTATTTGTTATTTTACTGTGTAATTGCTTGAGATCCTTGGATATTATGGATATTAATCCCTTGTCAGATAGATGGTCAGCAAAAACTTTCTCCCACAACATAGGTTGTCATTTCAGTCTGTCCTTTGCTGTGAAGAAGCTTTGTAGATTGCTATAGTCCCATTTGTTTATTTTTTCTTTTGGTGCTCGTGCTTTGGGGCTCACGTTCACAAAGTCTGGGCCCAGACCTCGTTGCTGAAGTGTTTCATATATATTTTCCCTTGGTAATTTTACATTTTCAGGTCTTATACTTAGGCCTTAATCCATTTTGAGTTGATTTTAATGTATAGTGAGAGATACATATCTACATTCATTCTTCTGCTTACGGATATACAATTTTCCCAGCACCAGTTGTTGAAGAGGCAGTCTTTTCCTCAATGTACACTTCTGCTGCCTTTGTCCAATATCAGATGGCTGTAAACCTGAGGGGTGATTTCTGAGTTCTCAATTCTGCTCCACTGGTCTGAATGTCTATTGTTATGCCAGGACCATGCAGTTTTGGTTACAATAGCTTTGTAGTATAACTTGAAATCAGGTAGTGTTATGCCTCTAGCTTTATTTTTCTTCCTCAGAATTGCTTTGGCTTTTCATGGTCTTTTGTTGTTGTTGTTCCATATGAAAGTTAAGATTGTTTGTTCCACTTGTGTGAAGAATGTTATTGGTATTTTGATGGGGATTGCACTGAATCTGTAGATCGCTTTGGGTAGTATAGACATTTTCACAATGTTAATTCTTCCAATCCAGGAGCATGGAATATCTTTCCATCCTTTCCTGTATTCTTTAATTTCTTTCAGTAGTGATCTGTAGTTCTCATTGTAGAGGTCTTTCACCTCCTTGGTTAAACTGATCCCTAGATATTTTAATTTCTTCATGACAATTGTAAATGGGCTTTCTTTCTTTATTTCTCTTTCTGTTAGTTCATTATTTGAGTATGTAAATGCAACTGATTTGGGGGCATTTATTTTGTGCCCTGCAATGTTACTGAAGTTATTAACCAGCTCTAGGAGGTTTTTGATAGAGTCTTTAGGTTTTTCTATATATAGTATCATGTCATCTGCATATAGACAAAGTTTGACTTCATCTTTTTCAATCTGGATTCCATTTATTTCATTTTCTCGCCTGATTGCTCTGGCTAGTACTTCCAGTACTATGTTAAATAGAAGCACTGAGAGTGGGCATCCTTGTCTTGTTCCTGTTCTTAAGGGAAAGGCCCTCAGTTTTTCCCAATTCAGAATGATACTGGCGGTGGGCTTGTCATACATGGCTTAAGTTGTGTTGAGATATTTTCCTTCCATACCTAATTTGTTAAGAGTCTTTATCATGAAGGGATGTTGAACTTTGTCAAATGCATTTTCAGTATCCATTGAGATAATCACATGGTCTTTGTCCTTGAGTTTGTTGATGCTGAAAGGACAAGTCGACACCAGTTGACGATCCACCAGAGAGAGCTCGTTTATTAGGCAGCACACACAAATATATATAGGGCTTTAAGGGAAAGCTGATTTGCTTAAAATACAATCACTACTTAGCTTGGGGGGTGAGCTGATTGGTGTGCGATTCGCGCCGGCAGGAAGGAGAATGCGGAAAAGAAGGGCAACCAGCACCATGATGGGGTGTGGCCGAGAAGGGCTTATGTGATCAGGGTGTGATCCCTTGATCAGGGTGTGATCCCTTGGGACATTTGGATTTTTACATTCCTCCCTTTTTCTTGTTTTAGGAAAGGGGACGTTGAAGTCATCGAGCTACTTCCTGCTGAACTGTGGCGTTGTGGCGGGGGGGCAAAGGGAGGAAGGTACATAAATACCCATTATGAAACCCCAAAGGAGGGTGGAGAAACAAGTCATTTCATAAGGGGAAAAGTCCATAAACGTTCCTTGAAGCCACAAGTCGAATATGCACCGGTTCCATTGTTCGTAGTTGGAGACTGGAGGGAGCAGCCAGGCATCGGTGGCAAGGCGTGTAGGAATGCGTTTCCTCTGTAAGGTGGTGTCTCTTCAGCATCGGCTGAGGTACTCACGAGATGAGGTGGGGGGTTCATCGGTACCTAGAAGCTGGTAGTTTCTAAGCAAAAGCTGGCTAAAGGCCTGATTAGAGATTTTTCCCACTTGGGTTTGAAGAAACCTAATGATGCAGGGCAAGAAAAGGCAGGTTATGAGGATAATGATTAGAGGTCCCAAAATGGGCCAAATCCAAGTTAGGATAGGGTTTAAGATAAAAGAAGAAAAGGGGTTAGAACTGGATGTGGTTCATAGGCTGGAAGCTAAGTTGGTGAGTTTGAGGATGTTTGTTTCTACTAGACTGGATTCATTGATATAATAACAGCATTCTTCCCCAAGGAAGATGCAAGTACCTCCTTTTTCTGCGGTGAGGAGGTCTAGTGCTCTATGGTTTTGGAGGGTGACCTGAGCTAAAGAGGTAATTTGTCTCTGTAGAGAGGAAAGAGATTCGGCAGTTGGGGTCAGAGCCCCTTCAAGTTTAGCATTTATGTCTTCGACCGCCCATAAACTGTGTCCTAAGGCTCCTCCCGACAGGCCGACTCCGACCGCTGATGTTGTTAGGGAAATACCAACCATGATCGGGAGGAAGGCGGCCCTTTTTTGCCTTGGGGGGGATGAATAAGATGGAACAGTTCTGAACTGGTGTACAGAGTGAGTTGAGGGATGATGGTGACAAGAAGGCATGGGGCAGTAAGATTGGACAGGATGGAGGTAGAGAGGGTTCCATTGCACCAGAAGAAAGAGCCTGGTGGGGCAACGGTGTGGGTATGAATAGTTGTGTTAAGATTACAATAAGATGGAGGAAAAGTTAGGGAGGAAGAGTTTCCAATGAAACAGTGACGGGGCAACAAAGTGTTATTGTGTTTGTTGTCGGGCTCCCAGAGAGGGACGTCCGGAAGGTTAAGGGGTTCTGATGGTGGGGAGGAGGTAACATTGAAAGGAAGGGAAGCGTTTAAGGGGACGGCTGCCAGGAGCGGTTGCATGAGAGAGGCGCAAAGAAAACAATTTCCGGGAGAGAGAGCCGGTGAGGTGTGGTTGAGAAAGATGAGTGTTTCAGAAATGATTTGTTGCCAGGTGTAAATGGGTGACCCTGGGGGACTAGCAGAAAAGGAAGAGGATTGTTCTAGGGCAGAGGAAAGTTGTTCTTCCTGATGTGAGATGTCCGTGGAGACATGGGACATTGGATTGTCGACAGGAACGTATTTTCGGGAAATTTCTAGACTTCCGCATGGATGAGAGGCATAGCCGTTGCAATAGAAGGCAATGATCCTGGTAGCCCATCTGGAGTTCCAGGGATCGGAAACTGTTTGGGAGTATTGCTGTGTCCCGCTGTTGAATGCAAACAACCTGCTGCCCGCACCAATGAGTGGGTCATGGATCTTGCAGGATCAATATGGACAGCCTCCGTAAGTGTCCAGCCACCATTTACAGTGGTCGGCAGTTTGGTCATAGAGAAAACATAGGTAGGGGCGGGTGGCTTGTTTGATTAACTGGGACGTAGCGAGAGGGATAGGAAGGGGTCTGAAGGTTCCCTGGGTGAAGTGAAAGGAACAGGAGAAGGCCAAGGAGAAGGTTCATGTCTCTGGAATTGGGGGTAGGGCTGAGGTCCAGGATAGGCGGAGTTTGAGAGGGTTGGTAGGATGAGGGATACACTTAAAGGAATGGTGTGTTAAGTTTCCTTGCAGCTTGTTACTGGAGTTCTCGGTGGCCGAGGGCGGATCCTGAGTGTAAGGCTTCAGCCTGGAAATATGAATCCATGGAGTAACATGATTACCTGGCAGGGCAAGTTTAGCAGCAGTTGGAGTGCAAAGGATGACAGGACATGCGCCTTCCCACTTAGGGGTTAGGGGGGGTTTAGGTTCCGGGGAAGTGTAGAATACTAATTGGCCTGGGCTGAGTGAAAGGTTATTTTTGGAAAGTGACGGATCTGGAAGTAGCCAGTCCTGGTACTTCCATAATTCGGTGCGAAGGTGGGAGAGCAAGGGTAAGGCCATGGTGGGTGGTATGGGTCCTTCAGTTGCTGTGATCCCCGGGGGTAGGAGGGGCCTCCCATACATGACTTCCTTGAGTAGAGCAAGAGGTAGAAGATGGACCCAATCAAGGTGTAATTCCAGAGACAATTTAGTTAGTATGTCCTTTAAGGTTCTGTTGGTTCTCTCTACCTTTCCGGATGCCTGAGGTCGGTAAGGGCAATGTAAGTGCCAGGGGAGAGAGAGTGACTGGGAGAGTTTCTGTATTACCTGGGCGGTAAATTCAGGTCCATTGTCAGATTGAATGGAAGTGGGCATCCCAAATCGTGGGATGATTTGGGAAAGGAGAGTCTGGGCTACGGTGGAGGCCTTTTTATTGGATGATGGGAATGCCTCTACCCATCCTGAAAAGGTATCAACAAACACCAAGAGGTATTTGAGGCGCCGGACGGAAGGCATGTGTGTAAAATCGACTTGCCAGTCGGCCGCAGGTGTGAGACCTCTGGCCTGGTGGGAGGGGTATGGCCCAGGTTTGAGAGGGGTGTTAGGATTGGTACGCTGGCAGATTGTGCATGAGGAGGAAACTTTTTGTAAGAGGGCTTTGTCAGATGGGGTGATTAAGAAGAAGGCTTGTAAAAACTGGGATAAAGCTTGGGGGCTAGAGTGAAACAGGTCATGGAGCAAGCAAAAGAGAGAGGACTTATCATCATTGGGCGGTTGAGCTGAGAAGGTGTCTGTGAACCTTGGGAGCCGTATGGAAGAATGGGAAGTTGGTTTTGTGTCTGTGGGTGCATTGCCGCAGTGCGTGCGGCGAGGTCAGCCTTACAATTCCCGCGAGTGATTGGGGAATCGTCCCTCTGGTGGGCTCTGCAATGAATGACTCCTAATTCACAAGGTAAATGGGATGCCTCAATTAATGTGTAGATTAAACCTGAGTTGGTGATTGTGTTACCCTTGGTGTTAAGCAGACCACGTTCTTTCCATATGGTGGCATGAGAGAGAAGTATATGAAAGACATATTTGGAGTCAGTGTATAAGTTAAGAGTTTTTCCTTCAGCTAGAACACAGGCTCGCGTGGCGGCGATAAGTTCGGCCTCCTGGTTGGTAGTACCCTTGGGTAAAGGTTGGGCCTCTATAACCGAATTAAGGGAGACTATGGCATACCCTGCATAATGAGTGTTTCCTTCCTTGGATGAGGACCCATCCGTGAACCATGCGAGATCAGCGTGAGACAGGGGCCCCTCAGTGATGGAAGAGCAGTAAGGTATGAAATTCTGAAGGATTTCTACGCAGCTGTGCAAAGGCGTGTTGGGGGAATCTGGTATAGGCAGTAGAGTAGCCGGGTTTAGGGGTGGGCAGGTATTGAAGGATAGGGCAGGATTTTCCAGAAACGAGGATAGGAGGGTTAGGATTCTGGAAGGTGGGAGGGATTGGAGAGCCTTATAGGTAAGGAGGTCTTTAAGGTGATGTGGTGAGAGAATGGTGAGAGGTGCCCCAAATGTTAATTTGGATGCCTCCTTATGCAGTAACTGCCCCGCTGCCAGGGCTCTTAAACAGGGTGCCCAGCCTTGTACAGTGGGGTCTAATTGTTTTGATAGGTATGCTACGGGGGCAAAGGAGGGGCCGTAATTCTGTCCTAGAACGCCCAGAGCTTGTCCCGTATTTTCATGAACATAGAGGAAAAAGGGTTTAGTTATATCAGGAAGATGAAGTGCAGGGGCCATTAGAAGGGCCTGCTGAAGCTTGAGAAAAGGGCGCTGAGGTGAGGAGAGCAAAGGTTCTTCAGGAGGACGCTTACTCATATTATAGAGAGGTCGGGCTAGCAAAGAGAAATTGGGGATCCATGCTCTGAAATATCCAGCTAGACCCAGGAAAGATAGGATTTCTGTTTTGGTTTTGGGGATGGGCAGGTCAGTAAGAAGCTGTTTCCTGTCCAGGGTGATTTCCTTCCTTCCTGGGGAGAGGAGAAAACCAAGGTAGGTTACAGATGGTAAGGAGATTTGGGCTTTGGCGGGGGACACTCGCTATCCCTTACCCGCTAGGAAGTTAAGCAAATGGGGAGTGTCAGCTTGGGATTGTTCCCATGAAGGACTGCATAGAAGGAGATCGTCCACATATTGTAATAAGGCAGACTCTGGATGGTTTAAGTGAAAAGATTTGAGGTCCTGTGCTAGGGTCTGCCCAAAAATATGAGGGCTATCCCGAAATCCCTCTGGCAGGACCGTCCAAGTGAGTTGTTTGGAGTGACGGGAGTGGGGGTCAGTCCATGTGAAGGCAGCAAGTATGGGAGTATTGAAAGGGGAGCGAGTGGGACGGAGATACCCCCTTTTTAATAGGTCCTGAATGATGTGGCTTAACCCGAGGAGGGCTGTTGTGGTTAATGGATACTGAGCCCGACAAATATATTTGGAGGGGTCTTTTAGTTTTATGTGTATAGGGGAACACTGGGCCGGAGCGGGGCTGGCAGTGTCCCAAACTGTGGGGTTAACAGGGTGCGTTAGCATGGGTAAGGACTTCTTTGGAGGGGTGGGATTAGTAGGATCTTGGGCTTGAACTAGCGCTAGGAGGAAGGAAACGGGGGAAGAGGAAGAGGACAGGGGCAAAGTAATGCAGACTTGAAGCCGTGATAGAATGTCCCGACCCAACAAGGGGACGGGGCATTGTGGCATGACTAGAAAGGAATGGGAGAAAACGGATTGAGTGCCTTGAAGGCAGCAGGTTAAAAGAGGGGTTTTTGGGGGAAAGATTTGTTTACCTCCTACCCTGACTATAGGAGAGTTGCTGGAGGTGGTGGGGCCTTTATATTCCCTTAAGACCGAAAAGGTGGCTCCAGTGTCCAGGAGGAAAGATATTGGGTGATATTGGGTGGCTGTCCACAACCATGGATACCCTGGGCTCCTGCTTTGTTATAGAGATGGTTGGGAAGGGCCCAAGGCTCCGTCAGTCCTCCTCAGCGAGGCCCACAATAGGTGGTGTCCACGGTTCAGGGGACTGTGGGGCAGTTGGTCCCTCACCCCTTTGGGCGAGGGGGCAATCAGATCCCCAATGTCCCTTCTTTTTGCATTTTGGACAAGGAGTGGTGGGTGGCCTGGGGGTGGGGCAAGCCTTTGCCCAGTGCCTTTCCTTTCCACATTTAAAGCAGGCTCCAGGTGGAGGCTTAGAGGTGGAGGCTGTGGGAGGGCGCCTAGGGAGTTTGATAAGCTGGGCCAACATCTGGAAGTTGGCGTGGTCGGCCTTTTGTTTTCGACGTTCTTTTTCCTCCTCCCGATTATGAAAAACCTTGAAGGCCACTGATAGGATTTCGGTCTGAGGGGTTGCAGGACCCTGCTCTAATTTTTTAATTTTAGTTTTAATGTCGGGGTAGGATTGGGCCAGGAAATAGGTCATAAGGACATGCTGGCTGTCTTCTGAGTTGGGGTCTAAGTTAGTGTATTGTTGAAAGGCCAGAGTTAATCTATTGAGGAACTCGGAGGGAGTTTCTTCCTTTTTTTGGACAATTTCTTGAATTTTTTGGAAATTGACGACCTTGCGAGCCGATTTTTTGAGGCCAATTATTAAGCAAGAGGCAAAACGGTCTCGAGCCTGGATTCCCTGGGCTGTGTTATAATGCCAACTAGGTTCCTGTTCTGGGACTGCTTGGGGGCCTGGCGGGTGATCCGGATTGGTACGATGGGTGTCAGTGGCATGGGTTTGGGGTGTATCCCAGACCCTGCGGCGTTCCTCAGGGAGGAGGGTATTGGCTAGGAGCATGAAGATGTCATGATGTGTGAGGCTGTAGGCCTGCAGGATCCATTGGAATTGTTTAATGTAGGTGGTAGGGTCGGTAGAGAAAGAGCCTAGTCTTTTTTCTAATTCTGTAAGGTCAGCTAGGGAAAAGGGAACATGGACCCTAACTACTCCTTCAGCGCCAGCTACCTCATGTAGTGGGGCGATTGTTAAAGGGGTGGGGGGAGGTCCTCAGGACCGGGTGAAAAGGGGGCTTAGTGGGCCAGGAGTAGGTGAGGGTAAAGACGGGGGAGTGGATGGCGCAGGAGGTGCAGAAGGTGACGTGGATGACAGGGGAGGAGGAGCGGACGCCAGAGGCACTGGGGGAGGAGGAGGTCAGTAGGGTGGGGGTTCATCAGCAGGGTCGAAGGTGGAAGAATCGAGGGGTGACTGTGAAGATGGTTTACAGGCTAAAAGGACTTGAGAGGAAGCACAGGAGAAGCAGAGGGCGGGGTTCTGAGCCAAGAGGTGAAAAGCCTCGATGTAGGGGATCTCCTTCCATTTTTATAGGCGCTGGCAATAGTTAAAGAGGTCCCCTAGAATGTTAGGATCTAGTGTGCCCTCAGGGGGCCATGTGTTTTGATTATCTAAAGGATAATAAGGCCAATCTTGTGTGCAGAATTTGGTGAGGAGTTTGGGCTTAATATCCGGCCTGAGGGAAAGGTTGGTGAGGTTTTTCAGAAGGCACTGAAGTGGAGAGTCCCCTAGGGAGGAGGAGGAAGCGCCCATTCTGGTCTCTTAATGGGAATTTAGACAGAAATAGGACAGAGATTTAGTGATAGGACAGATCCTTCAGCCGGTTGGGAAAGGCGGGATCCTAGAGGGCATCCCCAGTAGGTCATGTCAGTCCCGGCAGGTTCAGGTACAAACCAGGAGGAGAGAAGGGAGGTGTGGGTCGTCACTCAGACCTCCACTTCTCTAGGGCAAAAGCCCGGTGCCTGAAGGAACCTAGTGCCAGGATTTTCTGGTCGGGTCCCGGACCCGGGAAGTGGAGAGAAGAGAGTGGTGGACAGGAGGGTGAAAGAGAGAAGGAGAGAACAGAATGGGGCTTTTAACCTCCAAAAATGAAAGTAAACTTTACCAGGGCTTTGGAACCTGTTATAGTTTGGGAATTTATGGTGGTCGTGAAGACCGTGGGGGGATGGGGTATGGGCGTTAGGGGCTACCAGATGATCACGGCTAGACTCCCTGTGGTAGCCTGAAAAAGGGCTGGTGCCCTTTAGGAAAGGGGGCTTACCTAATGATGAGCCAGTGGTGAGTGGAAGGAGCTAGCGCCGAAAAGAATGGATGAGGGTGGACCGTCATTGGTGAGTGGTGGAAGGGAGGCCGGTCCTGGCGGGACGGAGTTCCCGAGTGGCGACTCGAAAAGTGCTGCCGCTGTGATTTGAAAAGTGTTACAGCTCGAGGGAGCCCCGAGGGGCGGCTCGGAAAGTGTTGCCGCTGCGATACGAAAAGTGTCGCTGCTCGAGAGAAACTCCGTCCCGGGTTTCAGCACCAAATGAAAAGGACGAGTCGACACCAGTTGATGATCCACCAGAGAGAGCGCGTTTATTAGGCAGCACACACACATATATATAGGGCTTTAAGGGAAAGCTGATTGGTTTAAAATACAATCCCTACTTAGCTTAGGGGGTGAGCTGATTGGTGTGCGATTTGCACCGGCGGGAAGGAGAATGGGGAAGTGAAGGGCAATCAGCGCCATGATGGGGTGTGGCCGAGAAGGGCTTATGTGATCAGGGTGTGATCCCTTGATCAGGGTGGGATCCCTTGGGGCATTTGGGTTCTTACAGGTGCAAATTATCACATTTATTGACTTTCATTTGTTGAACCATCCTTGCATCACTGGGATGAATCCCACTTGATCATGGTGTATATTTTTCTTAATGTGTTGCTGTATTCTGATTGCTAATATTTTGTTGACGATTTTTGCATCTAGGTTCACCAAGGATATTGGCCTGTAATTTTCTTTTTTTGTTTTGGTTTTATCTGGTTTTTGTATCAGAGTTATGTTGGCCTCATAGAATGAGTTTGGGAGAGTAGCTTCTGTTTCAATTGTTTGGAATAGTTTGAGGAGAATTGGTATTAACTCCTCTTTAAAAGTTTGATAGAATTCAGCTGTAAAGCGATCTGGACCTGGACTTTTCTCTGTTGCGAGATTGCTGATTGCCGCTTCAATCTTGTTGCTTGTTAACGGTCTGTTCCGGTGTTCTATATCTTCTTGGTTTAGTCTGGGTAGTTTTTATGTGTCTAGAAACTTATCCATATCTTCCAGATTTTCATATTTATTGTCATACAGTTGTTTAGTTTCTAATGATTCTTCGTATTTCTGTGGTATCAGTTGTAGTGTCTCCCTTTTCATTTCTGAATTTTGTTATTTGGGTCTTCACTCTTCTTTTTTTTGTTAGCCTACCTAATGGTTTGACTGTTTTATTTATCTTCTTGAAGAACCCACGTTTTGTATCATTGATCTCTTCTATTGTTTTCTGGGTCTCTAGTTCATTTAGTTCTGCTCTGATTTTAATTATTTCTTTCCATCTACCACCTTTAGGTTTGAATTGCTGTTGTTTTTCAAGTTCTTTGAGGCATAGTGTTAGGTCATTGATTTGAAGTCTTTCTGTTCTTTTGACGTAAGCATTTATTGCAATAAATTTGGCTCCTAGTACTGCTTTTGCCATATCCCACAGGTTTTGGTATGCTGTACCTTTATTTTCTTTAGTTTCAGGAAATTTTTTTGATTTCCCATTTAAATTCTTCTTGGACTCACAGGTCATTCAAGAGCCTATTGTTTAGTTTCCATGTATTTGTATAGTTTTTAGAATTATGCTTATCATTAATTTCCAGTTTTATTCCATTGTGGTCTGAAAAGATACTTGGAATGATTTCAATTTTTTAAAAATTTTCTGAGACTAGATTTGTGACCTAATATATGGTCTATCCTGGAGAATGTTGCATGAGCTTATGAGAAGAAAGTATATTCTTTAGTTGTTCAATGAAATGTTCTGTATATATCTGCCAGGTTCAGTTGTTCTAAGGTGTAGATTAAATTCTGTCTCTTTGTTGATTTTTTGCCAGGAAGATGTGTCACATACTGAGAGAGGGGTGTTCATATCATCCACTGTTATCATATTAGGGCCTATTTCTTTCTTTAGGTCTAAGAGTGGTTGCTTTATATATCTGGCTGCACCAGTATTGGGTGCATACATGTTTATGATTGTTATGACTTCTAGCTGAATAGATCCCTTTATCATTATATAGTGGCCTTCTTTGTCTCTTTTCATGTTTTCTGTTTTAAAGTCTATTCTGTCCGATATAAGAATAGCTCCTCCTGCTTGTTTTTGGTTCCCTTTTGCATGGTATATCTTTTTCCATCCCTTCACTTTTAGTCTTTGTGTGTCTCTACATGTGAGGTGGATCTCTTGTAGGCAGCATATACTTGGGCCTACCTTTTTAATTCAATCAGTCAGTCTGTCTTTTTTTTTTTTTTTTGTCTTTTTCGTGACCAGCACTCAGCCAGTGAGTGCACCGGCCATTCCTATATAGGCTCCGAGCCCGCGGCGGGAGCGTCGCCGCGCTCCCAGCGCCGCACTCTCCGGAGTGCGCCACGGGCTCGGCCCTCAGTGTGTCTTTTGAATGGGGAATTTAATCCATTCACATATAGGGTAGTTTTGACAAGTGTTGCTTAATTCTTGTCTTTAAATTGCTTCCTTTTTAGATGGTTTAAACATCTTTTGATCATTATTTCCTGTTTTATTTCTCTTCTTCAATGTTACAAAAATGCTAGCAAGAAAGAGATAGAAGCTAAATCATCCCACCCTATATTTCCAACTAACACTGTGTTTCTTTTCAAATTCTATTACTGACACCTTTCTAGACCTTTCTGTACCTGCTCGGTTTTGTTTTTCATCACACTCTTTTTTTATTCTGGACCAAAAACACATTTACTTCAGATCTGAAACACTCTTTTTTTTCCCCCTTAGTCACCAAAATATATTGCATTATCTTGAGACTCATGGTGGAGTCTCATTCGTGCATATAAATTGTGACTTTTCTATTTCTCAGAGAAGACCACTGTTCAATAATCGTCTACTGTCATTGATTTTATCAAGCAAGCGAATGAATACACCTATCCAGCTTTATTCAGTCACACACTTCCCTTATACAACTTCTCAATGTGGCAGAAATTAACGTGTCCATACAAATTAGCATCTTTGTAGCATGTATAAATACTAAGCAAAAATATATAAAGTAAAATTATGCTTAGTAATCAATGTGTCAGTCTTTAATCTTACTTATAAGTGCTGAAGCAATTCATTGAATGTCCATTAACTCACTGTAATACATCCAAGATTTTCAATTATCTAATGATTTTAGAAATGTTCTCAATCTGAGAAACTACAAGATCTTATTACAATGGAACAACAAGTTAGAAAAATAATTCCATTTAGCTAAACAAACTTATGATTTTCAAATCTTAAAATTTTGGTAGAAGTAATTCTAGCTTATTCGATCAATAAAATTGTTTAAGTTTAGGGAAAAAATACCCAAGAAGCATAAAAGTGTATGCTTGCATTATACTTAACACCAATAAATCAGAGAAGACATTTTTCTTTACATAAAACCTGTATTAGGGTTCTTTAGAGAAGCAGAGCCAATAGAAGATACACATATACACACACACACACACACACACACACACATATATTTATAATCAAGATTTATTATAATAATTTGATCACTCAATTGTGGAGGCCAAGAAATCCCACAATCTGCAAGCTGGAGAATGAGGAAAGCTGGAGCTATAATCCAGTCTGCATCCAAAGGCCTGAGTAGGGGAGGAGGGTGGAGTGATGGTGTCAGTCTGGGCCCAAGCCCATAGGCCCAAGAACAGGGAGTGCTGAAGTCTGATGACAGAAGTTAAATGTTTCAGCTCAGAGAGAGCAAATTTGCCCTTCTTTCACCTTTTTGTTTTATTTGGGCACTCAATGGATTGGATGATGTCCACCCACTTTGGTGAGGGTGATCTTGTTTACTCAATCTACTGATTCAAATATTAATCCTTTCCATAAACACCCACACAGACACACCTAGAAATGATGTTTACTAGCTCTCTGGGCATCCCTTAGCCCAGTCAAGTTGACACATAAATTGACCATCAAGAAACTCTAAATATTAAACTAGTCATGTTTGCCAAAGATTTACATAAGTGAATTTAAATTCTTAAAATAGTTGTGAGCTGGTTTCTGGGAGAATATATATTGTTTAAATTGAGTTAATTTAAAGTATCACAGTTCAATTTTTTTGCAGGGAATTGTAGGAATATTCAATTTATATAATCAATTATTTATTAGATATTTCAATCAGAACAGGGCTTCTTTGAATTCAGAGATTTTATTATCTCATATATGAGCATCATCCAGACACAGGAAAACGGTACACATTTGCACAATCAGAGGTGAAGCATTTCTGCATCACAGACACAGAGACATCCAGGCACAGAGAAATAGAGCTTATAGCTTCAGTTCTACAATTTCTGCTGTGAATCAAGAGTAGACACAGCAACAGACACAGAACAAACTCACTGGTTCAGATATCAAAGAACCATTCTCCTCTTAGAGGATATGAAATTGTTAATTGATTTAAGCTCAAAAATATGCAAACAAACAAACAAAAAGACTGACAAACCAGATTCTCTGTTGTTACTTACCCAACAGAGATTAGATATCTATAAACCATGAATCTATTTTGAGAGATCTCCATATCATCAAACTCTGAAATGAAATTCCCATCCATTTTTGCCAAAATTGAGGAATAATTTAGGGGATATAATTGTACCGAAGATAAAACAAACAAACAGGAAGTTATTAGATCAGAAAATGAAAACTAGGAAAACAATCAGTAGTGTTCTACTAGTGATTTGTATTTTCCTTGAAGAGCCAAGGAAAGACAAAGCTGGACTTAAACTGTACCTGAGGTGCATTTGTCTGTCATTGAAATTTGTCTGGCTCTGGTAAGTGAATGTATTGGGCATTTTGGTTTGACCATTAAAATGATTAAAAGGTAATTTTTAGAACAGGGTTAAATCGTGATGGTCATACAGATATGACATGAACAAATGTTAAAAGATTTTATTTAACTCATGAGGCAATCAGCAGATGTTATAACTGTTTTAAAGAAGAATCCAAAGAACAGAAGCAAGAATATTGATAAATAAAATTGAAATGGATCCAGAGTTCAAAGGCACAGGCCATAGTGTACAGCCTCTGTCACAAAGGCTTGGAGGGCAGAGATTTCAACCATGGTGAATGATTTTCAGGCCTTGAAATCTCACAGAACGTGAAGTTGCTTGGGGCTGCTGACTCTTCTTTTCTTTTCCCCCCTTGTGGAATCAGGCTACCTATAACTTTTATTCTATGGTTATCCCACCATTGTATTTTGAGAGTAGATAACTTGTTTTCTAGTTTTACAGGTCCACGTGGGGTGAAGAATTTTGACCCAAGATGGATCATACCTAGAGTCTCACCCATACTTAATTTAGATGATGAGATTTTGGACTTTCATTTAGTACTAAAATGGGTTGAGATTTTTGGGGTTGATGGGATGGGGTGAACGTATTTTGCATGTAGGATCGGCATGAATTTCTAGGGGCCAGAGCTTGGACTTTGGTAGGTTGGATAATGGCCCCAAAAGATATCTAGGTTCTAATCCATAAATCTAATAATGTTGCCTTATAAAGCAAAAAGAATTTGCAGATGTGATTAAGTGAAGGATTTTGCCATGGGGAGATTATTTTGGATTAGATGGATGGGTAAAATTTGCAATCACAGGTGTCCTTGTAAAAGAAGCGAGAGGGAGCTTTTATTTGACACAGAAGAAGAAGACAATTTGACCAATGAAGCAAGATGGTACTTTGGCTTTGAATACAGAGGAAGGGGCCACAAGACAAGGAACACAAGAAATACAGATCCAGGAGCTGAAAAAGGCAAGAAAACAGATTCTCCCTTAGAGCCTCTGGAGGGAGTATGGCCCTTCCAACACCCACACTTTAGCCCAGTGAAAATGAACTCAAACTTCTGACTTCCAGAACCATAAAACAATAAATATGTATTGTGTTAAGCTATCAAGATTGTGACAATTTGTTACAGAGGCCACTGGAAACTAATTCACTTCCCAAATTAAATATTTCCACCAAATCCTTGCTTTAGCATCTGCTTCTAAAGGAACTCAAATGAAGACACCCGGTAAGAATGAAGGTGCAGTGGCAAACTAATTTATCTCCTCTCTCCTGAATGCATATGGTTATTTTTTATTCTTATTTTATTTGTTTGTGGCTGGCTAGTACGGGATCCAAACCCATGACCTTGAGATTTTAAGGCTGTACTCTAACCAACTGAGCTAACCAGCGAGCCCTACATGGTTATGCTTTGATTGAGGTTAAAATTGTGAAAGACTGTTTAAGTCTGGCCAGGGTAAATGAGTTTCTTATGGCACTTAAGTCTGGTCAAAAATGAATCCACTTGGGAGACTTTCACTCTGACTATAATGGAGTAAGTGGCACTAGACTAGCCTTTCTGCCATGAATGACCACAAAACTGGAAAAAAAAAATATGAGCTGACCATTTTTAGGCATTGTATAAGGGGAAGCACAAACCAGTGATTCCAGAGAGAGAGAAAAAAAAACTTACAAGGTGACTCAACTATCCCTCCAGAGCTCTGTCTGTGGAAAATTTTACAGTGGTACAGTGAGCTGGATTCCAGGCAGAAGACAGCGGTACTGCTGAGCTGAGGAGGCAGAAATCAGTGTTTAATAGATCTGCAGAAGCTGGAATTCACAAAATACAACATCAGAGGGAGGGAGCGAGCTATGCAAAGGAAGTTCTTCAAAAGTCCACTTAGAGGTTTTTCAAGAATCTTTTTTTGATATAATCACATTTGTTTATTTCTTCTTTTGTCGCCTGTGCTTTTGGAGTCTTATCTATAAAATCTTTGCCCTGTCCTAAATCCTGAAGTGTTTCTCTTATGTTTTCTTTTAAGAGTTTAATAATTTCAGGTCTTATATTTAAGTCTTTAATCCATTTTGAGTTGATTTTGGTTTATGGAGAGCGGTACAGATCTAGCTTCATTTTCCTACATATGGGTGTTGTTTTTCCAGCATCATTTTCTTTTCCCCAATGTATGTTCTTGTTGCTTTAGTCAAAGATCAGTTGGCGACAAGTATGTGGGTTGATGTCTGGATTTTCTATTCTGTTTCATTAATCTGTGTATCTGTTTTTATGCCAGTACCGTGCTGTTTTGGTTACTATAGCTTTGTAGTATAGTTTGAAGTCAGGGAGTGTTATGCCTCTGGCTTTATTTATTTATTTATTTATTTATTTATTTATTTTTCTCAGGATTGCTTTGGCTATTTGGAGTCTTTTATTCCTCCATATGAATGTTAAGATAAACTAAAAGGCTTCTGCACAGCAAAAGAAACAATATAGCAAATAGACAACCTACAGAATGGGAGAAAATATTTGCAAACTATGCATCTGACAAGGGATTAATATCCAGAACATAGAAAGAACTCAAATGTCTTAACAGTAAGGAAACAAGTAACCTGATTAAAAAATAGGCAAAGTAACTGAATAGGCATTTCTCAAAGGAAGACATACAAATGGCCAACAGACACATGAAAAAATGTTCAACATTGCTTAGCATCAGGGAAATGCAAACCAAAACCAAATTGAGATATCATGTCACCCCAGTTAAACTGGCTATTATTAAAAAGAGAGAGAATACTAAATGCTGGCAAGGATGTAGAGAAAGAGGAACCCTCCTCCACTGTTGGTGGGAGTAAATTCGTTCAGCCATTATGGAAAACAGCATGGAGGTTCCTCAGACAACTACAGAGAGAACTACCATATGATCCAGGAATCCCACTGCTGTGTCTATACTCAAAAGAATGGAAATCATCATGTAGAAGGGATACCTGCACTCCCATGTTTATTGCATCTCTATTTACAATAGCCAAGAGTTGGAACCAACCTAAATGCCTATCAACAGATGATTGGATAAGGAAAATGTGGTATATATGCTCAGTGGAATATTACTCAGCCATAAAAAAGAGTGAATTTCTGCCATTATCAGCAGCATGGATAAACTAAGAGAAAATTATGTTAAGTGAAATAAGACAGGCACAGAAGGAGAAATACTGCATGTCTTCACTCATAGGTGGGAACTAAATAAAGAAAGAAACAAAGACAGACAGACAGACAGACAGACAGACAGAAAGAAAGAAAGAAAGAAAGAAAGAAAGAAAGAAAGAAAGAAAGAAAGAAAGAAAGAAAGAACAATCATAATAATACATTGAACTTTTAATAAAAAAAGGAAACAGAACTGTGGTTATTAGAGTTGGGACAAAGGGAGGAAGAAGGGAGTTAGTGAGAAATTGGTTAAGGGTCACAAAGATTGATAATGTTTTTTAAACATTAGTATACTAATTATCCTGATTTGATTGCCACATATTGTACACAGGTATTGGTATTCAAATCTGTACCCCACAAATATGTATAGTCAATTATGTTTCAAAAAAAAAAAACCTCAAAAAAAAAAAATCTTTGGCTCAGGGCTGGGCTGCATATCCACAGGAGAAGACTAACTGAGACTGACAAGAGAGTGTGTGCTGCAGGATTAGAAGAGGAACAGAAATATTACCATTTGACCAATGTTGGGGGATGTTGGAACTTCCACCCAGCATGAGTGATGAGACTTTGTTAATCCCTCATTAATGTCCTGGGCATCCAGCTAAGACTCCAGAAGGCTTAGGAATAAAGACCATGCCCTAAATTAAGACCTATAATTGACCCATGCTTAAAAGTCCTACCACTCAGCCTTTTCAAGATCTTCAAGGGAGACAGAATTTGGAGGTAGATTTCCTAAAATTAGTTAGGCCTAGGAAAGACTATAGGTCTCTGTATAACTACATCAGCAAAGCATAAAACCAAACCAATTGGACTACCTAATGGAACAAAAATTAACACTCTGCAGAGGAAGATAGCAGAACTCAATCTATACAATGTATCATCTACATTGTCCAATATACAATAAAATTACTCAATATTGCAAAGAAACAGGAAAATATCATGTATAGTCAAGAAAAAATGTCAATAGAAACAGATCCAAATATGCCCAGTTGTTGGACTCTATAAAAACTTTGGAGCAAATATTTTATGTTCAAAGAATGAAAGGAAAATATGTTCAAAGAATGAAAGGAAAATACAGTCTTATATAGATAGTGATTTTTTCCAGAGAAATGGAAACTATAAAAAAAATCACATGGAAATTTTAGAATTTAAAATTATGATAACTGAAATAAAAAGAACACACTAGGTGGGCTTAACATCAGTTTAGAAAGGGCTGAAGAGTCAGTGAGCTTGAAGACAGACCAATACGAATTGTACAATATAAAAAGCAGAGTGAAACATACATCTTTGAGGCTTTTTAAAGATGTTGTATTGGCTTCTCTTGTATGACTTTTTGAACATAACAAAGTAATAACTTTCTTAGTACTTTAAGCTAGACTCATACTTTCAGTTCACCAGGATTCCACCTTTGGGGTCCTCCACTGCAACTAAAAAGTGACCTGGCTATGGTAACATACATGAATAACCATCTTGAAGAAATAATCTTCCAAAATTTTACTTACTTCTACTCAAAATGCAGTATACTACAAGCACTAAGAAAATCTCATTCATTATCTAATGTTCAGCTGAGCAGCCACGTCCTGTTACACAATTATCTTCTAAAAGTCATGTGTGCACAGTGTAGTGTCTTGGTTAAATGCATGGACTATGGTGCTGGAATGCTTGGGTTAGCTTCTTCCTCTACCATTTACTAATTGGGTGACTATGGGCAAACCACTTAGCTTGTTCATTTGTAATATGGGGATAATAATAGTACTTACCTAATAAGTTTTGGGAATTGTAGGAGATGATATATGTAAAGCACTTAAAATAGTGCCTGGCACATGTGTCAGCTGTTATCGTTACATACATTTTTTTCTCAGATCCTTTAAAAATACAGTTTTTCAGGGGTAGAAGAAGATACTAAAAGAATGAATCACCTTTAAAACACTGATGTAAAAAGTATCTCAGGAAAAAAAAATATTCTTAATTGTGCTTTTGAAGATGAAATCTATTACCTTTCCCCTGCTGATCAAAAGAGGCAGGTATTCCTTTTTGAAAGCTCAGCTGTGGAGATACTGCCTGCTTCTTTGAATAGCTGTCTACCACAGATAAACATTACTCTGTGCTACTGGGTGTGTTCAATGGGTAAATAGATTGTAGGAACATGAGAGGCTGGTTTTTCAAGTTCCTGCTCCCAGCACTTCATGTCTGCCAAGAAGTCAGCACTCTACAATTTGTGTGTCTGAAAGAAAAGTAAGCTCACAAAACCATTCTAACCTTCAGAGTGAGGTAAGAATAATGTGTTTATGGATCTCCAGAATGATATCTGCTTTCTTGATTTTTGTGTTTTGTGTGTGTTGGGAGGTTGGGGTTTGCTGCTCTGGAAGAAAGTGACTCCTACCACTTGATACTGGATTTTACAATAAAAAGAGATAGGGAGGAATATATACAGAAGGGACATTTTTGCAATTGGACTGCTGTAAGTTGGATGGATTAAGGAGGGAAATATAAGTATCTTCTTGTTATTAGCACTTAATTTAATCTACAAAGTGAAGCATTGCACAAGATCTCTGTGAACAATGAGTGTCCCCAGGAACAAATATGTATCCTAGTGACATAAATAAATCAAGCTCACAGAAGACATTCTGTGTCATTTTACCAAAAACTTCTCATACCTCTGTGTATAAGACAGACAGTCCTCTTTCTCTGAATTTCTTTCATTTATCAGATGTTTCATTTAGCATTATAGAATTGTTTTTTTTTGCATTCAGTCTCACTTTTGGTATGAACAAATATCTAGTACGTACATTGAGTAGAAGGATTGCTAAAGTCTGAAAACCCTGGAATAATTTCAACATGAATGTGATATTTTTAAAGCTGAAGGAAATGAGGGATTGATTCTGAATATGAATATATGCTGGAAAGATATATCAGGGTTTTAAAATTTCTCTTTAATATAGATTGTTTAGCAATATTTTCTCATTTAAGTGAAAAATATATTTTTGCAACACATCAAACGTATCAAACTATGTCTTTGGAGAAACCAGAAGTTATATATTTAAAGCATTCAAAATAGTGAGTAGAAAATATTACTTACATATGATAATGCATTTAAAAATACTACTTAAATATTAGCCTTCTTTAAAAGTCTTTGAAGTCAGAAAAAAATGTTTATTTTTTTCATTTTATAATAAATTATTTGTATGTTGTTCAGACAACAACTTAAACACAAGACTGTTACAATTCGTACTCCTTGACTTAAGTGCATGAAGCCATTCAATTGGACTGTAGGGAAATCCTTAAATACGTCCCTACATCCCTCAGTATATATATACACATACTCACAAATTATATATATATATTATATATTAAATATATATTATATATATATACTTACATATGGGCAACTAATATTAGGGAAATGGATAAGGGAAAAGGTGATAAAAATGTCTTATTGGTCTTTTCATTTTGAATCACATTTTTTTTCTATGTATTTATGATTTCCTAGAATTCTCTGCTCACCTAAGTTTGGGGATTAGCTGTGTTGTCCTTCTATTTATTCAAGTTTGATAAAGTCTTCTAGTAGTTTCAATGAATAAAATTATTGGGTTTCCACCTCTCTTTTTCCTAAAGGCACATTTAGTATTTTTGTTGAAACTACTTTCATATAATTATTTAGTATGTTAAGGGAAGGGAAAGCTTTAATATGTGAAATGAGCAGTTTGTTTTACCCAAGCTCTGTTACACAATGGCATATGCTATAACTATTTTGCCAGCATATGTAAACACTTAGCTCATTGTCTTTAATGCTTTCTATTTAGAATTTACTTGTAACTATGGTTTTGTACATTCCTTATGTTGCTTGTGTGTGCTCTCTCACTGTTTCTATCTCACCCCTCCCCCCACACACACATTCACACATTTACAGTGATTTCACAGAACTCTTTAACTTCTCTCCATCCTGGTTCCATTACTAGTTATCTCTTTTTATGGATAGTATCATTTCCTTTGACCTCTGTTCTTCCACATCTTCTGTTTTCTTCACATCTCCCGTCATGCTTAAACCATGGACTTCTGATTCTGCTGAAGACAGCAATAAAGCTTCTGCCAGTTGTAGAGCTGGCAACTGTAGTGACTACCTTAACTTCCAGAAGATCATCTGGAAGTAGAGCAGAGCTCTTACAGGAACAAAATGTGATAAATATGTAGTGTACTAGTATAGGAAGTTACTTAATCTGATATCTTTCTCAGAAAAACATCTCTCCAAAAGGCAGTTAATAAAACATGCCTTTGATGCCTTACGTTTTCTTTTAAAATCTTACTTTCTTTTAAATTCCCCCATGACATGAAGTCTGTCTTGCTGAGTTTAATGGCACTGTACTTCTGAGGGTCACCTGTAGTGCTGTTGGGAAATCCAATTACATTCACTTATTTATTCATTCATTAATCCATTCAATAAATATTTATTTAGTGACAACTATACACCAGGCACTGCTAGGCTCTGGAATTACAGTAGGGAACAGTTAGGTCTGCCTTTTTGTACTTCCAATCTAGAAAGGTGTTAATTTACTTAAATAATTCATTACAATTGTGTAAGTGCTATGAACAATACTTTTCGAAATCCTCATTTCATTTGTCTCCTTTGCTTTATGTGACACTCATGATCAATTTCTACTTCTTGAGTTTTCTCCTTCCCTGTAGTCCATGAACTGAATACTATTCAACTACTTTTCTACCACCTTCCCTCTTGTCTTTTTTTCCTGTTCTCTTTTCTAAGCACAAGTTTCCCCCAAAAGTTTAGTGTTAGGCTCATAATCCATTACTTTTTCTCTTTGCCTGTGACTTCTCATCAACCAGTAGTTATAAATATCATCTCTGAGTGGATTACTCCAATATAGACATTTTCAGATCTTATCTTTCCATCTACTATCTACTTTCCCACTTGTATGTACAACTGTCACCTAATATTCAGCATGATTGTAGCCAAACTCACTGTCTTTTGTGTCAAACCACTTCCCCTTTCATCCATGTTTCTGCTAATGGCATTGATGATCTCCTGGTTTCTCATATTTGAAACTTTGGAAACAATTTTGCTTCTAAGTTTTCATTTGCTCTTAATACGCAAGCCACGACCAAGTCCTTTCACTCATTTCATCGTAAGATATCTGGCAGCCATTTTCTCCCCATCTCTTTTTTCTGTTAGTTTTTAATTTTGTTCTCTATTTTCACATCATTTCCTCCCTCAGTCCAAGAGTTACTAAGAATTCAAGGTCATGGTCAGACTCCACCTTCATCGGAAAGTACACACCTCATGGATATCTTCTTTTTTTAAACCCTGAGAACAGAATAATTGGGGTGGTGAAATGAACACAGCCAAAGACACAGGTTCAAGATCTGATTTGACAATTTACTGCCTCTTGTGTACTCTGCGAGCATCAGTTTCCCTATACTCATCTTATCTCACACAGTGGTCATAAGGAACAAATAAGATAGTGGAGGTGAAATCATTTTGAACTGTGAAACACTATATAAATATTACAATAGGATTTGTCATTAGAAGGGTAACTCAAGAGCAGGGACCAAGGCCCGGGGTCATAAATACTGAGGTTATATAGTGTAGGCGTTGAGAGCGTGGACTCTGCAGTCAGATGGCCCGTGCTTGAATCCCAGCTCTGCTACTTACGAGCTATATGAAACTGAGAAAATTTAGTTAATGTTTCTGTTCCCGAGTTTCCTCATCTGTAAAATGAGAGTAGTAATAGTTTTTATTCATGTGAGTGTTATAGCATTAAAAGAGTTAATAGCAGAGGTGAGCCATGGAGACCCCTCCCCCAGTGGACCCAGAGGGAAGCACCAGCACTGCCTCATGCCCCACCAAGGTAAGCTGAGGAGACCCGTGTGGTGCTCAGATTCTGGAACAGGACCCAAAGTTGTGTAATATAGCCACTGCCACACCTACTGTCAAGCAAAGACAATTCACCACCACAGTAGCAGCAATGGCCACTCTACGGGTAACCTATTGCTCACTCGACTACACCAGTAAACCTTGCAAATACAGGAAGAAATCTTTATTCTCATAGCCAAATTCAGTGTAATAGAAGAAGCAAACCCTCTACCAAAAGACCAAACATCAACGAAAAAATATTAGAACTACAAAAAAACAAGAAGATATGATGCAACAGAAGGAATAAATTAATGCTCAAATTTCAGGCCACATGGGACAGGGAAACTTTGAAATGTATGAAAAAGAATTCTGAGCAATGATCTTAAGAAAACTAGAAGAAATACAAGAACACTCAATTAGAGAACAAAATGAAACAAGAAAAAATATCCAGAATATGAAAGAGGAAATTTAAAAAGAGATTAACACCTTATAAAACAGTGTAGCAGAGCTCCTAAAAAAGAAAGATTCACTCAGTGAAATGAAAAACACAACAGAGAGCTTGAGCAGTAGAGTAGAGCAAGGAAAAGAAAGAATTTCAGGTCTCAAAGATGGTGTTTTCAAAATAACCCAAGCAGGAAAAAAAAAAAATTAAAAGTAATGAGGAAAATCTAAGAGAGATAGCAGACAACCTCAAGAGCTCTAATATCTGAATTGTGGGTATACCAGAAGGGGAGGATAAAGGACTAGGTATTGAAAACCTATTCAAGGAAATAGTAACAGAAAACTTCCCAGGGGTAAGGAGAGATACAGACCTTCAGATCCAGGAAGCTCAAAGGTCCCCAAACACATTCTATCCAAAAAAATCATCCCCAAGACACATTATAGTTAAATTTGCAAAGCTCAAAGACAAAGAATTCTCAAAGCACCAAGAGAAAAGCATCAAGTCACCTATAGGGGAGCCTGCATCAGACTAATAGCAGACTTCTAAATGAAAATCTTACAGGCCACAAGAAAGTGGAATGATATATTCAAAATACTAAAAGAAAAAAAAATTGCCAGCCAAGAATTCTTTACCCAGCAAGGCTCTCCTTCAGAAATGAGGGAGAAATAGTGAATTGCCCAGACAAACAACTGTTGTGGGAGTTCACCACAACATGACCAGCCCTGCAAGAAATTCTCAAGGGAGTCCTTCACCTGGAATCTGAATAATGATGACCACTGTCACAAATACAAAAGAATGAGCAAAACTCACCATTAAAACAAAAATGACAGCAGGAAAGGAAAAGAAGCTAAATAATGCCACCTTAAATTTTCAACTAACATAGAAGAAGAAAAATAAAAAGGGAAGTAATGGCCAAAAGACATTTAAATCATCTAAACAAAAAGAAATTAAATGACAGGAATTAAAAAATACTTGTCAATAACTACTCTAAATGTGAATGGATTAAACTCCCCATTCGGAAGACAGAGATTGACTGACTGAGGTAAAAAGGTAGACCCAAGAATATGCTGCCTTCAAGAGATCCACCTCACATGTAGAGACACACAAAGACTAAAAGTGAAGGGATGGAAAAAGATATACCATGCAAAAGGGAACCAAAAACAAGCAGGAGGAGCTATTCTTATATCGGACAGAATAGACTTTAAAACAGAAAACATGAAAAGAGACAAAGAAGGCCACTATATAATGATAAAGGGATCTATTCAGCTAGAAGTCATAACAATCATAAACATGTATGCACCCAATACTGGTGCAGCCAGATATATAAAGCAACCACTCTTAGACCTAAAGAAAGAAATAGGCCCTAATATGATAACAGTGGGTGATATGAACACCCCTCTCTCAGTATGTGACACATCTTCCTGGCAAAAAATCAACAAAGAGACAGAATTTAATCTACACCTTAGAACAACTGAACCTGGCAGATATATACAGAACATTTCATTGAACAACTAAAGAATATACTTTCTTCTCATAAGCTCATGCAACATTCTCCAGGATAGACCATATATTAGGTCACAAATCTAGTCTCAGAAAATTTTTAAAAAATTGAAATCATTCCAAGTATCTTTTCAGACCACAATGGAATAAAACTGGAAATTAATGATAAGCATAATTCTAAAAACTATACAAATACATGGAAACTAAACAATAGGCTCTTGAATGACCTGTGAGTCCAAGAAGAATTTAAATGGGAAATCAAAAAAATTTCCTGAAACTAAAGAAAATAAAGGTACAGCATACCAAAACCTGTGGGATATGGCAAAAGCAGTACTAGGAGCCAAATTTATTGCAATAAATGCTTACGTCAAAAGAACAGAAAGACTTCAAATCAATGACCTAACACTATGCCTCAAAGAACTTGAAAAACAACAGCAATTCAAACCTAAAGGTGGTAGATGGAAAGAAATAATTAAAATCAGAGCAGAACTAAATGAACTAGAGACCCAGAAAACAATAGAAGAGATCAATGATACAAAACGTGGGTTCTTCAAGAAGATAAATAAAACAGACAAACCATTAGGTAGGCTAACAAAAAAAGAAGAGTGAAGACCCAAATAACAAAATTCAGAAATGAAAAGGGAGACACTACAACTGATACCACAGAAATACGAAGAATCATTAGAAACTAAACAACTGTATGACAATAAATATGAAAATCTGGAAGATATGGATAAGTTTCTAGACACATAAAAACTACCCAGACTAAACCAAGAAGATATAGAACACCGGAACAGACCGTTAACAAGCAACAAGATTGAAGCGGCAATCAGCAATCTCGCAACAGAGAAAAGTCCAGGTCCAGATCGCTTTACAGCTGAATTCTATCAAACTTTTAAAGAGGAGTTAATACCAATTCTCCTCAAACTATTCCAAACAATTGAAACAGAAGCTACTCTCCCAAACTCATTCTATGAGGCCAACATAACTCTGATACAAAAACCAGATAAAACCAAAACAAAAAAAGAAAATTACAGGCCAATATCCTTGGTGAACCTAGATGCAAAAATCGTCAACAAAATATTAGCAATCAGAATACAGCAACACATTAAGAAAAATATACACCATGATCAAGTGGGATTCATCCCAGTGATGCAAGGATGGTTCAACAAATGAAAGTCAATAAATGTGATACATCGCATCAAGAAACTCAAGGACAAAGACCATATGATTATCTCAATGGATACTGAAAATGCATTTGACAAAATTCAACATCCCTTCATGATAAAGACTCTTAACTAATTAGGTATGGAAGGAAAATATCTCAACACAGCTTAAGCCATGTATGACAAGCCCACCACCAGTATCATTCTGAATCGGGAAAAACTGAGGGCCTTTCCCTTAAGGACAGGAACAAGAC
The DNA here is from genome assembly GCF_027409185.1 of Cynocephalus volans. Taxonomy (NCBI): domain Eukaryota; kingdom Metazoa; phylum Chordata; class Mammalia; order Dermoptera; family Cynocephalidae; genus Cynocephalus; species Cynocephalus volans. The sequence goes on from NC_084478.1 coordinate 53,762,346, forward strand.
AAGGATGCCCACTCTCACTGCTTCTATTTAACATAGTACTGGAAGTACTAGCCAGAGCAATCAGGCGAGAAAATGAAATAAATGGAATCCAGATTGAAAAAGATGAAGTCAAACTTTGTCTATATGCAGATGACATGATACTATATATAGAAAAACCTAAAGACTCTATCAAAAACCTCCTAGAGCTGGTTAATAACTTCAGTAACATTGCAGGGCACAAAATAAATGCCCCCAAATCAGTTGCATTTATATACTCAAATAATGGACTAACAGAAAGAGAAATAAAGAAAGTAAGCCCATTTACAATTGTCATGAAGAAATTAAAATATCTAGGGATCAGTTTAACCAAGGAGGTGAAAGACCTCTACAATGAGAACTACAGATCACTACTGAAAGAAATTAAAGAATACAGGAAAGGATGGAAGGATATTCCATGCTCCTGGATTGGAAGAATTAACATTGTGAAAATGTCTATACTACCCAAAGCGATCTACAGATTCAGTGCAATCCCCATCAAAATACCAATAACATTCTTCACACAAGTGGAACAAACAATCTTAACTTTCACACGGAACAACAACAACAAAAGACCATGAATAGCCAAAGCAATTCTGAGGGAAAAAAATAAAGCTAGAGGCATAACACTACCTGATTTCAAGTTATACTACAAAGCTAATGTAACCAAAACTGCATGGTCCTGGCATAACAATAGACATTCAGACCAGTGGAGCAGAATTGAGAACTCAGAAATCACCCCTCAGGTTTACAGCCATCTGATATTGGACAAAGGCAGCAGAAGTGTACATTGAGGAAAAGACTGCCTCTTCAACAACTGGTGCTGGGAAAATTGTATATCCGTAAGCAGAAGAATGAATGTAGATATGTATCTCTCACCATACACTAAAATCAACTCAAAATGGATTAAGGCCTTAAGTTTAAGACCTGAAAATGTAAAATTACTAAGGGAAAATATATGTGAAACACTTCAGCAACTAGGTCTGGGCCCAGACTTTGTGAACGTGAGCCCCAAAGCACAAGCAACAAAAGAAAAAATAAACAAATGGGACTATAGCAAACTACAAAGCTTCTTCCCAGCAAAGGAAACAATCAACAGATGGAAATGACAACCTATGTTGTGGGAGAAAGTTTTTGCTGACCATGTATCTGACAAGGGATTAATATCTATAACATCCAAGGAACTCAAGCAATTACAATGCAAAATAACAAATAACCTAATCATAAATGGGCAAAGGAGCTGAATAGATATTTTTCAAAGGAAGGCATACAGATGGCCAGCAAGTACATGAAAAATGCTCAACATCACTAGTCATCAGGGAAATGCAAATTAAAACTACCTCGATATACCACCTCACCCCAGTTAGACTGGGTACAATAAAAAACGGTGAATAACAAATGCTGGCGAGGGTGTAGAGAGAAGAGAACGGTCCTACACTGTTGGTGGTACTGTAAATTAGTACAATTATGGAAAACATTATGGAAGTTTCTCAAACTACTATGGATAGGTCTTCCATACGTTCCAGCAATCCCACATCTGGGTGTATACCCAGAGGAATGGCAATCATCATGTCGAAGGGATGCCTGCACTCCCATCACTCCCATGTTCATCACAGCTCTGTTTACAATAGCCAAGACATGGAACCACCTAAATGTCCATTGATGGATGATTGATAAGGAAACTGTGGTATATATGCACCATGGAATACTACTCTGCCATAAAAAAGAATGAAATTCTCCCATTTGCAACAACATGGATGAGCCTGGAGAAACTTATGTTCAGTGAAATAAGCAAAGCATAGAGGGATGAATGCCACATGTCCTCACTCATAAGTGGGAGCTAAGAGAGAAAGAAGGATGGAAAGAAAGACCACAGTGTGCGTTGGACTTGCAGAGGGAGAGAACATACCTTAGGATACAATTGAGTGAGTGGGAAAGAAGGAGGGGGAGGGAAGTTGGGGATAATTGGGTGGTGGGCACAGGGTACAAACGCAATTTGTGGTAATTGGCATACTGCCAGTATGGATCTGGCCTTCACATCTTGGGCAGGAGGGGTGACAATCAGCTTTGTATCTCATGAATATTCATAACCAATAAAAATAAATAAAATTAAAGTGCTGAAAAAAAGGGGTTAATAGATGTAAAATAATTTAAAACAGTGCCTGGCACACACTAAGTGCTACAAATGTGGAGGGGGTGGGGAGTGGTGCAGTTGGTCTGAGTGTGGGTTCAAGGTAAAAGCCATTTATTAGAACCGAGCCACCAGGTGAGTGTCAGGTGCAGCAAGGATGGAAACACAGAAGCACAGATTAGACACCTGTACCTGGCTGAATTCCTCATTATTCAGGCTAGAAATAATTTTGCCATCTGGGGCAGAACTGAGCCAGTGCTCATCAAAGAGGCACGAACATTCTGAGCAACCATTTGGTTCAGGGATGGGGATAAAGATCTTTTGGACACATTTTTTTGGTTAAAGAAAAAAGAATGTTAAATAGTTTGCCCTGTAGTGTCATGAAATATGTCAGTATGTCATGGAATTAAAATATCAGTATCCAAATGTCTAGATGTTAAGAAAGCAGACCTAACTGTCTTTTGTAATCGAGAAATCTCTATCTTTAGCAAGCGTAGGCTTACAGCATTTCTGAGTGTAAGGGACCGTAGAAATGCCATTCCTCTCAATTTGTAAGATCATTGCCCAGCATATATATTTTTACTAATACATAGTAGTTCACTTGGATGAGGTTTCTTTCTTCCTTTTTTTTTTTTTCGTGTTAAGAAGCTCAAAATAATAATGCTTAGAATATTCCAAGCGTTGTTCTAAGTGCTTTAAATTCTTTAACTCATTTAATCTTCACAAGAACCTTTTGAGACAGATATCACCACCACCACCACCATCATCATCATCCCATTTACATAAGAATAAACTGAGGATCATAGAGGTTATACATAATTAATGGATAATTTGACCAAGTTTCAAACCCAGGCAGCCCAGCACCAAAGTCCCTATTTTCAGCCATTGGGTGCTGTCATCTCAGTGTCTGGTTAAAGGGTCAGGTACTGGAGTCCTGGGATGTTTTTATTTGTTGCAGCTCCAGTTTACCTTGACAAGTGGTATTAAATGTTTGGTAGTTTTTAATAATAGATCAAAATTCCTTAAATAAGATTTACATTTAGTATTCCAATATCCAATAATACTGTGCAAGAAGAGTCTGATTTTTCTCATCCATCATTTTGTATTTGAGTATTAAAGGTCTCACATACTGATATGCTCTGTTTCCTAGACAGTATATTATACTGCTTTGCCCTGTACTTGGTTGATGTTGCTGGCCATGAGGATGTGTGTTAGTTTCTATCTTTTTCTTGACTAACGTTTCAAAATTTAAGGCTCAATTTTTGGAGTTGCTATTTTGATTCTGTTTCCTATTGTAACTACTTGTTTGTTCAAATGCGCGCTCTCTCTCTCTCTCTCTCTCTCTCTCTCTCTCTCTCTCTCTTTTTCTCGCTTACTTTTCTCTAAGCATTATCAGCTTTCAAAATAATTTAACAGGATTTTACTTGATTTTCTTCTTCACTGAATAAAAATATTAAAATGAAACTTACCTTCACTGAAACCTTAATTACCTTATTTATTTCCAGGTAGGCACAATACCACTTGTAACTCTTGTTAAGGTTTAATCTAGCAGTTTCCAGTTCTTGTAACAGCTGACTTATCCAGGCTAATTTGATTTAATCTTTCTAACAGAATGCCAAGAAACACTCATACATGTCCATTCATATAAGGGTTGTGGTTCATGTAAGTAGACTTCGGTAGCATTTTCATTTTGGTGTTGTACAGTCAGTAAATATTTCCAAGAGCATATCAGGACTTGGAGGGAAACTAAAGAAAATTAATTAAAAAAGCAACTCTTAAGATTCGTATTCTAAAGCAAGTGAAATCCTTAAGACCGAATATAATTTTAAAAATCATTTAACACTGAATGTTTTCTAAGAATGGGAGTGGTGTACTTTACCAAAAAATGTAGTTGAGATGGGGTGGAAGAGGTGTGAGTGGGTGTGTGTGTGTGTGTGTGTGTGTGTGTGTGTGTGGGTGGGTGGGTGGGTGTGTGTGTTTAAAGAAATCAAACTTGGAATGTAGTCATCAGATAATGATGTTCTAGCCTTCAAAAATACACTTTAAATCTAACATACTTTTATCTGGATTATAAAAATGAAAGTTCAGCAACAGCCTACTTGGTAAACAGAGACTAAGAGAGAGATCATATCAAACATTCATTTCACTTACGTAGTAGGGTATAGACAAATCCATTAATATATCCTCCCAAGAGCTATGTATAGACAGCAGTAGTTTTCATTCTCCTAGTATGGTCACATTAAAATTAGTATTGGATTAAATTTTTAAAAATTAATTTTGTTAAATCAAAGGATATGATATCAAGGATGAGTTTTCAAACAAAGCAGTAAGAGGCATTTTTCCAACTTTCAAAAGATATTAGAATACACAGAGATGTCTGTGCCTGCAAACAAATGTATACTTTTTTAAGTTGCATATTTTGACTAGAACTAGAAATTTACTAAAAACTCATTTTGTGACAGAGAATCACTGTCCTTTTATTGAGAGACCAGCACAGCGAAAATACTACATTTATCTTAACTATAAGGAAGTTCAGTCAGTAACATGGAAAAAAAAAAAAAAGATTGGGAGGTTCTGCTTGCATTAGCCATGTTCAAGAAGGAAGAATTTAATTTGCTTCAAACTATTCGCATCTGCCATCTAATTATTTTAGTTGGCTATTAACAGAGTTTGAGCTCCAACCACAGGAATATTATTTCTAAATCAGTTATACACAACCAACCAAACAGCTATGGATTTTCTTTCAAGTGAATTCCTGTCTGACTCTCATTGTTCCTGTGAGCAATAGTCATGTTTGGCTTTATATTTAAGCACAATAGGATATAACTAAATATTAGGTCCACTCAGACCTATAGAGTAGGTTCCTGAACAATGAGGGTAAAATCCAGTGGTAATCTATGATTGATTATATTAGGAAAAATATTGAACCTGGATCAGCATACATGGAAGCCCAATACTGCCACTAATAATAACAGTAATTACTCACACTTTCTATGGATTTACCATGACTCAGGGGCTATTAAAGTGCTTTCCATGTCACTGAGCACACAGAGGTTCAGTCACGTCTCCGAATCCCACAGCTAACAAATTTCAGAGCCTGACTTGAACCAGAGTTCCTGCTGTGTATCAGGGTCACCTTCGTCAAGTTAAGTAACTTCTAAAGGCATCTTCCTGGAATATTTTTTCCTGCTGTACCAATTTCTACCTTTCTCTCTGGTTCTCAGGCTCACCCAGTCTGTACTAGTATCTGTGAAGCTGTCACTGATCTGGCCCTGTCCCCAGCATATCACTGGTTGGCTTTCTCTTAATGGCCTTTTGTTAAGGGGGCCCTGCATTCTCTGGGCCCCTCATCATTACTCAAGGCTCTTATGTCCACTGGCCCCCACAGCACTCCCATCCCCTCAGCCACTGCCAAATCCTCATGCCCCTGGTTAGGTCCCCAGTTCATGCTCACAGAGACGAAGTAGCATCACGCCCTTCTCGGTCTCATCTCTCTGTCCTCTCTCCACACCCTGACCACTGCTGCAGCTTTTATTTCCCTCCTCAGTCAGGGGAAGCTGCTCTAATGTCATATCCTTCATTCGCTCTGTATTTTCTTATGATAAATCTCGATGTTCAAACCTCCAAACTTTGTTCTTGGTAGAAAGAATGCTTAGTTTGAGATACATTAAGAGAAAACATTTTGAAAATTACTTTACAGTGGTGTTTCCCAAATTATCTGTGACCAAAAAAAAACAGGGTTTTTTTGTTTGTTTGTTTTAAGTTTCCAAACCACCTCAACGTATTTTTTTTTCTTTTTTGGTAAAATACACTGCAGAATGAGTTCACTGATTACTCACTCTTACGTCATGTCAATGTCACGTTGCTGTAAAATTTTCTAAATATTCTCAGTTTCTATACATATCTTGTCTCAGACCAGTAGCTAACAGTTTGAAGACCAATAACTAACAGTTTATGGACCAGCACTAGTCCATGAATTACTTTAGAATAGCATTGCCATAGAGAATACCTTTCTCAGGACAACAGGATCAGCATTTATTGTAGTCCTTCTTTTATCTTTCAGGTGCACCTATGTGTTTAATCTTTGTACAGTATTTTGGTTTGTACAAATGTGCACCCTCCAAAGCAAGAGTGCTGGGCACTGGTATAAGATTGACCAAGACAAAATTTTATATATTATGTTGTTATATGTGTGTATATAAGAGAGTACTTCAAAAAGTTCATGGAAGAATATATTTAAAAGATAGTACGAATCTTCCCATGAACTTTCTGAAGTACCCTTGTACGTGTGTGTGTGTGTGTGTGTGTGTGTTTGTGTGTGTGTGTATTTAATTCTACAGTATAGTACAGTGACCAAGATCACAGTCACTAGAGGCATACTGCCTTGGTTTGAATCCTAGCTTCAACACTACAAGCTGTGTGGCACTGGGCAAGTTATTTAACCTCCCTCTGCAACAGTTTCCCTATCTGTAATGGATTAATAAAAGTAACTAACTCAAAGTGCTGATGTGAAGATTGAACTAGTTAATATATGTAAATCAAGACCTTAGAACAGGGCCTACCACTTGTATATAAATGATATTTGCATGTTTACTTTCATTACTACCATGAGCAATAAGGAAAAGAAGTTAAGGCAAATATAATAATAGAACAAGAAATATACAGTCCAATATAAAATATAATACAACACTGAAAATAGGGCATGTGTGATTTATTATGAGTTGGGCAATGTGAAGTATGTAGTAATTTCTTTTTGGGTTTGCTTTTAATGTCTGAGCAATCCCATCACTCCACATGAAAAAATGGTGGAATTTTGCACTAGAAGTTTCTTTAGTGCAAAAGAAACCTCCCAGAACCCCATGAGGTGAGTATTATTATTCTATCCCATTACATAAGAAACCAGGGTTAGGAGTGGTTAAGTAGCTTGGTTTCTATAACACAGAAAATAGCAAAGCTGGGATTTGAACTCAGAGCTTCCTAACTCCAAAACCTGGAGACTTTGTAATTCTTCTCTCGATCTGTTCGTTGGAACCCCAGGGAGAGTTTTACAAGAACAATGTCTGGCCCACAAACGCTGAAATTCTGTTTTAAAATGAAGAAACAAACAAACAAAACAAACAACAAAAAAAACCCAGCTTTAATGAGATATAATCCTCATACCATACAATTCACTCATTTGAAGTGTACAATTCAATGGGATTCTTTTTAGTATATTCACAATATGTTTAGCCATCACCACAATCTAGTTTTAGAACATTTTTGTCCTGAGATGGGTCTGGAACAGAGTCCTTAGGGTTTTAACCTTAAGATTACAGACCATATAGGAGTCTTGAATGTATTTCAAATGGTTTATGAACCTTTTCTAAGATCCAGAGCTTTCATTATCTTCTCTACAAAAAGAAATGTAGCCCAGAAAGTACTAAGAAAATTTAGATCATAGTGGTCTCAAACTTTAAGATGAATACAAATCACTGGGGGCCCTTGTTAAAATTCAGACTCAGATTTAGTAGGTCTGGTGTGGGGCCAGACCAACTATCATCAGTTTTGATGATAGGGATACTAACTTTGGACCCCAATTAAGTTAAATGTTACATGCCATAAAATTTCCTTCTCATTAGTTGATCTATTTTATGAAAAAAAATTATTATGTACTTAATTATTATTATTATATTTTTAAATCTTGTCAATAAAATTTTTGTGGACATTTTTCTTAGTTGTTGTATTAGTATCTATGAAATAGCTATGATTTTGGCTCTAGGCCCAAAAAACTCTAAAATATTTACTAACTGGCCCTTAATAGAAAAAGTTTGCCAAGCCATTATGTAGACCATGGTGTAAAGCCACCTTCGAGGAGTGAAAACGTTGTTCATCTTCCTCTCCATAGCTCCTTGCTGCATGTGGCAGACATGGCATTATCAGTCAGACTGATAGGAATCCCAACTAAGTACGAGGGGCAGCAAGCTGGCTGTATTTATGGATAATTCCTCCTCTAGAAGAGAGGTACGAGCAGGTGGGAGTCAACTTCAGATTTGGTTTAAAATAGATCTTCCTGGAGTTGCAAGCTAATATCCTGAGTGACAGAATGGGTGGGTGTCCACAAAGGACCTTTGTGACTTCTCAGCTAGGTCATGTCTCTACAACCTTGGAAGCAAGATTCCCTAAGAGTAATCTGCAATCCATAAATACAGCTTGGTTAATTAGGATTGGATGGTGATTAGTCCAATTTAGGGATACATTATTGCATCTTCTTACAGCGGCCTTCAAGCTACTTACACTTAAGATGTTTGTTTAGGGCACTGAACTTGAAAGAGCTATCTGACCAAGCGTTTCATATGTATGACGGCATTTCTGCTTGTTTTCCAACACTAACTCACTCTAACTCCTGTTAAAAAGGATCTACACCACACTAATACCAGAACATGCGTGATTCTTCAAAATTCTGCAAGCTTCAGATGGTTTCCTGCAAGATAAGCCTCTATTGCAGAGCTTCCCTTCAGTCATTAATCTTGAACTATTGTTTCCTTTGGTCTTAGTCAATGACAACTTTAGATCTCCTAACTAATGGCCAATTTTCAGGCCTTCTTTTTTGTTTTTGTTTTTTTTAAGATGCACGTGGTTGCCACAGGGCCCATAACTGTGGTCAGATTTTAGCGTGCTCCAGAGGAACAAGTACAAAGCCTGATCTGGAAGAAATTATATTGTCTACCATAATAAGTCCAGGATTTTCTAATTTATATAATTAGAAAGCTATGGTGTTAGGCCAAAGAAAATGTGATATAACACTGGATTGGGCTGAATTTATTGATATGGTGCATTTTCCAGAAATTCTTGGTTTAGTTTACTTACAGCTGGAGGTGTTTGTAAGAGTCTGCTTTATTTGTTTGTTAATCTGAATTTAGCAATGGCCTACATCATTGGCTCTGAGTGATATACTTGACTCTCAGCTCATTAGACTCAACTGCTCCTCCCACTCTGTTGATCATCCCTCCTCAGTCTCTTTTATCATCTCATTTATTCCTTTGTTCATTTTTTTTTTCTTTTTTGGACCAGTAAGGGGATCGTAACCCTTGGCTTGGTGTCGTCCGCACCACACTCAGCCAGTGAGAGCAATGGCCATCCCCATATAGGATCTGAACCCGCAGCCTCGGCGCTACCAGTGCTGCACTTTCCCAAGTGAGCCACGGGGCCGGCCCCCTCAGTTCATTTTTTAAATATTATTGCTCCTCATGGTTCTATCTGTGGCTCTTTTCTCTTCTCTCTTCAGGTGATCTCGCTTACTTGAATGGCTTCAGCCACCATCCATCATCTAGACACCAATGATTCCCAATTAAATGCCTCTAGTGTAGACTTCCCTGATAAACTAAAAAGTTTATTGGGAGTTCTATATTCCAAATGCCCTTCTGGATAGATATTTTTTGATGCTTGCTTCATAAGGACCTGGACTTCAACATGTTGTACTCTCCATCTCTGTTAACAGTATTATCATCAACATTTTTAGGCTTTACCCCATTTTATCAAATCAGAATCTCTGGAGATGGATCCCCCAAAATCTATTTTTTAACAAGCTTCCTACATATTATGTACATTAAAATTTAAGAACCTTTGCATTCCTTCTACCATACCCCTATATCTGGTTGGTCACTGGATCTTATTGAGATTATTTCCAAATATCTCAAAAATGAGCCTTATTTCCTTTACCACTACCACAGCTTTGGTTCCTAATCTCTTCCTGGCACTTCTGCAAAAGCCTCCTCATTGTCTACCTGACTTCTATGCTTTCTTTCATCCTATCACTGAGTACTGGTCTTTCAAAACACAAATCTAAAACAGAAATCTCACTGTGCTATTCCTTGGCTTAAAAGCATTCAACAGCTTGATGGCATGGAAGAAGTTTTCAGACTTTTTAAGATCAGGGAACTTTTTTTTCAAATAAAATCCTACCAGGAAATCCAACTTATAGAACAGATGAAAGCAGAGGTGCTCTGTTTGAAGCAGAGGTTGACGCCATAGGCTCAGCCACTCAGCCACCCTTGCTGTGTGTGATTTCTAAGAAAACATTCCTAAAGATACAGATTTAAAAACACTGGTTAACAACCAGATGCTTTATTTGAATACCAAATTCTTCCCACGCTGGCATCCCTCTTCCTCTTACCTCTCCACCCTTAACCCAGCCCCAGCTCTGGGTAAATTTACCATTCCCTAGGCTAGTCATGTGTTCTTGTGACTTTTCACATTTGCTGTTTTCATAACCTAGAATGACCACTTTCTTCTTCCAAACTGTCCTTTTCTTTATGTTCTCAAAGCCAAAGGTGGCATTTATAAGATTGTGTTGTTTATGTTTATGTCTGTCTCCACTGGAAAATAGACAAGCCCGTTGAGAACAGAACTTCATGTATATATCCTCCAGATCCAGTACAGTTTCTTATGCAGTTTTATACATGTTTATTGTATAAACATGTATATGTTCTGTAACCCATTCTATCTGTTCATTGCTTTTATCTTTTCAGACTGAACATGTGAATTAAACATTACTTTAAAATAGATTTACTGACCTCAAAGCTATATGACTACTATTTTTTTTCCTGTTCAGTAGCCAACCATGTTAATCAGTGGGTATAGGCATTGTGTATCATGACATATGAAGCACAGCTAATATGACTAGAATATACTTTGACAGAAATGACATTTGCTGTATTTTTATCTACTGATTTTATAAGTAATATGTATTCATTGTAAAAACATGTAAATAAAATTATTTAAAGACATTCGTAATATAACTACATAAAGATAGACTTAATATTTTGGCTTATTTCCTCCCATTCATTCTTCTATAATATTTAGGTGCATATTTATTTATTTTAACACAATTGGAATCCTACTGCGTAAGTAGTTTTTTTTTTTTTTTTTTTGTCGTTTTTTCGTGACCGGCACTCAGCCAGTGAGTGCACCGGTCAGTCCTATATAGGATCCGAACCCGCGGCGGGAGCGTCGCCGCGCTCCCAGCGCAGCACTCTACCAAGTGCGCCACGGGCTCGGCCCAAAATGCACTCTTTTTTTTTTTTTTTTTTTTTTGTCCTTTTCGTGACCGGCACTCAGCCAGTGAGTGCACCGGCCAGTCCTATATAGGATCCGAACCCAAGGCGGGAGCATCGCAGCGCTCCCAGCGCCGCACTCTACCAAGTGCGCCATGGGCTCGGCCCGCGTAAGTAGTTTTATATCCCGATTTTTTTCACTTATCTTTGTACTGTGAGCCTTCCTGCATGTCATCACATAAAATAATCTTAGTGTTATTAATAGTTGTATTGTTTTAATAGAAAATTGTGGTGTTTCTAAGCAATTGCTAAGATTTATCAGTATTTAGTAAAATGTCTAGGAAGCCAGAGACCTCTAGGTATTTTGTGAATCAAGGGGAATAGTGATATGTTTTTGACTGATCCATTTTAATGACATTTTGCTTAACTTCAGTAAAAACAGAAAGGGTGGAGGGGTCTAACATTTTTTCAGCATCTGTTATGTGCCAGGCATTGCGCAAGGCACTTTGTATACATTAACTCATTTTAATATTCACAACAAACCAAGGAAGTAGATATTAATATTCTCATTTTACAGATGAATAAATTGAGATGAAAAAAATGTAGAGTAGCGTGTCCATGTTATTCTCTCAAGAAGTAGAATTTCAATTCCATTACTTTCCAAAGCCCATACTCTTTCCATTACTCCCCACTTTCTCCAACATCAACTCTGAGAGAATACACAGAGTCAGCCTTTGATTTTGAAGACTTTGTATTACTAGTTCTTATCCTGTGGACTATAAACCCTTGAGTGATCATGGTTTATGAACCCCTGAAATTACCTCCCTTTGTCATTAAAACATATGTGTATATTTTCAAAGTAGAGAGTCTGTAGTTTTCACTGACTAAGGGATCAGCTATTTCCAAAAAGGTTTACGAATCTGTGCAGCAAATAATGGGGCATATACAAGTATTGCAGAAACACTTTAAGGAGTCTTTCGTTTTACTCTTCAGATTCTGTTGAAAATATTATCTTCTTTCGCTCTATTACCCTTTCATGGGTCCCTGGAACCCATGGAACCAGTTTTCACCCAATCCCCACTAATCCTCATGATACTGTTGGTGGGTTTATACGTGAGTTTCAAAGCATTTCCATTTCTGCTAACTGTGCTACCTTTTCACTGATTTATGTGTGTGTAAAATAGTAATAACTTTCACATTCTTACCTCTTGATAGTTGAGCATTTCAATCCCTGCTTACTTCTCTTTGTACAGTTAAAAGTGCCTACACTTGTACCGATCCAGTAACGATTAATAGAGAATCATGGTACAAATGCAAATTTTCCATCATCATGAAGAACTGAAAGAATGGGTTAACCTTGATCTGCAAGCTTCCTGATAAAGACCATCTTACACATCCTATATATTAGGAAAGTGAGATAAGATAAATGTATGAGGGCCACAAATTATTTGTTACTTCCATTCCATTGCTTGACAGATAAAACTTGGAAGAAGTAATGTTTTGGGGCTTCCAAAGTTAAGTCATAAGATGCCTTGTAGATTCTGTTTGGGCCTCTTGGAATACTAGGTTTGGAGGAAGACAGCTGCCATATGAAAAGTTGGACTATGCTGAAACCACCATGAAGAACAGGCAATATATAGGTGTTGTAATCAACAGCCCCAACTGTGCTCCCAGTGAACAGCTTGTATCAACTGCCAGTCTTGTGAGTGTGTCATCCTTAGCATCCCACCTAATCCACCTTTCAGATGACTGCGGCTCTAGCTGCCATTTGACTTCAGCCTCATAGCCTCATAAGAGTTACCAAATGAGTGCCTCCCAATTGAGCCCAGTCTTCTGAGCAACAGATAACTGAAACATGAAGGAATGAGTGTTCACGTTGTATCTGAAGCTAAAAAGCTCCACTAACTAGAAGGTTTCCGAGGAAATTCCAATCACTGATGTTCTTCCTACATGTTGTGTGATGTATCCTCTTGTCCTCAAGTTCTCCCTGGTAATTTTTTAAAAATTAAGTGAAACAGATTTTTCTGTTCATTTTCCATTCATTCATTCTAAAAATGGTAATATTTTATGAAATGTTGTAACATAGAATTATTGGAAGAAGGTTAACTGCTTGTCTGGTTAAATAGAACTTACCACAGGTTATGAAGAAGGCACTCATGGTAAGAAGGCCACTATAATGTCATGTACAGTAGTTTCAGTGGTACACCCCTCTGTAAATCCACTAGCACTGTAGTGGCTCCCACAGAGCTGGAATATTGTCCAACTCTTCCACCCAGAGCATCTGCCCAGAGTTTAGTTTCTTTTTCCTACTTCACTGTGGCATAGAGCATCCCCTCAGACTGATCCAATGTCTTCTCCTGAGATGAGGTGCTATATATCCCAATTTTTATTTTAAGGATTACTTATCAAACATTTTATTTTTATCTCATTCATTAATTTATTCATTTGGAAAATACTTTTGAACACCTACTTAGTGCCAGGAACTGTGTGAAGTTCTGGGAATATAGTGGTGATCAAGAAAAAATGAGGTCTCCCACAGAGCTTAAGGTTTATCAGGGAAAACCAACATTGAATAAGTATGGTAAGTATTTGGCACAGTCCTTAGTGTTGTCCACCAAATATTTCTGATCTTTTCCCCTTGTGTGAAAATGGTAGGATGGCACTTCCTGGCCCCCTTGTAATTGGATAAGGCTAACTGACCACCAGTTCTAGTTCATGAGTTGTGAGTAGAAATAATATCTGTCACTTCCAGGCCAGGGCATTGAATTCCTACTGTGAGATCTTCCAAAGCTCTCTTTTCCCTCTGGTGTGGCAACTGGCAATGTTTACGACGATGACTACCCTATCAGCTTGGGTTTTTGAGGAATATGTGGCACGAGCAAGAAATAAACCTGTGCTGTTACAAGCCATTGTGATTTGGGAATTGTTTGTTTCACAGCATATTCTTGCCCAGTGCTGCTCAAAATATCTATAGCAAAAGATTAGGTTATTTGTTATTTTTATTTCTAATCTGTTATAGACCAACACAGTGTAAAATATAGTTGAAATAAATTAATAGATATGAGATATAAAATACGTAAAAATTAAGACTAAATTATTGTTAGATTCAACAGATTTAAAATTAGTCTGTCAAATTACTATAAAAATTTCTAAATGCTGGGCCAGCCTGGGGCTCACTCAGGAGAGTGCAGTGCTGGTAACACCAAGGCCATGGGTTCAGATCCAATATAGGGATGGCTGGTTCGCTCCCTGGCTGAGCGTGGTGCTGACAACACCAAGTCAAGGGTTAAGATCCCCTTACCGGTCATCTTTAAAAAAAAAATTTCTAAATGCTTATTCTGAATTTCTGTACTTCATATGATTGCAAATCAATAAGTTTGCAGACCTAAACCAGTCTGCAGGCCACACTTTAAATACCACTGTTAGCTTACCCCAACTGATAGAATGTTACCATGGGAGAAGTAGAGGGTGTGAAAAGAAGTAGAAGTATGAGATGAGGGTGTGAAAAGAGGTAGAAGTATGAAAATGTATTGCATAGATATTGTATGAGTTTCCAATTGCTGCTGTCTAACAAATTACCACAAACTTAGTGTCCTAACACAACTGTACTATCTTACAGTTCTGAAGGTCAGAAGTTTAAAATGAGTCTTAGGAGGCTAGAATCAGGGTGTTGACAGGATTGCCTTCCTTCTGGAGGCTCCAGGAGAGAATACATTTCCTTGCCTTTTCCAGCTTCTAGAGGCCATCTGCATTCCTTGGCTTGTGGCCCCTTCCTGCACCTTCAAATCCTGTCACTCCACCTCTGCTTCTATCATCACATCTCCTTTTCTGACTTCACCTCTACTGTCTCCCTCTTGTTAGGACCATTGTGATTACATTGAGCCCATCCACATAATCCAGGCTAATCTCCCTATCTCAAGATCCTTGATTTAATCATGTCTGCAAAATCTTTTTTGCTACATAAGGTAACATTCACAGGTTCTAGGGATTAGGATGTGGGGGTCTTTATTCAGTTTACCACAAATAGCTAAGTTAGACTAGGAGTCAGGCATTTAAGCAGATTCCTGTGGATACTTGATAATTGGGAGATGGACAGGGAAGGGGAAAGTTTTCCAAGCAGAGAGTCTTGCAAGCAGGAAGATCTGGAGGTGAGGAAGATTAGGGCTTCTTTGGAGGAATGAAACTTTGAGTGTGGTTAGGGGATAGATATGTAAGAGAGAGGTAGGCAAAGGCCAGATCCTGCAGTGTTTTGTAACCCATATCAAGCAATTTGGACTTTGAAGAGCAAAGGAGGGCTGACCAGTTAGCTCAGTTGGTTAGAGCTCGGTGTTTTAACACCATGTCAAGTGTTTGGATCCCTGTGGTGGTGGCGGGGCGGGGGGTGAGGAGGAGGAGGAGGAGGAAAGAAAGAAATTATAAGTGAATTTTAACAAGGTTGCAAGATACAGATTAAAAAAAGGAGCAAAGGAAACACATTGAAGCGTTTTTAGTATGAGAGTGACAATTATCGAGTTTGTGTTTTGGAGGAATCTCATATAGAACAGTAAGAATGGAGACAGAAAACTGTGATGTTGATGAACCAGGATGGTGTCACCTAATTTACAACATGTCTGAAACCCAAATTCATTATTGCTCACCAAAACCAGCACATTTCCAACTTTCCTATTGCTGGCAATATCACTTATATTCTTCTGGGATCAAATTCTTAAAATTATTTTCAGACTCTTTCTTTCTTTTCTTATAACTCCAGTCAGTTACCACACCTTATTGCTTCTTACAATTTTTAAAAGATGTAAATTATATATGGTTATGTGAACACGTCCAAAGTAATGAATAACATGGAAATAGCCCCTTTTTATCTCTTCTCTCACCCTTAACAATCCAACTTCAATCTCTATGTACAACGTGACTCACAGATCACTATGTTTCATTCTGTGTCTTTCCTATGCATTTACATATATTATATATGATCTCTATTGCATTGCTTTAAATGTATATGCATTTGAAAGTGTAATTATCTTCCTATTTTCAACTAACAGTATAGCTTTGGTATTATCCATGTCAATATATTTTTAAATACCTCATTTTAAAATTGCTGTAACTTTAGGCTGTTTCAAAATTTCCACTATTGATAAGTATGCTATAATGATGTGCTTTTTGATTTTTCTCTTAAGTCTTTCTCTATTGAAATTGTTATTTAGATTTTTCCTAACCAGTTTTTTAAAGATAGAAATAGTCTTCTCTTTAAAAATATCAAAATATTCAATGCCAAGATAAGAACCAATAATGTTAAATATCTTTTTCCAAACTGAGGGTTGTGTGAAAATTTACAATGAACATTAGAGTATTAAAGAGCTAGAAGTTCTGTAGAAGAAAAATTATTTAACTTGGTTTAACCTTACATATCTAAATTTTTTTGTTGGACTACAGGACTTTAAAAAATTCCATAGAGTATTTTATAACATCTTGTGGGATACTGTTTTTCCATGGAGGCACTGAGAGGCAGCCAAATTTAGTGATTGTAAGCAGAGTCCCTGAAACCAAACTACTCTGAGTTACTTACTAACTGGTTAACCTTGAGTAAGTTATTTAATCTCTCTATGCCTCAGTTTTCTCATCTGTAAAATGGGGATAAAAACAGAATTTATTTCATAGGGAGGTCATAAGCTTTAGCTGAGTTATATAAATGTTAGCTCTTATTAGTATGGAGTGTTCTGAGAATTGCTGCTCTTGAAGGATCAGTATAAAATTGATGGTATTGTTAGTTGGACTTTCTAGTATTGTTTGGAGAATCAATACTGTTGTGAAATTTAAAAAACAAACAAAAAAAAAAACCCCAAGCCACTGCACTCCCATGTAATGTACTGCACAGAGTTGCCCATCTGAGAAGAAACTGCTCTATTGAAAATAAATGCCTGCAGTTCCATAGCATCTGCCCTTGAGTCTTTCAGCTTGGGGTTCATAGTAAAAGTCTTTGTGTGTGTGTGTGTGTGTGTGTGTGTGTGTGTGTGTGTGTGTGTGTGTGTGTGTGTGTGTGTGTGGCACCTGCATCTCTATGGCAGTTCTCACCTTTTGACAGTAATGTGGATTCTTGCTGTACTCCAGTTATAGCTGTCCTGCAGGATAACTTATTTATTTGAAAGGCACCATCAAGTGTATTTTGCATATGCCATTTAGTTTATATTCTAAGCATCATAAAATCCCTCTAAATGTGCTGAATATCCATCTATCTGTTTTCACACAGTAACAGGCAAACAGGAAATTAACTTTATTTTTATTAGTTTTATCTTAAGAGCACTCCTAGAAGCATTTTATTTTTAATGCTGTTTTTTAGGTACCTAATAATGACATATATTCAGATATACCCTTTCCTTTGCCTCAAATATAAACCTCTATTATTTTTAAGTGTGCATTACTCAAAACAGATGCTTTTTAAGCTTATGTCTCTGTGTGATGCTGTGAGAATTTTTGATTACCCCATCTTTTTTGATGATCAGCAGAGTTAATGACCTGTCCTAAGCTATCTATGCTGAAAGGCAGCAGAATGACATAGGAGTACAAACCAAGTTGTCATCTTTCTAGTTTAGCTCAGTTCAGCAAGGCAACTGGGCAGAGGGAAACATACACATCTGAAATGTTTAAAGAGAGATCTGTTTAAGTTAAGGAATTGAGGAGTAAAATAAAAATAAATTTCTCTCTCTTAATGTGAGTAGTGTTTCCTGGGCACCCTTAACTAAAAGAATGAGGGTCAACTACTCATTTTTTTTTCACTTGATTAAAGTATGTAGTGGGTAAGGGGTCTACAGATGGGGCTATGAACGAGCTGAAAAGAGGCATCAAAGGACGGTGCATAGGTGAATTTATTGCAGCCCAGATGCTGGTCCTTAGGACAAAGGCTCAGAAATTTGATGGGTCAGCACACAGCAAACAGATCAGACATGGGTTCAAACTAAACCAAACATGGAGGGCTCCATAAGCAGAACCAGAACATTCACTCCTGAAGAGGCAGCTCTATGGAAGTCAACTTACAATTAATTAGAAGTGTCTGGGAGGAAGTGAAATTCAATTAAGGGGAATTAGTTGTACAATATGAGTAATTAATGCCATGAAAAAGTGCCAGACGGAGGCTCCATCACTCGATGTGGACCGTGTGCTACAGAGAATAAATCACTTTCATTTGGGGGCCTAGGTGCTTCTTCCCTGGCTGGAGTCTGGATGGGCACCATCAACACCTAGCTTTTTGGATCTCCCATGCTCACTGTCTTATCTGTGCCCATGCTTGCTGCCTCCTTCTCTTCATCCTGTATTTCACCAGAAGGACTCTATTATTATCACTAAGATTCCATTTTACTAAATTATAATGACAGTCCAGTTGTGCCTTCTGGAGGAAGCATCCTGATTTTCTTGATAGAGTTTTGGCTACTTCTGATCTCCTTGGCCATCCATTTGCATCCATTTCTGTCACCTTCATGTGCTGCCCCTGGTATTACTTATTCTCCTTACAGGGCAGACCCTTCTATTTTTAGAGAGCACACTTGTATTTACAGTCCAAGAGAGTGATAACCATAGCTTCAAGTCAAGCATTTTTGTAAATCCCAACCCTTTGAATAATTTCTAAGTGCAGTTCTATAGAATATTCACATAGGACATTCTATATCTGATATTTAAAATACAAAGTATGTCTTAAGTGAACTTGGCTGTAATGATAGCATATTCATTCACTGAGTTTCCAATTATTTTTATTTCATTTCAGCATAAAGCCAGATGAGATACAAAGGGGTGGAGAAACCAATTGTGTTCTTTATCTGAGGAGACCCCAGTTGACAGTGATACAAAACCCAAACCATTAACCTTTCTGAGGATCCCATTTTGCTCTTAACCTTGTTGCTTTCTGTTTGTTTCAACCTTGGGGCCCTCTGATCCGTGCTGCCTCTAGGGCTTTGGAGATGGAGGAAAGGCCTGGAGTAAATCCAGAGAGTCTGCACTGACCTGGGCAGTCTCTTCAGAAGGGGGTAGCTCTTGGTGTGTAAGAAGCAGTTCAGTTCTGGGTCATTTTAACAAAGTTCTGGTTTGATATACACTGAACAAACACATGGGGGCTTTGGAAAGTTAGGGAGGCTCTGGACAAGATCCTGTCCTTTAGATCTCCTGAGATTTTGAGGTCAGCCTGACCTTATGGTTTCTCGGAGGTCCCAAAGCAGCCTTTCAGTAGGTATCTAGTTAGACCTGGGAGCCCGGCTAGAGCCAAAGAAACCAAGTGTAACTTGCATGTAGATTGTAGTTCATAGACCTAGGGGGAAGCTCAGGGAGTCTCACGGGATGATGCCCAATCACAAAACCCAGTAGGTCACCCTAGGAGTCATCATTCTTAAGTGGCTGTATAGAGAGGATCCATGCACCAAACCAATGAAAGAATGTGCTCAAGAGTTAGGGTAGGGAACAGGGCCCGGCAAGCTTCTTATGTTGACAGGAGGTAGTTTTAAAAAAATCTACTTTGGGGCCAACCCTGTGGCACACTCGGGAGAGTGCGGCGCTGGGAGCGCAGCAGCGCTCCTGCCGTGGGTTCGGATCCTATATGGGGATGGTCGGTGCGCTCACTGGCTGAGCACAGTGTGGCCGGTCACAAAGAAGACAAAAAAATAAAACTCAAAAAAAAAAAAATCTACTTTGCAGTATATAATACATAGGTAGAATAATTCACAATCACGTACATCATAAGATATAAACACTCATCTTGAGAATAAAATATTACTTGAAGCCCCTGTGTTCTCTTCTCTGATGGTGTCGCTCTCTGAATGCCAGAGGTAATCATGATCTTGAATTTCCCATCAAGTTGCTTATATTTATACTGCAAATGTATGTATTCCTAAATTATATGTAACATTTTTTGCAAGTTATATCCTTCATATAGACTAGGGTAATTCAAAAACTTGATGGAAAATGTAATTAAAAGATAATGCTTATCTTTCCATGAACTTTTTGAAGACCCTGCATATGATATCATTCTGTAAGCATTCTTCTGTAACTTATTTTTTTTTTCATTCAACATTGTGAGATATGTTGAGATTGATTTATATAGCACCAGTTTATATTTATTTCAGTAGCAGTGCTTTTAAAGCTATGTTCCTAGGCGTGGGGAGGGAGGAAAAGTAGGGAGCTATTTAAGGGCCCTGACCTGTAGTGGACAGTCCAGATTGGGTACTTAGTTTCCCAAAGTGGTGACCAAATTCACCATTGGTCAGCTGCAAGAGTGGTGATGATGGGATCTGGCTGGCAGAGGAAGCTAATTTTAATGGAGGAAAATTAATTTGCATAGGGAACCTGGAGCCAATTAAGTACAAATAACATTTCATGGTAAAAGACACAAAATAAGCATTTAATAAATGCATGTTTACTGACTTAATTTTTTTTTTTTTTAGTTAGGTACATCAATGTGTCAAAAATTAGGCAGTTTTATAAGTGCTGTGAGAAAAATAGCCTAATTAATTTTTCTCTCCCTTGATTTTTCCAACTTTTCAGTATTTTCTGCATTCTGTCTCAGCAGGTCTGATTCCTACTCTGTAGCTTTATGAAGGATTGAAATTGAGCATCTTAGTGAAACTCAGCTGCTGCCTGACTGAACACCACAGCAAAGCTTTTGGAAATCTTTTTCTGTTAAAACAGTAATGACTTTCTTGGAACGTAATCTCAGTGGAGCCTGTTTTCTTTGTAGCCTGAAAGAATACCTAATGACCTTCAGCAGTTCTACAAAGACCTTATAAAAACCACTTTACTCCTAACAACTGAGTGACTCTGGTTGGTCAAGGGAAACCTTAAGAACTGTAGATATCAATTCACCTTCTAGAAGATTCAACCACTGCTACTCAGAGCTGCTGCTGAAATAACATGTCTAAGAACTCGGAGTTCATCAATCTGTCATTTTTATTAGATCATGAGAAGGAAATGATCCTGGGAGTCCTAAAGAGAGACGAATATTTGAAAAAAGTGGAGGACAAGAGAATAAGGTAGTATTCATTTATCTTTTTGGCCCTCCTTGACTGCTTTCTGTTTGTTTGAAGCAATTTAGATCAGAAATGGGGCAAATGTGACTACACTGGAGATAGATGTTGTTCTGGAACTTTGTGGGTTCCCAGAAGTAGCCCAGATATTAGAAAACATCTTTGGCACTGCATCATTTAGCCAGATAGGAGGATAAAATTGAGCAAAAAAATATGGTGTTGATGAGAACACCCATTTGCTAATAACGCTGTAAAGTTAATTAAGAGGAAGGACTGCACAAGTTTGAATACTGGCTCTGGCACGTATTAGTTGTGTGACTTAGAGAAAGCTACTCAACTTCTCCATACCTTGGTTTCCTCATTGGTAAAACAAGGGTAATAATAACACTCACCTCATAAGGTTGTTCCAAAGATTAAGGAAGATAATACATGTACAGTGCCTGGCACTTGAGTGTTCAATAAATGTTAGCAATTATCTATTCATAATGCCTTTCTCAAGTCAGTCTTACTGGGGATTTGCCTTTGCCGTAGCTGCAAAAGAAGAAAAGCAACTGGAGAGTGAAAAGTTCCTATGATACCCTAGAAATCACTTGAATTTCTTGAAATAAGTTTCTGTGTGAAGAAAGTTAAGTCATATAGGCACAGTTGAATTTCATATCTGCTGTAGACAGGCTGATATTTAGCTAGCTCCCCAGGTATGAGCTCACCTGTGTTTTAGCCAGCATCCATTCTGATTAGCTGTATGATCTACTCTGAATGGTCACATCATCATCCTGATTGATTGCAACATCCATTGTGATTGGTTGCTGCCTTTATTGTCCTTGTCATTAAATATATTAAGCAGCAGAAGTAAACAGAATTCCGTCCTCAGTCACTGCCAACTGTGCACTGTGTACTTTTTGTGTCTTGTATAGCTCCCCAAACTACAATAGGAAACTTATGTTTATTTTACTTGTGGAGAAAACTAATCATAAGATTATTTTCACAAGTTGCAAAAATCTTCAACGTGCCTGAAGCAACTAGGATCCTTAGAATTGGAAATACATTGAAATATTCTTGGTTGACGTTTATTTCACAGTTAAGAGCCCAGAAGCCTCATTTCTGCTTTTTCAAGATATTCAACCAATCTGTAAGAAACAAAGGTTTTGATTACAATTATTGCATTTTTTCTATGCCTAGAATTCAGATGTCAGTGCAATGTGGTTAATGATTTTAAAGACATCAGAAATGATATTTTTGGTATTAGTAGTCCAGTCATGAAAAGTGTTTGAATTTTCTAGTACACTGAAAAAAGTTATTTTGTTTATGGGTGGTGGTATATTAACTAGTTATTGGTGACATTCTCAGGGAAGTTAAAAATCACTCCCTTTATGAAGAAACAATTTAATATCCAGATCTCAGGAAACACTGAATTATAATGAATAGGACTTTGTTCACAATATTTGTTTTTGTCATTCTCAGTAGCTTTTAGTAACAATCTATAATATTCCCTCTTTCTTTTTCTCATCCTATTTTCTTGCCTTGTCTTCTTTCTTTATTCTCTATAAATAAATTCAACCAAATTGCATAATATACAACAGAGCTGTCAAGAATACAGTTGTTGATTTCCTGGCTCTTTAAATTTTTCTGAGAATAGCAGAAGAAAGGCTTTTATAGATCCAAGATACAAACTTCTATAGAAAATAGATTTTTTTAAAGCTTTGTCTTGTTCCCTACTTTAATAACAACATTGGCTAATATTTATTGAGTGTTTTTTTTGCACTAACTGTATTAGATGTGTTGTCTTGTTTTGTTCTGAGCTCCCATGATATAAGCTCAGGTCAGATGACTCAGGCACTACCAATATTAATAGCTTCGTGTATTGAGAAGTCATGCCAGGGTGTGTGGCATGGTGTTTAGAGTACATGCTGTTGAATCACACACCCAAAGCTCAAATCTTAGTTATACCATGACATTTTTGTGTTATTTTAGACCAGATGCTTCCATGGATAAATCTAGTTTCCTCATTTGACAAAAGAGAAATAATAATATCAGCTACCTCATATGGTTGTAAGGATTAAGTAAGTTATTATAATGATATTAAAACAGTACTGGCATAGAATAAGCACTCAATAATTGCTGGCTATGATCATTAGCCCTATTGATGTTTTGTGTTGCCCTTGATTTACTAGTTGCTGCAGACACTATCAGTGCTTCACTCAGATCCCCCAAGGTCCCTTTGTTGGATCTGTGCTCTCATCCCTCAGTTCCACGTGTTTTACTTCTAAGGACTTGCACCTTCTATCCTCATGAAAGGATTACTTTTGAGTGACTGAAGTTTCCCATAGGAATAGAGAGTCACAAGTACCAGATAGACTTGAATTTAAACTGGGCAGCCCAAAGCCAATGGCTGACAAGTACTCCTTGCCTGAAAACAGGACAGACTCTGCAATGCAATTTATGCTCTGGAGTTCTGCATGGGATCACGCTGAGGCCGGACTTCACCTAAAATTCACACCCTTGCTTAGCCCCTCCTCCCTGCCATGGCCTGCCTTTCCTAATGCCTTTCTCCTGAGACCCCTCCATAAATTGCTTGCACGCAAATCTACATCCCAGAATTAGCTTCTGAAAAACCTAACCAGAGACACTGTAAAGCTAATATTACTAAGGCTATTGCTATTTAATAAAGTTAGTTTAAAGGGAAATATGAATATAATAAGTCTGAGAGGTGAGCATTAAAGTAAAAATTTTGGTTCATTTGATTTGTAAGTTAAGATCTGTCCAACAATTTTTTTCAGTCATTAGAGTTTATATACTGGTAATGAAAGAAGTGAGGCACTACAGCATAGGCTAAGCATCTTGATCAAATAGTGTAACTTTCTGTTGACTTTCCTCCCTTTATCCTCCTCTGATTCTCCCTATTTTTATTATGGGTTTAAATACAACATAAATTGGCTCAGGGGCAGCTTTACTCTGGACCAGTAGGTCTGCATGATGATTAAATTCTGTAAACATTTTTTTTTTTTTTGATCACCTGCTCTATACTAAAGACCATGCTATACTCTGTGTGAAAAGCAGTATGATATAAAAGAAAAGAGGACCTCTCAGGTGTTCTCGTATCGAGTTCAGGGGCTCTGTAAACTTGAATTGGGAAAAAATATTATACCTTTATTTTATCAGCCTTAATTGAAATTTAAAATCTTTTTCAATTATGAAGGTAGACAGTATAAGACAGTAGTATTAATTGTACCTGTGACTTTGTCACCAAGAGAAGTCATGGGAATTGTCATATCACAATGAAGATAAATCAAACATCTCAAAATATCATTTATGCTTATCCCTACTTCAAAATTATGGTACTTATTAGACCTGCCACAGGATCTTGTTATTTAATGTGTAAATAAAACACCTATTATTGTAGCACAATTTTTTTTAGTATTTTAATAACTGTATTTCAGTATAATTGATTTCCTTTGTAAACCTGTGTACTGTATAATATGCAAACAAAGACATGATTCTGAGAAGGGGGTCATAAGCTTTACCAGACTGCTAGGGGAGTCCATAGCACCAAAAATGTTAAGATGTTGATACAGAAGCTCACAGTGTAGTGGGGGAGACAGATTTATAACTAAAGATAGTTCAAGGCAGAGTGAAATAAGCACAAACTACTAGAAGCATAACCCAGATGTCAGCAGAGGTCACTGTCTTTGGGGATTGTAAAAGTCAGGGCTCTCCAGTGAAACAGAATCAAGAGAATGCATGTGGACTGATGGTTAGATAGATAGATAGATAGATAGATAGATAGATAGATAGATAGATAGATAGAGCTATTCATTATAAGGAATTGGTTCATGCAATTTTATTATAAAAAAATTGGCTCATACAATCATGGAAGCTAAAATGTCCAGACCCAGGAGAGCCAGTGGCATAGTTCCAGTCCTACTCCAAAGGCCTGAGAACCAGGAGAGCTGATAGTGTAGATTCCGGTCCTAGTCCAAAGCCCAAAGGCACGAGAAAACTGATGTTGCAGCTAGAGGACAGGCAAGCAGAGAGAGAATTTTTTTCTCACTCAGTCTTTTATTCTATTCAAACCTTTGACAGATTAGATGACCCCCACCCATAGCATATTGGAGAGGGAACTCTACTTTACTCAGTTTACTGATTTAAATGTTAATCTCATCCAGAAACACCCTCATAGAAACAACCAAAAATAATGTTTAACCAAAGATCTGGGCACCCAGTAGCCCACTTAAGTATACACATGTGATTAACCATCTCAGGGATTTATATAAAATTAGTTTTATCACCCTTTCCCATACTTTTGTAATTCCATAGTTAATCCTCGCTCTGTATTCCTGCTTCTGAACTCTCCCTCTTTTCTTGCACAGCACCACTTGTGGCTATTACTTAGACTGTCTGTGCCAGAACAGACAAGAAAATTAATCATTTTTCCTTGAAATTCTCAAAAACCATGAATGTAAGGAGCTTGGATATATAACAGATTTTATTGCAATAGTAAACTTTGGTGCCAAGTATTAAAATAATTGTTTTCACCATGCTACAGATGTGTAAATCGATATTTTGTGAGAATCTAGAGAAAGACATAATTAATTGTGAATAAGACAGAAATTGAAGGAATGGTTTTACAGAAGAGTATGGCTTTGACATGTGGTAAGGATTTTGACATTGGCCAATATAGGTCAGCTGTTTCAGCTATTTACCTACCACGAACCACCAAATCACCTTCAGATTCTGCTGATGTTTCAGAATGAAATTGAAGCCAAATAAAAATTTTAACAGTTATAAAGATTACAGGGCTGGCCCGTTAGCTCATTTGGTTAGACCATGGTTCTGATAACACAAAGGTCAAGGGATAACACTGGCCAGCTGTCAAAAACAAACAAACAAACAAACAAACAAAAAAGAATTATAAAGATTATGAAGAAGAAACTGATCTGGAAAGTTAGCAAATTGGAGTTTGGGAAACAGTGGACTTACTGTTTCTTTGCATTTTTGTTTGACTAAGTTGTTCTTCGATATGAAGAAAATAGAAGTATAAAAGAGTGTAAAAATTGCATTGAATCAATATTTTAGGACTGATGCCCAAATGTGCCCCACAGTCCACATAGGCACTGCAGTGTGTCATTAATTAAGGTGGGACTCTCTGGGGGTCTCTGGGGCTCCTGAAGGTGCTCCACAACCTGAAGGCATATGGCAAGCCTGATAATTACCTCCAGACATGAATCGTAGGCTGGAGAAAGGCATCTGCTGACTACCATTGCACTATAGGTTCATCCAAGAAGCTTAAATTTATTTACGTATATTTTTCTCCTTCAGACCAAGCAGGAAGGAGTGATAGAAGATATCCAGACACAGGTCTTGACTGTTAGAGAGTAAGAGTATTTTAAATGTTCTCTGTGGAAAACGAATCACTCATTTATTGATGGCTTTAATGCTATGAAGAAAGAGCAAAGAAAATTGAGCTATCAACAGTGATTGCAAATGGAAAAAAAATGCTGACAGTTTGGAAGCACAAAATAGAAATTATTGTTGATTATTTTGTGCCTTAGATTTTCCTAACTTTGAAAGAACTCAGACTAACATAAAAGTGTACGTGGCTCATAATAATCTATTCCAAAAAATCTCTTCAACAAATTCTTACTCTGTTTGATTTCCAATGCCTAAAAACAAATACTATCAAATGTCTACTTTGTGGTATTAACCTATATAGGAAATCTTCAACTTTAAAGTGACTGTTCATTTCAGCAGTTCATTTGTGAGCTTTAGTGTCACTGAGGACATGTCATTTCTGTTTGGCTACCATGCACGAAAACACATCTGCACTTACATTCTCTTTGGCAGCCAGTCTTGAGCTTGACTCAGTGGTGGACTCTACTGGTTGCTTTACAGCATACATTTTTCATTTCTTCCTCTCTATCTAAAAATCTCAATTTTGGTCAGCTCCAGGAGTGTATTTTTTGAAAAATATAATTATATAATCATACCAAGACTATGATTATTCTAGCCACTATCATTGGTCTGGAGGTGGACATGAGACCAAAGATAACCCACTCAAACATATAGCCTAGACTTTATGGAAGGTCATGTTCCTACAGGACATGTTCAATGAATATGTTATCCCATTTGCTATTAAGGATGAAGGCCAGCACATTAATGAATCTGGGCTGAAAGAATGGCAGAGAATTATTGTCAGCATCCTGATATACTAGAACCTGCTACTCCTCTCTAATTCTTATTTAAGCAATTAATGTTTTCTTATTATTTATAACAGTATTAATTACATGTTCTGTTACATGCAGCCAAAAGCATCCTACAATTCCCAAGAGTCAGAATTAATCAACATTTGATGAGCACTTTCTATGGGCCAAGTGCTATTTTTATTGCTGGAATAATGGAGATGAGCAGAGACACAATCTTAGTGCTTGTTGGATTCATAAAGAAGTTTGCAGTCATGGATCAGGCTTTATCCATGGTGTACACCAGGGGTCAGCAAATTTTTTTTTGTAAAAGGTCAGGGAGTAAATATTTTAGGCTCTACAAGCCATATGTTCTGTTACAACTTTGCCATTGTAGTACAAAAACAGCAATAGATAATATGTATGCATGTTTGTATGTAAACAAATGGATATGGTTGTGTTCCAATAAGACCTTTTTTAAAAAACACAAGCTGTGGGATGGATTTGGCCCATGGGCCATAGTTTGCTGACCTTTGATGTTGAAGACAGCACCTTGGTAGGTTCTAGCCTTGGGAATAGCTGCATACACCTAAAAGCCCTGATGGCCATCCCAGAGAGAAGCAGAAAATATATAGTCCAAGAGATTAGATGGAGTTGGACTATCAGAGATGGAACATGGGCTCCTGTCTGGAAGGAGGGTCTCACAGGGTCTCATCGTCTTCTGATTATGCCTCACCCAATCTGTAGTAGCTCATATCCTGAAATAGCTTAAATGTGTTTCATTGCCTCTAGTAGAAGAATAATAAAATATATCTAGAGGTATAGAAAAATACCAAGAAATAGAAGAAGGTTCTGCAAAATTGTGAGGGAGCAGTTACAAAATCATTTTCCCAGTGAGGTAAGAACTATTAATATCCCATTTACAGATGAGGAAACTGAAATGCAAAGTTAAGTAACTTGTCCAAGCTCACACAGCTAGTAAGTGGCAGAACTGCAATTTGCAGCACCACAGTCTGGCCCCAGAGCCCACACTCCACCCTTAGGCCACTTTTAATTTCTGGGAGATACATATGACCTTGCAAGAGGGCCAGGGTAAAAAAACATGGTAAACTATCCAATGCCGACCTCATATCACAGAATGAATTGCTCAATTCACAAATGAAAGGACCACAAAAAATGATTACATCGTATAATGTTGAATATCCTAATTATCCTGATTTGAGTATCACATATTGCACACAGGTATTGATATTCAATGCTGTACCCCGCAGCTATGTACGATAAATTGTTTCAATAAAAAAAATAAATAAAACAAATGAATCCTCATTTAATCCCCATGTCATCACTGAGTTATATGCTATTATAATGTACTATATCTATAGCAACTGAAATTAGACAGATTAAATAACTTGCCTAGCTGGTAAACATCAGAGCTGATGGTCTCTTATTCCATACTGCCTCCTTTTCCTCTCTGCTGTGATGCTTATGCAGTAACTGCACCTCTTCAGATCCAGTTGAAAGCCCACCCACAGCCTTACTAATAGCTGTCAGAAATGGAACAAAACAAAAAACATTTCTTTAGCCTGGTATTTACTGACAGTTCTGACCCATAAGCTGTATCGCGTTATCCAAAGTTAATATGACTTTTATCGAACCATTGCTCTTGCACAATAAAAACTGACAAGAGTTCCGTAAGTTGCTCTACTCTTTACAGTGACTGAAAACGAAAGTGAAAATATACTATGTTGTCTTCTGCACAGCTGGCTTAGCTGAAAAGGACCACTAAGAAAGCCAGAGATTAGTATCGTCAGGAGACCACAGAGCCCAGCCTGGAAACTGCCGTATAGTTTTGTCTTTATGGGGTTGATTTCATCATTTGAGTGCATCGTTTGAGGGAAGAGAAGGAAGGAGTAACAGGAGGGGAAAGTATGTTAAAATTGGCTATTTGGAATCCTACAGATAAGCTAAATATTTGGTTCAAATAGATTTCTTTTTCTAAAATATTTATTTATTTTTGATTATACATATTTATGGGGTACAGAGTTGACTATCAGTATTTGTGTACAGTATGCGATGATCAAATCGGTATTATTAGCATGTTCATCATTGCAAATTGTAATTACTTTTTGTGTCCCTTATACAATTAC
Organism: Cynocephalus volans; assembly: GCF_027409185.1. Taxonomy (NCBI): domain Eukaryota; kingdom Metazoa; phylum Chordata; class Mammalia; order Dermoptera; family Cynocephalidae; genus Cynocephalus; species Cynocephalus volans. The sequence goes on from NC_084478.1 coordinate 53,791,845, forward strand.
TCCCTAGCCCCCCCCTTCCTACCTCTAGTAACTATTGGTCTGTTCTCTCTTTCTGAAAGTTCAGCATTTTATTGTGGTCTTTCTTTCTTTCTAGCTCCCACTTATAAGTGAGAACATGCGGTATTTCTCTTTCTGTGCCTGGCTTACTTCACGTAACATAGTTTTCTCCAAGTTCATCCATGTTGCTACAAATGAGAGAATTTCCTTCTTTTTATGGAAGAGTAGTATTCTATTGTGTATATATACCACATTTTCCTAATCCAGTCAACCACTGATGGACATTTAGGTTGGTTCTACATCTTGACTATTGTAAATAGAGCTGCAATGAACATGGGAGTGCAGGTATCCCTTTGACATGATGATTTCTATTCCTTTCGGTATATACCCAGTAGTGGGATTGCTGAATCATATGGCAGTTCTATCTGTAGTTGTCTGGGAAACATCCATACTGTTTTCCATAGTGCCTTTACTAATTTACAGTCCCACCAACAGTGCAGAAGAGTTTCCTTTTTGCCACATCCTCACCAGCATTTGTTATTCTGTCTTTTTGATAATGGTCTGTCTAACTGGGGTGAGATGATTTCTCAATGTGGTTTTTATTTGCATTTCCCTGATGCTGAGTGATGTTGAGCATTTTTTGATGTGTCTGTTGGCCATTTGTATGTGTTCCTTTGAAAAATGTCTATTTGGCTCCTTTGCCCATTTTTTAATTGGATTATTTGGGGTTTTTTACAGTAAAGTTGTTTGAGTTCCTTGTATATTCTGGATATTAATCCCTTGTCAGACATATAGTTTGCAAATATTTTCTCTCATTCTATAGGTTGTGTTTTCACCCTGTTGTTTATTTTGCTGTGCAGAAGCTTTTTAGTTTGATATAATCCCATTTCTTTATTTTTCCTTTTGTTGCTTGTGCTTTTCGGGTCTTATTCAAAAAGTCTTTGCGCGGTCATATATCCTGAAATATTTCCTCTATGTTTTCTTTTAGTAATTTTATAGTTTCAGGTCTTAAACTTAAGTCTTTAATCTATTTTGAGCTGATTTTGGTGTATGGCAAGAGGTATGGGTCTTGTTTCATTCTTCTACACATGTGTATCCAGTTTTCTCAGCACCATTTACTGAAGAGGCTGTCATTTTCCAGTGTATGTTCTTGGTGCCTTTGTTGAAGATCAGTTGTTTGTAAGTACTGGGCTGATTTCTGTGTTCAAGATTCTGTTCTATTGGTCCAGGTGTCTGTTTTTATATCAGTACCATGCTGTTTTGGTTACTATAGCTTTGTGGTATAGTTTGAGACCAGGTAGTATAATGCCTCCAGTTTTACTTTTTTGCTCAGGATTGCTGATGGAGTTTGGATGTGTTGTCCCCTCCAAAACTCATGTGGAAATCCGATCCCCAATGTGACAGGGCTGCAAGCTGTTTGAGTCATGGGGGCAGATCCCTCATGAATGGATTAATGCTCTATGAGGGGTGGGGGTTCTGAGTGAGTTCTCACTCTATTAGTTCCCATGAGAGCTGGTTGTTTAAAAGACCCTGGCACCTCCTCTCTCTCTCTCTCTTGCTTCCTCTTGCCATGTGATCTGCTTGTGCCCGTCAGCTGCCTGTCACTTTCTGCCATGAGTAGAAGCAGCCTGAGGCCCGTGCCAGATGCACCTGTCCCAGAATTGTAAGCCAAATAAATCTCTGTTCTTTATAAATTCCCAATCTCAGGTATTCCTATTATAGCAACACAAAACGGACTAATACAATTGCTTTGGATATTCAGGGTCTTTTGTTTTTCCATATGAATTTTAGGATTTTTTTTTTCTATTTCTGTGAAGGATGTTGTTGGTATTTTGACGGCGATTGTATTGAATCTGTAGATCACTTTCGGTACTACTGACATTTTAACAATGTTAATTCTTCCAATCCACGAACAAGGAATGTCTTTTCATCTTTTAGTGTCCTCTTTAATTTCTTTCAGCACAATATTGTAGTTCTAGTTGTAGAGATCAATTAGACAAGAGAAAAAATAAAGGGCATCCAAGTTGGAAAAGTCAAAGTTGAATTGTCACTGTTCACAGAAGACATGATCCTATGCATAGAAAAACCCATAACCTCTACCAAGAATCTCCTAGAGCTCATAAACAAATTCAGTAAAGTTGCAGGATACAAAATCAATACACAAAAATCAGTAGCATTCTTATACACCAACAATGAATGAGCAGAAAAAGAAATCAAGAAAGCAAAACCATTTACAATAGCTACCAAAAGAATAAAATACCTATGAATAAATTTAACCAAAGAGGTGGCTCAAATAGATTTGAAGTGATTTCAAAAATTATACATTCAGCCTGGAAGTCAGGGAGACCAATAAGTGCCAAGCAATAATATCCACTTAATACTCTACCAGTGTTTGATCTGCAAGGCTGTTGTTTTTCCAAATCTTATCACTCCACCAGTAAGAACAAAATTAGTTTGACCTTCTCAAAAGTCTAAAGACTCACTGTCTTCATAAAACACCAGGAGAACTATTTTATCAGACTTCTAGTTTGGTAAACATTTTGTTTTAATCCTAATAGAATTGCCACAACATTTCTTAATGGATTAACAGAAACTCCCAGCATGAACATTCTGGTCCCCTAATAGAACCCAAACTCTTAATGAGTCACAGAGAAATGAATAAATAAATAAATAAATAAATACAGCTCTGCCTTAAATGAATTTAAAACTTCAGGAGTTTTCCTACCAAAGACCTTAATAATACCAAAATGTACATACATATAGGAAAACTAACTTAAATTTTTATTCCGAGCATTTTCCTCCAAGTAATTCTTACTCGTAGCTCTCACCATAGGCACAGGGCCACAAATACCTGATATTTAGAGGTATGTTAAACATTGGATTGCCCAATAATTAAACTTACACTTTCCAGACAATTATTTATATAGATATATAGATATCTACATATGTCTATATTATTTCACAATATTCATATTATTATAATATTGATATAATTTTGAATATATAGATAAACTACATATAGAAATATACATAGGGTCCATAGTAGATATTAGATATCTATATAGAGAGAGACTATCTATCTATATGTATCTTTGATTTTTCCCCATATTCCCAATTTAGTACCCTTTCTCTTCCTTGTGTACTATCTCTACCCAGAATTGGTGTAGAGTACATGCCTCTAGGCAGCAGGGGTTAATTTGCACTCATGTTCAATAAATTACCCTTCCTTTCACTGTAAATTGCAAAAACATAGAACACTAAAGCCCGTGTAATCCAGAACATGGCTGAGTATTGGGGATGGAGGGATAGTGAAGAGGGCCTCCCCCAAAAAGGTAGGACAGTTTATAAGGGAATATCTAATATCAACTATATTCTTGGGAAAATAAGTATTTTATTTCTAAATAAATACCTGTAAACATAAGTGAAAACATCACTAATAAAAATGTCACCTCTAACATTTTAGAATTCAGATGACCAATTTATATCAGCAGTAATTTCATGTTTCTATATTAATAGGAATCACAGTTTATTTAATTTAAATCTGCAATAAGATTAGGATAACATTTAATAACTTTTCTAATCATTAATTTATTGCAGAATAATTAAGCATAACTACTGAACATTTAATGCAAATAACAAAAATTAATAAAACTTTTACACAGCAAGGGATTTTTTACAAGTTTTGAAACTCTTTAATGCTCTAAAATCTATAAAGGGCATCAATGTCTACAATTTTTTTTATATTACAAACCCTAAATCTGATTAAATAAACATTTATTATCTTCTGATACAGTTTTGTATCACAGAAGTAATGGTTTATTACAGACAATTAGTAAGTACGTATAATACGACTTTAAAATCTCACATAGAATTTCTCCACTTGCGTTGAATTTCCTTCCTGTCACTTTTATGTTTATGCATATAATTTTCACATAATTGGAACCATATCGTGTATGTAATTTTGTATCCTCTATTTTTGCTTAACATTATTTCATGAACATTTTTTATGCCATTAAAAGTTCTTTGGAGCATCACTTTTATTGGCTGGATAATCATTCACAACATAAGATTTATTATATATAACAAGAATGTGCAATTTTTTGCTTAACTATTTGTTTTAATTACCATGAACATTCGTATTCTTAAATATTCGGTCTTAATAATATTCTGATTCATATTTTGATTTATATTCCCTTTTAATTGAAAAATTGTTTTCCAGAAATGTTGTGTCAATTTCCTTTTTTTATTATTTTTATTTTTATTTTTATTTTATTGTAACTTCTCAATATACATTGTACTTGATTTTCTTGTCCCTTTATCCTACCCCTTCTCCTCTCCCTTTCTCCAATCCCCTGCCCACTTCAACATTTCTGTTCACTTGTCTTAACAAGTTAAAGGAATTGTTGTGATTGTTGTGTCTTCTTCCCAACCGCCCCACCATTTATTTGTTTGTGTATTTATTTATTTATTTTTATTTTTAGCTCCCACAAATAAGTGAGAACATGTGGTATTTCTCTTTCTGTGCCTGACTTGTTTCACTTTATGTAATTTTCTCTAAGTCCATCCATGTTGTTGCAAATGTTAGTATTTCATTCTTTTTTATACCAGAGTAGTACTCCACTGTGTACATATACCACATTTTCCTTATCCACTCATTTGATTATGGACATTTGGGCTGGTTCCAACTCTTGGCTATTGTAAATAGTGCTGCAATAAACATGGGAGTACAGGTATCCCTTCAGCATGATGATTTCCATTCCTCTGGATATATTCCCAGCAGTTAAATAGCTGGGTCATATGGTAGATTCATCTGTAATTGTTTGAGGAACCTCCATACCATTTTCTATAAAGGCTGCACCATTCTGCAATACCATCAACAGTGTATGAGAGTTCCTTTTTCTCTGCAACCTCATCAGCATTTATCATTCTGACTTTTGGATACTAGCCATACTAAATGGAGTGAGATGGTATCTCACAGTGGTTTTGATTTGCATTCCCCGAATGCTGAGTGAAGCTGAGCATTTTTTCATCTGTCTGTTGGCCATTCGTATATCGTCCTTTGAGAAATGCCTATTCAGCTCCTTTGCCCATTTTTTAATTGGGTTATTTGTTTTTTTTGTTTGTTTGTTTGTTTTTGCTCTAAAGTTGTTTGAGTTCCTTGTATATTCTGGATATTAATCCTTTGTCAAATGTATATTTTGCAAATATTTTCTCGCACTCTGTTGGTTGTCTTTGCATTCTGTTGATTGTTTCTTTTGCTGTGCCAAGCTTTTGAGTTTGATAAAATCCCATTTGTTTATTTTTCCTTTGGTTGCCTGTGCTTTTGGGGTCATATTCACAAAGTCTGTAGCTGCTCCTACTTACTGGAGTGTTTCCCCTTTGTCTTCTTTAAGGAGTTTTATTGTTTTGGGATGTATATTTAATTCTTTAATACATTTTGAGTTGATTTTGGTATATGGTGAAAGGTATGGGTATAGTTTCATTCTCCTACATATGAAAATCCAGTTTTCACAGCACCATTTGCTGCAGAGGCAGTCTCTTCCCTAGTGTGTGGACTTGCTGCCTTTGTCAAAGATCAGTTGGCTATAGATGTATGGGTTGATTTCTGGGTTCTCCATTCTATTCCATTGATCCATGTGTCTGTTTTTATGCCAGTATCATGCTGTTTTGGTTATTATAGCTTTGTAATATAGTTTAAAGTCAGGTAGTGTTATCCCTCCAGCTTTATTTTTATTGTTCAGGATTTCTTTGGCTATGCATGGTCTTTTCTTATTCCATATAAATATCTGGATAGTTTTTTTTTCCATTTCAGAGAAAAATGTCATTGGAATTTTAATGGGGATTGCATTGAATCTGTAGATCATTTTGAGTAATATGGACATTTTCACAATGTTAACTCTTCCAATCCAAGAGCATGGGATATCTTTCTATCTTCTCGTATTCTTTAATTTCTCTCAACAGTGATTTGTAGTTCTCTTCATAGAGGTTTTTCACATCCTTGGTTAACTTTATTCCTAAGTATTTTGGTTTTTTGGTGGCTATTGTAAATGGGCTGTCTTCCTTGATTTCTTTTTCTGCATGTTCACTGTTGGAGTATAGAAATGCTACTGATTTTTCTGTGTTGATTTTGTATCCTGCAACTTTGCTGAAATCATTTATCAACTCCAGGAATTTTTTGGTAGAGGCTTTAGGCTGTTCAATATATAGGATCATATCATCCACAAAATTTGACTTCATATTTTCCAGTCTGGATGCCTTTTATTTCCTTCTCTTCTCTGATTGCTGTGGCTAGTACTTCCAACACTATGTTGAATAGGAGTGGCGAGAGTGGGTGGTAAACTTGTCTAGTTCCTGTTCTTAAGGGGAAAAGCTGAAAGCAGTGGGCTTAACATATATGGCTTTAATTGTGTTGAGATACCTTCCATCTATACCTAACTTGTAGAGCGTCTTTATCATGAAAGAATGTCGAATTTTGTCAAATGCTTTTTCATTGTATAGAGATGATCATATGGTTTTTGTCTTTGCTTTTATTGATGTGGTGTATCACATTTATTGATTTGCACATGTTGAAACAACCTTGCATCCCTGGGATGAATCCCACTTGATCATGATGTATAATTTTGTTTATTTGTTACTGTATTCTGTTAGCTAGCATTTTGTTGAGGATTTTGGGGTCTATATTCATCAAGGATATTGGCCTATAGTTTTCTAGTTTTTGATGTATCTTTGTCTGGTTTTGATATCAGGGTGATGTTTGCTTCATAGAATGAGTTTGGGAGAATGGCTTCTGTTTCAATTTTTGAATAGTTTGGAGAGAATTGGTATCTATTCCTCTTTGAAGATTTGGTAGAATTATGTAGTGAACCCATCTGGCCCTGGGCTTTTCTTTCTTGGGAGACTTCTGATAACAGCTTCAATTTCTTTTATTGTTATTGGTCTGTTCAGATTTTCAATATCTTCTTGGCTCAGTTTTGGCAGCTTGTATATGTCCAGAAATTTATCTATTTCCTCCAGATTTTCAAATTTGTTGGCATGTAGTTGTTTGTAGTAGTCTCTAATGATTCCTTGTATTTCTAAAGTATCAGTTGTAGTACCACCTTTTTCATTTCAAATTTTTGTTATTTAGCTCTTCTCTCTTCTTTTCTTAGTTAGCCTTGCTAAAGGTTTGTCAATTTTTTCTTTTCAAAAAACCAACTTTTTGTTTCATTGATCTTTTGTATGATTTTTTGGGTTTCTAATTCATTTAGTTCTGTTCTGATCTTAACTATTTCTTTCTGCCTAATAACTTTTGGTTTGGATTGTTCTTGTTTTTCTAGCTCTTTAAGGTGAAATGTTAGGTTGTTTATTTGCCATCTTTCTATTCTTCTGAAGTAAGAATTTAATGCGATAAATTTCCCCTTAGTACTGCTTTTGTAGTATCCTACAGGTATAGGTATGTTGTGTCATTATTTTCATTAGTTTTAATAAATTTTTGGATTTCCTGTTTAAGTTCCACTGGACACATATGTTGTTAAGTAGAATGTTGTTTAGTTTCCATATGTTGTATAGTTTCCAGAGTTTCATTTGTAATTGATTTCTAATTTTAATCCATTATGATCTGAAAAATACATGGAATAATTCCAATTGTTTTGAATTTGTTGAGACTTGCTTTGTGGCCTAATGTCATATATCCTGGAGAAGGTTCTGTGAGCTGATGAGAAGAATGAATATCCTGAGGTTGTTGGATTGAATGTTCTGTAGATAACTGCCGACTCTAATTGGTCTAAAGTGTTGTTTAGTTCTTGTGTTTCTCTACTGATTTTTTTCCTTGGTGATCTGTCTAATGTTGAGAGTGGGATGTTCAGGTTCCCCACTATTATGGTGTTAGTGTCTATCTCATTCTTTAGATCTAATAGTGTTTGCTTTATAAATCTGGCTGCTCCAACGTTGGGTGTGTATTTATTTATGATTGTTATGTCTTCTTGATGGATAGATCCTTTTATCATTATATAGTGGCCTTCTTTATCTCTTTTTATGGTTTTAGGTTTAAAGTCTATTTTATCTGATATAAGAATATCTACTCTAGCTCATTTTTCATTTCTATTTGCATGGTATATCTTTTTCCATCCTTTCACTCAGTCTCTGTGTGTCTTTATAGGTGAGGTGAGTCTCTTGAAAGCAGCATATTGTTGGGTCCACCTTTTTAATCCAGTCAGTCAGTCTGTATGTTTTGAGTGGAGATTGTAATCCTTTTACATTTAGAGATATTATTGAAAGGTGTTGATTTACCCCTAGCATTTTATTGATTTTGTTTAGATGTCTTAAGTGTCTTTTGTACCTTTCTTTCTCATTTACTGTTTTTCTTCTGTGTTTGTTGGTTTCCTGGGGTGGTAAATAAACTATATTTTCTCTTTATTGTTAGCATTTTTGTTTTACTGGTAGGTTTTGTTCTTTCTTAGTATTCATGGCAGTGATGGCTGTTTTTCAGTTATCAAACCTGGTACTCCCTTGAGAATTTCCTGTAAGGCTGGTCATTTGGTAGTGAACTCCTTCAATATTTTTTTCTGAGAAATATACTACTTTCCTTCATTTTAGAAGGATAACCTTGCTGGGTAAAGTATTCTTGGCTGGCAATTGTTGTCCTTTAGTATTTTGAATAATCATCCCATTCTTTTCTGGCTTTTAGGGTTTCTGATGAAAAGTCTGATGTTAGTCTGATTGGGGCTCCCTTACAGGTGACTTGATGCTTCTCTCTTGCAGCTTTTAAGATTCTCTCTTTGTCTTTGAGTTTTGCCAGTTTGACTATTCCATGTCTTGGAGAGGACCTTTTTGGGTTGAATATGTTTGGGGATTTTGGGCCTGCTGAATCTGAAGATCTGTGATTTTCCATATACATGGAAATTTTCCTGCTGTTAATTCGTTGAATATGTTTTCAATGCCATTTCCTTTTTCCTTCCCTTCTGGAATACCCATGATTCAGATATTTGAGTGCTTAAGGTTGTCTGTTATCTGCCTTAGGTTTTCTTCAATTTTTCAAATTCTTTTTTCTTTTTCCTGGTCCTCCTGTGTTAATTCAAACAGCCTGTCTTCAAGGTCAGAAATTCTCTCTTCTGCTTTTTCTATCCTGCTGGTTAGTCTCTGTTGCGTTTTTTATTTCATTCAATGAATCCTTCACTTCCACAAGCTCTGCTATATTCCTTTTCAGGGCATTGATTTCTTTGTACATTTCTTCTTTCAGGTCCTGTATATTTTTTCTCATTTCATTGTGTTGTCTAACTGAGTTTTCTTGTATCTCATTTAGTTTCCTTAGAATTGTTGCTAGAAATTCCTTGTTAGTCATTTCAAGGACTTCCTGTTCTATAGGATCTAAAGCTTGAGAGTTATTATTATACTTTGGTGGTGGTGTACTTTCTTGATTTTTCATATTTCTGGTATATTTCCTTTGGTGTTTAGTCATTGTGGTATAGGGTATCACGGTCCACTCATCCCACCCTGATGTCTGGCCTGGATCCTGAAGGAACTGCCAGTTCTGGGCAGTGGGGTCTAGCCTGGGCTAGGGGGTCTCATGGTGCCTGCCTGTTTCAGTGTTGCTGACTCGGGGCCTATGGGTCTGGTGGCTCTCAGGCCTCTCTGGGTGGTGGGCACTGGCCTGGCTGGGGGTCCCATGGCATCTGCCTGTTCCAGTGCGGCTGACTAGGGGAATGTGGGCCTGTTGGCTCTCAGGACTCTCTAAGCAGCTGTGACTGACCTGGGCTGGAGTTCCCATGGCTCCTTCCTGTCCCGGCATGGCTAACTCAGGACATTTGGGCCTGGTGGCTCTTAGGCCTCTCTGGGCAGCAGGCACTGGCCTGGTCTGTGGGTCCCGTGGCTCCTGCCTGCTCTGGTGCTGCTGAATTATGGCATGTCAGCCTGGTACCTCTAGGGCCTCTCTAGTCGGTGGTGAGTGACCTGCCTGTTTTGGCGTGGCTCATCTCAATTTCCTTTTAACTAAACTATTTCATTATACCTCTTGCCAACATCAAAATTATTATTGTAAGTCTACTGACTTGATAAAGTGACTCCCTGTGTTAATTTACATTTATATGATTAGTAGTGTTTTTACATGATTTTTAGCTATTCATATTTTCTCTTTTGTGAATTTTTGATTTACGACCTTTGTCCTTTTACTATTGGGTGTTAGTGTTGTTTGAATATTGATTTATATGAGCTCTCTTTCTTACGTATTTGGGAAATACATTTCCAAGATTCAGCAAAAATTCATTGAGTACTTATATGTAAGGCATAGGGACTAGAGATAAATTAATTTTTGATTTAACAGAAGCAAAACTTTATTTATTGGATTGCACACTCAAACTCTCCACTGTCACATTAATTCAAATTGAATTGATGTATTCTCATGTAAAATATCAATAATTTACATCTTTGATTGACTCCATATACAATTAGTATTTTAAAGCCAGAATTTGCATTCTTTCTACTTCTGTAACAATATCCACACCATTTATGAGTATAGAAATTAGGATAAGTCCTGCTGTTTCAGAAAAGCAAAATCATCATTTGCTTAAGTAAGAGAGAAGTTAATTTCTTTTTTAACCTAGATGAAGTCGATGCAGGGCTGGTAGTGGTGGCTCCATGCACATCAGAGTACCAGATTCCTTCTAAGTGTTGTTCTGTCATCCCTCAACATGGGTTAACACCTGTTAAAGTAAAAAAAAATTATAGTGACACTTACTAAAATGGCAAGGATTACTTTATTCAGGACTATTGCAATAGGTGTCAAGATCATCACCACAGGGAAGAGAGATTGGGTTCAAATCTGAGTATGGCAAAGACAGCTGGGGATTTATAGCCAACAAGCAGAGTGAGCAGGTTAATGGAAAGAAAATTACTAAGAGGAGATGTCAAGAGTATGGGACTCTTGCTAAACAGACTTAGCGGAATTCTTATTAAGACTGGGCTACGTGGGCCAAAGACAGGGACCAAAGGCAAGGCCTGGTTGAAAAGAAGGTTCGGAGGAACCTTTCTAAAGTTTTGTCACACCTCATGGTCCAAAATGGCTGTTCCAGCTCCAGTCATCTTGTCCTCATTCTAGTCATCAGGGAGAGGACAAAGGGCAAGAGGGGGAAAAAAAAAAAAAAAAAAAAAAAACAAGCACGTTCTTTTCCCTTAAGGATTTTTCTGAGAGATTTCACATATCACCATGCTTACATCATGTTGGCCAGAATGTCTTCACATGACTATACTAAACTACGGAGCTTGCATATTTAACAGGGAAATGTAGTCTTATTCTTGGTGGCCATGTGACCAACTAAACATTTGAGTGTTTTATTGGTATAAAAGACTAGAAGGGATATTAGGAGACAGCCAGCAATCTGAGAAAATGGATGTAATTAAGATTATGCATCTTATGGATCAGATTTGTTTATTACTCAGCACAAATCTCATCTTCCTTTTATACAATCTGAGAATAATTAATTTTTGTCAGTGATGATTTTCAGTGACACATAATGGGGGGGAAGCACATAAAGGAAACATATTCATCCTCAATAAATTTCAAATAAATTGTGACAGTATTTCTTGTACCATATACTGATGCTGCCAACTAGGAAAACTGCTAAAAGTGCTTTTTGTAATAACCCTCATCTAGGAAAATGTGAATCCCCATAAGCATCACTTAAAAAGGTAAATGGGAAAAATTAAGTACTGATAACTCTCTTTGCTGAGCATGTAACCCCTTTCTTGCTGCATTTAAAATAACTCAGTTTGAGCAAAATCATTTTGAAGATGTTTTAGGAATAAACTGTAGTTATATATCTATAAAAATGAAAACTGAAGCCCTCTACTATGTGCCTGTATTCAGTATCAGAAGTGGTTTTAAAGAACTTTTCAAGGGCAACATGTTCTCTTTAAAGTATCTATTTTTTGTATGAATGCCCAATTTCCTTACACCAAGTCAATTCTATCATTGCATTGTCATAGCAATAATCTTTGAAAGCCCAGTATTTTATTCTTGTTGTTTTTTAAAGAAATGCAGCTTTCTTACTTCTTGCTATACAGTTTCTATCTCCACCTCCATGTTTCCTGAGTAATTTACCATATTGATAACAGAACTTTCTACTCTTTTTGATACTCAAGAAAGGTATCCTTTGGGTTTCAGATTAGTAAAACACATCTCTGTTTCTTCGTGGGCCAGGAAATTAAGACAATAGTTATTTTAAGGCATTTCCAGGTAGAAGACTTGGTTTGCTAATTACATTTGAGATCATTTTTCTACAATTATTTTAAGACTACAGTTAACAAAGTAAGGTATCAAATAGCAGTGTTTCCTAACTCCTACAGAATTGTGATGAATTGTTTTTGTCATACAGTTGATAAGATCCTTATCTAAGGCTGGCTTGTCCAGAAGTAGACCCTCAGCACAGAATTCGTGTGCAAGTGATTTATTAAAGAGAAACCATAAAGTGGTAGGAAAGGGAAGACAGTAAAGGAAAAGCCAAGCAAGGGTGAGATATCAGGCAAGGTCGGGCAGAAGGACTTTCAGCATGACTTCACAGGGGCAGATAATGTTTGCTGTTTCGTCTCCTTCATCCTTCCTAACAAGCGTTCAGAATGTCGTTGCCCTTTTGCACATTTAATGACGAGGGCATTTAATGTTTCTGGAAGGTCCATAATGATTCATTAATTGATCACTTAGGTTGTATGTGATCGTTTAGGCTTTTTCTTGTATTTCTGTGGTTTTAATTATTTTCCCTGACTCTATTACATTTCAATATTATTGCTCTTTGTTTTGTTTTTATTTTTGTGGGGGGTTTTTGGCAGGGGGTTAGTGGGGTTTTTTTCTTTTTTTTCGGTCAGTCGCCTGCTTACATGGTTTTGTAAGATCTCCTGGTACACTCCTATGGGCCAAGCCTTTTACTACCAGAAAGTGCTTGGTGTCATCTGCAGACATGAAGATTTCATAATGCCCTTTTTCCTTGAGACAATTTCTAAACATGAAATTGGCACAATTCACAAGACTTCTTTACCTAGGCAAATATTCTTTTAATCCTGTTCCTTGTTACTTTCTCTGAAGCAGCTTTCTATGCAGGCAAAACTTTTTCCCAATTCTCAGAGGCTCTCGAGTCTTTTTAATAGCCTTTGATTTGAAAATTAATCAAAAGTTTTATGAAGTTTATTAGGATCAGAGTGGTGCTTGTGGAAGAACAACTCTGTTGGGGAATATTTGTCATGAGAGACTTTGAGATAAGATACAACTTGGGCATATGCGTACGGTGGGATAAACAAGGTAGGCAGAAGAAACCCTTGATATTTCCTCAGGCTTAACTTCGAGTGTGCTCAGCATGGCTTTGCACAACTAGGAAAGAAACAGCAATCATTAAGAAACATGGTGTCCTTTCTGAGCAAAAATATTTTAATAGATGGAGAGCCAGTGAGAGAAGCCTGGTGTGTTGGAAGGGTGCAGATTTTGAAATATAAAATTCTGGGTCTGAATCCTGACTGTACCACTAAATAGCCCTGTGACCCACAGCAAGTTGCCTTGCTAAGATTCCATTTTCTTACGTATAAAAAGGGAATCATAATGTCTTTTTCATAGGAGTTCTCAAAGCTTAATATCATGACATGTAAAGTAGAATGCCTATAATTATGTGGCTAAGTGTTGTGATGTTTAGGTTTTAATAATAGGTTCTGCACACAGAAGCTACAATCAAAATGAAAAGGTATTTTTGTTGTACCTTTCTCTAGTTTTGGTATCAGGGTGATGTTTGCCTCATAGAATGAGTCTGGGAGAATTGCCTCTGTTTCAATCTTTTGGAACAGTTTGTATAGAATTGGTATCAATTCCTCTTTGAAGGTTTGGTAGAACTCTGCAGGGAACCCATCCGGTCTTGGGCTTTTCTTTGTTGGGAGCCTTCTGATAACAGTTTCAATCTCTATTACTGCTCAGATTTTCAGTATCTTCTTGCATCAGTTTTGGCAGTTTGTATGTGTCCAGAAATTTATCCATTTCCTACAGATTTTCAAATTTGTTGGCATGTAGTTGTTTGTAGTAGTCTCTAATGATTCCTTGTATTTCTAAAGTATCAGTTGTAATATCACCTTTTTCATTTCTAATTTTTATTATTTAGGTCTTCTCTCTTCTTTTCATAGTTAGCCTTGCTAAATGCTTGTTGATTTTATTTATCTTTAAAAAAAAACAACTTTTTTGTGTCATTGATCTTTTGTATTGTTTCTCAGGATTCTATTTCATTTGGTTCTGCTGTGATCTTAATTATTTCTTTCCATCAACTAACTTTGGGTTTGGATTGTTCTTGTTTTTCTAGATCTTTAAGGTGAAGTGCGAGGTTCTTTATTTGCCATCTTTCCATTCTTATGAAGTAAGGATTTAATGCTATGAATTTCCACCTCAATACTGCTTTTGCAGTATCCCACAGGTATAGGAATGATGTCTCATTATTTTCATTAGTTTCAAGAAATTTTTTTATTTCCTGTTTAATTTCTTCTTGGACCCATATGTCATTTAGTAGAATGTTGTTTAATTTCCATGTGTTTGTATAGTTTCCAGAGTTTCGTTTGTTATTGATTGCTAATTTTAATCCACTGTGATCAGAAAAAATACATGGAATAATTCCAATTTTTTTTAGTTTGTTGAGACTTGCTTTGTGACCTAACATGTGGTCTATCCTGGAGAGTGTTCCATGTGCTGATGAGAAAAATGAATATTCTGCGGTTGTTGGCTGCAATGTTCTGTTCTCTAGGTAACTGCCAAGTCCACTTCATCTAAAGTGTTGTTTAGATCTTGTATTTCTCTATTGATTTTTTGCCTAGATGATCTGTCCAATGTTGAGAGTGAGGCGTTCAGGTCTCTTGCTATGATGATGAATATAGTTGCAAAAATCCGCAATAAAATACTAGCTAACAGAATACAGCAACACGTAAACAAAATTATACACCATGATCAAGTGGGATTCATCCCAGGGATGCAAGGCTTGTTCAACATAGGCAAATCAGTAAATGTGATACACCACATCAATAAAAGCAAAGACAAAAACTATATAATCATCTCTATAGATGCTGAAAAAGCATTTGACAAAATTAAGCATTCTTTCATAATAAAGACTGTACAAGTTAGGTATAGGTGGAAAGTATCTCAACACAATTAAAGCGATATATGATAAGCCCACTGCCAATGTCATTCTGAACAGGAACTAGACAAGGATGCCCACTCTCACCACTCCTCTTCAACCTAGTGTTGGAAGTACTAGCCAGAGCAATCAGAGAAAAGAAGGAAATAAAAGGCATCCAGATTGGAAAAGATGAAGTCAAACTGTCCCTGTTTGTGGGTGATATGATCCTATATATTGAACAGCCTAAAGCCTCTACCCCAAAATTCCTGGAGTTGATAAATGATTTTAGCAAATTTGCAGGATACAAAATCAACACACAAAAATCAGTAGCATTTCTATACTCCAACAGTGAACATGCAGAAAAAGAAATCAAGAAAGCTAGTCCATATACAATAGCCACCAGAAAAAAAAAATACTTATGAATAAAGTTAACCAAGGATGTAAAAAATCTCTATGAAGAGAACTACAAACCACTGTTGAGAAAAATTAAAGAAGACACAAGAAGATGGAAAGATATCCCATGCTCTTGCATTGGAAGAATTAACATTGGGAAAATGTCCATATTACCCAAAGTGATCTACAGATTCATTGCAATCCCCATCAAAATTCCAATGACATTTTTCTCTGAAATGGAAAAAAACTATCCAGACACATATGGAATAAGAAAAGACCACACATAGTCAAATAAATCCTGAGAAATAAAAATAAAGCTGGAGGGATAACACTACCTGACTTTAAACTATATTACAAAGCTATAATAACCAAAACATCATGGTGTACTGGCATAAAAACAGACACACAGATCTATTGAATAGAATAGAGAACCCATAAATCAACCCATACCCTACAGCCAATGGATCTTTGACAAAGGCAGGAAGTCCACACACTGGGAAAGACACTGCCTCTTTAACAAATGGTGTTGGGAAAACTGGATATTCACATGTAGGAGAATGAAACTAGACCTATACCTCTCACCATATACAAAAATCAATTCAGAATGGATTAAAGAATTAAATATACATCTTGAAACAATAAAACTACTAAAAAAAAACAGGGGAAACACTCCAGGAAGTAGGAGTAGGTACAGACTTCATGAATAGGACCCCAAAACCACAGGCAACTAAAGGAAAAATAAACAAATGGGTTATATCAAAGTGAAAAGCTTCTGCACTGCAAAAGAAACAATCAACAGTGTGAAAAGGCAATCAACAGAGTAGGAGAAGATATTTGCAAAATATACATCTGACAAAGGATTAATATCTAGAACATACAAGGGACTCAAACAACTTTACAGCAAAAAAGCAAATAACCCAATTAAAAAATGGGCAAAGGAGCTGAATAGGCATTTCTCGTAGGAAGATATATGAATAGCCAACAGACACATGAAAAAACACTCAACATCATTCTGCATCCAGAAAATGCAAATCAAGACCACTTTGAGATACCATCTCACTCTAGTCAGGATGGCTAATATCCAAAAGACTGAAAATGATAAGTGCTGGAGAGGTTGTGGAGAAAAAGGAACTCAAATACACTGTTGGTGGGACTGCAAAATGGTGCAGCCTTTATGGAAAATGGTATAGAGGTTCCTCAAACAATTACAGATAGATCTACCACGTTACCCAGCTATTCCCCTGCTGGGAATATATCCAGATGAATGGAAATCATCATTCCAAAGGGATACCTGTAATCCAGTATTTATTGCAGCACTATTTACTGTAGCCAAGAGTTGCAACCAGCCCAAATGTCCATCATCAGATGGGTGGATAAGGAAATTGTGATATGTGTACACAATGGATTTCTACTCTGCTGTAAAGAAGAATGAAATACTACCATTCACAACAACGTGGATGGACTTAGAGAAAATTACATTAAGTGAAACAAGCCAGGCACAAAAAGAGAAATACCACATGTTCTCACTTATTTGTGGGAGCTATAAATAAATAAACACAAAAACAAATAAAGGGTGGTGGAGGGCAGAAGACACAAGAATCACAACAATTCCTTGAACTTTTTAAGAGAAGTGAACAGAAATGATGTGGCGGCGGAGGGGAGAAAGGGAGGAGGTAAGAAGATTGGATAAAAGGTTGTGAAAATCAACTACAATGTATATTGAGAAGTTAAAATTAACAAAATGAAAAGGTAATATTTTTATATTTAGACTACAGAAGGGAGGTCTGGTTGGCCCTGTATTTCCTCAAATATGAACTAGCACCAGTGTTGATAGCATTGCCCCTGGATGTGAATGAAAGATGGGAGTGCTAGGAGCTGTGCAACCATCGGCATCAGGCAGCTGTGACATTATTCTACCTGCATATATTATTTCAGTGATTTTTGTCTCATTATTTCTAGTTTGACATTACATTTTGTCAGTCACTGTGGTTTTGCTCTCTTAATGGAATACGTAACTCTAGCTCTAGGCAAAGATTTAGCTTACAGGCATTGCAGCTGAGGCTGAAGCAAAACCTGATAGCAACATCTCTGCAAGTGGAAAATATGGTAAGAGCTAATATTTACTCAGTTCTTATTGTATTTGTTAGGAAATAGGTTAGGCTGTAGATGAGAGAGACACGTTATAGTAATGACTTAAACAAGATGGAAATGTATTCCTCTCTAATGTAAATCTCTGGCTTGGTTGGCAGCTTTCTGATATTGTTATGGGGTCTCCATTATAATGGGGTTCTGGGCTCCTTGTCTTTTGTTGCTCTACCATCTTGAGAGTGTGGCTTTGGTCCAGGCTAACTCACCCCGATTTTCTCATCCCACCCTCTGGGAAGGGAGAAAGGATCAAGTGAAAAAGATACTCCCTTTCCTACTAGAGGCATGACCTATAGCTTATGTATATCATTTCTGATCACATTCCATGGCCAATGTTTAGTCTCATGACAAAACCTAACTGCCAGGGACACTGAGAAATCTAATCTTTATTCTGAGTGGCCATGAGCCTGACTAAACATTCCACTAATAAAGAAGAAAGGGAAAACAGATATCAGGATACACACAACAGAATTGTCTATTCCACAATTACTATGTGTCAAGCTATGTCAAATGATTATGAACATTGTCTTACTTAATGCCAACAACAATCCCATATGGTTGTTTTACAGAGGGGGTATTTTGAGACACAGAGAGGTTAAGTATTTGTGTTAAGGTTTCAGAGAAAATAAATGGCATAGAGGTCCAATCAAGATGGCGGAATAGATGGTCCACAGTGTCACTCTCTCCCACAAATCAACCAAATTTACAACTATAAAAATGTAACATCATAGTATATGGTGAGAGGTATGGATCTAGTTTCATTCTCCTGCATCTAAAATCCAAAAGACTCTGAGCAATAAATGCTGGCGAGGTTGCGGAGAAAAAGGAACTCTCATACATTGTTGGTGGGACTGCAAAATGGTGCAGCCTCTATGGAAAATGGTATGGAGGTTCCTCAAACAATTGCAGATAGATCTACCATACGACCCAGCTATCCCACTGCTGGGAATATACCCAGAGGAATGGAAATCATCAAGTCGAAGGTATACCTGTTCCCCAATGTTCATCGCAGTGCTCTTTACAATAGCCAAGAATTGGAACCAGCCCTAATGTCCATCATCAGATGAGTGGATACAGAAAATGTGGTACATCTACACAATGGAATACTACTCAGCTATAAAAACGAATGAAATACTGCCATTTGCAACAACATGGATGGACCTTGAGAGAATTATATTAAGTGAAACAAGTCAGGCACAGAAAGAGAAATACCACATGTTCTCACTTATTGGTGGGAGCTAAAAATTAATATATAAATTCACACACACACACACAAAAAAAAAAAAAACGGGGGGTGGGAAGAAGATATAACAACCACAATTACTTGAAGTTGTTACGACAAGCAAACAGAAAGGACATTGTTGGGGGGGAGGGGGGGAGGGAGGAGGGAGGGAGGTTTTGGTGATGGGGAGCAATAATCAGCCACAATGTATATCGACAAAATAAAATTTAAAAAATAAAAAAATAAAAATAAATAAATAAATAAAAATAAGTAAAATCTCTGCACCAATTAAAAAAAAAAAAATGTAACATCGGCCAAGCCGGGGCCGCTGGAGCTCAGGGAAAGAGGAGGAGAGACCTATGGAGTTCATGAAGGCGGGAGAACCTATGATGAGAGAAAGAAAAAGCTGCTCTGAGCATTTCAGGCCACAGCTGCTTTAAGGCTAGAGCTGCTGAGCACATGGAGCAAGAGCTGGCAGAAGCTGCAGCTGTGCCCTTCAGATGGAGTTACTAGGAGGCAGCAAGAGAGAAGAGAGCTTTGGTGGCCGCCAGGACAACAAGACCGCTAATAGGGTTCACGTGGACCCACGCAGGAGCGAGGAACCAGAACAACTGAAAAAAGGGAGCCACTCAGAGGTCGATGAATCATCGCAAGGGACCGGCGCAGGGCCCATCCCATGGGAAGTGTTTGCAGCACGGGTGGTGGGGGAGACAGGCCCACCAGGGGAACACTGGGACACAGCAAGGACAGCTGATCTGCCCCCAAATCAGCACAGGACCACTTAGAGTAGAATGGTCAGGAATGCAGAATTGCATGGGGTGCAGTTTGATGAAAAAACTCAGGCCCGGATCAGGTATTCTAAAGAACACAGATCCACCAGGTCTCTAGAGATCCGGAAGTACCTATATGATCAACCATTCAACCCTGAGCTGCACAAAAAGCCTTCCCTAGGGAAACAGCAGCAAAGTAGCAATTTAAACAACCACACAGCTCAAGTACTGGTTCCTACAGGAAGTTCCCCCGTGTTAGAAGCAAAGGACAAAAACTTAGTTCTGACCTAGGCACACCACCAGCACCTTGGGGCCTACCAGGGAACTGGAGGCTTGGATCTGGGGACTGGACTATTGATTAAAATGATCGGAGACACAAAGGAAGACACAGCAGACGAGATGCAGGTGAAGAGCGGGGGGGGCTACTGCTCTCTCAGGCAAGTAGCACCAACCCAGCCGCTGTTACAGCTTTTATTACATTGAGCAAGCTTGTGCATTCAAGATAAGCATTAATGCATAAATTCTGTTATACTCTTCTCAAGAGCAGAAGGCCGTTACCTCCCTTCTCAAGCACCTGGTTATCTATAATGTGCCTCCTGGGAACATCCCAAGAAAGTGTTCTCACAACTTCAAGCATTCTCAAGGACTGTTTGCAATCCTTGACATTTCTTGGTTAACTCATTTGTGAGTTCGCCAAGTGAACACGTCCTTGGGTGCTGACCACAGAAGTCCATTAACCATTTCCTTCACTGGACCCCACTCCTACTTCCAGGCAAACTGCACCAATGCCTCAGCGTCAGCCTGGGGAACTGAAGCATGGAGAAGGGGACTGGACTCTCCTCCCACAACCAGGCACACCATGCCAGCACCTTGGGCCCCACCCAGGGACCCGAGGCAAGGAGAAGGGGACCTGACCTCTCCCTCAGAACCAGGCACAGTGAGCCAGCACCTTGGGGCTCACCCAGGGACCTGGGGTATGGAATTGGGGACCAGACCACCCTCCCACAACCAGGCACAACATGCCAGCACCTCGGAGCCCACCCAGGGACCCAGGGCATGGAAAAGGGGACCAGACCTCTCTCCCACAACCAGGCACAACATGCCAGCACCTCAGAGACCAGGGCACCTCAGGAGACAGCCCAGGGGGGACCTGGGGGCAGGAGGGGAAGAGGGGGGGGGGAGATGGTCCTCTCTCCCACAACCAGGCACACCGTGCCAGAGCTTCAGGGCCCACCCAGGGACCCGAGGCATGGAGAAGGGGACTGGACCACCCTCCCACAACCAGGCACACCATGTCAGCACCTTGGGGCCTGCCTGGGGACCCAAGGTATGGAGAAGGGGACTGGACCTCTCTCCCACAACCAGGCACACCATGCCAGCACCTTGCAGCCTGCCCAGGAACACAGGGCATGGAGAAGGGGACCAGACCTCTCTCCCACAACCAGGCACACTGAGCCAGCACCTTGGGGCCCGCCCAGGGACCTGGTGTATGGAGTTGGGGACTGGACCTCTCTCCCACAACCAGGCAGAGTATGCCAGCACCTTGGGCCCTGCCCAAAGACCCAGGGCATGGAGAAGGGGACCAGACCTCTCTCCCACAAGCAGGCACACCGTGCCAGCACCTTGGAGCCTGCCCAGGGACACAGGGCATGGAGAAGGGGACCAGACCTCTCTCTCACAACCAGGCACACTGAGCCAGCACCTTGGGGCCCACCCAGGGACCTGGGGTATGGAGTCGGGGACAGGACCACCCTCCCACAACCAGGCACACCAACCCAGCGCCTTGGTTTCCACCCATTGACCCAAGGCCTGGAGCCAGGGACCAGACCCTCCTCCCACAACAAGGCACACCACACCAGTACCTCAGGGCCCACCCAGGGACCCAAGGCAAGGAGAAGGGGACTGGACCTCTCTCCCACAACCAGGGACACAGTGCCAGCATCTTGGGGCCTGCCCGGCCCAGAGGCATGCAGAAGGGGACCGGATCCTCCTCCCACAACCAGGCACACTGCACCAGTACCTCGAGGCCCACCCAGGGACCCGGGACATGGAGAAGGGGACTGGACTGCTCTCCCACAACCAGGCACATGGCACCAGCACTTTGGGGCCTGCCCAGGGACCAGAGGCATGGAGAAGTGGACCAAACACACCCCACAACCAGGCATACTGCCAGTGCCAAGGAGCATGACAAAAACAGCATCCCCACATGGGTGGCCCACCACAGCCACCACAATAACCATGGCTGCTGCAAAAGCAGCTAGACGCCACAGCCACCATGCAGATGGTTCGCCAACCACTGGAGTGCATTGACACAAGAAGTGTCACCAGCAGAGACAAAGAAAATAAGAGGATGTCTCTTTCCACAAAGCCCATTTCAGAGTGACAGAGAAGCATCTGCTGTTTGATAATATTGGGGGACCTGATCACATCACTCAGCATTGGACAGATCATCTAGACAACAAGTTAACAGAGTAATCATTATTTTTTCAGAGGGAGAGAAGAAATCTACGGCAATTAGGGGGGTAGGAGGAGGGAATGGGGTAAGGGGAGAAGTTGGACAAGGGTCATAAAGACTAATTACGATTTGTAACAATATATATGCTATAATATTGATTTAATCAACATATCTCAATATTCAACCCCAAAAATGTGTAATCAATTTTGATTCAATAAATAAAATAAATTTTTTTTTAAAAAAAGAAAAGAAGTGGCATAGCTAAGATTTGAACCCAAGTAATCTGACTTCAGAGCCCTATGCTCTAGGCCACTGTGTAATCCTCGCTTGCTCATTATGTCCTTTGGGCTTTGATGTGCTCTGCTAAATGAGACTGTTTAAAAGCACCAAGGAATCAATAATGCTTTATAAATTGTTTATTCATGGCTTCCTCTTCCAGGCATCTAATTGCTTCCATTCTAAAATACCTATCTTGTTTGGTGTAAAATAGCATTCAGTAAAATTTGGTCTAGACAAGGTAACAAAAGAAACATAATGCCACATTAATATGACAGGAATTTTAATGAAAGCAATCCCTGATTTGAAAGGAATGTGTCGATGTGATGATATAGCAAGAAGTCTTTTTAATACATTGAGCATTTTTGATGATGGGGCAGAAAAAATGAATTCAGCATATCACTAGAATATAAAAATGAAAAGATTCTAGCATTCAACAACCATCAAGATAGCTCATCTCTTCAGTCTTTAAGATTTCAACAACATATAGGTCATAAATTCATATATAAATATGAATACATCTGTATAGCAACAAGGAAAACTAAAGAATGGGAAGCTGCTGTGAATTGGGTGGTGAGAGAAAAGCCTCTCTGGGGAAGCATCAGTAAAGCTGAAATAAAAAAGATCTCTGGGAGCCAGCCAGATTAAGAATTACATGGTGTGTTTATCAGTCAGAATAGGCTAAGTGATGCTGCAATAACAGCCCCAAACTCTTATAGCTTAAAACAACAAAGGTTTCTTACTCATGCTACATGTCCATAACAGGTTGGCTGGGGATTCTTCTTCATGGCATCCTCAGACCAGAACCCAGACTTACAGATCTGATACTGTTTGGTACATTGCCATTCTGTATGGAAAGAAGAAGATGTGTGTTGAACCATGTACTTGATCTTAAAGCTTTTACCTGGAATCACATACCACATTTCATAGGCCGGTACAAGTCACATGACCACATCTAATGTCAAGAGGGCACACAGATGTGCAATCCCAACTTGTTCCTGGAAGTGAGGAGAATGGGAAATATCTAGTTAATAGACTAACGCCTACAGTGTTGGGTGAGGAAGTGTGGACTTGGCATATTTATGAAACTTAAAGTACAACCATGTTGCTGGGATGCAGTGAGCAGATGGGAGATGACCGGAGGAAGGACGGGACAGCAGGGGCTAGATGAGGCAGATCTTTATAGACTATGGGAGAGAAGTGTGGGTTTCATTCAAACCATAAGGGAAAACTACTGATGGGGTTTAATCAGAGGAACAACATGATGTGAGAAATATTTTAAGGGTATTGACTAATGACACTGATTATTCCATGGAGGATAGATTGGAAGGGAGTTAAAAGGAAAGTACAGAGACCAAGTAGGCACCTTTTCAAAATTCTAAGTGAGATTGCATCTTGGCTCCAGTTTAAAGCAGTCTTATTTGAGGTAAATATTCCATGGTTTTTTTTATTATTCATTATTATTCAGTTCGATCTTCTTCCCTTGCCGCTCCAACTCACACTGCACTTCAAGACACTGCAGTGAGCCGCAGGGAAGGAAGATGATGACGGGCTCTCTCTTCCTCTTCCTTTATCTTGCCTTCTCTCTTCATTTCTCCTCCTGAGGACCTGGGCCTGCTTATGTTAAAGGAAAGGGGAGAGAAGGGCTCTGAATCATTGCCTTCAATATTTGGTGATGGGATGAAGAGATCGTCTTTCTGTTGTCATTACGATTTCTCCATCAAAGCTGATGAAAGATGGCTGTTGATATCTTTTCAACCTGTTTAATCCATGTGGATGTTCCAAGAGATGATTTTCTGCTTCCAGGGTGTTTGTGGAGTAGGAGATGTACAGTCTCAGGCAGAGCCCCTTCTGCCCTGGCTCCAAGGGGAAGTGAGGCGGGAGGAAGACTGATGTATAATGTGGAAGTGATGAGCTCATTAGACTTGAAGAATGGTTTCAGTGGTGGTCTTCAGTAAATGAGCTGGGAGAAATGATCCTGTTCTCAGAAAGTAACATGTTTGAATTCGTGATTTTGGGGATAATGTAGTTTCTAAATACGACAAGTTCCAGGGTTTATCCATGAAAGCAGATGATTTACATGGACAGGAAGAAATGAAGTCAAAGAAGATGAGCAGGTCAAAGAACTGAGAGCCCTTTGAATTTGATGCGTTATGCCCAAGGATGTTGTACTTTCAAGAAGTGATACCAAAGGGACAGTATATTCATTTCCTGTGGCTGCTGTAATAAATTACCACAAACTTGGTGGTTTAACACAAGGCAAATTTACTCTCGCAGTTCTGAACACCAGAAATCCAAAATAGTACCATTTTGTCAAAATTGAGATTTTGGCAGGGCACCCTCCAGAGGCTTCAAGGGAGGATCTGTTCCTTGACTCTTCTAACTTCCAGTGGTTCCTGGCATTCTTTGGCTGTGGCCATATTGTTCCAATTTCTGCCTTTGTGGTCACATTGCCTTCTCCTCTGTGTGTTTTCACCTCTTCTGTCTGTATCACATCTTCCTCTACCTCTCTCTTATAAGAATACTTGTAATTGCATTTAGGGCCTACCAGGATAATCTAGGATAATATCCCCATCTCAAGATCTTTAAGTTCATTTCCTTTGCAAAGAGCCCTTTTCCAAATACAGTAACATTTATAAGCTCCAAGGATTAGGAGCAGATATCTTTGAGTGGCATTATTCAGCGTAATACAGAAGGAGAAGACAGTGTGAAAGTGAAGGATGAGGGCAAGTGACTAAGAAGGTACTAGATGATAATGGCAAGGAACGGGAGTCAGTGGGTGATATAATTGGGTAGTACTCACCTCACAGAGCTGTTGTGATGATCAAACAAGTGGCGTAAAGCTCATCAGGACCATTCTTTCCACCAGTACTGAAGCTTTGAAAATAAAATTGGGTGACGCATGCAACAAAACAATGAAGCAGATCTTCTAGGGCCTGGCTGTTCATACAATCTGGGGCCAGATTCTTCTCTGCTTTTTTCATCCCCATAAAGTGAGCACAGGAATATTATGAAGTGAGCAGTATAATGTATTGTAGTTAGCTGCTGTCTGCAGGAAAGGGGGACAGCTGCCTTGTGGAGAAAACTTGCTATGTAAGATGATTCCTCAAGATAGGGAGTCATTTCTCAACCCTTCTCCTTTGCCTTCTTCCACTACAGAAGGTGAGGTATCACTTTCCCAGCCTCCCTTGCAGCTAGTGGTGATGATGTGACAGTGTCTGGTCAAAAAAACCTATGGAGAAGTCTGAGGGGAGAGCTACTGGGTCAGCTTTTGTGTTTTTGTTAAGAGACAGATGCAGTTGATGTCCTGCCTGCTTCCTCCTGCCTTAAGCAAGGGCGCTATGCTGGAGCTGCCTACCATTTGTGTAAGAATGATAAGCCACAGTTTGAGCATTGGGGAGCACCAGGATGAAAGGATGTGGAGTCCTTAATGATATGATTTTACAGCTGAGCAAATGCAAGCAACTGCCTAACTCTGGATTTCTTGTTATGTGGAAAAAAATAAAGAAAGGAAAGAAAAGAAACCCATCTTTCAAGCCTGATAAGTCAAACCAGAGGCATTTTCAGTTTAAGTGGATGGCTTCTCTGTTCATGAGAGAGATGAGAAGATACTGCACTCACAGCCCAGAAGCTCACCATCTTGAGATGCC
The DNA here is from genome assembly GCF_027409185.1 of Cynocephalus volans. NCBI lineage: Eukaryota > Metazoa > Chordata > Mammalia > Dermoptera > Cynocephalidae > Cynocephalus > Cynocephalus volans. Next base: position 53,817,857 of record NC_084478.1, read on the forward strand.
TTCCTGAAGTTAGGCCCGTGCAGTGGATTGAATTGTGCCCCCCTAAGGTCGATGTATTAGAAACTTAACCCCCACTATGACACTGTTAAGAGGGTGGGAAATCCTATTATGGTAGTTGAAAGGTGGGGCCTTGAAGAGGTGATTAGGTTGTGAGGACCATGCCCTAGTAAATGGATTAATCCATTGATGGTTTAATGGTGGTCATAGGCATGGTTCTGAGGGCTTTAAAAGGAGGAGTGAGGAGTTAGCTCTCTCTCTGCTTCCGCCATCCACCGTGTGACACCCTGCTTTGCTGTGAGGACTCACTACCCACCAACAAGGCTCTTACCAGATGTGTTCCTTGGACTTTGGGCTTTCCAGCCTCTAAAACTGTAAGCAATAAATATTGTTTCTTTACAAATTACCCAGTTTTAGGTATTTCTGTTATAAGCAACAGAAATGGACTAATACAGGTAGCAAAGCAGAAACCAAATGAGGCTACCTTACTTTGTAAGGGCTGGCTAATGAAAAAGAGCAGAAACATCTCGCATCCTATTTCTCTCTTCTAGCCTCCTATTCTTCCCTTTGCCCTTGGTACTATTTCTCTAATTACAAATTTTCTTTTTCTGGTTGCAATTATTCTCTGATTGCCCTTCCTCTGCCTTGAGAGTGTCTGAAAATGGCTGGGTCCACTTGACACGGATTCTCCTAGACATGATTGGATTAGATCAATTTCTAAGAGAGATTTGAAAAATCGGTATTTTGTACCAGCCTGTGAAAATTCTTTCCAGCTTTCTCCGCATGTCTCAGAGACAGCTGCCAGAATATTTGGGACCGTTAAAACCAACTACCTTAGGAATTGCCCAACTAATGTTTTGACCTTCACATTTTTGCTCTCCTGTGGCCTGATTTATACTGGGCCCCAAGTCCTTTCAGACTTTGGAATTGGGAATTGGGTGAAAGCCAATTGCAAAATAAAGTCCTGTCAAGTAGAGCAATAAGAAAAATGCAGTACAAATGTTTGACTTATTTATGTCCATAGTTTACTCAAGTGGTTTCAGCCACTCCGGTTTAAGGAGCTGCTAGCTAAATGGTTAAACTTCAGGCACCTGATCTTTTCCAGGAGCTAATTTGCCTCTGGAATATTCCAGAATCCCCCATTTTCTCAGTTTATTACTCTTTGGTCCACTAACCAACCTACCCAGATAGGGCTGCTCTCTAGGATTGCTGTCTTTATAATACTTATTTTGATCACTTTGTTTCTTTATCATTGTTGCATGAATTATAGATTTTGAGTAGGCATTGCTTTATTCCTTCTGTGTCCTGAGGTGTTTGAATGTCTGTTGTGATCCTAAGAATAATACAATCATGGTTGTAGTGGATTGAATTATGTCCCCCACAAAACTCATTGAAACTTGCATTTCATCCCCCAAGTTTTTTGTATTAGAAACCTAGCCCCCACTGTGACTGTTAAGAGAGTGGGAAACCCTATTATGGTAACTGAAAGGTGGGGCCTTGAAGAGGTGATTGGATTGTAGGACCATGCAGTAGTGAATGGATTAAAAACAGTCAAGAGCGTGGTTCTGAGGGCTTTAAAAGACGAGTCTTTCTCTCTGCTCTCTATGCTTCCACCATCTTGCAATGTGAGACCGCTGGGTCACTGTTGCCACCACCAGATGGACTTTGGACTTACCAGCCTCAGAAACTGTAAGCAATAAATTTCATTATCTTTATAAATTACCCAGTTCCAAGTATTTTGTTATAAGCAACAGAAACGGACTAATATAGTGGTCTTCACATAAGAACTCATTCTGTTATTTTAAAACCTGTAGCTTTTACAAGTTTTCAAAAATAAATTGAAGAGCTTTTCTACACTCAATTTCATGAGTCGGGTGTTCTCTTTGAGGACATAAGTGTACTTTATAAGCTCTGAATCAGGAATTAGGAAAACATGCACTGTGGGTTCTTGTCATATGTGTTTAGATGGACGAGAGAGTAGGGACTTAAGGGTGCCCTGTATGGCTGCCTGTTGCAACCTGAGTCATGTGTCATTTGTCCCCTTCTTGATTAACATCAAGGGTAATGGGAATCTTTAGAAGATGCCCTGTTTTGACTCCTCTTCATCTCTAATAGCAGAATGCCTAGCACAAAGTAGGTGCTCAGTAAATGCTCACTGGATGAATGAATGCAGTAATGAATCAAAGATTTTGGAAACTTTACTTCTCACTTGAAAAATTCTCCATTTATGAATCTCTCATTAGGCTGGGAATTAAAAGACCTGATTTCTGGTTTTGTGTACTGTTTACTGTCTTTAACATGAGACTCAAAATATCTCACAAGTTAGTTTAAAGGATCAAAAGAAATAATAAATACTTTTAAATATTCAACTGCTTTATAACATAGCATGGAATTGGATCCTAAGTAGTATATACAAAAAACTAAAGTTGTCATTTCTGCCTTTGGGTAGATACTAGTCTACTTCAGTATGACAAGTTTAGCACCACAAATGCAAAAGGAGATGGTATGAAATGTGTGGAATGATTCTGGATGTTTTTTTCTGGAACACAGATATTTTGTTGTAAAGAAGGTATTGGAGGTCAATAGCATAAAGGAATGGCATATCTGTGAAGCACTGAAGTGGAAATGAAACTGTCTTCTCAAGCAGAATTTTACACATTTGCCAGTTTATTAGAATAAAGAGGGAAGCATTTAAAAAATACAATTGCCTAGGCCACGCCCCAAACCAGTTACATCAGAATCTCTGGGGTGGGAGAGGTGAGAACTGGGAATCAGTGTTTTTTAAATCTTCCCCAACAGTTCCAATGTATAGACACATTTGAGAGCAAATGTTCCAAAGCCGTTCTTCTCAAATTGTAATCACCTGGAAATTTTGTTAAAATGCTGATTCTGATCTGGTAGGTCTGAGGTTGGGCCTGAGATTCTGGATTCCTAACAGTTCTCAGGTAATACTGATGCTGCTGGAACTAGGACCACACTTGAGATCATAAGTTTCTAAAGGGTAGATAAATAGATTACATGCCAGGTAGTAAAAGAAGGGACATGAACTAACATTTATTTAGTATCTATGCGCCAAGCACCATGCTGGGAACCTTACATATATAATCTCATTTAATGTGTTTAAAAACAACCATGGAGGAATATTATTACTCCTGTTTTAGAAATGAAGAGACTGAGGCTGAGTGAGTAAATTATTGCTGAAGGTTGGACAGCTAATTCATGATGGAACCTGGATTCAAACATAGACAAGTCTGACAGCAGAGCTCATAGCTTAATGGGAATTGTTGGAAACTCTCAAATGCTAAGCAGAAGTGTTTAGGTTGGACATGGAAGGCAATACCTTTGTATGTACAATCTTCATAAGATCACTTAAGGAAAGTACTAATGTTGCTGAGTTTGATTTTGCACTCTTGACTCATGTAGTATGAGGGGACTTCAAAAACTTCATGGAAAAATAGAATTAAAAGACAATAGTCATCTTTCCATGAACTTTTTGAAGACCCCTCATATATGTAGGCAGGTAAAGAATGTGGTACTGTGCGTGCCTCTAGACTGGGGCCGTGCTCCAGTGTTATGGTATATCCTGGAGAAGTTAGAGTAGAATATGAATAAATACTAATGGCAAAACAGTAGTGCTAATGGAGACTATCAAAATTTAAAAGTAAAACACAAACATATTTTTCATCTACTGATATCAAAGGATACTTGATTCTGGATGGAAAAATTGTATTTTCTGAAAGTGTTAAGCTCTCACTCCACAATTCAAATATTCTTCCAAATAAAAACATCCCTTAAATATAGCTCTGCTCCTCTGTTGTTTTTTTTTAAAGTGTTTTATTTTCCCTCTTTTTCCAGGAAGCTGAAAAATGAACTCCTAGAAGCAAAACGTAGAAGTGGGAAGACTCAGCAGGAGACCAGCAGGGTCTGTGTTCACTGTCAGAGAAACCTAGGCCTAATCTTTGACCGGGGAGATCCATGCCAGGCCTGCTCACTGAGGGTGTGCAGTGACTGTCGGGTCATGGGCCTCGATGGCAGCTGGAAGTGCACTGTCTGTGCCAAAGTCGCGTGAGTTTCTTGCCTTTTCATGGAAACTGAGATTTGATGACTGAAGGGATTGGAGTAGGAAAAGGAAGGAAGAAAAACAGTATTTTGAATTTAGGAATAGAGAGTAGGGTTAAAAGTACAGCTCGACCACAGGCTCTGCAACGCTTTGGCAGAGTTCTGCTGTGTGTGTGTGTGTGTGTGTGTCTGTGTGTGTCTGTGTGTGTCTGTGTGTGTCTGTGTGTGTCTGAGAGAAAGAGAGAGCGAGAGAGAGAGAGCATGCAAAAGCAAGACAGACAGATGCAGAGACAGAGACAACAATACTTGAAGCATAGTTACATTGGCGGCCTCACAGAACCAAGGTCTCCTTCCGCATTTGAAAACCAACCATGAGCTTTCTTCTCCTAAAGCCCCTCTTGGCTCCACATAGCTTCTCAGAAGCACAGACAGTTCCCCTGAGATGTTCTTAGACATTTGGGGTGACCAATAAGATGTGTGTCAAGCACCCAGCCTGCCTCTGCTCATCAGCTGAGGAGCAAAACCTAATTCTTGAGAAAGGGCGAAAGAAGAGCACCTTCCCATTCACCTCTTTGTTTAGCCTGTGAGAGTGTAGTGGCCACAGATTTTACTCCACCTAATTGGGTGCAAATCAAGAGTCATTGCTTTCTAAGCTAAACTAGAGTCTAGGCATGATTCCATTTCTACCACTCCTATGGCCTACCCAACTCCCATCTTTTCAAGAAATCTCCCCAGAATCAACTGGTATGTTTGCTTCCTCCCAACATCCCTTTTCCTCCTATACTCTGGTAGGTGCTTCATAATCTCTTCTCAAGGAAACTCAGTGTTGATCTGTCTTTCCTGTGGTTGAGGTGGGGGATGCTGGCGTCACTCCAGTTCATTTGGTTGGTTTGTTTTGATTTGGTTTGTCTTTTCCCCTCATTAACTCATTCTGTTATAGGAGTTAAGGGGCCGTCTTTGGAGAAAAAGTGAATAGTAGGTAGTAGGAGTGACCTTCCATTTCCGACTTCTCTGAATGAGGACTGCTGTTCTGTTGAAGGTTCCTATATTTATATTTCACCAGTGTTATTTTTCCTTAACTGTTTCATAAAGGTGATCCTGAATGGAGAAATTCATACATTGTTTCAACACTGGATTGAGATAAGCAGTTCTAAAGAAATGAACCATTTAAGTTTTTTTTATTACTTACTTCGGATGCATTACTTTGGTTTACTTAAGCAATCACCCTCAATTTTTTTGTCCCACATAAATAAATTTCTTTTAGTATGTCCTTCTCGTCATTAGCAAACATCCTTTGCTAGACCTGGGAGGATGAACACCAATGAAATCATTGATATGTGGATTTCAGCATAACCTTTTACTGATGTAAAAAAGGTTTTTATATATTCTGAGTATAAGCTGTGTTGCAGATAGCTTCTCCTATCATCTGACTTGGCTTTTCACTATCTTAATGGAGCTGTTTGATGAACAGAAATCTTTAATTTTAGTGGCTCAAATTGTTAATCTTCTCTGGTATGATTAGTGGGATTTTTCTGTATCCTCTTAAAGAAAACTTACCTTAATTCCCATTTCATGCAAATATTCTTTTATGTGATCTTCTATAGTTGTTATTTTTTACCTTTTACCTTCAGACTTATGATCTACCTGGAACTGATTTTTGTGTATGCTGTGAGTTAGGAGCCGATTTTTATATTTTAATATCAGAATTATGCAGTGGTTGATTTCAGTAACTTAGATATGTCTATTAAATTATTATTAATTGTATTGTCCAAATCTTCCATACCCTTACAGATTTATCTGCATATTCAATCAGATATTGAGAGAGGTATGCTAACCTCTCATAATAATGATTGTGAATTTTCTATTTATCCTTTTAATCCTAATTATATTTCTTTATATATTTATTTACTACATGGTAACCCTTTTCATTGCTCTGCATATTTGCTACATCTCTATGCTTCCATTTGGAATAATTTTTCTTCTGCCTAAAGGGTACCCTTTAGTATTTCCTTTAGTGTAGTTCTGTGAATGATGAAGACTCTCAATTTTTGTTTTTCTTAGCATGGCTTTATTTTACTCTTAATTTTCAAACGTTTTAACTGATTATTGAATTCCAGATTGGAAGTTATTACCTTTCAGTAATATGAAGATTCCATTGGCTTCAGATTTCCAATGTTTCTGTTAGAAAATCAGCTATTAGTATACGGTTGCTCCTTTGAAAGTAATATTTCTTTTTTACTGCTTTTAATATTTTTTTCCTTTTTTGTTGGGGTTTCAACAGGTTACTATGATATGCCTAGATTTTTGATTTTCTTTTTATTTATCCACCTTGGAGTTTGTATAAGTCCATTTATGTTGCTTGGAACGAAGTACAGGGAACTGGGTGATTTATAAAGAAAATGAAATTTATTGCTCACGGTTTCTGAGGCTGGGAAGTCCAAAGTCCATCTGGTGGTGGTGACAGTGACCCAGGGGTCTCACACTGCAAGACAGTGGAAGCAGAGAGAGCAAGAGAGAGAGAAAGACAGACTCTCCTCTTCTTTTAAAGCCCTCAGAACCATGCGCCTGACCACCATTTTTAATCCATTCATTACTGCATGGTCCTACAACCCAATCACCTCTTCAAGACCCCACCTTACAATTACCATAATAGGAGTTCCCACCCTGTTAACAGTCACAGTGGGAGCTAAGTTTCTAATACATAAAACTTGGGGGATACAGTTCAAGCTTCAGTGAGTTTAGGGGGAACATAATTCAATCCACTATAGGGTTCTTAGAGCATTTTGAATCTGCACCTTAACATCTTTTGTCATATTTGAAAATTTCTCAGACAATATCCCTTCAGTTACTACTTTTTCCCCATTATCTGTCTTCACTCCACATATTTCACATGTGTACCTTAGTCATATTCAACGTCTTTCATATGTCTTTATGCTTCATTCTGTATTTTCTATCCTTTTACATCTCCGAATTCAGTTTGTGTATTTCTGACTGACCTATCTTTCAGTTCATGAATCCTGCCTTTGGCTATGTCTAATTTACTGTTAAATCCATCTATTTAATTCTTAAATTCAGTTATCATGTTTTTCAGTTTTAGAATTTTCATTTTGTTTCTGTTATGTTTTCTCTGTGCTGACATTCTCATTGTTATAATTTCTTGAAAAATTATTTGTAGTTATTTTAAAGTCTATTAATTATAGATTCATTGCCTGATTCCCTTATGGGGCCGTGTCTGTTTTTTGTTGTTTCTCTTGGTTTTAGTAATGTCTTTCTTTCCATAAACCTGGTAGGGTTTTTTTAAGGTATTAATTTATTTATTTTCTTATAATTCAATTTAAAAATAGTTTCTAAGCTTCAGTCTTTTCCTTTTACCATGAAAACAAACCTGGTTTTTGATTGATGGTCAAAGTATATGAAAAATGGTAAATCTTAGTGAGACCCTGTATAGTAAGTATCTATTGAGAATATGCATTCTTATTCTGGAAGGGAAATAGGATAGGGCCACTGCATATTCAGGATTACCTTAATCAAGTCAGGGATTAAAGTAATTTCAAAACTGGGACCTCAGCCCCCAGGTGGGCTGATCTGTTTCTGGATTACATTTACTCTTAAGGAATAGTCCTTCAGGGTTTCATACCTATTAGGTAAAAGAAGCAATTAGTTTTATATTTTATAGATAATGAAAACAAGAACAATGAGAGTTAGAATGTGTGTTAGTAGAGTTGGGATGACTATCAAAGTACTTAGGTTTGTTTGTTTGTTTGTTTAATCACCCTGCCCTTTTCTCACCAGCCTCTGCCAAGATGAGTTTGCCATTTTAGTGCAATGAAGAAGGAAATGGAATTTTTAAAAATGACTGCACTTCCAGCTGCAGTCTGAAGACTGATGGGAAATTTCTCAATGACTATTTCTCCTATTCATATACAGTAGTAGTTTATTTGATTCTTAGTGTTTATTCTTTTCCATATTTATTCCACTCCTATTCACTCTCACATTCCAGACCCTCATTCACTCAGGCAACAGTAACTAGGGCCTATGACTCAAAAGCCCTTCAGTCAGTTGCAAGGTGCCTGAAGCTTCTGTATGGGGAGAGGAATTTTGTCTTTAACTTCTAAATACCGCCTTTAATCACTGAAGCATACTTTTCAGTACAAGACCTAAGGGGCTTGTATATTCACACATTTTGCCATTGACTCATCTACTAGTTAGTACAGATGGTGACTAAAGGTCTAATTCACTTGAACCTTTCCCCTAAATTTTGTCAGATTAACTTTTGGCTGTATTAATGAAAAATTATCTTTTAATGTGTTAAGTCAGTGGAATTTTGAGATTGTTACAGAAGCTAGCCCAAACTAATACAACCCCTTTCTATGTTTTTTCCCTTAATACTTGTAGGCTATATATTTTACTTATCTTATTTATTATCTTTCTTCCTTCACTAGAATGCTTTTATGTATATTGTTTACTGATACAGTTCTAGTGCCTAAAAGAATGACTACAGTAGGTACTCATGAATATTTGTTAGACAAATGGATGGATGGGTGGGTGAACGAACAAATGTACTGATGAATGGAAGAATAAATGGGTGGATGAATGAAAGCGTGGCAAGCTCCTACTTAAAGCATTTCAGGCTTCAGCAAGTGGAACAAATGTAGAATAAATGTGGTTCTGTTCTTTCAGGAGCAAGGGGTTAAAAAAATGAGCCCTGCCATATGCTTTTGCCCTCTGAACGAAGCAAATTTCCAGCTGTCGTAGAAAGGTGTTACTATAAGATGAGTTATTGTCAGAGGATGTAAGAGTAAATAATGACAAACTGAAAGTTTTGTCTCTTCCTTGGGACATGTTAATGCATCAGTATAGAACTTCTGAATCAATCATACTTCTTTTATTGGTGAAACAATAATTTAATAAACCCAACAATTCACCTTTCTAATTGATCCATCCATTGACCCATCCATCCATCCCTCCTACACATTTATTGATAACCTGTCAGTATACTAGGGACTAAGGACACATAAATAAAACATGGACTACCATCAATGGTTTCACAGTCTAAGGAGGAAGAGGAGTTTATTAAATTATTCTTTCATCTATAAAAGAAATTCTGTCTCGATGCATTAAAATATTCTAAGGAAGAAACAGCTTTCACTATGTGATCCTCATACCTCAGTGACATCAACAACTTATCTTGTAGTGACAGCTGAGAATTTACATGATGAGTGTTTAATTTGACATGTCAAAATAACTTCACACTTTTAAAACTGAAATCAGAGTATATTAGTTCTTCAATATTCCATCTACTAGTCTATGTGATCTCAGAAGCTTAAGCTATCTGTCAGTATTGGAAGTATCTTGTTTGCTATTCATGGAGTGGTTTTCAAAAAGGAAGCATGAATGGTATTTTATTGGCAGTGAATGTCCTTTATTTGTTGTGAGAGAATGCTGCAGTACCACAGGGCTATCTCCATCTTTAATAGACCATAAAATTGAAATTTTCACCCTGACCTCTAAGAGATGAGATGAGTCAGAAAGTGACTCATTCTCCAATCAGTTGGAAGAACAACCTTTATTGTCATTTACTTTGGATTGGGTAAAAGTAAAGAGCTTTTATTGCTGTAGCACTGAAACGATTACAGCAAGGACTAATGGAGGGAGGCTACTTGTTACAATGGGTTGAGCAGCCTGGCATTTTTTCCAACCCCGTCTGATTCTAACAAGTTGACTTCCGTAGGTCTACTTTTTAAATTACTTCTGTAGAAACAGAATGAAAGGGACCTTGACACAGATGGTTAATCCATTATGCTATCTTAATAAGACCTACAAAATTCCACATGATTATGTTAGCTGAAGCAGTTGCCACCCAACAACACAAAGACAGTCATAATGACTCTTTTTCCTAATTAGCATCCAGTTTAACTCAGAAATACCCAAAAGATAAAAGCAACGTAAGAACCAAAAAAGGAAATACTTCTAATATGCCAAGTTGTAACGTCTCATGCTGCTATATGTCCTTGTAAGAATCTTTGTATTTTTAAAGTAGGAGGACCCTGATATATTTCTTTCTGATGAACTGGTAATGATCACTGCAATAGATGAAATATAACTGAAATAGATGAAATATAAGAGTTTCTATCAGTAAACTTGGAAAAAGATAGTACCCGAGGGAACATATACAGAATGCAGGAGAGAATGTATAGTCCTTTGTTATAAGAAAGAGAGATACAGCCCCGAGAATCTGGAAACTGGTCTGAAACTTACATACAGGCTTTGATGTTGTTAGTAGCTGGCCTGCAACTCAAAGGTAGGCCATGTATTCTCCTATTGGCCATAAACAATCTCAGGGCACCAGCATGCCATAAGATCATTCTACAGTCATAATGAAGTGAGACAAAATAAGAACACTTCATGATCTTGTCTAAGCATAGACAAAAAGAAGGTGACTGTTCAAGACACAAAATACCAAACACCCCTCTTTCTGGGCTAATGTGAATAACCTGCTGCTTCCTTACTCTATCTAGCCTTGCTCTAGTCTGCCCTCATTCTAAATCACATTTACTGATATACCAATCAGAGAGTCGTCGCTGCGTCCTACATCACCTAATCCAAAGCAAATTCCTGCTCCCTTGAACTCTCCCCCAAATTACTTAACATAACCCCAAATCATATAGTAAATCCTTTCAAGTGTCTTCTTACTGAAACTCACCATGGTTTCACATATTGTGTGTTTTTCTTCATCACCATGAGCAAAAATCTCAACTTGTTTAGTCCTAAGTGAGTTCCTGGCAATCTTTGGCCTGATAACAATTGACAGTTGCTACACAGTCATTACAAAATCATCACTAGTTTATCAAATTTCCATAATCCAGCTAAAAGGGAAAGATTCACATCAGAGTAATCCCACCTTGACCCAGAGATTTGTAAAATGGTAAGAAAGTGTTTTGAGTACCTTGACATGCTGTTTGGCATCACCGTCATTATATACAAGAACCATCACCCTTGTTTTGGAATGCTTTGTTCACTGTGGGTGTGGAACCTTAATACCCACATAAAACTAGAGACTTTTTTTTAGTGTGAAAATATCATACATATCGAAGATACTTAATAATGCACGGTTTAAACAATGATAAAAGGGCACCTGGGTATTTATTCATCACCCAGTTTAAGCATTAAAGAATTCTTGGTTTGCATTACTTATTCCCTTGCTTTACTTTATGGTTTTACTGCATTTAGATGCGTCCCTAAGTAATATATTTTTTAATTTCACATTTTTGAATGTTACAGAAATGGAAATCATACTCTATGTATTCTTTTGTGACTTTTTTAGCTGAACTTTCTTGTAAAATTTATCCATGTTTTGTGACTAACATAATATTCATCTTCACTGCTGTTATCATAATCCTTTAATGTATTTATTTTCTCATTGATGGACATTTAGACCATTTCAGTTTATAATGTTACAAAAAATGCTGTTCTGACATTCTTGTACATATGGTCTGACAAACATGTACAAGAGTGTACATCCTAGGGTGGAATTTTTTAATCTGTGGGTCATTACCCATTATTGGGTTGTGACCAGTATTTTTTTAAAAATTAAATAGAATAGAAAATGTCAGCATACATATACATGTATGTATACATATACTTATACATGTGTGTGTCTTTATTTTCTGGATTGTGACATAAAATGTATTTCATATTGTGACCTCTGCCAAAAATATTTGAGAAGACTACTGCAGGGTGTGCACCTAGGAATGAAATTGCAGGGCAAATGGTATCAGCATTTTCAGCTTTACAAGACAATATTAAATTGATTTTCATAGTAGTCATACCAACTTAAACTCCACCAGCATTGTATAAGCCTTTCCTTTATTGTATAATCTTACAAACACTTGGTATCATGAAATTTTTAATTTTTTCCAGACCAGTAGATATAAAGGGACATCTCCCTGTCATTTCAGTTTGCATTTTTCTGACTATTAATGAGTTGGGCATCTTTTCATGTTTCTTAGCCTTTTGTGGTTCCTTTTCTGTGATATGACTATTTATGTGTATTGCACAATTTTGTATTAGGTTTTGGTGTTTCCATTATTAATTTGGAAGTATTCTTTATGACCCCCTTGATCTCTAGCAATGCTTTTACCTTAAATTCTCTTTTGTTAATAATACATCAAATTTTTTTGGTAAATATTTGCATAGTATATATTTGTTCACCATTTGACTTCAGCCTTTCTGTGTCCATATGTTTAAGGTGAGTCTCTTGTATATAGCATATATGCTATTTAAAAATATATGTATTTTAATATTTGCTAAACGTGTATGCTATATACATTATAAATGTGCTGTATATACATATATAATATATGCTATATGTAATTTTTTAAAGGTTAATCTTACGATGTTTGTTCTTAAGTTACAGAGTTTAGTGTACTTATATTTATTATGATTATTGTAATCATAATATTGTATTCATATAATTTTGTAATTCATTTTACATTTATTTCTGCTATCTTTGTGATTATGATAATATGTGCATTTATTTATATTATCTATAGATTGAAGTATATTTTCCTCATTCCATTTTATACTCCCTACTGGTGTTCCTATTATATATATATATATATATATTTAATTTTCAGTGGTTACTCTAGAAATTACAACATTCATATTTAACACTGCAAATTAATAGTTTTACCCTTCTTCCAATCAATAAAAGGAACTTGGTATTCTTGAACCCCAAATATCTTCCTCCTGGCTGGTTTATAATTTTTGTCCTGTGTTTTAGACATATTTTATTGTGTAATCCAACTTTAGACATGATAATTTTTTATACATCAATGTTTGTTTAGACATCTACATTATCAATTTCACTGTTCACCATTTCTTTTTATATCTCACATCTGTTTTATCTCCTCGTGAAGTACAGTCTTTAAAAGTTCCTTTACTTAGAATCTACTGATGGTAAATTATCTCAGTTTTTATTTTGCTGAAAATTTCATTATTTCATCCTCATTCCTGAACAGTGGTTTCTTTGGATATACAATTCTAGGCTAATAGTTATTTTCTCTCAGAACTTTGAAGATATTTTATTGGCTTCTGGATTTTATTGTTGCAATTTCAAGTCAATTGTCTTTCTAATTGTCATTTCTTTGTAGGTAATCTGTTTTCTTTTCTTCTCTCTAGCTACTTTTAATGTATTCTCTTTGTCTGTAGTGTTTTGCAGTTTCATTACAATGTGTCTAAGGATTTCTTTTCACTTATCCTGCTTGGGAAGGAAGAAAAGAATAAATCAAGACCATCATCTCCATATGACTAGGGTCCTTGTTTGCCTTCTTCACCTCTATATGCTCAGCCCTAGCACAGGGCCTGACACACAGTAGGAAGGCAATAAATATTTGCTGGGTAACAAATAAATTTATAAATAATTCTAGTTAGTTTTCTTATAAATAATAGAATATCTAATAGGCATATATTATCTCAGATGTCTCCAATAGTTAATAAAAGATAAAAGAGCAAAATGAATCTTCTGGTTACTATTCTTTTTTTAGGATGAGATTACCTATTTATCTCCTGTAAATCTAAAGAGAACTTAACATGGCTTCACATTTACATAAGCTTCCAAATGAAGGTTTGAAGTCCCAGAAATTTAACGAAAATCAGGGCCTAGCAAATTCTGAATACTCAGTAATTATTTTTTACAAACAATGAACATAACCTACCGTAATTTCAGTCAAACCCATTCTTCAGAGTATGACTTAGAGGAAACACAGAGTCTATTTCAAGCCTTGTGTTTTTCAAGTACTAGATTGATGTGGCAGAGAGGGATATATATTTTATAGTGGATGTCATGTTATTTCCTCTTTCACCTTCCCTTTATTCCTACCACTCTACCCCCAACACACACACACACACACACACACACAATCACAAGCAATCATATGAAGTGCTGTGAATTGCTATGTGGTATTCCTTGGCTTCTATAGGTTTTCACCCTCCCTCAAAGCCTGATTATAGCTGACAAGTATGAGTTCATTTCCGACAATTTTGCCAAGGGTATGTGCTTTCATTATAAATCCTGTCTCTGCCATAATACCTTTATAACTTTGGGCAAGTTATTTAACCCATGGGAGCTTTAGTTTCCTCATAAATTGAGAATAATAATAGCTACTTTATGGCTTGTAGTGAAGATTAGAGATATCAAATATAAAGCTCCTAGCACATTACTTAGTGCCTGGTATGCACTCAGTAAGTATTCATTCCCTGTTCTTCTACGAAGCCTTCCATCTACCTCCCAGACCTGAGAAGGTGACAAAGGCCTAATCCCAAGAGACTGTTCTGATGTTTCAAAGCTCTGAAATGACAAATGACTCAAGTGCTTATCTGAGTTGAGCAAATACAAGGTTTATATTTATTGTTCTTGCAAGGACAGCAAGAGGTAATGACTAACAATTCTGGGAAGGTTTTATTTGTGTTAGGTGTTGGCAGCTCTAGGTGTATGTGCTAAAGGTGATATGGAGGCCCATTTCCTGGGGCATGTAGACTGGATGTGTTCCTCTTTCTACTTTCATACATGAAACTGCTGTCAGCATGCTATCTACCCCATCCCATATCCCAAGAACAAACAGTAGTGGGATTGTTGGATCACATGGCAGTTCTACCTGTAGTTGTTTGAGGAAACTCCATACTGTTTTCCATAATGACTGCACCAATTTACAGTCCTACCAACAGTGTAGGAAGGCTCCTCTTTCTCCACATCCTCACCAGCACTTGTTATTCTCTGTCTTTTTGATAATAGCCAGTCTAACTGGGGTGAGATGATATATCAAAGTGGTTTTGATTTGCATTTCCTTGATGATTAGTGATGTTGAGCTTTTCTTCATGTACCAGTTGGCCATTTGTATGTTCTTCTTTGAGAAGAACGTCTATTTAATTGTCTATTAAAGTCATTTGCCCATTTTTAATCAGATTATTTGGGGGTTTTTTTGTTGGTTTGTTGGTTTGTTTGTTTTTTACTGTTAAGTTTTTTGATTTCCTTGTATATTCTGGATATTAATCCCTTGTTGAATGTATTGCTTGCAAATATTTTCTCCCATTCTGTAGGTTGTCTTTTCACTCTTTTGATTGCTACCATTGCTGTGCAAAAGCTTTTTAGTTTCATTTTATTTTAATAAAACACCAGAGAGTAAATATTTTAGGCTCTGTGGGCCATGTGGTCTACTGCTACAACTACCCAATTTTGCAGTTATAGCAAAAAGGAAGCCAGAGACAACTCATAAACAATTGAGCATGGCTATCTTTCCTCAAAATTTTATTTATGGACATTGAATTTTTAATTTCATGTAATTTCCACATCATGAAGTATTCATCTTTTGATTTTTTTCAATGATTTAAAAATGTAAAAACCATTCCTTGCTTGTGGGTCATATAAAATAGGTAGTGGGGCAAATATGTCCCACAGGCCATAGTGTGTGCTTCTGATTTGTCCTTATACATCTTTTTGCAACCTGTGCAAGTTATCTCCTGAGCTGAATATTAGAACAAATACATTTTGATGTTTAATTATCATAGTAGTTTTCTGTTGCTGTCATAACAAATTACCGCAACTTAGAAGGTTAAAACAACAGTTCTCACAGTTCCGTAGCTGGGAAGTCCGGGTAGGCTTGGCTTATTTCTTTGCTCCAGGTTCCACAAGGCTGAAATTAAGGTGTCAGCTGGTTGAGCTCTTATGAAGAGGCTTTAGGAAGAATCCACTTCCAAACTCATTCTTGCAGGCAGAATCCATTTTCTTGTGATTGTAGGAATGAGGTACCCATTTCCTTCCTGGCTGTTAGCTAAGAGCCAGCCTTAGCTCCTAGAGGTTTCTTTCCCCAGTTCATACCTGTGAACCCCTATGTCTCAGAGCCTTTTCAGCACATCAAGTCTTTCTCATATTCGCAATCTGACTTCCCACTCTGCAGTGTCTTTTTTTACTTTCTCCTTCCTCTATTTTTAAGGGCTTGTGTGATTACTTTGGGCCCACATGGATAATCCAGGATAAGCTTCATTATTTTAGGTCATCTGACTAGTAACCTATATCCATCTGCAAAGTCCAATCACATCAGTACCTGGATTAGTATTTGCTTGAATAGCCAAGGGACAGTAATCTTGAGGGGATATCTTTAGAATTTAGAATACCACAATTACAACCTAGATTTGTAACATAAGTAGTGATATATAAGTCTATAGGTCACTTCAGTTGTATCCAGAAATAATTTAACCCATTCAAGTTGTGAATGTTGTCAGAATCAAAATGAAGTCACATGTGTTAAAAACCCTGACCAGTAGAGCCAGGGAAGACCATGAAGGGAGGGTTCTCATGCATAAGTGCCTGATAATAAGAACTATCACAAAAGACTCTGCAAAAACCAAACCTTGCACAGAGGCCATCACAAGGTTACACACATGCATGCACAAAATGCTTCTGGAGGTCATCTGCCCAGCAACTGCCTGTCCTAACTTGGGCTGGTGTCACCCTAGTTATTGATCCTTATAGCCAAAGATAATTATCTCCAAACAATTATGTAATTCTCTTCATTTTTTTTCTTTAAAAACCTTTGTCTTCCTTTACCTCCCTGAATATGCACATAGTTGCTATGACACACATATTCCCATTGTAATGCCCTTTACCAAATAAATTTTTTTAAGAGAGTCTCCCTCTCTGTTTGTTATTTGGTTAACAAACCTTTTGGTTATGGTAGGTTAGATCTTAGACATATTTTATAAGCATATTTTATATAGTTATGGAGATAATCCAATAGTCTGTGCTTCTCATTAGGTGATATAGCCACTTGGAAGTAAATATGAGGTGTACATGCTATGGTTTTGCCTTTCAATGAATGCTTTTCTACGAGATTAATACTTTCATATTTTTTTCCCAGTAGTAGAACTGTGTTTCAAATATAGCTTGCCTTTGTCTCTTATATTCAGCAGCAGGATTGCAGGTAATTGCAGTGGGGAACAAGGTTGACATTTTTCTGGAGAGATTTTTATATTTGGGATTTAACTGTTGACTTCTAAGTTCATTCAGTTGATGAATCTCATGGATATAATACTCTGGGGCTAGAAATCTCTATTTGATTGTCAGTTGCTTTTCCTCAGCCATTATATAAAACTTGTCACCAATTTTTGCTGATTCTCATCCTCAATGGCCCAAGTGTCTATCTATATCTTTTCATCCCTTACTCTCATGATACCCTGATTTACATCTTCATCATTTCCTATCCTGTCTATTGCAATAACTTCTTAATTGGCCTGCTTCTGGTTTCTCCCTTCTCCATATATTTCTCCAGAGATTTTGTAGTCCAACCTGAACTTTAAAAAAAACTGACAGAGTTCTCCATTGCCACCAGAACGATATTCCAGCTCCTTAGAATGGCATTCAAAGATTTACATTACATGACCCCAGTTCTACCTTTCAAACTCATTTTCCACTAAAATCCTCCACAAACCCATTACCTATTTACCATTCTCAAAACATGCCCCAAGAGGTGTTGGGACAGGAGTACTCACATAATTAGCTAAAACTATTTTTCATATTTAATTAGAAATATATTTAGACTACTGAATAACCTCCATAGTTATTAATATCCTTGTTATAAACCTGAAAATGGATTTTATAGCAGCCCAGCCGGTATAGGTTGAGTTCCAAGTGTCCTAATTCATTTCATAAATACTTACTAATCACAGTGCTAAGTGCTGCTACTAGAAACGGTGAACAACACAACCAAGGCTCCTGCCCTCATATCACTGATAGTAATGAGGGCTGTGAGGATATAAAAAGAAGGGTAATGTGTTAAAGTGATGGAGGAATAATTCAGTCATTCATTTAATAAAGTATCAATTAACAGAGCATAGTCTGTGAAAGAATCTTTCAAGGTACTGGGGGGGAAAAGATGAATTAAACTGAGATCGGCTCTCAGGGAGCTAACAGTCCAGTGGATATGAGAGGGCCTGGGCAGAAATAACTCTAAAATAATGTGTAAAATGCTATAGATCATGGGAAAAATACAGACAAAGAAGAGGGTTATGGACCTTTCAGGAAGGAAGATGGGGGGGTATTTATTTCATGTAGCCTTTGCAGGTGGGGCTTAAAATATAGGTGTGAATATTCAAGGTTCCTTCTTTCCCACATTTAACATTCAGTTGATTGCAAAATCCAGGCAGACACTTCTACCACCTGCATTTGAATTGATTTCCTCTCTGTTAGTCTTGCCATTTCCCTAGCATGGGTCTTGTCATCTCTCTCCTGGACTATTGCTATGGCCAACCTGTCTCTTTGTCTGTTTTTCTCTCCACTCTAACCCAGTGTTCATGTTACAGCAAGAAAACTTTCTAAAACAGAGTCTGATCTGGTCACGACCCCTTTGTCATTCAGAACCTTCAGTTGTTCCCCATTGCTTGCACTGAAGATCATTTACCCACTAATGCAGTGGTTAAGAACTTCAGCCTTAGGCCAAACTACTTGGGATGAGATCCTGATTCTATCACTTACCAGGTGTGTGATGTGAAGCACATCATTTTACTGCTCTAAGTCTGTTTCCTCATCTATAAAATGGGGATAATAATGTTTACACAAGGTTGTTACGTGGATAAAAATATATGAAGTATGAAGAGCAATTAACAAGTACCCAGCAGATAGTATATATTTGATTAATAGTGGCCATTATTATCACCATAAAATACTCCAGAGATTGAAATGAAGTATATAAATAACTGGCTAATTAGGGGAGTTTGAGAGTTAATTATGTGGTTAAATAATTGAATTTCAATGCTCTCCCCTTTTCCCTTGAGTAGGCAGCTAAGGATTATAACTGGAGAATGGTTTTTTGAAGAAAAAGCAAAGCGTTTCAAGCAAGTCAATGTTCTGGGAGCTGATGTTGTCCGACAATCCATCTTAAGAAGACGTCCGGGTAATTAAAGCAATTATTCTGTTTTGAAACTGTTTTAATCTTCATTTTGGCAGACTAAATAACTTCCCTATGTTATGTAGCAAACGAGCACAGTTGAATTTCCTGAATCCCTTAGGTCTTTTCATAACTTGGTGGCATGAAATCTAAATCTGCAGTTCACACAAGGGAAGAGGAAGTCAGTAGAAAATAAAATACATTGTGATTTTACATGTATCTGACTCACCAAGATTTTCAAAGGAGCCATTTGTCTTCATCACAGACAGTTCTTTTCCTGAATGCACTTCCAATATTTTACTAAACATTTAAGAAAGTAACATAAAACAGATTAATTAAATGATTTACATTTTTCCACAAGACTTTTTTCAGATTTCTTTTAAATGGTACTTTTTCTGATCCAGTGGTTCTCAACCAAGTGTTGATATAGCTCACTGTGTTCCCCCTCCCCCAGAATGGAAACATTTGGAAGTGCAAGGGGACATTTCTGGTTGTCACAATAACTGGGGTGAGTCAATGGCATTTAGTGGTCAGGAACCAGGGATGCTAAATGGCCTGAAATGCATGGAACGGTCTCAGTCAGTGAAGAATTATACCAGCGCCAAATGCAAATAACATCTCACCTTGATAATGCTTCTCAGTGCATTTAAACTGCAATTTAATTGGTCAAATATTGAGTGAGACTTGGTGTTTGGGAGCATCTTTCCCATGTACAGTGTAGAATAGGAGGAGCAGGCACTTTCTGGTCTGTACCTAGGTTATCTCATCTTATAAACACAGGAGACCATTGCTCTAGTTTTTAAGTCTGGCAGATGGAGTTGGGGGCTTGGAACAGATTACAGCACTATGTCCGGGTGGCACTAGCAAGGAAGGGCTTTCCCAGGTGATGTCAACATTAAGTCTGATGCCACAGAGAGACAGAGTGGAGTAGAGTCAGAAATAAGTAGTCAGCTATGACCTCTTCCTCCACTCAAAGTTCAACACCTTCCAGAGTGTAGACTCTCTCCCAAGTCACAAGATATGTGCATAGGTGCCCACCCTCCCAGGAAGTCTGGCTTATGTGCTCAGAAATCGGGATATCATTTCTATAACTTCATGCTAGAACTCAGTGTACAAGGATTTAGAGTTCTCAGGAACCCAGATTCCCTTGCCCTAAAAAATATTGGTAGAGGGATGACGTATTCATTCCTCCATTGCAGTCATCCCTAGAAAGCTTGTCTCAGCAAATCTCCCACAGATCATTCCTCAGTTAACTCTAGAACACTCAAATTAGAAATAACTGTGTGACTGGGAAACGTGGGGTGTGGAAGGGCATTGCCAGTTACCATAAACTTCTTTGTCATGTGTGAGTCTAGAAAAGTGAATGCAGAAAAGAAATTTACTCTCATTTGGGCCATTTTGTATGTAAATTTGTCTACCATTGTTTTTTAATGAGGAGCTGAAGAAGTGCAAAGCCAAGAGCAAATCCTCCAGGATGCAGAAAAGTCAGACACTTCACCTTCCCCTGGGCAGAAGGCCGGCCTTGAAGGGCCCAAGAGAAAGGGGTAAGACACAGCCTTTCCAAGGACATTTTTGATCTTTATTCCAGTCACCTCTGAAATAAAGACTCCTTAGTTTTTTAAGTCCGATGTTACTTCGGTGACCCAGAGGAGGTCAGAGACTCAGTTGAGGTAACTCTTATTCTTCTTAGGAAATGCAGTTTTAATTACTTTCAATCCGAAATAAATAAAAGTCCTCTCTGACCTGAGCGTGTAAGAGTTTTCCTTTAATTTGACTTATCTGGCTGTATACCAAATGGCTCACATTACTTATAGGTAGAAGGTTTCATGTCAGAGTCAGTCTTGTCTATAAAGAAGTGACGACTTTGTTGTAGAATGTCAGTACCCCTCCCCTTCAGCCTAACTGCTGATATATAAAATATCCAAATCAAAGATTTATTAATTGAGCCAAAAACATTATATCCTCTGTTTAAAATTCAGACTCTCTTAAGAGAAAGTAAATCCCATTTGGCCACCTCAATAACTTGATTCGAAAAGCGAATATATGTGTCAAGTACTGAGAATAGGAATGAGAGGTACATAGGGAGCATGGTGCAAGAAGGCCCTGGGAAATGGGGGACAAGATGGCTCTACCAAGGGAGAAAAATGGCCCCCAAAATTCAGGCTATAGGGACTAAAAGGCATATTGCTACTTCACAGCCCTGCATTTTGCAGTTTTTGTTTCTCAGGCAGCTGTAAGCCAGTTTTGTGGCCAAGATAGTGAGAATTCTGATATGCACCATGTCACTTTATGGTCCTTCCCAGGTAGCATTTCTTTGTTCTCGCAGAGACCAATGGGAGAGGCTGCTAATGTCTGAGCCTTTATCTGGCTCTACAAAAAGTCTAGGGTTCTTGTAGAGTCCTGAACTGAGAGTGGGAATGAAACCTAAATGTCATCTAACACTCATGACTAATGCTGTCTTCATTAATTAGCAGAGATGAATGGAAAAGATGGCGTAGAGTATCCTGTGCATTCTATTCTATGTATTGATCCTTCCTACCATGTTGAATCCATTTATCACACCTCAGGGCTCCCAAACACCTTCTGCCTATGCATCACTCATCATACTGAACTCTGACTGCCACCACCCCCCCCCCCAACACACACATAATTGTAAACTTCTTTAGTGCTGGACCAGTGGCTTCTATGTTTTTGTGTTATAGTATCTAGCATGGTGCCTGACTCATCAAAAGCAATCAAAGGCTTGATTGAATAAGTAAGTCAGAACCCACAAGTGCCTCTAGGAGCTGTAGTTTGCAAACCCCAGCCCAGGCATTACAAAGTGGATTATAAAATGGTGGCTTGGTGCTGGAAAATAATAACTAACTCACCAGCACAATGAACTGTACAAATCCTGAATCATTCAAACCATCACAGCCCTGGGCTGTGCCCTACTGGAACTCAAAACTGGGATCTGATGGTTCTCAGTCTTCAAGGAATATAACATCTAGTTGGGGAGAAAAGATACACACCTGAAAAGTTAATAAGTGTAAAAGAATTGCAGGAAAAAATAAGATGGCATCATGAGCTGCCTGAAACCATTTAAAAACAAGGCAGGGTGTTAATTAACTACAAGAGATGACATAAGGCAATAAATGATTAAGTATTAAATGAGTGGCTAGAGAAGAAATGCCAGGAGGGCACAGGAGCAATCAAGAAAGACTTTGAATTGTAAGTTGGACTTGATGAGGAGCTTGAAAGATGGATGGGGCTCACGATAACAAAAGTGAGGAAGAGTGATTCCAGATGGAGGAGACACCCCAAGTAGAGGTGCAGAGGTGGGGACATGTACAAGGTGATTCTCAGAGCAGCAATAATAGATTGATATTGTATTAAGTACTATTCTCACCCCAAAATCTAGTTTTCCAGTTGATTGAAGCTTCTGACACTTTGACAATGACACTCTTCCAGGGGTCTTTGAAAAAGAGACAACTTAAGATTGTGCCAGTACTTTCGGAATCCATTTTTCCCCTAGAAAACTGTAGATTGTAGACTAAATGAACTGATCTCTCCCAACATTATCACAAAAAATAATATAGCTTTGCTTTTTTATTAAAGTGCATTTGTAAACACCTATGTTTTGGGCACTTGGTATCCTGATTCAGGACTTGAATCTTGGTTCTTGAAAAGCTGTTTTTGTTTAAGTTCCAAATAATTTAGTGAAATGGGAACACAATCAGATTTCATCCAACATGAGACACTCCATTGTTCAAACTTCATTACCGCAAGGAGAAATGTCATGGAAGATGTAAAGATGGTTTTCACCACATGAGTTTAGTCACTCATTCCACAAGAATTGATTGGGTTCTAGTATGTGCTAGGCATCATCCTAGGCTCAAGGGATCTGACAGGGAACAAGAAAGGCAGAGTCACTGCTGTCATGGAGCTGCAATCTAATAAGTTTATACCCCAGTTCATCCCAGAGGATCATCCTATCTCCCTCTTCCAAGCAAGTTAAGTTCAAACTCCGTAAACTCAGTAACCCTGCAAACAGGTGCAGCCCAGGCAATTCTTTTCCATTCTCAGGTGACAGTGCCAAGTTCCCGAAGTAGGTGGTCTTTTGCTTAGCAAGGACAGAGGCCTAGCTTATCAGCAAATGGTATGATCTTGGGATAATGTCATAACCTCTTCCATTACTACCTTGACACTGTACTTCAGAGGCATGGGGAACTCCCCAGAATCTCTCAGCCCCAAAGCTACTTTATTGAAGAATCATTTATTGTTGAAAGTACTAGGAATTATATTCTCAAAATGATATTTTTAAATGCTTTCTTTCTTATTTTACTTTTAAATACATACATATATAATTTCAGATTTCTTCTTAGCAAGTTCAGATCAGCAACCAGAGGAGAAATTATAACTTCAAAAACTGAAAGTGGGCGGAGCTACAGCTTGGACCTAGACAGCCAAAATTTTCAGAATTTAAAGTCAGCCCTTGGTTCAGACAGGTAAGTTGCATACAGACTGGTCAATGGTATAGTCTGAGGAAATGGTTGATATATTTCCGTCCAAACAGGACTTCTAGGTATCTGTAAAGTATTACCACTTAGAGAGAACTCCTAGCACATAATACGAAAAGTCAAGAGGATATTTTTTCGTTGAAATGAAAAGCACTTACCTTCATTCTGGAATTACAGCTATTGGAATCATTTTGTCATCTTCAGGGATGAAACTTTACGTTTTGAAATTCAGGGCTGCAGTTCAAATGGAACATACAGGGAAAGTAAATTCTTTTCATTAATTTTAAAAATCTTTTTCCGTTTAAGCTTCGGAAAAAAATGAAACCTCTAAGTGTCATATACATTCCTTGCAGTTTTTAAAAATTATTAATACTTTCATCAATTGAATTGCCTGAGAGAATTTTCCATAAATTCCACTTCCTTCTAGTTTCACCTCTTCTAACTGGTTATCAGTGGGGCCAAGTAAGAATCTCCTGTGCACTTGTCAAGAAAAATAAAGAAAAATAGAAAGGATAGCCAAGAGCTTAGTCATTTCATATCAGGCTTGATTCTCTTTATCCCATTGGGGCATAAGTCAAGGCTTATTTTTGTGATTAGTATAGTATCAAAGCTAGAGATGAGAACAAAGATCTACCCTCATGTTTCTCTGGTTTATCCAAGTGTTAACTCCCTTTTATTTGCTTGGAGCTGCAATAATTCTTTTAAGCCAGTTAGTAAAACTGGCAGACATTTCTCCTTAAGCTCTGCAAGCAGAATTACATTCTTTTCTGTAATTAATTTTAGAATATGGACAGCAAATTTCTCTAGAGGGGACATTCATTTGACTATTGGGTTTTTTAATGGTAACTCTATATACTTGTTCCTTTTTTTTCTATAGCATTTCTGCAAGCAAGTATCATTTTATGTAAAACTGCACAGAAAAAAATTACAAGGAACCATAAAATAAATTATTTTTCATCCACTGTCAAAAGATCATCACTGTATTCAGTATTTTCCAAATTTTCAAGACTGCAGATATATTTTCTTTATGATAAAAAAACATTAAACTATGGTTGCCTTTGTCCTTGAAATAGTTTCGTTTGCCTTCCCTTGGGGAAGGTACATGCTGTGTCCTGCAAAAACTTTCTATAAAAATTTCGTTTTTGTTTTTGATTGTTGGACTCCTTACTCTGAGGTAACAACTATCAAAAGTATTTGGAGATGATAAGCAGCTTGTTTAGTGTTGCTCTATTTAATCAGTCTTCTGGGACTCTATGGATAAGCCATCTTGGCTTACACTTCAGGTTAGTATTTAAGAGGGACAATATATATAAACAGAAGAAAGACAGTTCCTTCTTTAAAAAACAAAAAGGCTATTATCCTAACAAACAAAATTAGATTATGCCATTTTAAGTTATTTGTTTTACAGTTACTCGACAAGAATAAGGGGCATGCTTTCCATTATCGTATACCTTTATGCCAGAATCTATGTACCTGGGTTTATCCCTTGTGTCTTATCTACTGCTAGGTATAAATAACCATAAAGCCATAAAGCCATATAGACATTTTTCACCAAATATTAGTGTATTGACCCAGGGGTTTCTTGTACTTCTTGTAACCTGGAAGAAAGTCCCTACGTAGACTTCATTTTTAAAATTGTAAATACCTGAAATGGTCTACAGATAATAAAAATATAGTAGACAGGGATGCTTTGGTTTAAGCATTCCAATAACAATGTTTTCCCATTAAGAACAAAATAAAGATGCTCAGGAGATCAGTAGAGCAAAATGTCCTTTTTCTGGAACATACATTTATCACAATGATGACTCATTAATGGACTGCCACAGGGAGATGAATTCTATTATGCTAAAATGATTCCTTAGAAAGTGGGCAGTAAATGGCCCATCTTTTCTTAACTCCCATCATGTAAAGAGATTATAAGATCCCATACCTTTGGTCTATTACCTGTCCCAGCTTAGCAATTATTCCCCTTTCTCCTCCACAATGCATATTTTTTCATGTTCATTGGTCTTTTCCTTGAGGAGCTGGGCTTGGGCATTCCTCTGTAAACCTCAAATCATATCAGAGTGAAAATGATGTTTTATCAGATGTCTGATTAACTTTATTTCTTTTTAGTAGTTTCAAAGCAGGGGAAAGTATGAATGGGATAGGGAAGGTCCAGCAGCCTCTCAGAAGAGTATGTCAAATGGCTATTCACTGGTTGCTAGAGGCTTGACCCATGAGACAAAGGAGATTTTTTAAAAAAGAATAGAAACATAAACAATAGCTAATGGACAGAATGCAAGGCAGTGATTCCTAATCCCTTCTAAGTTGTGATGGCTTGCCGCTGAGGTATGATTTCGGAGATCTCTATCTTAAGTCATGCTCTCCCAGAACAGACCCTCAGACAAGGATTCATAAGCGAATGATTCATTAATCAAATGATTCCAAGAGAAACTAGTAAGGAAGCAGGAAAGGCAGAACAAGGAAAGGGAAGAAGCTAAGCAATGGTGTTACCTTGGGTGGGGTCTGAGTCTGAGAACTCAGCCTGATCCTGCAGGGGACTCTGGAGCAGGAATCATTTCCTTGAGCTTTTTCCATTTTGGGAAGCTGGACCATTACACCTCCTATTCCAGTCAGTCATTGATAATGGATTCACTTGTATAGGGGTTCTAGATTTAACAAAGATATAGGATGCCCAGGGAAATTTGAATTTGAAAAAAAAATATTTTTAATATAAGTATGTCCCATGCAATATTTGGGACATCCTTATAATTAAAAATTATTATTTATCTGAAAGTCAAACTTAACTTGGAGTTCTGTATTTTATCCATTTCTACTATGGAGGAGAGAAGGAGTCAAACTCCAAGGCATTTCTAGACCTAGTCTAGGTCCAGAGCTAAAGGGCAAATCTGGGAAGGTGGCAGGTGCAAACCATTAGCAGAAGAGCACTCAGAAGCTAGGGAGGGGCATGCAGAGCTGGTGAAAGGGATCTTAGTGGGATACCAACAGTATCCCCTGAAAATAACATAAAGGAACAGTGGAACTTTGAACCAAAATTTTACTCTGTTCAGTAAATATGGACAAAGGATGATGCTGTATTTCTCAGCAGCATCTCTATCACATGATTGGAGCATATGGCAAACATTTTACCATGGGATCTTGTCTGTTCTCATAACCAACTAAGTTCTCATCCTTCCTCCCTCTCCTGCCCCCTCCCCCACCAGTTTTATCCAATTATTCTTAATTGCTCTCTGGGAGGCCTTGGACTGATTGTCACCATCTCCATGAAGCTTCACAAGCTGTTTGCTTGGCTCTGATCCAAAAGCAGAGATCACCCCATTCAAGCCAGCCCTCAGCTAGTTCTTGTTCTCATTTCAAGTGCTACCTTTCTCTTTTCTCTTTCTCTCTCTCTCTCTCTCGCTCTCTCTCTCCCCCCTCCCCCCCCCCCCAGGAAATATGGCATCATGACTAAAAATTTTTATTTTTTCCTCGTATCTATTATTTTGGCAAAATGAATTTATTAAACCCATTCCATCATTAAATGATACCTCCTTTTTTCATCAGAAGTAGAAGTATTTTCCTGTCCTGAATATAATTTTGATTGACATCTTTGCAATTAAGATGCCAATTAGGCAGCATCCTCTTGCTAGTAATTTGAATAGCAATGTGGGAATGTTCTAGTTCTGAGTCAGGACCACATCCACAAAGTCAACACTGGTTTGTGTATTAGATAAAACACTAGATAGCTTGTTGCTAATGCTCTTAGCAAACCTCCTTCCTTACCAGGCTTTAAACATTGTTCAAATTTATAGCATATCTCTGAAAGTATGTAAATTTTATCCCATGATACTAGCTGTGATAGTTTCATGACTCAAAAGGATAAAGGCTGTAAGGATTGTCCTCCAAAAGAAAATTACCATCACCTCTTTCCTGTGCCTTCCCCTCATTTGTGCGGTGCTGCTAATTTCATTTTTTAACCTATATTTTAACCTCCTTTAGGTGAGTGAGCTCAGCCCTCCTTAGTGGCAGCAAGGGGTGGGTAATCAAAGCCACAAGCTGTCACAAATGCTAACAGCCTAAAGCAATTTGCAAAACCATAGTGGCCTGAGAAGAGTGAATCTTACTTCCATGAAGTGACGGGAACGTGGTAGAACAAGTGAGGAAACATGGATTCACCCGAGTACTTTACTTAGAGTATGACCTTATTAATAGGAAGTACATGAGGTCTGGAGTTGCCAAAAAATTCTTCAGCTAGGGACTTCTATTTATAACTCAAAATCCTCCCTTTTAAAATTCATCCTTTGCCCACTATATACACCTATCTTGATTTGGGTTCCCCCAGAAGCAAACCCTGAAATAAGGATTCAAGAGCAAGTAATTTCTTTTGGATGTGGTCTAGGGAAACAGACAGGAGAGTGGGAAAGTGAGCCAGAGAAAGAAGGAAGGCAAACGGTGTGTCGTCAAGCCAGTTACCCCTGTGGACAGCTTGAGCCAATCTCACAGTACAACTCTAGGAGACAATGTAGGCCACTTCTCACAGTTATCCAGTCAAGAGATGGGGAATCCTACATGTTTTTCCACCAGCTCCATGTTTGTAACTGGAGCTGTTTCTGGGGCACTAACTTTGGCATTTCCAACATGCTCTGTTCACAGGAGCTTCACTGAACCCAATTTCAGTGAGCACCCACCACATTATAGGACACTGGTCCTCTCTCCAAAAAGACAAAGGAAGAAAGATATGTGTAATTAAACCATAGAAGGCCAGTAGCTTCTATGGAAGGAAAAGGAAATTGCAGTTACAAAAGCTACCTGATATATTTTTATGTCTTTCTCATCTCTCTGCTTCTGTAATTCTGCTTTCAAGAGCTCCTATTGTGGTTCAACCGGGCCTACATATAACACAGACACATGCACACTTGCACACATACACACTCACACAATACCTGAAATTCATTCTTTTAGGATGTGTTGGCCTCTCCAAAGAGTTTGGTTGTTAAATGGAGACACACGTATCTGTGTGTTTGTGTGCCAGTGTGCACACACACAGATTAACAAACCTTTTCTGTAAAAGTACAGATAGTTAATATTTTTGGTTTTCTGGGCCTTATGGTGTCTGTCTCATGTACTCAATTCTGTTGTTTGTATATATAAAGCAGTATAGAAAATATATAAACGAATGGGCATGGCTGTTTTCCAATATGATTTTATTTATGGGAACCTAAAATTCAGTTTCATGTAATGTTCATATGTCACAAAATATTACTCTTCTTTTGATTCTTTTCAACCATTTAAAAATGTAAAAGTAAGTCTTAGCTCACAAGCCGTACAAAAACAAGTGGTGGGTGCAATTCAGTCCACAGGCCACAGTTTGCTGACGCCTAGTACAATATATTCACTCACTAACACAGACAGTGTCATTCCATCTGTCACAGTGAGCTGTGAGGACAGCTCAGCTCTTCACATGCGAGCACAGTGCTGAATAAAAAAAACAGTTGTAGAAGGGGAGGGAGACAATGCAGGCAGTGAGATGTCCGTGATCAGTGAACTTATATTATATCCACAGGTCAGCACATTGCTTTTCAGCCTGGGCTGCATATTGGAATCACCTGCAGAGTTTTCAAACATGCGGATGCCTAGATCTCACACCCAGAGAGTCCAATGTCATTAGCCTAGGTATGGTCTGGACGTGAGGATTTTTAACAACTCCCCAGTTCTTTCTAATGTGCAGCCAAGGGTGAAGGCCACTCATTTCACGTAAGACTGTTGACAAAGACAGCATGTTAGGATCACCAAAGACTGGAAAGTTGAGCTATATTCAACTTTTCCCCCTTTTCTTTCTCATTTTTAATATCTTTCCCATTTCGCAGGCTCATCTCCCTTTCCATCTACAACCTCCCTTGCCCATCTTTCCTACATATTCATTTCAGATCTGAAATAACTAAAAGAAATCAAGAAAGCTCACCACCTGATCAAGAATCTCGTGCACCTTCTCTGTGTTGTGCTACGCACTAGCCTCATTGTCCCAGTGAGCTTTCATAACTCTCAGGTTGATGCTGCCTTAGGGAAGCACTCATTTACCATGTAGGCACAGGTTCAGCATTGTCAGCCACTACAGCAAGGTTGAATCCTGGGAAATTATTTCCTGGCTACAACTCCCGGGAGACTGTTATGTAAACCAGAAAGGCAACTCATTAAATTGCAGTCTCCATCCCCTATCCCGAATCCTCTATCTAGAAATGGATATATCTGGGATGCCATTATCAAGATTTGGGGGTCAGCAGCATAAAATTAGAGCTAACAAAACAGAAGGCTTTTAAGGTATATTTTATAAGCTAAAGTAAATTAGGCTCTTTCCTAACCTAAAAAATGTGTCTTTTAGTAACCCAGAATATCCAAGCTCCCCAGTGTCATATCGCCATACATGGGCCCTATTAGAATAATACAAATGTATCTCTTGCTTGCCAGTTTTCCTTTAACCACATTTTACCTTGAAGGTTTGTTGGCACTGATTTCTAATATGTCTTACTTAAATCAGTAACGTGATATCTGAATCAAAAATAGCTCTTTCGTTTATTTTAGTTTTATTGTATTTTTAATTAGCACATAATAATCATTCTTATTTATGCAGTACAGTGTGATGTTTCCATACATGAATACATTGTGTAATGACCAAATCAGGCTGATTAGCACATCCATCACCTCAATCCTTTACCATTTCTTTGTGCTGAGAACGTTGAAAATTCTCTCTTCTAGCTATTTCGAAATATACAATGCATTGTTGTTAATTGTATTCACCCTACTGTGCAGTAGTTGCAGTTAGGATGAAAAATAACTCTTTCTTAACTGACCTTGAAACTTCTCTACTTTAATTTAGACTTCAGAAAGCTTTTATCTTCTTCCTATTTAAGGGGCAAAGGTTCGTGTATTTTATGTCATATTTTACACAACACCTAAAAGAGTAGGCACCCAAATATTTATGATGATCTTCCTCATTACACTAAGCCTTTTCTTAGTGTAATCAACTAAAAGGAAAATATTTTTGAGAAGCTCACAGTAAATATCAGGGACAACTGTGAAAGCATATGTCATTTTTGAGATAATGCTGCTGGCAACAATAATTTCCAGTAGCTGACTTACAATCACAAGAATGTTTTTCTTATTATAGGATAGCCTCTTGAATGTCATCACCACAATTAATCAACTTCTGCTGGAGCTTCTAAATAAGTAGGATTTTTGGTTATAGCAAGGCTAATCCATGATGGAGACTGTCAAAACCACCTGGGTCTGGGAGGATCTTCAGCACAGACACAAGCAGAAATATCCACATGAACCCCTTTGGTTTATAACTTCTTGGCTCATTTCTGCAAAATTGAGCCCTAGCCTTTCTTTTATTTAAGGAGATTTTACCTAAAACAGTAGGGAGAGATATTTTTGTGATAATATT
Source organism: Cynocephalus volans (assembly GCF_027409185.1). Taxonomy (NCBI): domain Eukaryota; kingdom Metazoa; phylum Chordata; class Mammalia; order Dermoptera; family Cynocephalidae; genus Cynocephalus; species Cynocephalus volans. Next base: position 53,848,777 of record NC_084478.1, read on the forward strand.
TTTCTGAGAGTAGAGAACCTCTGGTCACAGCACAGCATCACTGGATAGGTCTCTAAGACACCCCCCCCCCTTTTTAATCAAAACATAATTGATTATACGTATTTGTGGAGTACACAGTTGCCTATCACTAGTTGTATACAATATGTGATGATCAAATCAGGAGGGTTGGCATATTTGTTATTACAAAATGTGCTCATTCTTTGTGTCTGTTAACTAATTTCTCCCTAACCTCCCTCCCCCTCTGCCTTCCCTCATTCTGATAACCACAGTTCTGTCATCTCCTTCTGAAAGTTCAATATAGTATTGTGTTTGTTCTTTGGCAGGTTATCCCAGTTGGTTAGAGTACGGCCTTATAACACCAAAGTCAAGGGTTCCGGCCCCTATACTGGCTAGCTGGCTGCCAGAAAAAGAAATCTAAGTCCTTTCTAAGTAGAACCTCTGAGATGACCAGAAACATTTGGAAAGGTGCAAATATGGTAAATTGTTGTCAAATGTAGAAGCATAGCACCTGAGGTAGGAGGGCTTGGGAAAATCACCCAAGGACTTAGAATTCCAAATTGTGTCAATCTATATTTAATCACAAAATGTTATTCTCTTGCCAGAATCAACAGACACGATCCTAGACCCATCCTAAGCTGAATGCATAGTATTATAATTTAATTAGAGTGCCAGTTCTAGAAAGAGAAAGCCAGGGACTCTATGTAGTATCAAGGAATCAAATATCAAGGAATATCACCCACAAAATTTTCATAATTCTCTTAATAGTTTTCCAAGAAAGTAACTTGAAGCTCTCTGCTCCTTTGATTATCTTCTTGATAGCTCATTCTATCAACGAAGAACCTGCCTGGTTGGAATGATTTGATCTAGGTGAAATGCTGAGTAAGCAGTGTGAGAAACTAGAATGGGCACAGGCTTTTGGTGGGTGGACAATACTGTTTTTATCCTAATGTTGTCATGTAATAACTGTGTGACAGCATTTTAGTGCAGTGGTGGTGTGGGGGTGGTGGTGTATATGTGTGTGTATGCACACACATGCATGCATACATGTATGGAATCATTATTTAATCCCTCCAAGACTCAGTTTCTTCTTTTTTTTTTTTTTTTTTTTTTTTGTCTTTTTTGTGACCGGTAAGGGGATCCCAACCCTTGGCTTGGTGTCGCCCACACCGCGCTGAGTGCACCGGCCATCCCTATATAGGATCCGAACCCGCAGCGGGAGTGTCGCTGCGCTCCCAGCGCCGCACTCTCCCGAGTGAGCCACAGGGTCGGCCCCAGTTTCTTCATCTTTAAAACAGAAATGTTAATACCTTTTTTACAGGGGTGTTGGGGGATGGGAAGTGGTTAACACCTAGAAAATACTCAGTAAATGCAGCCGCTATTCACATGATATTGAAAGTGGTGGTGGCTTCTGGACTCCGGCCCCAGGCAAACTCCCTGTTACTGGGAGGCAGATACCATCTCTGCGGCCACGAGTTTGGAAAAAAGCCTAACGAATTTCTGGTTGGGAATAGTGTGGTAGGAGAGTTCCCAGGTCCGCTTGAACCGGCCGGAGACCAGGCTGCAGGTGGGCGCTAGACTCGGTTTATACTGGGGGGATACAAAGGTGAACAAGACCCGAGAAAGATCTACATAGTGCTACAAAGGCACCCAGAGAGACCGGTCGTCTGTGCCCAGCAGAAACCTGGTAGACTTCCTGGGCGAGGCGGTGCCGAGCAGGGTCTTGAAGGCCCAGCTGATAGACGAGGGGTGCAGAAGACACGCCCCAGCCCAGCACAGTGCGCACAGAGTGGGGAGACGTGCGGCCAGGGAGGCGGAGACTCGACAGAAACCACACACCCGGTGGGGTCGCCACTGCACGATCTAACAGCCTGGGCCAGAGCACACGGAACAGGGAGAAGTCCTGCACGGGAAGTGAAAGCTCAACAGAGATCACACACCCTGTGGTACGTGATCCACCAGCCCAGCAGAGTCCAAGCTGACCAGAAAGGTGGCTCCCCGGAGAAGCCCAAGACCCGAGGCAACCACACACACAAGACACTAGAGGCCAACTGAGCAGTCACGGAGGGAGCCATATGAAATTGGCAACCACAGCAACATCCTAGTTAGTCATTAGTCTCAAACCGGTGAACTGTGAAACCCCCGGCCACAATGAATAAACACCAAAAAAAAGATACCAGAAATACAAAAAATCAAGAAAGTACACCACCAAAAGTTAATAAATCTCAAACTCTAGATCCTATAGAACAAGAAGCCCTTGAAATGACTGACAAGGAATTTCGAGTGATAATTCTAAGGAAACTGAATGAGATACAAGAAAACTCAGCTAGACATCATGATGAAATGAGGAAAAGTATACAGGATCTGAAAGAGGAAATGTACAAGGAAAGCAATGTCCTGAAAAAAAATGTAGCAGAACTTGCTGAACTGAAGAAGTTATTCAGCGAAATAAAAAACACAACGGAGAGTTTAACCAGCAGGCTTGTCGAAGTTGAAGAGAGAACCTCTGAACTTGAAGATGGGCTGTTTGAAATAACACAAGCAGACAAAAAGAAAGAAAAAAGAATCAAGGACATTGAAGAAAATCTGAGAGAGATATCAGACAACCATAAGCGATCAAATATCCGAGTCATGGGTATTCCAGAAGGGGAGGAAAACGGAGATTGCATTGAAAACATATTCAACAAAATAGTGGCAGAAAAATTCCCAGGTATAGAAAAAATCACAGATCTTCAGATCCAGGAAGCTCAACGATCTCCAAATGTATTCAACCCAAAAAGATCTTCTCCAAGACATGTCATAGTCAAATTGGCAAAACTCAGAGATAAAGAGAGAATCTTAAAAGCTGCAAGAGAGAAGCGTCAAATCACCTATAAGGGAGCCCCAATCAGGTTAACATCAGACTTTTCATCACAAACCCTAAAAGCTAGAAAGGAATGGGATGATATTTTCAAAATACTAAAAGACAAAGATTCCCAGCCAAGAATAATCTACCCTGCAAGGCTATCCTTCCGAAATGAGGGGCAAATAGTATATTTCTCAGACAAACAAAAACTGTGGGAGTTCACTACCACAAGACCACCCTTACAAGAAATCCTCAAGGGAGTACTGGGTTTCGTTCCTGAAAAATAACTACCACTGCCATAAAAACCCAAGAAAAATCAAAACCCGCTAGTATAATAAAAATGGCATTCATGAAGAGAAAACAAGCTAACAAAAACACTATCTACAACCTAAGGAACCAACAAACACAGAAAACAAACAGTAAATCAGAAAGCAAGGAACAAAAGACACCTAAGACAACCAAACAACCAATAAAATGCTAGGAATAAATGAACACCATTCAATAACAACTCTTAATGTAAAAGGCTTAAATTCCCCAATTAAAAGACAGAGACTGGCTGACTGGATCAAAAAGCAGGACCCAACTATATGCTGCCTACAAGAGACCCACCTCACCCATAAAGATTCACACAGACTAAGAGTGAAAGGATGGAAAAAGATTTACCATGCAAACAGAAAAGAAAAATGAGCTGGAGTAGCTATTCTTATATCTGACAAAATAGACTTTAAACTAAAAACTATAAAAAGAGACAATGAGGGACACTACTTAATGATAAAAGTACTGATCCATCAAGAAGACATAACAATCATAAATATGTATGCACCCAAGGTTGGAGCATCCAGATTTATAAAACCATCTCTATTAGACCTAAAGAAGGAAATAGACACTAATACCATAATAGCAGGGGACCTGAACACCCCACTGTCAATATTAGACAGATCATCTAGGCAAAGAATCAGTAGAGAAACACAATATCTAAACAAGACTCTAGACCAATTGGAATTGGCAGATATCTACAGAACATTCCACCCAACAACCTCAGAATATTCATTCTTCTCAGCAGCACATGGATCATTCTCCAGGATAGATCACATATTAGGTCACAAATCAAGTCTCAATAAATTCAAAAAAATTGCAATTATCCCATGTATCTTCTCAGACCACAAAGGATTAAAACTAGAAATTAATAACAAACGAAACTCTGGAAACTATACAAACACATGGAAATTAAACAGCATTCTACTTAATGACATATGGGTCCAAGAAGAAATCAAGCAGGAAATCAAAAAATTTCTTGAAACTAATGAAAACAATGATACATCATACCAAAACCTGTGGGATACTGCAAAAGCAGTATTGAGGGGAAAATTTATTGCATTAAACGCTCACTTCAGAAGAATAGAAAGATGGCAAGTGAACAACCTAACACTTCACCTTAAAGAACTAGAAAAACAAGAACAATCCAAACCTAAAGTTAGCAGACGGAAAGAAATCATTAAGATCAGAGCAGAACTGAATGAAATTGAAAACCAAAAAACAATTCAAAAGATCAACGAATCAAAAAGTTGGTTTTTTGAAAAGATAAATAAAATTGACAAACCATTAGCATGGCTAACAAAAAAAAGAAGAGAGAAGACTCAAATAACAAAAATTAGAAATGAAAAAGGCGATATTACAACTGATTCATCTGAAATGCAAGGAATCATTCGAGACTACTATAAACAACTATACGCCAACAAATTTGAAAATCTGGAGGAAATGGATAAATTTCTGGACACACACAAGCTCCCAAAACTGAACCGTGAAGACGTAGAAAATTTGAACAGACCAATAACAATAAAGGAGATTGAAGCTGTTATCAGAAGGCTCCCAACAAAGAAAAGCCCAGGACCAGATGGACTCACAGCAGAATTTTACCAAACATTCAAAGAGGAATTGACACCGATTCTTTACAAACTATTCCAAAAGATTGAAACGGACGCAAATCTCCCAAACTCATTCTATGAAGCAAACATCATCCTGATACCAAAACCAGGTAAAGATATAACCAAAAAAGAAAACTACAGGCCGATATCCTTGATGAATATAGATGCAAAAATCCTCACTAAATTACTAGCAAACAATACAGCAACACATACGTAAAATTATTCATCACGATCAAGTGGGATTCATCCCAGGGATGCAAGGATGGTTCAACATACGCAAATCAATAAATGTGATACACCATATCAATAAACTCAAACACAAGGACCATATGATCATCTCTATAGATGCTGAAAAAGCATTTGATAAAGTTCAGCACTCATTCATGACAAAGACCCTCTATAAGTTAGGTATAGAGGGAAAGTATCTCAACATAATTAAAGCCATATATGCCAAACCCACAGCCAATATCATCCTGAATGGGGAAAAGCTGAAAGCTTTTCCTTTAAGAACAGGAACTAGACAAGGATGCCCACTCTCACCACTCTTATTCAACATAGTGTTGGAAGTACTAGCCAGAGCAATCAGAGAAGAGAAGGAAATAAAGGGCATCCAGATTGGAAAAGATGAAGTCAAACTGTCCCTGTTTGCAGATGACATGATCCTATATATCGAACAGCCTAAAACCTCTACAAAAAAACTGCTGGAATTGATAAATGATTTCAGCACAGTAGCAGGATACAAAATCAACACACAAAAATCAGTAGCATTTCTTTTTTCCAATAGTGAACATGCAGAAAGAGAAGTCAAGAAAGCCTGCCCATTTACAATAGCCACCAAAAAAATAAAATACTTAGGAATTGAGTTAACCAAGGAGGTGAAAAATCTCTATAATGAGAACTACAAACCACTGCTGAGAGAAATTAGAGAGGATACAAGAAGATGGGAAGATATCCCATGCTCTTGGATTGGAAGAATCAACATAGTGAAAATGTGCATACTACCCAAAGTGATATACAAATTCAATGCAATCCCCATCAAAATTCCAAAGACATTTTTCTCAGAAATGGAAAAAACTATCCAGACATTTATATGGAACAATAAAAGACCACGCATAGCCAAAGCAATGCTGAGCAAAAAAAAAAAGCTGGAGGCATAACACTACCTGACTTTAAGCTATACTACAAAGCTATAATAACCAAAACAGTATGGTACTGGCATAAAAACAGATATACTGACCAATGGAATAGAATAGAGAATCCAGAAATCAACCCACACACTTACTGTCAGCTGATCTTTGACAAAGGCACCAAGCCTATTCAGTGGCGAAGGGACTGCCTCTTCAGCAAATGGTGCTGGGATAACTGGATATCCATATGCAGGAGAATGAAACTAGATCCATACCTCTCGCCGTATACTAAAATCAACTCAAAATGGGTTAAGGATTTAAATATACACCCTGAAACAATAAAACTTCTTAAAGAAAACATAGGAGAAACACTTCAGGAAATAGGACTGGGCACAGACTTCATGAATACGACCCCAAAAGCACGGGCAACCAAAGGAAAAATAAACAAATGGGATTATATCAAACTAAAAAGCTTCTGCACAGCAAAAGAAACAATTAAAGGAGTTAAAAGACAACCAACAGAGTGGGAGAAATTATTTGCAAAATATATATCTGACAAAGGATTAATATCCAGAATATATAAGGAACTCAAACAACTGTACAAGAAGAAAACAAGCAACCCGATTAAAAAATGGGCAAAAGAGCTAAGTAGGCATTTCTCTAAGGAAGATATCCAAATGGCCAACAGACATATGAAAAAATGCTCAACATCACTCAGCATCCGGGAAATGCAAATCAAAACCACATTGAGATACCATCTAACCCCAGTTAGGATGGCTAAAATCCAAAAGACTATGAACGATAAATGCTGGCGAGGCTGCAGAGAAAAAGGAACTCTCATACATTGTTGGTGGGACTGCAAAATGGTGCAGCCTCTATGGAAAATGGTATGGAGGTTCCTCAAACAATTGCAGATAGATCTACCATACGACCCAGCTATCCCACTGTTGGGAATATACCCAGAGGAATGGAAATCATCAAGTCGAAGGTATACCTGTTCCCCAATGTTTATCGCAGCACTCTTTACAATAGCCAAGAGTTGGAACCAGCCCAAATGCCCATCATCAGATGAGTGGATACGGAAAATGTGGTACATCTACACAATGGAATACTACTCAGCTATAAAAACGAATGAAATAGTGCCATTTGCAACAACATGGATGGACCTTGAGAGAATTATATTAAGTGAAACAAGTCAGACACAGAAAGAGAAATACCACATGTTCTCACTTATTGGTGGGAGCTAAAAATTAATATATAAATTCACACACACACACACACACACACACACACACACACACACACACAAACCGGGGGGGGGGGGGAGAAGATATAACAACCACAATTATTTGAAGTTGATACGACAAGCAAACAGAAAGGACATTGTTGGGGGGGGGAGAAGGGAGGGAGGTTTTGGTGATGGGGAGCAATAATCAGCCCCAATGTATATCGACAAAATAAAATTTAAAAAAAAAAAAAAAAAAGGTGGTGGTGGCTTGTAATGTCAATCAGGGCATATTTGATTTTGGTGGCTTCTGTGGTGCACAGCGTTGAAAAAACTCATGAGTTGTGGTTGATAGCTCCAATGGTCATTGCCTATTCGTTCTTCTGCCACATTTATATTCTGGTAATGATACATGCACCTTCAGACATTTTAAAAAATATCCTTCCTTTGTTCCATTTAGTCACTGCTCTAATCAGTTCAACTGTAAACCACAATCACTATTAACCATTGCTAGTGCACGTTACCAATAAGATGTTTACTGTTATAGGTGCACTTATAACTTATTAAAGTAGTAATTGAGAGAGTGAAACTCATACGGCCTTATATTTGACCACTTAGCATATTTTGTGTTCATTGAGGGTAAGGAATAAATAAAGAACAAACACTTCTCTTAAATTTATCAAGACTTATTTTTACTTATAAAGCTCCATTAAATAATAAAATTGTGGTCACTTCAAGGGCGGGAACTGTGTTTTTTTTATCTTTATTGAATGGAATTGGATTATTTTAGCAAACATGAAAGTGATTCAAACCATTTACCAAATGTCATTATTTTTATACCACATTTATTAAATGTGCACCATGAGTCAGGCACTGAAATAACACAGAGAAATGAAATATAATTTAGAATCTTTCATTAAACTTGTACTGAATGGCTTCTTTGCACCAAGGTGCTATGAAGGTGCTGAAGATATCATGGTAAATATGACATAGCAACTGAGTGGAGCTGAAGTTGACAAGGTCTGTGCTGGACAGAAAAGGTCTAATGGGGAAAGTCAGATATCCATCCTTGCATCTGGCCTTGAAGGATGGAGAAGATTTTCATAGAGAGTAGCCAAGAGGGCATATCAGGTGGGGAGAAAGTGAGCAAAGGCCTTAGAAGTAGAAGTGAACATGTCAGATTGAGAGGATAGTAAGGGACCTAGACTGGCTGGGAGAATGATGGTGAGCAGTGGGAAATGAATGAAGTTGGAAAAGTAAGGTGAAGTTCAATCACAGAGACCCAAGTGACTGCTTTTATGCCAGTACCATGCTGTTTTGGTTACTATTGCTTTGTAATATAATTTATAGTTGGATAGTGTTATGCCTCCAGCTTTATTTACTTATTTATTGCTCAGGATTTCTTTGGCTATTCAGGGTCTTTTGTTGTTCCATATAAATGTCTGGATTGCTTTTTCTATTTCTGTGAAGAATGTCATGGTATTTTGATGGGAATGGCATTGGATTTATAGATTGCTTTGGGTAGAATGGACATTTTCACAATGTTAATTTTTCCCATCCAAGAACATGATATGTCCCTCCACCTTTTTGTGTCCTCTTTAATTTCTTTCAGTGGTGTTTTGTAGTTTTCAGTGTAGAGATATTCACCTCCTTGGCTAAATTGATTCCTAAGTATTTTATTTTTTTGGACGATTATTGTAAATGGGATTGCTTTCTTGATTTCTTTCTCTGCTAGTTCATTACTGGAGTATTAAAATGCTACTGATTTGTGTGGGTTGATTTTATACCCTGCAACATTACTGGAATTTCTGCCATTTACAGCAACAGGGGTGAGTCTGGAGAAAATTATGTTAAATGAAATAAGCCAGACAAAGAAAGAGAAATACCACACCTTCTCATTTATACCTTTGTGTTATGCCAATATCATCCTGAATGGGGAAAAATTGAAAGCTTTTCCCTTAAGAACAGTAACAAGACAAGGACCCACTCTCACCAATCCTATTCAACATAGTGTTGGAAGTACTAGCCAGAGCAATCAGGGAAGAGAAGGAAATAAAGGGCATCCAGATTGGAAAAGATGAAGTCAAACTGTTCCCGTTTGCAGATGATATGATCCTATATATAGAACAGCCTGAAGACTCCAAAAAAAAAAAAAAAAAAACTTGTAGAGTTAATAAATTATCTCAGCACAGTTGCAGGATACAAATTCAACATGCAAAAATCAGTACCATTTCTATACTCCAACAATGAGCTAGCAGAAAAAGAAGTCAAGAAGCTAGCCCATTTACAACATTCACCCCCCCAAAAAAAAATCTAGGAATAGAGTTAATCAAGGATGTGAAAAATCTCTATAATGAGAACTACAAACCACTGCTGAGAGAACACAATCCCCACCAAAATTCCAATGACATTTTCCTCAGAATGGGAAAAAGCAATCCTAACATTCAATGGAAGAACAAAAGACCACAAATAGTCAAAGCAATCCTAAGCCAAATAAAAAATAAAAAAATAAAGCCAGGCATAACACTACTTGACTTTAAACTATACTACAAAGCCATAGCAACCAAAACAGCATGGTACTGGTATAAAAACAGACAAACAGACAAATGGAATAGAATAGAGAATCCATAAATCAACCCATGCACCTACAGCCATCTGATCTTTGACAAAGGCAGCAAGACTACACACTGGGGAAGAGACTACCTCTTCAGTAAATGATCCTGGGAAAAGTGGGCATTCATATGTAAGAGAATGAAACTAGACCGGTACTTCTCACCAAATACCAAAATCAACTTAAAATGGATTAAAGAACTAAAAATACATCCTGAAACAATAAAACTCCTTAAAGAAGATATAGGGGAAACATTCCAGGAAGTAGGATTGTGTACAGACTTTATGAATACAACCTGAAAAGCACAGGCAACCAAAGGAAAAATAAACAAATGGGATTATATCCAACTAAAAAGCTTTTGCACAGCAGAAGAAACAGTTAACAGAGTGAAAAGACAAAATACAGAGTGGGAGAAAATATTTGCAAAATACACATCTGACAAAGGATTAATATCCAGAATATGTAAGGAACTCAAACAACTTAACAGCAAAAAAAATTTTTTAAAGTAATAAAAAGTAATCCAAAAAATGGGCAAAGGAACTGAATTGGCATTTCTCAAAGGAAGATATATGAATGGCCAACAGACACATCAAAAAATGCTCAAGATCACTCAGCATTTGGGAAATGCAAATCAAAACCACTTTGAGATACTACCTCACCCCAGTTAGGATGGCTAATGTCCAAATGACTGAGAATGACAAACACTGACAAGGCTGTGGAGAAAAAGGAACCCTCCTACACTGTTGGTGAGACTTCAAAATGGTGCAGCCTTTATGGAAAATGGTATGGAGGTTCCTCAAACAATTACAGATAGATCTACCCATATGACCCAGCTATTCCACTGTTGGGTATATACCCAGAGGATTGGAAATCATCATATCGAAGGGATGCCTGTACTCCCATGTTTATTGAAGCGCTATGTACAATAGCCAAGAGTTGCAACCAGCCTAAATGCCCATCAACAGATGAGTGGATAAGGAAAATGTTGTATATCTACACAATGGAATACTACTCTGCATAAAAAAAAGAAATACTACCATTCATAGCAACATGGATGGACTTAGAGAAAATTATATTAAGTGAAATAAGTCAGGCACAGAAAGAGAAATACTGCATGTTCTCACTTACTTGTGGGAGCTAATATAAATAAACAAATAAATATACAAACAAACGGGGAGTAAAAAGAAAGAAAACACAACAATCACAACAGTTCCTTGAACTTGTTAAGACAAATGAACAGATATGATGTTGATGGGGGTAGGTGGAGAAAGGGGGAGAAAGGAGAAATTGTTAAAGGGACACGAAAATCAACTACACTGCATATTGATAAATTAAAACAAAAAAATAAAATTTGATATTGATATTTCTAAAAAAATAACTGGGTGCTAAGAAGGAAAGAAGGAAGGAGGGAAGGAAAAGAAAGAGGAGAGGGGAGGGGAGGAGAAGAGAGGGGAGAGAAGAGAAGAGCAGAGCAGAGCAGAGAAGAGAAGAGAAGAGAAGAGAAGAGAAGAGAAAAAATAGACCACAACAATTTGTTGGACTTTCAGAAGGAGAGAACAAACCTAAGGTTACTAGAGGTGGGGGACAGGGAGGGAGGGGGTTTGGGGAGTAATAGGTTGGGTAAAGGGCATAAAGAAAAATCATAATTTGTAATAAAGGATATGCAAATAATAATAATAATAATAACAACAATAATAATAAAATCACAAAGACCCTAGAGTCAGGCAAATGGGGTCAGACCTCATGAGCCTGTGAAGGAGGAGAAGGATGACATGAGAGTTGCTGAGCAGTTCCAGTGTGGCTCTTGTGAACTTGGTGTGGCTCATGTGTTCTCATTGTTTTCCTTGTAAGCTTTTCCCTGCCTATGTCTTTGGTCTCTGCCCCGTTTCTGTGTTAAAGCCAGAATATGCTTTTTCATTTAGGGGGAGCATTGGTTCATCAGATCTCAATGACCAGGAGGCTGGTCCTGGGACCCCCAAGAGCAGCCGGAGCAATGGGGTTACCCCAGTCACTCAGAGATCACCTGCCCCCAGCACACGAAGCGTGACCTCAGTCAGCTGTAGAGTAAGTACACAAACGTGAAGGGACATCCAGCCTCTGGGAATCAACCTCACCACCACGGCATGACTGGGTTTGAGCTCTCTGTGTCTCGGAGCATGTGATTTATGCTTTTTAATGGTAGAAGCTTCTTTTATCAGGACTGAACCTCCTGCATCCTTAGCTCCTGGTAGGAAACCCAAAGTGGAAAAGGAAGGATCAGGCTCAAAGGTGGTATTTGCATAATGGGGGTTTAATTGGCTATATGGTTTAAATGAACATAAAGAATTTTTAGAAGGCTGTAGTTTTGATGCTCCATGTTACTTCTCAGAGAAGATATTCCTAAGTTCACTGCACTAAAACTTTTCCAAACTGTTAAGTCTGGAAAAGTAGAACCCTGAAATTGTCTTATAGTTTTCTTTCCTGTACATCTGTTAAAATGAGTTGTCAGCACATAATGAAGACTTAAATTGCATTTATATATCTGTATATATAACTATATATATATATATATATATGATAAATTACATTTTTATTGGTTTTCTTTTTTAAGGGAGAAGATGGAGAAAGTATTTGGAGGGAATTGTTTTCCACTAAATATTTTGTTGGAAGTCATTCTTGGAATGAATTAGCATATACTAGATTTACTTTGTTTAAGCAGGAAACTCCATACATATTGCTGGCATCTATATTTAAGAAATCTTTATATACGAACCACAGTTCTTCGACTCAGCCAATATTTAATGAGGGCCTACTATATGCCAGGCCCTGTTCAAGCAAAGATTTGAAGGAAGTGAAAGAATTATCCATGCAGATGTTTGGGGCAAGGTGTTCCTCCAGGCAGAGACAACATTGATATTTGGCAGGTACACGTGGAAAGGCCACTCTACTTAATGGCTGGCCTCCACCTTGCACAGTCAGTGCCCTTGCTCAGCCAGTTTCTAAAATATTTTTAATGCCTCTGGAGGAACACCCAGTGCAAAGACCCTGAGGTGGGAGTATGGCTGGTGTGTTCAAGGAAAAGCAAGGTGGCCATATAGCTGTTGTGAGTGAACAAAGGGAGGAGAAGTAGGCAATGATTTCAGAGAGATCATAGGGCCGAGTAGGGCCTTGAAGACCACTGTATGCTCTGTGGCATTTACTCTGATTAAGAGGGGGGAAGTTGGAGGGTTTTGAGCAAAGCAGTAACATGATGTGCCTTCTGTTTAAGTAGGATCTGGAGGCTGTGCTGAGAAGCAGCTGTAAGCAGCAAGAATGGAAGCCAGGAGACCAGTTAGGAGACCATTGACATACTCCAGGCGAGAGCCTGGGCTTTGGAACAGAGAGATAGCAGTTGGAAGTGCTGAGCAGTCAGATTCTGTACATATTTTTAAGGAAGAGCCAAAAGGCATTCCAACAGATTGAATAATAATAATAGATTTGTTTAAACACTTATAGCCTAAGTTGTACTTGCTGATAAGATAAAAGGCATATTTAAAACGTCATAAATATTTATGCTGAGCTCAGCAAGCAGATTCTGTTCAATAGCCAGAAAAGTGCATAGCTGATGATTATGCTCACTTCTTTGGCTGCCTAACAAGGAATGATATTGAAAATATTTAGCAACTGGTATGTCAGGGACACTGAGCAATCAGAACATACACTGGCACAAGGCTGGGACAGTATTCTGGGGGCCCTTCCGTGCCATGCATCAACCTGGATTGTAGGAAGACCTCAGGCTGTGGATGAGGAGGAGAATGGGGAAGGTGGAGGTGGACTGGGAGCAGTGCTGTTTAGCAACTGATAACAGAAGTATTTAAAAAATTTTCACAGCTAGTGCATCTGTCCCAGTGGGTAGCAGCTGACTGTCAGTTCAATAACCAATAAGTCAATCAAGATTATTCTTAAGACACGGATAATCTTCCCAAGTACTAGTTGAGATTATTAGGTGGAAAATCACCCTTGACATGTGCTAATACCCTCAAAATTAACATCCCCTACATGCATATTCCTTTATTAAATAATACCTGTATCTCCCCCACAGAAATTCCCTGCAGTTCAATTGAGTATATGTACATGTATATAGGCAATTCCCATGTTGATCTCACTCTTGTAGCTGGTCTAAGCTGGTCTTTTCTAAGAGAAGAAGAGAGACAAAGGGAAGTATTTTCTATTGAATAAAAATAAGACAGCACAGTAGTTTATGAAGCACGTTTGCTCTTTAATGATGAAGGGAAGAAAGATATAGAGTTAGATGATGATCAAGTTAACAACTTCTCAGTTTCTCCTATTTATTAGCATTTCTTTGTTTTCATCTTCTTTTCTGCTTTAGCATGTAAGAAGTAAGTTTTTAAAACAGAAAACTTTTAAAGCCTGCAAGTCTCTAACCTATCCTCTGCTATGATGTTAATTTTAGGCTTTATATCCTGAACCTATAGGACACATATTGCATGTTAATGACTATACAATATTAATTGGCTTATTAGTGTGCAATATTAATGATACTCTGAGATCACCTGTAAGAAAATTTGCCATCAACATAACTACTAATACAGAATTTGGTCTTGCTTCGTTAGAGGACTACATGTGTGAACAACTTTTTGAAGAGGTGTTGAAAACTGACCTAAACTAATTTATCCCCTTGAACTCTGTCATACTCTTTTGATAAACCCTAATAGTTTATGGCAATTAGAAGAGTTAGGAGCTATATACCTCCTGCTACAAGTATTATGTGTTGGAGAATAATCAAAGACTAAAAACAGTCTGTATTGAAGCTGAACTGATTAGCATGCTGAGAAAGTGAGAGTCATGTCTCTTCGGAGTGAGTTCATCAAAGTGTCCCTGAATGTCTAAGATGTGGGCCACAAAGAGGCAATTCCTTCCTATAGGACTTTCAAAGGCACTTTGTGATTTTCAAAGGGACAGTTGAAGGGACAATTGAAAAGTCTCTTTTAGGTTTGATCATTATCATACCATGATGTCATTTGCATGGACATTTAACCTCAGCCCAATTCTCAAAAGCTCCAAAATTTGTTTTTAATGCTCAAGCAAGCATGGGGTGATGCAGTTGGCAAGCCCCTATGGGCATGGGCAAAGCTGGGACAGAGTTTTCTTTATCATATGTTTCAATGAAAGCAAGGCTCAGACTGGACTCCACCACATTTACAAGCATATGAGCAAGCAGGTACTCCAAAAAACTAACCATTCCTGTAAGCTGGTGAAGTCCCCACTCTTTACCCTTTTATGATAATGTAAGTGCCATGCATAAAAGTTTTGCTACAACATAGGTATAACCAACCATATTCTGATCAGCCAGCATTCTAGATGGAAAAGGTGTCATGGTCTTCTGTTAAATGGGGGTGGAGGTGGTGAAGGGTTGTTGAGGACAGGGAATGTTGAGAGTGGGGCCAAATATAGGACCAAACAGAGTCCTAAGCCTGAAAGTGTGAAGCTTGCCAGATTCTCACATAGTTCATATAAGCTTGGGAGTACCTGTTTTATCTATCTTGCTATCCATGTATTAGAACACTCACTAATTTTGTAAATGAAACATTATTCAAACACCTTTTGTGCTAATTAACAATCCTCTTGGAATAGATTTTAGATAGCAATTATTGATAGTAAGTTTTAGAGTTATAAGTTTAGAGTTATCCTGATGAGGGTCCTTCAGATGTCACTTAGCTCCTCTTAAAGAGTGATACACATAAATGTTTATACTGAAATATATTTATATGGAAGGACTTTAAAGTAAATTGCAGTCAGTATAATCTTTTTTCATTTTTACTTTGTGGGAAGGAGCGTGGTTTTGAAAATTCCATGTGTTTGACTGCCATTGAAAGCACATCTGAGGGACTCACAAAGAGTCATCACAGAAACACTTCAGGCACACCTTCCATAGCGGTGTGTGGGGCCTCTCTCTCCTCAGGTGCGTATTTACAGCATGCTTACTCTGTTGAAAAAATGACTTAATGAGAAGGAATTGACTGCTCTGTGTGGTGTTAAATGGATGTTTCATGCCTTAGAAAATAATTGTCCATTCTTTAACCTACAGTGGTAGGCCCACTAAGTGAGAACTGCTTGAAGGTGGACCCAGGTGATATTTTGGGCCTCTTGCATTCATGAAAAATCCGTTTATTGAGTGTATACCCTTGCTAGGCATCATTGCCAAGTTTCAGAGTTATACCAGAATATCAATATAGGAATGTAGGATACGTTATATGTGACAGATAAGACCACTTGCTCAGAGTTCAAGGAAGTGGTACTTCAATTGATATGGTGGTCTGAAGTTTCCTTTATCCAGACAAATAAATCATTTTGTCGTTTAAATAAGGAGTTATTTGCAAGCAGCATCAAGGTATTAATAATTACCCCTTTCATTTTTATGGTACATTCAAATATATCATTTTACTTCATTATCACAACAATCCTCTTCAACAGGTATTATTTATGATAAAATTTACTTACCTATGAATAAGGAAACTCTTTAGAGGATTTGTCATGATTATGAAATTTGTATCCTATATGTAGAATTACGATCACGATGAAATCCTCAACATTAAAAAGTTACCTGTTACGGAATTCAATTCACCAATTTGACCTGCATTTTATGTCAAATATGAAAACACAGTGAATTCTCTAAATGTTGAAATCAAAAATGGTTAAGGTTTTATTATTTTCCAAGCTTAAGGGACTATTCTAAGAGTTTTTAAAATCTAGGAGCAAAGCAGAAGCCTTAAGCAGCTTAAAACTTAGCATTTTGTGGTAGAGCATTTAATCTCCTGTAATTAAAGGAGAAATGAACACATATGTGTTAGTAATTCAGTCCAAGGCAGTTTCCAAAATACTATAAAAAATGAAAGCATGTTGACATAAACGGCATGAAGTCACTGATTCTGACTGTTGCTTGCATGATATTACATATGCTTTCTGCCTAAAAAGAATTGGAATAAAGGTGAAACATTTGCAATGAAAAATGAAAACTTCTAACAAAATAAGCTGATTCACATCTTTCTTTTTCTTTTCTTTCCTCCAGACCGGAGTCGATCTGAGTTAGATTTGAGTGAGTCATTTACAGATGACTTGGAAGATACTGTAAGCCTAAGAAGCAAGTCTGTCCCTGGAGCTTTAGACAAAGACTTGGTAAGTTGATGTGGAAGAGTCCAATGATCATAAGAAAAGAGGGCACAATCCTGCTCCAAGCAGCTCTTCTTTTAGGTGAGGACGAGTTGAGAGTAAAGTGAACATATGCAATATATCTTCCTGTTAGTCTTTACAGTCAACATATAAAAGCAACTGAAGGCATAATTTAGAAAAGGTAACCGTAATCAGGTCAATAAGCAAAGATTGTCTCTAAGAACACACCTGCTAGGGATTTCAATTCCTGGCTAAAGGCTCACCACTTAATCTAAACCTAGGAAACCAGGGATCCCAACATTTCCTAAACCAAATATTACTAGACTGTATATTCTACATGAACACTTCTATATCTCATCTTACTCCCAATAAACTGCCTTCTTAATTGCAACTAAATTATGTAAAATTTAATGTGTCAGTGAACTCATTTATAAAATGAGAAGGTTAACTTAGATTATTTTTAAAGTTCTTTCCTGCCCTAATATTCTGGTATTCTGATTTCTGTAATTGCTATAATAAAATTTGAACTTCTTGGAAGAAAGATCTAACACAAATGTTAAATGGTATTAATAGTTTTGCCAAAGAAAACCAGGAAACAGAGTACTAAAACTAAATATTATTTATTATAGTATAAAAAACTGGGAAAATACTTTAAAATCCACTCCGAAAAAGGAGAGTAGGCAATGGGATCAAATGGTTTCAATGCTTACTTGCACCCAACCTTTAAAAAACTGCTAATTGTAATGTTATTAAACTATTCCTGATCTTAGAAAACTATGAAAATCTTGTGAGCTTATCAGTGAGAAAAAGTGAGTAAACTAATATAATAATAAGCAAGTCTTGAAAAAGTACTTCACAAAATAGGAAATTCAGTTGGCCAATGATCACAAAAAGGTGCTCAACTTAGTAATAAGGGAAGTGCAAATTTAAATCATGAAGATTTTAAACATATACTGGATTGACAAAAATGAAAAAAAATCGGACAGTAACAACTGTTTGCTGACAAGGATATGGAGCAAAGGGAGCTTTCATACACTACTGGTTAGACTGTAAATTGTTATAACTACTTCTGGAAGTTTGACATTATCTTAAAAATAATACAAATAAGCTTGTAGAGATGTGCGCCCTGTGACTTGACAATCCCTCTCACTGGTATATACCCAAGTGAATATGCTCTAGTGTGTGTATGTGCAGCAAGATACATATTCAGGAAAATTCATACCAGTGTTGCTCACAAAAAAAAAAAAACAAATCTGGAAATAACCCAAATATTTAGCAACAAGAGATCAAGCGTGTGATATCATCCAATGGAATATTAAATAACAATAGAAATAAACAAACTACAATAACATGCAACAATGTGATGAATTTTAAGGCAATAAAATTGAGCAAAAGCGGCAGACACAAAGGAATATATAACATTTGATTCCATTTACATTAGGTTTAAAAACAGACAAAACAAAATCATATTGTTTACGGATGTATGCTTAGGTAGTAAAACTGTAAACAAAACCAAGGATGTGATTACCACCAGAGTTAAGATATTAATTATTTTGTGGAGGGCAGAAGGGTTTTTGATATGGGCAGGACACACGGGGGCTTCTGCTTGATCACTCTATATTTTTATTATACTGTACATCTGTTTTATGCATGTTTTTATATGTTATATTTTATAATAAGGATTTTTAAAAGAAAAATCACAGAACTATATATATAAAATAATCCCAATTTGTAAAACAATGGTTAAAAGAAATCTGTGTATGTCTACTCAGATTTGTATGTGTCTATTTTTATATGATTTTTTCACATAAACAAGGAGAAAAACATGGAATGTAATATGTACAGCAGGTGATATATATTAGTTTCATTTAAGCTGAAAGAAGGGGTAGGGAGGAGAGGACAAGCAAAAAGAAACGTGTCCATAGTAAAAAACAGAATGCACGATATAATCCATTTATGTATGTACGTGTGTATATGTATTTACAAGTATATACACACAAACACGATACATAACATCGAAATATTGGGATTTGGTCATTAATGTATTAATGGGAAATCTAAGTTTTTTAATCTATATTTGTCTATATTGCTTGAAATTTTTTACTGTAAAAATTTTTACAGGAAAAAGAAAGCTATTTTATCATGAAGGAGAGAAAGAAGTGGTGGAAGAAAAGTAGAATATGGGATTTGGTATGAGAGTTCAGTGTCTAATTTTTCTTTTGGAGAGATTTTTTAGATGTACTCCTATTTCCCCATCTTGGCAGTGTATATGTGAGTGTACATACACACAGAGAGACCCAATATTAAAAAAGAAAAATTAAAAATAAGTTAAGTACATTGGCCAAAGTGAATCACCTTAGAGGTCAAGGAAGTAGGAATTGAATCCAGGTCTACATGATTACAAATTTCACACTCTTTCCGTAAAGCAAGCACCATGAGGAAGCAGAGCCTGCCCTCCACTCCCCACCCCTGCCTACCCTTCTGATGCTGTAATTCAGGTTGACTGGAGGGAAAAAGAGAAAAACCTAGAAATAGTTGATTTCTAGATATTTTTATCTGATCTTCAGGTATTTGTGAAAGAAAGTGATTTTTCAAATGAATAGACTTTCTAGGAAAGAAAGAAAGTAAACCACTGATTTTTTCCCTCCTTTCTTAGGACTCCTTGCAAGACACTGAGGGAGAAGGCATTGACGACTTAGCATCCTCCCAGTTTTCTGCAAACACCCACAGTCTGGCAAGTGGCATGTCAACTGTAAGCAGTTCTCTAGCACAAAGTTTTTCCTCTTGTTAATTTTCTGTGCATTTCCATAGGAGATATGAATGTTTCTGGGAAAATCGGTGACAACAAGTTAAAAGTCGTTGTAGGCTCCTGCTTGCCCTTTGCCCACAGAGTACTTTTCAATCTAATTTTTGTGGACTTTTTCTGAGACTCCTAATTCCTTCCTTCTCTTTCCACAGTCCTTGCCCACGTTTTGAAATGTCTTCAACTCCTAGTTCATGTCTAGTCAACTCAAGCCTATAAGTTATTTCAATTATCTGCTGACAGATTTTCCTAACACTGTTCTATCAACTCCCCAATCGTCCTCTGCACTGCTGCCAGTAATTTTCCTAAAACACACACCCAATCAGGTTTCTCTCTTACTCAAAACACATTCATAGCTTCCCACTGCCCATAGAATAAATCCCTTTATGACTTTAGTGTTCAAGGCCTTCCTTGAGATGAAGGCTTTAGGGTCTCCTGTGTCCTTGTATCTATCTGTGTGCCTGTAAGTCTTTTTCTTTGCTTCTCTGATTTCTGTTGTTCTAATACCCTTCTTCTTTTGATCTTTGGACAACTTTCTTAAAGAATTCTCAAGCAGGCTCTGACAGGAAGTGGACCTACCTAAATGTGCCTGATGCTGACTCAGACACTGTGAGTTTTCAACCTTCCCTTTTTCTTCTTTCCAACCATACCTTACATATTTAGTGATTTGGGAAATATGATTAGGTGGGTGATTCTTTCAGCATTTTTCTTTTTCTGGCTTATGCACAATTAACCAAAGTTTCTCTTTTAAAAGTTCAATGAGGTTATCAGAACCCAAGTATTCTAATTCATTAAACATTAGAATCTTAGTGCCAGTCAAAAGACACATGGTCCAAAACGATTTACCATTAACAAGACCTTTGGAGTAAACATCTCTATTTTAAATCACAGCCTTGGCTTGGTTGAGAGCATAAAATTTAATTAGTAGTAAAATTGCCATAACTGCCTTAATTTCTCTCAAGCCTCAGCATTTGTGGATTCTTAAATTTCCTTCTACCCCTAGGGGTCCCCTGCTTACAGAGGACCCTCTGAAAATGTGGCTGAAGAAGGCATGTGGTGTACACACAAGTCAGTGATAAAAGAGGGTAATGAGGTATGGTGGGGTGGTCCTCAGACCAGAAACCTGCAGATAGTGCTTTATGTCTTGGCACTGCCAATAATTATTGTGAGCTAGAGTTTTCTTATGTGTAACATGAGGGGGTTGGGGCTTATTCTTGAAGCCCTTGATATTCAAAGCATGGTTCTTGGACCAGTAACATTGTATCATCTGGGACAGAGACTCCAAAACTTTCTCAGTTCAGTTCACATAGCCCCTAATGTCTCAGTAATTCTTTCATGGCGCTCCTAGGTCAAAAGTAACACCTGACTAGTCCATTTATCACGTAGTTAGATCCAAACAATTCAATAAGCACTTGCATCCTAACAACTTAGTAGCCATTTGAAAAATAATACAGGTAAATTGAAAGAACAACAGTATTTTTGTTTCATTCTTAAATAGCCCCTATTACTTACTAGTAGGATATGTTGAGCAGTACACAATTTCTCAAATCTTAGAATTGATTGGACATCATCATTTTCATTTCCCATTGGACGGGAAAGTCTAAGCTCCCTTTGTACTCACCGTAGTCCTTGCTTCCCAGTGATTCACAGAAGAGGGGTTTTGATACTTTATTTTTTATCTATTTTTATTTATTTATTTATTTATTTATTTATTGGCGACTGGGATCTGAACCTGTGACCTCAGTGTTATGAGCTAACTGGCTAGCCCCTTTGCTTCTTCTTCTTCTTTTTTTTTTTTTTTTTTTTTAGAAGAGGGGTTTTGAAACTACTGAGTCATTCATGAAAGCCTTCCAGGTGGTCTTTTTTGACAGTTGTGTTACTAAGATACAGAGTTTTCGCTTCTAGCACTAAAGGATAATTTCGTTATATTTAATTTAAAATATCTTATGTCATTAGTGTCTTGTCAAAAATCTCATTCATTCTGGTAGATTTGGGCTGTTTTTATTTTTAATTATTATATTGATTGGTTGATGTGTGCTTTTATTGTTTAGCATTATATTTTGTGGGCTGCTATTTTACAGAGATTTACAAAGCCGTGGTCTTACACTACCTGTGTGGCCACACAGCTGCTCAGTCGGGGAGAGGGGAATCATGGCGGCTGTGGGTATATGATGTTCCTTTGGCATGTCCTGTTAAAGCTGCAGCTGTGGCTCCCCAGAGACTGATGGAATGTTCCCTGCGGGTGTCAGAGAAAGGAGCTTTGTGGCTCCTGCTAGCAGCGAATATGAGATGAGCTTTTCTTTGTCCTGATTAATGTATTCTAGACCTTGAAGTAGACTGAATTTGAAAAAAGAGAAAGCTCCTTATATATTCTGGATATTAATCCTTTGTCAGATGTATATTTTGCAAATATTTTCTCCCACTCTGTTGGTTGTCTTTTAACTCTTTTAATTGTTTCTTTTGCTGTGCAGAAGCTTTTTAGTTTGATATAATCCCATTTGTTTATTTTTCCTTTGGTTGCCCGTGCTTTTGGGGTCGTATTCATGAAGTCTATGCCCAGTCCTATTTCCTGAAGTGTTTCCCCTATGTTTTCTTTAAGAAGTTTTATTGTCTCAGGGTGTATATTTAAATCCTTAATCCATTTTGAGTTGATTTTAGTATACGGTGAGAGGTATGGATCTAGTTTCATTCTCCTGCATATCGATATCCAGTTATCCCAACACCACTTGCTGAAGAGGCAGTCCCTTCCCCAGTGAATATATAAGGAACTCAAACAACTTTACAAGAAGAAAACAAGCAACCCAATTAAAAAATGGGCAAAAGAGCTAAGTAGGCATTTCTCTAAGGAAGATATCCAAATGGCCAACAGACATATGAAAAAATGCTCAACATCACTCAGCATCCGGGAAATGCAAATCAAAACCACATTGAGATACCATCTAACCCCAGTTAGGATGGCTAAAATCCAAAAGAGTATGAACGATAAATGCTGGCGAGGCTGCGGAGAAAAAGGAACTCTCATACATTGTTGGTGGGACTGCAAAATGGTGCAGCCTCTATGGAAAATGGTATGGAGGTTCCTTAAACAATTGCAAATAGATCTACCATACGACCCAGCCATCCCACTGTTGGGAATATACCCAGAGGAATGGAAATCATCAAGTCGAAGGTATACCTGTTCCCCAATGTTCATCGCAGCACTCTTTACAATAGCCAAGAGTTGGAACCAGCCCAAATGCCCATCATCAGATGAGTGGATACGGAAAATGTGGTACATCTACACAATGGAATACTACTCAGCTATAAAAACGAATGAAATACTGCCATTTGCAACAACATGGATGGACGTTGAGAGAATTATATTAAGTGAAACAAGTCAGGCACAGAAAGAGAAATACCACATGTTCTCACTTATTGGTGGGAGCTAAAAATTAATATATAAATTCACACACACACATACACACATACACACACAAACCGGGGGGGGGGGGAAGAAGATATAACAACCACAATTATTTGAAGTTGATACAACAAACAAACAGAAAGGACATGGTTGGGGGGGAGGAGGGGAGGGAGAAGGGAGGGAGGTTTTGGTAATGGGGAGCATTAATCAGCTACAATGTATATCGACAAAATAAAATTTAAAAAAATAAAAAGAAAAAAAAAAAGAGAAAGCTTCAGGGATGGGGAGGGGAGGTGGGATTGGAAATGTCTCAGTGACCCTGTATTCATTAGAAGTGACTTAACAAAAGATATTCACTAATCCAAAAAGTCAGTGCTTCCCCTCTCAGCAAGTCTCCTGCCTTCCTTACTAATGGTATTAGATCTGTTGTCTTTCCTCAGGCTGGGATTTTATATACCAGCAAAATGAGCAAAACAAGTGACTTTTGCTTTCTTTCATCACCCTAGACTTCTGTGTTCATTATAAAGAACAGGAATAGTAACTGAATAAAGGGGTGGATTCTATGAAGAGATCACTGGAATAACACTGGACACCTTCCTTTTTTTAAATCTTGTTTATTCCAGACCAGCCTTAACAGCATGATGAGTGTTTACAGTGAAACAGGAGACTATGGCAACGTGAAGGTCAGTGGTGAAATCCTTCTCCACATCAGCTACTGCTACAAAACCGGCGGGCTCTACATTTTTGTCAAGAATTGCAGAAATCTGGCCATAGGAGATGAAAAGAAACAGAGGACAGATGCGTAAGCACATGACATGTCCCTCAGACTATTTCAATCGCTGCCTTCTTTGTACGTGTGTTTCTCTTTCAGAAGAGTCTTTAGCATTCCTCTTGATTCAGAGCCTTTTCAGAGAATTGATTTTCACTTTCCTCCTACATCACACTTCTAAATACTCTCTGACTGCATGAATAATGGTTGTGTCATTGGTTACCTGATTTTTAAAAGGCCATTACTCAACATGATTCAGGACTGTCGTGTTTATAGTTTACACAGAGGCAGCTTTTTGAGGTAGAAGCTGACATGCTGGCACACCCAGGATGTACAAAGCTATCTTGTTAATTTTTGTTCTGGGAAATCTTCCAGAGAAAATTACCAAGCTGTTACTCAACTGAACAAGTCAAAGAGGCAATTATGAGTCACTCAGGATTCTAGGGATCACCCTGGGAGGGCAGGCATGGATTGTGGCATTTTGGAGGGGAGCTAAGTATAAAGACGTGTCAGGGCTCCCCAAGACCACCACCAGGTTCAGTGATTCACCAGGAGGACTCATAGGTCCCTACATGTAGTCGGCATGGGGAAAGGCACATCGGGTGAGTCCTAAAGAAAGCAGGCTCAAGCTTCCAAAGGTCCTCTCCCAGTAGAGTCACACAGGATATATTCAATTCCTCCAGCAATGAGTTGTGACAACACTTATAAAATGTCATCTACCAGGGAAACTCGTTAGAGACTCAGCTGGTCACATATCAAATTTCCAGTTTACCAGAAGGAAAGCACATGTTCAGCATAGCCATGTTGTTTGTACAACTGGTTTAGACACAGTGAGCCACTCTTATCTGTTCTGGAATCAGTGGGAACCCTCCCAAAATATAAGTTCCCAGACACCACCGAAGGGTCAACTTTGCAAGCAGGCATTTCTAATAGCAGTCAGAGGCCTGCTATGTGAACCCTTTCCCACACAACAGATGACCTATGTCCAATAAACAACCCAGTGGAAGTGGGTTTAAGATAGACAAATGAATGGATTCCTACTACAGATTAGTCCATCTGCCTCCTCAACTAAATTTAGAGGGCTACAAGAACAATATAATTATTCTGAGTAGCGTGTAAAAGGGTCATCTAAAACCCCAACAGATGTGCTTCAGAACTCTGGTAGCATCTTGTACATTTCAAACGTATATATCTTGTACATTTCTGCTCTACTGTGATGCCCCGGCTTCCAGAGGCTCCTGAGAGAGTTCAAGGCAAGGTGTTGGGTAGAACTGCTATCATGACATCATGATGTTATTTTCTATTTTTTCTTTTTCATGATTTTCTTTCATTCACCCATTACCATAACCCCGCTTTCTGACATCAGAAGGCAGGACTAGGAATAGACAGGAGTATAACCAGAGAAAAGATTGTGAGACCATTGATAATGATAACAGATTACATTTATTGAGTAATACAATATGTCAACACCTTGTATGTGTCAACTAATTTAATCCCCACAATGCCATGAGTTAAATACTGTTATTATCTCAGTTTTACAGATAAGGAAACTGAGGCACAGAGAGGTTAAGTAGATTCTTGAGGTCACCAGAACCAGTGAGGCATGGTGTGATTCAAAACAAGTTGGCTTGATCAAGAGCCCACACTCTCTTTACCACTACACTTTACTTCTCTCTTGTGAAAGGCCCACAGTTATATTTTAAAGTATCTGTTATATAGACTACATTCTCTTTGGTCCTGTCTCTTATGCTTACTGGCCTCATTTATTCACTGAAGTCCCTGAGCATTTCTTGTAAAGTAGATGTTTCCAAATAATTACTTTTTCACCTTTTATTTTCTATAGTTATGTCAAGTCATACCTTCTTCCTGACAAGTCCCGAAACAATAAGCGCAAGACCAAAATCAGAACAGGCACCAATCCCGAATTCAATGAAATGCTAAAGGTAAATCAATACTCTCTCATAGTAACTCATGTGATACTGTTCATAACCACACTGGTTTAGAAGTAACTAAAGAAAATCTTTTATTCGCGTGTTGAAGCTTGTATATGTTTTAGAAAATTGGAAATTGAATAAATTATTGTAACACCCTTCGCTTTTCTAACAGTTTTTGGAAAATAAGACATATATAAACCACTCTCACTCTGTTTACTTCTTTGCTGCTGCTAAAGTTGCACCTTAGGTAGACATGATCCAGCAAAATTACATCTGAGCTGATATATCTAGTCAAAATGTATGTTCACTCTTGGGAAAACTGGAGTTTTTCTGGCCCCCTTAAAAGAAGTTTGTCACAGTTTTGACACTAATTTAGTGGGTCACTTTGTACACATTCATTGTTCTGCTAACACAGCATGGATATGTGCTGTTTCTTGTTAGGGTTCCAGAATTTAGCTAAATTTAGGTGTGTAGTTAATGAACGGTGGAAATGCAAGGTCCGATTTGAGAAATCTCAGAGGAAGTAGCCTAGATAAAATATGACACAGGCCCCAATCCTAGAGAAATTTCTATTTCCAGTGGGCTTCCACGTAACAATCTCTTCTCTCATCCTGGCCTAATAAGAAAAATCCAGGGAGGGAAATTTATGGACTTGTACCCAGAGTGATGGAGTCAGAGTCCACCATAAGAGGACATTGCTGAGAGCAGAAAGCCATGAGCCCGCATGTGTCAGTGGGGACATGTGTGGAAGCTGGAGCCAATACCAAGACAGATTAAGCTGAAAATAAATAAATAAAGGCAGAAGGTGAATCCAGGGGCCAACACAGGATAGCAAAGAGGAGCCCAAGCAGAACAGATAAACACAGCAACGGGGTAAATTCAGGAAGCAGGGAGCCAAAGTTAATCATGATCATAACAGCAAGGACAGGAATAGATCTAAAGCCAAGATCAGGAATCAGTCTGAAGTTTTTCCCAGATAGTGGTTTCATAGAACAAGCAGAAGGTTGGAAGGTATGTGGCATGTGGCCATGGATAACGTTCTGCTGTAAAAGGAAAAGTTAGCTCAGCGATATCTTCTTTCTGCTCAATTTACAAATATATCTTTTCAACTCTGCACTTACACTGGGCTTTATGAAGTTTGGTATCTGCAAGTTTCTTGTTGTCAGTACTCTTGTGGATTTAGGGCTTTTCATTATGAATAAAACAAGACAGAGACATTGGAGAATTGATATATTAAACCTGAGGCTTACAAAGTAAATGTGAAAAAATAATTAGGCAAGTGAAAAACAGGTAAAACTGAAAAGATAAGTTTTATCATCTAGTCTTTTTCATACAGTATCTGGAGTTTATCACCACACACCCACCCCCCCAAAATAATTTCTTTATCTTTCAGTGCTAGGTCTGGCACAAATGGGTTTACAGAATAGAACCTCGGTTATAGCAGAAACTAAGAAAAAGAAAGTATTTTCTTTGTGTTTGTTTTGCTCATATTACTGATGTTTATGATCTGAAAGATGGTGGAAGCAAATTTCAACCTGTTCTGGAATTGGGCAGAACCCTCCTTGTGGAACGTGATGCTGTAAATCTCATTTGCAGTACACCATCAGCCATACCCAGCTGGAAACAAGAACGCTGCAGCTCTCAGTCTGGCACTATGATCGATTTGGACGTAACAGCTTCCTTGGGGAGGTGGAGATTCCTTTTGACTCGTGGAACTTTGATAATCCAAGTGATGAGTGGTTTGCGCTTCAGCCCAAGGTAGGAAATGCTTACAGATTAGTCAAACAGCTGTGCAATGGGGCAAGTTAGGAGCAAAATTGAAGTCACAGGCCTAAAAATATCTGACGACTTCTGAATTTCAAGTGCTAATCTGCAGAGATTAGTGTAGCAAATTTTGGAATAATATAATAATAAATGTTGTAAATGAAAGAAAGTGAGCCAAAACACCGGGTACTGATCAAGCTTTATTAAAGGAAAAGTATCTACGTGGCTGCACTCAAAATGGAGGGCAGCACCAGGCTTGGGGCTGGGAGAGCTTATATAGGCTGTAAGGAAGGCTGACATAGTCAGGGAGGGGTTGGGTGCTGGTGTGGAAGATAAGGCTGGCAGATGCAATCAGGTGGAAGGTTGCACCCATGCGGAAATAGAGCAGTTTCTATTTTTCAGAAACCACGAGTTTTCTCATAAGGGAAAGACTAGTGGCTATTTTGTGCTTATTGTGTGCAAAATGGCGCTGGTCACGTCCAAAATCCATCAGTAAATCCATTGTTTTGGGAATCCCTTGTTAATATAGATTGTATAGTGAAAGCCACATGATCATATATATTATTTTTTCTTTCTAAAAATTTATTTAGCATTTGAAGGTCTCCATGAATAAGCAAAATGAATACATTATATGATCCTACTAGAAAGAGAAAATCTTCATTTTCACATAGGCAAAAACAAATCCATAGAACATGACCAATCTCAAAACATGATTTCTTATTCTCCAATTCAGACCATAAGTAGGAGTGGTCTTGCCTTGGCCCACACAAGGGAGTGATAGGTAGCTAAATTATCTGGTTTCTTACATTCCTGCTTTTGGGATTCATAACCCAGGTCTTGAGTTATATTCAGAAAAAGAATCTTGGAGGTGATTCTAGAAAATAAATGCCAATATAAAATAGCATGTTACAATCTAGGGCAACAGTGCCTTGAATTCACTCTAAGCAATTGGAGTCTTTCCACATTTACAGTAAATTTTTAAGTCAAAAGGGAGGTAAAAAAGAAGTTCATATTTATGCAGCCAAAAATTGTTCTTTATATACAGACAGGCAAAAAAACATTATGGTAAAGATGGTGAACTCAAATCCAACTTACTTGGTACAATTCTGGCTTCATGACTGCCTATGTAACCTTGGGCAAATTACTTAATTTTCTAGGCCTTGGTGTTCTCATTTGTAACAAAATCATTGGACGTAGCTTATAGGCTGCTGTGAGGCTTGGATAAGCATTCTCTGTGAGGCTGTCAGCATTCTATCAGGTGCATTGTAAGTTCTCAATAAATGCCAGGTAGTACATGTGTTACTTACGAGGCCTTGTACTGCAATTGACAGTAACCCCAGCTCCTACTGCTCAAAAAAATAAAGGGAGATTATGAACCAGTGATGATCGGGCATGGCTTGTTCCAGATGTTCAAACCTTATCAAGGCCTTAGGGTTTCTTGGTGTCTCTTTTCCTCTTCGTTGCCTTCATTTTTATGTTCCACTCAGTGTTGTCCTCCCTCACTCGCTCCAGGCATACTTCTCTTGGGCAGGAACGGCTACAGTGACTGCAAGCCTCTCATCCTTGCACCACACTATATAGGAGAGGAGAGAGTTCCTCCTCCTCCAACAGTCAAACCAATGCCTTGGGCCTGGTTCTTCTAATTCTGATTACATTATTTGCCTAACCTGAGCTAATGACTGTGGTTAGGGAGGTGAGATGCATTGGCTGGCTTAAGACAATCAGAACATACCCTAGTCCTGAAGGTAGCATTGCTCCAAAGGAAATCCACGTACAGTAGTACTACTGAAGGAGTAATGAAGGATGCTAGACAGCGAAAACAAATGATGCTTCCCTCCATACCATTAGCATCATTATTCTCATTTAATGATTACAACAACCCTGTGAGAAATGTATCATTATCCCATTTTCTAGATGAAAAGACAGACGCAGAAGTTAAATACAACTTGCTGCTGACATTTTGTAATGGTTGACCTGAAACTTGGTGTACATAACTCATGGAAAATTTTTAAGAGGTATATTTGGGCTGTGGGTAAAATTGACAATAATATACAATTTTTAAAAATCCTTAAATATAACTGCAAGTCCATGACTAACATCAATGTGATAGAGAGGGGAAGAACAGTATTAACAACAGATGAGTCCACAATAGCATAACATTCTCCTGACATTAAATATAGGAAATATTTGGTCATTACAGCATTAAGTCTCTTGAAATTAAATGAAAAGCCTCACCATAAAAGATAGCATTTAATACAACTTAGCAGTCCTTATCAGTTGCTTCCTTTTGTAACATCTTAGTTAGAAAATGCTCAATATATCATATGATGCATAACACAGATGAAGGATGAGTGACATGCATTATGTACTAAGATTAATACATAAAATTAATTCATCTGTCATGAAATTAACATTAAAGCACATAGGAGCTCTTTGGAAACCAGTTTGGAGGGAAAAGCAGCATCCTTCCAGTCAGCTTCCTGGAAATTATTGAAGGACTTTGCTGGGATGAAATCTAACCTCTCCCACGCCTCTCCCAGGCATCCTTTGTGCTTAAAGACAAACAATTTTCCATGGTAATCACCTCCACATTGCCACTGGGTCATTCGCTTTCTATCACAAAAGGAAGGCATCTCTAGGTCTCCCTGAGCCTGCTGAAGGTAGAAAGTTCTGACTGTGTTCACGGTCCATGGAATACCATCAGTCCTCTGCCAGATCCCTCCAGATTCCTAACCATGTCTGTTAGGTGGTTTGCCCCAACAGCCTCCACCTGAGACTCTCCTGAGGTGCCCGCCCTCAGGCTACTGTAGCTTTTTGCCTGCATAGGCACAGAGCCAGAAGTTCCTGGGAGTTTGTGTACCTCCTGCCAGAAGGCAACCCTTAGTTAATAACTGGCATGTAAGGGAGTATAAAACCCACTTCCTTTACTGAGAGTGGGAAAAACTCCAAGGTGTTACTTATATTCCAGAGCACCCCTGCCAGATCAGGCTGAAGCTGCCTTCCATGGAATTTTGCCCAAGATTTAATCCATCCCTGTCCTACTTCTCCTGCCCCTTCACTGGTCTCTCTGGGGGACGCTTCCTTAGTAAAT
The DNA here is from genome assembly GCF_027409185.1 of Cynocephalus volans. Classification (NCBI taxonomy): domain Eukaryota; kingdom Metazoa; phylum Chordata; class Mammalia; order Dermoptera; family Cynocephalidae; genus Cynocephalus; species Cynocephalus volans. Next base: position 53,879,420 of record NC_084478.1, read on the forward strand.
CACTTGCATAAGAATCCGCACCTCAGAGTCTGCTTCTTAGAAACCCAACAGAAGTTAGTGTCTCTAATCCATGCAATCTTCCTCAGCCAAACTTCCTCTGACACGTATGGAGGAAAGGCTGAAGACTCAGACTTGCTTAGATATCATACCTTCCATAACTGGGGAGCACAGGTGCCAAGGCATGCTCTGTGTGCTGCTTCACGCGTTGTTAGTGGTTCATCTGGGCTGAGCTGGGCTCTGTGTCGTTGATTATCAGCCAGCTGTGTGAAGTGTCACTTCATTCTCGGTCTCAATCACTTCAATGCTATAGTCACTCCATCAGCAGCAGATGTAGTATGAGCAGCCCTGGCGACTTGAAGTTTCTTGTAGATTATCCAGCTGAGGAGGTGAAGCGTGAGCTACAGAGACCGATTTCCCTAGTAATAAGGGATCCAAATTAATAGTCCTTAAACATTCAGAACTACTGGCATCCTTTTGCAGTGGGAATGCTGGAAAGACAGTGCCTTATTGCCTATTGACTTTGTGTTAGTAAAAGTTCCTCAGTACCTACCTTTGTTTGTGTTAGGTCTTACAACACTAAGCCGGTAATGAAGCTGGTGCAGACAAAGAACTGTAGATGCCAAACGTACCGTAGTTTCACAGTATAACTTCCATTTTACTGTATGACATGAGATAATTTATTAGCTATAACTCATTGTCCTTCTGAAATGCATGTTAGATAGTTACACAGGAAGGGTTTGTCAGTATGAATTGCCTTTCATGCCTTCTCAGGAGATATTATAGAAACAAGAACTTCTGAAAATCAGCAGCAAGCTTAAGTGGTTTTCCAAGGAAATATTCTCTTATTCTGCCTTCAGGCAGAGAGTAAATATAAGTCCCTATGGAATTATTACCTAGCTAAAAGGCTCTCACTTTATTTGGCAGTTTCAGCAGACTTTTGTTCATAATTTATTACTCCACTTTACACCTTCAAGTGCACTGGGAATTCTCTGTTACTTACTGTGATGGAAAGTGGATCTCTCTCTTTTCAGGAAGCAGAAAATAGTGGGTGTCATCTGATTATTTCAAGCACCTGCTCAGATAGTCTCCGTGGTTCTCTACTGCTTCTGGATGTGGCTTGAATACATGCTAACCATCACCGTGGCATTCAGTGCTCCCTTGATATGTCTGTCTGGAGCACTGAAGGATGTCAGTTCTCTACTCATATCCCCATTTGCATGCAAACATGGCTCCTCATAGCATTCACCCCACCAGTCAACACCTGCCAATCTTTGTAGAAGGAGAGCCCTCAGGTTGCTCAAATGGGCTTGTTCTGTGGGCTTGAAAAGCCAGAAGAGCCTGGGTATTTAAGTGTCTGGGGCCGGGGATAGAGCCCTTGATCAATGACTGATTTGTGAAGGAGAGTAAACACTCCTAGTCCCTTGCCTCTGATTGGGGCAGCTCTGAGGTGTGATCTGTCATGTCTCCAGAGCTCCCCTGTAGGACTGAGCACAAGTTACTCTCCATGGGACTTTGTCTGATATCACACCCTTAATCCTCCTTCACTTTTCACTCCCATTTCCCCACTACCATTCCTGATAAAACACTATAACATAAATTCATACCTCAGGGACTTCTGGGGAACCCAGAGGAGACACTTTATTTTCACCCTCCTTGGTACCACCTCCCTGCACACACATCCCTAATCACACCTTGCTTCGTACCAGTCCCTAAAGACATTCTACACAGTTCCCACCATCTTTTGCTCATACTGCTTCCTCAACCTGGACTAACCACCTTCTCAAATCATCTTCGTCTATCATCATCTCTTCCATCCTTAAGGACCAGACAAGAGCCACCTCCTTATCCCAATCAGGGTTAATCTCTCTCATCCTCACAGCAGTTTCTATATACTTGTGTTGGAGCAACTGTCACCATTTGTCTGACATTGAACCTACTGTCCAGTAGAAGCCCTCTTCTCCCAACAACCAAGACCAGTAGTTGGTCAGTTAACAGAGAAAGTCACAGAAATCACCCACATACACACACACCCAATGCATTTCTTTCTATTTTTAATATTTTTAATTAATTAATTTTGTTTAATTGACAGATAAAAATTGTATGTATTTGTCACAGGCAACATGTTGTTTTGAAATGTGTGTATAATTGGGTGGGGAACATGGGGTACAAACACAATTTGTGGTAATGGGTATGCTTCCAGTATGGATCTGGCCTTCACATCTTGGGCACTAGGGTTGACAATCAGCTTTGTATCTCATGAATATTCATGACCAACAAAAAAAATGAAATGTGTATACATTGTGGGATGGCTAAATCGAGCTAATTAACATATGAATTACTTCGCATACTTATTTTTTGTGTGTGGTGGGAACACTTAAAATCTATTCTCCTCTTAGCAATTTTCAAGAATACAATACATTGCTATTAACTATAGTCACTGTATTGTATGATGGATCGCTTGAACTTATTCTTCCTGTCTAAATGAAATTTTATATCCTTTAACCAACATCTTCCCAGCCTCCCTCCCCTAGACCCTGATAACCACCATTCTACTCTCCAATTCTGAGTTCAACTTTTTAAAATTCTATGTGTAAATGAGATCATGCAGTATCTGTCTTTCTGTGCCGGTTTATTTCACTTAACGCAGTGTCCCCCAGGTTCATCCATGTTGTTGCATATGACAGGAACAGGATTTCCTTCTTTTTTAAGGCTGATTAGTATTCCATTGTGTATATACACATTTTCTTTATCCATTCATCTATTGATGGACAGTCATGTTGATTCCACATCTTGGCTATTGTGAATAATCCTGCAATGAACTTGGGAATGCAGATATCTTTTCCATGTACTGGTTTCATTTTCCTTTGGGCATATACCCAGTAGTGGGATTGGTGGATCATAGGGTAGCTCTATTTCTAATTTTGTGAGGAACCTACATACTGTTTTCCATAATGCCTGTACTAATTTACATTCCCGCCAACAATGTACAAGGGTTCCCTTTTCTCCACATCCTCATCAATGCTTATCTTTCGTCTTTTGGATAATAGCCATTCTAACAGGTATGAGGTAATGTCTTGTGGTTTTACTTTGCATTTCCCTGATGATTAATGATCTTGATCATTTTTTTCATATGCCTGTTGACCATTTGTGTGTCCTACTTAATCCATTTATTTGTTTGTTTTCTTACTATTTAGTTGTTTGAGTTCCTCATATATTTTGGGTATTAACCCCTTATTAGATGTATGGTTTGCAAATATTTTCTCCCATTCTGTAGATTGCTTGTTCACTCTGTTGATTGTTTCCTCTGCTGTGCAGAGACTTTTTAATTTTGTGTAATCCCATTTGTCTATTTTTGCTTTTGTTTCCTGTGCTATTGGGGTCATATCCAAAAAGTCACCCTCCAGACCAATGTCATGGAACTTTTCCCCTAAGTTATCTTCTTGTAGTTTTACAGATTCAGGTCTTACATATAAATCTTTAATCCATTTTGATTTGATTTTTGTATATGGTGTGAGGAAGGGTCTAATTTCATTCTTCTGTATGTGAATATCCAGTTGTCTCAACAGTCTTTATTGAAGAAACTATCCTTTCTCAATTGTGTGTTCTTGGCACCTTTGTTGAAAATCAATTGACGATAAACGTGTGGATTTATTTCTGGGCTCTCTTTTTTTTTTCCCACTGGTCTCAGTGTCTGTTTTTATACCAGTACTGTGCTGTTTTGATTAGTATAGATTTCCAATGCATTTCTTAAACATTTAGTTTGACTTAAAACAAATAAATGTACATTCATTTGCAAGTCTTCTGATGTAGAGACAATCTTGTTTATATATGGGTCCAGTAATTAAAATTCTGCCATCTCTTTCTAGCATAAATTCTACCCCAAATGCATCAGCAGCAGCAGTTTCTAATTTGAGATTTTCTAAAGTGAAACAAGAATGTGAGAATACTTTCAAAGTAAAATGCAAAATCTTTCTAAATATTTGTGATTTTTTTCTAATCTTTTACAGCTTCAAGCCCACATGCAATCCAATAGTGACTCTGTTTTCAAATGTTTGGTTCTTCTGGAGTATTCAGCTTAATTTTTTAGAGTAACAGCCATCTTTTTGCAGTCATCAACTTATGTGACATTAAATTATGTAATTACAACCACAAGTATGCCTGGCATAAAGAGCTTAGGAGACTAATGCAGCTGACTTTTGGTGTCAGCAATTCTACTGATGGGAGCAGACAGGCATGGTCTTTGTAGAGAGGATTCTGGCTCACTCATACCCAACAGAGAGGTCAAATACCTCACCTCTCATTGACTGTAGTATCAAAAAAGTAGTGACTATCTTTCATCTGCCGTAATATCCATTGTAATTTCCCATTTATGACATTTACATAAACTAAAATTTACTGAAAATTTTAAAACAATAAAAAAGCTTTCTTACAAGGCACTTGATCTAAAATAATCAGGTTAAATATTAGATGGATAGTTTTTACACCATATAATCTTATTTTTGCCCCTGGTAAGAAGGCTGAATAAAGTGCTTTATTTTCAGTGTCTTTTCCAACCTTACTAATACGTTTTACCACCACCAACAGTAATGAAAGTCAGGCAAGGATTCTTTTTCTTTGTAATGGTATCAGTATATGAGGATACTTCAAAAGTTCATGAAAGATTCTTATCTTTTAATTCTATTTTTCCACAAACTTTCTGAAGTATCCTCATATATACATTTGGCTGCCAAGAACAGCTTCTGGCTTTGCTGTGAGAGGGCTGGGTTTCTGAACATTTTCAGTCTGCCTTCTATTAGAGAACCATTCTCTGCCCTTGACTTAGTGTTCAGGAATCAGAGCCCTGAGGGAAAAGCCCGAGAAAGGATACTACATTTTCTACTTTACCTATGAAAAATCAAAGTTGAGTTTATTCAATGGCAAGTCGGAGACCTACAGAACAGAGGCTCTGGGTATATGTGCACATTGATTTTTTTTTATTTGAACTTTTTAAATGAGATGATTGTAAATCCACATGCTGTTGTAAGAAATAATACAAGAGATTTCATGTATCCATTACCCAGTTTCCCTTAATGGTAGCATACTGCAAAGCTATGTAGTATGATGTCACAACCAAGATATTGACATTGATGTGATCCACCACTTTTATTCAGATTTCACAGTTTTACTTGTACTCATTTGTGTTTGTGTGCACATGTGTGTATATATTTAGTTCTATGCCATTTTATCACATGTAGTTTTGTGTATTGACCACCACAGTCAAGATACAAGACAGTTCCATTACCACATGTATCTCTCAGGTTGACCTTTTATAAACATATATATATATATAAAACCACCTCCCTCCCCCTCCCCCTATCCTTAATTCCAAGCAATCACTAATCTATTCTCCACCTCTATAATTTTGTCATTTCAACAATCTTTCATAAATCGAATCGTACAATATGTGTCTTTGTGAAACTGGCTTTTTTCACTCAGCATAATTCTCTAGTGATTCATCTAAGTTGTTGCATGTGTCAATAGTCTTTTCCTTTTTTATTTCTGGGTAGTATTCCATGATATGAATGTATCACAGTTTCATTAGCTGTCCACCTGTTGAAGGACATCTAGGTTGCTTCCAGTTTTTTTATTATTATTATTACAAATAAAGTTGACGGAAATTAGTGTACAAGTTTTGTGTGGACATAATTTTTCTTTTTTCTGGGATAAATTGTCCAAAAGTGCAATTGCTGGAGTGTGTGGTAGTTGTATGTTCAGTCTTACCAGAAACTGTCAAACTGTTTTCCAGAGTGGCTGCACCATTTTACATTCCCAGCAATGTTTGAGTGAACCACTTTCTCCACATTGAATTTTGATGATGTGAATTACCAATACTGCTTTTAATACTTGGTGGCTGGCAGCCAATGTTCAAGCATTACTGCCAACTTTTCCCTTCTTGGTCACTTAGGAAAGCTTTGAGACGTCAAAGACAGAGAGAAAGAACTAACTATGTACAGTGGCATCTTTGTTCCTGCCTCATACCCCAAAGTACATGTGTATGTTCAGCAATAGGTCCAGTGGCTGACCAAATATGTGTTATATGTCTCCTTTCGAATTCTTTTTACTTTGATGTTAAAAGTTATAGGCAAATGGCTTCATAGAGTTTTCCAGCCTCTCTCTTCTCATGCCTAAGGCATCTCTTAAACCAATAAAGGCTAACATAGTTGGAATGGGAATGGATTGTCACATTTAAGCCACGAAGTGAATACTGTAGATTAAAACATGGGCTGCAACTTTCTTGTCACCTGTCCTCCCTTGTCCAGGTGGAGTTTGCTCCTGATATTGGCCTTCAGTACAAAGGAGAGCTCACAGTTGTTTTACGTTACATTCCCCCAGAGCAGAACCTGATGCCTCCACTAGGACAATTTCAAGGTAGAGTATAAATATGACTGTGATCAATGACATTTTGTTCCTAGAAATATGGGAATAGGAATCAGGAATTGGTTGGACTATGTTACTTTCCCATTATACAAATGAAACGTAAAGGTTTAGGTGTTACTCTCTATGGGAGAGGATTGAGAAGTATATATGTGAGGAAGGGTGCAGGATTCTCACAAGGAAAGGACAAAGTCCATACTTCAAAACCAAGATTTGAGATATAGAATCTTCCCCAGGGTGGGGGATCAGTCTGCTGGAAGAGGGGTGTAGCAAGCTGCTGTATGGATCTATGACATTCACAGCTACCCAGAGAGTCTTGAGGAAGAAGTTAACCTAGAACACAGAATACAAAAAAAAAAAAAAATCCAGATGGATTCAACTCATAAATCTCTCTTGCCCTTCTCCTTCCATCAAGTCCTCCATGCAATCTCCTCTATCTTCCCATTCACTATTGTCCTCTTCAGTGTGACCCTGTGCAAGTAACTTACTATCTTCCAGCCTCAGTTTCCTCACTTCAAAGGGTTGTTGTGAAGATTAAATAGGTTCCTACATGTAAAGTGCTTAAAACAGTATTAAATAATGGTGGTGGTCGTGGTGGTGGTTGTTATTCTTCATGCTGAGTATATTTCATCAGAATAAAAATGTAAGGTGGGAAAGAGTTTTTTCTCACCCCCAAAATGTAGTTGCATCTGGGCTGTACCCTCTAGAGTTGGCCCTCCTGAAGCTGACAATTAATAAGACTAAAATATCAAAGAAGGGAGTTTTGGAATTTTCTCTTTTGGATTCTTGGCACTTGTGTGTGGCTTTCATCGTAGCTATTCCTAAGAGCAGAAATCATGGCCCAGGAAATTCTCAGAGTCTTTCCCACTCCCTTTCTTTATACCTTGTGAAAGGATATGCTTTGTAGGGGAGTGTTTAAAGTTTTAAATTTATTTTTTTTTCATTTTTTCCAACAAACACAAATGAGAGCCCTATCTGGAAGGAATCCCATGGGGTAAAAACGTTTAAATGAGTACAAAATACACAATAATGAAAAGACCTGATTCAGTCAGCAAATAAAGTAAGTCTCTTCCCCTCTCTCATTTTGGTGGGTGATGCAGGAAAGAAGACCTTTAAAAAGGGAAAGAAGAAGGAGTTGCCTGTTATCTCTGGAGGAATACTAGAAGTCTTCATCAAAGAGGCAAAGAATTTGACAGCGGTGAAGTCAGGAGGCACTTCTGATAGCTTTGTAAAGGGGTAATTTTGTTTTAGCTAATTTCAGATGATACTGGGAGATGAAAGAATCTGTGATCCATGAGTCAGTGGTGGCTGTGAGGCTTCCATGTTCTGCTTATTGGAAATATTCTGGGAAAGAGTTACCCTTAAATGCTGGCTTTTACGTCTAACACAACACAAGTGTTGAGGTAGCTGCTTATTCTAGCTTTTGCTCCGTTTCCAACATATTTCAGGAGTTCTCATCACAGCAGTTTCTTGAGGGAATGCAGCCCAATAAACAGACATTCTTGCCCATTCTGGACAACCAAACAGCAAATCCCTTTTGATTCTGACTACTGGACATTTTTCTCCTGGAATTAGAGTAACTAAGACTGGAAGACTATTTTTCATTCATTCAAACAAGTACACAAATGCACATGTACAAAGTAGCAGGTGATGCACTTTCAAGAACAAATAAAACATGAACCTTGTCCTTCTGGAGTGCCATAAAGCACATGAAGTAAAACAAATTCCCATGATGCCAGGCCACGAGGTTAATTCTTTGAATTAGATGATAGTATTGTTCCTTCTTAGAAAAGTGTATTTTCCCTACAGGAAAGTGAGTCAAGCCTTTACCCTGACATGTTCTAACTCTGGTAAAGCCAATAGTGAGGAGAAGCAGATGTCCAGGGCTTCCCCATTGGTGAGCACATGTGTGCCTGAATTTCGGTTCATCTGTCCTTTGTTCTTTCTTGCAGTAGGGTTAAGCATAGAAAAAATGCTTCCTTGGATCCTGCCGTTGAAGTTTGCCTCACCAGCTTTTCTATCCAGTTCAGGCCTCTCCTGCTCACTGTCAGGGATGAGGGGATAGCTCCTGGCCTGTGGCCTCATATTGGCCTTGCAGGGGTGACTTAACATCTTCTGAAACAGTTTTCACTTTATCTTGCTGAAAATTTATGAAGCAGAAATAATGAAAGACAGCATCTTTATTCTATAAAGAAAAAAAGCCAGTAATATTCTAGTAAATTTTCTCCTTAGTTATATTTAAATATTAAGCTGATTTTAAAGGAGCCTCATTTTTTTAAAAGAGAATGAAAAGGCAAGAATAGACCCTGTGTGAAGTTTCATATTGTAATATATATCAGTTAATGTTAGGTCTGTCTGTAAACCAAAACAAATTTTTTTTCTTCTTCTTTTATGTATAAACAAAGACTTAAGGTAAGGTATCCAGGGCAGGAATGGAAACAACATGATTGTCACTGACCGAGATTTTTTTTCTCATTATGGTATCCACCTCATGAGCCAGTATAGCTGCTGGAGTTTTACCTCGCCTCTCCAAATTCCAGCTAGCAGGCCACTTCCCAGAAGCTTCACAGAGAAATACTTCTGTATCCCGTTGGCCAAAAATCAGTCATATGGCTATACTAGCTGCAAGGGAGGCTGGGGAATGTAGTCTTCATTCTGGGCAAGGTTGTACCCAAATTTAAAAATAGAGATTTTTTTTTTTTTTGTCTTTTTCATGACCAGCACTCAGCCAGTGAGTGCACTGGCCATTCCTATATAGGATCCAAACCCGCGGCGGGAGTGTCGCCGCACTCCCAGCGCCGCACTCTCCCAAGTGCGCCACAGGCTCAGCCCTAGAGATTTTTTTTTTTTGAGAAGAATAGGGGGAGAATGGACATTAGGAAATAATAGGAAATCTCTGCTTGATACATGAAATGAAATCTCAAGTGACCTAATTTGCCTTCTTTATTGCAAAGTCATTTGCTTGTGATAGTTTTCATTTTTGTTTGATGTACTAATTCCGTAATCTGTCTCCTTCCCTAAAGTATATTCCCTGAAGGAGTGGGGGGGGGGAGTCATATTCATCACATAGCAAGAGCCTACTACAGTGTTTTGACCACAGCAAGGAAGGCCTAGGGTACAGGTGTTTTACTTGAGAAGAGATTCCAGCAAGCACCAGTGAAAAAGTAGAGATAATGAGAAAGGAGGGGAGGGAAGCTGATGAAAACATATGTTAATGGGTAGATACCACTGCTGGCAACTGGGGCTCATTTCTACTGAAGAAGCAAGGACGAACTCTTTGAAATATACCTTAGGGCATGTCCCTTCGAGGGACAGGGAAGCTGGGGGATTTGTCCACAAATTTCCAAATTTCACTGGTTGAGAGTTCCCCCTAAAGGCATTAAATTCCCAGTAATCCTAGGGTTCTCTGCTCACAAACTAAGCCAGCTCACACAGCACCAAGAAACATCCTTCATTGAAAGAGCCAAGACACACAAGTGCTTGAGGTGGGAAACTGAAAACATGCCAAGAACTGCCCATCCTGGCTGTAAGTCAGCTCAGGAGTGGGCCAAGAAGATACAAAGCAGGTCATTCAACAGTGGTATTTTCCTTTCAAGATGGGGTGAAGGACCAAAGTAGGCTTAGAAAGAAGAATTGAGGGCATTTTACTATGGTACCACTTAAAAGAACTAAAAAGCCATTTCTCTAAATACAGATTTAAGCATATAAGAACCTGGAAGAGAAAATCAAGTACACATATCACACTTGTGCACACATACACCAGGAATTATGGGAAATTCAAATACCTACTCAAGAATGGAGCTTTCTGCCCACTGTCTCGCTGATGACTTGTGTTTTCTCCTGCAGCTATCTGCTCCCTGATGATAACAAAGCCACCAAGCACAAAACTCTGGTAATAAAAAAGAGCGTTAACCCTCAGTGGAATCATACTTTCATGTTCAGTGGCCTGCATCCACAGGATATAAAGAATGTTTGTCTAGAACTTACCATCTGGGACAAGGAGGCGTTTTCCAGCAACATCTTTCTAGGAGGAGTTCGTCTAAATTCCGGAAGCGGTGAGGGACTTGGGGACCCAGGGATGGTCTGTGACTGGGCACTGGGCAGGGGCATGGTTCCTATAGGGGTTATGTATAGTAGATGTATATGTTGTTTCACCTGTAGGTGACTCCTGAAATTACTACAGATCTTTCCTCCCTTTAGCTAAGGACCTGTTCATTGTTAAGATACAAATATTACAGGGCCAGCCCGGGAGAGTGCAGTGCTGAGGACACCAAGGCCCGGGGTTTGGATCCCTATATAGGGATGGCTGTTTAGCTCACTGGTTGAGCGTGGTGCTGACAACACCAAGCCAAGGGTTAAGATCCCCTCACTGGTCATCTTTAAAAAAAAAAAAAGATACAAATATTACTACCATAACTTTGTATTCTTAGGCTAGAACTTTGGGAAGTATAATATTTATATTCAGTCTTTTCATAAAAGATCATTACACTTTAGTCTAAATGAATTTCAAGTACTTTCTTGGGCCTTACTTCAGGTTTTGCTCGGGAGAGAATCATCAAGACAGCACAGACTTCTGATAGGGGAGAGAACGACTTTGAAGACCAACTTCCTTTCATCCTCTTCTCAGTTCTGTCCTACACTTGCAGCCATTATTCACACTGGTTGAATTGAAAGGAAACCCATCTTTCCTTGTAAAATAACATCTAATATTAAAGCAGGTCATGGACACCTACCACTGGTGCCACAAGACAACTATACAGGGAGAAAGGTGTGTGTGATTCCAGTTGTAGAGCACATGCGCACTAGTAGAGCATGCGCAGTCCCCCAAACTCCCATTGTCCCATAGCTTAGGCCGACATAGATGGTCTGCATGTACCATGGTCAACATTTCTGTTGAGAAAGACCTTACCCCCATGATGCTTTACTTATTCATGGATTATGGGGAGCTGAGAATATTTATGCCACTAAAACGAAGACTTTCCAGGTCAGAGAAGTGGCCTTATTAGAAAGGGAGAGCCTCAGAGCCCAGTCCAGCCTTTTCTTCTGTCATGCTGACTCAATCCAGATGAGCCAGCTCTCTGCTAAACTACCAAAGTGGGAGGAAATGAGCCACCAGGGCCATCCTGATTTGTTCCACATCATCTAGGCAGAAGAGAGTAGTTTAGGCTGCAAAGGATTGACTCCATTCTAACACCACTCACTAGATACGGTAAGCAAGAACAAGCCAGTGAAGGGGTCTCTGGTCAAAAGGCCTCCTCAGAGATTGATAGATGACTTCTAGAAGATCAAAACATTTCATCTATAAGGCGTTGTGCTGCCCTTTCCCTTCTTAGGTGTGAGCCATGGGAAGAACGTGGATTGGATGGACTCTCAAGGTGAAGAACAACGCCTTTGGCAACAGATGGCTGACAACCCTGGGACTCCTGTAGAGGGCGTACTCATGCTCCGTTCCAGCATGGGGAAGTGCAGGCACTGAAGGGACAAGTTCTCCAAGAATGAGACTTCTGGGACTGTCTGGCTGCCATTTCCTATCAGTAGCAGGCTGGGTCCTGGGATTCTGCTTCCCTGCCATTTCTCACCAGAAGGTATTGGGACATGAGGGGCGAAATGTCAATGGTATAAAGATTTAGGATCTTGCCGAGTGCCTAAAAAAATGTACCTCTATATGTCCATGGGCCAGAGCCCTACTGATTGGATGACAGAAATTTTGTACCACACTATCCTGTCAACAAGCAAATTGTGCAGTGGCTCATAGGGTTTATACCATAAGGAAAGTGGCACAAGCTTATTTGAAACCATGGTTGAGATTGGGGGTCCTCAATCTTATTCTAATTCTGAGTTACTTTAGATTTCCTCATATGCTTTGAGGAGATAGGGAACCACTGAGAAGGCAGATCACATGAAGAGTAAGAAGAAGGGATACTGGCCGCCCTTTGCTCACCTCTCTCACCCCAGGAATCCCCATGATCCAGAGAAGGCATGGTGGGATGGTTGCTGGAGTGAGGGGATGGTCTTGTTATTGTTGCATACTTGTGGACTCATCAGATAATGTTTCAAGATAAACTGACAGGACTTTTGATGGTGACTATAGAATTTATCATCTCAATCAGCCTACTTTTGAGAGTGAAGAGATAAATAATCACACTAGAACAACAGATGTAAACTAGCATTGGCCTAAGAAAATTGGGATGTAGGGTAACCCTGTGTATGACCTAGCTATTAGAGATCTCTGCTGTAAATATTTATTTTATAAAATTTTCTGAGCCATTAACTAAAAAGGAATAAGAAATAATGTGCAATTAGTACACCTTTTCATATTATGTTCATTGATGAGACTAGTGTAATGAAAAGGCAGGTCCTCTACCTACTGTTTCACTTCTGTCTCACTTCTGCCCTGCTATGAGAGAGAACCATGGACTCTATTTTCTTTGTCCCCCTCACTTTCTCCTTCCCCGAGTTTTTGTTATCTCCCTTTCTAGTGATTAGCTATTGCCACCATAATGCTGAATGATGACAAACCACACCAAATGTGGCTTAAAGTGACAATCCTTTCTTCTGGTGGTGATGAAGGTTGGCTAGGGCATCTCTGCTTCTTGCTACACTCCTGAGGATCTAGGTCAGCTGCTCATGTTCCATCCTCTTTGGGCCAAAGGGATAGCCAGAGCATGGTGATGGCAGAGATGCAGTAGGATGAGCCCCACTGCTCAAGTACATTTTGAGCCCCTGGTTGTGTCATGTTTATTGATATCTCATTGGTCAAAGTCATATGGCCAAGTTCAAAAATCAAGAGGCAGGGAAACATACACTGTCCACAGTGAGTCCATGACAAGAGTGAGGATGCAAGAAAGGTGAAGAATCAGGGCGAGTAATTCAATCTCTCATACCTTCAGTAACCTAGAATTCCAGATGCTTGAGCCACCCAACTTAGATGCAAAGGTAGCTAAAGGTGGAAGGGACCTCAAGCCTGTTCTTCATTTTGCATATTCCAAACCTGAAGCACGGAGAGGTGAGATGACTTTCCCAAAGTCATATAGAGGCTGTGACTGAATCCAGACTTAAATCCAAGGTGTGATTCCTTAGGCCATGTTCTTTCTACTGCAGTCCTTGGCATGATCCTGTGCTTATCAAGGTGGATAGGAGGGCATATGTCAAGGACGGTGGAGCAGAGTCTGATTATTTGAGCATGAACATACCTGATCCAGGTATGTTCTGGAGTCATATTCTAGCCTCTCAACTCATTTTCTCACTTGAATTCATATAAAACCCTTAAAGTATAGAAAATGAATTTTAGTAGTAAGAGCTAGAATCATCTTTGGGCTTATTTTAGCTAGTTGTTCCATATTTCTAGATTTCTTCTTGAATTTTAGAAACTGATTTAAGAATATATTTAGTATTATTCTCAGTAAGGGAATAAGCAATCCATTTTCAACATTGTTCAAAAATAGGCCATATAATTCTAGAAAATTGAAATTAGTAGTCTACTTTAGCTTAATAAGTATGTTTTTTTTAAAACTCACACCCACATCCCTATGCTGCCCTTCTTAAAAATAGAAAACAAAAAGTATAATGTCGCACTACTTCCCACATTGAAAAAATAAATTGTCTTCAGAACTGATGTGACTCATTCTGCCTTCAATGACACTTTTAGGGCAGGTGAGAACGTGGAGATGGTGAAGTCTGGAGACATCTCTGAAGTAGACAAAACAAAGTGGATTTATTCACTAATAATAAATGTGGCAAAATAATAAATTTCAAAATTCATAACTTGAATTAAAGAGGAGCATGATCTTTATGTGTTGAGATCTTTCCCACATTTAGAGCAATTCTCTGTATCATGGTTTCATAAAATCCGACATCTAATGCAAAACCGTGATATGCAAAAGTCTACCAGAAACCTGTTGGTATTGCTCTTGGAAATAAAAGTCAAATTGATCTTTAGGTCACTCTCTTATACCAAGTGTGGTATAGAGATATAAATAATATTTTTAAATATAGGTAATAAATGTAAATGGCACAGAATTCAAATAGTTCAAAATTGTGAAAAGTATGTCTTCCTCTCCCCCTGGCCCCATCAGAATATATTCACAAACTCATTCTTTTTTTTTTATGGCTATAGGATATTATACCATAGGGATATATCAAATTTATTTAACCAGTCCTATCAAATGCCACATTAAATATGTTTGGTGGGCTTTTGTAAGCAATCTTTTTTTTTCTGGAAAAAAAAAAAAAAACTGAAATTCAAAATGAGGTCTATATCTTACCAAGCCATTCCACTTCTGGGTATTTATCCTACAGAGATAGGTGCATATGTGAGAAATGAGTACATGCAAGGGTGTTTATTGCAAGAGGTTGAAAACAACCCAAAAGCCCATCAATAGAGGCCTTCGGTAATATCACATATTCTCGATTTTTCCGTTTCTGTAGTTGCTCCTCCTCCTTCTCTGTCTTTATTCATTCTCTGCACAACTGTTAAAAATTGGATGCCTCAGTGTTCAGTCCTTCTTTTTTCACTTTTTACAGCCTCCCAGGCATCATCATGTACCATACTCGCATGGTTTTACACACTTGCAACTTCGAACTCACATCTCCAACCCAGACCTTTCCTCTCAGCCCCAGCCCCAGATCCAACTGCCTATATGACATCTCCAACGGCATAGTTTATGTTTTCAACATATTCACCACTGTACTCTTCATTCCACCCTTTCCTTCGCACCCATGTTTTCCTACTCCAGTGTGTCCTGTTCTCACTACATGTTACCATCATTCACCCAGTTACGGTAACCAGATAGTAACCTGGTAATGAACTTTGATTTCTGCCTCTCCCTTACATCGAGGCAAATCGATCAGGAAATCATATTGATTCTATCTCCCAAATATCTCTGGAGCCTGTTCAGTTCTCACCATCTCCATGTCCAAGCCACCATCACCCCCTTCACGATGACTGCAACAGTCTCCTAGCTACAATCTAAGCACCCTTTCTTGTCCTCTCTCAATCCAGAGTAATTTGTCCCAACATGTTATTAAAAAATGCTCAAACGTACCAAAAAGTTGAAAGCACTGTGCAGAGAAAACCTTTATACCCACCACCTACATTCGGCTTCTACCATTAGCATTTGGATATACTTGCTTATCATTATCAATCTATCTGTCCATCCTCAGAGTTATCTTTAAAACCTTCCATGGCTTTCCATTGTCCTGAGAATAAAATAGAAAGTTTTGCTCATGACCCTGCATAAGATGGCCACTGTCTCCTCTCCAGATTGTCCCAGGCCTTGCCTCCCCTCCCCTTCTCTTCTGCTACACAGAGCATTTTTCTGCCTCTCAGCTGTCCCAGGCTCTATATCACCACATGGCCTTTGCCAGGAATCTGGCAGATCTCAGTCCTTCTCACCAACCTGATTCTCATTAATAATCCAAGTCTTAAATGTTGCCTCCTCAAGGAAACCTCGCATGATCACTCTCTGCTGAACTAGGATAAAGCAGCCTGCCTCTCTTTTCCCTTCACTGCACACATCACAATTACAATAAATTATGCGTGTAATGAGTCCTTTGATGTCTGTGTTCTTTCCTCGCCATGTTTATAGAATGTAAGATTTGTAAGGACAGAGACATTTTTTTTTCACAGCTGTATTCCCAATGCTTAGCTCAGAGTAGGTAATTAAGAAATATTTGTGGAATAAGTGAAAACAAACAAAAAAAGTTACATTATAGAATGTTACACCAGTAGGCATCTTTAGAGACCACAGTTTCTTTTTTTTTTTATTGAATCATAATTGATTATACATATGTTTGGTGTTCAATGTTGACATATGTTGATCAAATCAATATTACTAGTATATATATTGTTACGAATTGTACTTATTCTTTATGCCCCTTGTCCAATCTCTCCTTATCCCCCTCTCCCTCCCACCTCCCACCACTGATAACCTTAGATTTCTTCTCTCCCTCTGAAAGAGCAATGGTTACTCTGTTGATTTGTTGCCTAGATGATCTGTCCAATGCTGAGAGGTATGTTCAGGTTCCCCAATATTATCGTAGAGCAGATGCTTCTTCTGTTACTCTGGAAAGGGCTTTGTGGAGAGAGACATCCTCTTCTTTTCTTTCGTCTCTGCTGGTGACTCTCCTTGTGTCAATGCACTCCAGTGGCTGGTGGACCATCTGTGTTATGGTTGTGACGTCTAGCCACTTTTGTGGCAGCCATGGTTACTGTGGTGGTGGTGGTGGGCCGCCCACATGGAGGGGATGTTTTTGGCATGCTCCTTTGGTGCTGGCAGTGTGCCTGGTTGTGGGAGGGGGGTCCGGTCCTTGGCTCCATGTCTCGAGCCCCCTGGCAGGTCCCAAGACACTGGCAATGTGCCTGGTTGTGGGAGGGGGGTGTCAGAGACCACAGTTTCTAACTCATAATTAACAAATAAGGAAACTAGGGCCCATAGAGATCAAGAAAGGTCTCCAAATAGGCTTACTGATTGGTCTTTTAAAAGCATCCTAATAGCATGGTGACTATAGTAAATAACAATGTGTTGCATATTTCTAACAGCTACAAGAGAGAATTTTAAATGTTCTCATCACAAAGAAATTATAAGTATTTGAGATGATAGATATGCTAATTACCCTGATTCGATCATTCTACAATGTATACATGTATCAAAACACCACATTGTACCCCATAAATATATACAATTATTATTTGCCAATTAAAAATCATCCATAAATAAACAAATGAACAATAAAGAGAGACAGAGAGAAAGAAAGAAAGAAACAACAATCACAGGAATACATTGAACTTTTAGAAAACTAGAGGTGGAAAAGGGGAGGGGAGGGGGAGAGAGAAGGGGGCTAGTGAGGAATTGGTCAACAGACACAAAGAATGGTTGTGTATTGTAATGATGAATAAGCTAACTGTACTGGTCTAACCACCACACATTCTGCGCAATTATTGAAAATCAATGTTGTACCCCACATGTATGTATAATAAAAAAATCAAATCAAATCACATTTTTAAAAAGCAACCTTTCTACAAGTGCTGTAGCTACAACCCTAGACGGTAAATCCCAGCCTGTCTTTGCATAGACAAAAGCACAAAGTATGCTCTCCCATACACTGAGAGACAAGCCCAGCATGTCACTTTTCAGAAGAGACCACAGCCTTGCCTGGAATATCCTACTCATTATTCAGAGATCCCAACTCTCATTTTTCTCTTGGATGAATCAAACAAGTTGTAAAGGGTTGTGAGAAGCATAAAAGCTTGACTTTATCCATGCAGTATGTAAATATCACCTACAGGACACAGTAGATTGAGTTAATCAGCTCTCATTTCACTTATGTTGTTACTGTCACTGGACTCATCAGGATGTAGATATTCCAGACCACAAGATCAGTAATAACAAAGATATTTTGATGGAGCCTCATGTTCTTGGCTTCCTTCTTCTTAGAAAATGTACCCAAATATATGAATAACGATCATTAAGTACTTAAGTAATTAATGAATGAATTGAGTCCACCTGATTCACAGTATATTGGTCTCATCATCACCTGCTACTCCAAGGTTTACATTTGGTTGGGGAGGAATAAGCCATGGAAGAAATAAGGGTAAAACTCCACTTACAGAAGCAAAATGGATTGAAATATCAAGTCTCAGGAGCACCTGAGAATGAAAACCATTTTGAGCTATGATTAGTGTTTGCTTTTCTTCCATGTAGGTATTTCACATTAAACAGAACATTGTCTCTAGAAGTTGGCAGAAGGGCTTTTCTCCTACAATAGTGTCATTTATGACCTCTGAAATTAAAGAAAATAAATAATAGGAGGAAGTCTATACAGGCAAAGCTACAGCAAAAATTGGATCTGGCAAGGTTTGAAGAATAGCCAGGGAAATTGCACCACATTAAGGATTTTGAAGGATTATCTGAATCATCTGGAGTATGAATTTAATACATTGATTCCAGAGCTTTCCTCTAAACCTACTAAACAAAGTCTCCAGATATCCCCATCATTTTTATCAAGCTTCCTGTGTGATTCTGATATAAGTGGATCACAGTTTAAGAAACACTGTATTAGAGGACAAATGTTCTCAACTGTATTATTCAAACCAACTCTACGTCATGTTTGCAGTTTGGATGTAGCCTTGGAATAGTCTCTCTTTTTGTGTAACCCAGAGATTATCAACTGCAAGGCAGCCATGGTGAGTTGAAAAGAGCCTAACCTGGGACTCAAGCTTAGCTTAAGGTTTGACTTGACTACTTACCAATAATGTGACCTCAGTCAAGTTAATTATCCAATCTACACCTCAGTCTATTTGCCTATAAAATAGGAATAACTGGGCTACCTTAGAGGAATTGAAGGTATCAAATAAGGTAATATATGTGAATATGCTTTGTAAATTTTAACCCACTGTAAAAAAAAAGGGGGGGGTCATTATTAGTGAGCTAGTTATAGCACTCTGTGGTTCCTAATCTCTTGTACTCCTCTTTTACTGGATGCTGGTTAGGTCTTAAGCATTCTATGTACAATGAAGTGGTCGCCAGTGTATAGCAAACTTAAAAAACAAACAAAAAAACCCCTTATTTTGTTCTAGGTTACCCATTGTGGGTGATAGTAATTTATGTATTTTTAGGCTGGAATTTAATACTTCATCTGATTAGATAATGAATATTACAGAAAGTGTTTAATAGAGAAAAAAACTGTGGTCAGTGTTTTGTCAGATTGTGGAGCCTGTCAGCAAACCATCTTTCCTCCCCTTTCCTCAACACTCTCTTCCAGTGTAATTATTACTTCTTTCTATGACCCATTCCTTATCCCCCATGTCAGGGAGATGAAACCTGCCTTTCTCACAAGAATCTTGTTCAGAATCACACGTTTTATCTACAGTAGGAAATTTACCATTATGTCAAAACACATTTTATAGAAACACAAACTACTGTTGTCACTGTGAGTAATGCATAGTGTTTCAATGATTATCAGTTGTGCCTCATTTACCTCACTAGAATTCATCAAGCTATTCTTGCGGTGCGTAACTTCTACTTGGAAAAGGGAAGTAGAATATATAGTTAGTATTGTCTATAAATGGGAAAGCCTTCATATAGGGTAGTAGATCAGATTTTTCTCTCCAGGATTTCAGGACAAGATGAGACTTGTGTCTGCTTTTCTTTTTCTCTGTATGAGGCAGAAATTAATACAGCACATAAATCAAATATATCATTATAATAATTGAAGCAAAAGTTTAAAGCATTGGAATTTGCTGAGGAAAATATGTCTCCTTATAGGAGGGCAGAGAACTAGACATGTGTTTAAATCTAAATATTTTACTTTTACCTCTTTATTGTTAGATATATTTACTTTTGGGAAGGAATCTGATTGCTCCTTTCAAGCAGTTTTTCTATTTACCCAGTGGTTCAGTTCATTTTGTCTTTAGAAAGTTGAAACTTATTTGTGCAAATCCACAAGAATTGATAAGTCCCAACAATAAAACTTATTTTTAAGTATTTCTTATTTAGAAACAAGTAAGGAAGGGAACCATTCCGTCACAAAGCAGTCATGTCAATCACTCATGGTTGAACCATAATTAGAATGACTGGGGGTTGGGAATATATTTTCATTTATATCCTTTCCCCTAGTATCCATTATTCATAAATGGACATTTTTGAAGAGTGATCATTGGCTTTCAGTTGATGTGAAGAAAGAAATATCTGGACTTTTCCTGAATCTTCTTGCTTTTGACCTTCCCCACCCTCCCCAATTAATTTATGCTCCTTAATATCTAAATATCTTATTATATTGTCCCTCTGGCTGATGGAGAGCACATCAGAACCTTAGGAGGATGTTTTTAATGCTTCTTTCCATGAGAGTTTGTGGAAATATTATTATTCGCTTTCAGCTCTTTTTTTTTCACCTCAGAGCCCAGCTCTGTTAGAGCTATTTGCTAGCAAGACATCTGAACGCACAGAGCCCAATTAAGGGGTTGGCTGGCCTGGTAGCTTCCCAGGCTGCCAAATTATAAGGGACACTAAATAACCCTGGATATGTAATGAGGTGGAGAACTCCTCTCAGGAAGAATGTGGTATTAGCAGAAGGAAATAATGTCTGCTTGAGTAGATAGATGAGGGGGGACCTATGCCTGAAGAGCAATTTATGGTTGATAAATAGCCTTCTAAGAAGGACAAGTCTAGTTAAACGCAGGGATTTTGTTTTGCTGAATGGGGTATGCAAGTTTGGACCAGGCATAAATTGCTAAGGACATAGGAGAAAGGAGGATTTGACTTCACTGGGGATTTCCATTGTGTCCCTTCCATCAGGCAGGTGTTCCTCAAAATAAATGTTGTACAGATATTCAAAGAACATCTGAGAAGTGCAACACATCATCAGCCTAAGTGTTGGTCCAGGTCTGTGAAGGTACTCGGTCTGTATTCTTGGACCAAGTATAGTAGTCATAAGCAGGCTGAGTTGTTCTTTGAGACCTGAACATGATTCCAAGGGTTTAGTGAACTAGATTAGGAAGACACACTTTCAATTTCCTAAGAACAGCTAAGAATCACTGAATCACTGGGACGTTGGAATGGCATCTCTCCTCTGGAAGAAATAAGAGGGGTAATCTTCCAGATTTTGCCATAGGCTGGTCATCTACCCATGAGTGTGTATATTTCTACCCTGTCCCTGACACCTACCTGCTTCAGCTTCCAGTTTACTCTCCTAAACTCCTGCTCTGGTAGGAAGTTGGTCTCTTTTGTTTGATTTTAGTTAATAGACTTTATTTCCTAAAGCAATATTAGGTTTACAGAAAAATTGAGCAGAAAATACGGAGAGTTTCCATATACTATCCCCTCTCCCCCGAGTTTCTTCTGTTATTAACATCTTGCACTGATACAGTACATTTGTTATAAATGATGAACCAATATTGGTATGTTATTAACTGAGGGGCATAGTTTATACTAGGGTTTATTTTTTGTGCTTTACAGTTGTATTGGTTTTCAAAAATGTATAATATCATATATACACAATTACATTGTCATACAGAATATTTTCACTGCCCTAAAATCTCCAGTGTTTCAACCCCTGGCAACCACTGTTCTTTTTACTGTATCCATAGTTTTGCCTTTTTCCAGAATGTCATATAGTTTGTAGACTTTTCAGATTGGCTTCTCTCACTTATCAATATGCATTTAAGGTTCCACCTCCACATCTTTTTAAAAAATTGGTTATGAATATTCATGAGGTACAAAGCTGATTGTCACCACTCATGCCGAAGATGTGATGGCCAGATCCATACTGGAAGCATTCCCATTACCACAAATTGAGATTATATCCCATGTCCCCCACCCAATTATCCCCGACCTCCTTCCCCATCCCTCTTTCCACCACTCCACTTTGTATCCCTAGGTGTGCTCTCTCCCTCATTTTCTGGCTTGATAGCTCATTGTTTCTATTGTAATGGAAACACTTACCATGGGGTCTACCATTTTAACAAATGTTTAAGTGTACAATACAGTATTTTTTGTTTATTTTTAAGTAGAGAGAGAAAAAAGTACAGAAGAACTCTGAAGAAACAATAACAATTTTTAAAAACTCCCTGGAGATGATGAGAGGTCTGCATTCATTTTTTTCACCTTTTTTAAAAATATTGTTGGCTAAAAATAACTGTTCCTCTTTGCTTGTCTTACCATGCTTAGTGCAAAATTAGTAGCAATACTTAAAATCTTAACTTGCCTGCTTCTAAGCTTCTGTATCAAATATGTATCCCAGACCAAAGCTTTGTTCCACCCTGTACCTGGTGCAAATTGTAATGTCTTTTTCATTAAATGCATTTTCCTAATATCTCTAACATGGTCTATGTTGAGTTTTTCTTGAGTTCTTGAAGATGGATTGTATGTCCTTAATGATTGATTGTATGTCACCTATTCCTCCTGTTTTTATACTTATTTGTCTTTGGAGAAAGCCACAATTGCTGAATTGACAGATTAGATGACTGTCTGGTTTCTGTTTTTAAGGCTAGAATGATGCTGAGCAATTCTTCTTGGTGCTCAGCTGTTGAATCTGCCCCTCATTTTGGTTTTTGCTCATTTATCTTCCTATAGTCTGAACTCTGACACCATCATTCCCTTTGCCCTCCCCTCACTAAATCATGG
Source organism: Cynocephalus volans (assembly GCF_027409185.1). Classification (NCBI taxonomy): domain Eukaryota; kingdom Metazoa; phylum Chordata; class Mammalia; order Dermoptera; family Cynocephalidae; genus Cynocephalus; species Cynocephalus volans. The sequence goes on from NC_084478.1 coordinate 53,901,955, forward strand.
GTAGTATCAGACGTGACACTTATTGAGCACCTACTATGCATTAGACACTTTACATATCATTACCTAACTTATTAGCTGTATTTAAAATAACAAAAAACCAAAAAAAAAAATTAAGAGGCTCATAGAGGTTAATTAACTTGCCCAAGTCACCCAGTTAGTCTGTAAGAGAGCTCACTCTATGTGGAGCTCCCCAGTTCAGATCCCAAAGCCTATTCTCTTTGCACTTGACCAAAATGCAATGCAGATATAAATCCTGTGCTTATCAGGAACTGGAAACTTGCTTCTCAATGTGTGATTTATGAACCAACAGCATTAGCATCACCTGGGAGCTTGTTGGAAATGTGTAATGTGAGGTCCCAGCCAACACCCAGTGGATCAGAATACTCATTATAATAAGACCCTTAGTTGACTCACAAGAACAATGAACAATGGACTTCAATATGCATTGGTGTAGAGAAAATGACAGAACTGATCCTGATACTTAAGGCCTGTTAGTTATAGTTGATGTGAACATTGGCCTAATACACCCCAATTGCCAGTCTCTTCTTTGAGCCCTTTTTCTTTTTCAGTTTGGACTTCTCACCATAACACATATTAGATTACTAATGTCCTTTCTTTGTGTGTGTGTGTGTGTGTGTGATAGTCCTGAAGACATCCCCCTGGACATGTAGTCTGATCTTGTTTCAGAGTCCTTGGAATGAAAGATTTTCTATTCCAGATGATTCTGCTAACCTGCTGAATCCCATGAGAACCAAGTGAATCAATCGCCTCTAAACCTGAGAAAACTGAGCCCATAAAAGCTTGATCCCATAATACTAATCATCTTCTAGCTGCTGTCTTCTATTTTCAGTCAAGATTCAGCATTTATGTTACCGCTAATGGCCAGTTACAGAGAAAAGCATTTGACTACCAACCTGGCTTAGGCCAGTAAAAAATGTGAGACATGATTCAGGAGTACATTTTTGTTAACCCAGCCTTGAAAGAGGATGATGTATTACAAAGAACACTGGGTTGATAGCTAAGAAACCCAGTTTTTTATCCCACTTATGCAACTTGCTTTGGATTTTGAGCAAGACATTTTCTCTCTCTGAGCCTCAGTTTTCTCATCTGTAAAATGGGGGACTTGAACTAAGTGATCTCCAGTTTCCCCTCAAGCTCTAAATTTCTATGACAACTTACACATTCTGAAATTCACTTACTCTTAGGAACCATTGATTGCAAGATAGAGCATTATTTTACATACCACTGAGAAAGAAACAAATGCTGCCAATTATAATTGTAAAATGTCGTTCTGGATATTCTATATCTGCCCCTGCATATTTTCTCTTCACCTTTCCTCACTCTGTTCTGTGCCCCAAGAGGAGAACTTTAATAAACTGCTTCAATGGGTCTCTCTAACCCTCTGGATTTTGGTTGGCTGTGAACAAAGGAACAATAGGAGATTGAATGGCAGGAGGAAAGTGAGATTGATATAGTTATTCCCCTGCTCCTTCATGCTGGGTCACAAAGTGACAGTGGGTATATTCCTGTACCCAGGGCTACAGTTCTTGTTAGGTGGCCTTCTCCTACAGCTAGAGCTATAGTAAACACTCCTGTACTTTACCCCTTCATGCCCAGTTGTCAATAGCTTCACCGTCCCTTGTTGTTCCCCCTTAGCCCTGACCACACCTTTATAGTCATTTTATTAATCTTTCCTGATGTGGCAGTCATAGTTTCAGTGTTCCATTTGTTTCCTGCTGGGACTCTACTCAATGCAGTTATTGGTATCAGGAGTATTCTTACAAATCAGCTTTCAAAATAGAATCTCAGGATTGTATTGCCCACATATTTGAAAAGAACTCCCAGCACTTGTCACAGTCATAAATGCTTAGTAAATGTGAGTTTTTTGAATGAGAAACAAACAAAAATATCTTCCAGCCTTAATGCCTCTATTCACTGGAAGAATATCAGGCAGCTAAAAATCAATAGGGACTTCTCTTGTAGTTTTCCTGGGATGTGCAAAGATGGTCATTTAAAGACATATGTTCCCTCAAAAAGATTCTCTATGCTCTCTACAGCAAGCACCCTGCTGCTGATTACCTTTCCCAATGGGAATTAAAGAGAAAGCATTTTCCCAGTCAATAGCTGGATACCATTTATTGCTTTGCTCTAGTAAAGATACCACATCTGGGACTGCAAAATGTCATCAATATGATGGATCAGCATTTTATTCTGTATATAAAGACAATCAAAGTACCTCTGGAGTACATTATAACAGAACTAGAGAGATGATCTAGCCCTTAGAGAGGAAGGTAAAAATATACTGTTCTCCCTGTCATGTGAATGCACCACCATACTTAGACCCAAAGAATACCTTAAATGATATTGCTTGTGACCAAGAAACTCATTTTATTTGAAGAAAGCACATGTGTGGGTTCATGCTACAGCATTCATTGGTCTTACCACATGCTTCATACCCCAAAATAGCTGGTTTAATGGAACAATGGAATGGCTTGTTCAAAGCTCAGTTACAGAATCAGCTGATTGATAATACTTAGTGAGGCTAGGGTGATAATTTACATGCTGTAGTATATGCCTTAAACCAGCAGCCAACATATGGTGCTATCTCCGTCATAGTCAGAAGGCATGGATTCAGGGACCAAGATGTAGAGCTGCGAATGGCCCCTCTTGTTATTATATCTAATAGCCTACTTAAGAAATTTTTCCTACATACCTCCATGAATTGGATTCAATGAGTGCAGGTGTTCTAGTGCTCAAGGAAGGTATGTTCACATAGGAAACAGCGATGGTTCTATTACACTGGAAGCTGGCAATGCCTATTAACCGTCTGGGTCTCTTCAAGCCACTGAACCTACAGAGAGAGAAGGGGTACCTGCATTTGCTGGGGTTGTTATCAAGAAATTTCATGTGGAAGTATGACAGAACTGATACTACCCTGTAATGATAAAATAGTCACAAGTCAGAACATTTTCTTAAAGGGCTACATAATAAATAGTTCACGCTTGACAGCCCATCTAGTCTTTGTCAAAACTACTCGTTTCTGCCATCGTAATGCAAAACAGCCATAAACAATACATAAGAGAATGTGTGTGGCTGTGTTCCAATTAAAACTTTACTTGCAAAAACAGATGGCCAGCCTGTGGCTGTAGTTTGCTGACTTCTGAAGTAGATGATGGGGAAATTATGTGTCTCCTGTACTGGGGACATGAGATTTTTATTCAGAAGAAGGTAAATGGGATGAACTATGCTGAATATTCTCTGGTTGCCCCCACCGGACCCACTGTCTACAATTTTCCAAACTGCTTTGTGCTTTGCCCTTTGCCCTTTGGTTTTCAGTTGAGTTTGACCAATCGTAGCCATTGACAAGAGATCAGAGGACAGGAGGGGAAAAAGATCAGGGTATTTATTCCCCATGCTCCCTCCCTGTTGGGCTGAAGGTTGTTAAAGGCTGTGTTCACCTGCTCCTCTCAGATGGTCTCTCCTAAAACTATATCTGCAGTTCTCTCTAGGTTCCAGCAATCACTTTCTCCCCTTGCCCTTCAGGCCTAAGATGATAAATGTCCCTTGATGCTGCTAGCTTTGAAGAGCTTCTATACTTCTCATTGAGTCCTTTTTACTGTGCCACACTATAAATAGTCCTTTCATTATGCCCTCCTCAATTTGCATTTGAGTCTTTCATCTGTTTCCAACCTGGACCTTGACTAAAAAGGATGTCATTAATTGTAAGAGACACCCCACTTCAGAGATGTTAAAACGTGGGAGAAAAGTACACCTTAGGATCAATGAACTAGGCTAGTTGTCAGTATATTCTTGGTGAATTAATGAATCAACAAGTGATTAGCATTCACAGTGCAGCTCATCTCAAAGACCAATACAGTGTAGTGGTGTGATAGATTGTGTAGTTCAGAATGAAATTCGAAAATCAGAATCAATACTGTTTCTTTCTAAGTAGAGTCAGGCCTCTGTATCCATGGATTCTGCATCCATGGATTCAACCAACCATGGATCAAAAATATTTGAAAAAAAATTGCATCTGTATTGAACATGAACAGACTTTTTTCCCCTTGTCATTATTCCCTAAACAATACAGTATAACAACTATTTACATAGCATTTGCCTCATATTAGGTATTATAAGTAATCTAGAGATGATTTAAAGTATATGGAAGGATGTGTGTATGTTATATGCAAATACTCCAGCATTTTATACCAGGGACTGGGGCATCCACAAATTTTGTTATCCACAAGAGGCCCTGGAACCAATCCCCCATGAACACGGAGCGACTACTGTACTTAGACGATCTTTCTCATGCCTGATTCCAGTGAGTAATGAGAAGGTCATGGTCTTGCCCAGGACTCCTAGTTGTTAATCAGGGTCAAAATATTAAAGTCCTATTTAGTCACTGCATTTCTTATGAAATGAGATCATTCCAAAGCAAACGCTACCAACATGAGTACAATTTCACTTTTTGTGAAGCAGTACAAGTTACAGTTGTGTGTGACTCTTCATAAACTAAGCTCAGAGCTTTCTGAAAGAAAAGAATAGTTTGCCAGCCTGGGGACACATTGGGTGCCTCAGGAGTTGCAGTTAACTTACGTTCAATGCCCTGTGAGATAACTGGCATATATTCTGGCCAAGCCTATCTTAACAAACATGGGTCTTCCTTACCACCTTTATTTCTAAGACATTATTTTGTCTAGCCTGTCTGTCTAGAACTTATCGATCCTTTAGCACAAACACCGATCAGAACTGCACAGTCTGTCTTATTAAAGAAAACCAATATTGACTGAGGCTATCCAGTCTAGAACAAGAGCAACTGTGCCTTTGAAAAAGTCTATTGTATTTTCTTTCCTAATTCTTAATCTCCTAATTGTCCCTATAGAGACAAAGGAACAATTCTTTCACCACTGGCCCTGCTATAGGGCAATGCTATTCAGAGTGCTGGTCCATGGTAAGATAAGGAGCTTGCATCAGAATGCAAATCAGTGTGCTGCTTCCTCAATTGAGAAAATTCTGCTATCAAAAATACCAGCTGAACTAAATAATGTGTTTGTTGGCATCATTGACTTACATTCTGGTACAAGCTCCTTCTCTCCTTGTGAGCCAGTAACAAATAGTCCAGGGACCAGCAACCAGTAGGAGGACCACTCTTTGTGGAGCATTGCTCTAGAGGGTACTGAAACTCAGTCCCTTCACAAGTCCACCTTCTAAGTTGCTGCCACTTGTTGAGAAATAAGAGCATTTCTTTCCTTTCTGGTTGTTTTTTTTTTTTTTTTTTTCCTGCAGCTGGCCAGTATGGTGATCTGAACCCCTGACCTTGGTGTTATAAGGCTGCCCTTATAACCAGCCAGCCCTTTTCTTTCTGGTTTTCTTAGATAGATGTAACTCCTCTCTCCAAGCCTGAGAGTCCATAGTTAGTGTCAAAGGGCATCAGAAACTCACTTAACAGCTTCCTCAAGAATCAACTGGAATTCCATGAAACCAAGAGACACATTGGAAGATTCCCAGGAAAGAAAGATTCAGATTTGATCTGTGGCCGGATGACAGCATTTCAGTTCCATTTGAAAACAATTTATTAGCTTCAGAGCACTGCTGCCTAACCACAGCACTATCCTGCATGGAAACTTGTCATTTCTGATGAAGAGAGGGAGAGAGAACACAAAATTCCAAACGCTGTGCACAGAAATTAAATTTTCCCCAAGCTCCAATGTACCACAGAGCAAACAGGAAAACAGATCCTTAAGCCATTGAGCATCTTCACAAATGACACTATAGTAATGGAAGTGCATCTGCACACTCCACATTCACTGGTAAAATTGGTTCTGATTAACAACGCTAGAAACTTTGCATCATTCCTGTGCCTTTTTCCTAAGAAGAAACAAGTGCTGTATTTCAAATAAAACTGGTATTTTATTATTTTACTGTGTGTATTAAACAGCATTAGAGTTGGGATTTATACTAACAGAAGAAGGGACACTGAGAGTTTCTTATACAGCTGTGCTCTAAGGGTTGCCTCAGTAAGGGGGATGTCTTTTCCAGCAAGACCTGCCACCACGGAACCCTTGGCCTACCCGTCTTCTCAATACTCTTTATGTCTTAACCTTTATGTTCTTAACCTTGGACGTACATTGGAATTACTTGGGAAGTTTTAGAAAATACTAGCGCCTTGGTACCCCAGAGATTATGCTGTAATTGGTCTGGATGCAGACAGGGCATGGGGGATTTTTACAAGCTTCTGAGGAAATTCTCATGTGCAACCAAGGGCGAGAACTACTGTTTTGGGTGTGGTGAGAAGGGTGCCAGGTATAACCAATGATAGGAACACACCCTCCCCCCTTTCTAGAAGCATGTGTTCTTTAAGAATGTCCTTGACGAAACAATAAAAACGATTAATGTTATTAAATCATGACCCTTAAGTACATGTGTTTTTAATATATTCTGTGCATACCAAAGTACCATGTTATTTTAAAGAACAAATGACAGATAAGCTATGGTTATTCAGGCTTGAGAATTTGGCAGACATTTTTTCAAAAATGAACAAAGCGAGGCTGTCAGTTCAGGGAAAAGCAACTATTTGGTGCCAATGATAAAATTTAAGCTTTGAAGTAAAAATCAGAATTTTGGAAAACTTGGAGCCATCCACCGCCGAGCCGCGCGAGGCCGCTAGAGCCTGAGCCCCGGCCACGAGCCCTGAGCACCGCTGCTGCCTCGTGCCTCGGCTCCCTAGACACGCCGCCGCCGCCGCCGCCGCCGCCGCCGCCGCAGGCGTGGAGCAAGTTGTGAGCGCAACTCTCCACCGGGAAAGTGTCCCCCGCGGCCGCCGGCGGGAGTTGGCGCGGCGTCTGGTCGCCGCTGCTGGAAGAAGCTATCAGCTCTTCAGAAATAATCATGTTTAGACTGCAGACGAGCCCGCACCCGCACCGCTCAGGAAATGAGCTTTGACTGTTAGGCACCTGGTTGAAGAACCCTGGGTTCAGATTGTCAGTCTCCTGTAACCTGCAAAGACCCTCCAGTTGCACTGGATCCTTCAGTTGAAGAGGTTCCAGTCAAAATGTGGAGTAGTCGGTTCCTGGTGTCGCTCTCTCACACAGAACGAAGAATTTGCAACTGTTGAGCAATGACAAAAGACCTGAGACCTGCAATGGAACAGGCAGGAACCGCATGTCGTGGGACCCTACTTCAGGTTGCTCCCCTCTGCATAGAGACTTTAGAGCTTCTGGGCCCACACTCCCTGAGCCAGCCTGGCCGGAGAAGGCAGTTGGGGCAGGATTCCTGGCCCAGGCCATCCCCGATGCTAGGAGAGACTTAAGAGCCTTAGGGACCCCACACCGCAAGCCAGCTGTCTAAGAACAGGCAGGTGCAGTGGGAACCCCAGCCCAGGCCAGTCCCCACTGCCCAGAATTGGCAGTCCCTACAGGATCCAAGCCAGACATCAGGGTGAAACGAATGGACTGTGATACTGCTAGACACAATGACAATACACCAAAGGAAAGATACCAGAAATATGAAAAATCAAAAAAGTACATCACCACCAAAGGAAAATAATAACTCTCAAGTGCTAGATCCTGTAGAACAGAAAGTCTTTGAAATGACAGACAAGGAATTTAGAGTAACAATTCTAAGGAATCTAAATGAGATACAAGAAAACTCAGACAGCACAATGAAATGAGAAAAAGTATAATGGATCTGAAAGAAGAAATGTACAAAAAATCAATGCCTTGAAAAAAAAATGTAGCTGAGCTTGTGGAGCTGAAGGATTCGCTCATTGAAATAAAAAAACACAACAGAGAGTTTAACCAGAGACTTGAACAAGCAGAAGAGAGAATTTCTGACCTTGAAGACAGGCTGTTTGAATTAACATAGGCAGACCAGAAAAAAGAAAAAAGAATCAAAAAAATTGAAGAAAATCTAAGAGAGACTACAGACAACCTTAAGCACTCAAATATCCAAATCATGGATATTCCAGAAGGAAAGGAAAAAGGAAATGGCATTGAAAACATATTCAATGAAATAATAGCAGAAAACTTCCTAGGTATAGGGAAAGTCACAGTTCTCCAGATTCAGGAAGCTCAAAGATCCCCAAACACATTCAACACGAAAAATCCTCCCCAAGACATGTGATAATCAAACTGGCAAAACTCAAAGACAAAGAGAGAATCTTAAAAGCTGCAAGAGAGAAGTGGCTAGTCACCTATAAGGGAGCCCCAATCAGAATAACATCAGACTTTTCATCAGAAACCCTAAAAGCCAGAAAAGAATGGGATGATATATTCAAAACACTAAAGGAAAAAAATTGCCAGCCAAGAATACTTTACCCAGCAAGGCTATCCTTCTGAAATGAAGGACAAATAGTATATTTCTCAGACAAACAAAAACTGCAGGAGTTCACCACCACACGACCAGCCCTACAAGAAATTCTCAAGGAACTCCTGGGTTCGATACCACAAAAACAACCATCACTGCCATGAATACTCAAGAAAGAACAATACCTGCCAGCAAAACAAAAATGCTAACAAAAGAGAAAAAAAAATTATTTATCACCACAAGCAATAAACAAATACAGAAGACAGAAAATTAGAAAGAAAGGAACAAAAGTTACTTAAGACAACTAAACAAAAATCAGCAAAATGCTAAGTGTAAGTCAACACCTTTCAAAAATAACTCTAAATGTAAAGGGATTAAATTCCTCATTCAAAAGACACAGACTGGGTGGATTAAAAAGATGGACCCAACAATATGCTGTGTTCAAGAGACTCACTTAACCTGTAAAGACACACAGAGACTAAGAGTGAAAGGATGGAAAAAGATATATCATGCAAATAGAAATGAAAAACAAGCTGGAGTAGCTATTCTTATATCAGATAAAATGGACTTTAAAGCAAAAACCATAAAAAGAGATGAAGAAGGCCACTATATAATGATAAAAGGATCTATCCATCAATAAGACATAACAATCATAAATATATATGCACCCAATGTCCTAACAGCTAGATTTACACAGCAAACACTATTAGATCTAAAGAAAGAGACAGACACTAACATCATGATAGTGGGGCACCTGAACAACCCACTGTCATCATTGGACAGATAATTTAGGCAAAAAATCAATAGAGAAACTCAAGTTCTAAACAATTCTTTAGACCAATTGGACTTGGCAGATATCTACAGAACATTCCGTCCAACAACCTCAGAATATTCATTTTTCTCATCAGGGCATGGAACATTCTCCAGGACAGACCACATGTTAGGTCACAAAGCAAGTCTCAACATATTAAAAAAATTGGAATTATTCCATGTATTTCTTCCAAACACAATGGATTAAAATTAGAAATTGATAACAAATGAAACTCTGGAAACTATGCAAACACATGGAAATTAAACAACATTCTACTTAATGACATATGGGTCCATGAAGAAATTAAACAGGAAATCAAAAAATTTCTTGAAACTAATGAAAATAATGATACATCATACCAAAACCTGTGGGACACTGCAAAAGCAGTATTAAGGGGGAAATTTATTGCATTAAATGCTTACTTCAGAAGAATGGAAAGATGGCAAATAAACAACCTAACACTTCACCTTAAAGATCTAGAAAAACAAGAACAATCCATACCTAAAGTTAGTAGACTGAAAAAAATAATTAAGATCAGAGCAGAATTAAATGAGATCGAAGCCTGAAAAACAATACAAAAGATCAATGAAACAAAAAGTTGGTTTTTTGAAAAGATAAATATAATCAACAAACCTTTAGCAAGATTAACTAAGAAAAGGAGAGAGAATACCCAAATAACAAAATTTAGACATGAAAAAGATGATATTACAACTGACACTTCAGAAATGCAAGGAATCATTAGAGACTACTATAAACAACTGTATGCCCACAAATGTGAAAATCTGGAGGAAATGGATAAATGTCTGGATGCATACAAATTACCAAAACTGAGCCAAGAAATACAGAAAATCTGACAGACCAATAATGATAAAAGAAATTGAAGCTTTTAACAGAAGGCTCCCAACAAAGAAAAGTCCAGGACTGGATGGGTTCATTGCAAAGTTCTACCAAACCTTCAAAGAAAACTGGTACCGATTCTCTACAAACTGTTCCAAAAGATTAAAACAGAGTCCATTCTCCCAAACTCATTCTATGAGGCAAACATACCCTAATACCAAAACCAGACGAAGATGCATCAAAAATAGAAAACTTCAAACCAATATTTTTGATGAATATAGATTCGAAAATCCTCAATAAAATACTAGCTAACAGAATACAGCAACACATACACAAAATTATACACCATGATCAAGTGGGATTCATCCCAAGGATGCAAGGTTGGTTCAACATACACAAATCAATAAATGTGTTACACCCCATTAAAAAAAAGCAAGACAAAAACCATATGATCATCTCTATAGATGCTGAAAAAGCATCTGACAAAATTCAACATTCTTTCATGATAAAGACTCTCTACAAGTTAGGCATAGACGGAAAGTATCTCAACATAATTAAAGCCGTATACAATAAGCCCACTGCCAATATCATCCTGAATGGGGAAAAGCTGAAAGCTTTTCCCTTAAAAACAAGAATTAGACAAGGATGCCCACTCTCACCACTCCTATTCAACATAGTGTTGGAAGTACTAGCCAGAGCAATCAGAGAAGAGAAGGAAATAAAGGGCATACAGATTGGAAAGGACAAAATCAAGCTGTCCCTGTTTGCAGATGATATAATCCTATATACTGAACAGCCTAAAGCCTCTATAAAAAACTCCTAGAGTTGATGAGTGATTTCAGCAAAGTTGCGGGATACAAAATCAACACCCCCAAATCAGTAGCATTTCTATACTCCAACAGTGAACATGCAGAAAAAGAAGTCAAGAAAGACAGCCCATTTACAATAGCCACCAAAAAAATAAAATACTTAGGAATAAAGCTGACCAAAGATGTAAAAAATCTCTATGAAGAGAACTACAAACCACTGTTGAGATAATTTAAAGAGGATACAAGAAGATGGAAAGATATCCCTTGCTCTTGGACTGGAAGAATTAACATTGTGAAAATGTCCATATTACCCAAAGTGATCTACAGATTCAATATAATCCTCAACAAATTCCAATGACATTTTTCTCTGAGATGGAAAAAGCTATCCAGACATTTATATGGGAAAACAAAAGACCACACATAGCCAATGCAATCCTGAGCAAAAATAAATAAATAAAGCTGGAAGCATAACACTACCTGACTTTAAACTATAATACAAAGGTATAATAACCAAAACAGCATGGTGCTGTCATAAAAATAGACTCACAGATCAATGGAATAGAATAGAGAACCCAGAAATAAATCCATACACCTGCAGCCATCTGATCTTTGACAAAGTCAGCAAATCTACATACTGGGGAAGAGACTGCCTTTTCAACAAATCATGCCAGGAAAATTGGATACTCATATGTAAGAGAATGAAACTAGACCTGTACCTTTCACCATATACCATAATCAACTCAAAATGGATTAAAGAATTAAATATACATCCTGAAACAATAAAACCCCTTAAAGAAAACGTAGGGGGAAACACTCCAGGAAGTACAAGTGGGTACAGACTTCATGAATAGGAACCAAAAAGCACAGGCAACTGTAGGAAAAATAAACAAATGGGATTATATCAAACTAAAAAGCTTCTGCACAGCAAAAGAAACAATCAATAGAGTAAAAACACAAACAACAGAGTGCGAGAAAATATTTTCAAAATATACATCTGGCAAAGGATTAATATCCAGAATATATAAGGAATTCAAACTTTACAGCAAAAAAATAAATAAATAAAAAATGACCCAATTAAAAAATGGGCAAAGGAGCTGATTAGGCATTTCTCAAAGGAAGACATATGAATGGCCAACAGACACATGAAAAAATGCTCAACCTCACTCAGCATCCTGGAAATGCCAGTCAAGACCACTTTGAGATACCATCTCACTCCAGTTAGAATGTCTAACATCCGAAAGACTGAGAATGATAAGTTCTGGAGAGGTTGCAGTGAAAAAGGAACTCTCATACACTGTTGGTGGGGCTGCAAAATGGTGCAGGCTTTATGGAAAATGGTATGGAGGTTCCTCAAACTATTACAGACAGATCTACCATATGACACAGCTATTCATTCCACTGTTGGGAATATACCTAGAGGAATGGAAATAATCATGCAAAAGAGATACCTGTACTCCAATGTTTATTGCAGCTCTATTTACAATAGCCAAGAGTTGGACCAGCCAAAATGTCTATCATCTGATGACTGGATAAGGCAACTGTAGTATATCTACAGAATTGAATACTACTCTGCTATAAAAAAGAATGAAATACTACCATTTGCAATAACATGGATGGACTTAGAGAAAATTATATTAAGTGAAACAAGTCAGGCACAGAAAGAGAAATACCACATGTTCTCACTTATTTGTGGGAGCTAAAAATAAGTAAATAAATAAACACACAAACAAATCGGGGGGGGGGGGAAGAAGACAGAATAACCACAAAAATTCCTTGAATTGTTTAAGTCAAGTGAACAGATATGATGTGGGGTAGGCAGGGAGGGGGTGGAGAGGAACAGGTAAAGGGGCATGAAAATCAGCTACAGTGTATATTGATAAGTAAAATTTAAAAAAAGAATTTTGGAAAACTTCTATACACCATTGTGAGTGTGACAGCTTCCCAGTACTTACATGCTTTTCTAATAAAATTGGTAATTATGCTAACTAATGTAATTTTCTGATATTGCATAATAAAATGTATTGAACTTTTAGAAGATCTGCATAACTCAGTGAACCAGTATTTTTAAAATGACCAATGCATGAGTAACCAAATCATACATGGATAAAAGTTCCATTCAAAGTGCAAGATGGACCAATGGATCTTAATGCAACAGAGTACAGAAAGCCTTCCATATCGCCATTAACCTTTAAGGAACTACCACTGTTGAGTTTTGGTAGTGTCAGAGAAAAATATCCATAGTTATCTAAATAGGCTATCAAAATACTGACCGCCCCACAGCCAGTCACATGCAAGGGGTCTTCAAAAAGTTCATGGAAAGATTCATATTATCTAATTTTATATCTATTTTTCCACTAACTTTTTGAAGTACCCTTGTATTTACTCATTTGAGTATGACTTCTTTTACTCAGGATAATGATTTTGAGCTTCATCTATGTCGTGGCACATATCAGCAGTATGTTGATTTTTATTCCTGAGTTGTATTCTGTCATAACAGTTTATCCTGTTTCCAGTTGGATTTATTATGAATAAAGGTGCAAGCCTTTTTTGTGTATATTCGTTTTCTTTTCTTGAGTTGAATTGCTGGGTCTTAGGGAAGTTGTATATTTAACTTCATATGAAACTACCAGTTTTGCAAAGTATTTGTACCACTTTACACTCTTACCAGCAGTGTATGAGAGTACCAGTTCGTCCACCTCCTTTCAACACTTAGTATTATCAGTCCTTATTTTCTTGTGGTTTTAATTTTCATTTCCTTGATGACTAAAGATGTTGAGCATCTTTGCATGTGCTTACTGGCCATTCATATATCTTCTTTGTGTAATGTCTGATCAAGACTTTTGCCCATTTTTTGTTACTTATATTTTGTTATTAATTTTTAGGGGTTCTTTATCCAAGGAAATGAAGAGATATTTGCAGTCCCATGTTCATTGTGGCATTATTTACAATAGCCTAAAACTGGAATCAACCTAAGTGTCTATCAACAGATGATTGAATATTTTTATTTTTTAAAATATTACCTCAGTGCCTTCTGACAACAGCAAGACGTCTCAGGCTCCTTTTGAGTTTTCATGCCCCACACATAGAACCAACCACTCTCTAGGAAATCCTGTCTTCTTCTAATGGAGCTCATAATGATTCTCGTGTGACCTGTGCTAGACCGCCGAGGCAGAAAGAGTCAGGCCCAGCCCCCTACCATGAGGTCAGTTCTGGCCATGGCAGAGGGCTGGACTTGGCTTTTCCTGCCTTGGGGTCTAGAACAGGTTACACAGGAATAACCATGAAGGTCAGTTCTTGCACCAAAACAATTGCACTCTAAAAATGGAAATCTCAAAGCCTGTCAAGTTCATCCATGCTTCTTGTGTCTATAATCCTCCACTTATAGGCATAAGCAGTCTCAACAGTCCCCTCACTAGTCTTCTGTTCTCTCATTCTCATCTGCCCTGAGTGTTCCCCAACTGAACTCTCTCCCAAACTTTTCTGTAAAGTCTCTGGGCTACTGCCACACACATATGTGTACATTTCATTATAAATTACATTTATTATATCTTCAGTATCTTTTCAAAACATTCTTGTGTAAATCCCCATTTTCCCCTCTATCACAATTATATTTGTTTGTTCCAGAACCACTCCATATTTGCTACCATAAAGAAGTCATGGCCCCAATTAAGAAGTTGCCACCAGCTACGGCAACCAGCAGAAGCTGGCTTTCAAAATGGCCCCCACTGATCCTTGCCTCTTGGTATCCACGCCCTTGTGTAGTTCCCTCCCACACTGAATAAGGCTTACCTATGTGACCAGTAGGATACTGTGAAAGTAACAGTGTGTGTCATCTGAGTCTATGTCATAAAACATATTGTCACTTCCACTTTGCTCTCTCTTGGATCACTTCCAAGAGAGAACAACTGTCATATTATGAGAACATTCATTCAACATTCTGTGGAAAAGTCCATGTGGGGAAGAACAGAGGTTTCTTCTAACAACCAGCACCAACTTGCCAGTCATGTGGGCAAGCCACCATGAAAGTGGATACTCCAGCCCCAGTCAAGCCTTCAGAGGGCCGCAGTCCTGGTCAACATATGACTCAAATCCCATGAGAGACTCCGAGCCAGAACCGGCCAGCTAAGCTGCTCCCAAATCTCTGCCCCACAAAAATTGTGAGAAATAATAAAAGTTTGTTGTTGTTTTCAGCCACCAAGTTTTGGGGTAATTTTTAATGCAGGAATAGATGACTAATACAGGTGTCAGCATCCTGGACATTAATCCTTCCTTCAATGTGCTTTGGATGATCATACTGCCTTTCTACTCCTTCATCCCCCTCCCCAATTATCTAAGCTCAAGTGCAAGAGTTAAGGGCTTGTAGGTGTGAAATCTGCAGTTCTCTAAGAATGGCCTAGAACCTTCTGGTTCACCCTTCATTGCTTTCTGATAATGGCCAAGCAGCTCCTATTAGACCAACCCCCCATAGACAGCAACTATATCTGGAAAAAATATATATATACGGTTCATTTAAAAAACTACCTGAAGACATTGGAGAGCAACCCAAAAGGAGGCAGATACTGGAAGACAGTCATCACTTGAAAGAAGGCAAATCAACTTGATGAGTCATCGTTTATTTTTGGTTTTGCCTACGGGCAGGTTGTATTATGTGCCATGCTGGGATTGGGGGTGGAGGGAAGCTTAAATAAAGATAGAAAACCTGGAGTCTTACTGGTTTAAAGACCACTGGAGAGAGTAAGGGCAACCATAGGAAATGAAAAGTGAGGAAGGAAATCTCAGAAAGGATATAGCCAGAGGGAGAGAGCTCCAGATTCTGTATATAAACTCCCTAAATTTCTGATTGGTAACTGAACCACACGTGTACGCTGGGAGTGCAGACAGATTCCAAGCAGTTCAGCTAAGGTTAAAAGAACTGAACTGAAATTTCAGCTGCCATTGACTAAAGTAAAGACAATTTTCCATTTGTGTTCAGCCCATTTAACCGCCTACCTCTTCCCTACACACACACACACAAACACACACACACACACACACACACACACACACACACACACACACACACACACACACACACACACACACACACACACACACACACACACCCTGAAAGTTCTGCTATACCAAACAGTGTGGGCAAGCAGAACTGGTGTTTGTTTATGTGTTTTTATGGGGTCCAAAAAGTGCACAGAAAAGTCCTGAGAGATTTCCAGTGGGAGACCAGTTCTCTAGAGAGAGCTTATTAATTAATCTTCAGAAATGCCCACAAATATTGGTGTAGGGTATTCATTTGTTTAATACCACAGTACGTTTATCCATCTTCAAATAGTCTGTTTCTTGTTGGGCAAAGTGCCCGTAATAGTTCAAGTTCATGAAGACAACTGGTTAGAAGAAATTAGAGTAGTTTCTTAAATGTCAGCTCTTCAAGGCTCGAACTTTCCAGGCTACAGGGCAAAGGCATAAGCTGGCTTGTCAAAGACAAGAGAGCTTTAATGCAGGGAGATAAATGCTTACTTAATTGAGACAGATGATCTCTTGAACTTTTCATGGCTTTTCAAACTGGTCACTGTTTGACATTCCTCTCACAGCCATGCTACTGATCTTTATCTGATACATCTGAAGGAGACAGAAGTCAAAGAGTGGCTTCAATATGTTTTGTGAACAAACTCATACTTGTAAATAGAGTGTAAACCTATTCACAGTTTATCAATCATTCTGCCTAATCTTCAAAAAGAGTGTCGAATCTGCTTTCTGTTTTAAACCTCTGCATGCTGGAATTTAAACTTTCCAATGTTAACTTAGTCATTTTATTTGTTCAGGATAGATTGTGAGTAAAACTGACATTCTGAAAATGGATGGAAAATTTCAAGGTTTGCCTGGGAGAGCAGAGAAGCCCAGGTCCTGGTTACAAATCAATGTGTGATGTTTCAGGCCCAAATATAGGCCATCACAAAGGCAGGCCTCATGGGGAAAGCTGCCCTCCCAACCAGTGTTGGTGCACAGCCAGTGCACTGAAGATTCCGTGGGGAGTTGCAGTCAAGGACTTAGCTCCCCCTGGCTGGTCATGGTCTTTCTTATATTTACATTCCTAGCCCCGGTGCCTTCATTTCTAGGTCTCATTATCTGAGGCCTTGGGCAGGAATCTTCTTTAGGTGCCTCTGCTGAGACTCCTTATGGGGGGGGAGGAAAATGAAACTTTGAAGACACTTTTCCCCACTCTGACTCAATACCCAGTACTTTTCCACTCCTAGCCCTCCACTTGACTTCGGGGTCCACAAAACTGCCAGAACGTTTTGTTCAGGGCTCCCTCAAAAGTGAGATGACCCCATGTCTGCATTGCTCCATCTGACTCCTGACCAGTGTGCTGCTCCATTCTGTGGGGGAAACTGGAATAAGGGAGGTGGCACTTTTGCTAGTTTTAGACCACTGCTGTAAATGATTAAAGGTTTACGTCTTTCATTTTTGTCTTGTTGCTTTAATTGGCTACTCTGACACCTGACAGCTCAGCTCTCTTCCAGCTCAGCAGAGCTCCTAACAAGACTAATTACATTTTTCCATTCCTAAAACACCACTTAGAATCACAGTCCTAAAACCATTGAGCGAACTGAGCGAGTATGGTTGATGCATGATAAACAAAGTGAGTTTTTGTTAAGTATGCATAAAACAAATGTACTCCACAGGGCCTGGTTTTTCCAAAGCCTTGCAGTTTCAAATATTGACCTTGAAAAAGACAGGAAATTTTCCCCAGGCTATATAGTCTCTGTTGTAAGATAAGGAATTGTAACACAGCAAGATTGCTGGCTCAAAGACAGACAGGTTAATGATTGATATGTAAAGATACTGGGAAATTGCCATAAGAAAATCAAACTTTTGCTGCAAATTGCATTATAGAATGTCACCTTACTAAATGTTACCAGCTTCTATTGTTAAACTTGTTAAACTGTACTTAGCAAAAACCCCACCTATGTTCTCTTCCTGTAACTTCCTGGTCTGGAGAATAAATGTGGGAAGAGAACCTCAATTCATGGTTAATTTCCTGAATGGAAGGAATGCCTCCCTCTTTAGGGTTCTGGGAGATTAACCCCTTTTTGGGGCTTCTCACTGCTCAGAAGAGATGGGCTTTGAGTAACCTATGGTGGCTCCATCACCCAGGGGAAAAGGGGTGACAAATCCGTGGGAGGCAAAGCAACAAGTTTTTAGTAAATTTGCTCCAAAATATTTTATTAATAAAAGTTTTATATAAACAACAAAAAAAAGAAGAGAGTTATGTGTCACACTGAATAACATGTTGAAAGCAGGTGTAGGGTTGTGGTTTCTAATTTCCCTACAAAATTAACCAGCCATAATGGAGTAAAGAGAGTTAGAAAGAGTAAACATATTCATATAATTTTTTGAAACATGTCAAAGTACAAAAAGCATCGTGCTAATTTTTAAGTGCAAAGAAAGCTCATAATAAAATAGACTTTAAAAATTACAAATAAAAATCTGTACATCAAGGATATTTTTAAGGCCTTCCCATGTGCATGGCACTATGTCAAAAGAGAAGAGGAACCATTAAATCAGATGTTACAGGTCTGGCCCATTTCGGCTTGCAGAATCATCTCCTCTTTTCTCAAGGGGAAAGTGTCAATGAGGTTGAAGAGGGCCACAGGCATCACCAGGGAGACATAGCGCTCCTTGTCCATGCCATGTTTATCCACTAGCACCATACTGAAGGAGTAGAGTGGGATTCGCAACAACAGCCTGGAGCAGATACAGAAAAGAAAATACAGTGTTAAACCATGACTCCCAAGGGTTCTGGTAGACCAACCAATGTCCTATATTGACACTGTGTGCAGAGAAATGCTTGATATTATGAAGGACTTAATCATTCTTTAGAACCTTGCTACTCAAAGTGTGATCTTTGGATCAGCAGCATAACATGGGAACTTGTTAGAAATGGAGACACAACCCACGCCAAACCTAGCAAATTAGAATCTGCATTATTAGCAAGATCCCCAGATGATCGGTATGTACATGAAAGGTTGAGAAACAGTGCTCTAGATTATGGTCAGGAAGACTTCAGACCTGCAAAGGTGCCATACACAACAGTTGCTACAAGGCACATACAATAAGGCTAACAGATGTTTTTGCATTAAATTTGAGTAAACACAAGTTTGCAGACTCGTTTTGGGTGACTACATATACACTATAACAAAGTCAGTGATTATCAACAGGGGTGATTGCTGATTTTTGCCCCCCTCCCCTCAGGGACATTTGACCATTTCTGTAGATGTTTTTGGTTGTCACATGGGGAGTGGAGATGCTACTGGCATCTAGTGGGTAGAGGCCAGGGATGCCACTAAACATCCTATATATAATGCACAAGAAACCCTCCCGACCAAACAAAGAATTATCTAGCCCCAAAAGTCAACAGTGCTATGGTTGAGAAACCCTGGATCAGCTAAAGATCATTAAAATAATTTTCCAAACATTATGGCCTATTCAGTGGCCAGCTCAGGACCACATAGTTAGAACAGATTGAACTTGCTCTACACCCCAGGTATTCTTACTTGGTTAATTATAATTTGTACCCACAAATAATTCCAAAAAAGAATTTGAAGTGGTTTCAAATTCTGGTGTTCTTTCTACTCTACCACATTAGAATTTAAACCATGTAAAAAACATGATTTTTATATCAATACAAACATAAACATGAGAAAAAGAAGAGAAAAGCCAGAGAAAGCAAATAAACATAAGCTGAAACCAATTAAAAAATGAGCCCACTCAGTCACCAGGTTTTTTTTTTTTTTTTTTCAATTTAGATATTTCTGAGATTGTGTGTGAGGCGGAATATACACTGCCACTGCCATCTGGACTTAAAGTGAAATATTTTTTCCTCATACAAATGGATCAAGATAGAAAAATCATTACACAAAACACAAACTGACTGTACTTTTTTGCCTTTTAAAAAGGGAATTTCAGGGAAGAAGAGAATTTTATCTCAGTGGGAACCTAAATTGATAATCCACTTTTAGTGACTAGAAATAAAAGAAAGACATTACAATGTCTCTGCCAGGTTTCCTGCGGTCCTAAGAGGGGAGCTCAGGAGTAGATGATTTAGCGAAGTGCATTACTGAGTCTTAGAACACGTGATTGTAGGCTGTGGAGTAAGTGGGAATGGAGACCTAAACTGTTCTGCATCTTTAAGAGGAGAGGTAGTGAGCTTCTGGGTGGGGGGAGAGTTGCATAGGGGGGTTCCAGGAAACAGAGGAGTAGGGAAGTAAGCAGGTCTGGAGGGAGAAAAGGGCCAAGCGCTATGGTGGCTAGAGCCTGTGGGACAGGGTGACCAATGAGAAACTGGAGCATTTGGTTTCTAGTGCTTATGAAGCATAGAACAGTGGCTGTGGTTTGTTGTTTTCTTTTGCAGAAACCTAGAAGCCATGTGTTCTGGATGTTAATGTACAATATGGTATAGCTGCCTGGGACCCTGAGAGATAGAGAGCCAAATGGGACCTGGAGGGCAGAGATCTGCACCCTCCCCTGCAGCGTGTGAGAGAAAAAGCAGAGCAAGAAAGAAAGATTTTAAGGAGTTTTGCTTTAGCCAAATGATCCATCTCACAGTGGTCAACAGATGCAAGTAAAAATTTAAGTTATTCTGAAATTACCTTCTGGCTGTTGAATTCTGCTTCTTTAATACATCATTACTCAGAGTCTGAACACCATGGCTCTGACTTTAGAAGGGTTACCGAAATAAAATATAATTGTTAAAATGGGGGTACAGACAATGCCCTACAAGCATGGAGGAAAAAGAGGCCAAGCCTGGAGAGGATAATTGGATGCCTGCCCTCCTAATAAGACCAAGGATTACTTAGGTCATTTTTTTTTCCAGGTCTTCCTCCCCTGCCTATGCCTCCCCAACCAACACACACACACACACACACACACACACACACACACAAAGCACAAACACTTGGTTGGAGGGTGAAAGAAGAGAACACTGGTAATTACCCACTGCATGATTTATTCGAACAAGCAGCAACATGCCAATTAGCATGGCTATAATACTCCCAGAATAAAAGCAATTAAACATTGAAGGTTGCCTGAACTCAATACTGAATGGAAAGAAATCAACAAACCTGATCAAAGCATCAGGACACTTTAAGGACAGAGGACTGGCTGGTTAGCTCTGTTGGTTAGAGCATAGCCTTGTAACACCAAGGTCAAGGGTTCAGTTCCCACCAGCCACCAAAAACACCCAAAAAAAACAAAAACAAACAAAGAAAAGCTGACCAAAAAAAAAATTTAAGGACAGAACTTTCCCCTACCTGAGCTGAAGAGCTAGGGCTGGTGGCATAATCTTTGCTCCTATCCGGCCAATGAGGGTGGGGAACACGCCCACCAGTTCTACCACCGTGATGTGTCGAAGGTCCAGGCCACACTGTGCTTGCTGGGAAAAATGAAAAAAAGCCAAGAGGGGAGTTATGAGTATGGCTAAAGAAAAAGAATTCCACATCAAACTACAAACTGACAGAAGCAGCACCGGACTGTTTTTGAAAGTTTGCCTACTCCAAACTGTCCTGCAAACAGTTGAGAAACGGGGGTTAAACTAGTGGCTATAAAACTGTAATACCTTTCTAGAGGAATCATTCAGAAATGGCTGGGCAATGGGAATTTGAAAACCTTAGCAAAATGGCAGTCTATGTATTTCCAGACAGGGTGAGAGGTTGCATGAGTCAAATTTCCTAAAATGTGTCCAAGACCGCCCAGAGGATTCTAACTTTGTGTTTGCAAGGAGTAAAAACTATTTCCAGAGTCCCCTTCTCTGCCCTTGTTTCCACCCTCCACATCCCTCTGCCCTATGCCTGCCACACTTAAACCTGGGGGAAACAAGGATAAAAGGTCCCAGCCCTTTGTGCTGGCCCTTGGCAAGAGCCTTGGGAATATGGTCCAGTCAACCATGTGCTAGGAGGTCTCATCAGGAGCAGCAGTGGCAATAAGGGAACAAAAAAGTAATATAAGTTGAGTAAGCTGAATCCGACTTAATGGGAAAAGAAATTTTAAACTCCTGAATTATGATAGCACCAATTTTTTACTACAATTCCACTGAGACATCCCCATATGGGATGACTGTTACTAGACAAGTAAGAAAAGGAAGAAATATACTTTTCTATTGTTCTGACTGAAATGCCTAAGTCAATCAAAGCTTCCCTTGAAGGCTTTGGTTGAAATGCAAACATAAGTACATTGAGGGAAGGAGGTCACATATAAACACCTTGATATGAAACATCTTATCCAACCACTTGGTTAATAATTTAGCAAGTACCTGAAGGAACCTGATAGACTAGAGCAGGGGATGGCCTAAATATTTTAGGCTTCACGAGGCTGGATGGACTCTGTCCTAACTATTCAACTCTTGCAGTGCAAAAGCAGCAATAGACAATGCACAAATGAATGAATGTGGCTGTGTCCAAGAAAACTGAACTTACAAAACCCAGCAATGGGCCAGATTTGGCCCACAGGCCATAGTTTACTGGCATAGAGGAAAAGCAAG
Organism: Cynocephalus volans; assembly: GCF_027409185.1. Classification (NCBI taxonomy): domain Eukaryota; kingdom Metazoa; phylum Chordata; class Mammalia; order Dermoptera; family Cynocephalidae; genus Cynocephalus; species Cynocephalus volans. The sequence continues at coordinate 53,924,246 of NC_084478.1, forward strand.
TCATTTGGCTTATTCATTTTCTTATCAAATAAGAAGCAGTCAGGAAATGTATGCTCATGGAATACTGCCTGTAATGCCAACTTCCCACAAAATAGAGAGATATAAGCTTGTGTTTTCTGAAGAGTAAGCCCCAACTGGGACAAGGGGAAATGAGGGGAGGTAAGGTGGCAGGGATTGGGGGTAAATATGCAACACATTTGGTTCCTATCAAGGGAGCTCAGAAAAAAATTTATATGGCCCCTCAGAATTCATGGGAAATCCTTCAAGTGCATGGTAATAGTGAAGACATCATTATTTATTTTATTAATACTGACATAAGAAAGAAATTGTAGCCTTTGATTAAACCAAGATTGCTCTAAACACTTAGCTCTATTCACTGTACTAAGATGAATGAAATATTCTCAAAATATATGTGCAGCACCATGTCAAGGACACAGCATACATCCTGCCTCTTTAGCATTCAGTCAGGTTGGCCACTCTTACCGCGAACCAGATGCAGGACAGAATCAAGCTACTTCTAGTTTGATTTTTACAGTTTCCAGTCCCTCTACCCCAAGATTCTGGTTGCGTCATTAAGTAGCTATAAAATTTACAGTTGAGAAGGGTACATTTCCTAGAAAAGTGCCTCTCAAATTTTAAAGTGCTGATGAATCACCTGGGCATCTTGTTAAACTGTAGATTCTGATTCAGTACGTCTGGCTGGGGCCTGAAAATGTGCATTTATGACAAGCTCCCAGGTGATGCTGATACTGCTGGTCCGTGGATTTCACTTTGAGAATCACTGCTCTAAAAGATGGCTGTAACTCTCTGAGGAGCTCTCTGAGGGTGGGGGGGGGAATTCCCTGGGGAGGGATGTGGGGCCTGAGGGCTTCTGGCCTCCTCTCATCCCTTGGGCCAACCTTTTAGGCAGATAACTGATTGATTGCCTCCAGCCCAAGCATATCCTCAACAGGTTCAGCAAAGGCAATTGTTCCTTGGCTGGGCCTGGACAGCATGTCAGTTAGCCTTATTAGTGAAGACAGACAAACCTCATTAGTTGGAAATGATTGGGTTAGCTCTGGGGAGTCAATGTTAATCAGGTTATGCCACAGAACCAGAAATGAATGGTGGTAGCTCTAAAGTGCCAGTTCTTCCAACTCACAGTAAATGGATTAGGCAATGAATCGGGTCTTGGCTGGGCCCTTCCTGTTAGGGGGCTCCCTCCCACCTTGGCCCTGCCTTAAAGACTCACCTGCAGCATTCCCAGCTGCAGCCGGTAGAAGAGGTTTCGGGCTGTGGGTGTGGACACAATGAGGAGTCTCCTTTTCTCATAAAACTGATCCAGAAGTGCAGCTGCTGTTCTGACACCCACATTGACATTCATGGCTGTAATTAGAAATGGCCACATGGGTCAGAATCCTCCACTTGTTCTGGCTCAAAATAGCCTGTGAGGACACACAGAACCAAATGTATAAGTAGCATACTCTGAGATAAGGATTTGAGTGTAAGAATTTATTTGGGAGGTGGTCCCAAGAAGCACTGGTAGAGAAATGAAGTGATTAGTTTCCTCTTGCTGCTATAACAAATCACCATGAACTTAGTGGCTTAACATAATACAAATATGTTCTCTTCAGTCCTGGAGGTCAGAAGTCCAAAATGGGTTTCAATGGACTAACATCAAGGTGTTCAGGGCTGTGTTCCCTGCAGACGTTCTAGGTGAAAATCACTTTTCTTTTCTTTTTCAGCATATAGAGACCACCTTCATTCCTTGGCTTGTGGCCTCTTCCTCCATCTTCAAAGACAGAAATGTAGCTTCTTCAAATCTCTCTTCTCTCTGACCTCTCTTTCCATCCTCTCTTTCTCTGACTCTGATAGCAGTTCTGCCTCCCTTATATAACAACTCTTGTAATTACAATGGGCCACTGGATAATCCAGGCTACTCTCTGTATCTCAAAATCCTTAATTCCGTCTGCAAAGTCCCTTTTCCCATGTAAGGTACTGTATTCACAGGCTCTAGAGATTAGGATGTGGACATCTTAATGGGCCATTATTCTGCCTACCTCAGGAAGTGAGACAGGGAAGAAAAGAAAGCAATACAGAGTGGGTGACCAAGCAAGTTATTGCTGTGGGCATCTGGAGCTCAGTCCCACTGGGGAACTCTGGGAGATGGTATACAACACAGCTCAGAGTTATCCCACTGGAGGAATGAGAGAACTGAGTATTTATACACCAACTGCTCCATCACTGGTTGAGGGCTGCTTCTGGGAAACTAACTCTCCATCACTTCCTGCTGGCAACGTGCGTGCAGACATAGAGGCCCAGGTAATTGTAGTAAGTCACCTTCTGAATATAGATGGAAATGTCAAAGGCACATGGACCAAGCACCACAGTATCTGCTGGGGAAGGAGTGCAGGGAGGCAGAAGTTTGAGAGAATAGGCAATGGGCAGGCTGGCTTTGGAATGGCTCAGAATCTCTGAGGTGTGCCCCCTGCTTAAAGAAGGGACAGAGTAATGTGGGGCACAGCAGGCCACAGAGCAAGCAATGCAGTCATGGATGACATGGAACAAGGCAGTGTTATGATAGGTCTGCCATTTAAGCTGATTGGTTGCTTGAAGTCAATGAAGGATGTTCAATAGTTAGGGAATCAAACAGGCCTGGTCCTGGAGAAGAAATAATAGAAAAACTAGGAAAGTCTGTGTATGGCTTATAATCTTGGTGTTCATATTTCAAACTTTAGATTTACATTGAATTATTTGTTCATTTATACTTTCATTCATTCAGCCAACATACACTGATCGCATGCTGTGTGCCAAGCTCTACGCCGGGCATTGGGATAGCACTGAGTGACACAGAGTTCCTGCCCCCTTCACTACCCCAGTGGCTCACAGTCTAGGACAGCCCGGATTAAAGGAAATATAATGGAAGCCACCACATAATTAAAAATTTTCTACTAGCCTCATTTAAAATTTGCAAAAAGGTTCCAGTCAAGATGGTGGTGGAATAGACGGTTCCTGGCCTCACCCTCTCCCACAAATCAACCAATTTATAACTACAAAAATGTAACATCAGCCAAGCTGGGGCCGCTGGAGCTCAGGGAAAGAAGAGGAAAGTCCTACGGAGTTCATGAGGGCGGGAGAAACTGCGATGAGAGAAAGAAAAAACTGCTCTGAGTGTTTCAGGCCACGGCTGCTTTAAGGCTGGAGCTGATGAGCACACGGAGCAGGAGCCAGCAGAAGCCACAGCTGTGCCTTTCAGATGGGGTTACTTGGAGGCTGCAGTGGAGAAGAGGGCCTTGGAGTCCTACAGGACAGCAAGACCACTAATAGGGTTCCCATGGACCCATGTAGGAGCAAGGAGCCAGAACAACTGAAAAAAGGGAGCCATTCAGAGGCCAGTGAGTCATTGCAAGGGACCAGCACAGGGCCCGTCCCATGGGAAGTGTTTGGAGCATGGGTGGTGGAGGAGACAAGCCCACTGGGAGAACACTGGGACACAGCAAGGACAGCCAATCCACCCCCCAATCAGTGCAGGACCACTCAGAGGAGACTGGTTGGGAATGCAGAATTGCAAAGTGTACAGTTTGATGAAAAAACTCAGGCCCAGATCAGTTTCTAAACAACACAGATCCAGTGGGTTTCTGGAGAGCTGGAAGTACCTATAAGGTCAACCATTAAACCCTGAGCTGCACAAAAAGCCTTCCCCAGGGAGCAAAGCAGCAATTTAACTTAACCACACAACTCAAGTACTAGTTCCCACAGGAAGTTCCCCAATGTTAGAAGTAAGCAAAGGACAAAACACTAGTTCTAGACCAGGTACACCACCAGCACCTTGGGGCCTGCCTGGGAATGGGAAGCTTGGAGCCAGGGACCGGACCTTACCACCACATTCAGGCAAACAGTGCCAGCACCTTGGGGCCCGCCTGGTGACCCGAGGCATACAGAAGGGGACCACACCCCCTCCCACAACCAGGCATGCCATGCCAGCACATTGGGGCCTGCCTGGGGACCCAGGACATGCAGAAGGGGATCAGACTGCCCTCCCACAACCAGGCACACTGCGCCAGTGCCTCAGGGCACACCCGGGGATCAGAGGCATGGTTAACGGGACTAGACCACCCTCCCACAACCAGGCACGCCATGTCAGCTCCTCGGGGCCCGCCTAGGGACCCAGGGCATGGAGAAGGAACTGGACCCCCCTCCCACAACCAGGCACACTGTGTCAGCTCCTTGGGGCCTGCCGAGGGACCCGGGGTATGGAGATGGGGACCGGATCCCCCTCCCACAACCAGGCATACCATGCCAGCGCCTTGGGGCCCATCTGGTGACCCGAGGTATGGAGCTGGGGACTGGACCCTCCTTCCACAACCAGGCACACAGCAGCACATCAGGGCCCACCTGGGGACCCAAGGCATTGAGAAGGGGACCAGACCCCACTCCCATAAGCAGGCACACTGCACCAGTGACTCAGGGCCTGCCTGGGGACCTGGAGCATGGAGAAGGGGATTGGACCACCCTCTCACAACCAGGCTCATCACACCAGTGGCTTGGGGCCCACCGAGTGACCAGAAGCATGGAGAAGGGGACCAGACACACCACACAACCAGGTACACCACCAGTGCCAAGGAGCATGCCAAAAACATCACCTCCATCTGGGTGGCCCACCACAGACACCACAATAACCATGGCTGCTGTGAAAGCAGCTAGACACCACAATCACCACGCAGATCGTCCTTCAACCAATGGAGTGCATTCACACAAGGAGAGTCACCAGCAGAGATAAAGAAGAGGATGTGTCTCTCCACAAAGCCCATTCAGAGTGACAGAAGAAGCATCTGCTCTATGATAATATTGGGGAACCTGATCACACCTCTCAGTATTGGACAGGTCATCCAAGCAACAAATTAACAGAGTAACCATTATTCTTTCAGAAGGAGAGAAGAAATCTAGGGTAATTCAATGGGGGAGGGGGAGGGGGTGGGATGAGATTGGACAAGGCGCATAAATAATAATTATGATTTGTAACAATATATAAGCTAGTAATATGATTTGATCAACATATCTCAATGTTCAACCCCCAAAATATGTATAATCAGCTTTGATTCAATAAGTAAAATAAATTAATTAAAATTAAAAATTAAAAAATAAAAAATAAAAATAAAAAAATGTGCAAAATAGGTGAAAATGACTTTATAACATTTTATTTAACCCAATATGTCCAAAATATTTCATTTCTACATGTAATCAATATAAAAAATGATACTTTATATTCTCTTTCCTGTACTAAGATTTTGAAATTGGTGTATATTTTACAGTTATAGCACATTTCAATTAGGACTAGCCTCATTACAAGTACTCAATAGCCACATGTAGAGGATTCATAAAGCAAATGTACTTCATAGGGCCTGGTTTTCCAAAGCCTTGCAGTTTCAAATACTGACCTTGCGAAGGACAGGAAATTTTCCCCAGGCTATTGAATCTCTGTTGCAAGATAAGAATTGTAACACAGCAAGGCTGCTGGTTCAAAGACAGACAAGTTATTAATTGATATGTAAAGTTACTAAAAGGCTGCTAGAGGGAAAATGAATGTTTGCTAAATCAAGCCTTTGTTAGTGGATCACTTAATTGCCTAACAGAATGTCATCTGACTTGTTTTTACTGAATGTTACCAGCTTCTATTGTAAAACTTGTTAAACTGTACTTAGCAAAACCCCACCTATGTCTCTTCCTTTAACTTCTTGGTCTGGAGAATAAATGCAGGAAGAGAACCCCAATTCGTGGTTAATTTCCCAAATGGAAGAAATGCCTCATGCTTGATTAAGTTCTGAGATATTAATCCCTTTCTGAGGCTTCTCACTGCTCAAAAGGAGATGGGCTTTGAGTAATCTTTGGTGGCTCTGTCACCCAGGGGAAAAGGGGTAACAAATCTGTGGGAGGCAAAGCAACAGCCACACATGGCTAGTGGCTACCATATTGGACCACAAAGGCCTAGGAGCTTATTAGACAGTGCACCCCAGGCCGCATTGGTAGGCATGAAGTCCTTAGATGTGGAGTCTGGGACAGGTGTGTTCTTTCTACTTTAATATATGAAATTGAAGAGCCTCAGGCATTTTGCTGATGCTGGCTATGTCTCTCTCCTACCTAACTCTGAATGGCCAGGATTAGAGGAAAAGGATAAAGATGAAAAGGTAGCAGGAAGTGAGAAAAAAAAGAGAAGTATATAAATAAGAGATATGTCCAGAATTTTCTGACAAGTCCAAATTTCTACCCATTATTATTGATACCCTCCCCAATCTTTGTTTGTCACTAATAATAACTGGCATGTATTAAGGGCTTACTCTGTACCAGGCACTGATCTATTCCACTGTTCAATGAATGACCTCATTTAATCCTACAACAATTCAAGTGGTAGGTGAGGTATTCTTTTTTTTCATTTTACATAGGGGGAAAGATTTCAAATGACCAATGTTTGCATGACTTTCAAGTCAATACTGCAAAGTAAGCATTATACTGTCCATATATGGCAGTGTCTTGGCTTTGTAAATAAGATCATTAACATTTGTAGAAGGGAGGAACAAGGGTAATTACAGCAGACTTTTGTAATTCATCATGTCACCAGAGACCGGCCCTGGGTTCCCACCTCCAACTTCCTCCTTAGAGGACATGAAAGGGAAGTCAAAGGACAGGCAGAGGTAGAGGAGGAGGGTAGGTGAGATGAGCTACAGAAGGGATATAGGGTCCATGCTCACCCACTCAGATGAATAAGGACCGAACTTTTTAAAGTACATGAAATGAAAGCTTCTTTCTTTGTACTGGGATCCTGAACCAAGAAGTCTTCTGGTTCTGCTGCTGGCTGGAGAGAGGGCTGCAAACATACCTGCACAGGTGGGCTCCGTGCCAGACCAAGCCAGGTTGGATTGACATACTCGGGCAGGGCTGCCCTGGAGCTCATAGCCACCAATGCAGGAGAACTCACAGGTGGCTCCATAATTATCGCTGTCGCTGGAGCACTTCATGTAACCATTCTCCGGGGCATTGAGTTTGCCACAGCGTTTGACTGTAGGGACATAAGTGCAGAGGGTCTCAGTGCTGAGCTCCTTTCCACAGAGTAACCAGGAAAGGCGAGGACTCAGAGGCACCAGCTTTGCAATCAGACTTCTTCACTGGCCCATGGAATGAGTAAGGGGGCAGGGATGACTATTTGGTCAGTGGGTAGGCCTTGGAATGGTCACCATCCATACCAATGAGATCACTGTGATCAACTGGGTTAGTCCCTTGTGTTACAGAGGAGGAGGTTGAGCCCAGAAGAGTAAAGAGTAAAATGGTTAGTAATTAGCTGCCCAAACCACGAGGCATAAAATAATCCTTAAAAACTTTTTATTTTCAGGCAGACCAAAGCTTCTGGAACACCAAGAACATGGTCTCCTGGTGGTCCAAACTAGGGGGCTCCTAACTACCCTGGTTATAGAAGGACTTACAGGCTTTAGTTGGTACCCAAGCTCATGGATAGAAAAATTATTGAATAATATTCTGCTGGGACAGCCAGCTGTGAGCCCATGTGAGACTAGTCCTATAGAACTCCTTAAATCATCTGGTGGCACTTTATTGAATTCCACTGTATTGTGGAATTCAGGCACTAAGATGGGCCACTTCCCCAGCCTCATGAGAGGCTAATGCAAAGCTGGCAAGGATCCTGATCACAGTGGGACTCTGAGCTCTTCTTTAAGGGTCTGCTTCCCTCTGGGCTTCTAAAGTGAGAAAAAAGCCAATAAGCAGTACTCTTACCTCTTACTTTAACTCGAAATTTGCAAGTCCCCTTGTTCTCAGCTCTGTCATAGACTATGTACTCGATCTTGTGGTCTCCTTCTGGAAAATTCGAGCCTGGGGGAAGGCCTTTTAGAATAACACTTAGAGAAAGAGAAAAAACAAAACAAAACAGAAAATCAAAGGTGATCATTACGGACCTAACAAGCAGTTGTTGAGACCCAGCTCTACACAGGATGTGGGGATACTGAGGGGCAGCCATTAGGCCAGTGTGTCTAGAACACAGATTTCCTGAAGAATAGAATCTCCCAAGCTTTACTCTGTTTTAGAAGAGATGCTTGGGACCAGAAAATGGAAGGCCCCAACTACTGGGAAGTTTAGATTTTTTTCTTGCTAGAAGGTAGAAAAGAGGGTGGGGGAGGTTGAGGGAGGCTGAGAGGCCAGGACCCACATCTTCCTCCAATCCCACCCTTCTTCCAGGGGCTGGGGGGGTGGGGGTCCTGAATTGCCTTAGCATTGGGAGTGCAAGGGAATTTTCTGGGTGGAAACTCATTTGAGAATATAGTCCAAGCAGTCATTGGCAATTTGGGCCTGCAGGAGGTGCTAGAACTTTCTCTGCTTTTTCTATCTTGGCCAGTCGAGACCTTTCCTGAATAAAAGGCAAGTTCTCTGTGATTCCTTGGTCATCCTAATAATATATATAATAATAATAATAATAATTGTTCTTTGTACTTAAATAAACCTTACATATGTCAGGCACGGTTCTAGATATTTTACATATATTAGTTTCTTTTATCCTCACAACAATCCTATTAGGTAGGTAGTATTATCTCCATTCAAGGATGAGGAAACTGAGGCACCAGAAAGTTAAGGAACTTGCCCAAGGTCACAGAGCTAGGGTGACTCCAGCATCTTTCTTCTGTCCAACAAGAACACCAATAAGTACAGCATGATCAAATGCCAGGTTTTGTTTGTTTTTCTACATACAGATAATTCCCCTTCTCTCTATAGTTTTTAGGAATGATGAAAATATTTGCTAGTAATGGACAAGTAGAATTATCATTGTCACTATTGAGGAAGGCCTTATACATAGGTGGGCGAGATGGCTGTTTACAAGGTATGAAGTGAAGGGTCCTGAGAAAGTGTCAAAAACTACACCATCTAGAGACATGTCACTTTTGGCTTTAGATGCTTTAAGGTCCTTAGAAAGCACAAGTTAAATGCAGACAAATCTGAGACTCCATTTCTTCTGTGACATGTAAATAACACTCAGGAATAAATAATGGAACTCACAGGAAGCACTTGCCTCATAGCTTAAAACTAGAACCTCCCCCCTTAAAAGAGGACTATATAACAGTATCTTGGGTAAGACACAGGGAAGGGGTCACAGGCCAAATGCCAGGGAAACAAGGTGCCCAAGCAAGAGCTGAAAAGGGGACAAGATAGACTTCTCCGAACTCCTCATCCCCCGGCGCCCTGCTCCAAGCCTTTGCGGGCTCCAGGTTACAGAACTCTGAAAGCAGACAGCTTCTCTGAGAAGAGGGCAGGGGACTACTAAGATGCTCTTTTAAAACGTCTTATTTCAGGGCTGGCCAGTTAGCTCAGCTGGTTAGAGCACAGCCTTATAATACCAAGGTCACAGGTTCAGATCCCAGTGCCGGCCAGCTACCAAAAAAAAAAAAAAAAAAGCCATATTTCTAAGCATAATACATAGGTTATCCCCAATCTAAGAACGTACTATGTGCTAGAGGCTAGGCCAGACATTGTTCTAGACCCTGAAGAGTCAAAGATAAAGAAAACCCAATCCCTGATTATGTTAACTGTGACTTACTTTTATTTTATTTATTTATTTTAATTCAGCAACCAGAAATTTATTTTATTTATTTCTTTTATTTAATGTTTAGATAGAAAATTATTTTCTCAACATCCAAACAAAGGAAAACCTCACAAATTGACTTTAATGTAGATTGATAAGGAACATTTAACACACAAAGATTGGCATCCTTAATGCATGAAGAACACTTAAAACTGAAGTAGAAAAATTGTAACAGAAATTTGGTGAAGGACATGAGCAGACAAGTCACACATCCCAAAGAATCACACATGACTAATAAGTACATTCTAAGATGCTCTTGTGGGCAGGAGTGGTGGCACAGGCCCCTGTCTCAGGTTCGATGGGGGTGCTCCAGCATTTGCCCAGATGCAGGCAGGGGTGGGGTGGCCCCATGCCCCTAAATGTGACTTACTTTTATAATCTCAGTTGCCGAAAGTTTCTCCTAAGAGGATTTTGACATGTGTATATGACAGCAAATACATTTTTTTAAGGATCAAACTTTATCTTTGAGAAGCTACAAGTGAAAACACAACTAGTAATATTATTTAAGTTAGATGATGTGCAGGGGGAAAATTATCAGTTTGTGGGAACAAAATGTCCTGCTATGAGTGAGACTCAACCTCCTCTTACTAGAATATGTTCTCTTATTGCTAATAATTGTGTACAAATGTTTTGTCTTACACAGGCTGGGATGATAGGATTCTAGAAAGTCTTTCTTTGCTGGATGGCTTACCAGGGGATAAGTCAGAGATACCCTTTTGTCTACAGATGGAAACTTCGTAGGGAGGTCTAATAGGCCCAAGAAAGGTAAGGCACAGATGTAAACATGCTGGCATGAAGTACTGACCTCCAGGAAACATGGAGACCAAACAAACAGCTGCAGGAGTACAGGCCCAAATGCTAGATTAGAACAACATGTAGCTGAACTTCACCAAAGGGAACCAATCATTTTCAAAACCATCTCAGATGGTCCCAGCACCCTCCACACAGGACCCAGTCCTCCACCACGTGATTCCCCATTCCAGAGAGAGGGCACGGCCACCCAACCCTGGGACCTGAGGCAGCAGCACCAAGATCTGGCACCCTCCGCACAAGACCCAGGCCTCCACCAGGCAAGTCTCTGCCCCTGAGAGAGGCCCCAGCTACCCACCCCCAGGCATTGAGGCAGCAACAGGCAGCTGAGTGTCAACAAAACTCCCTGATATTGCTATGGACACCAGGGTGGAACAAGTAGACTGCAATAGCCTTTGCCACAATGACTAAACACCAATGGAGAGATACTAGAAATATGAAAAACCAAGAAAGTATGACTCCTCCAAAAGAATATAATAACTCTCAAGTTCTAGACCCTATAGAACAGGAAGTCATTGAAATGCCTGATAAGGAAATTCAAGCAATAATTCTAAGGAAACAAAATGAGATACAAGAAGACTCAGTTAAACACCACAACAAAATGAAAAAAAGTATACAGGTTCTGAAGGAGGAAATGTACAAAGAAATCAATGCCCTGAAAAAGAATGTAGCAGAGCTTGTGGAGCTGAAGGACCATTGAATGAAATAAAAAGCACAACAGAGAGCTTAACCAGCAGGCTAGAACAAAGAGAAGAGAGAATTTCTAACCTTGAACATGGCTTGTTCAAAATAAATCAGGCAGACAAAAAAAAAGAATAAAGAATTTAAAAATTCGAAGAAAATCTAAGAGAGATAACAGACAACCTTAAGCACTCAAATATCCAAATCATGGGTATTCCAGAGGGAGAGGAAAAAGGAAATGGCATTGAAAATATTTTCAACAAAATAATAGCAGAAAACTTCCCAGGTATAGGGAAAGATACAGATCTTCAGATACAGGAGGCTCAAAGATCCCCCAACATATTCAACCCAAAAAGGCCCTCTCCAAGAAGTGTTATAGTCAAATTGGCAAAACTCATATATAAAGAGAGAATCATAAAAGCTGCAAGAGAGAAAGGTCAAGTCACCTATAAGGGAGCCCCTATCAGACTAACATCAGACTTTTCATCAGAAACCCTAAAAGCCAGAAGAGAATGGAATGATATATTCAAAACACTGAAAGACAATACTTGACAGCCAAGAATACTTTACCCAGGAAGGCTATGTTCCCTAAATAAAGGACAAACTAGGGCCGACCCCGTGGCGCACTCGGGAGAGTGCGGCGCTGGGAGCGTAGCGACGCTCCCGCCGCGGGTTCGGATCCTATATAGGAATGGCTGGTGCACTCACTGGCTGAGTACCAGTCACGAAAAAGACAAAACAAAACAAAAAAAATAAAAAAATAAAAAATAAAGGACAAACTATATTTCCCAGACAAGCAAAAACTGTGGGAGTTCACTACCACAGGACCAGACTTACAAGAAATTCTCAAGGGAATACTGGGTATGGTACCTGAAAAATAACCATCACTACCATGAATACTCAATATAGAACAAAACCCACCAGTAAAACAAAATGTTAACAATAAAGAGAAAAAAAAGTTTATCCACTATTCCAAGAAACTAACAAACAAGACAAACAGTAAATCAGAAAGAAAGGAAGAAAAGATATTTAAAACAGCCAAACAAATTCAACATAATGCCAGGAGTAAATCAATACTAGTGGAGTTTAGATGTGTTGTCCCCGCCAAAACTCATGTGGAAATTTGATCCCCACTGTGGCAGTGTTGGAAACTGATTGAGTCATGGGGGCAGATCCCTCATGAATGGATTAATGCTCTCCCTGGGGGAGGGGAGATTAATGAGTGAGTTCTTGCTCCATTAGTTCCCACAAGAGCTGGTTGTTTAAAAGACCCTGGCATCTCCCCCATCTCTCTCTCTTTCTTGCTTCGTCTTGCCATGTGATCTGCTTGTATCCACCAGCTTCTTGCCACTTTCCGCCATGAGAAGAAGAAGCTTGAGGCCTGTGCCAGATGCAGCTGTCCGAGAATCGTAAGCCAAATAAACCCTTGTTCTTTATAAATTACCCTATCTCAGGTATTTCTGGTATAGCAACACAAAACAGACTAATACAGAAAATCTGAGGTGCTCGCTAAAGGCAAAGGGAATACAGAATGGGGAGTAGAAAAAGGTAGTTATAAATACCAGCCTCAACCATGTAACCAGTTAAAGAAATAGGGATTGTAATTGTTTTCCCTATTGTGTTAAGAATATGTCTCTATGTGTATATACTCTACACATATTAAGCAATTTTCTTTGTTTTTGTTCCTCTTGTTCTTTATCATGTACCATGAGACTTATTGACTTTATACCAGCATTTAAATATTGTTAACCTTACCTCATAGTATTTGCAATTTTAAGTTATGGGACATTGGGAGAACGGTGAATATCATCAAAGGACTTTACCTTTTCTTCTTGAAAGGGATTAATGTGTTTCTGGTTGTACACAGGACAGTGCATCATGTTAGGCAAAACTATTATTTTATTGTACCATTTGAAAATTAAGTGTGATTTAAGGAGATAGTATGGTCACCAAGTTGACAAGGGGTGGACTTCTAAAGGTTAATTCTAGGTGTTAACTTGGTTAGATGAAAGCATGCTGAGAGATCTGGTAAAGCTATCTTTTTAGGTGTGTCCATGAAGGTGTTTCCAGCAGAACTTAGTATGAGAGTCTGAGTGGACTGGGTGAGAAAGACCCACCCTCAATGTGGGTGAGAACCATCCAATCCTCTGAGGGCCAGAGAGAACAAAAGAGGAAAGAGGTGAAGCTCTCTCTCAATCTGCTGGAGCTGGGATACACTCTTATTTCCTGTCTGTGGACATCAGAGCTTGAGACTCTTCAGCTTTTGTGTTCCAGAACTTACACCAAGGACACCATCAGCTTCCCTGGCTTTGAGGCCTTTGGACTTGGACTGAGCCATGCTACCAGCATCCAGTTTATAGATGGCCTATTGTGGGACTTTTCTTCATAGTCACGTGAGCTAATTCCCCTAATAAATCCCTCTGATATAATTATAACATATCCTACTGATTCTGTCTCTCTGGAGAACCCTGACTAATACAAATACATTTCAATAATAACTCTTATTGTAAAAGGTTTGAATTCCCCACTCAAAAGGCACAGACTGACTGACAGGATTAAAAAGATGGACCCAATAATATGTTGCCTTCAAGAGACCCACCTCACGTGTAAAGATACACATAGACTAAGAGTGAAAGGAAGGAAAAAGATATACTAAGCAAATAGAAATGAAAAAAGAGCTGGAGTTGCTATTTTTACATCAGATAAAATAGACTTTAAACCAAAACCATAAAAAGATAAAGAAGGCCACTATGTAATGATAAAAGGATCTATCCAACAGGAAGACATAGCAATCATAAATACATATGCACCCAACATAGGAGCAGCCAGATTTATAAAGCAAACAATATTAGACCTAGAGAAAGAGATAGACACTAATACCATAATAGCAGGGGATCCGAACACTCCACTCTCAACACTAGACAGATCATCTAGGCAAAGTATCAGAGAAACACAATATCTGAACACTTTATACCAATTGGACTTGGCAGATATATATATAGAACATTTCATCCAACAATGTCAGAATATTCATTATTCTCATCAGCACATGGAACATTCTCCAGGAGAGACCACATGTTAGGTCACAAAACATGTCTCAACAAATTCCAAAAAAATCGGAATTATTCCATGTATTTTTTCATACCACAATGGATTAAAACTAGAAATCAATAGCAAATGAAACTCTAGAAACTATACAAATGAATGGAATTAAAACAACACTCTACTTAGTGACATATGGGTACAAGAAGAAATTAAACAGAAAATCAAAAAATTTATTGAAAGTAGTGAAAATAATGATACATCATACCAAAACCAGTGGGATACTGCAAAAGCAGTACTAAGTGGGAAATTTATCACGTTAAATGCTTACTTCAGAAGAATGGAAAGATGGCAAGTAAACAACATAACACTTCACCTTTAAGAATTAGAAAAACAACAACAACCCAAACACAAAGTTAGTAGATAGAAAGAAATAATTATGATCAGAGCAGAACCAAATGAAATAGAGAAACCCAGAAATGATACAAGAGATCAATGAAACAAAAAGTTGGTTTTTTGAAAAGATAAATAAAATTGACAAACCATTAGCAAGGCTACCTACAAAAAGGAGAAGGCCCAAATAACAAAAATTAGAAATGAAAATGTTGATATTACAACTGATACCTCAGAAATACAAGGAATCATTAGAGACTACTATAAACAACTATACACAAACAACTTTAAAAATCTGGAGGAATTGGATATATTTTTGGACAAACACAAACTACCAAGACTAAGCCACGAAGAAATAGAAAATCTGAACAGAACAATAACAATCAAAGAGATTGAAGCTGTTATCAACAGTCTCCCAACAAAGAAAAGCCCAGGACTGGATGGCATCACTGCAGAATTCCACAAAATCATTAAAGAATTAATATCAATTATCTACAAACTATTCCAAAAAATTGAAACAGAGGCCACTCTCCCAAACTCATTCTATGAAGCAATCATCACCAATACCAAACCAGACAAAGATACAATGAAAAAAGAAAACTACAGGCCAATATCCTTGATGAATATCGATACAAAAATCCTCAATAAAGTATTAGCTAATAGAGTACATCAACATAAACATAAAATTATACACCATGACTAACTGGGATTCATTCCAGGGATGCAAGGTTTGTTCAACATACTCAAGTCAATAATTGTGATACATCACATCAAGAAAATCAAACACAAATGCCATATGATCATCTCTACAGATGCTGAAAAGCATTTGACAAAATTCAACATTCATTCATGATAAAGACTCTCTATAAATTGGGTATAGAAGGAAAGTATCTCGACACAATTAAGGCCATATATGACAAACTAACTGCCAATATCATCCTGAATGGAGAAAAATTGAAAGCTTTTCCCTTTCAAGGGAACAAGACAAGGATGCCCACTCTTTCCACTCTTATTCAACACAGTGTTGGAAGTACTAGCCAGAGAAATCATGGAAGAGAAGGAAATAAAGGGCATCCAGGTTGGAAAAGATGAATTCAAGTGTCCCTGTTTGCAGATGACATGATCCTATATATAGAACAGCCTAAAGACTCTACAAAAAACTCTTAGAGTTAATAAATGATTTCAGCAAAGTTGCAGGATACAAAATCAACACACAAAAATCAGTAGCATTTCCATATTCCAACAATGAACTGGCAGAAAAAGAAATCAAGAAAGATTGCCCACTTACAATAGCCACCAAAAAAAAAAAATACCTAGGAATAAATGTAACCAAGGATGTGAAAATCTCTATGGCAAGAACTATAAACCAGTGTTGAGAAATTAAAGAAGATACAGCGTGATGGAAAGATATCCCATGCTCTTGGATTGGAAGAATTAATGTGAAAATGTCCATACTACCCAAAATGATCTACAGATTCAACACAATTCCCATCAAAATTCCAAGGACATTTTTCTCAGAATTGGAAAAAACAATGCTAACATTCATATAGAAGAACAAAAGACCACAAATAGCCAAAGCAATCCTAAGCAAAAATAAATAAATAAATAAATAATAAAGCTGGAGGCATAACACTACCTGGCTTTAAACTATACTACAAAGCTATAGTAACCAAAACAGCATGGTACTGGCATAAAAACAGACACACAGACCAATGGAACAGAATAGAGAATCCAGAAATCAACCCATGCCCTACAGCCATCTGATCTTTGACAAAGGCACCAAGACTACACACTCGGGAAGAGACTGTGTCTTCAGTAAATGGTGCTGGGAATAATGGACATTCATATGTAGGAGAATGAAACTAGACCCATACCTCTCTCCATATACCAAAATCAACTCAAAATGGATTAAAGTATTAAATATACATCCTGAAACAATAAAACTTCTTAAAGAAAACATAGGGGAAACACTCCAATAAGTAGGTGTATTAGTCTGTTTTTGTTGCTTATAACAAAGTACACTGAACTGGGTGATTTATAAAGAAAATGAAATTTATTGCTTGCAGTTTCTGAGGCTGAGAAGTCCAAAGTCCACCTGATGGTGGTGACAGTGACCCAGTGGTCTCACATTGCAAGATGGTGGAAGCAGAGAGAGCAGAGAGACAGACTGTTCTCTTCTTTTAAAGCCCTCAGAAACATGTCACTGACAACCATTTTTAATCCATTCACTAGTGCATGATCCTATAATCCAATCACCTCCTCAAGGCTCCACCTTTCAATTACCATAATCTCGCACCCTCTTAACACTCACAGTGGGGGCTAAGTTTCTAATACATAAAATTTGGGGGACACAATTCAAGCTTCAGGGAGATTTGGGGGGGACACAATTCAATCCACTACAGTAAGATTTGGTATAGACTTTATGAATATGACCCCAAGAGCACAGGCAACCAAAGGAAAAATAAACAAATGGGATTATATCAAACTAAACAGATTCTGAAAAGCAAAAGAAACTATTAACAGAGCAAAAGGACAACCAACAGAGTGGGAGAAAATATTTGCAAAATATACATCTGACAAAGGATTAATAACCAGAATGTACAAGGAACTCAATCAACTTAACAGCAAAAAGCAAGTAACCCAATTAAAAAATGGGCAAAGGAGCTGAATAGGCATTTCTTAAAGGAAGATACACGAATGTTCAACAGACACATCAAAAAATGTTCAACATCACTCGGCATTCGGCAAGTGCAAATCAAAACCACACTGAGATACCATTTCATTCCAGTTAGGATGGCTAATATCCAAAAAACTGAGAATGACAAATGCCGGCGAGGATGTGGAGAAAAAGGAACCCTCCTACTGTGCTGGTGGGACTGCAGTGGAAAATGGTGCAGCATTTATGGAAAATGGTTTGGAGGTTCCTCAAACAATTACAGATAGATCTACGATATGACCCAGTTATTTCACTGCTGGGTATATTCCCAGAGGAATGGAAATCATCATGTTGAAGGGATACCTGTACTCCAATGTTTATTGCAGTTACATTTTCAATAGCCAAGAGTCAGAACCAGCCTAAATACCCATCATAGGATGAGTGGATAAGGAAAATGTGGTATATCTATATAATGGAATACTACTCTGCTATAAAAAATAATGAAATACTACTGCTCACAGCAACATGGATGGACTTAGAGAAAATTATAATAAGTGAAATAAGCAAGGCACAGAAAGAGAAATATAGCATGTTCTCACTTATTTGTGGGAGCTAATAAAATAAATAAGTAAATATGCAAACAAACAGTGGGAGGTGGGGAAAGAAGACACAACAATCACAACAATTCCTTGAACTTGTTAAGACAAGTGAACAGATATGATGTAGATGGGGGGAGGGGCAAAAAGGAAGAATTGGTAAAGGGACACGAAAATCAACTGTATTGCATATTGGTAAATTAAAATTGAAAATAATAATAATAAAAAGCATCTCAGATGTACATTAAATTATGAACACAATTGGTCCTAGAGAATGGGGTTAAGGTGGGAAAGAAGGCAGAAGACTCCTTTTCTCTTTTTTTTTTTATAAAATTCTATAAGTGATTGATGTGATCAGAAGTTTTAAAAATAAATTAAAAATTAAAAGTTTGTAAAGAAATAGGTGCAGCCAACAAACAAGGGGTGGAAAAGTTCTTCATTAAAACGTACTCTCAGAGCACAAAGTGGGCAGCACCTGGGAGACACAGAAGGCTTCCCAGGGGAGGTGAGGGCTTAGTAGGGCCAGGGGGCATGAGTAGAAGCCCCCAGCCAGGCAGTGGGAGTGATTCTGTCCCTGAATTAACCAGTTGGCTTTCTCATTCTTCTGTCCCTCCTCTTCCCTTTTTCCCACCATCCCTTTTTATTTCCTTTCTTTTCTTCAATAAACGTTACTGAGTGCTATGTGCCAGACACAGGTCTGGGCATTAGGGATATGGAAGTGAACATACTGTAGTGGAGACAGGCAATTAACAAATACATAAGGAAAATATACAATATGTTAGATGGTGACCAGGGGGAATCCATCTGAAAGCACAAATACACCAGCACAGATACACTCCTTGACTCTGGGTCATAAATGTCTCACATAAAAAAGATATCATCCCAGCTGCCAAGTTTTACTTACTCAGTAAGAATGCCGTCTGCTGTGTCTCTTCCTTCAGGAGTCTCCCAGGACACCCGGACTGTCAGCTTATTGGGTTCAGCAATGCGTTCCTTCACACTTGGGCACTTGATTCTAGGCGGTTCCATATCTGAAAATATAACCACAACATTTTCACCATCATCAAGAAAGAGCTTGTCAAATTGGAGGTCGACACCCAAAGTTTGAATACCCAAACCTCTCGGCACTCCCCATTTTCAAAGAGTTTGCTCACCCTCTGTATTTCTTTTCTCTCCCTTCATCTCGCCCTTTCTCTCCTGACAAGTTTTGAAGATTATTTGTGTACTCACATACACAGGGCCAAACCTGCAAGCAACTGGCCTTTGCTAGGTGTCCTGTGGAATATATTAGCCCCAGCTCCTTTCTCCCCACATTTCCAAACTCTGCCTACTGAGTTGGCAACATGGCAATTACCCAACTTAAGCTTGAAGACATTCAGATTTAGTGAGCCCCACCCACTTTAAAGACAGCATTATAGAATATTTGAGAAAGGTACCCTAGCTATCATCCATTTGATTCAATTCAAGGCAACAAATCTTTAATGAATGCCTACCTTATCCAAGGCTCTATTCCAACTGCTGGGGGTGGGGGTGCACAAAGGCAAGAAAACCATGTGCTCACGACTTTTCAAAGAGATAACAGTCTGTTAGGGGGATTATGTTGCCACACACAAAATAACACAAGGTAGAAAAATGGAACTGTCGGCTCACACCTGGGCAGTTTCAAGATGGCGGTGGCTGTGGCGGTTGGGGCGGAGTAGCTGAGGTGGAAAAGGCGGCCACTGGGCCTTAGGCAGCCGGGAAACTTGTGGACCTTCCTCTTGCCATCTCTTAAAGGAGGACCACTGCTGGTGGCCGGTCGTGGGGGCTGATCACCACTTTGCCCTTGGCAGGAGAGGCTGCCTCATTTACAGGCAACAGCTTTGAAGTATGGAGCAAGAAAAGAACTGTTTCTTAGCTGCAAAAGCGAGTTTCTAAACAGGGAACATGGCGCCAGGGCTGCTGTGGATGCAAACACGATCCCGGAGGCTGGGGCCACGCTGAAGGCGGCCAGCTGCCCTATTCATGATCTGAGGTTTCAGGCCAGCATAAAAGAAGATTCCTGGGAGCGCCCGAGCTGCGCCGCGGGACCGGGCAAGCAGCACGAGGCGGCGGGAACCAAGAAAGGGGAAGGCAACAAACCAGAGGCAGAGAGTGAGCGCCCGACCTGGCACAGACCTATGAGTGACCCCGACCTGGCCCTGGTTGGGGGGCTGACGCCCACCCAGCTTCCGCCTGCATCACCGGGCCACTCACCGCCCCGGGGCTGCCTCCATTTTCTCAGGTGGTGGCAGCTCTGGCCCGGCTCAGCCAAGCCTGTCTTCCTCGCCCGGCTCAGCTCCTCACTGAGCCTTCCCACTTGCTTGCCCTGGCACGGGGCTTCCTGGGGCCAGCGGGCTGGCCTCCCCTCCCACTCCCTCCACGGTTCTCTGTCAGGGCTGGTGGCGTGGGGCATCCCCGGCCACCGTCGGGAGGGCAAGGAAGTATGGGCGGGGCTGACTGTCACTCCACCACACCCTAAACTTCCTGTTACTGGGAGGCAGATACCATCTCTGCGGACACCAGTTCGGAAAAACGCCTAACCAATTTCTGGTTAGGAATAGTGTGGTAGGAGAGTTCCCAAGTCCGCTTGAACCTGCCGGAGAGCTGACTGCAGGCGGGCACCAGACTCGGTCCATACCGGGGGGATACAAAGGTGAACCGTGTGCTGTGGGCTCCTCCTCTGAGGAGCTCATGCTCTGGTGTGGGAGATAAGACAAGTACGCAAATAAACGCGATACCAGGAGGAAGGTGATAAGTCCCAAGAAAGATCTACACAGTGCTACAAAGGCACCCAGAGCGACCGGTTGTCTGTGCCTAGCAGAAACCTGGTAGAATTCCTGGGTGAGGCGGTGCTGAGCAGGGTCTTGAAGGCCCAGCTGATAGACGAGGGTTGCAGAAGACACGTCCCAGCCCACCCAGTGCGCACAGAGCGGGGAGACGTCCAGCCAGGGAGGCGGAGACTCAACAGAAACCACACACCCTGTGGAGTTGCCACTGCACAATCCAACAGCCTGGGCCAGAGCGCACGGAACAGGGAGAAGTCCTGCACGGGAAGTGAAAGCTCAGCAGAGATCACACACCCTGTGGTACGTGATCCAGTAGCCCAAAAGAGTCCAAGCTGAGCAGAGACTTGGCTCCCCGGAGAGGCCCAAGACCCAAGGCAACCATACACACAAGGCACTAGAGGCCAATTGAGCAGTCAGGGAGGTAGCCATACCAAAATGGCAACCACAGCAACATCTTAGTTAGTCAATAGTCTCAAACCAGTGGACTGTGAAACCCCCTGCCACAATGAATAAACTTCAAAAAAAAGGTACCAGAAATAAAAAAATCAAGAAAGTACACCACCAAAAGTTAATAAATCTCAAACTCTAGATCCTATAGAACAAGAAGCCCTTGAAATGACTGACAAGGAATTTCGAGTGATAATTCTAAGGAAACTGAATGAAATACAAGAATACTCAGCTAGACATCATGATGAAATGAGGAAAAGTATACAGGACCTGAAAGAGGAAATGTACAAGGAAATCAATGTCCTGAAAAAAAATGTAGCAGAACTTGCTGAACTGAAGAAGTTATTCAGCGAAATAAAAAACACAACAGAGAGTTTAACCAGCAGGCTTGTCGAAGTTGAATAGAGAACCTCGGAACTTGAAGATGGGCTGTTTGAAATAACACAAGCAGATAAAAAGAAAGAAAAAAGAATCAAAGACATTGAAGAAAATCTGAGGGATATATCAGACAACCTTAAGCGCTCAAATATCCGAGTCATGGGTATTCCAGAAAGGGAGGAAAATGGAGATTGCATTGAAAACATATTCAACAAAATAGTGACAAAAACTTCCCAGGTATAGGAAAAATCACAGATTTTCAGATCCAGGAAGCTCAACGATCTCCAAACGTATTCAACCCAAAAAGGCCTTCTCCAAGACATGTTATAGTCAAATTGGCAAAACTCAGAGATAAAGAGAGAATCTTAAAAGCTGCAAGAGAGAAGTGTAAAATCACTGATAAGGGAGCCCCAATCAGGCTAACATCAGACTTTTCATTACAAACCCTAAAAGCTAGAAAGGAATGGGATGATATATTGAAAATACTAAAAGACAAAGATTGCCAGCCAAGAATACTCTACGCTGCAAGGCTATCCTTCCGAAATGAAGGGCAAATAGTATATTTCTCAGACAAACAAAAACTGCGGGAGTTCACTACCACACGACCACCCTTACAAGAAATCCTCAAGGGAGTACTGGGTTGGTTCCTGAAAAATAACTACCACTGCCATACAAACCCAAGAAAAATCAAAACCCACTAGTACAATAAAAATGGCATTCATGAAGAGAAAACAAACAAACAAAAATGTTATCTACAACCTAAGGAACCAACAAACACAGAAACCAAACAGTAAATCAGAAAGCAAGGAACAAAAGACACCTAAGACAACCAAACAACCAATAAAATGCTAGGAATAAATCAACACCTTTCAATAACAACTCTTAATATAAAACGCTTAAATTCCCCATTCAAAAGACACAGACTGGCTGACTGGATCAAAAAGGAGGACCCGACTATATGCTGCCTACAAGAGACCCACCTCACCCATAAAGATTCACATAGACTAAAATTGAAAGGATGGAAAAAGATTTACTCTGCAAACAGAAAAGAAAAACGAGCTGGAGTAGCTATTCTTATATCTGACAAAATAGACTTTAAACGAAAAACCATAAGAAGAGACAATGAGGAACACTACTTAATGATACAAGGACTGATCCATCAAGAAGACATAACAATCATAAATATGTAGGCACCCAATGTTGGAGCAGCCAGATTTATAAAACAAACTCTATTAGACCTAAAGAAGGAAATAGACACTAATACCATAATCGCAGGGGACCTGAACACCCCACTGTCAATATTAGACAGATCATCTAGGCAAAGAATCAGTAGAGAAACACAAGACCTAAACAAGACTCTAGACCAATTGGAAGTGGCAGATATCTACAGAACATTCCATCCAACAACCTCAGAATATTCATTCTTCTCATCAGCACATGGATCATTCTCCAGGATACATCACATATTAGGTCAAATATCAAGTCTCAATAAATTCAAAAAAATTGGATTAAAACTAGAAATTAATAACAAATGAAACTCTGGAAACTATACAAACACATGGAAATTAAACAGCATTCTACTTAATGACATATGGGTCCAAGAAGAAATCAAGCAGGAAATCAAAAAATTTATTGAGGGCCGAGCCCGTGGCACACTCGGTAGAGTGCTGCGCTGGGAGCGCGGCGATGCTCCCGCCGCGGGTTCGGATCCTATATAGGAATGACCGGTGCACTCACTGGCTGAGTGCCGGTCACGAAAAAACGACAAAAAAAAAAAAAAAAAAAAAAAAAAAAAAAAATTTATTGAAACTAATGAAAATAATGATACATCATACCAAAACCTGTGGGATACTGCAAAAGCAGTATTAAGGGGGAAATTTATTGCATTAAATGCTCATCTCAGAAGAATGGAAAGATGGCAAGTGAACAACCTAACACTTCACCTTAAAGAACTAGAAAAACAAGAACAATCCAAACCTAAAGTTAGCAGACGGAAAGAAATCATTAAGATCAGAGCAGAACTGAATGAAATTGAAACCCAAAAAACAATTCAAAAGATCAATGAATCAAAAAGTTGGTTTCTTGAAAAGATAAATAAAATTGACAAACCATTAGCATGGCTAACTAAAAAAAGAAGAGAGAAGACTCAAATAACAAAAATTAGAAATGAAAAAGGCGATATTACAACTGATTCATCTGAAATACAAGGAATCATTCGAGACTACTATAAACAACTATACGCCAACAAATTTGAAAATCTGGAGGAAATGGATAAATTTCTGGATACACACAAGCTCCCAAAACTGAACCATGAAGACGTAGAAAATTTTAACAGACCAATAACCATAAAGGAGATTGAAGATGTTATCAGAAGGCTCCCAACAAAGAAAAGCCCAGGACCAGATGGATTCACAGCAGAATTTTACCAAACATTCAAAGAGGAATTGACACTGATTCTTTACAAACTATTCCAAAAGATTGAAACAGAGGCAATTCTCCCAAACTCATTCTATGAAGCAAACATCATCCTGATACCAAAACCAGGTAAAGATATAACAAAAAAAGAAAACTACAGGCCGATATCCTTGATGAATATAGATGCAAAAATCCTCACTAAAATACTAGCAAACAGAATACAGCAACACATACATAGAATTATTCACCACGATCAAATGGGATTCATCCCAGGGATGTAAGGTTGGTTCAACATACGCAAATCAATAAATGTGATACACCATATTAATAAAGTCAAACACAAGGACCATATGATCATCTCTATAGATGCTGAAAAAGCATTTGATAAAGTTCAGCACTCATTCATGACAAAGACCCTCTATAAGTTAGGTATAGAGGGAAAGTATCTCAACATAATTAAAGCCATATATGACAAACCCACTGCCAATATCATCCTGAATGGGGAAAAGCTGAAAGCTTTACCTTTAAGAACAGGAACTAGACAAGGATGCCCACTCTCACCACTCCTATTCAACATAGTGTTGGAAGTACTAGCCAGAGCAATCAGAGAAGAGAAGGAAATAAAGGGCATCCAGATTGGAAAAGATGAAGTCAAACTGTCCCTGTTTGCAGATGACATGATCCTATATATCGGACAGCCTAAAACCTCTACAAAAAAACTGTTGGAATTGATAAATGATTTCAGCACAGTAGCAGGATACAAAATCAACACACAAAAATCAGTAGCATTTCTTTTCTCCAATAGTGAACATGCAGAAGGAGAAATCAAGAAAGCCTGCCCATTTACAATAGCCACCAAAAAAATAAAATACTTAGGAATTGAGTTAACCAAGGAGGTGAAAAATCTCTATAATGAGAACTACAGACCACTGCTGAGAGAAATTAGAGAGGATACAAGAAGATGGAAAGATATTCCATGCTCTTGGATTGGAAGAATCAACATAGTGAAAATGTCCATACTACCCAAAGTGATATACAAATTCAATGCAATCCCCATCAAAATTCCAAAGACATTTTTCTCAGAAATGGAAAAAACTATTGAGACATTTATATGGAACAATAAAAGACCACGAATAGCCAAAGCAATGCTCAGCAAAAAAAATAAAGCTGGAGGCATAACACTACCTGACTTTAAGCTATACTACAAAGCTATAATAACCAAAACAGTATGGTACTGGCATAAAAACAGACACACTGACCAATGGAATAGAATAGAGAATCCAGAAATCAACCCACACACTTACTGCCATCTGATCTTTGACAAAGGCACCAAGCCTATTCAGTGGCGAAGGGACTGCCTCTTCAGCAAGTGGTGCTGGGATAACTGGATATCGGTATGCAGGAGAATGAAACTAGATCCATACCTCTCACCGTATACTAAAATCAACTCAAAATGGATTAAGGATTTAAATATACACCCTGAGACAATAAAACTTCTTAAAGAAAACATAGGAGAAACACTTCAGGAAATAGGACTGGGCACAGACTTCATGAATACGACCCCAAAAGCACGGGCAACCAAAGGAAAAATAAACAAATGGGATTATATCAAACTAAAAAGCTTCTGCACAGCAAAAGAAACAATTAAAAGAGTTAAAAGACAACCAACAGAGTGGGAGAAAATATTTGCAAAATATACATCTGACAAAGGATTAATATCCAGAATATATAAGGAACTCAAACAACTTTACAAGAAGAAAACAAGCAACCCAATTAAAAAATGGGCAAAAGAGCTAAGTAGGCATTTCTCTAAGGAAGATATCCAAATGGCCAACAGACATATGAAAAAATGCTCAACATCACTCAGCATCAGGGAAATGCAAATCAAAACCACATTGAGATACCATCTAACCCCAGTTAGGATGGCTAAAATCCAAAAGACTCTGAACGATAAATGCTGGCGAGGCTGCGGAGAAAAAGGAACTCTCATACATTGTTGGTGGGACTGCAAAATGGTGCAGCCTCTATGGAAAATGGTATGGAGGTTCCTTAAACAATTGCAAATAGATCTACCATACGACCCAGCCATCCCACTGTTGGGAATATACCCAGAGGAATGGAAATCATCAAGTCGAAGGTATACCTGTTCCCCAATGTTCATCGCAGCACTCTTTACAATAGCCAAGAGTTGGAACCAGCCCAAATGCCCATCATCAGATGAGTGGATACGGAAAATGTGGTACATCTACACAATGGAATACTACTCAGCTATAAAAACGAATGAAATACTGCCATTTGCAACAACATGGATGGACCTTGAGAGAATTATATTAAGTGAAACAAGTCAGGCACAGAAAGAGAAATACCACATGTTCTCACTTATTGGAGGGAGCTAAAAATTAATATATAAATTCACACACACACATACACACACACACACACACAAACCGGGGGGGGGGGAAGAAGATATAACAACCACAATTATTTGAAGTTGATACAACAAGCAAACAGAAAGGACATTGTTGGGGGGGAGGGGGGGAGGGAGAAGGGAGGGAGGTTTTGGTGATGGGAAGCAATAATCAGCTACAATGTATATCGACAAAATAAAATTTAAAAAAAAAAAAAAAAATGTGATACACCATATTAATAAAGTCAAACACAAGGACCATATGATCATCTCTATAGATGCTGAAAAAGCATTTGATAAAGTTCAGCACTCATTCATGACAAAGACCCTCTATAAGTTAGGTATAGAGGGAAAGTATCTCAACATAATTAAAGCCATATATGACAAACCCACTGCCAATATCATCCTTAATGGGGAAAAGCTGAAAGCTTTACCTTTAAGAACAGGAACTAGACAAGGATGCCCACTCTCACCACTCCTATTCAACATAGTGTTGGAAGTACTAGCCAGAGCAATCAGAGAAGAGAAGGAAATAAAGGGCATCTAGATTGGAAAAGATGAAGTCAAACTGTCCCTGTTTGCAGATGACATGATCCTATATATCGAACAGCCTAAAACCTCTACAAAAAAAATTTTGGAATTGATAAATGATTTCAGCACAGTAGCAGGATACAAAATCAACACACAAAAATCAGTAGCCTTTCTTTTCTCCAATAGGGAACATGCAAAACGAGAAATCAAGAAAGCCTGCCCATTTACAATAGCCACCAAAAATATAATACTTAGGAATTGAGTTAACCAAGGAGGTGAAAAGTCTCTATAATGAGAACTACAAACCACTGCTGAGAGAAATTAGAGAGGATACAAGAAGATGGAAAGATATCCCATGCTCTTGGATTGGAAGAATCAACATAGTGAAAATGTCCATACTACCCAAAGTGATATACAAATTCAATGCAATCCCCTGCAAAATTCCAAAGACATTTTTCTCAGAAATGGAAAGAACTATCCAGACATTTATATGGAATAATATAAGACCACGCATAGCCAAAGCAATGCTGAGCAAAAAAAATACAGCTGGAGGCATAACACTACCTGACTTTAAGCTATACTACAAAGCTATAATAACCAAAACAGTATGGTACTGGCATAAAAACAGACACACTGATCAATGGAATAGAATAGAGAATCCAGAAATCAACCCACACACTTACTGCCATCTGATCTTTAACAAAGGCACCAAGCCTATTCACTGGGGAAGGGACTGCCTCTTCAGCGAATGGTGCTGGGATAACTGGATATCCATATGCAGGAGAATGAAACTAGATCCATACCTCTCACCATATACTAAAATCAACTCAAAATGGATTGAGGATTTAAATATACACCCTGAAACAATAAAACTTCTTAAAGAAAACATAGGAGAAACACATCAGGAAATAGGACTGGATACAGACTTCATGAATATGACCCCAAAAGCATGGGCAACCAAAGGAAAAATAAACAAATGGGATTATATCAAACTAAAAAGCTTCTGCACAGCAAAAGAAACAACAGAGTTAAATGACAACCAACAGAGTGGGAGAAAATATTTGCAAAATATACATCTGGCAAAGGATTAATATCCAGAATATATAAGGAACTCAAACAGCTTTACAAGAAGAAAACAAGCAACCCAATTAAGAAATGGGCAAAAGAGCTAAGTAGGCATTTCTCTAAGGAAGATATACAAATGGCCAACAGACATATGAAAAAATGCTCAACATCACTCAGCATCAGGGAAATGCAAATCAAAACCACACTGAGATACCATCTAACCCCAGTTAGGATGGCTAAAATCCAAAAGACTATTAACGATAAATGCTGGCGAGGTTGCAGAGAAAAAGGAACTCTCATACATTGTTGGTGAGACTGCAAATTGGTGCAGCCTCTATGGAAAATGGTATGGAGGTTCCTCAAACAATTGCAGATAGATCTACCATACGACCCAGCTATCCCACTGCTGGGAATACACCCAGAGGAATGGAAATCATCAAGTCGAAGGTATACCTGTTCCCCAATGTTCATCGCAGCACTCTTTACAATAGCCAAGAGTTGGAACCAGCCCAAATGTCCATCATCGGATGAGTGGATACGGAAAATGTGGTACATCTACACAATGGAATACTACTCAGCTATAAAAACGAATGAAATACTGCCATTTGCAACAACATGGATGGACCTTGAGAGAATTATATTAAGTGAAACAAGTCAGGTAGAGAAAGAGAAATACCACATGTTCTCACTTATTGGTGGGAGATAAAAATTAATATATAAATTCACACATACACACACACACAAAAAAAAAAACCGGGGGGGGGGGGAGAAGATATAACAACCACAATTACTCGAAGATGATACGACAAGCAAACAGAAAGGACATTGTTGAGGGGGAGGGGGGAAGGGGGAGGGAGGGAGGTTTTGGTGATGGGCAACAATAATCAGCCACAATGTATATCGACAAAATAAAATTAAAAAATAAATTTAAAGAAAAAAAAAAAGAAAGAAAGAAAAATGGAACTGTCCCTGGGAAGATAGAAGTGAATGCTACGGAAGTGTAAAGGAACCACCCAACTCTCTCGTTTTATGGATGTGCAAACAGAGGCTCAGAGAATTTACATGATTTATTTAAGACTATGTATGTAGATAGCAGCAGCATGAATTGTAACTCAAGTCAGAGCACTTACCACTGGAACATGTGCTCTCTCTTCCTGCTATGTCTATTCACAACATATTGCTAAATATCTTAAAACAGGCCATGGTCTGCATGTATCTACTCTCTCCTCCAACTGCCACCTATGGTTTTGTGTTCTGGGACAGCAGTTTTACCTTGGCTCTGGCCCTCCAAAGGTCTCTCAAATTTCCCCAAGTAGTTTCTCTACCTGGTACTAGATGTTCCGCCCCCTTGCTATCAAAGATTGGTTGATAATGAGGGCTAAAAATAAATGAGATATCAATTCTACAAATGGTTGCATTTTATCTTATTATAGCTAAAGTGAAATCACAAGAGGAAGTTCAAACTTTTGCAAATTCTACTTGATAGTTCTGAGCAGGCAGAGAACGTATGTAAAGATAGCATAGTAAGTTACAGACAGTCAGCTTTGCATCACTTTACATATCCACCAATAATTATTTAAATGCTATAACAGCCCGAATGAAAATTAAATGTCCTTTTGATTCTGAATCACAAATGTCTTTGAGAGACTAACTGCACCAAGTGAGAATCTTTATATACTTTCTCCTGTGTCTTGTCTAATAACTTCTCATTTTATTTATAGTAAGAAATTATGAATAATTTGTTAAACAATTTTTCCTTCAGCTATCCAAATTCATTTTAATTCTTGTTCATGCTTCAATGCAGTGTGAATTTACAGCCTTTGTACACTAATCCTAAATTAAATAACTACCATATTTTATTGAATCTAAGTCACTATCGATTGTGAGATGGATCCCAATTTCAGGAATAGTAAAGTATAAAAAAATATGCTTCTTTGAATTCATAAAATGAAGTATGTAAATGTTACATGAAATGGAACATGTTTAAAATGTATTTGAGTGTCTATTTTCAGTTGCTAAATTTTTAAAAATTAATCTTTTTTTTCACTATGATAGGTGATAAAAAGACATACTTTTGTAATTCAGATGAACATTTCACAGCTTTTGGAGAATCAGAAAGACAAGTACAAGGATATACAATGCCTGCCCCCTGCTGGTCAAACATAGCTGGCAATTGCATTATGGAATGTATATTGATTAAAAATGTAAAGCAAAAGGGGAGGGGCCAAGGAGAGGACATGGATTTTCAGTGTAAAATTACTTTGTGTTACCATATTTTCTTGGAGCAATATTCTCAGAGTGAAGAGAGACTCTTAGTCTCTGTGTCAGGTAAACTAAACCTTTGGTTGGTAGAACGGTTTTTCTCTGTATCAACTAGATGTACTGACAGTGTGAGCAAACACACTCATTTGGGTTAAGAGTCTCAGAGCTTCAAAGCCAGCCTATGTCCAGCTAATAATGATCAGTCGAAACTGGCTTACTTTTCAGAAGCAGTGTTCTTCCAAACCAGAAGCACAAAGCAATAAATCACTACAAATTATAGCTAATACTCACTGAACCCTTCCTACGTGCCCAGCTCATGCTAAATTCTATCCCTGCCTTATTTCATTGAATTCTTCCAACCACCCATTAGACTAAGTAATGTTATTAGCACCCCTTTTTGTAGACTGGGAAGCATTTCTTCTCCTTTGGAATTTCTTTGTGGTCTGGGATTTTAAGACACCATTACATATTTTTTAATTAGTTTAATAAGCCAAATGTTTCTCTGCATCAACCTGTTGCTGACCTAGTGTTTTCTTCCAACCTTTGCCCACATATTCTTTTGTGATCACCTGCCACAGCTTTCCCATAAGTCCTAGAAAAGTGGCAGCAGAACTAGCTTCTCTCTCTCAGCTCATGAGACCAGCTGGTCTGCTCTTCAGCCACTGCTCCAGAGACCTAAGCCTGTTATTATCCAACCATGGTCACCGTAGCTTTTGATACATTACCATAAGTTTCTATGAATGAAGTGACCAGTTACTATAGAAACATAATTATTATTCCCTGTTGAGTCAAGATGCCTGCAGAGCCAGTTATTGTGTGGGAACCCTGAAATCCTCAGTGAAAATCCTGGCCTCTGCTCTCTGCCCAATTCACTGGAGACATCTGACAAACTGTCATCCTTCTCTGTGCTCTAGTTTCCGTTCTGTGTATAAAATATGAGAAACAAATACAGTATATTATATCGCATCAACTATTATGTATCTGAGAAGCCAAACTATTTACTTGGAAATCTTTAACAGGTCTAACAAGGTAGCTGGTGGAAATTAGAAGGAAGTTCAAAAGGATTATGTCTTGGCCAACAGGTAACATTAAAGAGTGAAGGAAGTGACCCCATGCCAGTTCCAGAGAGAGCCTGGCACATTCTGCTTTCACTATCTTGGAAGCCAGCTGCCATCTAAAGGAGTCCAATTGACTGAGGAGGCCAAGTAGTGAGGATGAGAAATTATAAGGGGAGAGAGAGAGAGAAAGAGACTCAACCAGAGTCCAGCCCATACAGCTTCCCCCAACTGAGGTACCAGACATGGGAGTGGTGCCATCTTGGATCCTCCAGCCCCAATCAGTCACCTCAGCTATGACCACATACAGCAGAGATGACCATCCCCACAGAGCCCTCCGCAGATTTCCACCCCAGAGCATCTTTAAGCAATAACATAGCTGTTTGAAACCACTCAGTTTTGGGTGGTCTGTTGTGCAGCAATAGATCATTGATACAAATATAAAATAGTTTGAGGTTGGTGATGGAGGAAGGAAGAGTTCATTTCATGCCAAAGACAGAGCAAACCTAACCAGAGAAAACTCGCCCAATTGTTTGCTTCCTCTTTGCAGACAGTGTAATCCCTATGGATGGCTCTGGGAAGTGGTTCCATCTCTTTGACACCATATACAATTTCAGAGAACTTTCCAAAAAGGACAAAAGAGCCAAGAAGAGAAGCAATGAAATCCACAATTAAATGTCACCATCTTCACCAGAAAGATGCTCAACTAAAAATTCATTGGCGACATTTATATTAGAGTCACTAAAAGTTTACCTGTTCAGTTTGTACAAACAAGTCATGTAAGGTAAAAAGTGAGTATTTCAATCAATCAAATTGTTTTAAAGCTAAAACTAGCTTCCTGAAAGTTTGCAAAAGAATACTCAGGAAAAATTTAGCATAATTTAAGATCATCTGCAACAGTGCACTGATATATTTATTCTTAGTCCCACTGATGTTTGTATCATCAATTAAAGAACATAATGCAGCCCAGCAAATGTTCCTGTGGGTCACTGGGTAAACCCAGCTATCAGACAGTTGGGAAGAAAGAAATGTGTGCCACCAATTCGCATATCTTAAGTCTCAGAGATTTTTTATTCCAGAATTTCTTTTGTATTAATAAATCTCCCATCTATTCTACTCTGTAGAAAATATAAAATAAGATAGCAATACCAAAAACTATGTTGGTTAGTACATTGTCCTTTGTTAAAGAATTAAATGGCTACTCTCTGCATGTCAAAAGACATTTCCTGGGTTTTCATTATCCATGGTTTTTAAACTATCCTTAATTATTTTTCTTCCTTTTTTGGCCTACGAAAAAGTATTGGTCTAAAGGAGAGATCATGTGTCTACTCAAAGTTTGGTCTCTAAATGAGGACTTGTTGTAATTCCAACAGTCCGCTGTTCTATCCAAATGCTAATATAACCAAAAATAACTAAAAATGGAAAGAAAAAATATCCCCCCCAAAAAACAGTAGTTACATTCTAAAGTTTATTTTTTATATATTAATGGAGGTTGAGGTTCTTTAAATACTTCACCCCCCTGCAATTTGCAGTATGTTTTTTTCTCCTACATTGACTTATTTGTATCTAAATCTGTTTCTGAAATAATCACGAATTTGAGTCCACTGCCAGAGTGTGGTCTGCATAAGAGAATTAATTTTAACTCATGGTGCTTTCAAATTAACCAGACCACAGAACTGACCACTTCAGAGTCAAAAGTAAGCTCAGCCTTCTCTCTTCCCTCCAGGTCTGGCAGTGAACTGGAATGACTTTCTCAGCACTCAGCACAGCTCTGGCCAAGATGCACTATTCAAGGTTGTGTGGAAATCTGGGAACCACTCAGCCACCATGTGTCAGCTCCTAAAATAGGCTGAGGCTCTGAGTTATGCTCAAGGACTCCCTAGCCCCACCAACACACAAACACATTTATTAAATTAATTTAATATATTTAAAGCCAAAAGAGTAAATGACACCTCTGGAGTAAAATTCACTGGGGACAAACTCGAGCTTGTCCATTACTAAAATCAAAGAAAGACTTGCCTGCTTGTCTTTTTCTCTCTTTGTGCTGGGAGTGCTAAGCTCTCTTGTAGCTCACTGTCCCCCTTTTTGCACTCCCATTTAATTGCATGCGTAATACCCCTTCCTCCAAATATTCCTGAACCTTGCCCTGGCAAAGTGTGAGATAAATACCCTGAAATTGGGGCTTATTTTTTGGTTCCTCCTCTCTCACTCTGAGAAGGTTCCAGGCCCATCTGGTCCAGCTTTAGACATGCTTGTTGCTTTTTGAGAACAATCAGCATTTTCTTTCCATCACTGCACACAATCTGGAAATCTGAACAGTACGATCCCTGTGGAACTCTGCCAAAGCTTGCTTAGCAGAAAGTTTTGAGCTTCTACTCTCCTCCCACCATCACTTCTCTCCCTTCCTATAGGAAGGAGTAGACACTCTTTTTTTTGTTTGTTTGTCTGTTTGTTTTGAAGAGCTAACTTGCACATACCAAATCACAGGAGAGATACTGAAAGCAACATCTCTGAAGCCCTCCTGACCTGAACATCACCTTATGCCAAGTTTTTCAAATAGAGCATGTCCAGAGTTCACACCCTCAGCACCATTCTTCCTGCACCGCTTGACCAGGACTGCTCTGCAGTCTTTCCCCCAATGAGCACTACCAGATTCAGGGGAAGAAGTCTAAAACCTCGGAAAAAGGTTACCGCGCCAAATATTCTATCGATACTCGATTTGTCTATAATCTCCCCTTTAGTGAATGGACTGAAAGTCTCAAAATTATGTTTTCATGATTCCTTTGACAGCTAGGTGCCAGATAGATTTGCCAATGGGAGGCACTCTCATGAAATTAGAGGCTGGGAAGGAGGCAGAAGCTTCTGTGCTTCTGGAAGAAGCTTCAATGCAAGTTTCCTGGTGCTCCTGATTTCCCTCTTATTAGTAATCATGTCAGTTATAGAAATAGCAGCATCAGGATGACATGTGACCTTTTGGGTAACACTGTCATCCCACATTTTTTTTAAAAAAATTTTTGGTGGCTGGCCAATACGGGGATCCAAACCCTTGACCTTGGTGTTATCAACACTATGCTCTAACTGAGCTCACTGGCCAGCTCTATCATCTCACTTTTGTTCCTTCAGTCCCTGGTTGGTAGTGGTTTCTTGCTGTAACTAATCTCTGGTTTTTCCTCTTTTGCTCCTGCAGCTCTTCTGATACTTTTGTAACCAATTCCCTTTGTTAAATTCCCCTCCGTTTGAAATACCTAGAATGGTTTCTGTTTTCCTGACTACTAACCAATACAAACACCCATTTAAATACCAGTAAAAGAGAAGCCCAGAATAAATCTGAGTCAGTGAGCTGAGTATTTATGTGGACCTATTGCTCTTGTCAAATGGGCACAAGGTATGGTCCAGGCTATGACTCTGATACATCTTCAGTCTGGTCCCTTGGCTATAGCTCATTTACCACATAATTTCAGAATGAAAATAGCTGATGCTGCCAAGGAAGACACTCCTGGGACCAAGGTCTCACTTCAGCCTCCCAGAGGGCAGCATCAGATTTCAGTCTTACTCATGATGTAACTGCCCAAGACACTGAGCAGTCAGGAAGGGGTCCCTGGGGGTTAAGCACACTAGCAAACTGAGCTAAACAGTTCTCTATGGATGGGCAGATCCAAGCATGGCAGGATCCAGGCTCCTCTGGCCAGATGCCAGGCCTCATATGTAGAATGGAGGACTGGACTAGAATCTTCTCTAAGGGGCAGGTCCTGGCAACTTTAACAGTTTATGAATAAATGATTTCATGGGACAGTGGTTCTCAAACACTTGAAGGAGCTTCAAAAAAAATAACAGTGCCCAGAAATTCAGATACAAATGGCAGCCAGTGTTCAAAACCACTGCCCTAAAGCAGTGTGCCTCAATGTTTAAAGGGCATACCAATCCCTTAGGGGTCTTCTTAAAATGCAAATTTTGATTTGCCAGACTCTGCATTTCTAACAAGCTTCTTCCTGGTGCTGATGCTGCTGGTTCATGGGGAATAATTTCACTATAAAGGAACTGAAGTTCTTCTCAAATTTGACCTTCTAAGGCAGGTTGTAAAATCTTATCATGCATCAAAAACCCCTGGAGAGTTTGAAAATGCAGACTGCTCGGGCCCACCCCAGAGTTTCTAATCCTGTAGGTCAGAGGGGGGGGCCTAGGAATTTGCATCACTAACAAGTTCTCAGATGATGCTGGGGGTGGGAGGCAGTGGGACCAAACTTTGAGAAGCTCTGCTCTCAGACAATGGTCCTGGATCTTAGCTGCAGATGAAAACCACCTGGGAAGCTTTTAAAACACCACCGGCCTCCTCCAGCTGCCCCAACCTAGGCTAACTGAATCAGAATCTCTAAGTTAGGTTCAAAAAGATACCCAGGTGACCCTAATAAGTAGCAAGGGTGGAGATCCACTACCCCTAGACCTGTGGTTCTCAAAGGGGGACTGATTTTTCTCCTTTCCCCGACCCCAGGGTTATTTGACAATGTCTGCAGACAGTTTTGGTGGTTACAACAGGAGGACGGGGATGGGGTGGGGAGGGTGTATTACTGGCACCCAGTGGTAAAAGCTAATAATGACGTTAAACATCCTACGGTGCAAAGGACAGGACACTACAACAAAGAATTATCTGGCCCCAAATGTCCACTGGGCCAAGGTTCAGAAAACTTGCCCTAAGAGCATGGTCTAGAGTACCAGGACCCACCCCAGACCTGCTGAGTTAGAATCTGCATTTTGACCAGTGTCCCCGGATGATTCCTATGCACAATAAAGTTTGAGAAACAGTGCCCTAGGTCAGTGGCTCTCCGCTTGAGTGCTTCAGAATCCCGGAGGGCTCATTAAAGTGCAAAGTGCTGGGCTCCACCCCCCAGTTTCTGATTCAGCAGGTGGTGGTGGGGCCAAGAATTTGCATTTCTAAACAGTTCCCAGGGGATGCTACTGCTGCTGGTCCCAGCACCACACTGTGAGAACCATCCACTGCCCAACAAACCCAGAGTAAGAAAAAATATACAAATCTCCTACAGCAAGCGAACTGAGTGCTTGCTGACCACCAGAGTCAACGACAAGGGAACTACATCTGTTGGCTGAAAGGCACACTGATGCTCTCTGCAGGACTGCCCCTGCAAATATCAATAACTCTGCTCAATGCTACAGGACAGACCCCTGAACTAAAGTGGCAGGAGTGTGCCGCACCTCTGCCAGCCTGTAGCTGCCTCGATAGCAAGCCAAGAAAGAGACAAAAGTCATATGGAAGCCATCGGCTTTGAAGTCAGCTCTAAGATAGAGACTGAGGTTAGGTCTAGGGCTGAGCCCGAGGGCCGGGGATGAAGAGAGCCACTGGCAGCAAAGCTGGGTGCTTAACGCTTTACAGGCAGGATATTGACGCTGCCTTTTAAATCCACCATACGAACACCCCTCCTCCTCCCAAAGCATGTGCCTCCCCAGGGCATTTTCTTACCCACACAGGAGGCTGGTCGGCCGCTCCAGGCCTTGTTGTCCATACATGTAACTGTCCTCTCCCCTTTCAATGTGTATCCTGGTGAGCAATAGTACTCACACCGGGAGTTAAAATAGGCACCATCTACACACTTAAACCCTCCATTTGCTGGCATGGCAAGGGTAGGACATCGCTTTTCTGAAAAAGAGAAAATCAAATATTCAGCATATCTTAGTTTTCATCCATACAGTTTTGGAGTCCAGAAATTCTGAGAGCATAGGGTAAATGCTTTATTTAAAAGTTAATTTACATATAACAGATGAAATTACAGAAACAGGTGGTTGTATGTCACATAGAAGGGACACAAAGTTTCTTGTCAGCCTGGCTCGAGTTGGCATCCCAGCTAAACGACCATCTTAGGTTGGGTTCCTGAGAAGCAGGTTCTGAGATAAGAATTTGTATGCAAGTGGTTTAGTACAAAAGTGCTCCCAGGGGAGACCTGTGAAGGGGTGGAAGAAGCAGGACAGGGATGAGGAGGAAGCAAAGCAAGGTGTCATCTCAGGTCAAGTCGGCCTTAGCCTGATCCCATAGGGGAGCTCTGGAGCACTGGTGACAGCTTAGAGCTGTTCTGCCTCCAGGCAAGGAGGCTGGGCTTTCATAATCATTTTCCAGTCAGTCATTGAGCAGCTACAGGCTGCCTATGGGAAATGCTTTCCCTTGTAAGAAAAGAGAGCAGTCTTCTGAAGGACCAAAGTTTCTTCTTCCTCCAAAGAAGATCGAAGATTCAAAGTGCTTGGAAGCTGGGAGATGGACACAGAACTGGTGAAAGGGTAACAGGGAGATCTGGGTGAAGCACCAACAGTGTCCCCTACAGTCACTCGGTTGCATAGTCTGGATCACATGGATGCAGCCCTGAAACAGTTTCCCCAACGATAAGGGTAAAGAAATGATGCCTATACTGATAGTGGTGTTGCAAAAATTGAATGTGTGTGAAATGCTCAATAAGTCGTGGCTGTTTTGAACAAGGGCATCTACAATGTGCTGCGACAACGCTGAACCCCTTGCAGTTTTCCAGATGAGGTATGACCCATCATGAAGCTAACAGTCAGCCCTTAAAATGCCCTTCTCCTCCTCTACACCGGGGCACACTCCCTTTCCCGGAATGAGCATCACTTCTTCAGTGACCCTTTCCTGCCTCCCTAAGCCCCACTCTTTAAGAGAATACTTCTTTAATCTGCTACCATGAGTCCCTGACTTAGAACCATTCTTGTACTTATCTCAGGGCTTCTGCGTCAGAGCCTGGTGTGTCTTATCTGTTTCTAACACCTTTTCAGGATCTAGCACTTACTGAATAAACATAACCTATCTGCTAAACAAATCTCTTCTCTCCCATTTTCCCAAACAGTTGATCACACCCTCTTCTCTGAAAAGAGCCATCTCGCTTCTACCATATCTTAAAAACCCACTGGCTTCTGCTCACAAGGAGAGTCTTTCTCATCAATGTTCAGTGAAAAGTTCTGATCCCAGAGCAAAAGAACTTTGGCCCTGATTGTCCTTGAGGACCCAACACAAGGCTGGGCTACTCACGTTTGCAGATGACCTTGTCAGACCACCGTTTGTTTGACTGGCAGATAAGCTGGGAAGAGCCCTGGAGCTCGTAGCCCTTCCGACAGCGAATGTCGCACCTGGTTCCCAGGGCTGTTTTGTAGTATCCTCCTTGAGGGGCTCTACAGTACACATCCCCGTACTTGACCTTGATGGGAGAGCACCATGGAGTATCTACAGGTAGCAGAAACAAAGGACGGGAGAAGTAGGGAGTGATATCTTCAGAAAATGTGTCCCCTCACTCACGCAGCCCCAGGCTGGCTACCTTCCAAATTTTGGACCTCCAAATAGTACCCCATGTTCTCTTAAGTGTCTCTGGGTAGGGAGTTTGTGATCATGGGACTTGGTGTCAAACATATGTAAATATGAATCCCCTATAACTAGCTGTGTGATCTTGGACAAGTTACCTAACCTCTGTGAGTAAACACTTATGTTATAGGGCTGTTATAAAGAATAAATAAAAAATGCATATCGAGCACCTAGCACAGAGCCTAACACATACTAAATGTTCAATAAATGCTTGTTCTTTTTAGTATTTCCTTTAACTAGATACATAAATCTCTTGAGGGCAGTTGATATCATTGTGAACCCTAACCCCAGCCATCAGCCATCCATACATAGTTGGGGGGTGGGGGGGTGTCAACAATTGGTCAATTTGGATTTCTTCTGAGCCATATGCTTATTCTCTGTAAAAAGTCATAATACTATTGTTAACTAATTTGAACGAAGCTACAATTTCCAGGTTTTTGCAACAGGATATAATTTTGGCTTAAAGTCACAGAACAACTACCTCCGATAGGGAATCAGTCCCCCCTTTTCAGATGCCACCAATTAGGTCTCTTTAGATAACAGAGTGACATTCTCCCCAGATGGCAAAGTTGCAGGGTGTATTGATTTTGGTCTCATGGTTGCCCATAGCACACTAGGATGACACAAATAAATCAGAAGCTCTTCCCTGTGCATAAGGAAGGTGCTCTCTGAGATCCATAAAATATATAAGGGCAAGACTAGCTCTTCGGTGGGGAAGTTCCCATAGTGGCCACTGCACCAATTTCCCACATTCGATGGGGACCAGTAAGGAGCACCCTCAAGCCTGCCAGGCTCTCAATGCCATGAACAAGAACCACTTCCCTGCAGCTGCCGGGCTCATTACTCCACACCAGCACCTGAGCTGCCAGTGAGTGGTGCAAGTCCGCCATCGTGTGGCCTGAAAGGAGGACAGACCCTGCTTCACTTCCCCAGGATGTGCTTTTGACTGCATCTCAGCCATGAAAACCAACAGTTCTGTCCAGGTTTGGAGCTTTTATACTTTTGTGCTCTCACATCCTCTTTAGCTAGTACTTTCATCATATATTTTGCAGACAAATGCAAGTGGGTCCTCAACTCAGGATTCAAGTAATATTCCCTGGACTTTCTGAGTAAACGTGATGTCCCGAGGACCACATCGATATACACTTGCAGGAGCTC
Source organism: Cynocephalus volans (assembly GCF_027409185.1). Classification (NCBI taxonomy): domain Eukaryota; kingdom Metazoa; phylum Chordata; class Mammalia; order Dermoptera; family Cynocephalidae; genus Cynocephalus; species Cynocephalus volans. Next base: position 53,963,931 of record NC_084478.1, read on the forward strand.
ACACAAGACCTACAGACCTTCCTTGAACATTTCTTTCCTTTAAGTATTTATACATGCAGTCTGTATGTACTACTTATATTTACAATATATGCATCTATGACCTGCATGTACATATATCACACATTCACATGTTTCAGTGCAACACGTGATTAGATTTGGCTTCCATATTCTGAGTCTTTAAATTCTCCTAGCAGTGCTGGCCACACATCCAAAAACTGTGCTGTTGTCAACATGTGAGAAAAAATCTTGTCTTTGCTTATTTGCAAAAGGAATTTCTTTTGGATTACTTTCCAAGACAAATATCTTCAGGAAGATATTTTCACAGTTTAACAGCTCCGCAGTGACAGTAATTAAAATGTCAGTGAGTGACTTGAATTTAAAGTGCACATAAGCACCATGAATTAAAGTGAATTAACAAAATGTTTAACACAGAGGTTAAGAAAAAGGAAGCTGTTGTGCTGCTTTAGTTAAGACAGGGTTTACTAAGGAGAAATCTAAATTAATTATTCAGGAAAGCTTGTACATCCCCTTGGGCCAATGTGGTAAGCATTCCAGCTAACTGGAGTTCCTGGGGTAGCAGACTAATGAGGAGCCACTAACAAGTTCTGGATGTAAGCCCAAACACCTGTTCAGACCCAAGTGTAACATTTGCTAGCAATGTGACTCTGGGCAAGTCACCTACCTTCTATAATCCTTGGTTCCTTCATCTGTAAACAGGAGACAATACTGACATCTCTCTCCACACCTTTCCCCTTCCCTCAATTAGTGTGAATACATATTTGTATTCCAAGGAAAAGAATCAAAAGCGATGCTTGCCATATACTGATAACATAATAAATGTTGGTTAAATTTCACTCTATTTTCTTTGTTTACTTTAACTCAAAAACAGTTATTGTATATATACTCTGTGCCAGACACCCTGAAGGGGCCTGAGAATCTAGAGCTAAATCATCAGTTAATAATGGTTTGCCTCTAACTTTTGAAACTAAAAAAAACTTTTTAAAAATCACTGTATAAATTTAAGGTGTACAACACGATGTTTTGCTACACATGTACATAATGAAATGATTATTATATGAGGGTACCTTAAAAGTTCATGGAAAAATAGAATTGGAAATTAATACAAATCTTTCTAGGAACTGTTTGAAGACCCCCTCATAGGTAAGCAATTTAACTAACAATGGAAACAATTTTCCTAAGAAGGATTTATTCTTAAACAGGGCAGGCACATATTGTGGCTATTTGGTCTACCTTCCACACTGGCAATGCTGTGAGGTGAGAAGGGACACTGGGCACAATGACCCGCAGACACTAGACAACCCCTACTGTAGACGTAAAGGGTCACCTGTGCATGCATGTGTTTTAGGAAGATTTTTCAACAAGGGGCTCAAAGAAATTTTTTAAACCCTCAATTACTTAGGAAGTTTAACAAATCAGAACATTTCCTTACTCCAAACATCTGATTAACAAATTTGTGCTTTGCTTGATTGGTTAATTCCTGAGGCTATGAAGATAGGAACTATAGTTAGTGATAAGCATTTGCATTCAGAGGTCACCAGCAAATGTGGTATATGGTGGGAAACCATCTGGACATAGGCACCAGGCACCAGTCATTATATTAGAAGATTGTTCACTTGTGTGGAAAAAACCAGGGATGCTGTCCAGCCAAAGGCTGACCAGTACTACCCTGATTCTTCTATAGCTCAGATATATCAGAACAGAGCAGAGCAGTGTCCTCTTGCCAGAATGTGGACAAAGTTTCTGGGCAAAATGCTACAATGGAACTTTGTTAACCAATTTTCTTCAAATTACTCCTCCACTATCAGAGGAACTAGAGTCAGAGAGAAAGCATCTAAATTTACCTTCGTTTTTTGTTTGTTTGTTTGTTTTCCAGGGCACCCTAAGCTTCAAGAAGTGTTTCACTAGTAGAAATATTTGTGGACATACTTACCTGAGCCTGCATAGAAGGTTCTTGATTAGGCTTTTTATACCTGCTGGGGGGTGGATTGCTGGATATGTGTAGAGATGAAGTTCTTTATCATTAAGTTTCATTTGAGAAACACACTTTACTTATCATTTCAGGAGCCATGCTGGGCTCAGAAAGAGAATGATGAAATGAGCTTATGAAAATCAAGTTTTCTCATTCCCCATTCATCTCAGTACATTAGCAGCATCGGGTCCAGATTTGACCTTGGGTGGTTTACTCTGGACGATTCTGGCTGTAATGTACGAATCAGGCAGAACTCATGACTTGATTTTCACTTTCATCAGCTAGCACCTGCCTTTGCAGAAGTGAGGATAGTAAAGAAACATTAGAATAAAATGACCATTGGAATGCTGAAGGACAGCACTTCAGAGATTTCCAAATGCTTTTGGTTTTCTTTCTTTTATTTTTCGGGGTTTTTTTTTTCTTTTTATTTAATGGGAGCATATGTGTAGTCGTATTTATTTTAAAATATCTTTTGCTGGACAGGTAATTAGAACTTAAATGTGTTGTCTGGTCACTTTATTACAGTCTGCTCCGCAGGGCAAAAAGGAAAGTTCTCCTGGCATCAGCAGGTCCTCATTAGCACATAAGCAAAGCATTCACCTTTATATCTAGTGTGTAAAGACCCGACTTCATCATCTTCTAGCGGTGAGTCTCCCGATCCTACAATAAAAAAGAACAGAAACTGCAGCAAGAAAAGCCACATGGTATGGAGGCGTATTTCAAAGCGTTGCTTTGGCACAGTCCATGCAAGAGGTGCTATTAGAACACAGAGAGCCAAGAGCAAAAGCTTCTGTGGCCATTCATGAAGGGACATGGGACCTCTCAGAGTGAACCTGGCTGGGCTGAGGTTGCCAGAGAGAATGAAAATGAGCCTCAAACTGTTTTGGCTCAAACTACATGCCAACTGAAATTCTGGAATAGAGAGAGAGTCAGCTTCACTCTGATAAGACGCCAATGTATATGAATCTCAAGCCAGGGGGGACGCAGTAAAATGTGTGTGACTCAGACACAGCCCACAGTTGCTCCAGCAGTCAAAGAAAACACAGTAGAACTAACTGGGTGTTTATAGTACCTGAAAATCAGTCCATCTTGTGAAATGAATTTGGGTGGAGTTTAAGCAGGTAAATTAAATGTCTTATCATAATGACGAAAGAAATACAAAGCTGCTTTGGTATATTTGTAGGAAATGAGGGCTGAAATAGATGATCTTGATGTTTATTGAGAACCTCTAACCAAGACATGCCTAAAGCAAAATTTCTTAGTGAGTCCTGTAACTCATAAAACCACAGCCACAGAGAGAAAGTCTGTGTATTATTTTCAAGTTTAACTCTTTTGGAAGTTAGAGTTGAATCATTTCTAGAATATTAAATACTGAATTGCAGGGAGTGGTGGATCTTTGAGGTGGTAGCAGATCCCAAACTTCAAAACAGTAATCTTAAATTCAGAAAACGTCCCTCTAGAAACTTCCCTCTAGACTTCATGGTCTGATTACTGACCCTTTAGTTAGCACCGTCTTGGTCACCCATTTATCTACAGGTACCTGCGACCGTAACAGACAAGGACATCTCTACTATGTAGTTATTCAATTCCCCATGCAGGATGAGCTAACGAGCAATGGTCCCTGTTCCACTTGTATTCTGGATGAGATGTGAAGAGTGTAGAAACTGAAGGTGGGGAGGCGATGACTGCTGGACCATGTCCATTTGAAGAAGACCCCTCAAATAGAGAAGCCCAGTTCTGTGTTCTGCTTTGTTGCAGATTTCCTCACCTGGTCTCTGGCCACCCAGACCTATACAAAATTACAAACTATTCATTATTTCATATAAAAAAATGAACATGAAAACCAGAAAAGCAACCTAGCAACATGAATCAAAAACTGACACTCAAACCCTTTAATCCAATCATTCCACTTCTGGGACTCTATCCTAAGGAAATAATATAACTGCATGTGAATCTTCAATCATCTGAATTAAAAACAACCAGACACATGAGCTGCAATCTCTCTCTCTCTCTCTCTCTCTCTCTCTCTCTCTCTCTCTCTCTCTCTCTCTCTCTCTCTCTCTCACACACACACACACACACACACACACACACACACACACAGAACACACACACACTTTCCCCTGAGTTGTTATCCTAGTTATTTGTTCACAGCATTTAGTATAAATGATCACCTATCCATTATGTACTGGCTTCCAAATGATTCTCTTCCTCCTTTCTGAACAGACTCTCTGGACAGTGCTTCTTCATCAGCCTGACATTTGGAGATAAGTGTTTCTCAGGAGTCCAGTCTTGGTCCTTTACATGTCTTCAGACATTTTCCTGGGCCATCTCGCTCATGTACTTGACTCAAACTATCCCCCATGTACTGATGACAAATCCATTATGTCTAGACTTTGACTTTCACCTAAAAGCCAGAGTAGAAGTTTCAACTGTTTTCTGAATATCTCCAAACTCACACTCAACCTGTTCAAAGCCAGATCCTTTTCTCACCACCAAATCTGTGCATCCCCCTGTGTTTCTTATGTCAGCAAATAATATCACCTTCTAGCTAATCTGCCACATGGAAAATTTCAGCCTTTTATTCTTCTATGTTCCTCATCTACCTCATTCTACTTATATTCCAAATCTCTTAAATCTACCCCGGAAATAGTTCTCAAATTCATCCCCAATGTCCTAGTTCAGGTCAATAGTTGTGATAGGATCTTTGAAATAGCCTCCTACCCAGTCTCTCACCACTGGTCTCATTCACACTCCCAACACCTCCACCCCAAAACAAGATATACGCCAAATACCTTGGGAGTTAGTTTTTAAAACAAAAAATCAGGTCACTCACCTGTATAAACCCCTGTCATGTTTCCCCATGTCTACAGAGTTAAATCCAAAGGCCTCCATATCACATTTAAGGCACACTTTATCTGGCCCCAATCCAGCCAGACTTGCTTTCCAAACACTCCATGACTTCAGTTGCTGAGCCATTTCACCATGCTCTTCCCTCAGAATGCCCTTTCCTTTCACCTCTGCTCATTAAAATCCTTCTCTCAAGTGTCATTTCCATGACACTTTTCCTGATCCCCAACCTTTAAAGCTTGTTAAAATTTAAAAGGAAAAAATTCCCAATGAACAAATAAGAAAAGAGATCAAAACCCAAATGGAATAAAACAGTGAAAAAAAATGTTCAAACTCAAAACTAAGAAAATGTAAAAGAAAAGCATTGAAACATTGTTTTATAAGCCTATCATGTTATCAAATTTAAAATAAAATTAGAATGCTTGCTGCTGTTGAAAGCATGATAAAGCAAGCACTCTTAGGTATCATTCAAGGGAATGTGAATTAATAGACCCTTTCTATAAAACAACTTGTGGTTATACGTCAAAAACCTTAAAATGTACAGACCTTTAACCCAGTTATCCCCTTGAGTCTCTAGCCTAAAAAAGATTTTAATTAATTAATTATTTTTTTAGGAATAATGTCGGTTTTATTTATTTTACTTTATTTTATTGAAGTGTAATTGATTATACATATTTTGGGGGTATGGTGTTGACTATCATTATTTGTGTACAATATGTGATGATCAAATCAATATTATTAGCATGTTCGTTATTACAAATTGTAATTATTCTTTGCGCCCCTTGTCTAATTTCTCCCTAACCTCCCTCTCCCTCCCCCTTTCCCAACTCTAGTAACCATAGATTTGTTCTCTCCTGAAAGTTCAATGTATTATTATGGTCTATCTTTCCTTCCTTCCTTCCTTCCTTCTTCCTCAGCTCCCACTTATGAGTGAGGACATGTGGTGTTTCTCTTTCTGTGTCTGGCTTATTACACTTAACAATTTTCTCCATGCTCATCCGTGTTGCTGCAAATGGCAGAATTTCATTCTTCTAAAAAATAATTTAAAACGTGAGCAAGGATTTACTCATATAGAGGTTGAATACAGAATAATTCGGAATTGCAAAAGATAGGAATCAACTTAAATACCCAAAAATAGGATATGGTTAATCATATTATCATCCATTCATATAACATAATAATGCTCATTTTGAAGAGTTTTATTGAAACAGAAGAATGATTATTATAAAATGTTCAATGAGAAAAGAACTAGGCCTAATCCAAAAAACTCAACAATGCATTAATAAAGATTGAAAAATATGACAAAGCTCATTTGCAAAAGCAACAATATGTACAAATAGAACTAAAATAGTATTGTGAACATAATAAATCCTCAAAGATTATATACTATATATATGACCCCCTTTTTATAAAGTTCAAAAATGTCTAACAATAAACAATAAATTGTTTGGACATGTGAGTACAAATACATGTAATGTAATCTTTAAGAAAGCAAGGGAATCCACTTACCCTTTCCTAACCTTCTCCTCTTGAACAACTCAGTTCTAAAGGCTTTAGGTGGGATAGAGCAAGGTTGGTATTTGCACCAGGAAAGGCAGGGAGGCATTGTAAGCCAGAGCGGAATGTCAGTGCCCAAGCAGGGCACAGAAAGAAAATAGGAGCAAAGAGGAAATTCACAGGGAGGACAGCCTGGCAGGGTAGTCACAGACGAGGTAAGGAGGGCTTCCACATGAGTAAGTGGGAGCCTGGCATGGGGTATCAGAAGCTGAGTGGGAGTGAGAAGAGCATCCTCATGGGGGAGGAAATAATGGAGGAGATAAGAGATTGGTTACATACAGGGGGGATCATCAAATAAGTAAATAAGTTAAGAATAATGGGAGCTAGGTTTCTTACTGTTGGAGAAGGGAGGTACAAATATGAAAAGAAAGCAAGCTAGAATAAACTCTGTGGTGTTGGATCAGAATTGGAGGTATCAGTGTGAACTCGTGATTTTCAATAGATATAAAGAGATAGATATAAAAATAAATATGAATGAAAATGTGTGCATATAAATATGCTTGTTCACTGAGAGGGTCTGGGAGAAGCAACAGCACAATGAGTCCTCCTAGCACTCCGATCCTAACTTCTAAGTACCATTCTCTACTAAAAGAAAATAAGCTCCTTGGGGGAAATGGCTGATTACAGGACTGGGGTAGGAATTATATAAGATGAGCCTGGAGGATCTTATAGTTTCAGAAAGTAAAGATCTACTATATACGTACATACATATATACACACACAATGACAGGGGCATGTCAAAGGGACACAGCAGCCAACTAAAAGAGCTCCCAGTGGCCAAACTGAAATAATTTGAGCAACAAATAAATGAAATAGTATTGGGTTATAACCCAAAACATAAAATAAATGTTCATGAATCCATACAGATGTAAATAAATAATTGAATAAATAAGCAAATAAATAGAAGAGCATAGATAAATCTCCCACACAGAAGAATACTAAATAATTTATGTAGATATAGATACTCTACCTTTAAGGAGGTGGAGCATAATCCCCCATTCCTTAAGCGTGGGCTGCACAGAGACTTCCTTCCAAAGACTACTATATGGAAAAGGGGGAAAAAGTAGCTTTACAGTGGAGAAACTTAAACACAACCTCAGCCAGGTGATCAAGGTCAACGTCAACAGTGATGTCATGTTGACAGTGTGTGCCCATGATATGATCTGATGAGAGTGGCACTTCACCTCTGTGGTCTTCCTGCCCCAAGCCCATAACCCTGGTCTAATCATAAGCAAAATGTCATACAAATCCCAGTAGAGGGGCTTTTTACAAAATACATGACTAGTACTACCCAGAACTGTCAAGGTCCTCAAAAACAAGGGAAGTCTGAGAAACTGTCACAGCCAAGAGGAACCTAAGGAGACATAATGACTGATGTACTGTGGTATTCTGAAAGCAATCCTGCAACAGAAAAAGGAAATATGAATAAAGTATGGACTCTAGTTAATACTAATGCATCAGTATTGGTATATTGTGACAAATGTACCACACTAATGAAAGATGTTAATAATAAAGGAAACTAAATGTGGGATGTATGGGAACTCTCTGTACTATTTTCTTTATCTTTCTGTAAATCTAAAACTATTCTAAAAGTTTATTTTTTAAAACACTCTATACTAAATTTCCCAGAAATGGAGAGCACAAAGTCTTAGAAGTCTGGAACTCATCCCTCCTCTGAACCTCTACAGAACTTACTGTTTCACTAAATTGGCACTAGGGAAATTAGACCCAGGTTGTACTCATACAACCTCCGGCACCATGCCCCTGAGGTGATAAATAGCCATTGTCATTCGTTAGAGCTGATAGGCAGGAAACCTCCAAAAAAGATTACAGGTGGTATATATGTATGTTAATTGTTTAAATTGTCATCTATTTAAAAATTAATTTTACTAGAAATGTAATATGTTTAAGTGGCTCTGAGGCTCCAGAGCAACAGTAATGCACTTGGAGCAAATAGCTCTAAAAGCACAAATCTCAAGGTACCTAGAATAGGCTATTCCTCCCCTTAGAGCCTGTCGTTCCCCACACTAGAGATCCTGGGCCACGCTTGACGAAGCCAACCATTGGCACATATTCTGGGTAAAGATACCCAGCACGGAAGTGGCAGCTGCCTTGGGCAACCCTGGAAGTGTATGTCTCATGGTCAAAGAGGGTTTTCAGGATCGACCTTTTCTACAATGAAACGAAGTGACCAACAAGCCGAGATTCTGAATTCTCAGCCTGCCTATGAACGCTGAGGGAGCCCCAGTTCCCCAGCAACCTCATCTCCCGAATGCAGTAGCATCACTGTCCACGAGTATGTAGTACTGACTGCCTGCTGTCAATAGTTATCATTTCCGGGTGCCTATGTCCAATCCCCTAGCTGGACTAGGCTTCCACATCCTTGAAGGAAGACATTTTGTCATGTACAAGGGTGCTTCAAAATGTTCGTGGAAAAATAATTAAAAAATAATATGAATCTATCCACAAACTTTCTGAAGTACCCTTATATATCTTTGTAGGTGTTCAAGTCATATGACCAGTTGGTCAGAGCTTAGAATAGGAAACTACAAGGAAGTGTTTTAAACAAATATAGTGGGTAACTTTGTACCATGGATTCTTTGTGGAATAAGTTATCATATGTGTAAATATGTATGAATAAATGAGTTATGCTAAATATTGTCCATTTGCACACATTTCCTGCATTTTCTGTATCCCTGCTTTTCTGTGTCGGGGCTGGACAGTTGAAAAGTATAGTTCCTAGACTCTTATCCCTAGGTTATGGATGGGTTTACTTTTTAGAGACTTGCAAAGGAAAGAAATTCTACTTTTCTACAGTTGTATATGCAGGAAGTGGGCTTCAACAGATGTGTGTTGGCAGCAGTGGCATGCCATGTTCACTGTCCCCTCACCAGCTTTGTGGGGTAAGGAGGATGTGACATTGGCAATGGAGGGAGCCATGGCAGCAACAGTTTCCTAACCTCTAAATGACAGGGGAGTTTCTAACATCTAGATTGAAGCTGTGGTGCCACTGGATTTTTAGTGCAATCTTCCTGACTTCCATCACTCTAGCCCCTATTTCCAGCATTAAGTCCCTTTTTGCCTAAAATACCTAGAGGGGATTCTGTTTTCTATATTAAACCTTGACAGATACTTAAGCAAATCAATTAATAAATGAGTATATGGTTTTAGTAGTTTTCTCTTAGTAACTGGACACTACACTAATATAGGACACACACGCCTTTTGAAGATGGGAGATGGGGCTTTTATGTGGATGTGTAAAAGTAAGGAGAAAAAAAACTAATAGAGTTTTTTTTTACCCTTTTTCCTAATTGATCTATCTTCTCAGTAAAGTGCAAGCTAATTTCTGAGCATGGGAAGGGAAATAACACATACTGAGTCTATGATATGTACTATGCTAGGAAATTTCCATGAATTATCTCATTTAATCCACACAACAGCCCTGCCATGTTGATATTATTATCTTAGATTTACAAATAGGGAAATCAAGTCTCAAAGATCTTAAACTCCTTGTCCAAGGTGTAACTGAAAGGGACCTTAGCCAGAGAATGGCCATCTTTGGGGTAACCAGGACCAAGCAGAAAATTTCAGTTAGACATTAACTTGGGAAATGATAATCATCAATTCCTGAAGTTAGCAGAGGAAATGAGAAACTGACTGTATGGCTGAAACTGTCTGGAGACAAAATCATGCCCCCAAAAGATCCTTCTCGAAAACGTATTTGTTTGTCTCCCATTACACCTTCTTACGTTGATTGACTTTATATGTTGTGCACCTACAATTAAGAATTGAAACTAAGTTTTCTTGTCTTTCTTACATCCCTAATCAACTGCAAACAAGGGAGTTCCAAGAGAAAGGCAAAGCTCCCTAGCCGATTATTAACTCACCTTCTTGCTTAAAGGAAAATTGCATCCACATTAGTTAGAGGTCTGAGTCAGGTATTTTTAAGTTCCAGTGATGCTTGACTGAGGTTACTGTCTTTGAGATCTCCCTAGGAGATAAGGACTCCAACCATGAAATAACATGAAGTGTTTGAAGTTGTCCAGTCCACCAGCTGCAGACTCCATGATGCCAAAGCACCCAGTCCATCATGGGACCCTGACATCTGACTCAGTCCCTCTGCTGATCCCATGACAAGCCTCCCCCTGTGCCTGCAGGAGAAAACCCTTACTTCACCTTCCCACCTCTTCCCATTTATAACTCCCTGTAACCTAGTTCGAACAATGACAAGTAAACAGAAGTCTGCTTTGGGGGAGGAAGCTTATGGGAAAGATTTTCTGCCTGATAAAAGAGAGAACTACACAAAGAAAAGACTCTTTTCCTTCTTTTCTTCCTTCCTGATTTGGAGACTATTGTGTAAAGATAAATGCTTGAAGCTACAGCAGCCATTTTGTAGCCATGAGGCAAGATGTCTCAGGACTAAATATTTTCAGTTGAAGATGGTAAAATGGGTGGACAAAAAGAACCTGGGGTCTTTGATGACCACATCAGACTACTAAATTAACCTTAGACATTTTACCTCCATACTTATTGTTAGGTCAGCAATAAATATCCTTTCAGTTTAAGCCACTGTGAGTAGCATTGTTTGTTACTTGCAGCTGAATGCCTCTAAACTGATATACAAATGAATGGAAACTTTCCTGCCGATTATTGATAGGTGATATAAAGAAGATAAAAAATGGGTATTAGCTGCCACTCCCAGAAAATGTTCAGTTTATATTCAGCCTCAACTCATACATCAACTTCTATTAAAATGTGATGACAAGTTTACAAAATGGACATCCTGATAGATACAATAAGATCAAAGACTAACTCACTTATATTCAGTAGATTGTACTTACTAAAGCAGCAAAGGAGATCCACACATACTGAGGAAAGATTTGTCCATAGGGTTAAAATAAAAAGGAAAGAAAGAAGAAAAATAGAGTGGAGGGGGGGGGAGTTTTCCTAGTAAACTCTTTATTTACAAAAGACCATCCCTTTAGAGTTCTGTTAATTGAGGTTTTATTATGACACAACCATTAATCAGTCCACATATGGTTCCGATTACCACTCTTTGGAAAGAATGCTTCAGTGCTTCTTTCACACAAATACAAATTTTACATTGGCTCAGAAATCAGAAACTCAGAGCCATGTAGGATTCTGTCCCTCAGTCATACCTGGAGCCAATTCCATTTATAATTCTGCTATTTTTGCAGAAACTTTCTTTAATTCAACAGATTTTCAAAGATACAGCCACTCTTTTTTCCCCAAAGTTCAAAGAATGTTCTTCCTGGCCAACTGAATCCCACCCTTACATTCTAAATTTCCAGTTACATAAGATCATTGAAGAACCAAAGTTACTCTTAAGTAATATCTATTATATGAATTGGAATTACATCAGGAATCTAGATTTTTGAAAGGCTACAGAGTGGTCCTTTCATCAACCCATAAGTTTTCACATTGTAAGGTGGGGAGGGGAGAAAGATTTGAGACTAATGAAAGACTTAGCCAATTTTCTAAAACTATATATTTCTTTATTGTGATACATGATTCAAACTGGCAAATTTGATGGATCTGTGTTATATTTTTAGCTCAAGGGGTTGGATTTTTTTTTAGTTATTTTAAAGACAGTTCTGTATTCTTTATATTTTGTCAGAAAATTTTGTTTTCCCCACCATCATTTTCTAAATATAATTTTAATATTATCAGAAACCAACATATTTAATAGTAAATTGAATCACCATTTTTATGCTGAAAGTCAATGGGAAAATAAAATTCACTTTGCAGCAGAGAAGAGATTCTTAACCTGAGTACCTATTACAGAATCAATGGAAGAGCTTCAGAGGGTCCATCAACCCCTTGTAACTGGACATGCCTTTTGGTACATGAATATACTTTCCTGGGTAAAAAGTTGCTAGCTTTCAGTAGATTTAAATATTTCTTTATTATGAAGCATGTTAGAATATTTACTAAAGAAGTATATAGTATCCCCTTGATATTTGTCTCTTTTTAGTACAGGAGAGGAGAGACAAATAAATTTAAAATGAGGATAAATTCTTACCTTTATTAGGTCATACTGGTTTCTTTTAGATTAGTGCTGTCCAATGGAACTTTCTGCAATGGTAGAAATGTTCTATATCTGTATTGCCCAATAGGGGAGTCACTAGCCACATGTGGTTTTTAAGCACTTGAAATGTGGCTAGTACGACTGGAGAGATATATGTTTTTGTTTTGCTGAATTTTAATAAATTTAAATTTATGTTTAAATAGCCAAATATGGCAAGTAGCTACCATTCTGGACAGCATAGGCCTAGACCTAATTTTTTAAAAAATATTCTATGGGATAAATCATGTCTATAAATTGTTCTGTGGGTGGAAACCATGCCTAATTTACTTTGTATACTCAGCATGTAATTCAGAACTGGTAGTCAATAAATGCTGGAGGAAAAGAGAAAAATCTGCCTTAAGTTTCCTATGACACATAAATCATGTGTCCTTATGCTCATATGCTGGGATGGCTTTATCCTAATCAGTCCAGCTTCAGTATAAATTTTAACTGTGACAATACAGCAGAGATTTGGATGTTTAGAAAAAGGCATTTTGTACTACTAGAAGCCATAAGGTATTTATTTGTGGGAGCCAGATGATTTAGTACTAACAAATGATTTGCCAGCTGGGTTACACTGCAGCTACAGTAAAGTGAAAAGGACATTTGAATAGCTTCTGAATAAAGATCAAATCCAGGGCCCTGCCAGGAAAACATGATCTAAAGATGAAGCCAAGGATATGGCTCTAGAATGCTTTGTTAAATCAAGGTGATGCTTCCGAATACCTTCAGACACACAAAAGGCCCTTCAAAGAGAGTAAGGGTGTGCCTCAAATCCTCTCAATTAAACAAGAGTTTATGTTTACGAGATTTGTGGGTGTGGCTTTTTTCTACTGGAGTGAACTCCAAGAAGATTCATAGGAGATGCACAAAGTTCTTAAGAGTTATATATGCAAAAATATCACCAGCTTGACTGAGGTGGACAGAGACATTACAGAATGAGGAGAGGCCTTTTGGGGGGAGGATGGGGGAGGATGGCTGGCCAGTATGGAGATCAAAACCCATGACCTTGGTGTTATAAGACTGTGTTCTAACCAACTGAGCTAACCAGCCAGCCCAAGGAGAGGCCTTTGAACCCCCAGAATTCTACTGTGAGGAAGCAGACTCACAGGGTTGCTTAGCTGTGAATAGGTCCTACCTTTCACGAAAAAGGAAAGATTACTGAGAGGGTGGAATCAAGAGTCCAGAGGGCAGAGTAAGAGTAGAGAGCCATAGAGAATTCTTTTCGGACTATGAGACCTGAACAAAAATCTATCAAAATGTAGCCAGCCGGATCTCAGAATTTCTATGGACCAGCGACTCCATGCCTACCATTTAACCCCCTTTTAACAAGAATCTCTATAGCAGTTATATTATGTGCCTATCCCACCACCGTAGGACAGGTGCGTATGGAGCAGATAACTTGTCTCTTTAGTTCTGCGGGTCTACAGATACAGCAGAACTGTATTTGAGGAGTTATGGTTAAGGAACTACATCTGAGCAGCCTTATTCCCACCTGGACATGACTTAGATGAGATTCTGGATTTTGAGCTGATGCTGTAATAGGATGAGATTTTTAGGGACCTTAGCGCGGGGGGGCCGTGAGTGTATTTTGCATGTGGGAGGAGATGAATCACTGGGTACCAGAACGTGGATTGTGATATGCAGCCTCTAAGATAGTCCCTAGTTATCCCTGTCTCCTGGCATTCACACCCTTGTGGAACTCCCCTTTCGAGTGTAGAATGAACTTATTAACTTGCTTAAGGGATGCCATATCTCTTCTGAGGTTAAGTTATAAAAAGACTGTGGTTTCTATCTTGCCTATTCTCTCTCACTGTCTCAGATTATTCATCCTAAGTCAAGCCAGCTGCCAAGTCATGAGGGGGCCCTGTGGAGAGGCCTGCATGGTGAGAGACCAAAGTCTGCCAACAAGCATATGAGTAAGGTTAGAAGACCTCCCCCTTCACAGACACACAGACACACAGACACACAGACACACACACACACACGCACACACACCACACACAGGTCGAGCCTTCAGATGAAACTGCAGGCCAAGCCAACAACTTGATTGCAACCTCATGAGAGACCTGAGCCAGCTAAGCAATGCCCAGACCCTGATATAATAAGATTCTGATATAATACAAATAAATATAATAAAATAAATATAATAAAAGTTTATGATATGATAAACAGTATTTCCTTTAAAAACAAAAGGAGGAGGAGGAAAAAGTAGAGGGGACAGAGGACAACGAGAATAAGAAAGGGCATCTGGCTTAAAGTCAGAGGATTTTGATGTACTTCTCAGCCTTGGTTTAATAGACTTCTCTTCAATCACTGCAATAGATACTGCCTACGCCCCAGCCAGATCCCTTTTACCCAGACTGGTGTGCCCAGCTCCCAGCTCCTGTGAGGCTTTGATTGCTAAAGGCTCACAGCATTGCCTTTCTCCAGACAATCGTCCTCAGCTGGTGAAACCACTTCACCCTCCCCACCCCTTTCCTGGAGGCAGCCAATGTTTGGTTGCTATGGATGGACATAAGGCCAGACTCCTTACTTGGCTGTTTCTTGCTTCCCCTCCTCACTTACAGGTTTTTCCTGAGAGCATTCCCTCAACAAATCATAGGCCCTACTTCTAGGGAACCAAGTTATGAGAGCCATTGAATCTCCCTAAACCTCAAATACTCCAATTAGCCATGCCTCACAGGGTTGCCATGTACATATTTTTAAAATACTACATTAAAAAAAAATTACTACTATCCTTGGTTTGTTTAAAAAGCTTCTAATTTGATGGTTCATAACCACATTTTCTATTTAATTCAGTGAGCATACAAGGATATTGAAGGCCTCCACTACCTAGAGCTACTGTGCATATAAATAAGCTTCTGGTAAAAATATAAAAATATGACAAATATATCCGGCATGATATGTTTTTAAGGAATTTTTTAAGCATTAAGCATAGTCAAGAATCTCAGTTGCTACCAAAGTTTTTTGTGTGTTTTTGAAGTCCCTCTGTCTAAACTATCCTGTATGATTTATGATTTAAAGAATCTTTATATACCTATATATATACATATTCAATTTGATACCACATACCACAGGAAAAGCCACATACTCAATCTTCTCCAGTAAAATAAACTGTTGTAAAGTTTATTCTGAATTCAGATGATCAAATGATAAAACTTTCTTTGGGAAAAAGTGACTTTCAGGTTCAAGATATTACCGTAGTTTATCTTTTAAGGCAGAAAAATCCCTGTGGTCTCCTATCTGCCTTTAAGACCTAAAAATCTTTATGAAATGGGAGCCCACAGAAAGTTATTTTACTGCTGAAAGGTATTACTGCTGAGTCTCTTGTATTCTCACAGCTCTTGCATGTGAATGTACAAACATCTCTGGAAACCCCAAGGAAGGGCCTGTCCACAGCCTGTGTAGACAGAGGGCTGAGTGGTAACCTTTCTCTACTCCATGGGTAAATGTGCAGGAGCTTCTTAGCAGGAATGTCCTAATATGTCAGGCAAGGGGGCTTTGAAGAACCCCAGGAGTGAGTCCCTCATGCCTTACTTTAGGCAAGACCTGCTCTGTTACGTCTTGGCAAAGTTTCAACACAGAGGAGATATGTCCAGGAGCTCTGTGTAAATGTGTGTGTTTGATGGAGTGAAAAACAGGAGAGTATTTAGCTTTTCAGAGCACCATCTTCAACCCCAAGCCGAAGGCCCAGAACATATACACAGAGAACCAGAAACTGTAAATGAGATGCTTTTCCTTGGATGCCTTACTTCTCTAAATCAGTGGCAGACTAACAGATGAAAACCCAATGGTAAAAAAAGGGGGAAAGTACACAGAGGAAGATCGCTGTTGTTCCAAGCAGAACAAAGGGATCGAGAAAGATCAATCTAAACCTTTTGCTAATCATGGGGAATAGACTGAAAACATTGTTTATTACCAGTTTTTTTCTTGGGGGAAAAGAGTCACCAGAATATTCAGATGCAATAACCTTATAGGACATATCACACATTCACTTTCTCATTTCCTCCTCTTTTCTCTTCTCTGCCACCATCCAAAACGCCTCACATGTACTATCAATCAACTATAGTAGTATGTTCCAAACTGTTGACCCAATTTAGTGTGTCATGACTAGTATTTTTGTAGTGAAATAGAATAGAATTGAAAGTTAGGGTGCACTGTACATAGTAAAAATAAATACTACTTTGTGCAACTTTTGTTTCATCTATATAGGTGTATGCGTGGTAGGGTATCTCCAGTTTGCATGGCACAATTTCATTTTAGGCTAGTTGTCCCAGCATTATTACTTTTTTCAGCTTTACTGAGATATAATCAACAAAAATTATATATATTTAAGATGTACAACATGATGTTTTGATATATGTATACAATGTGAAATAATCAGCACAATCAAGCTAATTTAACATACCCATCACCTCACATGGTTACTGACAGAGTTTGGATATGTTGTCCCCCCAAAGCTCATGTAGAAAATCTGATCCCCATTGTGGCAGTGTTGGGAGCTGTTTGGGTCATAGGGGGTGGATCTCTAATGAATAGATTAATACCCTGGAGGGAGGCCAGTGAGTGAGTTCTTGCTGTACTAATTCCCTTGAGAGCTGGTTGTTTAAAAGGACCCTGGCACCTCCCCCCTCTCTCTCTTGCTTCCTCTCCTGGTTCCTCTCGCTGTGTGATCCTGCACCCACCAGCTGCACTTTCTGCCATGAGTGGAAGCAGCCTGAGGCTTGCACCAGATGAGGCTGTCCCGGAATCATGAGCCAAATAAATCTCTTCTCTTTATGAATTACCCAGTCTCATGTATTCTGTTATAGCAACACAAACACGGACTAATACAGAAAGTTGGTACCCAGGAGTGGGATGTTGCTATACGGATATCTGAAAATGTGGAAGCAGCTTTGGAACTGGGTAATAGGCAAAGGTTGGAGGAGTTTGGAGGACTCAGAAGTAGACAAAAAGATGAGGGAAAGTTTGGAACTCCTTAGAGATTGGTTAAATGGTTGCGTCCAAAATGCTGATAGAAATGTGGACAGTAAAGGCCATGCTGATGAGGTCTCAGATAGAAATGAGGAACTTATTAGGACTTGGACAAAAGATTACTCTTGCTACACCATAGTAAGGAGCTGTGCTGCATTGTGCCCATGCCCTAGGACTTTGAGATATGCAGAACTTAAGATTTTGCAACCAGAATATGTGGCAGAAGGAATTTCTAAGCAGCAAAGCATTCAGACAGCAGCATGGCTACTTGCAACAGCCATGCTCAGTTATGGCAGCAAAGCCATGACGTAAAGCCAGAATTTATCATTAAAAGGGAAGCAGAGTGTAAAGATTTGGAAAACTGGCAGCCTGGTCCTGTGGTAGAGGATGAGAGAGCATTTTCAGGAGAGAAATCCAAACGTGAAGCAGAGAAACTGGTTGTTAGAGATATTAGCATGGCTAATGGAGAGCCAGTGGCTAATAGCCAAGACAATGGGAGAAAGATCCTGAAGGCATTTCAGAAGCCTTCCAGGCTGCTTTTCCCATTGCAGGCCCAGCAGCCTAGGACTGAATTGTTCAGGGGGACACCCCATGCCCTGTGCTAACTTGGATTCTGCTCCCTGGACTCTGCTCTCTGCATCCTAGCCACTTGGCTGAAGCAGCCTTACCTCAAGCAGCCCCAAGTGTGGCAAGCCAGAAACCTTGGTGTCATCCACATGATGTTGTCTGTAGGCCAGCAGAACGCAAGAGTGACAGAGGCATGGCAGCCTCCACCCAGATTTCAGAGGATATATGGAAAAGCCTAGGGAGCCCAGGCAGAGAACTGCCACAGGGACGGGGCCACTATAGAGGCATCTACTAGAGCAATCAGAGCAGGACTGTGGGGTCGGAGCCCCTACAGAGATCCCCCACCAGGGCAATGTCTAGTAGAGCCATGGGAGTGAGGCCGAGGCCAGGAGCCCAGAACTGTAGGGCCACTGGCAATGTGCAGTGCTGCTTGGAAAAGCCACAGGCACCAGTGCAGCCCAGTGCGCTGTTCAGGCAGAGATGTGGGAGTTGGGCTGCCTGAGGCTTTGGGGGCCCAAACCCTCCACTGTGCCCAGGATTCAGGACCTGTAGTCAAAGGAAATTATTTTGGAGCATTAAAATTTAATGTCTGCCCTGCTGGACTTTGGACTTGCTTGGGGCCTGTTTCTCCTTTCTTCTGGCCTATTCCTCCCTGTTGGAATGGGAATGTGCACCCAATAGAAGTAAATAAATAAATCTGTTCTTGATGTTTACAGGTTCACAGCTAGAAGGAATTTTGCCTTTAGTCTCAGATGAGACTTTGGATTTTGGACTTTTAAGTTTTTGCTGGAACAAGCTAAGACTTTGGGGACTATTGGGATGGAATGATTGTATTTTGTATGTGAGAGGGACATGAGTTCTGGGGGGTCAAGGGCGGAATGATGGAGTGTGGACATGTTGTCTCCCCTATCCGCCCTAAAGCTAGTGTCAAAATTTGACCCCCAACTTGGCAGAGTGGGGAGATGTTTGGGTCATAGGGAGTGGATCCCTCATGAATAGATTAATGCCCTTCCTTGGGAGTGGGGGTAGTGAGTGAGTTCTCACTCTATTAATTCCCGTGAGAGCTGGTTGTTTAAAAGGACCCTGGCATCTCCCCTCCCTCTCTCTCTTGCTTCCTCTTGCCATATGATCTCCTTGCACTCACTGGCTGCCACCTTCCAGCATGAGTAGAAGCAGCTTCAGGCTCACTCCAGATGTGGCTGTCCCAGAATCGTGAGCCAAATAAACCTCTTTTCTTTATAAATTATCCAGTCTCAGGTATTCTGTCATAGCAACACAAATACAGACTAATACAGTTACTACCCAGCATTATTACTAATAGCACTCCCTTTTATACTTAAAACTTTCCTGATTTGCACAATAAATATTATATTTGCCCTAATAATAGGTCACAGTACTATATATGAGGGGTCTTCAAAAAGTTCATGGAAAGATTCATATTATCTTTACTTCCATTTTTCCATGAACTTTTTGAAGTATCTTCTTATTTCTTCCTGTGAGTCTTGGTCAAAAGAATTAGAAAAACAGTGACTTAGAACACTTTGAAAACCTATAGGTTTGTCTAGTTAATTCTTTGTTTCTTCTCTCAGGATGAATGAATCTGAGGATCTGAGAAAGGCTTCGGGGGCCAATGGTGAAAGTCTTTGCTTTCCCCTGATTTGTTCAGGACATACATGTTATGTTCAATGAAACACCAAGCAGGTACTGAATTTCCTAAACCATTCATGGTTATCCTGTCTGGAAGTATGCAATTGAAAGAGCCCTCAGATTAAGCTTTATAAAGCTCCACCACTAACTATGATCCTGACTGGGGAAGACACTTTCCTATCCCGAGCCTCAGTTTGCTCATCTGTAAAACAGGGTGGCAGTAGTCGGCAGAAAGGTACAATACACGTTTCCAAATTGTGTTCTGAATATGTTTCTTCAACCTCTAGTTGGGATAACTGCAGTCATGCAAATCAACTTGCCCTCCTCCCTCTCCAATAAACAATTAGCATGATGCCTCACTTTAAAATTCACCAGGTTCCTTCTGGCCATCACATCTTGGTCACGAGTGGTGACAATCAGCTTTGTACCCCATGAATATTCATAACAAATGAAAAATTATAAATAAAATAAAATCAGCGCATATCATTTAAAAAAATAAAATTCACAAGGTTCTTTCATTTCCATTACCTCTTTAAGTCTTCAGTGCAAGCCCATGAGGTAGGCTAACTTCAGTGGCTGAAATATAAACCTGGGGAAGGTAGCGACTCTTTTTTTTTTTTTTTTTTTAAATTTTATTTTGTCGATATACATTGTGGCTGATTATTGCTCCCCATCACCAAAACCTCCCTCCCTTCTTCCTCCCCCCCTCCCCCCCAACAATGTCCTTTCTGTTTGCTTGTCGTATCAACTTCAAGTAATTGTGGTTGTTATATCTTCTCCCCCCCCCCGGTTTTTTTGTGTGTGTGTGTGTGTGAATTTATATATCATACCGTATTATCAGGTCAGAGAATGAAGTGAATATTAATTACAGGAGAAACATAGATTGAGCTCATCAGACCCTAAATCTCATGCAATTTCACAACTACTTGCTTCTATTTTCATGCCTTTGATGACCCACCTGAAAGCCCTTCCCCTCCTCTCAGTCCCTTTCCTGTTTTAAAAGCTATTTCAAAGCCTAGGTCCTCCAGTTCGTCTTTTCAAGTCATTACTTTAAATTCTATTCACACTGATGTGCTCTATTCACATTTTTTAATTAGCACTGGTCTTATGTTGCTTTGGATTTTCAGAAGTCATTTTAGATATGTGTAGGTTCTGTCTTCCCAGCTAGACATCCAACTCTTCAGGGAATATGGCTGGAGTTTGTTTCCTCTTACTGCCCAGGTGAAACTAACAAAGTGCCCCTTTCACTGAGGGGCCCTCAAAAGGGTTCTTCCTCTTGAGACTTTAGTCTACATGCTACCGATCTGCTAAGCTGTTCCACCACTATCGAAATGAGACATCCATCTCCTTCAGTGAAGGCTGTATTTACAGAAACACATACTGTATTTAAACTTCAAAAATGCTGCCCAAATAAAGCTGTGACTGGTACATTGTTCTTGGCAGTAAACCAGCAGTATAATTTACAAAATTCTTCCACATCATGGCAAAACTGAGAATGACAGGATTCAAGAAAGAGATACTAAGAAAATAAAATCACCACAGTGTGTACTGAGAGTGATAGCCAGCAAGCCTTTAATTGCAAGCTGTAGAATGATATTTTAATACAGTAGATTAAATGGCTGAGAGAGAGAGAGAGAAGAGACTGTGGGGAAAGATACTTCCAGAAAACAGCCCTGAAATGAACATCATGAGAATATCTGTAAGTGACAGGCTGCAGCCTGCTCAGCAGAAACCTGAGACTTCTTCCTTCTGGAATACTCTCGTTTCCTGACAGAAGATAGAACACCAGCACCCAAGGATGAAAACTTGGACTTTACTTGAAGTTTGCCATGGATAATCTTTAAACCAGCTTTGCCTGTAGTGGGAGGTAGAATGTTTTTTTGTTTTTTGTTTTTTTCTGGGTAGCCTCTCTCTTTTGAACGCATCTACTTTCCATTTAGTGTTCTTGGACTGACAGTCCCACGCTAACTGCTGTCAGTTATTATGTTCACTGGGAGACTCAAGCTCTGAGGGGAAAAAGAAGGTAGAACTAAATTGATGGCAATTTTGGTTTTCAAAAATGATAATCTGCAGTCCTTGTGCAATACCTGTTGAGGGAGGCTAAAGTCCAGCACACAATGGCTAGTGCTACCACTTTCTAGTGTGATGGACATCTATTGTGCTCTTCCCAGGGAAACAGGACCCCTTCTTTTGGAGAACTGCATTATTCTCGTGCCGCCCATGTGGTTCTAGTGCAAATGAGCTTACCCTATCCCTTGACCACAGGGACCATCACATGAGCCAAGCTGGGACTATAGATCCTTCGAGGGATTTTTCTCTGGTGGTAAAATAAAGAAGATGTGAGCGCTGAAGTTGCCAAGGACAAACGTTAAGTCTTAAAGAAAATGCTAATCTGAGAGAATTAAAGCATCAGTGAAAAGCAGAGGCAAAACAGAAAAAGTAAGGGAGAAAGGAGAATCCACAGTATCTGAGCCCTTGGTTCTAGTATTCCTTGGCCCCACCAGCATACCTCTACCCTTACATAAAACAATAAAATCTCCCTTTTCCCAAAGCCAGTTCAAGATCAGTTTCTGCCATGTGCCATTAAGAGTTCTGACTTAAACAGGAGATCATCAACTCGTATTTGAATCAAATGAACGACTAAAACATACAGCATGACATTTGGTTTGGGATAAGAAATCAGTCTCAGTGTACCACCTCCAATTCTCTACTTCAAAACAATACCGTAGTGCAGATTTAAAACACATTAGTAGGTTCCATAAATTTAGTGGGACTAGCTTTACTTTTAATAAAAAACATTAGACTAGAATAGAAAAAACAATAAATACTCATATTACACCATACATGGCAAAGGTGAGCATTGTTCCACAAAATGTTTGTTTCAGTAATATATATGTACATACACACACATACACACATATATACACCATATTTCATTGACTCAAAGAGCACATTTTTACATTTTAATTTCTCTGAACTCAGGATGAGCTCTGTAATAAATGGTATGACATAGTTTAATTGGCAACACTTTTTCTTTTTTAGTGATACCTAAAATAATGGTGAATCTGACAACTGATGGAGTCTTAGATTAATGACATACTGTGTGCATGTATGTGTGTGTTCTGGATTCTCGTGTAAAATATATTTCTTAATGCAGGTAGCAATCAAAAGAGTTTGAAGACAACTCTATTACACAACTTATCTAGGGACTCCAGATTGACAATCAAAATAATCTTTGCTACGCATATCAACTAAGGCATTTATCCACTCTCATATTTTCATAATGCCTTAACACAACTAATTATAAACAGGTCTCCAAAAGGGCTTCCTTCCCATTGTGGAAACCTCCTGATCCTCATATCACAGGCAGCAGAATAGGCAGGTGGGGATGATATGTTCGATCAATAGGCTTCTGGTATTATTCAACGAATACCACATGCAGCCTCCTGCCCAGCCAAAGAGAGGCCCACAGAGAAGCACAGGGTGGCTTGTAACCCTGCTAAGACATCAGGGGACTGATGACAGGGGAGTCAGGTGGCTTCCCATCTACAAATGGCATATCCTAATCCTAACTTGAAATTGGCTTTGTCTTGGAAACCATATTATCAGTGTTGATCAGTTCCCCTGGAGAGTCCACAGGAGCTTTTTTGAGCCATAATGTAGTCAAACTCTAAACGTACCTGGGGGTGGCTCAGTGCCCACTAAACAGGGAGGACATTCTCTCCCTCACATGCCTGCTGCCTCCTGCTGTGGGACATAATATTCAGGTTCATTCTGTTTCCAGTACCATCATCCTGCTAGTTGCCAATTTTGATCTCCTGACCTAGAGTCTAACAAAGAGGCTAATGTGGATATGGATATTTATATGTCTGTCCTGGTTTCTCTTACTGAGAGTCCTGTGATCCAACATTATCAGCACCGCACTCTCCCGAGTGAGCCACGGGGCCGGTCCTGTGATCCAACATTATGAAGCTCAGAAATTCCAGATGAAAACAGATTACCATTTTTATTTCTTGGTTGCTCTCGAGGATGCTGCGACTTGTTGATACAGGAGCCTGCAGGTGTTGGCCCCTTCCCAGACCCTCGCTAGAGAAGGGACTGCAGTGACAAGCTCCCTTTGTTTTTCCTCCAGCACCTCAAGTCATCAGTAAGCCCCAGGCTCAAGGCAAGACTGTTTGCAGAGAGGGGACTCTTGGGGCTGGTGAAGTCCCCATTCGCAGGGATTAGGCCAGTTCTCAGAATCCAAGGGCCAGTGAAAAGGAAGTGTACGCCTTCTTAAGGGAACTTTGCCAAAGCTGATTCTTTCTGAGCAATTTTCCAGCATCCTGGTAAGTAGATACAAGTATGGGGTAAGAAGGAAACAGCCAAATAAAAGGTAAATGAAGTGAAGTAGCCGCTATTCCTACAGCCTTTCACCATGAAGGAGCGGCTTTGTGCAGCATCAACTTATTCGGCCTTATTGGCCAATGTAGACGCCAGTGACTCCTAAAGCAGGTGTTTGTGGTTTGTAAGGAAGCAGAAGAATGCACTACAGTTATGCCCCACATTATGACATTTCAGTCAATAACAGACTGCAAATATGAATGTGGTACCATGAGATCATAACAGAGCTGAAAATTCCTATTGTCGAGGGATGTCATAGCATTGTAATTTCATAGCCCAAAGCAATACTCATATAGGAGCAACAGGCTTTACCATATAGCCTTGGTGTGCAGTGGACTCTACCATCTAAGTTGTGTAAGTACACTCTACGATGTTGGCACAACAATAGCCTTATGATGCATTTCTTAGAAAGTATCTGTTCTTGAGCCATGCGTGACTGTATTTAGTGGACAGGCATTACCCCAGGCACTGCCTAGGCTGATTTACATAAATTATTTAATTTAATGAGTGGATTCACATGAAACCTATTCAAAAAGAAGGGAAAGAAATGCAAACACAGTATTTTGCATCCCTTAGAAAAATTGAGTCATTGTTTTGTTGGTATAGGTCTGTGAATGTTTTTCTAAGTGGGTGGTTGTCATGTCATATTGAAATGTTATACAGCACAATGAAATTGGGAACTTCTTCATTGTTAAGGGTGCCTCAGGAAAGTTAAGACATGGGCATTTTTAGACCATGAATGTCAATGTCTCCTAGAACTATCTATCTTCAATGAAATTCTGAACAAGGAACTGTAAATGAAAAACTAAATGAGGCAGTAAATGGGAAACATACTAGGCAGGCTTTTCCTCTTCATTTGTGAACACACAAAAAAAATTCTCAAATGTTAGAAAATAGCAACTTTTTGATTTACTGTAAAATCTTTAACAAGAAATGGGTTAGCTATTTCCACTGAGAATTTTCTAGTTTGTAAACATAAGGAGGACAGTTTGAGGAGGTACTTGTGTCCTTCAACTCATCAAATTACCAGATTGCTCTGGCTTAATCCCATGAATTACATTTAACAGTAACCATAGGTTGAAAAGTTAAACAAGTTCAAAATCAAGCAATTAAGATCCTATTTCATGTAGTATGGTAAGCCATGTAGCCTGACTGTGTTCATTCGGAAGTTGATGGATCTTGGACATGACCAGCACCATCTTGGATGTGACCAGCGCCATTTTACACACACTCAGCACAATACGGTCACCAGCCTTTCCCTTATGAGAAACCTCAAGGTTACTGAGAAATAGAGACTCCTCCAAACCAGCACCAAACCCCTCCCTGATTATGTCAGTCTTCCTTACAGCCTATATAAGCCTTCCCACCTCAATGCTGGTTGCTGCCCTCTATTTTGAGTGCAACCCAGCAGATTCTTTTCCTTTAATAAAGCTTGATTGGTACCCAGCATTTTGGCTCACTTTCTTTCATTTTGGTGCCAAAACCTGGGAAGGGTCCTGGCCAGAACCTTCAGATGATCCCTTCTCTTGGGTTGATTGGCCCCCTGGCTGCCCTTCCTGGACCTGCTGAACCGGGTACCTCTGAGACTCTCTCCTTTTGCCATTTCAGGCCAACACATCCACAATCGGCCTCAATTCATGGTGAGTCAGTGGGTCTGTCCTACTTCTATGGGTTCCCCTGACTACTTTTTGCAACTACTATCTACAACTACTGTCTGCTTCCCAAAGACCAGGTGCCTGGCAAAGGGAACCCATCTCATGCCCCCCAGCTATTGGAGGTGCTCCTCTAGCAAGTCAGTGGCTTCTCTCTCAAAAAGAAGGTGCACACCAATGAGGACGCTCCTTGGTGTTACCCTTCTTCTACTGGGACTGATCACCTCCTTTCTCACCCTCTAAATGGAATCCTCACAATCCAAGCCTCCACACTCTATACCTCTTGGCTGTCTCCTGGCCCATTTCCTCCATGCTCTACACCTCTGGGCTATCTACAATCTCTTGGCCTCCAGGGAGACATTAAAACCTGAATGCCTCATTTTCTACCACAATCAGTTTGGGCCTAAATACAAACTAGACAATGGATCCCAATGGCCAGAAAATGGCACTTTTGATTTGGATACTCTCAGAGACCTAGACAACTTTTGTCAATGAAGTGGCAAAACCAGAGAAATTCCCTATGTTCAAGCCTTCTTCTGTCTCCAATCGCATTCTTCTCTCTGTCAAAACTGTCCTACATCTCAAATTCTCCTAGCTCATGCCCAACCTCCCCTTCTGGACTAGGATCAATCTTTTGATCTGTCAGACCACTCTGCTCCCCAACCACCTCCTTATGCTCCAGATCCCCCACCAGCCCCTTCACCTTTTCCCTCTCTTCGTCCTCAGCCACCCAACCTCTCTCCTTCTTCCCCTTCATCAGGTGACAACTCTGCCTCAGCTCTGGCTTCTTTATACACCCTCTGTGAAGTGGCTGGGATGAGGGGAATTGTCCGGGTCCATATCCCCTTTTCTCTTTCCGATCTCTCCCAAATCAAAAAACGACTGGGATCTTTCCAGTCCAACCTGGACACATATCTTAAGGAATTCAGATATCTCACCCAGTCTTGTGATCTCACCTGGCATGATGTTTTCATGATTCTCACTTCTACCTTGTCCCCCAAGGATATGGAGCAGGTCTGGATAATGGCCCAACAACAGGCAAATGGGGTACATGCCCAAAATAATAGGCAGCCTGTGGGAGCCATTGCCGCCCCTTGCATGGACCCAAATTGGGACTACCAGGCTGGTCACGGGGACCAGAATCTCTGGGATAACATGATCACACACTTGATTTACGGCCTCCAAAAGGCTACTCACAAGTTTGTCTATTATGACAAGCTTAGAGAAATCACACAGTGATCCACTGAAAATCCCAGCGAGTTTCTAACCCAGCTCTCTGAGGCTTTACGTGAATACACACACATAGACCCAAACTCCCCTGCAGGCATGGCCCTCTTACACTCTCATTTCATTACCCAATCAGCCCCTGATATTCGAAAAAAAAACTAAAAAAACTTGAGGATGGTCCAAATATGACCCAACAAGACCTCCTTGATGCAGCTTTAACAATAGGGAGGAGAAGGAGAAGAAGGATCGATACAAAAGAGATCAGACCAAATACCAGCTCCTGGCTAATGCTATCTGGGGATCACACACTCCAAAGAAGGCTGCCTCTAGGGGAAAGCCACCCAGGAACTGCTTCAAATGCAGTCAACTGGGCCACTGGGTATGGGCCTGACCTAACCCCAGGCTTTCTTCCTGGCTCTGTCCTCACTGCAAACAGCCAGGTCACAGGGGGGTTGTCTGTTCCACTCACCAGAGAGGGAGTGGCCCAGGCCCCAACCCACAGTCTTTGGCTCCATGGCCATCCTTACCCAAATTTTTGGATTCTCCCAATAGGAGGACTGACTATGCCCAGGGCCCAAGGCCCCCATGGAGATCACCACATGTGAGCCCAGGGTAACTCACCTCCTAGCAGGTAAGCCAATCTCTTTTGTCATCGATACAGGGGCCACTTACTCTATCCTTCCTGAATATGCAGGACCAACAACCCCATCTTCTATCACAATAGTAGGGGTCATGGGATCAGAATACCACCCACAGATCACTCAACCCCTTTCCTGCACCCTACATCACACCCAATTCACACACAAATTTTTAATAATGCCTCAATGCCCAGCCCCCTTACTGGGATAGGACATCCTTTCCAAATTCAAAGCTATCCTTACCCTAAACACTTTCACTCCAGCTACAATACTCCTGTTACAGGCCACACCCAGACCTGGCCCCTGAGGTTTCTACCTTCCCCTCCCCCTCGGACAAGGTCAATCCTGTAGTATGGGACACTTCTTCTCCCTGCATTGCTATGCACCATTCCCCTATCCTTGTTAAGTTGCAGAACCCCTCTTTGTTCCTGATGTCCCACAGTACCCCATCGCTAACAAACACCTAATAGGCTTAAAACCCATCACACACAAACTCCTTTCTTCTCATCTCTTACAGCCTAGCCACTCACCTTTTAATACACCCGTCCTTCCAGTTATAAAGCCTAACAGCTCATACCGTTTAGTTCAAGACCTCAGGGCCATTAATGTAGCCATTTTACCCATAACCCCAATCATTTCTAACCCTTATACTCATCTATCCACAATCCCAACAACAACCCATTTCTTCTCTGTACTTGATCTCAAAGATGCCTTTTTTTCTATCCCCTTACACCGTTCCTGTCAAAACCCGTTCGCCTTCACTAGGACTGATCCTGATATGCATTGTTCCCAACAACTCAACTGGACAGCACTACCTCAGGGGTTTGGGGATAGCCCCCACTTCTTCAGCCAGACCTTAACTCAAGACTTATCTGAACATCCCAACCTCTAGCACTTTAATGCAATACATGGATGAGTTCCTCCTTTGTAGCCCCTCCTATGAGGATTCACAGGCCCACACTGTTGCTCTCCTTAATTTCCTGGCCTCCTGGGGATATTGAGTGTCCCCCAGCAAGGCCCAAATTTCTTCTCCTTCAGTCACCTATTTGGGAGTCCACCTTACCCCCAACACCAAGGCCTTATACAGTACTTCTCGCCACCCCCATGGCAGTAAAGGTGCTAGGAAAGGCCCCTTGGTATCACTTATCCTTGGTAAAACTAGCACCTGAGACTTTACCCAAAGAATCTGTTAACACCAAGCCAGAAGGGTCCCTCTGTTGAACCCCCAACTCATGATCTCCTTATACTTCATCCATTTTAGGACCCACAAAATTGAAAATCTCCAGGACCTCCACTCTTCCCCCAATCCCAGAAGGATGATCTTTCCCTGGCAATTATCCTCTCACTCTTGCAGGCCCGTTTCACGTCCTTCACACAGGGGCTGCTCCAAGACTGGTCCCGACCCACCACCTCCAGTGTTGAAGACATCCTTGAGTGGGTAACTGAATTAGCCTGACAGGGCGCCCTCTGCAATTACACCCCTGACTAGGTTACCCTCTACTCTTTTTCCCTACTGTGCACCCTCTCAACCTCTCAGCCCTTGAACACTTGCCTTTTCTCTTCCTCTTGCTTCTTTTCCTAACAGAGACATATGCCACACACTGTTCACAATGTATAACCAAGGTCTTGGTGGGTGGAAGGACACTTTCCAACCTCCCGGGTCTGCCACCCAGAATCTTCAGGGGAACCCTACAGGGCACATCCACATCCCTGACATACGTTCCCACAACATGCTATGACCAGACAACTGCCACATCATGTTCTTATGAGAATAAAAACTACTGTGTAGCTCTTTCCAAAAGGGATTCTGCTGCAGTCCAGTGCCGCCCCCTGACAAAACATTTCTGCTTCACCCAAACCACTCACCTAGGCTATAGTGACGGGGAGGACTTCAGAACAAAACACATCAGACCCCTTACCATGATGGGACTTGTCCTTCTTGGTCCCTGCCTCTTTCAGTGTTTCTCTGGTTTCTTACAGGAACATATGCAGGCTTTCACCAACCAAAAGGTCACTGAATTGTTCCTGGGAGGAGGATATCAGCCTCTGAGAACCGTTGACCCTTCCCCAGGAGAACACAGCCTCCCCACACAAAACCAACACCCTGCCACCTAACTGTTTTACCCACCAACATAAATCTTTTATTTTTTTCATATCTTCACCCATCTCCAGCAGGAAGTAGCTACAGAAGAATGAGACCTTTGCCCCTTTTCCCTTCTCCCTATACTTAAAAGGCAGGAATGATGGATCTCGGATGTGACTGGTGCCATCTTGGACATGACCGGTGCCATTTTACACACACTCAGCACAAAATGGCCACCAGCCTTTCCCTTACGAGAAACCTTGTGGTTTCTGAGAAATAGAAACTCCTCCATACCAGGACCAAACCCCTCCCTGATTATGTCAGCCTTCCTTACAGCCTATATAAGCCCTCCCACCTCGACACCAGTTGCTGCCCTCCATTTTGAGTGCAGCCCAGCAGATTCTTTTCCTTTAATAAAGCTTGATTGGTACTCGGTGTCTTGGCTCACTTTCTTTCGGAAGTCAACTAAAAATTCTGGATGAAATTTTTAAAAAGATTTCAAAATCTACTTTGTGCTTACAAGAAAGTAAGGAATACTCAGAGGCCAAAACTTCTGCAAAAGTGGGATACTGGACAGGCAAGGTTCATCTTTCTTTCTGATAACAGCTGTCAAAATTGGGCTTTCATTTCCATGGATTGGTGAGTTCTGGGTTAGAGAAGACAAATTCCAGAGACCACCTGAGGTCAGCAGTTTTAGAGGAGTCCTCCCATCCTCCCTTCCCTCCCACATAAAGCTGATACACCAACAGCCTATACTCTCAATGTAAAGAGTGAACTAGAAATAAAGCCATCCCATGTATGGGGACTACAAAGAAAAGTTCTTGTTTTCTGTTCTGGCTCTGAGTAGAAGTTGAAAAAACTCTCCCCCGAGAATTCATAACTATTTTATTATTGCTATTATATTATTACTAAAATCTCATTAATAATAATTAAAACCACAGTGATACCATTTCACACTCATTAGTTCAGAAAAAGTTTAAACATCTAACAAGATCAAGTGTTGACAAGGATGTTGAGCAATGGAAACCCACATTGGTGGTACAAGCTTAAACTGATATCATCTCTTCAGTAATCAATTTGGTATTAGTGAACAAATTCAAAGATATGCATGCACTACAATCCAGCATTTCCACTCCTAAGTTTTTATTCTAGCAAAATTCCTACACATTGTTCCCAGGAAATAGACAAGAGCCTTCCCAATAGCATCATTTGTAAGAACATAAAACTAGCAACAACCCAACTGCACATCACGAGCAGCATGGATAAACTACGGTGCATTTACACCATGGGATCCTATATAGTAATATGAATGAACAAACCACAACTACATGCAACAACATGAGCAAATCTCAAGAATCTAATGCTGAGTGAAGAATAGCAAATGTAAAAGAATACGTGCAGAATGAGTCCATTTATAAAAAGGTCAAACTCATGGAAAAGTAAATAATATGTTGTTAGAGATATAAACAATTCAGTAATACTATAAAGAAAATAAGAGAAGTGATAAACACAAAATTTAGGTTGCTGGTAACCTCCAAGGAGATAGTGAAAGGGACAAAATCCAGGGGAGAAATATCAAGGACTACGAGGTGACATTTATGTTCTTTTTTGGTAATGTTCTTATTAAACTGGCTGGTAAGTACAGAGGTGTTGGTTGAATTTTTTTCCCTTATTCATATTATATAACCATTCTTTTGTTCTACTCAATGTTTAATTTAAAAAATTTTAAACCAGAGCAATGAAAATGTCTTTGATGCAAAAAGTTTGTTTGTTAGGTTTGTTTATCATTTATTTGCGACTATAAGAACTTGTTTTTCCTAGAAGTTCTTAAGAATGACCATTTGGGCCTCCAACTAAAAGACATAGTTTGCCAATATAATTAGAGAGTCTTCAATACGGAAATTCTCTTAGAAGATAATCTGATGCAGGCACTAGCCTCAAGGACTGAGTGTCCCAAAGAAAACTCAAAGTTTGGAGATATAGCCATCTCAGTTTACTCTTAAGCTGATCTCAATATTTTACCTCTAGGAAAGTTAAAAGTTCATCCTTAAAGTACACCTAAAATTTTCCTTGCTTTAATATGGAGTATACTAACATTAATAAAGCAAATGTGTTTCACAGGACCTAGCTTCCAAGTCCCTGTAGTTTCAGGTATAGCCTAACTTTTCAAAATTACACATAGAAATGTTAAGCTTGCGAAAGACAGGAAACTTTACCCAGGCTAAAGTGTCTGTTGTAGATAAAGAATTGTAACACAGCAAAGTTCCTGGCTCTAAGGGCATATGTCCTTGGTGCAGCTAAACCTAATGATTGTTGCCATGACAATTATCTTACTGCTCTTTTGTAACAACCTATGTTCCTTTTCTGTAACTTTCTGGTCTGGAGAATAAATCCTGAGAGAAGACCCTAGTTCAGTGTTACTTTCCAAGGAATGCTGCTCTCTTGAGGGATCCTGGAAAATTAACCCTTTTGGGGCTTCTTACTGCTCAGAAGAAATGGGCTTTGAGTAATCCTTTGCATCTCCGTCATCCTGTGGGAGAGGTGACACTTTAATACTTATGCTAGGAAACGCCATGGATTAGGAAGAAGGGCTTGAAACTCAACAACAGTAAGACCCCAGCTGGCTGCTTTACCTGAGCTCAAAGTTCCAGATCTGGGTAAACTACACCTCAGAGACTGAAAGAATATAGAAGGTAGAAAATGAAATTATTCTTCATAATCACTGAAAAATTAAGGGAAATCAAAGAAGTGTCAAAGACTATGGATGGGCAATTTTTAAAACCGTTAAAAACATGCAGTGTGGAATCTCTAGACATGAGAAATTTCAATTCTACCCTAAGCTTTATTTTAGAACATATTACTAACCATAAAAATAGAAAGGACTTTTATAATGATGATAATTTGGAATCAGCACTGATTCAAAAAGAACAAATCCGGCCAAAGTAACCTAATTTTCTTGGTTTACTCAAGAGAATGTCTCCTCTGACACCAATACATCTAGTTTATATAAAGGCTCATTTTTAAAAATACTGATTTATGAATTGTACTTGCAGAAAGCGATGACTCTTCAACTTTTTTTTTTTTTTTTTAACCACAACCCACAATAAGAAGTAAATTGAATCTCATGCTGGTCATGACCCACCAAATGAATGTCACAGCCCACTAAAGGGTAACGCCTCCTGAGGAGGTGTGCTGTATGGCTCTGTACAGTTCTAGGAGTGAAAAAAGAATTAAGAAGAATAAATCTGCAGAAGATAGCCGAAGAAGACAGAATCTTAGTTTTTTTTTTCTTCCTCCCAGCATGGACCCTGAGAAAAGGACTTGGGTGCAGGTAGTTCATTTGGGAGGTGATCCCAGGAAGCACAGTGAGAAAGGAGAAAAAGGGGAAAGCCCACAAAAGTGTGCTAATGAGCTGGTTATTTCTGAAGGCAACCTGTATTCATTCCCTCTGGGGAACCTCGGAGGAAATGCAATCCAGGAACATGGGAGCTGAAGTATTTATCCATTGACTCCTGCTCCTTCCTGGCTGAGGGCTGGCCACAAGGGTCTTAAATTTTCTACTCTTCCAGAATTTCCTGCTGAGCAAGCTCCAACAGCACTGGAGAAAGCCCAAGGCAAAGCCTCTGAGACATGCGGACATCTGAGGTGAGAAGCTGTCAGCATGCTTGGGAATCCTCCATCTCAGCTGCAGGGCAACACACAGGTGGGCTGAGCATTGGCTACACATGGGCAAAAATGACAGATGAAGAAATCATGGTGAGTGGCAGCTGATTTGCAACCTACAAGGAGGAATGTCATAGAGATTAGAAACATGAAGTCTTGTATTTCTCTTTTCACACTAAGCTATACATCCAGCATGGGCGAGACCTGCCCTGGCAGACTTGGGAGAAAGCGGCCACCCAGATGCCCATTGTGAGGCAGTAGGTGCAGCAGCTTGTAAAACAGAAAAAGCAATAGTGGCCTACAAGAGGGTAGAGGTTGAACCACACAAGTCTGGCTTATCCTTTACTGAACTAACCACACCGGAGTACCAGGCTATTTAGGACAATTTGTGGGGCCACACTTTGTGGAGGATACAGACACACTGGAAGATGCTAGAAAGAAAAATCAGAAGGTGACCAATCTGGTCTAGCTTTTGTAACAAATAAATAAGCAAACGAATAAATAAAATGTTTGTTGAATGGTGAAGTTCAGAATTGTAGCCTGAAGAAAATTAGACTTAAGGGAAATAGACTCTTTGTGTTCTGATTTCTCAATGGCTGTCACATGGATAAAAATAGAGAGAGAATCTTACTCTATGTAGGCCCAAAAGTGAGAAATGGAGACAACGACTAGAAGTTATGCAGAGCTGGTTTCAGCCCAATGTGAGGTAGGAATTTCTAAGGCTTTGAGATCATCTTGAGATATGGTCAAATCTTACTGAATCTGGAAGTGTTCCCACTAGGCTGGAGGATGCTAGCCAGAGGGGTGAGATGAGGGAATTCCTGCACTAGGGAGTAGGGTGGAGTTCTAAGGCCGTTTCCAAGGTTAAGATTCGGTGGTTCTGCGAAATTATGATACCAAATAATGTCTTGCACACAGACCCCAAATCAGCTTTTATGTCACAGAAAAGCAAGCTTTGGAGAGGCTGTGGTGGACAGAAAGATGTAGGAAAGGATGAAACAAGACTTTAAAAATAAGAGAGAGAAATAATAAACAGGCAGAGTGATGAAGAGCCACAGAAGATCATTTCCTCAGCCCTGGGAGGAGGAAAGGATCTGTATGACTTTCAATCCACCATTTATTACAAACTTGGGCTCCTGCCCTTTCCCCAGTTGTAAAAGAAAGTTGGGGATGGGGAGAGAGAAGTCTCAGGGAATACTAATTTTGCGGGTCTCAGATTCAAAGCAAAAAGAGAGAAAAGCAAGAGGTTTCAGTGTTGTCATTTAGAAAATAACTATAGACTCTTTATCACACATATTATCAGAGCCTTGGGACACAGACGTGCAGGGAAACTATGAATCCAGATGTGCCCTGGCTTGTTAGAAGCGCTCACAGTGAATATTAAACAAGCAAGCACCCTGGGGTGGGGGCCAAGATCACCACATGATTATCTCTGTGATTCTGGGCTCTGGTAAATGCTTCTTTTTAAGTAGGATTCTGTAGCACTGATGGTACAAACATTATGCAGGCGCCAAGAAGCTAAAGTACCCTACAGAGCAGAATAAAAAGGCTTTAAGAGGAGAATGAATTTTTAAGATGGATGAGAGAGGTGCCTTGTTGCATAATAAAGGGGATTAGTGGAATACTAAGTTCTGGGGCCTAAGCAAAAATCAGAGATCATGCCATCCCCAACCTGTCCACCACTGGAGTTATCTGTCTTTTGCATATTCTTTATAAATATTTTATTTTTTTAAAAGTACACAGTTTAATAAATTGTCACAAACTGAACACACCCATGTAACAACATTTAGATCAAGAAAGGGAACATGACCAGACTCCTGACACTATTCTGACTTCTAACATCCCAAGTTGGTTTTCTTTCATATACTTACAAGGTATTGACAGAAAGTTGTGAGTGGATTAAAAACTCAGTGTGGTATCTTCAGAGGTGAGATAAATATCACAGAGGGTTTCTAGAAGACTAGGAATAAAACAGTGGAGGGGGATGCTCAGAAACCTCATCTAGCTCTACTACTAGCTAGCCATGTGACTTGGGCCAGCCCCACCATCTCTCAGGAGCCTTAGTTTCTCCCTGTTTAAACACAGAACTGGTGTATTCTATTGAAGACTTTTCAGATTAAGACACAGGCATTGTATCAGAGGGAAAGGCATGATTTCAAGAGTGTGAGTAGAAGGATACAGATGAGGAGGGAGAAGGGACTGATGAAATGACAGAGTGGCTGGAGAAAAGGAGAGAAGGTCTCAGATACCAGGGTTGGAAGCTCCAGTTGAAAGCAGCATGCATCCACTTTAGACGTCAACCCTGATTTAAGTTCTCAAAGTGTTTTTACGAGCTGATGATAAATTACATGTCAACATTGTTAGTTCAAAAGAGAAGACTTCAAAAGAGCCTATTAAATTGGAGGATTTGGCTTTTGTTGACATTTTGAACAGAAGGAGGATGTAAACGCAAATGCTGTTTTCCTAACCTCAGCTACCACTGGAATTAAGCTGAAGTCAATTTCAGATGTCTACTCAAAATAAGGATATGTGACCGGTTCATCTGTGATTAGAAATAGCTTGGTTGGAATAGGAAGCTGAGCCAAACACCTGAGCTGAAGCCACCTATCACATGACCTGCGGCAGAAAGTGAAGTCACCTGACTGCACTGGGAAAGAACCACACAGTTCCCCACAGTTCACTCTTTTATACATGAGTGGATATCATTTCACTTACATATTAAAGCTGTTTAATGTCTGATGATACCAATACAAGAGCCAAAATAAACGCAATAATTGAAAAGTTGAGGAAAAACCTCATCTGCGTAAAAGGTCACCTTTTACTGAACTTCCCCCAATTCCATGATTTTCATTTCTCAGGCTATGATAGGATTGCTCATTTACCACTCATATGAGCTACCTAACAAAGCAGAAAAAGGACATATAGCATTTGATGCATACATAATCATTCTGTATGGTTCTGTTCCTTTCATTATTAACATATATTTATTGGCATTACCTCATGAGAAAAAGGCTTCGGATAGACCTGGGTTTACTTAAAGGAACACACGTAACTTATACCTGTATCAGATACAAATATATAATCCTTTTAAAATTTCAGGGTGACTCCATAAGACCATTATTTCCCACTTTTTAGATTGTGATTTTTTTTCTGTCATCCTCACAGAAAAGGCTTTTCACCATCCCCAGCAAAGTCAAGTCAAAAGTCATTTATCAATGTCTAACAGTATACTTGAAACCATAGTGAAGAAAAATTGAGAAATAAAGAAAAGAAGGAACAAAAGAGGAAAAGAAGGAAGGAAATCATCTATTTGATTACCATGAAAAAGACAATGTAATGTTAAAAATACAGGTCACAAGATTCTGGATCTGGGTAAGATGGAGTAATCACACTACACCGTCTTTCCTACTGAATGCAACTGAAAAACTCAAACAAAGTACATTAAACAGCTATTTGAGGAATCTGAAAAGTAAACACTAGCAGGAAGACTGAAGAAGAAGACAGTTTGAGTAACACTGAATGTATGTTACTTTCCCATTTTCTTCTGGTATCCCCTAGACTGGGACCCAGGAATATCCATTCATGGTAAAAATTCACAGCAAACTAGGAAAAGAAGAGAACTTCTTCAACCTGATGAAGGGGATCTATAATAGAAAACCTATGATTATCATCATACTTCATGGTGAAAGACTGAGTTACTTTCCCCCTAAGATTGGGAACAACACAATGGTGTCCACTCTCACTACTCCCATTCAGCATTGCACTGGTAGTTCTAGCCAGTGTGATAAGACAAGAAAGAAGTAAAAGATACAAAGATTGGAAAAGGAAGAAATAAACTTGTCCCTATTCACAAATTACATAATTGTCTCTGTAGAAAATCATAAAAAATGTACAAAATAACATCTGAGGTTAGCAAGATCACAGATACAAAGTCAAAACAAAAATCAATTATTTCTACATGCTAGCAATGAACCACAAGAGAGTGAAATTAAGGAGAAAAAAAAAACATTTTCAATAGCTCCAGAAAATGAAATACTTAGTTATAAATCTAACAAAATATATACCAGATATGTATACTACAAAAACTACAAAACTACAAAATGCTGATGAAAAAAATCAAATAAGACCTAAATAAATAAAGAGAGATACTGTGTTCATGCATTGGAAGATTCAAATAGTAAAGATGTCAATTCTTCCTAAATTGATCAATAGATTTAACATAATCCCAATCAGAATCTGAACAGGGGTTTTTTTGTAGATATAGACAAGCTGATTTTAAAATTTATATGGAATTTGTAGCCAAAACAATTTTGGAAGAAAAGAATAAAGTTGGAGGAATCACACCACCCAACTTTAAGACATATTACAGTAATCAAGGCAGTATTGGTACTGGCAAAGGGATAATGGAATAGATTAATAGAATAAAGAACTCAAAAACAGATCTGCACAAAACCTGCCAATTAATCTTTGAAAAAGATACAAAAGCAACTCAGTGGAGTTTATTATGTGTAAAGTATACCTTATGCATAAAGCTGTTTTTAAAAACCTCTGTGTGTTTTCGAAGTTTTTTTCTTTTTTTTAATTCCCGTAATTTCAGGAATGCTAAATGCATGAAGAAGGGCCTTTGGGATTCACAGAAATGGAAAATTATTTGGGACAATGCAGCTGTTCATCCAAGCTCCTTTTTCCAAATTTAGAAACTAGATGAAAAATGTTCTGTTACTTACTTTTCACATAATCAGTGTCCTTATTAAGCACTCAGCACTGAATTTAACATTAAGTCCTGGAGAAAAAATAACATATGGTAATATAAAATAATACATTTCAGACTTTACCGTTGATTACAAATGAAAAGAAAATCAAGGTCACAGTCAATCTCTTACATAGCAATAGTACCGAAGAATACTAAAGCCCTTTGTTACAGGGCCCAAATGATGCAAGTCACTTGAAATGAAAGGACATCAGGACACTTGAGGAAAGAACAAGTAGGCAGTGGAACATATTTTTAGGGAACCCTAAAAACCAGACTGGCTTGGAAAAGCATAGTAGGAGACACCCACGTCTACTTGAGCTTACAGTAAACGATCTGCCTCAAATTGCTACTGGCCAGTGTTTACTTAATGGTCATGGCTAGCAATTTGTGGGTGTCTGTCACGTAAATTCCAATGAGGAAGACAGAGAAAATGGCCAGTCAGTCCTTTACAAGGAGCAAAAATGTGTGCAAGTTATTTTTTGGAAGTTATAACCATATGTTATATTTGCACTGTACATTATAAATCACTTCCCTAGGAGAGCAGGTGGCTTTGTTCACATCTGGCGGATGAAAGCAGAACTTGACCAAGTTCATCCAGCAAGCAGGTGAATAATGATATTGAGCATCTTTTCATAAATCTTCCTCAGTTTAAGTGTACGTTCAAATATTTTACCTGTTTTAAAAATTGAGTTGCTTGTTTTCTTATTATTGAGTTTACAGAGTTCTTTATGCATTTATCTTTTCATTTTTAACAGTGTCTTTTAAAGAGCAGAAGTTTTTTTTAATTTGGATGAAGTACAATTTATCAATTATACCTTTCATAGACCATGGTTTTGGTTTCATATCTAAGAAATCTTTGCCTAACTCAAACTCACAAAGACTTTCTCCCATGTTATTGTCAAGAATTTTTATACTTTATAGGTTTTCTATTTAGGTCTATGACCAATTTTGAGTTAATTGCTGTTTAGTAAAGTCTTTGCCTTTAGGAGGGAGGTGTTGCTAGTACCAGTAAGCACTGGGAAATAAACCTTGGATATTCCCAGGGCTGCAGATTTACTCAGTTCTACGGATTTTCAATGAATCTAGGCATGCCACATTCTGTAGCTAGATATCCTAATACATTTGGATAGCTAAAGTGGAGTCTAGCATTTAATCAGAATGCATCCAGCAAACATCCTGGGAAATTAAGCTCACATTTCCAACATGCCCTCCCAAATGAGCCCTGTAGTGAGTAGATTGCCTGTACAGTTGGCCACCTACAATTCCTCCCACTCTGCACATGCATACCACTTCTCCCTTTAAGAGGTGTGGTCTAGGCACTACTACCACCACCCCAAACCTGGGCCTGCCGTGTGACTTGCTGTAATTAAGAGAATGCGACAGAAGTGATGTTGTGAAGTTCTGGGCCTATGTCTTAAGCATCCTGGCAGCTTTGGCTTTCATCCACTGGGAAGCCAATTGCATGTAAAGAAGTTCATTTACCCTGCTGGAAAGAAGGCAACATGGATAGAGGAAGACCTAGACAACGGGAGACTGCACAGGGGTAGAGAGAGGCCCTGCCATCCCAGCCATTCCAGTCATCCCAGATGAAGTGCCAAACAAGTGAGTGAGGCCATCTTGGATCCTCTAGCCCCAGGTGAGCACCTCCAGCCAGCACCATGTGGACCAGAGATAAGCTGTCCCCCCGAGCCCTGCCCAAACTGCAGAATCATGAGCAAATAAATGGTTGTTGCTGATTTAAACCACTAAGATTTGGGGTGGTTTCTTACACAGCAATAGATAAGTGAAATAATACCCAAGCTTCCATCACAGAAACCCCCCTCACAGTTCACTCACTGACCTAGATAGCTCTGTTCAGCAGGAATCAATTCCACACCAGAAGGAACTTTGGATTGGAAACCAAAATCCTGGGTTAAGTTCCAGCTCAGCCATTGTCTGTGTGAGTTTCCCCAAAAGTAGGCCCTAGGACAAGGTACAAATGCTTCATTCCTGAGGAGAGATCCCAGGAAGCACAATGATGGACTGGAGAAGAGAGACAGAGAAGGGAGGAAAGGCAGTGAGGGTACTGCCTCCTGGGTAACTGCCATAGGTCACTGCTGTGGGTAAGTGGGGCTCCATCCTACTGAGGACCCTTCCCCCCTCTTTTGTATGCAAACAACACCCTTACATAACTTCTTTCCCCATTAAGGTTACTCTTTTTTTTCATCCTGAAAAAAAATGGCAGTAGAGTAGGTAGCTGGTAAGAGAGTGATCCCTGCCAGACATGAGCTCTTGGAGACAGCCTCGCTTCTACAGCTGCTCCACCTGAGACAATGTTCTGTCTTTTATTCAAACTCTTCTGCACAAGACCCCAAAAGGAAGACCCTGGGCAGAGTTGATGGCACCCACTGTACCCAGGCACTCTGCCTTTAATTAGCAAAGACAATTAAGACAGCATGTGGCTTGTGAAATTTTAATTTTGGCCATTATTTTAAGGATCTAACAAAAAGAAAGTTAAAAGAATAATTTTATAAATGAAGACATCACTCTGGCCCAAAGGAAAAAATATTTTTTCAACTTAGCCTCTTTCTATTGTTTAAACCTATGAAGGGCCAAAATGTGTCCCGGCCTATCACCTAGAGCTGAGAAAGAGAAGAAAAAGGAAAAAGACAGGTACCTAAACCTGAGGAAGTCAGCCCAAAGCAGCGGCCTTCAACAAATGCCAACTCCTGCTC
The DNA here is from genome assembly GCF_027409185.1 of Cynocephalus volans. Classification (NCBI taxonomy): domain Eukaryota; kingdom Metazoa; phylum Chordata; class Mammalia; order Dermoptera; family Cynocephalidae; genus Cynocephalus; species Cynocephalus volans. The sequence continues at coordinate 54,004,720 of NC_084478.1, forward strand.
CCACCAAGGGTCATTCCCAAAGCCCTGGAGTCTGACCGCCTTCATTCAGCACAGACAGATAAAAAGAGGACTAGCCTTTAAAGTAAAACCAGACAGCACAAACAAAACCAAGTTGTGATGTGGCATATGGTTCTGCAAAGGCTTAACTGTCCTTCCCAGAGGTTAAGTGGGACACTGAAAATCCAAGAAAGGAAGGGAGGCGGCAGGAAGGCCTTCAGTAGAAGCCTCTAGTCTGAGGCACTGGCTGAGGCCACGTGGCATCAAAGAGCTACAGAGTGCAGGAGGGAGACGCTGAGCTGGAGAAGGGCTCTCTCTTGCATCACATTCACATTTGGGGGCCATCAAATTGCCTCTGTTTCCTGGCAAATGAGATGATTCCAATTCTTTACAATTCTGTTCAGAAGGCAAAAACAAGTCAAGAACCCAGCCATTCAGGTCAGCTCTTGAGGCCTAACCTCCATTTAAACAAAGACAGCAAAGATCTAGGCAAAACCATTTATTTCAAAGGTACACCTATGTTATGAACACCTTCCCAATAGAACATTCTGCAGACATTTAAAACAGTGTTTCTCAATGTGGGTGCCATGGGTATTTTGAAGGGGCTATTTCTCTACTGTTTACCTCTAGCCTGTGCCCACTAAATGCCAGTAGGACCCCTTACCCATCATTGTGACAAACAAAATCACCACCACATATTTCCAAATAGACCCTTGGGGACTGGTGATGGCATGGGAGTTTAACCAAGATATCTTTTTTCAGCAAAAAAAGTAAGTTGCAGAACTTTTTATTTTTTTTTTATTTTATTTTTTTTTAATTTTATTTTGTCGATATACATTGTGGCTGATTATTGCTCCCCATCACCAAAACCTCCCTCCCTTCTCCCTCCCTCCCTCCCCCCCAACAATGTCCTTTCTGTTTGCTTGTTGTATCAACTTCAAGTAATTGTGGTTGTTATATCTTCTCCCCCCCCCCCGGTTTTGTGTGTGTGTGTGTGTGTGTGTGTGTGTGTGTGTGTGTGTGTGAATTTATATATTAATTTTTAGCTCCCACCAATCAGTGAGAACATGTGGTATTTCTCTTTCTGTGCCTGACTTGTTTCACTTAATATAATTCTCTCAAGGTCCATCCATGTTGTTGCAAATGGCAGTATTTCATTTGTTTTTATAGCTGAGTAGTATTCCATTTTGTAGACGTACCACATTTTCCGTATCCACTCATCTGATGATGGACATTTGGGCTGGTTCCAACTCTTAGCTATTGTAAAGAGTGCTGCGATGAACATTGGGGAACAGGTATACCTTCGACTTGATGATTTCCATTCCTCTGGGTATATTCCCAACAGTGGGATAGCTGGGTCGTATGGTAGATCTATCATTGCAGAACTTTTTAAAACCCATTTATGCTCCCATCCACACATACCTTTGTGGGTATATTTTCTTTATAATTGAGGTAAACATATATGGTAAATTGCACAAATCCTAAGCATATATAGCTCAACACATTTTTATATATGTATATACCCATGTACCCCCACCCAAATCAGGATACAGAACATTTCTAGAACTGCAAAAGACCCCCTTGTGGCTCCTCCCAGTTGCTACGTCCCAAAGGCAACTGCTACTCTGAGTTCTAACACCATAGACTAGTTTTGTACGTTGTTGTTGAACTTTGTATAAATGCAATTGTCATGTGTACTCTTTTGTGTCTGGCTTCTTTCACTCAACATTATGTCTGTGAAATTCATCCCTGTTGCTATATGAAGGTACTTCCAAAAGTTCGTGGAAAAATAGAATTGAAAGATAATACAAATCTTTCCATGAACTTTTTGAAGTACGCTTGTATGAGATGATACATTCTTTTCCACCGTTTTTGTTTCTTTAAAAATCACATGCATACAAAAATGTCTCAAAGTTTATGTCAAACTATTAAGAGTGGTAACTTCAGAAAAAGAATGGAGTCAGAAGGAAAATGAGGGGTGGACCTGCTTTCAACTTTTATGCCTCCAAATATTTCCACAATGAACATGTTTTACTTTCACAATTTTTAAAAGCATCGTTAAAGTGCATTCATCGGAGGAGAGTTTCATCTCACCTGGAATATCGAATGGACCATTTTAAAGATAAGCATAACAATCAGACCACCAGGCCAAGAAAAGTAAACTATAATATATGAGTTCTATTTTCTGCCCCAAAAGAAGTATAAAATTGAAAGCTGCCAGTTGTCTCATGTGTTTCCGCTGAAAATCAAGGTCTGGGTGTCTTTCTCATCTCTCATTCCCTCTGTTACCCTCAGCAGCCAATCCTGGAGGACGCAGAATAACTTAGTGGTTCCTTCCACCTCACCCTCAAGCCTCAGTGTCACTGGGACTTTCAAACTAAGTGTCGACACAGCAGTTACGAATCCTCTGGGAGCAAACAACAAAAAGTGAATTTCCACATGCAGGTCCAAGGCTGTCACGCCACTGGCCCTGAAAGAGAATGGCAAAGGAAAAGGATCTGGAATGAGAGGGAATGAGCTGAGTTCTGAGAAGGAAGGTGCAGCCTCCCTGTGCTGAGAGCCACTGACTGGCAGCCTCCTCCAGATCTGAGTGCTTCCAGAGGCTTACTCCTGGGACGAAGCTCACTCACCGTGAGCTAGGGCACTGGCAAAAGCCATTTGGACTTGGCTGGCCTGGAAAGATGGGTTTGGGATTTGGATGACGAATTTTGCAGAGGAGGAGAAGAGTCAATGTGCAGAGAAGGAGAGAGAAACATCCTAAGTGCTGCTTTCCAGCTTTCTGCACATTTTAATGCACAAAATTTCATTTTAAAGAACATATGTTTGCAATAGCTAAAAGTTGGTGGCTTTTAACTTGAAACTTCCTCTAACCTAGTATGCACACAACTGCTTAGGGGGACAGATGTGGGACAGATGATGCTACCCAAAGGTTGATTTTTTTCCCCCTCCACCTCACCAAGCCCACAGTGGTCACTGCCACCAGTAAATGCTTCAGGAAATTCAATGTCATGATCCCAAACATCCTATCCTTTTAAGAGGTAGCTTCTGATTTCCCAGGTCTGAGATGGCGTTCAAAAGTCTACATTTCTATAAAGCTCCCAGGTAAGGCTGGTTCACAAATGACACTTTGAGTAGCAAGGCCTTCGATTAGGGGTTGGCAATCTTTTTCTGTAAGAAAAGTTTTTCAGCTTTGCAGGCCATATGCTCTCTGTCACAATGACTCATTTCTGCTGTGGTATCACCAAGTAGCCATAGACAATAACCAAATGAATAAATATGGCTGTAATCCAATGACACTGAAATTTGAATTTCATATAATTTTCACATCACAAAATATTACTCTTATTTTGATTTTTTCCAACCATTTAAAATTTTTTAAATCTTTCTTAGCTTAACTGGTCATATCAACACAGGTGGTGGGCTATATTTGGACTGCCTGGATTTACTTTGCAGATACCTGCCCTAGATTACTGGTCCCTACTGTAGAACCACCAAATCAGAATAAACAGAGGTAGGGCCAGAGAAACAGCATTTCATCAGACTTCTCCGGTAATCCTAATTCAGCCTGTTCAAACACCTTTGCTGGGTCAGGAACCACTTGCCCACCTACCTTCCTGAAAAGGTGAGATGTCCCCTTTAAGTGCTGTTAACAGTTCATCCTTTGTGATTTGCCCAGTTCCTGGAGCCTGGGGGACTTAATGTGAAGGGCTGAGTGTGCTCTCCTGACTTCCTCACTGGTCTTGCTCTCATCCATCCTCCAAGGTGCTGCCTCCTCCCTAAATCCAGTGGCCTCAATTCCTGGTATGAAGATCCATAGTCCCTGTGTCTTTAAGGGTTGGTCAGTTGCAGGGATCCTCAGCCCCAGGACAGGGTCTTCCTAGAAAGGTAGGAGTAGCCCTGATCACACTAGCCTGGTGAGTTTAAGTTATTCTTGAGGTACATCTTAGCTGCAGGGAAAAGCCGTGAAAGTGCCCTGCTACCAATCGATCTGAAGATATGCTTTGCTGTTGCTGGAGGTTAGGCCAGGCAGGGGCTGTACTTCTGGCAGAATGACTTACTCGGGGTTGGGTTTGTTTTTGAGCTAGAAAAGGGAGGAGAAACCTAAAGGCTGTACATGCTTATCTCAGGAATGTTGAGGACTTAGGAAAGGAAGTCCAGAGGATTCAGTGATGAAGGCAAAGCCAACAGGAAAAGGGAGAGGAGAGAAAGCGAGCTATTTTGTGGCAGTTATAAACAGGCAAGCCACCCTGTCTTGGCAAAGGGCTGAAATTTCACTGTGTATAAGAATCCTCGGAGGAATCTCATTAAAATGAAGATGCTGATTCAGTATGTTTTGGGTAGGGCCTGAGCTTCTGAGTTTCTGACTTGCTCCCAGGTGACCCAAGAATGCAAGGATACTGCTGACATGCAAGCATGGCTTTTTTGTTTTTGTCCTCCTTTTAAATAGTCATAAGCTATAAAAGAATATGGGATCCATAGCTCTGTCCCATTTCGGGCTGAGATACTGACATCCAGAACTGGGTATATGGCTGTCAGGGCATTCCCTGTACCACAGCACCTACCCCTACCTTCACACCCACCAAAAGAGCAAGTGGTGTCTCAATTCCAGCCTGCCTCCACTTTCCATGTCTGGAGTCTTGGGCCTGCCTCTATCTTTCCCTAAGTAGCCCAAAGTCTGTGTCCTGACCAAGCCCTGTGCCCACAGAACTACATGTGCCCAGACAGGGCATCTTTTTCTAATTCACCCAAAGGTGCTTTATGGGCTAGCAACGGCCCTGCAGCCAGCAGTGAGAGGGTAGCAGGCTGACTCTTGGCAGTATCCTGCTACAGCTGAACCTTGAAAGCATTATGTTAAGTGAAAGAAGCCAGACACAAAAGGACAAATACTGTGTGGTTTCATTTATATGGAATGTCAAAAATAAGCAAGTCTATAGAGACAGAAAATAGATTAGTGGTTGCCTAGAATTTGGGGTGATGGAGGATTGAGGAGTTGTGGTTAATTGGGGAGTAATGAAAATTGATTGTGGTGATGGATACACAACTCTGTGAATATACTAAAAACATTGAATTTGTACAGTTTAAATGAATGAATTGTATGATATTTGAATTATAACTCAACAAAGCTATTAAAAATCATTAAAAATCATTTTAGGATCTCAAAGCAAGTGGTATAGAGTGGAAGCATTTGGAACCCTGATGTCCTCAAAAGTGGGCAAGGACTGGCTTTGGGGCAGCGATTTCTCAAAACCGTTAAGAAACATCCAAGCAGCCCCAGATACGAGACCCTGAGAGTGCATCCAAGTGTCCATATAAAGAACAGCACTGAGATACACTCTGCACAGGGGCTCAGTGAGGGTCACAGTGGGATTTATTGACTGCCTAGCCCTGGTGCCCAGCAAGGTCCCTAACAGGTAGTGACCACTCAGAAATTGAATCCCATACATGCCTGTGGTAGAGTAAAGGGAATTCTGGAGTTACTAGACTTAGCTCTAATCCCAGCTCTTCTTCTAACTCCCTGTGTGACCCCAGACAAATCTCTTCACCTCCTGAGCCTCAGAGGAGCCTCCCTAATATGGATGTGTAGGTACCATCTCAGGTGTCCTCCAGTCTGAGGTCCTACAGCTCCATGCGATAGTCAGCCCATGCAGGGGAGCCTGGGAGTAGACAAGAGAAACTCCTGTGGGAATCTAGATAGAGCCTGAGACACCCACCCAGAAGCTCAGGACTGGCCAGAGGCATGCTCCCCAGCAGATGTAATATTACACAGACCCACCAAGAACCTCCCAGGAGCCAGGCTCCCCACTAGGCCATGAGAAGAGAAAAATTAACAAGACACCACAACCCACTCAGGTGGCTGGGGCCATTGTATCCATGAGTGGATAACAGTGAAACAACATGACCCTTGGAAAGCTGAGTTAAAATCTAAGCAGACACAGAATTGCAACATTGGGTATTGAAAGGAATTGGAGCCTTGGTCTGACGAATGCTGAGTCAGTGGCAGCATGTCTGTCAGAGTTCCTATAAGGGACGACCACTTTGGGGACAGAGTCTCAGAAGGCAGAGGACGTGGTCACGCCACCACTTCCTTACCACTCCACAATGGGTCTGCCAAACCTTGGCTCAATTCTCGCCCTGTAGCCCTAATTTAACCAGCATTTTTGAACAATATTTGATCCCTGGAATTGGCAGGGTCATTCAGTCACACCACCCACACACTAAGTGACAGTCCAGGGTCATCCATCAGAGGATCCTGGGGTGCAGTTGGCATTGAAGACCTGCTCATTAAGCACAACTGGATGGACACTGCAAACAGCCAGTGACAGCAAGGGAAACAAGACACTGGTACCTATGACCCATCACACTACAGTTCACTGTAATAGGACAGAACAAATATTGCAATGATATTTCAAGGCCAAGGCAGGAAGTCTGCCCCCAAGTTCTGTGTTTGGATCTGTCTATTACTCATAAAAAAAAGTTTTAAAACCAGTATACTCGATTTACAACCCTAAACCTCTGGGATAATCCAAGCCGTTATGTCCAAACCCATTTATCTTCTCCCTGGAGAACAATGCATGAAGAGGCATCCAGTATGAGCTAAGGATTACGGGTGAGTGAATCATTTAGCTCGGGAATGAGCCCTCCAGAGGTTTCTGAGGCCTGAGTGTGCCATGCACCCATAAAATCCAGGTGCAACCAATTATTGTCTGGAAAACTCGGGAGCTCAGCATTGCTACCAATGACTTTTCTCTTGCACAATCTTTTTCATTAAATCTTTATCAGAAAATCCTGCCCCTGGAACTCCCTTGAGTTTCTGTTGCTTAGAATAGTGTGCTAGGGTGATTTGATATACAAGAGTCTTAGCAATTGACTATGTCCTGACTCATTGCCTGATCAAATGGACAGATTTCCTCTGACATTTTGCTATTTTTCATTCCTTTTTACTTTGGGAAGTATCATCTTGAAAATTCTGGTTAAATCCTACAGGAATATTTGAAGTAGAACAGTTTCATTCCCTGTCACTATTACTTCAATTAATGAATTAATCCACAAATATTGACTAAAGATCCTTCCCCAGGTCCCAGATACTGTGCTAAGTGGGGGTAAAACAAGTTGCCAGCCCAGGCCTGAAGGCAATTACGGTCTATGATTATGTCTGTTTTGTTTGGTGTTGCTTTTTAAAGGAGGAGAACTGGAAATTGGACAGCTGGCTATAAATGGAGAGGCCACCTGCTCACTGGTTCAATCAAAGTTCACCTATTCTGCTAATTTCATCTTACTTTGTATGTTGATTTTTGTGCCCATTAAGTGCACATTCTCTCATAGAATTCATGAAGATGATCCAATGAGTAGTGGTTTTGAATTGGGATAGGGCCTTTTCCCCAGAAAAAGAACACCTACACAGATTTTTTTTCCAATTTCAAAACATTCATAGAGAAGCCCATAGACACCTTATTTTATCATTATTATTCTGTGTGTGTGTGTGACAGCTGACCAGTACAAAGTTCCAAACCCTTGACCTTGGTGTTTTAAACACCTAGTTCTGACCAGCTGAGCTAACCTGCCAGCCCTGACCCCCTACTTTAACCTTCCTTGGGCTTTTGTGCTGCCATCTTGTTATCAGTGCCTCTCAGCATCTTCCTACGATATTTAGGCCCAATGTTCCTGCATGGTTCCTCTCTGTGCTCCCAGGGCCTGTAGACCCATTTGTATTATAACATTTACCACCTGACAGAAAGCTACTTGAGAGAAGGAATTACAGACTTTCTTCATCCTCATATTCCAAGCACTTAACTACTTCATCATTCAGTGTCCACTTTAAAAAGTAAGTCTCTAAATATAAGGCCTGAAACTATAAAACTCCTAAAAGAAAACAGAAAAAACACTTCAGGAAGTAGCACTGGGCAAAGACTTTATGAATAAGACTCCAAAAGCACAGGCAACAAAAGAAAAAATAAACAAATGGGATTAAATCAAACTAAAAAGTTTCTGCACAGCAAAAGGAACAATTAACAGAGTGAAAAGGCAACCTAAAGAGTGGGAGAAAATATTTGCAAACAATGCATCTTACAAGGGATTAATACCCAGAATATACAAGGAACTCAAACAAACAGCTTAACAGTAAAAAAACAAAGAACCTGATTAAAATTAGGCAAAGGAGGTGAACAGGAATTTCTCAAAGGAAGAGATACAAATGGCCAATGGACACATGAAAAAATGCTCAGCATCACTCAGCAGCACATAAATGCAAATCAAAACCACGTTGAAATATCATCTCACCCCAGTTAGACTGGCTATTATCAAAGAGACGGTAAGTAACAAATGTTGGTGAGGATGCAGAGAAAGGGAACCCTCCTCCACTGTCGGTGGGACTGTAAATTAGTGCAGCTATTATGGAAAATGGTATGGAGGTTTCTCAAACAACTACAGATAGAACTGCCATAAGATCCAGCAATCCCCCTATTGGGTATATACTCAAAGGAAAGGAAATCATCATGTCGAAGGAATACCTGCACTCCCATGTTTATTGCAGCTCTATTTACAATAGCCAAGAGTTGGAACCAACCTAAATGTCCATCGATGGATGACTGGATAAGCAAAATGTGGTATATATATACAATGGAATACTACTCTGCATTAAAAAAGAATGAAATGCTGCTATTTATAGCAACATGGATGAATTTACAGAAAATTATGTTAAGTGAAATAAGCCAGGCACAGAAAGAGAAATACCACATGTCCTCATTCATAAGTGGGAGCTAGAAAGAAAAAAAAGATAACATACAACAATCACAATAATCCACTGAACTTTCAAAAGGAGAGAACAGAACTGAGACCACCAGAGGTAGGAAAGGGGGAGGTGGAGGGGGGTTAGTGAGAAACTGATAAAGGGCCACAAAAAAAATGATTATATTGTATAATGTTGAATATACTAATTTTCTTGACTTGAGCATCACATATTGCACACAGGTAACGATATTCAATGCTGTACCCCACAGATACGTACAATCAATTATGTTTCAATAAAACAATGAAATAAAATAAAAAGTAAGTCTCTGGGTACAGCCCAGGTTTCATGAGAGAAGGTGGAGACTGATTCTACTTTAGAACTAAATTCAAATTTCCCAGAGAAAGATTCAGGCTTAAAAGACCCCCTGCCAAAGAAAAAAACAAAAAAAACCCAAAACAAAACAAACAAACAAAAAAAAACAAATGGCGCATGAAAGGTAGCAGTCAAGAAATCACACAATCAAAATCAAGAACTAAGGGGGCTGGCTTGAGAAACTCCCTACGAACTGCAGCTCAGGAGAGGTTATTACTCACACCTCCTTTTTGGAAGTCAGTCTTTAACCTGGGTATTAATCACAACTTGCCCGCTACCAATTTCATAGTATGCTATAGCCTGGCAAAAGTAAACTTTCTGTTTAAACTCTCTGTTCTCTTTCAATTACCACCTTTAATTGTGTTCTCTGAAAGGGGAACTGATGTAGCACACATATTTGAATTTACTAAGGAAACCATTCAGCCACTTTGGAAGGGCCTGGAGCAAAGTGGCCAACAAAAATAATAAATGCAAATTCCAGCTTGTGGCTGCAGTGAGGCTCTCGTCTTACAGCCCCCAACAGAGAAGGTTATTGCTTAAACAGAGGGCATCCGTGGATTTAAAAGCAACCTCTGTAGCCAGCAAGCCATAGTTTCCAGGCATGTGCCTTCATGGTGGCACAAATCCCTGTTTGCCTGTGCAGATGTTTCTTAGCTCCTTTCCTGTCCAATGGCTCATCATCTGATTTACAGAGAATTGTTAATTCAAGAAGCACATATATTCACTTGGCCCAAGGTACTCTGTAGGCACTACGGGAAATACAGATAAGGGTAAGACACAGCACAGCCCCTGCCTTCAAGGGCTCAGAATCGAGGAGAAGTAAGAGAAGTACATAATTATTATAATGTACAGCACGTGTGATAAATACCACATTAGAGACATGAAGAGCTGTCGTGTTTAAAAGAAGTCAGAAGCCTTCCCATTTGAGAGATCAAGGAAAGGTATCAACAGAGTGGGGGTGTCGCTGGATGATGGGCAGAATTTGGACACAAAAGTGGCTGGGGAGAGGCATTCTAGGTGCAAGAGGCAACACCCGCCAAGAAGAAGGAAAATGTGACTCAAGTTCTGTAAGGACAGGTAGTCTATTTTGGCCAGATTTTAGGAAAACAGGGAAGAGAAAGATTGGAAAATTAGGCTGGAAGTAAACTGTGTAGTACCCTGAAAACAACTGAGATCTTTCTACTTAACTTGAGAGAACGGGGAGCTGCTGCTCTAAGTTTTTGAGCAGGGGAGTAATGAGATGAAAATGTAACTAAATAAATGTACTTAAAAGGCTGCTATCTGGCCAGAGAAAGTAGAATAAGTTGAATGAAAGACTAAAAGTGAGAATGTTACGGTCATGATCTAAGAAAGAAGGACTGTACATTGATTATGGTGTGAGGACCGATGAGGTGGGAAGGTTGACAGACGACCCTTGAATGATGGTTTCTGGTGTGTCATTGAGCTCACAAATCTGTGAAATGAGAAGAAGTAACAACACCACTCTGTACTGAAAGTGTTATCAATAAAGAAAATGCCAGATAAAAATGTCCTGCTCTCCCCAGCATATCTCCTTTTTATTGCGGAGTAATTTTGTCAACTGATTACATGGTTTAAATCCAAATAGAAATTCCTAACCTACTGCTGGTGAGACCTTAATTGTACATCCTGAGCCAGGTGCTCGGTTCCTAATCCTTATCTCCAAATGAGGCATTTCAGAAGACTGCTTTAGCTGATGTGGTCTGGTTTGGTTTTTAGCAAACCTCACTCTGTTTTCCTGACTTCTCCAGACATGAGAAGATTCATGAAGCCTTTCTTAATGGCCATGGCATTCGTTCTCCATCTTCAGCCTTGTTTACAGAAGGAGATGGAGTGAACCTCCAAAATCTCAGATATAAATAAGGTTTCAAGAGTTCATTTAAGAACAGAATCAAAACTCCCATCTCTTATAAGCATACAAACACAGTCAAATACTGACAACTTTGCTGTGAACTTTGAACTTTCCATACACTTCATGTGGGTTTTTATAGACTCTACATCTTTGTTAGGCTGCAAAGAATAAATCAGAGGGCCAGAAAAGCTGCATCAAATTCAAAGATGGAAGAACTCCAGAGGCTTTCCAGGAGTGGGAATGATTCCCATGATTTATTCTCACTCTGACAGAGTTGCTATTAAAGCTCACATGGTTGCGTAATTGGGTGCTGATGAGGCCCTACATACCCATCTCCATCTTTCAGAAGTGCAAACGTTCTTACCTTCTCTCTTACTGGAGACATGATGTCCACTTGCTAAGAGAGTGCCTCTGAAATGATCTTCAAAATCTGTCATTCAGCACTTAGAGTGAACTCAGCTGATTTCCCTCCGGACCCACGGACCTAGAGAGATTTCCCTCCCATCCTTCCAAAACCTCTGGCTTGGAGTGAAATCCCCCCCTCTGGATTGGACAGCCCCAGCACAGCACATTTTCTGAGAGACCCCGTTGAGATCTGCCAAGAGAGGGCTCAAGAGGAGTGTTTCTCAAGCCACTGCAATCAGCTTCATCTCCTTTGTGGTCTGAGCAGGGCCAGAGGGCGGGTTAGGAATCAGGGGAGGTGGTGGCATGGAGGAGCACAGTTGCTCCCAGTTGGGGGCAGCCTTGCAGGCTGGCAAAGGGAGCCAGGAAAGCCAGAGGGAAGTACCAAAAGACTAACTGGCCCCTGTCAGGTAGTTATACTACATAAGGGTAGAAGCGAGAGAAAGGAGAGGGGAGGGAGGTCAAACAGAAAAGAAGAGGCCCCTGCCTGAGAAAAGCTCAACTAGAAGTTGAGTTTCCCAGGCAGCTCACAGGCGCCTCCCAATTCAGTGGAAAAGACTAATCTGGCTTCTCAGCTTTTCCCCTGCTCCCCCAAAGCTGCTCCTTGCCCACTTAATGACTTCCTCTTCCCCTCAACGTTCATTTTAACCTGAATCCCACTAAGCGGGCTGGGGGTGGGGGGCACTAACACACCGATAACTAACATGGGAATGGTAGTTGCCTGGCACTGAGGATAAAGTCTTCTTTCCACTTTGCCCTGAATCAGTTCCTACAAAACAGCTGAAAACTTGCAAGAGTCAGTTCAAAACACAAACCTTCCTGTGTATTAATTTACACATTTTTTTGTTGTTGTTCATTTAGTCATTTGGGGATGTGCAGAGCATGTCCCACAGCCATCCCTACATCCCCCAAGCACGCTATCTGGAAGCCCCCCATCCTCTTACCAGAACTTAGTAGGTTCGTTTCTCAGATCCCAGATTTAAACTGCCCACGGTGTTGAACGCAAAGCCCAATATTTGCACACCCTATAGTCCACGTCACCCACTCCCATTAACACTAAGTTAAAACGCGCCCATGGACTTCCTTTCCATCTCCAGGCGACAGGGATGCATGGCACATTGCGATACTCTCCTTAAGCTCTTTGCTAACTACAGGATGAGTGAGTCAGCTGGAGCTGCTTAAAGGGCATCTCCAAAGAGGATTTCGCCCATACTATGAGAACCCCGAAAAACACCAGGGTCCCCTGAGATGATAGAGACCACGCCCTCCGCAGAGTCCAGCAGAGCTGCGCGCGTGTATCCCTCTTTCCCTGGGGCTAACCAAGTGCATGCCACATGTCACCACTCACAGCTGGCACTTCTCTTCCAGAGGCGCAGACTTTCTCGGAATCCCCAGCAGGGGGGGTTAAGGGATTGGGGGAGGCCCCGCCCCTGCTGTCCACAAGAGTCGCTGTACCGTGGTTCGTGCCCTGCGGCCCCAGGGGGTGGCCTGGGACCTCGAGTGGGAGTGGGTAGGGGCTCCTTCCCGGACAAACTGCCAGACCCCGGGCGCTGACCGTAAGCAAGCGTATGAGAAGCAAAATTCTGGGTGGTGAGAAGGTAGCAAACTAGCCCATAGCCAAACTTTCTCTTCGTAGCCTCCTACACCAATGAGGGTTTGATTGAAACCCTGGAACTCCGGACACAGGGTGCTCGGGCTCCCGGCGCCGCGAAGGCGCCCCACGCCTGGCAATGGAACAGTCCGCTGTCCCCTCCGCGTGCCCAGACGCGAGCTCCGCTCCACGTCACCCCCTCCCGGGGGCTGGGAGAAACGAGTTCGGCGCTAACAAAGGGCATCCCCGCACCTCCCTCCGTCCGTCGCCCAGCTGTGGAGGCAGCGCCACCTCCGGCTCCTACCTGGGAAGCCGTGGCTCTGCGGGACGCGCAGCAGCAGCAGCAGCAGCGGGGGCAGCAGCAGCGCGGGTCGGAGTGCGGGGCTCCCCATGGCCAGCCGGCGCTCGGCTCGCTCGGCTCGCTCGGCAGCGCAGCGCGCTTCCCGGCGGCGGGAGGAGACCCAGCAGACCGAGGGGCTGCTCTGAGAGCGGCCGAAGACCGGGCTGGAAAACTCCTCCTCTCGCCTCTCTCTCTCCCTCCCTTCCTCCCTCCCGCCTGGGGCCTGCCTCCTTCCTCCGCCTCCCCGGAACACGGCGCGGTTCGGGGCTCCGACCCACCCACCTCCTCCTCTTGTGCCAGCGCGTCGTCTGGAAATGGGGCTATTCCTCCCAGCGCCAGAGACGCGCCCCGGCAAACCGAAATATCCTCGGGTATCTTTCTCTGTCCCATTTGTGCGCCCTCTCACTCCGAATACACACACTGGTGGCTCAACCGCCTCGCAGATCCTGGGCCCCTAGAAGGATGCCATCTGTGCATAAAGCCCCGTGAGTCACACAGAAAGAGAAAGGGTAACCGAGGGGATCCAGAGTGGCCCACTGTGGCTGGATACACGGCCACGTTTGCTGATTTGACCCTCACGACCAAGCCCCAAATTCGCTATTATTATGCCCACTTCATCCAAGACGCTTTAGAAACTTGCCCACGTTCACCCTGTTACAGGCAGAACGGGGATTGGAACCTAGGTGTGTGGTTCTGCTGGCGCCGAAGTCCAAACTCCAGTATTTATTTTGTTTGTTTTGTTTCTTCCTCTTTTGCAAAGGAATGAATCAAGGGCTGGACCTGGCACGTGCCTGCTGTGCTGTGGTTTAGGATAGGACCTGAGGGTCCCCTGCCAGGGTCAGTTGACGGGAGAGCATAGAAAGTTCCCTCTCACCCATAGCCTTGAGAATCCAGCTGTAGGTTCCTGCAGCCAGATCCCCCTGTTTCCTGGGTTGTTCCCAACCACCCTAAGCACAACACGACCAGCCTGGAACCTCCACCCTGTGGCCTGGCATCACTGGATCCTGGCATCAGGATAGGGTTTCTAGGCTGCCTGCAGAACATATCTGGTTTCTTTAAGGCTTTTGAGAAAGGCTCTCACCATTTTGTTATTTTATTTTGTTTCTGGTAAACCAGTAAGGCAGGACCTTGCTCCTTTGCTGCTCCAGGGAGATCTTAGCTAAGGCAAATTCCAGTTGGGGCTGCTGCATTAGGTTGTGCAGTTTGGGCCCTGCACAAAAGTGCCTAGAGGAAGGGGCAAGTGGGAGCCGAAATTTGGCCAAATTCAGCTGCCTCTGGGTTCAGGGAGCCCTGTGCCTTAGCAGGGGCCACATCCGCTGTAGAACGGCACCTTTCTCTTTGCTGTAGCAGTCTGGTCTGTTACCTAGGCTAAGGAGCCTGGGAGCTATCACCCAGAAGGTTTTCAATTTGTTTATCCAGAAGGGGTGCTGTTTTCCAATTCCCACAAAAGCCCTGGACTTGAACTTCCATCTTACCCTCTCTAGCACTTGGGAGAACTCCTCTCCATCTCCTGTGGGTTTCTCCACTGCTGCTACCTCCTCAGGAAGCCAACAACCCTTCAATTAACCTCCTGGTCAGGCTTTTCTGTGGCCTCCATAAAACCTGACTCACCAGAATGTAGTTCTCAATCCTGTCCGCACACAGGTCACCAGGAGAGCTTCATGAAAATACCATATCCAGGCTCTACCCCAGACCAGTGAAATCAGAATCTTTAGGGATATGACCTAGAATTTGACCAGATGCAAAATTTTGTTCCACCCTGCTCAGTGGTGCAAGTTTTAGAATGGGATAAATTCTCAACCTAGGCACTATTGACATTTGAGGCTGGATTATTCTTGGTTAGGGATGGGGCTGCTCTGTGCACTGAAGGATGTTTAGCAGCATCCCTGGCCTCTACAAACCAGATACCAGTAGCAACCACCCAAAATTCCCAGTTGTCACAATCAAAAAATGTTTCCAGACATTGCCAAATGTCCCCCAGGGGAAAAACTGCCCCCAGTTGAGAACCATTTTTCTAGGCTCATGAGCAAGGGGTCCTGGGTAGTCTTCCAGCAGCCTTCCTTTCTTATTCCACTCTGAAGCAAGGTCTCCTCTCAAAGACCAGCACACGTTCTATTGGTGGGTTGAGAAGGAACATCTGGCTCTGCCCTATCGCCTGAATCTGGCTGAATTACAAGAAGCAACAGACTAGCTGTTAAGAGTTGCTCTCTTTGCTTCCTAAGAGCAAATTCCAATTGGACTTTTATCATTGTTGTTGTTGTTGTTGTTGTTGTTGTTGTTGTTGTTGTTGTTATTATTATTATTATTATTATTATTCCAGGCCTCTCTCTGATAGAATGGATGAGGGCAGAAGGAAGGTGGAGGGAAAAGGTTACCAATTCATCCCACAATATCTTGGTAGACAGCAGGAGAGTTAAGTAGGTTCATAATCTGTCAAATAATTTATGGGTAAATTAGTTGATGGAAATGAAGAGAAGTCACTCAGGGAGTGCCACAGAGCTATGATCTCATTTCTGTCCTGCTTGACATTACTGCTAATGAACTACAAAAAGACATTTTTGGCATGAGACATGAGGATAGGAGGACAAAAAATAGATTCTAAACATCTCTATAGGCAAGAATGCTAAGGTAGCAAGGATAAATATGATGCCCTGTGTTAGATCTCAAAAACCAACCATACATGAAGAGTCTAAGAATCCCTAGAAAACCACGTAGTCTTCCCCCTCCATCAGGCTCATCTGAACACAGAGGTGGATACAAGGTGTTTGTTTAGCATTCCACATAGTAGCAAAATGCTGGTGACATTTCTTTTAAATATAAATATTTACTAATAGAGGAATAGAATTATGTATATCTATGCAATGGAATACTATGTGGCTATTAAAAAGAATGAACAAGATGCATATGTATTGATATGAAATATATTCCAAGATATCCCATTTAATGAAATAACAAGAAACAAGACAATACATCATCTCTCTTGCTATCATTTGTGGCATGTGGAGACATGGTACCCTTCCAGGCTGTGGGGAAGGCAGAGTATGAGGAATAATTTTTTTATTGTTATACAATCCTTTGCACTGTTTAAAGTTTAAGCATATTACTGTGGTTTGAATGTCCCCACCCCCACCCCCGCCCCAGGCTTATGTTGGAGCTTCATCCCCAATATTGTATTTGAAAGGTGGGGTCTTTAAGCGGTGACTGGAACATGAGGGTTATATCCTCATGAATGGATCCATTCACGGGTTAATGGGTCAATGAATGAATGGTTATCACGGGAGTGGCACTGGGGGCTTCATAAGGAGAGGAAGAAATGCAGCATGTTAGCGCACTCTTGCTCGGCCTCTCATCGTGTGATATCCTGTGTCTCCACAGGACTCTTCAGAGAATCCCCACTAAGAAGAAAGCCCTCACTAGATGCGCCCCTCCAGGATAAGACTCTGTGACAGTTCTGTCCTCTGAAGCATTCCCGAGTTCTGGGCTAAGTGCCAGAGGTGAGGAGAAGGGAACACAGACATCAAAGTCTGGTGGGAGGAGTGGAGGTGTCTTTCTTCTCTGTGCAGTGTTGAGAAGTTGGATTCGACAACACAGTGTTGTCCCCGAGTCAGAGCAAAATGAGCCACAGTGGGGAAGGAAGGCAAAGGGGTCCCCAGATCCACCCCCGGCTTTCTTCCTTGCGCTTGTAGACTCAGAGACAGAATTGGAGGAGAACCAGGCAGCCCCCTCTCTACTGCAGGAGAAGTATCTTCTGAGAAAGTCAGAGTCAAGGCTCTTTCTTCTCTATGCCTCCCATCTTCCCACAGCTCCTCATTCTCCACCCTCTTGAGCCAGTTCTTCTAGTTCCGCAGCTTGACACAGTAAAGGAACGGAAGTTTAAGGGGCAATTTGGTGGTCCACTGTACTTTGGGAAATGGGTTTCAAGGAGGGGAAAAGTCAAGGAGACACTCAGGAGTGATGCATTGTAGGGCAGTGCTTCTCAAACTATCTGTGGTGAAGGAGTGTTTTTTAAAATTTCCAGTCCATCACAAATCCATGCTTTTGTAAAATCAATAAACATGACTCACTAGAAAAATAAAATGGAAAACAAGTCAAAGACATGCAAAGTAAAAACCCAAGGTTTTATTATTAGATTTCTCAGATTTAACTTATCCTATCAAATTGTTATAACAGTTTCTAAATTCTTACTCTCCATTTCTGTACTTATCTCATTGTGAACCAGTACCAAACAGTCCAGAGAGCAGCAGACTCTGAGTTACAGTGGATTTAGTCTTTCACATAATGCACATATGCAAAGTACAGACTTTATCAAACTCGCTGAGAACTCTAGAAGAGCAAGGTGATTTGATCTGAGTTTATTAGAGTCATGCTAAATGAATGCCAGATGATTTGGGTTGAGTTGGGCTGGTACTTGTGCTCACTGGTATCTATTAAAAATCTAGCTCTGAGAGGGTTAAATGGAGAATGCTCAAGGTCAGGGACTACTGCCTGCCGATAGATACCACTCCCAGGCCCTTGCCCCTCCATCTCAGCAACAGAGAAACTCCCTTGCATTAAATCTCTCTCACACTTTAAATCTCTCTGGCTTCTTCTTCTGCCACCAGCCAGAGAAGACTTTGCTTTTGAAAACTCATGCAATTATGTTAGGCCCATCCAGAAATTTCCTTCCCTTAAGGTCAATTGACTAGTAACGTTAATTACATCAGAAAATTCTCTCTTGCAGTATAATATAACATAACCATGAAAGTAGCATCAGGAGGCAATGGTCATGAGCAACATCTCAGAATTGTGCCTACCACAGATAGTTTAGTAATGTACACAAATAGAAAATGTATGAAGATTAATAGTTTTCTTATGTATCCAAAATAACTACACAAAAAAGATTTAAGCTGTGAAAGAAATGTGTGGTACTCTCTCTCTCTCTCTCTCTCTCTCTCTCTCTCTCTCAATCTCTCCCCCCCCACTCTAAAAATTGTAACTGAGAGACATAGAGGAAGACTTAAATGCAGAGATGCATTATCTTCATGGATGAAAAGAGTAAAGATCATTAAGAGCTTAATCCTTCCCAGAGTAGACCTTGATTGTCTTCCCAGAACAACAACTGCTCATATGGTTTTGGAGGGGGGCTGCCAATCACAGACACCCCAAATGCTGGTCATAGGTGTGATTACACAAATTAGGCTGTGTCAGTAGTAGAGCCTTACTCCCAAGATACTGCAATTAGAGGGGTAGGCACTGGTCCCCCACAGGCCAATCAGATTCTTACTCAGGGATTTTTGAAATTGAAGCCAGTTAAGAGAATCCTTCTTATTTTCCTCTTTGCTTGGGCATTGCATGAATGTCACCTAAGAGATGCTAGTTTTGAGTGGGGCCCAAAACAAGAGAAAGCTTTTGTCTACGCTGCTGTACAAGCTGCTCTACCAGTTGGGCCATATGACCGAGCAAATCCAGAGGTGCTTAAAGTATAAATGACAGATAGAGATGCATTTTGGAGTCTTTGGCAAGTCCTTGTAGGTGAGCAAAACCAGACCCTTAGAATTTTGGAGCAAAGCCCTGCCATCTTCTGCAAATAACTACTCTTTTCAGAAACAACTTTTGGCTTGCTGCTAGGCCTTAGGAGAGACCAAACACTTACCATGAGCCATCAAGTTACTGGGTAACCTGAACTGCCCATTGTGAACTGAATGTCGTCCAACCAGCCAAGCCATGAATTTGGGTGTGCATAGTAGCATTTCATCATCAAATGGAAGAGGTGTATCTGTGATCAGGCTTGAGCAGGCCCTGAAGGTACAAGTAAGTTGCATGAGAAAGTGGCCCAAATTCCCATCGCCCCTACTTCTGCATTACTTTCACCCTTCCAGCCCACATCAATGGCCTGATGGGGAGTTCCCTATGACAAGTTGACTAAGGAAGAAAAACCTCAGACCTGGTTTACAGGTAATTCTGCATGACATGAAGATACCACCTGAAAGCAGACCGTGGCAGCATCTACAGCCATACTCTATGACAGCCCTAAAGGCCAGGGGAGAGGGGAAATCCTCATATGGTACAGGACTTTTTGAATGCTCTACCTGCTTACTTGAATTGGCACTTATACTGGATATGGAATTTCTTTCTCTGCCCACAATGCTTCATCCATAAACATCCAGAATACATATCTATCCACTATCATGGTGCTCCATTGAGCATTGCTTCCATATGGGGAACTCACCTCACAGCAAATGAAGTGCGGCAATGGTCTGTGCTCATGTAATCTACTGGTCTTACCATGTTCACCATCCTGAAGCAGCCAGCTTGAGAGAAATGAAGTGGACATTTGAAGATACAGTTATGGCACCATCTAGGTGGCAACACCTTGCTAGGCTGGGCAGTGTACTCTGAGGAAAATGGAATTAGGTTAGTCAGGCCCTTTCGCCTCATATCCGGCTGGGTATGATTCTGCACATCCATTGTAAACAAGTTACGTAAGGGTAGTGCTAGTGCGCATGTGCGCCCATGAACCCCTTGGCCCGTTGCCACTATTGAGTACTTTCGGTATGAAAGGCAGCAGCTCTGAACCGCTGGATGGCAGAGCTCACATTGGACTAAAGCATGTCTATCCTGTTATTGGTGGCCAGAATCTTTTTTCAACTACCTGACTCACGCAACCTGCACAGGATGGGGCAGAGGGGTCTGTGATCCCGCCGGACGTCCTCCCAGATACTTTGAGTCAGAGTTCAACATATGGTTCTGTTTCTTCCACAGTCAATATTCGTAACTCTAGGAGGCCAGGGGTGAATGTGGGAGTGGCACCATTCACTGTGACCTCTAGCTTCCCATCCCTGGAATGTAGGCTCTGCTGATTGAGGGGTCATAGTTTCAAAGCGAGGAATTCTTCCAGCAGAGTACTCAACAATGATTCCACCGAAATGGCAGCTGAGCCTGCTGCCTGGCCACTCTGGATACCTTGTGCCATTGAATGAATTGGCAAAAAAGGAGGCTCTCAGGGAGAAATTGTGTTGCTACTACCACACAACATGTGTAACAAGGAGGATGTTTGCAATGCAGGAAATCCTCAAGGTGCCTCTTAACGCTCCCATGTCCTACATTAAAGTCAACAGAAAACTACAATTCAATTCAGGCAGGAGAGCTAATACCCCAGAGCCTTTAAGAATGAAGTTTTGTGTCACTCCACCAAGCAAAGAGCCATGACCAGCTGAGGTGCTTGCTGAGGGTAAAAAGAATAGCAATAGGCAGAATATGGGAAGAAAGTAATTACTAGCAATGATCATGTTACCATTGCAGAAACAAGGGCTATAATAGTTTTAAATATTTCTTCCTTATTTTAATACGAATGTGTTTGTACGTACTAGTATATTAACTAGATATTTTTGTCTTCTTCCCTTTTTCACACCCTTATCTTCTAACCCGAGATGTCTTAATAGTTTACTTTATGTCTCAGTATTTATAAAGATATCAAAGGAAGTGGGTGAGTTAGCTTGGAAAAAACAAAACAAAAAAACAAAAAACAAAACATCACCCAAGGACAAAAAAGGAACTTTGTATTTTCTTCTGGGGAAAAGGTTAGCATTTTTTCAGTTGCATGAGGGAGAGTTAGATCATGCTAGGCAGAAGTATGACTTTGGTATTGTCTTTATTCAGAGATGAAGTATACTTTTGAGTATGGATGCCAAGTTGACTAGGGGTGGATATTAATGGCTTTGTACTGTATCAACTTGTCTAGGCTGAGCTTCATTTTCCAGAATTCACTCTCTTGTTTGTTTCCAGTTAGGGTCAGCCACAGGGGAGATTCTTGGGAGATTTGGAGTGTGGAAGAAAAGCTGTGGCTGTTTTGTAGCTCACACATGGCGTTGCTGATCTGCTGACTCACCTCATGGGTGTGAAGGAGCAGCTGGGCCTGCAGCGGCTCTACCTTCTCCCTGATCTTCTCTCAGTTTCTCTGAATCTTAGGCCAGGTGTGTGTGTTTAGCTCTATGACAGAGTCCCACTTCTGCTGGATACCCTCATCACCACAGTCAGGGGCAACAAGAGTTAACGTGAGTTCCCTCTTCCTCATGGGGTCTAGCTTGTGCTTGTTGGTTCCAGCTTATTTTTAATCTCCCCCACTTTATGTCTGTTTTTCCTTCCCTACTGGCATGGTAGGGTTTTTCCTTCCTCCCATGGGCATCAAGCTTCAGCATCAGACTCAGAAACAACAGCCGTACAGAGACTGCTTAGCCAGCTCCCACAGTTGCATAAAAGCAATTCCCTGTAACAAATCCGTATTGGCCCTATGTAATATATGAGAATCCTTCAAAAAGTTTGTGAAAAATGGAATAAAAAGATAATACAAATCTTTCCATGAACTTTTTGAAGACCCCTCACCTATTCACTACTGATTCTGCTTCTCTGGTTGATCTTGGACTGACACAGGCGAGAAGCCAGTGTGGGGAGAAAATGAGTTTAGTTTTGGACATGTTAAGATTGCAATGCAGGTGCAACAACCATGTGGAGATGTCTAGAGGTAAGATCACCTGAAATTCAGTAGGAGAAATGAGGAGAGGTTAGAGATCTGAAATGCGTGCATGGAGATAAAAACTGAGGTCATCACAACGAGTAAGATCCTTGAGGGCACTGGCTGGAAAGGAGGAAAGGGAAAAAAGAGGACATACAACTCGAGCAGGGGAGAGTGAAGGAAGCCATAGCAAACGTCAGTTTCTGGATCTTGATAGGGGACATCTAAGTCCAAAGGGGAAAGGATTTAATTTTTTTTTTTTTTTTTTGGTCAGATTGGACCTGAGGGTATTTATACAAGGGAGCATGACCCAAGACTAGAGGTGGACAGAAAATAGAACAAAGTGAGGAAACATCAGTAACTTTCTGTGGCTAAAACCTTTTCCTATAACAATTAAGCCCCATAACTTCAAAGCCCTCACCCTTGGTTTGTTGATTAAAATGATCGGAGACATGAAGGAAGGCACAGCAGACGAGATGCAGGTGAAGAGCAGGGGGCTACTGCTCTCTCAGGCAAATAGCACCGACCCAGCCGCTGTTACAGCTTTTATTACATTTAGCAAGCTAGTGCATGCAAGATAAGCATTAATGCATAAATTCTGCTATACTATTCTCAAGAGCAGAAGGCCGTTACCTCCCTTCTGAAGCACTTGGTTATCTATATTGTGTCTCCTGGGAACATCCCAAGAAAGTGTTCGCATGACTTCAAGCGCTGTCAAGGATTGTTTGCAATCCTTGACATTTCTTGGTTAACTCGTTTGCGAGTTCGCCAAGTGAACACGTCCTTGGGTGCTGACCACAGAAGTCCATTAACCATTTCCTTCACCTTCCCCTTTTTGTTTTTGCCATTTGCAGTTTAACATTTTAGCAAAGACTCAGCTACATATTGTAAGAAACCAGCAGCAAGGGAGTCCTGCCATGGTCGATTAAGTTTTACTGATAACCAAATGCCAATTCTTGCCTTCAAGATATATAAACTATCTTTAGAAAAATTAATGTTCATGGTATGATTTAAACAAGTATATAGTGAGCAATTACCTAAACATTTTATCTCACCAGTGGTTTGGTTCTAATTAATTTATCCAATCATCATTAAATAAGGTAATCGTACACAACTGTGAACATATATGAAACTGTTCACAGGGAAGTTTAAGGAATAGTTTGATGAGGAATTGCTAGTCATACCTCCAATCCATGTATGTAAAGGATATAAAGATACAGGAAGTTTCCACAAATCTTTTTGTAATGGATAATATGGTAAATGAGGAAATGGAGGTGCAAATCCTCCACCATGCCATACAAAAGACTCATTTTCTGTAGTACTTGTAGTATGATTATGTTTATTCCACTTTAGATCTGAAGTGTGTCCTTTGGTCCGAGCGGAGCCAATAGGACTCCAATCAATGACATTTCCATAGGAAGTATTAACCAGTACTCGGGCCGTTTCTCCCCTACAAGTAGTCCAGGGAGCCCATTGGGGCAAGTGATTCAGAATAGGTGTTTGACAGGGGGGAATATGGGGTACAGAAGCGTTTGGATCAAATAAAGAATTGTGGAAACTATAGGCACTTAACAAAAACAGTCGTCATAACTGTTCCTTATTTGTAGTATTTTTTGTAACAGTTAACCATGCCTAGGTGCAATTTTAAGACAATGATCACCATGTCCAATACAAATAGGAGGTCCCCCGATCCCACTGTATAATTTGTAACATTAGTCCCTTCCTCTTCAGGCTTTAAAGGTCCTCTCTGGGAATATGGTCCAGGCATCCATCTAGAGTCATTAGTATACACTAACAATGGGGCATCATACCAAGAAATAGCCCGATTAATGGGAAGATGTGGAATATAGGCCCAATAAGTATGATTATCAGCAGTGACAAAACCAACCTGAGTGGACACAAAAGCCATCATGGCCAAAAACATTGACGATGCATTACCCCCATGACCATGTTGTTCAATGATCTTATTTGCTTCTTGAGTCAATTTCTTTATTTGTCTCCAAGTTGGTATAGTTGCCATTTGAGTGTTTGGTAGTGGATAACGAAACATTTTCTGGCTATTTGGGTCAATCTGTAGATCTGCTATACCTTTCCGAACCTCCTCCATTTCCTTCTTTCTCTTTTGAGCCATTTCTCAGCTTAATCCTCTTATCTGGTATCCAAAAGGATTCAGTATCTGTGGAGATATAAGCATAACCTCTGCCCCAATAGTTAATTACTGCCAGAAGCCAAAGGGATTTTAGTGTATCATAATAATATATAGGTTGTTGTAGTGGCTCACTAGATACATGTGCCCATTGTCTTTCAGCTGGTGTTGAATTTTCTGCATTTCTATTCAAAAAATTATGAATAAATAGAGCTTGGACTATTCGTCATCTTGGGGATTCCATATAATCTCCCCCTTTTTGTTTTTGTAATAAAGATTTAAGTGTTCTATTATGCCGTTCAATAACGGCTTGACCTGTGTTATTATAAGGGATACCAGTAAAATGTTTAACATTATAGGCCTGGAAAAATAACTGACATTTCTTAGATATCTATGAAGGGGCACTGTCTGTTTTTAACCATACAGGAATTTCCATGACAGCAAAGGCCTCCAAGAGATGAGAAACAACTGCATCAGCACGCTCAGATGCCAGTGGTGTTGCCCACATAAAACCTGAAAAAGCATCCACAGAAACATGAACATATTTCAGTTTATCAAATTCAGGAATGATAGTAACATCCATTTGCCATAACTGTAAAGGATCACTCCCATGGTCTTTGGCCCCGGCCGATAAAGGAACTGCATCTAAGTTTTGACATATGGGGCATTGTTGTACTATCCCATGGGCTTGAGTCCATGAAATATGATAATCACGATGCAAAGAGCGAGCATTACAATGAAAACGGAAATGAGCCTCAGTGGCCTGCAAAACAGAACCTACAAGAGTGTCGATTAATGCATTACCTTTACTCAATGGTCCAGGCAAATTGGTATGAGCGCGAATGTGCGTAACAAAAAGAGGTGAACAACGGGAGTGAATAACTTGCTGCAGTAAGCGAAATAAAGCATGTAATTCATTAGAATCAGAAGGAACAGTAACAGTTTCTATAGTTTGTACCACTTGGACAGCATATTGGGAATCTGAAAGAATATTTAAAGGAATATCTCCTACATCAATTAAAAGTAAATATATAGCGTATAATTCAGCTTTCTGAACCGAAGTACAAGGACTTTGAAGGACTTTATGGTTTACTGTGTCCGTATATCCTGCCAGGCCAAAATTGTTAGCATCTGTGAAATAAGTTTTTGCATTAGATATAGGAGAAAATGTAACACAATGAGGAAGGATCCAAAATGTTCTCTGCAGAAATCGAAGCATCTTATGAGAAGGATAATGAGATGTAAAACTACCTAAAAATTCACTAAGAGCCAATTGCCACCGTACATTCAAAGCATACAAGGATTGTATCTCTTTGTGAGACAAAGGCAGTACAATAATACAAGGATCTTGACTGGTTAACTGACGGAAACAGAGCTATCTTTTAGTAATTAAAACAAATTTTATCTATATACGTTTCCAATGATTTAGTAGTTTTATGCGGAAGAAAAAGCCATTCAATAATATTATCTTGTTGTAGTAACACACCGGTGGGTGAATGAGGTGTATGAAAAATCACAAGTTGTAAATTTGTATAGTCAGTAATTCTTTGCAATTGAGCTTGTTGGATAATATTTTCCAATTGTTGTAACTCAGATTCGGCCTCTTGGGATAACACTCGAGGGCTATTTAAGGTTGGATCACCCTTTAGTGTTGAAAATAAATGATGCAATGCATATGTTGGGATATTTAATGAAGGGCGAAGCCAATTTATATCTCCCAATAACTTCTGAAAATCATTTAAAGTCTGCAATGAATCTCTTTGAATTTGTACCTTTTGGGGAATAATGATTTGTTCATTAAGCTTTTGCCCTAAATAAGAAAAAGGAGGCTGTGATTGAATCTTATCCTCTGCAATTAAAAGACCAAAATCCTGAAGTGTGGCACGAATAATCTGTAACAATTTGGGGCAAGAAAAAGTTGGAGGCATAGCAATTAAAATATCATCCATATAATGAATAAATTTCAAATCCAGAAATTGAACCCATAAAATCTCCGAGCTTACTCATTACTAATTGCTCTTTTGACAGCAACATGAAGCCGGGCCAAAAAATCAGTATAGGTTCATTAGGACCTTGCATTATCTTAACAAAAGTTTGGGGGAATTGTCCTGAGTCTTGAATCCACTGCCAAGCCGTAAGTCAAATTGCCTTTAATTGGGCGAGGGCAGCAGGGTTCATCTGACATTGCTGTTTAAGATCAGCCCAGGCACCAGTACCTGTAAGTTGTTCCACGTCAGACCCTCCATTACACTGATAAGCATTCAGGCGAGACACCCTTTCTGCTTCATCTCGCCACCATGATTTAAACTGTATGTATTGAGGAGATTCTAAAGTCGTACGAGCAAACATTTCCCAATCTTTTGGGATAAGTAAATTGTCCTCAGCAAAAGACATTAAAAGTCCAGTAACATAAGGGGAGGCAGTACCATAAGTACTAACAGCCTGCTTAAGCATCTTTAAATATTGAAAACGGACAGGATCATACTGCACTTGAAAAATTCCATTAGGAAGTTCTTCATTAGGAGGCATTTCCTGTCTTAAAATGGGAAAATTAAAAAATCCATTAGGAGGCATGTCAGGAAGAGTCTTTTGGGGAGCCCCTGAATCAGCATCTAACATAACCTTTGTCATTTGAGGGGAATTTGGAAATTTAAAAATACGATGTGGAATGCCAGGGGCAGAAGCAGATGGAGGGATTGATTTCTGCCGTACAGCAGGGAAAGCTTGTGCATCCTGTAAGCAAGCCTCCAGTTTTTGAATAAGATCATCCAAAACATCCAATTTTGGATCATCAGGGGTCTGAGGTAATGGTGGGTATGACTTAGATTGAATCAGACATTTCTTTTCTAATTCAGGTTTTGGAATCTCAGTCTCATCATCAGAAAAATCAGAAAGATCATCAGACTCTGAACTGGGCATGGGAGGGGCAGAAGGCTCAGCAGGAGTCTCATGCATATGTGGAGAAAAAATTTTCTTTTGTGGCTTTACTGAATCAGATTGAGAATGCTGACTGCTATCATCTGAATCAGATTGAAGAGGTTGCAAGGCTAAAACCACCATGTTAAAAGCTGCCCATTCCTCTGCCGATATAACTTCTCCAGCCTGATGAGCTCTCCATAATGCTCTACCGAACTGCCTCCAAATTTTTAAATCAAATTGGTTCTTATTGTCTGGAGTAAACCAATAGCAATGTTTCTGTATCATTTTTAATAATGAAAGTAAAACCTTCTCTTTAATTTTTAATCCTGAAGCAGTCAACAATGATTTCAATACTGCCATATAATCTCTTAACACTGATCATTAACACTTAACACTTAACACTGCTGGGGAATTCCCCATTATGCCCCGACTCTAAATTTCCGGAAGAGATGGCGTAACTCTTCGCTGTCTGTTAAAACCTCCTCAGTCCCGTCCGTTCCCACGTCTTACCTTTCGTGCCCCTCGTTTGGGCCCCAGATGTTGATTAAAATGATCAGAGACGTGAAGGAAGACGCAGCAGACGAGATGCAGGTGAAGAGCAGAGGGCTACTGCTCTCTCAGGCAAATAGCACCGACCCAGCCGCTGTTACAGCTTTTATTACATTTAGCAAGCTAGTGCATGCAAGATAAGCATTAATGCATAAATTCTGCTTTACTGTTCTCAAGAGCAGAAGGCCGTTACCTCCCTTCTGAAGCACTTGGTTATCTATATTGTGTCTCCTAGGAACATCCCAAGAAAGTGTTCTCATGACTTCAAGCGCTGTCAAGGATTGTTTGCAATCCTTGACATTTCTTGGTTAACTCGTTTGCGAGTTCGCCAAGTGAACACATCCTTGGGTGCTGACCACAGAAGTCCATTAACCATTTCCTTCATTGGTTGTAATGGGGTTTGTGACACTACTCTCCCTGTCTAACAGAGGAACAGAAAAGCAAGAGGTCAGAACACTTCAGAGACAGAAATACTTTAATATGGTAATGAGAAAACAATTTGTATCCCCAAGGCTATGCGTTTGAAAAGGAGTATAACTGGCATGAGATGTTTTTGCATAAAGACTATCCTCAGAGATATGCCTCCATCCAACTATTAATGATATTGATTTCACCAAAAAGTCCCAGTCCTAGGCCCCGTGGGGTCTACTCAAGGTCCTGCAGAGGTAGTCTGGCCCTTTTCCCCCTTTATTCCCAATGAGATTTGTGGGCTGCCAATTTTGAAGACAGTGCACCTGCCCCCCTTGCAGAAGGCTGCATCCATTAAACTATCTCTCCCATGTTTCTTAATTCTTGCTGATTCTGGTGATGCTTTGGCACATCCTGGGGACTTGGTCTTTTAGAATGCTGACTCATCCAGAAGGCATCTACTGGAGGTAAGAGCCTTGCCACATGTCTCAAGTCAAAGAAGGATGTGTTGGAGGAGAGGGAAAGTTTTCATTTACTCTCTCATAATCAAGCCAAAGTCAGCATCACTGCCAGGACTTAGGCTGGAAAATTAGTCCTAGAGGCTAGCTAAGGGCTTTCAGCTGCAAGAACAGCTAACATACATCCTGTTTTACTCTGTCCTCCTTACAGCCTCTATGTGTTCCTTAGTATAGGCAGCCTCTCCTTCTTTTCCTAAAATACTCTTCTGGATGCTGAGACGTTCTGGCTTGTTATGTCCTCAGGGAGGCCAGAACACATGCAGAAACCCTGCTGTTTGGCCAGAGCTCTGTAGGCTAGAGCCAAGTACAAAAAACAGACCGAGTTTAGAAACAATGAGTTAATAGTCCTTCGTGGTTGCATCATTTTGTTAGTGATAACTAATCAAATGCTTCATTTAGTCAAATTCTGTTGGACATTTTGTTCCAAGTGCTTTCCAAGGATCAGCCTTTCTCTCACCCTGGGAAATAGCCAAAGAAAAGTTGATGCATGGAAAGGTTTCAAGACTTGCACAAAGACGCACAAGAGTTGAACACCCCCAAGTTGAGTAAGGATTCTGAGCCCTCAGCATTGGGATTCTACAGTAATATTTTTCATGCAGCTGCTTGAAGCTTTGCTGCATTGCCCTGGTTCTTCTCTCTCTCTGCTGGAGTGTGTCCAATTTCTGTTTGTCTGGAACACTTGAAATTTAGGCACTTTCCCCATTTGCCTCATGCTCCCTTCTCTTACAGGGAGAACACACAGTGGTGTGTCTCTTGAGTGTATGATCTGGCACTGTGAAACCTAATGTTTGGTATATCTTATTCTCAAATGGATGCTATTGCATGGTGGTCATATTATATAGTTTTCTTCCAACTCTCTCTTTTCCTTTCAAAAAAGTTGTCTAAACTCTCTGCCTCCGTCACCATACTCCAAATGGCGTCTGCTCACATTGCTCTATGAAATAACTCTTGCTGTCATGGTCTGCATGTTGATGGCACCAGTAGACATGTGTTACTCCTCATTTTTATACATCTCTCAGAAGCACTTAGTACTAATAACCACTTATCACTTCTAGAAACACTAACAATCTTAGCTTCCAGGACTCCATATTATCCTACCTCCAAACTCTCTGGATGCTTCTTAGTTTCTTTGGTACCCCTTTAGTCTCTGGGAAACCATTGAATGTTGGATTTCATGAGAATCTCTATACTCTCTAGGTAATCTCATCCACTCTTATATTTTTAATTACCAGCTAAATCCTGAGGGACTCAGAAATCTGTATCTTTAGGCTTTCCTCCATATTCCTGACCCTACTATTTATCTTCTTTTAATTGTTCAAATACACCTCCAACTCCACATATACTGAATAAATTCAGGACCTCTACTCTACAAACCTAGTTGTCCTCTGTGTCTCTCTGGCTGGCACCTCTATTCATCCTTGACTCCTTCCTTCCACCACATACCATCCCACACAACCCATCTTTTAAGTCCTGCTGATTTTCCTCCGGATGGTGCTTGAATCCAGCCATGTCTCTCCATTTTCATTACCACCCACTTAGCCAATACTACATTCCATCACTTCTCAACTGGACTCCCATCAATTGCCTCAAAAGTGGTCCCCTGTATGCACTCCTGTCCCTCCTGCAACCTCAATATACTCTCCATTTGCTGCACTCAGAGCAAACTGTCACTCACCAGCTTAAAATCCTTTGATGGATTACTGGTACTTGTAGATTAAAGAACGAGATTCTGAGCATAGCCAAATAGGCCCTGTTTGATCAGAACCCTGTCACTGTAGGACTGCAGCTGTATGACAGACTCTGAGTGAGAACTGCCAAGTTGGGCCAAGTTAACCCCTAGACCTGTGAAAATAATAATAAATGATAGCTGTTTTAAGCCAATAATTTTTGAGATAATTATATAGCAATAAATAACTGAAACATGTGCTTTATAGCATGTATCTATTTGTATGAATTGTTTGCATCCATCATAATATTTGTCTATTTGTGTAAAGCATTTGAATAATATCTGTATTCCCTGATAGACTATAATCTCTTATACACAAGTAGGAACAGTGTCTGATTTGCTTATCATTGTATTTATAGCACTAGCAAAGAGCGCATGGTAGGCACTCAAACAGTTTTTGAGTAAATTAATAAACAAATGAATTCCTATTGTTTGGACAAGTTTTAAAAACTTTCCCACATCGACCATTTCCAGTCAAGATGGTGGAATAGATGGTTCCCAGCGTCACTCTCTCCTACAAATCAACCAATTTATAACTGTAAAAATGTAATGATAGCCAAGCTGGCACTGCTGGAGCTGAGGGGAAGAGGAGAAGAGACCTACAGCGTACATGAAGTGGGAGAAGCCACAATGAGAGAAAGAAAAAACTGCTCAGAGTGTTTTGGGCTGTGGCCGCTTTAAGGCTCAAGCTGCTGAGTGCATGGAGCAGGAGCCAGCAGAAGCCACAGCTGTGCCCTTTGGATGAAGTTGCTTGGAGGTGGCAGGGGAGAAGAGGGCCTTGGTGGCCCCCACGACAGCAAGACCACTAATAAGGTTCCCGTGGACTCACACAGGAGCGTGGAGCCAGAATAGCTGAAAAAGGGGAGCCATTCAGAGGCTGGCAAATCATCAGAAGGGACCGGCGCAGTGCTCATCCCATGGGAAGTGTTCGGAGCATGGGCGGTGGGGGAAATGGGCCCACCAGGAGAACATGGGGACACAGCAAGGACAGCCAATCTACCACCCCATGAGCACAGGACTATTCAGAGGAGACTGGTCAGGAATGCAGAATTGCATGGGATACAGTTTGATGAAAAGATTCAGGCCCAGTTCGGAGTTTCTACACAACACAGGTGCCCCCAGTCCCTGGAGAACCAGAAGTACCTATAAGGTCAACCATTCAACCCTGAGTTGCACAAAAAGTCTTCCCTAGGGAAACAGCAGCAAAGCAGCAATTTAGCTCAACAGCACATCTCAAGTACTGGTTCCCACAGGAAGTTTCCCCATTTTAGAAGTAAGCAAAGAACAAAAATTTAGTTCTGGCCCAGGCACACCACCAGCACCTCGGGACCCGCCAGGGGACCTGAGGCATGGAATGGGGGACTGGACCACCCACCCACGACCACTCACACTGCTAGCGCCTCGGGGCCTGTCTGGGGACCTGAGGCTTGGAGCCGGGGACTGGACCCCACTCCCACATCCAGGCACACTGCCAGCACCAAGGAGCATTCCATAAACATTACCTCCATGTGGGTGGTCCACCACAGCCACAACAGTAACCATGGCTGCTGCAAAAGAAGCTAAACATCACAACCACCACACAGATGGTCCACCAGCCACAGGAGTGCACTGACACAAGGAGAGTCACCAGCAGAGACCAAAGAAAAGAATAGGATGTCTCTCTCTACAAAGCCTATTCCAGAGTGACAGAAGAAACATCTGCTCTATGATAATTTTGAGGGACCTGAACACACCTTTCAGCATTGGACAGATCATCTAGGCAACAAATTAACAGAATAACCATTACTCTTTCAGAGGGAGAGAAGAAATCGAGGGTTATCAGTGGTGGGAGCTGGGAGAGAGAGGGGGATAGGGAGAGATTGGACAAGGAACATAAAGAATAAGTACGATTTGTAACAATATACATACTAATAATATTGATTTGATCAACATATGCCAACATTGAATCCCCAAAATATGTATAATCAACTATGTTTCAATAAAAAAAAAATTTCCCACATGAAATCTTGAATAAACACTTTAATACATTTAATTGTGTAATCTCTTAATGATTTTCAAGATGACATTTCTCACTAAAAAGTTAACAACTCAAAGAATAGTGAGTGATGAGTCAACATTCATTCATCAAACATTTGTTGACAATGTGCAAAATCACTCTGGAAACACCACTGGGTTTCTTCACTTTGGTTGCTTAAAGGTGGAATGCTTCAAGAATTTACCAGAAACCATTGGTATTTAAGGATTCCACATTCCCTGTTGCTATGATCGCAATGTTGGTGCAAACCCCCAATTTATATGTTGAAATCCTAACGCCCAAGGTGATGGTATTAAGAGGTGGGGCCTTGAAAGGTGATTACGTCATGAGAGTGGAGCCCTCATGAATGAGATTACTGCCCTTATAAAAGAGACTCCAGAGAGCTGCCTCACCCCTTCCACCATGTGAGGACACAGCAAGAAGGTGCCATATATGAACCAGAGAGCAAGCCCTCGCCAAACACCAAATCTGCTAATTCTTTGATTGTGGACTTCTCAGCCTCCCAAACTGTGAGAAATAAATTTCTTTTTTTTTTTTTTTTTTTTTTTAATTTTATTTTGTCGATATACATTGTAGCTGATTATTGCTCCCCATCACCAAAACCTCCCTCCCTTCTCCCTCCCCCCTCCCCCCCAACAATGTCCTTTCTGTTTGCTTGCTGTATCAACTTCAAATAATTGTGGTTGTTATATCTTCATCCCCACCCCCCCGGTTTGTGTAGAAATAAATTTCTGTTGTCTGTAAACCACCCAGTTTATGATATTTTGTTATGTAGCCCAAATGAACTAAGATACCTATGTTTAATTTTTTGTGAGAAATTACTGAGGCACTTATCTGAATCTTAAAGATTTTGATGCTTCACTGGTGAGTGAACTGTCTTGATTCCCTAGTATCTACATTTCAAAAGAATTTAGTTTTCTGGGCCGACCCTGTGGCTCACTCGGGAGAGTGCGGCGCTGGGAGCGCTGAGGCCGTGGGTTCGGATCCTATATAGGGATGGCCGGTGCGCTCACTGGCTGAGCACGGTGCGGATGACACCGAGCCAAGGGTTACGATCCCCTTACCGGTCCCCCCCCACAAAAAAATAAGAATTTAGTTTTCTGTTTGTTAAATGTTCTTAAAGTGATTGAGGCTCTGTGTCTTTGTGGCAATTAACTAGCAGTGTGGTCACATCTAGGAATCACTTGACTCTACTGAAATGTGGTCATGGAAAAAGCTGGGAACAAAAATAGGAATAGCTGCATTTGACATCTTAGTTGTTTAGGAGGCTTTTGTGAATGCCAAGCATCCTTTGGGTGGTATGGTCAATGAGAAATCAAAGTGGGCTGGAGGGGCAGGAAAGCCATTATGGAGGAGGTGAGGCTGAAAGCAGATTTTGAAGAATAGAAGCAGAGGAAGCAATGTGGCCAGAAACATGGAAGTGGGTGTGCAAAATGCAATAAGTCATAGTAGAATGGTCATGAAGGGGAACAGTGGGAGATACAGCTAGAAAGGAAAATTTAAGCCAAGTTGCCTGGGGCTTTGAAAAGTAGGTTAAGATCTACATGATCCTAAAGTCTAGAAACTATATGTGAGTGATTTTCAAGGAGAATGCAAGATGGCCTCCCAGGGTTGTCAAACACAGCTGCTTGTGAAGAGCCTGATATGCACCATTCCACCTGGGGTGCCCTTTTTCTTCTTTCCTGCTTTTCCAGATCCCTTCTGATGAACATGTGTTGTTTCTCTGGGTGGGTTGGAGCAAGAAGAAAATAAAACAAAAAGATGGAAATCATCTATAATATGATCTATGGCTATCCACTGAGGGCTTTTTTTAAAGCATGAAAGTGATCAGAATGAATCAGTCTCTGAGGAGGATGACTGTGGCAGTGGAGGCAATGAGAAATAAGAAGGGAAACAAATAAATCTATAGGCAGGAAGTGGATGCCTCAGACACTGTTGGTTGCCAACCCAACATCCATTGCTTGCTTTTTCACCACTGGCAGAGCCCCTGTTTTATTCACTTCCCACTTCTGCTCCACAAGATTAAGGGAGTTTTACCCCATCCTCAGCTCTGGAGGCAAATTGTACTTGGTGTAAGCCAACCATGACAGTCCTGTTCCCCCAACCATAAATACATTGGGGGAGGGAGTGGGTCATGTAGTGCAGTTAGACACTGAGATGAGAGGGGAGACCTGCAAAAAGTTTCTTCACTTCTTGTTGCAGATCAGGTTCCTGAAAAGCAGACTCTGAGATGGCAATGAGCATGCATGAGGTTCGTGAAAGAGTGCACTTGGGATTGACAGCTGTAGGAGGAAAGAAAAGGCAGCAGGAGGGGGCAAGAGAGAAGTTCAGCTGTGATGTAGTTTCAATGAAGGCATCAGCCAAACCAACAAGTAAGTTAGAAGATGATCCTGTAGAGTTGCTCTGAGTTGGGGGAAGAAGGCTGGGCATTTATATGCTTGTGGCAGTTATCGGATATTGGCTGCTCCCGGGAAAGGAATGTGTACTTGGGCAAGGCATGTATCTCCAGCAAAGGGCATTTCCAAAAACAGTTGACAGCTGCAGGCTCTCTGCTGCAGAGCAGCTGGGAGAATAAGTTTCTTCAGTCCTAAAGAGGGATATAGGCAGCACATTTCAGTATCCACTATATTCCTAAAAGAATCACACGGACAAGAGACAGTCCCTTTTATTCCACTGATGTTATGTACAGATGTGATGCCTGGAATGCATTAGCCATTTCACAACCAGGCTGAGACTGGAGTCAACACATGAACGGAGGGGTGGAGAGAACTGCAAGGAAAACAGAACCAGAGCCCATGTGCACAGTGCCTGGAGCCTACACAGAGTTCTGGACTCCATATATAGGTGGTGATAAATGTCCATGCTGTTTGCATCAGTTGAGTTAGGGTTTTCTCTTACTTGCATCCCAAGCATCCTAGCCAAGGAGCATACTTCAGGCAAAAGATGATAAAGCTTGGAAAACATACAAAGAATGGGAACAAAGACATAGGTACAAGAAATATCACAAAGAAAGCATCAATAAAACCTAGCTCCTGGCAGCATATGGGGTATGATGGTGACTTCTTTTTTAATAGTAGTCACAACTTGCTTGGTTTTGGAATGGCCAAATAAATTAAATGATGGAACCAATATTCTGGCAAATATTTCAAGTGATTGCTGTGGTAGAAATGTGTTCTGTGATCGCTTAGAACCGCTTCCAAATGTACCCCAGTTTCTTTCTGCTGAACTACCTCTCTGTATTGTGAAAAATCTGCTGATGTGGGAAATCCAGATGGCCCCGCCTCTAACTGTGAAAGTCCAAGGGGTTTGAGGAGGTAGCATCCATCTGATTCTTATTTGCACAATACAGTGTAAGGCAGGCACCTTTTCTTGGGCATATGGACCTTG
The DNA here is from genome assembly GCF_027409185.1 of Cynocephalus volans. Taxonomy (NCBI): domain Eukaryota; kingdom Metazoa; phylum Chordata; class Mammalia; order Dermoptera; family Cynocephalidae; genus Cynocephalus; species Cynocephalus volans. The sequence goes on from NC_084478.1 coordinate 54,040,199, forward strand.
AATCTAGAACAAGTGGTAGAAGAAATGGCTGTATTTTTAAAAATCCCAATAGCATTATCCTGACGGTTGCTACAGGGCCTATATCCCAGTGCTCTGCCCCGCTCTTACCCAAAGCTGCCTCCTTTTGCTTATTTCTGAACCTTGTAGTTCTGTCTCCCTGTCAACATTGTTCATTCCTGAAATCCTACTCACTTTTAACCAATTTCCAGTCTCTCTTTCTTTAGTAATATAACGCTCGAGCTTTACCTTGGCACTTGGATTCCCAGCTCAGGATATTTCACCCACCCTTGAAATTTGATGTGGTCCTGAGACCAAGTTCTGGTCATTGGATGTAAGCAGAAATAACGTATGGTACTTCCAACTTGTCCCTCTACAATGGAATGTTCGTGTCTTATCCTGAGACTTTCCCTTTAATCTTGGCTGGGGGATGATGACAAGTGGGCAGCCATCTTGAACCATGAAGTGGAAGCGTCGTACTGGGGATCACAGAGAGGCTTCACTAGCTTTGGACTGCACATTTCTGGACTGTGATCTGAGGGAGAAATCTATACATTGAATCAGCCCCTGAATAGTGAGTCTCTATTGTACTTAATTTATGAATGAACAAACTTATCTGGCAAGCCTAATAAATTAGTGATAATAATTTGAAAATATTAATAAAATTCAAAGTTTTGTGGGTTTTTGTAGCTCAAATATTAGTGAACATGAGGTATTTAAACAGTTCTGCATTCAAGAGAAACTACTGCAGAGACTGGAATATTTATAGCGTAATACAGGAAGAATCATGGTATTTGTGTTTCCATAAGACTGAGCAACCATTTTCCTTTTGGATCCAATCTAGAAATTATTTTTTCTGCCAAAACCTAACTTGGATAAAATCCTCTTTTCACAAATGTGTAGCAGAAGCCATGGAAGAAGAAAGCAGTTTCCACTGAACAGAGAGCAGAGCCACAGCACAGAGAATGAGATTTTATTTCCAGAGTTGTATGATAAAAGCAATGGGATTATTGCAGAGTGTCGAAGGAGACAAACTAGCCTAGTAATTTTGTTGCTACATCTCAGGATGTTAAAGCAGTTTTGAGCAATTACTCTTATAGACATAATTTTCTACACATTTTCAGAAAGACCCTATCGCACATATATTTACTGACCAATATCTATGTGTTCCTCTACAGTTCCTAGTTTTCTTGCAATTAGGTGGGACCATATGGCTGGATGTGGCCATGAGAAGTGCGATGCATCATACCTAGGCTTAAGCATATAAGAGCCTATGTGTGTAGTTAAAAGCCCTCCCGCAAAGAAAACTCCAGGCTCAGTTGACTTCATTGGTGAACTTTACCTAACATTTAAGGAAGAAATCATACCAATTCTCATAAACTCTTAGAGAAAATTGAAGAGAAGGGACTACGTTTCTACTCATCCTATTAGGTCAGCATTATTACTCTGATAGCAAAACCAAAGACATTACAAAACAAGAAAACTCCAGGTCAATTTCCCCCATGAACATAGACGTAAAAATCCTTTAAATTTTAGCAAATTGTAAATATTTTCTCCCACTCTGTTGGTTGTGTTTTCACTCTGTTGATTGTTTCTTCTGCTGTGCTTTTTAGTTTGATGTAACCCAATTTGTTTATTTTTCCTTTGGTCGAGGATTAATAGCCAGAATATACAAGGAACTCAAACAATTTTACAGCAAAAAAACAAATAACCCAATTAAAAAATGGGCAAAGGAACTAAATAGACATTTCTCAAAGGAAGATATACGAATGGCCAACAGACAAAATGGTCAACATCACTCAGCATCTGGGAAATGCAAATCAAAAGCACTTTGAGATACTATCTCACTCCATTTAGGACCGTGAATGATAAATGCTGGCAAGGTTGCAAAGAAAAAGGAACTCTCATACACTGTTGGTGGGACTGTAAAATGGTGCAACCTTCATGGAAAATGGTATGGAGGTTCCTCAAACAATTACAGATAGATCTACCATATGACCCAGCTATTCAACTGCTGGGAATATACCCAAGGAATGGAAATCATCATGTCGAAGGGATACCTGTACTCCCATGTTTATTGCAGCACTACTTACAATAGCCACGAGTTGGAACCAGCCCAGTCCATCATCAAATGAATGGATAAGGAAAATGTGGTATATCTACACAATGGAATACTACTCTGCTATAAAAAAGTATGAAATACTGCCATTTACAACAACATGGATGGACTTAGAGAAAATTATATTAAGTGAAACAAGTCAGACACAGAAAGAGAAATACCACATGTTCTCAGTTATTTGTGGGAGCTAAAAATGAATAAATAAATAAATATACAAACAAAGAAAGGGTGGGGGGAAAGAAGACACAATCACAACAATTCCTTGAACTTGTTAAGACAAGTGAATGGATATGATGTATTGGGGGAGAGGGGAGAAAGGGAGGGGGAAAGAGGAATGGGTAAAGGGACACAAAAGTCAACTACAATGTAAATTGAGAAGTTAAAATAAAATTAAAATTAAAAAAGTATATAAATTTTAGCAAACTGAACCAAGCAATATATAATACACAAAGTATAATACACCATGACCAAATGGAGTTTACCCTAGTTTTAACATTCAAAATTCAATCAATTCAATTCACCACATTAACAGTTCAAAAAAGAAAAACTATATATAATAACCTCAATAGATGTGAGAAAAGTATTTGACAAAATTGAACATCCATTTCTGGTAAAATTTTTCAGCAAAGTAAGACTAGAAGGAAACTTCCTCAATCCTATAAAGAGTGCTCCGAAAGAACTGCAGTTAATATCAAACTTAATGGTGAAGATAGAATATTTTCCTCCTAAGATTAGGATGTCCACTCTTGCCAGCTCTATTAAATATTGTACTGGAAGTTCTAGCCAATGAAATCAGGCAAGAGAAGGAAATAAAATGCATTCACATTAAACGTATTCACATTGAAATGTATTCACATTAAAAAGAAAAGAGTAAAACTGTCTATTCAAAGATGGCATAACTGTCTATGTAGAAAATCCAATGGAATCTACAAACAAAAGCAGTTAGAACTAATAAGTGAGCTCTCTATACTATATATTATACAAGAAATTGGAAATTAAAATTTAAAAAGTACCATTTTCATTACCATTAAAACATGAAGGATTTTTGGATAAATGTGGCAAAAGATGTGAAAGACCTGTATACTAAAAACAATAAAATATGGTTGAGAGAAATTAAAGTTCATGGATCAGAAGACTCAATATTTTTAAGTGTCAATTCTCTCCAAACTGATCTATATATTCAACTTAATCCAAATCAAATTCTCAGTAGGCATTTTTGTGTGTGTGTGTGTAGAAATTAACAGATTGATTCTAAAATTAGTATGGAAATGCAAAGGACCTAGAGCCACAAAAACAACTTTGAATAAGAAAAACAAATTTGGAGAAATAACACTCCCCGACTTCAAGATTTATTAGAAAGCTACATTAATAAAGATAGTGTGGTGTTGGCATAAAGGCAGACAAATAGATCAATGAAAATGAATAGAAAGTCCAGAAATAGACCCACACATATAAGGTCGATTGATTTCCGACTAAGATGGAAAGGCAGCTCGGTGGAGAAAGGAGTCTTTTCAACAAATGGTGCTGTAACAATTAAGCATCCATATACTAACAAAAAAAGAGTTTTGATCCATATCTAGAAGGGAACAGGAGAAAATCTGTGTGATCTTGGGCTGGGCAAAGATTTCTTGGATATGACACCAAGAGCATGATCGATAAAAGAAAAAACTTGTTAAGCAGACTTCATCAAAATGAGAAACGTTTGCTCTTCAAAAGACAGCATTAGGAGAACGAAAAGATAAGCCACATATGGTGAGAAAGAATATTTTCAAATCATATATCCAGCATAAATAAAGAACTCCCAAAACCAATCATAAAAAATAAACAACCCTCCAAAATTTGTAATAGACACTCCACCAAAGTAGACATATGGATGGCAAAATAAGTGCAGAAAAGATGCTCAACGTCATTAGGGAAATTCAAATTAAAACCATGATGAGATATTGCTACATACCTATTAGAATGGCTAAAATTTAAAAGACTGACCATACATACCAAGTGTTGGGGAAAATATGTATGGAGAAATTGAAATTCTTATACCCTGCTGATGGGACTGTCAAATGGTACAACCACTTGGAAAACAGTTTGGCAGTTTCTTAAAAAGTTAATCATACACCTATCATATGACCCGGCCATACCACTCAGAATAATTATGTGGAGTGAATGAAGCCATACAGAAAGGAGTACATACTGTATCATTCCATGTATATAAATTCTAGAAAACACAAACTAATGTATAGTGAGAAAACATATTAGTGATTACCTGGGGGAGCAGATGGAGAAGGGTAGGGAGGAAAGGTTACAAAGCGGTGTAAGTAAACTTTTGGGAGTGATGGATATGTTCATTATATTGAGTGTGTTGATGGTACATACATATGTTAAAACTTGTCAAATTGTACACTTTAAATACGTGCAATTTATTGTATTTCAATTATACCTAATAAAGCTATTTTTTCAAAAGTGCTATATGGTAAAGATCAGATTAAATGTGTGGCCTTCAATAAAATGTCTCACTTGTATAAAATTACTCAGGGAAAAAATGTGATTAAGATTATGGCCTTCTCCGTCCTTTTCCAGATTCCCTCACTATTAAATCAAGATAGACAGAAAAAGATACAGGATTTGCAAAGCACCAAAAAAACAAATGTGCCAGATCTGTTGACTATGTCCCAAAAAGAACTACGGGTATGGATGCTACATGCACTTGACTGCAATCATATATTACAAAGTCTAAGAAGTTTTTATTGTTTATTTTTATAGTGTACAATTGAGTGATTTTTAGCATATTCACAAAGTTGTACAACCAATACCACTATCTAATTCCACAACATTTTTATCACCCAAAAAAGAACCACCACACCAATTAGGAGTCACTTCCCATTCCCCTCTCCTCCTAGCCCCTAGAAACCACTAAACTACTTTTTGTCTTTATGGATTTGCTATTCTGGATATTTCATATAAGTGTAATCATACAATCTTAAACCCTTTGCATTTGACTTCTGTCACTCAGCATAATGTTTTTCAGGTTCATTCACGTTGTTGCATGAATCACTACTTCCTTTTTGTGGATAAATAATACTCCATTATATGGATACACCATATTTTGTTTACCCATTCAGCCATTGATAAGTGTAATACATTTTTAGGAGTCTTTTACCGCTAGAGAAGTCACAAGTCTGGACAAAACAAACAAAACAAAATAAAACAAACCTTTGACTATTTAAGACTTCAAGCCATCTGTGGACTTAGAGTATATACAATCTTTATTTGTCAATTAAATATTAAAAAATTAAACAATCCGTCTGTGGGTCCTCAATCTAAGGGCAGAAGAGAAAGCTATATAGACTCAAGGATGGCATATATGTTTTTCGATAACTGCTTTATGTATGGCAAGGAGCAAAATAAAAAAGGAAGAACCTCAAAAGGGGATATCTAGGGACCGTGGAAAACAGTAAACAATTGGGTTCCTCCCAGAGAGAAAATCAGGGCCTGATTCAAGATAGGGGCCTCCACTCATCTGCAGAGTGAAGATGGTTTGTCCACTAGGGTTTAATTAGGAAAGCAGAACCTCTGTAACCAATATGGAATTTGAAATTTAGGATAAGGATTAGACCTTATGCAATTGTGGGAGCTGGTGAGGAATTGTATAGAAACCTGTTGTCTCTGCATCTGGTGATGAGCCTGAGGTTACCATAGGTAGCAGGACCAGCAGTCAGAAAGAAAAGTTGAACATGAAGTGGGAGAGGGTAAGGACAAACTGGCAGCCACAAGGACAAACTGAAAGACACCCAATTACTCAGTATCTCCAGTTTCAGTGATGTGGTAACCTGCAGAAGTTGGCACCTTTTGTCAAGAAGCTGCATATGCATCTGGGTCAGAACTTTAAAAAGCTAAAGGGAGTCAGGAAAGAGCCACAGAATCTGTGGGCCCAGCTGCTGTCCTACACTGTCAACAAAGTGAGCCAGCACTTTATCAGCAGTGACATGCACCCCCTGTAGCACTGCCTGACACCTTACACTGACCTTCAGAGAATACTGGCTACTACTTCACCTTTACCTTCTAAGTTCTCATGTGGCCAATCATAAAGAAGAACCACACAGAAAAGAAAATTCAGGGAAACAGTTTTGGGTTAGCTAAGTTGACATACAAAGCCACCACATGTAGCCTAACTTAGTACAGACCCCAAAAGAGATGGCAATGCGGTACCCAGAAGTAGACTTATCCACAGACTTGAGTAACACAGCAAAGTAAATCAAGAAAGAATCAAAATAAAGACAATTCTCTTACCCATACCTGGCTACAGATATTCATCAGTTGTTCTTGGAGGAAAAAAGAGGAAATTAATGTAGGAAACCAAACAACTACAATGCCGTACACAAATTAAAGTGTAGTGGTTAAGAGCGCAGGTTTTGTAAAGTCAGAAATCCGTATACAAGCTGTGTGTTCTTACATGAGTTACTTATCTTTTTTGTGACTCATTTCTACATCGGGAAATGAGGATAATAAAACTTTCCTCATAGGGTCGTTGTGAAGATTAAATGAGTTAATAAAGAAAAAGCACTTAGAACTGTGTGTGGTGCATAAGTGCATATTAAATGTTAAGACTATAATTATTGTGTATAATTATGCTTTAACTTTATAATAAAGTATATTCATATGATTCTCAGTAAATTTCCAGGTTGTCTTCATGAAATTCTGGGTGAAATGCTCCCTCCATATATCATGGCAGATACATACCTGGAATGGAGGCCCCTGCCTGGTGGTTTTGGGCATGATTCTGGTGTCCAGAATGGGAGAAACACAGTCTGTAGTTTCTTTTGCAGACTGCTTCCCATTCAAAAAATTGTCTGATATAATATACATCTCACTAACATGAATGATTGTCACTTTTACATATTTATATTTATCATTGACACAGGACTTCTTACCTAGAAAAATGATATATTCACATTCTGTGAATAATCACAGAGAAAGAAAAAACTGTCTACTTAAATAAAAACCAAAACTCTTCTAAAATATGCCCTGTGTGTTCAGTGAAGCCTTCTTCTTGGGTAAATAAGGTCAAGGTATTCAAGCAAGTGTAATTGTGGTTTATCAGACTCAATTCTGGATCTGGTGATAATTTTTACTAGAATGTCTGTGTGTGTGTGTGTGTGTGTGTGTGTGTGTGTGTGTGTGTGTGTGTGTGTGTGTGTGTGTGTGTGTGTGTGTGTGTGTGTGTAAGAGACGCTGTTCTCAAAGCAGAGTTTGTATTTAGTAGATTTTCACAGCCAAATCAGCTAATTGTCTTTTGTTACTTTAAAGCATTCAGTACCTGTTTTGAAAGTATGCCTGAGGAGCCATGATTAGGCAAGACCAAACTGGTCAAGGAAGTTTATAATAGAACACCATCCTTTTTGTAACCTAGGTATGGCTGGACCTTTCCAATTTTTCTTATCATAAAGAAAAGAGGTCTTTATTGACATATAAAAATCATAGAGTTTCATTTGTTGAGTTTCATATCTGAGTTCATTCCAAGGTCTCTAAGGTAGTGGGTGGCACTCTTCTGTAGCACTTGATGGTCATGGATGATTCCATGTTATGGTTCACCGAAGGGTTAAATCAGCCCCCTTGTCTCTAGTGAGGCCCATAAGGAAAAAAGTTACCCAAGTTCCCTTCTCTCTCTGGCCACACTATTCAACTTAAACCAGATCAATGTGGATTTTTTAAACTGAAGGATCAGTGTGACAAAGATTTCTGCTTAATATTAGAACCCTGATTTTTAGCTAGGCACATTGCTTCCAAGAATAAAAGACTATATACTTTCTGGTCTCCCTTGTTGTAGAAATGTGATCAAGTTCTGGCCAATGGCATTTGGTGGAAGTGTGTATACAACTTTTGGGGAAGCTGTTTAAGGAAGCTTACTCAGTTGATGGGGGGATTTTTGCTTTCCTTCCATTTTCTTTCCTACCTGGAATACAGATATAATGGCTGGAGCTCTAGCATCCACCTTGAGACATGGGATGGCTTTAAGGAAAGAAAAAGCCACATGGTGAGAACTGCTGAGCAAAAAGTTAGGATGATCCTAAATTCCTGATGACTTTGTGAAGTTGTCATACCAATTGTAGACTGTATATTTGGAAGTTGTTTTGTGCTAGAGAATAAACCATCATGATTTCAGCCACTATATTCAGGTTTCTATTACTAGTTGCTGAATGCAATTCTTGATATAATCAGGAAGTCCTAGAAGGTTATTAGTAACATGCTCCTTTTACATCCTTGCTTAGGCTTTTGCCAGGATGGTATCCCCCATGGATCCTCCTTCAACTACAAATCTAGCTTTCCCAACTCAGATTGGTGACAACTGCCCAAATTCAAATGGCCATTGAATTCTCCCCAAATGATTGCCTCATTTTCTTCCACAGAAAGAATTTCACCCCTGGGTTCCTTCAAGCATGAAACAATGTCTTTGATTTCAGCAGTGAACCTGTTGCTAGTTCCAGTGCAGTCTCAGTTTTATGACTGAGGATGATTCTGGATCACCCATTTATAGTTTAGAGAACCCATCAGTGAAAACTGCAGACTCAGTGGCCCATTTAAGTATGCCACTGACTATATCAGTTTAGATCACCTGGAAAGCAGATGCCAATATGGAGTTAGATGTACAAAAGATTTATTGGGGTTAACACCTGTGAAGGATAGAGGGGAAGGAACGAAAACCCACAGATTTGCCAGATATAAGTGGTAGACTTGGCTTGAAAAGAGATGGGAAAATCCCATCTTGAGCTTGCTCCTCAAAGCTGAGGTATTGGTTCAAGGTGAATGGTGATTATAGTCAGATATTTAATGGAGAGATTCTGGAAATCAGAGAACCATAGAAATACTAATTTAAGCTCTCCATACTTCCCTGGTGGATGGCCAAAGTAAACACATGGGAGAGACCCAAAAGATATTGGGGAAAGTGAAAGCCAAGGGAAACATGACTACTGGCTGCCACTTTGAATGCATTCCCGAACCACACACAGTTCAATCAGCAAAGGGTGGAGGCCTTATAGTTTCAAACTCTTTCAACACAACCTCAGCCAAATTAATTGAATGACCACTATGCTTTTCAGACACGGGGCCAACCTAGGAAATTGGGCTGAAATGTAAAAAATAAGAATTAAAAATCTGAGCAGAGACATCAGTGGCTGCATACTGGGAGTGAGGTGAAATGGCAAGGGTTGTGGGTGGGTAAAGACAGATTCTGCAGTTTAAGTTTAGACAAGTTATTAAACACCAAACTAACCAACCAATCAGACAAAAAATCCTTCAGAAAAATAAAACAAGAATTAATACAATATATTCTATAAAATATTATTTGCAATGTCCAATTTTCAACCAGAAATTGCTAGACATACAAAGAAACTGGAAAGTGTAACCTAAAGTCAGGGGGAAAAGTAATGAATAGAAACTGACTCTGAGTGGATACAGATGTTAGATTTCGCACAGAACATCTTCAAAGCAGATATTATAAATTTGCTCAAGGAATTAAAGGAAACCATGTTTGATAAATTGAAAGAAAATATGTTAATAATAAGTTAACAAATAGGGAAATCTTAATAGAGAAGTAAAAAAGAACCAAATGAAAATTCTGGAGTTGAAAAGTACAATAACACATGAAAAATTTAATATAGCTGTTTCAAATGTCAGTTTGATCAATTTCTTTGAGCTGTGTCTTTTTTAGAAGTTGAAAAGGGTAAATTAGTCCATGACATACTGTTAGTCTCTTCCTACTGGAACAGAGACTATTCCTACAAGGCATAGAAAATAATTGTTTTCAAATGTTATTTGTTTCTGCCTTCTTTCTGAAAAGTTTCAACTAATTGTTGAAACCAACAATTCCATTGAGCTTTACACAAATACGAGTACAAGAAGAATAAGTTTTCCTGCAGTTGTTTTTGGGAGGTCATATTTTTACCGTAAGGTCATCACTGATAAAATAGTATATAATATTTTCAGATACTTGGTCATGGCAGGTAGTTGCTTCAAGGAAAGTGTACTGACTTACGTTTTTGAATCAAGTTCCTTCAGCTTTTTCAGCTGTGCTCAAATCCAAATAGTTCAGAGGGAGGGTCTGTGTTTCTCTGTGTTATTTGGGTTTCTATTTATTTCATCCTTTGCCATTTCAATCCCTTTAAGATCTCTTTTTAATGTCTCTTACGGTTTATTAAAAGTCTCATCTCTTCTAATCCTTCAATTTTCTCTTTTATGATTGTTCCCCTTAGTATTGATTACCAACCTTGAGAAAAGTGCTGTACTAGGCTTCCATTTAAGAATGCAAAATCTACATCATGGTAGAATTGTAGGGAACAAATGACATATAGGCATGCAAACTATATAGCCACAGCCTAGTTGACATCAATTTTATCAGCTTACACATGTATCTTCTCACTCCTTTTCTCATTGCTTCACCCACATGCTGTCTAAGCCCTGTATTTCATATTTCAATCCTTGATGAAAGTAAACTTTGCTGGTTTTGCAAATAAAAAATCTTTTCACTAAGAAGGCATAATCTTATGATGTAGTTCTGACACCGACCCAGTACTGAAGCCTGGGGTGTGGTCTTTTGCAGTATTCTCTCTTCTGACTCCTGAAATCACTTACTTGGATGTATTTGTGGCCAGACTAATCCCTTTACTAATGATTGTAGAAAACAACCAAAATACTACCCAATTATGTTACTCTATCCAGGTTCTCAAAAAGGAGGAGGCATAAAATCCCTTGCAAGTCATCTAGTCTTGGAAACAAAACTGGCTGTCAAATCAATGCAAATGTAGTCTGTTATAGACATAAGGAATAAACAGAATGTATTAATTCTAAGAAAATAGCAATAAATTCCTGTCTCAGATCATAGACAATTTCCAATATTCTGTTTCCTCCTCTTCCCACACACATCCACTACAAATGCTGCTGCTACCACTACCACACAAGCCAAAGAATCATTTTTCTAGCACTTAGGTGGAGAGTGAAAAATGGGATAAAGGATATTCCAAGTATGTCTTCTTCTTGGAGTACCTCTGTGATGCCCATCTCACTAACCACATCCATTTTACTGTTTGTGTTAAGACATACGGTAGTCATGGTTAGGAATAATATTTTTACATACTGTAATAATGAATGTGTAGTGAGTGGAGTTTTTGTTAAGTCCACACTATTATCAGTGTGGGAGGTAGGAAAGGAGGAAACACGTGTATTTGGATCTTCACTGAATACTCTGGAGAAGAATAAGAGCTGACAAAACCAAGAGAGCAAAATTATTCACTGGGGTACAAGGGAAACAATCAGTGTTACGTTAGAAGTTTCTTGTGATCAGAAGCAAGAATGAGGTGGGAAGTCTCTGGAGCCCAAAAGATTTTAAAAATAGAGTTATAGCTATGGCACCAAAACTTGAATATACAGGAAGACCAGATCCTGGGTTCTTAGAGGTCACATCAGGAGACTTACAGGGAGTGAGAAAAGGAAAGGGTCAAAGAGCCTTGCCAAGTTGCGTCATCCCATCTGAAGCTAGAGTGCACTTAGATTGGCAAAAGAGAAACTGGGACTCAGTTAAGCTCTCTTACATATTTTCTAGTATTCTTAGGACCATATATGTAGTGAATTTTATAATTTTGCCTTGGCATCCATTTTGAATACAAGTTGGACTTTCTCACACCAAAAACAGGGCTGAGTCATCCTTGACACAGTTCTCTGCCTCCTCCCAGTTTCTCAATGTGGTTGAGCCTTTAAATAACTGTCTCCTGGTGACCACCTCCCTCTGAGACAGCTAGATGCAGCCTACTTGACTGGTTCCGCTGACCCCACACCCACATGGGCTGTGCAGATGTGCCACAGTGACCACCTCTCAGGCACAGCATGACCTCCTGGAACTCGTTGTGCCTGCTTGCTCTAAGCCCACCAATTACAGCTCCCCAAGGGAAAGCTGTTTGGGTAACACCCTGGACCCCAATAAGGGCTTCACCCCACAAGTCCCCTGCTCTCTCTCTCTCTCTCTTGCTCCCCACCCGCTGGTTGAGCTTAGGTGTCCCAGACTGCTCCCCCCTTCCTGTTGGCCCTGTGAGGCATATTGCCCTCTTCTCTCTGGAATCGGTAAGTAACATAGGACTCCATGCTGAAGACTGGGGCATGGTCTTTTGGAGTAGTCTCTCTTCTGATTCCTGAAATCACTTACTTAGACGCATTTGTGGTCAGTTATTTCATGTGTTTTGTTGAGTTGCCTCCTCTGTGTCTCACCTGGCTGACAGTCCTGAACTTCTTTCCTAGTCAGGGCTCTCCTATAGAGTGGCTATCTTGGTAGAAATAGACTGAAAAATCTCAAGGGCATCTGCCAGTATTAACAAGTTTCCTGTGAGAGGGAAACTCAGTCATGGGTCAGACACTTAGGCATTAGGCCGTTCACCAGGATAAAGAAGCATCTGAAAAGGCACACTGTAAACATCCACAACCACCTCCCTTGAAGTCCCATCAGGGCAGGGCTAGAGTTTATAGGCACTCTCCAGAGGGAGACCAAAGGACCAAATTAGAGAAAAATCAAAACACAATAATTATGCTTTGGAATCTTGACTGTTTTACATTATTCAAATTGTCTTTTAAAAATGAGTTTTAAGTTATTAAAAGTATAAATAAATATTTCAAACTCCTTCACTCAGCTTATTGTGAAAGCACATGTATTTATTTGCTCTTCATTGGTGCATAGGGTAGGTATATTCAATTGTGGCAGTTTCCTTGTTTCTGAGGGCTTACAATTAGCCTACATTTTCCAATTTCCCTTGCAGTACATTGGGCCCATATCACTGAATGCCAGTGGAATGTGGGCAGAAGTGATACATGCCACTTTCAGGCCTGGAGAATGCCAAGGCCCAAAGAGAATGCTAAAGTCACCAAATGGGAGGAACCAAGGCCCCTGACTGACTGTGTGGAGCAAGGCCATCCACTCACCCTTAGTGGATTATGACATGGACAAGAAATAAACATTTATTGTGTTAAACAACACAAATTTGACGTGTCTTTGTTACAACAGTTAGACAACCAGTATCTTTCAGAGAAAATAACCCAGAAATTCCTGCTAATTATTACTATAAGCTTGCTTGTGAGAAATAAGATTCTGAAGGTGTATAGTAATTTGTAAGTTCAGATCAATTATTCTCCACTCTGTGTTGTATCACGATTACCTAGGAAGTGCCTTTAAAAGACATATGCCTCAAAAGACTAGCCCTGAGCTAGTGAATCGGAACCATAGGCAGTTAACATTTTAAAAACTTCCTTGTGCTTTACACATGCCCTTGTCTAAGAAAAACTATTCTAAGACAATCCAATTTTTTGTCCTCATTTTCCTGCTGCAGGTTTTCTGTGGATTTCTAAATATTTTTATTTATCTACCATGTACTACCAGAGGGAGAGCAGGACTGGAATATTTGAAGTACAATGAGTATAATACTGTGCTTCCATCTCAATGGTGCAAATGCCTTAATAACAGGATGTTTTAATACTAGTTTTGGCTAAGGGTTCTTCTTCCCTGGAAAGAGCTGGGAAGGATGCTGTGCTCTCTTCGTTTCTTTCTGTGCAGATAATCCAAATTTTATTATTAGATCAAGCTAGATTGTCAGAACTCGTTGTTTTGGGTCCATACATTTTACTGAATTTTAAAGTATATTTTGTTTGTATTTTAAAAATTAACATGTAATAAAATTGACCTTTTTTGGGTGTACAGTTCTACATTTCTATAAAGTTTACACATTTATAGTTTAATGCAATGCCACCAAAATCAGCATACAGAACAGTTCCATTATTCCAAAATACTGCCTCATACTTTCCCTTTGAAGTCACACCCTCTTCTCACACTTAACCCCTCGCAACCACTGATCTGTTCCCTATCATTACAGTTTTATGTTTTTGACGTTATAGAAATGAAATTATACAGTGGATAACCTGCTGAGACTGGTTTCTTTCACTCAGCATAATGCTTCTGAGATTCATTCAAGCTGCTGCATATATTAGCAATTTATTTCTTTTTAATGCTGAACAGTATTCAATTATATGGACCTAATACAGTTTGCTTTCTATTCATCATTGAAGTATATATGGGTTGTTTCCAGGCATTAGATATCGTGAATAGAGCTGCTATAACACATATGCGTACACGTTTTTGTGTGAACCTGTTTTCTTTTCTCTAGGGCAAGGGTTTTTAACGTCAGCGTCCTTAACACTTTGCAATGGAGAATTCTTTTGTTGTGGGGGCTGTCCTGTGCATTGCAGGATGTATAGCAGCATCTCTGGCCTCCACCCACTACCTGTCAGTAGCATTCTCCTCACCCCCCCCCCCACCGAGTTGTGGCAACCAAAAATGTTTCCAGATATTGCCAAATGTTCCCTGGAGTGGAGAGTGGGAAAAATCCCCTTGGTTGAGAACTACTGCCTTATGGCAACAAAAGCATCTAGTTACTTTAGTGTGAGCCTGCCAATAACAAATATCAGCTTTTGTCTTAAAATGTCTCTACCTACATTTCGGAAACAAAATTTTTTCTGGATATAGAATTCTAATTTGGCAGTTGTTTTCTTTCAGCACATTAAAAAAAATCATTACATTACCTTTTGGCTTCATTGTTTTGGTTAAGAAGTCAGTTTTTGTTAAGTCTTAAAAGTGTTCAAGCTAATATACATTTTTTTGGGACTGCTTTTAATATTCTTATCTTTGGTGGTGGTGTGGTCACCTCACGAGATGGATTCCTCACCCCCACAAGATTTACTTCTGATATCAAGATTGGTGATACCACATACACACCCCAGAATGTATAAAAAGATTTATTACACACATAATGAGGCTTACTGGCAAGATCAGGGAAGGTTTCCCAAGGTGGTCTGAAAATGGCTTGAGAATATAGAGAAAGAAGTTGGCTTGTGATTTTTATGGTGCTTAGGGGGTGGGTCTGGGATAAAGCTTCGCATGTGCAGGCTGAGGTTTGTGTGGTTTGAACTTCCAGCTGGTGCCGAAGGAGGGAGCACTTGGGCTCTCTTATCAGCTTGCCCTGATGTGGGGCAGAAGAGATGGAGGGAGGAGTGGGCTTCAAAGTTGTCAACAAACATAAAAAATGGAGTCATACCTTGTATTACAGGTGCTAAATTTTATTATGAATTGAACTGGTGTGGTTTTATATTTTTCTTGCTTGCAGTTTGTAGTGCTTCTCGAATCTTTGGATTGATCTCTTTTATTTTGAAAACTTTGCTGAAATTATTTCTTCAAACATTGCTTCTGTTCCATTCTCTCTTCTCTGCTTGGGATTCTAACTACACATATATTTGACCTTGTTATAATACTACAAATGTCTCAACACTCAAGCATTTTCTGTATTTTGCATAAAATGATGAGTGTTCCTTTGTACTACAGTCTGAATATTTTCTTCTGGACTATCTGTTTACTAATCCTTTCTATAAGATCTATTAGTAAAACCAAACATTGATGTCTTAAATTCATTGCTTGTATTTAGTTCTAGACTTTACATTTGGTTCTTTTTTATAGCTTCCATTTTTCCACTAAAGTCCTCACTCTTTTTTATTTATTCCTTAAAAATATTAAACTTTAGAAACAACTAATACTTCTTGGTGGCAAACAGCCCCATGTGCCAAGCACATGTATTTGGGCTTCCTTCCTCTCTCAAATTTTGGCTCCATAATTTTTTTCTGTCTTGCTAGCACTGTCATACTTTAAAACACTTTTGTCCTACTTTTCTGTCTGTTCCCAGTGGTAGGGTGGTATGAGATAGTCACTTATTAGGAATTATCAGACAACTAGAGACTTGCTTTTAAATACATATGATCACATTTTACAAGATAACTGTCCCAGTTTGTAAAAAGTCAATGTCATGACAACAAATACGGGGAGGGAACTCTTCTAGATTAAAAGAAACTTAAGAGACATAACAATCTAATACAATGCGTGAACCTTGATTAATTCCCAGTCTAAATAAGCCAGCTTGTAAAAGACATTTTGAGAAAAAGGGAAACTTGAATGTGAGATTAAGTAGTAGCCAATACTAGAAAATTGTTGTTAACTTTGTTAGACAAGATACTAGCCCTGTGGTAATGTACAAAAATACACAAAACGTCAGTTTTAGAACTGCATCCTGATGTATTTAGGGTTGGAATGTCAGGATGTCTGGCTAAAACATGAAGCAAACATAGCAAAGTGTAAATGCCTTAAATCTATGCGATGGGTTCATGGGTGTTTATTACATTAATCTTACTGGTCTGTATATTTGAAATATTTCATAATAAAAAAGTTTTTAAAAACCACAAAAGATTAATTTTAATAAATGGATTTTGTATTTAGAATAAATTTTCTAGCTTTAATTTCTAAAATTTCATATTATCTAGTAATTACTGAGAAATCAACTTATAGATCAATCTGATAAAATTTTGTCAAATTGGTTTAAACTTTTATATAATTTTCATAATTCTTACTCTGTAGTAAATTAGATAATTATAATAAAAGAGTCAATATAAACCTGAGAGCAAGTTGGAAAATATTTTACCTATAAATAGTAAATCAAATTTTCCTATGCATAGTATTTTAATGATTTTTAAGTAACTATAGACTAAAGACATTAGAAAACTTTTCTGTTGCAATAGCCTTTGCACCCACAAGGAAAATTCTGTAAAAATTTTAAAAGTAGTGTACTATTTTTTCTTACAGGCATAACTTGTTTTATTGTGCTTCATTTTATTGCACTTTGCAGATACTGTGCTTCTTACAAATTGCAGGTTTGTGGCAACCCTGAGCCAAGCAACTCTATTGGTGCCATTCTTCCAACACCATGTGCTCACTTTGTATCTTTGTGTCACATTTTGGCAATTCTTGCAATATTTCAAACTTTATTATTATATTTGTTATGGTGATCTGTGATGGCTGATCTTTGATGTTACTATTGTAATTTTGGGGAGCTGCACAGGTAGCGTTCATGTAAGACAGCAAACTCAACTGATAAATGTTGCATGCGTGTGTTCTGACTGTTTCATCGACTGGCTGTTTCCCCATCTCCCTCTTCTTGGGCCTATTTCCTGACACAATATCGAAATTAGGCTAATTAATAACCCTACCATAACTTCTTGTTTTTTAAATTTATTTTTATTTATTTTAACTTCTCAATATACATTGTAGTTGATTTTCGTGTCTCTTTACCCATTCCTCTTCCCCCCTGCTCCCCTCCCCCACATTACATTGTGTCTGTTCACTTTTCTTAAGCTCAAGGAATTGTGGTTGTTGTGTCTTCTTCCCCTGCCCCACCCTTTATTTGTTTGTATATTTATTTATTTATTTTTAGCTCTCACAAATAAGTGAGAACATGTGGTATTTCTCTTTCTGTGCCTGACTTGTTTCAAAAAAAAGTAGTGCACTACTATTTTGACAAGTTCTGAACAAATTATTTGGACAGACTGCTTCTGAGAAACCTCAAAAGGTTTTCCAGAATATCAAAATTGTTCATTTTGGAACAGAGTTCTACCACTGAACCAGATAAGATTTTTCTTAAGTAAAAATAAAAGGTAATTTATTGTCATTTATACATTCCTTTAAGTTAGATATAGCTCTCTAGTCTACTGCTACTTAAGACATCTCATCTATTGTAATATACATATTACACATACCAGATGAAAATGGAAGTGGAACTATTTGAGAATGCAGCTTATCTTATTCTACAGATAAGTTTCCCTGCTGTAATTTTAGTAAATAATTTCAAGGTTAGGATAATATTTCCTTATGTTTTCAGTGATTAGTATTGTAGAGTAATACTATGAAAAAGTAGTCATCTTTCCCAATTGTTTGAGAGAATGTTTATCAAAACATCTGTTAGTCTGTAGTCCCGTAACTTTATTGTAGTTTCTTCTAGCAGAGACATCTTACTTCACTGTATTCAATGCAGTTACACTGCCTCATTCTCCCAACTCCCCACACTCCCACGAAGGCTTAGTATTTAACTGTATGCAACAACAAAAAATTACCTTAGTAGAATGATCACTTTTCTAGGTAATTCTTTAACTCTCATTTCCTGCTTAAAATCTAAAATCAAATTAGGGAAGATTACAACTGAGATAAATCCAGGGCCCAATTACTTCAACATGTTTTCATTGTAAACTAATTTCTCCTGCCAAAATAATGTACCTTGTTTAAAACAGAGGTCACAACTTGGCTCCGTGTGGGCCAAATTTGACCATAAGTTTACACACATACACACACACACACACACACACAGACATCATAAGCACCCACAAATGAGCTGTCCATATGAAAAACCCAGATTTCCAGCTTCTTTTTAAAACAGCCGAGGGTATGGTAATCTGAGCCCAGTACTGGGAAACACAAATTATCAGCTAGAACAGAGTGGCAGCAGCTCCAGTATGCTTACCTGCCTAGCCTTTGAAGATAATTTGGTTACACAATCCCTGATTTAAATGCATTTTGTATTCAATTCAATAAAATATCCCCTTCGTTCCTGAGATGAAGATTTTTCAACCTTTTGCTTTGTCTCCCCTTTTTACTTATCTATTTTTCATTCTTACACGGTAAAAAAAAAAAAAAAAAAAGTAAAGGGCATTTTAAACTTGTCTAAAATGATGTTCTAAGCTTTTAAAAGAACTACTATCATATGAAAAATCTTTAAGCCATGTGCCCTGGACAAAAAAAAAAAGTATGAAAATATTTTCAATTTTGGTAGCCTCACAAAATGAAAGTGGGCAGAAAAAGCTCTTAATTGAAGTTGAGCATAATAAAGAAATCAGTCTGGCTCTGTCCCAAAATAATTACTCTGAATCTTGTCTCTAGTTCTATTGCCATTTGGGTCTGCTATGGGTAGAGGTCTGTGACAATAACTTGGGCTTTATTCCTGTTGCCAGTCCTGATGATTATAAAACTAGTTGGCCAAATTTTCCCCTTATGGATGCTTCAGATGGTGTTCACTCCTTCTGTTAGAAGAGATAGAGCCTCTTCTGCTCATGGAAAGACTTACTTTCATTTCCCTCTATGGATTTATAATAGCCTATGGGTAGTAGAACTGTACTGCAATGAACCATATGGTAAATACTTTAAAGAACTGAGTTTCTTAACGTATGTGTGTACAAAATTTCTAAGAAACAAATCCTTGTCTAAACTTTGTAACTGTAAATGTGATCATTTTCTTGGTAACCATTTAGCATTTACTACTTGCCCACTGTGTCTGGGGTCCCAAAAAAGATAACCCTGCCACACAATTCCTGCTTTGCCATAACTGGGGATACATTAAATGGAAGTTTCAACATCACAAAGTGTCTCCACTGGAGACATATCATTCAATTAGGAAGCGTCTCTACATTTTAGGAAAGTAATAGTAAGAATTTAAGAGATTAGAACACTAAACAACTGAGGTTATTGTTTGTATGATCTGTTATGGGTTAAATTGTGCCCCCCCCCCCAAAAAAAAGGTATGTTGAAATCATAATCCCAGTAACTCAGAATGTGATCTTATTTGGAAATAGGGTCTTTACAGAGGTAATCAAGTTAAAATGGGGTAATTAGGATGGGTTCTAATCCAATAACTGATGTCCTTATAAAAAAGAAATTTGGATACAGACATAGATATACACAGAAGGAAGATGATGTGGAGACACAAGAGGACAATGCCATGTGAAGACAAAGGGTGGAGTGATGTATTTACAAGCCAAGGAAGGCCTGAGACTACCAGAAGTTAGGAGAGAGGCTTGGAACAGATCCTTCCCTGGTGCCTTCAGAGGGAACAGCATGGCTTTGCCATCACCTTGATTTTGGATTTCTGGTCTCCAGAATCGTGAGACAACACATATCTGTTGTTTTAAGCCACTAGATTTGTGGTACTTTGTTAAGGTGGTCTTGAGAAATTAATACAAACACCTTTCCAGAACTGTACATTTTCTTCTTCATATATAGGACAGTATTTGTGACTACCAATTTTTCTTTTATCTTTAATGTTTTGACATGGATTTTCATGTTCTTTTATAAGACTTAAAAAATCCTATCACTACTGACATTTAAAAAATTAATATCCATTTAGCATTTTGATCCATAATATATCTTAACAATGTCAGTGTCTCCATAATGTTCAAGTCAATGGATTCTATTTTCAGGTCCCATTAAGGTCAACAAGAAAGTTTAAAGCAACATCAGTAGAGCGGTAAGGGGAATTACTGGAAGAGATAACAAAGATGAAGAATTTAAAGATTGAAAGAAATCATTTTTTTGTAAAGCTATAAGGTTACTGGTAAATGCAACTCCTTTTATTTTTAAAAGTAGTATAATTTGATCATTATATTCAATTCTATCAATATTGTTTTTTATAAAAAAAAAATTCTCAGATATGTTAGCTGTTTTGTTTGTTTGTTTTAAGTTTAGTGTCCACTAATCTCCATTCCATCCAATGAAACTCAGGTTTTTAAATTGCCCTAATATCTCCAATTGATAATCAGAGCCATACACTATTTTCTTCATTTTACTCCCATGTTACTGTGACTTTCTGTTTTCTTAGTTTCTGGCATTACATCTGGCACATAAGAAGTACTCAGTATTTCTTCAAAGCAAAAGCTAGATACAAAACCAAATTTGGAAAAAGAAATATAATACAAGCATTCACAGTTGAAAGGCAGATGGCTGGTATGTTTTTATAATGGTTTTTACAAAAGTATTTACCGTCTTACCATTAAAATTCACTCTTGTTGTTGATGATTCTCAACAATCCACCTTATAAAAGGTATAAATTGCTCTGAGACTTCTGACAAAGCAGGGATACTTTATCAGTTTGGTGAGGCTTGTCACATGTCCACCTCTTCCAAGTTTTATACTTAACTTCCTTTCTTTGGAACTAAGCAATTAGGTTAAAAGCTATTTGATTTATTTGGTCTCTAAGCTGTCCCTTTCTCCTTTTGAATGACTGTCCAAATGACCAGTATGATGGATAGGCAATAGGACAGACTTCATGATCCTTGCCTCCTGGTATTCATGCCCTTGTGTCACCCCTCCCCTTCAGTGTAGGTGGGACCTGTGACTTGCTTCTAACCACTAGAATATGACAAAGATGGTGGGATGCTACTCCATGACTATGTTTCTTAAAACCGTGACCTCTGTCTTGCTAGCAGACTCTACTGACTCTCTCCCTTGCTGGCTCTGATGAAGGAAAGCCACCATAGAGAGAAGCCCTTCTCCATAATACAACCGATATTAGTTTTTATTGCTGTATAATAAGTTACCATAAATTTAATGGATTAAAACTACATATATTTATTATCTCCGAGTTTTCATGGGTCAGGAGTTTGGGCACTGCTCAATAGGGTCCTCTGCTCAGGGTCTCACAAGGCTGCAATCAAGGTATCAGCCAGGGCTGTAGTCTAATTTGAGGACCTGTTTCCTCTTCCAGGCTCACTGGTTGTTGGCAGGATTCAGTTCCTTGCACTTGTAGGACTGAGGCTTTTAGATCCTAGAGGCTGTGCACTACTCCCTAGCATATGGCCATCTCCATAAATATGCAGTTAGCTTCTTCAAGGCCAAAAGGAGGGTATCTGTGCTGCTTTGAATCTCTCTGACTTCTTCCATGTAGAACCTCTAGAACCTCTTTGAAAGGGCTCATCTGATTAGGTCGGGGCCACCTAGGGTTATCTCCTTTTGGCTTAACTTAAAGTCAACTGACTAGGAATTTTAATTATATCTTTAAAATTTTTCATCCTTTCCATATCATGTAACCTAAGCAAGGGAGTGACCATCATATTCACTGGTCACCCACAGTCAAGGGGAAGGGATTATTCAGTGCATGTGGCACCAGCAGGTGGGAACCTTGGGGGCTATCTTAGAATTCTGCCACCACAAATGCTATGTCTTAATACCATTTGTGAGCTTTACTTCCACGTGGCTCCTGTAGTTTATATTTTGGTAAAGTATTTTTGCAATATTGTACTAGTACTGAAGGTGCAATAGCCAAAATTTTCTATTGTATTTACCTTTAATTAAAATAGAATTCTACTAAATGTAATATTGACATATAAGACTATTTTGTAAGATTTCAAGATCACATCTACTCTGGAATAACATCCTCGCAACCCTTGTGCATGAAATGTAAAGATGGAGTTTCTTTTTTCTTTGGGGAAACAGTCACTGTGATCGAAGAAGAAAATGTTTTATTCACAAGCTAGAATGGGGAAAATGAAGGCCGTTTGCTGCATTGAATAAGCAGGACCTGTGAGCATTGGAAAGAAATTTTTCTCTCAGAGTAGACTTAACAGTTTATGCCTCCTATTGCTGTGGCAGAGCACTGTGTGACTGAGCCAGCTGAAATGAGCAAGGCTGCCTGTGTTCAGTTCTCCTATGGTGGCAATCTGTGGCATGGTCAAACACTCCAGATCACACCACATAATCTGCAATGTTTTCATGCCAAATAACCTCCATAAAGAAAGAATTGGGAAGCAAAGAAACTCTAACACTCAGTTTCTCTACAAAGATGTATTGTTTTCACAGTTGCCTGGATATTTTCCTTACTCGGGGATAAATCCATTTTCCATCCTTCAATACTTTAAAATTAGATTTTTTTGCTCTCACTTTGTGAATTGACAACTCCAAGTACCTCCAAATTTTACTCATACTAATCCATTTTAACAGAGCCGACCAGATATAGTTTATTAAAATGTTCATTATAAACAATTCTGCCTTTTTAAAAAAATTGCAAATACATTAAAAACTGTTACAGTGTCATGAGATTGTAAATATGGCCTTTGAAATTATAAAGTAAAATTGTTCAGTAAAAACTATGAAATATCTTAATTTAATTTTCACTTATAAAAATATATTTTTTTTTGCAACACTGAACAGTTAAGGCCACAACACTTGGAGGAGAGTTTGAGATACACATATTGTCAAACTGCTTGTTAAAAATATTAGCATAAATAAATATCAAAACTGGTCATAATGCTCAAACCAAATAAGACATATTAACTCACATCTTTAAAAGTCTGTTATCAGAAACATCCCTTCAGAAGTCATAAAGTTTTTCAAGCATAAATTACTTAAGAACAATTGCTTGGTGACCATGAAAACATAAATATATATTTATAGTATCATACAAGATTTTGACCTTCTCTGTGTATTTGGTGGTGAAGCATCCTGATGAGTTTGCCCCATATGGTTCTTGCTGGCACTTTCCTTTTTGCTTTTAAAGGCCATTTGACCTCCTATTGGTTTTATTTCTGGGAGAGGTTCACTTTTCTGACCTGTCAATGACATCCTTTTAAAGAGAAAAATCTAGGAAAAAAAACACACACACGAACAAATATAGCTCATATCAGTAAGTGAAACCTTCACTTAATAGTATTTAGGGGGTATCGTTTTCAACAAGTATGAATATGATTCCATCAGATCTTTATGGGGCACCACATGTACAATGGTACATTCGTAGTATCCATCATTTTCCTTTTACCAAAATGCAGTTATGATTCCACCCTACAACAAGACTTTTCAGGGTCTAACTTTCAATATGATCAACATCTTGGTAATACATTATCATTTTTCTTCAAAGAACAAATTTAGTATTTTACTTTGTTAAGGTGTAAGAGAAAATAAAAAGAGAAAACTGGGATATTACTTATCATAACTTTTAAATGTAACCAGGATGGGTTATTTTCAGGACATGTCTGCAATGCCCAGCATATGGGCAGCTACAGAGAACTTCTATTGTAATATTCTGGAGGAGGAAGAAATACCTCCCTATTCCTGTAGATCAGAACTTCTGGCAAAATGTTAGTGCTGCCAAACAATGGCTGTGTGAGTCCAATGGGTCTGAGTGAGCAGTTGAATATACGGAGCTGCTGCTCAGGGGAGGCCAGGGCTACAGATATGCAGAATACAGATAATAGCTGAAGAGATGAAAGTAGCTCTCGTAACCTGGGGATTCCAGGCAGGCGGAAAAAAAATAAGAGAGAGGGAGGAAGAGCAAAGAGTGCGAGACAGGCAGAGGAAAATGAGCCAGCACTGAGGACTAAGGTTTGTAGAAGCAAAATTGGGAAAATGAGGCAGCTCAGAAGCCATGTGAGGAAAATATATCAAGAAGGGAGTGGCCAAAAGGGCCACATGCAGGAGAGATCAAGTAAGATGATAAGTAAAAAGTTTCATTTGATTCAGGCCCTTTGAGGATTAGCCAGAGAGAAAATAGAGGATTCGTAAACAGAGGATCCTTAAAGAGTGACAACCAAAATAATGGTTTTGAGATGTCAGAAATGAAAGACAGGAAACAAAAACCAGGTGAGGACTTGGCTTTTTCAGATATCAAAATGGTGCTAATAATAATAGCTCACATTTAGCCTTAAAGAATGGAAGAACTACATTAAAAAGTTGTAACCAAAAAAGTCAGTCTAGAAAAAGAGCCTATGGATTCAAATGGAGGAATTCCTTTTCCTGCTACGACAGAGGAAAACACATCTTGAAATATTCTGCCACTACAAAATACTAAGAAATGCTGCATAAATATAAAAAATATAATTTTATAATGTGCAGGTAATCTCACAAAAAATTAAGAAAAATCCAAAACATGGGCCAAAAAATGAAAAAGGGGCAGGAAGCCTCCAAGGTGAGTGAGTACTAAAATGGCATTTGTTGAACTCATAACTTAGACCCTTGGGTTTTAACAGATTTGATCTAACAGAACGTGAGTAATTGGAACTGAGACCCCTACATAATGTGGGAACCTTTTAAGGACTATGCCTTTAATGTAAATCTACCTACAAACATTGGAAAATAACAAAATAATATGCTTCTTTCGGCCCAGCATTTGAGTGAAGGAGAAAAACGTTTTGCTAATGTGAGTTTGGGGTTCATATTTACACTACTGGTGTGGGTGGGCAACCCTTAACTGAGAAATTAACTTAAAGTGGTCCTTTAGCTATGTCAGAGTTAACAGAGGCTAATACAAATTATCTATAAATGGATTCACTCTAATCTAGGCCTTATAGGATTTCTACAAAAAAGTCCTGGCTGAACATGAACTCACAATCGAAATTTCAAAACACATAGGGAAACAAGTTACCATTAGCAAGTCAGCCAAAGCAACACACAGATTTAGATTTCTAAGGACATCTGACATTGGAAATAGTAAATACAAACTATAAAATAAGCATGCTTAAATTGTTTAAAAGACTATAATAAAAAACATGAACACAAAGCAAAATACTAATTTTTAAAAGACCACATTGATTTGAAAAGGAACCAAAATAGAACTTCACTTAAAAATGTAAAAAATACAATCACTGAAATTAAAACTCAACAGGTAGATTAAATAGCAGAGTACACTCAGCTGAAGAGATACTATGAAATTGACAAAAGCCCTATAATTACCCAGAATATCATTTAGACATGGAAAATATAAAAATGATATTAAAAGACATGGACATTAGAATGAAAAGTTTTATATCAGGGTTCAAAAGGAGAGAGAAAATATTCAAATATATAATGAGAATTTTTAAAAATATGAGTGACATGAACTCTCAGATTTAAGAGTCAAAATATATTCTAAAGTTAAAATTTAATAAATTCACCTAGGCATCTCATAGTGAACTGGAACACATCAAAAACAATCTAAAAAGCGGCCAGAAAGAAATGACAGGTTATATACAAAGTTATCAGCAATTATACTAAAGCAAAATTCTTAACAGCAACAGTGGGAACAAATACCAAGAGAAAATAACTGTCAACCAGCCATACTATAATTCCAGAACTATGGTAAAATAAAGATACTTTCAAATGAGTGGAAACTGAAAGTGTTAACTACCAAAAGGCACCTCTGACAGGAAATCCCAAAGAATTTCTTCAGGAAGAAGAAGGATACCAGAAAAACATCTGAGATGTAAAAAGAAACGGTGAATAAAGAAAGTGGTATAAAAAGTAGTAACAACATATGATTTTTGAAGTTAAAAATTGAAACACTGGGTATAATAACTTGTAAAACGGGAAAGAAATAGTGATAGGAGAGAAAACTCTTCTAAAATCCTGGTATGATTTGAGAAAAAGGTAAGAATATTGATTAGCTTTAGATTTTAGATATGCATGTTAAAAATTCCGAAGGCAAAATCCAGCTATATGGCCATTTGCAACAGACACATCTAAAACACAAGTAAAACTGAAAGGAAGGGGGAAAGATCTATCAGGCAAATGCTAACCAAAGGAAAGCTGTTCTATTAAAAATGTAAAACATTTTAACATGAAATTCTTCATATTTTGAGGCCATAAAAACTCATATTAAGGGAGCTAAATTATGTGGATCACCATATGAAAAGTAGAAGGAGCAGTTCAATACTTTGGTCTTAACACGAAAATGAAAAGTTCAGTTCACTTACCTTCTTTGGTTTTTTTATGTCTTTATTTCGTGTCAATTCATTACCTTCCAGGACTTCTGAAAAACTGCTCCTTGCATGATCATGCATGTTTCCTAAAATTGGATACATTTAGAAATATTGATTCTAACTAATGAGAAAAAGAAAAAGACCTGATGCTTTC
This sequence comes from Cynocephalus volans, assembly GCF_027409185.1. Lineage (NCBI taxonomy): Eukaryota > Metazoa > Chordata > Mammalia > Dermoptera > Cynocephalidae > Cynocephalus > Cynocephalus volans. Next base: position 54,066,856 of record NC_084478.1, read on the forward strand.
AGTTAAACTCTATCACCCTGAGTTGTGAGGTAATATGAAAAGAGCTCAGTACTGGAGTAGTGGATAATGTCTGCACTGCATATTTCCTGAAAAGTTGAGTTAAGGTGAATAGCTCAGAATAACCTGACCAATATTATAAATGTTTAGATGACCAGTGTCCAAATATAGCTACAAAGGTAAAAGTAAATGTAAGAGAAGAATTCTGTAAAATATAAATTACTTTATTTTTCTTTTTTTAATCAACCTAGATATAATTAAATTCTTTATACTCAAATAGACATGTTACTTTTTGGTGCTTCAAATTAATCCACATGTTATATAGTTGAGTTATAATCTTTTAAGTATACTTATAAAACATATGAACTATTTTAATTTTATATAATCAACTACTTAAAAACTTATATTTAATTTCTTTTTAACACTTTAGGCTATATGCTAAGAATACTTAGAGATGATAAATATCTTAACACTTTGCCTAAAATATTCTAAAACTTAGTACTCTTTCTGCAGACGTTAGAAGGATAAAAGGATTAAGGAAACTATTCCTTCTTCTGCTTAGGTTTAGATCAGATATTCAGTATTACAAATAGTTGCTTTTCATGAGAACACAGTAGAAAGCATATTGCCATGTGATGCTGTGGGAAAACAATGAAGGAGTTGTATAGCAAAAACACAGATGATCTGGGTCTAGAAAATGTAGGACTCAGGGCAATCATAGTCTCCTCTATTCCATGGCTCCTGTTCTCTGACACCAACAACCAGGCTTGGGAAAGAACTTCTCTTCGATGTCCATGGTAAGACCAGAGATTCAGGTCTGGGCTCTTGTGAAAATAGCTGCATGGCTGCTGTGGCTCTTGGCTAGCCCAGGAATCCTAACTTGGACAATGAGGTCCAGCAGTGCTCATCAGTCTGACTCAAAGAAGTCTAAAGCCTGACTCAATAATACTGGGTGAGTAGAGGGAAAAAAAGGCAGTAATAAGGCTATCCTAATTCCCTTAATACTGACACTTGAGCAGCCAGGACTAATGTATGTGTATATGAAGAAACTGTGGTGGTTATAAATATGAACAAATAAACTCATGTGACATTTCATAGCTTATTATGAGGGTCATGTGACAGTAAAAAGTATAAAGTGGAATATATATGTATAAGCTTATAATTAACCCAAATAGCATACATGTGCATTTATATGTATGTACATATGTATGCATATTATATATCCACCCTTTTAAAAAACATGCTTTTGAAGTCAAACACACTCATACCTTTTGGATTTTCATTATATTCACAAATGGCCCATTCTTCTAGGTTGGCTTTTCCTCCCTATAAACAATAAAGAAATAATATAACAAAAGACATACTTGTGCTATGCTAAAAAACTTGGTCTTGATTTTTAAGCAGGGTTACAAGGTCTGCCTCTAGCTAATTACATAAACATGTGACAATTACTTCATTTTGCTGGGCTCTCGTAAAATGAGGCGCCTTAGATGCTAATTTCTAATGCCCTTCTAGCTTAAAATCGTATGATTAAATAAAATTGACTCAAGAATTCTCCTCAAAGAAGATTCAGGAATACTAATTGGTATATGATTTCTGTTTAATGAGTTCTATGTTAAAGAATTTTAGGGACCTCCTAACCTGAACTCATAAATGTTCCCTATAAACAGAATTGTTCTTTTCCTCTGAAAGAAAACATTAACTACTAGGACATTTTTTTCCTCAGTGATAGGAAGGAGTCTTGGAAAAAGAAGGAACGGAGGAAGAGAAAAACCTCCATAGCACAATATCATTTTGTAAATTAAAAATACATGCACACAAATCAATACATATTTTACAAGCACACATTCAAATAAAAGGACAAATAGGTTTCAGTGGCTGTCTATGTTAGGGAAAAAGAGGACAGGAACAGGGCTAAAAGGGAATAAGTTTAAATAATAGAGAAGAGCCTTGCATAGACCAATGATGAGAGTATTTCATCAACTAGAAGGCATGACTAACTCGGTGTTCTGCATGAGAGGTCCAAAAAACAAAAACAAAAATAAATCAGTACAATGTCTTTCAGTTTGGGTTTCAGAATCCCACACCTCTGAAATTAATCCAGAGTAGTGTTAGCAAACAAATGATTTCAAACCTACCAACTGTCTCCTAGCAGGGTCGCTCTCAGGCAAAACTGCCAAATAGAAGAGATTATGTTTTTGGTATCCCTAGCTCCTCTTTTAGGATGATTTTTGCTTCCTCAGTGATACTTCCTTCTATTCCTCCTGTACATACTTAGTCTGCATCTGTAAAGAACTGATCACAACCTCAAATACTGCTGTGACCAACTTCATTTGTCCATACACATGTAAATATACCCATATATGCATACACATCCACATCCCATTTCTGCCACCAGTGCCAGGGCTCCTAATTTTGTATTTCCAGCATGTCAAGGACCAGGTCCAAAAGTCCTCGGTTAATTTCTTAACAGTGTATTATTCTGGTCCATACCAGTCAACTTCTACTCATATATGGAAGAGGATGCTACCAAGCAATGTAGAAAGTGTGCTAGAGACAAAGTTTGCAGGATTCTTAAATTAACCAAAGACTTTCCTACGGCACATGAGTGAAGTAATTAATAGAAGTATTTCTGCTCCCAAAGGAAGTTAGAATCTGTCCTCTTCAGGCACCAGGGGACCCATATGCTTTCTTTTAGGCAAGATCTCAGGATTTAAGCACCTATCATCCCACCTTTTTAATGGTTGTAGCTGAGTTGTCCTTGTTTCTTTCTGCCTCTTCTGTTTCACTGTGGTCATCTGAAAGAACATTTTCATTATCATCCACAGCTTTCTCCTCGTCTTCCAGATTTTCAGAATTAAATTCCTTATCCACACTTTCTGTTTCTAGTTCATTTTCTGAAAATTCATCATTCTGTAACAAAATTAATCATCAGAAGAGAGTAAGACTTTTTTTAAAATAGAGATTTGATATTGCTCTCATAAATAATTTATACCATGTCAAATAATATAGAGAATATTAATTCAAATACTAAAGTGGAAGAAATAAAACACTGCATAATCCATGCTGAATATCAAGTTACTATATTATGAAGGATTTTATCCATGATGCTCCATTTCAAGAACTAGGATTCCCCAAATTCTGCTAACACCTATGGCCAGGTAAAAGTGAAGGAAAAAAAAAGTTAAATATGCTTTCTTGGCTTTCTCAAAAGAACTCTTTTAAACTTGAGAGAAGTTAAAAAGCTTTCTATCTTCTGTAGCATCGATACATAATCATATCTCTATATTACGTTCATTTTCAAAAACAGAAATACAACTCTCATGATTTACATACCAGGAAAAATAAAGAAACAAGACAGTTTAAATGGTTGCTCTTGGTTATTAAAAGAAGAAAAACCAAACAGAGGCAGAACTTGGTCTATCTGGCTACTGGCCAGCTAATTCAAATTATAAAACAGCCTGTCTATAGATATGACAAATTGATACTAAATCATGTAATGCTTATTAAGTATAAGCAGAAAACTATTAGTTTTAGCCTTTATTCTATATTGAGATTTTTTTTTTTTTTTTTTTGCAGTTTCATATTTTGGGTAGAATATTCTTATTGACTGTCATTGAGAAATTGGGTTCCTTAATGGATTTTTTTCCCCCTGTACTTTCATTTACATGCTTCCCTAAAGTTATAATAACCTCTAAAATAAGTGAGACAGTAATCAATGCCATTCATTCCCTTGAATAACATTTGTACAAAGTTCACCTTGGCAATGTCTGCTTCAGACCATATGCATCCTTTATACCCTCTACAACCTTATAACTGGCTTTTGGTGGTCAGTTTCCCAGTGGCTGTTTGGCTAAGGATAAAGTCTGACACCCAACAGAATCTTTAGTAAGTGGTTTGAAAACAATGCCTCTAATAATTAACTCACCTTTCTTCTGGTAAAAATACAAAATAGGAGAGTTCAGGCTAGGGAGAAGATATGTTCATATAGCATGCCTTAGTAATAAATACAAGTGGCATCCTCAGGCCAGTGGAACTAAAGGTGTGTCCTAATAGCATTCTCACTGAGGGCAGGCGATCCATAAGTGAAGCGTTGAGATTTAAAAAAGAATTTCAGAAGTCACTCTGGGAGAAATTGATTTGGGTTATTCCAAGGTCATGATGCAGAGGGGAACATGGGAGAGGGAAACATGGTACCAAGGGCAGACAGCTACGTGAAAGGATGATTGGTTAGGCTGGGTAGAGTTAACCACAAGGTAACATTTACCAATAACTTTTAAAGCTTTCTTTTTTCCTGCATGATTTGCCCTCAAAATGACTTATGTTATATACTATGTCTAACAAGATGCACATTATGGGTAGCTAAAATTATCAGAGACAACTTTACTTTGAAAGGAAATGGGAAGCAAGAGTACTAGATTTAAGACTTATGGCTGGTAAATAGATGTATTCATAAATATACATAAATGAAAAGCTAACTAGAATGAACAGTGCTCCTGAGACAGAAAATTTCAGACCATACCCCTCTGTCTCACGGAGGGAGGGTCGGTGAGCTGTGTTCCAGCATAGTCCTCAATTATTTGGAGTGTTTGGCTAATCTAGCACCTGGGTCAACTCCAGCCGGGTTTGTTAACTAAGGCATTAATGTAATCATAGGATAATATCATGCTATTATAAAAAGGAACTTGGAGTTTTACCTTATTTTAGAAATAAGGAAAACACCCATCTCTTGTAATGAACTACAATTTTACTTGTTAACTATAAGGAAATCTATAACAATGAAGAAATGCTGGAATTATATCATTTTCTAAATTTGAGGAAAATTATTAGAAAATGACATTTTCACTAGAAATCCACTTTGCACTTATTAAGCACATTTAAAATTATTCTAGACACACATCTGAACAACTACTTTAAATCACAGAAAGCACTTACCTTCAAACAAACAATTAGGAGTGACTGGCAGAATACTGTCATTTTACAAAATGAAAGGGTAATGTTTAAGTACATTCTTGGCACTAGAACCATATAAGATGTAAAGAGGTAGTCTGGAATGATCGAGTACACGTCTTGTGTTAGGAACATAGTAAAGAAGTAAATGGGCCTGTGAAAAAAGGACCCCTGTTTGATTGGTCAGACACAATACAGTGAGCTGCAGTGTTTAGTCTGGCCCAGGGCAAAACTGTTTATATTTCTTTTGGGAGCTATCAAGAAAGCAAACATTACTTGTTACTCGTGAGGCTTCAGTTTGCTTAAGAACCCAATTACATCACACGCTTTAGGAACTAGGGATTGCTATTAGAAGTCTGCATAGTAGTTATGGGGGATGGGGAGGGGGGAAATAACTGGAAGAAGGGGAGCGTCTGGGGAGCTTCCTGGATCTAGAAGCAGATCAATTTGTGATGGGTGTGTTCAGTTTGTGAAATACACATTGAGCTATACATGTATGAAATATGCATTTTTCTCTGCGTATTATAGGGGTTTTTTTTAAGTAAAAAAGAAAACCAGAAAAAAACAAAACTATAAAGCATAAAATTATGTATCAATGTCATACAGGGTAGAGAATGTTTTCTAAGTAGATTAATATCGCATAAAACTTTAAGCTTATCAGGTGGGAAAGTATATATTTAAAATCTCAATTTCAATGCTATTTTTTTAGGACAGGAAAAGTTAACATGTAAGTTCATGTTTTAACTACACTAGAATTGTTGAGGCAGTAGTAAAGTGAGAAAGACATGAAATACAAAGATCTAAGGATCTAAGCACTGCTTTCCAAGCCTTGCTATATCACTCACGGCCTGAGCATGGATGGCACCTAATTAATGGTACTTAACAGTCTATCTGTAAAATGGAAAAATAACATTAGCAACACCTACCTCAGAGGGTTTATGTAAAGATGAAAAAGATTATTTAAAGAGAAAATAACATATAAGCAAATACTATATATTTCTACATAAATATAAGTGATTGTAAAGGCCCCTCCATAATAGAATTCCTAGTGTGTATTGAAAACTATCAAAAACCAAGAAACTTGGACATTTTTTACCATAATGTCTCAGATCTTATGACTAACAAATAGCTCATTTAAAGTGTCCACTTACTTGTTCTACCCTTGTCTGTGCATCCTTTTATTCTGAGCCAGGAATCTGGCAGCTAGGGCAGCTTACAAAAACTCAAGTGTGGCCAACAAACTCTTTTGTTTTAACATCTTTTATAAACACACAGGGCCCTTTGCCTCTTTCCCTAGGACCAAAGTATACTCTAGGCTTCAGTCACACCAAAACTCTCCCAATGCCCATTTCCAGGGGGCCTGTAAAGCCCCCTTCCCCTCAACCCCTTTGCCTGGCTAAGTTTTACTTGATATTACTCAGTTCAAGTTTCACCCTTCTCTCCTTGGAAGCCCTTTCCTAACCTTTCTCTGTGGCAGCTGAAGTTCTACTCCTGAAGCACTCTATTGTACTAGTAAATTTTCTGCCCAGCCTATAGAAATGGCCCAAGCATTCCTTGAGATCAGGGGCTGTATCCAAGAAACAAAACCATTTTCTTCTCATTAATTAAGGGATTTAATGGGGGAAAGCCACAGATTTGTTTTCAGATTATATATTTTTTTATCTTTGGGCAGCCCTGGCTAAGAGCATAGGAATATCAGGAAACAAAAGGGCATCGTTAAATAGTTACGGCAGAGCCACAGGAATTCCTTTTACTTGGTGCTCTTTTGAGAAACCTATACCTAAAGTCCATGACAGGTAAGAGGGCTACAGAAGGTTGACTGTAAACTCCCCTCACTTCTTGAGATCTACCTGACTTGGGGAAGCGTCTTTTTTTTTTTTTTTTTTTTTTTTTGGTGTTTGGTACATAAATATTTGTTGAATAAAGAATATGTACCAAATATTTAGTTATGTGTCAGGTACTGGGCACACAATATCACATAGAATTTTTACAATTAAAAGAATGAAGGAAAGAATTACAGCAACTTCCTTCATGATCACATTTTATTTTTGATATATACATGTATAGCAAGTTTACCCCTATAGTGAAACAACAGAAGACATTTCAATTGCACTCACCTCGAATGCTGCTGTTCAGCAGCAGCATATGCTTCTGTGGTAGTCCTTTGCAGCTTAACTTTAAGTATTTTTCTGTCAGAGTCCTTATTAGGAAACTGTAACTCAATGGATTCTACATATACAACTCACACTTTCCTCAGTAATGATCAGTGATAAACTGATAAAAGCTTGAGTAACCAGATGAGGACCATAAGAAGGAACCAGTTATTTTAATCTATGTAACCAAGTATTATTGATTCATGAAGGACAAAGTGGTCTCATTCTTAAGCTTCCTTTTTTTTCTCTCTTAATATATACACAATTTACAAATATGTAAACTATTTCTGTTCATAAAAGTCTGTCAAGAGCTGGTTCTTTTATCCCCCACCCCAGCCCACCACTAACCAGCAAGAAACTCCTCTCCATAAACTTCTAAAGGATACTCAACCTGCCACATGTGTGATTAAATGAATGTTCGCTGAACAGTGGGCACAGAAAGTTGGTATGCTTAGTTTACGGTAACTGCTTACTTAAGTAAAGCTGCTAGTTAGCTTGAAGGTTGGGTGATTTGGTGACTAGACTCAAGATTTTTTATTTAGGAAAAGGGATACTAGAAATTCTGGTTTTGACAAAGCTCTGGTTGGTAATAAACAATTTGTGTTCCTACAGAATCACTTTTCTATATGTTTCCAGATGGAGAAACTGAGGCTGGCAAAGGATAAGAAACTGGCCCAAGTTCATACTGCTCGAAAGTACAAAGCTGGAAGTAGGGCTCTGTCTCAAAATGACTAGGCCAGTGTACTTCTAACCAGAGCACTATGCTTGCATGAACTACCACTTCTAAAGAGCACAAAAAGTTTTTGGCCAGGGAAATGTAAAGAAATGGGTAAGAAATGTTTAAAAATGAACATCTAGACCAGTTCAAATACTGAGATGGGCACATTTTGGAAAACTGTTTCAGTATTGCTGCTGGCTGATTATCTATTCAATGGAAGATGAATGCCCATAACTTTAACATTAGTAAGTTGGGTTTAAGAGTTTCTCATCTCCCTGGAGGTTTTTCTTTTATGAACTCACTGTCTGTTATTCATCTTACTTAATCATTTTAAGTCTCCTTTTTAAATAACCATGTTTAGCACATATACTTTTTCATAGTATTAATTCTGTTCTACTAAAGCTTAACAAATGTGGTAGAATTTGGTAAAGAACTGCAATGCCAAGTCAGTATGTATTTGTTTAGTTATGAGATGCTACCAGATATCCTTGCAGCTAAGATAAAATTTACAATTGCTCCTAGGAAATTCTCTACTTTGTACGATCCTAGTCTTTCTCCTCACATTTTTTCTCACTCACAGAGTATCAAATATATGAAGAATTCAACTACACAAAATTCACAGGAAGTTTACCATCAAAATCCTCCTTGATAATAAGTATAAGAAATCCCTCATGTCCAAAATATGGAAGGGTCTCTGAGAAAGGAAATTAGATGAAAAGAGAGATATAAAAAAAAAACAACAATCATACTAGGTGCATTATATAGACTAAAAATTTAGGGGGAAGATTGAAATTACACTTTTGGAAATCTAGCTTCTCTAAAATTCAACATTTAATATTAAGACAGTTCATCTTTTCATAAACAATTACTGACTATATACATATAATTTTTACTTTACTTGAAACATTCTGACAAGCAACAGACAAAAGAGACTAGTCAATAAAGAATACAATGAGGGCACGTAACAGATACTGAAAATGAAGGTTCTGACAGTGCAGTTAAAGCTCGAAAATTATGGGAGTTTAAAAATACAGAATTATAGAAGAAAAGAGACATTAAAGCTGTCATAATTTCTTAAGAGTAAAGAACACTTTACAGAAAAATTTTAAAGTGTAATTTTTCTTCCTTAAAACAATTTTTTATGCAAATAACAAAAATGACAGGTAAATCAGCCTGTTAGAATGAAAAGAATTTAAGAGTTAGAGAGACTATAGTTACCATAGCATCTCATCTCCATTTTACAGATGTGGAAACTGAGGCCCACTGAGTAGTTTTGCCTGGCTGATAAACACTTAAAGTTTGACATACTTCCAGATTATACATTTAAATTAATCTCCATTACATTAAATATACTGCCATCTACCTAGACTGTAACTAAAAGAGATTACATTATTAGGATATAAACTCTGAACATGGCTGTCACTTTGTAGATTTTTGCAGAAAGGACACATAAAAGGTAAAAAGACAACACTGTTTCTTTAAAATATGAATTCCTCAGTTTAGTTTTAGAATATCATCCATTCTTGTAAAATTATTCTATGTGGTAAGTAAACTGTCATCACAGACAAAAAAGAAAATGTGCTAACATATTTATAAGAAATGAGAAGGTTTTATAGCCCTTAAGGACCTGTGCCATTTTTAAATGGACCAATTTGTATGTACAAACAAAACATTCTTAAAGTATACTCCTATTTCTTAAATCTGTCTTTAATAAGGAATATATAACGTTAATTATCTAATATAACCTTTTGATATTTTCTAGTTATAGATTTATAATTTGAGGGAAAAATATAACAAGACATTAGTTTAAGAAGAGTCAGATATTTACCAGTGCCTCCTGTTGTTTCGGACCCCTTAACACAACTGGCTTCAGTTGTTTTTTTTTAACACATACAAAATAACCGTGACATAAAATCAGTTTAATAAAATACAATGAGTGCTATTATATGCAGGGTGTTCAAAATGTTTGGCTGGCCATAATTAGATCAAATTTAAAGTTTGTTATTTCAATTCCAAATAATGTGGTAATACATTATTCCAGAATTTCTTGGAATGTGGTGGCCCATTTTCTGAAAGTTGTTTGGACTGCACTGGCATTTTGAACCTCTGCTCTTTCCCCTTTCCCTCTGTGTGAGTAATTGACTTTTTTTGACATGTTCTACGTTTGTCATATTTTATAGATTTTTTTATTTTGCTCACTTTTTTTGACTCTTCTCCTTCACCTTGCCTTACCTGCCTTTCCTTCTCTTCTTCACCTGTTCCCTGGTATCTCCCTTCTTCTTTCTCATTGTCAACCTCTTTCTCCTCTTCTCCATTCTTCCCATTATCTCCCCCTTCCCTCTCCTTCCTGTCTCTTTCCTCCCCTTCCCCCTGTCCTTCCTCATCCTCTCCTTCCTCCCCTTCCCCCTCTCCTTCCTCCCCTTCCCCCTCTCCTTCCTCTCCTTCCTCCCCTTCCCCCTCTCCTTCCTCTCCTTCCTCCCCTTCCCCCTCTCCTTCCTCTCCTTCCTCCCCTTCCCCCTCTCCTTCCTCCCCTTCCCCCTCTCCTTCCTCCCCTTCCCCCTCTCCTTCCTCCCCTTCCCCGTCTCCTTCCTCCCCTTCCCCCTCTCCTTCCTCCCCTTCCCCCTCTCCTTCCTCCCCTTCCCCCTCTCCTTCCTCCCCTTCCCCCTCTCCTTCCTCCCCTTCCCCCTCTCCTTCCTCCCCTTCCCCCTCTCCTTCCTCCGCTTCCCCCTCTCCTTCCTCCCCTTCCCCCTCTCCTTCCTCCCCTTCCCCCTCTCCTTCCTCTGCTTCCCCCTCTCCTTCCTCTTCTCCTTCCTCCTCTTCCCCCTCTCCCTCCTCTTTCCCTCCTTCTCTTTCTTCCTCTTTTCCTTCTTCCTCCTCATCTTCATCCTCTTCTCTGTCTCCCTCCTCTTCCCCTTCTCCTAGCTCCTCCCCTTCTCTTTCTTCCTCTTTCCCCTCTTCTGTCTTCTCCTCCCCTTCCCCTTCCTCTTCTCCTTGCTCCTCTTCCTCCCCTTCTTCCTCTTCTTCCCATTCTCCTTCCTCCACTGCTTGATTTCTTTCCTCCTGGTGGCTCTGTCCCCTCTCCTTTTCCTCCTCATCTTCCTTATCCTTCTCCCATTCTTCCTCCTCTTCTAGGTCCTCCTCTCCCTCAACCAGGCTCTCCATTTCTCCTCTTCCCTGGTCTTTTTCACACTCCTCCTCGCCCTCATCCCTCTCCTCATAGATTCCATCCCCTCCACCTTCAGACCCATCCTCTGCCTCTCCCCCTGACTTCCCCTTGCCTTCACTCACCTCTGCATTGTCTGTGAGGTCATCTGACACGCACTCTGTTTCCTCCTCCTTTCTTCCTCCATGCATCTCCACATTTTCCTCATTTGTCTCTACCTCTTGTTCCTCTACGCCACTTCTTTCTGAATTCACTGTTCCTTCCTGCTCCTCTGGTATCTCTGACAAGTGGTCAAACTTAAAATCAAATGCTGGCACGAATTTGGATATTTTGGGCTCGGTCTCTTCCTCATTTCCTTGTCCAATAAATTTTCTGCTATACAACAAGCTTTGGCCAATTTCAACTTCATCATCCTCCTTGTCTTCACTACTGAATTCTACTGACTCGGGCTGCTCAAATCCATCAGCTGCACCCTGCTGACTCTTGCTTTCGCCTTCCATGTAACTGCCCGGCTCTTCTATTGATTCCCTTTCACTGTCAGTGATCACATCTTCCTTGCTACTTTTCCTTTCCTTAACATACTCTTTATTTTCTTCATTCTCAGTATTCACGTCTCTACCTGGTAAGTCATCAGAGAATACATCTGTATTTTTTACATTAGTCTCACTTGTTTTTATATCCTTCAGACTTTCCATTTCAGCTAGCTCAGTTTCCTTCTCAGAGAGCATTTCATCTGCTTCTGAATCATTCTGACTCTGCCCTTCATCACTTTCCTGTTCTATTTCCGTATCATCAAGATGATCAATACCACTTTTATTTTCATTACTAAATATCTCTTTTTGCAAACCCTCTCCATCAGTGTTGGCCTGAGACTCCGCCTGGCCTGAGTCATTATCTACTTCCTCATCTGAAAATGCTTCCATGGTCGCAGCTGCTGGCATCACGAAAATCCCTTTTGCCACATGTTGTTTACATGCTTTCCCTTCTTTCATTTTTGACATCTCTTCATATTCATATTCATTACTATCATCATTTTCAGTATGAGCTGTATGTTGCATCAGTTTCTCAATTTCTTGTTTCTGTAAATTTTTTGAAGTAATCGTCACACTACTATTAGTTGACAAAGGCAACTTATCTACAATAAATTACTGCTAAGATCTTACATTTTTATAAGTTTCACTAGGAGAATAAAAATGCCCAGTTTTACCAGACATTTTGCTGAGGTTTTGTTTTCTTTAGGGATAAATCATGCAACTCTCTAGGTTCATGGTACATCTAATTTTGATTTATTAACATGTATCTGTGTTTACTTAACTTTCAGTTTTTACTACCTTCCTTAACTTTGCCATTAATCACAATTCCATCAATATTTATTCTCTGCCCCTTTTATCAATCAGAATCAATCCTTACATATAACATATTTCCAGAATGACTTGGCAAGATGCTATTAAAAAGTTGACATTTCTCTTGCATGTAGCATACTTTAGTACAATTTTTCCTACCTTCCCTATCATTTTTAATTTTCAAATTTTGATTTGTCTTTTGAGTCCATGAAATTCACAAAATTAAGGAAAATAAATAAAAATGTGAACATTGTAAACATTGAGAAAAGTGAATGGCTTATTTCTAGAAGGAAAAACTAAAATAGGAGGCTGACCGGTTAGCTCAGTTTGTTAGAGCACAGTGCTGATAACAGCAAGGTCAAGGGTTCAGATGCTTGTACCAGCCAGCCAACCAAAAAAAAAAAAAAAAAAGGAAAAACTGAAATAAAAACTGCACATGAAAACTTTTTTATCTATATACTACATAATAAGAATAACAAAAATGAATAATAAATTTTTCTTTTCTAAGCAAAATCTTTACATGGGTTTTCAAATTTTTGACCCTCTTCCTTTTATCTATTATACAAGGGTACTTCAAAAAGTTTGTGGAAAAAATGAATTAAAAGATAATACAAATACTTCCATGAACTTTTAAAAATATTCTTTAATTATAATAATTTGCATAATGAAAAAAAACACTAAAACAAAAAAATGCATGGGGTAAAATGTAAGATTTGTATAAAAACTATGAAATCAAACATTGAGATTTGAATAATACATTAACAATATGAAATTAATTTCCTGCTGGACAAAATAAGGCAAAACCCAATTGTTGACCTAAATTCTATAAGCTAATGAATTCAAGTATCTGATGAACTGGGGTCTCTGGATGGTAAAACCTCACTAAATCAAATTTTATAAACTGTGATGAGTGTTAGACCTAGAATGAGGTTCATTTTTTGCCAAAGAAATTACTGAAAAAGGGCAAGTTAAAAATTAATAAGCTAATATGTAGAAATAGTATAGACTTTTTTTTTTTATTCACTAAAGTGGGCCTGGAAAAGGACTATGTGAAGTATAAAATACATATCAGCTTAAAAGGAAGTGCTTTGCTTTTCTGTTTGTTCTAGTTCCTGTTCTTTAAAAAATCACAATTCTTTCTCTAAGAGAGACAGGCCCAGTGGCCAGAATTAATTTCTGAATGTACATGCCTTTCCTTCTATAGCACAATAAAGCAGCCCAGAAGAGGCAGAGCCTGGAGGCTAAGAGAAGAGGAAGGAAAGACACAGGAATGATGTCTGCTTGGAAGTATAGTCAGTCCACATTGATTGGGCTTCCACAACTGTGTTAGGCAAACAGCTCTCCCATATTCAAAGAAATGCTGTTATTCACCAAGTCTCTCAGTAAAATAGTTAAGACTAATAAGGATTGGCTTTAAGTTTTTTAATCTAGCAAGATTCTCTTGTGTTTTGGTGGCTTCAGTTTTAGAGATTTTTAACTTAATGCAACAAAGACACTAGAAATAGAAATTAAATGTTTTCTATAACCTTCTTCCCTAAATTTACATTTCTCCAATTTATTTTCCAAATCCCCAAGCCCCTCAGCCTTTCATCCCCCTGGTCCTTAAAACCATGAAAAGCAAAGGATTTCAGGGAAGGCCTTTATCTCTCCAGGGTTGTGAAAACCACAGACTATTCCTGCCTCTTGCTATTCATTAAAGGTCTCTCTTTCTTACCCATAAACAGTCTCTCATTTCCAAATGTTTACTTTAATCTTGCCTTTATGCTATCAATTCTTTGATAAATTAAAGACCAATCCAAAAATTGGAAAAGTGATTTTGGTGTTGAAATTCTATCACTTTTGCTGCATTACATAAAAAGTGCATACCAATAGAACAAGCCAAAATGAAGGTCATTGACATTGCATTCCTCTTTTAAATTCTAAAGTAAATGAATGTTTACCTTTCTTGTGTTCTTTCCAGAAACCTTAATAAATTTTTTTAAACTGTTCTTACCCACCATAATGAAAATAACTCTCCATATTATACCTTTTGTTTTTGAATTGGCGACAATTCTAGTGACTTATCATTGGAATTCAGGGTCATCATATGTGTCTGAAATAAATAAAAAACTTATGTTCTAAAAAGAATAAAGATGACATATATGATTATATATTTATACATTCTAAATCTATATAACAACCACAATTACTTGAAGTTGATACGACAAGCAAACAGAAAGGACATTATTGGGGGGGAGGGGGAAAGGGAGAAGGGAGGGAGGTTTTGGTGATGGGGAGCAATAATCAGCCACAATGTATATCGACAAAATAAAACTTAAAAAAAAAAAAAAAAGAAGTTATAAAATACTTTTAGATAAATGAAAATAATGTCTGCCAACAACAAAAAATAAATAAATAAAATAAAATAAATCTATATATAAATAAAGTGAGCACAAAACAGTTCAGATAGTAATATAATGTACTCTCAGTTGCCATACTAATGATGTGAAGCGCAAAATGAATTTTATTGTACGTGAAATATACCTCAAAAAAGTTGGTTAAAAAGTAACAAAGTGAAACAACAAAAAGCAGGTTTTTATGCATATAAGAGTATAGGAAGTATATATATACACACACACACACACACACACACAATGAACTAAAATTCAAACTCAGATTTGGATAGATAGGAAATCGTTACCATATTTAAGACATCAGTAGTTTCTCCAAGGCTTTCTGAATCTGCTGCTGAAGAATTTTCTGTCTCTCTCCCTTCGGTCATTTCATATTGAAAATAATCTGAACGATTAAAAGGGAAAAAGGAAACCTGTAGTTCAACAGAAAAGTGGAAGCCAACTGGACAGAAAACAGAAATTACTCTGTAATATAAAGTGCAGATATAATTTTACTAAAGGTCCTTTAACCTCATATCAGGAGAATTGAACAGAATTCATTTACAGTGATAACAGGTTTTAAAATCTCTTTCTGAAAGTTTAAGAACTTTGACAGTGATTAGATAACAATTGCTTCATTCATATGAACAGGCAAACACTACTCCTTTGGGATAAATATTACCCATGTATAAAGCAGTATGATACTTAGTCCCAATGGCCCCAATGACGCATATCCTCCTGGTATTAATACCCTTGTGTAGTTCCCCTTTCACGTCATACCAGGTTGGTCTGCATGCATATGGCTAATAAAATGAAGAAGGCTTGACTGTGATGTCATTGTAGCTTCTGTCTTGATTACACATGTTCTCTTCCTTCTCTCTCTCTCTCACATCACTTGCTCTGGGGGAAGCTGTGTTGTGAGCAACTCTATGGAGAAGCCTGTGTGTTGAGGAAGTGAAGCCTCCTGCCAATGGCCTTGTGAATGAGTCTGGAAGGAGATCCTCCAGCCCCAGCCAAGTTTTTAGATAACTGCAGTCCCATCTGACAGTGTGACCGCAAACCCATCAAATACCTTGAGCCAGAACCACCCAGCTAAAATGCTCCTGGTCTTGACTCTCAGAAACAGTGTGAAATAATAAATGTTTGCTGTTTTAACCTGCTAAGTTTTAGGGTCATTTTTAATGTAGCAACAGATAACAAGTACAAGCACCCAGAACCTTTCACAGAAAACTACAAGGTTATTATTACATCATAAAGTAGATAATTAAAAGTCATAAGCTCTATTTGGTCTTACATTTTTCTCAATTTCTCACTATACTCTAATTGATCACCTGTACATTTATTTGAGGGGAGCTCCTTAATGAAGTTTTCACGAAAAATGCCAATCCACACTGATCTTTCCCTTTTAAATCCATTCAATTGAATGAGCAAGTAATCATTTTGTGTTTATCCCATGTGAAATATACAGAGATAGCAACTTAAGTAATTACTAAATCTTTTGTTTATTTTTTATTGTCTATATTTAAGATGTACAACAAATGTTTTGATATACAAAATTCAAGTTCACATGTTTTATATTCCCTTCTAGACTTTATAAGTTCATTAGGAATAAGCAATAATTGCTAATTATAGAGGGGAATTCTAGAAGGGAACATAAAACATATGATATAGGGGAATGAGATATCACATCTAAATGTTGGGAATTAGGAAAGGCTTTACTAAGGAGGTGCGTGGAAGGATGAATATAATTCTGAAGGGTAGAGATAGAGGTGGAAGGGGAAGAAAATGAAGCCCACTCCTAATAAAGCAGGAGAACACTAGCCTGAACAAAGGAGTAGGAAGAGAAGGACACAGAGGGAAGAAGCTTGTATGAAGTCTTACCATGTACCAGGAACATGTTTTTACATATGCTGGGTTAACACTATAACAATAAGAGAGGTAAGTATTATATCCTCATTTTACAAATGAGGGAATTAAGCTTCAGTGCCCCTTTTGGTACTTAGTGTCAACATCACATTTGACTCCACAGCCCATGTTCTTTCCATTAATTTAGACTGTGAATAGCTCAGTTTGATCAAAATCAGGGGTTGGCAAACTTTTTCTCTGAAAGGCCATATAGTAAAAATTTTAGGTTTTGTGGGCCATATAGTCTCTGTCCTAACTAACCCCTGACATTGTAGCATGAAAGCAGCCATATACAATACATAAAGGAATGAGTATGGCTGGGCTTCAATAAATTATTATTATTTTTTGGGTGGCTGGCCAGTATGGGGATCCAAACCCTAGACCTTGTTGTTATCAACACTGTACTCTAACCAACTGAGCTAACCGGCTAGCCTCTCCAATAAAATTTTATTTACAAAAACAAGTGGCTGGCTAGATTTGGCCCATGGTCCATAGTTTGCAGATTCCTAATCTAAATGAAGGTTATAAGAAAAAGACTATTGAGAGATGAAGCTAGAGAAGCAGGCATTATATAGGGAAATTTATACTTATTTTAATAAATATCAGGGATCTCTGAAGACACTGGAGCATATGGGAATTGAACTGCATCTAGGAAGATTAATGTGGAAAGTATTACACTGGATAGATTAAAGAGGGCAGAGAACGTAAGTTTGGAAAATACACAGATTATTTAAGCTGATGGCCTTGTCTCAGACTTGACTGAAAAAACAGAAGACTTGATCCCTTTGATCTTCTTACCAATAAGTATAAACAATTATCTACATTTGTACAAAGTTTTCATTTTCCTGTTAAAATGTAGGATGTGCCTTTTCTGTTACTAAACACTGCTCTGTATGCCAGCCCCCTCCTGTCTTCTAAGAGCTTTGCACCTTTGGTTATACCCTCTCTCTCCTGTGCTACCAAACTCTCGTGGACTACTGGCTCATCTCCATTAGCATCCAAATGTACCCCAATATTTCCCATTGACCCTACATGGGCTACCAGTCCATTTCTCCACTACAATTCATAACCAAATACACAAAAGAATTATCTACACATCCTATCTCTTCTTCACTTCCTCATTCCCCAATTTATGCTTCAACTCTTAACAATCGCTTCTGCCCTGATCTTCTCCTGGAACTGCTCGTCCAGGTCACCAGTATCTCCATGATACCAAACTTATCGGATGCTTCTTTGACCTCTTTTTCCTTGACCTTTGAGCAATACTTTGCATTCATGACACTATTCTCTCCTAATTTCTTTCCTTCTACCTTACTGGCTGATGAGGCTAATAAGGAAGGATTCTTTGGAGGCTCTTCCTAGATGTTCTTAGGGCTATATACTGGGAACTTTTCGGTTTTGACTGTATACTCTGACAGGTGATTTCAACAACTTCCATGGATTTTAAATACAATTTCCATGATGATAGTTTCCAAATTTATATCTCTAGTCCAAAGCTCTTTTGTGAAATTTAGGCTTGTTTTTCAACTGCTTGCTTGATATTTCTACTTGGATGTCTCACAGATATCTCAGGCTCAGTTCTTAAATTTCTTCCTCAAACTTGTCAATCACCCTCTTAATTAGGAATAATCCTTGATTCCTCCCTTTATTCACATCTATGTGTAATCCATTAACAAGTTTAGCAAGTCCAGTGTGCTTTATGTCTAAAATGTATTTCAAATCTGTTCCCCTTTCTCCATCTCCACTGAAAACACTTTGGTCCACATACCATCATCTTTTGCAAAAGGCCTACACATATTCTTCCTACTTCCAGTCCGGCCTCCTTGCAAACCACATGGAGGTAGAAATGATCATCTTAAAATGAAAATTGGATTGGAACATATCAGTCCACTATTTCAAACCCTTTAATGGCTTTCTACTGCACTTAACAAAAAACATTTGAATCAAATATGCTTCTCATGGCCTATAAAACCATGAATAATTTTTCACTTTCTCCAACATCATCTTGTCCTACCTTTTCCCTCACTTTCTAGCCCCACTGGTCATCTTTCTTTTTCTTATAAACTGCCTCCAAACTTTTGCCTATATTATTTTCTTTGCCTGGAATGCATATATTCTCTCTCTTTGTATGGCTATCTCTTTCTTATCCTTTATGTTTTAGCTTAAATGGCACTTTCTTAGCAGACCTACCCTGACCCTATTTCCTCAATTATAAAGACTGAAATCTGCAAATCATTGAGAAAAAGTCACATTATATGTTGGATACAACTTTCAAAATACTTTTTATTAAGAGAGTGTTAGCAAATAGTCAAAAAGATAAAGGATGGCTTTTTCCTTTTTATCTAGCTACAAAAGTATACATATCTTCACATTCGAATCTCTTGAAATGGGAAAAAACTTTCTCCAAACCATAAACTTCTCTTTGCTGGACACATTGCTTGTTAGAATCTACTACTTTTTCCATGTCTAGGGCAGAAGAGCACCATTAGACACTGATTCTTATTTCAAAAGGAAACATACAGAAGTTCTGGGTCAGATGCAGGAAATCAGTTCATTATGAAGGTCTTAGGTATAGTTATTATGAAGGTATTGTGAAGGCATAGGTATATTCCATTACCATGGCCCACAATTCGTGCTTGAATTCTGATCCTTTATTACCTCAATATTTGCCTATGTTCGTGATCTCAAAAAAGTATCTGTGTCATGGTTCTTAATCCCTAATGCCCAGGTTTACCTTCTTAATTTCAAACCTACTGCTTAATTTGATCTCCAGTCCTGGCTTCCTGTCCTGCCCCTACCATCCAAGCACATGCCCTTCAGTAAGATATAGACACTCCTAAGATACACAAATGTTTGTAAACAAAATTATTTAGGTCTATAATAGCAAAAGAGCTGGGATTACAATTTAAAACATGAACTCTAATAGGCAATGAAGTAGAGGTGTCAATAATAAACATAACTATATTTGTTAAGGAATTTTCCTAGAGATGCTGGCCTCAATGCTAAGTATTTTAGATGCCTGATCTCATTTAATCCTAATTACTCCCTGAAGTATTATTAAACCTTTGCTAAAGACAAGAAAACTGAGGCTTAGAGAGATTAAGTAACTTTCCCAAAGTTAATCACATAGTGAGTAAATATCAGAGCTGGCATCCAACCCCAGATCTGCTTAAATACAGAACTTCACATCAGCCCATAAGACCTGCATTCAAATCCTGTCTACTTCATTTAAAAGCTGAGTGACCTTTGATAAGTCACTTGATCTCTTCAAGCTTTGCTTTTCTCACTTGTAAAATGAAGAATATAACACCCACCAATTATTTCATGGAGTTGCATCAAGGTTTAAAGGAAATGAAGTAAAGGAAGGTACTATGTATGTTACCCACTGCTCTATAAAGATATGCTGCTGGACAGCCCCTGGCAGCAGCCAGCCCCACCACTGATGGCATCAGTGCAACCAGCCACCTTCCCGGTCCCTGGCAAGCAGCCCCTCCCCAACAGCCAGCTCCACCACTGATGGCACCATCATGACCAGCAGCCTCGCCAGCCCCTGACAAGCACCCTGCCCCAACAGGCAGCCCTGCCACTGATGGCACCAGCACTCCCTACCACTGCTGCAGACACCAGTCCTGAATAAGTGGTCTGTAACAGACACTGCCACAGCAACTGCTGCCACAAGAGTGGCTCACTGCCACATCAGCAGCCACTGTTGCCTCATAGGTGGCCCACTGACCACTCATCGACAAAGAGAGAAAAAGAGTCACCAGTGGAGCCTAGGGAAAGAGGTGAGTGAGTGCAGAACTGTGACCCAGTGGCACAACCCACAAGCAGAATTACACTGTCATACATGGTAACACAACTGGGGGTGGGAGGTATGTGCACAGTCCACGCGACTGCCTTCATCTGGGGAGAGACACATGCGGAACTCCCCAAGAGTACAGAAATGCAGAATACTAAAATAGAATAAGGAAGAAATTTCCCAATTACCCACAGCTGGGGGAAACAAGATCCCAGGACTCAAGATCCCTGCCTCTGCCTGCAGGAAAGACCCCAATGCACCCAGCAGGATCAGGGGTTGCTAGCCAGAGTGCCAACAGACCTTCCCAAGGTCAACCACCATAACCAAAGAGTGAGTGACCGGGCTTCGAGGCACTACCCCCAAGAATTTGAGAGCTTGCCTACATCCTGGCAAACCAACATAGTGTCACCAACCTCAGCAAGGAATTACTAAGTGCCCCAGGGACTAGGCCACAGAGGCATTCTCAAGCAATTCCAAAACTGAATTTGGCCAAAGTATCTACACAGAAACTACACTACTGCGTCTACCTGAAACCAATACTAAAACACTCCACTCAACTGTCATTATAAAACACATCTACAAGAGGAACTCCCTCTCCTTAAAGCCCTCTCCAAAGTACTAGAAGAAGCAACTGTTCTACCAGATGACTAGACACCAAAGTAGAAATACTAGAAATATGAAAACAAGAAAATATGACACCACAGAAGGAATATAATAATTTTCACATACCAGACCCTATAGAGCAGGAAGTGCTTAAAATGACTGAAAAGGAATTCCAAGCAACAATATGAAGGAAACTAAATGAGATACAAGAAGACTCATAAATAACACAGCAAAATGAGAAAAAGTACCCGGGATCTGAAGGAGGAAATGTATAAAGAGATTAATGCCCTAAAAAAGAATGTAACAGAGCTCCTGGAGCTGAAGGATTCATTCAATGAAATAAAAATACAACTAAGAGCTTAAACAAAGCTAGAGCAAGCAGCAGAAAGAATTTCTGATCTCAAAGACGGTCTTTTCGAAATAATCCAGGTGGACAAAAAAAAAAAAAGAAAAAAGAATTTAAAAAATGAAGAAAATCTAAGAGAGCTAGCAGACAACCTGAAGCTCACAAACATCTGAATCATGGAAGTTCCAGAAGGGGAGGAAAAAGGAAAAGGCACTGAAAACATATTCAATGAAATAATAGTGGAAAACTTCCCAGGTACAGGGAGAGACATGGACCTTCAGATCCAGGAGGCTCAAAGATCCCCAAATGGATTCAATTCAAAACGTTCCCCTCTGAGAAGCTAAAAAGCTTCTGCACAGCAAAAGAAACAATTAACACAGTAAAAAGACAGCCTAAAGAAATGGGAGAAAATATTTGCAAACTATTCATTAAACAAAGGATTAATATCCAGAATATACAAGGAACTCAAACAACTTAATAGTGAAAACACAAATAATCCAATCGAAAAATGGGCAAAGGACCTTAATAGCCATTTCTGAAGAGAAGATGAATGACCAACACACACATGAAAAAATGCTCAACATCACTCAGCATCCAGGAAATGCAAATCAAAACCACACTGAGATATCATCTCACCCCAGTTAGATTGGTTATTATCAAAAAGACTGAGAATAACAAATGCTGGCAAGGATGCAGAGAAAGGGGAACCCTCTTACACTGTTAGTGGGACTGTAAATTGGTGCAGCCATTATGGAAAATGCTATGGAGGTTTCTACAGATAGAACTGCCATATGACCCAGCAATTCCACTGCTGGGTATATACCTAAAGGAATGGAAATCATCATGTTGAAGGGACACCTGTACTCCCATGTTTATTACAGTTGGAACCAACCTAAATGTCCATCATCAGATGACTAGATAAGGAAAATGTGGTATATTTATACAATGGAATACTACTCTGCCATAAAAAAGAATGAAATACTGCCATTTGCAGCAACATGTATGAACTTAGAGAAAATTATGTTAAGTGAAATAAGCCAGGCACAGAAAGAGAAACATCACATGTCTTCACTTATATGTGGGATGGAGGGAGGGAGGGAGAGGGGGAGGAGGGAGAAAGGGAGAGGGAGAGAGGGAGGGAGGGAGGGAGGAAGAGAGGGGGAGAGAGAGAGAGAGAGAGAGAGAGAGAGAGAGAGAGAGAGAGAGAGAGAGAGAGAGAGAGAGAGAGAGAGAGAGAAAGGAAGAAAGAAAGAAACAATAATAACATGCTGAACTTTCAAAAGAAGAGAACAGAACTGAGGTGGAAGAGAGGGAGGGGGAAAGGGAGGAATTGGTAAAGGGCCACAAAAATCTATTACATTGTATAATGAGGAATATACTAATTATCCTGATTTGAACATCACATATTGTACACAGGTATTGATATTCAATGCTGTACCCCACAGATATGTACAATCAACAATATTTCTATAAAAAATGTATTTAAAAAAAGATATCCTGCTGTGGTTACATGGCACTCTCATTGCCACACTGGTGGTGTTTTCTATTTGTAAGGGTATTCCTGGATTTGAGTTCAAATGAAGGCTATCTGGCTCTAACCAGTGAGAGAACAATTTAATTAATTGGAGAAAACATCTTAAGATAAACATGAAAACAACAGGAATAAAAGGCACATTTCTCCTGAGAGCAGGCAGAGTAGCAAATGTCACCTGGTTCCATTGACTGCATGGGGTCCTCCTTTTCACATATGGTTTTCTCTGGCAGCTTACTTGGAGACAAACAGAAAGGGACTGAACTGGGGGGAAAACCAGTCCCTTCTATTGGAGGTAGTGTTTGTGTCATTCGAATAGAATCTGGGGATTTTTCCTTTAAAATAAAGCAGGTTACATAAACTGTTAAATGATGTTACATATTTAACATTACTCATGAGATATAAATAAATAGCAACTACAAAACACTAATGGGATAGTTCTCAACATTCCTGTATAAACTTTTTCATAATTAAAAGCCAGACTTAACCATTTAACTTCAAAAGAAATATGTTTTGGAAGTTAGTTTTCAAAAAAGGGATGTATCCTTTAAAAATTATTTTGGCATTTTCCTTTTTTCAAAAAGAAACCTGTAATTGAAACAATAATTTTAGAGCACAGAAGGAGAATCTATAAATTTAATTGAGAGAGAATATTCCCTCTCAAACTAAAGTCTTTATTTTTTTGTTTTCCACATTTCATTGTTTATAGTGTACAACCTTCCACTGCTCATGAGGTATAACTAAAAGATAAAAGAATGTAGCATTACACAAGATGATTAAGTTCTAGAGATCTGCTGTACAATATAACATTGTGTCTATAGTTAACAATACTGTATTATAAATTAAAAATCTGTAAAGTGGGTAGTTCTCATGTTGTGTTCTTACTACAATAAAAAACATATAATAAGTTAAAGTAGAAGTCAATCCATATGCAGTTGAAAAAATAATTGAGTATTCAATCTGAGGTGATAAAATAGGCCTATAGAAGGATGCTTTGTATAGTATCACTGTCTATAAATAAAGGTTATCTATGATAATTTAAATGTTTTAATTTGTGTCTTTAATAGCTTAACTCTGAATTCACTTTAAAAGTTCATAATTCCTCAACTCTAATCATTTTATTTAGCAAATTTATCTGAGAAGATTCTTCTTTGATTTAAAAAGAAAATGGATTCTTTTCTTTTGAGTTTTCTTTACAGTACTCGATAATACTATTATGTAGAACAGGCCATGACTATACCCTCTCTCTTCGCCGTACACGTGCTGATAGAGTTCTGTGCAGTATGTTTCCTGAGGTCAGATTGTCGATGGGCAGAGAAGTCGCTGTAGACAAGTAAGAATCACTCATTTCATCTAATTTGAATTCTTCTGCCACACCAAGTCGTGGAGTGGCAAAAACTAGCATGTGACAACCACCACAAGCAACCTGAGCATAAATGCACAGAAAAATTAATCAACATTGGCTTCAAACACAAATGGGTTTTTAACAGTTATCAGCTATCAGACATTTACTCAGTGGTGACTTCCTAGACTGACTGACTGACTCTCTCTCTTTTTATATACACATATATATAGAGAGAGAGACACACAAACAATATGTGTATTACTATTAACATACGTATTCCAAAATATAATGTATGAAAAACAATATATATTCTTTAAACACTACTATTGAAAATTTGAAAGAGTTTAATCCACCATTTTACTTTCAATTTAATATAATATAGAGAAAAAAGTACTTGGCACATTACATATCTCCTTACAGTTAGAAAATATTATATTTTAATCTGGGAGTGACATTAAAAACTTTAAAAAATTAGAGAAGTTCTACTGGGAAAAAAAACATGACTCAAGAATAGCTCAGTCTCTTGGGATAATTATGGCTCCAAGCCTTTTTCTTACATGAACGTTTTCAAAATTTACTGTTTGAAAGTCCTTAGAGGAAAACGCAAGCATGCATGATGATGAAATAATAAAAAAAGTTAGCATTCAAAGAATTTTGAGACATGATTTTCAAGAAAATGCTAAAAAAACCCGAAAACCCATAATGCCATATTTTCAATACTCAGATCCTAGCTACTTTATAGTGTTCTACATGGTGGTAAAATAGCATATTCTAGAGCTTTCCTTCATAATACTGCCAAATTTCAAATTTATATATGTTTGTATATCACTTTTTAAAATCATCGTCCCCATAAGACTATAAGCTCCACAAATGAGGACTTGGTCATTTTGTTTACCATTGTATACTTTGTATTCCTAATACTTAGAATAGTTTCTTGCACATAGCAGGTTTTCATTAATGGCTGTCAAATCAATGAACGGAAATGTTCCACAGTATCAGACACTGAGCCTTTGGAGAACAAATTTCAAATGATATTGGCATCACCAAATAAACCGAATTTTCAAAAGCCTATAGTTCTTAGCTGGCAAAAGTATTAGGAACAATAGAGATACGATGCCTGATGGTGATATAACACTGAAACAATACATTCTCAACCTAATGACATTTAGCCAATAAAACATATTTTCAAAACTCTTCGATTATTATCAGATTTCTCTTGTGTAGGACTTGAGAGTCTCAGTCACATTTAATTTCACAAATATTTACTGAAGACTACAGTGAGCAAAGTACTCTGGTCGGTGCTACACGACGAGATGCAAAGCTTACAGGCATGTGGTACAGTTCTGGCTTTCAAGAGACATATGAGAACAAAACAAAAGAGTCAAAATTTGGGCAAAAAGGAAGATGTTAAGGGAAGAAAATTAGGAAAGAAAAAGATTTTCAGAATGGTGTAATGTTCAATATTTGGCTTTTAGGAAATGAGTATATTTATTATGATATTCTTTCATACAAACATAGAAGTACTTATTTTCTCATGAAATACTGAGATTCAAATATAGGAACGTGATAATATAAACAGGGAAATGCAATGCACTTACCAATTGAACTACAAATCTCAAAAACTTAGAGCATAAAGTGGGAATGAACTGATTTGTAAAATTTTCCAGTCCAAGTCCTAATTTTCCATGTCGACCATCTCCAAAAGTATACAACAGTCCTAGATCTAAAATGTAAGAAAATAAAGAAAATTATCATGTAAGAAAATAAAGAAAATTATCAAAGTGTTACTTTTATGGACCTATTTATAAATAGACAAAGATATTAACTTATACTGCTATTATAATAATTCCCCCCCCCCCAAATTCCTCCTGTGGTCCGTGGTCCCACATGTAACATTAAGTAACAGATAGGCTGAGAGTAAATCATTAAGCTTTGGTGGTTCGTGAAGCTGAAGCCCCATCATGCAAAGCACTGTGTGGAGCAGCAGCGATATGGCATAAGATCTTGTGATCACACCATATTCTCAAGGGGAAGGAGATACTTGTATTCTAACCCCTTACATCCCAGTACAATTTATTCTCTTTTTTCCTGAGGTCATTGATAGTTTCTCAACTCTGACATTACTGACATTTGGGCCTGATAATTCCTGATTGTGTGAGTCTGTCCTATGCATTGTATGATGCTGAGCAGCATCCTGGCCTCTACCCACTAAATGCCTTTAGAACAACCCCCCTCTGCAGTTGTAACAACCAAAAATGTCTCCAGACATTGTCATGTGTCCCCTGGGGGAACACAGTCATCACTAGTGGAAAACGATTGGCTTAGATCAATCCAACTGTCTGTCTCTTTTACTAATTTGGTTCCTGGACTACAAAACACTGAGAAAGGAAATGCCATAAGCTAACCATGCTGACTAGTTCCTATATCAATCTCTGGGTCCCCTCTATAGCTGGGCCCTTGATGATGATGAGTAATCTTGTTGCTTCTCTCCAGTTAACCCTTTGGCCCACTGCCATAGCAACTATTCTGAGCCTTCACTCCTCTTCACAAGCCCTTCCCCTTCACACCCTCCATCTTAAGTGGGGTAAAGTGCCCCAGAAACAGAAGTAATGGATGCCGATATAGGTGCAGAGAAGGGGACTCTCCCTCTAGTCTGGGGAATAGGGAAGTCTTTCAAACTGAAACCTAAAGGATAAGTAGGATTTAGCTGCAAGAAGAAGAGAGCAAAGAACCCTCCAGGCAGAGTCAGCAGTGCACAGAAAGGCTCTGAATCAAGAGAAAACATGGCTTAGGCAAGAAGCTGAAAAGCAACCAACACCTCAGGAGCACAAAGGGGAGAGTGGTATGAGATGAGTCAGAAGAGGTAAGAAGGAAACACACCACAGATGGTCCTATTTGTTCAGAATAAGAATTTTTGAACTCGGTCATAAGGGCAATAAGAAGCTAAATGAATGGTCTTAAGCTGGGAAATAACTGGATCACATATGGGGACTTTTGGTTTAAGATAGCAAAGTGATTACATACCAAGGAAATTCAAGATAATTGACTGAAAAATGATTACAAATAATAACAATTCAGTAAAATGGCAAGTTCAAAAATTAATTTACAAAAATAAATAGATTCCCTAAAATAAGTGATAACAAGTGTTTAGACTCTTCAGACTCTTATAATTCTATTAGGCATTTATTTCCTTTCTTTATATATACTCCTTTATCACCTTTCTCCCTCCCTCCTCCTTCTGATTTTGAGTTCTTTATCCAAAATGCTTTTTAAGGTATGATTTTTTAAAATTTGATTGTCTTTTGCCCCTCAAAATAAAACCTGATCCGAGCTGCCTGATTGCACTTCCAAAATATGATTCACTGACTATAATGGGTGCTATGGTTTGAAAGTGTCCCCCAAAAAGCATGTGTTGAAAACGCAATCCCCAATGCAAGAGTGTTGAGAGGTAGGGCCTAATGGGAGGTGTTTAAGTCATGAGGGCTCCCCCATCACGAATGGATTAATGCTAATTATAAAAGGGCTTGAAGCTGCAAGTTTGATCTCTTGCTCTCTCTCTTGTTCTCTTTCACCATATGATGCCTTCCATCATGTCATGACACAACAAGAAGGCCCTCTCCAGACATAGCCCCTCGATCTTGGACTTCCCAGCTTCTAGGACTATTAGAAATAAATCCCTGTTCTTTATAAATTACCCAGTCTGTGATATTCTGTTATTGCAGCACAAAATGGACTAAGACAATGGGAAACTGGTTAAGAACTTACAGATAACTCACTACACATTCTCATTGAGGCCCAGAGCAAAAAAAAATTCATAACACTTGTCCCTTGGGGAGGATAGATGAGCAAAAAAGCAAACAAAGTTAGTGTTTAATTATTTGTGCTACAACTCTTTTCATCAAGAAAAAAGGTACAATGAAAACTTAACTAAATAATCTAATTGTATGTAAGATGACACATAAAAACAGTGTGTATTTACCATCAACGGTGATTTAGAGCTGATGTAAAATGGCAGTAAGGACAGAGAAACTGAGATTAGAACTCGACAGTAAGGGATAAGTATCAACAACTCTTACAGGACAATGAATGAATAGTACTTTACATTCTAAACAATGCTATTTCATGCTACATTAACAAGAACATTGATATTTGATAATGGGCAGGTTGTCTTCTCTGAAAGATTCTTTGGGGAAGAAGGAACAGTGTGTGGTAGTACCTTGCATTTGCTGATTCCTAGTTTCCCTAACAAGACACCATTAGATGAGCTCCATCATAGCAGTAGCTTTTTCAGAAAGAAGAAAAAAAAGTAGGAATACCAGTATCTTGATTAGTTCAATATACTGGATGATTTTTGACTTTTTGATGCTTTACTTCATTTTCAGATAGAAATAGTGAAATTACAGGCCCTTTTGTTACAAAGTATTTAATATTGTGGAGTATAGTGATTGCCTATAGGTTAGTGACTGAAACATTTTAGAGGAGAATCTTTGAGTCCTACATTATTAACAGCACCTAGGTTTTGAGGGTGAGAAGTAGGCCCAATGCAACATCTCCCTAGATAAAGAAGAAACCACTGACTGGAAGAAGGTATTTACTTAGTGGTCTTTGAGGTGTCCTCTGGGGAAAGAAAAGGAAGAAGTCATTCCTGAAAATGCCTCCTGGTGGCAAAAACATCATAAGAATTTACTCAGCTTGAATGTAGCTCTGTCAGATTGAGCAAGAAGAATGTTATAAAATAAGTTCCTTCTTATGGGATTTTTCCCTCCGGCCTGAGCAGAGTTTAGAGCCTTCAAACTGATACAATTTCCAAAAGATTCCAGCTTTTTGCCAAGTATAATACTATGGTCTTACTTCTGATACGACTGGCCTATGTTGAGGTTCTAAATCTTTGGATAATATATATTTATTTTAAATTGAATTAAAATAATAAAAAGGAGTTTACAACTTCATATTTTGAAATATTAAAAAAAGAATTCCACTTTTCTCAGTCATTAATTTTTTTACTTAAGTTAGATACATTCATTCCATATATTATTTTATAATAAAATATAACCAGTTTTATTAATACATAACAGAAATTCTAATCCATACCTGTTAACAAAGATGTGTGATTTTCTCCACAGGAAATATAACTTATTTTGTGATTCTTAATATGCTCAATGACTCTGGGTTCGGAACTTTCAAAAAGAAAAGTACCAAGACCCAGTTGACCAAACTGTCCCAGCCCAAAGGCATAAACAGCTTTCTCTGAAAGGAAAGGGGCAAATAAAAGAAAAGGATTGCATGGAAGCAGATACTGTTACCATCATATACAGAAAAATGATAACACTCAATTTTGTATAATGAAGGTTAAGTGCCTCTGAAAAAAATACCCATGTAAGAATACTTAATATACTTTTCAATGATGAAGGAAGAGAAAAATGAAAAGGCACACAATTGTAAAGATTATGTTATGGGTCTGATTTTATATTTTACACATAACCATAAAAGGAATTGCTGTAAGTAAGCAACAGGTATGATACAAGATACATAACATGGGGAACTATCTGAAATGACCCTATAATTACCACCTCAGCTCAAAAAGCATCAATTATCATTAAGTTAATTCCTTTCACAGCCTCAAATAAAAAAAGTCTCCTACAGAAAAATTTATTTTTAAAGGTAGTTTAATAATCTACTTTATAAAACAATTTCAGAGGAGAATTTGCATGAGAATTAAAACTTATAATAGATATGCTAGATTTATTCACAAGTAAAGCTCTTTTACTAGGAAATGTAATCATAATGAAAGGAGGGAGAAAAGCTTTCCTCTCTATTAATATTTTTGAAGTGATTCCAAAGGACCTTCAATAACTCTTTAAATATTAGCTCATATACTTTCTAGAAACGAAAAAGCACAAAAGCAGGATAAATGAGTGATGAAAAGGTCTTTCTAGACACACAATCTCCCTGGCCTCTGCATTAGGAAGCACAGTGTTAATTACATTTGTGACTTCTTAGTTCAGTACATTGACTCTCTCCTGCTACAGGAGGAATTACTATTATTATTAGCTGTGGCAAGTAGGTAAGTTACTTAGATACTCTGATGTTATAATCCCTATCTAGTAGAGTTGCAGTCAAGATTAAATGAGAAAGCATTCAGGCAGATTTGAAAACATAATAGGGCACACAGCTGTAAAGAACATTTTTCTAAGAAGTATGTAATCGACTCATCCTATTCTGACAATGGGGGGTACTGATGAACACATAACTGTCTATTGTCATGTAGTTTTACATTTTTTTCTGTCTAAACAAGACATAAAAATATTACTTCCTTTAAGAAAGTATGCTATATCAAAGATATAAAGCCAAATTGAGGCAATGAATGGCAAAACAGATCCTTATTTCAATATAAAAAATACCACCTCTTAGTTTAATTAATAATCACATGGCATATTTCCTGTTCTAAATGCTCAGTTTAATAGTAGAATGGTGGGTAAATTAAAACAATTATCCATCTCTAGCAAACCAGCAATTATTCTGTTTCTTGGGCTGTCTGATAATAGACTGTAAAATGAGGCTGTTTAGGGAGGCTGAATTATAAGAATTTTATTTGTTATCCTGTTAGGTTCACTTTCAGGTGCTTGGACGATTAGTGATAACAGGAGGTTTTTGGGGTTTTTTTAATGACATAAGATTCTTATATCTAAGGATATTACATATAACAACTAATATAACTTTTGACCTTATCACATCAATGTTATTTAATGTTAATAATATTACATTAGAAAAACAAACTTGATTAGCTAGCTTCAGATCAATATTACTGCAATTTCACAGAACACATTTGATTTCAGGACTAATAATTTGTTGCCTTGAAGAGATCTAAATTTAATCTGGAGAAGTTAAGATAAATTTTCACTTGCCTTGGGACCCAGACTGCACTGTGGACCCAAGTCTTATAACTGGCCTTTCCTGTCTTTTGGTAACGGCTGTGGATAACATTCAAGATAACATCTATCATTCTCCGTCCCTTAGTGTGTCCCAAGTTCCAGTCTGACACTTTCTCCACAGCAGTGCATTGTTTCCCCAATTCTAAGGAGAAACTATAATCATGCCATAACTACAACCAGTAGTTGTATATTCTAACCAAACATGGTCACATGCCAACATTATGTTTTAAATAAATCCATCAGCAATGAACTCATTAAAATTATTTTTAAAATAGTTCAATGAATGGTACCCAAATAGATTTTAAGATCAGAGATATAGACACATGGAAAAACAAAGCTGGGGAGAGCCCCCATAGAACCATCCAATCCAAGTCCTTTCCTTTAGCAAAGAAAATGATCTAGAACACATGATCTAGACGTTTCTTTCCTTAAGGTCTCATAAAGTATTCTCTACCTCTCTTAGCTACCCAATTTAGTACTTAGTCAAACTGATAATCAATACACTCTTCAGGTCCATTTCTTCATCAGTTAGGACTAAATATTTAATATTTCTGTCTACACTGTGTTCCAGAATATAGGCTCCTCACCACAGCTGGCTCATAATAAAGCTCTCATACGTCAGTGGAGAAATGTGAAAAATAGACAAGAGGTGAATTTTACATGCAGAAAAACTTATACAATTTAAGGAGGTGTACTTTATTATACAATTAAGAGATTTTTATTTTTTGTTTTGAAACTGTCCCTTATTTTATGATGTAATGCTGAGAAGTCATTTTTTTCAATGCTCATATTTAGGCAAATGCAAATCAGAAGTTGGCAACCATCTGTTGGTTCATAATTTTTTGTAAACTCAAATTTTAGATTCTACTTTGGAGTAAAATAAGCTTTTCACTGTTTACATAGTTATTTATGAATTACAAAAATTCTCTCTCCATGTTTTTCCATGTAATATAAAGTTTTTCTCTGCTATTCCTCCATTCAGTTTTGGCTGCCAGAATCAGACAGACAGAAGCACAAGGACACTTTTTTCTTGCATCGATAGTAGAAACCTTAGCAGCAGACAGTAACTGCTCCAAGGCTATGAAACAGATACATCTGATAATTTTTTTAAAACAAATTTACTGGTCTGTTAGATTCTAAAGTCAGCAAAAATCTGAAAAAAATCAATTTCTGAAAACATGATTTTTAACCTCAAAACAAAGTCCACAGAAAGCTAAATGTGTTTAATACTGCAAGAAAATATTGCACAGGAGCATTTTTTATTTTAAGTATAATTAAAAGCATCATGGATTGTCTTGTTGCTCACTTTATATAAAAATATTTTACAATGCATGTTGAATGGCATTATTATTGTATAATCAATATTACTTCAGAATAAGCTTGAATCACCTAGCAAATTAATTCTTTCTATACTCACTGTATAAACTACAGGAAATACATAATACAAAAAGAATAAGTTGCATTTCTCCCTATAGAATGAATTTTCAGAATTTCAAAGTTTAGTTCCTAGAATAAAACTTTTTAAAATTTTATGAAAATTCATTTTATTAGCAGAAAATCAAAATAATCTTAAACCTCAGAATTGTTTCCAAATTTAGAGTGGAGGCTTTGAAAAAAATTATTTCTAACTTAAAAAAAGATTCCATCTGGAAATTATAATTTTGGGAAACCAAAGCTTAATAAGCATGACTGGGACTAGAACAGGAAGTCAAGGAACAGCAATATAAGCTAAGAAAATCTAAAGATAAAATGTTGCTTGTTCACCTTGCAACATTAGGCATTATCATCTGAAAATTGGGTATTATTCAAAATTGGTCTAGAACACTTCTAACTTTGGGTTACTGAAGATTAAATGGTAACTTCAGAAACTGAATTTCTTTTTGACCCAAAAAAATCATAATAATAATTCACTACCTAATTGCATTACCTCTACACTACGCATCCAAAATAAATTTAACACTGAACAAATTTGGGAGCATCAATTTAGTAAGCATATTATCAAGAAGTGAGTATATTAACTATTGAGAAATGACATGTCATACCAAATATGAAATCCAGAATCCAAAAGTGATATTACTATTAAGGTTCTAACTTTCTTTTATTAACTGTAATTTAAAACCTTACCACTTAATAAATTACTATAACAGAACATAAAATCAGAAAGAAATCCCCAAGTTATACGTTGTGAATATCACAAAGAAAAAATTACCAATGACATGTAGAAACAGCATGAACAGAGAGCTTCTCCAAAAGAAGGTATTTCAGGAAAAATAATGTCAACTTTAGATAAATATGAAATACATATTCATGAGGAAAAGTCTGTCCTTGAAAATAAGCTAAAAACACTGCCATGAAAGGTGTTAAGATCATGAAAATGTCAATTGTGTTAGCAGAAACAATT
Source organism: Cynocephalus volans (assembly GCF_027409185.1). Taxonomy (NCBI): domain Eukaryota; kingdom Metazoa; phylum Chordata; class Mammalia; order Dermoptera; family Cynocephalidae; genus Cynocephalus; species Cynocephalus volans. The sequence goes on from NC_084478.1 coordinate 54,100,414, forward strand.
CAACAAGATTCATTTTTTTTTACTTAAAAAATTCTTCCATAGGCCCAAAATGTGTATTAACGATAGGAATAAAAGGGGGTATATTAATGGAAAGAGACGCAAGGCCAACTTACATGAGGTATCTAAGAGTCTAATTTACAGAAGCTAAGAATAGAATGGTGGTTGCCAGGGGCTGGCAGGCGGAGGGAAAAGGGGGGGAGTTGCTGTATGACAGGCATAAAGTTTCAGTTATGTAAGATAAGTTTTAGGGATCTTCTGTACAACATTATGTCTACATATAACAATACAGTAGCATACACTAAAAAATCTGCTAAGAGGATAGATCTCATGTTAAGTATACTTACCACAATAACAAAAAAGAACATGAAAAAAATTTCATTAGCTACCACAGAAAGCAGGGAACGGAGCACAGGCTCCACACATACCTGTGAGAGCCACAGTGTGCCCTCCACCACAAGCAACTTGGATCACCTTCTCGGGAATTCCAGGCACTGGCTGAGGTGTTCTGTGATTAAAAAGCAGCTGATCGGGAAGACCTAACTTCCCACACTCACGTTCTCCAAACGTATACAGTTCACCATCCACTATTGAAGGAAAAGTATAGTGATCAATGATGCCATAAATCTGAACAAAAGACTGGACTTTTTTGAACATGTTCTCATGTTCAATAAAAAATTTAGACAATGACAACTTAGTAAATTTGATCTTTCTTGAGATATTTTTACTGTATTATAAGAAAATAAGGCTAGATTTTCTTTTCCCCTTGATTATATTAATCCAATAATTTTTTGTGAAAATTCATGACTATTACTACTAATAAACAACTAGAAAATCATTTTATCTCTTTCACAAAACATAGTGAAGACTATCATGTGTCTTCTATTTACTTTTAATAAAGCAAAATGACTAGATATTAGGCTCCCATAAGGACACAAATTTTGTCTTGCTCACTACAGGATCCCCAAAACCTAGCAGGTTGTCTACTATAAGAATTCAATGAATATTTGTTGAATAAATAAATGAATAATTGTTTTTATGAAACTTGTTTTAGAAAACTCACTTATGTGTGGATTAAAAATGCTGAGTGAATCTTAAGAAAGTAGATTTTACTCAGTTAGATGGCACTTCCTCCAGAAAGACTCTCTTACCAAGGAGTTCCTGACACTTAATCACTGCCTTGTCCATACTAACACTATTGGTTTGCTTCTTTATTACACTTACCGCACTATATTATGACTGTGAGCTTCTTGAAAGCAGGAACTTTCTTACAGATATGAAATTAACTGAGCAGGAATAAAGCAAGACTTTAAAAACCTTTGTAAATATATAATTTAATCTAAAGAATGACACAGAACATATCACCATTGGTGTGAGGAAAGAGATAAGACAGCCAGTCTTCTTACTTATTCTTTACATGTCTGTAAGAGAGCCATAATTGACTCTTGGCCAACCCTTGGGAAGGTGGCCCTTGGAGTGTTTTTATGTTCATGATTGATGATTATGTTTTATATACCCCAGAGCAAAAAATTATGCCAGATTAGCCTCTTAGAGTTGCTTCACACAAATATCAACAATGATTATGTACACTTACCTTCAATATTGAGGGTCCTAAGTTTCAGCTGTTGTGGCCAGTTGCTAGCTGGAGGTGCCTACATGACCAGCCCACCCCCCCCATAAAAGCCTCAGATCCTGATGCAAGAATGGGCTTCCCTGGGCAGAGACATTCCACTCATGTCCCTGTAGTTTGCTGCCAAAAAGAAAGTATGTCCTGCATGGCCTTGGAAGAGGAAGGACTAAAAAGCCTAAGCTGGACCTCTCTGGATTCCACTGCAGATCCGTATCTTTTTCCTGTTTTTTTTTTTTTTTCCTTTTTCTACCTCTGTACCTTTTGCTATAATAAATCTTATCCATGAGTATAACCTGCTATTGAAGCTTGAGTACTACTAGCAAATCACAGAATTTAGGGAAGTTGTGGGACATCTGATGCACGTGGTATACACCACTGAAAACTTGATCAAATACTGCAAACACAGCTATGCTGATTTTCTGGATCTGCACAGAAAATGAAGTTTTCTGGATCAAGTGTTCTAGCAAGTATTCAGCAAACACTGCCATAGAAGAGGTGCTCAGTAAGTTTGCATCCTTCCCCTTTTTCCCATGCCTCATGTCTCTCATATGAAACTGGTTACTAAGTCCTGATGAGTCTCTCTCGACCTCTATCAATTCCTGCTGCCTCTCATACCTTAACATGAATTTTCACCTAGACCAATAGTTTTCTAAATGGCTTCCCCTCCTCTAGTCTCTCTAAGATACCTATACAATATTAGGTTTATCTTCCCAAAACAAGGGTCTATTTATGATGATACTTCTAAATTCAAAAAGAATATTTGTCAGGTATAAACTCTGCAGACTGTTATAAAAGACCTTCTACATTAGAGCCTCAGACTCCTACAGGAGTCATGGTACCATCTACTCCCTACGCTAGTGGCTCTTTTGAGTCATACCTTCCCTTGAGAATTTGATGACAATTCTATAAAGAAATGCACATACAAAACTTAGCATATCATTTCAGGAATTCAGACTCCTTTAGGATGCATGTTCTCTAAGTAGGGAACCTTGTCTTAACCTATGCAATAATCTCCAAACACACGATTTATGTTTCTACCTCTAAATTTCTGCACATGATTTCCATCTCTGCCTGGATTGTCTTTCCCTCACCTTTACCTCTCAGAGTCTTTTCCATTCTTCGTGGCTAATCTCAAATACCACCCTTTCTTTGAAACGGGTCTTGATGCTCCCAACAAGAAATAATCTTTTCTCTTCTTTGACCTCACATAAGACTCTGCTATCAAATGTCCTGTGTCCACTGTATATTACAGTTATTGGCATAGCACAGTGGTTGAAAGCATGGGTTACAGAGCCAGACTGCCTTGTTTGCATCTGGGTTCTGCCACTTACTCACTGAGTCACATTGAGCAAGTTACTCAATTGCTGTGCCAGTAAAATGGGGATAAAAGTGCCTATGCCATAGGGATGTTGTTTCATAGGAATAAATGAATTGATGTATTCAAACAAACTTAGAACACACTGTCAGTGCCCAGTCATTGTTAGTTGCTACCACATCCTCCTCCTCCTCATGTGCATGTAAAGAAACTGTGTGCCAATAGAAGTCATTTGGGCCTTTAGAGTCAGAAGACTGGGGTTTGAGTTCTGGTTTAAAGCTGAGTTCTAAACCTGCCTCCAAATATGGAATCAGAGACACCTCCACCTCTCTCACAGAGATGTTGTGAGATTAAATGAAATGGATTTGTACCTGAAAATGCTTTGTAGATGGCAAAACTTTATATATCCTGTAGTTAGTAGACTGTAAATTCCTGGAGGGTAGTTACTATGTTTTAATCAACTTGGTATTATAAGAAACACCCTTTAAAATGACTTTTACATGGTAAGCTGCTGAATGGTTTTTCACAGTGTCAACTTTTTAAAGTAAAATGTTTACCTATAAAGGGTCAGAAAAGATATTTCCTGTAGCCATCAGTGGGACCTCTCTTAAAGGGAAAGGTAAGTGCTTTAAACCCATATAAAATGTTCCATTTAATTCCAAATTATTTTTCTAATTTACATACAAAAATTTTTTTAAAAATTATCATGAATTAAGAAATAGGTCATTTCATCTAATTTATTTTTACTTCACTTGAGCCTATTAGCATTTATAAAATCTGGATTCCTCAAACTACCTACCTGAAAATGATATCTACCTTCCCCAGGATTCTGACCTTAGGCACCCCAGACTCTGAAGACTGCTCCACACATCCCTGCACCCAGTTCCCACAACCCCAATTCATTTACCTATATCCCTTGTTGTACCGCATCTAATTCACTGTTAATATATGAATCACTGGTTGAAATACTCAGCCTCAACCATTAACACGTCAGATGAAAAGACAGAAATCAGGAGCAATACCTGAAAACCCCATATATTTTACTTGAAATATATGAAAATTAAATATTTTATATAATTTAGAAAATGAATTTAGAATATAAATTAGAACATAAACATGAGCATTCAAACATACTAGTAAGTTAAAAAATCTATAGAAAGTCGTAACTATGACTATCTCTGTAATACAAGTGTTCTGCATTTTTATTAAGAATTAAACTGCCCTTTTTGGTCTCCAAACTTGACATACAGAGAAAAAAAGATAGCAACAGTCCTTCTCTATATAATTTTTTTTTACCTATCATGAAATATATAAATCCCTTATGCCTAAGTTATTTCCATGATTTGTAAAAAGTCGCTTTGAATAACTAAAGTCATAAAATAATGGCTAGTATGAAAATTACTGACAGTTTATATCAGCTGATGTAAATAAATCCCCAGAAAAATGCTACGCATAAAAGTTCACTGTATGTACAAGCCTGTGAGTATACTAATAAAAATTCAATGGTACACTTTAAATGAGAATTGTACCTGACCTAGTCATCCAGCCCGGTAATGGAATTAGAGAAAAAAATTAATTAATTTAATTAAATTTGAATTTCAGCAAAGTAAAAAAATAAAAATAAAAAAAGGAATTATATGGTATGATTGTATGGTATGTGAAGATTATCTCAATAAAGCAGTTTAAAAAAAAAACAAAAACATAAAAACAAAACCAAAAAAGCTCAATGTAACATCTGATGGTTAAGATGAACAATTTCACTTGTTCCCCTAATGGCTAAATCACAGTTTATTAATAAAATTGATTCTGGCAGTTTTCTTAAAGCCCAAATATAAGACAAGGCTTTTGCTTGGGATTTTTGTTTGTTTGGCTGGTTTGGTTATTTTTTCATTTGTGTCTTTTTCTCATTTTTTGTTCCATGAAGAAAGTGAATACAGACTATAACAACCTCCGGAGCCCTAAAGTTGCCAATAAGTTGGTAGGTGGTTGCCCCCAAAATACAATCAATTGATCATAATTAACTCACTCCCTCATTCAACAATATTATTTGATTATAAGTTTGTTCAAGACAATACTGACAAAGTCAGGTTTGCCCTCTCAATATCGTGCTGCTACCAATTCACTGGTAATTTGGGGGGGGCACTGGGATGGGTCAATCAGAACTTTCTAAACCTGAATCTGTGGTGCATAAAATAAAGAGTAAACATATAAAATAAAGATGTAAAGAGATGTCTAAGAGGGTCCACAAAACTATTTTCTCTAGGCGTTTTTATTGTTAGAAAAACCATCAATTCAATGGAAAGTCATGATCATACGTCTCCTATTATTACTAGTGTAGATGTAGACTATAATAGTCCAACATTTCAAATATTTTAACTAAGGTAGAAAAGATTGCCAGTGGGCTCAAGAAAAGGAGATACTGGAGACACTGAGAAAAGTCCCATTAAAGGAAATCACATTCCATACTGAGCTCTCTTCCTTTTATATCTAGTCTTCATCCCAGCTCCCACAATGAAAGTCTATGACTCACTCATTGAAGCAATAAAAGAAATTAATCAGAACAATAAGAGTAGAATAGGTCAAAGTATAGAGGTAAGTGGGTCCAGAGGAAAGTGGCCCATAAGTCTTGTTTTTAATGTCAAAAGGGTCTAAGAAGTTTGAGAACCAACATTTAGAAAGGTTTCTGACATATCAATTTTGTTTTTCTAAGACCTGATATTCACTTAAAAAGTTAACGTGTAAGAGTTTAAAATTACAAACTCTCATTATAGAAATACTGTGATCTAAAACACACCAAAGTCACTTCATTACATGAACAACCAATGGTATTATTTCTACAGAACTGAAGAATATGTTATATCATTTTATTATTAATTTAGTAGTAACTTAGAAATGGGTGATAACATGATGAATCGAAAATGTTATGTCTTACTTGTTACAAAAGCTGAATGGTAATATCCACAAGAGATCCAGGAGATAGGTTTCCCAATGGTCACTTGATGAGGAACACACACATTAGTTATATTTCTTAAACCAATTTGCCCTTCAGAATTATCTCCCCACATAAAAAGATCTCCATCCTCTATTAAAAAACAAACAAACAAAAAACACAAGGAGGGAAAATGGTTTTAAAAGGTAGCAGGACTGTCAAGCTATTATACTTCCAACAGATCATTTATTTTAATTTAGAAAAATTATGTCTTGATAGAAAAATAGTACTAAGACATTTACATCAGCTAGCTACTCAAGAGTTCAATTTCTATTGTGAAATGCTTCTATGATAGAGAACAGAGAATAACCTGATTGTAAATGACTCAAGTCATGTCCATATTTTTATCTCAATAGCAAAGACAGGACGCCCTTTCTTATAACCTTTTCTCATTCTAATATTAGTCTCTAAACAGAAATGTTTTCCTCCTCCCGAGCAGTCTACCTGCAACTGAACTGAGACAGCAGAAATCACAGTAGACATCTCTAGGTCAAAAGGGCAAGTCCCAGGTCAAAAAGGCCTGGAAGACCTTGCTCTTGAGAACACTGTGGAAATGATGTTTTAAAGGAAAAAAAGAAATGTATTTCATTAACTTTTTCTTATCATTTATACCTGAAAACACAGAATCTAGCTTCAGAGAACAAAGAGATATATTAGCATACATAGCATCTAAAAACAAGGTAACTTGATAAGGGTTTCAATGTCAGAAAAGTCAAACTAGGAAAAATATTTTAGAAAGAAATTATCCATACTTATTTATTTATATCTTTTAATTAATTTTAAAATTTTTAATCTTTGAAGTGGCTTAATAATAAGGCAAGTAAAATGATAATTGAAAGTAACTGAAAGAAGGATGTCAAACTGCTAATTATATGGTTGACAGAACTGAAGGGATGGAAATTCAGATATGACTCTGACTTTCCTGACAATCAGAGTGATATTGGAAGTTACAGAATCTCCCACTTGGAATAAAACAGCATACCAGTAGCTTCAGTGAGACCAAACTGATCCTGGCCCCAAATTTTAAAGAAATTTCTCATATGGGCTTTTGATACGGAGGGCAAAGAGATGTAATAACTGTTACAAACTGTATTTCGACAACATATGTTACGACAGATTTCTGCGGATGTTTCTGATAACAATTTCAGTTAAAGTTGCAAGTATACCTTTCAGAGCACACAATGAAGATAACATTTAATAATATCTAAAGAAGTAGATGAACAGCATAACTTAGGATTTATTTGCCAATTACCTTCTAAATGTATGTTTATATCTTATTCTAAATAAGCATAAAATTGTAATATATGTCAAGATCTAAAGTTATATTTTAAATGTCTCTGACAGCACATAATCAATAAAGGAAAACTAAACAGCAATGCTGTCTTCTGTTTACTTAGTTGGTGTATTCTGATCTAAAGGAAAAGGATGTGCCCCAGGTTAAAAAGAAACAAATCTCTCACCAGTTAGTGCAGCTGAAGTATTAGATCCAGCAGAAAGCTGTTTAATCTTATGCTGGGATGTAAAAAAGTGAATTAGATGAAAAGTGTTTCTCTCTTCAGTGTCACCAAGTCCCAACTGCCCATCATTATTTCCTCCAGATGCATATACTTTGCCTCCTTCTGCACACGGAAAAGAAAACATCAATACTATAATGACCCTCTTTATGAGACAGGTCACTGTATACCAGATATTTCCTCTATTAACAGTAAAGAAAGTTGAAAGCTACCATTATCCTATTATTTGGTGAACAGCTTCATTTCATTATCAAAAATAAAGCAAAACAAGCAATGCCATACATTTTTTGTGAGATTTTATAAATCATTCTACAGTTTAACAAGCAATTGAAATGCACAGAATACATGGAATATATATTCTTGCTAATACAGCACTTTAGAAATTCAGAGTAAAAAAGAAAGTAACTTCCAAATTACTCTAAAATTCAAATCAAACTATTTTAAAAGATGTGGTTCATTAATTTTAACTTCCATATCCATTAAAGCTAAGATATAATAGTACAAATAAATAAAATGAGGCAAATCCAAGAACATAATTAGAAACATGATAATTCTATGTTGCAAAATTATTTTAATTTTCTACCTAAATAGGAGGGCAGTATAGCACTGCATTTAGGAGGAAAGACTCCAGAGCCAGACTGCCTGGGTGCAAATTCCAGCCTCATTTTCCTCATCTATAAAATGGGTATAATAATATCTACTTCACAGAGTTGCTATGAAGATTAAATTAGCTGGCATTTGTAAAAATCTTACAACAGCATTCGGCTCATTGTAAACAGTAATTAAATGTTTGTTAATTAATTTCTTAATTAAATAAGAAGTTTATCATGCCTAGATTATAACCTTTTTCAGTAAACTCTAAATTAATGAAGATTTTTAATCACACATGTTATATTAGTTACATATGTCACAAAAATACACATGAAGTGAAAGACTTGCTAAATTATAGGGGGAACTGAGAGCAAAATCAATCTGAATCAGTAAAAATTTAAAAATAGGTATTATTTAAGAAAAAAATGAAATCTAATTGTTGAAAAAAGACTAGTTTTCAAATGGAAGATAGTAGAAAGCAACATAGAATTGGACTGTACAATTTAACACACATGGAGCAAACCAGAGTTGGTGAAATGCTAAAATAATTCAGAGACCTAGATGAGTAAAAAGTTGAATAGTCACAAAAAGTCCCATGGAAGAAGAAAGACATATGGGATCTCAAAAGACAGGAATCTGAATAGGCTAAGAGAAAAGAAAAAGGCATTTCAGAAAGGGAATAGTGTGAATGAGGGCTGAGACATGAGGAAGATGTGAGGAGGAGCCAAGGCAGTGAGAACAGCCTCAAGATAGAATAAGCTGTGTGGGAGGGAAAGGGGGTAGGAAGGACTGCTCAGTGATCAGGCCTAGAGGTCTAATTGATCCAGTAGTATTTGCTGAAAAGTCTATGCTTTCTCCATTGAATTGCCTTGGCAACTTTGCCAAAAATTAGTTGGGCATATACATGTGGGTCTACTGTATCAGGACTCTATTTTGTCCCATTAATCATTGTCTATCTTTTTGCCAACAATGCACTGTCTTAATTATTGTAGCTTTATAATAGGTATTGAAATCAGGTACTGCCAGTTCCCCAATTTCATTCTTTTACAAAATTGTTTTGGCTACTCTATGTCCTTTGCTCTTCCATATAAATTTAAGAAGCACCCTGTCAATTTCTACAAACATACACGCACACACACAAAGCCTGTCTGGATTTTGATTTTAATTGTGCTCACTCACATCAATAGCCTTTTGGGTGGCTTTCACTCACCCTCAGTAAAGAAGAGGTAACAGTAAGAACAGGAGCAACCAGCCCCTGAGGTATGCAGGGTAAAGAGATGCTGTTCCTTGATATAATCCACGAAAAAAAGCTTTTTCTTCAGCCAGTTAGAATTAATCTGCATATTTGCAAAAGCAAACGTGTACTAACCATTTTTAAAAATCCCAATCTTACTGTTGCCAAGGTACAATTTGTATTAATTTCATAAAGCAACAAATGTTACTCAAGGGAGACCTCAGTTCTCAAAGTCAGGCAGAAGTTAAACAGGTTGAACACTATACCTGTTGAAACTAGGGTGTGGTTCCTTCCACAGGCAGCAAATTTCACTTTTTCAGGTTTTAGAGCTAAAAGTATAAAAATATGATGATTAAAATATTTTATGGTTATGAAAATGATCAATAATCCAGGTCAAATGGTAACTAAGTGGTAGAACTGAGATTTAAAAGCAGTCCTGTCTGATTCCAATGTCAATGTTCTTAACTACTAAACCAGAGGTACTCAGAACTAGTTGTGCATAATAACCAGTGGAACTTTGGAAACAATACAGATAGCTTAGCCCCATCCTTGGAAAATCTGGGTCAGTGAGTCTGAGGTAGAGCCCAGTCATCTATATATTTTTAAAAACTCCACAGATAATTAATTTGTGCTGAGATCCACTACATTCTGCTATGCTGCCTCCTTACCAATCTGATCCATTACCTAACCTGCCATCACCATTATCAAGTTCACCTTTTACTGCACTCAATGAAAAATTGTAATTCTGATATTCATAGGCATACATCTGTGTTAAAGATGAATGAATGAATCTACATACTCAAAAAACATTTCTGGAACATCTCCTAAGTGTTTGGCATAGGGGCTGCAAAGATGACTAAGATGGAGTCCCTAGCCTCCAGGATCTCATAATCTAGACAATCCTGTTAGCTTGTCTATTAGAAGATATTTCAGAGTAAGGATCATGGTCACCGTGAATATCCCCAAGTGTTTCACAGACTGTGCTCAATAAACACTTTTTGACAACATGGAATACTTTAAAAGTCCCATCACAGCACTTATAAATAGCATGAACAGAATAAGCTACACTGAAATTTTGAGCTGAAATTTAAAATTTGGCCAGGAAGATAAATACTGCTCTTATCACATCCCAAAGAATCTCCATCACCCTTCAAGTTTAGTTGATGTTCACAGGTTATACCCAGAGGCTTTGTATATAACAGCAAGGAAGCTTTATATAGGTATTATATACCCCATGTTTTCTGGGACAGTCTTGATTTCAAATACAAGTATAGTCATCCCTCAGTATTCACGGGGTATCAGTTCTAGGACTGCTGTGTACACCAAAATCCAGAGATTCTCAAGTCCCTGATATAAAAGGACATAGTATTTGCATATAACCTATGCACATCCTCCTCCTGTATACTTAAGTCATCTACAGATTACTTATAATACCTAATACAATGTAAATGCCATGTAAATAGTTGTTATACTGTACTATTTTTATTTGTATTATTTTTTATTGTTGTATTATTATTATTATATTTTTTCCAAACATTTTCAATCCAGTTGGTTGAATCCACTAATGTGGAACCCCTGAATACTGAGAGTTCACTGCATTTTGTGCTGTTGTTCTTTTAGTACTAATCTACCCTAGTCTCAAAGTTTTGTTCAGTTCATCTACTCACTATATACAGCAGGATAAACTATGTTTTATAAAACCAGCCACTACATAAAACCATGATATCCACAACGCTATTAAATAAGACAGAGCTCAAAATTCTAACACATTATGTTTGTTCTCTGTATACACAATAACACACAATAACAGTAATATTTAAGTAGTTTTACAAATAAGAAAAAAAAAAAAAACACAAAAAAAACCCAGGAAGGATGTTCAAATACAACTCTGTAGTAATCATTACTTCCTTTGTGGTCCCTGGGTTTAAAATCAATGAGATTTTTAGACCCTAACATATAAAAGTAGTTCTGAGTATCACATAAAAATAAGTTACATGCTAATAATATTCAAGCAATTGTCATAAAATAAAGAACTAAAGGCTTTATTATTTATAATATGACATTAAAGAACTACACAATCAATATAAAAGTACTTTACATAGTTTGTTAAGTAAAGTGATAAAGAAAAAGAGACCCCAAACCTTTGACACACGTTGGCTTGCTGACAGTTGACTTTGATCCTAATCCTAACTGACCCCAGTTGTTACTGCCAAACATGTAAAGTTTATTATTTCCTGGTGGGAGAGAAAAAGAAAAAATAAATTGAAGCATTTTTCACACAAATAATGTAAGATGAAGTCATCACAAAGCAATAAAAAAGCTATAAAGGCAGTCCCTGACTTAGGATGGTTGACTTACAATTTTTCAGATTTACGATAGTGCAAAAGATTATACACTAACAGTTTTTTTAATTATATTGAAATAGATTTATTCCAAGAAAGTTATGTGTATAGAAAATCATAGTTAAATATACCAGGGGAACTTGAAATTTAAAAGACTCTCTTGATGAATCAACTTGTGAAAAATTCTCTGACAAAATATAAAAGCAACATATTTAAAACACAGCACATCTATAATAGTTAGGATTCTCTAAGTATCACTGTCCTCATTTAGGATTGTTAACACTAACCTGTAACAATAGCAGTATGTTCATCTCCACATGAAAGATGTATAGGTATATTATTTTTAAACCAGAATTTGCTGGGAATATTTTCAGCAAATTTGGTTTTTCCAAATGTAAACACAGCACCCGTATCTGCAAATATAAGATGGTTTATATTTTACAACTTTTACTATGTTGCCTATTATTAAAATACTTTTTCAGTAATTTATCGATACAAATTCCTTGTCTTGTGACAGCTTTAGCCCTGCTCTAGCACTGTTTAAGCCTCCCTTCTTCCACCTTAATTCAATCTTACTCCTCAGACTTCATTCTCCTTTGATCTATGAAATCTACTTAATTGAACATGCACTTTTCACTTACTGGTATAAAGTAAGAAATATACTCTCATAAGGAAGCAGCAGTCGTCTATTACTAATAGCTCTGCTGTAACCAGGTGGATATCTGTTCCTTGGAATGAGCTGGTACAATTCATGCCCTGCTCACTATAGTTAACACCTCATGGTCTGGCCCCTGACTGAGGGCTTTTATCTGCACACAGAAACAGAACAATATTGAATTTCTTCATCAGCATCATCAGGATATCCATGGGGAGGGTCTATGTAAGTCAGTTTGGATTTTCTTTGGTCCAGTTTTCCCAAAGAACCTCCAGTGTTCTCATGCAAGGAAAGGAATGTTACCCCAAATGGTGAACTCTTAATTTCTCTATTGGTAATTCTAATAAATACCCATAAAACTAAAAGCAGGAAAGAGTGAAACAAATTATTCAAACACTACCTTTTTCATTTGCACTACAGGAAGGTAGCTAGGAAAAACAAAACAAAACATAGGCTTTAAAGGCAATTATGTATTCAAATTCTCACTCTGCTAATAATTAGCGACATGATCCTGAATAGGTCACTTCACTGAGCCTTAGACTTCTCCTTCAATAGCTATGGTCATTAATGGGATGGGGCCTAAGTACCAATATTCCTTTTTATATACCCTGAAACTGGTGCAGGTTCAAACCCAACAGAAGCTGGCTGAATAAATGCATAGTGTGTTCACAGTTGTGAAACATTGGGCTACACCAATCTCATAGGGTTGTTATAAGGATTAAATGAGATGACATGTGTAAAGAGCCTAGTACAGAGCCTAGCATCCCCAACACTTTAGTTCATAACCGCCTCTGTGAACTCTTCCTCTACCGTAAGAATTGGAAATAATCACTGGCTACTTTGAACTACATGATCTGGAGAATTTAATGGCAATTGATTGTGTACTACCTAGCAACTTCTCTAATCAAACTATTACACAAATCTTTTTGTTGATCAGCATTTTGCTTTCTTAACTATATTCTAAGGTTACTGAGAGTACAGACTGTCTCCACTACCCACAAACTGCTTTGGTCCAGTACCATTCTGGAGAGAGACCAAACCGCTACTAGTTTCCAATAACCATTTACACACACACACCGCATAGGAGGCCAGATCCAGCTTTTGAGCAAATCCTAGGGAGGATGATCACACATAAAGTAATTGGTACCACAAATGAAAACAAAGCAAATATAAATATATATTTTTTATTTTATTTTTATTGTAGTTGATTTTTGTGTCCCTTTACCAATTCCTCTTTTTCCTCCCTCCCTCTCCCCTCCCCCCCAACTACATCATATCTGTTCACCTTTCTTAACAATATCAAGGAATTGTGATTGTTGGGTCTTCTTCCCCCCACCACCATTTATTTGTTGTAAATTTACTTATTTTTAGCTCCCACAAATAAGTGAGAACATGTGGTATTTCTTTTTCTGTGCCCGACTTGTTTCACTTAATATAATTAGAAAGTTATATTAAGTGAAATACAAATATTAATAATAAATATTAATGTGCAAGAGACCAGCCACTATGGAAAACTTTTTGAGAACCACTGTGAGGCATTCATTTCAAACTAATAAGATTTGGGGTTCCCCAGAACGAATCATTTTAACTCCTTTGTCCTGGCTCACTGGGAAGCCTTCCCTGATACTCTTACACCAAGCCAGGATTTGGGGGCTCTGTTCTGACCCCCTGGCATCTGCTGTCAAACTGTATTTTCGTTTTGTTTACTTTCTTGTACCTTTCACTAAATTGTGAACTCCAGGAGGCCAGGAAGCTAATCCTGTTCAAGCCAGGGGCATGGCAGAAAATGCAATACACATTTCATTGAAAGTATGATTCTGCTCTAACCCAGTGTTTTTTCAAACGGTTGGCCGTGAACCATTAGTGGGTCAGAAAATCAATTTAGTGGTCACGATCAGCATTTTTAAAGAAAAGTATTACAGAAAAGCTTTGAGTGTATCCCAAGTGGTTAGAACAAGTACTGCTTCATGGAACGTCTATTTTAGTTACACAGTATGTATGCGGTACCAGGTCACAACAGCAAATGTATTTCTAACTCAGGGGAAAAGGTCTAAAAAATACTCGCTAAAGGCTCCCTCTTTTCCCCCTTTCTCTATCCCCCTATACCCCACAGCCCCTGGTCACCCACTCTTTACTTAATTCAATATATAAGTGGGTCCGGGGACCTCCAACATGCACAAGTCTGAAGCAGACATTCTGGGAAGTTGATAAAGAGGTAAAAAGTGTCCCTGCCTTCGAGAAACTCATCTAAAACTGACTTAAAAAGGACAGGCAACCCCTTCCCCGTCGTCCCCCGTCCCATCCTTCCCGTCTGTTCCTTTCCCCTCAGTCACTCCCGGGGGCGCGGCCAGAAATCCGGCCCCAGTCAGGCCGCCAAAGCTCATGCCTGTCCCCCTACGGGGCCGAGCCGGAGGCGGGGCCTGGCCGCCCGCCCGCCCGCCTGCGGACCCTCCCTCCCGGCCCGCCGCCAACGCCGCGGGCGCGACTCACCGGGCACCAGCTCATCCGGCTCCTCCATGCTGAGGGCGGTACGAGGAACCTCCGCCTGGGCTAGGAGGGCGGCGGGAGCGACTCGGTTGGGCCTAAGGCAGCGCCTCAGCCCCGACGTGGACCATGGAAGCCCCCCGGACCCCCATAGCGACACTCTAGGTATCGGCCACAACCGCGTTCCCGGAAGTCAACAAACAGCCGCTAGGGGCAACGGAGGCGGAGCGTTACGGCGCGAGGCGGGGCGGGCGCCGAGGGGAGGAGCGCGGAGGCGATTGTTGCGCAGGCGCAGACACTGTGGTGCGTAAGAGACCACGCGCCCTCTGGCGGCCCGGAGAGGAGGGGCAGGCACGCCTCATGGTGATGCTCCGGAGCGCGCGCGGGCTTATGCCAGGGGAGGTCCAGGCCCTGCAGCGACCCCGCCCGGATAGTGAGGACGTCACGAATTTCACATACGCTCTCAGTCGAGTCGAGCTATGTGACACAAGCAAATGTTGATACTTACCAAGATAATAATAGTGATAGGGACTACCTGTAACATTAAGTGAGTTAGGCACTGTGTTAAACGTTTTATATCCTGTATCCCCAGCATGTAAACCAAGACCCGGCATATACTAAATGCTCATTAAATATTTATTGAACGAAAGAATAGTTACAGTCCTGTAAGATGATTAATGTCACCCCTGTGTATGGATGTGGAGATTATATCATGGTAGAGCTGGCTCCAGCTCAGCCAGTTCATCCTGTATTCAGAACTGCCCGCCTGTGTCCTCCCACAAAAGAAAAAAACTGGGGAGGAAAAAGATGGGGTGTATATGCTCCACTACTGACAGGAACATGCATCAACAGCAGAATATCATTGCTTTAGGGTTCTCTGAGCAATCTTATATTTTTCTAATCAAACCTTGGTTTCTTGTACATCAACGCTTGGCAGTCATAAAATAGACAAAGTCATCCTGCAGGATGAGTAGTTCTATGTACTTATGTACACAATTTAGGTAATTGTGCGCAGGGGCTTTCAGACAAAGCTGGGTTCAAGGATCCCTGAATTACTTGTGTGTAGTGGGTGTTATCAACTGTTTGTCAGGAAGTTTCCATTAAAATGGGGAGGGACCATGAAATTAGCCATTACACAAATAATCATTTATGCACAAAGTGGGAGTGGGTGTTACTAAGAAAGTGTTTAATAAGGAGCATTGACCCGGTGTGGGAGGTTAAGAAAACCTTATCTGACAAAAGTACATTAAATCTAAGAACTGAAGAAGGAGAAGCTGGGAGGGATGAGAGAGCTCTGGGCAGAGAGTAAACTGTGTGCAAAGGCTCATAGGGAGCTTGGCTCTTTCCAGGAACTCAATGAGGCAAGGCTGGCTCCTGGTGAGGTGGCAGGGTCTTGGGCCTGTTAAGGATCTGAGATTTTATCCTAAGGAAACCACTGAGGTATTTTAAGCAGTGGAATGACAGGACAGGATGGATCAGTTATGTGTGTTCCTGAAATCCTTCTGCCTGGCCTGGCTGCTTTGCGGAGAGTCCACTAAAGCAGGAGGAGTGTACGGAGGTTATTGCAGCAACTTATACAAGTGGTCAGGCTGGCTTGGAGGACAGTGAATTGGCACCAAAGAGGAGCAGGCAGATTTGAAAATATTTTAGGTGGTAGAATCAACAGGAAATGCTGTCTGGTTATTGACTCCTAGGCAGTGCTGGATTACCAAATAACTCTTAAAGCAACAGCAATGAAGGGGACCCTAGATCTTGAAAAGGACTTGACATTCATTTTTAAAAGCATCATAATAGCCGGTATGGGAGAAATGAGAATTTTTAAAGACACTTTAGTGATGAAAATGCTTTTGTTTTGTTTTTTATTTCAAAATACAGTAAAGCACATTTTGGTGCTGTGTGCTCCCAAAGGTATTGATGCAGCCCTACTCCCTGGTTTCCAACATTAGCAAACAGGAGGAGGGTGGTGCCATTTTCTGAGGTGGGGATCACTGAGGAAGGAGCAGGAGAGGTCAGAGTTAGGTAGGCGGGGCAATGAGAACCTAAGGAGTTCAGCCTGGAGCACACTAGGACTGCAAAGTGAAGGTGATGAGCTGAACAGGCAATTGGTGAACAGGAGCCCTGTAGTGGATTGAATTATGTCCCCCCAAAACTCACTGAAGCTTGAATTTTGTCCACCAAGTTTTCTGTATCAGAAACTTAGCCCCCACTATGATAGTTAAGTGGGTGGGAAATCCTATTACGGTAATTGAAAGGTGGGGCCTTGAAGAGGTGATGAGATTATAGGATCATGCTGTAGTGAATGGATTAAAAATGGTGGTCATGGGCATGGTTGGAGGGCTTTAAAAGGGGAGCACAGGATCGGCCCCGTGGCTCACTCAGGAGAGTGCGGTGCTGATAGCACTGAGGCCACAGGTTTGGATGCTACATAGGGATGGCCAGTTTGCTCACTGGCTGAGCGTGGTGCAGACAACACCAAGCCAAGGTTTGCGATCCCCTTACGGGTCAAAGAAAAAAAGGGGGGGGGGCACGAAGAGTGTGTCTCTCTCTGCTTCCACCATCTTGCAATGTGACACCCTTGGGTCACTGTCACCACCACCAGATGGACTTTGGACTTCCCAGCCTCAGAAAGTCACCCAGTTTCAAGTACTTTGTTACAAGCAACAGAAACGGACTAATACAAGCCCCAAGTGTAAGCACAACCCTGAGGAATGCCTGGGTCTATGTGGTAATAGCAGCCTTGGGAACAGGTGAAGGACTGGAGAGTGACTATAGAATGAGAAGAAAAAAGCTATGATGGATTGTGAAGTATCAGCAAGAGATGATGGAGCTGAAAAAGAGATAGAGTGACCAGAGAGGGAGATCCTATCGAAGAATGTTTCAAAGAGGAGGGTGAGGTCAGTTGGGTCACAGAATGCTGAGAAATTAAATACAGTGAAAACTGAATGCTCACTGAATTTAGAAATGCAGTGATCATTAGCAGAGTTGAAAACAGCTGTTTGAGAGACTGATGGAAGAAGAAGCAATATTGGAGTAAAGAGTGGGAGAATGTGAGGGAGAGATGTGAGAGTGAAAGCTTTAGAGAAAGGAAATAGAGATGAAATAGATAGAGACAGCATAGAGAAGGGGAGGGGAGACGGTAGTTGGAGGGGAAAGTGAGGTAGATGGAGGGCTTTTGTTATGCTTGGAGAGATTTGAGAATGCTGAGGGGCTGAACTGAACAGAGGGGAAGAGAATGCAGGTTCAGGAGATTGAAGGAATGATCAATAATGTGAGGTGTGAGGCAGGAGGAGATGGCATTCAGACCCCATGTAGAGGGAGTGGCCTTAGATGGAAGGAGAGACAACACTTCCAGCATAACAGGAGGACAGGAAGAAAGCCATCCTTTCACAATATACTACTGATACGTGGGACTGAGAAAGTGGAAGAGCTGTGGACATTCAGGGTGCAGTAAACACCTCGGCCACAATCCCTGCAGTCAGATTGTTTTAAACCTGGGAAGCCATCTACCTCGTGTTGGAGAAGTCAGGGTGTTCTAAGGTATAATTTTATGACTCTCAGCTGCGGTCATGTACTCTTTGGATGCCCCCTTTATACACAGCCGAACACTCATACTCCTCAGGAAATCGTGTTGATACACAGAAACATCACACATCTGACAACATGTACAAGTCTTGGCAATTTCCTCTATTAATTCTAGTTGTTATTCATTTCTGGAGCATTTTGTGTCAACTGAAAGTACAGGCATGGATGAACAAGGAAGACATTTGATGGATTTTGCGTCCTAGCTGAATTCCTTTCTTTCTTGACAGCATTCAACAAAACTTACAAGGCTTGCGCTTTGAGTTGCATTACAATGCAGCTGCCATCGCTGTTTGGAAGCAGATAAACAGGTGTGTCTCCACTTTGCAAATTCCACTGTGAAATTTTGTAAACATCCACATTTACAATACAAATTCTAATGGCTTCTTTGATTTCTGAATTTTTTTAAGTGCAGCTGTAGGATATATGAACTGAGGACTCACAGGTACAAAGCCAGGAGTTTTATTTATGAAGAAGAAGCAGAAGGCAGGTGAGGTCTACTGTGCCATTACCCCAGAGAAGAAATTTTACACTTTTGTTCCTTTCTTAATTATTTACTCCAGTATTTAAAAATCTTCAATGCGCATACAAATCATCTAGTAATCTTGTTGAAATTCAGATTCTGATTCTGCAGGTCTAGTGTGGGCCTAGGGAATCTACATTTTAAACAAGTTGCCTGCTGCTGCTGCTCCATAAATCACATTTTGTGTAGCAAGAACTTAGCCCGTGGAAAGGCATAAGAACTAGTCTATAGTAGCCAGAAATAAAAAGACTGATAAACACAATTACAGACAATTAACAGATAAGGGATCTAGCATTAATAATATGTATAGAATACCACCAAATCAACAAGAAAAAGTTAAAAAGGTAAGAAATAAAAGATGGGCAAATGATATTGCATTCACAGAGATAAAAATCCAAATGGCCGGTAAACATACAAAGATGATCATCTGTACTGGAAATAAGGGAAATGCAAGATACGTAATAATGAGATAACATTTTATACTTGTAAATTGACATTAAATATAATATAATAATATTAATAAGTGGTTTTGAGTATTCACACAGGACGTATCTACACAGGGAGAATGCTAGTGAAGAAAGATTTGTCAAAATTGAAGTTGAAAAGGTAACCTGTGCCCAAAGAGGCATCCAAGAGGATGCTCATTGCAGCATTGTTTATCCTAGAAAAAAGTAGAAAAACCTAAATGTTAATCAGCAGAGGAATGGATAGACTATTTATAAAGCAGAATATCATATTGCAGTTAAAATTAATGAACCACTTCTATGCATATGGACATGAAGACTTCTCAAAAGCTTAATGTTGAAAGAAAAAATAAAATTATGAAATTATGTGTATATTATGATGCTATTTTATGTAAAAAATTAAACACATGCACAATAGGATATTTGTATAGAGACACACATAGAAAATGATCATTCGTGGGAATGGTGTACACTACGTTGGGGAGAGTCATTTCCTCTGGAACAGGAAGGAAGGGTGAGGGATAAATGGTGGAACTTCATAAGTATCTGTAGTGGTTTGTTTCTTTAAGAAGAAAAGAGATCTAAAGCAAATATGGCAAAATGATAACATCTTTTCAAGTGGTGGATATGTGAGTGACTGTTACATTACTTTCTGTACTTTAATGCACAATTTAAATATTTTTAATTAGAAGTATTATTTTTTATTTTTAAGTTGACTTGATTGAGGCATAATTTACATAAAATAAATGCACCCATTGAAGGTGTATACATTGATGAATTTTGATAAATATACATACCATTTCCCTTCTCCTCCACAATTCTAATTTTTCTTTTGCCGTAGATTAGTTTCACCTTTTGTACAATTATTTTGTGCCTATCTGTGTTTTCTTTCACTCAACATAATGCTTATGATATTATTTCGTGTTGTTGCGTGTATCAGTAATTTGTTCCTTTTTATGGATATACTTTAATTTATTTATCCATATACCTGTTGATGGACATTTGGATTGTTTTCAGTTTTGGTCTGTAACAAACAAAGCTGCTATGGACATTCATGCTTTTTTTAATGGACACATGCTTAAACTTCCTTTACGGAATCACCTGGGGAATAAAATTGCTGGGTCATATGGTAAGTGTACATTTAACATTATAAGAATTTGCCATATAGGTCTCCAAAGTGATTGTACAATTTTACACTACTACCAGCAGTGTGTGAGCGTTCTAGATTCTCACAGCCTTGCCAACGCATGGTATTATCCATCTTTTTAATTTAGCCATTCCAGTGCGTGTATACTGATAGCTCATTGTGGTTTTAATTTGTATTTCCCTGATGATTAACAATGCTGAGGATCTTTTCTTGTGCTTATTGGTTACTCAGTACCTCCTTTTGCAAAATGTGTTCAAATCTTTTGTTCATTTTTAAAAATTGGTTATTAATTTTCTTATTTTTGAGTTGTAAAAGTTCTTCGTATATTCTGGGTACAAGACCTTTATCAGGTTTATGTATTGTGAATATATTATCCCAGCCCATGGTTTGCAAATTTTTTGCAAATTTCAAAGGAGAGAAAGAGAAAAAGTAAATATAAAGACCTCCCTCCCCAAATCGATGAAGGACAAAAATAGGGAGTTTGTGCAAAAAAAAAAAATCAAATTTCAAACATTTAAAAAGACTATTAACTCTACTATTAAAAAGTGCAACTAAAATGATAGAATTTATTTATTTACTTATTTTTGTGTATGTCATTCTCTTTATTATTAGTGATTTATCTTTATTTTATTTTTTCTGCAAAGTTTGGGGTACAGAGTTAACTATCAGTATTTGTGTACAGTATGTGAAGATCAAATCAATATTAGCATATTAATCATTACAAATCATGATTATTCTTTGTGTCCCTTATCCAATTACTCTCTAACCCCTCTTCTCCTCCTCCTTTTGCACCTGTAGTAACTATAGGTCTGTTCTCTCCTTCTGAAAGTTCAACGTTTCATTGTGGTCTTTCTTTCTTTCTTAGCTCCCACTTATGAGTGAGTACTTGCAGTTAAAATTCATTTATTTATTGTTTGTTTGATTGGCAAGGATTAAAAAGATTCCCAGGATCCAGTTAGCAGAAGAAATAAACATTTTCATTCTCGGTTGGTGGGAATTCAAAAGGCAGTTTGGCAATACAAATTATAATTTTTTTTTTAAAGTCACATAATTCTTACTTGGCATACTCACTTCTGTAAGATAAATTCCTGTAGAAGACCGTAGCTCATATCAATTCTGAACAAACTGGCAATCTATTGGCTACTGTACAACTAGCATGAAGTAGTAATGATCGTGCTCTTTTACTGGTTTTATTGTATACCAGACACTCCATTAAGGCCTTTTACCTACATTGTCCCTTAAATATGTTCAGAAAGTTCTACTTTCAGATTATATTTGCAAACTCATCATGTCTCATCACCAACATTGTTATCTTCCTGTTCCAAAACAGCACCACCTCTCACCTGGACTATGGCTGTTACTTTTTAATTGACATCCATGCTTCCACCCTAACAGCATTCACAGCCTAGGAGACACGATCATCCTTTTAAAGGCATAACATACCTTCTTCTTAATACAGTCTAATGGCTTCCCTGTTCACTCAAAAGAAAAGCCAAAGTCCTAACAAAAGCCTATAAGACCCTGCCTTATCTAGCTCTCTTTCTCATTGACCTCATTTCCAAACCCAAACCTGCAAGCAAGGAATGATTAAATCACTTTACAGATGTTAGTGGTCTGTAAGTGATTGTATTAGCAAATATTGAACCAGAATTAAACCTAGTTTTATTTGACATTGATGCCTGCACTCTTTCCGTTACACCAGGCTCTAATAAAATGGTGATTTTTTTTTTGCAGTGATATGAGCATTGTTTTTGCTAGCTATTTTGAAGAATAATTTGTAGCTTAAATTGATGAAAATGTACAATATTGTCAAGAAGAAAAATATACTTTGGGGTGACAAATAAAGGATGACTATAAAGAAATGGATCTGATGATTTGAATGGCTCACAAACTAACTTGGGTACAGTTCCAAAAGAAGAGTTTTGAGGGGTCTGCGACAGTAGTTGTATAACTAGGTAATGTCCTGAATCACTACTTTGAAGGACTATGTAATGTGGTGATAATAGCTTAGATTAATATTTCTTATTACATACCAGATATTGGTTGAAGCTCTCTATGTATTAATTATTTAAATTCACACATTACAGGAGAAAAAGCAGGTACAGAAAGGTTAAGTTACCCGCAATCTCTCAGCTGAAACGTGGTAGGGTTGAGGTTTGAACACAGTCAGCCTGGTTCCAAAATCTATGCTCCTAAAAACTACACTCTACTGCCTCTTGAAATAGCACAGATCTGTGGTCTTCAGACATTTTAGATTACACAATTTCATTTATAACCAACCAAATCCGGAAGATATGAAAGCTCATTGATGTAGCCCATGCAAGTCAGCTTTCCTGGGTAGATATCTAAGCTTTTGAGGCTATCAGCTGGTGCACAGATTCAGTGGAAAGACTGAGGAATGAGGACCGCAAAAAAAAAAAAAAAAAAAAAAAGGGCAGAGATCAAAGAAGACTACCCAGCAGAAGCAATCCATGTGTATTTACGTATTTATCTTCATGTACTACTGTACCAATATATGATGTACATTGTAAAACATACACAAAAATAGAAGATTTAAAATACTGAGATAAAAAATAAGCATAACTAAAAGTTCTGTTATTTGTTTTGCTCCACCAAGATGAATTGTCTTGAGCATTCCCTGGAGGACACACACCTCAATTTAGAGAATAGGCTTGGCTTGGAATAGCATGGTTTTGAATTCAGGCTTTACCACTTATTACTTTAGTAATCTGGCCAAGTTATTTATTTTCTGCTTCTGATTATTCATCTGTTCAATCGGGATAATAATTCCTAATTTGCAGGATTGTTGTGCAGTTTAAATGAGACGATGTGTACAAAATCTGTAGTGCCTGGCTTTCAGCAAACTCTACATATTGCTTACTTTCCCTCATAGTTTTAATTCTCATTATTTATGTTTCATTGTCTGTATTTTTAAGTTTCATTACCTTTCTACACAGCCCTGCAGTTAGACTTGGTGCATCTAGATGGAGCCAGATTAATAGGTTTTTCATGCTGCATCATTCCAAACATGACGCAGTTGTGTTTCTTTGACAGCAAATAAAACTGGGGAGGAGACATCTGGAAGAAACTATGTGCATTTTACTTTGTGAAAAGCACTATAGGAATTGGTAGGGAGGGCAGGAGAACTTGACTGTCAGAAACTCTAAAATGAATGGCTCAACTGTTCAGCAATCGTATGTCTGTGAACAGAAGCTGCCTTTTACATCAGCTGTTAGTCATTATTCATCGTGTTTGGGAATCAGGCTTAAAAACTCTCTAAATATATTTTGAGCCATTTTTATCTATGCCCTTCCATGGGTGACTTTGTCCTAACAGTGTCCCTTGTATATATTCAATCTCATTTTTTTTTTCACTGAAAATTTCACCTTTGATCCCAATTCTGAGCTGTTGTTCCTTTTTTATCTTCCATTTAGAATGCAAAGTCTGTTGAGTTTCTTTGGCACAAGTTAACCAGAAAAGGAATGTATGTGAAGGCGTATCAGCCAGACTTTCAACTAACAGATGATGCTCTCTTATTAAAATAATTTGAGAAGGGTTTATTTACAAAGGAACTAATTTCAAAGGGTTGGAAGGGGGTTGGGACAACCACAAGGCATAGTGCAAAGACCCTGGGCTAACAGCAGTGAAACTGGTATTATCCCTTGGTGCAAATAGAGGGATAGAGAATTTATTAGAACATGGAAGGAGGGAAAGTTTTATAGAGCAAGCCACCTTGAGAGGAACAGTGAATTTCTATTGAGGAGGAAGCCAGCCCAAGGTGTCCACATAGGGAGAATAAATATTCTGACTTCACTCCCTCTCTCCATTCTCCTCCTGAGATTCCAATGGCTAAACCCAACCAGAAGCTAGAAAACATGAGAGCTCATTGATGTAGCCCATACAAATAAGTTCCCATAGGTAGATATCTAGCACTTGAGTCTATCAGCTGGTGCACAGTATCAGTGGGAAGATTGAGGAATGAGGTTCAAAAAAAAAAAAAAAAAAAGACAGGGATCAAGAAAAGCCACCCATCAGGAGCAACCTGGTTAGGATACCACTGCTGGATGCAGATACTGCTTTACCATGCTCCTAATCTCATTGTCCCTTCATCTTTCAGTCACATTTTCAAAAGAAAAGTTCTGGGTGGGAGCATCCAATTGGCTGAGGCTAGTTCAACTGCCCAAATCTTCTTTGCCAAGGGGTGGGGAGTGGAAATACTGATTACCTTTGGCTTCCCTGGTGGGAACTACTGCTCTCTTCTTTTGAGACTCACACAACTGGGGATTTCTAGATCTTAAGAAAGAGCTCAAAAATAAGGCAATTCTCTATCTCCTCTAAAAAAGACAAATCTCCACTAACAAATGACTTCCTAAATCTTCTTTGCTAACCTGCAACAGTAAGCCTATCAGGCAAGAGTACAGAGATCTGTTTTTTTTATTTCCAGTTTTCTGTCTTCTCTCCCTCATTTCCTTCCTCCATTTCCTGATCTTGGGAAGATTCATTTATTTCTCTAAATCCTTATACGAAAGAGGAGGACTAAAGACCCCGAAATCTAGTTGGGAATACAAATGCTGGGAAGTCAAAAATTAGATACAGGTCCACCCAATGAATGCCCTAGTCAATATTTTTCTGGTAGAATACCTAAACTGCCTGGGCTGTTGATACCTTAACTTCATTGAACATGAATTTCTCTCAGTATAATGTTGGTTTTTTTCCAGTTGTCATTTATATAGGAAACATTTAGATTATATTTAGTCCTTAAAATGTGATGTAAACTTTCTAGCAGAGTAGTAAATAAGACAGACATGAGAGATTTCACACTGTGTGCCTCTGGTGTGCATTTGCAAGGGACATCAATATTTTCACCCTCTGAGAAGTCCGTTCACATTTTTCTCAAATCCTCCTTGTATCCAGTCTTTAATCTTGTTCCTTCCATGTCCCTAATTATCTGGCCAAATCATTAGCCACTGCTCATGAATTGGTATCGATCCATGCCTCAGGTCTTCTCTCCAGTGAGGTGCACTGCTTGAAGTTTTGCTCACTGGGAGCACTTATCTTATTCACCCCTTAGATTCAATATAGCTGCTTAATCTGCAGTAAATCTTCAATGTTGGATCCAGACCAATCTAAAATTACATTTCTCATTCTTGATCAAGCATACTTATACTCAATTCTCGTACGCACTTCCCAGAATTTTTTCAATAGAAATTTGAAATCTGAAAGTTCTTTGGCCTTCTCTGGCTTTTGACTTTATTATTGCCACCCCCTCCAAGGGTCATGCTGAAATTTGAAAATCTTGGTAATTGGCGGGGAGAGAGGAGGATGGAGCGAACAGGCTCCGTCTTGCAAGGTAACTCCCTCAGGTAAAAGAGAATCTTCAATCAAGGGAAGAACAGTTTCATCACGCAAGGCAGAGGAGATTTGCTAAGCTAGCAAGGGACATTCAATGAGAATTAAGGGTTCAGCCTTCATAGGGACCTCTAAATCCTCTTATATATTTCCAGGTCAATTTTCCACCTTTTGATTTAACCCAGATAATGCCACAATACGCACCTAAGAAAACTGTCAGGGCTGTGAATACCACTGATATTGTAATTCATCAGCACACAGAATTAAACCAAAGTCTGAATTTATCTTTGACCATCTCTGATCTGCTGAGAAAGATGACTTTTTTCCACCATTAGCTATTTATTATAAGAAGCAGCCACCTCATTGGCTGTCATTGAACTTCTCATGCCCTTCGTACTATTCTCCCTGAATCGTACTCTTGATGGGCATTCCAGGTGACCATGGGCAATTCTTTAATAAACTGTTTTGCCACTGTGTTTCTAAGGGGGAGTTTTACTGTCAGTCAACCAATCTTGATTTTATCAATTTTCCTTAAGGGTCAGTTGCCTGCAGCTTACTTTGTGATACCAATTTCTGAATCAGTCAGAGTTCCTGGGGGAAAAAAGGGAATTTAATGGGAAATCATCAGGGAACTCAGAATTAACAGAGAATCTGCAGAGGAAAGCATGGGCAAAAGTGGGAAACTATGGAGTGGAGAGAGCAGGAAATTGGGTTAGAATGTTGCTCCTAACTTTGCTGTAGTCCACGGCCACCACTGGACCTAGTCGTCATGGCAAGACCTTGCTAGACACTGGACACAGCCAGCACTATTGGCTCTTTTTCTTTAGTCCTTCAAGGTTCAAAGCCCCAGGCGGGAGCATCTGCTGGATCATGTGCCCATAAACTAGGTTTGCAAAGGTGGAGAGAAGGGAGTAAGACTTTACACTCAGACCCACACAGTGGAAACTGGATGGGGCTTCAGATGCTTGACCGTGAAAAACCCCTCCTTTTCTCTCAATCAGTAGTAGAATGAGCTTTCATTAGGAGTCCAGAAGCTGTTTTCTACTTCTTACTCTAACGCTTGATTTCTCTCTTTCTCCCTCCTTTACCTGATTTTGAGAAAGTCACTGCACCTCCCTTATCCTCTAGTAAGAAGTGTTGGACTAAGATATTCGGGGTCCATCTAAGTCTAACACTCTATGATCTCAGCCCTTTCACAAATCTTACTAGAGATTTGTACTATGCTTACATTAAGAGTTTCACAAACGCATCGTCTAAGATCTTTCCTTTTATCTAATGAGTAGTTTTAAGTGATCACTTTTGATCCAGTTTCTCATTGAATATGAAACTTCTACATATATCAGATTCTACGTAATTATTGAATTCCCCTATAATATTAGCCATTGAAGCATTTTTACCTTGCTTTTTGAAATTTCATGTTGATTTTAATAGCTTCCTTGGTAATCCCCCACAAAGTTAAAGTGCATATTAAAATCAAGGTGAACCTTAGGGAGAACAGTGACAAAGGAAGCTGATATTCCAGGAGGCCTTAGGGTCTTATCAAGGTTGATGCATCAGTTTTACTTTAAATCTCTTATCTATCTAATTATCTCACCGCTTTAATTAATTGAAGCTAAAATTGGTATTGATGAAAAGAGAAAGCACAATCAAAGAAGCAGATAAGCAAATAATTGAACATAAATAACTTTTAATTATACTCCCTTAATAACATTAAGGGATAGTGTCAGGTGCTGACATCACTTTGTCAAATCAAAGGGCAGTGTCAGGATGAAAAGGCAGAAAATTGCACAGAATGTTCTGAAAATTGGGATCATTTTCAAAATTATGAAACACTGTTAAATGAATTTGGTTCAAAAACAGCCCTGAATTCTGGGTTGAGAATACGTTCAGCCCCTTCAATGAAAACCCAATTCTTTGCATCCCTCCACATATCTTAATCATTTGTGGAATCCTACTAAAGTTTTCAGGCTTCCCCAAATGCAAAGAAATAGGTGTGCTTCCACATATGATAGACACATCTGGCAAGTTTAAAATGCTGCTCCATTTGGAATAGGAAAACTAGCAAATAGCTTTCACTTTAAGTTGATAAAATAGTTTCTTCTAAACTCAATAGTACATTCACCCTTTGCCCTCTTCCTAACCAAAGGTTACCTGGAATATTTATCCTTTTTGTATAGTGTCCTGTTGTTATAACACATGGTGCAGAAGAACAAATAGTAGTAATATCAACAAATTAGTACATGCAGAAGAAATGTGAATAGCTCATTCATTGCAAAAAAAAGAGTCTGTGGGTGGAGGAGGATTCATTGACATCATTAGAAACCAAAGGTGATCTCGATGCATTATGTTCATATGGACTTTGCAAAATGTATTGCTGATGTCTCCAGAGTCATTTTGTGTTCATTCAGTTGGGGAAACCTACTTTAGAAAATGACTGGAATCATTTCATGTCCCTTGTTGCTTTAAATAAACAGTCTGGGGTCGACCCCGTGGCGCACTCGGGAGAGTTCGGCGCTGGGAGCGCAGCTGTGCTCCCGCCGAGGGTTCGGATCCTATATAAGGATGGCCGGGGCGCTCACTGGCTGAGCACGGTGCGGCCGGTCACAAAAAGACAAAAAGAAAAAAATAAAATAAATAAACAGTCTGTAATTGTAAATTTTAACTGGCAAAAAGGGTAGTAGCCATGGTGGTGACGCTCACTGGCTGAGCACGGTGCGGCCGGTCACAAAAAGACAAAAAGAAAAAAATAAAATAAATAAACAGTCTGTAATTGTAAATTTTAACTGGCAAAAAGGGTAGTAGCCATGGTGGTGAAGTGAGGTTATGATCTATTTTTATCATACTTTATTACACTGGAAGGCAATAATCACTTTTGTCATTTATAGAGTCCTTTGTATTTTTGAAGCACTTAGCAGTCGTTAATTATTTCATCTCCTTTCCATCTCAAATGGGATAGATTGGTTAGCATGACGGGGTCACAGAAGGACAATAAAAGATTGGAAACTTGCAATGTTAGGCAGTTGAAGTACTGACGGTGAATGAACAACATTCTCGGTTTTCACATCATTTAGGGGAAAATGAAGAGAGAAGAAAAAAACACATCATAGATCCTCACTAAGAAACATTGTGTTTGTTTCTTCCTTGTGTTTGATTAGTTTAGAGGACTCCAGTGTGATTTAAAATAGTTTTTTTAAGGCAGAAATTCTCCTATATTATTCAAGCTGATTTTGATCATCCAAAGTCACCGCAATAAATGAAAAAAGTATATTCAACATATCTTTTGTGTCAGCATACCTCTGTCTAATATTTCACATTTTGTCCAAATTGTTTAAAACTGATAATGTAAGACATGTAATTAATGCACATCATAATGAACACTCATACTAGATAACATAAATTTGCTGTATTTTACAAAAATGATGTTTATCTATGACAATTCTGAGAACAACAAAAATCAGAATTTATGAGAATGACAGACCACAAACAACTTCTTCCCCGCACGGTGATTTTATGTACTAGAAAAAGATTCAATGATCAGTTGCCAATGATAATATTGTTCAAATTCATGTATATCAAATATTCCTTTTTTGTGTGTAATTGTAGAATTTATGAACACGAGAGCTGGTAGGCATAAACCTCAACAGATACAAATAAGGAGGACAGACACGTTGGCTAAGAAATGTAAAAATGATTAGTTCCCCATGCTTCAGTTGCACTAATACTTTAGTATTAAAGGTATAGCTATAGAATAAAAATTCAGAAATTACCCATAAGAATAAATTTAGATAAAATTGCATTTTTAATACAACTCCTGGGAGTTGATCAGTGAAAGCAGAGCACCTCAACACTTTTATTTCTAGGGAAGTGACTAGAAAAAGCCAACAACTGGGCAATGGGTGGGGGCTCTCACCATATGTACTGTTGGTAGTAATTAACAAAAGCTAACTATTTATTGAACACTGAGCCCGGTACTCTGCTATAGTACTCTATATCCATGATCACATTTCATCCTCACAACAAAGCTATAAGTAGGAGCTGCTAATACCACCAGTTAACAGAGGAGGAAACTGAGGCTCAGAGAGACTGAGTAATTCGCTCACAATAAGTAGCTCTCCAAACTGTAATTGACTCCCAAACCCTTGAATTAATTCTTCTTATACAGCTTCCAGGTGATTTGCTTATTCCTTAATGGTTGGGTTACAATCGAGCGTGAACTGGGAATTCATGAACTCCTTGGTTCCCTGGAAGAAATGGTGCTGAACTCCAGCTGAAGAGTTCTGGAGGATGAAATCAGTAATTTGAGTGCCTAACCCCATGACCCAGGCTCCAAATATTCGACAAAGCTCCATGAGAAAGGCTTGTTTCTCTTTCGTACTGGAGACAAGATCCCCGTAGACTATCTTCTAGGCCCTGGATAGATCCCATCTTTCCAGGCCTCGGAGTTGTTACCAATGGAGCAGCCATAAGATACAAAGGCTGTGTCTAACCAGTAGCTTAAAGTGTGAAGGCAGAGCCCTTGCTTATTAGATGTGGCCTAATAAAACAATCAAGAGCAGGTCAGAGGACTTCCCAAGGTCTGGAGAGAGGCAACAACCATAAACACGATTGCAGATTTCATGAAAAACTAGAAATTGTCAGGGAAGGCATTCGCCAAGCAATGACTTTCGAAGACATCTAGGACAGGGGTCCAGGGCTTAGGAGAGAATATTGTCATGGAAATTATCACTGGGACAATGCTTCTAGACAAAGTCCTGGTCAGCAGGAAGCAATGCCAATGATCTCACAGGGCCCCTATCACTCAGGCCCTGGAAGTGTCTGGTAGTCCCAGAGAGCATCAGGGATGATTGTTGAGACACTGGTGAACTTTAAACCTCTGTGATTTCCCTGTTTGCTTAATGCCTGATAGCCTTTGGTCTGCTAATAAATCTCCTTTATGTATAACTTGATCTCTGTACTTCCAAGGGGAGGAATTGGAATCAGCCTATGGGGGAAGAGATAGCTCTAGGATTCTGGGTGGGAGCTTGAGCAAATAAAAGGGCACCCCTGAAAAAGAACCTCACCCTTTGCATCTCATCTGCTTCTGACACAAATCTAGATCATTAACTATGTTTATTTACCCTTTTCTTACTTCATAAATTGTGTTATACATTTCCTAATCTTGTCTTCTATGAAATTTACCAGATCACAAAATAAAAAGCATCAGGTATGAAAACTTGAGATTTTTGTTTTTATCTAAGCTCTGGAAAATTCTGGGTTCTGCTTAAAATCAACAACTGCCAGAGTAAATGATTAACAGAAGAATGACTTCAATGGAAATGTGGTCTATATAACAAGAGAGAAAAGAGATTACACTTGAATTTGATGATCAGCATTCCATACTTTGTTCAGAATTTTGGTCTTCATGGGGGACCCTGTGTACCTACTTCAAATGCCTCAATTGAAAGGGTATTGTGAGAAAAGGGGTGGAGAGGGAATAAGGGATGATCTTCACTGATTTCGCAATTTTCCCTAGGGCCTGCCTGTGTGAACAAATACTTAGCAGTGATGTAGCATGAAAATACCCCTGAATCAATATTTTTAGACAAAATCTTATTACCATATGTTAATTGAAAAGTAATTTTCAGATTTTCTGTAAATCAGGAGCTCCTTGGGTGACATATAAACACATGAAGAAAAAAAAGTAGCCAGCTGATGGATGATTTCCTTCACGATCGTAATTCTAATTTACTTCCTATTGCCAATTCCCACACAGATTCAAGCCACATAATAACACATTCTTACAACAGAGTGGAGCTTCACAGCTTATGAAGCAATCCAGGGATATTAATGCATAAGGATTTTTGGATTCTTCAGCACATTCGATATGACTTGGGACATAGAGGGCTCTTAAGAAAAGGGCTATTGGACATCTGTGTATATATATATACATAAAAAAAAAACCCCACTCAACCTAAACCTCAAACCTTAGACAAAACTTAACTCAAAATGGATCATAGTTCAGAATGTAAAATGTAAGGCTATAAAATTTTCAGAGGACGGAAGAGAATCTTTGTGACATTGGGTTATGCAAATAGTTCATAGATAGAGCATAAACAGCATAATCCATAAAAAGAAAAAAATGGTAAATTGAACTTGATCAAAATTAAATTTTTTTCCTTTTGAAAGACACTGTCAGGAGAATACAAAGACAAGCTATGGACTGAAAAGAAGTATTTGCAAGTCACATATCCAATAAAGGCCGTGTGTCCTGAATATATATATATATGTCTAGAACTTGCAAAACAAAACAATAGGAAAACAAGCAACTAAGCCTTTTTTTTCAAAAGTAGGCAAAAGGTTTAACAGATATTTCACCAAAGAAGATATATGGATGGCAAATACATGCATGAAAAGATGCTCAACATCATTAGCCTTTAGAGAAATGAAAATTAAAACCACAATTTGCACCACATACCTATTAGGATGGCAACAGTGAAAAATACTGAGAATACCAAGTGCTGACAAAAATGTGGAGCAATTGAACCTCTCATGGATTGCTGCTGGGAATGACAAAATAGTACAGTCACTTTGGAAAAATGTGTGACAGTTTCTTCAGAAACTAAACATATAACTTCCATATGATCCAGCCATTCTACACCTAGATGTTTACTCTAGATAAATAAAACCTATGTTCACACAAAACCCTATACACAAATGTTTGTAACAGCTCTATTTATAAGCTCCCCAAATCGGAAACAACACAGATATCCTTTAATGGGGAATGGATAAATAGACTGTAATTCTATCCATACTATTAGATTTTACTCAACAATAAAAAGTAACAAACTAGTGATACACACAACGACATGGATAATTCTCAAAGACATTATGCTGGGTGAAAGAAGCCAATCTCAAAAGATTACATACTATATGATTCCATGTATGTTACATTATGGAAAAGCCAAAAGTATAGGGAAAAGAGAAAAGATCAGTATACAGGAGGTTAGGGAAGAAGAGGGTGTGATTACAAAAGGATTTTAAAGGGTAGTTTTCTGGGGTGATGGACTGTTGTGTGCCCTGACTGTGGTGATGGTTACATGAATCTATACAAGTGTTACAACCCATAGCATTATACACCAACAAAAAAAATAAATAAATAAAGGTTAAGTTATGGTGTGATAATTAAAATTTTTAGAAAATAGCTAAACATATCAAGTACTCTCATATAACCAAAATGAAAAATATAAGAGTATTGTATTCATTTGCATATAAGGAAACTGACTTGCCCAGGTCATTCAAACAATAAATAAGAGGTTCTGAATTAAAACCCACAACTTTGAAGAACATTATTCTTTCCTTGTTGTTATATGAGAAATAAACCTTCAAAAATCTAAGCTAAATTGAGTATTAGTTGCCATGTATTTGTTGCAAGTAACAAAAACCCCAATTTAAAGTGATTTAAATAATAAGGACATTTCTTAATTCACATAACAAGATGTCCAGTGGTAGAGGGAGGGTCATGAGGTTGGCTGATTTTGCAACTGAGTGATGTTATAAATGACTACGACTCCTTTCTTCATCCACTCTGTCAACCACAGCTTCATTCTAAGGCTACTTTCCCTTATGGTTACATGATGGCTAATGATGTCAGACAGAGATACGACCTTGTTTGTTCATATCCAGTGGAAAATAGATCACCAGCAACAATCCCACAAAACTTGGAATGTGTACTGCATGCAAATGATGTGGTTTCTTAGAATCTTAAAGATCCCAAACAACCAGCTTTAAACTTTATTTATGTAATTAGTAGTACTCTGAAATAAATCAGAGCTTCCCACTGCAGTGGCAACCATTTGCCTTGTTTGTACGAAGCTCAAATTTGTAATAGTTTTTTGACAATAGCTATGCTCAGGCTCTTAGACACTGTACTTCATGTTTGATTAGCATGTCAATGTTTCCCAAGCACTGTAATAGCTCATTTTATAAAAACATTAGTTGGACAGATGAAAACTCTGAGGATCTCAAGTGACTTGGCCAAATTCCCCACCAGGTAGTGACTGAGCCAGAGGTCACATTTGATCTTCAGACATCATCCCATCATTCTTTCTTTTACATCACATCAATTCCCTCTTCAGTGCTTCAGCACTAGGGAAACACAGTGGCAATTTCAAAGACATATTTCAAGTTCATACATGATGCTTACAAGCTTAAAATGTCAGAGAACTAGCATTCTTTATATTCCCATTGATAACATTTGCTATTTGGAATTTTAGACTCAAATGTTATAGGATAAACTTGAAGCCCTGAAATCTCATTAACGTCTCCATCTCTCTTCCTTCAACATCCAATCGATTGTTCTGATAGGTGGATTCTAATCTCTAAATCTCTCTTGCATCCATCCCGTTTTCTATTTCCGTAGCCCCAATACACATTCAAGCTCGTGCTATCACACAGTAACATTTTTGTCTCTTTTTCTCCATTTTCTCCCTCCTGCACTTCTTACATGATGGCACCAGATTAATGTTTTCAAAATACAATGTAGATAAAGACATATGTCCTCTTGTATGCCCCAGCTCCCAAAATTTAATAATCTTCCTTTAACTACAGATTAAATTCTTAACTCCATAATCTGGCTTTCAAGGCCCTCAACAATCTGGTTTCAATATTCCTTTCCAAACCTTGAGACAATCTTCCTTTCTGGGTGAGAGTTGTAGGCAGCGGTATACTGGAGCCAGCTCACAGTGGCTTGCAAGAGCCAATTTTATACCTTTCTTCCCAACCTCATGTTCAGTGATGTCACATTAGTAGCTTGAAGTTGGCCACACAAATCAGACAATGCTACATATCAGAGCTTTTTTTCTTTTTTGAAGAGCTGGTTATTAAATATTTACCAGTCTACCACTAGTTGCAGGCTAACAGGGACTAAACTTGAGAATGAGAGTCCAATATGGTATGGGGGACCAAGATGTTGACACTGAAAGCCCAGATACTGAGTCAAAGATAGGAGGGCCTGGGGGAAGAGAACAAGAAGCAGAATGTTGAAAAATTGTTGGGAAGTTAGACCCTGGGAAAGGTTGAGTTCCCGCAGAAGCAGACTGTGAAAGGGATTTGGGATCAAGTCATTTATTTGGGAGGTGAACCCAGGAAGCACAGGTAGGGAAGTGAGATAGGGAAGGGAAGGAAGCTAATACAAGGTGCATCGATGAGCAGATTACTACTGTGGGCAGTTGAGGCTCAATCCCACTGGGGACTTCAGGCGAAGTGTGCATAACATGCCTCATAGTTGCCTACACATGTGGTGAGGAATATCAGGAGTTTATCAATAAGACAGCTGGGGATGCTTGCATTATGAAATAGCAGGTATGTAGGGAAAGACTGAATGACAAGGGGATATGAACAGGACACAGACACTCATAGTTTTATGTTTTTCATAGTGTGCTTGGTGGCAGTGGGGCTTAATTTAAATGGTCGATGATAGGGTGGATTCATGCCTCCAATTGTGAATCATTTGTTGTTATCCAACATACCCTACTTGTTCCTTCCCATGGATCTACTCAGAGGTTCCTCTGTTTGCTATAACATCCTTTGTAGCTCTCTCCAACTTTGACAATTTCCTAATTCTTGCAATTCATCAAAGATCAGTGCCACCTCCTTCAAGAATCCCATCTAATCCCCCTCCTCCCCAATGATGGAAGCTGGATGACAGTCAAGCCAATCTGAGGGTCCCATGTGGCCTGAAGCAAAAGAGCAGGTAATAAGCTCCTCCTCCTTGGTTAGAATGTATTGGGTTAACGAGCAGAGACAGAAGCTGTCCTCTCAAGACAGAAGCTGTCATTTCAAATGGTGAACTCCATGTGGGAAGGAACTCATCACTCCTGTTTTTGACTATATACCTCAGAGGTCACCCAGCACAGAGACCTGGCCTGTGGTGGCTGCACAATTGCTGTTGGTGGCAGAGAAAAATGAGTGAATGGAGGGCTGGGTGGACAAAGGGAACTAGGTAGGGAGCAAACGAGGCAGCTAAAGGTGAATTACAGGAATCATAGAGGTGTCAATGACAAGAGCACCTGGGTGGATTCTGAGGATGAACATCAAAGCCTGTAAATAGGCTCCACATATGGCCAGTCAACACAAGTGGTGGGGTAGTTGAGATCTACCCCTCAACAAGTCGGTGGAGATAGCCTGTCTTTTGAGACACAGTGAAATTGCTTTTAACCTCATCCCACATATGGTGCAGCTCCTCTCTTCTTCCAACCTCTATGGAGGTTATGGGTGGCTTAAGTTTTTCTTAGTCCCCTCTTGCTTTGAGCTCCTACCTCCATGGAATTAAAAGGGTTTGTGAGTTGCTGTGGCATTACAGAATGGCTGCCCGTACTCTCTAGCACGGAACTGCTGACACTTCTTGATTTCTCCCCAAGCAGTGCAGTGCTCGTGCAAGTTGTGTGGGTAGCACAGTTTACTGAAGATACGGGATGAAGATATGGGCTGTATATTAGCATGCGGTTTGGCTTCATCTCCCTCAGGCTCCGTGCAAACATTTAATTTCCCTCCCTGTATTATGTGGAGCAATTTTGTTCTCTGAAACCTATCCAACAACTGGTTCTATTTTGCCTCTTCCAAGATGCCTTACTGTCTTTTCAAACGAAGCAGCTGTCTATTCTCCTACTTGGCACATTTGATCTCTACCTTCTCACCTCCGTGTCTTTGCAAACAGTTGCTTCTGCCTGGAATATTCTTTCCAGAACAGAAGATTTGGCAGAGGTTTGGAAATTCCACTCTTTCTCTCTCTTTATCTCACATCATTATCCGTAAGTAGAAGGGAACGTTGTCCAGATTTATTTCCCTGTAATATTAATTATGACATCACAACCATGTCTGCTCCTGAAGTGGCCATAGTTGGTTTTTAAATAACACTTTTTTTTTTATTCTACAAACTTCTAGCAAGTGCTTGCTTAGGTTTGCTAAAATCATATAAATTGAGCAGAAGAGGAAGACTCACCCCTTTCCCTCCTCTCCTGCCTCTCACCCTTTCTAACTTAGAGCACTCCTTCTCCTTCACAATGAGAGACCACTTTATCTGGACCTCTCCTATGGGCTTGTATTATGGATGTTTATTTTAAAATCATATCACCCTTAGTGAACTATAACTCTGCAAAAGTAGGGTCATCTTCCTTCTCTGAAATTCCAGTCGAGCTCTGTACTCGTAATTGACACATATTAGACTTTGAAAACATCCAATTTATAACCATGAATAAATGAATGAATGTGAAGCTGTGGCTAGCCCCTTAGTGATCTGGAGAGGCTGCCAGGGAAGGGGCATACAGTACCCTCCCCCCTCACTTCTACTGACTGTGGGCTCCTGATAAATTCGATAGGCAACTATTTATTTATTGAAGACTCACTATGAAAGGCACAGAGGAATTTCCAGGACTGAGATATTTTTATGATACCTTTATTCCCTCTATAGCTTCCTGCCACCAAAAAGAAATAGCTTCCAGGACACTTTTTTCTATTTGTTTTTGTGGAAAGGCTGGAACTTAGAAGTAGGAAAGTGAAATCAGTAAAAAATACTCAGGGCTGTCATCTCTACATCTAGGATTTTGCACTGCCAATTCACATTTTCAAAATGAGTTATTTTTATGTACTTTCACAGCAGCCAGCACTGCAGTGCCTTGCATATATTATATACTCAATGAGTACTTGTCAATTGATTTTGTACAAGCATGTGACAGCATAAATATGTTATGAAAAATGAGGAGGCTGAGCACCAAAAGAGTCAGGATTCCTTCTCAAAAAAAATACACAGTGGTGGAACTTGGCTTAAAGTTCAAGTTCTCCTGCCCCCTGCCCTGCAGTATCTGTAACCAGGAGACTCTGATAAGGCAGTTGACGGACAATATTACCTTTGCTCCCTCACTGCAATCGAAAGCATTCTTAGCTTTTAGGTAACCCCCACTGGCTAACTTGCTGTGGAGTTTTCAAGAGCATAGGATCATCCTTTTCACTACTAAAAGAAGATGCTCTTTAATTTGAGGATCCTGTTGAACAATGCAGCTTTTAGGAATGGCCACAATTTTATGCTTCGAAATTTTCGGTAAGTGACAGCCAGAGATTTGGGTCTGACTTAGAAACCGTGATGATAAATGAAATTATACTTGTATTCTGCATAGGAATACAGACACAAAAGGCCTCTTTCTGCAGAGTGCAGTGCCACGCTCTACTCTTATTTGAGACAGCTGTCTCTAATTCCGACTGAGCTTTTATTTCTGAGACCTCTGTAACGAGATTTATTCGTGTACTGTGGGGGAAGTTAACCGCAGCAGGTATAACAGACTAAATGTTCTTGACATCTTTCATTTGTGTACATTCTAAATGAGCAACTGGCTGAAGGAAATTAGAGGAGCTAATTTACACAGGGCCTTCAGTTTATACCTGGGTTTTCTGGAAAACAATAAAAAATCATTCTGGGGTGTCAGGACTAATCAACTCCTTTAAAAAAAAGCAGACTCCAAGTAGCAACTAGATAAATATTTATGAAACTGCTCTAAAGGAGCCTTATATGTAATGGGGATAACAGTATTTTTCTTTTTTACACAATACCCAAATTTGAAATCTGTCCCTGAAATTCTTGGTAGCATGTGCAAAGGAGGCTGTCTCCAATGAATTCATTCTAACGGCTTACTTCCTGCTTATAGCCATTGAACACGCAGTTGAATATAGTGTGGAGTGTGTCAGTGGGGAAGGGGAAGGGTACAAGGGAGATGACTTAGCTGGGTAACTAGCTGAGTTAGATGGTAAGGCCATCAGGTGCAGACATCGTTGCCAGAAAACTTCTAGAGTAGTTGCATGTTACCAATCAGAATTTTTCCCAGTCTCAAAACAACCTTTTTGACTTCCTAAAGAAGCTTCTAGTCTGAAGGTTTCTTCCACTATTAGGAAGCAGACCTGTGACAGTGACCCTGGGCCTGCCTTATCTGGACCATCGGACAGCTCCAGGTTCTCTGGACTACACCATTAGCACCAGTTCTTTGGTGAACATAAAGCTCTCAGAAGCCGGAATGACATTGTAAATGATATTGCAAATTAAGCCCATAGCATTAGACCTAGGTCTCTCTTATTTTACGGGTAAGGTAAATGAAGCCCAGGGAGATTATAGGGTTTACCAATCAGTGCTAGAGTTAGATCACAGAACCCAAGAATCTGGAGAAAAGCTCAGGTTTGGGAATCTAAAGAACTAGGTTCAAGGACCGGCATCACCACTTGCTGACCATATGATCTTGAGCAAGTCACTACACTTTTCTGCGATGTTTCTTCACCTATAAAATGGGAAAAAAGATAGTACCTACACTGCCTATATTACAGGGTGGTTCGATCATTCACTCAACAAATATTTATTGAGTTCCTACTTTGTGCCATGCCCTGTGTTGGAGATACAGTGATAAATAAGGCAGTAAGAAGCTTCATTCCAGCCACATAAAGTCACAGTCTAGTGATAATCAATGAGATATGTGTGTGAAACCTGTAGAGTGACAGACCAGTGTTCATTATTTATTTTATTATTCCATCCAACTGAGTTATATCAATAAAAGTGTGATAAAATTTTATTCCATAGTTTTTAACAAAGAATCATCACTGAGTTGAAAATATTCAACTGAATGAATAACCAAGGCTTAGAATTTATACTCTTCTTTGAAAATTAGAGTGATGATTGATTTTTAATAATTACTACAGGTTAAATTTTGCAAGTAAAACCTCTTCCAAATAGCTGGGCTTTTAAAAATATTTACTAATATTTTATTATCTATATCCAGTAGCCAGATTACATTTCTGAAAATCCTGGCTAGCCAGCTCTCACAGTGAATGGGGGCTGGGGCAAATGTACGGCTAAATCAAGCCAAATCTATGCCTGCTATTTGAAAATATGAAATCCTCAAGTCATCCGTGTAGTTAGAAACTCAATAGTGTGTCTCTATTAAAAAATGAGATAATGTTGAAATATAGCATTCTCACGTGGCATGGGTATTTTTCTTTTCTAATGTATTAGTTAGCCACACTGCCTGCCAGCTAGATTTAGTCAGAATTGCTGATCTCCAATAACAATTACAACCTTTGACAAACCCCTCAACAACAGAGAAAAGCTTCCTGTCAACTCTGCCTGTGTTATACTTTGATTTTCAGTCTTCCACAGAGATTCGAGGGTTTTTTTCCAAATCTTTTGGAAAAGGGGTGGGGCCCTTATTATACAATATACCACGTGAGTTTACCACTAGAGAGTAATAGGAAATATGTGGTTAGGTTTTGGTAGTGCCACAAAACAGGGATTGTACAGTTTCAAAGTGAGCTACCGTATTGCCATGGACATGATAATATAACAGCTTAAGTGAGGCTGAAACCATCCCCACAGGTCTTTGGATCAAACATTTTTAATGAATTAATTTTTTTTTCTTTTTTTTTGCAAAATCAATAGAATCAGACACCAAGACTGCTGAAAACACCCAATGCACAGGCTTTCCATCTCACAAACAAGACTCTAGAGTCTGGCCGTGTTTGGATAACAGACAGTATCCTGTGATTTGTTGCCTGTTAGGGAAACCACTTAGAGCTTTTAAAGAAACCACTAAAAAAAAAAATCTCGTTCTTTATCAGCGAAGACCAATTTGTAAGTGCAGTTCAATTTCATCTTACAAATAGAAATTTCTTCAGAGAATATTGAGCTAAGCCACCCAATTCTATGGAGGTTATGGATTGGAGTCAGAGGTGACTGGTTTTCAGGTATTTCATTCTAGACCTCTATAAGGGCTCACATAACTCACTATGTTCCCCTCACCCCACACACATGCCCATCCATCCATACATGAATACATGGACGAAGCAATTACAGGCCATGCATGCTCCTGCAGAGAGGAGAGAAAACAGTGCTCTTTGATTATTCACATTTTATGTCAAACTTAAAATGAATGACTTTTTAAAAACATGTATCTTAACTTGACTTCAGAAAACCATACGAGGCATGGGACCAGGAATGGAATGGGGTCATAATGTTTCCCTTGGCCAAAGTAGAAATTTTTTTCCTAGTTTGCTATTTTTAGTAATTTAAGATTTTTTTTTAAGCCACAGATTTTTGACAGTTTTGAGTTTCCAGCACGTTAATAGTAGGTCTGCACAAAGCTAGCCCTCATATGAATTCTTCTATTTTCAGATGAGAAGTTTCACAATTTTAGAATATTGACAATCTAAGGTATCTTAGAAACCATCTAGTCACTCAGTTATCAATAATAATTTATTCCATATATGGGTATGTGGCAACAGTGAAAAAGTTTTCAGATAAATTTTTATTGATTAATTATTAATAATAATAATAATAAAGTAAATAAATTTGGAAATGATTTGTGGTGTTTTTCTTTAACATCAATGGGATCAGTTAAAAATTTTTGTGAAAACAAAATTACTCTCCCTTGCATGCATTATAATATGCCTTTTTGAGAAGGAAAGACAGGGATGGAATTTAATGTTAGGCCACTGAAAATTCAGACAGCTCCAGTATGGCCCATGGGAAATCTTGTGTTTATAAATTTCATGAGAGTTGTGGGAGACAAAGACATAGAGAATCACTGATTTAGTTCACTTCCTTAGTTTTTCAGATGAGGAATTGAGGCCAGAGATGCCAAATGACCTTTCTAAGGTCACAGTTTATTCCAAAATCTGGGGTGAACTAGGACTACAATTCAAATATGTAAAGCTACTGCTCTTTTTATATTCCACTGCTTTGATTACTTTGATCCTTCCAAATTGATTGAGTTGACTAATCTACCCTTGCCCAATATCCTTTTTTAGATACAGCCAAAAATATCTCAGTAAAGAAAAAAGAAGCACCAAGAAAATATGCCTTAGCTCTTGCATTAACATAAGGTTAAAGACACATCAAAATTTCAGCTATAAGGCCCTTTGGCCTCTCATTATGCTTCCAGAAGCTAAAGTCTTTATCTCAAATTCTCCATGGGGATCAGAATATCATGTAACACTAAAATTTTTCCTACTCTGGCAAAGTCAGTTCCTGACTGACCATATTTTACTCGAATCAAGCACTTTCTTTTCCAACAAAATGCAATTATACCAGGGAACACATCCAGGTTTCCCCCATCCCCAAACAATTTACCAGAGTTGGAATATGCATACTCCAGCAATAAAAGGCTTCACTCTGCCAATAGTGAATATTCTTCCATTTTCTAGCTAGGAAGATATTTGGGTAAAGCTGATACAAGAATCTATTATTCCCTTGGCTTAGC
Source organism: Cynocephalus volans (assembly GCF_027409185.1). Taxonomy (NCBI): domain Eukaryota; kingdom Metazoa; phylum Chordata; class Mammalia; order Dermoptera; family Cynocephalidae; genus Cynocephalus; species Cynocephalus volans. The sequence goes on from NC_084478.1 coordinate 54,142,492, forward strand.
TTCAGAGCATTTAGCAATTTGGGGTTAAGAAATTTCTGTTATTATTTTTTCAAGGGATAAAATTAATATATGAAACTAGTCTTGCCTTTTTCAAAGTTCTGATTTTAACACAACTGCAACGACAGTTCTGATGGAAAATCTTTATGGGGTTCCCATCATTTTCCCCAACATTGTATCCTCCCCATTATGTGTGGGCTAAAGAACGATAATGTGGTTTAAGTCTGGTTTACCAAAGAGATTTCTGGTTTACTTCCTGTACACTTTAGTGCACAAAGGCCAAGAATTTTATGGAAAGATCGAAATAATGCAAGGCCCTGGTTCTGAAGCTCGTGAACCAGAGTAGGATGCCTCCAATTGAGGAATGGTCTGTATGTAATAGATGTTTATGCCAGTAGTTTCACCTGGCTAATTCAAGTGTGGGTTTATTACCAAGAAGCAAGAAAATGCTTGATACAGGCCAGAAAAAAGGGGGCTTGTGTCAGAGGTGTTTCAACATGATACAATTGTGGAACTCTTCTACTTTTCTCTAATTTTTACGTAGCTTAGGAAAGAGGTGTGGCAGCTCCATTTTGGAGCCAAGGAGAGAACTATGAGGAGATAGTAAACAGGACAGGAATTTAAACTGGGACCATTGTGTTTGCTTTCCTTCCAGCGATAAATTTTCCTCGTTAGTTCTTGATATCTGTGAAAAACAGCGCTTTTTCCCAAGCTAATATTTCCTGCCCCACCTCCTAAATAGAATTGAGAAAGGTGGTGACTACTCTGATGATTTTTTTACTGGTGAAACAGCATGACTTCTTTCACCAATTGAGGTGAATTTTTTTTTTTTTAAGTTCTAGTTAGTCTCTCAAGCCTTTACATGTTGGTATAACCAGTTGTACAGTATCTACCTCTTTACCCTTTTTGTTCCCAAGAATCCTGGGGACTTATTCTGTTCCCACAGAAGAGGTTTGTGGAGAGAGGGGAACTAAAGTATTGGTATAGTTCACTATTACTGTATTTCGCATTCAGCCCTCATAGTGCTATGGACAAACACTGGTCCCACCAGGTCTTCTCACTAGTTTTCCAAATTGTGGCACTTGACTCAGAGGCTGTGATTAGGATCCAAGGTTATAACGTTTTTGTTTCATGTGCATAGGTCCAACCATTACTCCCAGCAGCGCAAATACTGTACCAGAGTGGCTGGGCCCTAGGAGATTTCAGCTTTAGCAACACTCTAGGTCATAATCAGTTATCCCTCATGACTCTTAAGTCCTGTGTTCAGCCTGGGCCACAGACCATATTTATTCTTGTCTCAGCATTAGTTCTGTTTTGTGGGCCCTTGGTGTCTTTCCTTGTCACCAGAACTTGGTCAGGACATTGAAAATCCATCATAACAAATCTCTCTAAACTCGTTCCCAGAAATTTGCTTAATTTCTTATACAAATTGATTTTATTCTGCCCCAGAGACCTACTATCATTCATTCATCCATTTACTTAAGAAATATTGAATGCATATTATATCCCAGGCACTGCAATAAGCACTGGGTATATATTAGTGAATAAAACAGGCAGGGTACCTGACATGGATCATATAATCCAATGAGAAGATAAAAAGTAAGCAATAAGCAGACACATGAATATATATTAAAAGTTGTGATCAGTTTCATGAACAAAATGAAGGTACAATGAAGACTACTTAGTATAGTCAGGGAAGGAATCTCACAGGAGGTGGTATATAAGCCAGTGATAACACTGGCAGTTAAATCTGAATCAAATGTAAATGGAGTTATAGATGAAACTGATGACTGTGGGACTGTTGACCCTGCCACTGTTTGAGAGGCTCTAGATATACAGCCAGAGGAACTTAGTGAAAACAAAGTTATTGACATAAATGCGGAAAGTAGGAGATTTGAGTATAAAGGTGGAAAGAATACACCAACATCCTGCTTGAATCTTTCCCTTTCATAAATGCTTTGATTTTCAAGTCGATATAGAACAGGAACTTATTTCAAATTCTTTTCCTTGTACCACAAGTGATCAGAAGAATCTCTCTTCATGACTCTAGACTCACCATAGCAACTACTGATCATGTTGCCTCCAATAAACATTGAAGTAGCAAAAGGTGTTGTTGGCTCTCCTCTTTCCTTTCACAGAAATTGGGCAGAAAAGTTTAGTTCTGTGCAAAATTTTATTCCCTTTTCATTTCCAATTCTACTTCTCTGAGATTCAACAAGAACGACACAATTCTGTATTCTCTTAAATGAAACCTGTACTCCTGTAAGTAGTCAGAAAATAGAGGATACACCAAAATCATGCAGGGGCTGAGAGTGGGGGAGGATATTGAATCCCTTTAATTTAGCAGTATGGAGACTCAGCTTTTGTGGGCTCCAAAATGACCAGGAGTCTGAGCTTGAGCTCTAGGCAAAAAATAAGGCCTCAAAATTAGCTCATGAGTTGCTTTTCCTGTTGTTGATGGATGTGAGTTCAACAGTTATAGTGATGTTTCCCCAATTCATTGAAACAGAAGGAGTGGGGTTTTCCAGCTATTTTTCCCCTTTTAAAATAATATTGGAGGAAGTCTTAACCCACGGAATGTTAATGTGTTATCATAAGACACGGAGTCAAGAGAGTTTCTTTTCTGTAACTTTATGTTGCTTGGATCTTATTCCAGAAGAAAAAAATATTTTCAAAGCTGCCCTAAATGTGAATTGGGAAAGATTAAGCTGCTGTATCTTCATTCAAGGCCAGATATGTAAAATATGATCCCCAGAAGAAGGCTCGAGTTGGCCCTGAAAAATGCATGAATATCAGTCAAAGGGTTTACTTCTCAACAGTATTCATACTTGTACATTCCAAGTGTTGCTTAATATTATCACTAATTAATATTATCAGAACCAAATGCATAACCAAAATTCATATGTAATACAAATTTCCTGCCTAAATAACATGCCTCTAAAGTTACCAAATGGCTGACTACTATGATCGAGATCTTGGATTCAGTGTTGTAAGCATTTTATTAGGGTTTCAATAGAAGAAAGAAAATGAAAGTCTCTTCTAGAAACTTCTTTAGCCAGCAAAATATTTTTGTATATTTACAAACTTATTTTTTAAATATTTGTCTAAACATTTTAATTGTTATTTTTATTTATGTTTTGTTACATACATAACCTATTAGTACAGTAGCACATATTTTATAAACAATAAACATACATTACAGACCCATGTTCAAAATTTTTACTGTTAGGGATATGTAATAAAAAAATGGAGGACCACTGCTTTAAAGAAATTTCCATTTGGAGAGCCTATGACTCATATATTTTTAAAAGCTGAAGACAATAGTACATCTTTAAAATAGGATTGTTGACTAAAATTTTGTTCCACATATAAGCTGAAAACACTAATTTCTATTTGTAGTTTAATATGTCATTAGTGTCTTATATTAAATCAATCAATCAAACAATTAGCCAACCAATCCACAAACTCTCCATTTTTGTGGAAATTCTCTTCCTCACTAACTGGAATCTCTGAAGGGCTTAATCTCACAAAATTTCCACTGAAAAAAAAATATCTGTTCACCTACTGAATGTTAAGTGACCCAATCATCACTGCCAGAAAGTTAGATATTTAGTGAAGTGTTCATTTGTCTAAGTTATTTGACTTCATGCAGTAGAAACAACAAATTGAGTGAATTTGTGATTTTCCTACCTATGATCTTGTCAGCATTGCGAAAAGGCATACATAAATCCCAACAGAGGATTTACCTTAGGCTAAAACTTAAGCACAATCACTTTGTGATAGTTATTTTACTAGTAGTAAAATTAATGTTTAATACATGTGGCAGATGACATTTTCCCTTGTTTATTCATAATTTCTAATGGTAGGCAATATTAATTATTGTTAAATACAAGGGTACTTTTAAAAGTTTGAGGAAAAGTAAAATTAAAAGATAATACAAATATTTCCACGAACTTTTTGAAGTACCCTGGTACAGATAACATTGGTAATAATGAAAGAATGAGTGCTGTCCATTTTATAGACTGATTATCTCAAATAATGATTGCCATCCAAATGTAAGAGCATGTTAAAGTAGGTCTCTTTCTGCCTTAGTTTCTGCCCAGGACGAATAGATACTGACTCTTCCCTCATTCCAAAGTGAGATGCTAGACCACTAAAAGTGGACTTGCAAAGGAGATAGACAAGAATCACTTTTGCAACCCATTGGTTACCACCTTCAGTTTATAAAATAAGTTGCAGAAACTAAGAGAGGGGTTGGAAATTAGAAGAGGATTTTCGGGGAATGTTATCATTAGGTATGATGTGCACACATCCACCTCGCAACTCCACATGGAGGGGGTAATCTTCCCTCACTTCAAGCCTAAGGAGAATGGCTCCAGTGGAACCAATATCTTGAGGACACAGTAAACTGGCCTGTACCTGAGAAATCTAAAGTAAAAGAGACTGACTAGCAAGCTCTTCTAACGTCAGAATAAAAGAGCCTATACTACTGTGGACCTGACTCTTGTTAGAGCAAAGAACATGGAGGGCTTCTCATGAACCAATATGGAATGAGAAAGAGACCTAGCATGATATTGTTTCAGATCATAGCAAGAGACCTCCTGGAGGGGTGAAGAGATATCAGCAAAAAGAGGCTAGATGAGGCCGGCCCCGCGGCGCACTCGGGAGAGTGCAGCACTTGGGTGCGCAGTGGCGCTCCCACCGCGGGTTCGGATTCTATATAGGGAGGGCTGGTGCACTCACTGGCTGAGCGCGGTGCAGGCGACACCGAGCCAAGGGTTGCGATCCCCTTCTCGGTCACAAAAAGGACAAAAAAAAAAAAAAAAAAAAAAAAGAGGCTAGATGTATCCTCTTGGGTGCCAGAAGAAATGCAATTGTCTGCATCAAGAGTTGACGTGAGAAACTCCTAGTGGGGAGGGAGTTCACCAAAGGACCTCCAAAAGCACCCACAAGAGAACGAGTCAGCCTCAAACACCTACACCAATGCTGGATTGCTAGAACAGAACCAGACTTTCTCTGGCTCTTAACTCCTCACCTTCCCTTGGCTTCACTTGGAGGAATTGAAGGCAAGGAAACAGGAGACAGCTCATGGCCCCTCGTTCCCCATAGAGGAGGCCAGCTTGAATCAGGCATGAGCTGGAAGGGAAAAGATGTCAACATGCCGTGCATTTCTTAAGGTTTTTTAAAAAATGATTATAATAATAATAGCAATAATAATAATACACTTTATTTTACCGACTCTTTGAAGTGGCAAAATAAGCAGAGGGTTTTGTTTTGTTTTGTTTTGTTTTGTTTCTGCAAGTTACTAGAAAAGCTACAGGGCCCATTGTATTTCAAACAGGGACAAAAAGAACAAGCCTCCAAGAACAGATTTGAAGGGTAGTGGGGGGGGGGGGGGATGAAATTATTTTCTATTGTGCATTACAAATTCTGCTTGTAGAGTCTAATGATTTCAATAATAATAGCTAAAATTTATCAAATGCTTTATATGCCAGAAACTGTCTGCTTTATATGTATTAAATCATTTCATCCTCAAAACAACCCTGTAAGATTATTATACTCATTTTCTAGGTGAGAAATTTAGGTGCAGAGAGAGTTTGAGTAGTTTACTCAAGGTTGTGTGACTAGTAAGTGGCAAAGTCACTCATATGACTATTTCAAGCAAGTAAGAATTCAATCTCTTTCTACAAATTTTTCTTTTCTCTCAAACATCCAAAATACTGGATCTATAAGATGTAAACCATATCCATATCAATTTCTATGCATTAACACTTTGCAGAGACACATGAGGCTAAATTTAATTAGCTGTTTTGTTTCAAGAATGAAGTAATGAATAACCATAGTACATTCTTAAATACATATTTCTCCCTTTTTTTGTAGGTGTGGACAACCACTACAAAATAAAGTACAGCTGAAGGGTCGTGACCTCCTTACTCTAAAGAACTTTACAGGAGAAGAAATTAAATATATGCTATGGCTATCAGCAGATCTGAAATTTAGGATAAAACAGAAAGGAGAGGTATGTAACATTTTCTTCTTACTTTCCTTTACTACCAATCGCCTTTTCAACGGCAGCCTTTCCAAAGAAAAAGGGAAAAGAAAATACATTAAAATTCCTAAACAGTATCTAAGTAATGAAACCTTGTAGTTAAGGTAACTGATTATCACTGAGTGTACAGGCATATAAAAAAAAACACAAAAATCAGTTACTCAATAAGTCATTGTACTTTTCTCAAGTGAAGTGCTGAAATTCATTATTAACTGGATCAGAAACTAAGGGATAATTGGTCTGGAAAGATTTAATTTTTTTACCTCCTTTCTTTTCTCTGTATATTTTCTATCAAGTTAAAAATAAAGATAATACATTTTTTTCTAGCAACACGTTTTAATTTTGGAAATATATTAGATATATAATCGTTAGGATAATGTCAAAAAAAGATCACAATGATGTGACAGTGTTTAAAAAAGCATTTCAATTAGCAAAGAAACAATTAAATGGTAGCCAAGTAGGGGAAGAGATTGGATATGGCACTCAGCTGTAAGTATTATTCTGCATTTTGAGCAATTTATGTTTGAAACACGCTGAATTAATGCAGTTGCTTCATTTGGACTGCTTAATTGTGAAAGCGTTTTCATTTTCCAAGCTTGTTCAAAAGCTTTTTTAAAGAGTTGGTTTCAGGTTGAGAAAGTTTGACACAACCTTGATTTTTCTATGTTGGCTAGCTTTCCAAGCTCCTAAGAACAAACTGAGAACAGGAGTGACCCCAACTGCTATGGGCTGACGTTTTTATAGAACATCTGAAATGAGGAAAAACGGTCTCCCCAGATCCCAGACCTTTGTTTTTCAGTTCGTGTATGAGGAGGGTTAGCTGGCAGGAATCTATTTGTTCTAGAACTCATCCTATCGAAAAGTCCATCTACGGAAGAGGAAGGAGGAAGAGCCCCACCCCACTCCCAAACTCTCCAGATTGTTTTCACACAACTTCCAGAAACAAAGCCTTAGTACTTCCATAAGGATGCATGATGAATGTGTACTGAAACTCTGCGGCTTCATCACCAACCTAAGTAGGAGTCTTAGTGCCCAATGTTATAATAGAGTAGAATCTTCCTAGCTGAGAAAACACCTCCAAACCAAGCATCTTCAAGGTCATTGAAAATGGAACGGGGGTTTCAATGGAGTTAGGTAAAAAGATGATTCCAGTAGCAAATATTATTATACTTTGGAACAAGAGCCCAGATTGAATCCAGAATAATTAATACTACTTTCTAATTTGCAATTGCAGATCAATAAGCTGTGGGAGTTACTGTTCCCTTCCTCCATTTGTATAGAACATGACAATACACTTTAAATTCATTTTTTAAAAACAGTATTTTGAACACTTATTTGGAAGCAGTGATTAATTATTCTATGTTTTCTAATAATGTGAAGAATAGCTTTGAGACATAATCTTCAGTATTGGATATAAAATATATTTTGCAGTTTAATTGTATTCTTGTCCTTGATTTTCAGTATTTGCCTTTACTGCAAGGGAAAGCCTTAGGCATGATTTTTGAGAAAAGAAGTACTCGGACAAGATTGTCTACAGAAACAGGTGAGTCCACTGACAAACCCACACTTGTGTTGAAGAGAGGGACTGAAGGGTAGGGACTTGGGAGGGGTAACCCAGTGGGGGGATTTGTCTGGCTCTTTAGCAACCACAAAAAGAAACATTTTCACTGGGAGCAGCAGTGGAAGCCTGTGAATGCTTTTCCCAATTCTCATAAAAGCTGCGAGCAGAAAGATTAGCTTCATCTGAAGGAGTTGCACGAGGACTTGAGTAGAAGTCCCACATAGCTCTTCATGTTTGGGGCAAAATGGAGCTGGGCACAAATTCTCAGGTCTCAAATTCGTGTGGTAAAGAAATGTGTCCATTTTTCTAATATGTAAGGAACTCTTTCTTGTGTGTCCCAATTCTGCTGGATGGTGGAAATTTAATCTCTGCAACATTAGGCAATATTCAGTTGTTTCTGAGTTTACTTTGTCAGTTTTGGGTCTCCTCTCCCTTTCCCCATAGTCATGGCTAAATCCGGGAGGGTATCTGAATGTCAGGACATCTACGGCTGTGGAGATCTGGTCCTTGCTCTGCTGGGACTTCTGTATTCCCATTGCATCTTGGCTGTCTCCCATTTACTGTGGGGTTTGCTTCACTCTGATTACAAATTATGAGAAATCTCGTGGTTTGATTCTCTCAACCTCTTGGCAGCTCTCCAAGCCACACTACTGCAAGCATTTCTATTCTATTGTTCCTTTTTCATGTTGGGTTCCAGGGAGCTCTATAACATTTGCTGCCTCCTAGAGCTCTGTCTTAAAAGCCAGACACATGTGTTCTCAGTTCTGGCATTGCCCAAATTCATCTGAGATTTCCACCTTGCTCCCCACCCTTCAGAAGTTGGCTTGGGGAACACACAGCAGAGTACAGTGTGAAAGGTCCATCAATTTCTATTTCTGTTGCTGCTTCTTTCTCATTCCGTTTCTTCCCCTTCTAGTTCTCACTATTGGAGGCCAAGCAATAAAGCTGGAGGAAAGATTGGCTCTGACTGTCCGTGTATTCTCGCAAATCTATTATTTGTGCCTAGAATGCTAGGTTGTTGTGACTCAAATTTTCTTTGCCCCCAAGCTATTATCTCTGCAATGAGTTTCAAAAAATATATTTTGAAACTCATAAGCCATAAATTGCCTCTTTTCTTTCTTGCTGCATTTCTGCTCTATTAGACCTCCTTAGAGTCAATAATACGACCGCCCAAATGGGCAATCAGACAGGGCCGAGGAAGAAGTACCACAAACAAACACATTGGTTGATTTTTCAAATGTCTTGTCCTACCTTACAAGCATCAGAGCTTTTTAGGGCTTAGAAATGAACAACTGTTACATGCAATTTTTTCCTTGTAATGATCAATAATGAGGTTCATCAATGTATTAGTCAGTTTCTGTTGCTTATAACAAAATATCTGGAACTGGGTAATTTATAAGAAAATGAAATTTATTGCTTACAATTTTGGATGTTGAGAAGTTCAGAGTCTAGGGAACACATCTGGTGAAGGTCTTCATGGTGGTGACAGTGACCCAGGGGTCTCAAATGGTGGAGCAGTGAGAGAGATAGTTCTTCATGCTCTCTCCTTTTTAAGCCCTCAGAACCACTCCTGACCACCATTATTACTCTGTAGTGACTGCATGGTCCTACAACCTAATCACCTTTTCCAGGCCCCACCTTTCAACCACCACAATAGAATTTCCCACCCTCTTAACACAGTCACAGTGGAGACCAAGCCTCGGATACATTAAACTTTGGGGGGATACAATTCAATCTATAATAATTAAATAGATAACAAAAATAAAATTCAGGGGGATTAAATTACTTGCTAAATTTAATTAATACAAATAGCACCAGGATTCAGATCTCAAGTCTAATGGTATTAATGCACTGCCCTTGCCTCTTGAGAGAAGGAAGAAGGAAGAGGGAAAATATATAAGGTGTCACCCTAATCTTTAAAGTCTTAGGAAGAGAACAGATGAAAACATTTTGCTCTTTAAACCTGGCTCCTATAAGAGATTATGTTGGCATCTGACAGATAGTAGGGAAAAAAAAAAAAAATAAACAAGTCAGTAATTCTCAAATTCTGCTCCCTTCCAACACTGGTCTTCCATGAGTTGCGCAGAATTTAATTTAATTAAATTTAATTTTGGAGGGTCATTAGTACTTGAGAGAGATGGTCTTTTACAAAGTCAAGAAAAACTGGATTAATACATAGAAATCTCTCAATTTTAAGTATTTTAAAATAAATTTTTCTTAGTTGTTTGTGTTTCTACCACTTTTCTCTGTTCAGATATTATGTCTGATATCAAAATATCCCTGAATAAATGATACTTCACCATTCACAATAATGTGGTAGTTAAGCTATTAATAAAAACAAGAGTGAGGATTTAATAAGTTTTGGGGATGTGGACCCTGTGCCACATGCTCTACAGTAATTACATGGCTAATCTCACTTAATCCTCATGACAACTCTATGAGGGCAAGACCATTGAGGAAAACAGGCTGAACCGAGTTCAGCAAATGGCCCACGGATACATAGTCAAATAAATGGCAGATCCAGGATTGGAAGCTATTATTAAATGTATTTTTTAAATGTCTAATTTAACTCAGGCATATAACAGTCATGTTTTATTTTAGCAAAATTATTTCTACAGGAGGAGTTAAGCCTTCTGTTAAATGATGGTTTTCTATAAAGAAGTCCTCTGAAACCTATATAGAATTGCAAACCATAACAACAGCTGCATGAGGAAAGGAAGATATGACTGCTAAAACTTACAGTTCACAAGATTGGGCATTACCCCCATAAGTACCAATGAGTCTAATTGCCTACGGCATCCTGCCAAACTCAACAGTAAGAGAATCAGTCAGAGTGAGTAGCTGCCTTAAATACTTACAGAAACAGTAAATTCCATTCAGAATCATGGCAGAGCATTTCTATCGTGTATATGTGCATCTTAATAGTTGTCCTTTGGTACAATTTTTCAACAGGTACAACCTGTTACCTTGGTGTTTAGAATAAAAATAGAATGTGATTATAGCTATTACTGCCCCAGAGTTGTGTCAGCCCATGGGATGGAGTAATCTTCAAAAGACAGTCCTTAAGGATTTCATTCCAAGCCCGAGTTTCAGAGATGTAGCAGTATTTCTACTTATCTCAGAGGACAGAAAAAATTCTCCACCCAACTAAAACTATATTGTTTATGTAACATGTTTATTAAAATGTAATACACCTATAGAAAAGTGTACAAATCATTAAGTGTATACTTTGATGAATTCTTACAGCGAACATATCATTGTAACTAACACCCAAATAGAGAAACAGAATGTTAATAGCACCCAGAAAATGCTCACCCTTTGTATTTCTTTCTAACAAATACTTCCCCCATCCCAGGGAAACCATTATCCTGGCTTCTAACATCACAGATTAATTTTGCCTGTTTTCACACTATATATAAATGAAATCATTCAGCATGTGCTCTTTTATGTCTGGCTTTTTTCGCTCAGCATTATGTTTGTGAGATGTATCAACGTTGCTCTGTGTAGTTGTAGATCATTCATTTCTTTTCCATTCTTTGTGTACGCCTGCCTGGTAAGCCAGTCAATCCTCTTGTGTGTCTACTGATGATTATATTCTTTTACTGCAAATTAATTGAGCAGATAGACAGATTCATTTATTAATCTCGGAAAGTGCAGTAGCTGATAGAAAAATGCATAGGGCATTCAAAGAGATGGTTCTTTTCATTATTTAACACTGGTATTTCATTTCAAGGTGAAATGGAAGCTGATGCTTTAGTAGCTGTTTCAAATCACCTTTACAAAGAGATAATATAAAAATCGTGATACTATTCTGCAGTTATGAAAGCCAAGCACAGAGAGGGTATTGACTGCCTTAGTTGTACCAGTAAGAGCCCTCGGCATCCTCATATTTCTGGTGAACAAATTCAGTTTATACCCTTTCTTTCAAAGCTTGCAGTGATTTGTGAGGAAAAGAATGGGCAAAATGAGATTTACTTTTATTTTTCCAAAAATAAATTAAGAAGTTAACAGAAGAAACCCTTTGTTCAAAGATATCTGATGTGAAAGCATAAATACATGAAACAGATAAAAACAGCCCTCTCTGGATGAAGGGTGGAGGGAGAGTGGAGACCCTGTCCTCTTCTGCTGTTCAAAACCTTCCAGTGATTCCTTATTTTACACAGAGTAAAAGCCAAAGTCCCAATAATGTTGTATATGTTTCTCCCTCAGTTCCAGGCACATACCAGGCACAGGCAGCTTCTGGTGGTTTCTCAGAACCTCGAACGCCTTCCTGAAGCACATATCTCATCATCCAGGCCTGATAAACTGCTGAATGCTTGACCTGTGATTTCAGACTGAGGTCTGAGGCTTCTTTTGATCAGTGACAAAAATTGCAAAGGCAATTTTTTCTCACAGGCGAGATCCCCCCATTTTGTCTCTTTCATGGATTGCTAAAGTCTTTGACTCCTACTTGTGAACACTTTCTGTGACCTCTCTTCCTCTCCCTATCTCATAAGTCCGGGTTCAATGTGAATCTTTTTTATAGAATAAAGAGGGAATGAAATGTCAACAGACTAATCCTGAGTCGCTATAGCAAATTGACTTCTAGTCAAAGAAAGAGCGTGACCTAGAACAGACTTGCCAGGAGGTCTTAAACTCATTTGAAATTTTCCTCCATAGTCCCCAGCCCTCAATGGTACTCATCCCTGTGCTAGGCACATAGCAGGTACACAATAAATACTTTCTTGATGAATGTGCAATATTCATATTTATTTAGGTGACTTTGCCTGTTTATAAATAAGTGTTCAAGAGTTATTACTGATTATAATCATCATTATTAACTTCCATTAACTCACTTCACAGCTAATAGAAATTTCTGGGGTTTTTTGTTAACAAAATAAGGGAGTGTTTGCAAGTGAGAAAAATAGGTCCTCGCTCCAGAATAGAAATCCTTCCTTCATTCAACAAGTATTTATTGAGCACTTACTATTGGTCAGTCTTTATTCTAGGTGCTCAGGAATGATACAAATTATAAACAAAACAGAGGAAAATCCCTGCCTTCATGGAGCTTACATTCCAGTGGCACATAGACAATAAACAACAGACATAATGAATACATGGATGATATAGCATGCTGGAAGGTGATAAGTGCTCTCAGCAAGAAGAATGTGCCTTGAACTGAGGGAGAAACATGTACGCTATTACTGGAACTTCGGCTTTTACTCTGTGTGAAATAGGGAATCATTGGAAGGTTTTGAACAAAGGAAGGGCATGATCTAACCTGCATTTTAGAAGGATCACTCTGACTGCTCTGTTGAGACTAGACTGTGGGGGCAAGGGGTAGAAACAAGGCAGAAGCAGTGAGACCTGTCGATAGGTAGCTGTAGCATATAGGGGCTGGGACCAGGGTGGTAGCAGTGGAGGGAGTAAGAGGGACAGAGTCTAGATATATTTTGAAGGGATGGCCAACAAGATTACTGATGTATTGTGTAAGAGAGAAATGTCAAGATTTCTGTCTGAGCAACTGTGAAGGCTGCAGGTGGAGCAGGTTGGAGGGAGAAGATCCAGAGCTCAATCTTAGACATATTGAGTTTGAGATGTCTATTAAACATATAAGCAAAGACATTGAAAAGGCAGTTGGATATGAGTTTGGAGTTTGGGAGTGAGATCTGGCGTAGAGGTGTTCGGGAATCACCAGCATATAGATGGTATTTAAGACCATGGGACTGGATGCAATTACAAAGGGAGTGAGTGTAGACCAAAAGAAGAAAACCAAGGACTGGCCTTAGGGCACACCAACATTTGGAGGTCAAGGAAAATAGAAGGAGCCAGCAGTGGAGACTGAGAAGGAGCAACTGCCAAGGTAGATGTATAAGCAAGAAAGTGTGGTGTACTTGATGCTGTGTGAAGAAAGTTTATCAAGGAGAAAGTGGAAATCAACTTTGTTAAATGCCACTAAGTCAAAAAGAAAGAGGACTGAGAAATGGCCACTAGATGTAGCAAGGTCAAGATCATTGGTAACCTTGGTGAGAGGAATTTTGATGTAGTGAGGCAGGGGGCAGGGGGTGGGGGTGGGGGTGAAGTCTTGTAGGAACAGTTCTGATAGAAATGAGAAGAGAGGAACCAGAGAGAGAAAGAACAGAGTTTTGCTGCAAATGGGAGCGAAAAATTAAAGGGATACCTGACAAGGGAAGTAGGGCCAAGAGAAAATTTGTATTTTTTTTTTTATTAATGAGTGAAAAAATGAGAACAGCTCATTCAAGAGGTAGCTGATATAAGGTGTTGCTTTGCCACCCATGGATTTGTCACCCCTTTTCCTCTGGGTGACAGAGCCACCAAAGATTACTCAAAAACCATCTCTTCTGAGCAGTGAGAAGCCCTGAAAAGGGGTTAATCTCCTGGGACCCTCAAGATAGAGGCATTCCTTCCATTTGGGAAATTAACCACGAATTGGGGTTCTCTTCCTGCATTTATTCTCTAGACCAGGAAGTTACAGGAAGAGAACATAGGTGGAGTTTTTGCTAAGTACAGTTTAACAAGTTTAACAATAGAAGCTGGTAACATTCAGTAAGACAGGCAAGGTGACCTTCCATAATGCAGTTTGCAACAAAAGCTTGATTTTAGCAAACATTCTCTTCTTACAGCAATTTCCCAGTATCATTACATATCAATCAGTAACCTGTCTTTGAGCCAGCAACCTTGCTGTGTTACAATTCTTTATCTCACAACAGAGACTATATAGCCGGGCGAAAATTTCCTATCCTTTGCAAGGTCAATATTTGAAACTGCAAGGCTTTGGAAAACCAGGCCCTGTGAAGTACATTTGCTTTATGCATACTCCACAATAAGGGAGAAAGAGAAGAATTGCTAGAGCAACGTCCTTAGTAGGCAAGAGGAGATGGCTTCTAGTGCATATGTGGAGGCATTACATATGGGGCATGGAGAATTCATTTATGCTTAGCAGGAAGGAAAGCGGAGTAAATGAGTACAGATGCCAGCAGGTAGGGAAATATGGTGGCGTCTGAAAGTTCTCCACTGATTGCTGCAGTTTTTTCAGTGTGGTAGGAAGCATATCAGATATTCAAGGGATCTTAGGACTTTAGGCAAACTGTCTTATTTTGCAGATGAAGAAGACCGAGTCCAGTTCCACTATCTTGTTTTTGTAGATCACAATGTGGGTTGACTCAGGGGCTGGCTCCCGTATGGCAAAGCCTAAGGCTATAGGAACTTAAAAGCAGTCTTACACAATTTTTAGATTGGCTCTCTGAATCCCTTTCTGTAAAATTCCTCTAATAACATCTACTGTTGCACTTTCTCAGAGTGAGGAATTCAATGGAAGAATGTTAAAGTGCCAGCACTTGATCACGCTCTATGAATACTCATTGCTAGGATCAGAACATAGTGGCCTCTAATTAAAAACCATTTATCAGAACACTTTTAAGTATAAAGCAGTCAGACTATAATTATTTCATTTTATACAGTAACAGAAATAAGGACTACTGCTTTGTTGTGGGTTTGTTTGATTTTTACTTTTTATTGTGAAAGTTTCAAATAAACAGAAAAGTAGAAAGATTCGCATAGTGAGCACACCAATAGCCCTTACATCAATCTAACAATTATTAATATGCTGCTGTCTTTCATTTGTGTATTTATTTTTGTCGATGAAGTATTTTAAAGTAAATTAAAATTATGACATTTTATCCCAAACTACATCAAACTATCGCGACTTCTAAAAAAATAGCATTTTCTTTTAGAGCAACAATTCATTATAACACCTAGCAAAAATAATGATTTCTTTAATATCATCTAATACCAGTTCATATGCAAATTGTGTTAAGGCTTCAATGGGGTGTTTTGTGAGAACTTGAGTCAAATTCCCCTTCATGGGTCTAAAATTCCTAACCCCCCAATTTACCATGCAATTAATAATTTCTTCCTCCTTCACGAGAAACAGATGGTATTAGCAAATTGTGACTGTCATATATTTCCCAAAAGATAAGTCAGGCACATTACAATAAGGAGGAGAAAAGTAATGTTTGCAAAGTTCCTCAGACAAGTCTCTGTCTTGTAATTATGCTTATTTTCCTTTAATTATGTATTGGAGAAAGCCTGCTCAGTGAACCTGTCTCAAGTGGCGTAGTAAAGTTCTGATTGGACATCATCGTTTCATATAATTTTGCTCCAGGGGGTGTGATAAAAGGGCTCTGCTTATGCCTACAGAATTTAACTGTGACTTGGAACAGAGCCCTCTGTGTGTCATCCTCCTCAGGCCAATGGAACATGATGTGAGGTCAGGGCAGGAAGCATCCTCACCTGTTCAGGTATCTGCAATAATCTCAATTGCTCAGAGGGTTGCAAAGCAGTGAGGGTAATGTGTGAGTGATGCTTAGCTTTGTCTTGGCTGGAGGATAAAGAAAATGGTAGAGTAACCCTTTGACTTTGCTGACTCTTAGTCACTTCAAACCACCAACTCAATGCTTACTTTATTTTATTTTCAAGGTTTTATAAAAATTAAGGTACAATTTCCATATTGACAAATACATATACCCATGTAACCCAAAAAGTCTGTCAAGATGTAAAACCTTTCCGTTACTCCAGAAAATGCCCCAATGCTCCTTCCCAGGCTCCAGAAACAACCTCTATTTTAATTTCTGCCACTCTAGGTTAGTTTTGCCTAGGCTAGAGTGACATACAAATGGAATTATACAGTATCTACTCTTTTGTGTCTAGCTTCTTTCATGCAGCATGTTTGTGAGATTCATCCATATTGTGTGTATTAGCAGTTTATTCCTTTTTATTATTGAATAGTATTCCATTGTAATCCATGATATCCCATATTCATACTACAATTTATTTTTCCATTCTCCTGGATGGACGTCTTCATATATTTTAAAGAATCTAAACCAAGCACAGCCCCCCAAAGGGAACAATGCCCTGTTATTTATAGGTCCTGAACAAGAGGGTGGAGAAATGAGCACACGTCTGAAGGAGAGTTAAGAGCTTGTGCACAAAATTTCATCTATTCCCCTCAATTCCTCATTTTGCTTTTTCTGGGAATTCCCTATCAGAAAGGTTGGAGAGCTTTAAAGATTTTGACTTTTCAGTTGAGATGGTGCCAATTCCTTGTTTAGTTCTTTTTTTCAAAATACTTTTTTTTTTCTTTTTCTTTTATTGTAGGCTTTGCACTTCTGGGAGGACACCCTTGTTTTCTTACCACACAAGATATTCATCTGGGTGTGAATGAAAGTCTCACAGACACAGCTCGGTTTGTAAATCTTTTCTTCTCTCCGAAGCTTATTCAGAATCTGGTGGATAAATTTCAAAAAAGAAAACATGCTTCTCTTTAAATAATTTTTTTTTCTCTTTATCTCTTTATCTGGTGTTCTAAATGCCTCTCCCTCTTCCTCTGGCTGCTTTTCATGGGTTAAGATCATTTTTTCTTAGCAATTCTTTGAAGAGCCTTCTGATTATTAAACTTTAAACTTAGTGAAACTTAGACATCATCAAGCCTGACTCTTACATTTAACAGTTAAGAAAATGTTGGTCCAGGGAAATTGACATGTTCGATAACTCATAACTAGTTAGTATCAGAGTAGGTAATAATATTAATATCTAACATTTATTATTTATTTTGTGCTAGGCATTTGTTTTTTTTTTTTTTTTTTTTTTTTTCGTGACCGGCGCTCAGCCAGGGAGTGCACTGGTCATTCTTATATAGGATCCGAACCCGCGGCGGGAGCGTCGCCGCGCTGCTAGCGCAGCACGCTACCGAGTGCGCCACGGGCTCAGCCCTAGGCATTTGTTCTAACTCACTTAATCCTCATAACAATCCAAACAGATTGGCATAAAGAAGTGAAATGTCTTAATTAGAGACATACTAGCTGCTATAACATAAAAATCTCAAAATATTAAGACATTGATATTTGAGATCGTGCAGACGTTCCTGATTGGTAAGAGGAAAGGACAGATTATTAAATTATGTGGTCATTTAGGGACTCTAGCTGAGACTGGCTCTGTCATCTTAAACATGTGATCTCTAAAGTCACCCTGGGTGTCAACATCCAGCCAGTACCTAGGAGAGGAGAGCATGGACAAGGTATGCTTGCTTCAAAGCAACTTTAGCAGGGAAATGGCACAGTCAGTTCCACTCACATTTCATTTGCAAATACTAGTTACTTGCCCCCACCTAGATGAAAGGAGAGGGGGGAAAGGCTCTTACCCACTATATTATAGTGTAGGACTCCAACATAGGCCTCCTGAGTCCCCATGCAATGCTCTCACCACTATGTCATGTCTCGCTGAGAAACCCAGATCAAATGTCTGTGTTAAATATTTTTCTCTCAATAGAGAAGACTAATGATTTTTTTTCTGAAAATGATGTGTCATAACGTAACTCCTTGTAGACACTGTCTGCTTTTTATGGCAAGTGCCCTAGTATATACTAAAGAATTCACCTCATTTGATTCGTTGAAGAGATTTCAAATAATTTGTCTTTAAACCTTTTAGTTGCATTATTTCAGATGGAACTATGATAGTATTAAGAAGTGTGATTATCTCTTGCATGATAGGGACATAAATAAACATAAGTGAGTTTTTCTTCCAAATATGCTGCCACTGAATGGAATTAAATTTGCCTAATAATTCTGCTTCCACAAAAATGAAATATGCTTTATTCAAAAGCAAATATTGCAAACTTATTAAGAAATGCAGCCAGACACATTCAGGATAGAAGTTTCAGTAGGGATCTTCCATAAAAGGACCAGGTGAATGATGGTAACGAGTCATATATGAACTAGTGGTTGGAGAAGAGTCCAGTTAGAAGAATAGCTGAGTGTCCAGGAAAGAATTAAGCAGGCAGCCAGAAAGAGGTGAGGGTCCAGAAATCAGTGGCATGAGCAGGACCCCCAAAACAAGAGACAAATAGCCAAGGATGGGTTGAAAGCTGAGGATGCATATAATAAACATGCTCTTTTCTGTGGTTGCTCTTCACACAATTCCCACTGCAAATCCTTATTGGGAATAGCTTTTCACAGATCCTGAGAAAATCTGCTCACAAGTTCCAACATGACTGGGACCTTCTGAGTACACATACTAAGGTACTTCATTCAAAAATTTTGTGTGAAAAAAGAATTAAAAGATAGCACAAGCTTTCCATCAACTTTCTGAAGACCTTTCATAACTAGTTCCATTGTTATATGAACATATGGGTCCATACAACTGGATCTATATAGTTCCTTCTGATCATTTCATCTTACCCAAAAGACTAAATGAAAATAATAGCTACTATTTAAAAGATATGTACCTGGACCTCTTGGCTATTATTTCTAAATCTTTGTAAAAATCTTGCAAAGTAAGTATTATTGGCTTAGTTTGATAGATGAAGAAACCAGGCTTAGAGAAGTAATGGAGCTTAGAAGCTGGCTAAGTCAGGATTTAAATCACACTTTTTTTTAAGGCCATTCTGCTATTCAGCCCATGAGAAGAGGAGTGAGATAAGCTATGGAAAGCATTGGCTTGTGTGTCAGGAGGTCCCCAAGATGACCCTGAAGTTTGATGATCTACTAGGAGAACTTACAGGACTCAGCGTATAGTCATATTCATGGCTATGATTTATTACAGTGAAAGTATACCAAGCACAACCAACAAAGGGAAAAGGCAAATGTGGTGCAGCCTAGGGGAAACCAGGTGCAAGCTTCCAAAAGTCTCTTCTAGTAGAGTCACAAAGAACACACTTAATTCCCTTAGTAACAAGTTGTGACAACACATGTGAAATGTTGCCTACAAAGGAAGCTTGTTAGAGACTCAGTGCCCAAGGTTTTTATTGGAGGGTGGTCACATTGGCACTCTCTGCCTGGCACATACCCAAATTCCAGACTCCTTAAAGGAAAGCAAGCGTTTGCCTTAAATTATATTTTTTGTTAAAACATTTTTTAGGCACAGTGATCCACTGTTATCATCCTAGGAATGGTGGAAACCCTCCTCAAATTGAAGTTCCCAAATGTCATCAAAGAGCCAATTTTGCAAGCAGAACTTTCAAAGATATCAGTCAGGCCTGCTGTGTTAACTCTTCTCTGCATGGCTTGAAAATTAGGAGACCTGAGATCTAACCCCAGTTCTGCTACTTATCTACTGTGTGACCTTCACAGGTGAACACTTCTCTGGATCTTAGTTTCCTTTTCTGTAAAATGAAGTTCTGATCCTTAAGGCCCACTTTAACTCTATGTGATACTTTTAGATACTTTTAGGTATAAAGTGGTGGCCCTTAAACAGAGGTATGTCCCAATGTAAATTACGTGAGAACAAATGCACAGTAATTTGGATCAGGATAGAGATGGGAGGCAGAGAGATTAATATATTCCAAAGCCTAGTTTGGGAATTATGTTGGAGAACTTGTTAAAATGCAGAATTCTGGGCCCCACCCTCAGAAATTCTAACTCTGCAGGTTAAGGTTCAGAAGGTGCCTGG
This sequence comes from Cynocephalus volans, assembly GCF_027409185.1. Taxonomy (NCBI): domain Eukaryota; kingdom Metazoa; phylum Chordata; class Mammalia; order Dermoptera; family Cynocephalidae; genus Cynocephalus; species Cynocephalus volans. The sequence goes on from NC_084478.1 coordinate 54,162,543, forward strand.
GGATCTACATTTTAACAAACTTCCCAAGTGATTCTGATGCAAGGGTGGTTGGACCACACTTTGAGAAACGCTGAGTTAGGAGTAATGTAGGAAACCTGGGCTGTTGTGCTATGAATCAAAGCTAGTGATGTAGTGAAGCAATGGTAAAGAAGGAACAGCTCATAAGAGATTTATATGGTTTCATGATAACTGATTGTGAAGGATGAAGAGATGGAGGTAAAGTGATTTTAGATTACTCTTAAAATATGCATATATATATACACATGCATATATATATATATATATACACATACACACATACACACACAGAAACAGGAAAGTCAAAGGAGTTTCTGCTCTGGGGAGAAGGTGATAGCTTAGGTATTGGACATATTGCATTAAAGGTTGAACCTCTGAGTACAAATGTCCACAAGCCATTGGAGATAAAGACCTTAGATAAAGTTGAAAGCCAGACAAATATGAGTGTAAGCTTGGTGGTAAAAATTGAGCTCTACAGTCTCATTGTGGGAGAATTGCAGAAGGCTGCAGTGTGAGGGCAGGTGCAGTTAGAAAAGGGCAGGAGGAAGTCCTCAGGGTATAAGGAGAATAAGGATAACAATATCAGAAGAGGCCAGGATGGGAGATGACGGGTTTCAGAAAAGGGAGTAGAGAGCTACTGTAGAAATCTGACTTTCTTCTGTGTACTCCATTACTGCTTAATCTGCCAAAATATCTGACAAGTAAAATATGCTGAGACTCAGAAATTCAATAAATCTAAATTGGAGACAAGAGAAATCCACTGCCTTCCACAGAAGCAATTGAACAGGAAAGGCAAGGAAATGAATCTCCATGACATTCACGGCCGATGTGCACTGTGCAACCCTTAGTAATTGCTTTCTTTGCTTTTTGTAAAGGTTTAACTTCTCAAGATGCAAAGGGATTGGATGATGTTTAAATGACAGTGTTGGCCCTTTCAGTCAAGAGAATAGTGCACACTTGACACTCATTGACCATGTTGCTTTTCCATCTGTCTTGCTGCTTTTGGGGCCTGGTAGAATCAAAAGTGCCTGCATGTTGGTGAAAGATGAACCTGAGGGGAAACACAGTGAAGTAGCAACAGAAAGATAGAAGGGAGGGGGAAAAAAGAGGAAAACTGGGCTAGTCTCCTGAAAGCTGTTAAATGCAATTTCCAAAGTGTCACTTATTGGTTTAAATGATCTAATTATTCATTTATTCAAAAATAGTTATTGCATGCCTAGTTTTTCTTCCAGACATTATTTTAGCACTGAGAATAAAATGCTGATTAAGTCAAACAAGATCCTTGTTGCAGTGGAAATACATTCTAGAGCAAAGATGCTTTTACTAAGCAAGCAAAGCATGAGTAGAAGCTAAAACAGGGTGATCTGTTGGCGAGGTGGGGGCCTCGTTAGATAGGGCAGTCAAGGAAAGCCTCTCTGAGGAGGTGACAGTTAAGTTGAGAACTCAACAAAAAGCTAGAGCCAGACATGCAAAGCTGTAGAAAGAACATCACAGACAGAAAGAATTGCTGGTGCAAAAGCTTATGGCAGCAACAAGCTGGATGTGTTCAGGAGCAGAAGGAAAGCCAGCAATGTTCTAAAATCTGCAAATAAACATATCTTAAATCTGAACTTTTAAAAATTAAGTACTCTTAAGAGTTGTTCTTCAGTCTCACCTACCAAAGAAAGAAAAAATAAAATCAGATCAGGGAATAAAACCCCTAAATACACATTCAAGATAAAAATGAATTGTACAGAAGATCTCTAGAACTTATTCATTCATCTTGCATAACTGAAATTTTATACCCCTTGAACAGCAACTCCTGCTCCCCCCACCCCAGCTCCTGGCAACCACCATTCTACTCTCTGCTTCTATGAGTTTGACTACTTTAGCTTCCTCACATAGGTGGAATCATGCAGTATTTTTCCTTCTGTGACTGGCTTATTTCACTTAGTATAATGTCCTCCAGGTATATCACGTCATGTAGCAAGATTTCTTTATTTTTATTTTTTATTTTTTTAAATTTTATTTTGTCGATATACATTGTGGCTGATTATTGCTCCCCATCACCAAAACCTCCCTCCCTTCTCCCTCCCCCCCTCCCCCCCAACAATGTCCTTTCTGTTTGCTTGTCGTGGGGGGGGGGAAGATTTCTTTATTTTTAAAGCCTAATGATATTCCATTGTATGTATATACCACATTTTGTTTATTCATTCATCTGTTAATGGGATATTTAGGTTGTTTCCACATCTTGGCTATTGCGAATAATGCTGCAAGAAATCCGAGAGGGCAAATATCTCTTTGAGATGTGATTTCAACTATTTTGGATAAATATCCAGAAGTGGGATTGCCGAATCATATAGTAATTAGGAATCTGCATACTGTTTTTCATAGTGGCCGCACCATTTTACCTTCAACGGTGCACAAGGTTTTCAATTTCTCCACATACTTGTCAAGATTTGCTATTTTTTTTTTATATAATAGTGATCCTAACAGATGTGAGATGATATCTCACTGTGGTTTTGATTTGCATTTCCCTGATGATTAGTGATGTTGAGCACCTTTTCATGTACCTGTTGGCCATTTGTATGTCTTTTTTGCAGAAATATCTATTCAAGTCCTTTGCCTACTTCTTTCATAGGATTTCTTTTTTTAAAAAAATTTTTTTGCTATTGAGTTGTAGGAGTTCCTTTATATTTTTAATATTAATTCCTTATCAGATATATGGTTTGCAAATATTTTTCCCCTTTCTGTACGTTGCCTTTCCACTCTGTTGATCCTTTCCTTTACTGTGCAGAAGCTTTTTAGATCTCATGTTAAGTATTTTTAACACAACGGAAAATCTTACATTTAGAGTTAAGCAAGATTTTAAAAATTAGATCATAATAAAGTAGTATCCCAAAGAAGATTTCACAACTAAAGAGATGAAAAATGTATTCCTCTTTTATTCCTTAATTACAATAATAAAACCTATTCATTGTACAAAATATTGTGGGTGAATTCTCCTTAGCTAAGTCTGAGTTGAATATTGTGTAATCTGAAAGTGAATGAAGGGGAGCACCGAGATGGAGCTGTCCACTGATATTTTGGAGGAGCTGGTGTGTCAGGGGTCTCCAACACCACCCCCAGGTTTGATGATTGATTAGGAGGACTCACAGGGCTCAACATATTGTTGTACTAATGGCTAAGATTTATTACAAAAGGATACCAAACAAAATCAGCAAAGAGAAAAGGTGTAGGGGGTGAAGGAAGTCTGGGGGACACCAGGTACAAGCTTCCAAGCGTCCTCTCCCAGTGGAGTCACACAGGATGCGCTTCATTGCCCCAGCAAACCAGTTCCCAAGGATTTTATCGGGGACCGATTGGTCACATAAGCACCCTCTGCCTAGCACAAACCCATATTCCAGGTTCTCATAATGAAAGTGGGTATTCAGTATAAATCGTAATATGTTTACAACAGTTTAGGCATGGTGAGGCACACTTAGTTCACGGAATGATGGAAATCCTTTTGAAGTCCAAGTTCCCAGATACCAGCCAAAGGCCAACTTTGTAAGCAGGCCTTCGAAAGATAGCCATCTCAAGGCTGCTGTGTTAACTCTTTTCTGCATAGTCAGGTTCACATCTCTATTATGAATTTTGCTAAATTTCATTTACCTAGATACACTCTAGCTGGTAAGGGAGTGTATCATGGTAAGACAGCCTTAAGATTTCAGTTGTTTCCTTGGTTCATTGTCAATCCCTGGAGGCCCAGGCTCCCATTGGATGAAATCAACCCTATTGCTCACTTCCCTCTTTTGAGGAGTCTCTCTTAGCAACTCTCTTTTACCCCCTAATATATCTGAAAACACAAAACATACACATATACATTCAGTTAAATTTGCTTCAGATTTGAGGGTATTTACAGATCAGATTTTGTCAATGTTCTGGTGCTCTACCTGGGTTAACAGCTTGATATTCTATCTTTGTCTTGCTTTGGGCTTGTTGTTTAACATGTGACTCCAGAAGTGACACCTTAGCATGACTCACATCACTGATTCTTTGGAAATTTAGAATCGGATGGAACTTAGCAACAGCAGTGGGACAATAACACTCCAGTTTAAGGCTTTCTATTTCTTCTATAATGACAGCTGTTCATGCCTAATGCTCTGAGTGCACCATTGAAAGGTGCATAATAGCTTCACAGTCATTTTCACCTTAATATAGTACTTAGTAATGCGGCTTCAGGAGCCACGTGTATGAAAAGCTCCGTATAAAACCAAATAATGTAACATCGTTCTACTCTAATTACTTTCCCTGTAGACATAATTTACTAATGGTAGTGACTACTAAAAGTGTGTTCTGCTGATGCAAAACTAGTAGAAAGGAAAATCAGCATAAACCACTATACTAGTTTCTTAGGGCTGCCATAACAAATTACCACAAAGTTGGTGGCTTAAAACAAAAGAAATTTGTTCTCTCACAGTTCTGGAGGATGGAAGCCCAAAATCAATGTGATGTCAGGACCACAGTTATCTTTCTAGTGGCTCCCAGCAATCTTTAGCATTCATTAGCTTGTAGCTGCATAACTCCAAACTCTGCCTCCTCTTCTTAAGCTTATTCTCTCTGTGTCTCTGTGTATTCCCTCCTCTTCTTATAAGAACACCTGTCATTGGAATTAGGACCTACCCCACTCCAGTACGACCTAATCTTACATAATTATATTTGCAAAGATCCTACTTTTAAACAAGGTCACATTCTGAGTTTCAAAGTGGACATGAATTATGGAGGGACACCATTCGACCCACTACAATAACATATTCACATGTCCCTGTGGCAATATGGAACGGTTTCTCATCATTGTCATTCTGATACCTCAGATAATGGAGATAATAGGGGGATTTGTGGGTGAGACACAGTCCTCAAGAAAAGGAGTTAACCGTTGCCATCTTCAAAGGAATGTTTTAAAGAGCAGGAATGCTATTATTAAGGAATTTTTACCAATGATATTAAGACCAAAAAAGGTAATATATGTTTCTTGGCAAAATACTTGAAAATATTGGTACCTAATGGGAAATATATACCCAAACAGTAAATTAGTCTCTCACAATATGAATTATGATATAGTCTCTTAAAGGAAGTGTGCCATAGTATGAAGAGGGCTTTAAAGCAGGGTCGGGCTTTGGTTGAATTCACATCTCAGATTCTTCAGTCGCAAAATGGAGATACCAATGCTTATCTCAATGAGTTATATGAGAATAAATGAGATCATGGTTGTAAAGAACAGGCATAAAGAAGAAATTTAAGTAATGTTTGTTGAATCAAGTTATGGTCTAACCCAATCTCAGGACAAGCTATGACTCGATTCTGGCCATCTCTGTGGTTTCCTAGACAGCTTGCACTGATGCAACACTGAACTTCCTATAGTACATTTTGAGTAGGTCATTATGAATGTCATTATGCCCCACGCATTTTTCTATGAGGTCTCCAAACTTGGGATCTAACATCCAAGCTATAATAATCCAGTCATTATATAACCCTTCATTAATAAAATGAATTTGGCAATTTATTCAACATACTTGACACCTTTTAATACCAGCCCATTTGAGAAGACCCCATCTAGGTTTGCTGAAGGTATTATCTTGCTTCCTCATCATTCCTATATTGATATTACTAAAATGCTAACCTGTGTAGAGATTCCAGAGAGCTCAAATATTCTCCGTTTTGGAGAGAAACTCAGTCTGAGAGTTTATCCCTTGACCAATTTATACTGGGGATAGAGCCTATGTCTCCTCTAGGGCCTTGATCTGCTTTGACAAAAAAGAAAATTAGGAAACATTCATTTAAAAAATGATTAGAAGCTTCTCAATGGTGTCATGCACAACCAAAAATTTCTCCCATATTTTCCAGGCAGCTCTTCAACTGATGAGCTGTCATTGATAACAAACAAGTTTAGAGATCACATGCTTTGATTCACATAAGGTAGAATGGGGACAAAAGGGATAATGAATGATAGGGCCCTATGAGAATGCAACGTCTGTTGCCTTTGACTTCTGTGATATTGTTCACCATGTTCCAATATTTTAGGAGAAACTCATCAGGATTTCTGTATGATTGTCCATCTCATCATCATCCACGTTTTCTCTTAAGATATAACCAAGCACTCTACTTGTGTTTTTAAGCATTTATTCACCTAACCCACAGACTCTGTACCTGGTCTTCCTGGGGCCGTGGGGGATTTTGCTTATTACGTTTTTATTGTTTTGTTTTTCATGATATTTTAGTTAATTTCTAAACAAGTTCAAAGAATAACAGAAAATTGGAGTTGGAAGGGTTTATTCAGACTACCCATTGCTTTTATGCCTCTTCCACACCACTTCTTTGAAATGGTCTTTGAGCCTTGAATGAAAATATTTAGTATTAGGTATTACACTATCTGACTTCAAAATATACTGTTTAGCTATAGTAACCAAAACAGCATGGTACTGACATAAAATCAGACAAATACACCAATGGAATGGAATAGAAAACCCAGAAATAAACCCACGCACTTATAGCTAACTGATTGTCAAAAGAAAGGTACCAAAAATATACACTGCAGAAAGAACAGCCTCTTCAACAAATGGTGCTGGGAAAAGTGGATATTCATAGGCAGAAGATTGAAACTAGACCCCTATCTCTCACCATACACAAAAATCAACTCAAAATAGATCAAAGAACTGAATTTAAGGCATAAAACTATAAAACTACTAGATGAAAACATAGGGGAAATGCTACACAAAATGGGAGTGGGCAGCACTTTTTTTGAGAGAGACTACAAAGGTACAGGCAACTAAAGCAAAAATACATAAATAGGATTGCATCAAACTAAGAAGCTTCTACACAGCAGAAGTGAACTTTGTCTTCAACAAAGTGAAGAGACAATCTACAGAATAGGAGAAAGTGTTGGCAAACTACACATCAGACAAGAGGCTAATATCCAGAATATATGAGGAATTCAAACAACTCAACAGCAAAATAAACAAATAACCCAATTAAAAAATGGTCAAAGGACCTGAACAGACATTTCTCAAAAGAAGACATACAAATTGCTAACAGGCACATGAAAAAAGCTCAATATCACTAATCATAAGAGAAATGCTACTTAAAACCACAATAAGATATCACCTCACTCTGGTTAGAATGGCTACTATGAACAAGACAGAAAATAACAAATGCTGGCGAGGATGTGGAGAAAAAGGAACACTTCTATATTACTGGTGGCAGTGTAAATTGGTATAGCCATTGTGGAAAACAGCATGGAAGTTCCTCAGGGAACTAAAAATAGATCTAACCTATGACTAACTATCCCAGTACTGGGTATATACCCAAAGGAAATTAAGTCAATATGTTGAAGAGACACCTGCATTCCCATGTTCACTGCAACCCTATTCACGATAGCCAAGAGATGGAACAAGCCTAAATGCTCATAAATTAATGAATGGATAAAAGAACTGTGGTGTATATACATAATGAAATACTATTCAAATATGAAAAAATGAAATCCTGTCATTTGCAACAACATGGATGGAACTGGAGACCATCATGTTAAGTGAAGTAAGCCAAGCACAGAAAGACAAATACCACATATCCCACTCATATGTGGAATCTAAAAACTAAAAAGAAATGGTTCTCATAGAAGTAAAGAGTAGAATAATGGTTACCAGAGGCCAGAAGGGGAGGATGGTGGTGGGGAGAAGAAGTGGTGGACTGACGGGTACAAAGCTATGCTATCCACCCTAACTGAATCATTGAGCAGTGTATGAAATTGAGCATGTATTGAAACAACACAATGCACCCTACAAATATGTACAAATAAATGTTAAAATTTTTTTAAAAAGAAAATATTCAGAGCGTCTCTGCATGCACCAGTCACATGGGGCTCATTCTCAGCGCAACTGAAAAAAAATTTAAAAAGGAAGAAAATATTCAGTATTTGGGTGCTCTTTACATGCTGAGCTATCTTGCTAGCTTGTTCCATTTTTATGTAGTCTGTTCTGATCAAGAGTTTATACAATCTGAGTGAGAGTTCCTTTAATTTGTATTGAAATTGGTCTTGCTATCACTCTTAAAGCTCTTCTGTTTTTTAGTATCTTTATAAACTCATGGATTTTAATATATTTGAAAGTTTCAGTTTATTACAGTTATTATTCTTACTGATGCTCAAATTATCCCATATTTAGCCAATGTGATCTGTGTTCAAGTTGGGTCATTTTGACCTAACTCTATTGGTCTTTGATAACTCCCTTGCTTATTGGTATGACAAGATGTTACCAGACTTATCCTGTACATTTCTTCACCAAGGCCAAGAATTAGTCATTGCTCTAAAAAGTCCTATCCATTTTCAATTACTTTCAAAATAATGTTTGAGAGAAATTTCCTTTTTTGAATGATTTTTTTTTTCTGGTTATTTCAGTTATACTCCTTTTGATAGAAACTGCTAAGAGATAAAAACATAGATAGAGCCACAGATACAGCCAACCAGAAATACTCAATGTTAACATTTTACCTCCTGAACCATCTTTCCATTTAAAGTCCCATGCCATGCCTTTCCTTTTTCTAAACAGTAGAAAAAGAGATGATGGGCGGAAATAGACCACATTTTAGACATTTAGGCAAAATAAGTTAAATAAATATTTTAACTTGTTAATCGTTTTTGAAAATTCCTAATTTTGGCTATTAAACATCCAGGGCAAACTGGCATATGTGTGAAACTAAATTTGCGTAATTTGGATTTTGCAAAAGCTTTTTTGCTACCATTTTTGGCAGACGCCTAAGATTGTCTGCAAAGCCGCAGGAATCCACCGGAAGGCTAGCAGAACTCTATATATTTGATGGAAATGAAAAGAGGCCAAAATGAAAAGTCATTACAGAACCAGCAAGTATTGTTCAGTTGTCAACCTTTCATTTGCAGCACGTATAATAAAGCTCTTACAATGTTTAAAGCTGGGGTTTTAAATTGATGGAGAACAATATAAAGCCCAGATTACTGTTAATGCGCCTGCAGTCCAGCTGTAGTTACAGGTTTGTCATGGTTTCCAGTGAAAAGGTTTGTTTTTATTCATTTTTAAGATCTTTAGCAGCCTGGAAAAATAAGAATAAGAATGGTGATTTCTCCATGATTCATAGCAACTTTAAGCATGAAGTAGAAAACCAACATCACTGACAAAATAAGATGAAATAATTGTCAAGTGTCTTTAATATCTTTGTTCCCCCAAGTGATTCCAATGTGAAAACAACCCTGGAATGGCTTCCCCTAACTCCCTCTCCACCCCCCATATCATTGGATTCCACTTTACCTGCAGCTTCTGTGGCTAAAAGAGGACTAAAGTGGTATTTTCTATCAAGCTTTGTCATGCCCCATTTTGCCCATAGATGCTTTAATGTCCAAGAGGCTTTTTGTGCCTACCAGAATATTCTCTATCCTTTGTCCTTTGTTTACAATCCAATCTATTATAACTCTATGAAATGAATTTATCAAACATTCGGAATTCTTTTAAACATAAGATAGCAAATATTCTTCTAAATCACTGGTTCTCAAAGCCTGGTCACCAAACCAGCAGCATAAGCAGCCCTTGGGAACTTTTCAAAAATGTAAATTCTCTGGCCTCAACCCAGACCAAATGAATCAGAAACACAGTCGACTGTGTTTTAACAAGCCCTCCTGTTGATTCTGATGCATGTTCAAGTTTTCATTGCTTTAAACATTCACATACTACTTATACAACCAACAAATCAAATGCATATTAAGTGAACAAAACAAGTTTTCTCAAACGTTTAAACATTGATTGCAAACTCAATCAAATGCTCTCAAACATTTAACTTAATCATAAGCCTGGCATTTCAGATTTTCCTGAATGCTCTAAACATTTTACAAAGGAAAAAATACACATAAATACCACATTGATTAGAGTTGATTAATATTTTGACAAAATTGGGCACAATACTATTAACATTATAGATTAAATTTTATTTTTTTATTCTTATTCTTGTATGGTCCTGGAATTTAAAATCCTATATATTACTGGCTTGTCAGGAATTCTACAAGAGACTATTTTTATACCTTCTCAGGGTTTATATAATTTTACCAGACTGGAAAGAAAAAATAATTATCTCAGGAAGGTAGTGATGCAGCTTAAGTGGGTTGCTGACCACTTAATTTTGGTTAGTAGGAACTGGTTGCTAGATTTAAGGTGAATTAAACAGGTTGCTGACCACTAGCTGATTATTTTTTTATCACATAGGCTTCACTTTTTGTGATAAGATTTATATTGGTTTCCTATTGCTGCTTTAATAAATTACCACAAATTTAGTGGCTTTAAACAACACAAATTCATTATCTTACAGTTCTGGAGGTCAGAAGCCTAAAATGGCTTCACAGGGCTGTGTTCCTTCTGGAGGTTCCAGGGAGAATCCTATTCCTTACCTTTTGCAGCCTCCAGAGGCTGCCTACATCCTTTGGCTTGTGGCCCCTTCTTCCATCTTCAAAGCCAACATCGTAACATTTTCTCTCATTTTTGAACTTCTGCCTCTCTCTTATAAAGATTCTTGTGATTATACTGGGCCCACTCCAGGATAATTACCCCATATCAAGATCCTTCATTTAATCATATCTGCAAAATTCCTTTTGCCAAGTAAGGTAACATCTTTGCAGGTTCTGGGGATTAGAAGGACATTTTCGGGGTCATTATTCTGTTTACCACAGAATCCTTATTACTATCTTTCATGTAGAATCTGATTTTTTTTCAGAAAATTAGAAGATAAGGTGTTCTTTAAGTTTTATTTGTTCATTTGTTTTTAATCTCTGGCAGTACATAACCCATTGTAATTGTTTTTAGAATATATTAACCTGGCCTGATTTCAATATTTAAAGACATACAACTTTGTTATTGGCATTGTGTTATAATTAGTTGAGTCATCAAAATATTTCATTCTCAGAAAAACAGGAAAGTGAGTCTAAAAATTTAGATTCTTTTTCAGGACAGTTAATTAAGACATTATTTTGGAATAAATGGTTGTATTGTCTTTCTAATTAGAAATTGTATATGACACCTCGTGCTAGTTAACTTCTGGACTTTTATATAAGATCACAAATGCTGATGGGGACTGTCCATTTGAAATACAGTTTCTACTATTTTTAGGACTAATTGGCTTACAAATAATGTTAATTCTTTATGGTTTGTGCAGATTAAAAATACTTATCTATACTTAACGAACAGAAATATACTTACCAAAAAAACACAAAATATCTATCTGTATCCATATAGTTATATATAAACACTTTTCTACTTAAGTAAATAAATTGAAATGTATACGGTAATATTCACCCTTCTTTGACCTTACAATTATATTTTTATAGAAATTATATTTCTTTAGATTAACTCTTTTCTTATGAGCATCATGGCCTTTTACAAGCACAACCTATTTCATTTAATGATTTTTAGTAAAATGATCACAATTTGACAAATAGGAGCTCCTTTAAGTTGACTCTTTTTCCTTGAAGCAGTGCCCCTGCTATTTTTAAAATTACTCGTTTCCTGGCAACAACACAATGTTACAGATCTATTCTGATTTTATCCTGCCTAAGGACATGGACTTTCTCCTCTAATGCTTTCTGGTTCTTTTTTTTTTTTTTTTTTTTTTCTTCCTTCTATAGAACAATATCAGAGACCAAAATCTGGGTACTAGGGATGCTTGCAAGCATTGAAGGGGGAAAAGACTACAGTTACTGCTGCCGTCAGGAGACTGCTCTTTGCACTGACTGATGTGAAAGGAAAATACTTTTTTTAAGTGTATAAGATCTCGTTCTTTCCAGTAAAGCATGTCATGTTGTTATCCCTTACTTTCCTTGTACTATGGGATTTCAGTAACTACTAAAACTTTCCTCCTCTACATTGACCAGTTGTGCCACTCAGCAGCAGACTAGTACACTATCACTCCGCCTCCCCCCACCCCTATTTTCTAGGACAGTGTTTCTCAGCCTCGTCTTTATATTGGAGTAACTTGGGGAGCTTTAAAATGGATGTGGATCCCACCACGATAGTTTATGATTTAACCTTCCGAAGGTCAGAATACGGCATTAGGGTTTTGCAAAGCTCCATAGGTGATACTAATGTGCCACCAGGGTAGAGAACCTTTGTTCTAAGGGGTCTTGGGAAACCTCAGTAAAATCAACCAAGCACTCTCCCATGAAATTGCACTATAGAGATTAGGGATACCGACTCAATATTATAAAAAGAACAACTAAATGCATGTTTTGTCTTTGGCTGCTTTGCTTCAGCACCTTTTGGGATGAGGACCTGTTCAAGAGAGGGAACCACAACTATCTTTTTTCAATCTTCTTGAAAGATTTATGCATATAGGTCATTGATTTCTCCAATTGTGCCACTAGTGTTTACCTCTTTCATCCTCATCTTTCCTCACTCTAACCTTGTTCTGACTACTCCAAAGTTTTAAAAGGTTTTGGCCTCTTCATCTTTGAAGTTAAGATAATGTTTACATGTAACACACACTGAATCTAGCAAAACTCAACAACACACTGTAAACTTCATGAAAACCATAAGAGGCTGGCAGTCCATGATCCTAGCTCTTTAAAATGATTTGAGAGTAGTACAAGTCAAATTTGCATTTCTAACTATGAGATTCCAGAAAGTCAACTGCAATGTTAGTCCTGATTTTTTATCCTATCTCTACATACTTTAGAAATGGATACATGTCTACAGAAGTCTGAAGTACAACTTCTAGGGTTAATTACCCCTCTGCCTCTCTCTCTCTCATAGGCTTTTTAGATGTCATAAAATTAACTATTTCTTTTGAAATAGGGAATTAATAATTAGTTATAATATAGACCTTACTGAAATATCAACCATCATCTAAGTTACTTTTCCATGATAGAGTTAGAAGCCCAAATTCTTATAGTATGAAGCATCAGTATATCTGTACTGGGAAGGGGATTTGAATAAAGACATTGAAGAAAGGGGGAGCAGATTTAAAATTCTTCTTAACAGAGCTTCCTGTGCCTTACGGCAGCAGTTCTCAAACTTTGGAAGGTTATCTGAATCACTTGAAGAATTTGGTCAAAGTACAAAGGCCTTGGCCATACTTTATTTCAGGAGCCTAGGTCTTCACTTAGTTCTCATACACACCCACATTTGGGAACCATTGCCTTAGGGCATCAGATAGGTCGGGGTAGCTGGTTACACTAATGTGGGGGGGCCTTTATGAAAGGCAGTGGATTATTTTTTTCTCAGATGATTTGAGATTTGTTTTTTCCTTCAGTTGATCTAGAGAACACTACCTGCCAAGGAGATTATAAACAAAGTCCTCTGTCTTTGTGGACTACCATCTCAGAAGCTTTGATTTTTTGCCTAGTTAGGATTGTAGGAAAAGAATGAATGGTACTTTAAAAAATACCATAGCCTCAATTCCTTTTTTATTGTCTCAAATTTTAATATGTAAACTAATTACCTGGAGACCTTGTTAAAATGCAGATTCTGATACAGTAAATCTGGGCAGTGCCTGAGAGTCTGCTGTTCTAATAAGTTCACAGGTGATTCTGATGCTTTTGATCTGAGGAGAAAGGTGCGAGCTTTGTTTCTCAAACTTGGCTGCACATTGGAATCTCCTGGAAAGTTTTTAAACATACTGATCCTTAGTCCCCACCCTTAAAGATTCTGATCTTTCTGACAATTAATATTGGTATGGCCTAGGCATCAAGAGCCTTAAAAACTCTTGTTGGGAAAATATAGGAAAATGGTCAGGGCCCCTCAGATGTTCAGAATCTTGCTGACATTTGATGTAAATAGGCATATGTGCTCAGGTGTTCTTTGGTTATTGTCTAGTGTAAGTGCGCATGTGCACCCAGGTGTCCTGGGTTATGGACTTAAGTATAAGGATGAGTGACTCTGATCCATGGTGCCTCCTATCCCCGGGATGCCCCCGCTGCTGCTGGAGACTGCTGCTGGAGGCTGCTGCTGCAGGCTGCAGCTGCTAGTGCCCCCGGGACCCTCTGCAAGTCCACTGCCACGGCAGGACCTATAAGCTACCGGACCTGTAAGCTGCTGCCACTGAGGAAGCTGAGGACTGGGCTCATGTCATCTACCAACAGCTCCTGGAATCTTTCCCAATTACCTAGCATGGACCTGTGTGTGAGGGGTCTGGGGACCCAGTCTGTACAACGGGTTTAGAAGATCTGAGCCCAAGCTCTGACAATATAAATGGAAACTTAGTAAAACTAAAATAATGAAACTTTTTGGCTTTAGTTATGATTTACCTTACTTTACAACTCTCCAAGTGATTTTCACGTGTAGCAAAATTTGAAAACTTGTCTTAGTCCACCGTCAAAAGTTAACCAACATCACCTGTTTTTCAATAGAAACTGAAGTGGCTCTTTTATTCACCTCTCTCTAAGCGTAATATACAATGTGCTTAGATAGTTCAGAGCAGTGCTTTCCAAATCTTGATTCCCCCACTGATACCCTGCTATGGAGAAGTTTCCATCAGAATTGGTAAAATAAAAATAAGAATAGTGAGTTTCATAAAGCTAAATTAATTCAATTTCAAGGATCATTCTTTGAGATTATGTCCTTCATACCTTTTTTGGTGTGAAAAATGTCTTTTATTAAATAAGGGTAATAACATAGCTGTTTATTTGCTGGTTTCTCATGCCCTTAATTTTCTAAACAAAGAGCTGGGAATTTTATGTTAATCTCCATATGTTTTTGGAAATTTTGCTGAGTCATAAAATCTGAAAATTTGGATAACACAAGTATGAGAAATCTATGGAAATTTGGAAAAAAAATCCGAAAGTCTAGAAAATATTGTTATAGGAATATGGTTTTCAATCTGATACTCTAGTCCCTGGGGGCAAGTAGTTTTCTGAGTGATTTTTGAATTTTATAAGCACCAGAGTTCATTGTTGGCTGTAACAGTTTAGGAACACTAAGAAGCAGGGTGCATATGCAAGATGGAATTAGACCTGCAAGACATTGAGGAAAAACACCTGTGATAGATTAAGGAGCAAAGAAGCAGGCGTAGGCAGGGAGAGCCTTCAAACCAGGAGGCAGGTCTGGTCCCTGTGGAAGGAGAAGGGAAAGATGAAGGCGTGGTTAGGGAGAGCCTCAGACAGCTCTCAGACACCACAGCTCTGACAAAGTCTCAGACAGACTGATGGGGAGCCCCAGAGCAAAGCCTGCCCATCAGAGAGATCCCGTATCAGGCAGGAATGACTCAGTTCTAGTCCCCTTGCCATGCTCAGTCATCTGGTGGGGACAGCCTGGAGAGAGGGTGACCTCAGCAGGAATACTAATTTATTAGCATTTCTTATTACTGTTTAACATTTTGTTTTAAAGAAGGAATTATTAAGTATAATTAATTTAGATGATCTTTTCTTGGTTTGCCGCAGTGTGTTGTCTAGCATGACAGATGCAGTGTTGGCTCGAGTGTATAAACAATCAGATCTGGACAATCTGGCTAAAGAAGCATCCATCCCAATCGTCAATGGGTTGTCAGATTTATACCATCCTATCCAGATCCTGGCTGATTACCTCACACTCCAGGTTGGCTTATTTCTTTGCCTTAAAAAAGAGCAAAATCAACAAATAATTCCTGACTAGCTTTAAGTAGAACCACTTACTTAAATGATGGTATTGGTGTTTTATTTTCAAATATCATCTTGACAAAGAATAATAGCCTATGTTTGCATATTACATATCCGGAAAAAACAGGGCACTGTTAAAAACAGACGGTAAGATCCTTCTGCTCTCAATCCTGTTCCAAACCTCTTTTAGTCCCTCTCTCATCCCCTGTTTTTGCAATCACTTTGCTTTTTAGTGCTATATTTTTAACACAATGGATGAACAGGGAATGCTGCAGCATACTGAATAGACAAACCTTATAGGACCCTATATATATCAGAGACTATGGCTGGGGAGTGGAGACCGGTGCTTTGAATATTCAAATTGGTCAATTACTTAACCACTTTGGAAGAGTGGCCACTTTCTATCATTTTAATAAACTGGTTGTTTATGAGTAAAGAACATGCAGAATTTATAGAATTGAGGCTGAAATTTAGCCATTCAAGTCCCCCTGAATTGAGAAATCGAATAACTTTGAAAGATTGATCTCTTTTGATTTGCCACAGCCAGTCAACATGGTATTGCCACTTGAAATCCTAACACCATGGTTTCTATGTCCATGGAAGATTCTGAGGAGACAGGGCAAATGGGATAGCCCATCTTTCTCCTCATTTGAATAAGCTACAGTCATTTAAATGTGAGGTTAAACCCAAAATGGAGATCTTAGGAGATGAGGACAAAATTCACGCAGAAAATATGATACAACGATGTCAGATACAAAGTGGCTGACTGCAGGTGTGGCCTTACATACATAACAGACAATTTCATACTTCCCCCTGGGCTTTATCATTATTAGATTATAAATTCACTGAGGGACAGTGTATTTTCCTATTCATCATAGTGTCCCACTCAGGACCTCGTGCAATGCTTTCATGTAGGAGATACTCAACGTAGGAGCTGAATGAATAAAGAGCAGCTAATAAGGAGCACGGGCTCTAAATCAGATGGACCTGAATTTAAATCCTAGCTTAACTACCTAGTAGTTCTGTGATCTCCAAATTGCTTAGCCTTTCTCTTTTTTATCTTATAATTATAAATATAGAAATATATAAAATATATAAAACCTACAGATATTTCAAGAAAAACTAAACAAATACCCATGTACCTATTACACAGTTTTGTTAAATCTTAATGTGATGGAGTAATTACTTTAGAATTCTTTGTTGTTTTTAAATAAAACATTACACAGAGTTGAAACCCACTGTGTAACTCTACCTGATCCTATTCCCTCCCAATCCACAAAGAAGTTATTATCCTGATGTTTGTATTTATAATTCCCAAGCATGTGTTTATACTTTAACTATACACGCCTATATCTATAAACGGCCAAGAGTTTTGTTGGGCACTTATCTCAACTTTACTTAAATGGGACCATGCTCAGGGCCACCATGCTATACTGTTACAGGTGCTTTGTATTTCGCTTTCTCATACCAATGAATGTAAGCCCCATAAGAGCAATGATTTTTTTTTCTCCTTTGTTTGTTGTTATACCTCCAGGGCCAAGGACAGTGTCTGGACATTGATGGTACTCAATTTGTTGAATGAATGAATGAATGAATACAATTAAGATTCAGATTTGAAATATATAAAAATCTGAGTATCTATACAAGATCATATGTCTTTGTTTAAGATATTAGCACTTTTTGCTATTGTTTTGTGATCATACATTCATGTTATTGAATTGCTGTGTCTAACAAAAACATTTAGTAGTTTATCCGTTCCAAAAAGCACTAAAATTGAAGTAACGACAGTTTCCTTTATTTTGATGTCAATAATTGTTGCACACAGGTGGATTTCCTCCCAGATTTAATCTTCTTCATCCCTTGCCTTTTAGGAACACTACGGCTCTCTGAAAGGTCTTACCCTCAGCTGGATCGGAGATGGGAACAACATCCTGCACTCCATCATGATGAGTGCAGCGAAATTTGGGATGCACCTTCAGGCGGCTACTCCAAAGGTAAGGAAACTTTCTGCCTTGAAACTAACTCCCTCTTAAGTCATCCGTAGTTGCAGTTACTCAGTGAAAACAAAGTTCTCTTCCATTCAGGGAGAGCACAGGTGAGGCCACAAAGTGTAGGTTATATTACCTGCCCTATTATTGAATAGCTATCTGGCCTCTTGAGAGCCCAATTTCCCATCTTTACAATAAGAGAGAGTCTTGGCTGATGATTTTCATTTTGTGAGTCTGTGTTAAAAGCATGTCCGAATTATCCCTTTGAATGTCCTGTTACCAGCCGTTATGATGACTGGCATCCTTGTGCATTACCACCACAAAGGCTGAAGAAAGCAGTGAAATCTTGACAGCACAGAATTCCCAATAAATGGAACGATGCTGTCGTTTTTCTAATACCACAATTTGGTAGAAAAATGTCAATCCAATGTGAAGGTCACAGTGTGGCATCTACACCAGCTTATTGTTTCAAAATTCAACTCTAGGGGCCCTTTAACTTTTTAAATCTGAGTCTCACAAGGCTATGGAGATGACCCCTGAATACTTTCTACCATACAGCTCATCTCTCACAGAATGTAGGGAAGCATGACTTCTTTCCTAGGGCCAATGTAACCCTTTTGATACACAATAAGTTGGTAATAGTTGTTGCCTCTGTGAAGGGGACCTGGGAGGTTGAAGGACAGAGGTAGGAGGGAGACTTTATTTTCACTGTATATCCTTTTATATGGTTTGAATTTCTTAACATGTAAATGTTTTACATACATAATAACATAAATGCATAAATAAATATAATATAAAAAAAGTGCAGATCCCCCTAGGTAAGGCCCTTTGTTAAGATACTCCCAGGCGCATACAGAATAAATAGGCCTTTTAGAGGGCAAAAGTTAACCCTGCAAGAGACACACAAATCAGCCTTGAAGGATGCCCATAGAACATTTTAAATACCCAGTTTCTACTGAATTATTTCCCCACTATGTATCTCATTGGCTACTAATGTTCTATCAGGTGTCTTTTGAAGGAGAATTTTCCCTAAATAGAAATCATTTCAGAAACAAAATCTTGGTTTGTGATAAAATATAGAATTGACCCTCTAATTAAGAGGTGACTATTCACAATTATCATGCACCAGTGTGTTTCTAAACAAGCATGTGTTTGCTGCTATCTCAGTAGTTACTATTGTGGCTCACTCTGAGAAGCTAAGGCATTCAGAGGTGAATATGTGAGGCTTTAAAATTTCTTCCTGCTTCTGCTTCCTGAATTTGAGATGTTTATTTGCCAACCACTGGGAACATGAATTACACAACACAGATTAATAGCCGAATTTCTTCAATAGGAATTACTCAAATCCTTGAGTATCTCATGCAATTTTCACACACCCCCACTAGTGTTTTAGGCCAGGTTCTCCACAAGCATATCTCCAAACGGAGATTTGTGTACAGGTGCTTTATCAAGGAAGTACCTTTAAGGAAGACCTGTAGGGAACTGGGGGGAGAAGGACAGGGAAAGAGAAGAATCCAAACAAGGGTGCTATTTATGGTGACCAACCATCCTGGTTTGCCTGGGACTAAGTGATTTCCAGGGACATGGGGCTTTCGGTGCTAAAATTGGAAGAGTCCCAAGTAAACCAGGGTGATTTGGTCACCCTAGGGCCATGTCAGGCACAGTACCACAGAAAGTGGCTTCAGGTGGTCCCACAGGTGAGCTCTGGAGTGTAAGTTATGCCTCAGAGTTCTCCCAACCTGGGATGAGGAAGGTGGGCTTTCATCCTTCTGAACCAGGTCAAGGGAAGCAGGGGAGAGAGAGTGGTAAATCCCCTGGCACTTTGGGCAGGAAAAGCAGCCTGTTAACCTGAGGGCTGTCTTCTGAAGAAGAGCTGCAAGTGCTAGGTGATAAAAACACATTGAAATTGGGGGAAGGAGCAAAAGCCATGAAAAGGGATCCTCTAAGGGCATGTGGATAAAGCACCAGCATCACCTGCTGCATCCTGCCAAAACAAAACAACACATGCTTTTCCTTAGTGTTCTTGCTGAACCAGTTTGGGTGATGCATCCTGATGTCTTAGTTTCTGAGAGCTGCCATAACAAATTTCCACAAACTGGGTGGCTTAAAACAACAGAAATGTATTCCTTCACAGTTCTGGAGACCAGAAGTCTGAAATGAAGGTTTGGCAGGGCCACACTCCTTTCAAAGCTTCTAGGGGAGGATGCTTCCTTGTCTGTTCCCATTTTGTTAGTCCCGGGCATTCCTTGGCTTGTGGCTACATCACTCCATTCTCTGCCTCCATTGTCTTCCTTTTGTGTCTGTGTTTCTCTGTATAAATGTCTCTCTTCTTTTAAGGACAGCAGTCATATTAAAATTAGGTCCACCCTAATCTGATATGACCTCATCATAACTAATCAGATCTGCAAAGACCCTATTTCCACATAAGGTTACATTCTGAGGTTCTGGGTAGACATGAATTTTTGGAGAACACCATTCAACCAAGTACACTTGCCATAGAAAAAATATCAGGCATATGTGACAGCATGTACTGGAAGCCATCCAATTAGAGTAAATTTGGAGGACTCAGAGAGATGAACCTTACAACAGATAATTCTCTTATTCAGCATGAACTGAAATAAAGGGTCAGATCACAGGGACTTAAGGTGGCTCTTCTTCATTTTATGGGAAGGGTGAGCATGCTCTCATTACAAATCGAGTTTGAAGAAAGGCTCTGCATTAACGCAAACTATTATTGCATTTGGTTTTTAGAGATAAAACACAATTAAAACACACATTGTTCCCTGCTATAAGGTGCTTTTGGGAAGCCTTTTTTCTATTGAAAAAATATATGGCTTAAACATTTTATTGCATGTCAAAGATGTTTTATTACCATCAAAGGAAAAAATTCCAATATTATAGAGTGATTCCAGTATTGTTCTTATGCAGAAACTAATTTAAATGATAAAGAGTACTAAAACCCAGTTAAATCCTGGTGGGAGTAAGATTTTTAAAATTCTTCTGGGAAGTCTGATAGTATAAATGTTCTTCCATCAATTTGTAAGTCTTCAGTTGTTAGTAGACCTATTTCCTTTAAAGATAGTGCTAGGAGATTATTATAAACTTAAGACTGAAAAGTTTCCATGGCCATAATTAATCCATTTCCTTATTCTTCAACAAAGAATAACTTACATGTTCAAGAAAAAATAATTTTGTCCATGACTGTACAATTGCTTCACAAACTACTGATAGTGATGATTTTAACATTGTTCTAAGTGAATATTCAGACTGCACTGGGTTTGTTATTCAACTTCCTCTGGTTTTAAGATTTATATAAAGGCCAATGAGTGATTTAGTATTGAAAGCTGAGATGTGCGTGTAGAATTTCTCTCTGTATTCTAAGTCATGGCCCAATGTGTGCAAGGCTGGGTGATTTTCTAATTTCCAAACCTCTCTGTTGTTTCTCTAAGTATTTACTGATTCCTTCTCTAAGAATGATTATAGTTTGGGAGTATAAAATCTGCTTTCCAAAGGAAAGGCTAAATTTTCAGGGCAGGAGTCATCTAGGGTAATATCCAACTCTCTTCGTTTATATTTACCCCTATGACTGTTCACAACATTAGTTACTAAATTAGCAATCCTTTATTAATCACTTTCTCCAAACCCCTATAACCAAAGCTCCAGAATTCATGGCTAGTTGAGAGTGGCAAAGCTGCTAAAATATCTGCAGCCAAGATCAACATCTGAGTAGTTTATTTTCTCAAGAATTTTGTAGTGGGAGAAGGAAGTATGGTAGACAATCATGTACAAATAAACACAATTTCAAACAAATAAACCTGGACATGTTTGTTGCAGGTTGGGTTTTCCAGGAAGCAGGCTCTGAGACAGAGTTTAGCATGTAGGATGTGCAGGATGCTTATTAGTGCATGCCTTTGAAATCAACAACTGTGGAAAGGAAGGAAAGGAAGCAGAAGTGGACAGAGGGAGAATATCAGCTGTGATGCAGGCCCAACAGCAGTCTTGGCCGACCTCATGGAAAGTTCTGGATCCATAATGGAGATGGACATTCAGAGGTGTCCGGAGTTGGGCAGAGGGAGTCAGGTTTTCACAGCCTCCTGTCCATCAATCATTGACTGTGGGTTGCCCTGGAAGGGTGTATGACCTTGGGTGAGGCAGCTCTCTGCAGCTGAGGCAGTGCCCAAAAGGGGCTGATGGCTGAAGGCCATCTTCTGGCAGCACCTCCGGCAGCCAGGGGAATGAGCCCTTGACTCATGATTATTCATGAAGGGAGATCTGGGGGGACATACCACAACGTTCAGCACAATGCCCCACTGAAACTTTATAAAAATCAACTCATAATAAATGCTAAGAATTCAGGGAAATGAGAAGGATGGAGGAAGGTGAGGATAATTATGGTGTTCGAACTGACAAGATATCCATATGGAGGGTCTGGAGGTGAGGCTGGGCTCGAGTTTTGAGGAGCTGACATGTTCTGATGAAGACACCCAGAAGGGGACTAACGGGGAGGTTGTTCAAGAGTGAAAGGCTGTGACGGCAGAAAAGGGCACGATGTGTACAGGGATGACAATAAGATTGGCTTTCCTGCAGCAAGATGTTGAGAAGAATTAAAAGAGACAGAAGCAGGGGATGTCGGTGAGGAGCCCTGATGCTCTTAATCAGCTTTGACTTAAGAAGCAGGTAGTAAACATCAAAGGATTCAGGGGAAAAAAAAAAAAAAAACAGTTCTTGCTGCTGGTGTACACAACAGGTTGGAGGTTGAAGATGACGGCAGGGAGACTATTTTGGAGGACTGGAACAGCACGGGGGGCTTTAGCCCCCCCTATCATGTCCCCTCACCCAGAGTTGGGACTAGGATGAGCAAGTGAGGCACCTAGGGTGCAAACTTTGTTTTCACAATGGCACTGCCTCCTTAAATTTTTTTGAGTGCTTCCTTAAATTTTCTGCCCTAGGCACCTTCCTTGCCTCAAGGGAGTCCCCACCCCCCTGCACTCAGAACACTTACTGGAGAATGCAAAAGAAGTTTGTACGTAGGGGAGATGGGGGTTGGGGGTGGCTGCTAGTATTTAGCTGGAGTGGTTAAGGGATGTTTTTCAGGGGAGGAGACATTTGAACTGAGACCTGAAACGTTGATCCACGTGGAGTGGGCAGGGAATAGCATTTCAGACAAAAAAGAACAGCACGTGGAGAGACTCACAAAGATGTATTAGCTTATGGAATTATGTATATAATCTTCTTAAGCTAAAAGGGAAACAGGAAGGGGCGCTACCAAGAGCTAGAAAGCTCCACACCTTATGTTTTCCTTCATGACTAAAGAGGTTAGAGATAACAAAGGAATGATGGGGCAATTGGTTTCCTTTTTAAATTCCAAAAGACACTATTAAGCTTTGAAATTCTAGATGTAAAATTCATATTCTACTTAACATGGTTGGGCTACATCTTTAAAAAAAAAAGAAAAGAGAGAGGGAATATTCTTGAAAAGAAAATAATGCATGTATAAAAAACATATTATAAAAGTGCCTAAATAACAGTTCAGTTCTTCCTCCTGCAGGGTTATGAGCCGGATCCTAGTATAACCGAGTTGGCAGAGCAGTACGCCAAGGAGGTATGCTCCTATATGTAAAGCTATCATTGCCTTTCTGTCCCATGAAGTTGTTTAACCGGCATGCTTATGTATGCTAGCATGGTACCAAGCTGTCACTGACGAATGAGCCATTAGAAGCTGCGCGTGGAGGCAATGTATTAATTACAGACACTTGGATAAGCATGGGACAAGAAGAGGAGAAGAAAAAGCGGCTCCAGGCTTTCGAAGGTTACCAGGTTACAATGAAGGTACAAATTGATGCTTCTTTGAAGGTTCATTAATTCCGTTCATAAAGGCCAGAGCCATCTAATCACTCACTCACTGTGGGGTGAGCAGAACGTCCTTTCATTCTCTACAAAGGACTCACTGACTGTCCCCCAGGGATTTCTCTCCTCCCAAAGATTAGTTGTGTCCTTTGGAAAGACACTTTTGTGCTGAATGAAGGAATTTGAAACCCAGGCAGAAGAGAGAATCAGGCTTTTCCCTTCGCAGCAATGGAGGCATTGGAACGCCTCTGTGTGTTTAGAGACATTAGGTTACTTTCGTTTTTAACTGAAACATATTGATTGTACATGTCTGTGGGGTACAGAGTTGAATATCAATACCTGTGTGCAATATGTGATGCTCAAATCAGGATAATTAGTATATTCAGTATTACACAATGTAATCATTTTTGTGGCCCTTTACCAATTTCTTGCAACCCCTCCCTCTCCCCGTTTCCCACCTCTGGTGGCCTCAGTTCAGTTCTGTCCTTTTGAAAGTTCAACAAATTATTGTGATTGTTGTATCATTGTTCCCTTCTTTCTTTCTTTCTTTCTTTCTTTTGCTTCCACTTATGAATGAGGACACATGGTATTTCTCTTTCTGTGCCTGGCTTATTTCACTTAACATGATTTTCTCCAAGTTCATCCATGTTATTTCAGATGCATGCAATTTCTTCTGATTTCCCTCCTGAGAAAAGCCTGGTAACTATCTATGCTCCTTCCTGTATTTTGTAAGGACCCCTAAATCCAGTTTAGTTTTGCTAACTCTCTCCAGGGTACTCCCAGGGGACTCCCGTTCAATCTGCCTTCCAGTAAGATCTACAGCAGTGCTTCTCAATCTTGAGCAAGCATTAGAATCACCTAGAGGAGATGCTACTATACAGCTGGCTAGGCCCCACCCCCAGGGCGTCTGATTCAGTAACTTAGGAGTGAGACCTGAGAATTTGCATTTCTACCAAGTTCTCTGGTGATTCAATGCTGTTGCTCCAGGGCTGTAATTTGAGACCACTGTTCTGGAGGAATACCCTCAAAGTTGGGTGCACGGTGGGGTTTTGTCAGCAGAACAACTTATCTGCTTTGGTGGAGAAAGACATTAAGCAAGTACAATAAATATTTTATTGATAAAGTAATACATAAACACAAGTTATTTATTATTATGTGTCAAATTGAACAGAAGTTTGAAAAATAAAAAGTGAAAGTGTCTTTCTCCCATTCCCTTAACAGTGACTATTCCCAGAAGTAACCATTGTTTAACAATTTGATGTGTCTCTTTGCAGACCTCTTCTGTGCATTTACAAATGTATGTCCATACACACACAACTATTGATTTTTTTAATAAATGATATTTTAGACATATTATTCTGACTTACTTTTTCACTTAACAATCCTTAGATTTTCTTGTCCATTCATTCAGATATTTTTTCATTCTTTTTAGTGGCTGCATAGAATTCCAAATTATGAGTAGCCCATAATTTACCTAAAATGTTTTCTATTGATAAATTAGACTATTTCCAGAAATCTCAATTAAGAACAATGCTGCAATGAACACCCTTATACATATTTCTTTGTGCAAGTAATACTGGAGAATAAATTCCTAGAAGAAGCATTTCTGGGTGAGGTTGTGTATACATTTTAAAATATGGGAGATGTTACTAAATTACCCATCCAAAAAGAATTAACAATTTTTACACCCACAGCAATATAGTATAGTTCATTCTCTACATGCTCTCCATGCTTAGTTATTTACATTTTTAATTTTCATAATTCTGAAGGAAAAATGGTATATCATGCCTTTTAAAATTTACATTTCCCTGTTTAGTAATGAAGTTAAGCATCTTTTCATGTTTATTGGCAATTTCCATTTCCTTTTCTATAAATTGCTATCATATTCTTTGCCCATTTTTCTTTTAAATTATTGATTATAGAAGTTTTTTAATATATTATGGCTAGTCCCTTCTCATATATGTGGCAAATGTTTTCATAGAGATATTTTAAATTACTTAATAGTTTACCTTGACCAGTCTTGGGTGTTTTTCTGGTGCTGTGACTGTAGGCTTGAAGAACAGTTGTTTCACTGATGCTTGACAGGTATAAATGTTACTCCTTTTCCATATTCTTTTGCTAGTATTTTAGAAACTCAGAATGTTCTGAGCCTAGATCTAGGGTGGGAAGTAAAACAAAATTTTTGTACCAAGGCAGTAATTTTGAGGTAAGAAAGTATGAAGAAATGTAGTTTTGAATCTCTACATGAACAATGGAAATGGATGGGAAAATGTAGCTTTCAGGAATTAACTGTTGAAGAAAATCAAAATTTCTAGTGCATTTGCATTAATGAAACATCTAGTGCTTAGTGCTCATAATCCTGTTTAATGTACTTCCACCTCAGTGCTTTTCTTCAAAATTGTATTAACTAGTGAAGAAGTATGCTTCAAGTGCTAAAAATTGTAATTTGGAAATAAGCTCAAAATACAATACTATCACATCAAAGCAACCTTTTTATATGTTGAGTTGTAATTGGTGACTTTTGCTATCAGCCACATGTTACACTAGTAGATAGTAGTATTTCTTTATTGAAATGTCTACTATCCCAGTAGACAGAATACTAGAAAACTGAATTAGTGATTTAACCTGGAGTAATGATCTGCCAAATCCAAAAGTGACTATAAAATTCCATAACTTGAAAGTACCAAATACATTTCCTCTGGGTGACTTGAGCTAAAACCTTCACTCTGCGTTTTTGTCTCTCCCTTTGCATTGATCTCTGACCCCAGGCTATATGGGTTTTTAAATACTGAAGAAAACAAATATGACTGCCTGATGTAATAGTCAAAACATGGTCTTATTCCCATCTCTTTAGACTGCTAAAGTAGCTGCATCTGACTGGACATTTTTACACTGCTTGCCCAGAAAGCCAGAAGAAGTGGACGATGAAGTGTTTTATTCTCCACGATCATTAGTGTTCCCAGAAGCAGAAAACAGAAAGTGGACAATTATGGTAAGCAAGAAACAGGGAATGGAAGATAAGAAGGAGTTCTCCATGTGGTCCCAACTTGGTCATTCATGCCTTTTGGTAAATAATAAGCCAACAAGATTATCCAACTACATTACTTGCTCATATGGCATCCATTTTTTTCCAGAAAGTTCATAATAGATAATTATTTCTCATTAGCACTTATAGTGTATTTTTAATGGAGTAAAATTGATCTCCTTCCAAATAAACCTGTTTTAATCAAAATTTTTTCTGCACTTGATCAGCCTAAGTACCAGCCATCGTTGTCTTCCAACCATTGAAAGTTGTGTAATTCTTACTTTAGAATCTCTTTGTTCATGTTTATAGAAGTCTCTAATTCAGAGCCTGGTACAAAATGGGCATTCAAAAATCTTATTTTCTCATTCCTCTCTTTTCTTTTATTCTTTTCTTCATGACTTAACCAGATAATTGTTTTAGTTTTCTATTTGAGTTTGGCCATATAGACACATTTGTTTTTAGGTATAGAACATTTCCAAAATTCACGGCAAAACTTACCTTAAATATTATTGGTCCTTTTCAGATAAGCCACTAGTTTCATCTTCGTCACTGACATTCTAGGAAATATCAACCTTATGTTTCCACTTTACAATATCCCAAATATCACCTTCTCTGGAACACTGAATACCCATATGCCCTAACTTAGCTCCACCATTTTTCAGCTTTTAGTGATTTAACTGTTGTCAATTACTGTACCATCCAGGGTCTTACTTGCAAACAACAGAGTCTACTCTAGGTAGGTAAATGGAAAGACACTTATTCAACGATGTTTAGCAGCTCCCAGAATCTCTTGGGAAAAGGGGTGCAGTGAATTGTTCTTGGACACAACATAGCCAGGGACAACACAAGCTGGAAAATTGCCCAACAACTCTGTGGTTCTTTTATAGCCAGAATACCACTGACGCAGTGACCTACAGCCTAGTACCTAAGGCCCTTGAAACTAGATTGCCAGGTAATAGATGCCAGATACTCCATTATAGCTACCCCAGCTGAAACAGATACCTCCACCTGCATATGGAGCAGAAGATTCAGTCTCTGAGAGGATGACTTCCACCATATGCTGTTCACTTATGCATCCAAGCCTTGAATAGATGCAGCTGAATGGCATGCCTGTACCCTAGCTGCAAGGGTGTCTGGGAAATATAGTTTTTAGCTTTCAACCTCTGGAGTAGAAAAAAGCAAGCTAGAAAGGACTATCTGCTAATTATTTATCTAATCTATAAATTGAAATAGGGTTATTGTGAACATTAAAATAATACATGTAAAGCATTTAGTATGGTGCCTAATACATGGTAAATATTGTTATAATTATCATCATCATCTTCATTGTTGATCCAATACAGTGACCAGCAGGGATTTAAACTCCACTATGGCTGCTTGGAAGCCAATCATGACTCCCTTTTCAATGGAAAGTTGTATGTAAGGCCTAAATTTGTCATATCTAGTGTGTGTGTGTGTGTGTGTGTGTGTGTGTGTGTATGTGTGTGTACGTATATCCTTGTTATATATATATTTTAAACTGTAGCTTTCCAGTTTGCCACCTCAGGACACTAACTTTGACCAAAATGACAATTTCCATGTCATCTGGACCTTCTGAAGCTTTAATGGGCATTTGAATCACCTAGGGATGTTATTAAGGTGCAAATTCAGATTCAATAGGTCTGAGATGGGGCCAGAGATTCAGTACTTCTAATCTGTCCTGTGGACCACATTTTGGGCTGCAAAGATCTAGATGACAAAAAAGAAAATGTGAGCTCTCCAACCATATACCTCAGGAAGAGACACATCAAAAAATTTTCCTCAAGCTCTAGTTTTCATCAGAAGACAACTGAATTTACAAAGATAAATCAACTAAATCTGTTGAAGTAGGTCCTCTGGAGAAATTTAGGGGGAAAATCTAAAATAAAACTTTCTAAAATATCAGTTATGGAGGTGCTCTGCACTTCTCAATTTTTAAAGAGCTTATTAAACAATATCCTTAAATTTGGTTTACTTAAAAAATTAAATACATAATTTATTCACATGGTTCAAATGTTTATAGGGATATATACACACATACAATGATATCTACCATACACTTATTTTCTGTCCATCTAGGTCTTACTGCCATCTCTTCATTCCCCACCCTTCTGAAGAACCCACTATTATTAGGGGAAAATATATTTTAAAGCAACCAAGAGGCAGAACCATGTTAGAATGAAGGTATAGAGTCTAAAGTAGAAAGAATGTTCAACTGGGAGGGAGGATACTTGACTTCTGTAACTGGCTTCAATAATAATCAGCTGTGTTGTCTTGGATAAGCATTACCTCTCTTGGTCCTAGTTATCTCACCTATAAAATAAGCAGATTGAGTCATAGAGATGGCCTATGAGTTTTAATCTTAGGTCCCTAATCTCATCAACGGGCTACTGAGAGTCCTATGTTGAGAAGGCTTCTGAGCCTGCCTGTGGTGGGGGACAGAAAGAATGGCACAACTGATTAATGTGTCTGACATGGACACTGGAAAGGAGGTCGTGATACACATGCTGCACTTTTGATGTGTCTGAGCTGTATGATTTAGAGGTCCCTTTGAGTTCAGTCTATTTTAGCAGCCATACATTGAGCATCTACTATGTTTCAGGCCTTCTGCCTGGCATTGGAGGTAAAAAAATAATAATAAAGCGCAATCCCCACCCAGCCTATACGATTTGTAGAAACATAAAATTTTCAAATAGGATGAGACCTTAGAGATTATCTAGAGCAAATTCCTCTTTTATAGGCAAAAAATTATACTTAGGCAGCTTATTTAGAATGACCTTTAGGCTGAGCACTGTTGTTATAGATTTTTCTAGGATGTTCTAAAGGCACAGACTTGTTTTCCTCTAGAACTACCCTATCCAATACCACTAGACACATGTGGCTATTTAAATTTAAATTTAAACTAATCATAATTTAATAAAATTGAAGATTCAGTTCTTCAGTTATACCAACCACATTTTAAGTGCGCAATAGCCACATGTGGCTGGTGGCTACCCTATTTGTATTGGACAGCACAGACGGAACATTTCCATCATTGCAGAAAGTTCTATTGGACAGTATTATTCTAGAGAATAATTTTTACACACACAATTTCACTTAAAACTGGGTTGGAAGAAGGAAGGAAAGACACAACCTTGTCCCCAGTCCAGAGAGAGATACCTGTAACAACTGATGTAAATTACATAACTAAAAGAGGGTGAAGGGCTTGTTCTTAAAGCATAACAAATTTAAAACAAAAGTATACTCTTTCAGTGCTCATAGTAGCGTTTTAATGCCTCCATGCTCGGTGATTTCCACCAGTGTTGTTCAGAACATTCTAGTAATTGCTTCCTTCTCTCCATAGTGCACAGGCTTTTAGATTCCTTTGCTTATAAACAAAACAAAACCAAAACCTTAAGTACAAAACACCATTGCGAATGTAATTCATAGTACTCTATAGTCTTTTACTTCTCTCCAAGTTAAAGTTGCCAGATAAAATACAGGATACCCAGTTAAGTTTGAATTTCAAATAAACAACAAATATGTTTTAGTATATGTATGTCCCATGCAATATTTGGAACACTAACAGTAAAAAAAAAAAAAAAAAAAAAAAAAAAAACAACAACAACAAAAAAACATGTTGTTTATCTGAAATTCCTCTTTAACCATGTCTGTCTGTGTATTTAACTAAAACCTGGAAACCCTGCTCCCAATTTATTTTCAAAGTTTTTGATTTGAAAATAAGCTTGATGTGTCCAATACCATTAAAAACAAAGCAAAACCTGAGATGTGATCCAGGAACCCATAAAAAAAGCTTCAAATGTTTTTACGTGGTAGATATTCTTATCTCAGAGTTTGGCTTTCCTAGTTCCTTCTTGTCATTCAGTCCTCACCTTAAATGTCACTCCTTTAGCAAGGTCTTCCCAGGCCACTCACTCTTAAGTGACTTTGTAGCCTTCTTTATCCCCTTTTTAATTCTATTTTCTAATGGCACTGCCTGATTATTTAATTTGTTTTTCTGTTCCTGGCCCCCCCCACTGTAATAAAAACTTCTTCATAAGAGCAGTGATCTTGTCTGTAATGTTCTGTATTACAGAAAATATACACAATGGAATACTACTCAGTACTAAATACCTGAAATATACCCTAAATTTGTGCTCAATACATTTTTTGGAGGATAATTTTCTTTTTTTTAATTTTAACATTTATTTGTACATATTTGTGGGGTACAGTGTGTTGTTTCTATACTGCACAATGACTCACATAGGGTAGATAGCATAGTTTTGTACCCATTAGTCCACCACTTTTCTTCCCCCCCACGCCCCTCCCCTTCAGCCACTGGTAACCATTATTGTACTCTCTACTTCTATGAGAACCACTTTTTAAATTTACTTTTTAAGATTCAACACATGAGTAATATCATGTGGTATTTGTCTTTCTGTGCCTGATTTACTTCACTTAACATGATGGTTTCCAGTTCCACCCATGTTGCTGCAAATGATACAATATCATTTTTTAATAGCTGAGTAGTATTCCATTGTGTATATATACCACCAATTTTTTCCCACAATTTTTTTTTATCCATTCATCCACTGATGGACATTTTGGTTGATTCCATCTCTTGGCTATTGTGAATAGTGCTGCAATGAACATGGGAGTGCAGGTATCTTTCTGAAATATTGATTTCATTTCCTTTGGGTTTATACCCAGTAGTGAGACAGCCGGGTCATAGGGTCGATCTAGTTTTAGTTCTCTGAGGAACCTCCACACTGTTTTCCACAGTGGCTGTACCAATTTACACTGTCACCAGCAATGTAGGAGAGTTCCTTTTTCTCCACATCCTTGCCAGCATTTGTTATCTTTTGCCTTGTTGATAATAGTCATTCTAACTGGAGTGAGATAATATCTCATTGTGGTTTTAATTTACATTTTCCTGATGATTAGTGATGTTGAGCATTTTTTTATGTGCCTGTGGACCATTTGCATGTCTTTTTTTGAGAAATGTCTGTTAAGGTCCTTTGCCATTTTTTAATTATTTGGTTTTTTGCTGTTGAGTTGTTTAAATTCCTTATATATTATGGATATATTAGTCCCTTGTCTGGCATGTACTTGACAAACACTTTCTCCCATTCTGTAGATTGTCTCTTCACTTTGTTGATAGCGTCCCTTGCTATGCAAAAACTTTTTAGTTCAATGTAGTCCCATTTATATGGTTTTGTTTTAGTTGCTTGTGTCTTTGTAGTCTCTCTCAAAAAAGTGCTGCCCACTCCCATTTTGTGTAGTGTTTCCCCTATGTTTTCTTCTAGTAAATTCATAGTTTGGGGTCTTAAATTTAGGTCTTTGATCCATTTTGAGCTGATTTTTGTGTATGATGAGAGATCAATCTTTTGCATGTGGATGTTCAGTTTTCCCAGCACCATTTATTGAACAGGCTGTCCTTTATTCAGTGAATATTCTTGGCACCTTTGTCAAAAATCAGTTGGCTGTAAGTATGTGGGACAGGCAGGTGCAGACCCACCTCTTACCACCACCACTCAGGAAAATGCCTATGTTTCAGTTTCTTCATTTGTATTTTCATCTCTTATCGCCTCATACAGTAGGAAATGATATTAAACAGTATGATGCATATAAAACTTTCAGCACAGGGCCTGCCACATGCAACTAGATTTAATAAAATAGATTTAATAAACACCTTTGAAATATAAGACCTGCACTTCTGATAGGGACATATGTACAGTGCAGTTGAAGTGTAAGAGCAAGTACCTGAGAGACAGTAAAACTACCTTTAACAGTGGGGTCAAAGAAACCAAGGTTCCAGACCAGTTCTGTGCTAGCTGTTGTTTCAAGGATTTATTTCCTCATCTATAAATGATAATGGCAGAATCTACCTTAGAAGGTCAATGCATTAAATGAAATAATTTCTCTCTAGCTCACCAAAGCACCTGGCACAGTGCCTGGCAAATATTTCTTGACTGACTGACACATGATAAGGTGCTTTGTACACTGTCTAGTACCTAGTAAGCACTCGATAAACATTCACCATTATTGTTTCTGATATTATTATTATTGTCACTATTGTGGAGGTTGGGAAGAGTAAATATGAAAATTACCATTTGTGACTGACAGCCCACGGGGTAGCTATACTCTTGGCTACAAATTTAATGCTCTTTCAGGAGGACCAAATTCAGATAGCAGACATGATTTGTTAGCACAAACTATTTATTTCTACTATTCTACATCTGATTTACCCTAAACTTCTCTAGCTTGCAAGTAACCAAACCACAAAGTAAACATGAGGAACTGAGATGGGAGGGATTATATTTCTCTAAAACCAGCCAATACCTACGTTTCACTTATGAGTGGGAAATCCAGCCACGGCTACTACCATGGTATCTCATTTCAACTTTCTGACCCACTAGTCCTGGAATGAGGCCTAAGTAAGCATGGTGTGTGTGCACATATTTGGGTCAGTCTAGTTCCTCTTGACCTTCATTTATTCAAAGAAAAATAAATATTAGTTCAGAACTATTCCATCATCATTTCCTTGGGAAAACACATTCTAGCTGTAGGCCTGCAAAACTGAAGCCTAGTTCCCCTTCCCTTGGTTTCAAAGCAGACTGTTGCTAATGTTTATCCATTTCTTCCTTCCTCTTTCTTTGTTATGTCATCCCAGGCTGTCATGGTGTCTCTGCTGACAGATTACATACCTCAGCTCCAGAAGCCAAAGTTTTGATGCTGTGAATGCTTGTCAAGAGAGAAACAATGCTCTCCAGCAATAAAATGAGTCAGTTTGTGGAGGAAAGAGAACAGAATCTAAGAAATAAACAGATTCTTAACACATGGTTTGGGTCAACTATATCATATGGCGTAGCCATTGTGAAACCTTTCTGAACCCCTTACTTTAAGTGCTGATGCACTGTAATACATGGCTCAACTTGGTTTAAATACTTTCTCCAATTCACAATTTCTAAGTTACGTTTGGGTATCATATTAATTAGTATATACATTTGCTTCAGCTAAACATAAAATACTGTGTTCATAATGCATAATATCTAAGCCATTAAGTGTAATCTATGCTCATTACCTTAACAAATGATCACCCATGCTAATTTATAAGTAAACATGTACCAGCAGCCTGGTAGATCTGTGCACTTTGTTCATGTCTCCCAGGACCAACAAAGAAGCCAAATGATCCATTTTGCAGATGTGATACAACTTTTAGGCCAATGAGGTAGACAGACATCCACTATGAGGCAAATCATTAAATGCTTAGAAAACAAATATAACTGCCCAAATTCTGGTGTTTTTTCCAATCATTTGTAAAGAGATGAAGTTCAAGAATATGCATCTCTTCTCTGTAATGAATACTTAATTTTACAAGATGAAAGAAGCCTTTATTAGCAAGTGGTAAAACCATGGATACTTAGAAAGGAACATAAGATTCTTTAGAGAGTGCCATTTACTTAGGTTCAAAATCTCCAGCAGGAGCAATTTAATT
Source organism: Cynocephalus volans (assembly GCF_027409185.1). Taxonomy (NCBI): domain Eukaryota; kingdom Metazoa; phylum Chordata; class Mammalia; order Dermoptera; family Cynocephalidae; genus Cynocephalus; species Cynocephalus volans. The sequence continues at coordinate 54,196,508 of NC_084478.1, forward strand.
TTTTCACATTTGTGCTTATCATATATCTACTCACACCACATGCTAGATATGGATGTTTCCATAAATCTACTACTTTCCATATTTTAGCCAGTCTTTTTCCTCCAATTTTTCTTTGGGATGATCAAAATTTGTATGATTAAATTATTATACTGTAATTAAAACTAGATTTCTCTTGTGGGTGACCAAAATTTGTGTTGTTTAATTATTATGATATAATTTGAATTCTTTAGTTAAAATGTTAAATAACATATGTGGAACTTAAAAAAAAATAACACATTTTACAAAGGACAAAAGAATGTAATTTCCTTTACATTCCACCTCTACTACAAGAAGAATGTTTCCAGGCTTATTGATTAATATTCTTCAGCAGACAGCTGACTTAAATGGGTAAGAGATGAATTACAAATTATATTTGCAATGAAGATGCAATAAAACATATTTTGGCGGGGGGGAAACTTCATGATGTTACAGAAAAAAACACTTTTTTCCAGTAAATGTCAAAGGTGACTTTTATGTCTGATAATTCATGGGAAGCACTTAAGAAAGAAAGAGAGTGGAGTTTAGTGGAATATCTTCATTCAGCAGAAGAATAGGAATGATTTAACCAGAAAGTGCCACGTGGATTGTGGAAGCTTGCCTTCAAACTCCTACATAGAAAGGAATATCCTTCCACTTACCAAATGGTCCCCCATGGTAATGAGCTCTCATCTCTTTCCTGGCATTCTTAGAGCCAAATGTATGGTATAGTCTTTTTCCCTCAATTAGAAAGAACTTGTATTCATTTTCTTGCCAAAATACAGTCAATCTTTTTTTCTTAAGAAGCCTCAAGGTTTTCTTTTTTATGTACGCACAATTTAACTTCTTTCACAACACAAACCTGTAGGAATTAATTTGCTTTCTTAACTTTTCATCTTAAGAAGACATTATTTATAGTATCAGGAAAAAGAAAGCAAGAAGAAAAAATTGGCCTTAATTTTTGCAAAGCTATTTTCATCTCCTTTTTCTTCTTATCCTTCCCTCCCTCATTCCCTTTCCTATTAACAACTGCAACGCCAAAGATTACCAAAAGCTCTAGCAATAGCCCTTGGGTACCTGGTGTATATAATAAATCCTATCCACTTAATTAATACAACTAGCCAAAGAGTTTTATCTTCCAGGCTTTCTCCACTGCAACATTGGGAGTAGAAACCACAAGTGATTACACTGCAATGACTTCAATGTCAGGGGAGAATCATCAGGATTTTTGTTTTCTTTTCAGTAATAAGTTTCCAAGTACTTTAGAAAAATAATTCAATGTTAGATGTTTCTAGTGGATATTGTGCTAATGATTTAACTATTGTAAAGTCCCCAGGTAGAAAGATCTGCACACAGGATCAGCATTGCAATGCCGCTTCAGATCTGGTTAGTGACCCTAGAACCTGTTAAAATAGCAGAGGCCCCTTGGTCCAATGCCAAAGTTCCAGGGCAAGTGATAAAAATGAGTAAAGAATACATAAGGAGAGGGTATCCAGAGCACATTCTTTCTGGTCCTTTTTGTCTTGGAAGCTCTCGTCAATGTCTTACATGGAGATGGTCAAGGCACATCTTGAGACATGGTGCCACTCAGCAATTCTTTAAGACTGATGTCTTTTGACAAATATGAAGGTTCATATGGAAAATGGAAAAACCAGTCAAGTCACAATGATCAGATTCCTACAATTAGGAATGTCATATACAGCCATGCGAGTTGTGCCCTGTACAAAGGTCTCAGGTGAAAAACGTGAGTAAAAGTTGAAACCTGGTTTGCACTTCAGTTGCCAAGTCTTAACATCTCCTTACAGGCCTTCCTGCCAGGAGGAAGGAGTATCGTTTTTGTAAGTTGTCCACCCAGAAGGGATACTATTTGGTATTTCATAAGCCTGAATAGGTGTTTTGTTTAAAATCACACAAAAAGGCAGTATCTGATAGGGGCAGCCCTGGCATCAACAATTTACATCAGGAATTTTTTCAAAATCCTCAAAACTTGCCTCAGTTTCTGCTAGGTTCCTTAAGACTCAATTTAAAGATGATAGTGTCTGTCCATTTTGTATGGCAAATACATGACACAGATCATTGAAACAGGGATTTGAGAATCAATTCTGAAGTTCTTTAATATTGTAAAGAAATTCTTCCTTAATAATGACCCCCCAAAATCAGTATCAATTATTGGTGAAAAGAATTATGGTGAGATCAAATGGAAGTGAATTCCCTGACAAGTGCTAAAATTTTTCACAGTCTATTAGTGCCTGACTTACATCAATGACATGAGACTTGGTTTCTAACCAATGTTTTTGTTTTGTGAAGCTCGTCCCCACAGGAAATGGGAGCACAACTGCCTTCTGGAACAAAATCATTAGGCAAATTAATTTTAAAACTGGAACAGTGTTTAAAAATAATCCAGTCTATTCCTTTATTTTGCAAAAGAAAAAACTAGGAAATAACAATGTTCCTAAGATAAAAATATATTCTATAGAAGAGATCATTCATGTGTTCAATGCCTCTCTGCAAACTATCTGAAATCATACAAATGTAAGCACTTGATTTGATTTACCCATAAGCTGAGCAGGGAATGCGAAGCTGGCTGGTTCAGGACTATGGTTCTTTAGGGCCAGGGGATAAAGAGGAAAGTTTGCACCTGAGGCAAGGATGGACATTGATATCCAGAGGTGTGAACAGAAACCCCAAAAACATCCATGTAGTAGATGTTCGGGGTGCCCTGTCCAGATCCCTTTTACTTGGGTTCATCCATCCCCCCAGCTGCTTTCAGGGTTGGCTGCTAATGGCTCACAGCTGCCCCTTTCTCTGAAGTGCTGTTTCCAGCCACCAGGAAAAACTCTTAGCCCAGGAGGTCAGACTGTCACCCTCACTCAGCGTCCGCAGCCTACAGTCAGTGAGCGAGAGATATAAAGATACAAAAACCTGGCTCCCTTCCCTCCAGGCAGGACCAGTTCTGTAGTGAAATTTATGCTCCAGAGCTCCCTGTGGGTGTAATCAGGCTGAAGCTAGTATCCGTTTGAGACCACATCTTTGCTTAGCTTCCCTTCTGCTGAGATCACTTCATCAATGAATCACTTTGACAGGAGTCCCCATCTCAGGCTCTGCTTCTAGGCAATCTGATCTAAGATGATCCATGAATAAGATTTGTTGGGGGTCTGTACTGTTCATCCTTCATGCATAAAGGAAGGAATAAGGAGGGAAGAGGCCATTAGACAATGTTGAAGAGCTCGTGCTTCGCAAGCAAAAACTTTTCTGGTTACCAGGTCAGCCTTTTGCAGAAGGCAGTAAGGTATTAGAAACACAAATGTGTTTCCTGCCACATCTTCAAACTCATAACAAGGAATTTATTATGTACATAGAATAGGGGAGAAACCAATTCACCTCCTCAGAGAAGAGGAGATCTAAGATAACTGACACAATATTTCTGGTTTATTTTTGTGATATTTTAACACGCTGATAGATAGGCAACCCCAGCAGCTATTCAGTTGGTTTGCCCTTGGTGCTGGCTTCCCAAGGCTGTGTTGGCATACTTCAGTAGTTTCCAACTTAAGAGTGTGTCAGAATCCCCTGGAGGGCTTGGTAACTGACAGGTTACTGAGCCCCACTTCCAAAGCTACTAATTCAGCTGGTGTGGAGTGAGGCCTGAGAATCTGCATTTTAACAAGATCCCAGGGATGCTGATGTTTCTGGTCCAGAGACCACACTTTGAGAATCATTGATCTGAGGCAATTTTGAAGCCTGATGTGAAGTGTTTTCATCTCCATATCCAAAAAGTACCACTATAAAGTATTTGCACAATCTGCATCGTCAAACTATTGATCTGTCTTCAGAGTCACTGAGACCTGTGTTTCATACTTCCTAGCTCTGTAACACCTATCTAACCCTGCTCTCTTCATTTGTAAGATGGGAATAATAGTGCCCATCCCAGAGTTGTTGTGAGGATTAAATGAAGAACATATATAATAGTATTTGGCTTAGAGCAAATGCTAAATAAATATTAGCCCCCTTTAATTTGATTGTTTCCAACACTTTATATTTTTTCTTTAGCCCTTCTTTAAAAAAAAAATAGCACCTTATATCCCATCATCAGAAAGATATTGAGTAGAATAGTTGATATAAAAAAGGCACAAGGAATGAGTTTGTCTTCTGAAACTGGCAGAACTCAGCAGCTGACACTTCAGTTGAGCCATTTCTCTCTAGGAGCTGATTTGTAAATACGACTATGCTACTCACAGAAGTGACGTGGCTTGTTGCCAAATCATGGAGTCCAACAAGTCTGAAAATCCAATCAAGGTGACTAAACTCTTTGCTTAGAAACACATAACAGGAATATACATTTATGTGAAATAAATCACAGGCATTTAGCAATTGTTGGACATGGAGTCAAGCTGATTAAAAGGAAAAGGAATTAGGAAAAACTCTGGTTTTATCCATCTTTATCTGAAGATAGGACTACTCGAAGGAAGTTTTCAAATTGTTAAAGCAGCAGTTCTCAACTGTTTTGGTCTCAGAAACTCTTTACACTCTTATAAGTTATGAAGATCTCTAAAAGCTTTTGCTTATGTGGGATATATCTATCAGTATAAACTACAGTAGAAAGTAAAACTGAGAAGTTTAGAAATATTAATTCATTTTAGATGACAATAATAAACCCACAGGTTAACACAAATAACTGATATGTATGAGAAATAACTATATTTTCCAAAACAAAATGACGTTAGTAGAGTGGCTGACATTGTTTTATATTTTTGCATGTCTTCAATGTCTGCCTTAATAGAAGACAGCTGAATTTTCATACTTACTTCTACATTCCATCTGTGGTGCAATGTTAGTTTGAAGTATAGGAAGAATATCTGGCCTCACACAGATAAGGGAGGACTACTTTAATAGCCTTTTCAGATAATTGTGGATATTCTTTGATGTTACACTAAAATCTTCACAAGTATAGCTCCTTAGAGATTAGTTGCAATGTGGAATCTGAAAAGACACCAATGAACTTTTCTACACTTACATTAAATTTCATGTCTATCTTGCAATTTGAATGGATATTTTACCCATGCATGATTCCACCTGGGTCATTTGGAAAATACTAGTTCACTGCGTTATGCAGATGTTACAAACAACAGCACATTTCATTATATAAAATCAGTAAATCACATTTGTTAATATCACTGCCAATCTCATTAGAAATATCTTTAAGTATTAAGAACAGATACAAGTTTTATACAGGTCTAATTTTCTCTTGAAAGCTCAAATTTTATTATTGGCAACAAATACTGTCAGTTGCTTTCTTTTTACCTCATTCATTTTCAAGATGACGTCTTCCAAATAGCCAAGTCTAAATGACCATAGTTTGCCAGTTGCTTTTATTCAACTAAAACTATGTTCCATGAAAAATGTGGCTAGTTCAATGCACAACTCAAAGAACTGCACAAGTGCTTTTCTTCAAGACAACCATCATACTTCGTTATGCAACAGATGGACTTAATGCTTACCTCCCAATTCATTAAATGAAACATTAATGAACATTAAAAAGACATGTACTCAAGGGCTGAAATTAATTATTAATAATTTTTACTACTTCATCAAGGACATTTTAAGTAAACCTGGCTTTTTTTTTTCCTAAGAGCCTCTGTGTGATAGTGAAGAATACAGGGACTTTTGGTCCTACTGCCTTTATTCATGTAAGGTATCAGCAATTTTACATAGCATTTCTTTTACACCATACACTGCTGCTGCTGGTCCAGAGACACCCCACCCCCTTGTAAAGCAAGGCCCCATACTGCCTTCAGGGATTCAAGGGAGGCCAAGTGGGCAGAACTCTGGTACACCCATTCCTGATTAAATCAGAACTGACTCCATTCTGATTTTGTCTCTAATATTTAACAGCATTCCCCCCAAAAAAATTCAGGTGGAAAAGAAAATGCTTACATCTTATAAAGCAAGTCTTGGCTACACTAGCTATGAATAAAATCTACACTGAGATCTTTTTCTTACTCTATACATACCAACCAATCTACTATTTGAGCCTCAGCTTTTTGCCAGATACTGTATTAGGCTCTTGGTATAGTGTAATTGACAAAAAAAAGACATGATCTCTGCCCTCATGGTGCTTACAGTCTAGTACAGAAGACTGACAACCACATGTAAATAGATATTGTGATAAGAGTTGTGTGGGAAACAAATAGGATACAACAATAGAAAATAAAAGGATGAAAGGAAGGATACACATTTGGATCAGTAGTTCTCAAATTTCAGTAGGTTTCAGAGTCACCGGGAGAACTAATAAAGAATACAGAGGCTCTGGCTTATTGAAGTAGGGAGAGCCTGGGCTTCTGTATTTTTACCAAGTTAATCTTCCAAAATTTGAGTGGTGCTGCTTTAAATACAGTGACCAGAGCAAATCTCTCAAAGAAAATTACCCTAAAACTGAGTCCTGACTGATGAGAATAATTGGGGGAGCCAGGCTATTCAATAAATATGGATTTTATTTGTCTAAAGTGATGCCAGTGCTTCCAAAGCTACAGGTTCAGCTGCAGGGCTGGTAAGTTCATTTACCACTTAAGTGAGCCTACTCAATTTTTTATTACAAAAATATTTTATCACTTAAGTGAACACCTACAAGTTCTTATAATAAACACATTTTATAAGCAGAAGAGCTCACACTAGACATTTTGTATTTACAAGCCTCATCGTGGAATTTCTCTCTGAAAGTTTTATCCCATTAACAGGAGAGAGATCACATATTTTTATTTTTAAGAACTTTTGCTCCAACTGGCTATTTTTCCAACAGTGCCTTTTTATGTGGTCATTGGAATATAAATGTTCTCTGAAATTCCCTTGTTTTGCTAAGAAGTTAACAGCGTGACAATTTGAATTAATTCTCAAAGTGCTTATGCTAATAGGATTACCTCCCCTCAAGGCTTTTCATTAAATATAATTGTAAAAATTACATTTCTTTAACTAAGGTCAGTGAAAGAAATTAAGGTATTTAATTTGATTCTTATATAATTAAGTGAAGAATGGGGGAAGAATATTCCAGTAAGAGGAAACAGCTTGTAGGTTGGCTCTGAGGTTAAAAAAAAAAAAAAAAAAAAAAAAAAAAGGCTCATCTTCTTCAAGGAACTGGAAGAAGGGAGTATAGCTAGAGTGTAATAGTGAGCAAGGGAGAGAGAAACACAGGATAAGTCTGAAAAGTTGAGCAGGGGCTAGCCCGTGTTGGCCTTTGAGGCCAAGATGAGAATTTTGGTTTTTATTCTAAGTTCAATGGGAAGCCATTGATAGGGTCTATCCACGAGGAGTGTTCTTTGAAGACAACTTTGAGTCGAGTGTGTCATAAAATCGAGTCATTGTGCATGAATACACTGTTATCTGTTTTTTTCCATCGATCTGTTAGATATTTGATTGCTATGAGTTAGTCCTTGATATCTACTCAACTGTTGACAAACCAACAAAATGGCATTTTCACAGTTTTAAAGCTGAGAACCAAATATCCGACCAAATTCGAGCCAGTTGAGAATGTACAGCACATCTGTTTATAAAAGGAGTACCCTGGAGGGCAGCCAATGTTGACAGAACTAGCTCCAGAATCCTGAGTTCCATTTTGCTGGCTCATGCTTCATTCCACCTATTTTTTTCTTCATTGTTAATTCCTGCCCTCCGTTGCTTCTCTGCATTCCCCTTTCCTATTAGTCTTCCAACATGTTGCATCCTCCCAATCTCTCTGTCTTCCTCCTAAAGCAATTGAACTTGAGATTCCGTCTTAACTGCAGGATAGTCTAGAGGATAAGAATATGGGTTATTCAAATCCCACCTCTCCTCTTATCAGTTGAATGACCTCAGTGAACTACCATAGCCTCAGACTCCTCATCTGTAAATAAGAGATAATAATAGTGCCCACATATAAAAATAAATGTGCAAGTCTAAGAAAAATACTTAGTGCATGGCCCACTACATAGAACATGCTCAAAAATGTTAGTAACCTATCTTTTATTTTCTATTTACATTTTTCATTTTATTGTCATCTCACATTTTGAGCTCTTTCAGTTCAAGGAGTATATCATTTATTTTCAAATCTACCTTGTCACCTTCCATTCTGTTGCCACTCTGTAAATATTTGCTGTCTGCTTGATACTGTGAAATACTACGAGAACATAAGAGGAGGAAGAAATTACCACTTGCAGGACTGATAAGGAAACCCTTCATGTGAGTGGATGGATGTAATTCAATCATTGAAGTACTGGCAACATTTGGATAGGCAAAAAGGAGAAGGTTATTCAATTTGGCAGGACTGTGAACAAAATGTGTGAGGTGAGAATGTACATGGCTTGTTTGATGGTCAGCGAGTAGTCAATACTGTTTGAAGTGGAGGATTTGTGTGTGCAAGTATTTGGAAAAGTATGTCGGCATGAAATTGAGGAGCATCTTTATCAATAAGCTACTGTGTTTAGAATTTTTCCTGCAGGCTTTGGGGAGACACTGAAATTTTGACATGAGAGCGGGACATAATGAAAGCAGTGTTTTATCAGAATTGATCTGGTGATGCTGTGTGGATTTTACTCAGGAAACTAATCTTGTGGCTGCTTCGTCCCCTGAGCTAGGGCTGCAAGTCATAGAAATGGAAGACTTGAGCCAAGAGAAAACCGGCAGGACTTGGCAGTTGAATTTAAAAGTCAAAGGAAAGAATAAACTCTGAACTTGAAATTATCACGAGGCGTATAAAAGCAGGTCACTTCACCTGTTTGCCTCAATAGTTCTATCTTTAAAGCAGAATTAATAAAATATAACCTTTTAGCTCCACGGGGATGAGATGAACTTAAGCAAGATACTTGGTGTAAGGCATAAATATGATAATAGATGCAAGGGCACTTAGCCGTTTACCTAGCACAAGGAAAGCAATTAATAAATGTTTGTTCATTTTAAATTATTTTTATACATTTGAAAATAGAGCCTCATAGACAAATCAAAGCAGTATGATAAGGTGAGAAGAGCTAAAGTACTAAAGAAGATACTGTATCTATATTTCTTCTCTTCAAATTTGATTTATAGATTAATAGATCAAACAAACATATTTCCTGTTTATGGGCCTAAGAGTAGAATAAAAAATATAAACTACTTATTTATGATTATTAACGGCTTCCCTGTCCTTCTCCTTTCATCAGTAAAAGCTCAATAAATGCAGATATAGATGTAAACATCTCTGTTTCTCTGACCTAACAAAATCCAAGTTCTTTGATAATTAAATTATTAATCTTTTAAATGACATGGGAAGAAGTTATGCATATTTAAATAAGAGTGCACAGTTATTCCCAGTAATAAAATACATGATCCATTCTTTCCTCTGATCTGACCACTTCTCTGGTCCCTGAAGTGGTTATTTCCCTCTTTGTACCACTTCAATTTTCACCATAGACCCAACTTTCAGTTTCCAGGAATCACTTCCAGTGGCTTTTCTGAGGCCTTTGTAATTATAAAACCTCTTCTGTTGTTAATTCTACATGCCCTCTTCCAAAGAACTAAGAATGCTTTAATATATAGTCAATAAAATGAATCCACATCACAACCCTGTATATCCAGCAGGATAAAACCATCCCAAGCTCTAAGAGGCTCTCAGAGCACTGCCTTGCCTTTGTCCTGACTAATAGTAGTTCAGTTAGTCTTACTTGAAAGTGCAGGATCCCCACTGGAATGGCAAAAATTAAAGGAATTACACAATTCTAAGTGTCTGTTACAATAAGATATGGAACAACTAAAACTCTTATACCTTGCTGATGAGAGTGTAAACTGGTGCAACCACATTGTGTAACTATTTGGCAGTATCTAGCAAGCTAAATATATATATGTCCCATGACTCAGTGATTTCATTTGATCTGGTTGGTGATTACATGAGTGTATATAAACATTTATTGAGCTGTCTCCTTAATACGTGTGCACTTAATATGTGTGCACACTCCTTAATATGTAAATTTTATCTCAATTAGAATTATAAATAAATAAATAACTTTATATTTGTAAACATTAAAGAAGCTAGAGGAATCCAAAGCACAGGAAATAAACGAGTTACCCAAGGTCATCCTTTTCCTGGATTTGGAAATGTATTTTATTGTACTGCTTCAACTGAACTGCTTATCAAAGAGGAATTACATTTTTAAATCATTTTATTAAAAGAAATTAGGCATCTTCTTTACTAGAATGAAGGTCTGAACCTTCTGCAATTGGTGGATTCATTAAATTTCTGCTCTGCTGAACTACGAGACAAGAGAGAGGGGTTCAAGATTGAAAAGCATCGCTGCTTCCCAATCCCCAAAATGCAACTATTTTGTCTGGGATCCTTATTTGATACCCACTTCTCTGTCTTTCACCCAGGGTGAGATCTACTTTGAGATTTCCAGCCTCCCCTGTTTCCCTCCCAATTTTCGCTCATGGGCACTGTCCCTAATAAATCTCTGGCATGGCTAATCTTGTGGTAGCATATATTTCTTGGAGGACCTGGACTACACAAATGGTACCAGGAGTGGTCTGAGAATTTAGGTAGTAGGATGCAGAGTTGGGACTTGGTCATTCACTGCCCAGCAGGTGAAGCGGACACTGTTCTGATTGGTAGGTGACGCACAGTTAGTCCCAGGCACAAAGTGGTGGCTCAATTGCTAAGATTTCACTGGCAATGTCCTAAGAAAATGTCGCAGTGGAAGAGTTTGATGGTCAGGGGCATGGTGAAAGCTCCCTCCAAATTATAATACAGTGGTGCATCTTACATCCCCTACCACAGCGAAGGAAGCACAGCACCTGGTAGGCCTCTTCGGGTTGCAGAGGCATCACATTCCACTCCTAGAAATATTCCTCTGGCCCATATACCAGGTGGCATGGACAGCCACCAGCTTTGTGTAGGGACCAGAGCAGAAAAGGGATCTGCAGCAGGTCCAGGTTAGAGTACAAGCAATTCTGCCATGTGAACCATACAATACAATGGACAGGTTTCAGTGACGGAAAAAGATTCAGTATAGAGTTTATGGCAAACTCTAGTGGGAGAAAAGCAATGTAGGTACTAGGAGTCCGGAGCAAGAGTCTGCCATTCACAGCAAAAAAATGATATGCCTTTTGAGAAAGGTTCTGGCATTTTATTGGGTCCTGATAGAGACAAAACACTTGACCATGGGGGGCACCATGTGACCATGCAGCTGAAGCTACCCATTATCAGTTGGGTTCTTTCTAACCCACCAAGTCGTACAGTCAGACAAGCCATCATGCTATGAAAATGGTACATCTAGGATGGAGCCCAAGCAAACTCCAAGGTCACAAGTACATTGCATGAACAGGTAGCCCAGACCCTCATTTTATCCATAAGAGTTTCACCAATGCCCCTTCCCTGGTTTGCACCTATAGCCATATTGGGGAGGGTTCCCATATAATAGCCAAAGGGGGAGAATAAAGCTCTTGCTTGGTTTACAGATGGGTCTGCTCAGTATATCAGTGAAAGCTAAAAATGTATAAGGGCTACATTGCAACCACATTTAGGAGTGTCCCTTAAAGACAGTGAGAGGAAAAATCTTCACAATGGGTGGAAATGAAGTGGTGCATCTGGTCATCCACTTTGTGTGGAGGGAGAAGTGGTCTGAAGTGAGAATATTTAGATTCATGGGCAGTGGCTGATGTTCTGGCCATCTGGTCAGGGGCCTGGAAGGGAACAATGGATCAGAGACAAAAGGCTCTGGGGTAGAGACATGTGGGTGGACATATGGAAATGGATGCAAAGTGTGAAGATCTTTGTATCACACACACATATCTACCAAAAAGCATCCACTCCAAAAGAGGCACCAAACAACCTAGTGGAAAAAATGACTTGGCCAGTTGATTTTAGCCAGCCTTTTTCAATGTTCATACCAGAATTGGCACAATGTGTACATGCATGGAGTATCCATGGTGGCAGAGATGTAGGCCAACAACATGGACTCCCACTTACTGAGGCCAATCTAGCTAATGCTGCCTCTGAATGCCTAACCTGTCAGCAACAGAGACTCACACTGAGCCTCCAGATATGGCACTATCCCTTAGTCACTTGGTGTCAAGTCAGCAGCACTTGGTCCCTTCCATCCTGTAAGGGTCCGCAGTTCATCCTCATAGGGAAAGATAGTGATTCCAGTTATAGGCTTGTGTTTCTTGCCTGCAGAGCCTCAGCCAGCACCACTATCCAAGGATTATGGAAGGCCTGATTCATAAGCATGGGATCCCGTGCAACATAACATCTGACCAGCAAAGGAGGGGTGGGAGTGAGCCCACGATCATGGGATCCACTGGTCATATCAGTACCATACAATCCAGAGGCTGCCAGCCTCATAGAATGCCAGAATGGCCTTTGAAAGAAGTAACTAAAGTGTCAGTTGAAGGCAACACTCTGAAAGAAGGGGGTGCCATCCTTCAGGACACAGAGTAGATATTAGATCAGAGACTTCTACGTCGTGCTGTGTCCTCAGTCGAAAGAATAAAAGAATACACAGATTCAGAGAACAAAGTGTGGAAGCATAAGTGGCCCCACTTGCCATTGGAGGACTTTGTGCTTCTAGTCCCATCAACTCTGGGTTCTGCCAGGTTAGTAGTCATTGTCCTCAAAGAGGGCACACTTTTGCCAGCGGATGCAGGAGGGGTCACATTGAACTATAAGATATGGCTGCTCCAGGACACATTGGACTCCTTGTGCCCAGGGACCAATGGGCAGAAAGAGGAGAAGTTACAACTGTAGAAAGAGTAAATGATGCTGATCCTCAGGGGGAGGTAGGGCTGCTTTCATACAATGGGAGCAGGGAGGAATGTGTGTGTGTTGTCCAGGTGATACACTTGGGTGTCTCTTGGTACTCTCTTGCCCAATTATGACTGTGAATGGGCAAGTACGGCAACCCCAACCTCAAAAGGGTATGATTCCCAAGGGCTCAGAACCCTCAGGAATAGAGGTTTGGGTCAAACCACCAGGTAACTGTTGGTAAGACCAGCACAGGTTATGGCTGAAGGTGAGGGGAATTTAGGATGGATAGTAGAGGTGGGATAGGGTGAGTACCAAATGCAGCCCCAAGACCAACTGCAGCAACAAGTGGTGTAATCCGTCCCACTGACCTTCATTTTCTGAATTTTTCCTTCAGAAGAGAGGTCCATGGGAACCATAGAGGATTTGCTCCCTGAACATGTGTGGGGAAGTAGATCTGGGCAGTGCGTGGAGTAGACTGAGCCAGCAGCCATGAGAAAGCTCCTCTCACCCACCTGGCCGTCAGGAGTGTAACTGACCCACAGCCGCAGCTGCTGTGCTCTGAAACCCACCACCTCGTGGAAGCCGCGCCCCCGCCGCTACTCGCAGCCAGTGAGTGACCGCGGCAGGGACGCCAAGGCAGTCGCCTCGACGGGAGATGCGGAAATCCTCCGACCCCCAACTTTGGCTCGAGGATTCCCCATTAGCCAAACTCTCTTAGAACTGCACTGAAGTCTAAGACACTTCCACCTAACCTTCCTTCCTTCCCTCTCTCCTATACAGGGGGTCAGAATCTAATTCTCAGTCTGATGGCTCTCCTAGCCTCCCCCAATTTGACCCCCGCCCCCGTCATTTTCCCTCATAGGCCTTTCCTTCAATAAATCTCTTTCACAGTTAATCCCAGCTCAGTGGACCTGGATCAACACAGCTTTCATCAGATACTCAAAAGATCTATGATCTACAAAAGTTTATGACCCATTTGTCAGATGCTGAGTTTGCATTTCTGCCCTGGAAGAACCAGGAATAGAATATGGAAGAGTTCTTGACCCAGATCAATGGTTTCATTCTTGTCATGTCCCTGATCAAGGTGAGTAAGATTGTGCTGAAGCAATGGGAAGATGAGTCAATGCTGGGAGTAAGTTAAGGCTAAGAAGTGATTTTTCTCTCTGGCCAGGCAGGTCACTCTTCCAATGAGTCAGCCTTATTATATAAACTACAATGACACAATGGAATGTCACTAAAGCAATTAATCTGGAGAAATAGTTTGCCTTAAATTTACTTATTAAAATAATACATTAAAGACACTAAAAATTGTTCCTGAATCATCCAAGATTGCAGTGCTATCAGTCACTCTGAGAACTTGAAGTGTACCACAAATGCAAAGGCATAAGCTCTCTCCATCCTGAAAAATGCAGTGACAGAAGATGATTGCAAACTATTTCTGGAGAAAATTAAATGCATACATTTCAGGTTTTATACAGTTAAGCTTTTTTATAAGATGTGTGCTCCCTCACCATCCTTGAGCTTTTTCCATGACATTAATCGTGTTCTACTGGCAGGGAGAGGGACAGTGTCTACCTAATAGACCTGTTACCCATGGGGGAGTATTTCAGAGGCCAGCAACTTCCTCCTCTCTTATTAATGACAGAACTGATTCAGAGTGTTGCTCCCTGACCCATTAATTCATGGGTATGTTATCAAGAATAATTCCAAACTTTCTATTTCACAGCATAATAAAAAAATAAATGAACTCAAGCAAAATTTGTACTCTGTCCTCTGTCTCATTCTTGTCCTGGTAATATTTTTTCGGTCTTTGCCCATCAAAACAAACAAAAAAATCTCCTTTTATAAAATTTCAGTGTCCCAAATCCTTGTAAATGTCAGCTCAACTTAAAATAGCTGAGGGTATGATTCTTCTATGGTAATATGTGGGCAGAGGAGAGGCTGGAGGTGAGGTCTGGGATATAAACGAGTGAAGCCTTTCTCAAAGCACAAAAAGTCCCAAATGATTCTTTCTCAGAAGTAATATCTCTGTAGAGCATGCTGGTGCTCCCAGGAGGATACGAGGATAAAAAAGCTGCTGGAACATCATTAGGTAGACTTGCAGCTTCTCCTCATTCTTGTGTCCATTGCTGTTCCACTTGCCAAAATCATCTGCTTATTCTCTTTGGGACAAAAAATACTGGGAGTCCGTGTTAGCTCTGCCACTTAATTAATCAAGAGACCCAATTCACCAAATGATCCTAGATGAAGCATCTAATCTCTTGCATCTGTGAAAGTTGGTTATAAAAACTGGATTATTATTGTCATATCCAAACTAAAATTGGAGTTGAGGGCTCAGGAGGAAAAAGCACTTGGGGCACATAGCACCTGCTCCAAAAATAATTTTCTATAAGCCCAGCTGTTAAAACAGCCTGCTGTAACCCTAAGACTAGTTTTTACCTAGTAGCTGCTGAAAAAACCTGCCATAACTCTAAGATGAATTTTATCTACCACTGTCACTCACCAGTCAAAGCCTGACAACGACCAAAAACTTTGCTAGTGCCAATGAGCTTTCTTTCAAAACAATACATAACACTCCTCTCTCTAATAAAACTTCCAGACTTTTCTTTTTCTTTGTTCGTTGGACATACTGGAGACCACCTGGTCTGTGTGTGTCCCAGATGGCATTCCTGTTTTCCTAAACAAAATGCTCTCTTACAGATTTGTGTGTGTGTGTGTGTACATTAAAGTGTATATATATATACTTTAACATACCTAAATCCATCCAATCCATTTGTAAAGCTGAGATTATGTTGCTTATCTCTTCTTCATTATCTCTTTGAGGAAAGAAACCCCAATTTTAATTGAGTCAATGTTATAATAGTCAAAAACAAAGTGTCAAATCTATGATTTGTGGGAATCTTTCAACATTGTCCATGTTGGTTTTGCATCCACCAAAAGAAAACTTAGTAGCTCTGACAGATTCTGAATATCCACCTTCAAATGTTGAGTACTTGGAGGGGGAAAAAGAAAAGGTAAAATGTCACTAGTTCATGTTACTACTTTAAAGGCAGTAATATTAGTGTTATAATACCACTCCTTACATGGTGTTGTTTTCAAAAGAGTACATTCATATAACTAAAAGTAAATTTTAAATAGGTTAAATTTTTTACTTATATTTCAGCAACTCCATGAAGAGAAATAATAATCCTCAGCAATAATACTTACATTTAGTTTTTTATTCCCCTCTCATACACTCCCATCACATTCTACAGGTGCTCCCCCATCTCTCTACTTCCAACCAACACCTTGTCATTTGCAGCCCATGCTTATGTGGATCTCTTATCCACATCTAGCAACTCATGGTTCCGTGAAACTCTTGCCCACACATCCTGCTTCACCACTTTCTTCTGATTCTCCAGCACAGAAGCTCTAAAGCCAGTCTGTCATCAGAATCACCTCTTTGGAGGGCAGAGAAAAGAAAGAGCAAGAAAACAGTCCATTTTAGAGGGAATGGGAAGGAAAATGGCTAGAAACTCTCAAGTGTCAACAAGTTTGAATCCATCACACTATGATCTGGCTCTCATCTACCATATTAGATATTTATATATCTAAAAATATTTCCTAGATGGTTTTTGCTACTAGCATACAAAGGATAATGGTTCTCACTGGAGAGAGAAGCAAGCCACTTGACATGGACAAAACAACAGCCTCTGTCTCTAGTTGGCCAACTGCAGCTACAGCAGTAATTGAGTTGGATGTTTTCCAAGTCTTCAGTCACCAATAATTATTTATAATGATGTCTATGAGAGGGATTTTTTTTTTTTTTTTTTTTTTGGTGGCTGTCTGGTACAGGGATCTGAACTCTTGACCTTGGTCTTATCAACATCACGCTCTAACCAAGTGGGCTAACCAGCCAGCCCCGGCTCTTTCCTTTTAAATTTTAAATAGCACCTTTCAAAACAAACACAATTTTACGGATCATCCTTCAAAACAAGCAAAAAGATGGTAGAAAAATTATGATATATATAGTTTTTTTCTGATATGTACACACATACATCTTATTATCAAATAAAAAGTTTTTTAAATGGTTTCTTTGGAATTTTGTAAATGGCATATGCCACTCCAGACAGGTAGGTCAGATTTGGGAAGAATGTGACCTTGTTCTATGAACTAGTTTTTGTATTAGAACACACATTATATTCTACCTTGTATTATTGTTATTTGTTGACAGGTACATCTCCATTAGCTCATAAACCTCTTGAATACAAGGGCAGTGTCTTCTATTTTTTGTATTTTCTAAAGCAGTGCTACTTAAAATGTGGTCTGTGGACGGGAGCTAGTCCTCGAACTGTTTGTTACGAGTCTGCAACGAGATAAGTACACAAACCGAGAGGATGTATTTAAAATCTTTTGTAGAAATTTGATATTACCATACTACCTAAGTGCATGATGAGTGGGCTCATCTAGCAGATAAAAGCACAGGCCAGACTGACTGCTGTTGAACTTGGATGAATTGCAGTGGTGTGAGCTGTGTATTCATCCTGGACAGCAGAACCGTGTATTGGTCTGGCTTGCTATTAATTAGGAATTTTAAAACAAACAAACAAACTGATGCTTTACCACAGATAGTTTTGAGATAGGAGGTGCTCAGTCTCCGTGGGATCTGAGCTTCAGGCCACTCCCCTGAGTCTCAAACCACTCCCCTGGACTCAAGCCCCACCTCTGAGTCTTAAGCTACAGTGGCCTGTAGCACCCATTTTTGGCACCAGCACATGGAGGCTGAGACCCCAGGGGGCAGAATTATGTACTCTCACTTGCCAAGCATACTCAGTAAAAAGGAGTTTATCCCTTGAGTAACCTCCCACTGGAAGTGCTAGAAAGCACAAAATATATTTGAATATATTTGGTGCATGTGATGGAATTTGACCAATGGGCATGCTCTAAAAGAAACTGAGCATGTGGAAGACTAGGTTACACAGCTGGGAACCACACCCTTAGTTGAATATTTATTAACTAGCATGAGTATATAATAGCTAGGAAAACTATAAAAGTGGAACCCTGGTAGAAGGTGGGGCTGTTGCTTACTCTCCTAGAGCCAGCCCGCACTTCACCTGAGTAAAGTCTTTTTGTACGGAACTTGCCTTTGGCAGGCTGCTGTTCACTCTAGAGCCAGCCTGCACTTTGTGAATGTGTTATGTCTTACTTTTGTACTAAACTTTGTGTGGGCCCTGCTCAGTCTCTGGAGCTAGGCCACACTTTCTCTATGAAATCTGTATCATTTTCTTGTTATATTAAACCTGTTCTCACTTTCTATTGTGACTCTGCTCTTGAATTCTTTCCTGTGGTGGAGTCAAGAATCTGGTAAGAGGATAGAATGGGTTGAGGCTAGCTATCTAGCCTCCGCAGGCCCTCTCCTCCAGTATCAGTTTGAAAAGCACAGTCTATGTCAGGAGCTGACAAATTATAGCTTGTGAGTCACATCCTACTGGCCACCTATCTGTTGTTGTATATAAAGTTTTATTGGAACACAGCCATACCCGTTCATTTATTATACATGCTGCTTTCACCTTACAGAGGCAGAATTGGGTAGTTGCAATAGAGACAATAGGGCCCTGAAAACCTGAAATATTTACTGTCTGGCCCTTTACGGAAAAGGCTTGCTGATCTCTGCTCTAAAGCATTGTTTTTTTACAAAGCTAAAGCTTTATTTGACAGAAATCAACAGTAAGAAATGCATTTTAACTTGCAAACAAGTAGACACATATGTGTGTATATCTATATATCTATCATCTATCTATCCGAGAAAAAAGTTTTACAAATAGTACTTATTCATACTACATTTGGCACACTGATATTTCTATTCTATTCTGCTTTGTTCAATTTTATTAAAAAATAATATTGGACACAACATAATTAATATTAAAAGCTAGTATAGAGTTTTACTTATAATTTGAAAATTACTGCCCTAGCACAGTGCCTAGCACATAGAAGGTACATCGAAAACATTTATTGAATAGATTATTGATATATACTGAAATCAGAGTCAGTCGCTTTCCATGTCACATAGGATTTCAGTATCATCTCCACCTTCTACGTTTTCCCTTATACCACAAGACTCAAAGTCTGGAAACTATATTCCCGGATTTCCAGTTAGATTTTGCTTTGAGAGAAATCTGAGACAGAATGAAGGAGGAGCTATTATTCCACAATGGCAGGCACGTGAGCATCAGCAGACAAAGGTAACAGGCATGG
This sequence comes from Cynocephalus volans, assembly GCF_027409185.1. Lineage (NCBI taxonomy): Eukaryota > Metazoa > Chordata > Mammalia > Dermoptera > Cynocephalidae > Cynocephalus > Cynocephalus volans. Next base: position 54,215,493 of record NC_084478.1, read on the forward strand.
GGTTTTGCCACAGACTTCTAGTCACTCACCTGAGGATGTCTCTCTCCAGTGTTACAGACAGCTGAGATCATTGGTGGAAGCTTTCCTGTGGTTCCTGTATTTCAACAAATTTGGTGAGATCTAAATCATTCACAGAATTTTGCCACAGTTCTTTGGGATATTTAGGGCTTCTTAGTTCCTTCCACTTGAGAAGAAGTGTTCCAAAAAAGAAAGAAAGAAAGAAAAACAACTAATCAGAGACAGAAATTAATTACAGTTTATAGGAAAGATATAGGGTAATCAATGACCTAAGGAAAGAGCTCCTAACTGGTAAAAATGTGGGGGGAAAATTACAGAAAAGAACAGCTATAGTCAATGTTGTATGGTAAATGTTTAAAAACTGGCTCTCCAAGGAGGAAAAAAAAAAACACCCTAATTTTCAGGGTTTGCCAATTTCCATGGTGTAAATATTTCCACAGTGGCCAATTTCAAGTTACCGCTGGAGTGAGCATGACTGAAGCCATGTTGAGACCTAAAACTGCAGGGGCTATAGGCAAAATTTAAAGACACAGTTCCCCTGCCCCCATGTATTTCTCTTAGTTTCCTCTTTTCCCATGACCCTATTTGAAATTTTGAACCTTGCTTATAGAGCAAGATGACATTATTTACATAAATGTAAAGTTGCTTTCCAGCCAGCCTGAAGCTGCAGACTTGCACATACTAGCCAGACCCTGAGAAAACAGCAAGGATCAGGGCAGAAACAAGGCAGAGTCTTAACGAGACTTTGTACCTGGGCTCTTGCACATCCCCCTCCTCCAGCTTTTCATTTCCCACGTTCCTCAGGCCCCTCTTTAAAAACCCCTCAGTAAATCTGAGTCTTTGAGATGGCTTTAGTCTGGCCATTTTCCTTCAGGTTTACTGGAGAGATGGATTAGCCCAACATCTCCTTCAGCTGAATACATCTGCTTTTCTAAACAGCCCCCATTTGACTTCTGAGTCTCGTTCTTTCCTTCTTGAGGGGCAAGCAGCCAAGTAGCACCACCAACATGGCATCAGTGAATGTGAAGTTGGGAAGAGATGCACATAATCTGCTCCACAAGCTAGTGGGAGCTGGCTGCAGCACACTAGTTATGTTATTGTTGGGGTTTCCAGGACAGTCCCAGTTTGCACCTGTTGTCCAGACATTCCATCTATTGCTTCCCAAAGTATTTTCTTTCATTTAATACAGTTTATTCTTGTTATGCACAGTAGTTATGTTCTATAAAGTCACTGCAAACACTGAATGAATGAATACTGAACCATTGCTCCTAGGGAAATACAGGGTTAGGTTCCTGAGAGCCTCTAGTCACATTTTCATCTATAAATCAATACATTACCTTGTTTTATGTGTATTTTTGTTTAAAGACACCTTACTTAGGGCCGGCCTGTGGCTCACTCGGGAGAGTGCGGTGCTGATAAAGACACCTTACTTAATATATATTGATGGTTCATTATTATTAACTCGCAGCCAATAGCATTATAACTCATGCCTGAAGGAAGCTTATCTAACACATGTATTTTCTTAAAACACATCACAGCCTTCTTGTGCTTAGGAACACTACACAGCACTACACTTGGGGGCCATTTTAAACAGCAAGATCATCAACAGAAAGCAGAAAAATTGGAAAAACCTTAAACTAAATAGGCCACAGATGGACACTTGTGTACAGTGTGAGAACCAAAATGAGCAGGTGAAGTGTCACTCTATTCAGCCTCATCTGGGAACATATACCTTGAGTGACTCAATTTTTTTGCCATTCTGCACATGTCTCTGAATGACAGAAAAAGCACCACAAGTATCAATTTTGGTGTTACAAGTAAACCTTAGCAAGTAGGCAAATTTGCATATATGGTATCTGTGAATCATGAAGATAGACTATATTATGATCACCCTAGTTATTAAGTGATAAAAATCATTAGGTCTTTTCATGGATAGAAAGGGTAAGAGCTCTGAAAGAATAAATTGGTAAGAAAGGAAGATTTGTAGTTTTGGTGAGATTTTTTTAAAATTTACTTTTTATTTTATTTTTCAAGATAATTTACTATACATGCATGTAGGGTACAACGCTGATTTTCAACAGTTGTGTACAATGTGTAGTGGTTAGATTAGTATAGTTAGCTTATTCATCATTACAATACGCAGTCATTCTTTATGTCCCTTACCAATTCTTCATTAGGCCCCCTCCCTCTCTCCCTCCACTCCCCTTTTCCACTTCTAGTAACCAAGGTCATTTTCTCTCTTTCTAAAAGTTCAACAGATTACTGTGATTGTTGTTTCTTTCTTTCTCTGTTTCTCTTTATCTTTTATTTGTTTAATTATGAATTCATCTCCCAGTTATGAGTGAGAACATGAAGTATTTCTCTTTCTGTACCTGGATTGTTTCACTTAGGACAATTTTCTCCAGGCTCATCCATGTTGCTGCAAATGGTAGAATTTCATTCTTTTTTTTATGGCTGAGTGGTATTCCACTGTGTATATAAACCACATTTTCTTTATCCAGTTGTCCATCGATGGACACTTAGCTTAGTTCCATATTTTAGCTATTGAAAATTGAGCTGCAATAAACATGGGAGCACAGGTATGCCTTTGACCTGATTATGTCCAATCCTCTGGGTATATCCCCAGTAGTGGGACTGCTGGATCATATGGTAGCTCTATCTGTAGTTGTTTGAGGAACCTCCAGATTATTCTCTATAATGGCTGTACTAATTTACAGTCCTACCAACAGCGGAGAAGGGTTTCTCTTTCTCCACATCCTCAAGTTTTGGCAAGATTTTGGTGAAGAGGATTAATGTTTAAAATCAACTTAAAGGAGTTGCAAGGGCCCAGACAGATTGGATTTGTTACAAGTTTTATTTTCCTCTGGAGTCCCTGGAGCTCAGAATTCTAACCAAATCTTGAATCTCATTGTAGGTGTTTTAGTCTGCCAGCTTGCAAATGGGATGAGCAAACAGGGTCCCTGTAGCTTTCCTCCTGAGGACTCCATTGGAATTGATAGCAACACCAGCCTGCTTCTTATTGGTTTTCCATATGAGAGAGTAATTGAGAAATCCTAAGGGCTGGGAGCATTCTTAGGAAGTCTGGTGTTTTGTTCAGGTCTATTGAAGAGTCAGACTGGTGCAGAAAAGATTTATCACTTGTGTGTCAGGTATGCTTCCCACTTCGTTTCTACTCTCCACCCTTTTCTACCCTGTTCTCTGGCCCAGGAGCTGACTTTTTTATAGACTGCTTCAACAGACTTCTTAGTTTTTTCACTATTGGTTGTCCAGTGGTAGATACCTGTAGATCATTGCATGGGGAAAAAAGTGAAGTCAGGGTATTTCTTCCCCTGGTTGCTTCCCTTCTGGGTTGCCACAGGTTGGCAGTAGTTTCATTTCTCTACCAAAGGCCACAGCTCCCACTGGGTGGCCTTCTTTTACAGCTTTAGTTCTTTCTCTAAGTTCCAGCATCTGCTCTCTTCCTTTACCCCTTCTGGCCTAGGGTTAATGCCACCCTGCTCATGTAAACCCTAGGGTACTTCATCATTCCTTGTTGGTTTTCCTTAACCATGCCCATACCTTGGTGAGTAGCCCTTTTATTAAACTCTCCTCAACTATCTTTTCTGACTGTGCCATATTGTATCCTTCTGTGACATCCACCTAATGATTTTTACAGCTTTTGATGATGGCTGCTAGAAATGGTGGGCATCAACTATGTGGCTACTCTAAAACACAGCTTATGCAAGAAATATAATAAATGTTTGATTTTTTTCTCTTTATTAATCACTTTTCAGAATAATGTTCTAACAACCCCCCCCAAACCCACCCTTTTTCAAATAATAATGTGAATTCATGAATATTTATATATTTGGTGTGCTTCATTATTTTCTTTGGTGCTCAAGCTGTCCCATCTTTCACCAGCAGTAGTGCCGTCATGCTGTTGCCTTTTTGTCATGACCCCAATAGGCTTTGGTAGCTTCTACGCTTTCTGGAACAATGGGATGTTTTAGATTCCTTTTGTATACTTTCTGCTTCAGACTTGGAACCAAACATTACTCTTTGGAGCCCTAATTCCTTTTTGTGGCAAATGCTATTTAGAGACCATAATTGGGGCTTTAGGGATTCTTGTCCTTACTGGGTTTTCATTGCTTCTACATTTTCTCAGTGAATGAGTTAGGAAATATGTACATTTCTAGAAAGTGAAAAACAAATTATGAGCTTATACAGATAATTCCAAGGCAAATTTAAGATTCCAGGGTTTTTAACCTATTTTATTTTATATATGTATCCCTTTTACTTTGAAAATATTTATGCCTAATGACATTAACATAATCAATCATTTCATTTATCCTACTTTACACATTACAATCTCAAAGATAACAATGTTATTATTAAAATAAGACTATTGAGTGCAATGTAAGATTTCTTTGAAGTTATTTGGTCTTTAGGATAAAGTGTTCAAAGAATGTAAAGGGATATAGAGAGGATGCATTTTAAAGCTACTCAAAATAATTATTCTGTAGATCTACAGTTAGATTCCATTACAAACCTGATCTATAATTAGATTCCATCACTAAAGTTATTTTATATTTTAGAGGTTGAGGTGGCTCAGCTTTTTATTCTAATGTAATTTTGGTTTTTGTGTAAAAAAACTTATGATCATAAAGTCATAATTATATAATAAGCTACATTCAGACAATTCTAGCTTCCATCACTGTTCTTGCCCACATATTACCTCATTCCTCTTCTAAGTAATAATCTTCACTAGGTTTTTGTTTCCTTCAATTGTTTCTTACTGAAAAAGAAGCAAATGTGTATGTGTACATCTCCCAAGGCCTTTCTTATACTAAAGGTAGCAAGCTATACACATTTTACTCCACTTTGCTTTTTTTGCTTTTAACAATATATCCTGGAGATTCCTCTGCACATAGTGATTGTACTCATTCTTTTTAACATAAACTAGTTCTCATTGTTTAGATGCACCATAGTTTATTCAACCAGTCTCCTATTAAGGGTCATTGGGTTATTTCCAATCTTTTGCTATTACAAATAATGGTGCTTTTACAAATAATGGTGAAATGAATCATTTTTGGTATATGTCATCTTGTATTTTTTCTAGATTTCAAGAAGCCAGACTGCTAAGTCACAGGATAGCATAATTTTTTTAAAGATATTACAAATTCTCCAAAGGAAATGCATTTCCAACAGCTCTGTGTGAGAGTGCCTGGTTCCCCAGAGCCTCACCAATGGAATATATTGTCAAACCTTGAGATTTTTTGCCCTTGAATAGGTGAGAAGTAAGTAGTATCTCAGTGTAGTTTTAATTTGTGTTTCTCTTATAATGATTAGAGAATATTTGCATATGTTTGGGGTCATTTGCATGTCTATTTGTATAAACGCTCTGAAACAGGAGAGATCTGAATGTTCTTCAAGTTATGTAACATGAATATCTTAGGTTTGGTTTCCCGGAGGCAGCTATTACGACAAGGATTCAGTGATTCAGTATTCCAGGGAATATTGATTTGGGTCAGTCTCATAGGGGAGTTATGGATACCATGTAAAACACACCTCAGAATTGTCCCCAACAGGTATAAGGGAGCTGGGATATTTATTCCTTTCACTGTCAGTCACTGATTGGTTAAGGGCTACTCTCAGGAGACACAGACTCCCAGGCACTTGCAGCTCTTCTTGTGTTCAGGCAAATCAGGCTCCAGCTGCCTGAGGGCAGTCATCCAACGAAGAGATGTAGATGCTGGATGTTGGGAATGAAAGCCTGCAGGGAGCCAGAAAACAGGAAAATGGTAAAGGGATTGGAGGGTTATGGGCAGAGCACTGGCAGCATCTGCTTCAGTGAGTGCCTACCCATCCTACACTCATGGGAGGTCAATATTATACAAAAGGAACGTTTGACAGGACTGATTTCAAAATCAATACCCATGTCCATGATAAACAAGAAAGCATCACTGGCATTTTATTTACTTGATTTGACTTTCATAACTATTTGCTATTCACATGTTTTAAAAGAAAATTATGGTGTATTATGTACACCCAGTTTTCTCTGGTCACACACTGTTGAGTCAGATGGCTCCTATGAGGCTGCCTTAGAACTTTCACAGACTCCTAAGGTAATCCCTTTCTGCGAAATCAACACCTAGACCTGTGTTGGAATTATACCAGGGTTCCCCTGACACTAGCAAGAGGAATAAACAGAGCTTTGTTTTCCCAGCTAATGAGAGCAAACAGCTCTATCCCAGGTGGCCTTCCTTATACATTTTGCAGGCCAGAAGTGCAGCTCAACAATCCTGAATGAAAAACCAGGAAAAAAATAGAATGAAATGCTTTACTTGCGTTTATCAGGTATTTAACCCTGGGGCAAGAAGTTTACTGAAAAAGCAAATAGATTTTACCTCTTAGGCGTTTAACCCTGGACTCCACGTTTTGATTCACAGGAGTACCTAAAGAGGTGTAAGATCCCAACCTCACAGAGAGGAGAGAGCTGTTCCTGATTTCATTTACTTACTTAATACTTAAAATTAGTAAGCAGAAGCGTAGACTACAACAAAAGAGCTAAAACAAATGGAAATTGACCCAGAATATAATTTCCTCACATCCATTATTTATTTCCTCCTCAGTTCTAAAGTTGAACTTTCATCAATTTTAGGGTGTTGGGAAAATAGAACAGTTTGGTCAGGGTCCTTGTCTCTGGTCCCATTGGGTGTGGTTTAGCACACCCATTGTAAGCAAATTGTGTGTGTGTGTGTGTGTGTGTGTGTGTGTGTGTGTGTGTGTGCGCGTGTAGTTAGTGCGCATGCACGCCAATGTATCTTTTTAGTTTTGTTGCTATTCTTGTGTTCTTCAGAGAGAGAGAATTTTAGTGAGGCAGGCGGGTGGGCGTCTGCCTTGGGCATCCACCCAGTGCAGGCATGCTTTCCAACCTATGGTTCCAAGGACCTTTTGGCCGGTTACCTATCTCATAGACCTGCGTGAAGGGGTCTGGTGACCCAGCCTGGCGTATGTGGGGTCTGGTGACACAGTCTGGCATATGAAGGGTTTGTGACCCAGTCTGCACAATGGGCTTGAGGGGTCTGGGAGTTCCAGACCCAGCCCTAGCTCTACAATTGGTGCTATGAGGATTCCAGGCCTTAGCCTAGCCAGACACATGGTGACCATCTGTGATATTGTGAAAACATATATTTAGTCTTCATCCCCATCTCCAAAGTGATGAGTCTTTTCATATGCTAATGATGGTTGGCAGCCCCTAGGCAGCTTCATGTTGGGGGCTGGTCACAGGAAAGACCAAGTTGAGACTTGTAGTCCCACCCCCCAAATTCCGGGGAGGGGAGAGGCCCTGAAGATTAAGTTGATCACCAGTGGCCAATGATTTACTTAGTCATGCCTATGTAATGAAACCTCCATAAAAAACCAGGAGGCCTGGGTTCGTAAAGCTTCCAGATGGCTGCACATGTGGAGGTTCCTGGAGGATGGTGCACTGGGGGAGGGAATGGAAGCTCCACGCCCCTTCCCCAGCACCTGGCCCTATGCATTCCTTCATCTGTATCCTTTGTAATATACTTTGTAATAAGCCGGTAAACATAAGTACACGTTTCCCTGAGTTCTGTGGTGCTCAAACAAACTAATCAAACCCAAAGAAGGGGTTGTAGGAACCCAGATTTACAGCTGTTTGGTTAGAAGTTCCAGAGGCCTCGACTTGCAACTGGAATCTAAAAGGGAGGGAGCAGTCTTTAGGACTGAGCCCTCAGTCTGTGGGATCTGACACTATCTCCAGGTAGATAGTGTCAGAATTGAGTCGAGTTAGAGGACACCCAGTGGGTGCCCACTGCAAAATTGTTGGCTTGCTTGCTGGTGGGGAGAAGTTCCCACACATATGGGGATTTCCCCTGTTCTAGCACCGGAAGTCTCAAGTTCAGGGTAATCTCTCAGACCAGGGCAAACTGGGATGGTTGGTCACCATAGCAATTTCTTAAATAATTCTGGTTATGTTAATGGTTTAGGACAGGACTTATCAAACTAAAATGCATCCAAATTCCCTGGATTTCTTGTTAACATGCAGGTCTGATTCAAGAGGTTTGGGGTAGGGCCTGAAAGTCTGCATTTCTAGTTTCTAGGTGATGCTGACTCTTCTGGTCCACCTGTGCACTACGCTTGGGGTAGCAAGGGTAAAGGGCAGGTACAATATTGATGCCAAGTTTTGCTGCAAATTTCCAACATTTAAAATTCAATTTTATCTCTGCTTTTAACTTAAGAAAAGTGTTTATATGATAATATCATTTCTTTATGAATATTCATGTTGAAGAAAGGAAACATTAATTTACTTGCCAATGGTGCATTTATGTTTATGAAAAACAGTTTTAAAGCAATGGTATTCAACTTATGACAAAGAATATTTTAAGTGATACAAAAATTGTAGATTATGGGTATTGCTCTACTTTTTATATTGCATCTTTTATTTAGTATTCTTTTTTAGATAGGGTACAAATTTTGAACTTAATATTTTCTTAGATAATTTTAATTTCACAAGCATGTCTGTATGGACCATTTTTATCACAATCACATACAGGCACCTTCTGTACCTTCAAATAGATTTGTATGCTTTTTATCCTTATACTTACTTTACAAGGACACATATATATTTATATATACATTATATATGCATTTATTATTTATATATATATCTTATATACTTCATATATGTGATGAAAATGCTTACTAAAGTTCTTCCTAGATTTATTCCATTAACTCCCTATCTAAAACTTCATTTATTTGCTTTTCTTTTGGTGCATTTCCCAAAGGCAAGTCTCTTTTGAACAACACATTCCATCAGTGTCATGAAACAGCTTTGATTCCAGAAAAGAAAAGTTGGTTTTGAGTATTCCTAAATACCAGAGTAGGATTTATTGCTATTAATCTCCATTGACATCATTAACATGATAAACAACATCTAAATCGACACTGTACTTTTCCAGTGAGTTGTCTAGAGTTATTTTTGCCAGGTTTCTCAATCCCACGGTGTCTGCTCTTAATCCTATTTGGTCAAGTTTCAATCTATTTTAGGAAATGACTCATAGAACACACCAAACATTTCATTTATTGGGCCTATCACAGTCATGAGATGTCTTCTTAAATCCGACTTAACTGGATTTCTAAGTCTATTAATGGTTAATAATTGTTTATGTGTATTTGTGTGTGCATGCATGTTAGTATGTGTATAAGTATAGTGGGGTAAAAATATACATTAGTTTTGGCTCTAATAAAGGAAAACAAAAAAGTTTATTTTATTTTATTTTTTAAAATTATACTCTACCTTGTATTAGACAGAATTTCATATAACTTTCATGGGTGCACATCAACATAGAAAGTAGCAAGCATTAAAAATGGGGCAAAAGAAAATTAAATAAATCAGAGGATAAGGTGAAGCTAGGAGTAATCATAGAAGTAGATATGATAACGGCATTCACGTTGAGTTTAAGCTTCTAGAAGCAGATATAATAATGTCTGAGAGATAAAAGCAAACCAACTAATCTATATATTGCACAATACTGTTTCAGTGTAATATTTCATCTTGTTCCACTGGCATCAGTGCCAAGAACAAACTGATGTTTGTCCTAAAAAGTGCAACTTTTTAATAAACTAAAGTGACACGTAGTTTATATACACTAAAATGCACATATTTTAAGTGTACATTTTGATTAGTTTTGACAAATTTATAAACCTGTGTAAGCACCACCACAATCAAGACACAAAACATTTCCAAAACCCTTAAATGCTCCCTTGCATCCCATTCAAGTCAGTCCTCCCCACCTCCAGCCTCACACAAACACTATTCTGCTTTCTGATACTATGGATTACATTTGTCTTTTCTAAAATGTCATATACTGTAAATGGAATCATAGAGTCTGTGGCCTTTTTTGTCTTGCTTCTTTCCCTTAGCATAATGTTTTTGAGGTTGAGCCATGTTGTATGTATCAAAAGTTCATTCATTTTCACTAGTGAATAATATTCCACTGTTTAAATATATCACTATTTGTTCATCTGTTCACCAGTTAATGGGCAAATGGCTGCAAGATAAGGAAATTTGGGGAAAAAAAAGAAAGAAAAACCTTTAGACCTTTCAGCTTGGCTTTATGAATAACAGAAGATGGAAAGAGTGAAATTCTTGCTAAAATATTCTGTGAGAAACACCCTCACACATCCAAGGCCAAAGGATGGACACATAGAGTATACTATGGGGTTCACAATCTTCCCAGATGACATCTAAGATTACCCCAATTTACTACCCCCTTGTAGGAAATTTCTTTGTCTGAGGGCTCAGGACAAGCCCGCAAAAAAGGTCCACTGAAACCCTGTGAAAGGTGAAACACTAGGGAATGAAGAGGGCAGTAAAGGGCTGGCAACTCACTACCATCTGAAGAACAACTTTATTTATTCAGCGACCCCCCCCCCCCCCCCAGGAATGGGCTGGACCAGTCAGACAACTTTTGGGCTGGGCCTGAATTATTTCTGAAAATGAATCACTTATGATTATTCTCTTACATATTCTTCATTCTAATTCAACACCTAAACTTCTGTCTCCTGTTTTTTCTCTGGACCTGTCGCTTGTTTTTGTTAATTAGTAACAATTTTATTACACAAAGCTAAAATACTTTAGATTTATGTAAATTCTCATTGGCAGAAATCAGTACATATCATATGAATCATCTTAGGCTCGCATATCATCCCTGAGTGGCAGGCAGATGGCAGACTATATTATCCTTCCTCAACCAAAAAGGAAACTTCTGGAAGTAAACTAATATTTCGGGCTGTAGCAGAAAGTTGGGACTGAAACTAGAAACACAGTATAGATTAACAAAGGCCACAGTTACTCTCTCACTCTCTTCCTATGTTCTTATTCTGAAAGAGGGGGGAAGGCTAAACAGGCAAGGCACAACCTCCTTCTCCTCACCCTACCCCAATCACCTCTTCTCACTTCAGCCCAAGCAGCTGGTTTTTAACTGTTTTATATATTGAGTTTCTATGTAAGATTTCATTTGCTAAAATGGTTCTCAGGTTAAGAAAAATATTGAAAACCTATTAGACCAAATCATCCCAAGAAAATGAGGCTTCTCTGTTTTGAAATACAAACTTGAGTGATATAATAATGCCTTCAACTTATATGGCACTTTCTACTTCTTGAAAGAGATTTACAGACGTTTAATTTGGCCAGAAAAATGAAGCCAATAAAAAAAGGTAATTAATTAAGACTATGCATTCACAAATGTCTTAAGTCCAGTTACTGTTTAATTATTCTTGTTAATTGGAAATGGACCCAGTTTGTGTGTGCAAGATCTGCACACAAACTAAAAACTTAATTAGAGCAAGTAGTTTCTAATTTCTCTCTCATTAAACTTTGGCTGGAGGTCCTCAAAAGCATACACAGTGGTTAATTTTTTTTTTTTAAATAAAGGCAGTGTATGTGGGATCCATTTCCTCTCTCTCCTGCAAGAGAATGGTGGTAAAGAAGTAGAATAAGAATCTTGAGAAAATGCATTTTTTTAAAACCCTGAAAAAGTAACTTTCCAAAAAATGAGGCAAAAATTTTGATGTGATGAAGACATATGTTTTTAAATAGTGACTTTAAAGCCTTCCAATGGGCAAGTATTAAAACATCAATAACAACATAACTTAACTTGGGGCTGCTACTGAGACAAAGCGGAGAGGCAAATCACGTCTCTAAGCATAGTGACAATTGGTCCCAAGTTACCTGGATAATTACAACAGTTAACAACTGTTGTCCTGGCATAATTTTTAATAACTCTCGCTTTCAGTCTCAGAGGTGTCCTGATTTGGACGACAGCTTATGTGGTCATGCTAGCTATAAGGAAACAGCACTGAAGCACAAAAAATCAAAATGGGAAAATTTCCTCTTTTTCCCATTTCTCCTTCTCCAAAGTTTGAGCATTTGCTCAAACTGACATTTTGTATGATCTAAACTATACGTATAATGAGGCTTCCTCTCTCTTTTATTCATTCCAATCAGTGATTTGAAACCGTGGGTGCTCATTAGAATCACTGAGAAGCTTAAAAATGCCAATTCCTGAGAAACATCTTGAAACAATTAAATCAGTGTCTCTGGAGGTGGGGCCTAGTCATTGATACTGTTTAAAAGCTTCTCAGATAATTCTAATGTGCAGCCAGGGTTGAGAGCCATTGATTCTGAAAGTCATCTAATAATTATTTCTATTACAAGGCATTTGATATTGTGAGTGATGGCTGAAACATAAGATCTTCCTGGGGAAAAAGGATGTCCCTGCCCACCACCCTTGACCAAGGACCATGGCATACTCTCTTTGCTTCATCCTCTGGGTGGCCAAAAGTTCTGCTCATTCTACTTATCTTCTGATCACTCCAAGAGAATTTATTCTATTTTTCCTCTGAAATCTTCATTGCCTACAATGATAATATAACAAAGCTTGTACTACAATAGAACATATGAAGAGCTGCTTTGCCCTGGGATAAAAGCACTTGAAATTATAAGTGATAAAGGCATTTGAAGGGACCTTCAAGTTGTCCATTCATTATCTGATGGAAGCTCTGACATTCTTAAAGCTTAGGCAACTGAAGCTAGATGGCAGTCCTGCTTAGGCAATTAAGAGATACCATAAAGATAACAGTAAAGAAGATCCGCCCAGAAGAAAACCAAAAAGAACTTAACCACTGATTTAATATCAGCATGGGATCAACAGGGCAAAACTAACTTGCTAACATCATGCTGTTAAATGTATTCTTCCTTATCAAAGTTGGAATTTCCCTAAAATTATAGGTAACTCTTAAAATTTTTTAATGCTTCTAAATAAGCTCCATAACCTCTTTACATTCCAGTTTTCTGGAGGTCAACCGCGCCCCCCCAACCTCAGGTGAGTATCTACAAACACACTGGTTAGTCATTTATCTTCTATAAAATGAAAGAATATGAACAGGTTATGCAGAATATTGAGAAGCATATGAATGGTAACATATGGGATACCCAAAACCATGATAAAATGTGATTCTTTCAAAAAGACATTACGGATTTGTCTATAAATATATTTACCAAAATATTAATAGTGTTTACCTCTGGGTCAGGAAATTTGTGGATATTTTAATGTTCTTTTTTGCACTTTTCTGTCTTGTTTAACTTGTTTTAAGTAAGCATATGCCATTTTATTTTAAAATTTTACTGTTTTTATAAAAGTCATAAATGCCCCTCGACTCACTAATGTCTGTTAGTGATTAGATAACTAGGAGATCATGACTGTTTTCTGTCATGTCTGTTCTCAGCCCAAGGCCTGCTTTACTTTAATTGACGACTCCCTAATTAGAGTTGTTAATGGATGATGCCCGTGTGTGTTCATCCCAAACAATCGATAGACTGTGCTTGTACTCACTCTAATTTGAAAAGCTAACCAGGAGTTGAAGGCTTTTGTTTGTTTGCTGTTGTTTTGGGGAATACCCAAGATGAGGCTAGGGTGTATTGAGATGTGTAGATTTTATACATCCTGAAGTGTTTAAGAAACTATCCCTTATAATGCATGTAATTTTAGAAATTATGACATAAATTCTGTATTAGAACTAAGAGCTCAGAAAGATTTAGTGATTCATCTAAACACATATTCATTTAATTATTTGAATTCAGCACACTCCATTAAGAAGTAGATTTGGGAATACAGCCGACAGTAATAGTTGAGTATTACAATGGTTGGCTGAGCAAGCTTTCTCAAAAAGAATGCCTCTGTGTATAACCAGATGTTGAGTGGGATTTTTCTGTTTTTCTGAAACTGTAGTTAAGGTCTAAAACTGATGATAAAAGACTGATTAATACCCTAAAACTAAGTTCAGAAAGCTATCCAGAGTTGAAGCCAGCCACTCCTCTGCAAAGAGTATGAACTGAATATTAACATAAAAGAAAAAAGGAAAAACAGACCCTACCTTCATCCCTCTCCCAGTCAATACAATGGGAGAACTTGGGGAGAGCCCATGGCTCTTTACTATCTGTAAAGAGCTGTTTTGATCCTTCACCATTACTGTCACCCTTTCTCTGGATAGGGCGTAGAGGAGAGGTGGAATGCTTTTCTTTTTTCAAAGCCAAGATGGGGGCTTCAAGAGAATCACTGATAAAATTATGGATACCTTACTAGAAAAGGAGTCTGGAATTTCACTTCCTCATTGGGTGTCTCCTTAGCCAGACAACTTGCTGGATTGTCCCTGTATTATTGGAGGAGGGAAACAAAAATTGGGAGAAGATGGCAAGGTCTGGGACTACCAGGCAGAGAGAGTGCCAGAAACAAACCACACTTAAATTCATGTTTTCTGAGAGGGACATAAGGAATCCCACATGAACAGAGGGAAGGTGCAACTGGGAGCCCCAGTCTTGAAGCACTACTGTAGTGTAGTACGGAACCATCAGAGAGATGTGTTGTGGCACCACAAGCTGGGAGACCTAAAGAAACTGTCTAGAATATAGCCCAGAGAGAGGAGATAAAACCTATAAAAGAAATGTTAAAGGACATGGAGGAAAGCTACTCAACGAGATAATAGATGAGAATTTTCCAGAATTGTTGACAGACACTGAACTTTGTTATGAAATCCTAATGAATCCCAAGTAGGATAAATAAAAATAAATCCACACCTTCATATATCTTAGTAAAACTGCAGATTAATAAAGACAGAAAAGCTACCAAAAGGAGCCAGAGAGAAAACACTAATAGTCACTTCTAAAAGAATGGCTATTAAACCAAAAACTGCAATTGAAGCCAGAAGGCAGTGGGATAATATCTTTAACATTCTGAGATCAAATAACTGCCAACTCAGAATTTTGTACCCACGGAAACTATATTTCAAGAATAAAAATGAAATAAATCACTTTTTTTAGATAAACAAAACTTAAAAGATCTTTATCAGTGGATCCTCACTAAAGTAAATTCTAAAGAATTGTCATCCAAACAGGAGAAAATAATCTCAGTTGTAAGGTTTGAAATGCAAGAAGGAATGATAATAAATAAAGTCCAAATTGATTATACAAAACAGCAAAACAGGTGAATATATAGATAGCAATGTCTAATTGGTAAAGATAAAAATAAGATAGAACTAAAACACTGGACAACCATGTAAGTAAGGAGGGTAATCATCAGAGATAATGCTAGGGTCCTTGTGTTGTTCATGAGAAGGGTAAAGATGTTTTTATCTTCATATTTGATATCGTTAAGAAGATATATAAAATTTCTAAATTTGTATATGCCTAGTATAAGAATAAGAATACAAGAGGAAATGAACAAATTCACTATTCTGATGGGAAAAACTTAACAAATATCTCTCAGGAAGTGATAAATTAAGAAGAAAGTTCAGTAAAGGTATGGAAGATTTAAATAGGACAATCAACACACTTGGCCCAATGGACATACATGGAACACTGCATTCCCAGACTGAAGAAAACACGTTTTTTTCAAGCACATCAGGGAAACTTATGAAAATTAATTACATGGCAGACCACAAGGTAAGCGGGGAAGGAGGAGATACAACCCAATTCATTTGAAGAGGCAAGCACACCCTTGATTCCAAAACCAATCAAGGATAGTAGTAGTAGTAGAAGAAAGGAAAATTGTGGACTGTTCTCATTGATGAATATATATGTAGGAACCCCAAACACTTTATTAGTAACATTTTTAAAAGTATACTAGCAACATTTAAAAAGATGACCAGGACTAGCCAGTTAACTCAGAGTGTGGTGTTATAACACCAAGGTCGAGGGTTGGGATCTCCATACTGGCCAGCTGCCAAAAATAAATAAATAAATAAAAAGATGTCCATGTTTACTTCACTCTATGAATGCAAGATTGTTTTAATATTAGAAAATTGATCAATGTAATTCACTATATTGATAATTTAAAGTTGAAAAACCATAGTGATGCAGAAAATGAGTCTGATAACAAAGTCAATATCTACTTATGATCATGACACTCAGCAAACTGGAAACAAAAGGGAACTTCTCTAACCTGATAAATGACATCTATGTATATTGATAGAAATTATTGCACTTACTGGTGACAGTGAAAGGCTTATCTAGAAGATCAGAAAAAATGACAAGAATCCTCTTATCACCACTTCTGTTCAACACTGTACTGAACATTCTAGCCAGTGCAATAAAACAAGAAAAAAAATTTAATGTAAGAATTTAAAAGGAAGAGAAAGCTGCCGTCATGGCAGATGATGCAATTATCTGTGTAAAAAATCTGAAAGAATGAATAATTTATTTGAGTTAAGAAAAGAGTTAGGCAAGTTTCCTGAATTTATTTTTTTTAATTTTTTGTTTGTTTTTTATTTTTGTTTTTGGCAGCTGTCTGGTACAGGGATTGAACCCCAAACCTCGGTGTTTTGGATTGAATCTGTTTAGGGACCTTTGAACTTCCTGGATCTGAAGGCCTGCATCTCTCCCTACACCTGTGAACTTTTCTGTTATTATTACCTTGAATAGGTTTTCAATACCTTTTCCTTTCTCCTCCACTTCTGAAATACCCACAATTTGGATGTTAGAGCATTGAGGTTGTCTGCTATCTCTCTTAGATTTTCCTCATATTTTAAATTATTTTTTCCTTTTTTTTTTGTCTGCCTAGGTTATTTCAAAAAGACCATCTCTGAGATCTGAAATTCTTTCTTCTGCTTGCTCTACTCTGCTGCTCAAGCTCTCTGTTGTGTTTTTTACTTCATTTGGTGAATCTTTCATTTCTAGGAGTTCTGCTACACTCTTTGTAAATTTCCTCCTTCATATTCTGGATATTTTTTCTTGTTTCCTTGTGTTCTCTAATTGAGTCTTCTTTTATTTCTTTGAGCTTTCTCAAGATCATTGCTCAGAATACCTTTTCAGACATTTCAAGGATTCTCTGTTCTATGGGGTCTGGAATTTGAGCACTACTGTATTCCTTTGGTGGTGTCATATCTTCTTGTTTATTTGTAGTTCTAGTATTTTTTCGTTCATGTTTGGTCATCTAGTAGAGGACTTGCTTCTTCTGTTACTCTGGTGTTGGCTATGAGGATAAAGACTTCCTCCTCTATTTGCAGGCTCTACTGGTGACTCTTCTTAAATCAATGTAGTCAAGTGAGTGGCAGGTTGCCTATAGAGTGGCCCTGGCTGCTACTGTGGTGGTAAACTGTCCTTGTGGTGACAGAAGGTGTGGTGGTGTCTATATTGCACCACCTTGGCCCCTGTTCCAGCTTTCCATGGTTGTAGGCTGAGCCCCTGGTGCTGCGCAGGTCTTGGCTCACCTTGGCACCTGCTGAGCTGTGTGTGCTTCTCTTCCCCCTGAGAAGGAGACCCCACATGGGTCTCAGCTCACCTTGACTGCTGCTGGGCTATGGGCACTTCCCTCTAGGCAATAGATGGAGCCCTGGTGCCATGCGGGTCTTGGCTCACCTTGGCAGCTGCTGGGCTCTGTGTGCTTCCCTTCCCCCCAGGGCCTTACACTGGGCCCTGGTGCCACAAGGATCTCAGCTCACCTTGGCCCTGAACCTTGGTGTTATTAGTACCACACTCTAACCAATTGAGCTAACCTGTCAGCCCTCAAGTTTCCTGAATTTAATAAAAAACAAATATATAAAATCAATTGCATTTCTACAAATGAGCAACAATCTGTTAGAATATGTATCTCCTTTACCTCCTGAATTTTGTTAGTAATTTTATTGCCTCATTGCCGTATTTTACATTTGCAGCCTACCATCTTTCTTTAGTATTAGGCATATATTTAAGTGAAGTAAATGCCTATTGCTGGTTCATAGAGTGAATCAGAGAGTGGTGCCACAGAATCTCCACTCATCTTCTGTTTGAGAAAATTTCTTATTTTACTTTCATCAAAGAAAATTCAAAGAAACATATTTCCTTAATTCTTGCATATCTGAAAATATTTATCTGTCAGCTCTATATTTGGTTGTAACATTCTTAAGACTTTTTCCCATAGAAATTTATAGGCATTGCTGTGCTATCTTCTAGGGCTGAATATTACTGTGCAGAAGTCAGAAGTCAACCTACTTTTATTGTCTTTATAAGTGACTTTACGTTTATGTTTTAATGCCCACAGGACACCTTCTTTATTTCTGAAGTCTAGAAAATTTACTAGGATACATTTTGGTCTAGCTCATTCTATCAATCAGGGTCCAGTCATAAAAACAGACACCACACTAGATATTTCAACAGAGGGGGTTTAATATAGGCAACTATCTGCACAGGTGTGAGAGGGCTGAAAGAACAAAAGGGGAACACTGAGAGAACCCAGAGACAATACCTGCAGGAAACAGCTACCTCTTCTAAGACTGGGGAAACAAAGGATAGAGATTATCAGAACCTAGAAGCTTGGAGGCTGGAACTCCAACGTCTGAGGAAGGGGCATTGCCTGCCTGGAGGTAGCATTTCAGGAGCTTGAAGAGGCTCTGCAGAACTGAACCTCAGCCCCTGAAGAATGTCTCCTGGCTGCTGCTGTTTCTCCAAACGGGCAAGATAAATCAGTTGTGGGAATGCCAAAAGAAACCAACAAAGAGATAGAAACCAACAAAATGCCTTTGCTGGGGCAATGCTGATAGGAGCATCATACAAACAAAAAGAAGGATGGACCCTCCTAGTATCTTTCGATATCCCTCTAGTGCCCCCCTATTGGCAGATCCTAACAAGGAGTCAGCTGGCTGATGAAAAACATAGTTTGCAGAGTCTCAGACCCAGCACCACCAAGTGGAACATCGAAGGGTGGGTTTGGAGCTGAGAGATTAATAACTGACATGCTCATTCAGTATATTTTTCCTGGGTATGCCATTCCAATCTGTATATTCAAGGCTCCTTTTATTTCAGCAATATTTTCTTGATCTGTATCTGTGAAATTTTTTGTTTTGTTGTTTGTTCCTTAGTTTTGTTTTTTTTTTCATGTAAACTATGGATTGGTGAAAATAAACCATCTTGTGTACATACCATATGGCTAAATTAATTCCACAATTTTGTTTAAAATGACATATATAAACCTAGAAGAAGGAAGGTGGCTGCACAGTGTAGCATGCTACTGCACAGCTTTCAGAGATCTCTACCATCACCACTAAAACATTGCCACTTTCTTCACAAGGTGGTGTCTTGCTGGATCTAAGAAGCTTAATTTCGTGTTTGTAATCCAGGGTGATACTCTGGGAAAATACTAATAACTTCACAAAGATAGCTTTACTTTCCTCATTTCCAGTATTACTTTAGAATACCATATCACTTCTCCTGGTGTCTGAGAAAAGAAATCCAAACAACAACACTGAACATGAAAATGATACAGTGACTAGTTTTGAGATTCTTTCATTTCTGGTTCTATTTAGAGTCTTTGACTCAAACTTTTCCTCAAATCTTTACCTTTGTAGGTATCAAGAGTGACTGGGCACATGAAGTTCAATTGAAGGTTATTTTATCTGTGTGCTGATGTAATCTTTAATTTACAGAGAAACTAAAAATTATGTCTGTATGTTGCATTTTGTTTTAGAGTGATTGCTCCCTCTCCATACTGATGAGTGTTGTTGGTGGATTTGTCAGCTCTCGTTGCTAGTCAGGCATCCACTATTTCTCATCCTGATATAGTCATCTTTTGCGTATTACTTTCTCAAGTGGCAAGCTTCATCGGAAATTAGGTACTTTACTAGAGACACTATTTGAGTCACAATTTGACAATTTCTAAGATTAAAGGGAATGGGGGGGCTGATAATAACAGCAATTACAGGAAGCTGTCGTGAATGGGTTTACTTACTTAACTGGAGCCTAAAAGGACAGGAAGAATACAGCTATTCTGTTGACCTCAGTCTCTCCTGGTGATACTTTACATCCAGCTCTGCCAATTTATTGTTTCAATTATTCCTGTTTTACTGGTCCTTCTCCTTGCTTGCATTTTCAGGTCTATCCTGTATTAGAAACAATTATTATCCTGCCTCCCACAAGCTGCCAAACTCACTGCACTCAAACTTCTTGAAGGAAATTCTCATAACTTTTTCACCTCTTATCCTCTTGAAACGTGGATTCCATTTCTGCCACCCTACTGAAACTGCTCACGAACATCACAGATGAGCTGCTAACTGTCAATCCCATTTCTGTCTCCTTATTCCTATTCTTCTCCATTTTTATCCGTCTTTTGATGTTTTCCTTGAGCATCTCTTCTGACTTTTATGACACCGAAGCCTCTTTGTTTTCCTAATTCTGGATATTTCTTCTTTGTCTCCTGCACTGATTTTTTTCCTCCTCTTGCTGCTTAACTTGCTTTCTAAGACTCTGTCTTTGGACCTTTTTTTCTTTCTTGAACCTTGATGAGTTCATCAATGTCCATGGTTTCATCTGTCAAATCTATATTATTTAATTCTGTTATTTTCTCAAGTTCTACTCTTATGCTCACAATTTCCTGATGGACATCACTCCCTGGATAATCCAACAGCATCTCAAACTCAACAGATCCAAAGATAAATTCATTATGTTCTCCCATAAATTATCTCCTTTCCCAAAGGCTTGAAGCCCATTCTTTGCTCTTCCCCATATCTAATCAACTGCCAAATTTGTAAGCTTTCTGCCTTTGCAACATCTGCATCTGCCCTGTATTCCATTCTCACTGCCACTGCCCTACTCCCAAACCTCACACCATTCATATTGTCTTTTATAGTAAACTTCTAATTTCACTTCCCCTATCATTCCTTTCTTACCCCAACCCATCCTATCCAACAAAGTAAAATTAATTTCCTAAAGTAGAGCAATGATCACTCACCTGCTCAAAAACCTTTAATAGCTCCCCAGTTCCTTTTTAGTTAAGTGAAAACTTAGCATCTCTACAGTCACAATTCTTTGCAATCTATCCCCAATCAATTTATGCTTGGCCTTTCTCCCTCCACTTCTACCATACTCTACAAGAAAGCTGAATTACTTCTTCTTCCCTAAGGGGGAATCTGTCCCCAAGATTCCCTACTTCCACGTCTTTGTTCATGCCACTTTCCTCATCTCTGCTTGTTAAAATCCTGACCAAAGTTCAATATCGTTTTTATTGTCTTCTCTTCTGTCTTCTCTTGTAACAATGTTGTTGAAACCTCTACCAAAATCCCATCTGAAACTTCAGTTACAGCAATTATTACATTGTGCTTTTGATTATGGTTTTCTGTGAACTAGTTTTACACTCCTACTCAGACTGGAACCTCATTTTTTAAAAATTGGGTAATATATTGGCCAATGCCAGTGCTCCACTCAGATTCCTCCTGATCCCTTTTTGCCATTTTACTATAATGTGCCTTCCCTTCACCAACTTCAGTGTTCTTTGAATTGCCAGGCCAGCACCTTCAGCTGGCTTTTCCACAGAGCTGCCCTTAGGCTATTGGAGCTGCTTTGCAGAGGATTAGTGCTGAGAGTTTCCATCCCCACACTCTACATGGGGGTAGCTGTTAACCAATGGCCATAGAGAGTATGAAAGCATAGCTGCCTGACCTCAAGATAATACAACTTCGAGGCCTAACACACTGCAGAGTTTCCCTGCAGGATCAGGCTGAAATTACCCCTGGCAGGATTTCTGCCACGATTCCACCTTTGCTTGCTGTCTCCTTCCTTGCTCTCTAACTTATCTGCCTGTCTCTCAGGGTCTGCTGCTGGGGAACCGTGGCTAGCACAAGTCACATTTTCGAGTAGTTGCCATGTGCTGGGCACAATGCTAAATATGCACATAAATAATTTTATCTAATTTAACCCTCACAACCACCCTGAGAACTAAGTACTATTATTATTCTGACTTAACAGAAAAGGAAACTGGAGTTTACAGAGGTTAAGTAAGATTTTCAAGATTATATAGCTAGTAAATGGCAATGCCAAGCAAGGCTTTCAAACAAGGCTTCCAAACCAGGCTTCAGAGGCAGCTCAGTCAACCACTTTGCTATATTCCTTCTGAAACTGCTGTGTGGAAGGCAGACTTCTAATATGGCCCTTATCGATCCTTGCCTCCTGGTATTCACATCCATGTGCAATCCCTTCTTGAGTGTGAGCTAGGCCTAGCAATTTGCTTCTAATAAACAGAATATGGCAAAAGTGATATCACTACTATGACTAGTTATACAAGACTGTGACTTCTAACTTGCTAGAAGACTGTCTTGCTGGCTTTGATGAAGCAAGTTGCCATGTTTGAGAGGCCCATGTGACAGGGAACTGAGAGCAGCCTCCAGTGAAGAGCCAGTGAGGAACAAAGGCCCTGAATCCTGCCAACATCCTCAGAGTGAGGTTGGAAGTGAATCGTTCCCTGGTGGAGCCTTGAAATGAGACTGTAGTCATAGATCACATCTTGATTTCAGCTTATGAGAGACCCTGAGCCAGAAGGCTCAGATAAGCTGTGCCTGGATTCCTGACCCACAGAAACTGGGAGATAACAAATGTGTGGTATTAAACAAAAATCTGATGTCTGGAAAACAGAGGAGTCAATTTTGTTATTCTGTGTAACACTTGCAACCTCCAGCTCAGTGACTTACAAATAGAAATGCTAACTAATAATCTATCATTTCTGCTGATTTTACAGTCTAAGAAACTTAGATAGGATAGTGGCAATAAACTATCCAAAAAGCATTAATTTTCCACTGCAATTGGTACTCGATGTCCTTAAAACCAAGTAAACAACAAATAAAT
The DNA here is from genome assembly GCF_027409185.1 of Cynocephalus volans. NCBI lineage: Eukaryota > Metazoa > Chordata > Mammalia > Dermoptera > Cynocephalidae > Cynocephalus > Cynocephalus volans. The sequence goes on from NC_084478.1 coordinate 54,238,159, forward strand.
TGTGAGTGAGGATAACGGAAAGAAATTATTTTAATACATCTAAAACAAACCTTTGGTTTTGTGCATGTTTCAATCAATTGACCAATCAATAGGGGACAGTGAAAATTGGACACCAGCTGGCTTATTGCTCAACCATAAGCAAAGCTATGTTCAGTGCCTCCAAATCAGCTGCATGTTTTCCAAATGTGCCTCTTTCTGCCTCTGCATACTCACCCACGTACAACACAGTTGCCATGTAAATGGAAATCAACCAAGGATGCTTTCTCCAGCTCTTTATTCCTCTTGTTGCCATGGGATGACAGATGAAAAGTCAGAGAAGATGGAAGTAAAATTGAAAAAGATGTAGCCCTCCAATTACCCCAGCAGCCTGAAACCATCCTTTGAATAGGTAAGAAAAGGTAATAATGGGGTGGATTATTTTGAGCACCAGTCACTATGATGATAGGAGTAGAAAAAAGCCAGAAGAAATAGGTAAATGCATAATGTCCTTTGACCCACAGGGAAAGATGTGCACTTTCCCCATCCCTTTCAAACAGTGGTTGGCAACAACTGGGGCAACAGACTGTCCTGGTTTGTCTAAAACTGTCCTCATTTTAGTACTGAAAGTCCTATGTCCCTAGAAATGGCTCAGTCTCAGGTAAACCAGAATGGCTGGTCACCCTAGCAACAAACGTTAACTCCCAAAGGGTTCAGCTCCTGTTGATGTTTGCTTTTTAATTGGAGAGGTCAATAAAAAGCATTTTCTTAAACTTTTCTCTTTTCTCTTTGAAACCTATAAATATCCTATTGGCAGAGCTTATTTTTATAAGTATTGCCATAAGTTCTATTTCTTTCACTGAAAGGTGAAAAGGCATTGAAAAGATTTTACTAATTTTACTCAGATGATATAGTTGAGCTAAAAGTTGGGGGAAGGAGATAGGGAAATGAGTTTGGAAGACAGGAAGCTGTCAAAAATACGGACTAAGAATGCATTTAAATTTGCTGATACACAATTAATTGATGAAATCATTTGGCTAAATACAAAGGCACAAGTTAATTATGTCAATAGTAACACTTTCAACTCTAGAAATCTGAGTCTTACAATTTATAAATTTGACAACTATAAGATGCCTCCTACATTTTAGATAGCATTCAAGGAAGCTCATGCTTGCATTTTGCTACCTGTTACAGAGCACTGTTTTGGGGAGATCTTAATAGGTGCCGTATGATAAAAGTGTTCCTTGGTCACACAAGTTTAGGAAATATCAGGTAACCAATAACAAACAAATTTCTTGACTGCAGGAATTTTCTTGGCATTTTATATGCTCACAATCAGTGACTTCCATTAAAGGATATACATTAGAATCACCTGGGAACTTTCAAAAACTACAGATGACTGGGCCTCACCCAGATCTAGGGATTAATAGAAAAAAATCACTCTCTGGATGATTCTTATGTCCATCCTGGTTAAAAATCACTGGCTGTATTTCTGGGCTCTCTATCTGTTCCATTTGTCTATGTGCCTGTTTTTATGCCAATACCATCCTGTTTTGATTATCATATCTTTGTAGTATATTTTGAAGTCAGATAGTGTAATGCCTTCAGCTTAGTTCTTTTTGCTCAAAATTGCTTTGGCTATTTGAGGCCTTTTGCAGTTCCATACAAATTTTAGAATTGCTTTTTCAATTTCTGTGAAAAATATCACTGGAAATTTGATAGGGTTTGCATTATAGATTGCTTTGAATATTATGAACATTTTCACAATATTAATTCTTGCAATACATGAACACAGAATAGCTTTCCATTTGTGTCTTCAGTTTCTTTGATCACTGTTTTATAGTTTTCAGTGAACAAGTCTTTGATCTCCTTGGTTAAATTGATTTTCAACAAAGGTGCCAAGAACACACAATGCAGAAAGAACAGTCTCTTCAATAATCCCTTGAGCAGGAGTAGATATACTTATATCAGATAAAATACACTTCAACTCAAGGAAAGTAAAAAAACATAAGAAAGGTTATTATAAAGTGATAAAGGGATCAATTCAACAAGAGGATATTACAATTCTAAATATATATGCACCCAAGTCTGGAGCACCCTAATATATAAAGCACACACTATTAGACCTAAAAGTAAATATGGACTACAAAACAGAAGTAGTTGGGGACCACATTTTCAGCAAAGGACAGATCATCCAGACAGAAAATTAACCAAGAAATCAGAGTTAATCTCCACTCTAGACCAATTAGACCTAGCACACAATTATAAAACATTTTATCCAACAGCTGCAGGATACACATTCTTCTCAGCAGCACACAGAACATTCTCTGAAATAGATCATATGTTAGTTCACAAAACAAGTCTCAACAATTTTTTTAAAAAAATTGAAATCATATCAACTATCTTGTCCAACCACTGTAGATTAAACCCAGAAATCAATAAAAGAAGGGACATTGGAAAGTGTATAAATACACAGAAATTAAACAACATGCTTCTCCAGCCCCGGGCAGGTGCGGTGCCAGCGGGGGCCGTGGCCAGGTGTTGAAATCAGAAAGATTTCCAGCCTTCTCTTTCAAAATTGTGTTTTTAAGATGGCAGAAGAGGAGACCTGCCTGCCGCTTTTCCGCCACGAGTAGAAGCAGCCTGAGGCCCGTGCCAGATGCAGCTGTAGCAGAATCGGTGCAAAGGAACGGCTTTGAAAGGGTGTCTTTACCCTGCAGAGAACCGGGAATCTTCACCCAACCCGCGCGCGTGACCCGCGTGACCCGCCGGTGCGCCACAGCCCGCATCCCAGCCACAGCTGCAGACGTGGAAACATGGAGGCCTGAGCCGCGTGTGTCACTCCAGGCTGCAACGGTGACCGGTGACCATGGCTTCTGACCCCCCGCCCCCACCCGCCATCCCTGGAGCTGGAAGCGAATCAACTGGCAGCCGAGACAGGGAGATGTCCAGCGGGAGAGGCAGAAGCACCGCAAAGACCACACGCCCTGCGGGCGCCACTGCCTGATCCAACAGGTAGGCTTCACCACCGCCACCCGGCTTCATTCCCAGCCCAGCCCAGTGCACACAGAGCAGGGAGTCATCCGGCAGGGGAGGCGGGAACTCCACAGGGTCCACGCTGCTGCCGTGCAATCCAGCAGAAGGTAGGCTTCACCGCTGACACCCAGCTCCATCCCAAGCCCGGCCTACTGCGCACAGAGCAGGGAGACATCCTGCAGGGGAAGGGGAAGCTCTGCAGAGACCACACGCTCTGTGCTGCCTCGGCACATCCCAGCAGCCCGGGCCAGAGCGCAGGGAACAGGGAGTCACTGAGGTAGAAATACCAAATTGGCAACCACAGTAACATCTTAGTCAATAGTGTCAAACCTGTGGACTGTGAAATCCCCTGCCACAATGAATAAACATCAAAGAAAAGATAACAGAAAAACGAAAAATCAAGAAAGTACACCACCAAATGATAATAAATCTAAAGCTCTAGATCCTATAGAACAAGAAGCCCTTCAAATGACTGAGAAGGAATTTCGAGTGATAATTCTAAGGAAACTGAATGAGATACAAGAAAACTCAGCTAGACATCATGATGAAATGAGGACCTGAAAGAGGAAATGTACAAGGAAATCAATGCCCTGCAAAAAAATGTAGCAGAACTTGCCGAACTGAAGAAGTTATTCAGTGAAATAAAAAACACAATGGAGAGTTTAACCAACAGGCTTGTGGAGTTAAAGAGAGAACCTCTGAACTTGACGATGGGCTGTTTGAAATAACACAAGCAGACCAAAAAAAAAGAAAAAAGAATCAAAGGCATTGAAGAAAATCTGAGAGAGATATCAGACAACCTTAAGCGCTCAAATATCCAAGTCATGGGTATTCCAGAAGGGGAGGAAAACGGAGATTGCATTGAAAACATATTCAACAAAATAGTGGCAGAAAACTTCCAGGTATAGGAAAAATCACAGATCTTCAGATCCAGGAAGCTCAACGATCAAACGTATTCAACCCAAAAAGGTCTTCTCCAAGACATGTCATAGTCAAATTGGCAAAACTCAAAGACAAAGAGAGAATCTTAAAAGCTGCAAGAGAGAAGCATCAAATCACCTGTAAGGGAGCCTCAATCAGGCTAACATCAGACTTTTCATCACAAACCCTAAAAGCCAGAAAGTAATGGGATGATATATTCAAAATACAAAAAGACAAAGATTGCCAGCCAAGAATACTCTACCCTGCAAGGCTATCCTTCCAAAATGAAGGGCAAATAGTATATTTCTCAGACAAAAAAAAACTGCGGGAGTTCACCACCACACGACCACCCTTACAAGAAATTCTCAAGGGAGTCCTGGGTTTGGTTCCTGAAAAATAAACACCACTGCAATAAAAACACCCCAAAAATCTAAAACCACTAGTATAATGAAAATGGCATTCATGAAGAGAAAACAAACAAACAAAAAGGCTATCTACAACCCTAGGAACCAACAAACACAGAAACCAAACAGTAAATCAGAAAGCAAGGAACAAAAGACACCTAAGACAAACAAACAAACAATAAAATGCTAGGAATAAATCAACACCTTTCAATAACAACCCTTAATGTAAAAGGCTTAAATTCCCCAATCAAAAGACACAGACTGGCTGACTGGATTAAAAAGGAGGACCCAACTCTATGCTGCCTTCAAGAGACCCACCTCACCGATAAAGACTCACATAGACTAAGAGTGAAAGGATGGAAAAAGATTTACCATGCAAACAGAAAAGAAAAAAGAGCTGGAGTAGCTATTCTTATATCTGACAAAGTAGACATTAAACTAAAAACCATAAAAAGAGACAATGAGGGACACTACGTAATGATAAAAGGACTGATCCATCAAGAAGACATAACAATCATAAATATGTACGCACCCAATGTTGGAGCAGCCAGATTTATAAAACAAACTCTATTAGACCTAAAGAAGGAAATAGACACTAATACCATAATAGCAGGGGACCTGAACACCCCACTGTCAATATTGGACAGATCATCTAGGCAAAGAATCAGCAGAGAAACACAAGATCTAAACAATACTCTAGACCAATGGGACTCGGCAGATATCTACAGAACATTCCACCCAACAACCTCAGAATATTCATTCTTCTCATCAGCACATGGATCATTCTCCAGGATAGATCACATATTAGGTCACAAATCAAGTCTCAACAAATTGAAAAAAATTGGAATTATCCCATGTATTTTCTCAGACCACAATAGATTAAAACTAGAAATCAATAACAAACGAAATTCTGGAAACCATACAAACACACGGAAATTAAACAGCATTCTACTTAATGACATATGGGTCCAAGAAGAAATCAAGCAGGAAATCAAAAAATTTATTGAAACTAATGAAAATAATGATACATCATACCAAAACCTGTGGGATACTGCAAAAGCAGTATTAAGGGGGAAATTTATTGCATTAAATGCTCACCTCAGAAGAATGGAAAGATGGCAAGTGAACAACCTAACACTTCACCTTAAAGAACTAGAAAAACAAGAACAATCCAAACCTAAAGTTAGCAGACAGAAAGAAATCATTAAGATCAGAGCAGAACTTAACGAAATTGAAACCCAAAAAACAATACAAAAGATCAATGAATGAAAAAGTTGGTTTTTTGAAAAGATAAATAAAATTGACAAACCATTAGCATGGCTAACAAAAAAAGAAGAGAGAAGATTCAAATAACAAAAATTAGAAATGAAAAAGGTGATATTACAACTGATTCATCTGAAATACAAGGAATCATTCGAGACTACTATAAACAACTATACGCCAACAAGTTTGAAAATCTGGAGGAAATGGATAAATTTCTGGACACACACAAGCTCCCAAAACTGAGCCATGAAGACGTAGAAAATCTGAACAGACCAATAACAATAAAGGAGATTGAAGCTGTTATCAGAAAGCTCCCAACAAAGAAAAGCCCAGGACCAGATGGATTTATAGCAGAATTTTACCAAACATTCAAAGAGGAATTGACACCGATTCTTTACAAACTATTCCAAAAGATTGAAAAAGACGCAAATCTCCCGAACTCATTCTATGAAGCAAACATCATCCTGAGACCAAAACCAGGTAAAGATAGAACCAAAAAAGAAAACTACAGGCCGATATCCTTGATGAATATAGATGCAAAAATCCACACTAAAATACTAGCAAACAGAAGACAGCAACACATACATAAAATTATTCACCACGATCAAGTGGGATTCATCCCAGGCATGCAAGGTTGGTTCAACATACGCAAATCAATAAATATGATACACCATATTAATGAAGTCAAACACAAGGACAATATGATCATCTCTATAGATGCTGAAAAAGCATTTGATAAAATTCAACACTCATTCATGACAAAGACCCTCTGTAAGTTAGGTATAGGCGGAAAATATCTCAACATGATTAAAGCCATATATGACAAACCCACTACCAATATCATCCTGAATGGGGAAAAGCTGAAAGCTTTTCCTTTAAGAACAGGAACTAGACAAGGACGCCCACTCTCACCACTCCTATTCAACATAGTGTTGGAAGTACTAGCCAGAGCAATCAGAGAAGAGAAGGAAATAAAGGGCATCCAGATTGGAAAAGATGAAGTCAAACTGTCCCTGTTTGCAGATGACATGATCCTATATATCGAACAGCCTAAAGCCTCTACAAAAAAACTCTTGGAGGTTATAAATGATTTCAGCACAGTAACAGGATACAAAATCAACACACAAAAATCAGTAGCATTTCTATTCTCCAATAGTGAACATGCAGAACGAGAAAACAAGAAAGCCTGCCCATTTACAATAGCCACCAAAAAAATAAAATACTTAGGAATTGAGTTAACCAAGGATGTGAAAAATCTCTGTAATGAGAACTACAAACCACTGCTGAGAGAAATCAGAGAGGATACAAGAAGATGGAAAGATATCCCATGCTCTTGGATTGGAAGAATCAACATAGTGAAAATGTCCATACTACCCAAAGTGATATACAAATTCAATGCAATCCCCATCAAAATTCCAATGTCATTTTTCTCAGAAATGGAAAGAACTATCCAGACATTCATATGGAATAACAAAAGACCACACATAGCCAAAGCAACACTGAGCAAAAAAATAAAGCTGGAGGCATAACACTACCTGACTTTAAGCTATACTACAAAGCTATAATAACCAAAACAGTATGGTACTGGCATAAAAACAGACACACTGATCAATGGAATAGAATAGAGAATCCAGAAATCAACCCACACGCCTACAGCCATCTGATCTTTGACAAAGGCACCAAGCCTTTACACTGGGGAAGAGACTGCCTCTTTAGCAAATGGTGCTGGGATAACTGGATATCCATATGCAGGAGAGTGAAACTAGACCCATACCTCTCACCATATACTAAAATCGACTCAAAATGGGTTAAGGAATTAAATATACACCCTGAAACAATAAAACTTCTTAAATAAAACATAAACACTTCAGGAAAGAGGACTGGGCACAGACTTCATGAATATGACTCCAAAAGCATATGACTTCCATGGGCAACCAAAGGAAAAATTAATAAATGGGATTATATCAAACTAAAGAGCTTCTGCACAGCAAAAGAAACAATTAACAGAGTTAAAAGACAACCAACAAAGTTAGAGAAAATATTTGCAAAATATACATCTGACATAGGATTAATATTCAGAATATACAAGGAACTCAAACAACTTTACAACAAGAAAACAAGTAACCCAATTAAAAAATGGCCAAAAGAGCTAAATAGGCATTTCTCAAAGGAAGATATTCAAATGGCCAACAGACACATGAAAAAATGCTCAACATCACTCAGCATTCGGGAAATGCAAATCAAAACCACACTGAGATATCATCTCACCCCAGTTAGGATGGCTAATATCCAAAAGACGGTGAATGATAAGTGCTGGCGAGGTTGTGGAGAAAAAGGAACTCTCATACATTGCTGGTGGGACTGCAAAATGGTGCAGCCTCTATGGAAAATGGTATGGAGTTTCCTCAAACAATTGCAGATAGATCTACCATATGACCCAACTATCCCACTGCTGGGAATATACCCAGACGAATGGAAATCATGAAGTTGAAGGTATACCTGTTCCCCAATGTTCATTGCAGCACTCTTTCCAATAGCCAAGAGTTGGAACCAGCCCAAATGTCCATCATCAGATGAGTGGATACGGAAAATGTGGTATCTCTACAGAATGGAATACCACTCTGCTATAAAAAAGAATGAAATACTGCCATTTGAAACAACATGGATGGACCTAGAGAGAATTATATTAAGTGAAACAAGTCAGGCACAGAAAGAGAAATATCACATGTTCTCACTTATTTGTGGGATCTCAAAATAATAAATAAATACACAAATAAACTGGGCGGGGGGGAAGAAGACACAACAATTACAATTCCTTTAAGTTGATCCAACAAGCAAAGAGATATGTGTTTATTGGGAGGGGGGAGAGGGAGGAGGGAGGGGGGTTTTGGTAATGGGCCACAATAATCAACCACATTGTATATTGACAAAATGAAATAAAATTAAAAATAAAATAAAGTAAAATAAGTATGATACATCCCATGAGTAGAATGAAGGAAAAAACAATGTGATCATTTCAATAGACACAGAAAAAGCATTTGACAAAATCCAACACTCTTTCCTGATAAAAAATTCTCAACAAATTAGGTATAGAAGGAATGTATCTCAACACAATAAAGACCATATACTACAAACCCACAGCTAATATAATGCTAAACAGACAAAAATTGAAGTCTTTTCCTGTAAGATCTGGAACAAGACAAAGATACTCACTTTCCTCGCTCTTATTCAACATAGTACTGGAATTTCTAGGCAGTGCTATTGCAAGAGAAAAACAATAAAGGACATTGAAATTGGAAAGGAGGAAGTCAAACTATCCTTATTTGCAGATAACATGGTCATATACATAGGAAACCTTAAAGACTCCATGCAAAAGTTACTAGAACTAATAAATGAATTGAGGAAAGTGGCAGGATACAAAATCTACACACAAAAATCAGTAGCTTTCTACACACCAATAACAAAATATCTGAAGAAGAAATCAAGAAAGTAATCTCATTCTCAGTAGCAACCAAAAAAAATGAAATGCCTAGGAGGATATTTAACCAATGAGGTTAAAGCCCTCTACAATAAAAACTATAAAACATTAGTTAAAGAAACTGAAGAAGACAGAAATAAAAATGATATCCCATGTTCATGGGTTGAAAGAATTAATATAGTCAAAATGTTCATCTTCCCAAAGCAGTCTATGGATTCAACACAATCCCTATCAAAATACTAAAGACATTCTTCACAGAAATAGAAAAAAATCAGTCTTAAAATTTGTATGGAACTACAACAGACCCTGTATAGTCAAAGCAATCTTAAATAAAAAGAATGAAGTTCGAAGCATCACACTACAGGACTTCAAAATATACTATAAAGCTATAGTAACCAAAACATGGTACTGGCATAAAAACAGACAACTAAATCAATGGAATAGGATAGAGAGCCTAGCCACAAAACCCATACATTTACAGCCAACTGACTTTTGACAAAGGTGCCAAGAATACATAGTGAGGAAAGGATGGCCTCTTCAATAAATAGTGCTAGAGAAACTGGATATCCAGATGCAGAAGACTGAAACTAGACCCCTATTGTTCACCATACACAAAAATCAACTGAAAATGGATTAAAGACCTACATTTAGGAACCCAAACTATGAAACTACCAGAAGAAAATATATGAGAAATTCTACACAAAATGGGAGTGGATAGCACTTTTTTGAAGTAGGCTACAAAAGCACAGGCCACTAAAGGAAACATAAGCAAATGGGACTACTTCACACTAAAAAGCTTCTGCACAACAGAGGACACAATCAACATAGTGAAGAGATAACCTACAGAATATGAGAAAGTGCTTGCAAACTACACATCAGACAAGGTGCTAATATCCAGAATACATAAGGAACTCTAACAACTCATGAACAAAAAACCAAATAACCCAATTAAAAAATGGGCCAAGGTCCTGAACAGACATTCTCCAAAGAAGACACACAAATGGCTGACAGGTATGTGAAAAAAAAATGCTCAACATCATTAATCGTCAGGGAAATGCAAATTAAAATCACAATGAGATATCATCTCACTCCAGTTAGAATGGCTATTATCAAAAAGACAGAAAATAACAAATGCTGGTGAGGATGTGGAGAAAAGGGAACCCTCTTGCATTTGTTGGTGGGAATGGAAATTAATACAATCTTATGGAAAACAGTATGGAGGTTCTCAAAAAACTAAAAATGGAACTAGCTTATGACCCAGCTATCACACTGCTAGGTAAATTCCCAATGGAAATTAAATCAATATATTAATAAATGTGATACATCACATCAACAGAATGAAGATGAAAAACATATGATCATTTCAAAAGACACAGAAAAAGCATTTGACAAAATCCTCCAGTCCTTCATAAGACTCAAAATGGATTAAAGACCTAAATTGAAGAACCAAAACTATGAAATTACCAGAAGAAAATATAGGAGAAATTCTACACAAAATGGGAGTGGACAGCACTTTTTAGAACGAGGCTACAAAGGCACAGGCTACGAAAGCAAAAATAAATGCTATTCACAATAGCCAAAACATAGAATTAACCTAAATGCCCATCAATGAATGAATGGATTTTAAAAAGTACAAACTGTGGTATATATACACAATTGAATACTATTCAGCTGTAAAAAAATAAAATAAAATCCTGATGTTTGCAGCAACATGAATGGAACTGGAGACCGTCATGCTAAGTGAAGTAAGCCAGGCACAGAAAATACCACATGATCTCATATGCGGAATCTAAAAAAAAATTTTTTAAAAGTGGTTCTCATAGAAGAAGGGAGTAGAATAATCGTTACCAGAGGCAGGAAGGGAAAGGGTGGGGGGCAGGGGAAGTGGTGGATTAATGGGTACCGAGCCACAGGTAGATAGGAAGAATAAGTTCTTGTGTTCTAGACTTATTAGAGCTAATATCATTATGTTTTATATTTTGAAATAGCTAGAAAAGAGACTAGACTGTAATCACCACAAAGAAAAGATAAATGTTGAGGGGATGGATATGCTATCTACCCTAAGTGAGTCATTGTACAGTATATGCATGTATTGAAACACACTGTACCCCACAAATATATACAATTACATTTTAAAATAAAAAATAAAAGCAGATTATTTTACACTTTTTAATTTAACTCTTTAAAAATTTAGAACATATAGAAAACTAAGGAGAGTAGTATAATGAACCCCCTTGTACCATCACACAATTTCAACAGTTACAAACACATCCCTTCTTGATTCATCTATACGCTCACCTACTCCCCCCACCACCAGTGGATTTTTTTGAAGCAAGTTCCAGGTAATCATATTGTATTCATAAAAACTTCAAAATGTTTTTCTAAAAGATAACAATTCTTTTCAATATATAATTGCAATACCTTTATCACATAAAAAATTAATAATTCTTTAATAGTATTAAGTATTCATTCAGTATGCAAACTTATAAATTCACTGAAGAAAAATTGGCACCTTAGTAATATGACTCTTCTTAACCCAGAACGTGCTATTCCTTTTTATTTGTTCATGTGTACTTTTGTATATTTCAAAAGTGTGTTTTAGTTTTTCCTCATATGAGTTCTGGGCCTTTTTCAGATAAGTTTTCACCTAGGTATTATACTGTATTTATTCTTTGCTGGCTCTTTTTGTAGTTATTTTTTTAAAAGGGGCAGCTTGCCGATATGGGGACCTGAACCCATGACCTTGGTGTTACAAGGCTATGCTCTAACCGCTGAACTAACCAGCCAAGCCCCTATTAGTTGCTGTTTTAAATGGGCTCTTCTCATCCATTATATTTTCTAATTTGTTCTTGCTTGCATACATGAAGTTTATTAATTTTTGTCAGCTTTATTAAGGTATAATTTACATGGAACAACATGTGCAGATTTTAAGTGTACAATTCAATGAGTTTTGATAAAAGTATACATCTGTTTAACTATCACCCCTATTATTGTTTTTTACGTCGATTTTGTAACCTGCTAATTTACTAAATTCTATTTCTTAATACATACTCTCAAAGTTCTTACTAGCTTTGGCCAGTCACTAAAAAATTACCACATTTCAATTTCTTTTTTTGGTTTTACTTCTCCCTCTATCTCACCATGCCAAACAGATTTTTCCAGTCACTACTGTAATAGGAATAGATTCAACGTCAAATTCTGACTGCTCCCAGAGATTTAAACTGTTATTACAGGCATAAGGAAACATGATCCTCTTTGCAACAGGTGTCGTACAAGTTTACTGATGTAAGCAGCTAATAATAATTGGAATGTGAGCCGACTCAAGAATAGATATCCGGCTTGTTAATATTTGCTTCAGAGAAATAAGCTCAAATGTTCTTCTCTAGTCTCAGTGGGTCCATGACCTGAATGTTTAGATGAATAAATTCATAGCCAAGCCCTGGAGTAAGGTTATCATTGCTCAGAGAACTCCAAGTGTCCACTGGCTGGAAAATGTGTTTACCAAGCCACAGCTGTTATATTCATGGATGTTTAGGAAGCTACAGTGACTGGCATTGGTCTCAGTGCCCCCAAAATGTGATAATTTCATTTGAAAATTGAAAGGCAGCCATCTCACTCACTTAGCTGAGACTAGAATAAGAGCAGCAGCTCTGCATGGGAGTAGGGGCTTTCCAAGCTGAGACTCCCCTCAGGCTACCAACACCATGAGGATAGACTGTTACCTACCTAGGGGCAAGGTAATGAGCAACATACAAGGCAAAGATGGTGGAGGCAGAAGGGCATGCTAATAGGAGAATTAAAGGAGAAAAGAATGGGTTCTTCCAGAAGTTTCTAAAGCTGATAGAGACTGTATGATATAATATATTATTTGATCCTTGTCTTAGTTTGGGGTTCTGAAAAAGCAGACCTTGAGCAAGGATTTGAGTACAAGTAGTTTATTGAAGGAGAAGGTATGATCTCAGCAAGCATGGCAAAGGAAAAGAGAAAAAATAATAAACTGTATAAATGAAAGGGTTACCACTGTGGGCAACTGGGGCTCAATCTCACTGGGCACCTTCTGAGATACTGTGTAAAACATGCCTGAGAATTGTCCTGCTGAGAGTTGAGGACACTAAGACATTTAATCCACTAATTTCCATCCCTTATTGGTCCAAGGTGACTCTGAGGGAAAGGGCATCAACAGTCAGCACTTCTGGCCCACCCCACTTGCAGACCAAGTATGCTCCCATGGCCACAGAGTGCCCTCTGGCAAAGAGTTGTATGGGAATTATTTCCAGGCAATTTCTAGGGTAGACCAAGAGGATATGAGAGGAATAATTTTATATTGCTTACGTTGTTCCCTGGTTGTTTCTTATGTGTTTTATCTCACCAACAGGAATGTAAACTTTTTGAGTACATTGGCCACAGTTTATATTTGTTTTGCTTCCCCTCCCCTCTGTAAATTCTGGTGAGCTCCTTGCTACTGCAAGATTAAGTTCACTGAGGTCACCATGACTGGGGCCCTGCCTTTCTCTCCAGACCTCTCTTTCCAGTCCACTTTCTTATCCCAAACATTCCAGCCTTTCCTGAGGTGCCTCCTCAAGGGCCTCCTCTCTGCCTAAAATACCCCTTCCTCCCTTGTCCAACAAGTCAACACTGATCATCTTTCAAGATCAGCTGATCAAATCAAAACTATTAGCATGTTCCTTATTACAAATCATAATTATTCTTTATGCTTCTTACCCTGTACAAAAAAACCGCCACAAAACATTAAGTTTTACTTTGCATACGATAAGATACGTGAAAAGAAAAAATAAAGCAAAATTTGAAAAATAAAGAAATTAAAGAAAGTAAACAATAAATTCTGTTTGGGTATAAATAAAATATTCAAATTTAAAATTTAAAAAAATTCTATGCATAAATGTACATAATAGTTACATATTTGCTGTGAATAAACATTCATTCACTAATATTGTAAAAAAAGAAAAAGATAAGCTAAGCAACCCTTCTTTCATAAAGTGTTCCACGTTCTGCCCAAGTAATCATGCCCTCTTTTGCTAACCACTACCTGGTTTTTATTTCTAGTATACAATTTATAATACTCTACTGAAGGTATATTTTTATGTGTTAGCCTTGCCTACCAGAATATGAGCTCAGTGAGAAGGTAAACTTTGTCTTATCTTTATCCCCAACACACAGCTCAGTGCCTGGTATAGAGTAAATGCTCAATAAATATTTTTTGAATGAATAAGTGAATGTGACCAATAAATACTTTCTGATTAGATGAAACAAGAAGCTGGGCATACCTACCTTGGATATCCCTAAAATACATGTCAAATATTTGTAGATTGAATGTGTGGTCATGAAGAACAGTCCCCAGAAGAGCATCGATGCCCTTCAGCCAAAGGCAACCAAGAACATGGCTGGAGTTAAACAAGCTGTGTTTTTCCTCATTGCAGTGAGAGAGAACACATATCACAGAGGACTGTGGGGTGTCTTTGTAAGAGTGTATTAGAAAGAAACTATTATAGGATTTGGGCTTTGGATGGATGATTGGGGGGAGTGATCAAGGAGGTAGGGATTTACTCTAGATTAAATGTAGTCAAAGCTGGGGCAATCCTATGACTATTTTGTGAAAGTTACAGTGGTTTTGATTTTTTCTGTGCTCAGATGAAAGTATAAAGTAAACTGGTTTCATTTTATCATGTTCTCAAAGTAACTGTATCTGAGTTCAATATTCTATGAGATTGTGTACATCCCACGGAACAAAATGGCCTGGCTGTGAGCATTTGACCAGTTTGCAATAATACTGAGGTCTAGTTGTGAACATCAGATAAGTTCTGAACTTCAGGGGATGCCTTTTTGAGACGATGAGAGAAAGGCCCAAAAGAATGAGATTACATATGTACAGGCGCTAATAGCACTTACAAGTGTGCATGACAGCTGAATAGAAGAAGGGAATAAAAGCAAAAACAAACTTCATCTTCTATCCCACTCTGTGACCTTTCAGGTTGACAGGCATCTTAAATCCTGAAGCTCTGCATACGCCCAAAGGCATATAGGGCTGAAATAAATAGTTCTTTTACCAGAAAAGCAAATAGCACAGATTCCTCTGTGAAGATATAAACCATAGGGCCTGAAAAATTAAAAGACTTAACCTAGCAGCAATATCACCTGTGTAATAGAATAATAAGATTTCCTTTTTCGTGCCTCCTTTTTCTGGCTACCCTCTTTTTAAAATTGGTGACATCCTTTGTGGGGAATGAGGGTTAGATAACAAATCTGAAAGTATATAACTTATACTCAGGAAGAAAAAGTAATCTGGAATTTTTTGGTAGTTAAATTGTTTGCGAAGCCCTGTGACTGGATTTCTAAGTCCAAATGGTCATTCAAAAGCCATTGCAATATTCGTTCAAATTATTTTTGAGGATTTAGTGTAAGTTAGGTACTATGCTAGATGCAGTAGTTACAAAGATGAATAAAACAAATCTTTGTCCTAGAAGGGCTCACAGTCTAGCAGAAAAGACAAATAATTACTGACTTCAAAAAAACAAAAACAGTAGGGCCAGCCCATGGCTCACTCGGGAGAGTGTGGTGCTGATAACACCAAGGCCAAGCCTTCGATCCCTATATAGGGATGGCTGGTTAGCTCACTTGGGAGAGTGTGGTGCTGACAACACCAAGTCAAGGGTTAAGATCCCCTTACCAGTCATCTTTAAAAAAAACAAAAAAAAAAAAACAGAAAAAACCTCTCTTTTCCTGACAGAGAGTTTCCATCCCTAGCAATGGGAAGTGACACAGCATTTGCCACATACAAAGTATAGCCATGAGCACTTGGGTCCCAATAAATATCCAGTCAGGTTTAAATCATCTGAGATTGACTTTTTGGGGGCAGCTTTTTGTTCAGACATAACTTCAAATTTACAGAAAAGTTGCAATAATAGTACAAGAACACCTGTTTACCCTTTATTCACATTCACCAATCATTTTTCTGAACCATTTGAGCAAATTGGATACACTGTGCCCAACTACTCCTATATACTTTAGTGTGCATTTTCTAAAAGCAAGAATATTCTCCTACCTAACCACCATGCAATTATCCAAATCAGCAAATTTGCCATTGATACAATACCATTATCTAATTCCTTGTCCATATTCAAATTTTATCAATTATCACAAAGTCTTTTAATTGTTTTTTCCTCCATATTCTGCTCCAATCTAGGCTCATGTATTTAGTTGTCATGTTTTTTATTCTTTAATCTGGGACAGTTTCTCAGTCTTTTTCTGTCTTCCTTGACCCTGACACTTTTGAGAATTACAAGCCAGTTATTTTGTAGAATGCTCCTCAATTTGGATCTATGAGATGTTTTTGCATGATGAGATTTAGGGTATGAATTTTTGGCAGGAATAAGTGGTTGATTGTAAATCCCAGAATATCTTCCTCTACCCACATCTCCCCCACTTTGACCTAACATTGTGTACTGTTGGGGAGCCTTTGAGGTTTCCTGGCAATATCCAGACATTTCTCTGCTTCCTTCTATGAGCCCTAATTTAGCCATCAGAATTGTTAAAATCCTGAGGAAGATGTCTGCTCCTGGGAGAGTTTACACTCAGCTGAAACCTTACATTAATTCGAAACTCTTTCTTAATTTGTGCCCCCCACATCCCCTTGAATTAGTGCCTGCTTCATTATTACTGTGATGAATAACTTGATTCATCAAGGTTGATAAAAAGCTTGCAGATATAAATAACAAAACATGAATGTAGTAAAGACATTTCCCTCTTCTAAGTAAGTAGCATTTGTAACCCAACCTCTAAGATAGGTGCTAGTGCAAAGGAGTTCAAGACTTCAGTGACACCTGGAGTTTGACTGTGCCTATTCAGTCCCTGCCCCTCATGCTGATATATTCAAGGCTACCACAAAGTGAAAGGAGGAGGATGCATGGGTAAAAAGAGTGGGTGGAGAAGACTCCCAAGAATTAGAAACTACGCAAAGAGTAGCAGCCGGCCCCTAATTAGTTTCAGCTCTGAAATGACCCCTTTGTGCAGCTTGTACTTCCTGAAGAGGTTAAAATGCTGTCATGCCTGCTTTTAGCAGTGTGGTAATTAAAGCAATCCTGGGTGCTAAATAAGGTGGCTCAACTCATCTGGCTGAAAAGAGAATGGTCTTCCTTCATTTTCCTTTTCTCCCGTCCTACTCACTGAACATCGCATCCAAAAAATGAGCAAATTTTACTTTCACACATTGGGCCTATTTAGAGGGAGGAATCATCATTAAGAGAGATTCTAGAATCTAAAGATATATATTTTCCTGAAACTGAGAAGCAAGCTTGAGATTTTACTAGCATAGCTCAGATACAAAGTTAGTGGATAAAAATAGCTAACATTTATTGTGTATTTAGCATGTACTGGGCAATGATTTAAGAGCTTTACATGGCTTATGTCATTTAATCCTCACTATGATGTATGAGTTGGGTAGTATTATCATTATTATGATAATGTCCAGTTTTTCAGATGATAAAGCTGGGTCTGAGAAAGGCGAAGGAACTGGGCCAAGATGAGTTAGAGTAAAGGTAGGATTTGAACGCAGGTAGTCTGTTCCAGAGCCCATTGCTCGACCACTGTGCTATCTCCCTTTCAGCTTCCAATTTTCCCACAGTCTAGTGGGTGCCATAGAGAACTGAGAAGGTAAATCGATGCCAGATGACTGGGTTGGGCTGGTCAGGGAAAATTCATAAAAGGCAGATTGAAAGTAGGCTGAAAAGTGAACTGGGTTTGATTTGGTGAAGAGGGGAGGTATGAAGGGCCTTGGAGATGAGGGGGGATCACATTAGCATTACAGGAATGGGGACAGCAAACTCAGCACTTTGGCTATGACAGAAAGCTCCTACAATCTTTTTCAGGAAACCTTTTATCTCCTAGGCCTCACGGTTTTATAAAAGAGAAGAAACTTCCATTCTAGTCCCTGAGAGGGGGTTAGTGGGGTGAATGTGGAGATCCGTGAGAGCCTGATGTCCATTGGAGCACATTAGGCAGGGCAAAGTGTCACTGCAATGACATGGCAATAAGGCCTGCCATGCCCTCTCTACTTCCCTTGGGCAAAAAGCCTTCCTCTGGGTCTCCATAGTGTTAGCAGAAAAGGCTGAACCTGCCTCTGGCCAGTCCAGCCTGGTCTCTGCTCTTTCTGTTCCAGCTTCTCTTTCTGAAACTAGGTGGATTAGTTTAATTCAGGGTGTGGCAATAAGAAACCCTAATATGGTCTCTAATTTAGCTTTACCATTAGCAAAGCTATCTTGATTTCCATCTGGCTTCTTGTCTGTTCTAATTTGTTAGAACTTGGATGAAAGGATGAGCAATTGGCAGCTCAAAACCTCAACAATAGGAAAGTAATAGAAAATTAAATTTAAAAGGTAAATTAGACATGGTAGACCAAGGGAGAGCCTTGAAGGTTGGTATAAGGAATTTATCTTCAGGAATCATTTATTATAATTCTTAGTGCAAGTACACACACACAGTGTTTATCCATATGGGAAATCACTGTGGGACTGGTTTCCAAATTAATCTCTAGAAATTTAATGCCATCAAATCCCCATTTCCCCACAAATAAATCTGCCAAGAACCTTAAGTCATTTTTAAAAGTCAAGCTAATATTTTATCATATGTCTTTGAATCATTTATTGTCGACCCATCAAGTTGCTGTCTTTCAAGAATTATTTCATGACCAAAGAACATTTCAAACCATTTGGGAGACTTTAATAAAGCTTTTTTCTACAGCCCCATTCTTGACATTAAAAGACACTAATCAGTAATGGTGTGACAAATATTAAGTCATTATTTGGAAATAAATTTTATCATCCTTTTAAAATAATCTACCTCAAATTACAGTCTTTTAACTGATCTAATAGTATTAGGTGTTGTTTTCTCATTCAAATTTGTTTATATTGGGGTACTAATTTAAAAATAATTTTAAGTATATATTTTCTGTAATAGCCCATTGTCTGTTGCTACAACAGAATACCACAGACTGGGTAATTTATAAAGAAGTGAAATTTATTTCTTATAGTTCTGGAGGCTAGGAAGTCTAAGATTGGGCAGTCACATTTGGTCAGTTTCTGGTAAGGGACTGGCGGTGCATCATAATATGGCAGAAGGCATCACAGGGTGAAGGATGCATGAGAGAGCAAGCCAAAATGGCTTTTATAACAGACTAATTCTTGTGATAACTAACCCATTCCTATGATAACCCATTAATCTATTATCCCATTTGACCCAATAACCTCTTAAAGGCCCCACTTCTTAATACTGTTACATTGGAGATTAAATTTCAACATGAGTTTAGGAGGGGACATTCAACCCATAGCATATTTTTAGTAGAGATACTAGTTTTTAATCCAAATCTGAAGACAATTATTAACTGCTTTTGTGTATCTCTTACTGCCAACTACCAGCAAATGGGAAAAACTCCTTTCTCTAGAAATAACATTTCCAGTATATCCTTTTTCTATTATCAAAAGACTTTGCATGAAAACAGGAAGATAAGGTTTTCTCCTTAACTAAGCAAAACAGTTGTCCCAATCTGTACAAAATATTCTTCCTATGCTTCTGACCCTTACAAAATAAAAGAAATGACAGTATGCCTTTGATCTTCCTGCTTCGGGAAGGAAAGCAGC
The DNA here is from genome assembly GCF_027409185.1 of Cynocephalus volans. NCBI lineage: Eukaryota > Metazoa > Chordata > Mammalia > Dermoptera > Cynocephalidae > Cynocephalus > Cynocephalus volans. The sequence continues at coordinate 54,257,886 of NC_084478.1, forward strand.
TGTAGGAAAAAAAAAATTTTCCCCACTTAGGTTTGAGAAAAAGTTATAAGTTCAGCTTTTCAAAGTGCAGAGAAAACAATACACATTTATTAGATTGTTATTTGTGTGACACAAATGTATGGATTTAGAAGAAAATAACAGACCAGGAAAATGACAAACATGTTAAATAAAATGCTACATTTTGCTGTTTCTCCTCTCTTGGCTTCTGGAATTTAACCTCCATCTGACCCAGCTCCCTTCTAATCACTTTGGCTCTCTTAGTGCCTCCTGAAAGTTATCTTCCTTTTTCTCTAAAATGAACTACAGAAACATTTTTAAATCTGCATTTAAAAATTTATTTATACACAGCTTTGTTCCAGAAAGGTTTTAAGGTTAGGCTTCAAAGGATCCATAAAACACACCAAGAAATTAATAACAGACAGAAAGAAGCATATACAATACTTATAAAACACTACTCATTTATCCCGGGTGAACTACACATTTGGCTTTAAGCTTTCTAGCAAGCAGTCAGAAAAGGAAACTTAATTAGTCACATCATTTACAGTGTCCATAAAAACAAACAAACAAAAACAAACCAATTACCCAAAGTGAAGCACTGTTATTCCTAATACTAAGACCGGAAGGAAATTTCTCTTAAGAAACTACATAAAGAGGTCAGTGTATGAAGTAATAGTGTTCTCAGTAGCACCCTAACTGGAGACGCAAAGATGAATTTTACAGGGCTTTTTCTTACTGTGTTCCTCAGAATAAGCAGATGACATTACACCAACAGGAAAATAAGGAAAAGCAATTTTATCCCAAGTTTGGGAGTAGGGATGAGGTACACAATACGATATAGTCCAGACAGTCAGTTCTCTGCTCTGCTGGGCAAAACCAAGGAGATATTTTAGAACAGTTGAGGTTTAATATAGTACCCAGAATGGCTCCAGAGAAATTATGAAACCACTGAAATTGTATGCAACAGTTTATGAGTTGATGAGTGTTTTTGACAGAGAAAATATAGTTTCAGATACTCGCAGTACACAAGCAACTCACAAAAGCTAAGAACAATTTCTTTACAAAATCTAGAGAATTAAAACAGACAACAAATCCTTCATGCTATTCCACATACTTTTTCTCACCCTCAGCCTCACTTCCCCCTGCCCCGCCCCCTTACAAAAAGAACCTTTTTTGTTTCCATTTGGTCCATAGCTTGGGCGAGTGCTTCTGGGTGTGAGAAACTGCCTTCTGGTTGGAGGGAGAGGTCCAGGCAGAAATCCCAATGGCAGGGGAATGCAGGGGGGCTCCCTCGAAAGCTGCTGGCCTCTGGAAGTTTCTAGTCGTGCTCGAGGGTGAGACTTCCGGAAGTTTCTAGTCGTGCTCGAGGGTGAGACTTCCGGAAGTTTCTAGTCGTGCTCGAGGGTGAGACGTCCGGAAGTTTCTAGTCGTGCTCGAGGGTGAGACTTCCGGAAGTTTCTAGTCGTGCTCGAGGGTGAGACTTCCGAAGAGATACTCGCCCAACCCGTTGCCCAACCTGGCCTGTGGGCCAGCCAGCCTGCGGAGGTTGGTAAGGTGGTCGCCCATCTTCTTGATGAGTTTCATCTTCTTGTCTAGGAAGTGGCTCTCAAGAAAGTCACAGAGCTTGGGTTCTGTGTTGGCAGAACCCAGGGCATGAAGACCCAAAAGAGCCTTGTTCAGGTTCTTCTCCTAGGGCCAGGGCGGCTTCCACAGCGTTCAGGATGCCACCCCACTCATCTTGGGTCAGCTTCTGTCCGTCCTGGAAGAGGGCGCAGCTACTGCGCTGGTTTTCAATTAAGAAACGCTGGGCGCCCTCGCGTTTCTCCTCAGCCAACTCGCAGAAGAAATGGCCCACGCCCTCAGGGCCACATCTTAGCCTTCGACGTAGAGGCTCAGAGACAGGTAAGTGAGGCCCAGCAGATGCGTGTTGATTAGGCGTTCGACGGCAGCCCCCACCTGGGTAGGATAATTTTGGTGGTTCTGGGTGCTCATGGTTGATCTGAGGTAAGAAGCAGCCCCCAAATCCGGTGCTCGCTGGTCCCGGAAGCAGGGGACAATTGAGCAGATAGTATCGGAAGTTGCAAGTGGAGAGGAGGGATTTGGGTGGTAAAAGGCCAGGGGGTGGGGTTGGGAGTCCCAGACAGGTAGGCAGGATCTCAGGGCGTGAAATCTTCTTTGTAAGAATGATTAATGGGAAGAAATCTTTGTCATTTGGCACATTTCTTACCATAATTTCAAGATGAGGTAAGAACGGCAAAGGTATTCTTAGTGAAACACCTCCAAATCTTTATTTGTGAGTTAAAACTCCCTTGTTTCTTAATTTAGAGCCTGTATGTACACTTTTCCCCCCCTGCTCTTAATCCCTCATTGAGAGGATGACGACTAATCCTGTTTTGCCCAGAGAAGTCCTGTTGTCCTGGTGTAATTATGAATAGCACCTCTTTCACTCTCAAAAAGCTCCTTGTCTGTAGTATGCATTATATGGTCAACTCCCTATTGAGGAGGGCAAAACCCACATTATGGAGTGCAAATGAGTAGGTTTTGCACAACATTGAACTTGGGCATAATTTGTTTCCATTTTATTAATCATACCAGTCAGAATATCATCATTAATTTTCTACTATTTATCCCTTCATATTTTTCATTTGTTGATGCACTCATTTCTTCTAGAAGGTTCTACTGAATACTGTATGTGCCAGGAGTTTTGTTAGGTACTGTTGTCTTCTTGTGATTCCAGACGTTCCACCAATAACTGAAAGTTGTCATGTGAATGGGCACAAAAGATGAAAAAAAACCCATAAATTTATAAATCCTACCAAAATAGAAAATAACCCATACAGCTAGCCATTCACTGTTAGCCATTCACTGTTGGAAGATGAGGGCAAGACTAGATGTTCTCATAGGGTCTTTTCCAGCTTTGTGATTTTATGCTTAGCATTTTGTTTTCCTAAATACCACTTGCCTGGGGCTATTTCACAATTAGAACACTTTCATGTGTTTTCTATCAAACAGGAAGGCATATTCCATTCAGGATAAACAAGATCCGAACCCCAGAGATGAGAGTTTTCCTTTATACTTTGAACCTAGTTCTAAATTAAAATAAAAATTCATTCTTTTGTGGCTACTTTCAAATTTTATTTTCTCTATTGCTGAAAATTGACATCTTAAAATTTCAAAAAGAACCCTGGACTCTCCTTTCACTGCTTAAGCTAAAATATGAACACATATCCTGTATCTAAATACAGGACATATTGTCAGTTTTTTTCATGGAAGTTTGTTGTCCAGAAATGTTCTCATATTGCATTTGAGGTTTGCAAAAACTGTTAGAATTCAGAAATAGCCACAGTTTTTCAATCCTGTAGGGAATTAATTGGATAAAACAGGAGTAGTTCTGCAGCCTTCCTGGCTTTTGTTGTAGTGCAAAAAAGAGGCTGGGGTGGAAATGAGGAGCAAAAACAAAAATTCGAACGTGAGAAGCACCTAGCAGGTACCAAAGTAGGAGAGAAATTATACCAGATGCAGTACTCCCCAAATGACTGCAAAGAAAATGATCATTTTCTACCTTGTGCATAAACCATTAATCATCATATTGACCTTGTAATAAGAAAATGCTAAGCTTAGGGAAAACCACCATATAATATATTATCTGTATTGCAGCATGTCAGGCTCATTTAATATATTTCAGTTTCCTATACCTTTACTTATTCCTCTTGGAAGAGAAAAATGTCTATATAAACCTTCCCAGATGAGATAGTTTTCTGCCTTGTGCAAATGCTGACAAATCTTTCCTTCATCACTTTGGAGAGAAGAGAGCCAGTGTCAGAGCCACCCTCCAGTGGGTGGTTATGTATATAGTCATTCGAGTCAGACCGAGGTTGGCTCACATCCCAGCTTTGCCACTTACTAGGAGTATGACCTTGGTATGTAGCATAACCTCTTTGAGCCTCAGCTTTCTTGCCTGTAAAATGGGAATATTAATATCTCACAAATATGTACAAAAGTTGAATGATAGAATGCATGATAAAACACTGCCAAACAAGTAGAACTAAAAACAAACAAAAACAAATAGTGCTATATCATCAATCAGTTTTGCAATAAAATTGTGGAGATCCTCTCAAACCTTAATACATTTCGGAGGCATATCCCAATATGTTTTTGGTTCAAGTGTCCTCACTGCCGACCTGTTTTAGTGAATCACTGTTCTCTGTGGCTATGCCCTTTCAAGCATGAAAGCTCAGAGGCACAGCTTTGGATATCCAAGATCCAAGTTGTTTAAAACATGAGCAAGGCCAGCTTCTCTTACTTCCCTTGGTTAAGCAAGCTTTAACAACATCTCCTGAGGTCCTTTGTGGCTGTCTCCTGTGGAAGCAGGGTGAGCAGTGTATAGGCTGCAGAGGTCTATTTGTTTTCTCAGTACTCCAGCCCAGGATAATTATCCATTATAGCAAGAAACATCTAATAAGTGCCTACCTTGTAGGAGAAGGTAAGATGCTGGAACATTCCATGTGAGTGGTAGAACTCTCCCCCCTTACCCTCAAATATAGACCTTGGAATGCTTATGTCTTATGTCAGATTCCTCAGAATCAGACCTTGACATGAGAGGAATCCTGTGCAAGTGATTTATTGGAAAAATGCTCCTAGGAGAGATCAAGAGTGCAGAAAATGGAAGAGAGAAAGAGAAGAAGCCAAGAAGCAAGGTTGTAATTTCAGAAAAAGTCTCAACTTGCCCTGATCCCAAGGTCGAGCTCTGGAGAATAAATTACAACTAGAATTTATTTCAACATGAGACAAAGGAACTGGGCTTTCATATTCCTGCTCATTGGCTGTGAGCCTCCTGAGGGTGATATAAACTCCTAGACTCTATGTACAGGTGAGGCAACTCCATTAGCCCAAGGACAAGTGGCTGAAGGTCACAGGTGCTAGTCATTAGCAGAAAATCACACTGAGACTGGGTGCTGAGTGCACTGAACTGGTAGAAAGGATCTGAGAGGATTTAGGCAGGGCATATACAGTATCCAGCATCAGCTACTTGACCTTGGAAGGTATTGGAATTCGGTGGTAATGAGGAACCCTAATCAAACCCTTTTACCAGAAATCTAATGGATAAAATGAAGACTTTATCATAGGCATTAACGTATGTTTATTCTTCTTTGCTACTTCTATTTACAGGGAATACAGAGGCTTTGGAGCCTACATCTGCAATCTCCTTTACCATCCGTGAAAATCTGTCACTCTCTTCAGGGGTCTTATTTGCACATATACCAGCCAAATGAGGCCCAAAGCTCCAGGTAAAAGAATTTGCATCTTTTATCTGACCCTCTACTCTGACTGACAGCATTTCTCTTATTGGAGCTGCATATTGATTTTTTTTAAAATAGCTGCACACAAGTACTTTAAAGTCAAAATATCCCTAGCAACTCAGAAACTGATGGGCTGTGAAATGGCCGCTTAAGGGCCTGTCATCCAAACTGAACTCACCTGAAAACTGATGTTACACAAACAGCAAAATTGTCTCTGTATGCTTGTCATTTTTTAAAAAGGAACCATACGGGGAACTGAGTTTAGTTCTGAGCTGTTCATCTACTTTGGACAAGGGACTGCCTGGCAGCAGGTACAGTTATGAAATAGGAAGAGTTGGTTTATCCTTTTCTTCTCCCCAATCACACACACACACACACACACACACACACACACACACACACAGCCTCATCCTCACCCCACCTGTGTCCTCCACTAAACTTTGCAGCTCACTGAGAAGCGTGCCCACAGCCCACCCGAACAGGTCTGCCTCACTAAATCCTATCCCCCTGCACTGCCCACAGGTGCCTCAAGCAAGCAGTGGTTCTAGATGAGGGCTGGTCCCCATCCCACTCCCCCCAAAAAAGATTTCTGGCAATCTCTGGAGACATTTTTGGTTGTCTCTCCTGGGGAGACGATACTCCTGGCCTGTGGTGTCTAGACACCAAAGATGCTGCTGCTGAACATCCTCCAGTGTACAGGACAGCGCCCCCCACCCCAACACAGAATTCTCCAGCCCAATAGGTCATTAGTGCCGAGGCTGAGAAACCCTGTGCTATGCTGGTGTCTTAGTATGGGTTTCCTCAAAAACAGACCCTGAGACAAGGATTTGAGTGCAACCAGTCTATCTGGGAGGTGATCCTTGAGAGCACTGGTAGGAATGAAGGGAAATGAGACAGGGAAGGGGGAGAAAACCAATAAAGGGTGTGTTAAAGAACACGTTACCCTGTGGGCAACTAGGACCCATTCCTGCTAGGGAACTTTGGGAGATTGTATGAGACATGCCCCAGAGTTATCCCAAACAAGGACAAGGAAGTTGGAATATTTATCTTCTAATTCCCATCTGTTATTAGCTGAGGATTGCTTCCAAGGATGTTAACTTTCTGGCACTTCCAGCCTGCCCTGCAAGAACCAAAAGAATGCCCTGAGGTAAAGAGTTGTGGGTGCTTACGGCAGGACCCCATGGGCATGTGCGGCAGTGGTGTGTGCTGAGAGGGTATGAGGAGGGCACCAACAGTGGCTGCTGGATTTGGTCCTCCAAGGAAACATTCATGAGAATATATCTTCAATTCCTTTTTCTGAGGATGATGCCTTAACCAAAAAAGTAATTCTAATTGGTGCCCACAGTAGATATCCTAGAAGAGAAGCAAATGTAATATGTTATAGAGAGATCTTGTTAGAACATGCAGTTGGAAGGATTCTTAGAAACCACGTGTTCCAGCTCTGTGATGCACAAATCCCCTTAGAAACATCCCCAACAAATAACCATCTAGTCTTTGCTTGAATATGCCCGGGTACTCAGAAACACATTAACTCATGAGGGCTACTCGTTCTTTGTTCAGAGAGAGTGGTGTAGGGGAAAGAGAGTCACTTGGAAGCCAAGAAGACCTGAGTTTAAACCTGCTTCTGCCACTTAATGACTATGCAGCCTTGAGCAAGTTACTTAACCTCTCTGTGTCTTATTCTCCTTAGCTATAAAATACCAATAATATTATATACTTCTTAAGATTCCGTGATGATTAAATAATATAATGCAAGAAATTTAGCACAACTTCTGACATATAGTAGGTGCTTAATAAATATTAGCTGCCTTCACCCCTTTTCCTTCTCCATCTTTTCAAATCTCATGTGTCAGCTCTGTGCCTCACAATACATTTGATCCTTTTATTCTGGTCCTAATTTCCAGAGGACTATAAAATAAGTCTAGCTCATCTTCCCACTGGTCTAATATGTCCCTTCTCCACTGAAACACACCTGGCTTCCTCCACCATTCCTCACATGGCCTGGCTGTGTGGGCCTTTACTGTCTGGTCACTCTCCAGAAGGGGTTGGATTCCCCGCCCGCACCCTGCCCCCCACCTCCCCAAGGAGAGAGCTGCAACCTCATCATTACCTGGGGCAAAATATACTTGTAGATCATGCCCTTTTCATTTTGATGCACATGTATCAAAATAGGTTCTGTTCATGTATTTAAATACGGTTTACACTCCTTATAGTCAGGAAAGGAGAGCAGGAACTGATTTTTCTCTTTCCTTACCATGCTCCATTTTAACTCTTGCAAATGTTTCTTCCATGCTGCGTTTGCCCCTTGCCCTCCCTGATAAAGTGCTTTCTGTTACTTTTGAAAAAGAAAAATGTAATGTTTCATAGAAAGAAACAAGATTCACATTCTGAATAGAGGTGGCCTCATAGTTCAGAAGGGCTGGCAAGTCTGTCCTTGGTGGTTGCCAAGAGGTGGGTTGGATAGACACAGCTTGAGTTGGAAAGAACATCCAGCCTTGAAATTCGAAGTGGCAAATTTTGCAATGCCACTCTCCCTTTCCCTGCTTGAAGCCCCCGAATGTTCCTTCTGGTCATGCTGACATCTGGCTGGAGAAGAAAATAACCCAGCAAGAGATTTTGCTTTTCTTTACCTATAACATGATCCCATTTTTTGTAAATATATATGAGGGTATTTGAAAAAGTTCGTGGAAAAATTCGTATTATCTTTTAATTCTATTTGCCAGAACTTTTTGAAGTATCCTCATAGGTGTGTGTGTGTGTGTGTGTGTGTGTGTGTGTGTGTGTGTGTGTGTGTGTATGTGTATAAAGACATATATACTAAAATGTTAACAGTGGTCTCTATCCATGTGTGACCAATTTATTACTTTATACTTTTCTATATTATCTGAATTTTTTGGCAATAAGCATGTATATAAAATTACTGCAGGAAAATCAGAAAAAAAAGACCTGTTTCTACTTTGAAAGGAAAGGGGAAAACTTGCTCTCCTCTCTCAAGTAGGTCATATGATCTTTGCCCGCAGAGCAATGAACAAGGCCCAGTGTTTGTCTCCTCAAACCAGAACTGGCTTGCTGAATGACATCCTCCAGCCTCGTGGGCGCCAAGCTATTTTGCAATGGAGAAATTAAAATTCAAGAACATGAAGGGCTTCCCCCTCCATTTTTCTTCCCCTACTCCCTTGGGACTTCATTGGCACCCCTTCCACTCCCTACCAGGCACCAATAACCTAAGATTCATTCTGGCGACTGGGAAGGAGAATCCTTCCTGGAACTAAGTTGACTTCTAGGGCAGGGATGCAACCTTATACTTCTTCCATATTCTCTATTGGGTCTGGCACCGTGATTGACACAAAGAATCACAGATTCTCATGGGTGATGGAACTTTAAAGGTCATTTGAATCCAATCCTTATCCCCATTGTCAGTTCTTAATAATTACTTAATGAACAGATTAAATGTGGCTACTGGTCACTCTAACTACATAAGAGGTTTGAGCCAGAGAGTCAGATGCCTCAATTCATCCAGACAGTATCCCCAGCTAATTCCCTTTGTCAATGTCCAGGAATCTGAAGACATGACTCAGAATTTATGCCTCCATGACTGTGGTAGGAGAAGGACCCACTGACCCATGGTGGGACCAGCACCAACAACAAGTCCCATGTACAGCTTTTGGTGCTGGTGATAGCTGCATGTAGGACATCAGTACAAATCTCCCCTCCCATGGTGTTCCTGCCCCCTCTTTGGTGTGTATGGACATAGCTATAGGCCAAAACACAGCTCTGTTCACCAGTTCAAGATAAGGAAATATATTTCTGAGCCTGATTTGCTATATAAGTACCAGATGGTAATGATTAAAATTAAATTAAATTAATGTTTGACAGTCCATGAAGGGCATAAATTGCATGGTATGCTGCTTGTCCAATCTGTCATCTTGTTTCCCTCAGCTCAGGTCAACACACAACAGCTGAAATCTCCCTCTCTGGGTCAAACAGTAGCTTATTTCTTGGCTATGGAAATGGCTGCTTAGTTTAACAAGCTGAAGGCTTCTGTGCTGTCAAAATCGTGATTAAGATGCCTTAAAAGGCAGAGAATTCTATATTCTTGCCACAGTCTCCAGGAACCACCTCCCAAACACAGTAACAGCAATTTTTGGTTAGAATTCAGAAACTGGGAAATCTGAACCTGGCCTAAGAGCAAACTATTGCCAAAATCACAGAGCAATTTCCAGCTCTAATGACAGCCTTCTTCAATTCACATGGTTTCTAGAACATGTGGGCAGTACTGATGTGTTATCAAGTTGCAAAAGAATTCACGGTATCACATTTTAAAATCACCCGTCTGCCAAGTACTCCTTTCCAAAGAACTTTCAGATCTAGACTTTTGTTCCTTTCCCCTGTGTTATTCAGGAATCAGTGTTCCAATATTTACATTGTCTTTCTAGTAATTTAAACCCAAAGTAACGTTTCAACCTTTGTACTTTTGCACAAGAACTTTGGTGAAATTTTCAAAATGTTCAGCGCGTATTCTTTGGTGGCAAAGATTGGTTTCTTCAGGAGTAAACCAAATAGTAGAACAAGCAACTGAAGCAAGCACAGGATGCTGGAAGCTGGGAATCCTTTGAGAATGCTAATTTCCCCAGCTGCTGGTAATGCTTCTGGAAGGCGGCCTTCAGACCCCTTTGGAGATTGCCTCCACTGAAGAAAACTGCCTCACCCAAGATCATCTCCTTCTAAGGAGAGCCCACGTCACCCAATTTAGGACAACTCTCAAGGGCCATCCCTGCTTTTCTCATTAGTTTCTCTACCTGGGCTTGTCTCCCAGATTACTGCCTGAATGCCTCACCACTTCATTCTCTGCTTAGATATCACCTCATCAGAAAGTGCTTTCCTCATCTCTCTTTCTAAAATAGCACACACTCACCCCTTCCCCATAGTCGCACCTTCACAACTCCCTGTGCCCTTACCCTGCTTTCATTTCCTTCATTTCTCTTACCACTATTTGTCGTTATTTATATATTTCTTATTTTGTTTATTGCTTGTCTTCCCACTAGAATATAAGTTCTAACATGGCTGGATTTTTGGCTGTTTTTTTCATTGCTTTATTTCTACTACCTAAAAAAAATTCCTAGCACATATACAGAGATGCTCAGTAAATATTTGTGAATAAGTGAATGAATGAATGAATGAATGAATGACTAGTTGCCTAATATCTAAGGTACTTCCTAGCATTTAGGCTGCATAGCTCGCTCAGTGCACATCCTGAAAATCAGAGTCCCTCCTGGGTGGCACAATAGTCAAGAATGTAGGCTTTGTAGTTAGACTGATGTATTCGCTAGTTCACAGGTACATAGCTCTAAGTTGTGCCAGGCATTGCTCTTGGTCCTTTAATGATATTAATGCATTTAATGCTCATAACAGCTGTAAGAGGTAGATGTTATGGTTATTATCATTATTCACAATTTAAAGATGAAGAAACTGAGGAACAGAGGTTAAATAATTTGCCCCAGGTCACATATCTAGTAAGAGCCAGAATTCCAACCCAGGCAGTCTGTCTCCAGAATCTCTGCCACTTAGCAGCGGTATAATTTTGAGTAAGTTCCTCTATGAACTGTTTTCTTTGCTCATAAAAATGGAAAAAAGATAGTACCTACCACACAGCATTGTTAGCATTAATTGAGATATGTGAAAAAGGCTTAGCAAGGTTCCTGATTCAGATAAACACTTAATAAAGGGTAGTTGCTATCATTTTTATACCACTGCCTTGCCTTCTTCCCCTACAACCCAACAGACTGCTTGGACATCCAATTATTACCCCCACTTGAATTTTGTTTCATTTTAGATACCTTATATTGACTGCTTGACCCTTGTTGAAGGCCTTGGATAACATACCCACCCACCATTCTGACGCTCCACACACAGCCCCAGCCTTGTGTCACCTCCACTCTCGACTTGACTCTAGCTTTGTGCCATCCCTGTAGATAAAGCTAAGGCCATGTCCAGAACTCTTCACATTTGCCCTTCCCTGTCAGATCTCAAAATAAAATGATTGTTAGGGGCTGAAACAAAAAAAACTTAGGTGGCATGACTTGCCTTTGTTTACTAGCCCTGCAGTTCTTCTGGGTTACTCTTACCTGGTATAATCATTCAGATAAGCCACAGACCAAATTTGACCAGGTGTGCTGGACACTCTGGTACACTGCTCAGATCCCACTTCAATTAAGCCCTTGTTGTCTCAGCTGCTGTGGAGTACCGACAGCAGACAGCCTTTAGCTCCCAGCGCTTTGAAGGATTGCCTCAGCTGCAAAGAACCACCATGACCAAGAGATGGTTACCTTGATGACCATCTGGGGTCATCCATATTCAATAACCTATCAATACAAGAATAAAAACTTCAATCCACCTTGGCCGAACTGGGGACAACTCTGAAGGGGCATTCTAGCTCCAAAGCTCCCTTGGGGTCTTCCAGAGCCCACAGCTTGGCTTCTCCCTCTGCCTACTCCCACTTCCTTCTCCTCCTTTTCCCAGATGTTGATCCCAAGGGTGCACCGTAACAAACATCCTGCCTCCTATGCTGTATCTCAGAAATCCTAGCCTACATCACATGGTCTAGCTCAATTCACTCACACTCTGAATTCTTCTAAACCCTGGAGACAAAATGGCCTCCCAAGATTGCAGCTTCCTGGCCACTTCCCAACTTATATCCAGTCATTTTTTACCTCTTCTCAGAGGCATGACTAGTCTAGCCTGCTTGCTTACTCAAGCACATAAATGAAGCCAGAAAAATGATGGCTATTAATCAATCTTCCTTACCATTCATTGCCTCAGCTCAGGGCTTCTTTTTCCTGAAGGAAGTAAGAGAGATGATCACGGGTTGCCACACAACACTGTTTTTTTTTTTTCCTACTTTGACCTCCCGTGTTCTAAGAGAATTTATCAGCCAACAACAAGCTCATTTAACTATATGTCAGAAGCAGACAAAGAGTCAGTCATTAAGTGAATATAAACAACTAGGTGCTTCACATATTTTGTAAAAGCTGATATGTTTATAAACATGCCCTTGGGCGAGGGTCAACCTCAATGATACTCCCTTTGGGAATAACAAATCCCAAACCACTTATTTGTTATAACCATAAATGACATTTTAATCTGAGCAATCATTAAGATTTCTGTACTTTAAATGGCCCATAAAATCTTAACATGCTCCCTTAACATGTCAGATTTCCTAAACTACAATTGGATGAACCTCATAACTTCTATTTAATGTTCAAGGATAGATAAAATAGTGTGCAGTACTGTGTGTTCAATAAGCTAATAAAATCATAGAAGAAAAAAAACGCAGCAGAGCCTAAATTCTTATTTTTTAGATTTTCTGTGGGAAGACACTTTAATTAAGTAGATCCTCCTATGCATATCCTTTGCTCTCACAGTATGTAGCCTAATTCTTACAAAGAAACTAAAGGAACACCTGATAGTCTATTAGTTTCTCATATTAGTTTTTGTTTTCTTATGTCCCTTTGAAAATATGTCTAGATACCCAAAGTGTGGCTGGTGTTGCTAGGCATGCAGGGTATTGATCAATATTCTGTCCTTTATAATGAAAGATGATGTGATTGATGCTGACTCCAATCTGTATGAACAGTCACTGCTGTAAAAACAGATGCTCCTGTCCTAGGCCCTTCCCACACGTACATTTTTATTAGTGGTGCAGGGCACTTGGCAGAGAAGGGTGTTTTGTGTCAGTAAGCATTTGGTACCCCTGGACTATTTGAAGATTATTCCAAAAAAGCGATGGTTCACTGCTGATAGGGCTAGTTGCCTCCTAGAATTCTACAAGTTTTATGGCTTATGCTCTGAGATTTTGCTTCTGTGCCCCCGGTTCTTGCAATCACCTCGTTTCAGGGCCCCTATAGTTACTTAGATTAACAGAAAAGTGAATAAATAAGGGCTTAATTAAGACATTCTGTATAAAACACTTTATGGTTGCAAACTTCACTATAGGGGAAACTACTGCAGTTTAACTGCCAATAGGAGCTTCAAATTAGTTGGGAGGACACAACTAAAGCAGGATGATTTTTGCTATCAGTGAAATAGGTTGAGTTGTATGACCACCCGCATAATCTCAAAGTGAATTATGGGAGTCCTTATTAAAATGCAGCTCTCATAGCAGATCTACTGAATAAGAATCTCTGGATTGTGCTGGAATCTGCATCTTTAACAAGCTCCCCAAGCGATGCTCATGCACATTAAAGGTTGAGAATCATTGCCCTAGAGGCTGATTATTTCAGGTAGGCATGGTTCCTGCAATCCCTCAACTAGTTAGTGGTTCTCTGTGTTTGGAAGGCAATGGCAGCATTCAGTGACAATCACCACTGAAATGTGTGATTCATCATTATAACGATGTGGTTGACGTCCCACCCAGAGCCCATATACCAGTCTGGTGCACCCATCCCCCAGATGCTTACTCCTCCTTATCCAGAACCAGGACTAGCTCTATTTATTTTATATTTAGCATCTCTGAGTGTTGGCTGCTAACAGCTCACAGCTGCACTCTTCTCTGGAGAATTGATCTCAGCTGAAGGGAGCCACCTCACCCAGAGATGCCTAAGAGGTTATGTACCCACCAACAGAGCCAATGGCTGACTAGTATGTAGGAGCAAAAGACCAGCCCCTTTGCCTCAAGGGAGACAACTGTGTGGTACCATCTTTGCCTTAGAGCTCCCTGTGTGATCAGGCTGAGGCTAGACTTCTACTGAAACCATGTCTGTGCTTAGCTTCTTCCTCTGTTTTTCCTGTTTCCCTTCCTTCCTTCCTTATAGTTTTCTCCTAAAAACACTCCAAAAAGTATTGGCAAGGGTGTGAAGAAAAGGGAAACCTGTACACTGTTGGTGGAAATGTAATTTAGTACAGCCATTATAGAAAACATTATTGGAAAAGGTTTCTCAAAAAACTAAAAAAATAGAACTACCATATGATCCATTAATCCTAATACTTGGCATATATCCAAAGGGAAAAAATTAGTATCTCGAAGAGATATCTGCACCCCTGTGTTTATTGAAGCAGTATTCACAATAGCCAAGATATGGAATCAACCTGAGTGTCCATCAATAGATAAGTGGATAAAGAATTTGTGACAAACACACACACACACACACACACACACACACACACACACACACGCACAATGAAGTACTGTTCAGCCTTAAAATGGAAGGAAATTCTGCTTTCTGTGAAACGTGGAGAGACATATGCAATGGGTTGAATGTCTCTCAAAAGTTCATGTGTTGGAAACTTGACCCCTATTGTAACAGCGTTAAGAGGGTGGGAAATCTATTATGGTATTTGAAAGGTGATGTCTTTAAGAGGAGATTGGATCATGAGGACTGTGCCCTCATGAATGGATTAATCCATTCATAGAGTAATGGGTTGATGGTTTAATGGGTCATCAGGGAGTGGCTCTGAAAGCTTTATAAGGAGAGCAAGTGAGCATGTTAACTGTCCTGTTCATGCCACTCTTCCCATGTGATATCCTGGTTGCCACAGGACCCTGTAGAGAATTTCCACCCAGAAGAAGGCCCTCCGCAAAGGTGTCCCCTGAACTGTGGACCTCCCAGTCTCCAAAACTCTAAGAAATATTTTTTTTCTTTATAAATTACCCAGTTGTAGGTATTCTATTATAAGTGACAGAAAACGGACTAATACAAACCTGTAGGACATTATGCTAAGTGAAATAAGCCAAGCACAGAAAGGCAAATACTGCACCATCTCACTTATATGCGGAATCTAAAAAAAAAAAAAAAAAAAAAAAAAACGTCCAATACATAGAAACAGGGAGTAGAATAGTGGTTACCAGGAGCATGGTGGTGGTGGTGGTGGGCAACAGATGTGGGTCAAAGGGTTCAAAGGTGTAGTTATGTAGGATAAATAAGTCTAGAAATCTAATGTACTGCATAAGGACTATAATAATATCGTATACTGGAAATTTTCTGAGAGATTTTAGGTGCTCTTACCACACACACACACACACACACACACACACACACACACACACACACACACAAAGGTAACTGTGAGATGATGGATATGTTAACTTGCTTGACTGTAGTAACCATTTCATTATGTGTATGTATATCAAAACATGTTGTACACTTTAAATGTATAGTTTTTTTAAAAAAGAAACTGTGTCTCAATCTCTGCTTCTAGGTTACTCTGCCTACTACAATATTGTTATTTAGCAGTTGAGAGGCTTTCTATAGGGGAAAAATTTGTGAAAATAACGAAGATAATTCTGTGATAAATGCAAAGATATTTGTAGCAAGATATAAAAGAAATAGAAGGTTCTGGTTCCAAGTAAAATGGGATAACTCCACCCTGTTTCTCCTACTCAGTGCAACTATAAATCCTTGACACAATGCATAAGGTAGTTGTCTGAGGACTCTGAAAAGTAAACAGTTGCAGACAGATTAGGAAAGAAGACAGGCCAGAATGTAAAGTGCTACAAAATTGGTGCTGAGTTTATCATTTATTTTCCTCTGTTGTCCCTGGCCTAGTCTCAAGGCAGTTCAAAACCTAGAAGTGGGTACTGGGGCGTGGACAGAGAAAGTTCTGGGATAAGCCCTCTAGTTCTGTCTGGAAGAGCAGGAAAGAGATCTCCTGATGCTCAGAGAGGGAGAGGAAAAACCCCTGGGTTCTGTCCTTCTTTGTTCATTTCCATTCCAGACAATCCTGCAGTAGCAACGGTGGCAGCAGAGAGAGCAACAGCAGCAATGGGGGCCTACAGACGCCTAAATTCTAAGGAAGGGGAACGTTTGTTTCTGATCAGGAGATCTGTGTCCAAGAAAGGATGGGGTGAACCCCATTACTATTTTTTCCATCTGCCTGCCCTCCTGCTGTTCAATCCTAGACATAGGTTCAGTTGTGGAAAGTGCACAGCACTGCATAGTTAGCTAAAGCCCCACCTTTCTGGGTCAGAGACCATAAAGTAATCCCCAGGGAAGAAAAAGTAATGGGAAAATTTGGGAAAGTTTCAACCTTATAAAATTGTTTTTGAACTTATAGGCTCCCTTCCTAGCTGTGCATGCATTTATCTGACCCTAAACAATATACCAAAGGTTTTGAGAAATGAATTATGGGATAGAACACTACTCGGGTCCCAGACTGGCCACTGGGTGACAAACATATGAGACAGATCTGAATATTGCTGCAAAGGCTTCGGAAACTGAACTTACATTGGAACCACAATCCATAAAAGGCTGGTTGGAATATTCAGCCTGAACCCAATCAAGTTGATTGCCTGTTACAACAAAACTATCTATATTCCCCATGAATTTAAAGACATAGAGACTCATAATTCAGTCTTCCAAAATGTCCAGGATAAAATCCAAAATTACCCAGTGTGAGGAAAATGGAGACAGTTTGGTCAGGCTTCCTCGCCTCATATCCGGCTGGACATGACTCAGCATGTCTGCTGTAAACACGTTATGTAACTGTAGTATAGCTGTGCATGTGTGCCCATGTGCTCCTTGGCTCATTGCCACTATCATGTACATCAGTATAAAAGACAATGGCTCTGACCCGCTGGCCAGCAGTGCTCGCATCCAAATAAAGCATGTCTACCTTGCCTATGGCTCCCAGAATCTTTTTCCAACTACCTAGCTCACGACCTACACAGGGCAAAGTTGAGGGATCTGTGATCCAGCCTAACAACTGGCGAAGCCAATAGGATTTTGAGCAGGTAAGGGAGCCACGAACCCCTCGGGAGGGGGAGGATATGTGGCTGCCCTCGAGCATATGGTACCTACTGGCCATGCTCCTGTGGACTTGGGCTCCACTAGAAATGTGGGACCAAGTGGATGGGTCCCGAGTGAGCACAGAGAAAGCTCTCCAGGTATGGGCTCTACAGTGAGAGATGAGGAGTCCCAGAGAACAGCCAGCAGGGTGGGCTGGCTGCTGCTCACTGCACTGCAAGCTAATATGGGCCAGGCACTCCATGACACGGCATGACTTCGAGAGTTACAACAAAAAGCAGACATGCTGGAGATACGGGTACACGCTCTGGAGGCTGAAGTACAGCGATAAGTTACTCCTGCTTCTGAAACCAAGGACAATGACAAACCTGAGGGTGAGTTGGGAGAACCTATACATCTCCTGGCACAACCTGTTGTGCATCAGAAACTGAACCATGAGCAGCCTGTGGAACCAGGCAGACAACTGGCAGGCAGCCCACAAGTAACCCAATATACTACTTATGTCCCCTTTACTCAAGCTGAGTTGGTTGACTTAGGGAAGCAGTTTTGGCAGAAACAGGGGGAACCCCTAGCTGCTTGGCTTCTATGTTTGTGGGACCTAGGGGTGGATGGTGTGATGTGCTCTGGTGATGAGATGGAAAAGTTAGCCTCTATCACCATGCACATGACCCTGCAGCAGTGGTTACAGAATAGCTGCAGATATGCACAGGGGCAGGGTAACCACTCCTTGATGGAATGGGTGAATGCAGCCATCCAGGCCATGTGGACAAATGCCAGAGAACTGTCCAACACTGTGACTAAATGGCAAATGTATGCTGAGCTGGTTCAAATAATTCAGGAGCTGAGAATGTGGCAGTCCATGTTTAACCCATGGCCTGAATGATGAATGATTTACAGGCAGCATGAGAGACGTAGTGCTGCAAAATGCTCCATCAATATCCTTTGGGTCACTGATGGCCATACTGGCCCCATATGTTGATCATCTCATACATGAAGTATTGACCACAATGGCCAGTCTGGGCAAAGTGGAGGGAAGGAGACAAACAAAGGGTGTCCAAAAGGTGGTGAAGACTAAGTTCCCAAGAAATGCTCGGGATGTTATCCCAAAGAGACCAAGCAAGACCAGCTGTATGCAGATGTGGTTTGACTTGCTTACAGCAGGGGTCGATAGAGAAAAAATTGACTGGAACCAAATGCAGTCCTGTTAGCCTTGTGGCAACAATTACGCCCCAAAGAGTGTTACACCAAACTTCCAAAAGAGGCAAATGACAAGGTACACCCAGTGAATCTGAAAGATTTTACGGCTACTTCTGTGGAGGTGGATGGACTGTTCTCCTTCAGCTAGGGAGCAGGCTGAGGTGCTTGTCTTTTGGGGGCAGACAAGGACTGGAGGCCTCATGTCGAACTGGTAATACATTGGTCAGAGACAAATGTTCAATGTGTGTTAGCATTGGTGGATACTGGCGCAGAATGTAGCCTGATACGTGGCAACCCAGACAAGTTTCCACAGTGAATGTTGGTGGCTATGGAGGACATACTATTAAAGTCAAAGCTGTGTCTTTGCCGCTGGGTATAGGATGATTGCCCCCTTGTGTATATACTGTATATGTATCCCCAGTAGCCAAATATATCTTGGATGTTGATGTACTTTATGGGTTACAGCTGCAAACAATGGTTGGAGAATTCCAGCTGTGGATATGGACAGTAAAGCCAGTGTTGTGGGGACATGCTAAACATGACCCACAGGTATTATCCAAACCAAAACATGTAGTCAATGTGAAGCAGTATCACTTGCCGGGAGGATACATGGAGATAGGTGCCACTATATTGGAGTTAGAAAAGGTTGGCATCATTCGTCCCACACATAGTCCATTTAATGTCCTGGTATGGCCAGTGAAAAAACCTGATGGTACCTGGAGAATGAGGACTATCGAGAACTGAACAAAATAGTGCCTCCTTTCCATTCGGCTGTGCCTTTGGTTCATGATTTAATGGATCAGCTGACAACTTAGCTAGGAACTTATCATTATGTACTGGACCTTGCAAATGTTTTTTTCTCTATCCCAATCTTGGCTGATAGCCAAGATCAGTTTGCCTTCACCTGGAAGGAAGGCAATGGACTTTTCAAGGACTACCCCAAAGACACCTGCATAGCCCAACCATCTGTCATGGTTTAGTGGCTGGGGACCTAGCCAAGTGGACTAGGCCCAGCATGGTTACAATGTTTCATTACATAGATGATATCTTACTAACCTCTGATTCTCTTGCAGATTTAACTTAGGCAGCCCCAACGCTGTTAGTCCATTTGGAACAATGTGGGTGGGCCGTGAACACAACCAAAGTGCAAGGACCTGGGCTGTCTGTCAAATTCTTGGGAGTTGTTTTGTCGGGTAAGACACAAGTCATTCCAGAAGCTATTATAGACAAAATGCAGGCATACCCTCAGCTCACAACAGTAGCTCAGCTACAGGCATATTTGGGACTTCTTGGGTATTGGAGAGCTTTTGGACCCCATATGGCCCAAATGGCATGCCCGTTGTATGCATTAACAAAGAAAGGAGCCCCTTGGGATTGGACCAAGTAGGTAGAACGGGCTTACCGAGCTATAAAGAGGGCAATACAACAAGTATAAGCCTTACAAGTGGCTGGCCCCACTAAACCTTTTGAATTAGATGTACACATAACCCAAGGAGGGTCAGGATGGGGTTTGTGGCAGAGGCAAGACCAATTCCAAATACCTATAGGATTCTGGTCTCAACTCTGGAAGGGCGCTGAAGTATGTTATTCTCTGATAGAGAAGCAGCAGCTGTGTATTCTGCCCTGATGGCTACTGAAGCTATCACAGGAGCTGCCCAGTTCCTGGTAAGGACGACATACCCCGTACTGGGTTGGTTGTGTATGTGGGCAACCATCCCCCAAGTGGATGTAGCTCAAACCCCAACTCTGTCCAAATGGGAAGCATATATAGAACAAAGCACTGTGTCAACGAGTCCTCTATCTAATGAGTTACAAACTGTGTTAGGACCAGTAGAAGTAGTGGAGGAGACCTTGACATAACCCTTGCTCTTGGAGGTAGAGGCCACACCATTTCATGAGGGACAAGGACCTATTGCAGAATAAGCCTGCTATACGGATGGCTCTAGCATGGGCCCCTCAGCATCACAGACAGCTGTTGCTGTCCAGCCCTTAACAGATACCATGTGCCATGAAAATGGCACTGCTTTGTCAGTAGGCTGAGTCAAGAGCAGTATGAATGGTGATAAAAAATGAGCCTGGGCCATTAACCATCTGTACTGACAGTTGGGCTGTATATAAGGGTCTTACCTTTTGGATATCTACTTGGAAATACCAACAGTGGGTCATGGTAGGCCACCTACCCCTGTGGGGACAAGCCATGTGGCAAGAGTTATAGGTATTAGGACATGAGAGAGAAGTAACTTTTTTCCATGTGACATGTTCCCTTTAGCCAGTCCAGGCAATGCTGAAGCCAATGCATTGGCTAAGGTAAGATGGCTGGAGAGAGCCCCAGCCTCTGATGTAGTCCAACGGTTACATCGATGGATGCAGCATGTTGGCAGCAAAACCACGTGGATGGCAGCTCAAAGATGGGCCCTGCCCATAAAATGGGAAGATGTAGTAAATGCCTGTCGTATTTGTCTGGTAAGTGCTCGAAAGAGTTCACACCCCTGATGGGTGCTGCATACCGATGGGCAGATAACTCAAGGAAGGGTGCCCATTACTCTATGGCAAGTGGATTTTGTGGGACTACTTCCCATGTCAGCGAATTTCAGGTATATCTTCACGGCCATAGATACAGCTACAGGTCTTCTATTTGTATGGCCCTGTAAGGCCCCAGACGAGGTAAGCACTATTAAGGCATTAAATAGCCTTATGGCCATCTACAATCAGCCCCTGGTCATAGAAAGTGATAATGGAACCCACTTTACTGGACATGAAGTACAGAAGTGGGCTTCCCAGTTGTATATTCAGTGGAAATTACATGAACCATATCACCCCCAGGCAGCAGGAATGGTTGAATGGTACAGTGGTCTTTTGAAAAAGGGAGTAAAGCTATCCACCCAACCCCCATCCCAGAAGGGGTGGACACGGCGGTTATGACCAACAGTCCAGATCCTAAATGAGAGACCCTGCAAGGATGGACCCTCTCCAGTGGAAGCTCTGTTGCATAGGGCTGCAGAACCCATTCAATAACAAATTACTACTAAGGATGATCTCCTAAAACCAGGATATGGTAAGAATGGAAATATCCTCTTACCAGCCCCAACCTGTTTACAAGGACAGAGAGTACAATGGGAATGGCCTTGGAAAATAGAAGCCCCCCATGTATGCTGGGTAGGCCTAATTGGACCTTGGGGGAGAGGATTGGAAGATTTACAAGTCTCACCTTGAGTGACGAGTACCTGTCTTCCTCAAGTAAAGGTAACATGGCCTGGAACAGAGAAATACTCTTAATGGGTACTATCCTTATGGACAAATGAGTTCCCCTATACTGTTATATGTAGAACCTATAGATCCTGCAGTGCTAGCTGATAATGTATGGTATCATAAACCAGGTAAGACACCTATTCCTGCAAACATTCTTTCTCAGGATGGTAAACTGGCATGTATTCCACCAGAGGGGTGACAACTCCCTCTATTGGTGCCAATAACCCTTTTGTCTTTTCGCCCATAGTCTTGTGGCTGCCAACACCATAGCCGACTGTGCACATACATGTGCTCATGGGGCCAATGTGTCTGCTTGCTGGATATGTACCAAGTGTGGCTGCAGGATTCCCACAGAAAATCATCCCAATGACAGCTGCTAACTGGACATGGTTTTTACAGGATTTTCCCCATGACTCCATATGGAATGTTACTAAACAGCATGTTATAAAAAAAAAAAAAAAGTAAAAGCCTGCTTAAATTCTAGTAAGCCTTGGGAAGGATATAGTGTGTGGGATGGGTTTTCATGGCTAGTAGCTGAAAGGGTAGAGTTACAGGGACAAACTGTAAGATGCATTGAACATACCATAAGTAAGGAGATTATGGGCTGGACCCCTAACCCCCAATGTCAAGAGATAAACCAAGATACTAGCAATAGATCAAAGACTGCAGTAGTACCAGTACCACAGGGAATATAATGGGTATGTGGCAGCTATGGGTGGCCATATCTCCCACAAAACTGGACAGGCAGGTGCACCTGGAGTACACCTTACCTGCCAGCCTCAGTGTATACCACATTAGGTCAGCGTCCCTCTAACTGGGACACTGTTAAGGCTAGATACTGAATAAAATGTACCCCCTTGTGGTATTATCCCTTGGCTTTGTTTTTGCTACAAGGGACTGCTTTAGGGTCTGAATGGAAATAACTGCATTGGCTAATCATGTTGCCAGAGCCTTAAATCAAACTCATAATGCCTTAACTCTCTTAGATCAGGAACTGTATCAGATGAGAAAGGTGGTTTTACAAAACCGAATGGCCCTAGACATGTTAACGACCTCCCAGGGAGGGGTGTGTGCCCCCCTTGGAACAGAATGTTGTATATACATCCCTGATTATCATCATAATGTTACTCAGTCTTTACAACAATTAACCAGTGAAATTCATGCTGTTCAGAAAATGACTGGAGACCTCCTCCAGAAATGGTGGGCCAATATGTCATCTTCCCGGAGATGGGCATTAGCCATACTGGGAGGGGGAGTCTGTGTTCTAGTAGTGTGTTGCTGCAGCTTATATTGCTGCTATGGCCTATGGATATAAGTGTCAGCTATCCTCACTAAGGGAACATTGCAGAAGCCTTCAGACACATAGATTGTACAGCAAGAGATCCTGAAGGGGTAGAATGTGAGGAAAATGGAGACAGTTTGGCAAATAAATAGAAGATATAAAAAGGAATCAAATGAAAATTTTAGAACTGAACAATACAATAATCAATTTTTAAAAAAAACTCACAAGATGGGCTCAATAGGAAAGTGAAGATAATAGAGGAAATAATCAGGGAATGTGTTGGTAGGTTGATGAAATTACCCTATGCAAACAACAGAGAGAAAAAATTATTTTAAAAAAAATAATGAACAGAGCCCTGGGGACCTGTACAGCAATACTAAAAGGTCTAACATTCCTGTCACTGGAGTCCCACAAGGAGATGAGAAAGAGTATGGTGTAGAAAAATATGTGAGAGTAATGGCTGAAAACTTCCCAAATTTGGCAAAAGACATAAACCTATAGATTTAAGAAGCACAGAGAGCAAACCTCAAATAGGATAAATATTTTAAAAATCCATGCTCAGACTCATTGTAATCAAACTGCTAAAAACTAAGTACAAGAAAAAAGTGTTGAGAGCAGTCAGAGAAAATAACACATTATTTACATGGGAATAACAATTTGAATGTCACAAATTTCTCATAAGAAACCATGGAAGCCAGAAGGATGTGGAATAACATTTTTTTAAGTGCTGCTTGAAAAGAACTGTCAATGTAGTCTTTCAGTAAAAAGGATAAATAAAGACGTTATCAGGTAGAGAAAAACTAAGAGAATTTATTACTAGCAGGCATTTCCTGAAAGAATTGATAAGGAAGATTTTTGGGCAGATGGGAAATGTTACCAGAAAGAAACTTGGAACATCAGGAATAAAAGAAAAGCAACAGAAATGATAAATATCTGGGTAAATACAATATTCTCTCCTCTTGAGTTCTTTAAAACATGTTTGATGATTGAAAGCCAAACATATAACGTTTTCTGGTGGGGTTTTCTATATATGTAGAGGTACTACATAAAAGGCAACTACAGCATAAAGGGTGGGAGGTAAAGAAACCTGTAAGGTGGTAATATTTTCCCACCTGAAGTAGTAAAAGATTTATTCTGAGTAGATTGTGAAAAGTTCAGGATGTATATTATAATTCCTAGAACAAACACTAAAAATACTATATAAAGAGATAGTAAAAAAACACAATAGGGCTGGCCAGTTAGCTCAGTTAGTTAGAGCATGGTGTTATAATACCAAGGTCAGGGGTTCAAATCTCTTTACTGGCCAGCCACCAAAACAAACAAGCAAACAAAAAAAACCACAATAGATAAATTAAAATGCAATATTAAAATATGTTCGAATAATCCAAAAGGAGGAGGAAAAAGGGGAAGCAGAGAAATGAAAAATAGAACGATCACAAAACAAATAATAAAATAGTAGGTCCAAATCCAAACATATCAATAATTACATTAAATGTAAATGTTAAAGTCAGAGATTCTCAGAATGGATTTTTAAAAAGACCAAACTATATGCTGTCTATAAGAGACTCACTTCAAATATAATATAGGTATGTTAAAAGTTAAAAATATGGAAAAATAAAAAAATAAAATAAAAATAAAAATAAAAAAATAAAAAATAAAAAGATGGAAAAATATACCATGCAAATACTAATAAAAAGAAAGCTGGAGAGACTTTAAAAAATTGATACTGGCAAAGTGGCACACTGCTGAATTTAAGCCACTTGTCACCAATAATTGCCTAATAAATCTTTTATTTACCTTTTTTACTTGGAAAAGTTTTACTTCATCTTATCCATAGAACTTCCAGAACTGGCTGGACAGCTTTTGTAAAATGTCCACAGGCTTAAAATTAGAATCTTCCAGACTGCTCTAATCTAATGGTTTATATTAAGAACACAAAACATAACATCCTTCTCTTTAACTCTCCCCGTAAGGTGCAGAGCAGTTTTACCAGCATATTTGTTTCCTGTAACAAGAAAAGATTTCTTTTTTCATGTTTATTTTACAATGATGATAACACCTACCTGATATGGTTGTTGTGAATATTAAAATACTTTATGAGATGTGCTCAACACAGTACCTGGCACATAGTGAGTACTCAATGAACTTAGTTCCATCCCTCTTTATTTTCATGTCCTAGAGTAATTGTTGCTAAAGAAATTAAGATTACTCTTGAAGTCTCAGATAAAGCTTTATGGAGGGTATGTAACCCTTGATCATGACCTTGAGGGGAAGCTGAGATTTAATGGAAAGCAAAAAAGGAGAAAGGCCTTCCAGGCCAGTAGTATCTTATCACTAAGACAGCATGAAGTCTATCTTTGAAGTCTCAGGTAGCCAAAGGTAGGCTTAATGAGTAAGGAACACTTGATAAGTAGGAGGGATATCGATTTGGAGCCTTGCCTTAAGGAAACACAATGAAAAAGCCTTACTTTTCTGGGTGTGAGCATTGACTTCAAGGTAGCCTGTGACCATACAGGGAAATGGCAAAATTTTTCTTTGGTACTTTTCCATCATCCACTTTTATTGTCTTTTCTTTCTTTTCAGCATCTCTTCCAAGGACTCTTTTGTCCTACTTATGCTCACCTATTTGGGAAGAAAGTGAGCTGAAAAATATCTAATTCATACTGAAGAGTTTTTGACCTAATGGCTTAACTTTTCCATGTCATCAGCAGTTTAAAAGAGAATCCTGGCTTGCCTTATGATTAATCAAGAGAAAAGACTCTTCAATGATTGAATTTCCAGCACTTCTGAATAGGGAAGATGTTTTTGATTAGGGAGGCTACCCACTCAAATCATACCACAAAGATGACTTTGCACTCCATCTATGGATGAATATGACTGAAATTAATAGGTCTGGGCATGCACAGTCTAGATATATCATGCTTTATTGTCATTCTAAATGAGGCTGTAGAAGAATTTGTCTCAATTTCTCTTATGCAGGTGTCAGGGTTATAACAGTAGGGAGAAGCACTGCAGGGAATTCCTGTCTGAAGCAGTTCTAGGTACAAACAAATGGAGGAGCAAGCAAGTGAGAAAAGCCAAAACCCAAAGTAATGGTATTATATCCAAAGGGTCAGAGGCATGAGTGCCAACCATTCTCCAAGTGTTTGGTTGGAGTTAGGAGAGATGGGGTTCAAACTAAGAAATGGTCAGGAGCAACTATTTAGTCCAAGGGGGTTATGGTGACCAGTCCGTCCATAACATCCGTGGCTCCTGTTTCTTCTTCAGTGGCTGCCAGTTGTGACTGCCCACTGGATTAGCTTAAAAATTTAAAGTCAGGGTGAGAATAGAGGATGCAGCAATGGACTTCTTGTGCTATGGGGAAAAATTAAATAAATATTAGAGAAGAATTGGTAGCTATTAGAATACAGAAGTTATGACACATGCTACCAGAGGAGGTAGTAAAATCACAATTTAAAGACTCATTAGATACTCATTCATTTTTAAGACAGGATCTAAGAAAAATAATGAGATCTACCTTGTGGTAGTGCTGAGATATGAGCTAAATCACCCACGAGAGGTCTCTTCAAACCCAAGCGATTCTGTTTAAATGTTGAAATCCATCTGCTAGAATAGAAATTAAATCTGATAAGCATTCTCATTGGAAAAACATTGCTTTATATAAGTGATGCTCTATTTGCTCTTCTCTTTCTTTCTTTTCATCCCTTCCAAATTAAAAACTGGCTCAAGCCTATCACAAAAGTAATTTTCTAGATATTAACCCTTAAGGATAGGATTCATAGCCTAATATACCAAGAATGTCAAATAGACTTCATCTTGATATAGGTTTCCTCAACTTTGTGTTGAGAAGTATTCTGAAGCTGCATTCAGATGGCTAAGGCTGATTAGGAATGCCTGCCCTGAGCTGGAAAGGGGATTAGAGCCTGCTTTCCAGGTGTTTGCTACTTCCACTTATAACAACCCAAGGAGTATTGATAATTAAAAGCAGTAAAAAGGCAATCTAATATTTTAATACTCAGAGGCATATATGATCTCACAGGTATCAGTAAGATTTGGTGCATGGTATAATGGACTCCTTCCAGGAATATGGAAATAAGACACTAGTCGTTCAAAACAAAGAGATCCAGTTGAAGAAGAAAAGGCATAGGGCCGAGCCCGTGGCGCACGACGCTCCCGCCGCAGGTTCGAATCCTGTATAGGAATGGCCCCTCAGTGATGGAAGAGCGGTAAGGTATGAAATTTTGAAGGCTGAGTGCCAGTCACGACAAAGACCAAAAAAAAAAAAAGAAAAAAAAGAAAAGGCATAATAACACTGGCATACTAAGAACAGATAATGCTTTTTAAAAAAATCTAACTAGCCTAAGGTTGGAATCCTAAGGAATGCATTTAGGTATGATTTAAAGGAGAGAGAAAACAGAACTTAAGTTGTTATGATCATATAGCACAGTGCTTGGCCTAATGGAGGACACAGATAGTATTCTAATATTTGAAAGGACGAGTCGACACCAGTTGACGATCCACCGGAGAGGACCCATTTATTAGGCAGCGCACACACACATATATAGGGCTTTTAGGGAAGGCTGATTGGATCAGGGTGTGATCCCTTGGGGCATTTGGGTTCTTACATTCCTCGGTGTGATCCCTTAGGGCATTTGGGTTCTTACATTCCTCCCTTTTTCTTGTTTTAGGAAAGGGGACGTTGAAGTCATCGAGCTACGTCCTGCTGAACTGTGGCGTTGTGGTGGGGGGGGCAAAGGGAGGAAGGTACATAAATACCCATTATGAAACCCCAAAGGAGGGTGGAGAAACAAGTAATTTCAAAAGGGGAAAAGTCCATAAACGTTCCTTGAAGCCACAAGTCGAATATGCACCGGTTCCATTGTTCGTAGTTGGAGACTGGAGGGAGCAGCCAGGCGTCAGTGGCAAGGGCGTGTAGGAATGCATTTCCTCTGTAAGGTGGTGTCTCTTCAGCATCGGCTGAGGTGCTCACGAGATGAGGCGGGGGGTTCATCGGTACCTAGAAGCTGGTTGTTTCTAAGCAAAACCTGGTTAAAGGCCTGATTAGAGATTTTTCCCACTTGGGTTTGAAGAAACCTAATGATGTAGGGCAAGAAAAGGCAGGTTATGAGGATAATGATTAGAGGTCCAAAATTGGCCAAATCCAAGTTAGGACAGGGCTTAAGATAAAGGAGGAAAAGGGGTTAGAACTGGATGTGGTTCATAGGCTGGCCTTGAGGGGTGGGTGAAGAAGATAGAACAGTTCTGAATTGGAGTACAGAGTGAGTTGAGGGACGATGGTGACGAGAAGGCATGGGACAGTAAGATTGGACAGGATGGAGGTAGAGAGGGTTCCATTGCACCAGAAGAAAGAGCCTGGTGGGGCGACGGTGTGGTTATAAATGGTTGAGGAAGGGAAGCATTTAAGGGGACGGCCACCAGGAGCGGTCGCATGAGAGAAAACAATTTCTGGGAGAGAGAGAGAAAGATGAGTGTTTCAGAAATGATCTGTTGCCAGGTGTAAATGGGTGACCCTGGAGAGCTAGCAGAGGGGCCTGAAAGCTCCCTGGGTGAAATGAAAAGAACAGGAGAAGGCCAAGGATGACAGAACATGGGCCTTCCCACTTAGGGGTTAGGGGGGGTTTGGGTTCCGGGGAAGTGTAGAATACTAATTGGCCTGGGCTGAGTGAAAGGTTATTTTTGGAAAGTGACGGATCTGGAAGTAGCCAGGCCTGGTACTTCCATAATTCGGTGCGAAGGTGGGAGAGCAAGGGTAAGGCCATGGTGGGTGGTATGGGTCCTTCAGTTGCTGTGATCCCCGGGGGTAGGAGGGGCCTACCATACATGACTTCTAAAGGGGAAAGATTGGAGGGCCTTTTTGGGAGAGCTCTGGTCTTGAGTAGAGCGAGAGGTAGAAGACGGACCCAATCAAGGTGTAATTCCAGAGACAATTTAGTTAGTATGTCCTTTAAGGTTCTGTTGGTTCTCTCTACCTTTCCGGATGCCTGAGGTCAGTAAGGGCAATGCCAGGGGAGAGAGAGTGACTGGGAGAGTTTCTGTATTACCTGGGCGGTAAATTCAGGTCCATTGTCAGATTGAATGGAAGTGGGCATCCCAAATCGTGGGATGATTTGGGAAAGGAGAGTCTGTGCTACGGTGGAGGCCTTTTTATTGGATGATGGGAATGCCTCTACCCATCCTGAAAAGGTATCAACAAACACGAAGAGGTATTTGAGGCACCGGACAGAAAGCATGTGTGTAAAACCGACTTGCCAGTCGGCCGCGGGTGTGAGACCTCTGGCCTGGTGGGAGGGGTATAGCCCAGGTTTGAGAGGGGTGTTAGGATTGGTACGCTGGCAGATTGTGCATGAGGAGGAAATTTTTTGCAAGAGGGCTTTGTCAGATGGGGTGACTGAGAAGAAGGCTTGTAAAAACTGGGATAAAGTTTGGGGGCTAGAGTGAAACAAGTCATGGAGCAAGCGAAAGAGAGAGGACTTATCATCATTAGGCGGTTGAGGCTAAGAGGGTGTCTGTGAACCTTGGGAGCCGTAAGGAAGAATGGGAAGTTGGTTTTGTGTCTGTGGGTGCACTGCCGCAGTGCGTGCGGGGAGGTCAGCCTTACAATTCCCGCGAGTGATTGGGGAATCATCCCTCTGGTGGGATCTGCAATGAATGACTCCTAATTTACAAGGTAAATGGGATGCCTCAATTAATGTGGAGATTAAAGCTGAGTTGGTGATTGTGTTACCCTTGGTGTTAAGCAGACGGCGTTCTTTCCATATGGCGGCATGAGAGAGAAGTATATGAAAGACATATTTGGAGTCAGTGTATAAGTTAAGAGTTTTTCCTTCAGCTAGATTACAGGCTCGCGTGGCAGCGATAACTTCAGCCTGCTGGTTGGTAGTACCCTTGGGTAAAGGTTGGGCTTCTATAACCGAATCAAGGGAGACTGTGGCATAACCTGCGTAATGAGTGTTTCCTTCCCTGAATGAGGACCCATCCGTGAACCATGAGAGATCAGCGTGAGACAGGGGCCCCTCAGTGATGGAAGAGCGGTAAGGTATGAAATTTTGAAGGCTTAGAAACGAGTATAGGAGGGTTAGGATTCTGGAAGGTGGGAGGGATTGGAGAGCCTTATAGGTCAGGAGGTCTTTGAGGTGATGTGGTGAGAGAATGGTGAGAGGTGCCCCAAATGTTAATTTGGATGCCTCCTTATGCAGTAACTGCCCCGCTGCCAGGGCTCTTAGACAGGGTGCCCAGCCTCGTACAGTGGGGTCCAACTGTTTTGATAGGTATGCTACGGGGGCAAAGGAGGGGCCATAATTCTGTCCTAGGACGCCTAGAGCTTGTCCTATATTTTCATGAACATAGAGGAAAAAGGGTTTAGTTAGATCAGGGAGATGAAGTGCAGGGGCTGTTAGAAGGGCCTGCCGAAGCTTGAGAAAAGGGCGCTGAGGTGAGGAGAGTAAAGGTTCTTCAGGAGGACCCTTACTCATATTATACAGAGGTCGGGCTAGCAAAGAGAAATTGGGGATCCATGCTCTGAAATATCCGGCTAGACCCAGGAAAGATAGGATCTCTGTTTTGGTTTTGGGGATGGGCAGGTCAGTAAGAAACTGTTTTCTGTCCAGGGTGATTTACTTCTTTCCCGGGGAGAGGAGAAAACCAAGGTAGGTTACAGACGGTAAGGAGATTTGGGCCTTGGCGGGGGACACTCGATATCCCCTACTCGCTAGGAAGTTAAGCAAATGGGCAGTGTCAGCTTAGGATTGTTCCCATGAAGGACTGCATAGAAGGAGATCGTCCACATATTGTAATAAGGTGGACTCTGGATGGTTTAAGTGAAAAGATTTGAGGTCCTGTGCTAGGGTCTGCCCAAAAATTTGAGGGCTATCCAGAAATCCCTGTGGCAGGACCGTCCAAGTGAGTTGTTCGGAGTGACAGGAGTGGGGGTCAGTCCATGTGAAGGCAAAAATGTCCTGAGTATCGGTTTCCAGGGGTATGGAAAAGAAGGCATCCTTTAAGTCCAGAACTGAGAAATGAGTAGAGGTCGCTGGGACGTTGGAAAGAAGAGTGTATGGATTTGATACAAGGGGGTGAATGGGAATGACAGCGGCATTAACAAGGTGGAGATCTTGGACGAGACAAAAAGCGCCATTAGGTTTTTTTACAGCGAGTATGGGAGTATTGAAAGGGGAGTGAGAAGGACGGAGATACCCCTTTTTTAATAGGTCCTGAATGATGGGGCTTAACCCGAGGAGGGCTGTTGTGGTTAATGAATACTGAGCCTGACAAATATATTTGGAGGGGTCTTTTAGTTTTATGTGTACAGGGGAACACTGGGCCAGAGCAGGGCTGACAGTGTCCCAAACTGTGGGGTTAACAGGGTGCGTTAGCATGGGTAAGGACTTCTTCGGAGGGGTGGGATTAGTAGGATCTTGGGCTTGAACTACCACTAGGAGGAAGGAAATGGGGGAAGAGGAAGAGGACAGGGGCAAAGTAGTGGAGACTTGAAGCCGTGATAGAATGTCCCAACCCAACAAGGGGACGGGGCATTGTGGCATGACTAGGAAGGAATGGGAGAAAACGGATTGAGTGCCTTGAAGGCAGCAGGTTAAAAGAGGGGTTTTTTGGGGAAAGATTTGTTTACCTCCTACCCCGACTATAGGAGAGCTGCTGGAGGTGGTGGGGCCTTTATATTCCCTTAAGACCAAAAAGGTGGCTCCAGTGTCCAGGAGGAAAGATATTGGGTGGCCGTCCACAACCATGGATACCCTGGGCTCCTGCTTTGTTATAGAGATGGTCGGGAAGGGCCCAAGGCTCCGTCAGTCCTACTCAGCGAGGCCCATCATAGGTGGTGTCCACAGTTCGGGGGACTGTGGGGCAGTTGGTCCCTCACCCCTTCGGGCTAGGGGGCAATCAGATCCCCAATGTCCCTTCTTTTTGCATTTTGGACAAGGAGTGGTGGGTGGCTTGGGGGTGGGGCAAGCCTTTGCCCAATGCCCTTTCCTCCCACCTTTAAAGCAGGCTCCAGGTGGAGGCTTAGAGGTGGAGGCTGTGGGAGGGCGCCCAGGGGGTTTGATAAGCTGGGCCAACATCTGGAAGTTGGTGTGGTCGGCCTTTTGTTTTCGACGTTCTTTTTCCTCCTCCCGATTATGAAAAACCTTGAAGGCCACTGACAGGATTTTGGTCTGAGGGGTTGCAGGACCCTGCTCTAATTTTTTAATTTTAGTTTTAATGTCGGGATAGGATTGGGCCAGGAAATAGGTCATAAGGACATGCCGGCCGTCTTCTGAGTTGGGGTCTAAGTTAGTGTATTGTTGAAAGGCCTGAGTTAATCTATTGAGGAACTCGGAGGGAGTTTCCTCCTTTTTTTGGACAATTTCTTGAATTTTTTGGAAATTGACGACCTTGCGAGCCGATTTTTTTGAGGCCAATTATTAAGCAAGAGGCAAAATGGTCTCGCGCCTGGATTCCCTGTTCTGTGTTATAATCCCAATTAGGTTCCTATTCTGGGACTGCTTGGGGGCCTGGCGGGTGATCCGGATTGGTACGATGGGTGTCAGTGGCATGGGTTTGGGCTGTATCCCAGACCCTGTGGCGTTCCTCGGGGAGGAGGGTATTGGCTAGGAGCATGAAGATGTCATGATGTGTGAGGCTGTAGGCCTGCAGGATCCATTGGAATTCTTTAATGTAGGTGGTAAGGTCGGTAGAGAAAGAGCCTAGTCTTTTTTCTAATTCTGTAAGGTCAGCTAGGGAAAAGGGAACATGGACCCTAACTACTCCTTCAGCCCCAGCTACCTCACGTAGTGGGGCGATTGTTAAAGGGGTGGGGGGTGGTCCTCGGGAACAGGTGAAAGGGGGGCTTAGTGGGTCAGGAGTAGGGGAGGGTAAAGACGGAGGAGTGGATGGCGCAGGAGGTGCAGAAGGTGACGTGGATGACGGGGGAGGAGGAGCAGGCGCCGGAGGTGCTGGGGGAGGTGGAGGTCGGTAGGGTGGGGGTTCATCAGCAGGGTTGAAGGTGGAAGAATCGAGGGGTGAGTGTGAAGATGGTTTACAGGCTAAAAGGACTTGAGAAGGAGCACAGGAGGAGCAGAGGGTGGGGTTCTGAGCCAAGAGGCGAAAAGCCTCGATGTAGGGGATCTCCTTCCATTTTTTAGGCGCTGGCAGTAGTTAAAGAGGTCTCGTAGAGGATCTAGTGTGCCCTCAGGGGGCCATGTGTTTTGATTATCTAAAGGATAATAAGGCCAATCTTGTGTACAGAATTTGGTGAGGAGTTTGGGCTCAATATCTGGCCTGAGGGAAAGGTTGGTGAGGTTTTTCAGAAGGCATTGAAGTGGAGAGTCCCCTAGGGAGGAGGAGGAAGCGCCCGTTCTGGTCTCTTAATGGGAATTTAGACAGAAATCGGACAGAGATTAGTGATAAGACAGATCCTTTGGCCGATTGGGAAAGGCGGGATCCTAGAGGGCGACCCCAGTAGGTCACGTCAGTCCCGGCAGGTTCAGGTACGAACCAGGAGGAGAGAAGGAAGGTGTGGGTCGTCACTCAGACCTCCACTTCTCTAGGGCAAAAGCTCGGTGCCTGAAGGAACCTAGTGCCAGGATTTTCTGGTCGGGTCCCAGACCCGGGAGGTGGAGAGAAGAGTGGTGGACAGGAGGGTGAAGGAGAGAACAGAATGGGGCTTTTAACCTCCAAAAATGAAAGTAAAAGTTTACCGGGGCTTTGGAACCTCTTATAGTTTGGGAATTTATGGTGGTCGTGAAGACCGTGGTGGGGTGGGGTATGGGCGTTAGGGGCTACCGGACGATAGACTCCCTGTGGTAGCCTGAAAAAGGGCTGGTGCCCTTTAGGAAAGGGGGCTTACCTAATGATGAGCCGGTGGTGAGTGGAAGGAGCCAGCTCCGAAAAGAATGGACGAGGGTGGACCGTCAATGGTGAGCGGTGGAAGGGAAAGGACGAGTTGACACCAGTTGACGATCCACCAGAGAGGGCCCATTTATTAGGCAGCACACACACACATATATAGGGCTTTTAGGGAAGGCTGATTGGATCAGGGTGTGATCCCTTGGGGCATTTGGGTTCTTACATTCCTCGGTGTGATCCCTTAGGGCATTTGGGTTCTTACAATATTGATTACAAAACTGATTTTACAGGCATAGAGCTGAACTTCAGTCATCATCCTTTTCCAAAGCCATCACATTAACCACAAAACCATAGTACCAAAACCTCAGCTGGGACTCTGACCCCTCAATGCTTGATAACTTTTATTTTTTTCGATAGCCAGGCCTACTCAGCTGCCTAATGGCCTTCAGAGTCCAGAAGGTAAATCTTGCCGGTAAAATCATGTTGGTTTCCCGAAGAGCTCTTTCAGGAGATTCAACCCAGATTGTCTCAAGCCTGGAATCAACACTCACATCCTTCCTCTACTGTTTAAAGTTGTGGAGGTCTATCGCATGATTCTGGTGGCTGTGGTAATGTGGAAGACCCTAGAAGAGTGCACACGTTCATTCAGCCCCCTATGTGCTTTACCTGAGAAAAGTTGAAGGGGGTGATGTGTATATGGTAGTGGGGGGTGAGGTGGGGAGAGGGAGGAGATGAAGGGATATTGCCTGACATATTGTTGGAACTCAAAGATTTATCAAATACGTAGTTGAATGAATAAGTGGGATTACTGAGACCACCTTAAAAGTGGGAGGAAAAGTGACTGCTGGCCTTGGAACAACAGATATAACAAGCCAGAAAAACAGAGGCAGGCCAGTGTAGATAAGATTAGTCCTTTCCTACCCTACCACCAACCATCCTCCTCCTAACACCAGAAAACTGGGATAGGTTTGCATACAGGGCGTATATGCCTGTGGGAGAATCCCAAGACAGGAAGGTTAACTTTCAAAATAGCAGAGGGCAGTTCATGTAGGCATGATGAAATTTGGCAGCACTTAATCTGGGCATTTTCTAACATGTACAGTATGAAACAAGATCACTAAAGAGAACAGTTTGTTCTAACTGTGAATCTGGGCTTTGACAAATAGATTCTTTTTTAAAATAATATACTGGTATGTTGGGAGATCAACATCATCTAAAACTCATGAGCCTTTAACAACTTTATTGAAGAAAACCACTGTGCTTAGTTTTAGTGACCAGAGAAGAACTTGAAATAGTTTCTAAGTAAGAAATTCATTTTGTTTTTAATTGAATATTTTCTGAATTGCTTTTTGGATTTGAAGATGTGCTGCCATTCTGTTTTAAAGAGAGTTTGGTGGTGTTTGACCATTTAAGTAAATTAAGGTGTAAGGCTGTATGAAATTGGCTAAATTTAAGCTTTATTTAAAAAGCAACTGTACAGAAGACATACAGTATTGGGAGTGAATATGTTACTGGACAATGGGGGTCTGTCCCTAGGAGTGCAAAACTGCTGAAACTGGGGTTGGAGGAAAAGGCTTTATTACTTGCAGGTAAGGAAAAACCTGGGGATAGCTCCCAAAGCAGTTGTCTCCCCGAACAAGGGAAAAGGGTCATCTTATATAGCCAAATTCTCTTAGGCCCGCTCATGTAAACGAAGGATACAAGCTTGTTCAGTTTGGGTTGGTTGACTATGGGACATAGTTCACTGGTCAGTTCTGAAGCCAAATTTGCATTTGGACCTGGGAAGAAATGTGGCCTTTGGGCAACAGTGGGACCTCAGGAAGTTGTCACATGGGCTAAACCTTGAGCCCTCTTCTAGTATAGGTTGTAGTCCATATGTGGTGAATTGAGACTTCCTGTTGTGGTTGACCCATGCTATAAAACAGGGACAGGTAGGTATGGAGATCCCGGCTCCTCCTTGGGCAGAGATTTTGGCATTAAAATGAGGCAAGGTCGTCTCTGAGGCCCGTATTTGAGTTTCAGCTGAAATATTTTGAGGGCAGTATAGTATTTCACAGTTCATGACTTCCTGCTATCTCCTGCGATGAAAGAAACTCAGAACAAAGAGTTATGACAGGCTCACTTCCTGTTTTGAGCTTTTTAGCTGTGGTGAGTGCCTGGGCATTTAGGAGACCCTGGACCCTAGGTTACAAGTGGTATCTAGAATCTGGTACCAGAACAAATTTTGCCTTGGCAAATGCTAATTTTGCTTCATAATTACTGAGACAATGTGTCTGCCTTTTATGTTTTAGTTGTTTACTAGAATGATGTTTTTAAATATGAGATTAAATATATGACTTAATTCCCATTTGGGTTTTGATATCATTCTAATTGAAATATCTCACTATCTGCTTGGAGAAGTTATGTGAAAGAAAAAGACATTCTCAGAGCCAATTTACCCATTATCGTGTATTATTGTTGATTAAGAAAAGGCTCCACTAGCCCTGCTCCACAAAGGCAGCATATTTTGAAACTAGTGCTCTTCTATATAACTTGCTTTATTGCTTAATTCGATCCATAATTGGAAAATAGGCAAAAATATTTAATTCATTCTGTGCTGTTGGGCCCAGAATGCAACCGAGTTATCTCAGGAATTTAGAAAATTAGTGAAGGAAAGCAAAATATTTTAGCTTGAAATATACTTCTTTGACATGTTTCAAGATGGCTATTCAGAGGAGCTGGAAAAACAAGAATAGCTAAAAAGCTGCATTTTGTGGAAGAAATTTGCATCTGTAGAAAAAAAAAATGCATTGGTGAGAAAAACAGCCAGGCTTTCTCTGAGGGCCCTCCCTTGTTTATCATCTATTCTTTCTGAGGGCAGCTGTGAGATTACCTGAGATATTTTCATCTGCATAACAAGACAGCCTCTGCTTAACCGGCTTTCCTTCCTCCACCTGTGACTGCCTCCCTCAAAGTTCAGAGAAACCTGGTTCCGGGCCATTGTTCTTTAGGCTTATTCATTTGCCCTGAAAATTGTTTACTCCTATATCCCCCCACCCCCTTCCCTCTCTCCTATGAAGACTGTTATATAAGTTTCTGTACTCCATAGGTTATTGGGCAATTACTCTTTTATGATTCCTCCATGCTATGCACGTTAAAGAAAAATTGGGATTCCCCCATGCATAAATAACCCCCTGTAGCTAGCATGTTAAAATAAAATTCGTTTTGCCTTTTCTTCTGTTAATCTGCAATTTTGTCAGTTGATTTTCATTGAACCTTCAGAGGTGAAGGAGAAGTTTTCTCTTGGCCCTTACACTAGAAATTTATAGAATGTGTATTTTCATGTTTAATTAGGGAAAATATAAAATTACATCTTTGGGAGTTGAGAATACATTTTCATAGAATTCAGAATACCTGGGTATTCTCTATTTATGGCAAGGCAGGCTATTAGTGCTGGGAAATTAAAACTGTCTAGCAGCAGCCCTCAGCCAATGATGGATGAGAATTGGAGGATAAGTATTCCAGGCTGAAGGCTCCTCAGGTGGGATAACTCTGAAGCTCATGTTCTACATCACAGGTCAGCAGGCTATTTCTGTAAAGGGCCAGATAGTAAATATTTTAGGCTTGGCTGGCCACATGGTCTTTGTTGCAATTATTCAGCTCTGCTGTTGTAGAGCAAAAGTAGCCATAGAAATGTCACAAATGAATGAGCGTGGCTGTGTTCAAATAAAACCGTATTTACGGACACTGAAATTTGATTTTTTTCATTTTTTACATTTTATTTTTTTTTTATTTCATTTATTTTTTATTGAAACATAATTGATTATACATATTTGTGGGGTACAGAGTTGAATATCAATACCCGTGTACAATATATGGTGATCAAATCAGTAGGATAATTAGCATATTCATCATTACACAATGTAATTATTTTTTGTGGCCCTTTACCAGTTTCTCACTAACCCTCTTCCCCTCCCCCTTTCCCACCTCTCGTAACCTCATTTCTCTCCTTTTGAAAGTTCAGTGTATTATTGTTATTGTTGTATCTTTCTTTTTATTTATTTATTTACTTATTTATTTTAGCTCCCATTTATGAGGGAGGACATGCAGTATTTCTCTTTCTGTGCCTGGCTTTTTTCACTTAATGTAGTGTTCTCCAAGTTCATCCATAGAATTTGTTTTCTTTATGTTTTTTTGAATGTATTTTAAGTTCTTTTCTCTCTTTTACTGTGTTGAATTTTATGTGTTAAAAATATTCTTCTGATATTTTTAAACATTAAAACCATAAAAACCATTCTTAGCTCACAAGCTGTACAAAACTATGCTGGATTTGGCCCACAGGTTGTGATTTGCCAACCTCTGTTCTACTTTATCTCTCGAAGTTTTTCTGGAAATTCCACAGTGGTATCTTGCTGGGAAACTCACCCTTCATTGTTTTGCTTCTTTTCCCTGTCTCACTTCCTCATTCACCTAACAGTGTTCCCTAGAATTTCCTCCCAAACAAGCTACTTACACTCGAATACTTGTCTTGAGGTTTGCTTCTGGGGGAAACTAAGACAACCAGGTTTGCTGATTAATCACTGAATTGAATATTTGTTGCTTTGGCATCATGAAGACCCCAGGAAGCAGTCCTGGAATCCTAAGAGCAGAGTCAATAAAAGGCTTATTCTCAGACTCACAGTTCAGTGAGTTCAAGGAAGAACCTCTACCATTCCAATCTTCTGACTTGTACCAGAGCTAAAACTGAGAGTATTAATGCCTGCAATGAACCCAAGATAGCCATTTCATCTTCTTGGATCCATCACTTTCAAACCCTCATGCTGGGCTTAGCAGTGAGGACATCAAGGTTCCTCATAACAGCAGGTGTTGGTGACTCAGAGTCAATGAAGCCATGTAACAGTCCACAGGAATCCAGAGGTGCTGGGCCTGATGATAACCATTGCAGCAATCTCTGTAGCCATGGGGATTTATGAAATGTGTTTCCTTCTCAAAGCTCCCTGCAAATAACTAAAAGACTAAATTATTTCTAGATCATGAACAGCAGGTGGGTAGATTGGGCATTAGTTTTTTTGGTCCCATCTCACTCATTTTATATAGTAATTGCTTTCTCTGCAATTGAAAAAGCTTTTCTCACCCTGTTCTCTGCTGTTCCAGATGGCTGTACCCTCTCAACCTGGCAGTTGCCTGCCTGTTGGCAGTGAGGCTGTGAATTTACTAAGTGCAACATTTTCTTATCTTCAGACACAAATGAAACGATGCAGATTCTTCTGTTAATGACAGTCTTCTCTGGTGAATAGATAGGCTATGCCATGTGAACTACAAGAAATTATGAAGACATCTCAAGTTCTAAAGTACTAGGGACTTGTGCATTGTTGAAGAATTGATTAATAGAGACTGGTTCCACTGGTCCTACTTAGTGTGCAACATTTGATAAAAATATAATTGTAAGCTAAAAAAAAACAAAAACAAAAAAACAAAAACTGATACTTCAGAACCAGATCCGGGATATTTACAAGTTCTAACAAAATCTTTCAAAAATGTGTTTTGATTGGGTTTCTATTAGCATGCCTAATCCATTAGGACTCCCTAATTACTAAGGTAAGTCTTAACTCCCAGTCATCATTATTCTCTGTCTTTCAGCCTGAAATAGAAAGAAAGAAATTCTCACTATTAAGATGTGAATTTTAAATTGAGCTTGGGTCCAGCAAAGTAATCTATCACTGGTTCTTTCTGAGCTTAACCCTCTGAAGGGCTTCATTTTAAAATTCAAATAAAGGGAGATTATTTATCAGTGTGGTTATGGCAGTGACATAATTGCCCCTTGAAGTAAACAAGCTGGCAGCCCTGATAAAGAAGTGATTCTTATTTATTTTGTGTGGGAATTAGGTTCTGCAAACAAATCCCTCTGACTACTGGGGCTTAAAACGTGCTGTATGGTGTTCAAATAAAAAAGCAACATGAAGCCAGTGAATGCCCATCATCACAGGGTGTGAGAAGTGTAGCCATAGTAATAAAAACCAAAGTTCCAGGGATTATGTAAACAATGCCCAGATCTATAAGCCTGCCGAAATTTCTTGTCTAGGTTCCACATGCCTGCTTGAAAAATACCTTCTTCTTGATTAGACACTCAAAAGCCTGTATTTCTATGGTATAGTAGGATGCAGCTGGGGTAAAGTAGGGAGAGAACTGGCTCAGGCATGGGACACCCAGGTTATCTGCCTGCCTGTAACAGTCTCTGGGAGCATATGTGCAGGCCAAGGCAGAAAGAGAAGAGCTATTTCTTACCATCAGTTAGTGGCCAAGCTCTGGCATTCTTTCACCAAATTTCATAACCAGGGACAGCAGGTATAATTCAGAAGCCCACGGACCACCGTCCCCACCTTCCCAACACGCACACATACTTCACCCCAGATTTTTCCAGTTCTACTCCATGAAACACATTTCCATCTGCTTTTTAAGGTTGGAAAGTTGACAACTAGGGATTTATTCTTTGGATGTAAGGCCCTATTTCTTAGTAATATGCTTATAACCCTGGAATGTATAGCACCTTAACCCCTTAGCATTTGAATTTAAACAAATCCACAATGTTTATTATAATTAACTCCTTCAAAAGAATGACAGAATTAAAAAGGGATAAGCTCTATTAATCATTTCTACTTTACCATATGCAGGTAGAGGGAGGATGAGTCAAAGAAGGATGAGGAAAGGGGAGACTGTGTGATATCCATAATGATCAGATCGACAGAAATAAACGTTACCGTTACAGTACTTTACTCAACCCAACCTCTAACTGCCCTAAAGAAGATTTTACACAGGTGTTCATTCTTCGTACATTCTAAGGTATACTCTTTTCTATGAATGAAATATGAAATAAAATAAAATTCAGATCAAATGCCCTGTTTGGGAACCTGGAAATAAAATTCAAGAGAAAACTCTTTGTGATTTTATCAAT
Organism: Cynocephalus volans; assembly: GCF_027409185.1. Taxonomy (NCBI): domain Eukaryota; kingdom Metazoa; phylum Chordata; class Mammalia; order Dermoptera; family Cynocephalidae; genus Cynocephalus; species Cynocephalus volans. Next base: position 54,298,440 of record NC_084478.1, read on the forward strand.
TTGGCCAACAGAGATATTATTATATGGCATTTCTCCAAGTTCCCAAGCTTATTTATATCACTTTGCTAACATCTGTGCTCTTATGAGAGTAGTAATATACTTAACTGAGTAATTTTCTGTTTAGCTAGGAGAGGATACATAAGGACATGAAAACATAAAAATTGTCCTATTGTGATAGTGTAGGGAAAGTGGAACACTCGTAAATGGAGTATGCATTGGAGGACAAATTTGGCCATTTTATTAAAATGTATCATGTGATATAATTTAAAGTAGCAGTACTTTTTCCAGAAAGTTATCATAGAAGCACCCAAAGAAACAAGTGAGCCAAGGTATAAGATATATACAAGATACAAAATATTCATTGTAACATTGCAAATGTGACAAATGCTGGAAACATCTTAAATGTTCATTAGTAAGTTAAATAAATTATTGCTTATTCACACAATTGAATATTACACAGCTACTAAAAGAAGTAAATTAATTTGGGGGTCTTGATATAAAGGTACCCAAGGTATTTTATTAAGTAAACTGTACATATATTATCATATATTTTTTTTTACAAGGGGAAATGGACAGGCACTTTTCCCTGTGTTTACCTCTGGGGAGAGGGATATTGGCAGGAGAAAAATTTTACTTTTCATTTCATAGTCTTCTGAACTGTCTGAATTTTCTTTTTGGAAGTGACCATTCATTACTTCTTTAAGACAATAATAACAAAATGAAGAAAAACAAAAGAAGGGGAAAAAGAGAAAAGCAAATTGCCTTTGTGGAAGCATACCAAAGTGTCATCTTGTCCAACGTTCTCTCTTGGACAGTGGTTTTACTGGGTTAGAAGAGCTCAGCATTGCCTTCCTTGATTTGCCCTGAACATCATTGTCCCTGAATAAATTATAGATTTGTGACCACGAAATAATATCTGTCTTTTTGAATAAGTGTAAATAGCTCATAGCGTTTCTTGGGAGAAACAAGTTTCATGAGCTTATCACCCTGACTTCACATCCTTATCAGGAGTGCAGAAGGGAGAGGACTCTAAATTTAGTTCTTTCATTCTTCAAAATTTGCTTTCCAGGTGCAGGACTATAAAGGTTTGATGATTAAGCTGGTGTTTATCCCTTCATATTTTTCAAAAATGTATTTAGTCTTTGACTCTATCTCCTACTCAACCTTGCTTTTCCAAGCAGAAGAATCATAATTTTTAAAATCTGCCTTCAAGTAGATCCCCCGTTTTTCCAGTCATTTTAGCTGCCCTTCTCTGGGCACTCTCTGGCTCCAGTATGAATTTGTTGAGAGGTTTCAGAATCAGAATTGCAAATGGTTTTCTCAGCATGGTTAAGCAAAGATTTTATACAGTGTTCTCTGTTTTGTTTCCACTGCATTTTTCTTAACAAGTCCCTCTGCTTGGCCAGTTTTTTGGAACAAGTTCTCCAACTCCTTTTAGCCATTCTTTTCCCTCTGCAAGACTCCAGATGAAAATGGAAAATGTTCAGATGCTTCTAATCATAGAATCCCAGAAAGAACTCAAAGCGTCATTAGATATAATCTTGTCCAAACCCCCATTTTATAAATGGGGGAAACTGAGGCCCAGAGAGGTTATGCAAGGAATCCAACTTACATCTCCCAACTTCGATGCCAGTCCTGTCTCCACTGCATTTGTGTGCAGGATAGATATTCAAAATATTTGATAGCTGTATATAGCACAGGCACCAGACTGAAGACCACCCAAGTGTTGGGGCATAGTCCTGATGGCAGCCTGATGTGGTAGGCAATAGCTCTTCATTTGCTAGGTCAAGGAGTTAGATCTGTGGGTTTCTTGGGGAGGGGCAGAGGTGGCTACAGTGGCAGGGGAGGTGTCTTGTGGAGCTTAGAGCAGCATCACTTGACCAACCTCTATAGAAGTATTTTAGTTTATTAATGACTAGGACAGTCATTCCAGTGTGTCCCAGTTGTATAGCAGCTGTGTCTATATAGTGCTCTGGTCTAATTTAGATAAAACATATGTATACTTTTCTTCTTCATTTGTATGCTTTGATGTATGAAGATTCAGCAATTCTGGCAAAGAGATGTCTTTAAATCTTTCAAACTTTAGGCATCATGAAAATGACTTCCAGGTACTCTGAACATCACACATAATTAACCAAGATCTAAGGGTCTCACACATCCAGTGGCATTAGGGTACTGAAAGCTTTTAATATCAGTCATAAAAATGAAACTTTTAAATTGCGAAATAGACACATCCACACTGAAATGTGCACACCCTAAAAATGCATGAGCTTCTGCTTATCCATCTTCAAGGAAAAATGAGTCACAGTAATGTTTCTCTCTGTGCAACAGATTTTAAATTGAGATTTATGCAGCTTAAAAGCAGCCAAGTAGTCCTTGTCAGTAAGACTGTAATGAGATGGTTTGATGGAGACCATTTTGGACAAATTACCTAATCAACTCAATTCCCCTTCCTCAGAGCAGAAGACTAAAAAATACCCAACCCCAGGAATATGTGTGTGTGTGTGTGTGTGTGTGTGTGTGTATGTGTGTGTGTGTAGAGGTTCTTTGTTCTCTCATTGTGTTTTCTTCTTCCTAGCTCCTCAGGAGGTACTACATGAGACAGCATATGCGAAAGCTAAACAGTAGGATGTACTGAAATGTTTCTCCCTCTCTCCTGCCTAAAACCAAAACGTGTCTACCACAGCTTGAAATCCTGACATTTCATCCTGCCTTTAAAAGTCCGCAAATAAAACAAAATTATTCCTGCAAAGCTTCAAATATTTATATCTCTTTTCCCACACGGAAAAATGAGATTTATCTTCTCACAAAAATTTTCTTATCTATTTATTTAACAGGTCTTTCAAAAGTATTGAAAGGTAAATTATACTTAGTCCCATTTTTAAACAAATAGTCTTTACTGAAAATAAAAAGTGTACATGAATAGAGTTATAGAAGAGGCTCAACAGAATATTTGTTGAATGTTAGATGAATGAAGGAATTAATATGTTTGTCAATTATACTTCAATAAAGCTGTTTTAAAATTAATTCATAAGAACTTAAGTATTTGAACTGGGGATTTCTGATGTCAAATTCTGTATCATATAGGGTTCAAATAGAGAAGCAAAACTGCTATATGCGCACGTGCACACACACCCACATGCACACACACCCACATGCACACACACCCACATGCACACACAAAGGAATTTGACCTTACCCAGTTGTGGAAGCTAGTTAAGCAGTCTCTGTAAGATTGTTGTCTTTGCCTGTGAGGCTGGAGTTCAAAGTCCATAGGGCAGGCAGTGGGGGAAGGGAAGATGGATATGAAGTGAGGGAAAGCAAGGATAAGCTGGAACCCACAAGCATGAGCTAAAGGCAACAAGGGCAGACTGAAACCCATGTCAGTTCTTGTTGCCTCTGTTCCTAGTAATACAGTTGTCCTGTAGAAGTTGGGAAGCCTTCCTCACAGAGCAAAAACTCACACACCCAACCCAGGAGTAGAAACAGTCGAAAGAGGAGCCAGGGGAAGGTAAAGGCAGTCAGAGCCCAGCTGCTGTCTCACTCCAGTGGGGTGAGTTCAAGGGCAATGGGTGTGAGCTACAAAATGGCTGCTGTTCTCTGCTGCCTTCCAAATTCACATAAGAATCTTTCTTGTGGCCCACCCTAACCAGAAACATATAGGAAAGGGGTATCTGGAAAATACAGTTTAGCTTAGCCAAGTTGACACATTACAAAGCTACCATAGTAGTCACTATATCCTAGAAAGAGAAGTGTTAACATATTTCTGAGAACTAGTGCCTCAAAATGTGGGACTGAAGATCTTTGCCCAGTGGGACAGAGAAGAGGGCAAGGGTGCTACAAAAGGAGGTATGAGGGCATATGCTGGGTTAGTCATCGTCTCTCCTTTCATTCGTTAAAAATATGCATTGAGCATTTACTCTGTGTCAGACCCTGTAATAAATTGTATTTTTCAAAGATGGCCACAATATATCACTTCCAGCATGTACATTTTACATTGTGATGTTAATGCTCCTATATCAAGAGTGTGATCTGTGTTCACTCCCTTTAAATCTGGACAGGACTGTGACTATGGCAGAAATGATGCTATATTGACTTCTGTGGCTAGGTCATAAAGACTATTAATTTCCATTGGACTATCTATATTTCTGGAGACTCTCATCACCCAATTCCCATGTTATAAGGAAACCCAATGTACATGGAGCGGTCGTGTGTAGATGTCCTGTTGACATTTCCAGCTATGATCTCAGCATCAGCCAGATAGTATCGATCACTAAACATGTAAATGAGTGAGGTTTCAGATGATTCCTGACCTAAGTCTTCAAGTATCCCCACCCCCCAAAATTGATACCAAATGGAGCAGAGAGATGAGCCATTCCATTCGTTCTTGCCCAAATTACAAATTTTTGAGCGTAATAAACGTTGTCATTATTTCAAGCCACCAAGTTTGGGACTAATTTGTTACATACCCGTAATAACTGAAACAAGCTCTTTGCCAGACCAATAGGGGATATAATGCTATAAATATTATTTTATTGAATCATACATAATTATCCAAATCCTTTTGTGGATATTGGGTCCATTGGCTTCAAGCTAAGTTTTTAATCAATAGTTTTGTATCAATAATGTTATTTTTTTAACTTTGTATCTTGAGATAATTGTAGATTTGCATGTAGTTGTGAGAAATAATATAGAGAGATCCCCTATACTCTTTACCTGTTTTCTTCAATAGTAACATCTTGCTCAACTATAGTACAATATCACAATCAGGAAATTGACATTGATACAATCAACCAATCTTATTCAGGTTTCATTAGATTTACACATGGCCATGTGTATGTGTGTGTGTGAGTGTGTGTGCACTTAGTTCTATGCAATTTTGTCATGTGTAGTTTCATGTAACCACCACTACAGTCAAGATGCAGGACAGTTCCATTACAGGGAAACTTTTAGGCACTGTTTGTAGCCACAGCCACCTCCCTCCTACCACCACCAACCCTCAACCCCTGCCAACCACTAATGTTCTCTATCTCTATAATTTTGTCACTTTGAGAATGTTATATAAATGAAATCATACAGTATGTAAGCTTTTGAGATTATCCTTTTTTGACTCAGCATAATTCCCTGGAGATCCATCCAAATTGTTGTGTTATTGAGAGTGTGTTCCTTTTTATAGCTAAGTAGTATTTCATGGTAAGGTGATGTACCATAGGTGTTTAAGCATTGATTCATTGAAGAGCATGTGGATTGTTTCCAGTTTGGGGACATTGTGAATAATATGTCCATGAACATTTGTGACAAGTTTTTTTGTGTGTGTGAACATAAATTTTCATTTCTCTGGGATAAATACCCAAGAGTGAAATTGCTGAGTTTTATGGTAAGCACATGTTCAGTTTTGTAAGAAACTGTCATACTCTTTTCCATAGTGGTCATACCATTTTACACTCCCATCAGTAATGCATGAGTGATCCAGTTTCTCTGCATCATCACTAGCATTTGCTGTTATCACTATTTTTATTTAAGACTTTCTGATAGGTGTGTAGTGATATAATAACTTTTTTTTGTAATATGATTTGACCAGATGTGTGTGAATTCTGTTCCTTCTTGTTTCCACCTTGGGCCTTATTTCTGTTAAGGCTTCTAGGCCTAGGGACTGCTGAGAAATTCCTCACCCATGTCAAATGGTGTGGGGACCTTTTCTTTTTCTTTAACACCACCTGTCCTCCCTTGATCATCCTCCATGGAGTGGGGAAGAGAATGAGTTGTTTGAGGTCTGTAGCTAATGGCTGGCATTGCTTTCTTAGAAATCACTCCTAAGAGACAGAAAGCAGTGCTTTGTTACAAAAAAAACTTTTAAATACATTTTATGCAAGATATTTTAAGTGAATGAGGAATTCAAGACCAAAAAAAAAAAAAAAAGAAAAGGACAGGGAAAAGATTAAATCTGGAGTAAGATTAAATCTGCAGTAAGGGTAAATATATAAAATGCATGAAGTCTCTTGTAACTGAGTCGCAAATTCGTCTGTGTGTTTGTAGAGTTAAGAGGGAAAAGTGGTGAGTTACCTAATTCACAACAATCATAGGGAAATAAGAAAACAGTTGGTTAGAGAAACCCAGCCTGGTTTTGAGTCCAGAGTGGAAATTCCCTCATGTCTATAGAGGCCACGTAGGTAAAGTAAGCGAGTGAAGCAGATTGGGAATAAGAATAGGGAGTGGGGGGTGGAGCTGTGTTAAACTGGAAAGCACATGCACAGTTGAAGAGGGCAGCTACTACTTGGTGTCGGCCAAAATTGCCAAAAGGAAAGCATATGCCCAGTGTTGCCAAATTTTCCAATTTTTTCTAATTCAAAATATGTTAACATTTACTTGTACATATTTGTGGGGTACAGTATGTTGTTTCAATACGTGCATATACTATACAATGATTCACTTAGGGTAGATAGTATGGTTTTGCTATAAAGTCAGACTTTTATGAGTTATCTCCTGACTTTTAATATAGTAGCAACTATATCACTTAGAATACTAACTGAACAAAACACTTTAACAGTCCAGAGTTGGTCTACCACTGCCAGTTTGAAACCTCTGGCAAAACTATTCTGTATGATACTGTAATGGTTAATACATGACGTTATGCATTAAGCAAAACCCATAGAACTATACAATACAAAGAGTGAACCCTAATAAAAATTAAGTTAGTGATAATGTATCAATCGATATTAATTCATAATTGTAGCACGTATACCACACTAATGTAACATGTTAATCACAGGACAAACTGTATATGTGTGTGGGAGGAGGTTTTGCAAACTATTTGTATTTTCTGCTCAATTTCCCTGTAAAACTAAAGCTGCTATAAAAATAAAAATAAAAATAAATTGAAAATAAACTCAAATGAGCTACAACAGCAATAAAGAAAGAAAGAAAGAAAGAAAGAAAGAAGGAAAGAAGGAAGGAAGGAAAGAAAGAAAGAAAGAAAGAAAGAAAGAAAGAAAGAAAGAAAGAAAGAAAGAAAGAAAGAAAGAAAGAAAGAAAGAAATCCTCTGGCCCTTGAAGAATAGGCGGGAATATTTAATGCAAGACAATTCTTAAAAATATGACCTCTCTCAGCTTAGCTTTGGGTAAATATTGAACATCGCTGGATTAGTGGTTATGCTTTCTGGCATACATATAGAATACAGATTGTGTGGTTGGTCAAGTTTGGTGCCATATGCTTTTATAGTCAACCAACAATAATAATAATAAAAATATATATACAAAAGACTTGAACAGGCTCTTCACAAAAGAAGATAATCAAATCACCAATAAACATATGAAAAGGTGCTCAACATCATTAGACATTAGGGAAATACAAATTAAAACCACAATGAGATAAAACTACATGCCCACCAGAATGGCGAGTATCAAAAACAACAAGTGGGGTAAACATGTGGAGCAAATGGAATTCTCATACCTTGCTGATAGAAACGTAAAATTGTACATCCTGTTGTTTCTAATAAAATTTAATATATCCCCTCCTCATAAGCCAGCAAGTCCACTTCTAAGTGTATATTAACCAAAACAAATGAACGCATGTATCCATAGGACAACTTGGACAAAAATGTTCAGAGCAGCTTTATTCAGACTAGCCATTATAAACATCCCAAATGGCCATCAACAGGAAGATAAATAAACAAAAAAATTTAGGGTGTATTCAGACAATGAATGAGCAATAATGAGAACTAATTAGGATGCATCCAACAACATGGATTAATCTCAGAAACATTAGGTTGAGTGAAAGGAGCCTTACACAAAAGAGTACATACTGTATGATTCTATTTATATGAAATTAAAGAACAAGCAAAATTGATGATAATTTTAAAACTGGTTGCCTCTGTGGGTGGGGGAATTGACTAGAAGGAGAATAAGGAATGGTTCTAGGAGATGGAAATGTCTTACAAGGGTACTTTGAAAAGTCCATGGAAAGGATTGTGTTATCTTTAAATTCTATTTTTCCATGAACTTTTTGAAGTACTCTCTTACATCTTGAGCTGGGTGATAGTTACGTGTTGTATATATTTGTTAAAATTCTCCAAACTGTACACATATTATCTGTGCATTTTACTATATGTAAATCATACCTAAGTAACATGATAAAACAATAGCAGGGTCTTGGCAGAGAACAACTGCACGAGGACACTGCTGGCCTCTCCCAACCAAACTGTCCAGCTTCGTGCAGGGAATAAATGTCAGCCTCCATGTTAGCATGTTGTACTTGGGTCATGTGCTGGGCTAGTTCCACACAGAGATCGTAAAGCATTGCATAGAGAGTGGCCAAGAGAGGAAATCCTTCTTTTCCCAGAAGATACTTGCCATACAAAGAGGCAGTATATGCTGATGGTTAAGAAAATAACGTTAGAGTCAAATAACACAGACGTTGAGCAAATTGTTTTACTGTTCTAAGCTGCTTATTGCCCATCTGTAAAATGAGTATAATAATGCCTTATTCAAAGTGTTGTCATGGGGATTGTCCATAGAATGCTCACCTAGCACAGCAGCACATGTAAAGTAGTCATATAGGGACCAAATATCTGAACATCTACCCTTCAAGCCTTGTTTACTACCTTCTTAAAGATTTTTTCACTATTCTAAAACTCTTAGGAGAAATAACACACTGAGTCCTTAACACCTTAGGGCAAATTACTTTTAGCAAGAAATGACTTCCTCAGAGACAAGCAAGGTGAGAAGCTTACAGGGTAATTGACTTGAGGCAGATGTAGGGAAAAGCACTGCTAAAGGAGGATGTGTCACTTAGGGTTCCCTGTTTGTAAATAACTGAAAAAAGCTCTGCTCAACCAAACGTAGAAGGTTGGAAAATCAGGCTTGGGAGTCTGCAGAAACCAAGGTCATTCTATAGGCCTAGGCCACAGAATCCATCCCCACCAATTTAAAGCAGGAAGTAACTAATTAGGGCACGATCTCCAATTGTTTCTTTGCATCAATTGCTCAAGATTCAAAGTCTTAAGAGAGAGCATCAGATGAGTCAAGGTTAGGTCAACTTCTCCATCCTGACTCTCAAAGTAGGCAAGAGGAAGAAGGACTGAATGCCTTGGGGTTCCAAAGGGCAGGGCAGGATCCTGGAATTACCTTACACCAAGACCACCCTAATGAGGGAGATATATTTCCCCAAAGAAAATCGGGCTACTCTTAGGAAGTGGCAGTGGATGCTAGGTAGCTGAAAAACAATGAATGTCTACCAAAGAGACAGGGCATTTTAGTGCAGGGCCAAAAAACACCCTTTTCTCCATCTTAGCAGGTTTTTAAGTGACTATGTATTTGGAGCTCAATGACCTCTTTGGTGATCCCATTATTAAATTCATCTCAACAACAGCTGTAAGCTGCAGAGTGACTATCAATTTATTTCCTCATTAGTGACCTGCTCCATCTCTCATTGCATTTCTTAACAGTCCAAGTGCTTTCTGTGGAGGTCAGCAAGAAGCCTAGAGCAAATATATAAGAGCATCATTTTGTGGTACATTTGTACTCATATAAAAACTAAAAGATTAGTGTGACTTCTTGCTCAAATCATAGGAAAGCAACCGTAATAGTAAGTTATAGACAGTTAATAAAATACTGAAATCCAGAGAAATTTAAATTTTAGCTTATTTAAATGTTGTCAGAATATTTTACTTTCATAGAATTACTACCGTGGTGTTGCTCACTATAGCCTCCTAAGGAAGAAGGGAGCCAAAATATAAATTTGAAAATTTTAATGTACCTAAACTTTATCTTAATTTAAAAAATTTCCCCAGTGTTTTCTATATGCATTTTCCTTAGCTTGAGAGAAACTATGTACTGCCATGCTAAAATATTTTTTAATTCAATATCAACTTTATCACAGAAGTTTTTTTTAGTTTAGTTTATCTCTATGTGTGTACATGTGTGCTTATGTATAAAGTTTTTGTAAATTTTGACAACTGCTTTTTCTATTTTAATTGGTATAATATCATAGCTATTTTTGAAATCAGTTTTGAATTATGTGTGAACGTCAACTAATTCCAAGTACGCCGTTGCTCCATAGGCATCTCTAGTTTGTAAAAAACACCTTGCTTTTACCATGACACTGTGCTTCACAGAAAGTTATTTTCACATTACTATATATAACAAAACAAATAACTTAATGCTTAATGCTGAAGTTTTTAATTAAATTTTCAGGTGAGTTAGTAATAATGCCATATTTTCCTTTGGACAAAATGAACTTCTAAAAACTTTACACTGATTTCATGAATTGGATAAAAATAAAATTGAGCCATCATTGGTATTAACAAACTTTTTATTGAAAGCATCCAATATCATTGATAAAAAACTGACCTCACTTAATTCCTTATGAAGTTCTTCCACTAATGGAGTGAACACGATAACATCTATCACTTCGTTTTTAATATGTGCACATGAAAACTTGGAATATAAATGAATGACATTAAGTTTGGAAAATGATGATTCGATCTAAATTAAAAGTCAGGCTTTACTGAGTGATATCTAAATACACCTACTGAAGGTGTACATGTTAAAGTGTTGTCTTCAGACCCAGGCTTCTAAATCACTTACAAAGTTTTGTAATAGATATTTATGTCTCTCTCACAGATTTGCCTCCTCAGATTTTATATAGTCAGCCAGTGATAATATTTTAGCTCCCAGGGTGGATGGTAAATGTCTCCAAAAATTTTGTGCAAATTACCTGTCCCTAATCAACTTTCTTGAGAAACAGGTCAGTAGTATGTTTTTCAATAATAATTATGTACTTTTAGCTCATTGAAACTGCAAGTTATTGCAAAATAAAAGCGTTGTCAAACAATAAAATGGCTGTGGATTAGCATCATACAATAAATGACAAAACCACTGTAGAAAGAGCAGTCAAGCTAATTGCTATATCAAGGGTTGGCAAACCATTGCCTGCAGGACAAATCTAGTCCATAACCTATTTTTGTAAATAAAGTTTTACTGGAGCACAGGCACTCTCTTTCATTTAAGAGTATTGTCTTTGGTTGCAACAGAGACCATATGACCCACAAAGCCTAAAATATTTACTATCTAGCACTTTAAAGAGAATGTTTGTTGACCCCTGCTCTATATGCAGTATGGCAGGTCTGGCCAGCCTCTATTTTCAGTACATATTTTATGTACACCTATATATAAGTTTCTCAACCTTGGCACTATTGATATTTTGGGTTGGCTAATTATTTGTTGCAGGGGGAACTGTCCTGTGTATTGTAAGATGTTTAGTAGTATCAGCACCCTCCTGCTTGTGACAACCAAAAATGTCTATAGATGTTGACAAATATCCTCTGGTGGGCACAGTTACCCCTGGCTGAGTATCACTGACCTAACCTATAATTTCCCACTGATCTCAAAATTGGGACATGGCACTTTTATGTAACTTGAGGCTGTGGCTTAATACATAGCACTATTGGCTGGTATTCCAAGTGGCCAGCAGGGCAAAGTGGTGTGGAATACTTTTCCCACTACCTTCTAAGGCCAGTGGGCATCAGCTGTCTCTAGTTACTAATGAAGCACACATCATCAAATCATTGAGTGCCCTGCATTCTGTCCTTGGAAAGCGTGTGTTAGTTGCTTTATGTCTTGAAAGGGTAAGAAATGAGTAATGGGTTATTGCAATCATTTTCTAGATTTAACTACATGTTAGAGTGAGAACTTGGTTCATTGCCTATGCATCTTACACACTACTAGAGAAGATTATGGCAGAAGCTTTAAGTATAAAGTAGAGGTCTACCAAACCATGTGAGCTGAATGGGTAAATAGGTAATACATAATAAATCTACCACAAAATTGGAATCTTCCTAAGTCTTTGGATTCCTTAATCTACATTATACCAAGACACTTTTACCATTTCAACTTCCTTTACTCCAGCTCCCTTATTGAGTCCAAAGGAGCAAACAATTGAAACTATTCCCAGCATCTTAAGATAGCACAATGAAATCAAAATCTCCTGGTAAGTGCTTCCTACACAATCAACTCATCCTGATTGAGTATTTTGTCCTGCTTTCCTTGGTATAACACCCACTGAACCTATTTTGATTCTTGCTGATATATGTTAGTAAATTTGCAGTTTGCCAACTGGAGACTACCATGATCTCATTCTAGTTTAGGTGTGGCAATAATCAGAAGTAGTGGGCAAAGAAGTCAGGAGAATAATCTCTTTTTTCTTTTCTTTTCTTTCCTTTTTTTTTTTTTTTTTTTTTTGAGGCTTAAAATAACAGAAATTTATTCTCTCAGAGTTCTGGAGGCCAGAGGTCAATATCAAGGTGTTGGCAGGATTGGTTCCCTCTGGAGTCTTGGAGGGATGATCTGTTCCAGGCCCCTCTCCCAGCTTCTGGAGTTTGCTAGCAATCCTCGGTGTTCCTTGGCTTGTAGACACATCACTCCAATTTCTTCCTCTGTTTCTTTTTTTAAATTTATTTTTTATTTTTTATTTTAACATACCAGTATATAATGCAGTTGATTTTCATGTCCCTTTACCAGTTCCTCTTTCCCCACCTCCCTCTCCCCTGTCCCCTCAACAACATCATATCTGTTTACTTGTCTTAACAAGTTCAAGGAATTGTTGTGATTGTTGTGTCTTCTTCCCCACCTCCCACCATTTATTTGTTTGTATATTTATTTTTTTATTTTTAGCTCCCACGAATAAGTGAGAACATATGGTATTTCCCTTTCTCTGCCTGACTTGTTTCACTTAATATAAATTACTCTAAGTCCATCTGTGTTACAGCAAATGGTAGTATTTCATTCTTTTTTATAGCAGAGTAGTATTCCATTGTGTAGATACACCACAGTTTCCGTATCCACTCATCCGATGATGGACATTTGGGCTGGTTCCAACTCTTGGCTATTGTAAATAGTGCTACAATAAACATGGGAGTACAGGTATCAATTTGACATGATGATTTCCATTTCTCTGGGTATATACCCAGCAGTGGAATAGCTGGGTCATATGGTAGATCTATCTGTAATTGTTTGAGGAACCTCCATACCATTTTCCATAAAGGCTGAACCATTTTGCAGTCCCATTGACAGTTTATGAGAGTTCCTTTTTCTCCACAACCTGACCAGCATTTATCATTCTTTGTCTTTTGGATGTTAGCCATGCTAACTGGAATGGGATGGTATCTCAAAGTGGTTTTGATTTGCATTTCCTGAATGCTGAGTGATATTGAGCATGTTTTCATGTGTCTGTTGGCCATTTGTATATCTTCCTTTGAGAAATGCCTATTCAGCTCCTTTGCCCATTTTTTAATTGAGTTATTTGTTTCTTTTGCTGTAAAGTTGTTTGACTTCTTTGTATATTCTGGTTATTTATCCCTTGTTAGATGTATATTTTGCAAATTTTTTCTCCCACTCTGTTTGTTGTCTTTTCACTCTGTTAATTGTTTCTTTTGCTGTGCAGAAGCTTTTTAGTTTGATATAATCCGATTGGTTTATTTTTCCTTTGGTTGCCCGTGCTATGGGGTTCATATTCATGAAGTCTGTGCCCAATCTTGCTTCCTGAAGTGTTTCCCCTATGTTTTCTTTAAGGAGTTTTATTGTTTCTAGATCTATATTTAATTCTTTAATCCATTTTGAGTTGATTTTTTATATGGTGAGAGATACAGGTCTAGTTTCATTCTCCTACATATGAATATCCAGTTTTCCTGGCACCATTTGCTGAAGAGGCAGTCTCTTCCCCAGTGTGTAGACTTGGTGCCTTTGTCAAAGATCAGATGACTGTAGGTGTATGGGTTGATTTCTGGATTCTCTATTCTATTGCATGGATTCATGTATCTGTTTTTATGCCAGAACCATGCTGTCTTGGTTATTATAGCTTTGTAGTATAGTTTAAAGTCAAGGAGTGTTATGCCTCCAGCTTTATTTTTTTTGCTCAAGCTTCCTTTGGCTATTCTGTTGTTATTTTATATAAATGTCAGGATAGTATTTTCCAATTCTGAGAAAAATGTCATTGGAATTTTAATGGGGATTGCAGTGAATCTGTAGATCACTTTGGGTAGTATGGACATTTTCATAATGTTAATTCTTCCAATCCAAGAGCATGGGATAGCTTTCCATCTTCTTGTGTCCTTCTTAATTTCTCTCAACAGTGCTTTGTAATTCTCATCGTAGGTATTTTTCACATCTTTGGCTAACTTTATTCCTAAATATTTTATTTTTTGGTAGCTATTGTAAATGGGCTAGCTTTCTTGATTTCTTTTTCTGCATGTTCACTGTTGGATTGTAGAAATGCTACTGATTTCTGTATGTTGATTTTGTGTCTTGCAACTTTGCTGAAATCATTTATCAACTCTAAGAGTTTTTTTGTAGAAGCTTTAGGCTGTTTGATATACAGGATCATGCCATCTACAAACAGGGACAGTTTGACTTCATCTTTTCCAATCTGGATGCCCTTTATTTCCTTTTCTCTGATTGCTCTGGCTAGTACTTCGAACACTGTGTTGAATAGGAGTGGTGAGAGTGGGCATCCTCGTTCCTGTTCTTAAAAGAAAAGCTTTCAGCTTTCCCCCATTCTGGATGATATTGGCAGTGGGCTTATCATATATGGCTTTAATTGTGTTGAGATACTTTCCATCTATACCTAACTCGTAGAGAGTCTTTATCATGAATGAATGTAGAATTTTGTCAAAGGCTTTTTCAGCATCTATAGAGATGATCATAAGGTTTTTGTCTTTGATTTTATTGATGTGGTGTATCACATTTATTGATTTGCATATGTTAAACCAACCTTGCATCACTGGGATGAACCCCACTCAATCGTGGTGTATAATTTTGTGTATGTGTTGCTGTTTTCTGTTAGCCAGTATTTTATTGAGGATTTTTGTGTCTATATTCATCAAGGATATTGGCCTGTAGTTTTCTTTTTTTCTTGTATCTTTGTCTGGTTTTGGTATTGGGGTGATGTTTGCCTCATAGAATGAGTTTGGAAGAATGGCCTCCATTTCAATATTTTGGAATAGTTTGTAGAGAATTGATATCAATTCCTCTTTGAAGGTTTGGTAGAGCTCTGCAGTGAACCCGTCTGGTCCTGGGCTTTTCTTTGTTGGGAGCCTTGTGATAACAGCTTCAATCTCTTTTATTGTTATTGGTCTGTTCAGATTTTCTATATCTTCTTGGCTCAGTTTTGGTAGTTTGTGTGTGTCCAGAAATTTATCCATTTCCTCCAGATTTTTAAATTTCTTGGTTTATAGTTGTTTATAGTAGTCTCTAATGATTCCTTGTATTTCTAGATATTGGTTGTAATATCACCTTTTTCATTTCTAAGTTTTTTTTATGTGGATCTTCTCTCTTCTTTTTTTAGTTAGCCTTGCTAAAGGTTTGTCAATTTTATTTATCTTTTCAAAAAACCAACTTTTTGTTTCATTGATCTGTTGTATCATTTTGGGGGTTTCTATTTCATTTAGTTCTGCTCTGATCTTAATTATTTCTTTCTACTAACTTTGGGTTTGGATTGTTTTTGTTTTGCTAGTTCTTTACGGTGAGGTGTTAGGTTGTTTACTTGCCATCTTTCCATTCTTCTGAACTAAGATTTAATGTGATAAATTTCCCCGTTAGAACTGCTTTTGAAGTATCCCACAGGTTTTGGTATGATGTATCATTATTTTCATTAGTTTCAATAAATTTTTGATTTCCTGTTTAATTTCTTCTTGGACCCATATGTCATTAAGTAGAATGTTGTTTAATTTCCATGTGTTTGTATAGTTTCCAGAGTTTTTGTTGTTGTTGTTGTTATGATTTCTAATTTTAATCCATTGAGATCTGAAAATATACATGGAATAATTCCAATTTTTAAAAAATTTGTTGAGACTTGATTTGTAACCTAACATGTGCTCTATCCTGGAGAATGTTCCATGTGCTGATGAGAAAAATGAATATTCTGTGGTTGTTGGATGGAATGTCTTGTAGATATCTGCCAAGTCCAATTGGTCTAAAGTGTTGTTTAGATCTTGTGTTTCTCTATTGATTTTTTTTTGTCTAGATGATCTGTCAAATGTTGAGAGTGGGTTGTTCAGGTTCCCTCCTATTATGGTATTAGTGTCTATCTCTTTCTCTAGGTCTAATAGTGTTTGCTGTATAAATCTGGCTGATCCAATGTTGGGTGTGTATGTATTTATGATTGTTATGTCTTCTTGTTGGATAGATCCTTTTATCATTATATAGCAGTCTTCTTTATCTCTTTTTTATGGTTTTTGGTTTAAAGTCTATTTTATCTGATATAAGAATAGCTACTCCAGCTCATTTTTCATTTCTATTTGCATGATATATCTTTTTCCATTCTTTCACTCTTAGTCTATGTGTATCTTTACTGGTAAGGTGAGTCTCTTGAAAGCAGCATATTGTTGGGTCCGTCTTTTTAATCCAGTCAGTCAGTCTGTGTCTTTTGAGTGGGGAATTTAATCCTTTTAGAGTTATTTATTTAGAGTTTTTATTGAAAGTGTTGATTTACTCCTAGCATTTTATTGATTTTTGTTTGGATATCTTAAGTATCTTTTTTTCCTTTCTTTTTGATTTTCTGCTTGTCTTCTGTGTTTGTTGGCTTCTTGTGGTGGTATATAGACTACTTTTTTCTTTATTGTTAGCATTTTTATCTTACTGGTGGATTTTGTTCTTTCTTGACTATTAATGGCAGTGATGGTTGTTTTTCAGGTACCAAACCCAGTCCTCCCTTGAGAATTTCTTGTAAGGCTGGTCGTATGGTACTGAACTCCTGCAGTTTTTGTTTGTCTGAGAAATATACTATTTTTTCCTTCATTTTGGAAGGATAGACTTGCTGGGTAAAGTATTCTTGGCTGGCAAGTTTTGTCTTTTAGTATTTTGAATATATCATCCCATTCTTTTCTGGCTTTTAGGGTTTCTGATGAAAAGTCTGATAATAGTCTGATTGGGGCCCCCTTATAGGTGACTTGCCGCTTCTCTCTTGTAGCTTTTAAGATTCTCTCTTTGTCTTTGAGTTTTGCCAATTTGACTATAACATGTCTTGGAGAGGACCTTTTTGGATTGAAATGTTTCAGGATCTTTGAGCCTCCTGAATCTGAAGATCTGTGTCTCTCCTCATACCTGGGAAGTTTTCTGCTATTTTTTCATTGAATATGTTTTGAATGTCATTTCCTTTTTCCTCCCCTTCTGGAATACCCACAATTTGAATATTTGAGTGCTTAAGGTCATCTGTTATCTTTCTTAGATTTTCTTCAATTTTTAAAATTCTTTTTTTTTTTTTTTTTTTGTCTGCCTGTGTTATTTCGAACAGCCTGTGTTCAAGGTAAGAAATTCTCTTCTGATTGTTCAATCCTGCTGGTTAAACTCTCTGTTGTGTTTCTTATTTTGTTGAATGAATCCTTTAGCTCCACAAGCCTCTGCTACATTCTTTATCAGGACATTGATTTCTTTGTACATTTCTTCTTTTAGGTCCTGTGTACCTTTTCTCATTTCATTGTGTTGTCTAACTGAATTTTCTTGTATCTCATTTAGTTTCCTTAGAATTGTTGCTCAAAATTCCTTGTCAGTCATTTCAAGGACTTCCTGTTCTTATAGGATCAAGAGCTTGAGAGTTATTATTTTCCTTTGGTGGTAGTGTACTTTCTTGATTTTTCATATTTCTGGTATTTTTCCTTTGGTGTTTAGTCATTGTGGCAGGGGGTATTACGGTTCACTTGTTCTACCCTGATGTCTGGCCTGGATCCTGTAGGGACTATCGATTCTGAGTGGCAGGGACTGGCCTGGGCTGGGGGTCCCATAGTGTGCAGCACCTGCCTGTTCCAGTTCAGCTGGCTTGGGGCACTTGCGGCCAGTGGCTCTTGGGCCTCCTTTTCTCTCCTTTTCAAGGTAAGACCCTCAGCAAGGTTGTTACAGGGTCTTCAAGGAATCAAGAAACAGCCTCATCAACCAAGAGAGGAAGGATTGTTTTATGGGGTTTTGGTTACTGAGTTATCTGAGTCCTACCATATGCCCTCATTCCAACTCTTGGGCTCCCACTCTCTCCTAATCCAAATATAACTTTAATGTAAAATATCTGGTAAACCAATGTTTTTATGCAGCAAGCTAAGAATAAAAATTTGAGTTTTATTTTCAGCTGCCTCAGACCAGTGGCTGCAAGTGATAAAAAATTCTTTGAATGAAATCACAGGAATTCCACAAATTTTTTTTTTGTCTTGATATAAGACATTAAGACTTTGAGGTTGCTCTTTTCTTATCTTTAAGCTGTAAGCAACTAGCTACATAAAAACTATAAAACCTATAAAAAACTAGCTTATACTGCAAATTTGGGATTCCTTAAGCCTTTCATATTATCTATTACAACTAGGTCCCTCAGAGCCTTGCCAAAAATGAGCACATTATTCCTAATGAACATGGATAATAACTTAATTAGTTGTTTGCTTGATTGATTCATGTCTTGGACTGCCTTGGTACCAGTTGGTTTTTTAGAGACATCAACAACAATTAGAAGAGACCATCAATCTGAGATTTCCCACTATTTTTCTGAGAATCTGTTGCTTGCAATCACTTCTGGTACCAATTTCTTGATCAGGTTGGTTATTTAGCAGAAAAGTCACTCATTATTAGTTCTCACAGTTGCTCAGAGATCTGAAGAATTGGGCTTGAAGCTAAACTTTCAAGAACAGAACCTGAAACCATACTTCAAAGCAGACTTGGTAAACTACTGCCACTGATCACTAGAGAAAGCCCACAGTGCCACTATCCTGGTATCAGATCTGTGGCAGGAGCTCAACTTTGCAACCACCAGGAAGCTACTGTCATTGCCACCACTAGATGCCAGATACATCTGCAGGAGAATTGGAAGCACCACAGATTGCTCACTTCTAGACCAAATTCTCACATGGGTGCATCTGATTGATAGGGTCTAGGTCATATCCCTGCATAGTAGCTGCAAGTGGGGCTGTGAATTAGAGTTTTTAATCTTAAACTGGGAAAATTGGACTCAGATATGGGAATTTCCTTGTTCTGGTTATGTATTGGGTGTAAGACACCATCTCAAAATGTAGTGGTTTAGAGCAACAATGTTAGCTATAGACAACCAAATATGAAATTTGGGCATGGTTCAGAAGGAACAGTTAGTATACTTTTCATTCAGTGTAAGCTGGGGGCTAGACTCATCTGAAATCTCAGTCATTCACATGTCTGCTGACTGACGATGGCTTTCATGCTGAGACTATGGCTGAGGCCATTGGCCAGACACTTACATGTGGCCTCTCCATAAAGAACCAAACTGTCTACCCCTACACAGCTTACTTTCTACAGTAACCTGACTTTACTATTCCACTGTCTTTGATAGGATAACTTTAGTATTTTAGTAGGCTGTTGCTCAGGAAGATAAAAGTTGCAAGTAAAATTATTGTTCTTTGAAGGAACTCCTGGAAAGTCCAATTACTCTTCAATAGAAGAGTTTACATCCTAAGATTCTTTGAGCCTCTAGCCTCAAAATGCTCATCGTGTAGTGTCCACCAGTCCTAAGATCCTTATCCAAGCATAAGGAAGTCCCTATTTTGGAAGACCCACTGTAAACCAAACTCTCAACTCTTAGTATAGCATCAGACCTAGTCCTCCCCCTCTGAGACTCTTTCAGACTCCATGAAGTATCACTTTAAGCAATATACTCAACTTAGTCCTTTCAATGTGTTATTATGGTGATATTTGACACCATGTGGCCTGAGCTTCTTTACAGCATGGTGACTAGATTTCAAGGGTGAGCATCCCAAAGGGATAGCTATATAGAATTGATATTGTCTTTTCTAACCTAGGATCAGAAATCACATAGCATCATTTCCACCACATTCTAGTCGTTGAAATAACTGCAAATGCTCACATAGGTTCAAGAAAAAGGGGATCAGACTCTACCTTTTAATGGGAAGAATCAAGAATTTTTCAGACAGGTTTTTAAACCATCACGTTCTCTGACTATAGAAGGATTATCCAAAGGCTAATGTGCCATGAATATTAGGATTATGATGGATGCCCCTTACAAAAGGTATACATGAAAATATCTACAGTGTTTAGTTTAGGGAGTGGAATTATGGAAGGATTTTTCTTGTATGTACTTTCTGAATTTTCTTCTATTAACATATATTCCTTAGGTAATTAAAGAAAAGATATACAAACACATCCTCCAATTTAAGTTTGATAATCAAGTAAGAAAAAGATTCAGTATAAAATGTGGAAAGGAATACCTGGAGCCTAAAGGTTTTTAAAAACATTTTTAACAGCTTTATTGTGATCTAATTTACATACCATAAGCATGACTCATTTTAATTGTGTAGAATTAAATGCTTTTAAGTAAATTTAAAGTTTGCAGCTACCATCAAAATCCCATTTTCGTACATTTTCATTGCCCCCAACAAAAGTCCTTGTGCCTATTTTCAGTCAGTGACTATTCTTACTCCCAGCCCCAGGGAAACACTACCTAATTTCTGTCTCTTTAGATTTGCCTGTTCTAGACATTGTATATAGATGGAATCATGCAATATTTAGTCTTCTTTTTCTGGCTTGTTTCACTAACCTCAAGTTTTTTTGAGGTTAATCCATGCTGTAGCATATGTCAGTACTTTGTTCTTTTTAATTGATGAATAAAATTCCATTGTATGGAATTTGCTTATCTGTTCTCCAGTTGATGGGCATTTGGATTGTTTCTGGGTTTTGACTATTATAGATAATACTGCTAAATTTGTATACAAGTCTTTGTATGAATATTGTTTTCATTTTTCTTGAGTAGATACACAGGAGTAGAATTTCTGGGTCATATGATAAATTTATGTTTACCTTTTTAAGATACTGCCAGACTCTGTCCAAAGTTGCTGTACCAATTTATGTACCCACCACCAGTGTATTAGATTTCCTATTTCACCACATCCTCCTTAACACTTGTTAATTTCTGTGCTTTTGATTGTAGCCATTCTTGTGTGTGTGAACACACATCTCTTGTTTTTTATTTGCATTTCTCTAATGACTAATGATGTTGAGCATCTCCTCATGTACCTATTAGCCATTTGTATGTCTTCTTTGGAGAAATATCTATTAAAATATTTTCCCCATTTTCAATTAGTTTATTTGTCTTATTATTGAATTCTTGATATATTCTGGATATCAGACTTTTATCAGATGTATAATTTGTAAATGTTTTCTCCTAGTCTTTAAACTTTCTCTCAGTCTGTAATCTAAATTTTATGCATTCAATAGTATAATTATCACCAATGATTTGATTTTGTTCATGGAATATACGAAGTTTGAAGCAAATTGGAATTGACAAGAAGGTGTGCTTTGGTAGAGGTTTGTTTCTAAGGTTTGAAGTTAAAAGGGCAATTGCAGTTATCCAAAAGCTGAGATAATTTAATTATTTTAGAAAGCTTATAAAATTACATCTTGACCACCAACTTGCATTGAGGGAAAAAATAAGGAAACAGTATACAAGATGACTAAATATGATCTTGAAAAAACAAATCAGTACATTTAATACACGTCTCTATCGCTAGTTTAAATGCCAGTAGCATTGAAAATTGTTTTGCCTTGATTATCTAGGAATTGAAAATAAAAGCACATTTTCCAAAATGATAAACTGAGTTTAAAAAAAAAAAAAGATAAGATTTCTTATTTCAAATGGAGATAGTAGTTCTTGATTTTGATTTTACAACTGAAATGTAAATCATTTTAACATTTTATCTGCAACTGGCTGGTTTCATCAATGTAAAATAAAGAAGGTGGCTCAGTTCAGTAAACATTTTTTAAGCATCTGTTAAATGAGGCACTGTGCTAGGTGTGGTAGGGAATATGGAGGCAAGAATAATTGCTCATTTGTGGTTTACTAAACTAGGAAACCAGTAACCTAAGTGGCGAGATATGCAAGACTATTTTATGAGTTTCTACTGATGGGCTCAATTCTACATTCTGATAACAAAGATAAAAATTGTGTAAGAGAATATAAGAATAAAACTCTTTTTGTCTCAGTTTTGGCTGAGTCCTCAAAGGTGGGGAAAAGACAGTAAATTCCAAATACATTCACATGCCATAATGAGGCACTGAACTGCCTAAGAGGATGGAGCAAAAGTAATGTTTTTAAATCATTAGCACATTGTCTATCTTGAAGGCACATAATTGGCTTCAAGGAAGCCACTCAGCCTCACATGCGCCTCTGAAGTTTGGAGACTGATGTTTGACACTCAGGGAGAGAAGTCCAAAGGGAAGTAAGTATGGCTGCCACTGCCACTGCCACTGCCTCTGCCTGACAGCTAGGTGAGAGAGGACTGACATTGCAGTGAGATGCACGTTCTCCTTCATGTGACAGTAGGGCAAGGGTGCTTGAGTTTTCTTATGTGCCAATGAAAAGATGGAGTTGGAACTCTGCTCATGAGGACTCAATTCTGTTCTGCTCTCTATCCTAGAATCTTGCCACACTTCCCTCCAGAGGCTGTGCAAAGGACCTGCGTTGTTTCAAGTTTTCCCTTTCATGTGGGCAAGAGAGAGACACTTGCTTTCTCCAGTGCTCTGGGCCTAATTGTACACGACTATCTTAGCCCCTTCTGTCATTTACAGGGATGGTAGGAAAAATAATCCACACATTTGGAGATTCATAATTGGAGCAAAATGTGACCCAAATACCTGGCAATCATTTTCATCTTTTTCTTTCTTTACCTGGACCATCCGTGATGATGCAGCAAGTCTTAATCTGATAGACATGTCTTCTATTTCTCTTGGCATCACCCACCTCTACACATTCATAAAGAATGGTGGATGACTTATTCTGTTAAGCATTTCTCTCATAGCTAAATAAATTATATACATAATGCAGTTGGGGAGACTTGGAAACCTTTTACAGGCATCAAAATGAACATTTCTCTATTTTTCAGTATTCACAACTATTGAATGTTTGTATATTTGTATGGTTTCTATTCTCACCCCCACTCCCCATCCCATTATCAGTATCTCTCCACTTAGCAGTTCCTTTTGGAGCCTTTTATCTTTACCCCAGTGTAGCTTGGTTGAAAAACATTTTTTTTTTTTTTTTTTTTTGACCGGTAAGGGGATTGCAACCCTTGGCCCGGTGTAGTCCAGAGCACCGGCCATCCCTATATAGGATCTGAACCCACGGCCTCGGCACCCCCAGCACTGCACTCTCCCGAGTGAGCCACGGAGCCGACCTTGAAAAACATTTTTTTTTAAGGTACCACAATCAAGTGTATTTACATCCTGAAGAAGGCATTACATGATGATTCGAATTTGGCATTGCCACACATAGAAGATATCTGTGTAATTTACTTACATATATGTACTGACTTTTATGAGTTGTAGCTTATATCTTGACAGACAAAAGAACCCAGCAGCGGGGTTTGGGGAAACTTTTTAAAAAAATTATTAGTACATTTCCTTATACAAAGGGGAGGATTGAACATGTACATTTTATTATTTTACTTCCAGTTTTGAGATTGTGGGCATTTTATTTTATTTTATTTTTTGCTTGTTTGATGTTTATCCTGCCAGTGTTTGAAAATAAATATTAATATTTCTTTTTCTTTCCACAAAAGTTAGCATACGCACTGTATTGCACCTGCACATTTTTACTTAATGTATTTTAGAGTTTGTAGCATATCAGAGCATAAAACGCATCCTCAATCAATCTTCATAGCATTTTATTGTGTGAATGTATCATAATTTCTTAAACCAATCCCCAATCAATGGACTTTGGGTGGCTTCCAAACTTTTACTATTACCAAAAAGAACCCAAGTATAACAAACAACCTTGCATATACATTTTCTTACATATGTATGTGCATACACATGTGCATGTGTGCACATGTACTTGTCCAGAAGTAGAATTCCTGGATCCAAATTGTGTAATTTTGACGAACATTACCAAATTGCCTTTTATATGAGATGTACTATTTTTCACCAGAAATGTATATGGGGGCTTGTTTCTTTATAGAGAAGGCCATATTTCAATGAACTCAGTTTTTGTTTGTTTATTTGTTTGTTTGTTTGTTTTAAACTAAAAACAAAACCAGAAACAAAGAAAAAACTTTAGTTTTATAGTCTCTCAGTCCGAATCAGGCTTCATTTTTTTTCCTATGAAGCCAAGTTCATTTTCCAATTTACAGATAGGCTAACCCATGTGCAAATAGGTTTTTTTCTGAACTTGGGGCTTAAGTTATTACATTTTGAAACATCTTTTCTTTTGGTTTCTGCTAAAATTCTTGTTTACATGATATATTTCGTTTTAACAATTACTTCC
The DNA here is from genome assembly GCF_027409185.1 of Cynocephalus volans. Lineage (NCBI taxonomy): Eukaryota > Metazoa > Chordata > Mammalia > Dermoptera > Cynocephalidae > Cynocephalus > Cynocephalus volans. The sequence continues at coordinate 54,322,708 of NC_084478.1, forward strand.
TAAAAATTTGAAATATTTGCTCCATTAGGCAGAGTGGTGGTAGCTACACATAAAGAGATAGGCTCATGTTAATACATACTATAAAATTGTTCCACTTCTTTACTCAAAGAATAAGGGTCTCTTGAGGCTAAACATTATCACATTGGACCTTACTGTCAGAAATATTACCAGTTTGTGCGATATAAAGAACTAAAAACCCTTACACATTTATAATTTATCCTTTTATGCTTTACTACATAAATAAAAATTACTTAATATATAAAATCACTCATTTAGAAAAAGATATTTCGGATAATTTGCCCATAAAGAAAAATTAATTTGCTTTTTTAATAAAAAAGAGGAAAACAAGCTTGGTGATAATATTAACATATTCTGCTTTTAAATAATGACATGAGGTTGCTCAGAAATGTATAGTTTTGAGATATAGCCCCATATGAACAAACAGAATTTGGGATTCTACTTAGGTGCACTGTTAATAACAATAACCACAATAACTCACATTTTAATGGTGCGTAATAGTTTGCAAAGCAGTTCCATGTACGTAATAATAATTCCAGCTGCCATTAGTTGTATATACCAGGTATTTTGATAAACTATACCCTAGAAACTATTAGTCTCTTTTCACCCAAGATGAGAGAAAAGAAAATGCATTATTTTCTTAAGGTAAAAAAGCCAGCGAATGATAAATCATAGAGACAGAAAGTAGGATGTATGGTTGTTGCCAGGAGCTGTGGGATGGGGTAAGGGGGAATTATCGTTTAATGGGTACAGAGTTTCAGTTTTGCAAGATGAAAACAGTTCTGGAGATGTATGGTGGTGATAGTTGTACAACAATATGAATTTACTTAATACCCCTGAACTGTACACTTAAAATGGTTAAGATAGTAAATTTTATGTTATGTGTATTTTACCACAATTAAAAAATAATTGGAAAAAAAAGCTAGTGAATGGTGGAGCTTGGATTTGGTTTTATTTCTGCCCAACTTTTTCTGTCTACTCAAAGTAGTTGTTCTCCCCATGCTACAGATGAGGGGACTAAGGCCCAGAGGAACTTAATTGACTTAAGTCATGCAACTCTCAAGTGTCAGAGTTGGAGTTTAATCTAATGGAAGTGATTTTACAACCAGGGGCTTAGCACAGGAAGTCAAAATAAAACCAAGGGCTCATCTAAACCACTAAAGGTTGGGTTATCTTGGGTTAATCACTTTGCCTATCTAGGCCTCAGTTTACTCAGTTGTAAATGAAGAGCTTGGTGAAGATCAGAGTTTTTTTAAAAAAATTAATGTTTTGACCATGACTAACAATAAGAAATGTTTTATATAGACCCAGTGCATACGTATATAGACCACTACTATCACAGTTGCCCTAGGTTGGGTTCCCCAGATGTAGATCTTGAGATAGGGATTCGAGGGCAAGTGATTTATCAAGGACATATTCCCAGGAGAAACTGATATTGGAGTAGAGGAAATGGGGGAGGGAAGGGAATCTCACCAAAGGTAAGATTTCAGGTGAAGGGGCTGAGCCCGTGGCGCACTCGGTAGAGTGCTGCGCTGGGAGCGTGGCGACGCTCCCGCCGCGGGTTCGGATCCCATATAGGAATGACCGGTGCACTCACTGGCTGAGTGCCGGTCACGAAAAAACGACAAAAAAAAAAAAAAAAAAAAGATTTCAGGTGAAGTTCTAGCCTCAGCCTGATTCTACAGGGAGATCTGCAGCATAAAATACATGGAAAATTTGACCTAACTTGATGCAAGAGAACTGGGCTGTCATTCTTCATTGCCAATCACTGGTTAGAGGCTACCCCAGCAGGATGTAACCTCCCAGGCATTTCAGCTCATGGTACCTGTGGTAGCCAGTTCACAAAGGTGGCTCCCAACAATCCCTACCTCACGGTATTCACACCTTTGTTTAGTTCCCTCCTCCAATGTACCGTGGTTGGTCTGTGTGACCAATAAAATACAGCAGAAGTGATAGCATGTCACTTCTGAAATTAAGATGTAAAAGATTGTCGTGTCCATCTTGGACTCTCTCTTTCTTGGATCACTGGCTCTGGGGAAAGCAAGGTCCCATTTTATGAGGAGTCCTATGTAGAGGCCCATGACATAGACTCTTATGACAAAGAACTGAGGCCTCCAGCCAATAGCCAGCAAGAAACTGAGGCCTACCAACAACCACATAAATTTGAAAGCAGATCCTCCAGCCCCAGTCAAACCTTCATATGACTGCAGCCCTTGCTGACATCCTGATTTCAACCATGTGAAAGATCCTGAGCAGAACCAGCCAGCCAAATTGCTCCTGGACTCCTGACCCTCAAAAACTGTGTGAAATAATAAATGTTTGTTGTTTTTAGTCACTAGGGTTTTGATAAATTTGTTATGCAGCAACAGATAAATAATATAATACAGTGGGCTAATGTGGCTCCGCTAGCTGAAGGATAGTTCTCTGAAGAACTTGAAGGAAGATTCTTTGGGAAAGAAGCATAAAGATGCTGGGAGATGGGCAGAACCAGTAGAAGAGACTTGAGGTGATGTAGACAGAGTATCAATTGTGTCTGCAGTCCCCCAGCAACAAACATTTCATGAAATAACATTTACTCTTATTACATGGAATGCACTCTGATATTTTCTATTCCACTTTCTTCTTATTTGTTTTATTAAATGCTGAAAGAGTGCTCTTATATTGATTTCATAATCCACTAACAGATTGTGACCTGTGGTTAAAAACAGTGAACTTAATCATCTTTAAGTCTCCTTTTAGATCTAAAGTTCTGTAATTAGGAGGTGGCGCAGTGTTATTATAAGGATAACTAACGTTTATTGAGCATCCACTATGCCAGAATTGTTCCAAACATTTCATATGTACTGTCTCATGTGAAGACAATAAGGTAAGTACTATTAATAACCACATTTTACAGATGGGAAAACTGGTTAGTGCCAGAAGCCAGGAGGGAGCCCAGGCAGTCAAAAGTTATTGTCAAGAGTGCAGGCTGCCAAAGAGAAGATCTTCTCATTTCATTTGTCATATGACTTTGGACCACAAAACTGTTTCCTCATCCATAAATTGGGATAAAAATAACCTCCCTGCTTTCTTTTCATGAGTAATGTGAGATTCGGTTTTTCATTGGTCATAAAAAATCTTTAAAATATACAGTGTTGTATAAATGTGGTATTATCTATTGCTAATCTTTTTAAAATGACTTTCATGTGTTCAGGGATTTTACTAAATGTTATTATGTCATATTTTCTCAATGGTTCTGTTTCAGTAGAAAAGCACCAGATCTAAATGTAACTGAATTTATTAAAACTTGATTTTTGATTGGAAAACAAAAAGTAGTGCAGGCTCCTATATCAGACTGTTTTGGCTCAAATCCTGATGCCAACAGTTGATTACTAAATGTTTCTAATTATGATGGTGATGTAACCCAATTATTGGAAGCCATCAGCTCACTGAGGGGGATAATTATAACAAAAGGAAATTTAGGGCCAGGGTGATATACATCAACATTGACGGAATGCAGCAGTTAACTCACTGACAATCACCTTAGTGTTCTCTGCTTCAGTCACACTGGCCCAGTCTTCATCTTAAATGTAGCCACTCATGCATTTCAATAAGATGAGGCTCTGGCCTAGGTTACATAATGTCTGCATGTTTTAATATGTAAAGTACATTTCACTGTAACTAGACAGAAGGAATTTCAGCATATTTAAGTGCAATCTAAGATAAGTATCTAGTAAATGAACCTAACTAAATAGGTTAGTCAAAATTATGTAAAAAGTATTTCTTACTGAAGTCAGTGAACATTAATTGACCTTCGGATTTCAAAAATAGGGTCAATAAATATGTTACAAATTACTTAAAATGGTAAAATAAAACTGTGAGCAGAACCTGGGAACCTGGAATTATCTTTTTGGCTGAATTCTTCTGAACCAATTCTCCATTAATTATATAGTTTATGTCACAGGAATACACTATTTATCACAGTTATTGGAGTCAGTGTAAAAGCATAACATCCTTTTAATAAATGTTTCCCAATAATCAAAGACCCAAACACCTTCAGACTAAATTATATAGAGCTGGACACATATAGGGGATACGTGTCAGGAGGATGTTTCAGCAGCTTATGTGTGGTAAGGTGACATGCAGTCTTTACAAAGAGGGCAGAAAAAAAGAAAAGGTCTAAGTCCCACTTCAGATGCTACTGCAAGATTATGGACTAAGGGCAACAAGAGTGGCTACAGCCTAGCTTGGAATACTGTTAGCAGGGGTAAGATAGTCTTCTCATGTCACCTATTTTTTGGGGGGAAAAAAGCTATTTTGCACATGTTGCTAAAAAGGGTATCATGGCCCCCCCAAACCAAACATCAATCTAGATGCCCTGAAAAATTAACAATTCAAAATAAAACTTTTTTTAGTTGTAAAAGAAAATACGCTTTTACAGAACATTTAATAAACGCAGAAAACGTAAAGAATAAAAGAAAAAATCACAAAATGATGAGATATGGGATCATGAAATAATAATTATTAATATGTATGTGTATATATACATACATATCTCCAAATTATGTGTGTGTGCATATACATTTTTTTCTCCCAAATTTGGAGATATTTATATAGATATATCTCCAAATTGGCATTGCACTATATATATTTTTTGTAATTTTACTTTTTCACTTAAAAACATATGGAGGAATTTCCTTGTATTAAAATATTCTACCTCAACATTAATTAGATGGCTGTATAGAATTCCATTCTATGGATATAGTATTTGTAAGTCAGCGCCCAGTCAGGCAAGTAGAAACCACTCTATATATTTATTACAGAAAATGACTTAATGCTAGTAATTTGCTGCAAAGGTATAAAAAGTACAGAAAAAAACAAAAAGAAGAAAGGTGTATATTAGTTAGCTATTGCTATGTAACAAACCACCCTAAACTTACTGGTGTAAAACCAGTTCTCTGGTCTCAGTTGATCTCCCTCATGCATCTGTGATTGGTTGTGGGTTGGCTTTTGCTGATCTTGGCTGGGCTTCTTATACATTGGAGACATCATCTGGGGCAAGAGGGCTAGACAGACTCTGATAAACATGGTTTCTCATTCTCTAGCAGGCTAGTCTGGGCTTATTCCCATGGCAGTCACAAGGTTCCAAAAGAGTGAGCAGAAACCCTTGAGTCCTACGCTTGGTGCTATCACAATGTCATTTTCGCTGCATTCTATTGTTCAAACTAAGGAACAAGGCCAGCCCAGATTCAAGGAGAGAAGAAAAGATTCCAGTTTTTATGGGAAGAGCTGCAAAGTTGCACTGAAAAAGGACATGGAAATGGAGAGAAAGAATTCTGGCTAGTTTTGTAAACAATTGATCACAGTATGTGTTACCTAGAGCCCAGAAAGCTCTACTGCTCCTGGGCTGGAGCCCACGAGCCTGTACTTTCTGCTGACCTGTGAAAAGTGCTATCACTGCTCCTTTTGGTGATGCTGCTACCACTGAATAGGAACCCTGGAGTTTGTAGCCTTACTAATGCTTTTAAAACTGCCACAGATGTTTTGGGAACAAATAGTTACCTGTAGTCACTGTTGCTGCTGCTACTGCTGCTGGAGGGACTCCCAGAGACAGACAAATAAAGGCTTTTCTTTTTCCTCACCTTATAATCTCCTCACCAGTGCTTCCCATTGGCAAACCTAAGTTGGGAAAACAATCTGAAAAATGTAATTTGTGTGTTTTTAGCTCCCTGTGGTACCGCGATACTCAGAAGAACATTGAAAGTATAGCTGGGAGCCAAGTGAAAAATTACTGCATAATAATAATTTTAAAGCTAATCCCCTGTTACTGGATATTTAGATTGTTTCTTTTGAGATACAAAATAAATGTGGAAAGCAAAACCATCACTGGGGTAGTTTTTTTTTTTTTGACAGTTTTTTTTAATTGAAACAATTGATTATACATATTTGTGGGGATACAGATTTGAATATAAACACCTGTGTACAATATGTTGTGATCAAATAAGGATAGTTAGTATACTCATGTTTACAAAATGTAATCAATCTTTATGACCCTTAACCAATTTCTCGTTAACCCCACTCCTCCTTTTCCATGTAACCACAGTTCTCTTGGTTTTTTTTTTTTTTTGAAAGTCCAATGTACTACTGTGAACTTTTATTTATTTATTTATTTATTTATTTATTTATTTATTTATTTATTTATTTGTTAGCTCTCGTTTATGAGTGAAGACTTGTGGTATTTCTTTCTGTGCCTGGCTTATTTCACTTAACATAATTTTCTCTAAGTTCATTCATGTTGCTGTGAATGGCAGAATTTCATTCTTTTTTATGGCCAAGTAGTATTTTGGGGTAGTTTTTGAACCCAATGGATAATAATATTTAATTTATAAAAGAGGTATTTAAGAAGGGACACGTCCTCCTTGAGTTTAGCAAGAAATACATAATACATAAAGCAGAGAAGATCTCCATAGCTCTGTTCTGTCCCTCCAGGAATAGTTTTGTGTTCATCATAGAGGTAAGAACACTGGAGTTCTGTGATGTGGAGCTATAATCATATAGTTTATCTCAAAAATCCTTGTCCTCACATTGTATTCTCATTTGGTTAAGATCTGCAGGAATTATTTATTCTTAAGTCATAATTATAATTATTTGTAACCCTAAGTACACAAACATTTTACCTGCATTTCCCTATGTCTCAATAGCCACAGCATAAATCTAAGGGTCCAATAACAATTTTTCAAATAGTGTTTCTAAGCTTTTGTTTCTATATACTGTATTTCTTTTTCTTAATATACTTCTTATTATAAATGTATGCTGCTTTTAAATAAATGAACATTTTCGGAGATGAAATTTCTTTCTAATACCATTTAGAGACAATCATGTATGTCTATCTTGATTTTTTCCTATGATCACTCCAATATATTTTATGATTATAATCATAGAAATAGGATATTATAATTCTTTTCTGTAACTTCCAAGTAAAAAAGTATGTATGATGTACATATTTTATCTTGTGAAACTTTTATTTCAATACAGTTAAGTATACCTAATATTTAAAAAGTGTATCATAGAATTCTATATGTATGCTAAAATTTATTTTACAGTTTATTTTCCCCAGTAGACTGCACCTCCCTGAGGACAGGGACCTTGGTTTTTTGCTCACAGCTGTATCCTCAGTGCTTAGAAAAGTGCCTGGCAAATAGTAGATGCTCAATAATTTTATGGAATGGATGAATATATGGCAAAACAATATTGATGAATACTTGAATCGTTTCCATTTTTCATTATTCCAATAATACATTTTGCAATTAGTATTTTACAGATATATTTTGTAGATGTATTTATTTTTGCAGGGCAAATTCATAGAGGAGGAATTACTGGGTCAAAGAGCAAAACCAAAATTGAAGAACTCCAACCCAAAAATTTCTCCTAACATGTTCAGGAAGTTCAAAGTGTGAAGGGAGGTGGCACTTGCATTTACAAACCCAGTTTTCCTAGTTATCACTGAGTGCTATATTGTAAGTTTCACAAATGTAATCCTGTTACTAAGTGGCATTGGCCTTTTCCTTCTTTTTAGCTGTTCTGTTTTGGGGAAGTTGTCTGACTCTCTTATGTTTCCACCCATGTTTTGAGCTACTCAACTGTCATTCTGTTGAAATGAGAACCGTACCTTTTGTCCCTGGTATTTTTTGTTAAGCAGGCTACATTGGCTACAAAACTTTGTGCTCCCAATATTTTTATGAAACTTTTTCTAATCTAGCATTTTTTTTTTAAAGACATCTCCTTAACTCCCAAGGCTCAGGGTAAATCCCTATGGAGGAAAGGTGAGGACCTGCATTGTTCATTCCATGTCTATATCGAACTGTCCTCAGAACAACCCTAACCTTCTGACGCTGACCAAGGCTCCTCGAACCCAGTTTGCAAAGCTCGGTTCTCTCCCCTCTTTGTTTGAGTGCTTTCCTGAGTGGCTTTTGCAAACATACCTCGGCAGGTCCAGTCTCAGTCCTGTAGATATTTCTGAATCCCAGGGTAAAAGTCATTTTGGGTGTTCAGGTAGGGGACCCCGAAAACACTCAGATATATTAATAAATATAGAAATATAGATGAATGGACATATGTTCAAATTTCATGTCAGCAATTTTCAAAATAGTTCAGGGTTTTCGTCTTTAAGTCTTAAAACTTTAAAGTTTTAATCTTTTGGATGGAGGGCTACATACTGTCTGGTAACTGTATGCTTGTTCATTGTTTGGATGTGCATATATCAGGGTCGTGTGTTTTAAAAGCTGTCTTGCAAGTTTACTCAGACTAGAAGTCAGTCATATTTTCCTTCATCACCCAGATCTGCTCAGTCCCGAGGGCTTTCTATTCAGTTTCCAAGCAGTTTCTTTTATCTGTCTCTAGGGGTTTTAATCCCAGCTTGAGCATCTGGGGAGCTTTTAAAAAATACTGATTGCTGGGGCCCCATCACGGATCGATTCACTCGGAATCTCTGGGGGATGGAGTCCAGGCATTCATGAGTCTAACAGCTCCCCAGTGGATTCTAATGGGGTCGGAGTTGAGACGCATTGCTCTGGCCCCTCCTCTCCGGCCCCACTGCCACTTCCCTAGGTAGAGCCCTCCTCAACTCCCAATTAGGCTATTGCAATTACCTAACTCTTTTCCTGTTTCTAGTTTCTTTCTTCGGCAACCTCTCATCCTTCATATTGCTGCTCAAGTTACTTTCCTAAAACAAGTCAGATCATGTTCCACCCCTGCCAAGAGGCCCTCACTGCTCCCTACTACCTACACAAGTGTCTAACTTGGCCTGAGCAAAGCCCTCCTCCACCACAGGCCAAACGACGTTTCTGCGAACTTTCCCACTCCGTCCTCTAGTGCACCTGCCACTTTTCTGAGTAAGCTTTCTGCTTTTGCTCAAGCTGCCTTTGTTCACGCTGTTTCTAGCCTATAATGATCTCCTGCTCTAATCCTCAAAAACCACCATTATCTTATCCATCCTTCAAGGCCCATTGCAAATATTACACCCTTATTCGACCAGTCAACAATCATCTGTTGAGGAACTACTATGCACCATTCATTTTTGGAAACTTTGTTTTAAGTTCCTACTATATTTAGGTGCTGAGGATACAACAGTAAACAAAACAGACAAAAATACCTTCCCCTGCAGAACTTACATTTTAGTAGGAGACACAGGCAAACAAAACAAAACAAGGAAAAAACCAAGAAAACAAGCACATAAATCAGAAAAGATTAGATAAGTGCTAACAGAGGATTATCTAACAGATAGTGAGTGGGTGGCTATTTTCGTCTGAAATGGCCTTTCTGGGGAGATGACACCTATATTGAGACATGAATGACAGGAAGGAAGGGACCAACCATTTAGAGTTTAGAGGGCAAAGCATTCCAAAGAGAGGACAAGGCAGTGTGAAGGCTCTAAGGTGGAATGAAGACCACTTGTGTGAAGAACAGAAGGCCAGACCAGCTGAAGCACAGGGCCAAAGGGAGAGAAAGTTGGGGCCAGCTCATGTAAGCTTTCTGTTCCAGGGTAAAGAGTTGAAATCTGATTCCAAGTGTGATGATGGGAAGCCACTGGAAGGTTTTAAGCAAGGGAGTGTCATAATATGGTTTGTGTTTGAACAAGATCACTATTGTTGCTATGCGAACAACAGATTGAGGGGGTGACAGTAGGAGCAGACACCAGGTGCTTTCATGACAGTCCAGTTCTTCTTGAAGTACTTGCTGAATGTAAAGCAAATAAAAAGCAAAAGCTCCCCTTGCTTTTAGGCAAAAAGATTAAAATTCTTAATATCACCTAAAACCATCTGGATGGGCTGTCCTCTCCAGCCTCCTGTACAATTTCTTAGTCTCCTACTATTGAGCTTTGCTCACCCTCTTTTTGTTCCCCAAGTGTGCCATTCCTTCAGGCTGTAGGACCCTTGGACTTGTGGTATATATTATTTCTGTGTTTGGTAAAATACACATAAAATTTACCACTTTATCCATTTTAAAGTGTACGATTCAGTGTCATTAAGTACATTCATGATGTTGTACAAACATCACCACTGTCTGGCTCCAGAACTTATTCATCACCCTGAGAAGAAACCCCGTACCCATTAGGCATCAACTCCCCATTCTCTCCTTTCCCTAGTCCTTGGCAACCACTAACCTGCTTTCTGTTTGTATGGATTTGCTTATTCTGGACAATTCATACAAATGACAATATATGGCCTTTGTATCTGGCTTCTTTCACTTAGTATAACATTTTCAAGGTTCATCCATGTTGTAGTATGTACCAGTACTTCATTCCTTTTTATGGCTGAATAGTATTCCACTATGTAGGTACACCACATTTTGTTTATCCATTCGTCAGTTGATGAATATTTATTTAGATTCTTTGCACCTTTTGACTATTGTGAATAGTGCTGCCATGAACATTCCTGTGCAAGTTATTGTTTAAACACCTGTTTTCAACAGTTTTGAATATATACCTAGGAGTAGAATTGCTGTGTGATATGGTAGTGAGTCTTAGACATGTCTTAGTTTCCTGGGGCTGTTGTCACAAAGTACCACAAAGTGGGTGGCTTAAAACAACAGAAATTTATTCTCTCACAGATCTGGAGGTTAGGGGTCTGAAATCGAAGTGTCAGCGGAGGCATGTTCTTTCTGAGACTCTGGGTAGAATCCTTCCTCGCCTCTTCCTAGCTTTTGGAGGTGACTGTCATCCTTGGCATTCTTCGGCTTGCAGCTGCATCACTCTAATCTCTGCTTCTGTTGTCATATGGCCTTCTCCCTGTATGTCTCTGTGTCTTCATATGGCCCTCTCTCTGTGTATTTCTCCTTTTAAGGACACTAGTCCTTAAAAGTCCGTGGATTAAGGGCCCACACCACTCCAGTATGACCTTGTCTTAAATTAAATAATTATATCTGCAATAACCCTATTTCCAAATAAGGTCACATTCTGAGGTACTGGGATTAGGACCTCAACATATCTTTTGGGGCAACACAATTCAATCCATGACTGACAGACATTACTGTGCATTTGAATACCCTGGGGATCTTGTTAACAGGGGCTTGGGGTGGTGCTTAAGGTTCTCCCAGTAACAAGCTCTCCCAGTAAAGGTCATTGCTGCTAATTCAGGGACTGGGTGACCAGCTTGTCCTGATTTGCCCAAGACTTTTCCAGTTTTAGGAATAAAAATCCTGAATGCAGGGAAACGCCTCAGTCCTTGGCAAACTGGGATGATTTGTCGTTCTATATCACAGACCACAATTTGAGTAGCAAGGATCTAGTTATGAGCTATGTTAATTTACCTGTTAATTACATTTTTGAATATTCATATTTATCTTTACATTTAGGTAGTTTATTTTTGCTAAAGGGCCTAAAAGATATTCCAGAAAAGTACCAAATTGTGAGATGGTGAGTTATTTTAAGCTGATAGGTGTCACCTGTAAATATCATATATTAACTCACCAAATTATCTATGATGCTTAGTAGTGCTCCTGTTGGGCTGAACATTGAAATTTCTGACCCCTTTACTGAGTAATTATACATGGTCAAGACCTTTTGAAGTTGAGTGTGCCTACTGGGCTCGAAGTTTTCAGTATTCTTTCCCTGCTGCTACAACAGTAGGAATCAGCCTGGGGACTGTAAAAGTGCCCAGGAAAGGAGAAAGCTCCTTTCAGAAGTTGGGTTCAAGTTCATCGTGGTAGGGGCACTGGCTCTCAACGTTTGCTTCATATTAGAACCACCTAAGAAGCTTTAAAAAATGCTGAGCCCTCACCCAATAACCAATGGCCAAATGACTCAGAATAGCCGGGATTAGGCACAGGTATTCATAGGTATTTTTTAAGCTCTCTAGGTAATGCAAATAAGCCACCAGTGTTGAGACTCACTGTGCAGAGTCTGCCTTTATAACCAACACCTTGCTCAGTCTGACCCTAACCTCCTTTCACCTGCACACCCATATTCCTGTCCACTCCCCTCTCTGCCCACATACACATTGTTATGATAGCTCATTTCCTTAACCAGTTTCTCCTCTTCCTCATATTTGCGTCCTGTTTATACAATGACCTCACTGACCCGGGACCATGTGCAACTTGTTGGAGGTAATAATTACTCTTGTAACAACTGACCTTGGCAGGCTTTTCCAAGCTTCACTGACTCTATTTTTTACTCTTTCACAGAAGGTATCCTTAACATCAGCCACGACTGAGTTAGTGTGGCTGTTTTAACGGCAGATTCTCTCAGGAACCATGCTAAATCTCCCATAGAATTTGTACTGTGTGTTTCTCTACAAACCAGCCATGGAAATCTGGGTTGAGTGTACATTATATTTTTTATTGCAATATAATCCACCTCCTTGATGCACCTCTCTTTCATGGGTGTGAGGTAGTCTGCACTTGTTAAGGTGGGCAAATTATTCTCAGACACGTAAAACATATTTTCTGTTAAACATTTTTTTTTTTTTGGTCTTTTTGTGACCTGCCCGTACCGTGCTCAGCCAGTGAGCGCACCGGTCGTCCTTATATACCGTGCTCAGCCAGTGAGCGCACCGGTCGTCCTTATATAGGATCCGAACCCACGGCGGGGGCGCTGCTGCGCTCCCAGCGCTGCACTCTCCCGAGTGCGCCACCGGGTTGGCCCCTGTTAAACATTTTTGTGCAGGAAGAATGATGCCTCATGCAGAACCTTCTGGTCATTTGGCTTCATCATTTCAAAATATGAGAAAACCTAAAAAATGGAGCTCTTGGGAAGCCTGCAAATACTTGTGGTGGCAAGGATTTGGGGTCTGAGCCCCAGGGTTCCTGACCAACCCTACAGCTGTATCTCCTGCCACCTCTCACAGTCTATTCCAGGCACAGGCAAGGCCTGCTTCTTGCCAAGGGCATGACTACAGGGCCACTTCCATCTGAGAAGGCCCTGCCTGGAGTCCAAATGCAGAAGCATGATTGATTTTGGGGGACACCCATAAACCTCTCGTAGCCAGGTGTGGACATGCCTGCAAATGTAAGGCGCTACTCCGTACAAAGCAGAAGCCTAATGCCAGGGCGGTCTAAGAGAGGTTCCCCTGACCTGTGACACGTTTTCTAGGATCTCCCGATCCCTCCCTCCTGCCCCGCCCCATCCCGCTCCTCTCCTTGGCTGGGGGTCTGAGCCTGCGCGGGAGTGCGGGAACGGACGGCATTCCCAGCATGCGCAGTCGCTGCCCGGCCTGGCTCCTTCAGCAGGAGCCCCCGCGGGGTGCGCGCTCACGCACGCTCATGGCCTCGCCTGCGCGCGCACGGGGCCTCTCGCGGCACGCGCCCCCGCTCCACTCCGCCCCGCCCTGCCCCGCCTCCTCCTCCCTCCCGCGCGCCCGCCCGCCGCCTGACGCCGCAGCCGCCGCCGGAGCTCTGTAGTATGGCATCGAGGAGAATGGAGACCAAACCTGTGATAACCTGTCTCAAAACCCTCCTCATCATCTACTCCTTCGTCTTCTGGGTGAGTGCACACGCTGGGCCTGTGGCCGGGCCGTGGTCCATCAATCCGTGTGATGATGCTCTGAGAAAGAAAGGGGTGGTAGTGGAGTAGCCAAACCAAAAATTAAATCTTGGCCCCCTCTTTAAGGAGACAGGTTCAGGGTGCTGGGTCGGGGCTGCAGGATGGCAGGGTGCAGGTCGGACTCTGGGCCCCACCCGGAGCAGGCTGCAAGAGGCTGTGCAGTGGCAGTTTGTCGACCTATCCAGCGTTTTTTTCCCGAGATCAGACTCCAACATTTTTTTTTTTTAATGCATTAATTTCTCTTTTAAGCTCTCGGGATAGTCAGTCCCTAGGGAAAGTTGCGGGTTTATTCGTCTGTTTTCCTCTCTGGATACCCCTTGCTACCGTCCCTTACCAGCCCGTTCGTGGCGCCTCTTGGAGCTAACCTGTGGCCGTCTAGAAGCGGGCGCGGGGTCGCGGGTTTTAATCCCAGATTCCCAGTTATTCCCGACCCCACGGGGCTGCAGGAGGAAGGCGCCGGAAGCCCGGTGCCTGCCTGGCTGGGCAGGGGCGACCAGAGTCCCCCAAGCGCACTGATGGGGGGCGGGCGCCGCCACTGCGTGGAGGCGCACGGAGGGAAGAGGGTCTTACATAAGCCAGGGGCGTCTTTGAGCTTTGTCGGTGACCCAGGAGATGGGTCTTACGACCTTTTCCCCACCCCCGTCCATCTTTATTACTCATCTGATCATTCTGTCACTGCGCGAACCCAAACCGCAGCGCCCCGGAGGAGGACCCCCGCCACTTGGTGATAGCAATAGCGCCCCAACTCTACTCCTCATCTAACCGGTGCTGCCACCCGTCGTTGAGGCTCAATGCAAAAGGATGACGTCAGCCCCTCAGCCGGGGCCGTTGGGGGCTGCGTGGTGCACCTCGTGGAGGGATGCGCCCTTCTGCGCGCGCTGGGAGGAGGAGAAGGCAGAGGGAGGCGGAGGAGGGGGCTCCAGGCTTGTGCCTTACCTCATCCTGTTTGGAATTAGTGCAGGGCTGACACTGCAGTGATTCACTTGGAGTGGTGGGTGGTATCTAAGACCTTTTCCAGTTCTTTCTCTTTCCATGTAGACGACCCCCCTTTTCCCCTCGTTTCTCATTCCCACACCAAGTCACAGCCACCCTGCAGGGGAATGAATATCTGTACCCCCCGCCCCCCCAATAATCTGGGTCATTTCAGCTTCCAAGGCAGTCATTTTGAAACCTGAGGCTCTGCAGGAAAAGCCAGTCCAGCCTTTGGTTGTTTTTCTCCTTGTCCCCCCCACCCCTATATTAGCCCTAATTTTGCTTTGAAACTGAAGCACAGTGTTATATGAGATACCCAGACTTGGCTTGATGGTGAACCGGCTGTTTGCAGTGGCCAACGCAGGAGCCAAGATTTATTAAGGATTAAAAAAAAAGAAAAAAAGAAAGAAATCCCTAATGCCCCCTGGGTATTTCCTTGTCACTGACATTGGTGATTCTTCAGGTCAAGGAAACTATGGACTCCTGGGACCAGAGATACCAGGAGCTATGTAATGAGATAGGATAGATTAACTGGTGTATCGCAGAAGGCAAACACAGAAACGGGCTTTATTTGGACTGAAACGACACAGGTTGAAATATCTCAGTGGTGGAATTGTGAACTATGTACAGATCATATCATCTTATGTATGTTTTGCCTGAAAAAGCAATAACACATGCTGATTACTGAAACTTTCCAGTAGCCGTTCCTGGGAACTGGTTTAGCTTTTTATGTATTTCCTTAAACCTCTTTTGTTTGGCCCTTTATTATTTACTTGACTTCCTATTTGTTACTGGAGTAAATCATATGGGAGATTATTTTTAGGTTCCTGAAAAATAAAGTTTGCAGTGCACATGAAGGAATATCGTTCTTTCAACATCACTGCAGGCTGGTAAAAGAAAGGGGCCTTCCAGGCTGAGGCTTTTCATATGAGCTCTTTAACTCTCCTTTCTTACATCCCCACCCCATGGGTGAATTTAATTCCTTAATGCCCCCTAATAAATCTTAAGCAATCACTGTATTTTATATCCTCCAGAAGTTCCTTGATGCCTGCATTTTAATTTTTTTTCGACTTTGAAGATTTTCATAGGCTTAAAATATTTACCTGGAGCATTTTCAATAGTTTAAATAGCGGTCAATAATCATTTCCTACTTCACAACCAAAAGAATGAGATCTCTCCAGATGTGAGGGTATTTTAAACAAGACATGCATGGTTCAAATGCTTTGTTTTCCATTGTACCTTAAATGCCGTTTGTTTTTTTTAAAGCAGCTTTATCAAGACATAATTCACATGCCATAAAAGTCACCCATTTGAAGTATAAAATTCAATGGGTTTTAGTATATCATAGATAGTCTAACTTTAGTATATTCATAGATATATGCAATCATCAGCCCAGGAAATTTTAGGACATTTCATCACTTCAGAAAAAACCCCTGTCCCTTTAGCTGTGATCCCATTCCTCGCCCCCGAATTTCTCACCCTCCCCCTGCCGGCCCTAAGCAACCACTAATCTACTTTCTATTGCTATAGATTTCCCTATTCTGGACATTTCATATGAATGGAATCATGTAATAATTGTCTTTTTGTGACTGGTTTCTTTCACTCATGTGTTTTCAAAGTTCATCCATGTTTTAGCATGTATCAATACTTCATTCCTTTTTATGATCAAATAATATTCCATTTTATGACTATACCACATTTTGTTTATCCTTTTGTCTATTGGTGGACATTTGAGTCGATCATGCCTTTTGGCTATTATGATCAATGGTGCTATAAACATTCATATATGTTTTTTTGTGAACATATGTTTTCATTTCTTTTGGGTATGTACCTAGGAGTGGAATTGCTGGTATCTTTATATTTAATTGAATAAGTGCCAGACTATTTTCCAAAGTGACTGCTCCATTTTATATTCCCTCCAACAGTGAGGGTTCCAGTTTCTCCACATCCTTGCCAAGATTTGTTATTATCTGACTTTTTGATTATAGCTATTTAGGAGTGTGAAGTGGTATCTCATTGTGGTACTGATTTGAATTTCCCTGATGGGTAGCAATATTGAGGATCTTTTTATGTGCTTATTGGTCATTTTTATGAGGGTTCTTCAAAAAGTTTGTGGAAAAATGGGATTAAAAAATAATATGAATCTTTCCGTGAACTTTTTGAAGACACTTGTATATCTTTCTTGAAGAAATGTCTATTCGTATCCTTTGACCATTTTTTATTTGGGTTATTTTTTTATTATTATTAAGTTGTAAGAGTCCTTTGTATGTTCTGGATACAAGTCTTTTATTAGATATATGATTTGCTACTATTTTCTCCTATTTTGTGGTTTGTCTTTTCACTTTTTTGATGATGTGCTTTGAAGTGCAAAAGTTTTTTATTTTGATGAAGTCCAATTTACCTATTATTTCTTTTGTTGCTCATGCTTTTGGTGCCATGTCTAAGAATTGTTTGCCACGTCCAAGGTCACAAAGACTTATCTGTTAAATAAATGCTGTTTATAAGAGTGATTTTTCAATTCAGTAAATGTAGTTGATGCATTAATCTTTCTTCACCTAGAACTATGTCTAGCACGTAGTAAATATTCAAATATTTGTCAAAACTTCTGAAATTATGCTAGGTAATTAACAAAAAAGATGACCTTGGTGTTCTTTTAGGTAGAAGATGAAGAAAAGATTGTAAGAATTGTTAACTTTGTGTTCTTTGTGAGTTGTTTTAATAGGACAACTTCTCTCCCCTTACCTCAGTTTGGATTTAGCACTGGAGGACATTTGACTTTAAAATGGTGGTAGACCAGTATCATCAAGGTTGATGTACTTGAGTATATACTAAACCAGAAGTCTACAGTTATAAAAGAAAAATCATTGTTTTATCTGGCCTGATCTTCTGTCTACAATCACTCTCTCTGTCTCTGAGATGTTTCACTAAAGTGGTGGTTCACAATAGGGGACAATTTTGCCCTCCCCTCATATTTGGCAATGTCTGAAAACATTTTTGGTCAAAGCTGGCGGGAGGAGGTTGCTACTGGTTTCTAGTGGGTAGAGGCCACCAATGCTACTAAACATCCTACAATGCACAGGACAACCCCTCACAACAAAAAATCATCTGGATCAAAATATCAACAGTGCCAGCAACCTATGCACTATTGGACTTATGTAATAGTAAGACCTATGAAGAAAATTGCAGCTGTATGCAAAACTCACTATATTTAGTGGTGTTTGGAACCACCATACCAGAGCATGTTCAACATAATCATATGTAAGAAGAAAAACATTCTCTATGGTGTACCATAATTCTTTATTTGATGATAAAAGGTAGGTAACTCTTTATATAATTGTGTTCAAATGGACAGGATAATTTGTCTTCCTGTTAAATAACACCACCTGAATGCTAGGTAAATGTATCCTTTACTTTCCTTGATAGCAAAGGAGGGAACAACACACCTAGATTCTGTGCTTTAATGACTGGCAAACAGTGCCTGGCACACAGTAGGCTTACTCAGTAAATGTTTACTTAATGAGTGAATGAATAAATAAATGAAATTTTACTGACTGCTCTTATTGGCTCAGTTATTTATTTCAACTCACCTTAATGGGGAGGCTTTTGAAAACAATGTTCTTTCTAGTCTACCTGTGGTGATTTAAATGTGCTCCTGCCATTAGTGTGTGGAAAGATAGAAAAGAGGACTTTACAAGGTCTTCCTTATCCTTATGATAGTTCAATCATTATATATTTTTAAATCATCTTGTTTGCCAGATATTTTAGTTATCTAAATTTTTAATTGGAATTTAATTTGTTAAGCTTGAATTAAAAAGGTATCTATCTTGCCCCCTATACTAAAACAAAATATCCCTCTTTCACGACAAACAATATTTTCAAGAACAAGCAGGAAAACTTTATAAATATGTTGCTCACCAGGTAAATTTTGTTTTGATTTATAAGTTTTTAATGTGTTTTAAATAATCATCTGTGTTTTAAGCTAAGATTTAAATCCACTGCATCTAAAACTGCTCAATAATATTGTGAAGAGAAATATCCCTTGCTTCATTTCAGTGTATATTGGATTTGATTTCTTCTTTGATTATACAAGGAGGTAATTATCAACAGTGTAATCAAATTCTCTTATGGTGAAGTTTTCAGTGTTTTTTGTTTGTTTTATTTTGTTTTTGTTTTTGTTTTTTTTTTAAATTTGGGAAGCATCACTAATCTTTTTTGGGGGAAATTTAGAAAAAATGATTTTTTTTCTTTTTGTCATCCAGAAAGTTTAGGTACTTGGGTGTTAAATAGAGGGGGAAAAATCTTAAAGAGTTGTCCCTAACATTTTGCAGAGTGTTTGAATTTGGGCACATAGTTTAGTTTATAGTTATTCTTTTGCATGTCAGAGTAATTCAGCAGACAGTCATTGAATGTCTATTATATGCCACATATTACGTATTCACTCAATAGAATGTTTACCGATGTTTAGTAGCTGCTGCTTTTGGCATTTTACCTGCATTTGTAAGTCATGTACTTATTTTATTACTTTTCAACTTTTCCGTTTTAGGTGTTATATATTATGTTACCACTATGGAAGGTGAAAATTTAGCTCTCCTGCCCCTGTCTCCTTCTTCCATACTCACATCATCACTATATTGGAGTAAATATATCATTTGTCATTTTATTATTGTCATATATCATTTTTTTAGAGCAGTAGTCAGTGATTTCATTAATGTGACCAGGTAGACCTGTTCACAGCTGAACCATGTAATGTGTATATTATGGTTCCTTGAATAGCCTTTTGTTTTCCCTGCAGTTAATTGCCTTGTTTTATCTGTTGTTTCTTAGTTTTCCATGTTCACTGCTAATTTATTCCCACGCTCTTCCTGAGAATTATGTTTCTTCACTCAGTATGTTCAAGAACTTCGTGTATCCTATCAGTTTCCTCTTCTCAGAGACATTTCTCTCAGAGCCTTCTGACTAGTGTTTGCTGGGCCTTTGAAACAATGGACATCATTATAATCCTTTTTCACCTTCATCCTGGTGAATCCTATCTCCTTTTATGTTAGATCTTCCATTTCCTAGATGTCTCATATTTCTTTTGGTTTGTTTCTTCATTTTGGTAGAGCAAATCTTCGAGTAACGTTATGGAAAAGGGTACATAGGAGGTTGATTTTTTGAGGCCTTGCAGGTGTAAGAATCTTATCTTACTCTTAAACTTAATTTCATAGTGTGGCTGAGCATAGAATTTTAGTTTGGAAATCATTTACTCTTAGAATTTTGCTGTCTTCTCCCCACCTCCATAAGTCCTCTTACTCTGATTGTTAGTATTGAGAAATCATGTGTTAATCTGATTTTTCTTGAATCTTGCTTTTTTTTCTCTGCAAGTTTTTGGGACCTTATGCTTGTTCTCAGTGCTCTGAAATTTCACAGTAATATGTTTTGGTGTGTGTTTGTTTTTATCTCTTTCCTGTTTACCCTTTCAGTCCGGAAACTCAGGTCTTTGAGTTTAGGGAAATTTTCTTGAATTGTTTTTTGATTTCTTTACCTTTAATTTCTATGTTCTATTTGGATGTTTGACCTGTTAGACTGATCTTCTAATTTTTTCTTTTAGTTTATGCACTTTATCTCTTTGCTCTATTCTCCTACTTTATCTTGTCACTAATTGCATTTTTTATTTGTCTCTTGTGTTTATTTCCAGGAGCTCCTGTTTGAGATTTGAATGTTCTTTTTTCTAGCATTCTGCTCTTGTTTCATGGGTGTAATGTTTTCTTCAAAATCCCTCTGACAGGTTGGTTAATGCACACAAAATTATAGCTAGATAGGAAAAATAAGCTCTAGTGGTGTACAGTAATGCTAGGCATCTATAGTTAACAATAATTCATTGTATGTTCTCAAATGGCTAGAAGAGAGGAGGTTAAATGTTCTCATCACAAAGAAATGATAAATGTTTGCAATGAAGAATTTGCTAACTACCCAGATTTGATCACTACACACTGTATACATGTATTGAAATATAGCTCTGTGCCCCATAAATATGTACAATCAATACATTTCAATTAAAAAATAAACTAAAAAAGTAATAAAATTCCTCTGGCAATATTAATGATTTTTTAAAAGAAAAGTTTTCTTCTTTCTGCATAGTTTCCTCCAACTACTCTGTTTTATGGCATATTACAGGTTTACCTAAAATTTCTGGTCATGTTTTGCTCTCTATTATGTACATATTTAAAAGGGGGCACTAAAAGACTAATTGGAACCTCTTAACATGAAGAGGAAATTTGTCAATTGTAAGTTGGATGCTTTGGCTGGGCAGTTGAGTTTTGGAACCAAGGTCAATATCTTTAGGTCTTTTCTCATGGTAGGATCAGATTTCCTACAAAAGAATTTTCCAATTTCTCTCTGAATGAGGAGGATAGGGATATAGGAGTCTCCACATTCAGTATATAAACCCTTGCTTGAGCTTCTGTTTTCAATGTAGAGTTCATGTCCACTGTGCTTGTATTCTCTAGTTTGGAGATCCTCTGTTTCACCCATCAAACAATAAATATCTGAACCTATGGTAGAATCGGGGGAGACCAGAGACAGGAAGTTGGAGGGGATCTAATTACTTTTCAAAAAGCTTTTACTGGATACTACTTATTTTAGCCCTCTTTCATCCCTAGTTTCAGGGATGTGCATATAGCTGCTAACTACTGAGCCTTTTGGGGGTGCTTGGATGTGAATACTTTATGCTGGGTGTTTCTCACAGCTGCAATGAGATTTGGCTTTTTCTCAAATTCCAGGATATCTTTGCAGTTGTCTCCTGTTCCATTCTCTTTCTTATTGTGGGTTAAAAAATCCTCTTAGTGTCATTTCAGTGGAGTTTTGGGAGACAGCCAAGGTAAATGGATGTGTTCAATCCATCATCTTTAACGGGAAGCCCTTTATATCTGTATCTCTACATTACATGGTACTAATTAAATACGTAGTTGATTGTGAGTGATTGAACAGAGCATCTAAAACAGCAGTACTATAGTTGTTCTAGTCTAATAAACATTGGTATCTCCTTTTCAATTTTTAAAAAGCTTTTGGATGTCAAGGGAAGTGTTCTAGATTGGTTCAAGCTTACTAAGGGATATCCTCTTTAAGGTCGTCTGGTCATCAGGGACTAGACAAATGGGAAGGAAGCTATAAAGGTTACTGCTGCTTTTTCTACCCTTCTTATCTCTTCCCACTGGGTGAAAGTCCATGTATTTTCTGACCTAATTCAGACCTTGCTGGATCAATTTAAAGTGGAAGCAGCAGAATTAATAGTATGGACTATGTATGGGGTGGGGGGAGCTTGATGTCAAACTGATTATTGTTCTGCTGTTTTTCTGTTACCACATTGATAACCCTTCAGGTTTATTATAGGACTTGTACATTATAATCTGTAGTTTTTTCTTATTTAATCAACTTTACTTCCCATATGCAGTATACAGTTAGGATATATGCACTACCTTTTATGGCATTTGGGGAATATTAGGTCTTCTCTACTTCATAGATGCTTAGAAACTAACGGAATTTTTGTCTCAATAGCATTAAATACTAATTTAATCACATTAAATTAGTCCTCCATTTTAATCACAGCCAGAGTTCTTAATTTGACCCTACCATGAGCTAGATTACTTATGATTCATTGATTGTTCAGCATTATATACTGTTTCAGGTAAGTACCTCAGGAAGTGCTGAGAATTAAAAGTCATCTGTGACTGTGTTTCTTTGTTTAAACATGCTAAACCCTTGACATAGATGACTAATGCACTGCTAAACCAATTTGAAACACACTTAAAAAATATATTATGTGTTTTTCTCTTTTGGTCTCATTACAGCAGCTTCCAATTTATGTCATAGCAAGCAGATCGTTGGATTGCTGTTCTTAAATTTCTTCTTTTGGCTGTTATTCTCCTTTCCATGACAGAATGTTTTTCATTCTTGGCTGAACATTTTTGTTCTCTTTTATATAGAGCCCCAATAATCAAGAAAAGGAGGTAGGGGGAAAAGATAGGAGAGGGGTTTCTTTTGTTTGGTTTTGTTTTCCCTTCTGGTTATTTGGTCAGTTGAACATGTAAGCATTTTAAACAATTTGGTGATAGAATTAAGAATCACAGGTCTACTGTGATCACAATTCTTTAGTGCTTTCTGGAAGGTATTGTGGACTTTTTCCATCAACATCTATTTTAGGAGAAGTTGCAGTTGTGTTATACTAGAGGATGATGGGGTGGGTCCAGTGCAGGTACTAGTTGAGCATTCTAGACGGTGCTTCTCAACCCTGTTTGCCCATCAGAATTTTCTAAGCAGCCCTAAAAAAAAAGATGCTTAGATCCTATCCTAAGAGATACTGATTCAATTGGTCTGGGTAGGATGCCAAGCACTGATATTTTCATAGTAAGCTTGCAGGTGATTCAGCTGTGCAATTAGGATTGAAAATCATTGACCCAGCAATAATTCAGTAGGTAATAGCAGGCTTGGTTCATCTTGAGTCTCTTGGATCTGGAATTAGCTAGGGAGTATCTACTATTGGCCTATTGATTTGGTTTTCCATGCCCAAGAGTCTGAGTCCGGGTCTCCAGTGTCTCTCAGTAGACCAAAATGGCCTTGCCACTTTTAGGAGATCAGCTAGTTGTTCTTGATTAAAGGAATGCTTATCAGAATCACTAAGGGCATTTTTAAAACATAGATGCTCAGTTCTATCTCATGGAGTTTCAAATTTAATTGAAGTGGAGAGGGACCTGGGTGGGTGCATTTTTAAAAAAGCATGCCAAGGTGATTCTGATCCCTGGGATGTGGCTCTATGGTCTGTGATGCAGTTTAGTATAAATAAATTCTTACCTCATGAATGCTTTTCTCTGATGTGATCTCTGTACAGTAAAGCTGGTTTGAGGAGAGTGTTCCACAAAGCAATGTGTAGCTAATGTCATATTTTTCTCACCCACTGAACTGGTCTCTGGCAAGGGTCTCCAGGTGAACTCTTGGAGTTTGAAGTAGTTTCCATTCCTTAGGGGGAATCTGTTTTTGTTCACAGTTGCTCTGAGAAGTTAGGGAGAGCCTGGGTTTGCACTCTGCCAAAAGATAAGACCATCATCTAGTATGTGAAACAGAAAGCTTAGTTCATTACTTACCAAAGTAAGAGAGCTGTGATAGTCAAGCACAGTCTCTGAGTGAAATAGGTTGCTGTGTTTTTTGGGAAGCTTGATGGTGTTTGGGGGTTGTTTTGGTTACAAAAGCAAGAGTGATTGACCTTGGTCTGTGTGACTATTTGTGTGAGACGGTCGTTGATTGACTCTGAGAGGCATGTTCATTACAGTGTGTCTGCTGCTAATTGGTTGACCTTGAATTCTATGAGGCTGTCATTGGTTTCCAGAAGTGTGTTCCCTGAAGCAAGTTGAGTTGCCATTGATGATTAGACTGAGGTGAATTGCCATTGATCAAATAGATTTAAAAGTAGGTGCTGGTGGTTACTAGTTACCATGGCTGTTAAATGATCAACGGTGTGCCCCTTAGAAGGGTAGACACTTTTATTCTTGCTTTAGACTGCCAATTCTTACATCTTGTTGAAATGAGTTTGCTTCTGCACCTCAATTCCCATTTTCCAAACATCATGATGATGTGTAGAACTCCTGGGTCAATTCATTGTTCAAATCATTCCACAAACACTAATTGAAAGTTTATGATGTACAGAGATTGGACTAGGACTTCCCACAGGCAGTCCTCTTTGGGTTGAAAAGGAACCAATGCTTGATAATATGGCTGGGTGGAAAATGTTTCTAAATATCCACCATCTCTACTTGGATTCAGGTTCTACTTGTATTTCTGATGAAGCTTTTGAGGACTTCTCACTCCTCCCAATTTCTGTTTCATATTATAAACTGTATTGCTCACTTCAGATATATATATAGATATAGCTATAGATATATGTATGTGTATATATGTATGTATGTATTGACTATTGCCTTCTATTGCAGGGGGTTTGAAATTAGACCTATGTGAAGTCTTGGCTTGGACATTTGCTGTGTGACCTTAGGCAAGGCACATAGTCTCTCTGAGCTTCAGTTTCCTCTTCAGAATTGAGGAGATCTGTGCTTAACACCTCAGTCAAGTTTGAGGGTCAAATGACATTCAAGTGCTTTGTAAACTAAAATATGATACATATATGTTTTGGAAACATTATTCTTTAGAGTGTAGGGTGTTGCTTTTTCTTAGTTTCTTGCACATGGGAGGTATTATATCAATATTGAACTGTATCAAAATTGACCAGAACACTCTCCATCCTGTAAATGAAGGATGATTCACTTTTTGGGTTTTATAGTTTGCTACCAAAGAGATCTGGGACTCAAGAGGGGTTTGAATAGGAGCCAACAATATAATAAGTTTGGGTCACTGAGTTCATTCCTGTTATTGGGATAAGGGTATTCCTACTAAGATGAATAAATATAAAGCTGATGCTTAAAATAAAATGAGAAATTGATGAGTTCCATTATTCTTTTTCAAATAAACTTTTAATTCTAGAACAGTTTTAAATTTACAGAAAAATTGTGGAGATAGTACATAGAGTTCCTATATATCATATAACCAGTTTCCTCTACTATTAACATCTTACATTAAATACAGTATATTTGTTATGGTTAACCAATATTGATACATTTTTATTAACAAAATTCCATACTTCATTCATATTTCCTTAATTTTTACCTAATGTCCTTTTTCTGTTTCAGGATTCCTTTCAGGCTACCACATTACATTTAGCAGTCATGTCTCCTTAGGCTCCTCTTGGCTGTGACAGTTTCCCAGATGTTTTTTGTTTTTGGTTACTTTAACAGTTTTGGGAAATACTTGTGATATATCTTGTAGAATGTCCCTCAATTGGGATTCGTGTGATGTTTTTCTCATGATTAGACTGGGGTTATGTGTTTTGGGGAGGAAGACCACAAAGTTAAGAGCTATTTCCATCACATCATATCAAAGGTAAATACTAGCAACATGACTTATTACTGTTGCATTGATCTCAATCATCCGGTTGAGATATTTGTCAGGTTTCTTTACTATAAAGTTACTGTTACCTCCCTTCCCTGCTACATTTTTTCGAAGAAAGTCACCGTGCATAGCCCACACTTAAGGAGCAGAGTTATCCTCTACCTCTTTGAAAGTGAAGTATCTACTGTTATTTTTATTAGCAGAGATGATTTCCATTCAATCAGTGTTAAAACCAACAGTAAGTATTTGTTCAAAGAAACAGCAAAATACTAAAGTAATTTGAGTCAATCAGAAAATAGACAGGGATTCTTGCTTACTGTTATTATTTATGGTTTGGTTTATCTGGCAAATGCATTAAGACAAAAAATTTAACATTGAAAAAAAAGGAGATAAAACTATGTTTTACAGATGCAGTTGTTGTATACTAAAAAACCCAAGAGATTCTAGTAAAAAACTACTAAGAGAATTTGATAAGGTGACTGGATATAAAATAAATGTACAAAAATTAATTACTATTTGATATTTCAGAGTAAGCCTAAAAGAAGGAAAGGGAGGAAAATATGTCATTTGCAGCAGAAATAAAAGTTATAACTACTTCAGAATAAAGTTAACAAAACTAAAATCTTATTGAGGATCATAAAATAAGATCTGTTGTGGTCTTTTCTTTCTTTCCTTCCTTCCTTTTTCACAACAGTATGTTGAACTTTCAGAAGGAGAGAACAAACCTAAGTATACTAGAGATGAGGGGAGAGGGAGGGGATTTGGGAAGTGATAGGTTGGGCAAAGGGCATAAAGAAATATCACTATGTTTAAGAATGAATATGCTTATAATAAATATATAAATGCATAAAATAAAATAGAAAAAAAATCTGAATAGATTAAAGGACACCTGTTGGGAGATTTAATATTATAAAAATATTAGTTTTCTAAAAGTGTGTTTAATACATTTACAAATACAAAGGTACTTCAAAAAGTTTGTGGAAAAATAGAATCAAAAGATAATATGAATATCTCCATGAACTTTTTGAAGTACCCCTCTAGAATTACAACAGGATTTTTGGGGGGATAGGGAGTGGTACTTGATAAAAATTATATTGTTTTATAGAAGAATAAATACCTGAGAAGTCAGGAGAAATTTGGAAGGAAAAAGGAAGTACTCATTATCAGAATATACTATTGTGGCAGACAGACTTATAAGATGGCCTCCACAATTGCCACTACTCTGTATTCATGCCCGTGTGTAATTTCCTATGTTTGGATGTGGGTGGGACCTGTGACTTGCTTCTAACTAATAGAATACAGCAAAGGTGATCAAATATATGTGAATACATGTGAATGATTATATTACATAAGATTGTAAAATCTATCTTGCTGAGAGACTCTGCCCCTTCCTGGCTTTGACGTATCAAGCTTCCATGTCGTGGGCTGCCTTACCTATGCCACATGGCAAGGAACTCAGGGCCATCTCTGGCTGACAGCAAGCAAGTAACGGAGGCCCTCAGTTTGGCAACTTGCAAACAACTGAATGTTGCCAACAATCAACTGATCTTTGAGGCAGATTCTTGCTCATTTGGGTCTTAGATGAGACCACAGCCCAACTAACATTAACTGAAGCTTTGTGAGATCCTGAAACAGAAGACTCAGCTAAGCTGTGCCTGGACTCCTGACCCCACAGAAACTGTGAGTTAATAAATGTGTTTTGTTTTAAACGTTTACAATACATAATTAATACAACTATAAAGTCCCTAATCAATTCAATATGATGTTTAGAAGTAGACAAATAGATCAGTGGAACAATAAATAATACAGAAATAAAATTTGTGTATATGATTTAATAAATGAAAAGGGGCATTTATTTCATTGAGAGAAAGCAAGGTTTAAATGATGCTGGTACTGTGTGATATCTATATGGGATAAAATAAGATTGGGGCCCTTACTTAAATTATATGAAAAATTTCAGTTGGTTTAAATACTCAAATATAAAAATAAGACCAAATCCTATAAGAAAATATAGAGACCATGTGTACACTCGTAGGAGTTAAAGAGATTGTGTTAACTAAGCTGGAGACTCAGAGGCACTTAAATAAAAACCCAACGTATTTGGTTATAAAATTTTAAAAAATTACATGGCAACAGGTACAATAAAGTTAATTAAACAGTTATGGTGAGATAAGGATCTTGTGCCAGACTGTTAATTAATATACTGCTTCCTTCATTCAGAACATCTTGTTACAAAATGTCTGTTTACTTTCTGATGAAAGCACCTTCTCAATGCAGACTGATAACACAGTTTGTTGACGAGCACTGGTCTACTAACCACACTTTGGGAATTACTGCTGTAGGGAATTATTCAGCAAACCTTCTCTGTGAAGGGCCAAATAGTAAATATTTTAGGCTTAATAGACCATGTGGTTTCTGTTTCAGCTACTCAACTCTGCTGTTGTAGTTTGAGATCAGCATAGACAATATGTAAATGAATGAACAAGGCTATATTCCAATAAAACTTTATTTACAAAAACAGGTGGCCAGCCAGATTTGACCCATGGTCTGTAATTTACTGACTCCTGCTCTAGGGGATAAAAATATAAGGAAGGTCTAATCCTTACCCTCAAGAATTAAAGTTTAAAGTTTAATATGGGCCTGTAGGATTGAGAATGAAGCAAGCTGCACATTTTTTTTTTTTAGCTTGAAAGAGCTAGTCATGGGCCGACCCCATGGCTCACTCGGGAGAGTGTGGCGCTGGGAGCGCAGCAGCGCTCCCGCCGCGGGTTCAGATCCTATATAGGGATGGCCAGTTCGCTCACTGGCTGAGCGCAGTCACAAAAAAAAGGACAAAAAAAAAAAAAAAAAAAAAAGAAAGAGCTAGTCATGCACTGTCAATAAGATAACCTCTTGAACACTTCAAATGTGGATAGTCCAAACTGGGATGTACAGTAAGTGTAAAATACATATCAGATTTTGAAGATGTAGTATGTAAAATATCTCATTTTTATATTGATTACATGTTGAAATGGTAATATTTTGGATATTTTTGTTGAAATAAAACATATTAGTAAGATTAATCTTACCTGTTTCTTTTTACTTTGAATGTGGCTACTAGAAAATTTAAGGTTAGATATATGGCTTGCCAATATATCTCTCTTGGACAGTACTGAGCTAGAAGTACTTTAAGTTTAGATTAAGTGTTATGGGACTGAGAGAGAGCTCATCTTCCTGGGGGATTTGGAAAGGTCATGTGGACAGAGTCGACTTGGAGAATGACAGGATTTTGACAAGTGGTTCTCTGGGAGGATAATGAGGGCTATCAAACCGAAGGATTGGCACAGGAAGAGGCTTGGAGAAAGCAGAACGATTTCTGTATTGGAGACAGGAGTGAGTTTAGCTCTAATAAAGGGTGAGGCATGCAGTGAGCCTAGGTAAGTAGGCATGGGCCTTATTGTGGATTGATTACATGGGTTAGAGCTTTGGGCCTGTTTTGGCCAACTGAGAGGGACTAGCCCATATTTTTGAGCAGGGAGTGGTAACTTTGGAAGCTATGCTTTACAGTTCTAATTTGGGAGCAGTAAGTTGGTTGGGTTGGAATAAGATGACAAGAAGTGGTGAAACCAGGTTAACTAGGTAAGAATGACGGTCTAATAAAGAGTCACAATGGGAATAAAGAATGGAGGACAGTGGACAGCTACTTTATGATGTGGTAAGGATATTTGTAAGAGAGAACCCCAGTGTTCTGTACTTAAAGAACCTGGATAATCATGATGCCCTCATGGAAATGTGGACCTTGAAAGGAGGTGGTTTGAGACTAATATGCTGTATTCCATTTTGGGTGTGTTTAGTTTGAGACACCAATAGATTTAAAAGATAGGCCAGTTCTCAGAAACTGTGTTGTTTTTGCTGGTAGAGGTGGGTGGCCCTGGGCAATTCTTTACTTTGGACCATCTCTATACTTCCTGACCCTTCCTGCCATCCACCATGGTCATGCTTGTGTGACTTGGGGAGCAGATCTGACCCTAGGATGTTTGTTTATTGGCTGGTCAGTGGAACTTGAGATGATCAGGATTGTAAGACCTGAATGAAACAGTTATTTTTTAGGCATTTGAACTTGAGATACAAAAGACATGATTGTCAGAGGAGAAAGAAACCCACGGGAAAGTAGCAGAGACATGTGAGTGGTGGGGAGCTGGAGTGGCACCAGTGAAGTCCTGGTCACTGGAGTGTGTAGGTTCCCGGACAGCTCTACAGCAGCCCATTCTTTGCTCTTCTGACCTAGAAGAGTGGCTTTTCCGGTTTCTGGTGGCTAAGTGGGTGTGATTCCTAGCCTCCTGGTTTCCTGCTCTTTTAAACCTCTTTGGCTAACAAAGGAGGGTGATTAGGTGGATGTTTGAAGTGGTTAAAAAGGTGGGATTGGAATTAAAAGAGGAGGTTGGGGTGGAGATGCAAAGTTGTGAAAAGCGCATATATATGTTCATTTAAGAGGCATGAGACAGTAAGTGGTATTCTTTTCAAATGCACAGTAAGCCCAGAGTTCTAAATGCAGTTAATGGTAAATTGCTTGCTGATAATAGGTGTAATAGGTGTAGCAAAGCATCCAGACAGCAGTGCTAATGGAAGCCTGTGTTTCCGGTAAGTCTTGTCTAAGGGATAAAGGTTCTCCTACAGGGTAGGAACAAGTTATTTGAGCAAGTTACTTATTAATCTCCTTAACAGCAGCTGCTCTATTTTGGAAGTGAGGCTGGCAGTTGTTTTAGTTTATATCCTTCAGAGATGTTATGAGGACAAATAAGCAAGTGCTTTGTATATTGAATTTTTCAAAAGATAGGCCTGCTATACAGAGGTAGCTAGCCTGACAGTTTTTATAAATGTCTTAGAACAGGCAGCTCTTGGAGTGGTGCCTCAGTGAGCACGTTGGGGGGCTTTATCTTTCCTTTATTTTTTTAGTCTAGATGACAAATGGAGGAGAAATACACTTCTCCACATTGTTGGAAAATTCAGATCAAAGTCTTTTAAACTGAGGTGTCAGAAGTGAACCCTGTGTATATAGCATTGCCAATTATTTTGAGATAAAAAATGCAGGAAAAGAGAGGCGCATAAATGAGTATTCTACTAAAAAAGCTGTTCAAATGAGCTGTCTGAAAAACAATATGTATGTATAGCATGCCATTTTTGAAAAAAAAAAAAATGCATATAACAAATCCTGGAGGGGGGCCCACATCAAAACGTTAACACTTATGATGGGTGGTAAAATAATTTATGGATTATTTTTTTCTGTGTCTTCTTTATTTTCCAAGGGTTTTCTCTCTTCTTATGTATAGCATGAATTACATTTGTAATGAAGAAAACAATACATGCTTTTTTAAAAAACAAAATTATGCAGGATCTTTTGTAGGAGTATAATTTTCTTTAATTTCTCAGAGATGGCATGCCTTTTTTTTTTTTAACCACATCATCTCATTTATAATGCAGCAGTTTGTTTGCACAGTCCGTTTTAGCAAAACCACATTTAACTTGATTTTTAAGCCTGTCTCCTCAAAACAAAGGAAAATGCCTGTTCTATTGGGCATTTAAAAAAGTTTTTGCGATATATTTCAAATATAATATGTATTATAATAAAATAATTACCTTTGTATCTACTAACCGGCTTTATCAGATCTCGGCATTATGCCTTATTCGCCAAGTATTTAGTTTTCAAAGATATATGAAAAATATACAGTTGATGTTCCTACATCTTCTCTCTGTCATAAATTCAAAGTTTATCAGTTTAGCCTGTTTTTATACATTTACTTATATTTACATATCAATAACTATTATAAAGTATTATTTTCTTATTTTTTAACTTTATATAAATGAATCATACCCTGCGTATTGTTTTGAAACTTGCATTTTTGCTCATCGTTGCTTGAAATGTTTCTATGTTGATAGACATGGCTCTAGTTTAGGAGTTGGTCAACTATAGCTTGTGGGCCAAATCTAGCCAGCCATCTCTTTTTGTAAATAAACTTTATGTGTTGTCATGGCTGCTTTCACACCAAAACAGCAGAGTTGAGTAGTTACAACAGAGACTGTATGACCCAGAAAACCTGAAATATTTTACTATCTGGCCCTTTACAGAAGAAGTTTGCCAACCTCTGATCTAATTCATCCTTTGTATGGATATACCATTATTTACTCCTTTTTTGCCCATGGATGTTTAAGTTATTTTCTGCTTGTTATAGGAAGTGATGCTTCGGTGAACATTGATATATATCCTTACCACATGAGTGAGAGGGTCTCCAGTCTAGCATATTGAATATTAAACAATTTAGCTTTTATATATTTTGGTACTGCGTTCTGTACTTAGCAAAAAATAAGTAAATAAATAAATAATAATAATAATCCAAGGCAGACCCTGCTAGTTGCTAGGTGTTTTATTTAGTCGTTTTGGATAGAGAAGATATTTTTATTCTTTATTTGGATTTTTTTTCTCAAAGTGGAATATTATTGCTTGAAGAGAGAAAAGGGCTGTGTGGTCCATATGGAACAAAGTGAGAGTTATGAATGGTTCTGTCAATAACAAGGGAGTACCAACTGTATGCAGTTAACTGTATTAGGTTATGGCGATGTTGTTATTACTATTAATAGCTGCTTCTATGATTATTGAGCATTTAATAAAGGTCAAGGATAGGATTGATCATTTCATGTGCATCATCTTGTTTAATTTTCATAACCACCTGTTGAAGTAGTAATCACTACTCATTCTGAGAGGAGGCAGCTGAGATCTGGAGTGTGGCTCAGGGGTTGTGTTTAAATTGAGGTTTCAATTTAGACCTCTGCAGCCCCAGTGGGCCCAGGGGTCAATATCTAGGAGCACAGTTCTCTGTGGCAAACCTTTGGAGATGGGTTACAGGGTTTCTCTTTTAGAATCCCTGCTATATCCCGAGTCACAAATTCTCATCAGCTGCAGCCTTGGCTCCTGAATGAGCTGGCCAAGGCTTCACGTACAAGGGAGAGGTTTTGGTTTTCCAGAAAGGCCAAAGTTTACAACTGTAGTGGGAGTAATTATCTCACGTGGTTCCTTTGTAGAAAACTGAGGCCAAGGTCATCTTGTCATGTTTTTTTCTGTCCTCACAGCTCACAACTTTAGTTTCCCAAGTGAGTTATCATGCTTTACAGATGGTGGATGCTGAAGATGGTCCAAGGTAACCTAATGTCAGGCCCACTGCTCTTGTGAGCAACTGGGCAACTGCTCATTCACTTCCAAAGGTTCGAATCTATAGACATCTTTTCTCCTCTTTAGTTTATGGCTGGTGTGGGTAAGACATAAGAAATCTTAAAAACTTTCATAAGGATAGACAGTCTTTCCATTCTGTCATTTAAAACAAAATTATCTTGTGCTTAATAGACTCCAAATTGCTGGCCCAAACTGCATAGGTATTATTTCTTCTACTTCTGTGAAATATGGTAGGACGTGAACTTGTCTGCTATAGCTATAAACCCCCAGCCACTTTGAACAAGGCAGAAGCCAAGGCATTAGAAGCTGCTGCTGGAGATGCAGTTGTTGTTGTTTTGTTTTTTTTGCTTTGCTTTGAAGAAACAAAGCTGAAAGCAGTGGTAATTATCAGGCATTTTCCTTTGGAGCTGACACTAACTAGACACAGTTATATAATCCACACATGGACAGACAGATAAGGCTCATCGGCACATTGCCAAGTAAAAGTTTATCAGCTGGGGTGATCTTGCCTCCTCTCCCTGAACCTGCTTTCAGGAAATAATCTGACCAGTCATTTATATCCCCCATGAATGGCAAGAAGAATTTTTCCTGTATCAGGATAATTAGCTATATTATCTCTGGTGAGAAGAATTTAAGGCAATAGAGAGTACTGGAGAAAGTCTAGTTCTAAAAAAGAAATCCCTGCCAGGCTTCTAAACTCACATCCTGTAGACGGGCCTCTTTTTCTGCTTGTAAGACTGACTATATACTAACAGCAGTTATAACAAGTCATCATACATCACATATGAAACTCACTAACATAGATTATTCCTCAGATTATATTAGTTAATGCACAAGTGTGCTACCATCACACCGAACTGGGATTCCGTTCTCCTGTCCCAGATCTGTCAGGTAGCAGAAGGAAGTGTTTTGGACCTTGAAGCCCAGCTTCAATAGACCTGGCTTAAAATTGCTGTGTAATCATGGCAATATTTTTTTTTTTAACTCTGCTTTCTCTTGAGACTCTGACTTTTCTCTGCATCAGGTCCCTATAATTGTAAAGTTTTGACTAATAAGATATTTTGGAGAATTTTTATTTTTAAAAAATCTATTTGTAGGGCCGGCCCGTGGCTCACTCGGGAGAGTGCGGTGCTGATAACACCAAGGCCCCGGGTTCGGATCCCATATACGGATGGCCGGTTCGCTCACTGGCTGAGTGTGGTGCTGACAACACCAAGTCAAGGGTTAAGATTCCCTTACCGGTCATCTTTAAAAAAAAAAAAAAATCTATTTGTAGATGAGGATATTGGCCAGAGAGAGAAAGCTGCATTCAGATTAAGTCTAAATGGAGCAAAATGTGCAAAGTTATGTTGTATTCTGTATGTAAAGTAGCCCCCTATGTCCTCTCCAGCAGTTAATGAATGCAGTTTGTCCTTTTTCTATCTCCTCCCTCCCCCAAATCTCCCTCGCATCTGTTGCATCCAGCTGCCTAAGCTATAAATCCTAGATTTTTGCGTGGCCTCATCCTCAGTCATATTGCATGAGTCACCAAGCCCTGTTGAGGCTAATTCTTAAATAGCTCTTGCTCCCTTCCCTGCTCTCCATCTCACTGCCACTGTCTTTTCTCTCACTTGGACCCTGAGGTTTCCTGTTTTCCCTACTTCTAACCTCCTCATTTTATGCCATCAATTCTGTTGAAGTAGTTATTCTAAACAAAACAGTCTGATAAAACCAGTAGTTTCATGTTACCTACAAGTTCAGAATTGTTTGTGTGTGCTAATAAAAGACCATTTATGATCCTCACTGCAACCCCCCTCCCTTTTTTTTTAGCTTCCTTTCTGGTCACCAGCTGCAGTTCTTGAGCTTAGAGAATCTCACTTGTCTTCAAGATTTCATTCAGATGTCACATTCTCTGAGAAGGCTTGCCTTTTGTGATAGCCTCTCCCTGCCACTCGAGTCATTCTCCTTCCTTTATGCCTTCTTTGAACTTTGCTCATCTATTATAGTACTCCTGTTATATATAGTAATCATTTATTTGCTTACCTTTTAGCCTTTCCCATTTATTCATTGCATTTTTTCAAGGTGTGTGGTAGGAATATTGAGTGCCTGTTAAGTGGGATTTAACTATGAACTGAATGAACGAGATGATCTGTTAGGAAAGGAGGAAAATAGACAATAAACAAGAAAAATACCATGATTTCAAGCAGTGATAAGTACTTTGAAGGAAATAGTTCATGGGGTGGTGGTGTAGGGGTCTACTTGATAGAATCATCACAGAATGCCTCTCTGAAGAGGTGACTTTTGAGCTGAGACCTTAAGGATAAGGTGGTCCATAATCTAGAATCTATATGATGCAGAACTTAGTGTATGTTTTGCTATTTGTTGACCATTGTTAACCTGATCATTCTGGTTATCTGTGGTGAGGCAGGTAACTTAGAAGACAATTTATGGTTTTGGTTGCTGTCACTTTTCCCCTGCTGATGGCAGCACCAGATTTGCCTTCCTAAATATTAGTTCTTTTAGCATAAAAAAACCATGAACCTGATTTTTTTTTAATTTGTTTTTTTTTTTTAAGGGAGATAGATAAACAGTGGAGTAGGAATGGAAAAGGACTGTCTTGGATAATGTGCACATGGGCAATTAAGGGATGGCCATGATTTAAAGCACTTCTTGTTATGTGTACATAATTGTGATCGGGATGAACTAATGAAATTAGGATGAGCCATTGTGCTATTTCCTGCGACTTTCATGATCCTTTCCTTCTCTCTCATCTTCCTTACATCTAACCTTGAAAATGTCACCACTCATTTCTCTTATCCAAATTGATCTGTCTTCATGGCTTATTCACACATACAATTGCTGTCTTTACTTTTGTGATGATCATCATTGATTTTTTTAAAACTACAGTACCCTGTTTTATAATGACAATAAGTTTTTGCCATGAAATGTATTTGTCAGTCAAAATTTTTTCGTGGCTAATAAATTTCAGTGGTAGAATCAGCCCACATCTAGACTTGTGTACATAATCTTAAGTCTCTCAAATCCACCTTATATGTTTGCCTTCTGAAAATGCCTCCTAAGCGTCAGTTCAGAGACTTGTGGTTATTCTAAACCCATTGCCAATTGGACCTCTTTTTTGTATATTGATTTTTCTTTTATACCACCAGCTCTGGATTTAATTGGTTATGTGACGTCAACCAAATAGTTTTGAAATTACGAGGCTAAGCACTTCTACAGGCAAAGCACCTATTGAGCATGACTTTGTCACATCACTTCCAATTAGCCTGTGGTCTTTGTCATTGTACCTTCTTATCTATACAATTGTAAGCATCCTGAACACACTGAGTTTTGCTTTTCCCAGTTAATGTTATTCAGGTGTGGACTTGCATGTGTCTAAATGCTTGTGTGTCTTGTGTTTGAAAAATGAAGTCTTTATGTTGTGGGAGAAACATAGAGGACTGTGAACATATTTATGTATAGTTTAAAGAATAATTAAAAACCAAATATTCATGTAGTTAACCTTCCAAGTTAAGAAACAGAACATTGTCACCTGAGTTCCCCTCTCTTTTGTATCCTCTTCTTTCCCCTCTCCCGGGAAACTCTACACAGACTTATTTACCACCCCCTTGATTTTTTTTATAGTTATAGCACCTGTGAGTGAATTCTTACATGGCCTAGTTTTCTCTCTCTCTCTCTTTTTTTTTTTTTGGTCTAATTTTGAACATTATGTAAGTTGAATAATAGTCTATGTATTTTGTGACTTCTTTCATTTAACATTGTTTAAGATCCATTCTTGTTGCTGCTTGGGGCTATATTCATTCTTTTTCATTGCTGTATAGTATTTCATCATATGACTATACCAATCCAAACTCTCCATTTTTGTTATTAGACATTTGGGTGGTCCTCAGTTTGCTTTTATGAATAATGCTTCCGTGAGCATTCTTTGCTTCCTATTGAACATATGTGAAGATCTTTAACTTAATAAATACCACTAAACTGGTTTTTAAAGTGGTTGTTTATTGATAAGAATTCTATTGGTCCCAATCTTTTCCAGCATTTGCTCTTGTTAAACTTCTCAATATTTTTCCAATCTG
Organism: Cynocephalus volans; assembly: GCF_027409185.1. Classification (NCBI taxonomy): domain Eukaryota; kingdom Metazoa; phylum Chordata; class Mammalia; order Dermoptera; family Cynocephalidae; genus Cynocephalus; species Cynocephalus volans. Next base: position 54,359,462 of record NC_084478.1, read on the forward strand.
GTAGTTGCATAATAGTATCACACTGCTTTTGATTTGCATTTCCCTGGTTAATAATGAGGAAGTCTATATTTTTATATATTTTTTGCCCATTCTTATATCAATTTTGGGGTGATATTTTAGTTTTCCTTAAGAGATGTCTTATTTTTTTTTCTTCTAACTACTATGAGTTAAGAGATTTTGATTGATATATCGCATTTTTAAGAAACAGTGTTTTCATTAATATAACTTCGTATGTAATATGTTTGTATACAGTGCTTCTATATTAATAATTTTAGTACAATTCAAAAATATGTAATTGTTCATCATGACATTTGTCCATCTGACAGTGTTTGTTCCTCTATTTCTCTGAATCTCGAGGGTTAGCACCACTACCTGGAGTTTTAGCCTAGACACTTTTTTTTTTTTTAAGTCCTAAAAGTGCCCAGTGGGCTTCAAGTCCCACCAGTGGTTTGGAGACCTGGCACTGGTGAGATGGATTGCTCAGGTTTCTTTCAGCTATCATCTATGTGTCTGATAAAGCATTATGTCTGTTGCTTTGCCTCTGTTTGCAGAATTGGTAGTTGTGCAATATTTGATATCAGAAATGCTTTGAATATTTTTTATCTAATTTTTTGGGGGGGCTATTTTCTTGGAATGCAGTTCCATATGTGGGATAATAAAACAGTTTATTTCTTTTAACCTGGTATATCATATGTTAGGAGATGAAAAGATCAAATTAGCTATTTACCCAGAGTCTGTGCCACATAGGGCCTTATTTAATATGCATTTTGTTAGTTTAATTAGTAGGCAGGAGTAGTATAGATTTTTCTTTTAATTTGATTAATTGTTGAACTTAGGGACTTGAATTTTAAAAAGTCAGTTTCTTGAAAAATCATTAATTAAAAGATTGATACATATTTTCATTCTGTCCTCAGAGTATATGATCAATTCTTTAATTCCTCTGTGTTCTGCTGGAACAAATGACCAGTTTTTGAAGTTATTGAGAGAGTTGATCAATGGCAATTATTTATGGCTATGAAACTTAACACATGAGTTTAATGACAGCTCCTGGAAAAATGTACTTGAGGTGTTTCCAAATTTGCATGTGCTCATTAGCTATGGAGGAAGGCATTGATTGTATTGATTAACTATATTTGAAAGTGTCCTAAATAATCCTTAAGCCATCAGCATTCTTTATTTCTCCCCCCTTCTCTGGGATTGTTACCTTTCACCACTAGCTTTAGCTGAATTTACTACATAACAGATCTTGTTATAAGTGTCTAATGCAGAGGTTCTCAGCCAGGAGTGGTTTTACATCCCCCCTCGCGCCCCCGATCCAGAAGACATTTGTCATTGTCTGGAAAAATATTTGGTTGTTATAACTGAAGAAGGAATGTGTGACTGGCATCTAGTGAGAGGCCAAGAATCCTGTTAAACATCCTACAGTACCCAGGACAGCCCCCCACAGCAGAGCATTACCTGGCCCATAATGTCAGTAGGGCTGAAACTGAGAAACCCCACTCGAGTATAAACAAGTTTCTGTCTTTCCTTCTGTTTCCTCCCCATTCACTGTTATTTCCGTGTTTAGTGAATGAATTCTCAGGTCACATTCATGTTCCATGGGCTCTAATATGATTAGTATTGTTTAATCAGGTTTGCTGCAGAGAATTTTATACACACACGCACAATGCAATTTGCCAGTTTTAAGTGTATAATTTGATGAATTTTGGCAAATGTATGTAGTTGTGTGACCACCACTGTAACCATGTTTAATATGTTTAAATTTTAATTCTGTTGTTTCAAATATGCATTTGTTAAATGATATTATATTCTAGGAGAGATGGAAAATTGGAGTAATTCAGATATTGATAACATAAAAATGTACTTCAGAAAGTTCATGGAAAGATTTGTATTATCTTTTAATTTTATTTTTCCGTGAACTTTTTGAAGTACCCTCATATATCGAAATGAATAACACCCTTGAGCCGAGTTCTGAATTTTACTCTATTTTAATGTTAATCTGATGACGCTTTATTTTACTTGGAGGGCCATGTTTAGACCTCTGGGTGATTGGCTGAGAGGATAATTTCTAAACTGTAAAACAGGAAATCTATATTAGCTATCATAAAGTACTGAGTTTTATGTCCACAAGTTTATCGGTTCTCTTTGTATTTTCTAGGTCTTTTTTGTTCTAGCAGGTATATATCTAAACTGGGTGTTTGAAAGCAAAAACTTCTTTCCTAAAGGATAATTTCCAGAATGTTGACTGCTTTGGTGGGTGAATTTAATCTTGGTAAGTAGCAGAAGTTGTCTGTGGTAAAGTGGATGGAAACACTTGCTTCCATTACTGAACCATCTTCTTGGTTCAGTAAAAGGTTGGCCTTGAACACTAATTGCTGTAATTGGACCTTGGGAGATGGTTTGAGATGAGTCTTGGAATGATAAGTGAATCTGACTGCTTGGCAGGTGTTCTTTCTCTTTCCCTTTGATTCCCTTTTCAGTCTAAGTAGTATTATTCATATTTGAGGTTTCATAGGGAGTTTGCTTATGCATTTCCAGAAGAAACACAAAAGTTAGGTGGAAACGTGGTCAGAAGTTACTCTTGATTCATGTTCCTATCATTGTGATATAATGAAAATATACCAATTCTTGTGTGATGGCAAATAAATGATATGAGCTTTGAAACTTTTAGAGATTTTTAACTACATTGTAATACTATAGGCTATGGTTCAGAATAACCATAGTAATCTTGCTGGTGTTATTTGTGGGTTTATTTTAGGCAAACTATCAACAGTGCTGAAATAATACTCTGTGAAAAGGAAAAAAGAATGCACCCACACATTTAAAATGCTGTGTTTGCTGGTTTTTCCCTCTTGGCAATATCCACCAATCAAGAATTGCTGGAGAAAGAAGTCATGTTGAATAATTCTGCCAATTCCACTATGTAATCTTGAGATCATTTGTGTCACCCCACATGGTAACCTTAGTATTTCAGAACATTCGTGATGATAATAGTCTTCCAACTTAAGAAAATCAGGGTACTTTTGGAACAACATTTGAAATGCTAAGAGAAGAGGATTTATTTGTTAGGATGTTTGTCCTTAGTCCCTTCTTCGTTGGCCCAAGGTGCCATCTTTACCCACTGGCAATCGAGTTTTAAGAGTGAGTATCTTGTCCAGAAGTGATATTTTGAAATGGCCTTATCTCTCTCTCTCTCTCTTTCTTTCTTTTTTTAAATATTTTTTTATTTTTTTTTATTTTGTTGATATACAATGTGATTGATTATTGTGGCCCATCACTGAAACCTCCCTCCCTCTTCCCTCTCCCCCCTCCCACCCAACAATGTCCTTTCTGTTTGCTTGTCGTATCAACTTCAAGGAATTGTAGTTGTTATATCTTCCCCGCCCCCCCGGTTTTTTTTTGTGTGTGTGTGAATTTATTTATTTATTTTTAGCTCCCACCAATGCTCACCCAATGGAAAGATGGCAAGTGAACAACCTAACACTTCACCTTAAAGATCTAGAAAAACAAGAACAATCCAAACCTCAAATTCTCTCTTTTTTTTTAAAGAAAGCACTAGTAGAATGATCCCCGTTTATTGTTAATAATGAACTAGAATTTGGACGAAAATCTCAGGTATTTAAATTCCCCATTTGTCCTTACTTTTCTTCAATGCTTACTTACTCTTTTCTACCATCTACTTTCACTGTTCCTCTTGACATGAAGGCTGTTTTGCTAATGGATTTGTGATTTTTTCACCTCCAGACTGAGGCCAGGTTAGCATTAGAAGGGTGGATTGAATTGTCTGAGTTCAGAATTTCTATTTGGTGTGCTCAAGCCTTTAGTTGGTTAGCCATTTGATGGTTAGCCACTAAGAGGTCACAGTTTGGTAAAAGTGCTTAAAGAACAGTGCAAAACTTTCAAAATCTGGGGGAGTGAGACAGATTTGGAATCATGCTATACTAAAAAGATTTGTGTCCTGATATTTTTCATTCAATCAGAGTTTTCCCAAGTCTTCAAAAGTCGTTAAAAAAATACCATTAAATGGCCATGTATTTTTCCATCCTGAAATTCACTTATTCAGCAATTTCCCTGCTGTTGCATATGTAGGTTGTTTCTTGTTTTTTTACTAATATAAGATTGTGAATACTGGAACTTAAGTCTTTGTCTTCACATTTTATTATTTGCTTAAGCTAACTTTCTTGTGGTAGAATTGAGTTTGAATGTTTTTAAATATTGAAAACTTTTGCTAGAAGAGCTTTCTGAAAATGTTTATCAATAACCCCTTGTTAAATGTATAAGAAAGTGTCAATCACAATGCACTCTCTTGCCATTGGCAAAGATGTATAAAAAATTAGAATTCATAGATTTAAAAAATGATAAATTATATATACCTCTTAAATTATAAGGTCATATAATTTATATGACCTAACAGTGTAATTCTAGGGCATTGTGGCTAAGAATTTCTGGCCTGGCCTGGGTTCTACTTTTCATCAACAGTTTTTTGACCCCTCCCTTGCAATCCTAGGAAAAACTACTTGGTCTTGATATATTATCCTTTTTATATATTATTGGGTTCAATTTGCTAAAATTTTGATTAGAATTTATTTATCCATGTTCATGAGGGTTGTTGGTTTGTGGTTTTTTTGTAATGTCTTTGGTTTTTATAAGAACAGAATGCTGGCCTCATAAACTGGTTTGGTCAGTGTTCCTCTTTATTCTATTTTTTGGAAGTGGTTATGTAGAATTGGTATTAATTCTTCGTTAAATGTTTGGTAGATTTCACCAGTGAAGCCATCTAGGTCTGGAGTTTTCTTTGTGGGAAAGTTTGTAACTATAAATTCAACTTCTTTAATAGGTATAGTTCAATTCAGATTATTTTTTCTTGAGTGAGATGTATTAGTTTGTGTCTTTCAAGGAATTAGTCCATTTCATTAAGGTTATTGAATTTATTGGAATAAAGTTTTTCATAATATTTCCTGATTATGCTTTCAATATCTGTAGAATCTGTAGTGATGTTACCTTTCTCAATCCTGATATTGGTGATTTTGTCGTCTTTCTTTTTTTCCATATCCTATCTCTAGAGGTTTATCAATTTTGTTGATCTTCTCAACAAGCAAGTTTATGGTTTTATTGATTTTTGTCTATTGTTTTTTCATTGCCTTATTTTATTGATTGCAGCTCTAATCTGATTTCCTTTCTTCTACTTACTTTGGGATCAATTTTCTCTTGTTTTTCTTGTTTCTGAAGGTAGAAGCTGATTTGAGAGCTTTCTTCTTTTCTCATATAGCTATTCAATGCTATAAATTTTTCTCTAAGTACTGTTGTAGCTACATCTGCAAGTTTTTGATATGTTGCCTTTTCATGTCCATTCAGTTCAAAATTATTTCTAATTTTTCTTTTTTCTTTAACCAATGGATGATTTGAAAGTGTGCTGTTTTGGTTTACAAATACTTGGAGATTTTCCATAGATATTTCTCTTTATTCCCAGATTATTTGTGGGATGAACATACTTTGTATGATTTGAATCTCTTTTAAATTTATTGAGATTTGTTTAGTAGCTCAAAATGTGGTCTGTCTTGGCAAATTTTTCATTTGTGCTATAAAAGAATGTGTATTTTGCTGTCGTTGGGTAGAGTGTTCTATGTATGTCAACACTAATAATATTCAAATCTTCTATATTCTTAACTAATTTTCTCAATACTTGTTTTATCAATTGAGAGAGTCTTTTTGAAATTCCCAGCTATAATTCTGGATTTTTCGATTTCTCCTTGCAGTTCTGTATGTTTTGTTTCATGCGTTTTGAAGCTCTGTTCTGAAGTGCACAAATGTTTAGGATTACTATGTTCTTAGGATAAATTCAGCCTTTTATCATTATGAAATGCTCCTCTTTATCCCTGGTAATATTCTTTGCTCTGAAATGTACTTTGATCTTAATATAGCCCACTCCAGTTCTCTTTTGTCTAGTGTTAGTATGGTATATCTTATTCTATACTTTTACTTTGAATCAGTTTATACCTTTATATGTAAAGTGTGTTTGTCATAGGCAGCATGTAGTTTTCTTGCTTTTTAATTCAATCTGACAATCTCTGCCTTTAAATTGGGGTGTTTAATATGGATATTTTAAGTCTATTATCTTGCCATATTTTCTGTTTCTCATTTGTTCTTCCTCTTTACACCTAATTTTTGATTATTTTTTATGATTCTACTTTATCTCATCTGTTGGCTTATTACCAATAATTTTTTGTTGCTTTAGGATTCATAGTATACATCTTTAACTTCCAAAGCGTATTTTCAAGTGATAGTATACCACCTCACTTGCAGTCTAAGAACCTTGCAATAGTATACAGTACGTCTGTTTCTCTATTTCTAGCCTTTCTTCTATTATACAATTTATTTTATATATATTTTAAATACTACACCCCATTGTTGTTATTTTTGTTTAAACAGTCAGAAAGTCTTAAAGAGATTTAAATAATAAGAAAAAAATCTTATATTTATACAAGTAGTTATTTTCGGCATCCTTCATTCCTTTATGCAGATCCATAAAATTTTTTATGGTGTGGATTTGCAGGTGATGAATTCTTTCACCTATTTTATGTCTAAAAATTATTTATTTTGCTTTTGTTTTTAAAAGATATCTTTGCTGATATAGAATTCTAGGTGATAGTTTTTTTTTTCTTTCTGTATTTTAAAGATGTTGCTCCTCTGTCTTCTTGCTTCTTTTTTTTCTAATGAGAACTATGTCATCTCTATCTTTGTTCCTCTGTATGTAATTTTTTTCCCTCTGGTAGTTTTTAAATTTTTTTCTTTATTAATGGTTTTGAGCAATTTCATTATGGGGAACCTTGGAACACTTTTCTGCATGTTTTGCTTAGGGTTTGTTAAGCTTCTTGAATATGTGGGCTTACTGTTTCTACAAAGTTTTGAAAATTCTGACAATTATTTCTACAAATATATATATTTTTCTATTCCCATGCTTTCCTGGTTCCTTTTATGATAGAATGGTGTTTAGAAACCTGGGCCTGGGCACTAGGTGTGTTTGTTGTTATAGGAGTATCATGGCTTCTCAGCCCCACCAGCAGCTAGGAAATATGTGAGTATACTAACCATGCAAACACACATGTCTGTGTCTGTCTGCTATAGTTTGAATGTCTGTTCTTTCCAAAACTCATGTTGAAATTTAATTGCCATTGTAACAGTATCAAGAGGTGGCAAAACAGCCTGGTACTGGCATAAAAACTGACATTCAGACCAATGGAACAGAATAGAGTACCCAGAAATCAACCCACATGCTTACAACCAACACCAACTGATCTTTGACAAAGGCAACAAGAACATACACTGGGGAAAAGACTGCCTCTTCAATAAATGGTGCTGGGAAAAGTAGAAATCCAGATGTAGAAAAATGATCTCGCCATATACTGAAATCAACTCAAAGTGAATTAAAGTCTTAAATAATAAGACCTAAAACTATAAAACTCCTGAAAGAAAACATGGGGTTTTCTTTCTTAATGATATAGGACTCGGCAAAGACTTTATGAATATGACCCCAACAGCACAGGCAACAAAAGAAAAAATAAACAAATGGGATTATATCATGCTAAAAAGCTTCTGCACAGCAAATGAAACTACTAAAAGAGCAAAAAGACAACCTACAGAGTGAGAGAAAATATTTGCAAACTATGCATCTGACAAAGAATTAATATCCAAAATATACAAAGAACTCAAACAAATCAACAGTTAGAAAACAAGTAACCCGATTAAAAAATGGGAAAAGGAGCTGAATAGACATTTCTCATGTAAAGATATACAAATTGCCAACAGACATATAAAAAAATGCTCAACATCACTCGACATCAGGGAAATGCAAATCAAAACCACACTGAGATATCATCTCAACTCAATTAGACTGGGTATTATCAAAAAGTCAGAAAATAAATGCCGGCAAGGATGTGGAGAAAGGAGAACCCTCCTACACCGTTGTTGGGACTGTAAATTAGTGCAGCCACTATGTAAAGCAGTATGGAGGTTTCTCAAACAACTACAGATAGAACTGCCATATGATCCAGCAGTCCCATTGCTGGGGATATACCCAAAGGAATGGAAATCATCATGTTGAAGGGATACCTGCACTCCCATGTTTATTGCAGCTCTATTTACAATAGCGAAGAGTTGGAATCAACCTAAATGTCCAGTAACAGATGACTGGATAAGGAAAATGCGGTGTATGTACTCAATGGAATACTACTCTGCCATAAAAAAGAATGAAATTCTGCGATTTGCAGCAACATGGGTGAACTTAGAGAAAATTATATTAAGTGAAATAAGCCAGGCGCAGAAAGAGAAATACCGTATGTCGTCGCTCGTGAGAGCTGAAGTAAAGAAAGAAAAGAAAAAAAAAATGTAAGAAAGAAAGAAACAATCACAATAATACATTGAACTTTCAAAAAAGAGAAAGAGAACTGTGGTTATTAGAGGTGGGAAAGGGGATCATGAGGGGGATTAGTAAGAAATTAGTTAAGGGTCACAAAGATTGATTACGTTTTGTAAACATGAATATACTAATTATCCTGATTTGATCACCATGTATTGTACACATATTGATATTTGATTCTGTACCCCACAAATATATATAATCAATTATCTTTCAATAAAAAAAACTGTCAAAAAAAAAGAGGTGGGACCTTTAGGAGTTGATTAGGCCATAAAGGCTCTGCCCTCCTGAATGGATTAATGTGGTCATTTATAGGAGTGGGTTTGTTATCTTGGGATAGGTTCTTGATAAAAGGATGAGTTTGGCCTCCTTTTAGTTCCCTTTTGCCCTCTCATTCTCTCTTTGCCATTCTGCCATGGGATGATGCAGCAAGAAGGCCCTTGTCAGATGCCAGCACCTTGATCTTGGACTTTCCAGCCTCCAGAACTGTGAGGAAATAAATTTCTGTTCATTATAAATTACCCTGTCTCAAGTATTCTGTTATAGCAGCACCAAAATAAGTCTCACCCTTCCTTCTTTCTTTCCTTCCTTCCTTCCTTCCTTCCATCCATCCATCCATCTATTTATCTGTCTAAACCATGAGCTTATATTGATACCTTTGATTTTAATCCAATGCCATATGGTTCATTTATGTCTTCTTTCTCTGATGGTGAGAAACCTGGCACTCATTATCTATAATATATGTAAATATATTTCTGTATTTCTTTAATCCTAGTATATTCATAAAGTATTTTCAGAACTGCTAACCCATACCCTTATGCAAAACACGTTTACTAACTAGAGTACAGTTCTGGGTACAGTTTTTTTTTTTTTTTTTTTTTTGTTTGGTACTAACTTACAGTAGTCAGTCAGGATACTGTTTTACACAGTTACTAACTAAGGTTAGTTCTTTTATTCCCTGCCACCTTCAGTGTGGTTACATTATTCACTTATGATACAATTAGGTTCTTTTCTTAGTGTTTGTATTCCATTTGCCCCCTCCCCCCAAACACACTTATCCTGGTTGATTTCATTACTTCTTTATATTTACAGTATGTTAAACATTACTATGCTTCTCAGAATCAGGGCTATAAAAAAGGGTATACTCAGAAGTGCCATTCCCTACTCATCCCTAGTACCCCTTCCCATCCTCCTCCGCTTTTTTCCATCCCTTCCCATCTGCTGCCTTAGTCTCTGTTTTTTTCCTTACTGTATTCTTTTGCACAAATGTGATACATGAATGTTTTCTTATATCCTATTCTTTTTTACATGAATGGTAGCATGCTATTGGTGTTTTCTTGCACTTTGCTTTCTTTAATAAATGTTTAGTTAACAAAAATTATATATATTCAAGGCATACATTGTGATGATTTAATAAATGTGTATATTGTACAATGATTACCACAATTAAATTAACACATCCGTCACCACCCATTTTGTGCAATTTGCTTTTTTTACTTTGCTTTTTCACTCAACAGTTTATCCTGCAAATTATTTCATAGAGACCTTCCTCATTCTTTTTTATGGCAGCATAACACTCTGTCATGTGGCTGTACCATAGTTTAGTTAATCATTCTCCTACTTATGGGCATTTAGGTTGTTTCCAATATTTTGTAATTGCAAACAGATTTTCAATGCATAATCTTATACATACATATTTTTCTGTTGGAGGTGTTTCCTTAGTGTAGATTCCTAAAAGTGGGGTTCCCAGGATAAATAGCCCTTTTTGTTCCTCTGTTTGCCTGAAGAATTTCCTTTCTGATTTGTATCAGAAAATAGCAGCTTTCTTTGTATTTCCTTCCTCTCATGGTTTTGAGTGAAGCAAAAACAAATTTGTATAGGAATATAGATGAGGACTTTTTATGATGTGTCTGCTGTTTCAAGAACATTCCTCCTAATTTCTAAACTTTATCCCTTGAGCATTAGATCCCTATCGTCCGTCTTTCTTTAATCATATCTGTTCATAGAACTCTTCTACATATATTTTGAAATGTTATCAATACATAGCTTGAGCTGCGATTTGCTCATTGAAGTACAATTATCTTTATCTTGTCAATTTAAAAATACAACAAAAACGGTGTTGTATTAGTGAGATGTAGTCAAATGAAGATAAGTTTTCTTATTAACTGCAACTGGTACAATGTGTGCTGAAAGAAACTTGGTATAATGAAAAAAGACAGCTGTGGATAGTTCTCATGTAGCATGGAAAATCAGACTTGTTAAATGGTGGAGAACCCTAAGCTTGGTCTCAAATGGAACTTTGAATTTGTAAATTATTAAACACAAACTATCAAGTTAGAATCAGTGGTCTGAAAGGATCAGTCTTGAGTGTTTCAAAGGCTCTTTTTACTCTGCCTTCTGCGAATGTCTACCCCTCTGAAGCACTAGTGAACATGTTCTTCTTTTTATCTGCTTTGTGGTTATTTTTGTAGCTTTGTAAATATTTGTAGGAGACTAATGTTCCTCTGAATTATATCTGAGGTATCAAATTTCCACTGGGGAGTTTGCATCAACTGCTCTTGTCACAGGCTCTTTAGTGCCAGATTTCTTTCCAAAATGACAGGTTGCCTGATCTGCATTTATACTGCCCTTTATTTCACAAAGTTGTCTTTGATTTATTGTGTGTATCTGGGGTTAAGAGTGCAGAGGCAATGAGAAGCAAGTGCCTTTATCTGCAGATAACTGCTTCCTAATAATCCCATCCCTTATCTGCATGTTCAAATGGACAAGTGATGCTTTGCCCACTTGTGTGTCAGCTGCCTGCAAATGAGGCATCCTGTACTTTTCAAATGATTTTTCCTTTACTTCCTTATTGCTGGAAATGGCCAGTTTGGAGAGGAGAAAAAATACTCCCAAATCTGAAGCCCTATTTGGAAAGCAATATTGAGATCCTAATATACTTTATTTTCTTTACAACACTCATAAACTTAGGCAGGAAAATGAATAGTGTCTATTTAAACTATTTTACACATGTAACTGTTAATATTATGAAAGTTTAGTTAGTTTTTAGTATCTAATATGTTACCTTAAACTGAAGTTTTTTTTGTTTGTTTTCTTGTGTTTTGTTTTAATCTAAGTAATTATCATTTATTAGATTTAGGTCCATGTTAGGGCTGAGAATTTCTTGAGGGAGCTTGTGATCTACACCTTTGCCACTCTAAGTATGTGCAGCATTAGCATCATCTGGGAGCTGGCTAGAAATGCAGAATCCTCAGGCCTCACCTCAGACCACCTGAATCAGAAATTGCACTATTCACAAGATACCTAGAGGATTCAGGAGCACAGAAAAGTTTGAGAGGCACTACCATAGAAGATAGAAAATTTGTTTAGGAATCAGGGCATCTAGAATTTATTCCTGGTCCTTTTTGTTTTTTTTCTTTTTTTTTTTTTCTGAAGCAAGTACATACTTCTCAATTTTCCAAAGACTTGTTTTGCTCACATTTAAAAACTGATTTAAAACTGAGTTTTTCCAGGCTCTTGGGAGATGAGCAAGGGGGTCATTTTGATATGAAGTCTAAAGAGACGCTTTGAATTCATTCGGGGAAAGCACATAAATAAAGATTCTGCATTGTTACTGACTTGCTTTGCCCAGCTACTGAAGTATCTTTTGAGGCCTCAAGGCAGGGCATGATCTCTTGGAAATCCAGTCAATCCTCATTATTCACGGATTCTGTATTTGCAAATTTGCATACTTGCTAGATTCTATTTGTAACCCAAAATCAATACTTGCTGTGCTTTTGTAGTCACTCACGGACATGCGTAGAGATGTGAAAATCTTTGATTTGCCTGAGGTGCACATTCCCAATTAAGGACAGACAAGGCAATGTTCTGCCTTGTTGTATTAGCTCTCATACTATAAACAAGTATCCTTTTGCATTCTGTTTGGTACTATGTTTTCCCTCACTTTTGTGCTTTTTCTTGGTGATTTTGCTGCCTAAAGTGGTTCCTAAGCATGCTGCTGAAGTGCTGTTTGGTGTTCCTAAGTGCAAGAAGGCTGTGATGTGCCTTATAGAGAGAATACATATGTTAGATAAGCTTCATTCAGGCATGTGTTATAGGGTTGTTGGCCAGGAGTTCAATGTTAATGAACGAACAATATATATTAAATAAGGTGTCTTTAAACAGAAACACACATAAAACAAGGTTATGCATTGATTGGTTAACAAAAATGTTGTGACCAAAGGCTCTCGGGAACCCAACCCTGTATTTCTTCTAGGAGCAATGGTTCAGTGTTTGTTAATTCAGTGTTTGTGCTGACTTTATAGAACATAAGTGCTAAAAATAATGAGAATGGACTGTATGTTTAAAAAACAATTAGACTAGGATTCCAACTAGGCATCATTTTCTCTTTTGTGGATGATAGCAAGACTAGCTCATTATAAGAAAATCTTAGTTGTAGTCTGTAGGCACAATTTCAAATAAAATACCTGGTAATTTACAAAAACATACTTCAATAATGGAGGTTTTCTTGGGATTGAAGTGGTATTTTAGAGATCTTTTCTCTTCCTGTAGATGAGGTTACATTCTTTTAGGCATAGCACTTGAAACAATTGTACTGCAGTTGCCTTTAGACCACCAATTTGTATGTTAACGTTATTTTTTATTGGGTCTGTGTCTTCTTTTCCAGTCAAATTTGCTGCACAAATATCACAGAAATCTGAGTCCCCCTGTCCTGCATCTATGATCCATGCAGATGCTACATCATGCAAGTCCACATCATGTATTGCCTGGATCCAATACTAGTGTTCTAACTGCTCTTACTCACAGGCTGCTTTCCAGTGCTGCCCATTTTCTAGTATAGTAAATGATCCTATTCCTCCTCTATGTGAAATCTCTAGGTGACTCCATGGGATAAAGTTGCTTTGGGATAGAGTTCAGGATGCTCTGATATTTGACCCCTAAATTCCTTGGCACTGTGCTGACCACTTGAGAACTCTCCTACCTCTGTTCTTTTGCACGATCTGATCCTCTGCTTGGTACACATTTTCTTCTTCATCTACCAGGAAGTCGACTCCTGGGCTAAGACTCTGCAAATTACCTTTTGTATTATTGTGGATTTAAAAAAATTATTACTTTTACCTCTCCATCAGGCAGTGAAAGCTTTGAGGGAAAGGAATGGTTTTGTTCTGCTTGATATCACTGTTGCCTTGTGTCTTGTATAAGAGTGCTTGGCCATGAGGTCACTGGAAATGTCAGATCATGAGAATTTAGGAGTGAGTCTAATCTGACTAGTGTTGTAATAGACTGGCTTTGTATCAGAAGCCCTGATCTGCACCAACTCTGATATCACTTATTTTTAAGGAAACCCAGATATAGAATGACCATTCAGTACTGGAAAATGCAAAAAAAAAAAAAATTGAAGGTTAAGAAATTAGTTATGAAGTACAATGAAAACAGTAGCAACTTGTTTTTATGGTCAGGCATTTTAAAACAAATGATGCTTGGGCCGAGCCCGTGGTGCACTCGGTAGAGTGCTGCGCTGGGAGTGCGGCGACACTCCCGCCGCGGGTTTGGATCCTATATAGGAATGACCGGTGCACTCACTGGCTGAGTGCTGGTCACGAAAAAACGACACAAACAAACAAACAAACAAACAAACAAACAAAAAAAACAAATGATGCTTAGTGTACCATTTGTTTAAGAAGTAAAAAACATAGAATGAATTAATGCAACAAAGTATTAATACTCTAGATTCTAATTCCTGCTTTCCCTTATTCACATAGTGAGTAATACACAGCAGTAGAAATGAATGAACTATTGCAGTGCACAACACTGTTGATTATTAATACAAGCTGAAGCAAGTCCCTCAGGATTGCATAATAGGAATATATCAAAGATCAACACATGATTCCTGGTTGTGTTACCTTGGGATGATGGAGGTAGGGGATGTGGATGAATATATAGGGAGATATAAGTTGTGGTTCATGTTCTAGTCTCTGTTTTGGGTAGTAGGTTTATATGTATATGCGTGTGTTGATATAATAAACATAAATAAACAAGAATGCCATGATGAGGGGTCATTAATCAAGGATTTTGATTAGTATAATTTATCTAATTCTCTTCACCCAAGAGCCACACTTTAAAATAATCCCTTTTTGGCAATGTTAGGGGAGCATCCACACCTTTACCCTCTCTTAAAGATGAATTAAACAGATATGTAAGAATTTTATGTATTTTGTATGGGGAAGAAGTAAAACAAAATGACCAAATATGAAATGTCATATTAATGGTGAATTCAAAGACAGTAGGCATTATGAAAATGAGAAAATAATGGGAACAATGTACAAGTAACCAGCCTTTTTCTGAGTCAGTCAAGCACTGGGATGTGGAGATGAATTGCAATCAGCCTTAATGGAGCCCCCCATTTTGTGGTGCTTGTGTTAGCTTGTCCTACATTTTCTTGGCAGCAGGAAGGAAGCAAAGGGCACTATTCAAAGAAAAGCAACTGTGTGAGGCTTGTGAGAAAAATATGCATCCTATTTCTTCCATGTTGCATACCACAGAAAGAAAGCCTTGCTTTCCAATTTTGTGAGCAATACCCTTTATTTGGAAACGATTTTGTTTTACATTTCCCCCAGCAGCACTCTCTCTCATGCTCAATTTCTTGTCAATCCTACATTCTCTTTTCTGCTAGAATCTTTTAAATCTCTTTCTAGTAGCAGTTGGTGCAAGACAATGTGCATTTATTTTGGTGGCAGCCTTTCTTAGTTTTCATGCCAGAATGTCTGCCTTCACAATGAGCTAGTTTTAAGGCACTTTAGATTTCAGCTGACTCCCAGTATCAGATGTGAACAGACAATATTTTTTCTGGGAATAAAATCTTTTTTGGGCAGGAGCTTTAGTTACCCTCTTGGCAGAATCCACAGAGAGGAATCGAGCGTTGCTTGGATTCCCAAGTCATTTAAAAAACTATATCATGAGTGTCTTCCTGTCTCCTTGGTGATGTGTGACCATTTTCCTTCTGGAAGAGCTATTCCATGTATTTTTAGTAACAGCAGGAGAGGATAGATATTTGGGTGAGCTGTGTACCCAGCTGGAGAGCCTAAGTGTACAAAGGGTCTTAAGTTTCCCTTGATCTTGTTTTTCTCCCCAACCGTACTTTCTTTTTTGTAAAGCACAGAAATGGAAGGCCCACTTGTGAAAAGCATCTCACTTAGGGCTTACTGGCTGCCATTCTCTTCTTTGGCCCTTTGTTCTGTTGCTTCAATCCGCAAGGGAAGCGCATAAGTTCTGCCAGCTGTTTGTCACTTCCAGAGATATTATGCTGTTTCTGTCACATTTGTCCAGCCCAGCTAAAAGTGGAATCTTAAATTTGACAACCTATAAATAAGAGGCCTGAGAGGGTATAATTTAGCAATGTTTTTGTGTTTTCCAAGCTTCATTTCTCTTGCCTACGTAGCTAGCAAGTGTCGTAGACTTATTGCCTGATTGAATTCAGGTAGTTTCTAACTAAAAGTGATGTTTGTTTCTTCCAATTAGGAGGAAAGTTGCTATGCATTCTTTCTTAATAATAATGGGCATTATCTCCTTTTCCAGATCACATATGCTTAGAATAAACTGTGGCTTTAGAACGTTTTTTGAGATGGTGGTAGTAATGTTTTTGTTTCTGTCATTTTCCTGCTATAGGTTAATTTATATGTTTTGGGTCAAACTGTGACCTTATTGTGGTGTTACATCATCAAAGGAGTCAGCTAGCATTATACAAACATCAGATGGAACTATATGAATTTCCCTTCATGGTAGGTAGACAGGGAGAAGTCCCCTGAGTGGACCTTTGGTCTGCCTTTCTCAAGTCTCCTTTCAGAAGGTGCCCCCACATGAACACCCCAGCAGGGGTCAATAATGTAGGGTAGACTATGGAGGACCATGGTATTCTGAAGCAGGCATGGAAATTAGAGGTGAACAATATGTAGTTGTTAATTAATAAGCAAGGAAACTTCCCTTTCTGGAAGTGCATATCATACAGATGGGCTAACTTCACTTTTGGACTTTTTTCAGCACCAAAAATCTGCTTAATTAAGAGTCAAGGGAGTCATTCCTGAGAACACAATAGTCGAGACTATGGTCCCTGCCGTGGGGTAAGTATAGTTGTGGGAGGAACCCCAGATTAGAAACTCTGCAAATATGTCTTAAAGTTGGTTTTACTGAAAGAATTTCAGTTTATAAACATAAAGTTCACATAAAATAATAAATATAAATGCAATTAATAATTATGGTAATTGGCCTAAACCATCTACCATTTAATACATCTCCATTCACACAAATATGTATTCTACATGTTTATCCTCCAATCCAGCATAAGAATTTTTTATGTTTTGGTGTCTGAGTAGGAATGTATACTGGCTGCTTTATACTTCATTGAGTTGAAATTTAAGATATGTTCACTGGTAAGGGAATGATTAGCTATTGCTGTGTAAAAATCTATCTCCAGACTTAGCAGCTGAAAACAGCCACCATTTATTTGTTCACAATTCTGTAAGTTGGTAGTATGAGTTAGGCTCAACTGGGATGGCCTGTCTCTGCTCCACATGGTGTCATCTGGGCTCACTCATGCATTTGGGCCACAGCTGGAGTGGCTCTCCACATTCTCTCCTGTCCTCTAGGAGGCCAGCTTAGGCTTTTTTACTTCATAGCAGGTGAGTTTTCAGAGGTAAACGCATAAGCACTCTTCATGCCTCTATCTACATAATATTTGCCAATGTCACACTGGTCAAAGCAAGTTGCATCACCAAGCCCATTGTCATTGTGGGAGGGGAGACTACACAGGGCTTGGATACAAGGAGGTGTGTCTTATTGGGGGTGTTAGTGTAATCGTCTCCCACAATGGATCTTTAAGTTGCCAAATGCTTTAGAAAAAATGGAACCAGTGCTTCTGGTTTCTGGAATGAGGAGTGAGAGCTGAGGATGGAGGAGAACCAAGTTTCTTCAGTGAAGTGATGAATGTACTTTCTGTATGAAAAATCATAGGACAGTCTGGCAAAGGGATTTTTATAAAAAGTGTTTAAGTATAAAACCTAATCACTTTTGTGTGTTCTTAGGAAGAGAAGGCATGAAAGGCAGTGAATAAATGTAGAGGTTAATAGACTGATCTACATAAAAATGAAGAACTTTCAAATGGCAAGCACCATGAATAAACAAGGCAAACACAAACTGGGAAAAATATTGATAATAGATAAAGGTGTAATATTTCTAAAAATTAACAAGAAAGACATGTGCCAATAGGAAAATCAGCAAAGGTCATGAATAGGATATTTACAAGGGAAGAAATATAAATGTGCACATAACTGCCAATAAACGTTTGAGAAAACATTCAATTTAACCAGTAATCAAAGGCAGGCAAACAAATATAACTTTCTGACAAACAAATATCAATTCCTGATATATTTTTATAGCACTTTTATGATATAAAAGCAGGGTAAAGGAGTGGAAAGATGGGTAAGCAGAGTTGCAATGTTAGGGAAGTGAGGCAGGGAAGGCCTCTCTGAGGTGGTGACACTGAAACAGAGACCTGAATGAAGTGAGGGCACAGGCCATGTGCTCCTGAAGTGTTCCAGGCTGAGGGAAGCTCAGGCGAGGTCTGAGATGTGACAAAGCAATGGGAAAGCCAGGTAGTGTGTGGCTGCAACCATCTGAGCCAGGGAGTAGGAGGGGATAAGATATATATATAGATAGATACATACATAGATATTTAATGATGCAGACAGATACACTCAGAGTGAATAGTAAAAAAGCAGATGTCACAGCCCACAGAGTGGGAGGAATTTTCACAAATCATGTATTCTGAAAAGAGACTTGTATCAAGAATATATGAAGAACACTTACAAGTCAATAATAAAAGAGGCAAATAATCCAGTTAAAAAATGGGCAAAGGATCTGAATAGACATTTCTCCAAAGCATGTATACTAAAGGCCAATAAGCACATGAAAAAATGCTTGATATCATTAACCATTAGGAAAATGCAAATCAAAAGTACAATGCGATACCATTTAATACTCACTAGAATGTCTATAATAAAAAAGAAGTGTTGGCAAGGATATAGAAGGATTGGAACCCTCATACATTGCTGGTGGGAACGTAAAATGGTGTAGCCCCTTTGGAAAACAGTCTGGTATTTCCTTAAATGATTAAACATAGTTACCATATGAGCTGCAGTTCTATTCCTAGGTATATACCCAAGAGAATTTAAAACATACTTCTACGTAAACAATTGTATATAATTGTTCATAGCAACATCATTCATAATAGTCAAAAAGTGGAAACAACCCATGTGGTGAATGGGTAAATAAAATGTGGTATATCTATACAATGGAATATTATTTGGCAATTAAAAGGAATGATGTACTGATTCATGCTACATCATGAATGAAACTTGAACACATGCTAAGTGAAAAAGCCACACAAAAGACCATATATTATATGATTCAATTTATGTAAAATGTCCAGAGTAGGCAAATCTAAGAGTAGATAAGTATTTGCCTAGGGCTATGGGATATGGAGGAATTTGGGAGCAACAGCTAAGGGTGTGGGGTTTCTTTAATGTTATGTAAAAATATATTAGTATCTTGTTATGTATTTAACTAATTTTTTTAATTGAAAATATTTTAATATTTGTACGTATTTGTGGAGTACAGTGTGTTGTTTCAATACATGCATATACTGCCCAATGATTCACTTAGGGTAGATAGCATATTAGCTAATATTTTTAAAAAGGGATTAGAAATAGGACTATATCAGGAAGATCGGTGATAAGTGGAGACTAGAATTACAAAGAGTCAGGATCCAGCCCAACTGTGGGGAGAGGAAGGTTGGAAAATGTGCAAGATAAGGCACCTTTTGGTCTCAGTATCTACAAGAGCCAGAGCTACAGCCTTCTTCAAAGTACTAGGTCGGAGTTTTCTAGGATAGTAGCTGATGTGATAAGTATGATCTTTTGGTCCTGGAATCCTGAATCCTCAGCCCATAATATCAATGGTCTACAACCTGGAGGTGATGAATGCAACAAAAGACATCTGCCCCCAATTTCTGCCTCACCAGAAGCTTCTGCTGTGACCCCCATACCCAGTGGCCCCCTTCAATGCACCTAAACTGGAGCTTGAACATTTTTTTTCCAGTGGAAGCATTTTGAAATGATTAGATTTTTGTAATGTCAGTTTTATTGTAAATCTGTTGTGATTAGACATTTAAGACCATTTATAACATTGTTTATATGAGGAAACGTGTCCAGGTTTTAAACAAATGATTTAGAAATGATCTTTTTGGAACCCAGCTTTGTTGTTCAGTAGAAGTACCTACATTTCAGAGCTCCTTTCTCAGTCTTGGTGTGAATGTTGAGGAGGACAGCCTGAGAAAATAAGATAAGGAACTCCAGTTCTTCGTTTAGATTAATACATGGTCTATTTCTTATTCTAGAGTTTGCTGCCCTGATTTTCTGGGGGCTAACGTAGAAGTTTGCACTTTAGCTTGTTAGATGTGATTTGCATGCAGTTAACATCCCAGAACTCCCCATGTATGATGAATTCCATTAATCCAGTGATTTGTAACGTTCAAATTAAACACTTCTTCATGCTCCAGAGACTGCATTGGGCTGCTCTGTATTGGTTGCCACAGTTTCTCCAAGTGTAATGATGTAAAAATGAAAAGACAGCTAGGAATGGAAAGATAATCCAGGGACCTGAGGGTGTAACATTGTGGATCTTGAAACCGGGAAAAATAAAGTAGCTTTATTTTGATGTCTCACTTAGAAAAACAGCTTTAGTTTCGTGAAGACAATTAACTCACTGTGCTTCAGTTTCTTACTCTATACTAGCAGTTTTCACTTCGTTTACTAGCACCTGGAGAGCTAGTAAACATACAGATACCTGGACCCCATACCAGAGCTGCTGATTTGGTAGGCCTGTAATGGGGCTGGAGAAGCTGCATTTTTAACAAGCATCCAAGCAATCAGTGTTCCTGCTGCTAGAGCACTACAGTACTTCTAGTAGCATTCATCTGTAAAATTTAGAAAGCCACTTTCAACTCTAACGTTCTGTGATTTCATGCTCTGACATCTGAGGCATGTACTTGCGACCAAAGGTGAGCACTCGTCATTGAACTTGCCCAACCATCTTTAGGACTCTCCTTCCTGACCCCGCAGAAACCAAAACATGGCTGTGCTTAGTATCTGCAGAAAGACTGGTCTCTGGTCTAATTTTAGCCTTGAGGAGAACTAATTTTGAATTGGAATTAAGGTTATCCAATGAGTTTTGAATGGCTTCTATCAAAAAACAAACAAATAAACAAAACTCTATCTTTTTCTTCCCAGGGCTCCTCAAGCTCTGAATCTTTCCTGACCTAGCCTGGTCTCTGGTGGGGAAGGATTCCAGCCTTTAGGAAATAAGGGAGAATTGGAGAAATAAAGCCAAAGGAGGGGAGGGCGAGGGAGGGCAGAGAGTTGTAAGAATAAGTCAAAGGAAATTGGGGACACTAAAATTTTAGTTCCTATAAACGTTTGTTTGCTTTAGGCAATTCACACACCCAGGAGAGTTCATGAGATGCCATTTAAAGAGAACAAAGTGAAGTAACTGAACTGTTAGCATATACCACAGTTAGGGTCTTGACAACCTGAAGTTCCAGAAATCTTGATCGTTGACTGCCTCTACAGCAGAATCCTGTATGGGCAGCCCCCACTTCAGAACACAGTCTTTGGTTTTAAAATGTTCAGTCCCACTGCCTTTGTTTTCTGGCCAATTTCTTAGTGGATAAGAGCTATGTGGTAACTTTCCTAGGGGCCATTTTTGAAGCTTGTTATAGATAACCCTTGAGGAATGTGGGAAAAGTTGAAAAGTGGTCTGCTCCCCTTCTTTATTTTATGTATTGTGTTATTCAACATATATTTTATTTAACAAATTTTTATTTCATATTTTATTCATACATTTGTATTGTTCCAGTCAGACATAATCGAATAATTAGAAATTACTGTCTAAAAGAATCATTCCCACAATCCCACTTATCAAACATGATTTCCTTTAACATTTTGCCCTATATCCTTTCATACATTTTTTCCATGATTAGTATCCTTATTTTCTACGAAAATGGAGTCCTGCTATTCAAATAACCATCTTTTCCTGATAACATTATTGCAGATATTTTTCCATTTCACTCAGTGTGTTGTTATGCCACAGGACTTTGTTGAATGAATATACCGTCCTCTAGGTAACTCGTGTTCTACAATACTCTTGTTCCCTTTTTTGCCATTAAATGTAGTGATGACCTTCCTTGAACATTGATTTTTTACATGAGCATCCAGTTACTTCCTAAGTATAAATCCTTAGAAGCCCGACCCTGGGTTAGAGCATAATCACTCTGTAAATGCTTTTAATACCCAGTGCCAAATTGCCCCGTAGAAATGTTGAGCCTGTTTGCACACTCTCTCAGCAGTGTCTGATTAGAATCTGCCTGTTTCAAAATGGGTTTTCATTATTTTTAAGAAGCAACTTCATGGCGTTAGAGAATTTAAATGTTGGTTTTTGAATGAAAGCATTAGCAAGCTGAATGTATTTGAAGTGCTGCTGGTGAATATTCTTTGGAGTTGTTTCTCTTCACACAACCTTTCTGCAGCATTTTTGCACTGCCTCGATAATGAGCCAGTTCTATTATTAGTGGAAGACGGTGTGAGAGACTTTGAAATGTTTACCGTTACACAGGCTCCCTCTGTGTTTAGGGGCTACATGTATGAAAATATTTTTTCTCAAATACTATTTTATATTTATCCCCATAGTTGAAAAGCTTGTGTAGCCAAATATCTGTTGACACATACATTTCCAGACTGCATTCAGTTTTGATCTCCTGTTTTAAATATCTATTAGAATTAATGGATTTCTGTGCACAGTGCTTGGCATGCAGCTTTTTAAAATAAATAAATAAATAAAATCAGAAAAATCCAGGGGCTTCTTTCCTACAAGGGTATAGAGAACCCTTTGAAAAGATATTCCTTTATCTTCTGAGTGAGACAGTGACATACTCCTTTGAAAATAAAAACTTGGAATTCTAAAGCTGTTCTTGCCAATTTCTGCAAATACAGCACTAAGATTTCACACCAGGTTATTAACAAAGACATGGATGTCTGAAATGATGGAGAGGATGGTGAACACAGGAAGAAAGAATGTTGCTATGTTATGTGAAATTTCCCTCTGGGACCTTGAAAATACCCCTTTTGCCAGAGCTGGATGAAGTTCCATTGTAAAAATAAGAGGTAGCGCAAAAAATTTAAGGGATTTTTTTTTTTTTTTTTTTGTCTCAAAAATGTGCAATTGGCATCCTGAAGAAAGTTTTATCTGATTCTGAATTATTTTGGTTAACACAGAAAATGGCTCGATAGTTTAACAAACATTTCTAAGGCATGTTCTGGGTCATAGCCATTGTTGTAAGCATTCTATAAATATCAACTAATCTAATACCCACCATCTTGTGAGGTACAGGTACTCATATTAGCCCATTTCACAGATGAGGAAACTGAGGCACTGGGCAGTTATATAAATTGCCCAAGATCACTTAGCCAGTGAGTGACAACGCCAATAGTCAAACCCAGACAGCTTGGCTCAAGATTCTGTGCTCTTAATCACATAGCTGTGCTGCCTAGCATATATAAACATACATACTTTGTTACCGCAGTGATAGGTTTTAGGAAATGTTAGCTTATATTTTGACAGGAGGAAACCAGTCACCATTATTCTCTAGTGGGCCACAGATCTCACCCTTGGCTGCACATTAGAATCACCTGGGGGGCTTTAAAACTCAAGTAACTCAGGCCACACTCCTGACCTAGTAAATTATTCTCGGTATGTGAGAACTGGGCCCCAGTAGTTTTTAAATCTCCCCAGGTAATTACAATGTGCAGCTAAGGTTGAGAAGCTCTGATCTGGGAAAAGAGACATTACTGGTGGCCAATACTATGTCAGAAACATCTGATGAAAAAGAGCTCTGTGGCCATGTCTTGATTCACTGAGTCTTCTAAAAGGTGAGCCTATTCACAGAGGAGCAGTCTTCTTCAAGTGGAGGCAGTTTAAATTTGGGAAAATTATTCCTTCTGAAGATTCTGGTTCTGACAATATTTTAGAAAAGTCAAGGTGTGAATCCATTTGTGTTAATATAATTTAGACTGTTGTTTCACTTTATTACTTGGGTGAGTGGAATATGATGTTCTTACTCAAGTCAGTGCCCATTTGGTTTCAATTCTCTGCATCTGAACTTCGAGGTGAATCCCAAAAGAGGAAGAGAAAGTCACTGGCGGCAGGGAAGGCAGGCCATGTCTCAGCAGATGGCTGAACAGTGTGAGGCTTGGGCTGTGGCATCTTTAGTTGTCCTCTGTCAGTGCTGTAGAACTGTTTCTTTCTTTCTTTGGCTGCACACAGAAAGGAAGCATTCAGCACATGAGAATTTGGGAAGAGTTTTTTCTGTTGGAGCAGCTTAGTGAAATTGAATAGCAAAATATCTTTCAAGAAAAATGATTTTTAGTCATGGTGGCGTGAGCATAGCATACCTAGCATTTAAGGAAATTGACCAAACATGGGTCAATAGTTAATGGCAAACATTTCTGCTGCTTCATCTGAATTATGCTGGGAAAGTGAACCTGCCGTTTGGGGTATTTATTTTGGAATTGTCAGTTTGTTCAAACAAGACTAAGTCATGTTGGGGAAATGGTGAGAACAATCTCTTCTGACTAGACACTTTAGTTTCTCTCAGAAGCCTGTGAGCTCCCTGGAATCCCATTGGCGGAGGAGCCCTAGGACATTTCTCATTATGGCTGTACATGAAAGCTAATTACAGAGGGTCCTGGTTTCTGTTTGTTCCTACCATCAAATGTCTTCTAGAATTGTATTTCTGTGACTGCTGTCTTGAGGCACATAAAAGGATCATGATGACTGGAACAGACTCTGTCTACTGCTGTTTTGGGGGACAACAGAGACAAATGGTACAGATTCCCATACCATTTGTAACATAATAGGTGACCCAAATCGCTTTTTAAATTGCAAAATGCATTCTGAATACAAAAGAATGTTTAGTAGGTATAGATACACTATAAAGAACAATAAACATTCCCCAGTTTAAGAAATGGGGCAGTAGCAGTTCCTCAGAGGCCCTCACCCTGGGCTCTTCCCCAGTTCTCTTCCTTCAGAGATAACCGCTACCCTGACTTGGGTTACTCATTTTCTTGCTTTTCTTTTTACCATCCCCACCTATGTATGTATCCCTAAACGATATATTATTGTTTAGTTTTGAAAACCTAGCAGCAAGCACAAACTTTGCTGTGTAAGAAAAGGGAGACTTTGCTTCTATTTGACAAAGATCCCAAGAAAATGTAAGCTGAGCCAAATCTCTGGCAGAAGTGTGGCTTCCGCTTCCATGAGCTTATTGTGGGGAAGTTGGTAGGCAAGGGCATGAGTGAATCTGGGAAAAATAAGGCTCTCCATGATGAGGACATCCAGCAGCGCTGTAGCACAGGGCAGGTACCCAGTGTCCAGCAGGAATGCGGTTGGGGCACGGGCTGCTCTGCATGGCTGCCTTTCAGCTCACTGTCACCTGCCTCTAGCTCTCAGACATAGGTCAGAACACAACGCTGCTGTGGAATGAAATGAGAGTCCTCTGCCGAACAGGCAGTGGAGAAGAGCAGGATTCTCATCAGCCAATGGCTGGGAAGAGCAAAACTAAAGAATCTGGGCCAGACACACCTGGCCATTTTTTCAGGTTTAACGGCAGCAGGCATGTTGCGATGACTGTCCTCAGTATGCCTCTCTCTTGAGTCACACTGCTCTGATCTGGACTGGTTGCCCTTCTCTCTTGGGGCACAGCTATCATCCTAGGGTCAATCCTTCACTTTCATTTAGAGCTTTCCTTGGCCTTCCTCCTGTGTTAGAGCGTCTTTCCCTTCTGTGTTATGTCTTCCTGTTTGTTGGCTTGTTTTAGTGGAGCACATTCTCCAGTAACTGTGAGAAAGAGTACATGGGAAGTAAATTTGTTGAGGCCTTGCATGCCTGAAAATGTCTATTCTACCATCACACTTGATGGGAGTTTGGGAG
Source organism: Cynocephalus volans (assembly GCF_027409185.1). Classification (NCBI taxonomy): domain Eukaryota; kingdom Metazoa; phylum Chordata; class Mammalia; order Dermoptera; family Cynocephalidae; genus Cynocephalus; species Cynocephalus volans. The sequence continues at coordinate 54,384,972 of NC_084478.1, forward strand.
AAGAATTCCAAGTTTGAAATCAAATTTCTAAAGGAAAATTAACACTTTGCTTTGTTGTCTTCAATTTCTACTATTGCTATAGAGAAATGTGAGGCCATTCTGGTTCCTGATAGGCTACTCAGGACCTGATTTCTTTTTCTCTTTGCAAGCTTGTGAAGTCTTTTGTCTCCAGAGGTCGGAAATGTCACACTAATGGGCCGTGACATGGGTTCGTTTTCCTCTACTGTGCTGGATGTTTTATGATATACTGTGCACCATTTCATTCTGACACTGCAATTCCTTTGATTTTGGGAATTAAAAAAATTTTTTTTTGTTCATTTTCCTCTTTTCATTGTACAACTAACATTCAGGAACTGGAATTTCCATAGCAGTTATCTGATTTTCTATTTTCTCCTATTTTTAATCTCTTTGTATTTGTTCTAATTTTGGAAGGATATCTTCTAACAATAATATTATTTTTGATTTCTCATAATGTTTTTCAATTCCAAAAATGTTTGTTTTGGCTTTTTAATTTTCTGTTATTTTAAAAATCATTTTCTTATGTCATGGATGCAATATCTTATCTCTCCAAGGATAACATTGATACATGTTTGCTTAACTTTTCCCCTAGCTGTGTAGTCTCTGTTCCCTCTAAGTTGCTTTTTTCTTGCTTGTTTTGATCTGTCTAGCTTGGTACAGAATTTTCTCAGATGTCTTATAATCTTTGGTTGCTTGGGAACTGAAAAGCTGCTTGAAGCTCTAAGCAGGTGGGTGGAGCTTGTCGAATTTGTTTCACTATAGGGTGATTTGAGTTGGGCATTTATTGGGACACCCCAATGTCAGTATCTTTAGGTATTTCACCTTGGGTTGCTTAGATGCCTGAGAGAAGCCTTCCTGCCTCCTGCTGGGAGGGGTACTTCCGATGTCCGGTCTGGGAGCTCCCTGGGGGAAGAAAACTGGTTATGGGGGATGTCTGCATTCAGGGTTCAGCATGCATCTGGTCACTTAATACTCCTGTTTTCAGTAGAGTACTCGTGGCCTGACTATGCCTCCCAGGCCAGATGCCCTGTGTTTTACCCTCTTTAGGAAATAATCCTCGGGATGTTTTTCATAGGTGGGGAAGGGGCAGTCCCTCAGCAGCATGGAATGGGGAGCTAGATATAACAGCTTCTCAGACAGCTTTCTTTTCAGCCTCTGAACTTTCGCCATCCTGTTTACCTCCACTTTCAGAGGCACCTGATGGCCATTTTCACCTTTCCTCCCTGCTGGTTTGAGATCTTTTTTCTCCCCCTCACCTGCTGAGTTGTTTACCACTCATGTCTGCTTTGCAGCTTCTGAAATTTTGTTGCTGTTGTCCCCCCTCTTGTTCTCCTGAGTTTGTCTTTTCAAAAGCGGTTGTTTTATGTGGTCTTAGTAGGGTTTTAGGGTTTTAACAGAGTGAAATTATTCATGTGTTTAGTCCACTAACTTGACCAGGAAGCTAGAATTTTCTTGTTTACATTATTGAATCCAGTACATTTTTGACTACTTGAGAACCCTTTGTGCCAGGTACTGTTGAGCCCTTTGCCTGTGTAGAGATACAAGTAGGAATGGATGTTATCCTTAGTTTATAAAAGACAAAATTGAAACCCAGATTAAGCAGTGCACCCAAGGTCACTGTTAGAAAGTGGCAGTGCTGTGATCTGAATACAGTGTAAGATCTGGGTTTTGAAACCCTGTGAAAGTTTTTAACAAATCCAGCTTTTTCCTTATACCAGGAGCTGATTTGAAATAATGCCTGTGAATCCTATCAGGATCTCTATGAGTTCATTGAACTTTGAAGGAGAAAACTATTCTGACATTTATTGAGTTGAGTAACGTTGTTTGCTCTTTTAAAAGTGAATGGGGCACCCACAAAGCATGAGAAGCACCTGCTTTTCCCAGCTGCAGGAACTCTTGCCTCCCTGCTAGCTTGGTGTGTGGCTGAAGGTCATTCATGGGTGCTGTTATGCTGTCTGGAGAACAAAGCATGCCTGGTTTTTTGGCCCACCCAGTAGAATGTGTCCTACGGGTGAAACTTTGCTATAAAGAAGGACGTATTTTCTATGTGGTCACAAGGCTAGGTAACTCATTACCCATTCAGTGTCATAAGCACGAGCATCTCATTTCCCTATTGAGAGTTTTGTTTTTTTCTTGCAACAGTATGGAGCCATTGATTTGTAAAGTGGATGCAACCATAAATGGGAGTTTTAGAGTCTTTCAAGATTTAATTATTATTTTTTTGCAAGCCTTTGTCAAACCAAATTTTTCAGACCAAATTATGTATCAAAAATGTTTCAGCACTAAAGACCTTCCTATAGCTTTAAGTATGGACTGGATGGATTTGCATATTAGAGTATTAGAAATACTGGTAAACAAAACCTTTTTTCTGTGTTGAGAGTGTTATCATTCTTATAATAGGTTTCAGCTTCATTGAGCTTTCTAAGCATGTCTGCTTAGTTGTTAAGAATAAGATTCTGTTTATATCTTTTCCCACAACTATAGCTAGGCCTTTGCCTAGAAGAATTTAATATAAAATACTTACAAATAGCTAGAAATAAGGTTTTTAAAAAATGCAAAGTAATATCAATCAGCCTCTGCTTATGAACCCTTGAAATGAGCTGGGGTTCCGTTTTAAGACAGTGTTTCCAGCCAAATTATTTTTACACTCTCTCTATAGAGAAAGAACCCTTTTCATTTAAAGGGATTAAAAGAGTGCTGGATCCATTTCAGCTGCTTTAAAATGCACATTTGGGGCCTTTTTATGGTCCCTCAAATTCTAAAGAAAATAACATTATAAGGACACTCTTTAAACTGCTTTACTGTATTGGCTTTGAAATTTAAGTAGACCTTTTACCTTGGGGACAAAATGATGGGTAACATATGCCTTGAGTATTTGAGAGAAATAAAATGCTTGACCTTATATTTTAATTTTTATTTAACATTTTTTCATCATGGGAATATCATCTCTTCCATTCTTACCTAAAGAAAAATATTTAGGTGTCTCATATCACAAAAATCTGCTATCCCAAAGCCAGGTTTTGAATCCCGAGAGAAATTTAGAAGACGATGTGAAGGCAGACCTTCGATTTGCAAGACCCTGCACAAGGGGGGCGTTTACTGGAAAAAGCTTGGACGTCGGAGTCAGATCTATGTTTCAATTATGCCTCCACCTTATATTTTTGGAAGTCATTTGACCTCTCTAAGCCTGTTTCTGCATCATTAAATAGTGATAATTGGCAGCTTGCATAGTTACTATAAGGTTTAGAAAGAATGCACATGAGGGACCTACTAAAGCAACTGGTGTGTAATTGGAGGCTCTAATCATAATCATAGCACTAATTGGTAGCACTTGGTACCTGTTAACCTCTGTTCTAAGGGATTTATGTGTATTAACTCATTGAAGCCTGAAAACAACTCTGTAAGGTAGGTACTATATTAGCATTCCCACTTTACAGTTGGGGAAACTGAGGCACAGAGCATTTAGTGTGCTCAAGGTTATACAGCTAGGAAGTGGTGGAGCTGGGCTTTAAACCCGGACAGGCTGGCCCCAGAGCCTCTGTCTTAACTGCTATGTCTTAACTGCTACACAGGGGTGGCTAACAATGATGTGCTGGGTTATGGTCACCTGTAGGGCAGGGTTCCTGCCTTATTTATCTGTGGAGTACCCATTGCATACTGTAGGTGGTGGTAGGTTTTCCATAAGTGCTTGCTGAATGAATGTATGAGGAAATTTCCACTCTTGCTACATAAAATGTGTTTTTCCTTAGAGCCACTCTACTCAATTTCCCTAAGCCCCTACAAACCTCCTCTCACTTTTGAGTGCTGGTACCAAACCCTGAGATAATATCTTTACTGAGCTTTCCGTAGTGTACCTGGCCACAATTGCCTTGCAGTGACTTTGAAACTTTGAAAGCTACTCCCCTAAGGGTCAGCAAAATTTTTATGTAAAGGGCAGATAGTAAATATTTTAGGTTTTGTAGGACGTAGTCTCTGTCACAACTACTCTGATGTAGCTCGAAAGCAGCCACAGACAGCGTCAATGGCTTTGTTCCAGGAAAACTTTATGAAGAGCCTGGCTGGCTGTATCGGGCCTGACCCTGCCTTAAAGTGCTGATTTTCTCACTTTGTAGTGCAGAAAAATCACCTTTTAAAAATAGAGATTCCTGGCCCTTCCCCTGTTGAAAGATAATACTTAGAGAAAGGTAAAACCATTACTTTTGTATGGATAAAAATAAACATGTGTTAAATATTTTGTTTTACTATGTGAGGGAACCTGGCAGATGTTATAAGCAGTTCAAAAGGAAAAAGTAAAAAAGCACAAATGTATATCGAGTAAAGGAATTGAAAATTGCAAATAGAGGCAAAACTGATTTCCCCCCCCTTGGGGGGAGGGAAGTCAAGCAAAACTGGACAGTGACAGAGTTCTTATGTCTTTCAGTTACCTACAACTTATAAAGTTGCAAAATAGCTTAAAGGCAGTGAGAGCTTGGAGCCTCATAACCGGAGGGGTGTGCTCTGTGTAGACAATGCTGAATTTTCCTTTAAAGCACATACTTTATACACCCCGGAGAGACTGGTTCTGTAGGTCTGATGTTATACTCAGAAATCTGCATTTTGAGCGATTCCCAAAGCTTTAGTCAAGCAGGAAGGTTTTTTGTCCCACTTTGAGAAACACCGTAGGCCGGTCCAGTGTTTGTATGCTCCTATTTTGCCTAAAATACTCCTTTCTGCTCTGTAAGCCTCTCACTTTATATGGAGACGTCAACCCTCATCTTGTGAGGCTAACCCATACATTTGACCAGATGGGTGACAAACAGTTTTCTTTCTTGTGGGGATTGGTGGGAACAAGGGAAGATTGGATACTGGCAAAAACTCATCCTCATCTTTCATCTTTAGTATTTGTTTGCTCATGTCCGAGAGAAGGACCAAAGAGATAAAGGGAGACAAGCCATAGTGGTCATAAAAATATTTGAGATGGACAAAAGAAAGGGTGTTTGCAGTAGAGGAAGAGTGAAACTTGGAAGCTCTTGGTGCAGTGAGCCTCAGGAAGGTGGGGGAAGGGGTTCGGGGAGAATCGGGTCATCAAACAACTGTAAGGTGGTGGCACAGATGGGACAGGAGAGCAGGAAGCATGAATTTTAAACAATCCGGAGTACAGAGACCTCAATAAGCATGTTAGGGAAGTCAGATCTCATTAAATTGACAGTCCAGTATGCATTTACTTTCTTGCAGCTATTTAACTACCAGCAGCTATTCTCCATCAATTGCTGCTCCTCCCTGGTACAGAACAGCAAACCTGGCTGGTGCACTTCTGGAGGATGGGGAAGTTCAGAAAGCCCCCTGATTGTCAGCAGGCTGACTTCTCTTTCACTGGGGCTTCTCTCTGTGTGAAAATGCAAAGGGGTGGATGGAAGGGTTGGTGTCTTTGACAAAGGGTGTTTGGAAAATATCATCAGATCAGAGTGATTGACACATAATTTCCCCTCTGATTGGCTTTCCAGTGGGAGCAGTTCTTTGTGTCTGAAGGACACAAAAGGAGAGTTCAGTCCCCCACAAATGTTTCACTCAAATAGTTCCAGCTTCTCAGACTACACTCCTAGTGGCAGAGCTTCCTTGGGAATGGTACCATTTCACAATAGCCGGAGAGCTTTCATGTTAATTTGCTTGCTCAGTGAGGTCAGCAGTTTAAAAAGCATATGTTTTCCCATCATCTAATTCTCTGAAAGATGCTGTGCTAGGTTCAGGGGCTTCAACGGACAGTGGGCACAGATTCTGCTGTATGGAGTAGGGAGTTGGTGGTCAGTAATCTCTTTGTAGGTGGTGGTAGGTGGGGAGGCATGCCAGGGCGGCATGGACTGGAACAAAGTAGTTGTTCATTCTGAAAGCTGAGTGGCTTTTCTTCCTGGCAGTGAAACTGTGGCTTTGAGCACATTGCGCTTCTTTGACACCTGTGACTTGCTAAGGATTCTATCCCCATCTTTTCTTTGCCTTGAGATTACATCTGCAAACCTGCCAATTTTGCTGGAAATGTCAAATCATTCCGAAATTTCACACAGTCCAGAAATGCACTTTTCCGCTAGTATCAGGAGCCTAATTGATAAGAATGTCCAGGTGGTGGCCACTGCTTTCCCTGTTATGTCCCAGGCCTCCTGCTTGAGTAGGAGGCAGCAGCCAGGGCAACTGTTTGGGACTCACTTACACCAGGAATATAGCGCTGGAGTCTGTCCTGCTGGAATTTGGGATGCTGTCTTTGCTGTGTTGAGTACTCTGCTTGAGGTACTTGGGGCTTCCTAAAAGAGCACAGCAAGTGTGCTATACACTTCCTGTAGGTAATATTCTTTATGCTGTCACTTTGTTTAGACTCCAAAGGGCACCAGAGGTGGGGCCAGGTTATCAATGTTAATTAGCTAAGGCATGGCCTCAGCCTTGAGTCCCTCTCCAGAGCTACAGAAAAGCCCTTTGCATTGCCTCCAAAATGATCCTCTGCTGCTTATTTTTAGACTGAACCACAGAAGCCTTAAGGGGGCTGATAGCTATATGAAAGGCAGGACCTTGTTTTTGGATAGGACATATTGTCATTTTAAATTCATGACACTTCATTCCTAATTTAGACTGAAAATCTGAGCAACTCTGTGACTTCCATAGTATTGATATTCTCGAGTTTTGTATTCATGGGTTGCCAATACAGAGCATACTGAGACTAAACTGCAAAATTTTATACAATTTAACAATGGAATTTTAGGATTTTGGGGGGGGCTTTCCTGCATTGTACAAATCACCTTTTACATGGGGGTTGTAGAAAGTAATAAATACAGAAGTTTTAAAAACTTACATTGGAAGATGAAATAAAGAAAAATCACTAAAGCAGTAAGCTATCCAAACCAAAAATGAAACTACTCAGATTTTCCTCATTTAAAGATATCTTTTCCCATTCTTTTATCTAAGACAATAGTATCCTCTGTGCTAGAGAAATACATGTGATATATTTATTGTTATGCAGACCCATTTGGAAGTTCCTGAGGGACAAGGCAAGGGTGAATGGACTTGTCTGCCTGTGGAGCAGGTCGAAGCCAGGTTTTAGGAGTGAAATAATGGGGCATGAAGTGAAGCAGGTAAGGGAGTCGTGAATGGGGTGCGCTGACTTCTGCAAGAACACAGTTTTGACATTCTCCTTACCCTTCAGTGCAGCTTTAACACATCAGTGAGGACAGGCCATCAGGAAAATCCTCTTCGTGGGTCTTACATACTCTTCATGGGTCTTTACATACCACCAAGTAAAGAATTCTCCTCCTCATGGGGGCAGATGGGATGGCCACACCTCACTCTTGTCTCTTGCCCTGCCTTGGTCTTCGGGTCCTTTCCTGGGAGATAGGTCTGAATATGTGGCATTTGAAAATCCCTTTCTTAGAGTCCTTGATTTAGAAATTTCTTGCCTTTTTGGTTTGAGACTGAGAGTCAGGTTTTTCTTAATTCTATGTCCCAACTAAAGAAAGAGAATTGTCACCATACAGCTGTATTTTCTGTCTAGAGAAAAGTTATGAAAGGGGTCAGAGTCCCTGACTCCAACTCTCTAGCAGTGTGCTGGTCTGGCCTTTAGAAACTTGGCTATAAGGTGTGGGCTGTTCCTCTGTTGTCTACTCTCAGCTTTCCAGGGAGCAACCACAGCTGTGCAACCCACATCCTCTCAGAGCAGTGGAGAAACCCACCATCAATAGAGGGCTAGATGTAGTGAAGGTGGGGTCTGAGTATATCTTGGCACTACATTTGGTAAGGAATAAAGAGTGTGGGAAATCTTGTGACTGGTCCTTGCCCCTTGGCGTCCTAAAATTGCTGATTCATGGAGGTCAGGGCATGTGTTTTTTATTGCTCTATTCCCAACATTTAGCATGATGATTGGCACGTGGTGGAAGCCCAATAAATATATACTTAGAGCCATCCAGAATTAGGGATGCTTTCCCTTCTCAGTACATGCGGACAGCCTATGGATTCTGAAAGTCATGATATCAGGATACCTCAAAAAGTTTGTGAAAAATAGAGTTAAAAGATAAGAATCTTTCCATGAACTTTTTGAAATACCCTCATATTTGCAACTGAGGGTGTTGGATTCTTTAGCTATTAACTACCAAAAACATTACTGTCTTGTACTCTAAGAATCAGCTCATGTACTCTAAGAATCACATCTCATGTGAGAACGTTTAAGATATAAGGACTAGATTTCAGCAAAGATAACATGGGTCGGAAAAACATCTAGACATTTTAACTTAGAACATACTACTTCACTGATTTTTTTTAAAGCAAGATTAGCCCATTGTATAGAATTTTAGTTTTTACTTTTGAAGACAATCGTATTTTTTACCTTTATTTGACACAGTGGCTTAAGAATTCCTGGGCAGGTATACCTGTTTATTTTGTCATTGGTAGTCTTTTTAACTTTCAGGAAATACTAGTAAACCAAACCTGAGCCTCTGAATAAGATGTTGTCTGCCATTATAGCTATATGAGAACAGCTGGTAGGCCATGGCTTTTCATGGGGGTTTTAAATGAAATATCTCAAACCAACAACACAACAAAAACCCAGCTAAAGAAAGGACAAAAACCAAAGTAATAAGATCTAAGCCCATAAGGAAAAGAGTAGAAGATCACAGGAATTCTCATTGAAGTATTTCAAATAGTCCTTTGAACACAAACTGATAGTGGTAGTTGGCTTCAGGGAAGGGAACTGGGAGATTTTCTTCACCATATGTATTTTTTAAATTTTGTATTACGTTCATTTGTGATCTTTCAGAAATAAATGAATTAAAAACAAAAACACAATGGCTTCCTCATCAGAAAGAGGGAAGAATCGCTGTGTCGCTTGCCTTTCAGCAGCATGGCATTGGAACTCTGTTGGTGATTGTGGTGATTACCCACTTGGTTTTGCTGATGTGATTACTTTCTACAGTGAGGCTGATTTCAGAAACAGATGCAGATGCAGAATTTTAATCCAGGGTATGCCGTATAGATGTAACCTCTGCATTTACAATCTCCCATTTGGCTTTTTATAGCTAATAGTCCACAAACAGCTAAACTAATTTATAAAGCCAAAAATAACTGGTTTAATGTAGTACTCAGCTTCTGGATTCCTGAAGCAAGTCTGAACATTTTCAGGTTTCCAGGCCTTGGCCAGACCACAGTATATTGATTATTGGTCTTAAAATTAGTTTTTTTTTTAAAAGAGCTTGAAATTTTTCATGGTTAGTTCTAGGATCTAAGCTTTCTTTGACTTACCTGGGACTGAAAGGCTCAGAATAACTAAATTTCATTGGCTCTAAATAAGAAGCTGTAACTTTGGATAGGACTCTGACTGGTGTGTGAAATCTTGCATTAGATCAGAATTGGGTCCTGGGCTGGCCAGTTAGCTCAGTTGGTTAGAGCATGGTGTTATAACACCAAGGTCAAGGGTTTGGATCCCTGCACCAGCCAGCTCCAAAAAGAAAAAAACAAAACAAAACAAAACAAATAAAAATAGAGTTGGGTCCTACTTGGAAAAGTGGAGGGATTGATTACCACAGTGGTCATTCACCTTCAGTAGACTGTAAAGTAAGGCCATGGCGCACACACACACGAAACAACAACCAAAAACAGTCCTAGTTGTCATGCCTCTCTTTAATTTTGCTTTCCATTAAGTTGCTCAGTTCAGACTTGGTTGTTTTCCCTCTTTTCCTAATGTTGATCTGTTGATCATGAGATACTATGATCCAGAGCAGTATGCAAATATTAGTTGTGCGTTATTTCTTTGTTTGGGATAATCCTGCTTGCTGAGGATAAGAAGGAACCAGTTTTCTCTTCACTTACATAACAAGTCATACTGTGTGGGAAACTGAACCAAAGATTTAAGATTGGAAGACCCAAGTTCTCGTCTAGCTTTTCTGCAACCTAGATGGTGGGCCTTAAATCTTGATTAAGTTTTAGTTTGTTGCTGTTTTTTATCTGCGTAGTTGAAGCTAACCCTTCTTGCCTGACAGGGAGGTTGTGAAGATCTAAGGAGAGCCTGTGTGAGGCAGCACTTTGTAAACACTCAAGTGTGATCGTTGTCGGTTTTATTTACTCCCGTTCATAAGCGTTACTGGCAGACCCTTTGGTTTCTGAGAAACTTAGCTTTCAGGGCTGGCCAGTTAGCTTAGTTGGATAGAGTGCAGTGTTATAACACCAAGGCCATGGGTTTGGATCCCCATACTGGCCAGTTGTGCGAAAAAAAAAAATGCTTAGCTTTCATTGGAATAACTAGACAAACCACTGAGGCTAATGCCACGTGATAAGATCAAAGACCTTCCTAGAGCTCAGCTTCCATTCCTCCAAAACAAGCAAATGATTCAACTTCAATCATTAAGAATTTTTAAAGTGCATCATATATTCTAGGAGTTTCTCTTGACTTGGCTTCCAGAGCACCCCATTTTCTTGATTTTCCTCTTAGGTACTGGTTGCTCTTTCTCAGCTTACTTTACTAGTGTTTTCTCTTCTCCCCAATCTCTTAATATAGGTCCCAGGTCTCAGTCTTTTTGGCTCTTTTCTCTGTACTCACTCCCTTGGTGATCTCATCCCATCTCATGACTTTAAATATCATGTAAATCCTGAAAACTCCAAGACTTTCTCCTGAAATCTGGACTCATATCCCATAGCCTTTTCTACTTTGATATCACAAACTTCATACGTCCCCAAACTGAACTATCTTTTCCCCTCAAGACAAACCAGATCTTCCTACAGCTGCACCCTTCCTTAAACTCCCACGTCCTACGTTCTTGATACTTCTCCATGACCCCCGAGTGCCTCCGGTAGAGTCACAAGGAGGAGAAATAAGTATCAGAACTGAAACACAAGCCATGTTTGTCATTCACTGTGCTAACTTTAAGCATGAGGAAACAGATCCAAGGTCACACAGCCTGGTTGTGTGGATTTCTGTTCACTTGGCAAAGAACTCTTTGAGATTTGGGGTGTTTTGTTTTGTTTTTTCATTTCTTTTCAGAGCCATCCAGTGTAGTCATTCATAAACATGGGATAGCCCAGGCTTGCTCCAGGCAAGAGGTACAGCTAGAGGTACAACCAAATAATATATTAGCCATAATTTTCCTTTCAGCATTTCTGTTTTCTATCTAGTAAGCTATTACCCCTCAGCCTTCAAAATTCTGTTATTTAAAACTTCAAATTGTAAAGCTGCATCAAGCCTACTAGCTGGAGCAAATGTTGCCGCTAGATTGGTTCTGACCATGTACATCTCTTGATACCCTTAAAAGCAGATTCATGACAAAAGGTGCTATGGAAGGGCAAATTATTGTATTTATTTTAGGTGATTAAATTACTTATGTGGAGAGACTTCTCTTCTTTTTTGACTAATAAATGTTGTCTTCTCTTAGTAGGGTCTTAATGTAGTGGTCAGTAACCTCAAACGTCACTTAGAAATAAATTTCAGTTATTAATGCTCTCTAAACTAAGAAATGTTGCCTAGAAATAGTTCGTAGAGCCTAAAGGATGAAGGCAAGAAGAAACAAATGATCAAGGCAGAATTATCTTGCCTGATTGTAAGTAGTATATTTAATCTTTCTATATCTTGCTCACTTGAATTAAAAAGCAAAAATACAATATTGAGTATCAATTCCTCTAAGGTGGTAGTTCTCAACCTTGGCTGCACATTGGTATCACCTGGGGTGCTTAAGTAATACTGATGCCTGTTTCACTCCCAGAGAGTCTAATTTGATTGGTTTGGGGTGTGGCCCAGGCAACAGGATTTTTAAGAGCTCCCAGGTGATTCTAATGTGCAACCAAAGTTTGAGAATCCCTACAGTAGGGTCTTGATAATACTTTGCAGAGATCTGTCCTAATTGTTTTCTTCTGGAAGAGACCAGAAACTCCTTGGAATTTTCCGTATCTTTACTCATTTGTGGAAGATATGGAAATGAAAAATAGTTTCCTTTTGCTTTTAAACATCTGCTTTTCCAGACTCTGGAGCATTAGCTGTATGTACATAGCCAATTACGAGGGCATGGATTATATACATTTCCAACCTTGTTGAGTTTAGGAGAGTCTTATTATTGTCTCCTTTAATCTGTATAAACCCTGAGATGAGCTTAACATCACCCAAACAATAAGTGCAGGCCTGAGATTTGGGCTCTGGTTTTTCTGACTCTAAACTCATTTCCTTAACTACTGGGGAAAAGTCTAGTAGGATTCACCAAAACACATTCCATCATCTTCCTAGGCACACAGGTGGACCCCCTTTCCAAGCCTCCCTTGAAGTTAGGTGTGTTCATGTGACTGGGTTCTAGTTGATCCAACAAAAGTAGAAGTAATGTATGCCTCCTTCAGGCTTGGACTCCCCAGGTGATCCTCCATTCTTTCCCCATCTGTTGGCTGCAAGTGAGGATCACCTTTGGATGGCTACCTGCCAGATACCCATAGTGAAATTATTTGTGAACAAGAAAAATATTTTAAGGGAGAGATTTGGGGGTTTATCTGTTTGAGCAGCTAGTCCTACCTGAACATAATTGCCATGCATTAATGACCCACTGGAGAGAGGAAAATAATGGAGTAGATATCCTGGGAGGTGGGATACAGAGCACAAGTAGAAGCATTAGTTTTGAGTAAGTGAAAGGACACATCTTTGATTTTGACAGTGGGGAAGGAGGAAGAAGCAAATGTGGGTGCATGTAAATTTAGAGGTATGGCAGGAAGTTGAGGCGGTTTTTTTGATAACTGCAGTTTTCTTTGTGATGTATAAGTCATCTATGAGAACTTAATGGGGCAGGGTAGGTAGTTGGAGGAGCTAGTGCTTTGAAAAATCCGTTGTGGGGAGTGGAGAAAAGATATAAAGGAGATAATGGTGGTCAGTGTCAGGAATCTTTTGAGAATAGAAATCACATGAATTTGTCACTGTAAAGACTGTCTCTTGTTCAGTGCTCAGTGTTGTGCCTGGGACACGGCAGGTTTTGAATAAATGACTGACTCACTGAAGAATAAATGTAGTGGCACTAAAGAAGTGAGAACTGGAAACATGGGAGGGTATTGTCAGAGAGTGGGATTTTTAATTTGACTATTCTGGAGGTAGAGTATTTCCAGGTACTGACAAATTTTATGTGTGGCCATCAGAGTAGGTGGCAGATGTGGAATGGAGGTGAAGATCATTACCATTGGGGGTACTTTGGGACTGAGATGCTGAAGGCAAGGAGTCACCCTGGCTAACAGGGTGTGGGAGAGAGAGTAGAAACACCAACCAGCTGTCAGTCTTTAAAAGTATAAAGGGATTGGTTCTTGACATTAATTGGAAGAGATAGAGTGTAATACATGGTGTAGCCAGATGGTCTGAGCATCAGTGGATCAGGATGGCTATTCAGGAGTAGAAGGCCAATGACCTGGAAGTTGTATTGGAGCACGAGAAAGATGTTAACCATGCCTCATAGCAATGACTGTTGGGTGTAGGAGAAAGGGCCACAGAAGACACAGTATCCTCAGAGGAGAGGGGGGTTCTAGAGAGGGTTAGGAGGTAAAAGGCACATTCAGAGGAGAGGAATTTATTCCTCAACAAAGGAACTAAGTTATGATGGAAGGACTTTGGAGGGGAGTTGCAGCATGTACCAGTTATCCATTGCCACATTAATGCTGCATAACAATCAACCATAAAACATCGGGGGTGTACAACAAGTGTTTGTTGTGCATGTTTCTGGAGTTAGATGGGGGTCACTTAGGCGGCTCTGATGATCTTGGTTGGGCTCACTCACATATCTGAGGTTTAGCAAGGTATCAGCTAATCTATGCTGGCCTTGGCTGGGGTAACTTGGTTCTTCTCTGTATCTTTCCCATTCGCTTCCTAGGACCAGTGGACTAGTCTGGGCATGGCCTTATTATAATGAAGGTAGAGGGCAAGAACAAGAGAGCAAGCACAGTTACTCAAGTACCTTGCAAGCCTGTGCTTGGGTCAAGTTTGCTAACATCCTGTTGGTCCAAGCAAGTCACATATAGCGAAGCTCAGAGTAAGTCACAAAGTTATATGGCAGAGTGTATGAATGTAAAGAGGGGTAGAGAATTGGGGCCAGTTTTGCATTCTACCACATGTTGGGAAAGTGGATAAGGAGAGAAATTGAAGTGACTGTGACTAGAAGGGTTTATGTTTAGGGATGAGCAAGGATGACTTGCAAGTAAAGCAGGTGTGGTGTTTGGCCAGCAGAAGCATTAGTTCCAGTAGGCATGTGATGGATTGAGGTGGGCAGTCCGAGCCCTCTCAGTGTTATCTGTACACTTACCCTCTTGGGCTTACTTTCCCCATATGTAAATAGGGATGTTAACACTTCTCAGATTGTTAGATTACAGTGAGGTGATAGTTCGAAAACATCTTATAAATGATGAATTTAAGATGTGGGAATAGGTATCCATGCATGTGCATGTTCATCCCTCTTTTTCAGTATAGAATAGCTGCCAGCTAACCCCTAGGCATGTCAGTAATCCCAGCCAAGATCATCAGAGCCACAATGAAGAATACTGGGGCCAGATTACCATGTAATATTTGTATAATTGTCTCAAACCACTGCTAACACTACAGTCATTCCAACCACAGGTCTGGGGGCAAAAAAAGTCTTCTTTTTATCTTTAGGAGACTAACAAACTGAGTGGTTTTTGCCCCTGAGGTGGAAGAAATGGATGACTCTTCGACACAAGCTGGCACAGAAGAATACAAACCCTAAACCAGTAATAATGTAGGCCTCCACCCGGCCCCTGCCAATTTCTCTGATGGCCACAGTAGGACGCAGCAGCTCTTTCTTTCAGAGAACCTGCTCAGAGCCCCCTGGACTTGAATGTAGGAAACAAGCCAGCCTAATCCCAAGGGTGGCTTGAACTGGGCTGGCTCACTAACTTCCCTTGGCTGAAGGCGAACTTTCCTACTGTCTGGGACAGGGTTTTCAAATGCAGGGGTCTAGATCCTATCATCTCCTCACAAGCAATGTCCAAAAAAAGAGATCCATCAGCATCAATCCCAAGTACTCTTCCCATGCCCCTTCCCAATGCCATGGGGCATGGTGACCGTGTTGGTAAATGGACTTCCAGAAGTGTCCTGTAGGTCCCAAGCCAGGTATGCAAATGACTCCTGGAGTCATTCTGGTCACATCTGTGAGTGAGGACCCGTTTGTGACTATGGACATGGCTTCAGAGGGACTGTGCCAAACATGGGCTTTTTATCTTGGGAGCACTTATGGTGGCAATTATCTTTAAACAAAACAAAATTCCAGTCCTCTTTTACTGAACGGGGACAGAGACCTTACCTGTGTGTGGTGTGGCCAGGTGCATAGCACCCATCTATAAAGGCTTGCAGATAAATGCCATGCATTTTGACTAAAAGTTGCACAATAAAATCTCTGCATGCAAGGTTGTACTGTCTACCTTCTTCTTCTGTGTTTCATCTCAGGTCAATATTAGACCGAATGATAAAGCTGCTTATTTTATATTCAGCTGTCAACTAACTGTTCTGATGTTTTTTAACGCCTTTGCCCTCTTGACCATTCCTTGGTGAATTTGGAAAGCTGAGTTATTTTAAGCATTTATATTTATCAATTTGGCCTGATTCTCATTTCACATTTACTGAGTATTTGATTTTGGAATTCAATGGCTTCATCATTAAGAGGAACTCCATTCACTAGGGTATATTTAGGTTTGTTTTGTAAAACTGACATATGGCGTATGACTAAAAACTGAGATCTATAATGAGAAATTGCTGCCCATTTATTTTTGAAATCAGTCATGCAGCTTAGCATTGACCCAGAGTTGATAATGTGTATTCTTACTGTGAAGTTTTAAATTTTGATCAGAGGCCAACTTGTTTACAAATTTACTTGAACACAAATATATTACAGAAAATTGGCAGTTTCAGAAGCTGGGAAATTATAACCAGCCTAGTCGCTGCTTATGTTTAAGGAAATACATCCTTCACTGATCATGGGTGCCAGGAGCAGGATTTATCAGAATCAGGGTGAAGACTGTCACTCCAGTGTCCCCCAGGACTGGGAACAGTGGTCTCAGCCCTAGTGAGATACCGAAGCATTGGCTATGGCTTCTCTGGTTGGAGCTCTTAAAGCTCATGGGGGAAGTCAGTGCTCAACTCTCTCCCTCAGCTGCCACGTTCTGCTGAAATTGATAGCTCTGACATAGCTTGACTTGGGCGTAGAGTTTTTTCTTCATAAATTATGTACCACATTTTCACCCCTACCTATTTTTTTTTTTTTAATACCACCTGCCTAGTGGCTTTCTTGGAATACAGGACTAGCAGCAGGAAGAGGGGAATTATGTTGAGAGATATCAAGAGCACCTCCTTTACTTGCCCAGTGAAAATGGGAACCTCTGACCAGAGGCATTTAGTACAATGCAGATGGCTTTGCATATGTTTAGCTATTTTTAGTGGCCAGTATATTTTAGGCCTTAGATAATCTTTAAGCTTGTGCTAAGTAGCATAGATATAGTCAAGAACCATGCCTTGTATTTCAAAAGTTTTTCCCCTTTGATATTTTTGTTTTCTTTTTAAAGAAAGTCTACAGCAGTTTTATTCACTAATGTGAACATCACATGTAATTTGAAATTTTCTGGTACTCACATTGAAAATTAAAAAGAAACAGGTAAGATGCATGAAATATTTTATATTCTTTATTTTTCATGCTAAGTCTTTGAAATCCAGTGTGTATTTTACACATATGGCACATCTTCATTTGTACTAGCCATATTTCAAGTGCCCAGCAGCCACTGGGAATAGGGGACCTGTGACATTAGGAAGGCAATGTGATATGGTGTGGAGAATCTTCCAGCACAGTTCTTGTTAGCAGCAACATCTTGATAAAATTTGGGGCAATACATTTGAAGTTCTTAAATTGCATCCATAATTATCACACCACTCACTTGATTACCCTTCATGACCTTGTTGCTTTTTGAGTAAAACTGGAAGAAAACTTGAGAACCACTGCTGTTTATGAAAGAGCTTTGGAATAGCAAAGCTAAGCAGAAATATTCAGCCTGGCTGTTATAAGGGACCACGTTCATGTAGATACCCATATGCAATTAGACTCCCCACTTCAGAGGCACTTCTCTTATGAAAAAGGACAGGAGGTATGATAAACAGGGCAAAATATCTCATTAAGCTTTTTCCAACTTAATGCTCCTCTGACCTGAGGGCCCTCAGTGCCCTGAAGTATTATGGCTAGCATTGCATGCATATGGAGGACTTTCAGGAATTCGGCCTTCTCATGGGATTTTTTTTACCCCCTGACTTGTTTCATTTTATGTCTCTGCTGAATTTAGCATTTGCAGTTCTACAATGATAGACTTTCTTTAGAGCCTTATGTGTAAACTCTGGCAAGTAGTCCATTCCCAATTAAATGGCATTGACTTTTTTTCTTTGGGCTCTGAAATTGGCCTAATTATATAGTGATGGCCAGAATGAGTTAGACTTCCAGCTTACAATCTCGTACTATGGAAGGTTTAGGATTCTTGTAGTTATGCTTGAGAAGAATGAAGCATTTTGAAAATTTAGAATGTTGCTAAAGAGAAAAGAACAAAGAGTGATAACTTTAATTTCCCCATTTTAATTTAGTTATATACCAAGTTATAATCCAAAATGTCCCAATCAGTTTAGAAAATGGTTGTGTCCTTTATATAGTCGTCTAAATAGTGTTGCTATGCACTGTTAAGTTTATGATTGTGATTTATTGCCAAATGTGTAATTGTTTCTAGAAGAATATATGTAATAGATATACCTCTGTTTTGTAGCTGTCTTTAATTAATAATATTTGAAAATCAATAAGCCATGGTTTTAAAGGTTGGACACAGGCCTCTTCTAACAAATATTAATCTGAAGGTTTTTTTGTTTTGTTTTTTTTAGTTTATGTTTTCATCTCCCATGGTAGGACTGAATTTACCTCCCTCTAGTCTCAAAGTTGGGCCTGATGGTGAGGGCTATGTCACTTTGGTATGTCCAGGTTAAGACTGTTTATGGATATAACAGTTATCTTCGATATAATGTGATTTTAAATGCAAACATGCAAATGGGGACCAAATATATGCGATACACCAGTGTTTGTGTACATCTTTACTATTCTGATGTAATGATTATGTTTACCATGTACCTTTAGGCCATTTGGGGAGCCAACATGTCTTTTTTAATCCCTTATGTTTTCTTTCATCCTTTAGAGCTTTCTTTTTAAAGTGATCTAGGATGGATCCAGATAATCTTTTTATTCCAAAGTCACCTTGAGAAGACCTCTGCAGTCCGGCACTGCAATCGTACAGAAACGCCCCATCTGTGATGACAAGCGAACACTGCTCATGTCCACCCCTGCACAGTGCGAGAGCAGAAATAGACTACCAAGAACCGGATAAATCTCAAATACTAGGCTTTTTGCCTTTGCTGCCTATTTACACATTTTGGGGGGACAGAAAGGGGTGGGCACATTACTCCCTTTAAATTAGATAGCAAGTGATTAGTTGGCTAGAATTCTTCATTATTTATAGGTGTAGTAATTTTTTAAAAATGTGAACTCCTTTTTTTTCCTTAATTTTTTTATTCCACTAAACTTGAAAGTAATATTTTCCATCTGAATCTTTAAACATTGGTTATAATTTTTTTAATTCTGGTATCCTAATGGTAGTAATCTCAGTGCATCTTATGGCAGGAAGTGTGAGAAGAATTTAAAAGAGAACTGATGAGGATTGGTGTGGATGTGTTTTTGAATTGCTACAGTCCTTTTAAGAATGTCAGCTCCTCACCTATTTGCATAGAGACCTTT
Organism: Cynocephalus volans; assembly: GCF_027409185.1. Taxonomy (NCBI): domain Eukaryota; kingdom Metazoa; phylum Chordata; class Mammalia; order Dermoptera; family Cynocephalidae; genus Cynocephalus; species Cynocephalus volans. The sequence goes on from NC_084478.1 coordinate 54,403,760, forward strand.
TGAATAAGCATTGACTCACTCTTTGTTTTGACATTTTTTCTAGAATCCCAGGTTTAAAATGGAGTAATTGCTGTAGTTTTAAGATATCTTATCTATTGCCCCCCTAATTTGAGGATGTGAATTGAAGAAATAGCAATTGGCTGTATGATTCATTATACCTTAATGTAAAATTGAACATACATACCTAAACTCTTGTCTTTCGTGTTGTGACAGTATCCCTCTGGAACAATACTTTGAATAGATGTAAAACTTCCAAAGGCTTTTTCAGTTCTGGTACGTCTTTGATATACCTTTTGCAACTATTTTTGTAAGTCTTATGATTGTGTTAAACTATGGAGAAGACACGTCATTTAGAAGACATGCTCTAGTGAATTGGTTCAAAATTATATTTATTTATTTTTTCCTAGTGTAGAATTTAGTTTAATTTACTGAAATGAAGCACCCTCACTGAAATGAAGCACCTGAAAATGCATTGCTCATCTACTGTGCTGAAATTCTGATTTTAAATGCATATAAGAACACTTAAATTCAAAAATTAGACTTGTCTAAATTGGTGTAAACTACTTGCCTTCTAATTGTACTAATGCCATTAAGGTTTCAACAGTGCAGCATTCTGAAGCTGCCCCAGACAATTGATCTGCATTTTGTACCTATAGCAATGATGATTCTAATTGGTAAAATTCCCCTGGACAGGGCTGTAGGATTCTGAGCTAGTATATCATTTGTTCACTTTGCATAAAACTCTCATTCTGCAACCAACTGCTCCAAAATCAGTGGCTGTTAACCCTGTTTAGAAAGTTGTATTTCTAAGCAACTCTATTACAAGATATTCTAAAAAGTAGAATCACTAAAATATAAAGTTTGAACCAGGGACAAAGAGACTTGTGTTTATGAGAAGAACCAGGGTTAATTTCAATTACTAATTCTGTGGATCTGCTCTAACCTTCAAGAGTTCACTTCCATTTGCCTGCTGGCAGCCAGAAAGAAAGATTTGAAATGGTTGAACTTATGGCATTTCATTAATCTTGGAAAAAGTTGAAGTCTGGTTCAGTTTCATGACTTAATGCCTTAATATTCATTAACTATCATTTGCCACTATTACACTGTCATTAAGGTTTCTCTACCAAGTGTTACAAATGGGAATATCTACAAAATGGCTGTTACCAGGGAGGCACATTATAAGGCTTGAATACTTGTTTTTGTCATCCCTAATAGAAGATTTCTTTGCTCCAGTACTCAAGAATATAAAGAAGACCATTAACTGATAAAGAGGAAGAAAGATAATCTGTAGGAGGGTAAACTTAAGGAGGATGTGTGGCCATACAGTAATAGAAGACTAGAAGTCATCTGGTCCGGTTCATTAATTGCAGAAATCTCTTCTGCCATTTCCTGGATCAAGGAGCATCCAACCTCCAGAGATGGGGAGCACATGACCCTGCCAAGTAGTCTGAAGCAGTGTGGCATAAGTTTTCACACCAGGAATTTATTCTAAAATATGTCTTCTTGAAACATCTGCTCTTTTTGTTTTGGTTTTGCTTTGGGGAAGAAGTCTCCCTGTACTTTCATGTGATAAACCTTTAAGATATTTGAAGATATCCGTAATGTTTTCCTGATGCTGAAGTCAACTCAATTTAAACTATTTTTCAGAGAGATTTATTTTAGTTTTTCTACTAAGGAGCAGTCCTCCTAATTTATTCAACCATCAGGTAGTTACTGAGCACATACTTAGGTTAAGTCCTTACAAAGTGAAGTAATGCCTGAATTTGGCCTTAAGGGAACTCCTCCAATAATAGAAGATATGTACACAAATGATGGTTACAAACTGGACCACAAAACTGATAATCTTATATATATGGTATTAAATTTAATTTTTATAGATACCTCTAATTCTTTCAGCAAAATAGTTGCTAACATCAAAAACTTTGTGTTAACTAGTTAGAATATTTACTGTATTGACTGAGGTAGTGATATAACTACATTTCCAAGTAAATCTAATTCATTCACTTAATCGTGAGCATTTTCTTCAACATACACATTCATAAAGCAAACACTTTCTTTGACTTTTTATTCATTTGTTATAGAATTTGAAATTTTGATACTTTATTCTTGTCAGCATGAACATGTCATTGGGCTATATATTTAACTGAGCATTTCTTATTCATGAGTTAGTGCCATTTAGTTTCTTAAATTTTATTTTCCTTTTACAGTTCTAAGTGCTTTCTCGATTTGAAAAAAGTAGACCATAGAAGGAATAATATTTTAATACCTATAGATTACATTGCCGTTTGTTTTAAAAAAAATGGTTACTTTAATGATCTCTTATACAGTGTTCTTGGATGATATCCACCAATTTGCTGATTTTATTTTCTTTAAAATTTTGTTAACTAACTTCAGCCTTCAATTTTTATTATATTTGAGATGATTCTTAGATACTTTTGTCAAAACTAGTTTATTCATATTAGTAAAAGATCGATGTTAGATAGTATTGTTATCCTAATTCATGGTGGTTGATACTTGAGAGTATGCAAATCAAAATTTTTAGAATCAGTCATTCTCACTTTTAATTCAAATTGTTTTTCTTATTAATTATGTATACAGATGTTCTTAATGCAAAGAAGTAACTGACAGAAAGTTCCTTGAAGTTGGGTACCTGATAGTAAGGGCTACCGGGGTATCTGAAGATTTGGGGGACAAGAAAACCCAAATTGGCACACACCCTCCAGAATCTAAAAGCTCTGACAAGCCTGCGTAAGGCTTTAGAAAATCAGCATCATCAAGCACTGTTCTATCATTCCACAACTCATGTGCATATGTGAATCATTGCTGGATTTTATAAAAGGTTTGTCATATCATTTTAGAGATCTGTCTTAACAGCTGGTTTAAAACAGAACAAGTGTTCCTGGTTTCTGAAACTTAGCACTCTCCTCATGCCCCTGTTAGAGCTGTGACTCCCCTGTTCTGTGTTTCGCCCAACAAATCTCCATCCATTTATTTTGGTCAGGCCCCTGGCTCTTCCCTATCTCTTTCTGAGATGGGCTGAGTTTAGAAGTGGGCGGGAGACAGCAACCATGGTATCAGCATTACCAAAACCGCCATCTGCCTAGGGACTTTATTCTCAGCATCCAGATTTTATTTTCCTTCTTGCCCCTTTTCTTTCATGAGAGACCTCACATTTATTGACATAGGTTTGTGCAGCATCCACAGGGTCCTCATAAAACTTTTTTCCAGCCTCTCAGGCACATGAGAAAATTGAGACTCAGAGGTGCAAGAAATAGCACTTGAACCTCAGCCAGCTGATGTTTCTAAACTACTGCTGCTCCTGTGCATAGGCTGATAAGAAGCCATGGTTGGGAGGGATCCAGGAAGTGAACCCTTCCCCCCAAGCACAAACGTGAGGACACTGATCTAGGACAAAGACCACAAGGGAAGCAGGATGTGGCCCCTGGGGGTGGGGACAAAGGACATAGCCCTGGTTCTGGCTCCGTGATGAACTTCCAGGCAGTGAACTTGAGTACATGCTGTCTGGACTCTGCGTACTCCATTGTTGCTACGTCAGATTATACTTCCTCTCCCTGTTTGGTAGCCTTACACAGACATGTTTTGGGGGATACTTCTATGACTTATGACTTCTCTCCACAAAAATAAATTGCACCTTTACTTGGAACTCCGAAAGTCAGAAGAGAAAAGAGCTAATTAGTCCAGTCAGTAAAATTGATTTTAAATTAGTTTTAAAGAAAACACATTCCAAGATCTACTTTGAATTTTCTAATTTAACTAGGGTACAGGGGTTCTCTAGTAGAGGCTGAGATGCCTTTGAAGGAGGAAAGATATTATAAAATGTCTCTTCTGTTAAGTTTTAGCAAGACTTCTAGGAGCAGAGGTGGTGTCATAAAGGGATCTTCTGTATTGTTTCCATTTCCTAAGGAAGATGATGCAGGTCTCTAGTTAAGTTTCTTAAGAAATAGACACCACTTCTCATCTTTGTTGGTAAGGATTAATGATATTTTGCTTTTTAGAAATGTCCTTGCCAGAAAGAGAGGAAAAATAAAGCAAACTCTAGAATTGTCTAAAATAATGACGATAATAATGTCTATAAACTCTTACTATATGCTCTACGGTACGGGGTGTTACTTCATTTAAGTCCTCAGTACACTCTTGTGAAAAGGCATTAATACTATCTTTTAACAGATGCAGAAACCGAGGCAGAGAATAAGTAACTTGCCTGAAGTCCTACAGCAGTAAATTGCAGAGTAAAACTCTTATGCAGCTCTGTCTGACACCAAATCCCATTTTCTAAAACACTGTTACGCTAGGTGCAGGGGCCCTTCCAGGTGTGGTAGGCTGTGGGTCTGCATGGCCACTGAATTTCCAACTCCAGGAGGTGCTGTGCAGGCCTTACTTTATGAATAGTACACCACGAAGTTCATTGCAGGCTTCCCGTTTCTGGCAAAGAATCAGACAAAACTTTTGACTTCTGAAATTCCTTACTGATAGTCCTGCTAATTTATATGTACTTACTTATTAGTTTTTTTTTTGTTAACATTTAAATGGGTTTACCCCAGCATCAGACAGACCACGTTTGAACCAAATAGTGCAAAAATCTGTTGCTGTTGATCAGAACAACCAAGTATATCTGCCCTTTCCACTCTTTAGTAAGTCAACCTGCTTAACAGTAGAACAGAAGCTGTTTCTTTTATTATTTTCTTTTACCTTGCTCATACAAATTGTTTCATAACCATTACTCTGAGTGAGTACCTGTTATTCATTCTCTCCCCATCAAGAAATGTTTAAAATTGCAAATCACCCTCTGTTCTAAACAGTTGTCCCAGTTCGCAATCAAATTTCTTGCACTTAGGATCAGTGAGGCTGCTAAACAAATCCCTGAAGTAAGTTTTAGATGAGAAATAGCTCAAAGAGCAGAACATCATGGAAAATGCTGGAACTTCAGTCCCAAGGCCATCACGTTGAACAGAAGTGAAAGATGTCACGGACAGTAGAGGACAGAGCTGAGATACCTCGTGGGATGGGCAGAGCCACAGAACCCAAGTCTACGTTTTGTGACTAGCAGAGTTGGTGTCAGGGGTGGGCAGGGATTTTTTTCCCATAACTTCACTAATAAAACTGTAGAACTATTGAAGAAACATCATCATGAAAATAGCCCCTTCATAATCAGGGCTCGTGGTTGCATCCTGACTTTCTGGGAGGTATTTCCTTAGCTGGCCCCACTGGAAGTTCATGTGTCCTGTAAAATTCCGAAAATGCTGTTTTTAATTCATATGACCCATATGTTCCCGTGAATACAGTTATTCCGTTGTTGCCTTAACTTTGTGCACCATGGCAAATATTTGCTTACTCTAAGACTCCTTCCCCAGTTTGCTTCCGTTTTACATGCTCAAGGCCAGTCTATTCTAAGAAATATATAATCTTGTGTCCTTGTTCCTAGCCTTAGAAATGTCATGGCAGTCATTTCTCCAGTTTAATACTGGATCTCTTGGGTGGCCCAGTTCAGCAGACCTTATTTTCCTTCATGTGCTGTTTAGTTATTGTGGAGGATGCTGAACTCAGTTTTTCCTTCCTGGTGCCTCTTGAAACACAGCCATCTTTCCTCACAGGACAGCAAGCCCCTGCTGATAGGAAATCTTTCCATGTGCACATGCACACAGCAGTTGGCCAGTGTGGGTGGCTGCCAGCAGTTTTCTCCTGGTTGCAGGGAGTTTATTTTCCCTGGACAGCAGAGCTGTGCCACACAGGTGGCCCCCAACACAGTAGGCTCCCCACTGATAGAAGCTTCTTTGTGGAGAAGTGCCTCTGGTGTACTTGGGGTTCCCACAGACGTTTCTGACGGTTGAGTAATGAAAAAAAAGTGTTTTCATGTTGCGGTGATTTTTGGCTTACTCTGCAGTGGAAGGAGGTATCAATATTTTGGTATGCTATAAGCCCCTCAAGAAGTAATGAATTGCCCCAGCCACCCATGATTGGCCTGTTGAATGAACGTATTAAGGATTCCCCACTATGCACCCCTATTTTATAGGGGATAGCATGGGTCCCTGGCTAACTCTGTGAAAGAAGGAGAAAGGGCAACTCCCTAGAACTGCTCCTTAGGGAGCTATACCTTACTTCCCAATTCTGGTAAAATGCTGTAGACTTTAATCTTCTGCCTGTTTTTTTTTGGATTGAAATTATATTGACTTACCTCCTTTGCCATATGAGATTTTCATTCTCCAAAAACCCAGGGCAGGTCCATATGGTACAATGTGAGTGCTACTGATAAAAAAACAAAACAAAACAAAAACAACAACTTTGGGTTACTAAGACAATTTAGTGGGTCATGACCAACATGACTAACATTTTAAAAATCAAAATGCAATACAATAGAAAATAATAGAATGCATGATCATAGTAAGGGAGTGTATTGCTTTGAAAAATCCCTCGTTTAAGTTGTATATGTATGTGTACATGAGAATTCAGTATAGACCTTATTTCTTCTGTAGATCATGGTCAAGTTCAAAAACCTCTGACTTTGAGGGCCCTAACTTCTGCCTTGGTCTCAAATTGCCTCCCATTGCCATCAACTTACTTTTGCAGTTGGCCCAGCTCCTGCTCTGCAGAGCCTCAATTGTGTGGAACCTTCCTTAATTATATGGACCTGGAGTACTGCTAGGTCTTAAATCATCAAAGACAGAATAAATATGGCCACACTCTATGTTCTGAGGCAAGGGATATGCTCATGAACTTAAAAACTTTTTATGAGTTAAGATAAATTGGTTTTCTATTAATCCTCCATTAATAAGAAAACTCAGTGAACCCCAGCGTGACACTTTGTAGGCATTTTGATTATTTGAGGCTTCTCCCTAGAATATAGGAATTTAAAGCAGACAGTAAAGCAGGGACCTTGGTGGGGAAAGGCTTTGGTGCCTTTTGTTTTCATGCTTTAATAGGTAGAAGCTTCCTAGTGTGCGTGGAGAAATACATTCAGCTATTTATACAACACCCTTTGCCTCTGACCCAGGGCATGGATAAAGAATTTTTCTACCAAGCTCTTCCCAGCCACATCTAAAAAATCTCCTCAAAGGTTTGTTCCATATTTATGTGAACAAATGGGTAGTTTCCAAGATTGCATCTTATCACTGTTTATAGAGATATAGAAACTGAGGCTTGGTGAGGTTGTGCTCCACGTTGTACATTACCTATCAGATAAAGCCTGAATTGGAATACAGGCACAATTTACCCCAAAGCTCTTTGTCTACCCATGGCATTTTCTGTTCAAGGAGAATCCCAGGAATTTTGTGTGTGTGATAAGAGGGTGACTCTTTCAATGGTGTCTCCTGAACCAGCCCCTTCATCCCTTTGCCAAGGCTGGCTTGATTAAATCACTTACACTTTGAGATGGGCCTCTATTTTATTGCTTGTTAAGGATATTTTTTTCATTTAAAATGCTAACATTTAACTGCAAAAATATATCATCAGAAGTAAAATTTCAGAGACTCTGGAAACTACATGGTAAGGAAAGATTGGAACGTGATTCTACCTTATACTTCTGAAATCATGTTAAGTAGGAGATGTCTGCTCAAGAGTTGAACCTGACTCTGCTTTGGAGGTTAAATAACAGTGGTTAGCAATACATTTATTGAGCACTTGTATGTTTCAGACACAGGACCAAGCACTTTGGTTTTATTTCATTTAATACTATATTTTTGTGAGATAGGTTATCCTCATTTGACACATGAGTTAAGGGAGGCTTTGCTCATGGTCACCTGTTAGGTATTTGTGGGAGCTGGGTTTTGTGTCTGATCAGATGAAAACCAAAGCCCGTGCTCAGTCTTTCTGCTAGAGGGTTTGCGAGTAAATTCTTGGCCTTAGAGACTAGCACACAACTTCCCAGTGGAAGGTCTCAAATATGTTTGCAGCATGACCGATGCTCAGAATGTAGCCCCTTCTGTAAATATTTTTGCTGTCTGAAATTCCGAAGGGAGGCTTTGAACTTTTTGAAGTGAAGGTTTTTCCTTCCAGATGTTTGTTTGTAGTTGAAGAACAACAACAACAAAAAAAATGGTATGACATTAGTAATGCAAGTTCCCTTGTGAAGGTATGCATTTCATTCTTAACTTGCTGAACCCAAGTTCTCACTTATTTTTACCTCCAGGGTGACGTTGACAGAGTTAAGTATGAGGAAAGGAGTCCAAAAACCTGCTCTGAGGGAGGGAGCTGCCATCCTTTGACCAGTTGTACCCAACAGCAGGGCTCTCTGTGATGCCCTTCCCTGGCATACCCTAAAACTGAAATCTGTAGAAAGGAAACACCACTGCCCCTTCTCTCCCTCCTTCCTTTCACTTTCCCCTCTTATTCACCTTCTGATCCCTTTTGTTTAATTTGTTTAAATTTCCTTCACGTATCCTTCCAACTCCTACAAACTAAGATCTGAATTTTGTCTGGTGGTATGTAATTTACAAAATGCTTTCCCATTTTGTCCCCGTGGAGCAGATACCACCTTTATTTTACAGGTCGGAGGTTGACACTCAGAGGTCTTAGCTAAGATTACATAAAATAAGTGGCAAGAGTAGTATGAAAAGGGAAAGGGTAAATAGGGATTAGAAAAGAAAAGAATGAGTGCTTTTCCCCTCGATCTCCTCCTTCCAGTCTTTTGGAAAGCTGTCTTAGCATTTTGTCTTGGGATTTGTGAAGCCTGTCCTCCACTGCCTGCCACCACGTGCTGCCACTGTCCCTTAATTTTCATCACAAAGTGTGAAATAGTGATTTCTGTTAGGTACGAAGACTTCTCTTTTTACAGTAGATACTTGTCATGCTTCTCCTGAAAGCCATTAGCAGTTTCTTTGGTTCTGTTTCTGGCAAGATCTGGGGTGTACATTTGTGCTGCAAGAGTGAATTTGCAGCTTCTCTTCAACCCTGTCTGCATTGATTTCCAGGGGTTAAGGAGAACATACCTCGAGGTTATAAGTACCATAAATTGGGCAGCTGTGGCTAGGGCATTTCAAGACTGAGCTTAGGATTCAGGGTGACCATGACTAATTGAAAAAGTCAGCAAAAATAATATTGAATAAGGGAAAGTGGTGGATATCATCATGGGAGGCAAAAAGCCATCCAATTTCTCAGTGAATATTTATAGGACAATTATGCCTGCTCATCACTGTGTCAAGTATTGTGGTAGACTCAGAAAAGGCTAGGAGGCTATCTCTACCTTCCAGAAATTTATAATCTAGTTGGAGAGCTAAGAATTTAAAACATGAGACCCAAATAGGGAAAAAAAATAAATGACTATGAGTGTAAATGAGTGGTCTTTGTAATCTAGAGTGCTCAGAGAAATTGACTTTAATGCAGCAAATATTGAGAAGATGAAAGATTCAATAAAATACAAACTCTGACCTAAGGAACCCTCACTCTACTGAGAAGGTGCACATATAAATGATTAAAATATAGTGTAATCATGTAATAAAAACAGCTACAAAATAGGCAGCTGGAAGGCAGTGGTTAAAAGCATAGACTAGAATGATGCTGTCTGGGTTCAAATCCTGGCCCTGGCATTTACTGATCATGTGATCCTGGGAAGCTTATTTAACCACTCTGTACCTCCATTTCCTCCTCTATCAAATGGGGAGTTAATAATAGTACCTACCTCACTGGAGGTAAGATTGTTATAAGTATTGAAAAAGTTGATACACACTCCTAAGAGTCCCTGGCCCATGCAGTGCTTTGTATGTTGTAGTGATGGTGATGGTGAAGAGCAATCTAGAAGAGAGAGAACCTGTGCTGGAAAAAGACAGGGTGGATGGTAGGAAAAGTTGCACAATGGGTCCTTAACAGGATTTTTCAAATGTCCATGCAGATGACGAGGAAAGGCACAAAATGGCATGATGGGTTGCGGAGGGGCTACAGCTGGTTGGCTATTATTGTCACATCAGATTTGAGCTCAGGGGATTTAAATCCTGGGAGAAAATAGACCCGAGTTAGGCTGTAAAAGATTAGTAGAATATTGGTAGTTGGTAAGGAGTGCTTTACAGGTTAGGGGAGAATGTATGAGCAAAGATATAGCATTGGGGTTGTTTGTTCAAACAAATATAAAAGAGTAGGCATAAATTTAAAAAGGAGAAACAAGAAGAACATGTTTCTACAATGTGGATGGCTGATAAGACTCAGTAAAAAGTGCTTAATACTAAAACATGGAATTGAGATTTAACCTATTTTACTATGGAAATCAACATTGGGACAGAAGCTGGGTGTGAGAGGAGATTGGTCACAAGGGGACCAAGCATAGCTTAAATAGTGAAAACTGCGAATTTAAACCCATTTGGCTTTGGTGGTAATAAATGAGTGATGGTGGGAAGGAATGGCATGAAAGATGGTATCTTTGCTGTAAAAGACCAACAAGGTAACTCTGGAATTCAGAGGATCCCACCACTGCTACGTGCTTCTCTCACTCTAATAGTGTGACTGTTGCTCTAGATGTAGGATGGATGGCTCAAGTAGGGATGATAAAATTATTGGAGCCCAAACTCCCTCTCTCTTCCCATGCTGTGCTGACCTCAGTAGACTACACATGGGAGAGAGGTTTTGATTCAATAGGGTGATGTATAGGCTAAAATTATTCTGAGTCACCTGTTTTGGGGAGCATTTTGCTGAGAAGTGCTGATGCTTCTGACCTTGAGTTTAAGAAAAGCAACTCTGTTGTTCTGGTGGCATTCTGTGATGTTAAATCTTTATTTCAACCTTGTGTGACTGACCGGACAGTGATTGAAAATGGGGAGAAGGCACACGAGTACGAAAATAAATCCTCATACTGTATACCATAGCTTGGTTTTTCAGTTATTTAACAAGTATTCCTTTTGATTTATATCCTTTGCATTTCCTTAATGAATTTTGAGTTTCAGAATAAATTAAATATTGTCACTATAAACAGTTCTAATAAATCTACCCATGTTCCCCAGAGACTCTTTTATACCTCCCCCTGTAATAGAAGTTGTTTAGAGGCCTTTGACATTTTGAAGGAGTCTGTGTGGATGAATGAGTGACTTGGATTCTAGTCCTGGTTCTGCCTCTAACATGCTATGTGATCTTGGGCAAATATTTTGCTTCTCTGAATCTCAGACTTCTAATTTGTGAAATTGCGGGGTTTGGACTAGGTCATGATGTTGATGAAGAAAGTAGCTAACATCAATTGAATGCTTCTGATGGACCAGGTATTATTCCAAGTATTTCTCAGATTTTAACTCGTCAACCTCCTGTCAGGTAGATACTTGATCATCACTATCCCCATGTTGCAGATGTGGAATGCACACACAGAGGACAATTGCCGAAGGTCTCCCAGCTGGAAAGTGGTGTAGACAGGATTATTTTAACCCAGGAAGACTGCCCATGAGCCTGTTCTCATGTCCACTGCTGCTCCCTGCCTCCCCCTCTCTCCCTGCTGACAGTGGGTGATTTCTAATGTGGTATCCAGTGGAGGTTCAGAAATGCCCTGACCCCATTATTTCCAGTGAAGTCACCCCACCCATCTACACTCGTGCTCAGACATCTCATTGCTCCTGTGATCACCTTGCTGGTTCCCAAGAGCTTCTAATTCTGCTGCCCTTCAAGCCCATTGCTGCCTGGCTGGATCTGACTCCCTTGATCAGAGTAATTTTATGGCAGACCTGTGGATGGAGGAGCTGACAAACTTCCTGCCTCTTCCAAGAGCTCAGTTGAAAGAAACTGCTCTCACTGATGTACAAATGAATGACAGCAAGTTTTCTCTTGAGAAGTGAGCTAGGAATGGCTGTGTGGAAAGTGAGAAGATCAATATTCTCCAGCTGCAAAACAGTATGGCTTATTTTCCCTAAAAGCTCTGGATTTGTAACTGTCTAAATATTTAAAAGACTCTCCCAAGAGAGGCAGTCAGAGCATAAAAGGATTCTAGGCAGTATAGATTCTTGGTAGCATGCATGGCTATGGAAATATTTGGAAGCACTCAGTAATAACAACGTTAATAATAATAAAATAGCAATGGGAAAACCACAGATTTTAACATTTTCTGCCTACCAGGCCTGAATGACTGCTGAATACATTAGACTTATCTATTGAAACCACTCATCAGCCTTACAAAATAATAAATTAGAGCCAGTTTACACATGAAGAACTGAAAGTATAGGGTTATATTTTTGGTATATTTTATATTAAAGATAACTGCCTCATCAGTTATCTTTAAGTTAGGGTACTTCTTGTCAATTACTGGGCAATGAGTTACTGACCTGGCAAATTCCAGACTTTTATTGGTCAAACAGACCTAAAACTCTGGTTTTAAGCTAGTAATAGTTGGTAAACTTTCTAACAAATTCTGTAAAGATATTAAAACTTTGGAAAAAGTCATCTTGACAAAACGTGTATCTTTTGTATTATACGTTCACTAAAAAAAGGAAAGGCTGCGTGATTTTGTGGCAGGCAGGATGTGTCTGTGGCTTCGGTTAGTAAATTTTGTTTGGAAGGTTGGCTTGTACGAATATTACTGTGTGCAGCTGTGGGATTTTGTGAAGATGGCGTTTGGTTTTACTCTTTCTGGGAGGAGGCAGTGGAATAGAGTAGAAAGACTGGGAGGGATGAATGCGTGTAAAACGGGTTCTTAACAGGGTGTGTCAGAAACCAAAGGAAGGAGATGGATGTAGTTGGAGAAAGCGTGTTCACAATTACAATTGCTTGGAAGAGCCTTTGAAATCCCAAATAATCTTAAAAGAGGACATGAGCTGTTCTATGCTTACCAAAAGGGATATAAGTTTAAAAGTTAAGAAGCTCTAATTACTTGCCGTTTTAAGTACATACGATTTGTGATTTAAATGTTGTAATTATATGTATTTGTGTGAAATGAAATGTCCCAAAATATAAAACAATTACGCTAAGGTGATAGAATTTGGGGATGCTATTTAATTTTTAAAATTCTGCCTTGAAGTGCAAGAGAGAGAGCAAGCACAAGTGCAATCCAGCAACTTTCTTGCTTTTATCTTTAATTCTGGGATATTTGTGTCTTCATGTTGCCAGAGACTGGTGGCCAAGGGGGTGCAGATTGTCTCAGTTCATGGTCCCTCGCTGAGGTCAGCACCTAAATTCCCCCGTGTGCCACTTAGAAAGAACAGTGCTGATGTGTATCTTTAAGATAACTCAACCTGAAAACCATCTCCCCTGCAGTGAGAATTAGGGATGTACTGGGGGAGAAGATAAGCCTTGAAGTGTGGAGAGGCCTGGCCTGTCCTGAGTATAGATTTTGTTCTGATTACACTTGGCAGGAGATGCATACATTTAAAAAATTATGCTCCCTGCTGTGTTCTAACACAACATGTTTCTGCAGGTTGGTTTTGCTAGCTAGAGCCTTTTAGTTAAACTCTGTAAATCATTCCCTCACTTGAATTAAAGGGAGAGAACAAATGAAGTTAATACATAAACCATTGTGGAGGTTAATTCTAGGTGTCAACTTGGTTAGGTGAAGGAATGCTGAGAAACCTGGTAAAGCAATCTTTTTAGGTGTGTCTGTGAGGGTGTTTCCAGCAGAGATTAGTATGAGAGTTTGAGTGGACTGGGTAGGAAAGACCTGCCCTCCATGTGGGCGGGAACCATCCAATCCACTGGGGGTCGAGAGAGAACAAAAGACAGAAGCAAGGTAAAACTCTCTCTCGATCTGCTGGAGCTGGGACACACTCTTCTCTCCTGTCCGTGGACATCAGAGCTTGAGACTCTTCAGCTTTTGGATTCAGGACTTACACCAAGGACACCGTCAGCTTCCCTGGTTTTGAGGCCTTTGGACTTGGACTGAGCCACGCTACTGGCATCCAGTTTATAGACAGCCTGTCGTGGGACTTTTCTTCATAGTTGTGTGAGCTAATTCCCCTAATAAATCCCTTTCATATAATTATAACATATCCTATTTATTCTGTCTTTCTGGAGAACCCAGACTAATACAAGCATCATGGTAAATTTCTCCTGAGTTTTACTGAAATATATATTTGTATGCAATACAGAATTTCATGTCACAGAACGTACCAAGTGTATTGAGAAAACAAGCTTTTATTGAGTATGTACTATGTGTAGGACACCATACTGGGTGCTCCTGGAAATATAAAACACCACAATTCAGTCCCCAACCTCAATTGATTGCATGCTGGTAAGATGACAAGGTGGATGCTGATGAAGTTTCACGACAGATTGAAACTGCAATCTGCAAAGGGACATAATTGTGGCAGTATTAATGTAATAGGCTTTATTTTAACCCTTTGATCTTCATGAGAATAAAGTCATGGATTGATTACTGAAGAGCCTGAGATGCTGGATGTTAGGCACAGATGGAGTCCTGTGGTTCTGGCAGATTGTCAACTCTGATTTATGTATGTTTGGATGATGTTGCTAATAAACTCATTTTCCAGGGAGGCTTACAGTTTAGAGAACCAGGGTGGGTAAAAGTCAGATGTACAAATACAATGAATTAAACCAAGTAACCAGGAAAACTAATAAATAAAATTATCTAGCATGGTGTAGTCAAGAGGATGTGTCCTTTGAGTAAGAGCATTGGGTTTTTGTTCTGTCCTGTCCTCTTACAGACTGTGGGACTTGTGGCAGCATTTAATTTTCTCTGATCCTGCTTTCTCATCTTGCAATGAGCATGCTGATTATGTGGGCCTCATGGGTTATTCTGAGTATTAAATGGAATTTTATGAATGAAAATACTTTATAAACTATTTTGCATCTTCCAAATGTTGCAGGATATTTTAATTTTACTTGTTGCATAAAATCCAAGAGCGGTTTTCTTCCTCCTGCTGTCATGATTATGTAATATTTCTTCACTCATTCATTTTCTGCTTGTGTTTTAAGGTCCTCCCACACAAGACACCCAGATCAGGATAAAGATCAATTCCATCACCCCTTGTGCCCCATCCTGTCAGTCCTCACCCCGCTAGGGACAGGCACTTTTATGATTTCTATCACCATAGGCTAGTTTAGGCATTTGCATGTAACATGACTTAAGAATTAATAGATGCCAATATTATAATATTCCAGTTAGGTAAGTTGATGTCTGGTCATCTGGTAGAGCAATTGTTTCTATTACTCTGGAATGGGCTTTGAGGGGCGATAGTTCCTCTTCTTTTTCCAGTCTCCACTGGTGATTCTCCTTGTGTTAATGTAGTTGAGTGGCTGGTGGTCCACTTGCATAATGGTTCTGGTGCTGCTGTGGCAGCAAGCTGCTTTTGTGGCAGCCATAGCTGTAGTGGACCACTTGTGTGGAAGTGTTTTCAGCATGCTCCTGCCTTCTGCTGGGCAGTGGTGGGTTGGGTGGGCTGTCCACTGTTCCTGCTTAGGACCCTGTGCATGCTTCTGCCTTCTGCTGGGTTGTGGGGGTTGCCCACAGCTCCTGCTCAGGACCTCTTCTGTGCTTCTGCCTTCTGCCAGGCAGTGGGGGCTGTCCACAGCTCTTTATTATCTTTTAAAAAAATATTGTTATTAATGCTTTCTAGCATTTTGGAAGGCATTTGTTTTTATGTGCTTGGTCATCAGGCTCTTTCTACTCCCCAAGTGAATATGAATATGTTAAGAGCTTGTGACACAGTGTGACACCTCTCTCTATACTGTATTATCCACATTGACCCATTTCTCTCCCCACAGCCAAGCCCTTGCTTTCTTGTGGGAGGAGTCCATGCTGCAATGGTGGTAGCCACTGTTGGCTGAGCTTGCGAGTCAGAAGTGGGATCCTATTTACCCAGATGTGGTGAGAGTCTTTGTGCAGTTGGGAGAGCATCCAAAAGATCCTGCCAATTCCATGGGTCATTTAAGACAAGCCTACTTTGCATGGTCCGTATAGTATAGTTAGTTGAATAGCAAGTCAGTTACTTCAGGATAGTTTCTTCATTTATTTGAAGTCACTTGGCATTGAGCCTCATGCGTGGTCAAGGACCTGAGCCACACTTTGGGGAGGAGCTAGGAGAAGGTCTGGCCTGCTGGGATTTGCCAGTGCTGCACCCTTGCTTAGTAGCCCTGGTTAGGCATCCAGGGCTGCTGCTTATTTGTGCAGGCTGGTTCTGGCTGCCTGAGTGGGGTTTCCCCAGGGCCTCTTCTAGGCAAAGGGTTGCTCTGGTTACGGTTCTGCCACCAGAATTATCTGGTGCTGTGCAGACTATAGAGTGTTTAAAAACGAACTGAACATGTAGACTGCTTCACAGTTTCTATTCTTTATTCTAGGTGGGAAGGGATGGCCAAGGCAGTTTAATCAGTGGGTTGTCCTGCTCACAGGTTTTTCTGAGAATCTGTTCTAACACTTGCTGGTAAGATGGAGTATTGGGACATGGCCCTGCCACTATCACGCCCATGGCTTCAGAGAGTTCATCTTACCTGAGACAGGCCCCTTGGATTCTCTCTCCCATGAATTCAAAATTAGTCTCCAAGGCTGCTCATCAGTCTCTGTTGGATGTTTGGATTGGAAGGTGCTCTAATGGGAAGCTTTTGTCACTGTACAGAGCGAACCAGTCTGCACAGATAGAGAAGAATGTGGCAGGTCTGCCAGAGAATTGCATCCCAGAACCCTTGCTGTAGGGGAGGGAAAGGGTAGCTGCCCTTGGATCCTGTCCCTGAAGTTGCCAGTTACTTGTGCTTCCCTACGAGATGCCCGTGACCCTCAGGAACCACCCCCCCCCCCTTTGCTCAAGGTGGTTTGTACGACTTCTCTTTCCTGTAGCCTCATGATTTGTGGTTAAGATACTTTCTGATTGAACAATGCAAGGCAAAATGAGTTGAGAGTATAGCATAGCAAAAATAATATCCATTGATGGCAGAGGTCAGAAGATACCTGTGGTGCCTGCTTGTCTGCCCTGCCAGCAAGCCAGTGTCATCCTGTGGTCACAGTCTCTCCCAGTGTGTGCCAGGGCTTCAGATGGCTCTTGGCTTTGAGTGTGAACATATTGCAAGATCCGGTGGCTTCCCGGTACCCAGGAAAGTGTGTCATTGGTCATTAACTTGTGTGGAGTATTAAGTAGGACTCAGCTGATCTTGTCCCATACATGCCCCTTTAAAGAGTAGTCAGTGGGCCAGTCACTTCCAGCTAATACTGTCGGTGGGGCAAGGATTTCGCCTTTTTGCTAAGAAGCCTAGTTTTCTAAACTAAATTGCTGATGGTGATTTTGGGGAAGGAGGAGGCTTATATCAATAGCCTCTGAGTTGGGGGACCTGTTTACCAAGTTGTACTTTTCTGAACTTCTCATTTGCCTAAGACCACAGCAGTAGTGTTTGTTTCTAAGTACAACATGGAGGTGATGCAAAGGCTTCTAATACTTGTGCCACACTTGACTGTAGTGTATTTCCAGCCTTTTTATATGTCAGGGCCCCAATCCACCTCTCCCATCCCATGCCCTCTTAGCAACCTCACAGACCAAAATGAGATGCCCCATTGATATGTCCTAGATGAGAGCTATTTGCAATCAAAGCACTCTTCCTGGTCACGTTTTATTATCTTCCTGATCATGTTTCATTATCAAAAGTGAACACTAGATACCACAGGATATATATAGTTAACACAGCCCTACAAGGGTCTCATCTGTGTTCAGGGAGCGAGTGACTAGGGATGCAGATAAGGTGTTCACAAAGTTTTGGAATGCAAGGTAAAATGTCACTCACAAGAGATATGTGGAAAATCCCAAGCACATTCAGAGAAGAATGAAATGATTATTATCTTTTGAATGTTAGGAAAAGCCTCTTGGTGGAATGGGCATTTTAGTTGTGCTTTGAAGGGCAGGTAGGACCTGGCTGAGCAGTGATGGGGTGTTAGGGCCGAGCAAGTAGAACCAGCATGGGCCCTGCAGGAGCAAGCTCGGCAGAGAAGTGGACTTATTACATATTTGCCCCCATAACCTTCTCAGGAGCTATGTGATTGTTTTATAGAAGTAGATCTCTGGTGCAATTCGTCATTACTAATAGCACTTTATAATAGACACTTACTTTTTAGTTCCAGTTTAGTTCTCTTTTTGTCAGGTTGTTGACAGAATCTTTATATGTGAAAAGTACGAAGGTTGCATCTACAGCTTTTGTATATTTATCTTTAACCACTTTCACTGATTGTTAAAGTCAACCAGAACCTGACTCTAGCTGAGAAATGGTGGAGTTTATTTGCCTAGGGAAAACAGATATTAAAATAATAGGGCATTACGTAATGTAATCATTTTTTGTGGCCCTTTACCAATTTCTCATGTAATATTGAATATATTGATTATCCTGATTTGAGCATCACATATTGCACACAGGTCTTGATATTCAATGCTGTATCCCACAGATAGGTACAATTATGTTTCAATTTAAAAATGCACAAAAAATAATGTAAAAAAGACTGCTTTGACATGGCTAAATTTCCAAGACTCTCAGTTCTTTAGGGATGGACTTAATGGCTGGTACAATTGCTTACAAAAGTGTCTTGAACTTGATGGAGCTTATGTTGAGAAATAAAGTTTACATTTTTTATTTTTATCTTTTAAAAAATAATAATAGGGCAAATGCTCCTTCAAGTGCTATCTCCCCTTTTAAAGAACACGGCTCATTTTTGTTGCAACCTCCTTACACTGAACAGATATTTCTATTGCTCTTTGTGTGACAAAATTATGTGGCCTATTTCTTCCTTTTGGAGATCAAAGGAAATGAAACTCTGGGTCTGGGAAAGTGGTTTCCCTAATTCCTGTGTTGCTAAAGCTTCTATTCATTCATGTATGAAAATCCAGGGAGAGAATTGGCTAGGAAAAATCACAAGGCTTCTGGGACAATAGTCAGGATGAGAACAGCTTTTGAGAATTGGTGCAATTCAGCCTTTCCTGCTGGCTTCCCAGCCATAGGACTTCTGTCCTGTGGTTACCTCTGGAGACTCTGTGGGGATGCCCAGAAAGCTGTTTACCTTCTGTTGTAACATCTCCCAAGGCAACTCACTCCATTTTGGATAATGCCTGTTATTAGAAAGTACTTCCTCATATTGAGCCAAAAACCTGTTTCTCTATAACTTTCCCTAATACTGGCTTAAATATAGACTTTTGAGGACTGGCGTAGAAACACAGCCACCATGCATAACACTGTTTCCCAAAGAAAATGCATTTTGAGTTCTAAACAAGTACCGTTTAAATAATCTAGAACACAGCCTGGTTCATAAATTGGAGCATGCCCCAGAAAAGAAGGGGAAAGGCCAGTTCTCACAGGGTCAGTACGTCGAGTCATCTCTTCCCTCCCTGCCTTTTCCCATATTTCCTGGGCATTGATGTTAGAAACTGCCCAAGAACACTTGCTGTGGAATTGGTTCAGAGTGCTGATTTCCTCATAACTCACTCTCAGGAAGTCCTTAGGCAGTAAAGAAAACTGGGCTTCTCTTTACAGCACCCACCTACATAGAGGAGAGGGTCAATGACCAGGTAATATTGGACAAAGAGCAACTCAGTCCTAGGCCCTGCCCGTTCTTGCTTACACTGCCACAGGAGGCAGAGTATCATGATGTCTTGGGAAAACTGCCTTCAGGTTAGACAGAGATGGATTTGACTCTGGGCTATTCCACTTATTAGCTTTGTGACTTTGAGCAAGTTGCTGAACCTTTCAAAGCCACAGGTCTTCATCTGCAAAACGGAGATTATGAATAAATGTGATGAAGCGTATAAGGAGCACAGTACTTAATAAATAGCATTTATCTCACACACACACACAATTAACTGTGCTTCCAGACTGTGCCCTTAGTTCGTGAACAACCAAATCCCTCTCCCAGGCGGTGCAGCATACAGATAGATGTCGCTGCCTTAGCCAGTGACTCAGCCCGTCACTTTTGGTCAGAGCTACTTTGAAAGTCAGATGATTCCACAGCTTCAGAGTGGGTTCTTCTCATATGTATTTCAGCTGTGGCCTCTTGTTTTTCTTCTCAGGGCCAAAAGCAGAGTACTTTAGTTTCTCGTTTGCGCGCGCGCTCGCGTGTGTGTGTGTGCGCGCGCGCGCGCCCAGAATGTGCTAAAACAGTACTCAAGACACTACAGTACAGTTTTCTGTTTGTATGGCTTTATTTGTTCAGGCTTTATTGATTCTTCAGATGGGTCCTTCCACAAGCCTGGTGCTTGTGATGTTTAACGTTTCTGGTTCATCCTAATATATACATTAAGATATGTATTCCCCATCCTGGCTTTTAAAGTATCAAACTATAGCTTGGAGTGGAACATATTTCAGTTTCTACAGATTTGCCTGCTTGAAAGGGAGGAAACAATGGACAGCATTTTAAAATAAATGAATTAGTGACCATGCCTGCAGATTTTATTTTTTAATTGATGCAGCCAAGTTCTCAGGGTTGTTTTAGGGACGAATCAGTGCCTGGATGGATAATACTGGCTTCTGAGCTCTTCTTATGGGAGAGTTAGGAGCAGAGGGTTGGTGGGGAGAAAGAACCTTCTGCACACAGGCTAAAGAGGACCTTAAGGGAAGGCAGTGATTGAGGCCCAGGGTTTTAAGTACCTGTTCTGCCTATCATCTATGAACTTGGGCACATTTCATAGGGTTGTTAGGAGGTTTGGAGGATTGAGTCAGATAAAGCATTATAGCATTTAGCATGGTGCCTAGCGCATAGTAAGCCCCCCCCCGCCACCCCCTTGTATATATTTTTTTTAAGAGCGAGAAATCTTACTGGTATAAACACTGTTCATTCTCTCAGCTCCTAACCATCAATTACAGACTTCATGGATCATAGGATGTTAGAACTGAGTTACTTTTCCATTAGTGGTGCTTTCTCATTTAGTCCCCCTTGTGGCCAAAAGCAGACATTATGTGCTAGATTAGAAACAAATTGGCCCACTATCTGGCCTTCTCAGTACAGTGCTAATGTCAATAGATTTTGTGGCCTCTGAAGCTCACACTTACTCATCTGCCTGACATCTTGTATTCAATCATTTAACAAATATTACTGAGCTCCTACTATGAACAGGCGTTTGTCTTGGCCTGGGGATACACCAGTGAATAAGGCAAAAATCCTGCTCTTATGGAGCTTACATTCATTTTGGGAGACATACTAAGCAAGTAAATTAAATAGTGTTCAAAGACGACAAGTGCAGTGGAGAAAAGTAAAGCAGGAGCCCTGCTGGAGGGCCAGATTCTGCTTTTAAGTAGGGTCCTTGGGGAAGGGCTCCTTGAGGAGCAGAGACTTGGAAGAAATGAGAGATCTCAGCAGGCCAGGCAGAGGGAAGAGCAAGTGCAAAGTCCCTGAGGCAGGAGCATGCCAGGAGTGTTTGAAGGGCAGCCAAGAGGCCTGTGCAGCTGGAGCACAGTGAGCAAGGAGAGAGCCACTGGAGGCACATTGTAGGAACCAGCGAGGGCTGCAGGTCAGGTAGCACCTTGCAAGCCAGGCTAGGAACACTGGCTTTCTCTCTCAAAGACGAATGCTGTGGAAGGCTTTTGATCAAAGGAGTGATGTTATTAGACTTAAGTTTCAACAGGATCACCCTGACTTCTGTGTTGAGAATGGAGCATGGAGGGCAAGGGTGGAGGCAAAGAGAGATGGGAGATTGGCCCAGGGTGGTAGTGGTAGAGATGGCAAAGTGTCCTGTGTGCTTTTCTGAATGGCATTTATTATTATTTATTATTATTATTAATAATGTCAAGAACATGTTACCTTAAAGTTAATTTAATTTTTTGATAGTACCCTGTCGATATTAGACATCTGAATTTTACCTGTACATCTCATTTGATGGCAGTATCACATGTGTGCAGTGTGGACAAGTGAGTGTTGAGAAGAAAGTTAATTAAATCACTAATAGCAATTTCTTTCAAATTTGTTTGGTTTTTTTTTTTTCCTTAGTCACCTCAGGAGAAAGTTAGGACCACTGAAGGGAGAACCCTGCCTTACACTTTGTATGAGAATCTTGTTCTTGAATGCTGTATACACACATTCTTCCCCAGGTTTTTACTCATTTAATAGTAGGTCCTCTTGTGACATTATGTCTTATGGGCTCCAGTTTCACCTGAAAGGAAGCATGACTTCCCCAAACCATCCAACCTGTCACACCCCATCAACACATAGCCACATAAAGCATGTGACTCTAGCGGCAATGTCTGAGCATCTTCCTGTTCACCCATGTATGTATATATTAGAACTATGGTTTTGCTTCTGGTATTTTGAATCTGATAATACTATATAGAAATTATGCAAAGAAAATTCTCCCTTTTGAAAATATTGGAACTCTAGAAAAACCAAATCTATTCAACAGCATAATCATGAGAGAGATGCATGCCATTCTGTCACAGATTGACACTTAGGTTCACATTTATGCAATGATTGTTAGGATTAATTTATCCAGCCAGGTTCATTCCCATCCAGTAACCCCTAAGGACACAGACACTGTGGAAGCTGAATTTGAAGAGCTCGTCACTAAGATTCATTCTGTATTTATTGAGCTCCTACTATGGTCTCCAGAGGTATGTCATATTATAGGCACAATGACTGGCTTTCAAATTAAAAATTGGGAATCATAAAAAAGCAACAATTCTGCTCACATTACGAAAGAATGTTTGAATGACATGTGGTCTCAAAATCGGGCACAGGATGTGGGTGAGCCTTTGGTGGATACAAAGAAGGTAAAGGGCTAAATTTATTCCCTTCCACATGACTCCTAAAATATTGATGTATGCACAATTAACAATACAGGACAGGATAAATGTGTGGTCAGTGGAAACTTCCTGTCAACACACATTAATATAGTCGGAGCTCTTGTTTATAATCTCATACTGACACGATCTTTCTTAAAAGTACTTTTTTCTATTAGTGTAGAATTTGATCCATCTTTTCACAGCAGTGCTCGCCTGGGGAGTGAGAGCAAGGGAAGTGCTTTCCCCACCGCAGCTCTTCCTTTAGTGGTGGTTGGCCACCTGCTAACAGCACCAAGACTGTTAGTGCTCCTGGCACTCATGCGGTGGCCTCTGTGTGTGCATTAAACTGCACCAACAGATCTTAAATACAAGTGAGCTCAATTTGGGAACTTCACAGAGAAGGTGTGGTATAGAGGGAATACCCCAAACATTAAGCGTCTGCCACTTTAGCTACTACAGCTGGTCCTGATTTCTAAGTACATAAATCTCCTGGTAAGTGGCTTTGCTGGTCCCGATTACTAATAGGGATTCACCTATATGACATCTATTTTTATATCTGGGTCATCGTGAAACCACAGAGGTGAGCTACATCCAGACAGTCTTAACCTCTGGTTTGCTTACTTTTTCTTTCTTTCACATAGTTTTGGACATGTGAAGTTGGAGTAAGACATTCCTTATTAGTGCAGATCAAAAACCTAAGTCCTGTTTTAAACATTTTCAAGGACAACTCAACAATGCTTCTAAATGAAAAGTAATGCCAAGAGGCTAAGAACAGGGTACGCTTAACATTTCTCCCTGATGTAATGGAATGTTTCTCAGTGTACTAATAAACGTGGAGTTAACTTAGTTTTTTGCTTTTGAGTCTTTCTTTGGGGATTTGTTTTTCTAAGGGGGAGGCGACCTTAAGTTCAGAGTCTTTGAGGGTAATATAAAGAAAATGAGAAACCAATTCAGGGCTGCTCATGATTTCTCATTTCCCAGTAGGATATACAGAGTAACTAATGACATGTTTGGAAATATCATGTGACCTTATTTGTTGAATAATTAAATTGAGTATAAGATAGAGCTGCTTGGGCTTCATTTGAAGGGGTTTAGTTATTCAAGTAGTAAAAGGATCACTTGGTAAATTGGTGTTTATTATGATTATATCAGCTGTATAGCCCTCATTTTCTGTGATAGGCCTATTTCAAATATCTCTACCATGTTCAGACCCTGTTTCTAATTCAGAAATTACTGTCACCCTGTGGATCAATTACTACCACTTCATGGGCCTTCAGGACATTAGGGAATATTCAATCTCCAGCCAGCTAGACTCCCCAAGGGTGAGTACAGAGCCCAGCCAGTGCAGGACCTTCGGGAATACCGTTGACAGTGTATTCAGCAAGCTGGCTAAGAGTTGGGCTTTGATCCCTGACCTTCCAAGGACCACTGGGCAATTCACAGAAACACAAAGAAGTCTAGCTCTAGAAGGGCCCCTGTAGATGTCACCAGGGCCAGTTCTGTCACTTTATAGATGACAAAGTAAGGCACAGATATGTAACATGACTGGTGCAAACCGGCTGTTGCAACTTAAAGGTAACCAGGGGAAGGAAGCATTGTTTGCTAGACTTACAGCATGCCTGGAGCCATTTCCTATGAATGATCACGTGAAGAGCCTGTGATGTGCCCACAACCAGAGCTGTAATTTCTGACTTTTCATAGTACCATTTAAAGCCCTTTTCATATTTTTAAAAGCATCTGTGATTTGTTAGATAATCTGCACTTCAGATTCTGGCTATATGGTCACTGATAAAATCCAAAGAGAAAGTAAAGTTTGTTACAATTTGCTCTAGGCTCATGACCTAGCTCCTGAAAATAGTAATCTATGAGTGGACTATAGGATGTGATAATATTTAAATACAAAATATCATCTTAGTGGGTTTTACTGAGCGTTTAAGTAAAAAGTACCATGTTGGCTCATTTGCGTACCTGGGATCAATGAACTGTTTCAGTATTTTGTGTCCCATACATCTTTAAAGGAGAAAAAATTCCTTTCCTTCCATGTCTCCTACTTCTCTATTGGCAAGTACCTTCATAGACTTGTCTACTCTGTTTTGTGTCTCCTCGCTTTCCCTGTTTTCCAGCATCATCCTTTTGCGTTCTAGTGATGGTCTTCCTCAAGTCTCAGCCTTTGACCTTCCCCCATCCTCTGCTTCTGTTTCCTGAGACACATGGTTCCTTCAGTTATCACTTCTGGCCTCAGACCTCACCTGCAGCTCTGACTCACTTCTGAACTCCAGACCCACATCCACAACTGCCCCTGTGGCCTTTGGTCACCTCAAACCCGACAGAAAACAGGGCCTGGACCAGATGGTCTCTGGATTTCCTATTGGTTCTCAGACTCAGTTCTAACAAATCAGCATTTAAGATAATTTCACTCCTCTCCCTCTTCTCAACCTCCCTGTCCCTTTTTGATAGTGCCATTAATCTCTCAGCCATGCACCCTGTGTTCTCTTTAACATACACATACACACGCACCCACCCACATGGACACAGACAAAAATGATGGAGCGAAAAGGTTAAATTGGCCAAAATACTTGCCTAGAAAGAAACAGCTCAAAGCACATGTCTTATTGCTATCAAGATAACAGTGTCATCTTTATATAAAAAGTAAAGCTTTCCTTATGCCAGTGAGTTAATAAATTCTCAGATGTCTGTGTCAAACTACCAATGTGTGACCTGCTGGCATGTTTCCTTCCCTCTCTTTTCCAGGAACCTCTTGCCACTTTGGAAAGCTGGCCTCAGGTCCAGAAAGGAGCCAACTTTCCTACCCCCACTGCTGACGGTTTGTCGGTCACAGGGAGACCTTTATAAACATTCTTTTGCTTATTTGCTCAAAGGCACATCTGTAAATACATTTCAGTGAATAAGTGCATTAAGCTTGAGATTCCTGTTTATTGTATCAGAATATTAGAGTTGGGGGGAAGCACTGGAAATCAGATTTTTCTGCTTCCTAATCTTACTGAAGAGAGCGCTGAGACCCAGAAAGTTTAGGTGATCTGCCCAAAGTCACACAGCTGATTAGTGACAAAACTGCAACTGGAACCCTGGTCGCCTAACCCCAGCCCAGAGTTCTTTCATTCACCCATTTAAAAAAAATATATTGAGTCTCTTTCTGCCGTCCATCTGGAGTGGGTGAGCCCAGCAAAAAACCCTGATAATTCTGGTTCTTACTCTTTTTAAAAACACTAAGTATATACACAAATAATTTGTAATAAAATCTTAAGTTGTAAATATAACAGATTCATACCATTACTTCTTAAAGAGAAGACCATGAGATGATGGAAGCTGCTGGTTTCTTTGTCTTTGTGGCTTCTTTCTCTACTTCTATGAAATCAAGTCCCAGCACTGTACAAAGACTCACCCTCCCCTGCTGTCCCCTTGGCATACATAATCACTTATGAATCAGCTGAAAGAATAGTTTGTTGGCTGCTTTTCTTAAAATCTTACTTCTGAGGAACCTGTATTTTCATTATTGATGTTCTGTATGGAGTTTCTGTGTCATGCATTTTTTTTGAGTTATAGAATTATCTAGAATGGGGGAAGGATATTCCACAATACCTCTGTGTATAGTTGCCAAGATTGAATTAACCTATAAACCTCTGGGATGATTGAATTGTGGCTTTCACCTCAAATGCAATCTAGCTGAGATTTCTGCCTGTCGTCTCTTCTGTGTGCTGCTTTTGGTGGGTTTTTAGATGCAGTGTTTTCTATCCCATATGGCTTCCTAGGCAACACTCGTCTAGATAGATTAAACCTCTATTATTCAATTTTCTGTTGTCTTTTTTTCTTTAATTGCATGATATAATAAATATGAATGTGTGTCATTATTAGAATAATGAGCGTATGCTCATGTAGGAGGTGGGGCTCACAAAACACATATTATGGATTTAGTGAGAGGAAATTGAAACTTAACCCTCTCAGACCCAAACCTGGCTCATCTGAGATCAATTGCAGCAACTGAATCGGAAGGTGTGTGGTTTGTGTGCAGAAAAGGGAGTGGACTGGAGTAAAATGCCTGGGGATGTATGAGAAAGATGGAAGCCCTGCATCCCTGGCTCCCCTCTGAGGATTGGGACGCTGCAAGGTCAGGAGGGAGACTTCCCAGCATGATCCGGGTAGACCTTCCAGGAGCAAGAGGAATCATTTATGTCTGTTGCCTGCTCCCCTAATATTGACATTAAGATTAGAACGAACCTCAATAATTCACTTCCAGAGCAGCTTGGACACCCCTTGGCATATTGCCAAGCCTATATGTAGTTTTCTTTCAGTGTAATTTTAAAGTAATATGTACTATCACACAAAAGCTTTTTTTTAGTTCTGACCTAACTTTTCTAATGCCACAATTGTAGTTTTATTCGTCACCAAGCCTAAATTAGTAGCAGCTAGTGGTACTCTTGAGCTGTGGTGTAAACAGAGAAAACAAGCTGCTGGGAATAAGCCTCCTGGCATGCACTAGATTTGGGAGCACATATAGTGGTGGTTGTGGTCCTTCACCAGGCCACTTGTGTGGTCTCTGGTCTCTAATCTGTCACCTCCTCAAACCACAGCATTGGAAGCTTGCTAATTGATCCTTCTGAGAAAGAAGCCAAACCGCCATGAGAAAGGTGACACATGCTGATGATTGATTTCTGAACTCGAGGTCTCTGAGGCACTCAGATACAAGTTGCTTTGGTGACCTCTAAACTTAAGCATTGTGCCTAAAGGGGAAGAGAGATGTCAAAAGAACCTGGCCCTTGCTTTTCACTTTGAACTTCCAAGTGTTTGAGAAGTGGCTCCCCTGTGGGTGCTCGCAAAGGGACGTGTATGGGTAAGTGCATGTGTGTTGAGAGGAACCAAGGAGAGAATCATAAGTGACTTTTGTCTTTCCCTTGTTTTTGTGTGTTTCTTATCCTTAGTAAGGAGCATTTTTATAGTATTGCCTGGTAGTTTCTTCTAATACCCACCTCAAGTCTAGTACCACTACCACTACCAACTATGGTTGTACTCACCTATGGCTCACTGCAGTCCAACCATTTTCTCCCTTGTGTATTTAATCTTTTCTTTTTTGTCCTCGGCATTGTTATTTCCTCAGATTACTGACCGGCTCAATGGGTCCTACTGGCATTCTTACCATTTCTGATAGGTCCTCACGGAGCTTCAGAGGGTATAGCTGGTGGAAGACTAGCATGAAACTTTCTCTTTCTCAACTCTATGACTGTCTACTTATTCATTCAGCAGACATGTACTGGACATTGTGTGCAAGGCACACAGCTTCTGCCCTCAAGGGGATCACAGTCCTGGATACACACGGGAAGGGGATAGGGCACAGCAGGACTGTGACATACTATAGAGTAAGTTTAAGGAGGCTGGGAGGAGTGGTGTGTTGTGTACCATAAGACTTTAGGATATGGACGGGGAGTTATAGGAAGAATAGGACTCTTAGGTTAAAAGGATCATCATGAGCAAAGGTTGGGAACTACACAGAGAATGGCTCTGTTTTCCTGGAACTATATAGAATGCATAATGGCATATAGTGAGGGAGGTAAAACTGAAGAGGCGAGCTATGGTATGTGCAGAAGGCCTTGCATATGAGGAGTGCAAGCTTCTGAACACAGAGCTAGTCCATCAGCAGCGTTTATGAGTGACAGTAGCAATATTGGAGAAGGCCTTTCCTCTCTGGGTTGTTCTTAGATTCCTAACACACAGGTGCTGGAAGGGGGGCCTATTAAACCCAGTCCCCACATTATTCAGAGGAGCATGAGTTCCTTAGAAGGTGATTGATTTGGTCAAGGTCAGGATTTTGGATGGATTTTCTCCCATGCAATATGGTGCCTACAGTGTTCTGTTTGTACCCACTGGCAAACTTTAAGAGGTACCACTGAGGTCCACAAAAAGAGTCTTGTTTCCAAAAATGGAATATTTGTATAATTTATATAATATGAATATTTTAACAAATTGGTATTGTAGACTTTGTATATGAGGAGAGGCTTTGTATATGCTTCACATACAAAGCAGTGGTTGCATTAGGATAAATTCTTATTTTTTTCAAGAGGAGAAAAGACATAAAAATGGTCTTAATACTGTTTGCCTTAAAAGTAGGATCTGTGTTAACTTTGACATATTCCGTGTAAGATTTGTTTTGGTAATAACTGAGCTTCATGAAATCACTGGTCACAGAAATGTAAGATAATATCAGACTCTCACGAGTACTTGATCAGCAGCATACGTTTTCATTAAAGCAGTCACATTCCAGTAATGACCAGCAATACCAACACAGAGAATGCAGCTGCTCAGTACGTATCTGAAGTGTTATGGAATCTTTGGGAGCAGTCCCATGAAGTTGCAAGTCTCTAGATGAGACTTATATTCAGCCTAAATAGTAACTACTTTACTAGTTTAACTGACTTTTTGTTTTTTCTTCAATACGTTTGCACTGTGATATTTATAATTTGGGGCAAAAATTGCTAAAGTGAAAGCCTTTGTTTCCATTTTAAATTACTTCAGTATTTACCTGATGTAGAAGTTTTGTAAGTATTTGGCATTTGACAGGCTCTGTTTTATAAAATACAGGTTCTAAGACCCAGAGAAATTAAATGTATTTATTTATTTATTCATTTATGTCAATGAATAGTAAACATTTACTCTGTGCCTGGGACTGTGCTAGGCATTGAGTCATAAGAGATAGCTCAGGCACTGTCTTTTTCTACATGGTGTTCACTGCGTTCTTACCCCTAATGACTTGATCATTGATTCTTAAATTTTGATTCCAGTGGGCAAAAAGCATTTTATGTTTCCATCTGGAGGAGTATGGCAGAAGAGGCTGTTCAAGGAAGGTCCTTTTTTTAGCAGCCACCAGGTGTCAGCAGAGTACTTGGAATTCAACAGCGTCTGTGTTCTTCATTTTCTTAATTCACTAAGGCCATTCCCACTGGAACTTTTCAAAGGCATCAACCTCCATTGGACTACTTTCTCTCAAATGTTAGTGTCAAACACTTTCTCCTCAAGACTACATTACAATCATTCACCTTTGCCTAATAAAAGTAGCACTAGTTCCTTGATCTTTTTCTGATTTAAAACTTTTAATTCTGTCTTTCACAGTGATGGTTCTACAAAGTAGAGAGGCCATTGGGATAGGGAGTAGGCGAGTGTCCCCAAACTCTTCTTGTTTCTGATGACCTATCCCTCATATAGGTAGAGCCCACCCTTGCCTAATGTGGAGAAACCTTCAGGGTCTACTCCTGCACAGAGAAACGATCTGATAGTGGAGCTTGATGGTTCCAAACTACAAAAAAGCACATTCAGTGTGTAAAGGAGAGAAGCCTAGGCATCTGCCCTGACTCAGCCATTTGGTTCATGGTATAGCATGTATTTGGTGGTGTTTACTTACACATGTTAAGGAACAGTGTGTTGGTTGACAGGGGGAAACCTTGGCCAGGTGGGCATTGATTTATATCATGCTGGTTTTCTCCAGTTTCTCATCTTGCCTCCTCACTTGAGTGGGCAAGCTGGACAGAAATCTGAGGCATTTGATATGAGACACAGGGACAGAGGGCTCCCTTGGACATCCATGTTTCTTTCAAGCTTTGTATGGTGTCAGAAGTGGTAGCAATTAGAAGGCTGTCAGTTTGAATGAGTTGCTAAGCAATTGGAAAATTGGAGGGGAGACTGGCTGGGGGGATAGTTAAAGATACAAAGCAGCTGGTGGCTTCAGCAGCTAAAGCTGCTGGGGTGTGTGGCCTGCAGGGGTCGAAGGTGAGGCATAGCATGTGGCTCCGAGTCTGTTCCCTAGAGTAAGGCAGATTGATGCAAGGTTCTACGGTTTAGACATGCTGCAGGGATTTCCTTTGGACTGATCAGTGGGATTTGCAAATTGCATTATAGCTCATTCGAGGAACTATTCAGATTCTTCTGTTTTATATCAAATAAAGTATTGTAAATAAGACAGCACATCAATAGGGATTCAGAAATATCTGTAATATTTTGTGTTTGTAGAGATTTTTGTGATAGTCAAAGACAATCACCTTGTTCTTTAAAACATCATGCAGGATGTCCTTAAAACCTACTATATACACATATGCCATTGAAGAGGGTGAATGATATTCTTTCTGGGGTGATATTCAGCTTGATATTGGGCAGTCCCCGGAAGAAAGTTCTCAGACCTGTCTTATGATGTAATTTTTAAGCATTTTTTAAAATAAGTTCTTTATTGTTGACTTGACTTCCAGTTAACACAATAACTGCACATGGGATTGCATAAGGGGCAGATCTAATTGTACAAAATTGAAGTGTCTTTACTCCATGGTGGTTTTAGTTTATGGTATCTGACATTTCCCATTGCTCAGGGAATCCTACAGCAAATCCCATCTTGCTCATGGAAACTTGAATCTTCAAATTGGGCCACAGTGCTCTGTTGATTTTCACCTCTCTCAGCAGTGGTTTCACATTCTCTTCTCTCCCTTTTCAGATCACTGGGGTGATCCTGCTGGCTGTGGGAGTCTGGGGCAAGCTCACTCTGGGCACCTATATCTCACTTATTGCCGAGAACTCCACAAATGCTCCCTATGTGCTCATCGGAACTGGCACCACTATCGTCGTTTTTGGCCTGTTTGGATGCTTTGCTACATGCCGTGGTAGCCCGTGGATGCTGAAACTGGTGAGTATGTTACAACATAATACTACATTTTTAATTTTTTTTGTAAAAATATAAATCATATGAAGGTGAAGTGGCTCTCCTTGAGGCCACAGACAAGACCTTAATATTCACTGATTCTAATTTTAATCCAGACTCTTACCTAATCCACCCTTTAATTCCACAGAGGAAAAAACAACCCCAAACACAGCATGGCACAATCAACTCAGTCCCGGTCCCTTGAGGTAGATGATGACCAAGCAGTGGTCAGCAACTCCGATAGGCCATTGATATCCTCGTGGCAAGATGCCCTGTTCTAATTTTGACCTCTGTCTTCAAAATCACCTTGAGCATGTGATGTGCAGCTTTGGTGGGCAAAGTAACATCCTGAACCTAAGCAGTCTTCCACCTCCGAGTTCCCACTGGAGAAATACCTTCTGCCTCCTTGGATCTGGCCATTACATGGAGACATGTGCACTCCCTGGCTAAGTGCTCTGGGAGTTGAGCTAAGCCCAAGGTACCCCCACTTGCCTCACCTTGTCAGAGGGTTGATGGCACTGCCAAGTATTGGCTACCAGTACCAGTGGCTGGGTGCCTTTACTCTACAAGGACAGACAGAGCGGTGATGCTTCCCAAAGGCTGTTACTGTGATTTTGAAACTTTAGCTGCCTAATTCCCTATTCACTGTCCATGCTCTTCACTGATCAGGATTAACATTGAAGGATTTTATGGATAAAAGTGAGCAAGGACATCTCCTGTAAAGAAAATTTTGTTTAAATGATTTATTTTAGAGGTCTTATTCCGTGAAAGGGGGAAGCAGAGATTCCATCAGGGCTATGTTCCCTGTCCTTGTTTAGCCCTAGGTTGTAGTAACATTTAGTGACATGTGGGGGGAGGATGATTCACTCCGAAGGATCCACCTTCTCAGTTGGCACTGGTCAGTCAGCCTCTTGGTTGGCAACCTTGTGGAAGTGGTGATTGACTCAGCCACTTTCTGTCCTGCAGACCACATAAGAGGTTGATGTCTCGGCCGCGACAGATTGTTCCAGGTTGAAGGAAAAGCTATAATGAGGTCATGTTGAGACACTTCTGCTGCTGTCATCTGACACTCTATCCCAGTGTCCTGAGTCTATATTGGAGTACTTCTCATAAGTACGAGGGTTTCTTTTGGTCTAGTGCTGTGGTCCTCAACTCTGGATGCAGGTTTAAATCACCTAGTCAGCTTTTTGAAAACACTTTTGCCAGGCCCCACCTCCAGCCAGTTGAACTAGAATCTCTGGTGATGAGGCCCTGGCATCACACTTTCTGGAAAGCTCTTCAGGAGATTCTGTCATATAGACAGTGTTGAGAACCTCTTGTTTTAGTACAGTGAGTAGCCAAGAAGAGAATTAACTACAGAAGCATAGAAAAGAAAGATTACTAAAAAAGTGTCTGCCTAAATAAGAAAGGAGGAAACCTGATGATAAGACCTGACTGATTCTGACACTAACTGGATTAAGTCTTTAGTAGCAAGGATGTAACCTTTCTGGGCCTTTGTCTCCAATTATGAAAGAATAGTATTAGGCTGTGTTAGTCTGTTTCTGTTGCTTATAACAAAATAAACAGAGCTGAGTATTTTATAAAGAAAACAAAATTTATTGCCTACAGTTTAGGAGACTGGGAAGTCCAAAGTCAGGGAACACATCTGGTGAGGGTCTTGGTGATGGCAACAGTAACCCAGGGGTCTCATGTGGCAGAAAATAGCAAAGCAGAGAGAGACTAACCTCCCATGCGCTCTTCTTTTAAAGCCCTCAGAACCACACCCCTGACCACCATTATTAATCTATTCACTATGGCTTGGTCCTATAATCTAATCACCTCTTCAAGGCCCCACCTTTTAATTACCATAATAGTATTTCCCACCCTCAACAGTTACAGTGGGAATTAAAATTCTCATATATGAACTTTGGGGACACAATTCAATCAATCCACAGCATTCCGCCCCTGTCCCCCAAAGTTCGTGTCCTTCTCACAGGTAAATACTTTCTTTCCATCCCCCAAATCTCCCCAAACAAACAAATGATACATATTCCCATTCAAAAAGGGAGAAATAGACCAAAAGAAAGGGGTAACAGGTCCCAAACAAGTCTGAAACCCAGCAGGGCAGGCACTAAATCTCAAAGTTGGCAAATCATGTACCTTGACTCCACGTTTGACGTCCTCTGCATGCTGGTATAAGGGTTGGGCCCCCAAGACCTTGGGCAGCTCTACTCCTATGGCTTTCCTGGTCTTAGGCCACACTTTGGCTCTCCCAGGCTGGGGTTGCACGCTTGTAGCTCCACAATTCTGGGGTCTCCATGACAGTCCCATTCTCACCGCTCCACCAGGCATGGTGCTGATGGGGTTTCTCTGCTGCATCTCCAACCCCACATTTCTGCTCTGCATTGCTCTAGCGAAGGCTCTACACGGTGACTTCACCCCTGCAACACATCTCTCTCTGGACACACAACACAGGCTTTTCCATGTATCCTTTGAAATCAGGGTGGAAGCTCCCAAGCCTCCACAGCTCTGACATTCTGCGAGCCTGCAGACCTAACACCACATAGATGCCACCAAGGCTTCCGGCTTGTATATTCCAAAGCTGTGGGTCCAGCCACACCTGAGGCCCATTTAGCCACAGACGGAGCAGCCAGAGCAGCCAAAGCAGCCAGGGTGCTGGTAGTGGAAGCAGGTTTCTGAGGTGGCCCTGGGCAGTGAGCCCCTGGAGGGCATCTCAGGCCTGTTCCCTGAGACCATTCTGTTTCCCTAGGCCTCTGGGTCTATGATGGAATTGTTGGCCCCAGAGGTTTCTGCAGGGCTTTCAGGGCCTTTTTCTCATTCTCTTGATAATCTCTTTCTTTTTGTACTCATCTCCTTAGCAAATGATTTCTTGGTGCACCATTGCATTTTTCTCTTGAAAATGCTCTATGCTTCTCTGCCACATAGCTAGGCTGCAAATTTCCTAAGTCTTTGTGCTCTGCTTCCCTTTTATTTTAATTTTTTTAATAAAGGATGACTGGTAAGGGGATCTTAACCCTTGATATGGTGTTGTCAGCACCACGCTCTCCCATGAGAGCTAACCGGCCATCCCTATATAGGGATCTGAACCCGTGGCTTTGGTGTTATCAGCACCACACTCTCCCAAGTGAGCCGCAGGCCGGCCCTCTGCTTCCGCTTTAAATTCTGGCTTTATGTCATGCTTTTGCTGCCATAACTCAGCATAGGCTGTTGCAAGTAACCATGCAGCTTCCTGAATGCTTTGCTGCTTAGAAATATTTTCTGCCAGATACCCCAGGTTTGCACCTTGAAGTTACACATTTCATAAAAAATTTGGCCACCATCATCAGATGAGTGGATACGGAAAATGTGGTACATCTACACAATGGAATACTACTCAGCTATAAAAACGAATGAAATACTGCCATTTGCAACAACATGGATGGACCTTGAGAGAATTATATTAAGTGAAACAAGTCAGGCACAGAAAGAGAAATACCACATGTTCTCACTTATTGGAGGGAGCTAAACATTAATATATAAATTCACACACACACATACACACACACACACACAAATCGGGGGGGGGAGGGAAGAAGATATAACAACCACAATTACTTGAAGTTGATACAACAAGCAAACAGAAAGGACATTGTTGGGGGGGAGGGGGGGGAGGGAGAAGGGAGAGAGGTTTTGGTGATGGGGAGCATTAATCAGCTACAATGTATATCGACAAAATAAAATTAAAAAAAAAAATAAAAATAAAAAAAAAAAAAATAAAAGTTTTGGGCACGAACAGAATGCAGTCAAGTTCCTTGCCAGTTCACAGCAAGGGTGGTCTTTGCCCCAGTTTCCAATAAACTCCTTATTTCTATCTGAGACCTCCATAGAATGGTCTTTACAGTCCATGTTTCCATAAGCATTCTGGTCACCACCTTTTAACCAGTCTCTAAAACATTCCAAACTTTCTCTTGTTTTCTTGTCTTCTTCTGAGTCCTCCAAACTCCTCCACCTTTTGCCCAACACCCAGTTCCAAAACTGCCTCCACATTTTCAAGTATCTGTTATAAGCAACACCCCAGTTCTCTGGTACCAATTTTCTATATTAGTCCGTTTCTGTTGCTAATAACAAAGTACACAGAACTGGGTGATCTATAAGAAAACAAAACTTATTGCTTACAGTTTCAGAGGCTAGGAAGTCCAAAGTCCAAGGAATACATCTGGTGAGTCTTCTTTGGTGGTGGCTTTACAGCAATGCAGGGGTCTCTCATGGCAGAAAATGGCACAGCAGAGAGAGACTAACCTCTCATATGCTCTTCTTATAAAGCCCTCAGAACCATGCCCCTAACTACGATTATTAATCCATTCACTATAGCGTGGTTCTACAATCTAATCACCTCTTCAAGCCTCCACCTTTCAATTACCGTAATAGGATTTCCCACCCTCAACAGTTAAAGTGGGGATTAAGCTTCTAATATACAAATTTTAGGGACACAATTCAATCAATCCACAGCAGGACTAAATCACAAGGTTTCTTCCAGCACAAGTACTATGACTGAAGGTGGGTGGAAGAGGGGATATTTTCCTGTTTTAACTCTAAATTTGCTTAAGATCAAAAATAGGATGTATGTGTAAATGATGGAACAGTTATCTCTGGCCTCTTCTGGAGGTGGTTTCACATCACACTATAATTTTCTTCTCCTAATGCTCAAGAGTTCACTGGCAGGGGAGCCTTTTGAGGAGTAGAGGAGTTTTGGGGGATTTTGGCTTAATTTTAGTCTTTTAAAATATCGTTTAGTTCTTTTTTGCACTACATGCTGTACTGGGTGCATATTATGTTTTACTTATTCCTTACCACCACCGTGAAGTGGAGGTTGTATGTTTGTGTTATATAACAGGGACTTGGAGGTTAGATAACCTGCCCAAGTTTAAGCCACTAAAATGTGGAAGGCTGGGATTTATTTTTGTTTTTTGAGATTTTTTTGTATTATTTTTATTATTTTTTACGTTTTTTTTCTTTCTTTCTTTCTTTTTTCTTTTTCTTTTTGTTTGTTTTTATGACTGGCTGGTATGGGGATAAGAACCCCTGATATTGGGGTTGTAAGGCTGTGCTCCAACCAACTGAGCTAACCAGCCAGCCCAGAAGGCTGGGATTTGAACCCGTGTATATCTCTTATCTAAGCCAGCACTGTTTCTATTCCATTGTTGTTATCTGGAAAAAACTCTAACCCCTGCCACCTGTATTTAGTATAAACTCTTACCAAAAGGCATTTGGACAAGGCTTTCTGTAGGTGAAGCAACTGCTCTCTGAAAGCTCTGGAGGCAAAGGACATGCCAGTGACAGAAAATTGCTGATCTGGCTGACGATAGCAGAAGTCACTTGATTGTCAGTCTAGAATTTTATGGTCCTCATTTAACCTCATTAATTGCAAAACAACTGCAAATAGCTATTTCTACTTTATGGAGGACCAGAGAGGCTGCCTCTTTCCTAAGAGGCCATAACAAGGCTAGGACTCAAACCTAGGAGGATTTCTGTATAAGTACCGCGCGCTAACCGATTGCGCCACTGGAGCTCCTCTAGGAGGATTTCTGACCACAGAAACAAATGTCCTTTCTCCCACCTGCCACCTGACAGTTACTTTCCCACATGACTTTGCAGTGGAGTCTAGGCCTGATATGAAACTCTCCCCAGAGAAAAGTGTGCTTTTAATTATATTTTGTGTGAAGTTGAGGGAAGTCATGTACATGGGGCATTCTACTCATAACTGCATGTTTAATATTTTAGTGGCTATGCTTTGTTTGTAGATAATTTTGTTAGTATTTAGAAAGAAATTGGTATTTTGAGCCAGTATTTCCTTCTTTTAACATACAAGGGTACTTCAAAAAGTACATGGAAAGATTCATATTATCTTTTAATTCTATTTTTCCATGAATTTTTTGAAGTACTCTTGTATGTGCTATCAGTTGAGAAAAATAATTGATTCTGTGCACAAATGCATACTTTATAAAATATATGTACAATTGATAGGTAAGTAATGTAACCATGTGCAGTCTATCCAAATTCCATGGCATCATTTAGGGCCATTGCAAACATTCAGAAATGTTTTTCATTTTGAGATGAAAAGAAGCAGTTTGTAAGACATATGCCTTACAGGTAAGGAATCAATTCTCATTCTTTTTATGTGCCTTTCAAAGTCACAAAAATGAAAATCCTTAATATCTCATAAGTACCATGTAATATCTCTGAACTTAGACATGCACCAGGCATGCGCATGTGCATGCACACGTGTGCACACACGCATGGACACACACACAGCATCAATCAACTTGGGAAGTACAGGCAGCGTGAGATGAGAAGCACTGTGGGTATAGCTGTTTGCAAACATCATTAGTCGTGTAGCCCTATGTGCTTTTTTAAAGGATATAAACTCCATGCAGTGTCCAGAACAAGAGAGGCAAGCAGCCCCACAGGAAGCTGCTGACAGTACTGTGTTCAGGAATGGCCACTATACTGAAGATGAATGTCCTCCCATGAACATTCTGGTATTTGGGTTCAGATGGGAGGGGCACAATCCCAAATGAAGCGGTTTTGTAACCATTTCCTATGAGAAACTGGAAGAAACTAGGGGAGTTTGGCTGAATGAAGAGAAGCAGCAGGTTCACATCCTGGCGGTGTTCACACGTGTTAAGGGCTAGTGTAGAGAAGAGAGGTTGTGCTGGTTCTTACATCTCCTAAAAGCAGAAGCGACACCAGTGAGTGGAAGTTAGAAGTAGGCAGACTTGTAGCCAAGGGAAAGGAAGGTGTTCCAATAATCAGAATAGTTTCAAAATGAAATGGGCTATGGGGTGTAGGCATGGGCTATGGGGTGTAGGCACGCGGATGCTGTATGACCATTCTGAGGAAGGTGGTAGAAAGGGCTCCCAGAGAGGACAGACGGTGTCCTGTGACCTCCAGAGCAGATTTTTTTTCTCTATCTCAAAGATTCTAATGTTGAAAATAGTGCATACCTTAGTTGTGAAAAGCCCTCCCAGGTTTCTCCTGTTCGAGCCAAGCTCACATGCACGATGCTAGTCTCTTGATGATCTCTCCGCAACGTGTGTATTAAACAGACACATCCCTGTATTGAGGCTCATGTGGGTAAATCTGAAGAAGCGAATTTTTTAACTTTTTCTAAACTTTGTCTCAGGAGTGCGAGGACATGTGTAATCTCCCCTGACAGGAGGCGACCTTCCCTGAAGAAGCTGTCTTTTTAATCCTGACATGTCTAAATTTATCCTTGTCCACTTGATTTTCAGTATGCCATGTTTCTGTCGCTGGTGTTCCTGGCTGAGCTCGTAGCTGGCATTTCGGGGTTTGTGTTTCGTCATGAGGTGAGTATATACAAGGTGGAGAACTCGGTAAAGGGGTCTTTGTTTTTTGTTTGTGTGTTGGCAGCTGGCTAATACAGGGATGGAACCCTGGACCTTGGTGTTATCAGCACCTTGCTCTAACCAACTGAGCTGACCAGTCAACCCTAAAGGGTCTTTGAGAGGAGGATTTTTGAAACCTCTTGAAATGTGTAAAGGGTGCATATAGGCTAGCTGGTTTCTCCAGTGGAGTTACTATATTCCAAATGTCATGTAATATAACCTGAAATTTCAATGAAATTCTAAAAGCAGGAATTTTGCCAAACTCAAAACCTTCATTGTTGATTCTTACTCTATTTCTCTATGTAGCTATTGCATAAAATGATTCTCAACCCTGTTTTAGAACACCGACCTTTGATATAGATTAAATATTCCTTTAAAAATAGCTGCTTCAAAAAGGCATGGTGTGTATCTGTATAACAAGATTTCCGAGACTGCAAAGGCAAGCCGAACTAATTGTCATGCTGCCTTGTAAATCTATTATTGTACCCTGTAAATAGCAGTAAAGCCAGAAGTAGATATGTATGTATTAGAAAGGAAAAAACCCGGTAAGCTATAGGGGGAAAGCACATTGAGGTGGAGTGCTACTATGCCTCTTGAAAGTCTGGCATCGTCCCTTCCCAGGCCCTGCTATTGTGCTTGGCCAAGTTCAGTTCTCAGTGAGCTTGCCTTATGTCCTCTCTGCTCCCTTCCCTATTGTCCTGGTTTTTCTCTGTATTGGAGGCGGCATCCCAGATGCCAAAGCTAACTTTCAGAACCCATTTCATATGGATACCACATCTGGAATTAGAGTCCCCATTCTTACTCTCAGGCTAGGTAAAACCTGATCAAGTCCTGGTCTTGACAGCCCTAATAGGTGCCCCACGTACGTGTGTGAACACCAGGAGCGGCCTGGCTTGCTCCCGCCGGAGCCCTTGCCCACTGTCCTCTTGTGTGCTGCTGGGACTGTGCTCCGCAGAGGGGTTTTTCTCTTAATGATTCCTGCTCCCTAGGGCCTGGAAATCCTCATCTACCTGATCTCTTTATCTGAAGCACATAGGGGTTCAGTGGGCAGGGAGTACAATGCCACTCTGACCACCAGGACTGGTCTTGAGTTTGGTTAGACAGTCGAACTCACATGATGACAATAGATCACATTTAGCACCATTTACTCAGAATGATATTGGAAAGGAAGCACAGCTTGCCTGCAGGGCAGCAGTGGTCTTGTTTCTTCAGCATGAGTTCTCAAAGTGGTCTGGGGCCTATTCTATGTACAGCCAGCCCCCTGCCCCAAGAGACAACCCTGGGGCAGTGAAATGAGAGGACACAGCTGGGTGTGTAGCCACCTTGGCTTAAAAACTTCCTGCACCTAGTATCTCTTTATCTCTTGTAACTCTCCTATGGACACAGCTTCCAGTATTTCAGAAAGGAATATGCTTAGTTAAGAGAGTCACCACACTTAGCCCTAAGCTTCCCACCAGGTCCTTAACCGTCATTTGCTGTCCTTCCAATTTGGAGGCATTTCTCCAATCGGGTCACTTTTACCATAAGCCAGGTTGCCTGGTAATACATCTGACACTCCACCTTCATCAGGTTTCCATGGGAACACAGTTTGAAAGTTACCTGAGTCAAAAAACATACAAACAAACTCAATTTCTCCCACTATACTCTCACGACATGTTTCTGACACCAGATGCGGGCATTTCTCCCACCAGCAAGCAAGCAAGCAATTCTGCAGCGGACACCAGGTGGGTGTCTTCTAATTCAGTTAAATTATGATACTGTATCTGGAGGTAGCGTCAGATCACACAGGTTGAGGACTCAATCTACAAGACTGCCTCCCACTTCTGATACCAATCACAAGTCCAGCTTGTTTTACCTGTGCTTCTTACCAACCAGCTATAAATCAGGGTTCCTATGACTCCCACGTTGGGTTCAGTTGATTTGCTAGAGGGACTCATGGGACTTGGGGAAAACTTTACTTATGTCTACTGGTTTGTTGTAGAGGATATTACAAAGCATACAGATATAGAGATGCATAGGGTGAGGTGTGGGGAAAGGGGCACAGAGCTTCCATGCTCTCTCTGGGCACGCCACCCTCCTCGCACCTCCATGTGTTCAGCTGTCTGGAAGCTCTCTGAACCCAGTGCTTCGGGGCTTTTTATGGAGGCTTTATTACTTAGGCATGATTGATTAAATCACTGGCCATTGGCAATCAACTTAACTTTCAGCCCCTCTTCCCTCCCTGGAGGTTAGGGGGTGCAGCTGAATGTCTCAACCCTGTAATCATGCCTCGATCTTTCCAGTGACCAGCCCCCATCTTGAAGCTATCAAGGGGCCCC
The DNA here is from genome assembly GCF_027409185.1 of Cynocephalus volans. Lineage (NCBI taxonomy): Eukaryota > Metazoa > Chordata > Mammalia > Dermoptera > Cynocephalidae > Cynocephalus > Cynocephalus volans. The sequence goes on from NC_084478.1 coordinate 54,444,748, forward strand.
AGCCACCAGTCATCTCATTACGATACAGTAGAAGACACTTATCACTTTGGAGATTCCATGGATTTTAGGAATTGTATACCAGGAAAAAGGGAGGGAGACTAAATATGTATTTCACAATATCACATTACCCCAAGGTCAAGTGCATTCACAAAGAAGGAGGAAGGGTTTGTTAACCCTTTATTAACGACAACAACAAATTCTTGTCCTTTAGCCCCCCTCCCCCCTTTTTTTTCCTTAGTAAAGGTAGGTAAGTGAAAGTTGGTTTTGCCCCAATCCCATATGGTAGAATAGGGATCCATTTTTTGGCCAAAACATCAGTCTGTCTGTCCCTCCCCCATGGCCTGTGCTTTATCATTCTTCTTCACAAGGGCAGATAAAGTTACAGAAAAAAGATGGGAACTAATCAATTCATAGAAAATAACTAGAAAACACATGCCTGAGGTTTGGCAGCTCAGCATCACAGCCCTTCCAGAAACCAGTTAGCCACTCTTGTGGGTCATTTAACAGGCCAGGCTTCCTCAGGATTGGGAGCGAGGGGAACAATTTTTATTCCTGAGATAATAAACCATTGGTGAATTTTCTGAGCTCTATTGTTTCAGAAAATGGGGCCCTCCCCTTCCCCCCAGCCTACATCTATTCAGAGACTTTCGGAAGACGTCTATCTTGGGGTAGAAGTTGATATTAATCTGAGTCCGTTTGGGCTGCAGTGGACTGAAACCACATCGTTCCTTGTCTTCCACAGATCAAGGACACCTTCCTGAGGACTTACACGGAGGCCATGCAGAATTACAATGGCAATGATGAGAGGAGCCGGGCAGTGGACCACGTTCAGCGCAGTGTAAGTTTCAGGGAGATCTCTAAGGAGATCGATAGGGAGCTGCCCGTGAGGTCTCTGCTTAGACTTGTGGGCTGGTAGTAGGTTGGGCTAGTAGCATTTGCTGTTGATTCCTCTTCTTCAACTCTTGGTTCAGTTCCATTTCCAAGAGTAGACAACCAGTACTTGTCCAAGCTGCAGTTATCCAGGTAATTAGTGTCAAGGAGGAGCCTTGCATCGATAAGGGTTGGGAAGGTGCCACGGACAGCTCATTTGCCTTCAAGATCTGAACGCCTGGAAAGGAGTTAGGCAGTGGGCATTTTACACCCTTACTTAGAGTTGGCTCCCAAAGGCTGGCTTTCTGGAATCAGTGTCTTCAGGCTGGACAGAGAGCTTGGGTGAGCTGCGTTCCCTGGCTAAGGCAGTGTTGTGGGGGTGGAGAGTAAACCTAGAAGAAACGGAGGATCTGTTAGGGATGCGAATGGCCTGGGCTGCCTGGTGCTTTGCAGAAGATATGAGGGAAATGGAAGAGAGGTTTCCTGCCCGGAGGTACTCAGTGTGGTGGTTGCTGGTGCTCAAGCCTGACTGCCCATCAGGATCACCTGGGGAGGTTTTTGACTTTGTTTTGTTTCGTTTTGTGTTTTTTTTGTCTGTCACTGTAGCACAAAAGCAGCAACAGACAATATATAAACGAATAGGCATGGCTATGTCCCAATAAAGTTTATTTACAAAAACAGGCAACTGAAGGGCTGTAGTTTACTAACACCAACTCTCTCTCTTCCTCTATGTGTCTTTTTTTAAAAAAACTATTTACTTATTAGTATAGATCTAGTGGAGACCTTTTTAAAGCCATGTTTGCCTCTGCTCCCCCATCAGCAATCCTGATTTACGTGATGCACACATCTTTAACAGTACCCGACTCACATAGGTGATTTTGACGCTGAGACAGGACAGAGAAGCACCACTTTGCTTGGTGGAGGTGGTAAGAAGGCCAACACGATATATAATCTAGGACTCACTTCCTTCTCTGACTCCAAATGACCATCGAAGTGAGTATAATTGTTAGTGGAGCTTCAGTTCATCTTTACTCAGCGAAGCTGTGCATGATGTCTTAGGAGCCTGGCCTGTGTTTCTCTTTTAAAAGTTGCACGGCAGTGACTGAGGAGACCACAATGTCTTTGATCCGTCACTCTTTGATTCTTTTCCTTTCTCTGTTAATAGCTGAGCTGCTGTGGCGTGCAGAACTACACCAACTGGAGCACCAGCCCCTACTTCCTGGAGCATGGCATCCCCCCCAGTTGCTGCATGAACGAAACTGACTGTAACTCCCAGGATCTACACAATCTGACCGTGGCTGCCACCAAAGTTAACCAGAAGGTACCTGCTTCTTCTCAGCCCTGATGGGACCAGTGGTGAATGTTTGGAAAGGCTTTTGTGTTTCTGTGAAATTATGACAAGTAGATTAGAAATGGTACTACAGCAGGAAGTCGAGAATTTTCCTTTGTGATCATGGATTGCCTGGGAGAGGCACTTGGGCCTGTTCACTCCCAAAAGAGGAAGCTGTAACTTAGATCAGCCTCTCATTCCTCTCCCACAGCAAGAATCTACCAGGCACAGTTATGAAGGCTTAGCAAATGCTTACTGTTAACCCTGATGCTTATGTCAGAGAACGTTGGCTTTCTTCTTTCTGGGTGTTTTTCTTCTGCATAATATACCGTCTAAACGTGAAATTATTCACAGCTGGGTGCCAGCTTCTGGAAGGAAGAGGGGAGTGGGGTTGACAGACAGCATCTGCTTCTTCTAGGAGGATGTCCTTTATTTTAGGGAGTTCACTGCCATAGGAAAAGAAATTAAATCACTGTCGACATTCTGACTCCTGAAGAAATTAGAGGGGGGAGGAAAAAGATGACTAAAAGAAATTTGAAAGTTAGAGTGTAGTGGAAATGAGGGAAACGAAGTTTTTGTAGTCAGAAAAAAAGGAAAATCAATTCTCTGTACTCCACCTTACAGAGAATACGATGAAGAGATGACACGACTGCATGTGAAGGCTGTCAGCACTTTTAAATGTTTAGAAAAATGCCATATATAAAATATGTATTGGTAAAACAAAAGGGAGGGGGAAAACCTCCTATTGTTTACCTGTGGTTATTCAGCCATGGGGTAAATTTTCTTTTCATTCTAAAGTAAAATTTTATTCTTCTGATGTCTTCAAAATTCTATGTGGTCTGGGCCAACTACTGAATCAAATTCATAGAGAGAAGATGGTCATTCTCTCAAGATTAGAATGTTATGAGGTGGTATCTGTATTTTGCCTATTTAATGTTGGTACTTGTAGCATAAATGCTGCAAGACCTTGTTGCCATTATGGAAGCTTATTTTGTCATTCTAGGCTTACTACTTTGTTATTGATGTAGTTCAGTAAAATTCAGTACTGACAGCTTCTTGTCTTAGCTAAGAGTCCATCTGTCCCTACTGGAATTTTCTTATGAACCCAAACTTTGCAGCCTCCTTCACTTTTTTTTTTTTTTTTTCCTGACTGGTAAGGGGATCACAACCCTCGGCACGGTGTGGTCTGCACCACGCTCAGCCAGTGAGCACGCTGGCCATCCCTATATAGGATCCGAACCCGCGGCCTTGGTGCTACCAGCACCGCACTCTCCCGAGTGAGCCACGGGGCCGGCCCCTCCTTCACTTCTTATTAGTTAATAAGGTGACTGCTGGCTTCTTTATGGACATCCCCATTGAGCACTCATTTGTATCATTATGCTGCCATTTTATGAAGTGCCAAGCATACCTGGCATGTGCTGGATGCTCCAATTTATGGAAGGCAAGACATGCTCTATGGCAGGTGAGATATTTGGCATAACAAAGCTTCAGGAGGTCATTCGTAAAAGCAGCACCCTTCAAATTTGGTGGAAGTCTTTTTTTTTTTTTTTTTTTTTTTTAAATCAAAACTTTTTCCTCTTTTGTTAAAGATGAGGATCCAGAAGTCAAGAGTACAGGTTCTGGAGTCAGACTCCAGTTTAAATTCTGGCTCATCCACTTGCTGATTGTGTGGTCTTGATCAAGTTACTTGACCTTTCTCAGTCTTGCTTCTCCCATCTGTAAAATGGGGATAATACTAGTTCTTGCCCATTAGGGTTGATATGAGGATTGAATGATATAAAGTATCTAAAGCACTGTGCCTGGCACAGACTAAGGATGTGATAAATGTTAACTATAATGATGTTAACTGTAATGTAAATGTAACGATGATGATGGTAAAGTTTGTCTTCTACTATATCATATTGCCTGTTATTAGAAATGATGCAGCAGATCCTTGTAGGGAAAATGTTTTGTTAATATCTAAAGGCAAGTTTAGAGACATATCCTATACTGCATCTATAATCCTTACAATTATTTCCAGAAAGAAAGATAAGGTAGCATTTTTTCATTTCATTGATAACCTACACATTGACCTTACTCCTTGCCTCCCTGCTACAATCCTATTTTATATTTCCCTGGGCACCTCAGGTACTTGGAAGAGGTGCTTAACTTCTCTCTCACTTCCTTTATACTCTCCAACCTGGCTCCCTCAGAGGAGAAAAAGTGAATGAAAACAGAAGTTAGTTTACTAAGTTTCATTAGACATTCTCATTTAATGCTCACATGAACCTCTGAGACAAATTGTTTCCCCTGTCTGAGTCTCAGACACCTCATTTATAGAAGGTGGGAGATTGGGATGGGGTGGAGATAGTAATAGTAGATGCCCCTAAATGTTAGCCCTGCCTCCCTACTGACTCCTTCCCCCGTGAGCCTTAACTACTGCTGCATTCTAGTTATATGCAATCCTGTGATTTAGAATAAATGGATCATCCCTGTAGATTTTTTGGTGTCTTGAACCCTGCACTCTGATAGCACAAAAAGATGATTCTTGGCTCTTACCTGGAAGCCTGGAACCTACCTTGCACAGATAACTGGGAGAGAGCAGGAGGGAGGTGTGAACACTTAAACCGAATATTTATTGTTCGGTCTGTGGGACAGGTTTATTTTGGTTTGGCTAGCAGAATGATGAAATGTCTTCAGGTCTGGTTGGCTAATAGCATTGGCTGAGCCCCTACTCCATCAGAATTCTTTGACAGTTTGTAAGAGCAAGGGAAAGAGAGAGAGTTATTCTGGTTGGCAGGTACAGAGAAGCCTACTCCTAATAGTTAAAGTCTGTCACTTGCGGATGTTTTTTTCAGTGGTGACTGTTGATTTAGACATGTTGAGAGGGTGAGCAAATTAAATGTTCTGTTTTCGGCTGTTTCCTAGGATACTTAGCAGGTCTCTGTAGATTTATCTCACATCTGACAACCAAGTTTTCATAGGAAATTGAGAGAGATTGTTGTGGGTAGATAAGATCATGGTTTAGAGGAGACCTTAAGGTTGAATGCATACATGGCCTGTGGCTATAGTATCAAAGCAGTTCTTGCAGCGGATCTATGGTGAGACCTGGAAAATGGGCTTTTAGGTTTACATGATGAATGATAGAGAAAAATCCAGAGATGGAAAGCATTTATTTCACCATTTGTCTTGTATAAGGGTACTTCAGAAAGCTGACTGAAAGATCCGTTATTATTTTTTCATGAACTTTGGGAGGAAACCCTCATATTGTTTAAATAACAAAAAAGATAAATCACTTTCATCTTCCCATTTCAAGTAATCCTATAACAGATATGATTCATTAATTTGCTTTTATTTGGAGTAAAAAATAGTGAGGGAACTTTTTTAATAGAAGAGTGCTTCTCAAGCTTTAATGGGCATGTGAAGCATCTGGAGATATTGTTAAAATTCATTAAAAATTCATATTAAAAATGAATAACCCAGGGATTTGGCAGATTCTGCTCCAGGAGGTCTGGCGGGGGAGGAGCCTTTAATTCGACAGTTCTAACAGGCTCCCAGGTGACGTGATGCTGCTCATTTAAGAACCACACACTGAGGAGCAAGATTTAAAGAGAACTATTTTGCCACAGTTTTTTTTCTCTCTCTCTCTTTTTTTTTTTTTCGTGGTTTTTCTTGCTGGCTGGAGTGGCCTTGTCAACAATAATGTGACTGACTCTAAAATCTCCTAAAATGGAGTAGAAAAATATTCAGCTTAGGTGTGGAAGTGAAACTCACAGAAAAGAAATCTATGCTAAACTGTTTTCGCAGAGTAAGAAAACAGCCCACCTTGCTTCTTTCTGAGTTGAATGGTTAGGTGGATTTGCGTTTCCATATCTTGAGCTGACCTAATACCGGTGCTGGTCTGTACCTCATTCCTCCCCCAGATCATTACTGTGAGAAGTTACAGTAATGATGGACAGCACAGCATGACAAAACAGGCTTAGCTACTACCATTTGGGAAAGTGTTAGAATATCCACTTCTCTTCCCGCTTTGTCTTCTTCCTAACCCAAACTCTTCTCCCTTGTACTACCTTTTGAAAAATAGTGTGATATATAGTTTCACTAATAAAAAGTGAAATTAGCAAGCTTCTACTATAGAGAATCAAATTTCAGAACTCCCCATAAGCAATAATATATTTCCTTTCCCACCCCACTCTGCCTTTCAAATTTGCATCAGATCACCAAGGAGTATAATTTTTCAATTGCGTTGAAAACAGGTGGCAAAGCACTGCTCGTAAGGTAATGCACATTTTTCTCTGCAAACAGACTGTGAATATAAAAAATATCACTTAGAAGATACAGCATTGGCAGAATTTTCACTAGCTATGAGAATTGTTAAATTTTTAATATAATAATGAGAAACATGGTTAGGTTTTTTTGGTTGTTGTTCTTCAGATGTTATGACAACTTAGTGTGCCTTTCTTGATAAACAAGAACCATCTTAACCCTGTTTATAAAATTAATGTCCTTACTTTTCACAGATTTTATACATTCAAGTTGAAGCCGTTTTTCAGAAAACTGGAAAAAGACTATGCCTTTCTAGCCAAATAAGTCAGTTCAAGACTCTAGGTGGATTTGGCCAGTTCCAAATAAATATACTCACTCACTCTCACACACACACACACACACGCACACACGCACGCACGCACGCACGCACGCACGCACGCACGTGCGCGCTCCCTCACTTCTGTTTGACCTAAAAGTCAGGAATTTAACAGGAAGAGTCATTTTCTGCCTTTACATTATGGGTGATCCACAAAATTTAGTGTTTTGTTCCTGGATTATGTCGACAAAATGTAATCCAGAATAACAGCAACAAAAAAACTTGTTCAGCAACATTGTTAAACTCCAACCACACCATTCATTTTACAGAATGGAAATTAATCAGTTTTAAACTAACATTGAAGTTGGTGATAATTGTTGGTTTAAATCACAACATTTAAAGATTTTATATGTTCAAGAGAAATTCGCTTTATTTTATAGATAAAACTATTGCCATCCAGAAAGGGGAAGTGACTTGTTCAAGGCCACATAGTAAATTTTTGGAGGAGATGACTCTAGAACATAAGTTTTTTCCTATTAAAGAAATCTTAAGTCTCCTTAGGAAGAATCCTAAAACTCCATAAAGTTGGCAGGTATCCAAACACCTCCCTCTAGCCAGATGATTTCATTTTGTTTATCCAAGATTTTATCATTCATTGTTAAAATGCTAGTAACTATGTTTATAATGCTGAGGTTTCCTGTTCAAGAATGTGGGATGCCTTTTCATCTGCTCACATTGACCTCTGTAACTCTGTGGTGTTTATTTCATAGATTTTACAGATTATTTGCTAAATTTAATCCTACTGCTGAAGTATTTGTGGATGAAATTCTACTTCTGGGATTTGTTTTAAAATAATCCAAGCAAGGGATGGGAATTGGAGAGATTGAGATAAAACAAAATTGGTTATATGTTGGGATGTGAGGGGGATGGGCACATGGATGGGGGTTCATTGCAGTACTTTTTTCTGTACTTTTTTTGTATGTTTGAAATTTTTGTTAATTTTGTTTTAATGTTTGAAAAAAATGCTAGTGAATTCCTAGAGAGTTGCAATCGTATTTGCTAAATTAAAGTTGGAGTATGTGTAAGAGTGTTGCAAATGCAGGTAGTTGGACCTGGCCTGGGTAAAACGTGTCTCTGAGGACGGTGTGTCTCTGTTTCCAGGGTTGTTATGATCTGGTGACCAGTTTCATGGAGACCAACATGGGAATCATCGCTGGAGTGGCATTTGGAATTGCATTCTCCCAGGTAGCTCACATAAGGCCTAGTCTGGCCTTTCCCCTGCATTCTGCTCTAGTTTGCCTCCCTGGCTCCAGATTCTCAGCCTGCCTTCCCTATGCCTTGGGGAAAGTTGATAGATGGGGTCAGAGCTCCTTACTTGTTAGTCCTCAGGTCATCTGTTTATTGATTTTCCTTTTTCAACTTAAATGAAGTTTTGTCATCAAGGGAATATCGGTTACAGTTCAACTAATGACTAGCTCCAGAAAAACAACTTGTTTCTTCTGTAGGTCAAATGGAGGTTAACTGAACAACATGCTGGCTTAATTGGAGCATAAACAACTCAAAACATCAAATGGTTGATCTAGATTTGAGGAAGGCTTGTTTCCTGGTTGACCTGTCCCCTCTTTGTTCTTAGTTCCTGTGGATTATGCATGAAATTTTTCCCTTTAAAGAAAGCCTAAATTTAGCAAACTTCATCTTGTGATCATTATTTTAATCTCCAGGTTTGACTATTTTGTTTCTTAAGAGGAAACCAAATTTTTGTGTATTAAATTTTATATCCCTTCATCTCCACTTACCTTCTAAAAAATAATAGAATTATGCAAATTGAGTAAGCTACACATACTCAAGGATGGAACAAGATTAAGCTTAATCTAAAATTTAGCCCACCTCCCCCAGGCAGGGTACTGTCCCACAGGCTTCTGATCTCCCAGCCAAATGATATAACCTTGCTTTAATATTGCTATGGGTAGAAGGATTGACATGTATACTTAGCAACTAAATAAAAACTTTGTTTATGTTTAACTTAAATTTTTTTCAGACCAACAAAACAGATTGATTTTTTAAACAAAGCTCAATTAATGTTGTCTCAGTAATATTTCCACAGCTCTAATCTTTATATAGGCTATCTCATACTGTCTGTACCTCTGTCACTCCTACTTAGCAATCCAAATACACTTTAATGTTAATCAAGTCTGTTCCTAAAACTTTTTTTATTGAAATATGGAATGTATAGTAAAGTACATAAATTATAAGCTTACAGCTTAATAAATTATCACAAAATGAATATACCTGTGCAACCCTCACTTAGATCAAGGAATAGAACCTTAGCCTGATAGTTTGTTTTTGCAAGTAGGCAACTGAGCCTTAGAAAGGTAGAAATCTTTTCTTCCTAGCAGTTACAAAAACCATTGTGATATTTCATCTCACTAGATTGTGTGGACTCAGCCAACATGAGTGTGTTTCTTATTATGATTTCAAAATTCTTTTTTACCATGCTTTGTTTTTGTGTAGCCTATGGAGTGATTTAAACCTCAACATGCCAATACACAGACAAACCAGAGTGGGGTTACAAACAATGCCGAGGAACTCCAGACACTGTTCAAAAGCACTTGCTGCCCTGAACTTTCTTCTGGTTGCTGTAGTGTTTCAATAACACTCAGTAACATTGTCTTCTGTTATGACTGGGGAACATTTTAGAAGATCCGCGAACTCATGAATGAGGCAAATGTGCAGGATACACTTGACATACAGTTTCTTTAACACATGTATGTGTAGCATTGGGTTGTTAACATGGAAAGGGCAGACTTATGTTTGCTATTTGAGGAGGACTGTCCACTTGGAGGAAAAAATATTGCTGACATCTTCCCTAATGGCTATTCTAGAACCATAAAGGGACATGATGCCAATACTGTATGTGAGGAGAAGAGAAACTCAAAGAACCTGGAATCTCATGTATGAAACATCTTATCATCCAAGAATATTCCCATGTGGCCATGAGTGTGTGTGTGATGGGGAGGTGGATCCTATTTTCATGAGTGAGATGAATCAGGTCAAATGGATCCTTCTCCAAGTCATGAAGAACCTGATTAATACCTCTCTTCTGCTTCTCTCCCACACATTCCTATGAAGGAATTTATGCTTAGACAAATGGTTATCTGGCCTGATGAGCATTAATCTCTCTGTGCTACCTTAAAGAAATTCCTCCCTTGGGGATTATTGAATATGCTCTGTGGCCTTCTGGGACAGTGCGCGAGAGGAGCTTTGGCCCCAAGAAAGCCCAAAACAGAAACTCTCTGTTGTGAGTTTAGGTCTCATCAAGGTACCACATAGTTGTTGGGATGAGAAAACAAAACACAATACCTAGTGGCATCAAACATCCATTACCACTCACCCATGTGGCCAGACAGGCAGGTCCAGCCAGGTAGAGACTTCAGATCTGCTGTTCTCAGCTTAGGGTAGGGAGAGGAATGGCCAGAGCTGGCTTTTACCAGCCAGATGCACTAAGAACTGCAACTGTTTACGGTGCCAGCAGCCTCAGGGTTCCTGGAAGCTGAAGTCGGCTTCCAGATGCCAATAGATCCAGGGCCTCCCTGGGACAATGGCGACTACCTATCAGATGCCTGTTCAGGAAGAATCAGCCTATCGATCCTGGTCAGTGACCCAGAAGCAAAGCTTTTAGCTACATGTGTTCAGAAATTGTAAAGCCAGTGTCATAGTAAAACTTAGCAAATGTTGGCTGATATCGATGAATCAATTGCGTTGGCCTATGCCTTGACCTTTGTATAATAAAGTGGGCTCTACTGATCAGAAGGTACGGAGAGGCCAAAGAGGGTAGGAGAGAACAGAGCTTTCTTCTTCTCCCTTTCCTTCACCTGCCCTCCACCTCCTCCTTGCCCTTTTCCTGGCCTGCTCTTAGGACCTCCATGCTATCATATGTTGGAAGAAACTGGCCTTGCACGTCTATCGTCTCAGAGATTAAAGGTGGTATAAAGTACAAGGAACCCTAAGCTGAGTCTAGCCTTTTAATAGACTGGGTAAAAACTTTGTCCCGTTAGCTAACTTAGCTAATTTAAAGCCTTTGAGTTCTGTTTTTTGCACAGCAGGGTTTTGTCAATCATTTAATACTTCTCTCCACAAACTTCCATTGTGTTTGCCCTCTCAAGGGAAAGCCCATTTGTCTAGATTTGTTGGGCAGGTTCTGCTGCCCTATAAATTTATACCAGGAGGTTGAATGTGTTTTGGTAGGTACCGCTTCCCTGCACCTTTGGCAACTTCTGTTTCACTCAAGAGGGCCTGGGGAGAGAGAGCGAGTGAACATGCACGCATGCATGTGCACACATTACCCCCACCCCCAAAATGGCATGGAAGAGCCATGGAGTGTCTGGGCCTGGACACTTGTATTCAATTTGTGACACTGCTGCCCGCCTTGATTTGGCCGTATGTGTGCGTGCACATGGTGGGGTAGAGTGTACTCTAGGCATATGTATTTAGTACTTCTGTATCCGAGGTAAACAGACCCAGGGCTTTGCTAGACTTGGAAAGTGTTAGGATAGATTAATATTCCATATCATGGAATGTCCTAGTCCTGAGTGGAAACAGTAGAGCTGTTTTCTAGAAGGGTAGGGTCGAGTGGCTTGCTTGAGGTTGGGCAGCCACTGGAGATCCAGAATTACAATTCCGACCACCTTACCTGGTCTGCTGTATTATATGTTAAGGCCAAAGATCGCGCTTGTTCCTGCCTCAGATAGCACCTAAAGGGAATTCATTTTATGCTTTTATAATGAAAGGATTTGAGTCTGTGGAAATAGAAGGAAGAAGGTACTCATCAAAAAAATACAGATCCTACTTCTTCCCATCCATACACTGACCTTCACCCCTGCATGGCCTCTGCTAGGGCTGCTGGGATGATTCATTATGTTCCAATAGTTCTTTCTTGGACCCTTGAGGAGACCTGTTTATAATTTCCATGTAGAGGGCAGGGCAAAGCTGGGGCTAATCTTACATAGGGGAAGATGGTAAAACCCTATGCTCTGTGTAGTTTGATTCTTTACCCTCCCCGAAACCTGTTTTCTTATCTGGAAAATTGGGATTGTAATATTGCACAGAGTTGTAAAAAAAGACTGAATAATTTGTTATGCCTTAATGTGTTATGTACCTCTGATACTTGTTTGTTTTTTGGCTGGAATCTGATTTTTTTACAGTATCAAGTGAGTTCTGGTGTTTGTTGGTCCCAGAAAATGGAAGTTCTAATAAAAGGGGACAAGCTATAAGGTTCAAAGTCCTTGCACTCAATGGGAGATTTTAGTTTCTCATTTGGCAGAATATGGAGGTTGCAGCCTTGGTACCTTGGGCCACTTGGTGATAAGTGCATGATACTGTGCATTTTGTGGCACAAAATGATGTTAACCAAAGCCTTGGTAGGAGAGACAGGGTGAGTCCAATAAGGTGATGATTTTTCCTCACCTGACAGAGGTTAAAGTTTGCGTATTATGTAGCATAATTTCAATTTTAAAAAGGAAGATAACAATTGGGGACTGGAACCTTCATGTGTGGGTTAAGAGCAAGCCGAAGGGAGTTCAAGTGTTTCCCTAACCAACCAGTGGGATCTGGTGTGGTTGCAGGTGCTTCACCTGTAAGATAAGGGTGACTAGGTGAACTGGATGAGTGGTTCCCTCCCCTGGAAGGCTTGGTTTCTGCATTCCACCCTCCACAGTGTCTGGCTCAGCAGGTCTGGGATGGGGCCTGAGAATGTACATTTCTTTTTTTTTTTTTTTGTCGTTTTCGTGACCGGTACTCAGCCAGTGAGTGCACCAGTCATTCCCAATGTACATTTCTAATAAGGTCGCAGGTGATGCTGATGCTGTTGGTCCTGGGGCTACACCTGGAGTGATACTGCACCAGATTATCTCTAAAGGTCGTTCCTACCTCTGATCTAATAAAACATGCCCAGTTGCTTAAGGAGCAAAGACTGCATTCACCAAGAGAAAGCTGCATCTAGACTCAAATGCACAACTGGCCTCCTATCCAACAAATGCTGATCCTCCAGATTCATGAATGAGAATTTTGGTTTCTAATGAGCAGAACAAGATGTGCTTAAGGGTATCTTGGTAGTGTCCCAACCATTTTTATAAGATTCACCTGTGCCACAGGTTAGGTCAAGGTACAAAGGCAGGTGGAGGACTGGGGTCTCCAGAGACGGTGGAGGTACTCTGTTACTGGTTCTGAGGCCCCTAAAAAACTAGGGGTGGGCCCTGGGCGTAGATAGGCATACTTAGGCTTAAGATATCTAAATGGTTGAGAGACAAAGAGAATTTAAAGCCCCACTTTCCCCTTCCCCGCCTACCTTTCACATACCACAACTTTCTTATCTCACTGACAAATGTAGCTGGTCAAGAATAGTTTCTCTAGTCTTATTTCAAGGAAAGAACTAGCATTCTGTCAGTCTGGTGCAGTTAGGGTTTCATACTATGTGGAGAAATCTCCCAAGTGCATGTGCTTATGGCTTTGAATTAAATTTTGGCCTTTTAATTAGTATCTAATTCTGTTACTTAATTCTTCATTACTCTCATAACATGAACAATGTCTAATACTACTGAAGTGTCAAAAGTTGTTCATCAGTGGCCAGAGTGAGCAATAGCTGGAACCTTATGGCCACTGTGAGAACCTCCAATTGGCCCTGTACCACCACTTAGACTCCCTACAGCTTAGATCCCACAACTGAAATCACTTTTGATCTTTTTCTCTAGTGCCCTTTCCCCATTCACATACAGAAGCCCTTGGTTGTTAAAAATTATATCTAGGGATATATATATCAAAACATCACATTGTACTCCACAAATATTGCAATTATTATTAATCAATTAAAAATGGAATTTTAAATTTAAAAAAATTACATCTAGGGGTCAAAGGAGGGTGTAGTTCAGTGACTTGAGATTTTCGTTTTTCTTTTTCTTTCTCTTTCTGGCAATAGTTGATTGGCATGCTGCTGGCCTGCTGTCTGTCCCGCTTCATCACGGCCAATCAGTATGAGATGGTGTAAGGAGAAGGTAAGTGGCAGTGGGGAGTGGTTCATTTTGGGGATTCCCCCTTGGGACCCATACTGCCCTGTAAGTGGGCGGGAGTGCTGCCTGGTCACTTAACTACCTGATCTTGGTGACACTTGCCCATGTGCAGATATCTCATTTCCGTGGTGCTGGGGAGGAGGTGGGATCTGTGTTACTGTGAAAAATGTGGCAATTCAGCTTGTTGCCTTTTCTTCAAATCCTTATTAATTAACGTGAGTCACTTGCGTTTTAATTTCTCCCCTAGTCTTTCAAGAGCAACGGAATAAGAGACCTGTTTTAAAAAGGAACTACAGCAATCTTTGAAAGACTTCCAGAGAATGTTAGAGCACAGTACATAATACACCTTCCCTGCTCTCCCTGTTCCTTACCCCTTCCCCTGTTCCTCATCCCTCCCCCATGTGCAACTGAATGACACTCCCTCCCAATCTCTGCTCCACCTTTCAGCCGCATTATGTGTAGTGTCAATTTTGTGAAGTCCTGTTGTGCCACAGAGTGTAGCCAGGTCCCCCTGCAGCTAGTCCTAATGAATCCCACCCCGAGGCCCCACGCGTGCCAGCTCCTCCGTGTGTACTCAGTCCTACTGCATCTCATCATAGGTGACTGGTTATCACACCATAACTGGCCTCTCTGGGCCCTGCATGTAGTGTGGGAGGCTTCCTGTGATCTCCTCACTGTGGTCGATAAATGCCACACACCTTTATGTAGATAAGCAGACAGTAGTTATCTGTTCTTTTGACTTAATCTCTTTTGGTTTGGTTTTCCCTTTATTGAGGCTTTTTCCTACCTTCTTCAGGCTGCCTAAATCATGTAAAGAGACAAATTGGTAATTGTGATGAGGAGGAAAAAACATGTGTCATGAATGAAGAAAATTATTGTTGAGCTTTAGGTGGCCTCCTTGCTCATAACTGTTATGTACCTGGGTATGTGTAGGCAGTTTAGTGCACCTTTGCTTCTGAGTTGAAACCTGTATAATCCTGTTACAAGCTATGTTGTTGCTTCCCGTGAAGGCAATGATTTTACTTCTGTTTTTTCCCCATTTAATTGCTATTGTGGTATTTTACTTCTTCCTGTATTTGTTTCTTGAATTGACATTACAGACATTGAGGACCTCATCAGATCAATCTAAAAATGAGTGTGAAGGGGGAGCAAAAGTCAAAATATTTTTAAAAGATCTTAAAAATAATGCCTCTGTCTAGCATGCCAACAAGAATGCATTGATATTGTGAACATTTGTGATATGTGTATTAATAAATAGAGCAATTACAAATGGCTGTGTTCTGGTTCAGTTCTTTGGTTATTACAAAAGTTTTTAAACACATGTTGCTATTCCATCTTGCTCCCCAGGGGATTGGAGACAGACCACCTCACATACTGACACACCTCTTCACACATACTTCCACCCCACCAAAATAGCACTGGGCAGTGAAAAAGCTGAAGGGTTAGATTTTTTTTATTATGGACATTCAGAAACATGAATCATTTATCATGAAGAGGATATATTGTTGGCTGCATAAATAGAACTTTCATATTATTTCGGGCCTCTGAAATCCATGAAATGAATACAGAGATTTCAGCAAAGTTTTTTAAAATCTGGATTTCATAAAAAAGGAAATGACCATTGATTCTTTCCTTTATTCTTTTTCTTTTTTTTTTTTTTGCTTACGAAGTTGACATGTTCAACCTTTATTATATAAAGTGCCATTGGGCCCATCCCATCAGATGAACTCAGCTGTAAGCAAGGCTGGGTGTTAGAGGAAGGGCCCCTCGACAGTGTGAACTCCATAAGTCCATGGTCCTCTCTTGAGGACACACCCTTGGGATCAAGCCTTATGCTTGGGCACACTCAGCCATTGGCTAGACAGTACCCAGCTCCAGCTGGGCTCCCCATGGGCAATCCTAAGTAGATAGTGTAAGGGGCTGGGGTCCATGGAGGACCAGCTTCCCCAGCTTGGGGATGCTCCCCTTCCTCTCCCACCACATTCTGATGTTTCATCTGCAGCCCAGCTGATGTCCAGGCAGTTACTTCCCAAGCCTGCAGACCCCTGGTAGCAAGGTCTTCTCATCCTCCTGAAAACACTTGAGTCGGTGGTGGTCTCAACAGAATCTTGTACTCGCTCATCTTTCTGTTCTGGATGATTTCCTTTCCCTGGCCCTTACCCAAGCCCCCAGAGCTCTGACAATGACCCTGTTTCCTTTATTATTTCTAAGGAGTCTATTCTTCCCTTCACTCTTTCTTGTCTGGATTGGATCAAATGAATGCAATCTAGAGAAGAGATTCAGTTGTCCCAGTGTCCCAATTTATAATAAAGTATAGAATGCTTACACTCGATTTAAAGAGCATTTTAGCAATAGGTGCTGTATAATACATTATCTGTGATCAATTTTTTCCTTGATGAGTCATCCAAAAAAAAATTAAAAACCCTAGTAAAAGCAGAAATTGATCTGTTCCCAAATGAGTGGATCTAAAAAGCTCTCTTCTCTGTAGAACAACCTGTAAATAGGGTGGAGATGGCTTTCTAACTATGTGCATTTTATTAGCCTGCACTCTGCATGGGGTAAACCCTACAAGACTTACAAAGGATACTGACAAACCTTCAGATGTTCCCTCAGAAGGTCAGAATTTTTACAGAATTAAAGAGAGCTCTTCTATGGAAAGAAACTTTTCACTTTTAAATTTCTGTTGTATCTTGAAAGGAGAGTTTTCTGTAAAATCCTAAATAGAGCCCACTTTGTGGTTCACCTTTTTGCAAACTATGCATTTATTGGTATACTTTGGTAAGTAAGAAATCTATATACTTTCTAAATGAAAATCAGATCTCAGCATTACATACTTTTAATGGGAAACATTTGGACTGAGGTTGATTTTACTTTAAAAGTACAGTATTCATGTTTCAACTCTGAATGACTTGTATGTAAAGTACATTCCTCCTTAAAATGAAATTAAGACACAAATTGAAATACTTTTTTTTGAGGGATAATATTTACATATGGTAAAGGACACAAAATGTTAAGTGTACAGCTTGAATTTTTACATATGTATAAACCAGTATAACAGCCCAGATAGATACAGAACATTTTCAGCACCCCTGAAGTTTCCCTCATGCCTCTTCTCAGTCATTAACTGTGCCTGCCACCACCCAGTAGTAACCATTGAATTGTAGTATCATACGTTAGTTTTGTCTGTTCTTGGACTTCAGAGAAATAGAATCATATAGAGAATGGACTTTCATGTACCCTCTTTCAACATTCTGTCTACAAGAGATAGTTACCTGGTACATTTAAACATAGTCTCATCTTCACTGTCCTACAGGATTCCACTGTATGAATATAGCACAATTTACCCTTTCTACTACTGCTATACATTTGGGTTGTTTTCAGGTTTGGACATTAGGAATAGAGCTGAAGTGAGCATTATGGGATGCGCTTTTGGTGACATAAACACACATGTGGAATTGCTTAGAAATAAGGTATGTTTAGCTTTAGAAGGTACTGCCTAACATTTTTCCAAAGTACTTGTGCCATTTATACTCCCACCAGCAATGTAAAAAAAGTACTGGTTGTTCCACATACTCATCAACACTCGCTATTCTCAGTCTGTTTTATTTTAGCTATTCTGTGGGTGCATAGTGGTGTCTCGTTTTAATTTGCCTTCTCCTATGACTAATGATATTGAGCACTCAGTGGCCATTTTGATATCCTCTTTTGTGTTTAAGTATTTTGGTTGTCTTTATTGAATTGTAGGAATTCTTTTATTTATTTTTTATATGTTTTATTTTATATTTTACGTTTTTCATTTTATATAGCAATTTTTGTACAGATGTCTGAAAATGTATTTTTTTTCTTTTTATATGTATATTTGTGGGCTACAGAATCAAATATCAATACATGTGTACAATATGTGGTGATCAAATCAGGATAATTAGTATCTTCATGTTTACAAAATGTGATCAATCTTTGTGACCTTTAACTAGTTTCTCAGCAAACCCCCACCCCTTCCCCCTTTCCCACCTCTAATAACCACAGTTCTGATCTTTTTTTTGAAAGTTTAATGTTATTTTGATTCTTTCTTTCTTTCTTTCTCCTTCCCTCACTTCCTCCCTTCCTCCCTCCCTCCCTCCCTTCCTTCCTTCCTTCCCTCCCTCCCCTCTCCCTCTCCCTTCCTTCAGTGTTTTCCACCTTCCTTCCTCCTCCCTTCCCCTCCCCTCCCCTCCCCTCCCCTCCTCTCCTCTTTCCCTTTCTTTCCTTATTTTAGCTCCCACTTAGAGGTGAGGACATGCAGAACTTCTCTTTCTGTACCTGGCTTTTTTCACTTAACAGTTTTCTCTAAGTTCATCCATGTTGCTGTAAATGGCAGAATTTCATTCTTTTTTATGGCAGAGTAGTATTCCATTGGGTATGTATACCACATTTTCCTTTATCCAGTCATTTGTCCATGGACATTTGGGTTGATTCCAACTCTTAGCTATTGTAAATAGAGCTGCAATAAACATAAGAGTGCAGGTATTCTTCTGACATGATTTCCTTTCCTTTGGCTATATACCCAGTCATGCCATCATATGGCAGTTCTATTTATAGTTGTTTGAGAAGCCTCCATACTGTTCTCTATAATGGCTGCACTAATCTACAGTCCTGCCAACAGTGGAGGAGGGTTCCCTTCTCTCCACACCCTCACCAGCATTTATTATTCTCTGTCTTTTGGTAATAGCCAGTCCAACTGGGATGAGATGATATCTCAATATGATTTTGATTTGCATTTCCCTGATGCTGTGTGATGTTGAGCATTTTTTTCATGTGTCTGTTGCCCATTTGTATATCTTCATATGAGAAATGCCTATTGAGCTCCATTTTTTAATTCAGTTACTTGTTTTCTTACTGTTGAGTTGCTTGAGTTCTTTGCATATTCTGTATATTAATCGTTTGTCAGATGCATGGTTTGCAAATATTTTCTCCCATTCTGTAGGTTGTCTTTTCACTCTGTTAATTGTTTTTTTTTTGCTGTGAGCAGAAGCTTTTTAGTTTGACATAATCCCATTTATTTTTTTCTTTTGCTGCCTGTGCTTTCGGGGTAATATTTATAACGTCTTCACCCAGTCCTATATCCTGAAGTGTTTCTTCTATGTTTTCTTTGAGGTGTTTTATAGTTTCAGGTCTTATATTTAAGTCTTTAATCCATATTGAGTTGATTTTGGTATATGGTGAGAGGTACAGATTCAGTTTTATTTTTCTCCTTATGGATGTCCAGTTTTCCCAGCACCATTTATTGAAGAGGCAGTCTTTTTTCCAGTGTATCTTCTTGATGCTTTGGCCAAAGAACAGTTGGCTGTAAGTATGTAGGTTGATTTTTTTTTTTTTTAGTCTGTGTTTATGCTGGTACCATGCTGTTCTGGTTACTGTAGCTTTGTAGTATAGTTTGAAGTCAGGGAGTATTATGTCTCTGGCTTAGTTAATTATAATTATTATTATTATTTTTTGCTCAGGATTGCTTTGGCTATTTGGGATGTTTTGTTTTTCCATATGAATGTTAGGATTGTTTTTTCCTATTTCTGTGAAGAATGTCATTGGTATTTTGATGGGGATTGCTTTGAACCTGTAGATCATTTTGGATAGTATAGACATTTTCACAATGTTAATTCTTCCAATCCAAGAGCAGAGCATGGTATGTCTTTCCATCTTTTTATGTCCTCTAATTTCTTTCAACAGCAATTTGTATTTCTCATTATAGAGACCTTTCATTATCTTGGTTAAATTGATTCCTAGCTGTTTCATTTTTGGGGAGACTATTTTAAATGGCCTTGCTTTTTAAATTTCTTTATCTGCTAGTTTGTCATTGGAGTATAAAAATGGTACTGATTTTTGCATTGGTATCTTGCAAATATACCAAAATCGTTTATCAGCTCTGAGAGTTTTTTGGTAGAGTCTTTAGGTTTTTATGTATATAGGATCATGTCATCTGTAAAGAGGGACAGTTTGACTTTGTCTTTTCAAATCTGGATTCCCTTTATTTCTTTCTCTTGCCTGATTGCCCTGGCTTGTACTTCCAATAATATTTTAAAT
Source organism: Cynocephalus volans (assembly GCF_027409185.1). NCBI lineage: Eukaryota > Metazoa > Chordata > Mammalia > Dermoptera > Cynocephalidae > Cynocephalus > Cynocephalus volans. The sequence goes on from NC_084478.1 coordinate 54,464,627, forward strand.
AGGAGTGGTAAGAGTGGGCATCCTTGTCTTGTTCCTGTCCTGTCAAAATCATTCAGGATGATATAGGTAGTGAGTTTGTCATATATGGCTTTTATTGTGTTGAGATACTTTCCTTCTATACCTAATTTGGTAAGAGTGTTTATCATTCATGGATGTTGAATTTTGTCAAATGCTCTTTCTGTGTCTGTTGAGATAATCATATGGTTTTTGTCCTTGATTTTGTTGATGTGATGTATAACATTTATTGACTTGTATATATTGAACCATCCTTGCATCTCTGGAATGAATCCCACTTGATCATGGTGTATAATTTTTTGATGTGTTGCTGTATTGTGATCACTAATATTTTGTTGAGGATTTTTGCATCTGTGTTCATTAAAGATGTTGGTCTGTAGTTTTCCTTTTCTTGTATCATTGCCTGGTTTTGGTATCAGGGTGATGCTGGCCTCATAGAATGAGTTTGGGAGAATGGCTTCTGTTTCAATTTTTTTGAATAGTTCAAAGAGAATTAGAATTAATTCTTCTTCACAGGTTTGGTAGAATTCAGCAGTAAAGCCATCCAGTCCTGGGATTTTCTTTGTTGGAAGACTGCTGATTACTGCTTCAATCTCTTTGCTTCCTATTGTTCTGTTCACGTTTTCTGTGTCTTCTTGGTTCAGTCTTGGTAATTTGTATGCTTCGAGAAATTTATCCATTTCCTCCAGGTTTTCAAATTTGTTGACATATAGTTGTTTATAATATTCTCTAATGATTCTTTGCGTTTCCGTGATATCAGTTGTAATGTCTCCCCTTTCATTTCTGATTTTTTTACATGAGTCTTTTCTTTTTTAGTTAGCCTTGCTAATGATTTGTCTAATTTTGTTTATCTTCTCAAAAAACCACCTTTTTGTTTCATTGATCTTTTGTATCATTTTTGGGTCTCTATTTCATTTAGTTCTACTCTGATCTTAATTATTTATTTTTATCTACTAATTTTATGTTATGCGTCTTGCTGTGTAACAGAGATGCAAAAAAGGATTACTCAAAGCAGCATGAATGCAATGAGAAGCCCGAAGGGACTGCACCTCAGCAACTCCTCTGTTAGAAGGAGAAAACTGGGTACAGCCCTGATTCAAAGTTAGCTTCTGTTTTTTATTGTAAAGACAAGGAAGTTTCACAAGAAAAATCAGTTGATTCAATCATTTCAAAAAGACACAAAGACATGGACAATGTGACAAAAGTTATCTATGGCTAAAAATAGTTTAAACAATAACATCATTAAAATTAACAGTGTGACACTCCATAGTACAATTTGTGAAAAGCTAAGTTGATCAAGCTGCAATCATTATCTAATCTAAAGTATAACTTCTCCTTAAATGATTTAAGCAAGAGTTGCATTCTTATGATTAAATCTAAGTAAAATTGTCTCTAAAGTTTCCGTCAGTGAACAGCTTGCCCTTCCAAACATTTTTTCACATTTTTCCCTATAGCAATGCTTTCAACATCTTTTAACAACAGTAAGTATGTTAAATAATCAAAGTACAAAATCCCATCCCTAAACAGTGATTAGAATTGATTAGATGGGCTTTTGCCCACTGGCTGTGGACTTTTGTCCCTTAAGCAAGGACTTTTGTCCAATACATGCATTACCTAAAAAACCTATACTAACAATCAAATGAGAATCAAGATTTCTAACCCTCTGCATTTCTCCCCTTTTAATTATTAAAAAGAATCAGAAGAAATGAAGGAACCAGAGTCAACAGTGGAAGCAAGGATGTTCTGATGAAGAAGAGTCAGCATTATTACTTCAGTTTGACAAGTCCATTGGAACGTGGAACATAACAGTTTAATCACTGTAAAAAAACACAAAATACATAAGATACTAATTCCAGCAATAATCCAAATTCTTATTTTTAAACCAGAAAACCAATGGGTAGGATTAAGCCAATGGGCCAAATCATTTAAATGATTAATAGTAATCTTTTGAGCTTCTTGAAGCTGTGTCATTTGTTGTTGAAGTTTAATTATTAAGTTTTGAATATCTCCATGTAAGTCAGAATGAAAAGCTCCATGTAATAATCTTTGTACATCCTTCCATGCAATGGAGGAATTAAAAAGAAAATGTATACACATGGAGTGCTATCCTGCATCACAATTAAGTTGACTTCGAGTCCAAAGAGCTTGTTGGAGCTCACCAATCCAGGATACAGCTGCCTCTAAGGCATCTATCTAATCTTTGTAAAATTTCTTGGTCAATTTTAGTTTGAGATAGGAACTCAGAAGTTACATTTTGAAAATAATCATTCATTTTTTGTGCTGTTCGGATAGAATGAGAATAGTTGCTGCTGTAGCAATTATAGCTGTAACAGCAATGATGGAGGCGATAAGAATGCCCAAGAATCTCTTAGGGTGAACTTGCTCTAGAGCAGAAGTGACTTGCTCCAGGGCAGAATTCCCCATCCATTTATGAGTGACATTAACAGGTAGCCATGCCTCTGTTCTTTGTTTTAATATAAACACATGAGAAATATTAAGATTAAACCAAGTATAGTTAGCAGGAGGAGTAATATTGAATCCTTGGATATAAGACTGTATAGAAGAAGTAAAATTAATGATTGAAATAACAGGTATATGAGAGGAGATGGCAAATATATATGTTCGAGAGGTGTGGATCATAACTGAGTCAATGGTATCATATTCCAATATCAGTAAATCATGTGGACCCCAATTTTCTAAAGTCCAATAACCATATAATTTATTTTCTGTAAAATTATTTGAACAGCAAGAGACCCGATTAAGGTCCAGATCATCTGCAATAGCAATCCAGGGTGAGAACAAACAGGAATATTGGGTTTAGGATTATTGTTTCCCCATTTAGAATTTCCACCGACTCCTGCAGTTTGAATAAATATTTGATGTTTCACAGCTATAATACAATTAAAACCTGTAAAAATATGATTTATATACCATTGTGGTTGAAAGGGAATGCAAAAGTTGCTAGCAGTAAAATTATCTACTACACATAAAGGCAATTCCTCAACAAGGAAATACCAATTATGAAAAGGTTTGTGACATCCATTATGATGACTCTTCTTACTACAATTTATTTTGCAATATTGTAATGGACCCTGAGGGGGAATCTTGTAATCCAGTGTAAGCAGTATCATTAGATGAAAGAAGAGGCTCTGAATCACTGCAAGTAAGCAGATCAAAAAAGAGAGGATTCAAAACATAGGTCCAATAAATATTACTTACAGAAGGCTGAATAAAAAGGAGAAGCCCATATATTATGAACAGGCATGTTACCTTTGGACCTTTGTAATTTATAGTTACATGAGCAAGCATGGCTAGAAACAGGTTTTCTGGCATCTTTGGAGTTCTGATGGCTTCTAGCCCACATGGTGCCACATGATATGGGCGAATGGCCTTTGCTGTTATCCAAAGGGGGCCTGTAGGAGAAAGAATAGAAGACCCTCTTCCCCATATTAACAATTCAACAGGCCCCAATCATTGTGGTCCCATCAGCAGGTGGTGGTATAAAACTAAGAGTTTAGGTCTTTCCTCAGTGGGAATAAAATGCCACTCTATGGCTGTTAAATTTTGAGAATTAACAATTTAAAAAATTTAGAGTAAACAAGTTCTTAAGGACTTGCTCATGAGGGGCCAAACCTTTTCCCATATTTCCCCTTTTTTTGTTTATTTAGTTGAGATTTGAGTAGGCCATTAGCTTTTTCTTCAATTGCCTGGCCAGTGGGGATATATGGGATTCCTGTAACATGTTTAATATTCCAATTATCACAAAATAATTGAAAAGACTTAGAAGTATATGTGAGTCCATTGTCAGTTTTAATCTGAATTGGAGAAAGTACATTAAAGTCTGGATAAGCAATGAGAATGTCATCCATGTAACGATAAATCAAGGCATCTGGAAAAGCCATACAAGTAGGGCATAAAGCACGACCTATAAAATCTTGACAAACACTGGGACTGTTAATCATACCTTGGGTGAGGACTTTCCATTGATATCATTGTAAAGGAGCCCCAGCATTAGTGCTAGGGAGGGAAAAAACAAACTTTTCTTTGTCTTCTTGGTGTAAAGGTATGGTAAAAAAAAAAAAAAAGCAGTCTTTTAGATCTATGATAATTAAATGACAGTTGTAAGGAATGAGGGCTGGATTAGGGAGCCCAGGCTATAGAACCCCCATGGGAAGAATGCGAGCATTACTTTTCTTAAGTCATGTAATAATCTCCATTTTCCTGATTTTTTAGGAATGCAAAATATAGTAGTATTCCAGGGACTATGTGATGGTTCTAAATGTCCCATTTGTAACTGTTGTTTGACAAGTAAAGTAGCTTGATTTAATTTATCCCCTTTAAGAAGCCACTGCTCCACCCAAACCAGAGGACCAGGAGTCCATAGAAGTTTGACAGGAGTGAGGCAGTGGCCACCATGGTAAATTTGAAGGAAACGTCCCAATATAAACATCCCACTGAGTAAGGAGGTCTCGGCCCCATACAGCTCGAGGGAGATCTAGAACATAAGGTGTAATGGAGGCAGTTTGTCCCTCGGGGCCAATACACAAAAAAAGATTTTTACTTTGGTGAGGGAATTTGGACTTGCCTAATCCAGTAAGTAAGTTTAACTGGTGAAGCTGTTTTCCATAATGGATTCCAATCCTTTTTAGCAATTATAGTAGCATCAGCCCCCGAATCTACCAATCCTGTAATTAATTTTTGTTCAACAGATAATGTCAACAGTGGCTGAGTATTATCTAATCTTTGTATCCAAAAAGCGTCAGGAGAAGCAAGAGGTTAAAGTTTAGTTTTTGTTTCAGGAAACAAAGAGGAAGAAAGAATAAGTTGAGCTATTTGAGTTCCTTTAAGAATTACATGATATCCTGAACTGGTTATCATAACATGAATTGGCCCCAGATTATTAGATGGAATTAGTTCTGAAATAATTTGGACACCATTTATAGAGTATTTTGGATTTCCCAATATAATATACCGGGGATGTTAAAAGGTAATGGACTGGAGAAATTTGTGGTCCCTAACTTTACTTGTCCTGGTTTATCTAAATATCTTCCATCAGGGTTAACAACTGTTTGATCATTTATTCAGAGTCTGGAGGAGGAAAAATTCCCTGGGGAGGAGTCCAGACTTGAGCCTGAGCATTGAGGATTTGACTCCCCTTGTTGATTGGGGTGCGGGAGTGGGTTGCCCCTTGTCCGTTTCTGAAATAGGATTGCCTTCTATATCAAATTTAGATCTGCATTGATTTGACCAATGAAATCCTTCTTTACATTTAGGACATTTTTCTTTTGGTTTAGTTTGCTCTATTTCTTCTTGTTTGCAATCCTTTTGAAAATGACCTTCCTTTCCACATTTAAAACATTTTTTTTTTGGAGTGGAGAGCCCCAGCAAGAACTTGGGCTTTATAGGTTTCAGATCCCACATTTTGGCAGGCTCTGATCATATCAGCAAGAGTGGGATTTTTATTTTTCATGGGAAGAAGAATTTTTTGACAATCTTCATTAGCATTGTCAAAAGCCAATTGTAGTGAAAGTAAATGGGCAGCCTGAGCATTGTCAATTTGTCTGGTTATGGCATCTTGAAGATGATTAGTAAAGTCCAGTCTTAGTGGGACCCTGTCTAACAGTAGTGAAAGATTTAGTGGGAGTATTTTCTCAGGAATTTTGTTTCAAGCCTTTACTGCTGCACAAGTTGTTCGGTCAAGCAATTGTTGAGGAAGTAAAGCCTGTGCCTGAGGTGTTATAAAATCTCCTTCCCCAAATAACATGTCCGTACTAATTTGAACATTATTTTGTAAATTTTCGAGTGAAATAGCATGTAAGTCTTCTCGATATTCTTGTAGCTGAACAGTATATTGAGCAGTAGTTAAAACAGTATTCTCCAAGCATTTTCCAATCCCAAGGGGTCATATTACACCCATTAGCAATTGATTCTAAGTACCCCTTAGTAAAAGTACTATGTAAGCCATTTTCTATTATGCTCTTTTTAAATCTTTCAAACAAGGAAAATGGGAGGTTTTCATATCTGGATTGAGTTCCAGTTCTTACAACAGGAAAGACGTGACAAATATCAATTCCCATGTTATGTCGCTCTTTAAGACAATGCTCCATCAAGGGAGTCAATGAATTGTTTGCCTCTAAAGGCAGAGGATGAGGAAGAGGTGGCGAGGATTGTGTTTCATCCTTTTTAGTGATATAAACACGTTTTTGTTTTTTGTTGGGGTCCTGAATAGGTCTTAAAGCAACTCAGTATAAATCCCAAACCATTAGGTGAGAAGCCTTGACAGGGCCTATTGCATTCTTTAACCAGTGACCAATTCGTTCCCAGTCCTCAATATCAAGACTTCCTTCTTCAGGGTACCAAGGGCATCGTTGTCTAACAACCAACAATAATTCAGTTAGTTGATGCTTAGTTACTTTATAACCCACTGCCTTAAGGAGACATCAAAGTTGAGACCTATGTTGAATTTCCTTTTTAGACAAGCTACCCATAGCTGTAAGAATAGATACAAAAGTGAAAGAGAAAGAAAGCAAAACCTCTGGGTGAAAGCCTAGCTAGACACTGCCACAGGTGTGCAATGCTAATCAAAAAGTTGTCTGTGATTCCCTTGCCGGGATGAGTAAATGTCAGGTGTCATTTTCTTCTCCAAGGCTTTGGCAGGTCAGTCTCTGATCCGTGGACTCGAAATTCCTCACATGGTGCACCACTTGTTACACTTCTCACTGTGTAATGGAGACACTAAAAAGGATTACTCAGAGCAACATGAATGCAATGAAAAGCCTGAAGGCACTGCACCTCAGCAGCTCCTCTGTTAGTAGGAGAAAACTGGGTACAGCCCCGATTCAGAGTTAGCTTCTGCTTTTATTGTAAAGACAAGGAAGTTTCTCAAGAAAAATCAGTTGATTCAATCATTTCAAAAGGACATAAAGACATGGGCAACACAACAAAATTTATCTATGGCTAAGTATAGCTTAAACAATAGAAACTAGAAACATCATTTAAGTTAACAAGTTGACATTCCAAAGTACAATTTGTGAAAAGTTAAGTTGATCAGACTGCGATCATTAGCTAACCCTAAACATAACCTCTCCCCAAACGATTTAAGCAAGTTACATTCTTATGATAATTGTCTCTAAAGTTTCCACCTGCAAACTGGTTGTCCTTAGCAAAAATTTTTTCACATTTTTCCCTACAGCAATTCTTTCAACATCTTTTAACAACAACAGTCAGAATGTTAAATAATCAAAGTAAATAATCCCATCCCTAAACAGTGATTAGAGTTGATTAGATAGGTTTTTGCTTGCTGGCTGTGGACTTTTGTCCCTTAACTGAGGACTTTTGTCCCATACATGCATTACCTAAAAACCGTATACTAAAAATCAAATGAGAATCAAGATTTCTAACCCTCTGCAATTTTGATGTTAGATTGTTGTTGATTTTCTAGTTCACTGAGGTGTAGTGTTAGGTCATTTATTTGAAATCTTTCCATTCTTTTGATGTAAGCACTTATTGCAATAAACTTGCCTCTAAGTTCTGCTTTTGCTGTATCCCACAGGTTTTGGTACGATGTGTCTTTAATTTCATTAGTGTCAAGAAATTTTTGGATTTCCTATTTAAAGTTCATTTTACATGATATTATAGTGGTTATAATTACTTTTCCTATTATGAATATTTGCCAAGAGTATTGTTCTACAACCCTCTGTCAGTTTTTTGTGTAATATTTTAGACATGTCTCTTAAACAGCATAGAGCTGCATTTTGTATTCTTTTTCAGCCCAATCTAAGTCTACAAGAGCTTAGTCCCATTATATGTTGTTATTACTGATGTATTTGGTTTTATTTCTACCATATCATTTTTTTCTACTATTCACTTCTTTCCTGTTTTTCATATTTCCTGCCTTCTCTTGAATTCTTATTTATTTATTTATTTATTTATTTATTTTGGAAATAATACATTATATTTTTATTCTTTTAGTGGTTAATGTTAATTTTTTAACACGCCTATTTAAAAGTTAAAGTTAACCAGAATCCCCATCTTCCTTCAAAATAACGCAAAAACCTTGGGAGTGTTTTAATTCCAGTCATCTCTCACTTAACTTTCATGTTTTTGTTGACTGACATTTTATGGCTACTATCTCCCCAAATTAATTCTGTTAGTGGCTTTACAGTTTATTTGGACTTGACTAAATGTGTTCCAGTTTGGTCTTTTCCCCCATAGCTTCTTGCATTTCAATCCTTCTGGGTTTAGGAGTCTAGCTGTGGTAAATTATCTCAGTCAGTATCAGAAAAGTCTTTATTTTTTGGAAAACTGGTCCATTTTAAAGTGCAGTTTGATTATGTTTCACCTTTTTGCATAAGTGACTCCGTTCTGGTTTAGTCTCGTCTGTGGGGGCCTAGAGCAGGAGCTCAGTTCAAAATAATGTCTTTTTATAAGTTTCATTTAACAATGTATATTTAATTCTTAAACAGTATTTGAGGTTCTGCCTAGTGTGCATGGTTTCATTGTTTTTTTCAGTTTGCCATGTTGCCAGGGCCTATATTATATTATTTGCAATGTATTACATGTTGCCTTCTAGTTCTCTCATTTTCTCACGTGTAAGTAATTTCACTCACAGTTGATTACGATCTTTTAATAGTGTTCTTGAGGCAAGGACCATGTCAATACTGTCTTTGTATCCCCACAATGACTGGCACAGAACTAAGCACTTTTTTAAGTTCTCAAATTACTTTATGAATAATGAATGAATGAACTCCAAGTCCTTAAACTGTGTGCCAGAAGCTTAACTGGCCTTATGTGAATATTTTTCTTAGTTTACTTCAGTTGTTCCTTGCAATTTTATCTTTAGAATTCTGTGGAATTCCATTTTGCCTCATGTCTTCTTTACCAATTAATGCATCACTATTTTTATCTCTTGGGTATGTCATAGTTTTTCCTACTGCCCTCAAAATAAATAACTCTCCATGTCTTGAGTAAAACTGGTATATCCAATCTGGATTCTCATCTGGACTTATAGTCACAATCCCCAGATGTTTGTTTCTTGGGGGGAGTAAAAGTGGTAGCCGTTGTCTCCTAATAGAACCTACAACATGTAAAAAATAGGCTAATAAACACCAAAAGGATCCAAGAACAAATAAATAAACTACTTCTAGCCCTGGTAGCTCTCTGCAACAAATAATACTAAATAATGTATGCATGGAAGTTTTGGCCTGTTGTGTTGTGTTTCCAGGGAGTGATATAATTTAACTCAGAAATTATTATTTGAAGACCTATTGCATTTACACCATGGGACATGTGAAGAAGAATAAGAAAATATCTACCTTTAAGCAGCATTGGTTAATTTCCATGTATATAGCAGGTAGTGCAAGCTAGTAGTCTTTCTATTAGGATCATTCAGGTTTGTATAGTTGATAGTGAAAGGCCAATATAATATCTTCTATGAATACAATTGTATTAGTTATTTATTGCTTTATAAGAAATACCCCATCACTTAGCAGTTTAAAGTAACAAACATTTATTAACACATTTTTTGTTGGTCAGGAATCCAGGTGTGGCTTAGCTGTATGCCTTGGCTCTCAAGTTCTCTTATGAGGTTGCAGTTAAGCTATTGGTTGGGGCTACAGTCTCCTGTGAAAGCTCAACTTGGGGGATGAGAATCAGCTCTGAGCTCATTCATTTGATTGCTGACAGTCCTTGGTCCCTTGCTACATGGGCCCATGTACAGGGATGCCTCATGACAGTGAGGCCTCTTGGCAGGTGGTTACACCCGAAGATGAATGATCAAAGAGTGTTCAAGACGGGCCGAGCCCATGGCGCACTTGGTAGAGTGCGGCACTGGGAGCGCAGCGACGCTCCCGCCGTGGGTTTGGATCCTATATAGGAAGGGCCGGTGCACTCACTGGCTCAGTGCCCGTCACCAAAAAGACAAAAAAAAAAAAAAAAAAAAAAAAAAGAGTGTTCAAGACAAGCTGCCTTTTTAAAAAATTTATTTTAAATTAAATTTATTTCTGAATAAGTAATTTCCTCACATGAAACAAAACTTTTTTTTTTTCCTAATTTTATTTTATCGATATACAATGTGGTTGATTATTGTGGCCCATTACCGATAATTCCCTCCTGACAATGTCCTTTCTGTTTGCTAGTCATATCAACATCAAGGAATTGTAGTTGTTATGTCTTCTTCCCCCACCCCTGGTTATTTGTGTGTGTGTGTGTGTGTGTGTGTGTGTGTGTGTGTGTGTGTGTGTGTGAATTTATTTATTTATTTTTAGCTCCCACCAATAAGTGAGAACGTGGTATTTCTCTTTCTGTGCCTGACTTGTTTCACTTAATATAATTCTCTCAAGGTGCATCCATGTCATTGCAAATGGCAGTATTTCATTCGTTTTTATAGCTGAGTAGTATTCCATTGTGTAGATGTACCACATTTTCCATATCCACTCATCCGATGATGGACATTTGGGCTGGTTCCAACTCTTGGCTATTGTAAAGAGTGCTGCAATGAACATTGGGGAACAGGTATACCTTCGACTTGATGATTTCCATTCCTCTGGGTATATTCCCAGCAGTGGGATAGCTGGGTCATATGGCAGATCTATCTGCAATTGTTTGAGGAACCTCCATACCATTTTCCATAGAGGCTGCACCATTTTGCAGTCCCACCAACAATGTATGAGAGTTCCTTTTTCTCCTCAACCGCTCCAGCATTTATCGTTCAGAGTCTTTTGGGTTTTAGCCATCCTAACTGGGGTGAGATGGTATCTCAGTGTCGTTTTGATTTGCATTTCCCGGATGCTGAGTGATGTTGAGCATTTTTTCATATGTCTGTTGGCCATTTGTATATCTTCCTTAGAGAAATGCCTACTTAGCTCTTTTGCCCATTTTTTAATTGGGTTGCTTGTTTTCTTCTTGTAAAGTTGTTTGAGTTCCTTGTACATTCTGGATATTAATCCTTTGTCAGATATATATTTTGCAAATATTTTCTCCCACTCTGTTGGTTGTCTTTAACTCTGTTAATTGTTTCTTTTGCTGTGCAGAAGCTCTTTAGTTTGATATAATCCCATTTGTTTATTTTTCCTTTGGTTGCCCGTGCTTTTGGGGTCATATTCATGAAGTCTGTGTCCAGTCCTATTTCCTGAAGTGTTTCTCCTGTTTTCCTTAAGAAGTTTTATTGTTTCAGGGTGTATATTTAATTCTGTAATCCATGTTGAGTTGACTTTAGTGTATGGTGAAATGTGTGGGTCTAGTTTCATTCTCCTGCATATTGATATCCAGTTCTCCCAGCACCATTGGCTAAAGAGGCAGTCTTTTCCCCAGTGTATAGGCTTGGTGCCTTTGTCAAAGATCAGATGGTTGTAGGTGTGTGGGTTGATTTCTGGATACTCTATTCTATTTCATTGATCCGTGTTTCTGTTTTTATGCCAGTTCCATACTGTTTTGGTTATTATAGCTTTGTAGTATAGTTTAAAGTCAGGTAGTGTTATGCCTCCAGCATTATTTTTTTTTTGCTCAGCGTTGCTTTGGCTATGCGTGATCTTTTGTTATTCCATATAAATGTCTGGATAGTTCTTTCCATTTCTGAGAAAAATGACATTGGAATTTTGATGGAGATTACATTAAATTTGTATATCACTTTGGGTAGTATGGACATTTTCACTATGTTGATTCTTCCAATCCAAGAGCATGGGATATCTTTCCATCTTCTTGTATCCTCTCTGATTTCTCCCAGCAGTGGTTTGCAGTTCTCATTACAGAGATTTTTCACCTCCTTGGTTAACTCAATTCCTAAGTATTTTATTTTTTTGGTGGCTATTGTAAATGGGCAGGCTTTCTTGATTTCTCATTCTGCATGTTCACTATTGGAGAAAAGAAATGCTACTGATTTTTGTGTGTTGATTTTGTATCCTGTTACTGTGCTGAAATCATTTATCAATTCCAAGAGTTTTTTTGTAGAGGTTTTAGGCTGTTCAATATATAGGATCCTGTCATCTGCAAACAGGGACAGTTTGACTTCATCTTTTCCAGTCTGGATGCCCTCTATTTTCTTCTCTTCTCTGATTGCTCTGGCTAGTACTTCCAACATTATGTTGAATAGCAGTGGTGAGAGTGAGCATCCTTGTCTAGTTCCTGTTCTTAAAGGAAAAGCTTTCAGCTTTTCCCCATTCAGGATGATATTGGCAGTGGTTTGTCATGTATGGCTTTAATTATGCTGAGATACTTTCTGTCTATACCTAACTTGTAGAGGGTCTTTGTCATGAATGAGTGCTGAATTGTATCAAATGTTTTTCAGCATCTATAGAGATGATCATATGGTCCTTGTGTCTGAGTTTATTAATATGGTGTATCACATTTATTGATTTGCGTATGTTGAACCAACCTTGCATCCCTGGGATGAATCCAACTTGATCGTGGTGAATAATTTTATGTATGTGTTGCTGTATTCTGTTTGCTAGTATTTTAGTGAGGATTTTTGCATCTATATTCATCAAGGATATCGGCCTGTAGTTTTCTTTTTTGGTTATATCTTTACCTGGTTTTGGTATCAGGATGATGTTTGCTTCATAGAAAGAGTTCAGGGGATTTGCGTCTGTTCAATCTTTTGGAATAGTTTGTAAAGAATCGGTGTCAATTCCTCTTTGAATATTTGGTAAAATTCTGCTGTGAATCCATCTAGTCCTGGGCTTTTCTTTGTTGGGAGCTTTCTGATAACAGCTTCAATCTCCTTTATTGTTATTGGTCTGTTCAGATTTTCTACGTCTTCATGGCTCAGTTTTGGGAGCTTGTGTGTGTCCAGAAATTTATCCATTTCCTCCAGATTTTCAAACTTGTTGGCGTATAGTTGTTTATAGTAGTCTCGAATGATTCCTTGTATTTCAGAAGAATCAGTTGTAATATCACCTTTTTCATTTCTAATTTTTGTTATTTGGGTCTTCTCTCTTCTTTTTCTAGTTAGCCATGCTAATGGTTTGTCAATTTTATTTATCTTTTCAAAAAACCAACTTTTTGATTCATTGATCTTTTGTATTGTTTTCTGGGTTTCAATTTCATTAAGTTCTGCTCTAATCTTAATGATTTCTTTTCGTCTGCTAACTTTAGGTTTGGATTGTTCTTGTTTTTCTAGTTCTTTAAGGTGAAGTGTTAGGTTGTTCACTTGCCATCTTTCCATTCTTCTGAGGTGAGCATTTAATGCAATAAATTTCCCCCTTAGTACTGCTTTTGCAGTATCCCACAGGTTTTGGTATGATGTATCATTATTTTCATTAGTTTCAATAAATTTTTTGATTTCCTGCTTGATTTCTTCTTGGACCCATATGTCATTAAGTAGAATGCTGTTTAATTTCCATGTGTTTGTATAGTTTCCAGAATTTCATTTGTTATTGATTTCTAGTTTTAATCCATTATGGTCTGAGAAAATACATGGGATAATTCCAATTGTTTTGAATTTGTTGAGACTTGATTTGTGACCTAATATGTGATCTATCCTGGAGAATGATCCATGTGCTAATGAGAAGAATGAATATTCTGAGGTTGTTGGATGTAATGTTCTGTAGTTATCTGCCAATTCCAATTGGTCTAGAGTATTGTTTAGATCTTGTGTTTCTCTACTGATTCTTTGCCTAGATGATCTGTCTAATATTGACAGTGGGGTGTTCAGGTCCCCTGCTATTCTGGTATTAGTGTCTATTTCCTTCTTTAGGTCTAATAGAGTTTGTTTTATATATCTGGCTGCTCCGACATTGGGTGCATACATATTTATGATTGTTATGTCTTCTTGATGGATCAGTCCTTTTATCATTGTGTTGTGTCCCTCATTGTCTCTTTTTGTGGTTTTTAGTTTAAAGTCTACTTTGTCATATATAAGAATAGCTACTCCAGCTCATTTTTCTTTCTGTTTGCATGGTAAATCTTTTTCCGTCCTTTCACTCTTAGTCTATGTGAGTCTTTATGGGTGAGGTGCGTCTCTTGAAGGCAGCATATAGTTGGGTCCTCCTTTTTAATCCAGTCAGCCAGTCTGTGTCTTTTGATTGGGGAATTTAAGCCTTTTACATTAAGAGTTGTTATTGAATAGTGTTGATTTATTCCTAGCATTTTTTTGATTGTTGTTTGGTTGTCTTAGGTGTCTTTTGTTCCTTGGTTTCTGATTTACTATTTGTTTTCTGTGTTTGTTGGTTCCTTAGGTTGTAGATAGCGTTTTTGTTTGTTTTCTCTTCATGAATGCCATTTTTATTATATTAGTGGGTTTAGATTTTTCTTCGGTTTTTATTGCAGTGGTAGTTATTTTTCAGGAACCAAACCCAGTACTCCCTTGAGAATTTCTTGTAAGGGTGGTCATGTGGTGGTGAACTCCTGCAGTTTTTCTTTGTCTGAGAAATATACTATTTGCCCTTCATTTCAGCAGGATAGCCTTGCAGGGTAGAGTATTCTTGGCTGACAATCTCTGTCTTTTAGTATTTTGAATATATCATCCCATTCCTTTCTGGCTTTTAGGGTTTGTGATGAAAAGTCTGATGTTAGCCTGATTGGGGCTCCCTTATAGGTGATTTGATGCTTCTTTCTTGCAGCTTTTAAGATTCTCTCTTTGTCTTTGAGTTTTCCCAATTTGACTATAACATGTCTTGGAGACGACCTTTTTGGGTTGAATACGTTTGGAGATCGATGAGCTTCCTGGATCTGAAGATCTGTGATTTTTCCTATACCTGGGAAGTTTTCTGCCACTATTTTGTTGAATATGTTTTCAGTGCAATCTCCTTTTTCCTCCCCTTCTGGAATACCCATGACTCGGATCTTTGAGCGCTTAAGGTTGTCTGATATCTCTCTCAGATTTTCTTCAGTGCCTTTGATTCTTTTTTCTTTTTTTTTTTTTTTTGTCTGCTTGTGTTATTTCAAACAGCCCATCTTCAAGTTCAGAGGTTCTGTCTTTAACTTCCACAAGCCTGTTGGTTAAACTCTCCGTTATGTTTTTTATTTCACTGAATAACTTCTTCAGTTCAGCAAATTCTGCTACATTTTTTTTCAGGGCATTGATTTCCTTGTACATTTCCTCTTTCAGGTCCTGTATACTTTTCCTCATTTCATCATGATGTCTAGCTGAGTTTTCTTGTATCTCATTCAGTTTCCTTAGAATTATCACTCGAAATTCCTTGTCAGTCATTTCAAGGGCTTCTTTTTCTATAGGATCTAAAGCTTGAGATTTATTATCTTTTGGTGGTGTACTTTCTTGATTTTTTGTATTTCTGGTATCTTTTCTTTGATGTTTATTCATTGTGGCAGGGGGTTTCACAGTCCACAGGTTTGACACTATTGACTGACTAAGATGTTGCTGTGGTTGCCAATTTGGTATGGCTACCTCAGTGACTCCCTGTTCCCTGCGCTCTGGCCTGGGCTGCTGGGATGCGCTGAGGCACCACATAGCGTGGTGGTCTCTGCAGAGCTTCCCCTTCCCCTGCAGGATGTCTCCCTGCTCTGTGCGCACTAGGCCGGGCTTGGGATGGAGCCGGGTGGCAGCGGTGAATCCTACCTGCTGCTGGATTGCACGGCAGCAGCGTGGACCCTGTGGAGTTCCCGCCTCCCCTGCTGGACGACTACCCGCTCTGTGTGCACTGGGCTGGGCTGGGAATAAAGCCGGGTGGCCGCGGTGAAGCCTACCTGTTGGATCAGGCAGTGGCAGCCTGCAGGGCATGTGGTCTCTGTGGAGCTTCTGCCTCTCCCGCTGGAAGTCTCCCTCTCTCGGCTGCCGGTTGATTCACTTCCAGCTCCAGGGACGGAGGGTGGGGGCGGGGGGTCAGAAGCCGCGGTCACCGTTGCAGCCCGGGGTGACACACGTGGGCTCAGGCCTCCATGTTTCCACATCTGCAGCTGCGGCTGGGACGCAGGCTGTGGCGCACCGGCGGGTCGCGCGCGTGGGTTGGGGGAAGATTCCCGGTTCTCAGCAGGGTAAAGACACCCTTTTGAAGCCGTTCCTTTGCGCCAATTCTGCTACAGCTGCATCTGGCGCGGGCCTCAGGCTGCTTCTACTCGTGACAGAAAAGCGGCAGGCAGCTCTCCTCTTCCACCATCTTGACCTGCACTCCCCAACAAGCTGCTTTTTTAAAACCCAACCTCAGAAGTGACATGCCATCACTTCTGTAATACTCTGGTTGTTAGAAGTCAGTAAATAAGTCTAGCCCATGCACAAGGAGAGGGGTTTACTTAAGGGTATGAATATCAGGAGGCTGGGATCATTGGGGGTTATCTTGGAGACCACCAGCCACAACTATACTTGATTTGCTTCACTTTTGGATGTACTGAATGACTCACACAGTTAACACAACAGAATTGCAAGTAAACTGAGGAAGAGGACCATTTTTTAAGTAAGTTTACATGCCACTATCACTGATCTTGGTGTTTTCCATTTCTTTCATGACTGACCAAGGTTTTTTTGGCATTCCGTCCTCAAATATTTATCTTCAGGAGTTAGAAGACCTAATGATCAGCAAAATAAAATGCTGCAAGTTTTCAAAAATATCAGAGCTATTTTTTATTATCTTGGAAGATTTTGTAATTTCTGGATATGTACTTTTTCATAGAAAAAACTCATAATTATCTTAATTCTGTACTACCACACATCTCTTGGTAATTAGCCATGAAGAAAAATCATTAAAAATAGCTTACTTGGTATTTGATTTTACCGTTTCTTTTATTACCTGTACTTCGTGAGGATTGATTCTTTTAAATGATGGTTGATATAGTTAAAGAATTGGAGTGATGGGGTTGTTTAATTTGTAATATCTTTGGTAGCAAAAAGATTACACTTTTAAGAAGACATTGATAAACTGATGAGTGAATATGTCCAAAATACTCTCAAGAGTAGTAAGGGTCTAGAAATCAGGTTGCAGTTGATGAAATTTGTGATTGTCTGTGCAGGTTTGGGCTTAGGGGTGTGGGGCATATTGGGGAGGTACAGTAAAGCATAGGAAACCATTTTCTTCTCTCATGATTGAGTTCCTGAGAGTTCAAACGTAGGCCATCTTCTCCATGCTCTCCTCCTGGACACTTTTATTCACGTCTGTTGCTTCAATTACCATGTAGATGGCAGTGACTTCCATCTTCAAATATCCAGCTCACACTTTTCTTTGGAGTTACAGATGTGTACAGTTCAGTTGCCAACAACCTTGAGGCTAAAAGTAGGATAGAAACCCAGAGTGATGGCAATCGTGAGACCAACTTGGATTCAAATCATGGGATGGTCCAGAGCCCTTGGATTTGGTTAAAATAAAACAACCAAAACCAGGAAGTTTTGATGGGTTTTATGTAATAATTTCATAGAGTATTTATTAAACATCTGTGTGCCAGGCTCAGTTCTGAGTGTGGGAATATGGTGGTGACAAGACACAGCAGGAACTTATGTTTCCATGAAGCAGGCAGATAATAAATGTATACATGAATAAACTTAGTGATAGGCTTTAGAAAGAAAGTGAAAACAGGTGATGTAGGTGATGTTACTTTAACACCTGAACTTTCACTATATGTTTGAATCAGTTTGTGAACCTGGGTAGTCAAGCTCTGTCTTCATCTCATCTGAATTAATTTAAAGGTGGGTTGAAGTCAGATTTGTACATACCTGAGGCTTTGGGTGGAGCAAGGTGGCCACAGGTGACTGTTTCTGTAGAAACTAGCCATTTGTGTTTATATAAAGAAGGCTAAAACCCTCCCCCAAATTAGGACCCTGAAGAAACTTCCAACAATGCAAAGAGTTAGCTTTAGGCAGAAGGGTATAACAATGTTTACGGTGTGTACATTAACAAAGAACGTGCATGCTGTCTTCATGGTTGATTAGCTTCGTGGACTAGCTCTGGTGCTTGGAACTATCCCGGTTCTATCTGTTGCATATATGGGACTTTACTGTGAGATTGGATTTGAAGAAAGTATTTCATAGCTTTAAGGAAATAAAACTTGAAAATCACTGAGTTAGATTATGACACTCATGAGAGGAATCAGGGCTACCTACACAAAATGTGGTCTGCATCAGCAGTGTGGCCTTCACCTGTGAGCTTGTTAGAACTGCAGAATCTTAGGCCCCACCCAGAATCTGAATCAGAATCTGCATTTTAGCCAGATCTCCAGGGGATTTATATTCACAAAAATTTGAAGAGTACTGATTTAGGATTTAGGCTGCTGGTTTCCAAATTTAGCTGTACCTTAGAATTACCTGGGAGTTGAGGGATAGGCTAGGCATTGGGCTTTTTAAAGTTCCCCAGAGGATTCCAATGTGCAGCCAAGTTTGAGAACATTGATTTAGACCACAGCCTGAGCCCTTACATGATTAGTGTCCTAAAAATGTGGGCTGTTTGGCCACCTGGAAAATCAGGTTTATAGTGTAAGTCGATCAGCTAGAACCATCTACCACTAGGGAAAGGTGACAGCCACCCCACCCAATATCCTCCTTGCATAAGAAAGCTAGTACATAATGAATAGAGAATGGCTATTCTGGTAAGTGAGTGGGGCATGTGTCAAGGGCATTGAGAATTTCTTTCAGGCAGATAGTGTCATTTTTCAGCTGGTTTACATAGCAACGAGGTCTCATTTATATGCAGTGATTTTCTCTCTTTACCAGGGATTAACTCAGTAGAAACATTCAGGAAGACTAGCCTGCCTGCTACTCATTCTATTCAGTTTAAATGTAGGTTTTGTAACTGTATGCAGCAATTTATCTGTGAAATTCCTCAAAGGAAGGAAGCCACATGGATAGCTAAAACTGCTAAAGGCAGTAAATAGAATAGCCATATTCATTCATTAAGTCATAAGGCAAACAGCAGAGGATTGTTGGGGAAGGGGAGAAGGTGACTGAACATTCAGAAGAGGACACCTTTGGGGGAAGACACTCCTTCCTTCTTCTACCCCTCTTAGTCTCCCAGAAATGTGGTTCAAAAAATTCAATCCACATTAACCTTTCCAATTTTTTTTTTAATGAAAACAGTCATGGAAGTGGGCAAGCACAGACTCTACTTTAAAAATTTCAATATGTTAAATTCCTCATGGTTCCAAAGTCACTTAAACCAAGACAAGTAAAATTGAGTTAGGAGAAAGTCTGTGTGAAGCTCTGTCTTCTTGCTCAAAAAGCAGGCTGCAGTGAGCTTTTGGTTATGGTTCATGCATGCATGTCAATAATAACAAGCCAGAAATTGAAGCTGGTACCCTCAGAGGATAGGTATTTTTATTTCATAGATGAAGGTACTGGAACTTCCAGGAGTCGTGATCTTCCAAACCCAGTGTCCATAAAAGCTGAAAATGGCAGACGTGCTTATATTGCAAAGCTGAGATTCCTACTCCAGATATGAGTCCCATTTCACACAAATTAACCATGGAAATACCCATTGCTTGTCTACTAGTTTACATGTGATCAGTGGGTAATCCACTTGGAAATAAGTTATTACACACTTGTATATCTACTATACTCAATTTCTTTGAAATAATAGCATTTAATTTTGAAAGAGACTCTGTCCCTTCACTGTAGCGGTATGTGCTGGCCTTCTTAAAGTAAGAAACAGGAAATCCAAAACCTGGCTGTTTGCCCCAGAATAACCCTTACAACCATGAAATTGTTTTGAATTAAGAATTTCAGTCTTTCCAGCAACTTTTATTCCTGTTTAACTCCTTCTAAACAGATCTGTACATTGTAAGATCCTTGTTATATAGCAAATAGTGAATTGATTTGAAGATTTTCCAATTTTTTTATCTTCCTGATTCTAGTGTCTTCATACCTTAACTGTTATAAGGCAGGTGTGCTTCCGTAAGAAAATGGCGGGGGAAGGAGCAGCAGTGGGGCACAGACAGTAACACCATTGTCTTTTAATAAACTAAAACAAAGATTCAGATGACCAATGGCTTTATCACAATATCACCCCCCAAATAATTTTATGTTAACAATATAGATCTTTGGGAGTAAACATTGCTTATTAATCTTTCAGATGTTCACTTGATTCTCAATGCAAGTTGGGAAGAATTTTTTTTTTTTTGGGGGGGGGGTTGATGCTTTGGAGGTATGGGAACTGACCACAAAGGTAGGTAAGGCTAAGCCATCTCTAGCTTTGTTCAAATTTTCACTGTAAAAATAAATTGTAAGAAAGTTTTGAACTTGTAAAACAGGGATTCCTTAATGTAACAATTTTCCTGGGATGGGTTATAGTAAATAAGAGTAGGAGGAAACATAAAGCTAAAGTATTAGGTAGTGCTGCAAATGACACATCTACCAAAAATGAAGTCACAATGGCTCTGATATGATAAGTCAATGAGAAAACAGGAGTAAAAAAAAAAATCCCTTTATGTAGCACCTTCTCAGATTACGCATTCTGGGTTACCAGTAGATTTTCTTCACAAAACTTAGATAAGTAAGGTTCCTGTGAGTGGCCTTCAGGATGACTTTGTGCCATTGGAACATGTTGGGAGGAATATTCTAGGGGCCAGGGCATTTCTCTGAACTGATAACCACAGCCTGGTTTCTAGACCACAACTAAAACACAGTGATAAAGTCTGAGCTATCAGCCCAAAGCCTGGTAGTGAGTTTTCTCCACTCCAGCATCAACACTACCTTGTCATACTTATCTCTGTAGTCTCCTAAAAATGAGGCTCTTAAGAAAAGTGTACTTCCACCAGGAAAACTGAAGGATGACATACCACATTTCTTCCAAACCCATTCACATCCCACCTTCTACCATCAAACAGGCAGCCTAGTAGAGGCAAACCTCAAAAGAGTTTCTTGGGAAAAGAGGGTCATTAATAACTTCCCAGGCAGGGGTCAGGCAATAAGGATAAATGTGCCCTTTCCCAGAGAGTCCCATGAGATTTTGGGGAGATATCATTTAAAGTTCTAAACAATTACATATTAAAATCTAGGGAGGCAAGAAAGTGAGAATCAAACAGTCACATTTGTTGCCTTTCATGCAAACAGTTCACAGCTTTTTCATAAAATGGCAAAATTATTATGAAAGTTATTGGCTACAGCAGGGACAGTTTATCCTATTTCAGTATTATCTTCTGCCTAGTGCCTGATGGATAAAGGTGTGGCACAGAGTGCAGTGGACCCAGCAGCTGTAGAACCAGCCCTTGGTGTTTCATATCTTCAAACAGGAAAACATTCATAACCAGGAAGCCAAAGTTCCTCAAATCCACCTACCTTCCTTGACAAGGTGCTTTCCCTTCAGCGGAGAAGGCAATCAGTTTGATGATCTCTCACTTTTTGCCCAGTTTGATGTTTCTCTATAACTGATTCAGCTGAAGAAAATATTTCCTTTTTCCTTTTTTTTCTCCGGGACAACAAATCTGTTTTTTCCCCTGGCATATTCTGAGGATCCCCCGCTATCATCAAACCCACTCATGGGAAGGACAACCAGGGCTCCATTCAGAACCCTCCAAGGGAGCTTTGGGGCATGTGCCAGGGCCCTCCTGCTGCCAGCTATCCTAACCCCTGATGGCCTTGCCGTACAAGTGCCTCTCCTTGGGGGAGAAGAAAAGGAGGCCAGGAATGGCATCCTATGCTTGGTGGTAACTAGGGAGAATTAGAAGGGCAATATGTAAAATTAATCAACAACAATGTTAAAATATAGATATTAAGAGCCTTCAGGTATGATTCATAATATGGTCTTCCTAGGTACATACCTCAAAATACTGAGTGCATATATTCACCAGAAGACTCCTACAAGAATATTAACATCAGCTCTTCATGATAGCCCCAAACCATAATCAATTCAAGTATCCATCAAAAGGATAATGGATAGATAAACTTGTATATTCATAGAATAAAGTACTATTCAGCGATAACAGAAACAAACTATGGTTTCACACAATAACATGGATGAATCTCTTAGACAAAATGTTCAGCAAAGGAGTATATGTGCATACATTATATTATTCCATCAATATAAAATTCAAGAACACAAAACTAACCAATAGTCATGGAAGTCACAGTAGTGATTACAGGGGGTAGGTATTGACTCAGAAGGGACATGAGGAGGTTTTCAGGAATGCTTTGTGGCATCCTTTTCTTGACCTGGGTGATGTTTCCATGGATGTATAAATACATGGATGTATAAATTCATCAAACTGAATATTTGTGCACTTTATGTATTTTAAATCTCAGTAAAACTTGAAGGGTAAGAGGTGATATGAAAAATTCAAATGATAATTGCTGTTGAGGATATGGAGAAAAGGGTACCCTCGTACACTGTTGGTGACAATGTAAATTAGTATAGCCAGTATGGAAAACAGTATGGGGGTTCTTCAAAAAATTAAAAATAAAACTACCATGTGATCCAGCAACCACACTTCTGGATATATTTCCAAAGGAAATAAAATCAGTATCTCAAAGAGATATCTACATTCCCACGTTCATTGCAGCATTATTCACAATAGCCAAGATATGGAACCAACCTATGTGTCCATCAAGAGATAAATGGATAAAGAAAATGTGATATATATGTATATATATATTTATATATGGATAACAATGGAATATTATTAAGCCTTTAAAAAGAAGAAAAGCCTGCCATTTATGACAACATGGATGAACCTAGAGGACCTTATGCTAAGTGAAATAAGCCAGACACCAAAAGGTAACTACTGATTTCATGATCTCAATTATACGTGGAATCTAAAGAAGGCAAACTCATAGAAACAAAAACAGAGTAGAATGGGGGTGGGGGAGAGGGGGAAATTTTGGCAAAAGGGTACAAAGTTTGAATTATAAGATGAGTAAGTTCTGGAAACCTAATGTAAAGCATGGTGATTATTGTTAACAATAATGTATACTTGAAATTTGCTAAGAGAGTAGATCTTAGTGTTCTCACCACACAAAAAAGGTAGCTATGTGAGGTGAAAGATATGTTAATTAGCCTGATTGTGGTGATCATTTCACGATCACACATATATCAAAACATTACGCTGTACACCTTAAATATATACAGCTTTTATTTGTCAATTATACCTCATTAAGCCAGGGAGAGAAAAGAACGGTGAAAGGAAAACCTATCCTGAGAACTTCTAGTTCCCAAATTAAGTGCCTGTGGAATATTCCAAACTCATTTTTCACCAATAACTGGTTTTCTAGGCTACTCTGCTTTGGTATCAGGAAGTGCCTCATTCTTCCACTCTCGGATTAATACATACCCATGTCAGTCCTTAACGTTTAAATTGTTCACAAGCATGAAGTAGGGTGACATTAAGAGGGTAAATTAAATGTCAGTCAGCAATAATGGTGCTAATGTTACTGCTGCACTAATATGGCCATATATAGTGAGCAGGGCTGCAGTGCCGTGTAGTAGAATAATTTCCAGGATAAGAGTCCAGAGACCTATGTCTCAGCTTAGATCTCAGAACTTCCTGAGAGAGTTGTGTAAGTCTCTTAAATGCTTTACACTTCTATTTTCTCATCTACAAGATGATAGGAGTGGGACTAGCTATTTCTAAAGACCCTCTAATGTAGACTGGATGTCCCCCCCATCTCATTGAAACTTAAATCCCCACGGTAACTGTTGAAGGTAGGAAATCCTATTATGGTAATTGAAAGGTGGGGCCTTGAAGAGGTGCTTATAGTATAGGACCATACCATAGTGAGTGGATTAAAAATGACAGTATAGGCATGGTTTGGAGGGCTTTAAAAAGAGAGCGAATGAGGAAGTTACTCTCTGCTCTCCCTGCTCTGCCATTTTGTAATGCCATTTTGTAATGTGATACCCTGCTGTCACTGAAATCACCACCAAAGAAAGACTTCAGCAAATGTGTTCCCTGGACTTTGGGCTTCTGAGCCTCTGAAACTGTAAGCAATGAATATCATTTTCTTGCAAATTTCCCAGTTCCATGTATTTTGTTATAAGCAACAGAAAGGGTCTAATACACCCTCAAAACCACTTTGATATAGCTCAGTGATCAGTCAGTCAATGACCACTCAAGTTTTTTGAGGATTCTTTGGACCTAAGTTAATTGGGGACCAAGCCAGACCTCCCTGACCAGAGGGCAGTCCCACCAGTGGAGAACCAGCCTCCAGCCCCATGCCTACCAACATCTACACAGTGCCTCTGGGATGCCACACACATATACCATTGTGGGCAGAATTTAAGGAAGATAACCTTTCTACTATAAAAGTTATCTTTTAGATTTGAGTATTTTTACCTTTTTGCATGAGTCACTATCCGAAAGGGAAGCTCATGTAATTTTGAAAGCTTTAATTAAAATGAAGTCTATATTACCTTTAAATTCACAGAATTAAGAATAACAGCAGCAATAAACAGAACAATGTAATATGGAAAAATTCCTCTACCAGGGAAGGATGAACTGGAAATAAATTACTTGTTTGAAAATGGGTATAGATAAGGAACTATCAGTACCAGCAAAATTCGAGTACAGGTGGCCAGATTTACCCTCCTGCCTGAAACAACCACAAACCAGGCAAAATATATGAAACAAATGTTATCAAGATACTGGAATCAGGCAAAGAAGAACAATGATCCCTGAGAGACAAGAAACAAAAGAGCATTATGATGCCCCCAGTTTACTGCCTTGAGAGAGTTTCAAGGTCATGATGTAGGGAGAAGCAACTCCCTGAGGCAAAATCCCTGAGTTTAATAGGTGGAGCTGAGAGTACCAGGAGACCAAAGCAGCTAGAGTTTGCAGAAAAGACTACTAGAGAGAAGAGAGCTGCACAGAAAGAGAACTTCAGAGATCTACAGAGGGACCCCCCCCCCCCTGAATATTCAGTGGAGTAGAGATCAGTGCACACATGTGGGAAAACTACTAGAGGCTAGAGAAAGAAGTACCCAAAAGGATTAAAGAGAAAAGTATTTTGGCCTCACTTAAGTCCAGGATTAGTCCCTGTTTCCATCAGGCAAACCAGAAAAACTCATAATTCACAGGGCATTGTGTAGTGTACTTGGAAGGATCTTGCCTCAGTAGGGGCAAATAATTAGCCCTGGAATAAACATGGCTCTGGTCCCCCTAAAAAATCTTAATGAAAAACTCAAAAAGATTATATAGTTTTGAAGTAACTGAACTGTGTCTCAGAGCAAAGCTCAAGAGTGTTTATAAGAATATGAAAGTATTGAATGCTCAACAAGGTTAAGTTCAAAATATTGGACATTCACTAAAAAATTACCAGTTATGCAAAGAAGTTTGAAAATAAGTCATAATGAGGAGAAAAAGCAATCAATCAAAAAAAAAAATAAAAAATGACCCAGAACTAAAACAGATGTTAGACTTAGCAGATGTTGACACTGATATAATCACTATGAAGAAATATGGCCAAAATTTCCCAAATTTGGTGAAAACTATAAACCCACAGATCCAAGAAGCTCAACAAACTCCAAGCATGTGCATGTGCACAAACACACACACAAGCACAAAACATAATGAAGAAAACTACATTAAGGCACAACGTAAATTGTTCAAGACCAGTGATAAAGAGGGATAAAAACCCACCAGAAGACAAATGACAACAGACTTCTCTTTGGAGAAAAGCGTAAGGGAGAAGAGAGTGAACAAAATCTTTTAAGTACTGAAAGGAAAAAGAAATCCTATTAACCTAGAATTTTATACTTGGCAAAAATATTTTTCAAGGCAAAAGGTAAAATGAAGACTTTTTAGACATTAAAAATCTGAAAGAACTAATCACCAGTAGGTCCACACTATAAGAAATGTTAAGGGAGTTGTTTTAGGCAGACAGAAATAATACTAGACGGAAATATGAGTGTACTTTAAAAAGTTTGTGGAAAAATAGGATTAAAAGATAATTTGAATCTTTACATAAACTTTTTGAAGTAGCCTTGTATATATCTACACAAAAGAATGAAAAGCACCAGAAATTATAACTACTTGGGTATATATGTTAGATTTTTTCTGTTATTTAAATATCTTTAAAAGATAATTCATTATTTAACCAAAAATAATAGCAATGTACTGTGAGTTTAATATATGTTAAATAAAATGTATAACAACAATAGCACATTGACTGGGAGGGGAGAAATGGAAGTATACTATTGTAAGGTTCTTTCACTATATGTGAACTGGTATAATATCACTTGAAGACAAACTGTGATTAAAGATGTATACTATAAGTCCTAAAGCAAACAATCAAAAAAAATATTCTAATTAATAGTAAATAGAATAAAATAGAATTTTGAAAATATTCAACCTAAAAGAAGGTAGAAGGGAAAAGAGAACAAAGCACAGATAGGATAAAAAGAACACATGTAGCAAGATAATAAGTTAAAACCTAATCATATCAATAATCACATTAAATATAAATGGTATAAATACCACAATGAAAAAATTAGAGATTGTCATATTGGATAAAAAAGCAAGACCCAATTATATGCTGCCTATAAAAAAACACGCTTTAACTTTAAAGACACAAATAAGTTAAAAGTAAGTGAAATGAAAAAGATATACCATGTTAACACTAATCAAAAGAAAGCTAGTGTGTTTATATCGTTATTAGACAAATTTGACTGCAGAATTAAGAATATTAATAGGGTTAAAGAAGGTCACTTCATAATGACTATGGGATGAGTCCATTAGGAAGAAATAACAATCTTGAAAGTTTATGCATGTAATAAATAAATCAAGCACAAACTGACATTACAAAGAGAAATTGACAAATCCACAATTAAAGATTTTCATGCCCCTCTCCCAACAATTAATTTTTAAAAAATAAGGAAAAAATCAACAAGAATATAATAGGCTTGAACAACAAAATCAACCAACTTTACCTAAGTGACATTTTTGGTATGCTCCCCAAAAGGAACTGCAAAATATACATTTTTTTCAAGTGCACACAGAATATTTACCAAGATCAACCATATTATGGGCTTTAAAACAAGTCTCAATAAATTTAAAATGATTTCAACTCATACAAAGTATATTCTCTGACCACAATAAAATTAAAGTGGGGATC
Organism: Cynocephalus volans; assembly: GCF_027409185.1. Classification (NCBI taxonomy): domain Eukaryota; kingdom Metazoa; phylum Chordata; class Mammalia; order Dermoptera; family Cynocephalidae; genus Cynocephalus; species Cynocephalus volans. The sequence goes on from NC_084478.1 coordinate 54,491,553, forward strand.
AATAACAGAAAGATCACTGGATATTCCTCAAACATTTTGAAACTAAACATACTTGTTAAAAATCCATGGTTCAAAGAAGAAATCAAAAGGGAAATTAGAAAGTATTTTTAATTTAATGAAAATAAAAATATAAAATATTAAGATTTATGGGATATTGCAAAAGCAGTACTTAACAAAGAAATTTATAGCACTAAATGCCTATATTAGAAAATAATCAAATTTTAATCCTACGTTAATGACTGCAACTTGTGCTTGAAGAAACTAGAAAAAGAAAAGAAAGTTAACAGCGGTTTCAAGATGGCGGTGGCTGCGGCAGTTGGCGTGGAGTAGATGAGGTGGAAAAGGCGGCCACTGGGCCTCAGGCAGCCGGGAAACTTGTGGACCTTCCTCTTGCCATCTCTTAAGGGAGGACCACTGCTGGTGGCCGTCGTGTGGGGTGACCGCCACTTTGCCCTCGGCAGGAGAGGCTGCCTCATTTACAGGCAACAGCTTTGAAGTGTGGAGCAGGAAAAGAACTGTTTCTTAGCTGCCAAAGCGAGTCTTGAAACAGGGAACACAGCGCCAGGGCTGCTGTGGATGCAGACAGGATCCCGGAGGCCGGAGCCGTGCTGAAGGCGGCCAGCTGCCCTATTCAGGATTCAAGGTTTCAGGCCGGCATTAAAGAAGATTCCTGGGAGCGCCCGAGCCGCGCTGTGACTGAATAGCCCGAGGCGGCAGCAGCCGAGAACGGGGAAGGCGCAAACCAGAGGCAGAAAATGAGCACCCGACCTGGCACAACCCTGTGAGTGACCCCTGGACCAGCTCTGTTTGGGGGGCTGACGCCCACCCGGCTCCCGCTTGCATCACAAGGCCACTCACCGCCCCGGGGCGGCCTCCATTTTCCCAGGTGCTGGCAGCTCCGCCCGGCTTGGCCGTCACTGAGCCTTCCCACTTGCTTGGCCCGGTGCGGGGCTTTCCAGAGCCTGTGGGCCGGCCTCCCCTCCTACTCCCTCTGCGGTTCTCTGGTGGGTTGGTGGCGTGGGGCGTCCCCGGCCAGTGTCGGGAGGGCAAGGAAGTACGGGCAGGCTGACTGTCACTCCACCAAACCCTGGACTCCGGCCCCAGGTAAACTTCCTGTTACTGGGAGGCAGATACCATCTCTGCGGCCACCAGTTTGGAAAAAAGCCTAACGAATTTCTGGTTGGGAATAGTGTGGTAGGAGAGTTCCCAGGTCCGCTTGAACCTGCCGGAGAGCTGGCTGCAGGCGGGCGCTAGACTCAGTTTATACCGGGGGGATACAAAGGTGAACAAGTCCCGAGAAAGATCTACACAGTGTTACAAAAGCACCCAGAGCGACCGGTCGTCTGTGCCTAGCAGAAACCTGGTAGACTTCCTGGGCGAGGCGGTGCCGAGCAGGGTCTTGAAGGCCTAGCTGATAGATGAGGGGTGAAGAAGACACGCCCCAGCCCAGCACAGTGCGCACAGAATGGGGAGACGTGCGGCCAGGGAGGCAGAGACTCGACAGAAACCGCACACCCTGTGGGGTCGCCACTGCACGATCCAACAGCCTGGGCCAGAGCACAGGAACAGGGACAATTCCTGCACAGGAAGTGAAAGCTCAACAGCGATCACACACCCTGTGGTACGTGATCCACCAGCCCAGCAGAGTCCAAGCTGACCAGAAAGGTGGCTCCCCGGAGAAGCCCAAGACCCGAGGCAACCACACACACAAGGCACTAGAGGCCAACTGAGCAGCCACGGAGGTAGCCATATGAAATTGGCAACCACAGCAACATCCTAGTTAGTCATTAGTCTCAAACCGGTGGACTGTGAAACCCCCAGCCACAATGAATAAACATCAAAAAAAAGATACCAGAAATACAAAAAATCAAGAAAGTACACCACCAAAAGTTAATAAATCTCAGACTCTAGATCCTATAGAACAAGAAGCCCTTGAAATGACTGACAAGGAATTTCGAGTGATAATTCTAAGGAAACTGAATGAGATACAAGAAAACACAGCTAGACATCATGATGAAATGAGGAAAAGTATACAGGACCTGAAAGAGGAAATGTACAAAGAAATCAATGTCCTGAAAAAAATGTAGCAGAACTTGCTGAACTGAAGAAGTTATTCAGCGAAATAAAAAAACAATGGAGAGTTTAACCAGCAGGCTTGTCGAAGTTGAAGAGAGAATCTCTGAACTTGAAGATGGGCTGTTTGAAATAACACAAGCAGACAAAAAGAAAGAAAAAAGAATCAAGGACATTGAAGAAAATCTGAGAGAGATATCAGACAACCTTAAGTGCTCAAATCTCCGAGTCATGGGTATTCCAGAAGGGGAGGAAAATGGAGATTCCATTGAAAACATATTCAACAAAATAGTGGCAGAAAGCTTCCCAGGTATAGGAAAAGTCACAGATCTTCAGATCCAGGAAGCTCAACGATCTCCAAATGTATTCAACCCAAAAAGGCCTTCTCCAAGACATGTCATAGTCAAATTGGCAAAACTCAGAGACAAAGAGAGAATCCTAAAAGCTGCAAGAGAGAAGCGTCAAATCACCTATAAGGGAGCCCCAATCAGGCTAACATCAGACTTTTCATCACAAACCCTAAAAGCTAGAAAGGAATGGGATGATATTTTCAAAATACTAAAAGACAAAGATTGCCAGCCAAGAATATTCTACCCTGCAAGGCTATCCTTCCGAAATGAGGGTCAAATAGTATATTTCTCAGACAAACAAAAACCACGGGAGTTCACTACCACACGACCACCCTTACAAGAAATCCTCAAGGGAGTACTGGGTTTGGTTCCTGAGAAATAACTACCACTGCCATAAAAACCCAAGAAAAATCAATACCCACTAGTATAATAAAAATGGCATTCATGAAGAGAAAACAAGCTAACAAAAACACTACCTACAACCTAAGGAACCAACAAACACAGAAACCAAACAGTAAATCAGAAAGCAAGGAACAAAAGACACCTAAGACAACCAAACAACCAATAAAATGCTAGGAATAAATCAACACTATTCAATAACAACTCTTAATGTAAAAGGCTTAAATTCCCCAATTAAAAGACACAGACTGGCTGACTGGATCAAAAAGGAGGACCCAACTATATGCTGCCTACAAGAGACCCACCTCACCCATAAAGATTCACACAGACTAAGAGTGAAAGGATGGAAAAGATTTACCATGCAAACAGAAAAGAAAAACGAGCTGGAGTAGCTATTCTTATATCTGACAAAATAGACTTTAAACTAAAAACCATAAAAAGAGACAATGAGGGACACTACATAATGATAAAAGGACTGATCCATCAAGAAGACATAACAATCATAAATATGTACGCACCCAATGTCGGAGCAGCCAGATTTATAAAACAAACTCTATTAGACCTAAAGAAGGAAATAGACACTAATACCATAATAGCAGGGGACCTGAACACCCGACTGTCAATATTAGACAGATCATCTAGGCAAAGAATCAGTAGAGAAACACAAGATCTAAACAATACTCTAGACCAATTGGATTTGGCAGATATCTACAGAACATTCCACCCAACAACCTCAGAATATTCATTCTTCTCATCAGCACATGGATCATTCTCCAGGATAGATCACATATTAGGTCACAAATCAAGTCTCAATAAATTCAAAAAAATTGGAATTATCCCATGTATCTTCTCAGACCACAATGGATTAAAACTAGACATTAATAACAAACGAAACTCTGGAAACTATACAAACACATGGAAATTAAACACCATTCTACTTAATGACATATGGGTCCAAGAAGAAATCAAGCAGGAAATCAAAAAATTTCTTGAAACTAATGAAAACAATGATACATCATACCCAAACCTGTGGGATACTGCAAAAGCAGTATTAAGGGGGAAATTTATTGCATTAAATACTCACTTCTGAAGTATGGAAAGATGGCAAGTGAACAACCTAACACTTCACCTTAAAGAACTAGAAAAACAAGAACAATCCAAACCTAAATTTAGCAGATGGAAAGAAATCATTAAGATCAGAGCAGAATTGAATGAAATTGAAAACCAAAAAACAATTCAAAAAATCAACGAATCAAAAAGTTGATTTTTTGAAAAGATAAATAAAATTGACAAACCATTAGCATGGCTAACAAAAAAAAAAGAAGAGAGAAGACTCAAATAACAAAAATTAAAAATGAAAAAGGCGATATTACAACTGATTCATCTGAAATACAAGGAATCATTCGAGACTACTATAAACAACTATACGCCAACAAATTTGAAAATCTGGAGGAAATGGATAAATTTCTGGACACACACAAGCTCCCAAAACTGAACCATGAAGACGTAGAAAATTTGAATAGACCAATAACAATAAAGGAGATTGAAGCTGTTATCAGAAGGCTCCCAACAAAGAAAAGCCCAGGACCAGATGGATTCACAGCAGAATTTTACCAAACATTCAAAGAGGAATTGACACCGATTCTTTACAAACTATTCCAAAAGATTGAAACGGACGCAAATCTCCCAAACTCATTCTATGAAGCAAACGTCATCCTGATACCAAAACCAGGTAAAGATATAACCAAAAAAGAAAACTACAGGCCGATATCCTTGATGAATATAGATGCAAAAATCCTCACTAAAATACTAGCAAAGAGAATACAGCAACACATTCGAAAAATTATTCATCATGATCAAGTGGGATTCATCCCAGGGATGCAAGGTTGGTTCAATGTATGCAAATCAATAAATGTGATACACCGTATTAATAAACTCAAACACAAGGACCATATGATCATCTCTATAGATGCTGAAAAAGCATTTGATAAAGTTCAGCACTCATTCATGACAAAGACCCTCTATAAGTTAGGTATAGAGGGAAAGTATCTCAACATAATTAAAGGCATATATGACAAACCCACTGCCAATATCATCCTGAATGGGGAAAAGCTGAAAGCTTTTCCTTTAAGAACAGGAACTAGACTAGGATGCTTACTCTCACCACTCCTATTCAACATAGTGTTTGAAGTACTAGCCAGAGCAATCAGAGAAGAGAAGGAAATAAAGGGCATCCAGATTGGAAAAGATGAAGTCAAACTGTCCCTGTTTGCAGATGACATGATCCTATATATTGAACAGCCTAAAACCTCTACAAAAAACTGCTGGAATTGATAAATGATTTCAGCACAGTTGTAGGATACAAAATCAACACACAATAATCAGTAGCATTTCTTTTCTCCAATAGTGAACATGCAGAACGAGAAATCAAGAAAGCCTGCCCATTTACATTAGCCACCAAAAAAATAAAATACTTAGGAATTGAGTTAACCAAGGAGGTGAAAAATCTCTATAATGAGAACTACAAACCACTGCTGAAAGAAATTAGAGAGGATACAAGAAGATGGAAAGATATTCCATGATCTTGGATTGGAAGAATCAACATAGTGAAAATGTCCATACTTCCCAAAGTGATATACAAATTCAATGCCATCCCCATCAAAATTCCAAAGACATTTTTCTCAGAAATGGAAAGAGGTATCCAGACATTTATATGGAACAATAAAAGACCACGCATAGCCAAAGCAATGCTGAGCAAAAAAAATAAAGCTAGAGGCGTATCACTACCCGACTTTAAGCTATACTACAAAGCTATAATAACCAAAACAGTATGGTACTGGCATAAAAACAGACACACTGATCAATGGAATAGAATAGAGAATCCAGAAATCAACCCACACACTTACTGCCATCTGATCTTTGACAAAGGCACCAAGCCTATTCACTGGGGAAGGGACTGCCTCTTCAGCAAATGGTGCTGGGATAACTGGATATCCATATGCAGAAGAATGAAACTAGATCCATACCTCTCACCGTATAGTAAAATCAACTCAAAATTGATTAAGGATTTAAATATACACCCTGAAACAATAAAACTTCTTAAAGAAAACATAGGAGAAACACTTCAGGAAATAGGACTGGGCACAGACTTCATGAATATGACCCCAAATCACGGGCAACCAAAGGAAAAATAAACAAATGGGATTATATCAAACTAAAAAGCTTCTGCACAGCAAAAGAAACAATGAACAGAGTTAAAAGACAACCAACAGAGTGGGAGAAAATATTTGCAAAATATACATCTGGCAAAGGATTAATATCCAGAATATATAAGGAACTCAAACAACTTTACAAGAAGAAAACAAGCAACCCAATTAAAAAATGGGCAAAAGAGCTAAGTAGGCATTTCTCTAAGGAAGATATACAAATGGCCAACAGACATATGAAAAAATGCTCAACATCACTCAGCATCCGGGAAATGCAAATCAAAACCACACTGAGATACCATCTAACCTAAAATCCAAAAGACTCTGAATGATAAATGCTGGCGACATTGTGGAGAAAAAGGAACTCTCATACATTTTTGGTGGGACTGCAAAATGGTGCAGCCTCTATGGAAAATGGTATGGAGGTTCCTCAAACAATTGCAGATAGATCTACCATACGACCCAGCTATCCCACTGTTGGGAATATACCCAGAGGAATGGAAATCATCAAGTCGAAGGTATACCTGTTCCCCAATGTTCATCGCAGCACTCTTTACAATAGCCAAGAGTTGGAACCAGCCCAAATGCCCATCATCAGATGAGTGGAGATGGACAATGTGATACATCTACACAATGGAATACTACTCAGGTATAAAAACGAATGAAATACTGCCATTTGCAACAACATGGATGGACCTTGAGAGAATTATATTAAGTGAAACAAGTCAGGCACAGAAAGAGAAATACCACATGTTCTCACTTGTTGGTGGGAGCTAAAAATTAATATATAAATTCACACACACACACACACACACACACACAACACCGGGGGGGGGGGAAGAAGATATAACAACCACAATTACTTGAAGTTGATACGACAAGCAAACAGAAAGGACAATTTTGGGGGGGAGGGAGAAGGGAGGGAGGTTTTGGTGATGGGGAACAATAATCAGCCACAATGTATATCGACAAAATAAAATTAAAAAAAATAAAAATAAAAATAAAAATAAAAATAAATAAATAAATAAATAAATAAATAAATAAATAAATAAAAATAAAAATAAAATGAAAAAAAAAAGAAAAGAAAGTTAAACCCAAATTAATCAGAAGAAAGGAAATGATAAAAACAGAAAGGGAATCAATGAAATAGAAAACAATAATCAGCCACAATGTATATCGACAAAATAAAATTTAAAATAAATAAATAAATAAATAAATAAAAATAAAAATAAAATGAAAAAAAAGAAAAGAAAAGAAAAGAAAGTTAAACCCAAATTAATCAGAAGAAAGGAAATGATAAAAACAGAAAGGGAATCAATGAAATAGAAAACAGAAAAACAATAACCAAAATTAGTTAAACCATTAGCTGGTTCTTGGAGAAAATACATAAAATTAATAAGCCTATAGTCATAATGATCAGGAAGAAAAGAAGACATAAATTCCCAATATATAAGGAATGAGTGAGGTGGTATCAATACAATTGTGCAGATATTAAAGGGATAATAATGGAATATTATAAACTACATTGTGTAAGTAGATCTGAAAGTTTCTGATGAAAATTTCTTGAAAGACAGAAAATACCAAAGTTTACTCAAGAAAATAAATTTAATATAAATAGCCCTTATATCTATTATAGATATCAAAGCTGTAGTTTAAAACCATCCCCCACAAAAATAATAATAATAATAACCTCCAGGTTCAGATGATTTCACTGGTAAATTTTACCAAAGAGCTAAAGAAGAAACAATAGTAATTCTAACACAAAGTACTTCAGAAAAATGAAAAAGAGGGAATAATTCTCAAATCATTCGATGAGGACAGCATTACTCTGATACAAAACCCAAAAAAGACATTAGAGAAAGCTACAGACAAATATCTCTCATGAATGTGAATAGAAAATTTTAAACAAAATTTTTAGCAAATCAAATCCAACAGCATATAAAAACAATGATACATTATGACCAAGAATCAGTACTTATTCATCCCAGGAATCAGCACTTCTCTTCTACCTTGTCCTGGAAATTCCAATCAGGGCAATCACATGAGAAAAAGAAATAACGGGTATCTAGATTGGAAAGGAAGAAATAAAATTGTCTTTATTCACAGAGAACATGATTTTTTCTGTAGGAAATCTGATGGAATCTCAAAAACCAAAAACTGAGAAGTAAGTTAGCAATGAATAATCAGAAATTGACGTTTTTAAAATACCATGTACACCAGCATTGAAGATATTAAATACTTGGTGATAAATTTGACAAAAGGCATACAAACTAAGAAAGTATTGCTGAGAGATTATAGAAGACCTAAATAAACAGAGAGATATATCTTGTTAATGGTTCAGAAGGCTCAAAATTGATGTCAGTTCTCCCAAATTTATAAATTAAATGCAATCCCAATCAAAATCCTGGCAGGCATTTTTTGTAGAAATGGATGTGCTGTTTTAAAATTCATATGGAAATGTATAAGGACTTAGAATAGCCAAAATAACTCTGAAAAAGAAGAACAAAGTTGGAAGGCTAACATTGCTTGTATTCAAGAATTAAAGCATCAGTAATCAAAATAGTGTGTTATTGCAGTCAGATAAATAAACAGATCAATGGAGCAGAATAGAAAATTCAGAACTAGATGCACACATATATGGACAACTGATTTTTCACAAAGTCTCATAAGCAATAAAGTGAGTAGTCTTCATCAAATGGTACTGGAACATTTGGATATCTACATGCAAAAAAAAAAAAAAAAAAAAAAACCCCAAAAACTTTTAGCCACACAGCTTACAAAAATTTACTCAATATAAATCACAGACCTAATGTAAAACTTATAACTATAAAACTTTTAGAAAAAACGTAGGACAAAATATTTGCCTTAGGTTATAAAAAGGGAAATGGAAATTAAAACTACAATGAGATATCCCTACTTACCTATTAGAATGCCTAAAATTAAAATGATTTACCATACCAAGTGTTGATTTAGCATAATAACTGGAATGCTCATACACTGCAGGCAGGAATGTAAAATGGCTCAACTACTTTGAAAAACATTTTGGTAATTTCTTAAAATATTAAAGAAACACCTACCATAGGATCTAGTCATTCCACTCCTAGGTAATTATTTACCCAAGAGAAATTAAAGCATAATCCATTCAAAAATTTGTACATAATTGTTCACAGCAGCTTTGTTTGTTATAGCCAAAGATGATAAATGAAACAAACATATATCAATAGGTAAATTAATAAACAAATAGTAGCATATTTATACATTGGATAACAAAAGAGATGTACTATTGATACACACAAGAACATGGATGAATCTCAAAATGCTGTGTGAAAGAAGCCAGACAAAAGAAGCACATGTACTGTATGATTCCATTTAAAGTCATGTCTAGTTTAACAATGGGGATACATCCTGAGAAATGTGATTTTGTCATTGTGTGAACATCATAGACTGTACTTACACAAACCTAGATGGTACAACCTACTACACACCTAGGCTGTATGGTATATCCTATGGCTCCTAGGCTACAAACCTGTACAGCATGTTACTGTACTGGAAACTGTAGGCAATTGTAACACAATGGTAAGTATTCATGTATCTAAACATAATCTAAACATAGAAAAATTACAGTAAAAGTACGGTATTATAATCTTAAGGGACCACCGTTGTATACATGGTCTATTGTTGACCAAAATGTCATTATGCAGGGTATAACTGTATATAAAATTATGGAAAAACAAATTCTTCCATAGTGACAGAAATCAAATCAGTGATTGCTGGGGGCAGGGCTGGGGACAGGCAGGAACAAAGGGGCATAAGGAAATTTGGGGGTGGGAGTGATAGGTTTATAATTATGATTGTGGTGATAGTTTCACATGTGTATGCAGATGTCAAAATACATCAAATTGTACACTTTAAATAAGTGCAGTTTATTGTATGTCAAATATGAATGTTGAGACCCAGCAGTTCCACTCAGGTATATGGCGGGGTCTTCACAAAGTTTGCGGAAGTATTTGTATTCTTTTAATTCTATTTTTCCAGGAACATCTTGAAATACCCTCATATACTGGAGAGAAATGAAACCATCTGTTGCACAAAAACTTATACTCAAAGGTTCACGACAGCATTACTCAAAGTATCTAAAAAGTAGAAATGTCCCAAGTGTCTGCCTACTGATAAATAAAAAGTGATATGTCCATACAATAGAATATTATTTGGGCATAAAAGGGAATGAAGTACTGGTAGATGCTACAACGTGGATGAACCTTGAAAACATCATGCTAAGTTAAAGAAGCCAGTCAAAAACTGAACACATATGATTCCATTTATATGAAATGTTCAGAATATGCAAATCTGTACAGACAGAACATAGATTTGTGGTTGCCTAGAGCTGGGGGGAGGTGGATGTTGGGGAGAAATGGAGAGTGACTGCTAAAGGGTGTAGGGTTTCTTTCTGAGGTGGTGAAAATGATCTACAAATGGTTGTGATAGCTGCACAACTCTGTGAATGTATGAAAACCACAAACTGCACACTTTAAGTGGGTGAATTGTATGGTAAGTGAATTATATCTCAATAAAGCTCATAAAATATGTATGTCAATTATTGTTTGTTAGTAATATTTTAAAAGGCATATTTTGTGTTGCTGAGTTCTTCTGGTTATGAATATTCATGAGATACAAAGCTGATTGTCACCATCCGTGACCAAGATGTGAAGGCCAGGTCCATACTGGCAGCATGCCTATTACCAAAAATTGCATTTGTACCCCATGTCCCCCATCCAATTATTCCCATCCTCCCTCCCCCTCCCCATATGCACCCCACTCTGCTTTGTGTCCCAAGGTATGATCTCTCCCTCTGAAAGTCCAATGCACCACTGTGGTCCTTCTTTCCTTCCTTCTTTCTCTCTTAGCTCCCACTTATGAGTGAACACATGCAGTATTTATTCCTCTGTGCTTTGATTATTTCACTCAACATAAGTTTCTCCAGGCTCATCCATGTTGTTGCAAATGTGAGAATTTCATTCTTTTTTACAGCAGAGTAGTATTCCATGGTGTATCTATACCAGTTTCCTTATCCAATCATCCACTGATAGACATATAGGTTGATTCCATTGCCTAGCTATTGTAAATAGAGCTGCAATAAACATGGGAGTGCAGGTATCCCGTTGACATGATGATTTCCATTCCTCTGGGTACATACCCAGAAGTGGAATTCCTGGATTATATGGAAGATTTATTTGTAGTTGATTGAGAAAACTCCAAACTGTTTTCCATACTGGTTGTACAAATTTACAGTCCCACCAACAGTGCAGGAGTGTTCCCTGCTCTCCAGACCCTCGCCAGCATTTGTTATTCACCATCTTTTTGATTATAGCCAGTCTAACTGGGGTGAGGTGATATCTCAATGTAGTTTTAATTTGCATTTCTCTGATGACTAGTGATGTTGAGCATTTTTCATGTACCTGTTGGCCATTTGTATCTCTTCCTTTCAAAAATGTCTATTCAGCTCCTTTGACCATTTTTTACTTGGGTTATTTGTTATTTTACTGTCTAATTTCTTGAGTTCCTTGTATATTATGGATATTGATCCCTTATCAGATGCATAGTTAGCAAAATTTTTCTCCCACTCTGTAGGTTGTTGTTTCAGTCTGTTGATTGTTTCCTTTGCTGTGCAGAAGCTTTGTAGTTTGATATAGTCCCATTTGTTTGTTTTTTCTTTTGCGGTTTGTGCTTTTGGGCTCATGTTCATAAATTCCAGGCCTATACCTAGTTCCTGAAATGTTTCACCTATATTTTCCCTTAGTAATTTTACATTTTCAGGTCTTATACTTAAGTCTTTAATCCATTTTGAGTTAATTTTAGTATATGGTGAGAGGTGCATATATAGTTTCATTCTTCTGCATATGGATATCCGATTTTCCCAGCACCACTTGTTGAAGAGGCAGTCTTTTCCCCAATGTAGATTTTTGTTGCCTTTGTCCAATATCAGATGACTGTAAGCCTGAGGGGTGATTTCTGGGTTCTCAGTTCTGCTCCACTGGTCTGAATATTTTTATGCCAGTACCATGCAGTTTTGGTTACAAAAGCTTTGTAGTATAATTTGAAGTCAGGTAGTGTTATGTCTCTAGCTTTATTATTTTTTTGCTCAGGATTGCTTTGGCTATTTGGGGTCTTTTATTGTTCCATATAAAAGTTAAGATTATTTTTTCCATGTCTGTGAAGAATGTCATTGGTATTTTGACGGGGATTGCATTGAATCTGTAGATTGCTATGGGTAGAATAGACATTTCCACAATATTAATTCTTCCAATCCAAGAGCATGGAATATCTTTCCATATTTTTGTGTCTTCTTAAATTTCTTTCAATAGTGGTTTGTAGTTCTCATTGTAGAGATCTTTGACCTCCTTGATTAAATTGATCCCTAGGTATTTTATTTTATTTCTGACAATTGTAAATGGGCTTACTTTCTTTATTTCTCATTCTGTTCGTTCATTATTTGAGTATATAAATGCAACTGATTTGGGGTCATTTACTTTGTATTCTACAACATTACTGAAGATATTAACCAGCTCTAGGAGTTTTTTGATAGAGTCTTTATGTTTTTCTCTATATAGTATCATGTCATCTACAAATAGGGAAAGTTAGACTTCATCTTTTCTGATCTGGATTCCCTTTATTTCTTTCTCTTGCCTGATTGCTCTGGCTAGTACCTCCAGTACTATGTTAAATAGAAGTGGTGAGGTTGGGCATCCATGTCTTGTTCTTGTTCTTAAGGGAAAGGCCCTCAGTTTTTCCCCATTTAGAATGATACTGGTGGTGGGCCTGTCATAAATGGCTTTTATTTGTTGAAGTATTTTCCTTTTATACCTAATTTGTTGAGACTCTTCATCATGAAGTGATGTTGAATTTTGTCAAATGCTTTTTCGGATTCTATTGAGATACTCATATTGTCTTTGTCCTGGAGTTTGTAGATGTGATTTATCACATTTATTGAATTTCGTATGTTGAACCATCCTTGCATCCCTGCAATGAATCTCACTTGGTCATGGTGTACTATTTTTTTAAATGTGTTGCTGTATTCTGATTGCTAATATTTTGTGGAGGATTTTTGCATCTATGTTCACCAAGGATATTGGCCTGTAATTTTCTTTTTTTATTGGGTCTTTATCTGAATTTGTTATCAGAGTTATGTGGCCCTTATAGAATGAGTTTGGGAGAGTAGCTTCTTTTTCAATTTTTTGGAATAGTTTGAGGAGAATTGGTACTAACTCTTCCTTAAAAGTTTGATAGACTTCGGTTGTGAAGCCATCCAGACCTGGACTTTTCTTTGTTGGATGTTTGCTGATTACCACTTAAATCTCATTGCTTGTTATTGGTCTGTTCAGGTTTTGTATCTCTTCTTGGTTCAGTTTGGGTAGTTTGTATGTGTCTGGAAACATCCATATCTTCCAGATTTTCATATTTGTTGTCATACAGTTGTTTATAATAGTTTCTAATGATAATTCATATTTCTGTGGTATCAGTTGTAATGACTTACTTTCACTCCTGATTTTTGTTATTTGTGTCTTTTCTGTTCTTTTTTTTTTTTTTTTTTTTTTTTGTTAACCTAGATAATGGCTTGTCTATTTTATCTTCTTGAAAAACCAACTTTTTGTTTCATTGATCTTTTCTATTGTTTTTTGGTTCTCTATTTCATTTAGTTCTGCTCTGATCTTAATTGTTTCTTACTGTCTACTACATTTAGGTTTGGACTGTTGTTGTTTTTCAACTTCTTTGAGGTGTAGTGTTACATCATTTATTTGAAGTCTTTCTGTTCTTTGGATGTAAGCATTTATTGCAATAAATTTGCCTCTTAGTACTACTTTTGCAGTATCGCAGTGGTTTTTGTATGATGTATCTTTATTTTCATTAGTTTCAGGAAATTTTTTGATCTCCTGTTTAATTTGTTCTTGGACCCATAGGTCATTCAGGAGCCTATTGTTTAGTTTTCATATATTTGTATAGTTTCCAGAGTTTTGCTTGTTATTAATTTCCAGTTTTAGTCCATTGTGGTCTGAAAGATACTTGGAATGATTTCAATTTTTTAAAATTTTCTGAGACTAGATTTGTGACCTAATATGTGGTCTATCCTGGAGAATGTTCCATGAGCTGATGAGAAGAAAGTGTATTCTTTTGCTGTTGGGTGAGATGATCTGCATGTATCTGCCAGGTCCAGTTGGTCTAAGGTGTAGATTAAATCCTGTGTCTCTTTGTTGATTTGTTGCCTGGAATATTTGTCCCATACTGGGAGAGGGGTGTTCAGATCACCCACTATTAACATATTAGCCCTATTCCTTTCTTTAGGTCTAAGAGTGTTTGCTTTATATATCTGGGTGCTCCAGTATTGGGTGCATATATATCTATGATTGTTATGTCTTCTAGCTGGATAGATCCTTTTATCATTATATAGTAGCCTTCTATGTCTCTTTTTATGTTTTTTGGCTTAAAGTCTATTTTTTCTGATATAAGAATAGCTAGTCCTGATCATTTTTGGTTTCCATTTGCATGGTATGTCTTTTTCCATCCCTTCACTTATAGTCTGTGTCTGTCTCTACAGGTGTAGTGGGTCTCTTGAGGACAGCACGTACTTGGGTCTAGATTTTTAATCCAATCAGTCAGTCTGTGTCTTTCGAGTGGGGAGTTTAATCCATTCACATTTAGAGTAGTTATTGAGAAGTATTGTTTAATTCCTGTCATTTAATGGATTTTTGTTTAGATGATTTAAATATCTTTTGATCATTACTTTTCCTTTCTATTTCTCTTCTTCAGTGTTAGTTGGAAATTTAATGTGGTATGATTTAGCTTCTTTCTCTTTCTCATTGGGATTTTTGTCTTAATGGTGGTTTATGTTTTTTCTTGTGTATTTGTGATAGTGGTGATCATTGTTCAGATTCCAGATGAAGGACTCTCTTGAGAATTTCTTGCAGGGCTGATCATGTGGTGGTGAACTCCCACAACTTTTGTTTGTCTTGGAAATACACTATTTTTCTCTCATTTCTTTTTTTTTTTTTTTTTTAATTTTATTTTGTCGATATACATTGTAGCTGATTAATGCTCCCCATCACCAAAACCTCCCTCCCTTCTCCCTCCCCCCTCCCCCCCAACAATGTCCTTTCTGTTTGCTTGTTGTATCAACTTCAAATAATTGTTGTTGTTATATCTTCTTCCCCCCCCCCCCGGTTTGTGTGTGTGTGTGTGTATGTGTGTGTGTGTGAATTTATATATTAATTTTTAGCTCCCTCCAATAAGTGAGAACATGTGGTATTTCTCTTTCTGTGCCTGACTTGTTTCACTTAATATAATTCTCTCAAGGTCCATCCATGTTGTTGCAAATGGCAGTATTTCATTCGTTTTTATAGCTGAGTAGTATTCCATTGTGTAGATGTACCACATTTTCCATATCCACTCATCTGATGATGGACATTTGGGCTGGTTCCAACTCTTGGCTATTGTAAAGAGTGCTGCGATGAACATTGGGGAACAGGTATATCTTCGACTTGATGATTTCCATTCCTCTGGGTATATTCCCAACAGTGGGATGGCTGGGTCATATGGTAGATCTATTTGCAATTGTTTAAGGAACCTCCATACCATTTTCCATAGAGGCTGCACCATTTTGCAGTCCCACCAACAATGTATGAGAGTTCCTTTTTCTCCGCAGCCTCGCCAGCATTTATCGTGCATAGTCTTTTGGATTTTAGCCATCCTAACTGGGGTTAGATGGTATCTCAATGTGGTTTTGATTTGCATTTCCCGGATGCTGAGTGATGTTGAGCATTTTTTCATATGTCTGTTGGCCATTTGGATATCTTCCTTAGAGAAATGCCTACTTAGCTCTTTTGCCCATTTTTTAATTGGGTTGCTTGTTTTCTTCTTGTAAAGTTGTTTGAGTTCCTTATATATTCTGGATATTAATCCTTTGTCAGATGTATATTTTGCAAATATTTTCTCCCACTCTGTTGGTTGTCTTTTAACTCTTTTAATTCTTTCTTTTGCTGTGCAGAAGCTTTTTAGTTTGATATAATCCCATTTGTTTATTTTTCCTTTGGTTGCCCGTGCTTTTGGGGTCATATTCATGAAGTCTGTGCCCAGTCCTATTTCCTGAAGTGTTTCCCCTATGTTTTCTTTAAGAAGTTTTATTGTCTCAGGGTGTATATTTAAATCCTTAATCCATTTTGAGTTGATTTTAGTATACGGTGAGAGGTATGGATCTAGTTTCATTCTCCTGCATATCGATATCCAGTTTTCCCAGCACCACTTGCTGAAGAGGCAGTCCCTTCCCCAGTGAATAGGCTTGGTGCCTTTGTCAAAGATCAGATGGAAGGAAGTGTGTGGGTTGATTTCTGGATTCTCTATTCTATTCCATTGGTCAGTGTGTCTGTTTTTATGCCAGTACCATACTGTTTTGGTTATTATAGCTTTGTAGTATAGCTTAAAGTCAGGTAGTGTTATGCCTCCAGCTTTATTTTTTTTGCTGAGCATTGCTTTGGCTATTCGTGGTCTTTTATTGTTCCATATAAATGTCTGAATAGTTTTTTCCATTTCTGAGAAAAATGTCTTTGGAATTTTGATGGGGATTGCATTGAATTTGTATATCACTTTGGGTAGTATGGACATTTTCACTATGTTGATTCTTCCAATCCAAGAGCATGGAATATCTTTCCATCTTCTTGTATCCTCTCTAATTTCTCTCAGCAGTGGTTTGTAGTTCTCATTATAGAGATTTTTCACCTCCTTGGTTAACTCAATTCCTAAGTATTTTATTTTTTTGGTGGCTATTGTAAATGGGCAGGCTTTCTTGATTTCTCCTTCTGCATGTTCACTATTGGAGAAAATAAATGCTACTGATTTTTGTGTGTTGATTTTGTATCCTGCTACTGTGCTAAAATCATTTATCAATTCCAACAGTTTTTTTGTAGAGGTTTTAGGCTGTTCGATATATAGGATCATGTCATCTGCAAACAGGGACAGTTTGACTTCATCTTTTCCAATCTGGATGCCCTTTATTTCCTTCTCTTCTCTGATTGCTCTGGCTAGTACTTCCAACACTATGTTGAATAGGAGTGGTGAGAGTGGGCATCCTTGTCTAGTGCCTGTTCTTAAAGGAAAAGCTTTCAGCTTTTCCCCATTCAGGATGATATTGGCAGTGGGTTTGGCATATATGGCTTTAATTATGTTGAGATACTTTCCCTCTATACCTAACTTATAGAGGGTCTTTGTCATGAATGAGTGCTGAACTTTATCAAATGCTTTTTCAGCGTCTATAGAGATGATCATATGGTCCTTGTGTTTGAGTTTATTAATATGGTGTATCACATTTATTGATTTGCGTATGTTGAACCAACCTTGCATCCCTGGGATGAATCCCACTTGATCGTGATGAATAATTTTTCGTATGTGTTGCTGTATTCTGTTTGCTAGTATTTTAGTGAGGATTTTTGCATCTATATTCATCAAGGATATCGGCCTGTAGTTTTCTTTTTTGGTTATATCTTTACCTGGTTTTGGTATCAGGATGATGTTTGCTTCATAGAATGAGTTTGGGAGATTTGCGTCCGTTTCAATCTTTTGGAATAGTTTGTAAAGAATCGGTGTCAATTCCTGTTTGAATGTTTGGTAAAATTCTGCTGTGAATCCATCTGGTCCTGGGCTTTTCTTTGTTGGGAGCCTTCTGATAACAGCTTCAATCTCCTTTATTGTTATTGGTCTATTCAAATTTTCTACGTCTTCATGGTTCAGTTTTGGGAGCTTGTGTGTGTCCAGAAATTTATCCATTTCCTCCAGATTTTCAAATTTGTTGGCGTATAGTTGTTTATAGTAGTCTCGAATGATTCCTTGTATTTCAGATGAATCAGTTGTAATATCGCCTTTTTCATTTCTAATTTTTGTTATTTGAGTCTTCTCTCTTCTTTTTTTTGTTAGCCAAGCTAATGGTTTGTCAATTTTATTTATCTTTTCAAAAAACCAACTTTTTGATTCGTTGATCTTTTGAATTGTTTTTTGGTTTTCAATTTCATTCAGTTCTGCTCTGATCTTAATGATTTCTTTCCGTCTGCTAACTTTAGGATTGGATTGTTCTTGTTTTTCTAGTTCTTTAAGGTGAAGTGTTAGGTTGTTCACTTGCCATCTTTCCATTCTTCTGAAGTGAGCATTTAATGCAATAAATTTTCCCCTCAATACTGCTTTTGCAGTATCCCACAGGTTTTGGTATGATGTATCATTGTTTTCATTAGTTTCAATAAACTTTTTGATTTCCTGCTTGATTTCTTCTTGGACCCATATGTCATTAAGTAGAATGCTGTTTAATTTCCATGTGTTTGTATAGTTTCCAGAGTTTTGTTTGTTATTAATTTCTAGTTTTAATCCATTGTGGTCTGAGAAGATACATGGGATAATTCCAATTTTTTTGAATTTATTGAGACTTGATTTGTGACCTAATATGTGATCTATCCTGGAGAATGATCCATGTACTGATGAGAAGAATGAATATTCTGAGGTTGTTGGGTGGAATGTTCTGTAGATATCTGCCAATTCCAATTGGTCTAGAGTCTTGTTTAGATCTTGTGTTTCTCTACTGATTCTTTGCCTAGATGATCTGTCTAATATTGACAGTGGAGTGTTCAGGTCTCCTGCTATTATGGTATTAGTGTCTATTTCCTTCTTTAGGTCTAATAGAGTTTGTTTTATAAATCTGGCTGCTCCAACATTGGGTGCGTACATATTTATGATTGTTATGTCTTCTTGATGGATCAGTCCTTTTATCATTAAGTAGTGTCCCTCATTGTCTCTTTTTATGGTTTTTAGTTTAAAGTCTATTTTGTCAGATATAAGAATAGCCACTCCAGCTCGTTTTTCTTTTCTGTTTGCATGGTAAATCTTTTTCCATCCTTTAACTCTTAGTCTGTGTGAATCTTTATGGGTGAGGTGGGTCTCTTGTAGGCAGCATATAGTTGGGTCCTGCTTTTTGATCCAGTCAGCCAGTCTGTGTCTTTTAATTGGGGAATTTAAGCCTTTAACATTAAGAGTTGTTATTGAAAGGTGTTGATTTATTCCTAGCATTTTATTGGTTGTTTGGTTGTCTTAGGTGTCTTTTGTTCCTTGCTTTCTGATTTACTGTTTGGTTTCTTTGTTTGTTGGTTCCTTAGGTTGTAGATAGTGTTTTTGTTAGCTTGTTTTCTCTTCATGAATGCCATTTTTATTGTACTAGCGGGTTTTGATTTTTCTTGGGTTTTTATGGCAATGGTAGTTATTTTTCAGGAACCAAACCCAGTACTCCCTTGAGGATTTCTTGTAAGGGTGGTCTTGTGGTAGTGAACTCCCGCAATTTTTGTTTGTCTGAGAAATATACTATTTGCCCCTCATTTCGGAAGGATAGCCTTGCAGGGTAGAGTATTCTTGGCTGGCAATCTTTGTCTTTTAGTATTTTGAAAATATCATCCCATTCCTTTCTAGCTTTTAGGGTTTGTGATGAAAAGTCTGATGTTAACCTGATTGGGGCTCCCTTATAGGTGATTTGATGCTTCTCTCTTGCAGCTTTTAAGATTCTCTCTTTGTCTCTGAGTTTTGCCAATTTGACTATGACATGTCTTGGAGAAGGCCTTTTTGGGTTGAATACGTTTGGAGATCGTTGAGCTTCCTGGATCTGAAGACCAGTGATTTTTCCTATACCTGGGAAGTTTTCTGCCACTATTTTGTTGAATATGTTTTCAATGGAATCTCCATTTTCCTCCCCTTCTGGAATACCCATGACTCGGATATTTGAGCGCTTGAGGTTGTCTGATATCTCTCTCAGATTTTCTTCCATGTCCTTGATTCTTTTTTCTTTCTTTTTGTCTGCTTGTGTTATTTCAAACAGCCCATCTTCAAGTTCAGAGGTTCTCTCTTCAACTTCGACAAGCCTGCTGGTTAAACTCTCCGTTGTGTTTTTTATTTCGCTGAATAACTTCTTCAGTTCAGCAAGTTCTGCTACATTTTTTTTCAGGAAATTGATTTCCTTGTATATTTCCTCTTTCAGATCCTGTATACTTTTCCTCATTTCATCATGATGTCTAGCTGAGTTTTCTTGTATCTCATTCAGTTTCCTTAGAATTATCACTCGAAATTCCTTGTCAGTTATTTCAAGGGCTTCTTGTTCTATAGGATCTAGAGTATGAGATTTATTAACTTTTGGTGGTGTACTTTCTTGATTTTTTGTATTTCTGGTGTCTTTTTTTTGGTGTTTATTCATTGTGGCAGGGGGTTTCACAGTCCACCGGTTTAAGACTAATGACTAACTAGGATGTTGCTGTGGTTGACAATTTGGTATGGCTCCCGCCGTGACTGCTCAGTTGGCCTCTAGTGTCTTGTGTGTGTGGTTGCCTCGGGTCTTGGGCTTCTCCGGGGAGCCACCTTTCTGGTCAGCTTGTACTCTGCTGGGCTGGTGGATCACGTACCACAGGGTGTGTGATCTCTGTTGAGCTTTCACTTTCTGTACAGGACTTCTCCCCGTTCCGTGTGCTCTGGCCCAGGCTGTTAGATCGTGCAGTGGCGACCCCACAGGGTGTGTGGTTCCTGTCGAGTCTCCGCCTCCCTGGCCGCACGTCTCCCCCCTCTGTGCACACTGTGCTGGGCTGGGGCGTGTCTTCTGCACCCCTCGTCTATCAGCTGGGCCTTCAAGACCCTGCTCAGCACCGCCTCGCCCAGGAAGTCTACCAGGTTTCTGCTAGGCACAGACGACCGGTCTCTCTGGGTGCCTTTGTAGCACTGTGTAGATCTTTCTCGGGTCTTGTTCACCTTTGTATCCCCCCGGTATAAACCGAGTCTAGTGCCCGCCTGCAGCCTGCTCTCCGGCAGGTTCAAGCGGACCTGGGAACTCTCCTACCACACTATTCCCAACCAGAAATTCGTTAGGCTTTTTTCCAAACTGGTGGTCGCAGAGATGGTATCTGCCTCCCAGTAACAGGAAGTTTACCGGGGCGGAGTCCAGGGTGTGGTGGAGTGACAGTCGGCCCGCCCGTACTTCCTAGCCCTCCCAAAACTGGTCGGGACGCCCCACACCCCCAGCCCTGCCAGAGAACCGCAGAGGGAGTGGGAGAGGAGGTCGGCCCGCAGGGTCCGGAAAGCCCTGCGCCAGGCCAAGCAAATGGGCTCAGTGATGGCCGAGCAGGGCGGAGCTGCCCGCACCTGGGAAAATGGAGGCAGCACCGTGGCAGTGAGTGGCCTGGTGGTGCAGGCGGAAGCCGCGTGGGCATCCACCCCCCCGAACAGAGCTGTGCCAGGGATCACTCACAGTGCTGTGCCAGGTCGGGCGCTCGCTCTGTCTCTGGTTTGTTGCCTTCCGTGTTCTCGGCGCTGCCGCCTCGGGCTGTTCAGTCGCAGCGCCGCTCGGGCGCTCCCAGGAATCTTCTTTAATGCCGGTCTGAAACCTCGAATCCTGAATAGGGCAGCTGGCCGCCTTCTTCAGCGCGGCCCCGGTCTCCGGGATCCTGGCTGCATCCACAGCAGCCCTGGCGCCGTGTTCCCTGTTTCAAGACTCACTTTTGCAGCTAAGAATCAGTTCTTTTCCTGCTCCACACTTCAAAGCTGTTGCCTGTAAATGAGGCAGCCTCTCCTGCCGGGGGCAAAGTGGCGTTGAGCCCCCACGACCGGCCAGCAGCAGCAGTCCTCCCTTAAGAGATGGCCAGAGGAAGGTCCACAAGTTTCCCGGCTGCCTGAGGCCCAGTGGCCACCTTTTCCACCTCAGCTACTCCGCGCCAGCCGCCGCAGCCGCCGCCATCTTGAAACCGAAGCTTTTTCTCTCATTTCTGAAGGAGAGCCTTGCCGGGTAAAGAATTCTTAGTTGGCAATTTTTTTCTTTTAGTATTTTGAATATATCATTCTACTTTCTTCTGGCATGTAGGGTTTTGGTTGAGAAGTCTGCTGTTAGTCTGATGAGGTCTCCCCATAGGTGACTTGGTGCTTTTCTCCTGTTGCTTTTTGAAGTCTCCCTTTGTCTTTAAGCTTTGCAAATTTAACTATAATATGTCTTGGGAAAGATCTTGTTGGATTGAATCTGTTTGGGGAACTTTGAGCTTCCTGGATCTGAAGGTCTGTATCTCTCCCTACACCTGGGAAGTTCTCTGTTACTATTTCCTTGAATAGGTTTTCAATACCTTTTTCTTTCTCTTCCCCTTCTTGAATACCCACAATTTGGATGTTAGATCACTTGAGGTTGTCTGCTATCTCTCTCAGATTTTCCTCATTATTTCTATTTTTTTATTCCTTTTTTTTTTTTTTTTTTTGTCTCCCTGAGTTATTTCAAAAAGACCGCTTTCGAGATCGGAAATTCTTTTTTCTGCTTGCTGTACCCTGCTGCTCATGCTCTCTGTTCTGTTTTTTATTTCATTGAGTGAATATTTCATTACTAGGTGTTCTGCTACACTCTTTTTTAAAGTATTAATCTCTTTGTAGATTTTCTCCTTCATATTCTAGATATTTTTTCTTGTTTCATTGTGTTCTCTAGTTGAGTCCTCTTTTATTTCTTCAAGTTTTCTTAAGATCATTGCTCGAAATTCTTTTTCAGACATTTCAAGGTATCCTTGTTCCATGGAGCCTGAAATTTGAGCATTACTGTATTCTTTCGGTGGTGTCATATCTTCTTGTTTATTTGTAGTTCTAGTATTTTTCATTGACATTTGGTCATTTGTTAGAGGGTTAGCTTCTTTTATTACACTGAGGTTGGCTATGAGGATACTGATTTCTTCCTCTATTTGCAGGATTTCTTCCTCTGTTTGCAGGCTTTACTGTTGACTCTTCTTATATCAGTGTATTCGAGTGAGCAGTAGATTACCTGTAGAGTGGCCCTGGCTGCTACTGTTTTGGTGAATGGTCCTTGCTTGACATTAGGTGTGGTAGTGGCTATATTACGCCATCTTGGGTCCTGTTCCAGAATCTGTGGCTATAGAATGATCCATGTGGCTCACCTCTTGGCGGGGCATGCCACCAGTGCTGGCACTTCCCTCCAGGTACAAGGGGGAGGGGTCGCATGCACCATGCAGTTCTCCTCAGCTCTCAGCTCGACTCACCTCTTAGCGGGGCCTGCCACGGGGTGGTAATTCCTCCTGGGTCCAAAGGGGGAGAGGTTACCTGGGCTGCCTGGATCTCCTCAGCTCGGTTCACCTCTCAGGGGGTTGATTTAAAAAGAGTGAATAAAATCCTTGTGCAGGTTAGTAAGAATTCTATCTCCATTGCACTATGTCATAATTTTTTGTTTATTCAGGTTGTAACATTATACGAAAGACATTTGAATTCCTTGAATTCTTAACACACCGGCTTGCCTCTGAATAGTCATTTCTGTAGATGTAAATATTTTAAAAAATTGTTTCTACAAGCAATGGTATGCTTTGCCTGGCACAATTTGTAATAATAAAAAATTACAATTTTTTTTTGCATAGTACTTTTTTTATTGGTTATGAATATTCATGAGATACAAAGCTGATTGTTATCACTCATGCCCAGGATGTGATGGCCAGATCCATACTGGCAGCATGCCCATGACCACAAATTGGGATTATATCCCGTGTCCCCCATCCAATTATCCCTGACCTCCCTCACCCTCCGCCATACCCCGCACTCCACTTTGTATCCCTAGGTGTACTCTCTCCCTCCACAAGTCCAACACACCACTGTGTTCCTTCTTTCTTTCCTTCTTTCTCTCTTAGCTCCCACTTATGAGTGAGTACATGTGGTATGTACCCCTCTGTGTTTTGATTATTTCACTCAACATAAGTTTCTCCAGGCTCATTCATGTTGTTGCAAATGTGAGAATTTCATTGTTTTTTATGGCAGGGTAGTATTCCATGGTGTATATATACCACAGTTTCCTTATCCAATCGTCCATCAGTGGACATTTAGGTTGGTTCCATATCTTGGGTATTGTAAACAGAGCTGTGATGAACATGGGAGTGCAGGTATCCCTTCGACATGATGATTTCCATTCCTTTGGTTATATATCTAAAAGTGGGATTGCTGGATTGCAATTCTACAAGCATTTGTATGCTTTTCCTGGCATGATTTGTAATAATAAATTAAAAAAAAAATTTTTTAATTAAAATAAGGCAGAATAAAGTAAGAACTAAAAGTAAAAAAAAAAAAAAAAAAAAAAAAGCTGTTCTCCCACACTTTTGCATGGGTCACTCCCTCACTTCAGTTGTCAGGTCTTTGCTCAAGTTGATTTCCTCAGAGAAACCATCTAAGACCAAACTGTCTAAAGTTATGCTATTTCCCATCTCTCTCTCTCTCTCTTCTCTCTCTCTCTCTCTCCTCTCTCTCTCCATATACATACATATGAAACCATTATCCAACTAAAGTTATTTTAATCCTTATTTAAAAATGCTTACTTTTAGTTGTTTGTGTTTTTCACTGGAATATAAGCTTATAAACTTCAGTAGAGCATAGAATTTGTTTTGTTCAAGTCTATGTCCCTAATTCTTATAACACTGTCTGAAGCAGAGTAACCCAATCATTTTTTTTCCGAAATACATATTGAATTGTCAAAAAAAAAAAAAAAGGGAAGGAAAGGAATATCTTTGTTTTAAAGCTTTTCATTGAGGTGTAAAAGACATACAGAAAGTACTTGTATCACAAGCACATTTTTGATGGATTTTCACAAACAACATATCCATGTCATTAGCACCAAGATCAAGATACAGAACATCCCCAGCTCCCCAGGAACTTCCTATGTTCAGAATAAAATGTCTTTTTTTAGATATTGTCATAAAAACCACGCAACATAAATTTTACCACCATAACCATTGTTAAATGTACAGTTCAGTAGTGTTAGGTATATTCACATCATTGTGAAACAGACCTCCAGAAATTTTTCATCATGCAATCCTGAAACTCTGTACTCATTAAATAATTCCCCATTTTTCCCTCCCACCTAAGCCCCTGTGAACCACTATTCTACTTTCTGTTTCTATGAATTTCACTACTTTAGGTATCTCAAAAGTAGACTCATACAGTAGTTGTCTTTTGTGACTGGCTTATTTCATTTAGCATAATGTCCTCCAGATTCATCCATGTAGTGGCAAATGGCAGGATTTCCTTTTTTTAAGGCTGAATAATATTTCATTGTATGCATATACCACATTTTGTTTATCCATGGACATTTGAATTGCTTCTACCTCTTGGCTATTGTGAATAATGTTGCTATAAATGTGGCTGTGCAAATATGAGAATGTCTTTTAACACTAAAAATAGCTAACATTGATTGTTGGCATTAATGTCTAGAACTGTTCTAAAGGCTTTTTTATATACATTATCTCATTTAATCTTCACAACAATTATACGAATTACGGAGTGCTCTCAGTATCCTCATTTTTTTTTTTTTCAGTATCCTCATTTTACAGATTAATGTACCAAGGAAGAGAGAAGTTAAACAACTTTCCAGAAGGTCACACCAGTGGAGCTAGGATTCTCACTGAATCAGTAGTCTGGCAACAGCACTACCTTCTTAACCACCATGCTGTATTGCCTCTTCTTTATTTTCTGCAGTGGTGCTACAAAATGTCTCCTATGAAGCATTGCTCACGTGTGCACTCATAAAACGTTCAGGTCACCCAATTACAGTCCCCTTTAATTAAAAACATGAGCATTTTCTCTTGGAGCCCCAAATTTCTTTCAACTTGACTCATTTACAAACTGCAATATCATAAAGCATATTTATTAAGCACCCGACCTTCTAAAGCTCCTTTTCCTGTTCTGACCAAGCAGTTCACATATGCTGTACATTGAAAAGAAGAAATCAAAATTACCTTCATGTACTCACTTCTACAAAAGTTAGACTCTGAGCGATAAATGCTGGCAAGGTTACGGAGAAAAAGGAACTCTCATACATTGTTGGTGGGACTGTGAAATGGTGCAGCCTCTATGGAAAATGGTATGGAGGTTTCTCAAACAATTGCAGATAGATCTACCATATGACCCAGCTATCCCACTGCTGGGAATATACCCTGAGGAATGGAAATCATCAAGTCGAAGGTATACCTGTTCCCCAATGTTCATTGCAGCACTTTTTACAATAGCCAAGAGTTGGAACCAGCCCAAATGTCCATCATCAGATGAGTGGATACAGAATATGTGGTATATCTACACAATGGAATACTACTCAGCTATAAAAAAGAATGAAATACTGCCATTTGCAACAACATGGATGGACCTTGAGAGAATTATATTAAGTGAAACAAGTCAGGCACAGACAGAGAAATACCACATGTTCTCACTTATTGGTGGGAGCTAAAAATAAATAAATAAATTCACACACACACACACACACACAAAAAAAAAAAACGGGGGGGGGGGGAAGAAGACATAACAACTACAATTCCTTGAAGTTGATATGACGAGCAAACAGAAAGGACATTGTTGGGTGGGAGGGAGGAGGGGGAGGACGGAGGGAGGTTTCGGTAATGGGCCACAATAATCAACCACATTGTATATCGACAAAATAAAATTTAAAAATAAAAATTAAAAAAAATTTTAAAAATCATGATAAAAAAAACAACAAAAGTTATTAGCAATTAGTAGACTTGAAGGGGGAGGGGAGTAATTATCCCTCTTGCCCTGAAAATTAGTGGATCCTTTTCATTGTACCCCTAAGGGGTATTTTACCCAAAAACATTCCATTTAAGATTAATGTAAAACCAAAACTACATTATTTGAGAATGCTGGTGGCTACACAGTGATTACAAACCACAAATCTCACAAAGATTAACAGGGAAGAAAGATCAAGCAGAAAAACAAACTATTAATAATTACAGACATGATGAGGATAATAAAACTAACGTGTCAGTCATTCTCCCGGAATCATGAAGTCACAGTATTTTTCGAAGTCATGGCCATTCTTTTGTAAAGTTAGGTTAAGCTAGGCTTTCAAGAGTGGATAATTACTGGGCAGCTACAAAAAAGAAATGAAATATACTCCATAAATTCCAATTTTAAGAAACAAGGGTCTATACGCAAAAATACTCTTTTTTCTTCATTTCTAGGGGAAATCGTCTTCCCTTTCCTAAGAAAAGGTCAAAAAATGGTTTAAAACCACAAAGGTTAAGAGTATCAGCAACTCCAAGTGAACCACTAGGGGGCAGAAGCAGACGGAAGCTGACCAACAGGTTACCCAGAGAACCCATTCACGCTCAGAGTGACTTGAGGTAAACTGCTAATAATTGCCTCCTATATGAAAAGTTGAACTTGAATTTATCTTATTTCCTTACTAAGAGCCAGAAACCAAGATAAAATTGCTCAATTTTCTCTTTTGTCTCTGTTACAATGCTTAAGTAACCGTTTGTAAGAAATACTGCCTCGGCAACTGTGATAGCAGCTACTTGACTGCAAGGGCAATGCTGTTTTATTTTCTGCTCCTCTCCAGATCCAATTTTACATTCTTCTTTATCCTGATAGCCACTTGGTTTATTCTGGCCTACCCTTGTTCTTCCCCTCATCACTGGGCCACTTGTGATCTGATTCCCGAAGGAATATCCCAACAAATCTGGCTTTATGAGATAGCCCGTTGCCACACACATTTAACCTATACCACAGTCATTTCATAATAGGCATAGAGTTCACCTCTTTAGGCAGGAAAAACTAAGCGTCAAACATACTTAATAAGTCATGGCATTCATGCCAATTTCTGAAAACTTTATCCCACATAGACTCACACAGACATACCTTTCTATAAGGCAGTAGAAGCTGGATTATGAAGTACCTCAAACAATCTCATCCATGTATCACTGTAATTGTTTTCTATATGCTGAGGAATAAAAGTTGATGGGTTTTCATTCAGAAAACTGAGCCCTTAATATGTGTCAGACTAAAGATATATAAAATATGAGCCCTGTCCTCATGGAGCTTACAATCGAGTGGGAAGCCAGATATAGAAAAGGAGAAATATCATAAATAAATATACCATTACATTCTATGTTAAATCATAGTGCTTTGGACAGGATATTGCTTAGCCAGGAGTAGGGAAGGAAAATGGGAGGTATCAGATATCAGAAAATGCTTTGCTTCCTGGGGAAGGGGACCCTGAGTTCAGTGTTAATGGATGAATAGAGGTGGCCAGGTAAAGAGAAGGTCGAAGAGCCATAGAGTCATGGCAGACATTTGGAGCAAGAGGCAAGGATAGGATGGGTGGGGTGGGCAGGTGCCACAGAAGTTCTGTGCTGCTGCTGTGTTCAGTGGGAGTTGTGAGAGACAGAATAGGAGATGTAGGCAGGGACAGAGCTCTATGGGCAATATACACCAGGCTGAGGATTGGGGACTTCATCCTTTAGGCAACGAAGAGCTGTTTTGAACAGAGGAAATGAATCATTCTGAAAGGATTTTAGAGGCATGAGATTAAGGTCAAAGAGACAAGTTAGAAAGTGGCTGCAATTATCCAGAGATGATGCAAGGCTGAACTAAGGCCCTGGTAATTGGGGTGAAAAGGGGTGACATTTGGGGGTTCAAGTTGGCAGGGCTTGGTAATGGATTGGATATGGGGATGGGGTGAGGGTGAAGGATGAATCAAAGATGACTCTTGGATTTCTAGCTTGGATAGATGGGAGGATAGTGGGGCCACCAGAGGGGATGGAGAACACAGGAACAGGAGCAGGGTTGGAGGACAGCGATGAGTCCGGTTTTAGGTAGGTTGAGAGTCTGAGGTGTCTCAGAGATATCCAGGTGTAGATGTCTGGCAGGCATGTGAATATCAGCCAGGTGAGCCTACGTATGGCTCTAGAGATTGTTTAGGCTGCACTCTTATGTAACTGGCAGCAGAAAATATGGGGTGGATGAGATTTTTCCAGAGGATGAGTAGAGCAGAAGGGCTAGGACTAAACCCCAGCATTGAAGGAGTAGGTGGAAGATGTGGGTCACCAGAGTGGGGCAGAGAAGAAGTGGTCAGAAGCAGACATCTTGTGGTAGAAAGTTCTGAGAAGGACCTCAGATTACAGGTTAGAAGCATTCAAAGATCCTACTCATGTCATTCATTTAGTAAATATTTGTGTACTTAGCACTGTGAGAGTCTCTATGAAGGGCAGAGAGGACACTAAGAAATTTACCACAGGATTCGACTTCAAGAACCTTGCAGTCTAATGGGGGAAACAAAGCACACTCATGAAAGAGGTTAAATGAAAGCCTAAGAAAGAGCCAAACACCTGGGGAGGGTGAGGTCTAGAGGACTCTGTGGGAGTGAGGGAGCCAAGAAGATTTCAAAGAGAAGCAGGACTTGGCTGACCTCGAGGGCCAAATGGGTCATGGGTGGAGGATTTGGCAAGGAAAGGGAACACGCCACAAAAGCCAGGAGGAGGACAGTGTAGTACCTACTGTGCATGGGGTGGCCACTTCACATGAGAAAATACAGACACATCCTACTGGAAAGGTAACTCAAAGCCAGCTCTTAAAGGGGATGATTACCCACCTGGGGAGTTCAGATCCTGCACAAGGGGAAATGGAAAGTTCAGTGCAGGAAAGAAATTACCTTCATCAACAAGCAGTGACCAAGTGTGTATTCTCTAAAGAAGAGTAAGAAATGTTCCCAACCTTCACGGAGAAATCAAAGCAGTGTTTCAGAGAAATTAATATAGTGATGGTGTAGCTTTTACTTTCTACTTTTGTACTAGTCTGATAAATCACATTTTTATTTCATCTTTAGAAGGTACAATTTTTCTGCTCTTTTTGTTGTCAAGTTTCCTGGTTTCTGTTATTTTCTGCCTATCACTCAAGCTTCGAAAAAAGAATAAAATTCAACCTCAGTGAAACAGCCTATGAGATTCTATAAACTTTATGCTTTTAAAGTAGCTTTTCTCCTTCACAGAGTCTCAGAGAAACCTATGCCCAGATTCCTCAGAAATCACTAAAATTTGAACACATTAGCCGAGTGAATGATAAATTGTAATATCAATGTGGTGCTATAAAGCAAAAGAACGTTCTAAAATGTGATTGTATCCCACCTCTATTTAAAATCCTTATGTCTTACAGTTCAGTAAAAGAAAGGCTAACAAGCTAATGGAAAAATGGGCAAAGGGCATGAAGAGGCATTTCAAAGAAAAAGAATTTCATATGGCCATAAGCACATGAAAAATGCTCCCTTTCACTTTTTTACCTCACTTACATTTAAAGAAATGCATATAAAACAGACAAATCACTGCTTTTCACATCCGAAAATATTTGCTATCATCCTCTGTTGGTGAGGGTGTAGGGACTCTTGTCCGATATTAATGGGGGTGTAAATTGGTGCGTCTTCTGGGAAGGACAATTCAGCATTTGCTTTCACATTGTAAATGCATACACTCCTTGACCCTGCAATTCTACTCCTAGAAATTTCTCCTACAGATATTCTTACACAAGTGCTTCAAGATGTGTGTAAAAGGATATCCATTGCTGTATTTTTTTGTCTTTGTAGGTTTTTCTTTTTCCTTTTTTAAAAAACAAAATCTAGCTCATCCAGTAAGAGGAAGCTGGTTAGAATCACTGTGGTAGCTACATACATTGGCCACTGGAAAGTCGTAAACAGAATGGTGTGCTGGTGTGGGCTTGTCCATGCTCTACATCCTTAGAGACCCTTCACACCTCCCTTAAGGATTGATTTGTTCCTGAAAACCTTGCCACTACATGCAAACTGTCTACCTTAATCTTACTGGGAAAAATTGCGTTGTACTCTAACCCAACCCCAAATACCCCACAAATGTTTTGTAAATAGAAAAATACATCAATTCAACTGGGAAAACAAGTTTGTGTACATAATAAACATCAACTTGTAAGTGTGTACAAAATGAGGGTCCCTTGCTCCTATGCAAAGGAGGAGAGACTTGACAGTGGATGGGGGGTGATGCAGTGGGGTGCATGGGCGTTGGTCCTTAGAAGGTCAGTTCTGCTTTCTGCACATTTTCTTCACCTTTATGTGGGCTCATGGTTACCGTGCCCTGAAACTGTTCTTAAAATAAAGTTATAGCATAGGAAAACATTTTGGGGGCAAAGTAAAGGCTAAACACGGAGTGCTTTATCACATAGAAATAACACGTGTGAATTACAGACTGAAGATGAGTGCAACATGCTACCGCTTCATCTTTCTTGCTTGATCTGCAAAGCAAAACATTTTGGCTTCATCCAAACATGGCGCACAGTTCAAATTATTTCTGTATGGTAATCTCTGACTAGAAACTGTTCTTTGAGTAAATTTGTGAGTGCGTCTTTGTCTCACATCTTTTGCCTATGGCCTGAAATCATAATGTCAAAATTCCCCTTATTATACTGCATCTATTCGACATGTTTTGTGGAGGAAAAATCATTATATCAATTTTTTAAAGGAGTCATCCAAAAAAATGGTGTGACTTTTCAAAAGCAGTTATAGCAAAGATTAGTAATTAAACGTGAGGGGGTGGTGGGGGGGGACAACAGCAAGTTGCAGAACAACATAGCACAATCTGCTTCTCCTGGGGAGAAAATTCTGAAAAGACACACAAGAAACTGTGAAAGGGTTTTTTTTTGTGTTGTTTTGAAAGAAAGGGAGTGGGGGCAAGAAAGACTTATGTGTGCTGTTTAAATTTTTACTATGTGAAGGTAAGATTTTTATAAGAGAAAACAGACTAAAGAATACTTTGGTGACTGGTGATTTTCCACAGACTAGAGAAAAAGGGGTTAGAGTTAGAGTTCAGGTGTTAACATAGAGTTAGGATTTAGGTGTTCAGCTGCTGGAACTGTCTGCCCACACTGGCACCACCCATGCCCCCATGTGCTTCACCCACCAAACTACTTGCTGTTCCCAAAATGCACCATGCACCCCCTCAACCTCTGTGCTTTTGTACTGTTTCCTTTCCCTGAAATGCCCTCTCCAAACTTATCAATCAGAAAACTCATTCTCATCTTTTAAAATCTAGTTCAATTGTACCCTTCTATTGGTACCCTTCCATTGGAGAGGTCAGGAAAGACCTCTCCAAACCCCAGTCCCTCCACAGGCAGGTAAGCCCAGTTGTTCTTTCCCTGGGATGAATGCCTGTGGCTCAGCTGATGTGCTATTAATAGCTCCTCCTGAGCCATGCCTAACTGCTTGGGCTGACATTTTTCAGTCTGAGGAAGGAGCAGCTTAAGGTAGGATGCGGAATGCATGTAACACCTGCCCCAATTTGGGTGCAGGGTTCACTCACGAATGTCTTGACATCTCTCCCAGCTTTTATCCATCATAGCCAAAAAGCTGCTTTCTAGACACTTTATCCTAAGGCTGTTCAACCAGAATCTAGAGACTTAGCTCTTATTGGCTTAGTTCATGCTAGGAACTGGGAACATGGAGCTCTGATTACTTTGGGCTCACCTACTTTATTTTACTTAGTGAGATAGGCTAATTCTTCAGAGCATGCTTCTGCTGGGTTATGTTGGCCAGTGCAAAGTTAGCTTTAGATTCACAAGAAAACTCTTCCTCTAAACTTGGTAAATTCATTCGCCTCAGTTTTATTTTATTTTTTTAACAAAGAGAGAAAATCATATATAGAAAGAAGCTCCTATAACCTATGCAGAAAACTGCTTCATTATATATTCGCACCCAAGGTTAAATGATCACAAAGAGAACTATAAGAAACATTTACTACAAAAATAAGCAAGAGTAGCCAGTGAGATTCTGAAAAGAAAAACAATACAAAATCACTAACTCTACTAGAAATTAAGACATACAGTGATGTCTCAGCAATTGGAAAAGTACTTGAATAAAAAAATGAGAATAATGGAAGGGAATAAAAAATCCAGAAATTAAACCAGGTACATGATGTTACTAATGATAAGAATGGCATCTATAATCAATAGGCTCACGAGGACTTTGAATTACTGGGCTCTAATCTGAAAAACTACAAAGTTGCACCCATATCTCAAACTGTGCAATTAACTATACACTACAACAAACTTGAAATGAATTAAAGATTTAAATGTAAAAAGAGAAAAGGAAACAAGAAGAAAAAAAGGAACCATAAAAGCATTTCAAGAAGCATGGGTGAATAGACGAAGAACATAAACAGGATTTCAAAAAAAAAAAAAAAAAAAGAATATAAATGGCCTCTAAAACATGTAAAACTTATCCATATCTTCCAGATTTTCATATTTGTTGTCATACAGTTGTTTATAATAGTCTTAATGATTCTTAGTATTTCTGTGGTATGGGTTGTACTGTCTCCTTTTTCATTTCTGATTTTTGTTATTTGAGTCTTCTCTCTTCTTTCTTTTGTTAACCTAGCTAATGGTTTGTCTATTTTATTTATCTTCTTGAAAACCAAGCTTTTGTTTTGTTGATATTTTCTATTGTTTTTGGGTCTCTATTTCATTTAGTTCTGCTCTGATCTCAATTATTTCTTTCTGTCTACTATCTTTAGGTTTGGATTGTTGTTTTTCATGTTCTTTGAGGCGTGGTTTTAAGTCATTTATTTGAAGTCTTTCTGTTCTTTTAAGTTTCTAGGCACATACAAACTACCAAGACTGAACCAAGAAGAGAGAGAAAACCTGAACATACCAACAACAAAGGAGATTGGAGCGGTAATTAGCAATCTTCCAACAAAGAAAAGTCCGGATCTGGATGGCTTTACAGCTGAATTCTATCAAACTTTTAAAGAGGAGTTACTACCAATTCTCCTCAAACTATTCCAAAAAATTGAAAAAGAAGCTACTCTCCCAAACTCATTCTATGAGGCCAACATAACTGTGATACCAAAATCAGATAAAGACACAATAAAAAAAGAAAATTACAGGCCAATATCCTTGGTGAACATCGGTGCAAAAATCCTCAACAAAATATTAGCAATCAGAATACAGCAACACATTAAAAAAAATTACACACTATGATCAAGTGGGATTCATCTCAGGGATGCAAAAATGTTTCACCATATGAAAGTCAATAAATGTGATACATCACATCAACAAACTCCAGGACAAAGACCATATGATTATCTCAATAGATGCTGAAAAAGCATTTGACAAAATTCAACATTGCTTAATGATGAATACTCTCAACAAATTAGGTATAGAAGGAAAATACCTCAACAAAATAAAAGCCATTTCTGACAAGCCCACCACCAGTATCATTCTGAATGGGGAAAAACTGAGGGCCTTTCCCTTAAGAACAGGAGCAAGACAATTTAACATAGTACTGGAGGTACTAGCCAGAGCAATCAGGCAAGAGAAAGAAATAAAGGGAATCCAGATCAGAAAAGATGAAGTCAAACTTTCCCTATTTGCAGGTGACATGATACTATATATAGAAAAGCCTAAAGACTCTATCAAAAAACTCCTAGAGCTGGTTAGTACCTTCAGTAATGTTGCAGGATACAAAATAAATGACCCCAAATCAGTTGCATTTATATACTCAAATAATGAACAAACAGAAAGAGAAATAAAGAAAGTAAGCCCATTTACAATTGTCACAAAAAAATAAATACCTAGGGATCAATTTAACCAAGGAGGTGAAAGATCTCTACAATGAGAACTACAAACCACTATTGAAAGAAATTAAAGAAGACACAAAAAGATGGAAAGATATTCCATGCTCTTGGATTGGAAGAATTAATATTGTGGAAATGTCTATTCTACCCACAGCAATCTACAGATTCAATGCAATCCCCATCAAAATGCCAATGACATTCTTCACAGAAATGGAAAAAACAATCTTACCCTTCATATGGAACAACAAAAGGCCCTGAATAGCCAAAGCAATCCTGAGCAAAAAACATAAAGCCGGAGGCATAACACTACCTGACTTCAAATTATATTACAAAGCTATTGTAACAAAACTGCATGGTACTGGCATAAAAAATAGACATTCTGACCAGTGGAGCATAATTTTGAACCCAGAAATCACCCCTCAGGCTTACAGCCATCTGATATTGGACAAAGGCAACAAAAATCTACATTGGGGAAAAGTCTGCCTCTTCAACAAGTGGTGCTGGGAAAATCGAATATCCATATGCAGAAGAATGAAACTATATATACATCTCTCACCATACACTAAAAGCAACTCAAAATGGATTTAAGACTTAAGTATAAGACATGAAACTGTAACATTACTAAGGGAAAATATAGGTGAAACACTTTAGCAACTAGGTCTGGGCACAGACTTTATGAACATGAGCCTGAAAACACAAGCAGTAAAAGAAAAAATAAATAAATGGGACTATATCAAACTAAAAAGCTTCTGCACAGCAAAGGAAACAATCAACAGAGTTAAATCACAATTTTTGCTAACTGTGTATCCATCAGGGGCTTAATATCCAAATATACAAGGAACTCAAGCAATTACACAGTAAAAAACCAAATAACCCAAGTAAAAAATGGGCAAAGGAGCTGAATAGACATTTTTCACAGAAAGAAATACAAATGGCCAACAGGTACATGAAAAATGCTCAACATCACTAGTCATCAGAGAAATGCAAATTAAAACTACATTGAGGTACCACCTCACCCCAGTTAGACTGGCTATAATCAAAAAGATGGTGAATAACAAATGCTGATGAGGGTGTGGAGAGAAGGGAACACTCCTACACTGTTGGTGGGACTGTTAATTAGTACACCCACTATGAAAGACAGTATGGAGGTTTCTCAAACAACTACAGATAGATAGATCTTCCATATGATCCAGCAATCCCACTTCTGGTATATACCCAGAGGAATGCAAATCATCATGTTGAAGGGATACCTGCACTCCCATATTCATTGCAGCTCTGTTTACAATAGCTAGGCAATGGAACCAACCTAAACGTCCATTGATGGATGATTGTATAAGGAAACTGTGGTATATATACACACCATGGAATACTACTCTGCCATAAAAAAGAATGAAATACTTCCATTTGCAACAACATGGATGAGCCTGGAGAAACTTATGTTGATTGAAATAAGCAAAGTACAGAGGAATAAATACCGCATTTACTCACTCATATTTGGGAGCTAAGAGAGAAAGAAGGAAAGAAGGAAAGACCACAGTGGTACATTGGACTTTCAGAGGGCAAGAACATACCTTGGGCTGCAAAGTGGGGTCTGGGGGAAAGGGAGGGAGAGGGAGGTTGGGGATAATTGGGCAGGGGCATGATGTACAAATCCTATTTGTGGCAATGGGTATGCTGCCAGTATGAATCTGGCCCTCACGTCACAGGCACGAGGGGTGACAATCAGCTTTGTATCTCATGAATATTCATAACCAATAAAAAAAAGAAAAAAAATGAATAAAACATATAAAAATATACTCAATCTCATTCATAATTGTAGAAGTGCTAATGAAAATTACATTGAGGTATTATTTTTCATCTCTCTGATTGTCAAAAATTGTAACGTGTAACAACACATTCTGTTGGTGGGGTGTGGGCAGCAGATATTTCCATACATTACAAGTGGAAATGCAAATGTTATAACCCATATTGAGAGCAAATTGACACTAGCTATCAGAATTACAAATGTGTTTACCTTTTGAACCTATTCTACAGATGCACCTGCACACGTAAGAAGTGACACGTGTTCATGATTATTTACTGCAACACTGTTTGTAATAGCAAAAGACCGGACACACTCAAAGTGTTTATTAAGGGGGGGCTGCTTAAATAAACTTTGCTATAGTCACACCGTCGAATACCATGCAACTACTAAAGTAGAATGAAGACACTCTTCTCTATGGATGTACCAATATGGAAAAAATCTCTAGGGTATATTAAATGGAAAAAGGGGTACAACATCTCATATAGTATGCTTCATTTTGTATAAGAAATGAGGACTGTAAGTGTAAGTATTCATATTTGCTTGTATTTGCATAAGGAAACATTGGAACACAATAAACTAATATGATCGGCTACCTAAAGAGGCAGGAGAAAAGGGCTGGATGGAGACAGTGGTACAGGGGATATTCCTTTCCGTATCACTTTAACTTTAGACTATTGTGAATGTATTCCCTTTTCAAAAGCATAAATAAGATTTTAAAACATAAACTACAGAGAACTTTTGTCAAAGATAACACAAGTGTGGAGCAGAGCTTATGCTTTAGAAGAAATCTAAGTTAAATGTGTTTCATTGTATTATTAATTTTACTTTATTAGGATCTACTGTGATCCTTCTCTTGGCATGATGGTTCTGTCATATGTCAAATTAGGATGTCATTGTTAACAAAAGAAGTCCAGAGAATGCTAATTATACCTAAGATCCATAGATTAGAAAAAAGATACACATAGATAATAAGTAGAACATGTGTTTCCATCAATTATTCATTGAGCATCCACATGGTGGAAGATATTTGGGTACTTTGTGGGTAAATAAAAATGTGATCCTTGGCTTCAAGAAAATGACATTTGATGGTCAAAAAGTGATAAGACACATCAGCTCCTAGTGGGAACTTACAGCCAAGATTTCCTCCCTAAGATTAAGCCATTAAACATGATTGTTAGGGAAACATACCTTGGAATCTTATTCAGGTTATGTGGCCCTGAGGCTAATTTTATCTTCTGCTGTACCAACCCCAGAAGGTTTTGCTGTGGTGTTCTGGATCAGGGGAGTGTCATAATTCAAGTTTTTCTTTTCACAAATCTATTAACATGTTTTTCTTCATCTCCAACATTAGGGCTTGTTCTGTCCTCTCTTTGTCTTTTTCCCAGCAAATCTCTCTCCCTATCACTTTGATGCTGTTCAGTCACATAGAAGGATGTGCAGTGGCATACACAGGCAATGATTGGCATCAGATTTTTCTCATTATTCTGCCATAGAGTCAGCATTGAAATCGGTAGCAAACCAAGTACAATCACAGGAAATTGACTGCCATTTGGGTCCTATTGATTATCCTGCCAAATCTACGACAAGAATAGCTATGCTGGATGGCAAAAAGGCAGTGACTACATATGCTTTAGCCACCATTTGGGGTTGGCTGAAATGGCATCTGCCCATTGATCTAGATCAGAAAATATGAAGAAGAAGCCCTTATAGAAAAGTGTGCCAGTGGAAGGAAAGCATTCATTCTTGCCTACTAACAATGAGCTCTTAAACTTACCTTCAGTTCAGTCATTCGCTAATTCTCCCTTTTTTAACCTTAAAAATTGTTTGAGAATTGAGAACGTCTGGGATCATGGCTGACTGAGTTACTCTAGATGATCTTCCCACTGCAGACACATAGAGATGCTGGGTGAAATACATCAACAATAACTTTTAAATACAGTTATGTGCTGCATAATGACATTTTGGTCAACCACAGAGCACATATATGATGGTTGTCCCATAAGATTATAATACTGTATTTTTGCTGTTACATTTTCTATGTTTAGATAAGTTTAGATACACAAATACCATTGTGTTATAATTGCCTACAGTATTCAATACTAACACATGCTGTACAGGTTTGTAGCCTAGGAGCCACAGGCTTTATACCATAAAGCCTAGATGTGTAGTAGTCTATACCATCTAGGTTTGTGTTAGTACACTATGATATTTGCACAATGATGAAATCACTTAATGACACATTTCTCAGAATGTATCCCCGTCTTTAAGTGACTCATGAATGTATATAGTTTAGTTCAAAATAAAGAAAAGGAAATACCTACAGGTACAAAACTAAAAGAAAATCAAAAGCAAGGCTCTATGGGTCTGGGATTTGAATAGGGTTCAGCATCAGACCCAGATGTAGGTCTTCATGGCCAGGTGTTGGGATTTAATGGCCATGTAGGGACAGACAATGTGACCTTGGGTCCATGAAATACAAGTTGAAATGCATTTTATTTCATAAAGGCAAGACTCCAAAAGGGCTGTCCCCTCAGTGAAGGTAGACTAGAAAATCTCCACTAATTGGTACAAGGATTTAACAAGAGAGATTGTTTTTGCTCACAACTCTAGATGGCCTTTTTAAAAGTTTCCTGTAAGAAAATAAAGCCCCCAGGTTTGTGCCACAAGTGGGTGTGGAGTATAAATTTTCATTACCCGTATGGTATGAGAATTCCCTGCCTGAAAAATTAACATAAAAACTAGTTTTAGACTAACAAAACCTCTGAGCCACCTGTCCAAGGGAAATGGGAAAACATCCTGTGGGGATACTTCTACAATCCAGGACTGGGATGTCAGAAATGTGGTGACTTAAAAAAGTATTGGCCAAAACATTCTGATATTCCACTGAGAGGTGGGGTCTACGTTCCCTCCCCTCAAGTCCAGGCATGCTTGTGACTCCTTTGGCCAACAGAATACAGCAGAAGTGATGCTACATGATTTCTGAGGCTAGGTTTTAAGAGGTTTTGAACCTACCACCTTGTTTGCTGAAACCCTCATGCTGGAGCCCTAAATCTCCATATAAAGAAGTATCACCATCCTGTGGCTGCCATGCTGGAGAGTCCACGTGTAGGTGCTCCCATCTACAGTGTCAGCTGAGCAGTTGGTTGCTAGCCAGAATCAATTGCCAGCCCTGTGAGTGAGCCATCCTGGACATCTAACCCAGTAAAGCCTTCTGAAGATCACATGCCCAGCTGGCATTGAATTGCAGCAGCATGAAAGAACCCAAGAACTGCTTAGTCAAGACTTTCCTGAATTTCTGACCCACAAAAATTGTGAACATAAAATTTTAAACCACTACTGTTTTGTACAAAATATACACTATTTTGGAGTAATTTGTTTGTAGCAATAAATAACCAGAATAGGGGAGGAGAAAGAAACCTCTGCTGAAGAGATGCTCACTAACACAAATTATAAACCTGAAAACAAATCATCCTCAATGAGGAAGAAGTCCACAGACAATATGTAGGAAGAT
This sequence comes from Cynocephalus volans, assembly GCF_027409185.1. Classification (NCBI taxonomy): domain Eukaryota; kingdom Metazoa; phylum Chordata; class Mammalia; order Dermoptera; family Cynocephalidae; genus Cynocephalus; species Cynocephalus volans. The sequence goes on from NC_084478.1 coordinate 54,531,341, forward strand.
ACTTAGAACCAGAGAAAATGTAACAATCTGAAAAAGACTGTATGTGAGGTATGCTTAAAATGATTAAAATCTCAACACACTCTGTTAGTAAGATTGTGGAGAACAAGGCACTTTTATGCATTGTTGGTGGGAGTACAAAATATTCTAACTTCTACTGGAAAACAATTGTGTTATATCTACCAAAATTAAAACTGCAGGTGCCCCTTGACCCAGCAATCTCACTCTGTGACTCTATCCCACAGATACATCTGAGCACACATAAAATTACACATGTACAAGTTATTCACTACAGTATTATCTGTAAGATCAAAAGGCTGAAAACAACCAATGTGTCTAGCAATAGGGTACTGGTTAAACTATTATATATACACACAATGAAATACTATGCCATTGTAAAAAAAAAATCAGTTCACGAGTTTATGTGAAAAAAGTAAGACATAATACCATTTACATAATGTATGATACTACTTTATGATAAGAAAGGGAGAAAATCAGAATATATATTCAAAAATTCTTATATTTGCATAAAGAAACACTGGGAAGATACACAGGAAACTAATACATAAAGTTACTTATTTGGGGGAAGAAGAATATGTTGTTTTGATTTTTAAGCTATATAAAAATAATGACAGTTTAAAATGAGACATTTAAAAATGATAAAAGAAGAAACAGAATAAATCTAAACCATAATAAAAGAAAAAGACATTATTATAAAAGAGGATTTGAAAAAAGAATAATAAAAAATAGTCATTATAATTAAAATCTCAATTGCTAGGTTAGACACAGCTGAGAACAAGCCTGAGAAAATTACTCATAATTCGGCAAAGAGAAAAGTAAAGGTGGAAAATATGATAAAGAGATTAAGAAACATGGAGGTGAGCATAAGAAGGTCCATCATACATCTAAAAGGGTCCCAGAAGGAGAGATTACAGAGAGTGGGGTAGAGACAATATTTGAAGAAATAATGGCTAAGAACTTTTAATAATTAAAGACAGACATTAACCATCAGGTCCAAAAATAGTAAATAAGAATGAATCCTAATTTAGAAGCAGCAAAATGAAAGAGCAAAATACCAAAAACAAATGAAAAAATGTAAAGTAACCAGGGAAAAAAGACCAAAGAGCAAAAATTAGACTGCAAACAGACATAGCACCAGCAGCAACAACAATAGTGCCAGAGGACAATTGAATATGATCTTTAACTGTCAACCTTAATTTTATTCTCAGCTAGATTCACATTCCAGATTAAGGCAAAACAAATACATTTTTAGAAAAACAGAAAGTAACAGCATTGACCACTCATAGACCTTTGCTAAAAAAAATAAAAAATAAAAACCTATATTAGTCAGTGTTCTCCAGAGAGACAGAACCAATAGGGTATGTATATAAATGTGTAAGAGAGGATTTATTAGGGGAATTAGCTCACACTGTTGTGAAGGCTGAGGAGTCCCACAATAGGCCATCTGCAAACTGGATGCCAGTAGAGTAGCTCATTCCAAGTCTGAAGACTTCAGAACCAGGGAAGCTGATGGTGCCTGGAACCAAAAAGCTGAGGAGTATTGAATTCTGATGTCCACAGACAGGAGAGCAGAGAGTTCCTCAGCTCTGATGTATAGAGGTAGTGCTTTACCTTTTTTCTCCATTTTTGTTCTCTCCAGGCCCCCGGTAGATTGGATGGTTCCGGCCCATACTGAAGGCAGATCTTTCCCACCCAGTCCACTCAGGCCCACTTGCTAATCTCTTCTTAAAACACCCTCATGGACACACCTAAAAAGATAGCTTTACCCAGTTTCTTGGTATTCCTTAATCTAATCAAGTTGACACCTAGAATTAACTATCATAATCTCTAAAGGATATACTTCAATGAGAGGGAAACTGAACTCAGAAAAAAGAAGTAGAATGCAACAAGCAAGTCATTGCTCAACATGGAGTTAAAATTTAAATAAACATTAGCTATAAAAAACAATAACAATGATGATGAGTAATAGGAGACAAAGGGCAACTAAATATTAGCCAACAAAAACATGGAAGATGGAGGATTGTGCCTGAAGTTTGTTTCAAGATCTTATCTTGTTCAAGAGAAGGGTAGCGACACTAACTTTCCATGTCAAGTGTGCATGTTAAGCATTTAAGGATGACCACTAAAGAACAGAAGTGGGATGATAACTTCTAAACCAGAAGATGAAGAAAGAGGAAGCAATAAAAAAGTAAGATCTTCAGCTGCCACTGAAGGTGCCCTGGGCTCCTGAGCTGGGGTGGTAGGGGCTCAGGGCCTTGGCCATGCCCCCTGACATCCACAACCAGCCCAGTGATGACCACTGAGCTGCTGCTAGAAGCACCCTTTGCACTGAGCTGAGGTGGTGGGGGGCCAACATCCTCAGCCACAATTCTCCGACATCTGCAACCAGCCCAGTGATGACCACCAAGCTGCTGTAGGAAACACCCCGGGCTCCCAAGTGGGGGCAGTAGGGGGCTGATGGCCTCATGCACACCCTCCTGACATCTGTGTCCAGCCCAGCAGCAACCCAGCTGCCACTGGAAATCCCCTGGTCTCCCTGATGGAATGGGGGAGGGTCACAGGCCTCCATCACACTCCCTTTCCTTCCCCCTCTTCCCACCCTATTTCCCCTCCCCTTTCCCTTCTCCTTTTACAACATCTTAGAATGAGGTGTGGAGCCAGCGGATGCTGAACTCAGCCACAACCAGTAAAGAGCACACCAAAAACATCATTTCATATGGGTAGCGCACCATAGCCATGGCTGCCACAAAAGTGGCTAGTCTCTATAGCAACAGTCACAGTCACCTTTCAGATGGCACGCCAGACTCTCTACTTCATTGACCCAAGGAGAGGTACCAGCAGAGACCTAAAAAAACAAAACAAAACAAAACAAACAAACGAAAAAAAACAAAGAAGAGGTCCTCTCTCTCCACAAAGCACACTCCAGAGAAATAGAAGAAACATCTGATTTACGATAATAGGGGAGGACTTGATCACACCCGTCTCAGTACTGGACAGATCACCCAGGCAACAAACCAACAGAGGAACAGTTAGTCTGTCAGATGGAAAGAACAAATCTATGGTTATTAGACGGGGGAGGTGGAAAGAGTAGGGGGAAGGGGAGGGGAAGAAGGGAGGGGGAGGGAGAAGGGGAGAGATTGGATAAGAGGAATAAAGAATAAGTATGATTTGTAACAATGACTATGCTAATTAAATAAAGTAAGATCTATTCAAGAAAGAAAAAGGAAATCAAGAAAAGGCATGATACAAAGATAAGGCAAAATAAGATGTTAGAAATAAAAATATATTAGGAACCACAATAATACATATGAATAAAATTCAAAAGTTATAAAATAATTTCTCATTTGAGATTTTTTTTAAAAATGCAGAAAAACTCCTTAAATATATAACATAAAAGTGTTGAAAGTAAAGGGATGAAGAAGAAATATATACCAAACAAAGAACAAAAAGAAATCAGATGTAGTAATATTTTTGTCAAGTGAAATGTACATCAAGGCAAAAAGAATTATTTGATATTAAGTAGCTCATTACATTGTAATAAAAGGAAAATACAGCAGAAATATGAGTATATAAGTCACTAACTAGTATGCATCTACCAATAGATCTTCAAAACATATAAAGCAAAAATCAACAATATTATGTAGAAAAATTAAAAACTCTAAAATTAGCAGGGAATTTTAACACATCTGTTTCAGAAACATAGAACAAGAAGGGAAAAATTTAATAAAGATATAGAGGATTCAAACAACACAATTAATAAGCTCTATCTAATGAACATGCGTAACTGAGCCCAACAACCTGCGAATGAATATTTTTCTCAAGAATATCCAAGAATGCCTACAAAAATTGACTATGTACTTGATTATAAAAATGTCTCAAGAATTTCAAATATTATTTCACTACTATGCAAAATTACAATGCAGAAATAATTATACTATCTTACATCATCCATCACTTGACTTATTCAGTGTTTGTTCATGTGTGCATGTATGCACACACCACATGCACCTATGTAGGGTGAAAGATGGACAGTGGGAGTTTTTGAAAAAGAAAATAGATTTGATGTAAATATCAGAAAAAGTTATTTCTCCTATTTGCTTGAGGTATTGTCACCTACAATTTCATCATCAAAGTGTTGCTATTTTTATTATGTCACTGAGCTGTCAATCAGGATGGTGGTGTTTAATTGGTAGCAACGTTTATTCTACATATCTCTGAATGAAACATTTCAATTTGACCTCTTTGTGAGGTTTTGGTGGCAAGGATGAAATATAGGGTAGAAAATGAAATATGAGTTCTTAAAAATATCTTTTTTTTTCTTAACAACATATTTAAACATTCTTATTATCTTTGTGGTTTTACAAGCAAATAGCTGAAATATAGAGAAGCTCCTTGCTTTATTAAACATTTCTGCGATCTCATTCCTGTGAACTTGATAGCATAAGATAACTTGAATTGCTGAATGATGGCAAATAAAAAATAAATTGAGTGTGACCTCTTTCTCTATCACAAGCTGAGGTGCCCTACTGATTTGGTAGAAAGATGTTTTAGTTTTTGTTCTTTTTTACATCATGCTCAGTACAAAATTCCATGGTTCTCAAGCCTGTGATTACTGCCTTGCATATATGATGAGTTTAAGAATTAGGCCTAGGCTTTTCAAGATGGCGGCGGCTGCGGCGGCTGGCGCGGAGTAGCTGAGGTGGAAAAGGCGGCCACTGGGCCTCAGGCAGCCGGGAAACTTGTGGACCTTCCTCTTGCCATCTCTTAAGGGAGGACCACTGCTGGTGGCCGTCGTGGGGGGTGACCGCCACTTTGCCCTCGGCAGGAGAGGCTGCCTCATTTACAGGCAACAGCTTTGAAGTGTGGAGCAGGAAAAGAACTGTTTCTTAGCTGCAAAAGCGAGTCTCGAAACAGGGAACACGGCGCCAGGGCTGCTGTGGATGCAGCCAGGATCCCGGAGGCCGGGGCTGCGCTGAAGGCGGCCAGCTGCCCTATTCAGGATTTGAGGTTTCAGGCCGGCATTAAAGAAGATTCCTGGGAGCGCCCGAGCCGCGCCACGACTGAACAGCCCGAGGCGGCAGCGGCCGAGAACTGGGAAAGGTGGCAAACCAGAGACAGAGAGCGAGCACCCGACCTGGCACAGCACTGTGAGTGACCCCTGGCACAGCTCTGTTCGGGGGGTGGATGCCCACGCGGCTCCCACCTGCACCACCAGGCCACTCACCGCCCGGTGCTGCCTCCATTTTCCCAGGTGCGGGCAGCTCCGCCCTGCTCGGCCATCACTGAGCCCTCCCACTTGCTGGCCTGGCGCCTGGCTTTCCGGAGCCTGCGGACCGGCCTCGGCTCCCACTCCCTCCGCGGTTCTCTGGCGGGGCTGGTGGCGGAGGGCGTCCCGGGCCAGTGTCGAGAGGGCAAGGAAGTACGGGCGGGCCGACTGTCACTCCACCATACCCTGGACTCCGGCCCCAGGTAAACTCCCTGTTACTGGGAGGCAGATACCATCTCTGCGGCCACCAGTTTGGAAAAAAGCCTAACAAATTTCTGGTTGGGAATAGTGTGGTAGGAGAGTTCCCAGGTCCGCTTGAACCTGCCGGAGACCAGGCTGCAGGTGGGCGCTAGACTCGGTTTATACTGGGGGGATACAAAGGTGAACAAGACCCGAGAAAGATCTACATAGTGCTACAAAGGCACGCAGAGAGACCGGTCGTCTGTGCCCAGCAGAAACCTGGTAGACTTCCTGGGCGAGGCGGTGCCGAGCAGGGTCTTGAAGGCCCAGCTGATAGACGAGGGGTGCAGAAGACACGCCCCAGCCCAGCACAGTGCGCACAGAGTGGGGAGACATGCGGCCAGGGAGGCGGAGACTCGACAGAAACCACACACCCGGTGGGGTCGCCACTGCATGATCTAACAGCCTGGGCCAGAGCACACGGAACAGGGAGAAGTCCTGCACAGGAAGTGAAAGCTCAACAGAGATCACACACCCTGTGGTACGTGATCCACCAGCCCAGCAGAGTCCAAGCTGACCAGAAAGGTGGCTCCCCGGAGAAGCCCAAGACCCAAGGCAACCACACACACAAGGCACTAGAGGCCAACTGAGCAGTCACGGAGGGAGCCATACGAAATTGGCAACCACAGCAACATCCTAGTTAGTCATTAGTCTCAAACCGGTGGACTGTGAAACCCCCGGCCACAATGAATAAACACCAAAAAAAAGACACCAGAAATACAAAAAATCAAGAAAGTACACCACCAAAAGTTAATAAATCTCAAACTCTAGATCCTATAGAACAAGAAGCCCTTGAAATGACTGACAAGGAATTTCGAGTGATAATTCTAAGGAAACTGAATGAGATACAAGAAAACTCAGCTAGACATCATGATGAAATGAGGAAAAGTATACAGGATCTGAAAGAGGAAATGTACAAGTAAATCAATGTCCTGAAAAAAAATGTAGCAGAACTTGCTGAACTGAAGAAGTTATTCAACGAAATAAAAAACACAACGGAGAGTTTAACCAGCAGGCTTGTCGAAGTTGAAGAGAGAACCTCTGAACTTGAAGATGGGCTGTTTGAAATAACACAAGCAGACAAAAAGAAAGAAAAAAGAATCAAGGACATTGAAGAAAATCTGAGAGAGATATCAGACAACCATAAGCGATCAAATATCCGAGTCATGGGTATTCCAGAAGGGGAGGAAAATGGAGATTCCATTGAAAACATATTCAACAAAATAGTGGCAGAAAACTTCCCAGGTATAGGAAAAATCACAGATCTTCAGATCCAGGAAGCTCAACGATCTCCAAATGTATTCAACCCAAAAAGACCTTCTCCAAGACATGTCATAGTCAAATTGGCAAAACTCAGAGATAAAGAGAGAATCTTAAAAGCTGCAAGAGAGAAGCGTCAAATCACATATAAGGGAGCCCCAATCAGGTTAACATCAGACTTTTCATCACAAACCCTAAAAGCTAGAAAGGAATGGGATGACATTTTCAAAATACTAAAAGACAAAGATTGCCAGCCAAGAATACTCTACCCTGCAAGGCTATCCTTCCGAAATGAGGGGCAAATAGTATATTTCTCAGACAAACAAAAACTGCGGGAGTTCACTACCACAAGACCACCCTTACAAGAAATCCTCAAGGGAGTACTGGGTTTGGTTCCTAAAAAATAACTACCACTGCCATAAAAACCCAAGAAAAATCTAAACCCCCTAGTATAATAAAAATGGCATTCATGAAGAGAAAACAAGCTAACAAAAACACTACCTACAACCTAAGGAACCAACAAACACAGAAAACAAACAGTAAATCAGAAAGCAAGGAACAAAAGACACCTAAGACAACCAAACAACCAATAAAATGCTAGGAATAAATCAACACCTTTCAATAACAACTCTTAATGTAAAAGGCTTAAATTCCCCAATTAAAAGACACAGACTGGCTGACTGGATCAAAAAGCAGGACCCAACTATATGCTGCCTACAAGAGACCCACCTCACCCATAAAGATTCACACAGACTAAGAGTGAAAGGATGGAAAAAGATTTACCATGCAAACAGAAAAGAAAAACAAGCTGGAGTAGCTATTCTTATATCTGACAAAATAGACTTTAAACTAAAAACCATAAAAAGAGACAATGAGGGACACTACTTAATGATAAAAGGACTGATCCATCAAGAAGACATAACAATCATAAATATGTATGCACCCAATGTTGGAGCAGCTAGATTTATAAAACAAACTCTATTAGACCTAAAGAAGGAAATAGACACTAATACCATAATAGCAGGGGACCTGAACACCCCACTGTCAATATTAGACAGATCATCTAGGCAAAGAATCAGTAGAGAAACACAAGATCTAAACAAGACTCTAGACCAATTGGAATTGGCAGATATCTACAGAACATTCCACCCAACAACCTCAGAATATTCATTCTTCTCATCAGCACATGGATCATTCTCCAGGATAGATCACATATTAGGTCACAAATCAAGTCTCAATAAATTCAAAAAAATTGGAATTATCCCATGTATCTTCTCAGACCACAATGGATTAAAACTAGAAATTAATAACAAATGAACCTCTGGAAACTATACAAACACATGGAAATTAAAGAGCATTCTACTTAATGACATATGGGTCCAAGAAGAAATCAAGCAGGAAATCAAAAAATTTACTGAAACTAATAAAAACAATGATACATCATACCAAAACCTGTGGGATACTGCAAAAGCAGTATTGAGGGGAAAATTTATTGCATTAAACGCTCACTTCAGTAGAATAGAAAGATGGCAAGTGAACAAACTAACACTTCACCTTAAAGAACTAGAAAAACAAGAACAATCCAAACCTAAAGTTAGCAGACAGAAAGAAATCATTAAGATCAGAGCAGAACTGAATGAAATTGAAAACCAAAAAATAATTCAAAAGATCAACGAATCAAAAAGTTGGTTTTTTGAAAAGATAAATAAAATTGACAAACCATTAGCATGGCTAACAAAAAAAAGAAGAGAGAAGACTCAAATAACAAAAATTAGAAATGAAAAAGGCGATATTACAACTGATTCATCTGAAATACAAGGAATCATTCGAGACTACTATAAACAACTATACGCCAACAAATTTGAAAATCTGGAGGAAATGGATAAATTTCTGGACACACACAAGCTCCCAAAACTGAACCGTGAAGACGTAGAAAATTTGAACAGACCAATAACAATAGAGGAGATTGAAGCTGTTATCAGAAGGCTCCCAACAAAGAAAAGCCCAGGACCAGATGGATTCACAGCAGAATTTTACCAAACATTCAAACAGGAATTGACACCGATTCTTTATAAACTATTCCAAAAGATTGAAACGGACGCAAATCTCCCAAACTCATTCTATGAAGCAAACATCATCCTGATACCAAAACCAGGTAAAGATATAACCAAAAAAGAAAACTACAGGCCAATATCTTTGATGAATATAGATGCAAAAATCCTCACTAAATTACTAGCAAACAGAATACAGCAACACATACGAAAAATTATTCATCACGATCAAGTGGGATTCATCCCAGGGATGCAAGGTTGGTTCAACATATGCAAATCAATAAATGTGATACACCATATTAATAAACTCAAACACAAGGACCATATGATCATCTCTATAGATGCTGAAAAAGCATTTGATAAAGTTCAGCACTCATTCATGACAAAGACCCTCTATAAGTTAGGTATAGAGGGAAAGTATCTCAACATAATTAAAGCCATATATGCCAAACCCACAGCCAATATCATCCTGAATGGGGAAAAGCTGAAAGCTTTTCCTTTAAGAACAGGAACTAGACAAGGATGCCCACTCTCACCACTCCTATTCAACATAGTGTTGGAAGTACTAGCCAGAGCAATCAGAGAAGAGAAGGAAATAAAGGGCATTCAGATTGGAAAAGATGAAGTCAAACTGTCCCTGTTTGCAGATGACATGATCCTATATATTGAACAGCCTAAAACCTCTACAAAAAAACTGCTGGAATTGATAAATGATTTCAGCACAGTTGCAGGATACAAAATCAACACACAAAAATCAGTAGCATTTCTTTTCTCCAATAGTGAACATGCAGAAAGAGAAATCAAGAAAGCCTGCCCATTTACAATAGCCACCAAAAAAATAAAATACTTAGGAATTGAGTTAACCAAGGAGGTGAAAAATCTCTATAATGAGAACTACAAACCACTGCTGAGAGAAATTAGAGAGGATGCAAGAAGATGGAAAGATATCCCATGCTCTTGGATTGGACGAATCAACATAGTGAAAATGTCCATACTACCCAAAGTGATATACAAATTCAATGCAATCCCCATCAAAATTCCAAAGACATTTTTCTCAGAAATGGAAAGAGCTATCCAGACATTTATATGGAACAATAAAAGACCACGCATAGCCAAAGCAATGCTGAGCAAAAAAAATAAAGCTGGAGGCATAACACTACCTGACTTTAAGCTATACTACAAAGCTATAATAACCCAAACAGTATGGTACTGGCATAAAAACAGACACACTGACCAATGGTATAGAATAGAGAATCCAGAAATCAACCCACACACTTACTGTCAGCTGATCTTTGACAAAGGCACCAAGCCTATTCAGTGGCGAAGGGACTGCCTCTTCAGCAAATGGTGCTGGGACAACTGGATATCCATATACAGGAGAATGAAACTAGATCCATACCTCTCGCAGTATACTAAAATCAACTCGAAATGGATTAAGGATTTAAATATACACCCTGAAACAATAAAACTTCTTAAAGAAAACATAGGAGAAACACTTCAGGAAATAGGACTGGGCACAGACTTCATGAATACGACCCCAAAAGCACGGGCAACCAAAGGAAAAATAAACAAATGGGATTATATCAAACTAAAAAGCTTCTGCACAGCAAAAGAAACAATGAACAGAGTTAAAAGACAACCAACAGAGTGGGAGAAAATATTTGCAAAATATATATCTGACAAAGGATTAATATCCAGAATATATAAGGAACTCAAACAACTGTACAAGAAGAAAACAAGCAACCCAATTAAAAAATGGGCAAAAGAGCTAAGTAGGCATTTCTCTAAGGAAGATATACAAATGGCCAACAGACATATGAAAAAATGCTCAACATCACTCAGCATCCGGGAAATGCAAATCAAAACCACATTGAGATACCATCTAACCCCAGTTAGGATGGCTAAAATCCAAAAGACTCTGAACGATAAATGCTGGCGAGGCTGCGGAGAAGAAGGAACTCTCATACATTGTTGGTGGGACTGCAAAATGGTGCAGCCTCTATGGAAAATGGTATGGAGGTTCCTCAAACAATTGCAGATAGATCTACCATACAACCCAGCTATCCCACTGTTGGGAATATACCCAGAGGAATGGAAATCATCAAGTTGAAGGTATACCTGTTTCCCAATGTTTATCGCAGCACTCTTTACAATAGCCAAGAGTTGGAACCAGCCCAAATATCCATCATTGGATGAGTGGATACGGAAAATGTGGTACATCTACACAATGGAATACTACTCAGCTATAAAAACGAATGAAATACTGCTATTTGCAACAACATGGATGGACCTTGAGAGAATTATATTAAGTGAAACAAGTCAGGCACAGAAAGAGAAATACCACATGTTCTCACTTATTGGTGGGAGCTAAAAATTAATATATAAATTCATACACACACACACACAGACACAGACACACACACACACACACACACACACACACACAAACCGGGGGGGGGGAAGAAGATATAACAACCACAATTATTTGAAGTTGATACGACAAGCAAACAGAAAGGACATTGTTGGGGGGGAGGGGGGGGAGAAGGGAGGGAGGTTTTGGTGATGGGGAGCAATAATCAGCCACAATGTATATCGACAAAATAAAATTTAAAAAATATATATATATATAAATAAATAAATAAATAAATAAATAAATGTCAATTCCTTAAAAAAAAAAAAAAAGAACATTAATGCAGAGTTTATAACATCAATTGATACAGAATCTTGGGACTTGTAAACCTATTATATTGCGTTGAATGAGAGTGTATCAAGAAGAATGCAGACCTATAATTACACATAAAATACAAGTTGGCCAATCTGGTATTTCTTATTCCAGAAATAACTATTAAACCTTCTAGATTGATAGCTAGATAGTTAGACAGACAGATAGATGGATAGATATAGAAGATTCATTATAATAAGTTATGATAATGACTGTAGGACATAGTGGGTGAAATATTTTGGTTAAAATAATGACTATGAATTACAAGATCTTACAGTCATCTCTGAATCATCAAAAAGGATGTTGAGTGCCCTTCAGTGTTGAACATATTTTATTGTGTTCTCAATCTTGGAAAAATTTATGATCCTTCCATGGTATGAAAGGAGAAAAACGAAAAGGACAATGTTTATTGACTGCTTACCATGTGATGGGAGTGGGCTAATAACTTTGCAGAAGTTATCTCATCAATTCTTAGGATAGTCTAGTTCGGTAGGCATAATTTTCCCCATTTTCTATTTGACAGACATGGGACAGATCAGGTGATGCTCACTAATTTCCAGAGTCACGTAGCTGGTGAGTGACAGCTCAGCATTTAATTCCAGGTGTCCCTTATTCCAAAGCTTATGTTATTCCTAGCACATGATACCACTATATGCTCCATAAGCTGCATACTTTGAATGAATTGTTTAATTCATATGAAGGTTATTTTAGTATTGGCACCAAAATCCTTATCCACCTTGCAAAGAAAGCCAGTGTGGTTGCATCATTTAAGTCTCCAAAGCAATTCCATTCTCCCATATTTTGCAGGGTGTATAACTAGTTCTATCATATTTCATGTAACAAACCATTGCAAGAAAAACAAATCTTACGTTCTAGTTTGCAACAATTCAGTTCTACAACTTGATTTACTCACTCATTTTTTTCTGTTATTTAACAAGAATTTACTAAATGTCTGTTATGTGCCCATTATCATATTAGATATTAGATAAGATAGAAAACAATAGAAGGTATGGCCTCTATCATGGAAATCTTATAATCCATCTGGAGAAAAGCAGTATACCAATATACAATTACAAACAAAACAACTGTAGAATTATTCTAAGATAATATGTAGACAAATATGAGACAGTGTGTTATAAACTCCAAAATTAAAAAAAGTAAATTTCACTATAAAATGGCATTAATGAGGCAAGGCTTAACTGATAAATAGAATTATAAAGGTTTGAAGAACAGTGTGATTTAGTTCAGCTAAGAAGGCTCCTTGGCTTTAGAAAATAGAAAAAAAAAAAAAAAAAGAATCTTTTTGACTTCCTAAACTGATTCAGGCTTCCCTTTTCTGGTTCTTATTTGAGCACCCATCACATTTTTCTCCGAACTTATGAGGCTGTCTTCCTAGTTCCCAGTAAGCAGGGGCTCTGTTAACTCATTTAAACATCTCTGGCACATGGGAGGTTTCATATATATCTGGTGAGTGAATGAATGAATGAATGAATGACAGATGACCTTTGGTTGAAGAAGAGCTTTGTTGAAACATCATGAACTATGATTCTAAATATTCTTGATCTATGTCTTGCTTCCACAGCCCTATTCTGCCAAAATAAATAATGCTGAATATACTAAGTGGAAATTATATATCATTGCCTTGTTTTATTTGCAATATAAATGACTTCTTTAAAAAAACAATGGTGTGTCTTTTGCTAGGTGTTGATTGGGAAGCTTTGTCTGCTTTAGTTGTTCCAAATTAAAAAAAATATTTTACTGTTTAGTGCTTAAATGAGACCACATGTACCCTGGCAATTAGAATTATACCATGTCTCTTCTATTTTATATTTCAGCCTCTTGAATAATATGTACCTGAATATAAACTGTCAAACAGAAAGCAGTCTTTGAAAATTTGATGTATCTTTCCTGTTGTTTACATATATCAAAACATCATACTGTACCCCATAAATTAATACAATTATAATTTGTCAATTAGTAGTACCATTAATTTAAAAAGAAAATCTGGTATAGTACCTTGTTAATGGTTAATGATTCTGTAATCTAAAAATTATTATGTAGCTTCTGGTGGGGGCAAGATCATGATGGCAATGTAGTTTAACAACCAGGACAGTAAAAGAACCATTGATGACAAAATTAAATGACAAGTACACCCAAGAACTCCAGAATATCAGTGGTTGTGTCCATACCTTGAAAGCAGCAAGACCCCTGTGAGTTTAGCAGCTGTGTGAGGTTAATGAAGGGAAGATAAAGGAGCATTCTGATCATCTTCAGAGACCCTGGACACAGAAATTGCCAACAAACACTAACTTCCAAAACAAGAGCATCTCACTTTGACTAGAATGCTCAGTGAGCAGATCTGAGAAAGGCATGGGAGATGTCGTCATAGTTTGCATTTGCCAGCAAGTCCAGGAAGGACCATGAAGACCCACTAAGGGGCTGCAGGAAGGTCACTAGGATGAATTGAGCACTCAAGAACAACAGAAATACCCGATAACATCCCTCATGCAGAAGAATTGAGACCCATCCTGGGAATAAATCTTGGTGATTGTGGAATCTAAATTGAGCAAGCCAAAAATACTGGTGGGAGAGAGAGAGAAGGTTTCCATACTGACCAGGAAAGGCCCAGAGGAGGCTGACTTCAGAATTGTGCAGGCAGCTACACAGGCCAGGTTTTAAATTACTCCTCAGCAAGACCAGTTACATAACTTGCAGAGCACAGTGACCCTTGTTCAGGAAACTATTACAAATTTCGTGATGGCAACAGCAGAGCATGAAACCCAGAGCAGGAAGGACCCTGTGTGACTGCACAGGCCACACACCCATGAGGCCAGCCCTGTTTCTTTCTCAAAGCACAGAGGGAGCCCTCAAGCAGGGAAGCTAGGAAGGCAGCTGTCTTAGTCCATTTGGGCTGCTACAACAAAGTACTTGTAGGCTGGGCAGCTTTAGACAACAAAATTTATTTCTCACAGTTCTGGAAGCTGTAAGTCTGAGATCAGGGTGGTTATGGTCAGGTTCTGGTGAGCGCTCTCTTCTGGGATGCAGACAGCTGACTCCTTGTATCTCCTCCTTGTATCCTATCCTCACATAGTGGAAAGAGGGTGAGAGAGCTCTCTGGCATTTCTTTTTTAAGGGCACTAATCCCACTCATGAGGGTGGACTTCATTAATTCCAAAAGGCCCCATCTCCTGATACCATCACCTTGGGGGTTAGAATTTCAACATATGAATTTTGGGGGTACACAAACATTTCATCCATAGCTGCAGCTCTGGGTTGTTCACTCCTTATTCAAGATCCTTATCCTAAAAGTACAGGAAAATCCATCTCATTTAAATATGAACGATAGAAAAAGATCATGATCAAATCTTCTACAAAGGCATTATAAGTAAAAAAAGGGAATGAATTAAATAACATATCAAAGGATAATAAGGCACAGCAGAAAAATGTGACAAAAAACAAATGAAATCTATTATATAATAATACAAAATGAGGTTAAAAAACAATAAGGAAACTCTAAAGCTATGAAAGAGCAGCATAAATCATAAATGGCAAGCTCTGAAATGCTATGGTTGACTAACAGAAGGGTGTAGAAAAGAGCTTTCAGGTCTTAGGAGAGAATTAGCAAATAAAGAAAATCATTTCAAAAACAAAGACTCAAAGTAACAAAAGAAAAAACAGACCCCATGTAAAGTATAGTAAGGGAAATAAAGGATAGGAAAAGAAAATGAAATGAACAGGAACAAAATCTTTCTGTGAAAAAGCAAATTTCATAATCTCTAAACAATTGAAACATATTTGACAACAAAACCCACAATGTTTATTTTTCTACTTTATTTGTTGAAGTTCGATTAATCTTACCCAAAGAGGTTATAGTTAATTTATTTTTTAAAATCCAGTTTCAAATAGATATTCCTGAAACCAATTTTGCATCCATATTCCTCCCAATTCATTTGATAATATGAAAACATTAACAAAAACATTTTTAATCTGTTTTCGAAGGGAACATCTGTGCATTATTGTTTGTGACAGTGGCTTTGTTATAGCAAGTGGAACATCTGGAGAGAGTCAATTACTTGTTGACACAAACTCCAATGCAAAACATACGTGAACGATAATGTATTCTCATTGGCCCAAATGAATAATCCCAGCCAATAGGGTCAGCCTAAGCTAATATGCTGGAGCACAGCAGTGTTTGGGCCCTTTTTTTCTGAGCCATTCCTTGTGGTGAGTCTATATCGATGGCCAATTTTGCTTCTTTCCCAACTTGAAAGAAAAAGAATTAAAACCTTTTAGCTTGTGGCTTTTAGTCTAGTAGATGTGGCCCATTCAGTCTCATTCTTAGGTTAATGCTCTGCTAGAAATAATGAAAATTGAAATCTCAATAATCCAGATTGTTTGAACCCATGTTGATAACATTTTTCAGCCTTTCTTTTTAATTCTGAGTTTGAGTTCACTCAGTTATTAGAGTCAGTTGGATAGTATTCTTATTTGCCAATGAACAGCTCTAGGGCTGCAGAGATAAACAGATGAGCAAGTGGCTTCTCAGACCCCAGAAGATAATTTGTTGATCATTCTAACTCTATTAGAGCTTAATTAGGTAAATAATGTAATACATGTGAAGGTGCCTAAGTGCCAGGCATGTGCTAAGAGCTCAATAAAAGTTGAATCTAAGTGTAGCAGACATTGTTGGTTATAAGCATAAAGGCTATTTCTTCCTTCTTTCTTAATGGCGGAGAACTTTTCATCCCAGAGACTGAAAATACCAGCTTCTCACTTTCCAGCCTCCCTTGCAGCTAAGGCATGGACATGTGACCTAATTCTGGCTAATGAGAACTAAGGAGGGGGACTCCTGAGAAGGTTTCTTCCCTAATAAGAAGTTCCTCATGGGTGGAAACATCTCTCCTCTTCAGTTGGACATTGTTGTGTTTGCATTTAATGCCTGAAACCATGGAGACCATTTTGTAACCATGAGGGGACAAGACTACGTATCTAGATAATACTCTGAGAAAGGCAGAGCAGAAAGATAGAAGGAGACTGGGTCCTTGGTGTCAGTGTGGAGCCACTGAACCAACCATGACACTACCCACCTCTAGATTTTTTGGTATATTAAATAAGTATCCTTAATGTTGAAACTATTTTAGTTGGGTATTTAGTTAAATGCAACCAAAAGCCTTAAAAATAATACACTGAAAGAACACTCTTATTTTCAAATATCTCAGTAGAACCCAAACCCAATTTCCCCTTAATGTGCTCTACAAAATGTGTGACAATAAGCTGCCACTGGGGAAAACAGGTCCTCACCAAACCCTGAGTCCATTTCCATATTCACCGTTATTTGTCCTCAGATCTTCTTCCATATCCACAAAATGGAGATGGTTCCTGTTTTTCAACTCATTAAGTGTTTATGATGACTGGTAACCTAATTGATTTGTGGTCCCCAAATTAAAGACACTAAAAAATAGTTTTTTAGATGGTGGTTGTCCCTATGAGTTCTGCCCCAGCATTCCACAATTTATGGATATGTTAGGAGGCTAAAGGACAAAGTGATCTGTAATTCACTAGCAGAGCCCTGAGAGAGGCTGTATAATGTATGTTACTCCCCATAATCACACAAGTAATAACCGCCAAGCACACTGGTGGGCAATGAGTGACTCCTTTGCTTTTCAGCTTCTACCTGCATTGGACCCAAGCCTTGTGCTCAACAGCCTTTGATGATGACATCCTGAAGAGATCAGGGCCCCAAACCAGAGGAAAACAAATCAGCACAGTGCCTCACAGAATCCAGCCCAGATTTAAAAGCAGTGAACAATTACAGGATATTCTGATATTAATATTTAATGAAGATGTAAATGATAAGAGTCAATACTGAATTGCTTGGTGAAATCTATTTCAGCAAGAGAAAGCAGCAGTGGTCCATAGAAGGAGGGGGAACTGTCTTTCTTATTAACCATTGTCCTTTAACTTCTCCCCAGGTCTAGCTGAGGCCTGGGCTCCGATTCCCCACACAGCTGACAGTTGCAGCGATAGTGGAATCAATCTTATAATCCTCCTAGTCATTTTATTTCTAATTTCCCTCTTTGTATGCACTTTCTGTCTGTTCAGACTGTGCACTCAGAAACAAACTCCACATAGGGTTTCTGACATCAGACTTGCCTATTGTTAACATTCTGTCTGTCCCTCTGTCGGCTGGGTGTCTGCACTGATGGGAGGGGCATCATGACTCCAAGGCAATCCATCACCTCTGCGATGTGGGGAGAGCTTCTGAGCCCACTTGTGTCAAAAGCAGCTGCCAATTCCTCAGTCTGAGCTGGGGGGGTGGGTCTGAAGGTGCTGGTCCATGAAATAACACAGGAGAAAGGGAGAAGCCGCCAGAAGCAGCAGAAAGAGAATCAGAGGCTACAGTGTGTAAGTAAAGAATGACTGCTGGCTGCCCAGGACACTCAGCCCCTAAGAGACCAAAAGATGCCAAGGGGCTGTCTCTATTGCTCGGTTTCCTCTTATCCTCCTACTTCCCCCCACCCAGAAGAGGCAATAACAGTGTTGGGGGCTGAAAGCAAGAAAGAGTTTCTGAGGAAAATAGTTCCCCCAGTTAACAGCTCCTCCTTCCAACCAAGCCAGGGATTGAAAGATGAGGAATCAAGCCCAAGGGCTTCTTTTCTGCCTTCTCAGGTTGGTCTAGGAAAGAGCAGCTTCTTTGTCTGCCAGGGGGAAAAGGATACATCGCCTTTCCTGGTGCACCAGTCTCTAGACTACAGCTGTCTGTAGAAACTGGTTCATCATGTTGAGGGCTTAAATCCATTCCCAGAATAGCCAGGCCATGACATAAGCAATATGGAGCCCTCAGTGAAGCTGCCCAAGCCCCAGAGGAGTTGGGCTTGGCTTTCTAGGATCATGATCATGTCCTCCCCTTTTGCATCCTTTCGACCTCCCCTCACCTTGCTGTAGCCTCGGGGAAACTCTGCCAAGGGGAATCCCAAGGATGGCTACTGCCATTAAAGAAGACACACTCTTCTCACACACCTTCTCTCCCTGCTCCAGAATGCTCACTGTGAAGCGGAATGGTGAGAAGGGCTGCTCAGTCACTCTGTCATCACCTTTCAGAACTGTTGCTGCACTATCTGGTAGCTCAGCGGGTGGCTTTCTGTCTTAGCCTATTTTATTTGTGAAGACTGATTCTAGGACCTACAGGACTCCCAGTCCCACACTATTTTTTTTTTTCTTTTTCTAAACAGACTTGTGAAGGCTCAAGTGAGGCTATGTGTCATAGAAGATGAAATGTTAGAAACAGAAGCTGCTCTAAGTATTTCCCCTGCAATGTTAGAAACAGAAGCCGCTCTACGTATTTCAGACAGAGGGAAGTTAATACCAGAATCTGATTGCATGGGTTATAGAAGAGTGAGCAGCCAAAGAGGGGTCCATAAGGCAACACAGAGATTAGCCACAGCAGGAAGTTGCTACTACCTTTAGGGCTGGGAGGACATGGGAGTAGATGGTGTTACCAGAGACCAGAAGCCAGCACCTTATGGCAGGAGCCAGAGACATGGTGAAGGCCACCAGGGTGGTGCTGGGACTGTGGAAAAAGGGGCTCCTGGCTTGGTATTGTATTTGTCTATTGCTGTATATCAAACAATCCCAAAATATAACCCCTGTAAACAACAAACTTATTACCTTACAGTCTCTGTGGGTTAGGAATCTGAGAGTAGCTTAGCTTGTGGTACTGGCTCAAAACCTCTCATGAAGCTTCAATCAAGTCACTGGGGGCTGCAGTTATTTTAAGGTTCAGCAGTAGGGGGTGGGGGGTCCACTTCCAGGCTCACTTTCTCGGATGCTGGCAGGCCTCAGGTCTTTGCTAGCTATTGGTTGAAGATATCAGTTCCTTGCCACATGGGCCTCTTCACTGGGCCACTCACAATATGGCATCTTTCTTCCTCTAGAGTGAGGGTGCCGAGAGAGACAGCATGAGAGAAAAAAAGAGCAAAATGGAATTCAGTCTTTTTGTAATCTGTTTTTGGGAGTGATATCGCACTTCAGCCATATTCTGTTTGTTAGAAAATAGGTTAAGACTAGGTCCAGCCCATACTCAAGGAGAGGGGATGATATGGGGCATGACTACCAGGAGGCAGGGATCAAGGGAGGTCCTCGTAGATCACGGTGGTGGGGAGTGGGGGGATGGTGCCTGCCACAGGGCTGGAGACAGAGAGGTGGAGGTTTTGGGGGCTTGAAGCTTACCCAATCTGGGGAACCCTTTTGAAGAAAAGAAATGCAAAATTACCAATACAAAATTACACACAGATCCATCAACTGGTGAATGTATAAACAAAATGGGGACTATTGAGACAATGAAATATTATTTGGTGATCAAAAGGAATAAAATATTGGTATATGCAAGATGAATGAAACTCAAAAATATTCTTCTCCGTTAAGGAAACCAGTCACAAAAGACCACGTATCACGATTCCATTTATAGGAAATGTCTAAAATAGGCAAACCCATAGAGACAGAAAGTAAATTAGTGGTTTCCAGGGCCTGGGTTGAGGGCCAGGATTGACTGAAAACAGATATTCAGAAAGCTTTTGGGGGTGATGGAAATGTTCTAAAACTAGATTGTGGTGATGGTTGTACAACTTAATAAGTTTATTGAAAACCATTGAACCATACACTTACGATGGGTGAATCTATGGTATGTAGATTAGATTTCAATAAAATTATCAATAATTATATATGCAGGGCATTGGAAGAGGCCTGTATAAGTGAGAGGCCCTGGAGCCTCAGCTTCACTAACTTTTCGGGAAATTTGTCTCTGTGGAGGAGACATAGTTATTGTGGAGATGTTGCCAGATCAGTGAAAGGGCGAGGAGATTGCCTGGCTTCTCCCCTCCTTTCTTCCTCCAGTCTTCTTCCTGTGCCTTCTATTGGCCTCACCTACACAGAAGCCAGGGAAATGGAGTGTTTTGTGGTATAGAGTGGAGGATATGAAGGGATGGAAAAGATCTGAGAGCAGAGAGGCAAATGACAGGCTCCTTAACCAAACCCTGCACCTTGCTCCTGAGCAAAACCTCCACATCCACATACAATGACAACATGGAATAACTCTCCCTTTTGGCGTTGAGAGATAACTTGAGAGGAATTCCAGAGAAGACCCGTGTTTCCAAGTGAAGGCCAATGCTGTTGATTCCTTGTCATCAAACATTATAGGACACTGGATTCATTGGTTACCTGAAGGCTCAAAATCATTTATTCGTGCATATGTACATACGGCGGCACTAAGAGCACGCTTAGGGTGGTTGGGGGAGGGGAACGAGGAGATAACTCTTGGAATAAGAATATCAGATATGTTAACTGTTTGATATTAAATGTATTGTCCTAGCAGCTTTTCTCATTTAACTCTCGGAAGCAGTGGGTACCAGTGGCAAGCTAGTGGGAACAGTTGGCCCAAGGTGCAGGCAATAAGAAGACATTGTTTGTGGAGAAACTCTAAACAATAGTAAAACCAGCTATAAGTTAGTTTTTTTTTCTTATCAGCATGTCCAAGCAATTCTAAACAATGTCAGTGATAAAATACTCCTCTCTTCACCCCCCCAAAAATTTTTTTTGGATTAAGTTCTACAGTTGCAGAGGTTACTGCTGAGTTTTAAATAATATATATATAAGCTCCAATTTGGCACATTTTCATCACTTACTCTTTAATGACCACTGCTTTGTGCATGGGAGATAATGCAGAAAACCCCCAATTATACAGCAGGCTACAGACATACGTGGACTCAGCCACACATGTTCGATTCTAGAGTTAGGTTTGTGTTGATTCGGAATCATTCAGGCTTACTTCAGGTGCAGTTTGCCTATCCAGCCCATGTGGTGCTACATATTTCTGCATTTGAATGATAGATTTGAAAACACAGTAAGAGGACAGTGATCGTGAAATGGAAGAAACAGAACTTGAGATGCTTCAATCTGTCATTCTGGGTGCAATCACTTTTGGAATCTTGTGTTCACTCCATTGGATCTATTTCTTCATGTGAGTTCCGCCTCCTTAAAAATATATTACTATAAATAAAACTACTAATTCAATTTCTTTTTCCTTTTTGATACCGTAACATTTATTTTTTATTTCCTTTTACTTCTTGACTGGCATGAAAGTTCAATAAAAGAAAAATTTTCATGTCTGTGTTTCTTTGGGGCCATTATAATTATTAGTTACTTTTCATGATTATTAGTGAAAAAGATTTTGTCATATAGAAGAGGGGAGTGTTAAAAATGATCCGTTCTGGGTGTCAAATACACTATACATGCCACTGCTTATAACCAAAAAAATATTATCCCCATAAATAAGAAAACAGGTTCAAAGAGGTTAAGAAATTTGCTTAAAATCACTCAAGTAGTAAGTCATAGAACAAGGATTCAAATAAAGATTGTACAGCCAATATATAGCACATACGCTTTACATATACATACACATTTAAGACTAACAACCGTATGAATGGACAATATTATCATCCCCATTTTACAGGTCAGGGAATTGAAGTACAGAAAGGCTAAATGACTTGCCCAAGGTCCCACAGCTAGTAAATGGCAGAACAAGGGTTTGAATCCTGGTAGTATTGCTCTGGACACTACCTGTGTAACCTTCACACCAGGCTTGCTCATCAGCTGGGGTCTACTCTAAGGCCATGCTCAATTCTCTTGTCAGCCACAGCTGAGAAAAAGACCCACTTCCGGCTGCGCTGTCCTCTTCCGCCATCCTCTCCCACGTGAAGGAAATCTCCCAGGAGGTGCATGTGGGGTTCCTAAGAGCACAAATCGTGGTATACTCTGAATTCAGCTGAACTTGTTGCTCACCAAAGACTTGAGAAGGGTAGAATGGAAAGGAAGACTGACTTTTTCGAAATAGTATTCATGGTATTCTAAGATTTAACTCCTGTAGACGTCATTATGAGCTTTAATCAAGTCTGAAGAAAACTGCTCATTGCTTTTGCCGCAGGTAATACTAACCCGCAACACTAGATGGCAAAGTGGTGCTATGTTACTGTGTTGTGTTCTGGAAAAGACTGGTGTTTTCCAAAAATATCCCAATCCACTGGGCTGTCTTTTTATTATTATTATTTTATTTTATAATTTATTTTAGAAATAAAAAGTTCTATGTGAAGTTATCTTACTTTGTAGAATCATTATTTAGAAATGCCCCACTTTGAATTGACCCAGTATTCCAGGCTCTATCAAGTAGGCCTCTTGCCCTAATGGCCAGCTGGTCAAGAGCTACCTCCTAATTGATCAGATGAAAACGGGAGGATAACAGAAGATAATGGAGATAGTATGAAATGTACTTTCAAAAGCTGCATGTTAACATAAGTGTGACATAAATGTGACAAATGTATATGACACAGATGTCATCTGTCATGGAAGCAAATAACAAATTGGACACACTGCTCTTCCTTATTTCATTCATTCAAAAACAAGCGCCTCTTATGTGCAAGGCATTTGTAGGCTGCATAGAATATAAAAAGAGTTCTACTCTGGCATTTAAGAAATCTGTCTTATAGAGGGGGACAAAAGATAAATGCACCAATACTGTCAACAGTTGGCCTCTAAATCGTTCTTTCTCCAGAGCCTCATAATTAGAGCTGCTGATTCCCCTTCCCTTCCCATTCTCTGAAAGCCTTAGGACCATCCAGTGTCCTGACCAGGGCAGGCAGCACATCAACATATGAAGGAGCAGGGGCTCAGGGCTGAGTTTGTATAGCTCTCTGAATTGCCTTGGCAAATCAAATCTAGTATAGTGCCTGCCTTATCAAAGGTGCCGAATAACTGTTAGCAAGAGGGGGGTAGGAATCAGTGTACAGCCACCAAGGAGAATTGGTCTAGGAAGTTTTCTAGAACTTCACCATGGGCAATGAAGAGAGAGTGAATTGCAGGCATGGAATATCATCAAAAAAGGTACAAAGGCAAAGAACTCTGTCCTGACCAGGGAAGCCTGCCTCGGTTGAAGCAGTGGTCCTTAAAGTCTGGTTTGCCCGGCAGAATCGGTATCCCTGGAAACTTGTTAGAAATGCAAATTCTCAGGATCCACCCAGACCTAGGGAATGAGAAACTTTGGGGCTGGGGCCTGGCCATCAGTGTGTTAACAAGCGGTCCAAGTGGTTCTGACACAAGTTCAAGGTCGAGAACCACTGGGTTAGAGCATGCCCCCTGCCAGGGAGAGTTGATAATCAAGGTGAGGTCCACGGGGGTTAGACCTTAAAGGGCCTTGTGCTAAAGAGTTTGGTTTTTTGAGGTTTTTTTTCTGTTTGTTTTATCTTGTAGACAATATAGGAGACATTGAGGGTTCCTAAGCAGTGAAGTGACCAGAACAGATCTTCACTTCAAATCCATCACTCTTGTGATGGTGTAGAGGAGGATGTAGAAGGAGGGGAGACGTCCTCCTTTGGGGCATTCCTAGCTTCTCTTCTGCCTTCACCACAAAGGCCCTGGTTTTCTTCTCTACTTTTTCTACAGTCTTGTCTTCCAGTGATCTCACCCACTCTCCTGGTGTCAGCCAACCCCCTTGGCAGATGACTACCAAACCTCTCTAGTCTGTGTCTTTCCCCAGGCAGACCGGCTCGACTTCCTGGATGTCCAGCTGCCATGTCACATGAAGCACAGCCAAATCTGAACTCCTCATCCACCAACCAGTTTACTCTCCTGGCTTCTCGACTTCTGTTAATGCCATAACTGTCTACATTGCCATTTATGCTATACCTGCCCTTGGGGTCATCACCAAAGCTTCTTCATCACTCCAGGAGTCCTTGGCACATGCTTTTGTTCCAACACATTGACATGTGTGTCAGTGTCTGAGGGTGAACACCTTAAGGGGAAAAAAAAGGGCCTCATTTGTATTTGCACTGTGCTGGCACCCAGCAGAGATAGGGTAGATGATAGATGTTTAGTGAACGGAGTGAGTTCTGCCCCTTAAAGCTGAGGGAGAAAATGAGATCAGAGAAGAATAGAGAGATACCTGCAATGCCAATTGGAGTGGGGGTTGCAAACACCACATATTGTCCCTGGCAAAGCTTTGAAGCATGTGCAGCCAGGTGACATGAGAGAAAAATTGGTCATGAGGAAGTGGAATTAGGTTACAAGAAATTAACGGAGGGATTGGGTATTGAAGCAGAGGGAGAAAGTGTAGATTAAGCTTTCTAGAAGCCAGGGGAAGATGGGAAAGGAAATGGATTCGCATTCATAGAAGGAAAGTAAAGGGAAAGGTATATTGAAGGGGGAGGATTATTTGTTTTTAAAGGTTGGGGAAACATAAATATAACATTTTTTTAAAAGCACAAAAATAAAGTCAGTGGAGTAGGAAAGACTTAGGATGACAGAGAAGGCTTCAAGGAGTGCTTAAGAATCACCAAGAGGGAGAAGTTGATGAGAACATGGACATAGAAGAAGGGGCTGGTCTAGGAGCAGAAATATGCCAGCTGAGGAATGAGGAGGCTGGGCTACTTATCCTCCATAAATGGCAGTCATTGATTGCTGCCTTCTCCTTCAGATGTCAATCCTCCAGCATGGGTTGGTCACGGCAGCCCCTGACAGACTGACAACAATCCCCTCATAAAATTGCAGGTAGTGTTCATTGGAAATGAAGCTCATGTGCATGGAAATGTCATGTGGATCAGATAGGTGATGGGCCAAGCCCCAGGATCATGCACTACACCCATGTTGGTTCTGGCTTGACTTGGTAAGTGGTACTGAAAGGGTTCCATGGGATCTGGAATTTCACTTTGGATAACTGGAAGAAAGAATGGAATGGAAGCATCTGTAGAGAACTAGAGTGACACTTTTCCTCTGTCTACCCTGGAGTTTCCAAGCTTTGTCCACTGGGCCCACTGCCTCTGGTGCCTTGGCTCTTTTCCCTGCCTGTTGAAAGCTTTCTCGTCTTCAAGCCCCAGGTCAAAAGTCACTTGCTCTCTAAAATCTTCTTTGATCACCTCCCTCACTCCTCCCCAGACATAGCTGTTTTCAAAAATAATGACATTTACATCTGAAAAGCAATTGCACATACCTTTTCTTATATACATTATGTTAATTACCCACTCTCTTCTCTGTAGTTCTATAGCGCTCTGTTCATTACGGGAATTTATTGCTTTATCAGTCCAAATTCCAAAAAAGTTACATGTTCATCATGTCTACTAGACAGTGAGTTTATTGAAAGCCAGGGTCTTTTTCGACTCACCTGTGTAACCCCTGTGCCTAGCACAGCACCTAGCCCATATTAGCAACCCAAAGGCATGAGAAGAATTAAATGAATGAATCTATATTTAAAATATATCCTAAAGAATCAGCAGAGAAACACAAGATCTAAACAATACTCTAGATCAATTGGACTTGGCAGATATCTACAGAACGTTCCACCCAACAACCTCAGAATATTCATTCTTCTCATCAGCACATGGATCATTCTCCAGGATAGATCACATATTAGGTCATAAATCAAGTCTCAACAAATTCAAAATAATTGGAATTATCCGATGTATTTTCTCAGACCATAATGGATTAAAACTAGAAATCAATAACAAACAAAATTCTGGAAAATATACAAACACATGGAAATTAAACAGCATTCTACTTAATGACATATGGGTCCAAGAAGAAATCAAGCAGGAAATCAAAAAATTTATTGAAACAAATGAAAGTAATGATACATCATACCAAAACCTGTGGGATACTGCAAAAGCAGTATTGAGGGGGAAATTTATTGCATTAAATGCTCACCTCAGAAGAATGGAAAGATGGCAAGTGAACAACCTAACACTTCACCTTAAAGAACTAGAAAAACAAGAACAATCCAAACCTAAAGTTAGCAGACAGAAAGAAATCATTAAGATCAGAGCAGAACTTAATGAAATTGAAACCCAGAAAACAATACAAAAGATCAATGAATCAAAAAGTTGGTTTTTTGAAAAGATAAATAAAATTGACAAACCATTAGCATGGCTAACTAGAAAAAGAAGAGAGAAGACCCAAATAACAAAAATTAGAAATGAAAAAGGTGATATTACAACTGATTCATCTGAAATACAAGGAATCATTCGAGACTACTATAAACAACTATACACCAACAAGTTTGAAAATCTGGAGGAAATGGATAAATTTCTGGACACACACAAGCTCCCAAAACTGAGCCATGAAGATATAGAAAATGTGAACAGACCAATAACAATAAAGGAGATTGAAGCTGTTATCAGAAAGCTCCCAACAAAGAAAAGCCCAGGACCAGATGGATTCACAGCAGAATTTTACCAAACATTCAAAGAGGAATTGACACCAATTCTTCACAAACTATTCCAAAAGATTGAAACAGATGCAAGTCTTCCGAACTCTTTCTATGAAGCAAACATCATCCTGATACCAAAACCAGGTAAAGATATAACCAAAAAAGAAAACTACAGGCCGATATCCTTGATGAATATAGATGCAAAAATCCTCACTAAAATACTAGCAAACAGAATACAGCAACACATACATAAAATTATTCACCACGATCAAGTGGGATTCATCCCAGGGATGCAAGGTTGGTTCAACATACGCAAATCAATAAATGTGATACACCATATTAATAAACTCAAACACAAGGACCATATGATCATCTCTATAGATGCTGAAAAAGCATTTGATAAAATTCAACACTCATTCATGACAAAGCCCCTCTATAAGTTAGGTATAGACGGAAAGTATCTCAACATAATTAAGGCCATATATGATAAACCTACCGCCAATATCATCCTGAATGGGGAAAAGCTGAAAGCTTTTCCTTTAAGAACAGGCACTAGACAAGGATGCCCACTCTCACCACTCCTATTCAATATAGTGTTGGAAGTACTAGCCAGAGCAATCAGAGAAGAGAAGGAAATAAAGGGCATCCAGATTGGAAAAGATGAAGTCAAACTGTCCCTGTTTGCAGATGACATGATACTATATATCGAACAGCCTAAAGCCTCTACAAAAAAACTCTTGGAGGTGATAAATGACTTCAGCACAGTAGCAGGATACAAAATCAACTCACAAAAATCAGTAGCATTTCTATTCTCCAATAGTGAACATGCAGAATGAGAAATCAAGAAAGCCTGCCCATTTACAATAGCCACCAAAAAAATAAAATACTTAGGAATTGAGTTAACCAAGGATGTGAAAAATCTCTATAATGAGAACTCAAACCACTGCTGAGAGAAATTAGAGAGGATACAAGAAGATGGAAAGATATCCCATGCTCTTGGATTGGACGAATCAACATAGTAAAAATGTCCATACTACCCAAAGTGATATACAAATTTAATGAAATCCCCATTAAAATTCCAAAGACATTTTTCTCAGAAATGGAAAGAACTATCCAGACATTTATATGGAATAACAAAAGACCACGCATAGACAAAGCAACGCTGAGCAAAAAAATAAAGCTGGAGGCATAACACTACCTGACTTTAAACTATACTACAAAGCTATAATAATCAAAACAGTATGGTGCTGGCATAAAAACAGACACACTGATCAATGTTATAGAATAGAGAATCCAGAAATCAACCCACACACCTGCAGCTATCTGATCTTTGACAAAGGCACCAAGCCTATACACTGGGGAAGAGACTGCCTCTTTAGCAAATGGTGCTGGGAGAACTGGATATCAATATGCAGGAGAATGAAACTAGACCCATACCTTTCACCATACACTAAAGTCAACTCAAAATGGATTAAAGAATTAAATATACACCCTGAAACAATAAGACTTCTTCAAGAAAACATAGGAGAAACACTTCAGGAAATAGGACTGGACACAGACTTCATGAATACGACCCCAAAAGCGTGGGCAACCAAACGAAAAATAAACAAATGGGATTATATCAAACTAAAAAGCTTCTGCACAGCAAAAGAAACAATTAACAGAGTTAAAAGACAACCAACAGAGTGGGAGAAAATATTTGCAAAATATACATCTGACAAAGGATTAATATCCAGAATATACAAGGAACTCAAACAACTTTACAAGAAAAAAACAAGCAACCCAATTAAAAATGGGCAAAAGAGCTAAGTAGGCATTTCTCTAAGGAAGATATACAAATGGCCAACAGACATATGAAAAAATGCTCAACATCACTCAGCATCCGGGAAATGCAAATCAAAACCACACTGAGATACCATCTAACCCCAGTTAGGATGGCTAAAATCCAAAAGACTCTGAACGATAAATGCTGGCGAGATTGTGGAGAAAAAGGAACTCTCATCCATTGTTGGTGGGACTGCAAAATGGTGCAGCCTCTATGGAAAATGGTATGGAGGTTCCTCAAACAATTGCAGATAGATCTGCCATATGACCCAGCTATCCCACTGCTGGGAATATACCCAGAGGAATGGACATCATCAAGTCGAAGGTATACCTGTTCCCCAATGTTCATCGCAGCACTCTTTACAATAGCCAAGAGTTGGAACCAGCCCAAATGTCCATCATCGGATGAGTGGATACGGAAAATGTGGTACATCTACACAATGGAATACTACTCAGCTATAAAAACGAATGAAATACTGCCATTTGCAACAACATGGATGGACCTTGAGAGAATTATATTAAGTGAAACGAGTCAGGCACAGAAAGAGAAATACCACATGTTCTCACTTTTTGGTGGGAGCTAAAAATAAATAAATAAATTCACACTCACACACACATAAAAACCGGGGGGGGGGGGGGAAGAAGACATAACAACTACAGTTCCTTGAAGTTGATACGACAAGCAAACAGAAAGGACATTGTTGGGAGGGAGGGGGGAGAGGGAGGAGGGAGGGAGGTTTCGGTGATGGGCCACAATAATCAACCACATTGTATATCGACAAAATAAAATTAAGAAAAAAATCAAAAAAAATAAAATAAAATAAGTTAAACAATCTATGTGCTTATGACATAAATATTAAAAAAAATAAAGTAAAAAAATAAAATATATCCTTACAGCAAGCCCAGTTCTTCAAGATCCGGTTTGATGACAACTTGTTCTTGTCCTCCATTAACACTATTTTCTCCAGATTAAATAAATGTAGTTCCTTCTGGTTTTTTTTCTCAGAAAAATGTATTTTCATTCTTTAAGTTTGAAACTGATTTTGTGCAGACTTCTCAAAGTTATTCTTATACCTTTAAAGTTATGAATTTAGAAATGGTCCCAGTGAATTCTTAACCATCAATGCTTCATTATTTCTGATTTGGTGCAGGTTTGGGGTTAGCTTTGGATCTCTTTTCCTTTTAGTTACTAACAAATATTAAGAGGTACAACGTGGTTCTTGCTTCTCAATTCAGTGAGTATTAGTCTTCATTGTTAAGCAATGTGAAGGCTTCTGTCTTGAAAAGCACAGTAATCAACCAATGTAAATTCTTTCTTTCTTTATTTTTTTGTAATCAACCAAAGTAAATTCTAAATACGCAGTTTGGTTTTAAGTACATTCCACTGATTTTGGTCTGTAGCCAACTCAGAATCTTCTGCTTCACCCATGGCATCCATGTGGGAAATAAAACAAACAGAATGACCTCCTGAACGTCTGATAATATGAGGGCAGATTGCTCTAATCCTAACTTCACCTACAATTTCCTAGAGTTTGTGGGATTCCCAACAAGAATGTGGTGAAAGCCATATTCTAACACTATGAGTGCCACTGATGGCTATGATATTCTGAAAGCCATTCCTAGCTTCCCTCCTCACTGTTGAGATCTGTTGGGAAATAGGAATTGCGATGAAGGGGAGCAGTGTTTCCCAAACTGGGCTACGCAGGAGGATAACTGTATGTATTAAAGATATGGATATCTTGGGTCTCACTCCCCTCAGATACTGATTCAGTTGGTCTCAAGTAGGGCCAGAGAACATGTACTTTAAAAAAAAAATTGTCTAAGGTTGGATTCTCTCAGAAGCAGACCCTCAGAAAAGAATGTGAGAGCACGCAGTTTATTTGGAAGATAATGCCAGGAATAGTGGAGTGAGCAGGGGAAAAAGCCAATAAGGTGTGTGTTATTGAGCAGGTTACCACTGTGGGAAATTGTGGCTCAGTCCCACTGGGAACTCATGGGGACAATAAAGAGTACATCTTAGAGATATTTCACCCAAGGTGCAAATAAGCTGGGATATTTGTCAACTTCTGTTTTTGACTTGTGGCACTACCAGCTTGATGAACCCTGGTGAACCAAGGGGGCTCTGGCAACCAGAGAAAGTCCAAAGGCAGAGTTGCAGGTGTGTTCAGTTGAAGGGCATTTGGCTGGTTTGCACATGGGTGGGGAATGTCCAGGGCACATGGATGGGGCACTAACAGTGGCTGATACAGCAAGCATCCCTGCTGTTTTGGATATAACCAAGGCTCAGAGTAAACCAGATTTTGGTAATCTCATTAGGATTTTATGCAAAACTCTATGGTATTATTTACTGTTTTTTTTAATGATATTGCTGATCACCCTCCCTCCTTTGAAAACAACCATCGACAAAGATGTCAACTCTAGCCTTTCACATTGAAACAGATTTTAATCCACTCTGAAATTCTAGCTACAACATTTATTACCAAACAACTCATGAGAACAATGCATAGCTGACAGAAAATGGCTTGGATTAGAAGGAAAAGAAAAAGCACAGATGAGAATCTATTGCAAAGAGGAAGGGAAGAAAGGTCATAGTCCATACTGAGGTGTTTCAATTGTCTCAGCAGCTATGAATTCAAGGATGTGACATTTTCTATTCATTGGGACTACCTGGGATGTCTTCCAGCCGCAGCACTGGGATCTTAATAAACGAGCCATATTATGTTTATACTTTACTGTTTAAGTAATGCTATTTCACTCTGTGTAAAGCCACTTAAAACACCAGTGGAAACACATGCATGGACCATGAAACAACTTTAAATGGATAATCAATTTTTATCACATATTGAGGGTTAGACTGGTATATCTAAGTGAATTATGAAAGTCTGTATGTGCTGTGGCTAAGAGTGTTTGCATACCAAATCTTTGTCTTTGTTACAGAACCAATCTATTGTTGGGAATTTGGGAGTTTCCAAAATCTAACACTGAAAAACCCCTTTTATTCCAAAAAAAAAAAATTCATAACTTTAAAAACATAGGTGTATTTTATTTGGGCTTAGATATGAAGGACTATATTAGAATTCCTTGTACAACAATTCTCCCCTAAAATGGAAGGGATAAGATTAACATCCAAGACAGCAAGAAGCTATGACCTGGGTACAAGATAAGCTAATTGATGAAAATCTAGAATGTACAGTGTACTCTGAAACTTATGGGACATGGTTTTAGAACAAACATAAAGAACTTATTTACACAGTGACTAGTAAACACATGGAACTCATTGTATCCTCGAAGCAGGTCAGGATGAGAAGGTGAGTGTGGTCAAGGCGAATTTGGATCAATTCGTGGATAACAGACCCATAATAGTGCACTAAGGCGAGATTAGGCAGGTTCAAGTTACATCCCTAACCTCTGAGGATGATGTCATGGATGCAAATTGCCACATTTTTATAAAGCATTGATATCACATTCAGAGACAGCACAAGATTGGTGGACCACAGATCTGACATGTTGTGACATTTCTTGTATTAACTAGAGGATGTTGAAAATGTCATAAAACCTGTGTTCTGAACCGCCAAGAAACTATCAACTCTTTGATCTCCCAACTTCCTTGAAGCACTTGTCATTCCTTTTCTGGTCCCCAAAGTGAATGAGGTGGAGAAGGTACCCTGTCACCGTTAGTCTTCCTACACACCCCACAAAATACACACCAACTGTGAACTAAGACTTCTTAAAGTATCTTCCAAAATCAACATTATTCTCTGTTTGTAAATGAGGACCCAGACTTGTAAGGCAATACACCAATCTTAATTAAATCAACATTATTCTCTGTTTGTAAATGAGGACCCAGACTTGTAAGGCAATACACCAATCTTAATTCCTTAATAAAATGCTCCATGCCTCATCCAAACATTAATTCATTAATTCAGCACATTTGACCGTGTTCTAAGCACTAACCTAGGTTTAGAATCTGTACTCCTGCCAACATTTCCTAATCGCCAGTTTGTTTCACTTTTAAAACCCAGTAGTATGTGAAGTTTGACTAAGTGACAAATCAAGTGAGACTATTTATTTCAATCAAGCCCTTGCTCCCTCATTTGATATTCGACCACTAGGCATATTCACACACCCAGGCACAACCACAGGGGCTACACATATTCCTTAAATCTTACCTTCATATAATGACAGGTTTATATCAAGAACTCTGATGCTATAAGATATGATTTTATGCATGTGACAATTTTAACCTGTATTAACTGATTTCATGAAATCATAGAATATTTTTTTAACCATAATATGACCTGTGTGCTAAAATGAATAAACACACGTATTAATGTAAAACACTCTTACATGTGAGAGAACATTCTAGTTTTGTTTTACGTCATCATTCACATTGATCTTTTCTGACCCATGTTGTTTTTGAAAATGTTCATAACCCTCTGAGAATTTATTTCTATTACCTCTGCTCCCTGCTTATGATTTCCAGGTGAAGAAGGAGGGGGGCGGGGGTTAAGAAGAAATTTAAAGAGTCTGAATTTATCATCCAAAAAGAAATGATTTGTGCATAACAAATCAACAAATGACAGGCCAAACCTCCATTTTCAGTGATAAGTGAATCGAGCTCATTTAAAAAGTAAATGGTGGTGGTATTCATTTAATTGACATTAAATTCATCACAAATAATCTATAGATTTTGGTTTAAGAGAAAAAAACTAGCAACTTTCCACCTTAAAAAGTTGCTATTGAATGCTGGACTTTGGGATGTACTATATATAAGGATTCTGATTAAATCAAGGAATATTCTGAGGACAAAAATAATGCATGAAAAGTATTTAAAAAAGTAAAATTGAAATAGCTCCTTCCTACTTAGTAAATGTCATAGAAAGTAAGCAAAATTATATTTTCACTTACTTTCGGTAAAGTCTGGAACATCTAGCTTTGATGCAAAATTGGCACGGAAATATAAGAAACATGCAAAAAATTGAAGAAAATACAAAAGTATGAAATGGTTGCTATAATTAAAGGCAGCAAACTATAACATTCTGAAGTTTTTAATATTCCTGCATCAATTCCTTAAAGTCTCAGTATAATCTACTAAGATAACTCAATGGTAAATAATAGAAAATAAATACATTCATTCATTTGTTTAAAAGTACTTTTAAGTACATAAATGTCCTAAATAGTAAGCACTTTACAAGAATAGTTGAAGGGAGGTTACAGAAGAAGTTACAAACCATTTAAAAATTGTAGTTAAATTGGGAATCAAAACACAGAAAGCAATCAGAAAATTATAAAAGAACACATTAACAAGGAAAAAATAATATAACATAAACTGTACACTTAAATGCAGAAAGATACAGATGGAAATGTCTGTTTCAGGTTAGAAAAATAATTTACATACCATAGTAATTAGTCAAATGAGGGAAAATGTATTGCATATACTTTAAATACACACAAATACACACATGTACATATAATTAGATATTTCTATTGCTTCCAGATTACACTGGTAATCAGGTATTTTTCTAGTTAACATTGTTTCCACTCTAGTTTTTATTTTTGAATTTTCTAGTTGGAGTTTGATAGTAATATTCATCAGTATTCAAAAAATTGTAAATTAAGAGGAAGTAACAGATAATCTTCCTAATGGGGAAGTCCCCATATATTCCTGAAATGACCTTTGGCTCTGCCTAATTCATATAAAATGCCTTAGTATTTGTTTCCAATTATTCCACATTAGGCAAAAATACGTGATATTGCTATATTCTATCCTAATAGTCTTCCTTATGTATCTAAATCCTAACACATCCATAACATTCATTTGATGAATAATAACATTTTGGTGCACTAGGTAATACATATGTTTTTTATTTGCCACAAAGAACTGTATTTCCTGAACTGATTTATGTACCACCTGGACAAAATTATTTTTATTATGGTTTATTTCATTTTCTCCAGCATCCACAACTGAAAAATACTTGTAAACTGCAAATGACACAATGACAATGGTTAAAAAAAAAAAAAAAAAGAAATAGCCTTGAAATTTAAAATCACATTTATTCAGAGAACTCCAATGAAAAATGCAGCTGTAATGCTTTTATACTGCAAATTCAAGGTAAGACCAAACAGCAGCCTATCTTTTGCTGTGCTTCCTTATGGACAACTACATAAAATTCACAGACAGTTCCAAAGTTCTCCAAAACAGAGATATCCATTTGGGTTTAGAGTTTGCATAAGGGACTTATAAAGAAACTATCCAAATCATAAAAAACGATCATGACATAATAACAAAGAATGTTAATAATATTTTCTAATCACATGACTTCATTTCCTGCATTACATTTTATCTAGGACCTGAGAAAAAGCACAGGGAACATTCTCCTATTTCTAAGTTAAAAGTACTTCTTCACTGATCATTGTATGGTATATTGTTTTAATGACTTCTATTGAATTTTCTTCATAATTTTTTAAACAACAAAATTGCAGCATGTTAAAGTCAGCAATTCACAGAATGTTTGGGAAACATCTCAAATGTTGAGGCCATTTGCCTAATGAATATAACATGGACTTATTTCATTCCTCCTTTCCTGGAATTGCTTTGAATTTCAAACATTTGTTAGCCATTAACTACACTTTGCATCTAATACTTCATATGTGTATAATGCATTTTAGAGTTCACATGTAAAACTAACTTATTTGTGATCCTATACCTGTACTAATGGTCCTGTACAATAGCCACTAATGTCAACCCCCCTGCACCCCATTCCCCACAGCAGAACAATTAATTAGTTCTGACTTGAGCTGAACAGATTGAACAGATTAACAGGATCCTTCATCCAAAGATACCTTCTGTGCCTTTCAAAGTCACCCAAGCAAGTTTCTCAAGATCTTCTCTAAATGGTTCATTGTTTTTTATTTTTCTATTTAGTTTTAAATTCTACCTAAATTAACATTTGTGTTACTGTAAATTTTCCTTCAAAATCTGGCAATACTTTAGTTACTTTTGAATGATTCTGTGAAGTCAACCAAATAGAGATGTTTATTTG
The DNA here is from genome assembly GCF_027409185.1 of Cynocephalus volans. Classification (NCBI taxonomy): domain Eukaryota; kingdom Metazoa; phylum Chordata; class Mammalia; order Dermoptera; family Cynocephalidae; genus Cynocephalus; species Cynocephalus volans. The sequence continues at coordinate 54,567,009 of NC_084478.1, forward strand.
CTAATGAACAGGTTCCTAAATATAGGCCATAACATATACACACAAACATACATGCACACTCACAGTGTAGGTATTGCTTTACTCAGGAATAACTAATATATGAATGTCCTTATGCACACAAACAGCTAACCAGTGGTGGCACGAACTGCTCTGTAAGTTGCCCTGAGAGTCTTCTCTAATGCATTAGACTGATTGATTCACAGAGTTTGGGGAGGGGAGGGTGAGGTGGTCTGAATTCCACTAAATAACCTACACATTTGTAAGTCGTGGATTTACAAAGCAATTTGCAAAGTAATTACACATACCCCCCCCATCCTCACACACATTCATACACATGATGAAAGAGTCATGGCTATATGTGTGATCTCTATAAATGCTCACTCACATGCAGACAGAATGTCTTCATATGCATTATGAATTACCCAGTAGCTTCTAAAGCCTTCAGCTACATTCCACAAAACTGATTTGGGTCCCAATCCCAGGACCAGCAGCATAGAATGACCTGTATAACCTTGGTAGGAGCTGGAGTCTAATTCCCAGAATGGCACAACCCAACTCTACGTATAAGCCAGTAAACTCTGCTGGGTGGGTTGAGTTATTTCTCATTGTCCCCATAACAGTGAACCTTTTTCTGTAGGCAAGCAATGTTATTTTAGATCCCACACAGCCAAATCGATAATCCTCATTCCTCCATTGAAGAATGGATTTATTTCACATTTATTGAGTACCTATTGAGTATCTACTATGCTCAAAGGTGTGTTGTTTATGGATGAGAACACACACACACACACACACACACACACACACACACACACACACACACGCATGCATGCATGCATGCATGCAGTACAATACCAAGGAGAATATAGTAGTTGCTATCAGAGAGGCTCAAATGGAAATGAGAATTCAGAGGGAGGAGGTATTACCTTTGACCAAGGAGTTCAGGGATGACTTCGTTGAGGAATTCTTAGTTTGGCTATGTCTTAAAAGATGGGTGTAAATTCAATGGGTGAGAATGGGGTTGGGAGAAGGGGGTGGGCATTTCAGCTTGGTAGTGGGAAAAGTACAAAGTCACTGAAGAGTATAATGTGATCAGGGCATGGTGTACATGACAGAGAGGAGATGGAGCCAGACCAGACCAGTAGCTGGGAGCAGATGTCGGGGACTCTAGTTAAAAGGATAGGGAATTGGGTGGGCAATGGAGACATACAACAAGGTTTATTTGTTTTTAAACTTTAAATAATCATTAACAGATATTCAGGGAAGCATATAAATCATAAGTATTTAGCTAAGGGAATTATCATAATAATGCAAAGACCCAGGTCAAGAAATAGAACACTGTCAGCATGTCATGTGTCCTCCAAATCACTACATCACTCCCTCAGAGATAATCACTAACCTGACTTTTATGATAATGACATTTTCACTTTTCTTTGTAGTTCTACCACCTAGGCATGCATTTCTCGAACATGGTTTAATTTTGCTGGTTTATGAAGTTTGTATAAGTGCAATCATGAAGTGTATATCATTTTGCATCTGGGTTCTTACATTCAATGTTGTATTTGTGAGTTTCATCCGTGTTGCTGTGGTAGCTGTAGTTCATTCATTTTCACTGCTGTAGAATATTCCTTTGTGTGAATACACCACACCGATGCATTCTGCTGTTGATGGATACTTGGGTTGTTTCTGGTTTGAGGCTATCATGAATAGTGCTGCTAAGAACCTTCTTGTACCTGTCTCTTGATGCATATGTCATCTCCTGATGAGAGATGGGCTGCGCTATAGGACAATCAGTGTTGCAGCAACACGGAAAGATAGAATAGCCTGAAGAGAGATTTGTAACAAGGAAACTCCTTTGGAGATCAGGAAACTAGGTAGGCAGCCCCTAACGAGTCTTGAGGGTCTGACTTATGTTGATGTTTGGCTCGGCAAAAACTCACTAAGCAGAAAGTCTTCAGTTTCCAAAATTCAGATCAAAGTAGGATTATTTCCTTTTCTTTTGCTTTATTTTAGCATCGGACTCTAGGAGCAAGGAATTGGTCCATGACAAACTCTTTCATTGGCCAATTCATGGCCTACTTAGTTAATTTTTCATTGTATTTGTTTGGTTAGTTTGAACACTGTAATAAGCACCTGCAAATCCACAGCCCTAAACAAAAGCCGGGGCCTTGGTAATGACTACAGCTGACCATATGTTACCCCATCGTTCCATCCTCTGGCCGCTCCCTACCTGAGTAGAGAGGTATTTTTGAACATTAAATAAAACCCTCAAAAAGGACTATTGACCCCAAGTAAGTATCCATTGTGCTAGGCAAGTAGAAAAAGATATTGATTTCATTCTCTTTATGTCCTATTACTTTCAGAGAGACAGATAGATGATAAAACAATAAGTTGTGTGAATCATGAGAACACATATTCTTCCAGGACAAAACAACTACAAAGGCTTCATAGTCTTTGCACAAATAACTACTAATTCCCTTTAGAAAAGTTTTTAGCAAAAATACAGCTTATGCAACAACAGACTTTAAGATGAGCTGAGTGATCTGAGAAACCTATTCCTTGATGATAAAACTGAAGAATGCCATGAGGTCTAAACTCCTTTCTTCATTGGTTTTGCCACCAAAATTGCTCGGATTTCAGTTTAACCTTTGGTGGACTGAGTAATGCCAGGGCAGAGGGTGAAGGAATCTGAACATCATGGTTTTGAGGAAAGAACAGTAAATCCAATATTGCAAAGTTACAGTAGATGGTGCTAGATGGGTGCAAAAGACTGCAACAGCTATCTGGGCCACCTTCAAGATTTCTCCTGAGCTTAGCAGTTTAGAAAATGTGCAGTGTAGATTTATCAATTCAGGAGAGGCACTCAAACAAAACAGTTGAATTAGTGAGATCAATGAATGCAGAACCCTATAATTAGACAATGTTAAGGTTTTTGTGGAAATTAACAATGAGGACAACTTTAAAGCCGAGGTCAAATCGTCTATCTTTCTGGGGTATTGGTGCCAATGTTAAATTACTAACAGAATGATTTTCCATTCATTTAAAATAATGTCATCTGTAAAGTTAATTTTCAAACTAATTTACTCTCACTATTTGTTATTTATCATGTGTAAAGTATTTGTACGCTGTAGGTTGGCTTTGAGATTTTAAATGTCCTATATAACGTATGCAAAGTGATTTACAAAGTTTTACCTAGTATAAATTATTCTACATATGTAAAGTATTATTATTTTTATTATTATTACCTAAGAGTGCTTTTTAAATATTTGTGTTCATTACTTTCTACAGCTACTTTGTCCTGGGCATTTTTATTTTTCTTTTGGTTTATTAGGTGAAACAGCTGAGACATAGGATAGTGAAGTGAATAATTTTGAGCATGTATATTTTTCCCTTGCAGCCACAGTACAAAATGACTTTCAGAGCAAAGAGCCAGAGATAGGTGAGCACCTGTCCTTAATGAGAGGGTTATCTAGGGTTAAGAAGAGAGATTCCCAACCATCTCACTGGTGCATCTCTGTAATCTTCCTTCCCATGATCTGCAGAGCGCTCAGTGGATGCTTGGTCCTTGTCTTCTCTTGAGAAGGGAGCAACACGACAGTGCTAACCACACTCAAAATGTGACTTATCTCAGAGTCTGTCAGTGACTGCAGGAAAATGTCAGATCTAGTGTTAAGTCACACCCCACCCTTCTTCCCAGAGCCGTGTTCAGTTTAGGTTCATTTATCGGACAGGGTGTGGAGGAAATGCCTCTTTTGAAAGGTAACACACATTCTTCAGTATTTGATATGTCCAGCCTAAAATACTCTCTTGAATGCATATTAACAAGTCTTTGGAATTCCAAAGCCTTTTTAGAGGCTAGAAGGTCAGACTTTTAAGTGAACTCTGTATGTTTATGAATCATCATGGCCTATTGATTGAATGTGTGAGATGTAGTTCTAATATGTCTGTCTGCCTTATCCAAACAGAATGTAAAATGTCCTGTGGACAGGGATACTATCTATAGTGATGGGGTTTTAGTGGTGTTTGACTGTTTACAGAACTTAGCACCTAAATGCTTAAATAAATACCATTGATATTAGTATTAGTATCAAATAATAATAGTAATATGAATATTTCTTGTATTTATTATCCAGTATGTGTTTAGTGTTTATTGTCCTGGGAAGAATGGGCCTCGTCCTTGCCGTGATCAATAATCACAGTAGTTGTGGTGGAGATGGCTTCTCCAATTGCACTGACAGTATATCCAGAAACTAATATGCAGTAGGCCTGTCCAGTAAGTAGGAGGAGAAAAATCCATATTTTTAAATGTCATAGAAGCTATTCCTGCAGTTGCCCAGCAGCTGACTTTCAAATGTTAATAATTAGGCTGTGGGCCAGGTCTATGGCTCAGCAGCTAATGCATTGTGCATGCTACTACATGGGAGACCTCGATCTGATGCTCACTGGAAGCTCTCCTATCTTCCAGCTGGAGCGTGGAGCACTGTGGAGGTGACACAGGGTGCCTTAGAGGAGAGAGCAACGTGATGTATCACCACTCACCAGCCCTCGCCTGAGACCTGTTTAGAGTGAGATTACAGTCTCAGCAGAGCCTCTCATTTCTCCTGGTCACGAGGTTACGAAGCACTTTACAACTTGTGCTACAGGAAGGCAGGGAGGGATCTAAATGCAAGACTGGAAGAGACCCTCCATAAACCTCAGCCAGAGCAGCACTGATCCCCACGAAGTTACTGCTTTTGCCAGCTTAGAGACCACCAAATCAATGTTTTAGAAAAATATAAACTTTAAACATGGATAGAACATGAGTTAACCATATTCCATCTAATCACAAATTTAACAGACAACATGGGAAGCCTCTGAAATTCTTGCACTAAAATGGTTCTTTCTAAGAATTGAGGTATCTTTACTACTAATCTCTATAGAACACCTACTAACAGTAATGGGAGAATCCTAATAAGGTCAACAAAAATGTTGTTGTAACAGTGTTCATTAACAGCACTGCTTAATGACTGTTTAAAATTGTTCTTGCTACAGTCTCTTCCATGGATGAAATCATTTGCTTTATTTTTAGCCATTGCTTGGAATTCTGTGATTTCCAAATCTTCACCTATGTTCCTTACCTTTAAGACGTGACCTAAAAATTGTAATTTACAAATTTTGGGGACAGTCTCAGTGGTTTTTAAATGTTAATCTATGAAAAATGAGATAGTATTCCTGTTTTGAGATTGCTGTCATTACTACCATCAAAGGGCCTATCAGCCTCCCAGGATTGTAACTTCATCACTGTTTTCCCTCTTCTCCTTTGCCTCCCACAAACGATTTACCATAAAGTCCAGGTGTTTATTTTTTTCCTCTACAGTATGTCTAATATCTATTTGTTAATTCGATAAATATTTGTAAAGTGCTAGGAACAATGCTATGAATGGGAGTTCTGTGCTAGGGCTAAACCTGGGTTTTTGTCGTCGTCACCCTGGACCAAGCTTGTGGTGGATTAAAGATTATGGCCTCAAATTCTTTGACAGTTCTTCCACTAAGAAGTTTGATCTATTTAATGGGATTGCAAGCATTTTAAGATATAGACTTTATGCTCTGTACATGAACCAAATATGTGACCCACCACAACTAACATTTGTTAGTCCACCAATGTTCATGTCAATTAGAATTTGACAGAATACTGTCAATGTTTTTTATTTATTTATTTTTATTATTTTATTTTATTTTATTTTATTTTTTTTCGTGACCGGCACTCAGCCAGTGAGTGCACCGGTCATTCCTATATAGGATCCGAACCCGCGGCGGGAGCGTTGCCGCGCTCCCAGCGCAGCACTCTACTGAGTGCACCACGGGCTCGGCCCGAATACTGTCAATGTTGATGTCACCTCTGGGGTTCTTCCAAAAGGTCTGGAAAGATTTGTATCTTTAGAATCGGAAACTTTGTATTGGATTGTCTAAATTTTGACAAAATTCCCTTGAAAGAAGTCATTATAGCTCTTTATATGATAGTTAATAAAACTTGTTTTCCCCCTTAGAACAGGAAGAAGTAAATATTTCCAAGTATTTTCTAGTGGATTTCAAAAGATCAGATCTGTACACCTGTTAAAGTGACCCCATAAGTGGGTTGAATCTGCCACGTCAATTTCACTGAGCATCGATAGTTCATGTCATTGGATTTTTATTTTTTTTTTAGTTTCATTGAGGTATAATTGCTATACCAAAAAAACACACACATTTAATGTGTGTATGTTGATGAGTTTGGTCATGTCCTTAAATTTAAATGTTGATTTTAAGTTATCAATAAACCATTTGAACTCTACAAGTGCTTGGCAGTCATTCTGGATAGAACCTAACTAACTTAATTTGAAATTTAATGTACAAAAAAGCTATTAAAAGGAAGGTTGATGTGTCAAAGCATAGTAATTGGAAAACTATGTAAATATGCTATATAAACAAAATAACAACTCTCAATTGTTCAAAGAATTCTTATTAGAATTCTTCTTTCTTCAGGAATTTCTTTGGGTCCTCACCCACCACCCAGTAGAGTAAAACAAAGCAAGTAAAAGGATGAGTGATATTCATTTGTTTTTCAAAGCCATAAGCAATGTTAGCTCTAGTTATTATATGTGCTTTATTTTTACAGACATTTAATAAAAACAAATAATTCAAGATATATGTATTGATCACTTAACCATGCAAAAGCCCTGTGCAAAAATTGTTTTTCCATCATCTACTGGGGTGGAGAGGGAAGAAATGTACATAAATAACCAGAAAATAGTGCACGATGTAAATTGCAAAAAAGGAAAACAAAAATAGGAGTATAATGCTTTAGAATTACCAGGGTGGAAGTGATTAATTTCAGTTAGGGTAAAGTGTGGCTGGGGACAGTAATAGGTAAGGGAGTCCTGAAGGAGATTGCTTTTCTTCTCAGGATTGAGGAATAATTTTAACCAACAAGGAGGGTAGAGGTGGGAAGAGAGAGATGGGAGAGGAGAGTAATAGTGGTTGAGTAATGCATGAGCAACATGCAGGGGAAATTTGGGGAATGGAAAAGGCAGGTTTCACTGTGGCTGCCACATAGGGTACAAGGTGGATGGGGGAGGAACAATTGTGGAAACATAGACTGTGATGGACTTTAACAGACCTCATGAGTCATTCAGATTTTGTAAGCAATGAAAAGCCATCGAATTTTTGAGCAGGGGAGTGACATTGTTAATAAATTTATTTTTATTGAATTAGGTGTCAATAAAAAGATTTGAAATAACCCAGATGTTTAATACAGAGGACTCACTGGAAAAAAGAATAGTATATTCTCTCAATGGAATTTTATGCCACCATAGAAAGGACTGAGGATGATTTTTTTACATAAATGTACCTCCAGGATATGTCATTAAGAAAAAAACATACTGGGGCTGGCTGGTTAGCTCAGTCTGTTAGAGTATGGTGCTGATAATACCAAGGTCTGAGGTTTGATTCCTGTATCCCCCCCAAAAGAAAGATACAAAATGGTGTATTTAGCATGCTATCTTATATGTAAGAAAGGAAGAAAATACTAAAAACACATACAGACATATATTTTTGCTAGTATTTGCCAAAACAAACAAACAAAATCATTGGAAGGAGAAATGAAAAACGAATAAAAATATTTACTTATAGCACTCACAAATAAGTGAGAACATGTGGTATTTCTCTTTTTGTGCATCACTTATTTCACTTAATGTAATTTTTTTCTAAGTCCATCCACATTGCTGCGAATGGTAGTATTTCATTCTTTTTTTATAGCAGAGTAGATATATTGTGTAGATATACCGTATTCTCCATATCCACTCATCTGATGACGGACATTTGGGCTGGTTCCAACTCTTGGACTTGATAAGGCAAGTGAACAGATATGATATTGATGGAGGGGGGAGAGAAGGGGGAGGGAGGATTCGGTAAAGGGACACGAAAATCAACTACGTTGTATATTGATAGAATAAAATAAAATTAAAATAAATAAATAAATAATAAAAATGAAATTTAAAAAATAATTACTTATAGAGGAGAGGGAGGAAGTAGGGTGGAGGGAACAGGAGCTGAAGTGAAACTTTTCTGAAAATAACTTGTTATGTATTACTTTGACTTTGGAAATACAGATGTGCTTTAGATAATTAAAAACAATTTTAAAAGAAAAAAATTGGTGGCAAATATAGCAAAGAGACTGGAAGCAAGGATGCACTTAGGAGACTATTGCAATAATTTGGTCAAGGAATGTTAACGGTCCTAAACTACATCACTGGGGGAAGGTGATGGGGAAGAGGCACAGACACTGGTGGTGGCAAAGTCACCACCTGTAAATTCTTGCTTTTCCATGTCTACTGTAAGTATGTCTGATTAAGGACAATTCATGCAACTTTAGAGCTTACCCCTGGGAACAATAGGAAGTAGTGGATGAACTCCTACAGTTGTGTGAAGTAAGTAGTCTGGGAAGTGGAACTTGCTTTTTATTAAATATCGATTAATCCTTACTTGCTCAGCCCACACTAGCCAGGAGTTTGGACAGATGAGGGTACGGGTAAAAACTACTGTGGTAAGAAAAACACCTTTAGCACTGAGCTCTCTAAATCTCACAGTTACTAAAACCTCAAAGTTTGTCCACTTCTCTCAGAATAACTCAGAGCCACTCAATTAGGGAGCAATCAAAGTTGTCCCCTCACCTTAGCAACTCTAGTTTTTCTGCTGCCACTGCAGGTGCTGTCACTGGCTATGCTGTGGTCCTTGCTTTGTCCACCTTAGAGCTCTCACCACAAGCTATTCTTGCTGCCAGCACAAATCCCTGCTTGCCCCCTAGTCGCTGCCCACTTTCATGCCACTGGTCCCAAGACTGCTTGGGCCACCTCATTGAGGTGACCTTGCTGTGATATCTCCAGGCTCTCTCAGTGCACAAGTTTCCTGGGGCTGGGGAAGGCCACACCCCTGAAAAGCATCCACCAGAATTGTACTCACAGCACCCAGCTGGCCTAGACTCTCTGGAGAGGCAAAGGGCCTGCTCCACCTCTAAGGGTGGGGGAGATTTTGTCTTCTTTACACAGAAGAATTTTAACCCCCGGGCCCAGATGTTATTTAATTTTAATTATGATAACTTCTCTGGAGGCCACTTTGAGGAACTGTCACATGTAGTACGTGATATTTTTGTTCATTGTATCATGATTCTTTATACCTTACATATCGTCTTTTGCATCTATTCAGTATTTAATCAATGTTTAAAAAATACTCTATCGTTCCCTCGGGAGAGTTTTGAGGTTTTCTTCACATGGGTTCAGGTCCCAGCTCCAGCACTCACCAGCTGTGTGACCTTGGGCAAGTTAATTAACCTCTCTAAGCCTTGATTTACGTATCTGTGAAATATGAACATAATAGTACTTACCTCATGGGTGGTTGTGAGGATTAAATGAGAAAATGCCTGTAAAGGGCTTAGCCCAGTAGTACTGGGTGTATATAGTAAGTGCTTATTAATGTTCATTATAACTTAAAATACAATGATGATGGAAAATGACAGTATGGGAAAATACTCATAATTTGATAAATGTATACATTGTGTTATGTTTATCACAGTCCATCACCATCCATGCTGTACATTAGATCCCTAGAACTTATTCATCCCATAACTGAAAGTTTGTACCGTTTGACCAACATCTCCCCATTTCCCCCACTCCCTCTGCCCCTGCTGACCATGGTTCTACTCTTGTTTTCTGAGTTTAACTTTTTTAGATTCCATATGTAGGTGAAACCATACAGTATTTGTTTTCTGTGTCTGGCTTATTTCACTTAGCATTATGTTCTCCAGGTTTATCCGTGTCCCAAATGGCAGGATTTTCTTCTTTATTAAGGCGGAATAATATTTCATTGTATGTATATACCACATTTTCTTTATCCATTCGTCTGTTGATGGACACAGGTTGTTTCCATATCCTGGCTATTGTGAATAATGATGCAATAAACATGGAGGTGCAGATATGTCTTTGAGATGCTAATTTCATTTCCTTTGGATATATACCCAGGGATGAGTTTGCTGGATCATATGGTAGTTGTATTTTTAGTTTCTTGAGGAACCTCCATACTGTTTTTTTATAATGGCTGTACCTATTTAATTCACACTAGCAGTGTACAAGGGTTTCCTTTTTTCCAAACCCTTGACAAACTTATTTCTTGTCTTTTTGGTAATAGCCATCCTAACAGGTATGAGACAATATCTTACTGTGGTTTTGATTTGCATTCCCCTGGTGATTAGTGATGTTGAGCACCTCTTCATATACCTGTTGGCCATTTGTATGTTTTCTTTGGAAAAATGTCTTTTCAGGTCCTTAGCCCATTTTTAATCAAATTATTTGTCTTTGTGCTATTGAGTTATCCTTTCATGATAAAATATCTCAACAAATTAGGCATAGAAGTGTATGTCAACATAAGAAAGGTGATATATGACAAACCCACAGCTAACATTATACTCAACAGTGAAAAGTAGAAAACTTTTCCTCTAAGATCAAGAACAGCACAAGGATGCCCACTCTTTATCACTTCTATTCAGCATAATACTGAAAGTCCTAGCCAGAGCAATTAGGCGAGGAAAAAAAAAGGCATCCAAATAGGAAAGGTAAATATAAAATTGTCTGTTTGCTGATGACATAATCATATATTAAAAAAACCTTAAAGACTTTATAAAAAACCTGCTAAAACTAATGAACAAATTCAGTAAAGTTTCAGGATACAAAAATAAACATACAAAAATCAGTTGTGTTGCTTTCCACTAACAATGAACTGTTCAAAAAAGAAATTAAGAAGATGATTCCATTTACAATAGCATCAAAATACTTAGGAATAAATTTAACCAAGGAAGCAAAAGATCTGTACACTAAAAATATGAGACATTGATGAAAGGAATTGTAGAAGACACAAATAAATGGAAAGGTATCTCATGTTCATGGATTGAAAGAATTAGTATTGATTAAATTTTCATACTACCCAAAGTAATACACAGATTCAATGCCATCCCTATCAAAATTTCTGTGGCACTCTCCAAAAAAATTTAAAAAAATCCTAAAGTTTGTGTGGAACCACAAAAGACCCCAAATAGCCAAAGAAATTTTGAGAAAGAAGAACAATGCTAGAGACATCACACCCCCTAATTTCAAACTATATTATAAAGCTATAGTAATTAAAACTATGGTACTGGCATAAAAACAGAGAATAGAGAGCCCAGAAATAATGCCCACACATATATGGTTAAGTAATCTCCAACAAAGGTGCCAAGAATACACAATGGAGAAAGGAAAGTCTTTTCAATAAATGGTGCTGGGAAAACTGTATATCCACACGCAAAAGAGCAAAATTGGACTCTTGTCTGACACCATATACAAAAATTAACTCAAAATGGATCAAAGATTTCAATGTAAGATCTGAAACAGTAAAACTCCTAGAAGAAAACATAAGGAAAAAGCTCCTTATTGATCTTGGCAATGATTTTTGGATATGACATCAAAAGCACAGGCAACCAAAGCAAAAATAAATGAGCTGGGCTACACCAAACTCAAAAGCTTCTACGCAGCAAAGGAAATCAACAGAAAGAAGAGACAACCTGAAGAAAGGGTGAAAGTATTTGCAAACCATATATCTGATAAGAAGTTAATATCCAAAATATATACGGAACTCAAACAGCTTATTAGCAAGAAAACAAACAATCTGGTGATTTTTATTTCTTTTTTTATACTTCTGTGTATTTTTCAAGTCTCCACCACTGAAAGTTACTTTAATAATGTGAAAATGAATGATAAATGCTGTCTTAAAAGAATAAAAGAACGTGAGAAATATGAAGCATCCTAGATTTGGGAAGTAAAAAGCAAGATGACACTGGAGAGCCAAGTACAGCCACATCACATTCAAAGCTACCTTAGGGCTTTGAGACTTGATATTTGAATGGCGATGAAAGGCCAGTTAAAGGTTTTGACCACGGGAGGAGCAGAGCCAAGTCTGGATTTCACAATAGATTCAGTGTTTCCAGTAAAAGATGGTGGAGTAAAGGAATATTGTTACACTCTTGCTCCTAGCTCACAGATTTGAATGAAGGAAAATAAAAGAAAATTCAATCCACAATGAAACTAAGAAATGGCTACTATAACACAAATAGTGAAGAATATTTGTGAACTACAGTGAAACTTGGACAAAGTTATGGGTCGATGCTGGGAGCTAACAAATAACCTACCAGATCTCAAGGAGGATGTAAATATCTCTGTACATTTTTGTCCACTCTGAAGAACTACAGGGGAAGTGATATTGAAGAAAAGACATTATGGATATGTCATTTTTGTTTTCCCCAGCTCAGATAAACTTTATAGATGAAGCATAGGTGACAACAGTTTGCCATAAGGCTGCTGGCAGCCAGAGTCAGAGAGCAAAGAAAAACGAAACAAAATAAGACAATAACCAGTAAATCCATGAAAAATAATTCAGTAAGCTGAGAAGATGAGCCAACAGATCTCCCATGTGAACAGTACCCTCACAATAAGGGGTGTACCAAGAACTTGTGAAGATAGGTCACTACCAGGGGACAGTCCCAGATTTGGCCCCAGAATTTTCTGAGCCATCATACTTGATTTAAACCTAAGGATACCACAACATACTCTCTTCCATCTTCGTCATAGTGTTTTTGTTTGTTTGAAGTAAAAATTGCCTACAATGAAAGGTACCTATCTTAAGTGTACAATTCAATGAATTCTAGAAAATGTGTACACTTCTGTAATCACTATCCCAATCAAGAACAAAGCAGAATATTTCTATCACCAAAGAAAGCCCTTCTATGCCCCCTTGCAGTCAATCTCTAACCCTCCTTCTCTCCCTCCACCACAGGCAACCACTGTTCTGGTTTCTAGCACCATCAATTTTAGTTTTGCCTATTCTTGAACTTCATATCAACATAATCATAGAGTATATACTCCTTCATGTTTAGCTTTTTTTGCTCAACATAACGTTTTGAGATGGATCCATGTCATTTCACGTATAAACAATTTATTTTTTATTTCTGACTAGTATTCCATTGTTTGAATATACTGCAATTTATTTATCCAGTCTTCTGTTAATAGGCATTTGGGTTGTTTCCAGTTTTTAGTAATTATGAATAAAGGCTCTATAAACATCTTTGTTCAAGTCTTTTTGCGGACATACATTTTCATGTCTCTTAAATAAGTTGGGGTGAAATTAATGATCATAGTATAGGGATGTGTTTTACGTTATAAGAAACTGACAGTTTTCCAAAGTGGTTGTACCATTTTACACTCCCACATCAATGGTGAGTTTCAGTTACTCCACATCTTCACTCAAATTTAGTGTTGGACTTTTATGTAGCCATTCTAGTGGGTGTGAAGTGAGATTAAATTGGGGTTTATTTTGCATTTCTCTGATGACAGATGATGTTTGAACACCTTTTCAGGTGCTTATTTGCCTTCATATATTTTCTCTTGTGAAGAGTCTTTTCAGGTAGTCCATGAATTTTCAAATGGGGCTGTTTGTTTTTTCTTATTGAAGGTATTCTTTGTGAATTCTGGATGCAAGTCCCTTGTGAGACGTATGTATTGTGAATATTTTCTCCCAGACCGTGGCTTGCTTTTTCATTTTCTTAATTGGCCTTGAGTGAGCAGAAGTTTTTATTTTGATGAAGCTCAATTTATAGTTTTAGCAATTAGTTTCTTTTGTGTCTTGACCAGGAAATCTTTGCCTCCCTAAAGTCATGAAAATTTTCTTCTAGGAGGTTATAGATTTAGCTTGTTTGTGTAGATCTGTGATTCACCTAGAAGTAATTTTTGTGTATAGTGTGAGGTAAGGTGTGTTTTTGTTTGTTTGTTTGTTTTGTTTTGTTTTGTTTTTTGATGACTGGCCAGTAAGGGAATCCTAACCCTTGATCTTGGTGTTCAACACTGCGCTCTAACCAACTGAGCTAACCAGCCAGTCCTCTTTGTTTTTCTTACATATGGATGACCAATTATTGTAGCAACACTTTTTGAAAATACTTTTTTTTTTCTCTCATTGAATTGTCTTGGCCTCTTTATCAAAAATCAGTTGACTTTGTACCTACATCTATATCTATATACTTATTTTTATATTAAATTTTGTTTCACTAACCTATTTGTTATTCTCTATTCCTTGATTTCTGTCTTGATTTTGGTAGCCTTACAGTAATCCTTGAAATGAGGTTGTGTGAGTCTTCCAATTTTGTTGTTGTTTTATGCTAAGACTATATTGGTTATTCTCGGTCCTATTCTGCTCTATTCCCTTCTATCTAGTACTGAGTCAGAAAATTCCACATGCTTCAGCTGACCCAAGCTCTGATCTCAGCTCAGAGAGACTGTTGTACTCTGCTTGATCTAAACGTTCCTGCATCCAAAAAGTATCCTAAGGCAAAAGGGTGATGTGAATGCAAAGGTTACCTCCTGTGTTTCCTGTCTCTCACAGATCACACTGCTGTGCTGCCTGTTGTCCAATGCCTGAAAACATTTGACTGATATATTTTTTTCTAGTTTTATAATTGCTTATGTTGAGAAGAAAAGTCCATTACCAGTTAATCTCTCATGACTGGAAGCAGAAATCCTCTTCACACTGTTAATAAGTAGTGTCCCTTTTCAGAACTTCCACCATTTAAAGATGAGAAAAATGAAGGAAGGATCCTGCATGGCCTGCATATAGATATCAGCACCACCACCGCTCACCCTACCTGAAAAAATAGAAAAAGAGAAGAAAATAAGCATGTAACACAAATTAGAGGAAGAATGTACATCAGAATAGTCATCCTTGAAAACAAGAAAATGTCAGATACTCTAGAGCAGCACTGTCCAATAGAACTTTCTACAATGATGTAAATGTTCAACCCTTGAGCTATTCAACATGGTAAACACCAGACACATGTGGCTGTTGAGCACTTGAGATGCAACCAGTGCAACAAAGGAACTAAATTTCTAATTTTACTTAATTTTAATTAATTTAATTTAGGGTAGTGGCTACCAACTGGATAGCGTAGCTCTATGCTCTTATTCTATACTGTCACATGGACTCTTCAGCAGATAAAAAAGGGGACATTCAGAAAATCAAGTCAATGAATGGGAACTTGCTTTACCAAATATCAGAACATACCAAAAATCACTTTTAGTAAATCAGTATGATATTAACAAAAGAAGAGACAAAGTAATCAGCAGGAAAGAATAAAGAATCAAAAATTATATTCCAGGGGGAAAAAAAAGAAATTATATTCCAGTATATATGAGAAATTGATAAATGACAAAAGTCATAATTCAAACCTTTTTGAGAAAATAATAAACTTGTTAAAATAAGTGATGCACTGCCATTGTATATCCATCTGGAAAAAAAAAATAAAAATGGACTCCATCTTTTATGAAATAAAAAAATAATTTTAAAAGATTTTAAAATGCATATGTAAAATTCAACAAATATAATCTTGAGAGAAAATTAGGAGACTGCATGTACAGTATAGGGTCAGGTGAAACATTTTTAACCAAGATTAAAAACCCAGAAGCTATAAAGGAAAAGATAGATGTATTTGGCAGTACATATTAAAGTGTGTGTATGTTGCAAGGACAGTTATTTGTTGATGGTGATGACTGATTGCACCTCTCTGTCTGGGATAGAAACCCCAGTCGTGGGGCCTATAGAATGAGACTTTCCACTGAGGGATGTCTAGATTCTGTGACCATTTTGTCCCTTTCAAGTGGGAATATCTATCCTATGCCTGTTTCACCACTGTATTTTGAAAGCAGATAACTTGTTTTCTAGTTTCACAGGTCCATAGATAGAGAGGAATTTTGCCCCATGAAGGGCCATACCTGATTTAGAAGATGACATTTGGAAATTTTTGAGATTCTGAACTTTTTGAGTTGATGAAATTTTGAATTCAGAGTTAATGCTGGAATGAGTTTAGACTTTTGGTGGTGTATTTTGCATATGGGATGGATGTAAATTTGGGGGAAGGTGGGCAGAGGGCAGAATGTACTGGCTTGAATAACGTTTCTGAAAAATTTATGTCCACCCAGAACTCCAGAAAGTGACCTTATTTGGAAATAGGGTCTTTGCAAATGTAGTTACGCTGAGATGTGGTCATAATGAATGAGTGTGGGGCCTAAGTGAATGACTTTGGCTTTATAAGAAGGCCAAATGAAGACACACGGGGATGGAGGCCATGGGACAATGGAGACAGAGACTGAAGTAATGAATTTACAAACTGAGGAAGGCCAAGGATCATCAGCAACTATCAGAAGCTAGGAGAGGCAAGAAACAGATTCTCTATCAGAGCCTCCAGAAAGAAGCCAAACTTATTGACACCTTGATTTCAGATCTCTGGCCTCCAGAACTGTGAGAAAATAAATTTCTGTTGTTTTAAACCACTAAATTTGTCATACTTTATTCTGATAGCTCTAGCTCAGTTCTTCCTTCAGTCCTAGTTAAGGTAAGTGAGGTTTCTTCTATTAGGTAACAATTGTTGGGGCCTCAGTCACATGTTCTTTACCTGTGATTTCTCAGTTCTTTCTCTCCTTTTTCTATTTTGTTGAGGTATAATTGAAATATCTTACTTTGTTTCTCTTTTGCATGCACTGAAGATTTGAGGGAATCTCCAGGCAGTGTCAAGAGAGTGATATGTCTACAAATCAACAAAAACCAAGGATTGCTGGCAGCCACCAGAAGCCAGGAGAGAAACATGGAACAGGTACTCCCTCGGAGCTTCCAGAAGAAACCAACACTGTTGAAACCCTAACTCTGGAATTCTGGCCTCCCAAATGGTAAGAGAATACATCTGTTGCTTTAAACCACCAACTTTGTGGAACTTTGTTATGGCAGCCCTAGGAAACTAATACATATTGTCCAGGTGATGTTCATTAGTCAAAATGGTGTTCAGCCGTATGTATCAGAAAACTGACTATAGTAGCTTAAATAAATAGGGATTTATTTTTCTCATGTAACAGGAAGAGTGGAGGTAGACAATTTGTGGCTGGTATAGCTGCTCATAGGTCTTCTCCATCCAGGTTTCTTATAGATTCATGCTTTATTATTGGTATGTGTGGCTATCTCTCTTTTGATAAATAGATGCTGCACCTGAGGTACCCACCTACTTTTCTAACAGTAAGAAGGGAGGAAGGGCAAGTAGAAAAAAGAAAGACATATGTCATTGTTGTCTGTCCTCTTTTATACAGTTTTCCCAGAAAGCTACAAAGAAATTTCTTCTTTTATGTCATTGGCCAGACCTGACCTCTCTTAGCTGCAAGGGAGCATAAAATGTGATCATACTTTGGAGTTTTTTGAAATTTGAGCCAGTGTGACTTCTTGATGGGATAGATGTGAAATAAGGAGAGACGTAAAGCAGCCAAAAATGCACAACTGGAAAAATTCAGCTGCCCTCAATTAAGAAGAAATGTACAATTATAAATAAATTATATGGAAAATTGTTTTTAAAGAGGAATGGGAAAGGGGCTCAAGTAAAAGATAGTATGTGACAATAAGATAAAAGACACTGAGAAAATGATATAAAATGTACTGGCAGAACTCAGGAAATATGGATAATAACAAAACAATTACAGAAATAAAAGTTACATTTGTAATGTAAACTATGGACATTGGCTAATAATGATGTGTCAATGCAGGTTCAAGGATAGTTACAAATGTACCTCTCTGGTGCAGGATGTTATAGTGGGAGGGGCTGTGGGTATGTAGGGGAAGGGGGTATATGCAAACTCTCTGTACTTGCCACTCAGTTTTTCTGGGAACCTAAAACTGCTCTAAAACATAAAGTCTATTTTTTTTTAAGTCAAGCACACAGAAAAATACACAAAATAATAAAACAAACAACCCATTTATCCACAACACAATTTTATCAAATGTAGCATATTCACCATTATTTTTTAAAACCTTGTTTTAAAATAAAGTATTTCAGATCATTGAAAAACAAAGCTCATTTGATACACAAAAAGTAGAATAGATATTATTAATAACAAAAGCAAGTAATATGGAAACAGTCTTGAAAAAATTATGCAATATGAGTTGGAAAAGGATAAATAAATGAAAGTAAATAGGAAAAAAATTATAGCTATGGAAGAAAGACAAAAAATGCTAATAAACTCCAAAAGAATATCATAGAAAACCTAAAGGAGAAAAATTTAATGATAGAATTAAAGGAAATTATTGCAATGAAGGAAAATTGAATTTTAGAAAAACATTAAAATAGCAAGAGAATCAATTTTCAGTGAAAAAAGATATAATTTAAATAGAGAACACATTTATTGATCAAATAACATAAAATCAAAATACATAAATTAATAACCAAAAAGAACTACAGTGAGAAATTGATAAATGCTCAAAGTAGGAAACTTTGACTTAGTCTTTAGTAAGACAGATCGAGGGTACCACCAACTCCCTGTCTACCACCATCATCAAAATCTAAGTAAGAATATTATAGAGGATTTGAATCATATAATTAAGACGATTGGTTGAGTAGATATATATTGAACTCTGTTGCTATAGACTGAATGATTGTGTCTTCCCTCCCAAAATTCATATGCTGAAATCCTAATTTCCAAAGTAATAGTATTTGGAGATGGGCCCTTGGGAATTTAATTAAGTAAGAAGGGGGGAGCACTCGTGATGGGATTAGTACACATATAAGAAGAAACATGAGAACGATTCCTTTCTCTCTCTGCTCTCTACCACGTGAGGCTACAGCAAGAAGACAGAAATCTGCAAGCCAGGAAGGGGGGTCTTCCCAGAACCTGACCATACTGGCACCCTGATCTTGGACTTTCCAGTTTCCAGAACTGTGAAAAATAAATTTCTGTTGTTTAAGCCATCCAGTTTATGGTAATTTGTTATATAGCAGCCCCAACTGACTAAGACATCTATACTCTAAAAATAGGGAATACCTCTTTTTTTATGTATCCACAAAGCAATAAAAAATACTATATCTTTAATTCCAAGATATCATCAACAATAAGATGTGGGGGAAAAAAACTAATAGTTGTCAACTGTTATGTGATATGTTACAATTTTAGAATGATTTAAATAGAGCACACTCATCAAATTTAAGATGCCATGAGATTGTAATGTCTAACGTTATCTTATGTTGCATTAAGAAAGTAAAAGTGCTGCCAATTATAACTATAAGATGCCATTAATTGTTGATAAGATGCTCCACTTCAGAGACATTAATATGTATTTTAGGATCAATAAAATGGGCAGTAAAATAAAAATGTGTATTAGAATTGAGAGAGTAAGGCATAAGCAAAGAAACATAAATAAATCTGCAAAAGTAGAAATCATACAGATTATATTTGCTGACCACAATATAATAAAACCTAAGTTAATAACAAACATACAAACAAAAATAACTATACAGAACTTTTAAAACTTAAAACGTAAACAACTTTCAGGCCAAAGGAGATATCAAAACCAGAAATAGAGTCTATCTAGAGAAGAATAATTAAAACAACTAAAGCAGTAATCAGAGAAAAAGTCATACCTTAAACACTTTCATGAAAGATGAAAACGATTTAAATAATCAACCTAAGAAGTTAAAAAAACTAGTAAAAATTAGCAAGGAAATCAGAAATAAGGCATTCATAAGATAAATAAAAATATGGTAAATTAGAAAAAATGACAGGATTCATAAATAAATCAAATGCAGTTGTTTCTTCAGAAGAGGGACAAAAAATTAGATAGCCTAAAGAACAACAAAAAAGGAAGAATATGAGAACAAATACAAAAATCTACAAATGAGATTAGGATTATCATCATAGAAAAAGAGGAGTTTGAAAGAACTAGAAGAAAATATTTGACACAACTCTGCGGATGAACTGGATAATTTTCCAGGAAGATGAAAAGTATTAAAATCGACTTAAGAGATTTAAAAAACCCAAATGGACTACTAGCCAAAGTTGATGTGTCAGTAAGGTTCCTTCCAAAAAAGCAGAAATCACCTTGGTATTCTAATAGAGAGGTTTTAATATGGGGAATTAATTATACAGGCATTGGAGGGCTGAAAGAACTAAAAAGGAAATATGAGTAATGCAGCAGTAAGAGCCGTAAGAAGCAGCTACCATCTCTAGGGTTGGGGGAACAAAAGAGCTCAGGGCAGAGCCCTTGTGAAGTTCATGCTCAGACTTATGAAGAGTGGCCCTGCCCAGCTGCTGCTGGCGTCCCTGTGCTCAGAGGAGGGGCTTCACAGGATGGGGACTCAGATTTGTGAGGAAGGGCACTATGCTGTTCTGCCACTGCTGCTATATCTTAAGGGATACCATGATGCTGGTTCTGAGAGAACCAAAAGAAGCTGTAGGCTGCAACCACCTGCTGCTGCTGGAGTGAAGTGCCACAACTGGGGACAGTCTGACAAGGACAGCAGAAAACTTTTCTCTGCTCACATCCCAATTTCCCTGTAGTTCTTCCTATTACCAGAACTTAACAGAGAGTTGGCTGATAAAGGAGTCTGAAAAATACAGTTTGCAAAATTCCAGCTCCAACATTTTATACTCTTGAGTTTAGATTTTAGTATGTTTGTGGATTCTATTTGTCTGTATGTATGTGTGTGTACGTATATATATATATTTAGGATTTTCATGTCACTATTTATTAGTGTGACTGGGCTTTAGTGATATTTTAAGCATCTCTGTAAGGTTTATGTATCCATGTCATATTGGTTTAAGAAATAGAATTCACCAATACATTAAAAGAATGATACCCAATAACCAAATAATGTTTGATCTAAATTTAAGAAATTTAAGAATGGTTTAATGTTAGGTAGTCTATCAATATAATTTTCCGTACTAACTGGTAAAAAGAAAAAAACCATAAAATCATCTCAATAGGCATTTATTCTAAATCGTTCATGATTTAAAAACCTGTTAGTATATTATAGAACATATTTGCTCATCAAATCACACTTAATGCAGAAACATTTTATTCATTTATCCAACAAATATTTATCAAGTGCTTATTATATCAGGCCCTGTACTAGGTTCTGGGTATATAACAATGAACAAAACAGACATGGTGCCTGTCTTACTGTATTCTAGTTGCAGAAAGACAACAAACACACACGCAAATTAACAATAATTACCTACTATGCTAAATACTATGATGGATATAAACAGAGTAATGAAATATGGAGTAACACCGATGGAGATTTGTCTTAGAGTGATTAGAGAAGGCCCATCTGAGTTGAGATCTGAAAGACGAAAATGAGCCAGCCGTTACACAAAGCCAGAAGAGGGTACCAGACAAAGGCAAGGGAGTTGAAAGTGACAGATTCGAGATACGTTTAGGGCTTTATGACTAATTGGATGTGCAGAATGAAAGAGAGAAAAAGTGCCAAGGATGATTTCCAAGATTCTGGCATGAATAACTGGCTGGATAGTCATGCCATTTTATGAGAAAAGTGATATTGAAAGGGAGCAGGTTGGTTGAGGTGAAACTATCACTTAGGATGCGTTGAGTTTGAGATGCCTGGAAGGCATCAGTGTGGCGAAGTGGCATGAGTAATGGAATATATAGACTGGAGGCTAAAAAGAGGGATTTTGGGTAGAGACACATAGTTTTAAATCAACCATGTATAAATGATATTTGACACCATGGGTGGATAATATTGTCCAGGGCAAATGTAAAAAGTGAGAAGAGAGTCCTTAGAGCCCTTAAGAACTCCAACATTTAAAGACTGGGTAAAAAAGGGTAAACTTGGAATGGAGACTGAAAAAGAGAGAAAGTAGGAAAACTGAAAGAGTCGAGAAGAGTATGAAGACATGGAAGCTAAGGAAAGAGCACATTTCAATGCAGATGTGGTGAACAGCATCAAATAATATCAAGTATTGTGAGAATTGAAAAGAGAATTTGCAGCATGACCAGTGGCTAGTAACATCAGCGAGAGCAATTTCTGTGGGGCAATGGCACTGGCGGCCAGAGTGGGGTGGGTTGAGGAATGAATGGGCAGTGGTCAGAGATTGTAGACAACTCTGGGAGAAGGTAACTGCGAAGGGAAAAAGAGAGATGATGTAGCTGGTGAGGGGATCAGAGATATTTATTGTTGGTGGTGAATTTTTACAATCAAAACCCTTTTGGTCCATTGCACTCTTATGAGAACTAGAATTTGGGGGAGCATTTAAAAAAATACAATGACTCAGACTCCTACATCTAACGACCTGTGCAGTGTCCCAACTTGATGTCTAACAGATATCTCAAAACTAGCATGTGTAAAAGTGAATTCTCAATCTTATCACTCAAACATGCTATGTTATCAGTCTTTTCCATCTGTGTTAATTATCTTTTCTGTTGTTTGGGTCAAAAATTTGACTTCCTTGATTCTCTTCTTTTTCTCATGCCTAAATCAAATGTCAGCAAATTTTACTGGCTTAACCTTCAAAATATACACAGAACACAACCACTTCTCACCACTACCACCTTTGTCTAAGCCACTTTCATCTCTCTTCTGGGCTATTAAATTAAATCATGTCATGCCTTTGCTCAAAATAATCAGATAACACCACCCCCCATAAATTAAAGTCTTTAAAATAATTTGTAAATCCATATGTAAGATGACTCCATTGTCTCTCTGACCTCATCTCCTAACACTCTCCCACTCACTCTGTCTGCTGTGGTCACACTGGCCTCTTCTATTCCAAGCATGCTTCTGCTTCAGGGCCTTTGCACTGACTGGTCTCTCTGCCTGATGTGCTCTTTTCCCAGATATCTGCATGGCTAACTTCCTCCTCCTTCAATTTATGAGTTCTTTCTAAATTACTAGTTCTTCAAATACTACTTTTCTCAGCCTCCATGGTTTGAGAGATTTAAACCACAAGTGTTACAAATATTGACATTATGTATGATTAAGAATTTGTGGATTGTTTTAGGAATGTGTGCTGACATCAAAGCATAGTGAGAGGCATGACAAGGAAGGAAGGAAGGAAGGAAGGAAGGAAGGAAGGAAGGAAGGAAGGAAGGGAGGGAGGGAGGGAGGGAGGGAGGGAGGGAGGGAGGGAAGAAAATTAAGGAAAAACTGTACATCATGTATTGCCAAAATTTGCAAGTGGATAACGTTCAAGGCCCCAAGCAATGTTTCACAGTACAAAAGATAGATGAGCTACCAAAACTTATAGGTATTTATTTTCAATCACAATCCTCATAGACAGCATGATGGTGCATACTAATACAATATACAGTGAAAATGTATCACAGACAGGCAACATATTTATATTTGCTGCCTATCATGTGTCTGATGTTCTACAAGGTGCATACTTCATCTTTAATCCTTCCATAAACACTGCAAGGTGAGGAAACTGAGACTTACAGAGAGTACATGTCTTCTCTGAGCTCACAAAGTACGAAGTGACAGAAGTAATTTACAGGAGGTGGGAGATGGGTGACTCCAGTTCCTTTGCTCTTTTCGTTACACTAGAGGTGGTCTACTACCCACACCTTCTTAAGTAAATAGAACGTCTGTTAGAGAAGATTTATCTATCTGATTTTGATATTATAACACTAATTCACTCAGATGTTTTTATGGCCTTTATAAAAATGCAGTCATAATTCTAGAATTAGTCACTTATTTACAATGTGTGGTAGGTTTATTTTTCTTTCTGTTTTGTTAATTTATTATATCACTGTACACAACATTGTGTAGGTGAGCCTGACACCCTTGTACACCTTGCTTTTTTGAGTGAATTACAGAGCATTCCAAAATAAATAGGGGTTTGGTGGTGCATTATGTTCCCATTAGGCATTCCTCGCATTTTAATTTTTGGCTGGAGAGGAGAGGAATGGAGAGAGAGACTGTTTCTGTCTGGAAGACAGGTCAGGGGTGGTGTTCTAGAGAAAAGGCAAATAAATGCTTTATGCTTAAATAAATAAAAATAGAATTTTGAATGAATATGACATTAGGTAGCAATAAACTAAGCACTCTATTTTCTAGCCATGGAGGAATTACACAAATGGTACAAAGAAGTGTGAAATACTTAAACCAATTGGTTGAACATATGAAAGGCATGGTCCCTACAATAGGTCATGAACAACATTTATAAAAGCAGCTAAACTGGCCCTTAATGGCATCCAGTTTGCTTCATCCTGAATATAACAAATCTGAATGTGCTGTCTGCAACTAAATGGGAAAAACAAACAAACAAACAAACAAAACCCACCATGGAATAAACAAACACTGAACCTGCTTTTAGATTTCTTAATTTAATATTTCATACACTCCCAAGAATCTTGAATTTGGAATATTCTGGATTCGGCATTTGAAGCCTGATGATTTAGACAATCTCCTTCTAGTGGAAAAGACTAAATGTGAGAGGTGTGTTTTAATACCTGGCCGTGATGTTTTTTTTTTTTTTTTTTTTTCCTTTTACTTAACAGACATTTATTTTGTTCAGAAAATCAAGGTTGCTCTTCCAAAAGTCAAGATCTAGTTACCATACGAATCATCTCTGCATTCTCACGTACATTGGCTAATAGTTTAAATCAGGATTGGGAAGATATTTGAGTCCTTCCTATAGAAACCAAAGAGGTCATTTCTGTAGACACTGAGTAGATCCAAATAAACATTTACAACAAATATCACTGACTGAACTCTATGCCACAAACACTTTATACTTTAGGCCAAGGCAATCACCCACTTTGTACAAGATGAGATTACACAAGACACTTTGTCTTAAAGATGGAAAACATATGTTCTCTTTAATATTTTTCCAGGACAAAATGATAATTATAACAAAGTTATAACTTTATTAACTTTAATTAATTATATTTAATTTAATTATCTTTAATTAACTATATTTATATTTAATGAATATTTAATTTAATTAATAATGGTGTACCCATTATTTACAAATTTCTACTAATTGTAAAGCCATTTAGGAAAAAAGAAAATTGATTATGTGTCCCAGCTGGATTTTGGACTGCCCAGGACTAATGCTGATCTGAAGTTTAATCTTTGCAGGCCAAATTGGTAAGGTTGATCTTTATACAGGAGAGTGATAAAAAGAATATATACTATAAAGAAATAATATATCCCTCTGGCCAGACCTAGGGTGTAGATGACGGGATAAGGAGACTGAGAACTCCACTAACATGATCTTTTATATCTTTAGGGTTAAAGACGTACAGACTTTACAGACAGGATAGTAGACACCAGGTTTCTAGATATTTTGAGTCATCAGCAATAGATCAGAATAACAGAGGTGAATATCCACCATAAATGCACTGTGCAAGTATACTTTTAGGAGCAGTATTTAGGGGATTTATAGAAAAACACTGTTTTAATAGAATCATTTCCAAGAATGTCTCTCCAAGACTAAGGTTTGGAAACCTCCAGCACTGTACTTCTTAAACTGAAGTTCACAGGAGCAGAGAGCAAGGAGAGTGGTTTCTTCCCTAAGTGTCCAAAGTTCAGAGGGCTTACTGCTTTTCTACTCCCACTCAAGTTGGGTTCACAAATGTTTTTACCCCCCAAATACTAAGAGCATTTAATTCCAAACCACATCACTGGATGAGACTGTAGACTCTCTCTCTCCCTCTCCTCTGCTCCCCCAACCCACCCGAAAATTTTATATGATGAAATTTCAAAAAATTTATTCAAGTATAACATATACGCAGAAAATGTTTAAACGTAAGTGTCAGCTTAATAAATTTTCACAAATTGAACACTTCTGCGTAACTAGCACCTAGTACCGAGGTGAAGAAACAGAACGTTATTATACATACTACTTTAAACAAAATGTTAATCAGAGAAGAGAAGGAAATAAAGGGCATCCAGATTGGAAAAGATGAAGTCAAACTGCCCCTGTTTGCAGATGACATGATTCTATATATCGAATAGCCTAAAATCTCTACAAAAAAACTCTTGGAATTGATAAATGATTTCAGCACAGTAGCAGGATACAAAATCAACACACAAAAATCAGTAGCATTTCTTTTCTCCAGTAGTGAACATGCAGAAGGAGAAATCAAGAAAGCCTGCCCATTTACAATAGCCACCAAAAAAATAAAATACTTAGGAATTGAGTTAACCAAGGAGGTGAAAAATCTCTATAATGAGAACTACAAACCACTGCTGAGAGAAATTAGAGAGGATACAAGAAGATGGAAAGATATCCCATGCTCTTGGATTGGAAGAATCAACATAGTGAAAATGTCCATACTACCCAAAGTGATATACAAATTCAATGCAATCCCCATCAAAATTCCAAAGACATTTTTCTCAGAAATGGAAAGAGCTATCCAGACATTTATATGGAACAATAAAAGACCACGCATAGCCAAAGCAATGCTGAGCAAAAAAAATAAAGCTGGAGGCATAACACTACCTGACTTTAAGCTATACTACAAAGCTATAATAACCAAAACAGTCATGGTACTGGCATAAAAACAGACACACTGATCAATGGAATAGAATAGAGAATCCAGAAATCAACCCACACACTTACTGCCATCTGATCTTTGACAAAGGCACCAAGCCTATTCACTGGGGAAGGGACTGCCTCTTCAGCAAATGGTGCTGGGATAACTGGATATCCTTATGCAGGAGAATGAAACTAGACACATACCTCTCACCATATACTAAAATCAACTCAAAATGGATTAAGGATTTAAATATACACCCTGAAACAATAAAACTTCTTAAAGAAAACATAGGAGAAACACTTCAGGAAATAGGACTGGACACAGACTTCATGAATATGACCCCAAAAGCACGGGCAACCAAAGGAAAAATAAACAAATGGGATTATATCAAACTAAAAAGCTTCTGCACAGCAAAAGAAACAATTAACAGAGTTAAAAGACAACCAACAGAGTGGGAGAAAATATTTGCAAAATATACATCTGACAAAGGATTAATAACCAGAATATATAAGGAACTCAAACAACTTTACAAGAAGAAAACAAGCAAACCAATTAAAAAATGGGCAAAAGAGCTAAGTAGGCATTTCTCTAAGGAAGATATCCAAATGGCCAACAGACATATGAAAAAATGCTCAACATCACTCAGCATCCGGGAAATGCAAATCAAAACCACATTGAGATACCATCTAACCCCAGTTAGGATGGCTAAAATCCAAAAGATTCTGAATGATAAATGCTGGCGAGGTTGTGGAGAAAAAGGAACTCTCATACATTGTTGGTGGGACTACAAAATGGTGCAGCCTCTATGGAAAATGGTATGGAGGTTCCTCAAACAATTGCAGATAGATCTACCATACGACCCAGCTATCCCACTGCTGGGAATATACCCAGAGGAATGGAAATCATCAAGTCGAAGGTATACCTGTTCCCCAATGTTCATCGCAGCACTCTTTACAATAGCCAAGAGTTGGAACCAGCCCAAATGTCCATCATCAGATGAGTGGATACGGAAAATGTGGTACATCTACACAATGGAATACTACTCAGCTATAAAAACGAATGAAATACTGCCATTTGCAACAACATGGATGGACCTTGAGAGAATTATATTAAGTGAAACAAGTCAGGCACAGAAAGAGAAATACCACATGTTCTCACTTATTGGTGGGAGCTAAAAATTAATATATAAATTCACACACACACACACACACACACACACACACACACACACACACACACAAAAAAACCGGCGGGGGGGAAGATATAACAACCACAATTACTTGAAGTTGATACAACAAGCAAACAGAGGGGACATTGGTGGGGGGGAGGGGGGGAAGGAGGAGGGAGGGAGGTTTTGGCGATGGGCAACAATAATCAGCCACAATGTATATCGACAAAATAAAATTAAAAAAATAAAAATAAAAAATAAACAAAATGTTAAAAATAATTTTACTTGAACTTTGAGTAGTAACTAAAGTGACACTGAAAGAAATATTGAACTTTAGAATAGAGATTTTTTTGTTACAGAATATATTAGTTCCCAAAAGATCCCTCTAAATTGAGAAAAAATATTTTGAAAAGTATTAAGATGTTGATGTCTTCTTCTGTTTTTTTTTTTTTTTGGTGGCTGAACCCTTGACCGTGGTGTTATCAACACCACGCTCTGAGCAACTAAGCTAACTGGCCAGCCCCGTCTTCATTTTTTAAATGGCATAATTTGTTTTAGAGACCATTGCTTGGCCTATTGTAATGAAAGTTGACTAGTTCTGCTTCTCTTTATTCCCCATCTTCCAATTTTGTTGCTTGCATTATTTGTTTATTGTCAGGTTTTAAAATATTTACATTCTGTTCTGCAACCATAGTATCCATACTGTTTCATCTTATTTCTGTATTTAAATGGATTCAAGCTCACCATCTAGCTCTTCATCAGGGTTTCTCCATTTCCGAGATATTTATTTTGATTCATTTTTGTTGTTGTTTTGGCAAGATCTCACCACTGAGTAAGTTTATCAAAAAAGCTCTGAGTTCATGTTTGAGAATGCCTGCCTATTGTTTTAACTTGAGGAGTGATATAACATTCTTGGGTCACATATTCTCTTATAGTTCCTGCACTCTCTCCTGTCGTGGAATGTTTCTGTAAAACTGGCTTGATTCTTCCCTTCCCTGCAACCACCATCTTTTTTGGTGACTTCTTTTCCTGCTTGGATACTTGGAGATATTTTTCTTCTTCCTCAAAGTTGAAAAATATAACTAGCTTGTTTTTCAACTGTTCTGAATAATTTGTCCTGATATACAATGTACCTATTAAATCTGCAGATGAACACATTTTGTGAAGGAAAATTTTTTATATTTCATCTGAATTTTTTCGATTTCACTTTTTGATGTCTCTTCTTCAGGGACATCAATTATGCTTATATTGTATTGTCGTTGTCTTCTATATTCAGTATTTCCCTCTATTTTCTTCAACTCTTTTGCATCTTTTCTTTGTTATTATGTGAACTTTTCAGTCTATGCTAATAATTTAACTTTCTGGCATGCCTGTTTTGTTTCTTGTTGTTTCTAGTTTATTTACTGTCTTGTGATGTTTTCTTGGTTCAAGTTTTGTTTCTTTTGCTCTGCAATCTCCTTTTTCAGTTTTTCCTAATGGTTTGTTATTTTTTCTAGTCTTATGGAGGTCTTCCATAGCTAGAAAGACTTGTGGATTGTATTTGCTTCCAGACATTTATTTGTGTACTATCTTTTTTTTTAACTTTAGTTTGCTGTGCTATTCTTTTCTTCTTACTTGCAATTATGAAATTAGCCTAAAAGCGATCTGTCCAGACTATCTAATATGATGTAGGTGAATTCTCCTTTACTCAAGTGCACCTTGTCTAGGTCTAGTTTACTTTATTAATAGGGTTAAAAAAGTAAATTATGGAAGACTTCGGCATGAAACTATTGAACCTCTCCATCAAATAATATTGTATTTATGACATTGTAGTTTCAACAAAAAGCACACACATACATACAAAGGGACGAGGACTTGAATATACAAAATATTGATAATTATCTTTTCTCCTTATGTTAATGTAGTGTTATAATTTGTAAACTTTGAGTCTAAGTTCAGAATTTAAACTAACCACATTGACACACTTAAATAGGAGGAGAATGAAGGAAGAACGTTCTCATTGTTCCTTCTATGCTGATGATATAAAAAGGTCCTGTAATTCTAAGGGATCCAGGAATAATCGTATTGAGAAGTTCCTATATGGTAAGAAAACCTATAATGAGTCTTGCCCTTTCTTATCTACCATACTCACACTGAATGCATCATTCCTTATACAGTTTAGAGTTCTCAAAGATGTAGAAATGCTGAGAACATACCAAAAGATATTTAGTATTCTCAACTTTCACTGTGTTCTACTCCTCCAGGATTCAAGACTAAAGAGGCTTAAATAGAAAACAAAAACAAGTTTGTGACAAAATGCTAACTTCAACTTATTCAGACATTCCAGAATCTGAAAGTAGAAGGTTTGAGTCAGCAGATTCAGTACTACATGTTTCTAGGTTTTAGCACCTTCCTGTGTATCTTCTCTCAATGAAATTTACATGATGGTGTTTCCTGTAAGGACAATTACAATGAGATACACCTCCCCGCCATTTCAACTCAGAATATTATGATGCCATTTCTGCATTTTTGTATCACATGACAGTGGTTTCTCTGTGGCATATGACAAAAATGCTCTCCTTGACTCCACTGTAAGAAAACTGCCCATTAACTTGGGACTTCAGTAAGGCATTTAGCAAGGTCTCTCATAATATCCTGTGGTCAAGAAGAAAAATATTGGCTGGATGACTGTACAATTAACATGAGTCATAGTTGGCTGAAACAATGTATGCCAAAAGGTGCTAATTAATGGAATAGTATCAAGCTGACAAGCTATCCAGATGTTCTGCAGCACTCTGCCCTTTGACCAGTGCTGCCTGGTGCCTATTACCAATAACTTGGATGAATATATAAAATAATTATCAAATGTAAGGGCAACATCCAAGTACATTGGAAATCAGAATCAGGACCCCAAATATTAAAGCAGCTTGGCGTAATAGGCTAAATCTAATGAGATAAAGTCCAAATAGGGTAATATAAAGTTCTGTACTTTAGTCCAAAAAGATCCCCACTCCTAATAATAGGGTATTCAGAGTTTTGTCATATGAATAACAGCACATGGATGTGGCTGTCAAAATAAATCCATTAAATGTTAGGCAGCATTGTAAGAAGTAGATATTTGTTGGGTAGTAGAAAGAACATTGGATCTGGCATCAGAAAACTATGTCAAACCCCAGTTCTGCTAGTTTTGCCCTCAAACCCTTTGATCCTTACTTTCTTCTCAGGGTTGTTGTAAAGTTAAAGTGAGTTAACATGTCTAAGTTCCAAGCACTTGTGCTCAATAAATATGACCTAGAAAATTACCATTCACAATAGAATAGGTGGCTGTGCCACCTCATTTAGTCCTAGAAAAGACGGCACTTGGAATGAGTTGAAGGTGCCACACTTGCAAGCAAACTGGAGCTACTTCCAAAGAGATAGAACCAGGATAGATGAATAACTCAAAAGAGAACATGAAGAATTGCTACATAGTGCATTCAAGGGAGACCATATCTATCTTCAAACACCTGATGGTGCACTTCATGGCCTTCTGGAGAGTCCCAAAGTGGTAGAACTAATACTGGAAGATGGAAAATACCAGAATGTAGGCCAGGACGACCACTTGGTGGGGATGTTGTGAGCGATTTCAGCACAAGTGGATGATTGGACTAAATGGCCCTTAATACGACAGTCTGATTGTCATATTTCCAAGATGCTTTTCATGAATTGGTTCCTACTAAATTCTGTCTCAAAGTAATCCAGGATCTCCACTATCTTGGGTTGGGCTGGTTTTTAGCCTTAAAACACCACCTTCCCTCCAACTCCAGTCCAGACTTATTTTTCCAATCTACCTTCTTCACGAGTTTATTCTTCCTTACTACTTTGTTTAGGAATTTCCGGCCACCTTTAAAATGCCATCTTTTCTCAAACTTTCCAAGTAACAAAGTAGAAGGGGTAATTTGTGGACATTTTGGGAAGATGAGCCAGACAGCAAAGCATCATTTCCTGGTTGTTGAAGTAAGAACATAAAGTGGGAATTAGAACGAGAACTCAAGCGCTCCAGAGTTGGAGCTGTGAACCAAGAAGTGGGGTGGGTGTGGGACCTCAGATGAGGCTTTTTCTGGGGATTTAGTGTATTGTGTAGAAAGTAGAGAGACAAAAGGCCCCTTGCCTTGAGCCTTTTCGCCTACTACAAGTACTCAATAGTTATTCGTTCAACGGATGACTTCCCCGGTTTTCTGGAAGCAAAACGAGTCCTGGACATGTTGCTCAGCACCTCCATCCTGATTGCGACAGGAAAAGTGCCTGGGGAAACCAGAGAGGTTGTCTGCCTTCTGCTCGACCTGAGCTAGCCCGCTCCCCTCCCATGTGACCCCAGGGAACCTTCCTTCTTCTTTCTCTCTTTTTCTTCCTTTTTTTTTTTTTTTTTTACAGCCGCGCGTGGGGGAAAACTGGCTTTATGCCCGTTGCCAGGGACGCAACAGCCAGCTCGGCTGGCTGGGGGTGAAAGAGGACGCTGGGGGGAGGGGTCCATGGCTTCTGACTGGCGGGGGCGCGGAGGCTCATTTGCATAACATTTTCTGACGGCTTTTGATTGGCTGGTGTCAGAGGGGCGGCCGTGGGGTGATTCCAAGGGCCCGGAGCTCTGGCCTACGGATCTTTCGTTCCGGAGTTACCCCGGTGGGTGTGAATTGTTGCGCGGGTCCGGGGGAGCTGGGAGGTCCGGTTTGGGAAGTTTTGCAGGCAGGTGCATGAGCTATCTTTCTCTGAAGTGTTTAAGAAACGTGCAAGAACAGCGGCGGAGTCAAGAAACTGGGGGATTGCGGGTGACCTCAAGACCAGACAGAAGAAAGGCGACAGACAGATCAGGGGAGGAGTGGAGGCCAAAAGGAAGGAGTTAGGGGCTTTCTCCCAAGCTGGGCTTTTTTGCTGGGTGGGATCCCTTTGCTAGATCACTTGGATTTTCCTTTTCCGTGAGTTATTATCACACTCGTTTGGAATTGGATGAAGAGAAAAGGAGGCAGGATTCCGATATTAAATCACTCAAATCTGAATAACGAGTTTTCATCCGGTGCATATGTACGTAAAATATCAAGAGGGTCTGGGAAGAGGGACAAAATGTTTTAATTTATGAGAAGAGCAGCTACTGAAAACAGGATATCATTTTTTCGAGTTTTCTCCTTAAAATACTGTTTGAATCTCATTAACCAGGAGAACTGAAAAAGAGACTAGACCATTTTACACTCTCCTGCGGCCTAAGCACTGGGGCGAAGGGTCTGTGGTTCATCTTAGCCCATTTCCACATTTTTAAGGTTTCTGCCTTCACATAAACACTGCTAGACTATGATGAGGTCCTATACTAACTACAATTGATCTTCGTATAATACTTTACAATTTGCATAATGATTTTACATCCATTATCTTATTTAGCTTTAACAGAAATCCTTGGCACAGCTCATGGGAGAAGCTCCATTTTATTGACAAGGAAACTAAGGCTGGAAACGTTTCTAAATCTTTATGTGTGGAAAGAGGAGGGTGAGGTTATCTTAATGCTTCAAATTCATTTCACATGTTTTTTTTTTTTTTTTTTTTTTCTTTTCAATTTTCTTTTCATTGATCCTCCCCAAAACCCTGATAGGTAGGTTGAGCAGGTAACATTATCCTACTTTTACAGATAGGAAAACATGGGCTATGATTTAGAGCTAATAAGTCCTGGGTTGGGGGGGTGTCCCCAGACTGGGCTCTTTCTCTAGGGGTTCTGTTTCAACCTGTCAGTCCTTGTTGCACCAAGACAGCTTTTCATTCAAAAGACAGTTAGGAAGATGGTTTGCCATGGGAAATATTTAAGGATAGGTCGTTAAGGTGAAAGAACGAGTCAGAAAAAGAAACCTCTCTATTATGTGCTTCTCCCCTCTTTTGGTACGTTTCATTTTGCCGGGAAACACTATATTAACGACGCTCCTGAAGTATTATAAGAAAAGGGATTTAAAATGAGAAGCTTGAGTCTCACTGGACATAATTATCTTTAAGATTATCGGAGAAGGCTGGTGGATGGGGGTCATGGCAAGAGAAGTGAGATGGGAAGACCACAACGGGCTGTGGTTTGGAAGTCCCAAAGCGAAATTTAAGGTGCAAGACTCTCAATAGTTAAATCCAGTAGCTTAGGCCCTATTAAATGACCTTGTGCTTTAAGAACTGTCTTTTGAAAGGAACACTTCACGTACACCCTCAAAAAAATATTGGACACATCCCCACTATTTCTATTAAATGATGAGAGACACCCAACACCAGACCTAACTACTGTCACCCTCTCCCCACGTTTTGGCAGCCCAAAGGCCACACGGCCCTGGTTCTCCAGCATCACTGAGTACTGGACTTGGACAAAAGTCAGGAACTTGACTACTTCTCCCCATGCCAAGTTCTGATCTCTCGACAAAATCTGCAGATCCGATGGTAGGCCGCTCATTAAACCTGGCAGCAGTTCTTATATAGGAAAAATTGGAAAAGACCCTGCTGGGAGGGAGGCAAAAGCCTCTGATGCTCGCCTACCCCAGAAGCTGGCCAAGGCCAGGGCCACAGAGGGGGCACTGCGCGTCCACGTGCACCCTGCATTCCTGGCCACCCTCTTACATAAGCGTCCCGGGATGGAGTTGCGGCTGCTGCCGGTCCCTCTTCCCCGACAGCTAATAATAAACCGGAGCTGTAGTTTCTGGGCCACAGCCACGCTAGATTCGGGGTTAAGGGGTTCACTTTGCAACCAGGGCACGTGCATTACGGTCATCCCACCCGACAAGCACGCGCAAGGCCCGCCCAGCCCCCGCACGCCTGCCCGCCCTCCGGCCGGCCGGGATGCGGGCGCCTTCTACACCCGCGCAGTGCCCTGCCCTCCCCCAGCCCGCCCGCCCTGGGCTTGGCGCTGGCGGGGCGCAGCCGCTCCTTCCCTCCTCTGCCCTGCCCTGCCCCGGCGCCCTCCCTCGGCCGGGTATCAGGCGAGAGGCGGAGCTGGCCCGGCGCGCCCCGCCCCCGCTGTAGAAACGGGCGGGCGAGTGTTACTCGCGGTCATCCCGGATCGGGCCTTTTATCTCGGTGCTGCCAGGGAGGCGGGAGGAGGAGACAACGGGGGTGGCCCTGAGCGCCGGCGATACCTTTCCCGGATTATAAATTGAGCACCTGGGATGGGTAGGGGGCCGACACAGCCACCGCCGCCCCCAGTCACAGTCCGGCCACTGACCGCAGCAGCGCCCTTGGGCAGCAGCCACCAGCAGCGGAAATACTGAGCTGCCAAGGAGCAGGGGATCTCGAGGCGCAAGAGGAGGTGGGTGCCCGCGCCCCATCGCTGCCAACGTGGTTGCTTGAGCTCAGGCTTTTCGCAGGGAGAAGTTGGGGGCAGCACCCCTTCCTTCTCTCCGCGGCCCTCGGCGGGCGAGGAGGTGGGAACGCCCAGCCGCAGGGAGCCACTCAGGCGCCGTCCTGGGCGAGCAGTAGCCAGGGAGGGAGGTACTCCGGAGCAGGGATGCGAGGCACCCTAGCCGGGTGAATAATCTGTTCTTTCTTCCCCGTGTCCCAACCAGGCCAGGGCTAGACCCACCGACCACCCGCCACCATCGCGAGCTACCGGACTCCGAAGCCGGGAGAAGCCGCGCGTCCCGCAGGACCGGGCTGAGAGCGAGAAGAGAGTTGGAGAGGACGGAGGAGGAGCCGGGAATCCCGGGCGCATCGGCTGTAGCCAGGCCCCCGGCGCGGGCCTCGGAGAGCGCGTGAAGGCGGGCACCCTCGCCCCGACCGACCATCCCGGTGTCCCTGTGTCCCTGCGCTTCGGCGTCCGCGTGGCCACCATGATGCAAATCTGCGACACCTACAACCAGAAGCACTCGCTCTTTAACGCCATGAATCGCTTCATCGGCGCCGTGAACAACATGGACCAGACGGTGATGGTGCCCAGCCTGCTGCGCGACGTGCCCCTGGCCGAGCCCGAGTTAGACCACGACGTCGGCGTGGAGGTAGGCGGCGGTGGCGGCTGCCTGGGGGAACGCACGCCCCCGGCCCCCAGCCCTGGCAACGCCAACGGCAGCTTTTTCGCACCCTCACGGGACATGTACAGCCACTACGTGCTGCTCAAGTCCATCCGCAACGACATCGAGTGGGGAGTCCTGCACCAGCCGCCGTCGCCAGCGGCGGGGAGCGAGGAAGGCAACGCCTGGAAGTCCAAAGACATCCTGGTGGATCTGAGCCACTTGGAGGACGCGGACGCCAGCGAAGAAGACCTGGAGCAGCAGTTCCACTACCACCTGCACGGGCTGCACACTGTGCTCTCCAAACTCACGCGCAAAGCCAACATCCTGACCAACAGATACAAGCAGGAGATCGGCTTCGGCAATTGGGGCCACTGAGGCGGGGAGCCCGCAGCTGCCCAGCACCCTCTCCGGCTTCATCTCTCACCCTCTTTCTTTCCTCAAAGCTATTTTCTTCCTGGCTGTGGGGCGCGAAGGGCAGACCGCAAAGTTAGGGGGGCTGCGTACGTGCAGGGGGCGCGGCGGGGCTGTGTGGAGGAGGGGGCCTCGTTCGTGGGAGGAGAGGAAAGTGGCGGGCGAGGGGAGCTCAAGGATCCCCCGGGAGGGGACCTACATTCTATGTTGGTGGGAATGGGACTGGGCTGATGCCCCACATTCAGCCTGTGCCTTTCCTGGTGTATCTTTTCTGTTCTTTCTGGAGGAGAAGGGCCTGAGAAGGGGCCATGCCAGGGTGCGGCGCTGAGTTGCCACACTTCGGAGTGCAGCCCAGAGCTGGGTGCTGGGGAAGGCGGGGCGCTTAGCCTCCCGCCGCCCTGCCGTTGGGCCGGCGGGTTGCTACGGTTGCATCAGTTTTTCTGTTTGCACTATTTCTTTTCGTAACAGTGGCCCTGTCTTAAGTATTTCAAGTACCTCCTTGCTCTGAAACTTAGGCGATTCCATTGTGATAAGCGCACAAACAGCACTGTTGGTACTACTACCGGTACTACTTTATTAATGATTCTCTGTTACACTGTACAGTAGTTCTGTGGCACCCCCGCCCCGCTCCTTTCACACCACCCCTTTCCCCACCCCAGTGTGTGTAAGCTGGCATTGTGCCAGCTGGTAGGAAGCTTGCCACTCAGCCAGTGAAAATAACATTATTATGAGAAAGTGGACTTATCCGAAATGGAGCCAACTGACATTCTATCCGTGTTATATATAGAATGATGAAGGGTTCCATTGTTGTTCTATGTCTTAAATTTATTTAAAACTTTTTTTAATCCAGATGTAGCTATATTCTAAAAAATAAAAAAAAGCAAATGTATTAACTAAAC
Organism: Cynocephalus volans; assembly: GCF_027409185.1. Lineage (NCBI taxonomy): Eukaryota > Metazoa > Chordata > Mammalia > Dermoptera > Cynocephalidae > Cynocephalus > Cynocephalus volans. The sequence goes on from NC_084478.1 coordinate 54,603,851, forward strand.
TGTGCAAGCGTTTGTTGCTCTTTAATCCACCAATGAATGGCTTAGTAGTTAAATAAAAATAAATTTGAATTTTTTTTTAGCAAATGAAATTTTATTTTCTCTCTAGTATTTCAAAATGGTGGATATTCATCTCTGCTGGTATTTAGTTTGTTCGGGAAGTAGCTACTGACAAGATTTACTTCCAAGCTTCATTTCAAATTCAGTATCAAGATAGGACCATACATCTCAACAAGAAGTTCATAAATACTCAAAGTATTTGAGAAGGTACATATACTGTATCTTTTAACCAATTTGTCTAGCTTATTGGAGCACTTAAGTCACATTTTGAATTTTTTAAGGAGCTTAAGCACAAGCTGAAGTGTTTTGAGGCACAAAAACTTACTCTAAAGGCTGAAATTTCACTTGGTTACTGAGAAGTGAAAATTTGAAAAGAAACATCAGCTAATAATACTAGTGCACACGCCATTTGGGTCTTTATTTACAAATCTTTTATGTTGATCTTAGGAGATGCTTAAATGTATTATAACATGAGCTGTGTATGACCTTTTTCACTAGTTCCCCACAAAGTGCTAAGCTTTGTTCAGAAGCGTTCAGTAATTCTTCCAGGTTTTCTGTGAGCCCGTCTGTGAATGTGGACAGCAAATCTGAACAAGGCTGCTGTAGGGCCCTTGGGAATGCTTCTCAGATGCCATTATGATGCTCTTCTGGGTTGGTGGGACAGATGAAACACAGTGCTCTGCATTTTCTTGTTTCATTGTTTTGGGAAGATAAATGTCAAATCAAGTTCATGAGGCATTCTGTAAGCTCGTAGAGCTTGAGTTTAAGGTGTATATAAATTTGCAGCTAAAAAAAGCAAAATGGGGTGTGTGTGTGTTTTGTATGGTGTTGGCAGGGGCAGCTCACATCTATTATCAGCTTTTAGCAGCAGTGAAAAAATGGGGAAGTGTCAAGACTGGGGTGACTGCCAATTGCCAGAAAAAGTTAATCGTTAATATATAAAGATAAGCTGGGCAGCACCAAAAGTAAGGTAAAATGGTCTCTTGTTTTATGTCCCCTTTAAAATATCAAAGTGCAAGCAAAAAATACAAAGAAAGGAAACTACAGAAGCCACATGATAGAAAGAAACACAAAGACTTTAGAGCCAGAAAATTGTGTGCAAATCCTTTCATTACTACTTATTAATTGCATATGTTTAACTCTCCAAACCTGTTGCCAATTTTGAAATCAGGCATAATATCTACAGTGCTTACTTCATGGAGTTGCATTGAGAATTAAACAAGATAGTACGTAGCGTTGTTTGACACAGACCTTTCTTTAGGCACTACTCAAGTGCTTTCTGTGGTCCTCTCTTAACTCTAAGCGTTGGTTCATGTCTCCATTTCTGTCCCTGCCCCTCTGTTCATGAATATGTGAGGCTCAGGACGATATGTCCACTTGAAGGAAAAGCATACTTTCAATTACATACGTGAAACCACAGGTGTTTTCTTTCTCAAAGTTTTGAGGGAGAACTTGAATTAAAACTAAAAAGTCACAGTTTGGGCAAGTGATGGCAAGAACTTTGGGATGTTAACTGCCAAGTTGTTTTGAGAATATTCTTGTGGTGTATAGAATACAGAAAAGTAGATGTAGACAGCAAAACTAAACTGTAAGTAGTTATCAATTATGAACTTTGTTTTTGAAAACATTGCTTCATTTAAGAGTATTTTTATATATAAATAGTGATTCTGACCTAGGAGTAGTAATGCTCACTGTTAAAGAGTTAGATTTTTTTAAGAACCAATACGGTTTCCCAGGCCCAGTAATACTATTCCACTAATAGTAACTACTATATTATTCCAGATCAGTTTATGAAACAAAACCAGGACATATCCCCAACAACATTCACCCATTAAAACTTCTCAAGCTATTTAAAATTTGGCTTAACCTCTGAAGTAAAGAAATAAGTGACTTCATATTTTCAGAAGGTCTCTCCTGAGAAATCGCAAAGTACTTCATAGATTTTAAAAGTTGAAAACATTGTGTGACACCTCCCTCAAAGAGCTCTCAGAGATAACGGCTGCCTGACAGTGGCCATCTCCTTGGAAGTTTATGAGTAAAAGGGAAGACACAGATGAACTGGGCAAAAAGGAACAGGTTAGATTGGAATTGATTACTCTCCAGATATTTACATTTAATGAGAACTTTCTACATTAAAACCTCTCACCAAAGCTTTTGAGAAAGCCTGATTTTGCCTCTAAAAACATCTTTCTGCTTTGCTCACATGGGGAGTTTCATTTACGCAGTGTTCCTTAGTGGTCTGGCCTAATTTACTCTTTCTCTGAACCTGAACCCAATTTGTTAGAGAGCATGGCATGGCAGCTGGGATTATTATTCTTTAGACGAATCTGAAAACTTATCTACTGTTCGCAATTTTTTTAAAAAACGAAAGTTACTGTCATGTGCATAGGCCTTTTCATTTCCCCTTATTTTTAGTTGCTGAACAAAAATCATTTGGGAAATAGTCTTTCTCTCTCTCTTTCTCTTCCTTTCCTCCCTCTTTCTCTCCCCTATTTTGCATTGCCAGTGGTTCTCAGCTGTTTGCCATTCAGACACAGTACTGGTAGATTGAGGGCTCAAATCCTATACCATGTACTTTTTTTAAAAAGGTATTTATCTTTTGATGGGACATCGAGTAAATTTTTACCAATCATTACATCTTTGTGTGATTTATTTTGAGGAGTTTTGGATAAAATAATGACAGAAGGAATGTCTTCTTTAAAATTTTGGAGGTGATTTTTTGCCCCCAACTAATAAAAAAACTTGATTGGAAGTTTTTAAAACTTTAAACATGTGGGATTTTGGATTGGTCTATTAGAATCAATTACTAGTCTCCTTAAAATTTAAAACTTTTGTAGTTTCTGATCAAGACTAAATTGCTGTAATTACCAAGGTAATTTAAATTTAAAATTATTTCCTTTTTCTTTTAAGGTCATACACAATTTTTTCTTTTTTTTTTAACAACTCAGGGAAACTTAAAGGTTGATCTTGAGCTACTGCAAACACTTGACTAGTCCTCTAGTCAGTTCATTTGGAGCTGTGTAGAACGAGTACGATCCCTTGACTCATGCAAACCAGGGCTCCTGCTCTGGGCTCCCCACTGTAGAGGGCCCCTACTCTGGCTTTTCTAAGGCCTTGCCACTCCCCAGAGGGCAAAGAGTCCTCAGGGCCAAGGGAAATCCTCAGAGCTTGTGCCCCTGCTTCTAGACCACAGTCTGGGTACCTGGATTCCCAGAGTTCAAATCCTCAGAGCTTGTGCCCCTGCTTCTAGACCACAGTCTGGGTACCTGGATTCCCAGAGTTCAAATCCTCAGAGCTTGTGCCCCTGCTTCTAGACCACAGTCTGGGTACCTGGATTCCCAGAGTTCTCTGTCCAAATGGCCCTGAGCCCATTCCAGAAACTTCATAAGCATCTGCCCTGGGTTTATCCTCCCAATCGTGGGTGCATCCCTAGGCCTGAGGCTTGGTGGGGAGCTGTGGGCGGGGCTTGGACATACAGACTGGGCTGTCCATATGAACGCTGGCAGGGCCTTATGCAGTGCAGGATGGAGCTCGGGTAGGCAGATAAGGGGGTGGAGAGTAGGCTGGGAGTCCTCGTTTGTTCTTTTGTCCTGCTTCCCTGGGTTTCAGAATGAACAAAGGCTTTGAAGTTGGCAGAAAGGAAACAGGTGAAAGCAGCTCAAGCTTTAAGACCTCTTCTAGTTTTGACAAATGAGGATTCCATGGTTTTCCTCCCTATTTCCACATTCCTCAGGAATCTCCTTGCTATGTTGAAGAATGGCATTTAATTAATGAAATGTTGGTTAAGGAAAAGGAAAACCACATCTGTACAAAGAACTTTTCCAGGTGCTTGCTATTTGGTGGCAATTATAGCAAAGGCAGTTATTCTAGACTCAGATGGATACATCTTCCATAAAAACATGAAGATTTCACCTCCTTAAATATTGTTTCAACCCTTTCAAAATTAAGTTAGCCATTTTCTCATTACTGTCAAAAGTCTTGGTCATGTTGAAGCAGGAAATTAACAGTTGTACATCTGTCTAAACCAGGCCCACTAAAACTACAACTATCTTGTCAGTCCCTCCTGTTTTGGCATTCTCTATTTTTAAGAGAAATATTTTTTGTACCTTCCCAAGCTTTTTCTTTTCTTTTATTACCTCTTTGTGTATTCTTTCAGAATGCTTTGCCTAGCAGTTTAAAAAAATATATTTGCCAGTGTGCTCAACTTGAATAATCCCAAACTGGTAAGAATTTGGATTGGAGACTGTGCTTCTCACCTAGTTAAGAACAGCATAATAGAAGATAATTATCTGACCTTGGACTGTCTAGAGAAAGTGGTCTGTAGCACAGTAGATAAGAAGACTAAAAAACTACGGGCAAAACATAGAGCCCAGTTCTTTATTTTTAGCTAGCTCAATAAACAATGTTCGGGGTAAGGTGTTTTCTAGAATCCATTTTACTCTTCAATATCGATCTTACCAGTGTTGATACGTGCACTTTTATCAACGAGCATTCAGTTAACAGGATGAAACTGGACATGATTCATTTGATGTTTTCAAAGGTAGAAACTAACTTTGTAGTTTTTCTTTTTATCCTTTTGAATACCACACTGCTGAGGTAAAGAATGTTGTAGCTTGTGGGTGAGCTCAATAGGGCCAATTAAAACCTGACTACTCTTCCACCATGTTGAAATACCTGACAGAACTTGCTGTGTCCTTGGATAATGGCCTTTTTTCTTCCTCTTCTTCTTAGCAGACATCTAATTGAAGAGATTTCCTGTTTGGTAGTCACTGAAAGATGAAAACAAAAGTACCACATTGTTATTGTTGGTTCTGACCAAGCTATTTAACATTTATCAGTTGTTCACATCGCCATATTAATTTTAAGCACTGCTATTTTTTTAATGAAACATATACATTTTGAAAGAACATATATGTGTTCCATAGCAGCCAAAGTATGCGTAGAATGCAAGGAGTGTAGTTATTGTAGTTTAGTCATGCTAAAGAAGATGTAGTATGTTATGGCATCTAATTGACTCATGGATGCTTTGGGGGTATAATTTTGTTTCTGTTGTGATAAGTACTTGTTGACAATTCCTTCATAGCTTAAATGTTTGGGGGGGGGGGGGAAGTACCTGAAATTTAGATTGTTAACCTTGGTGCTGGGCTCTGAGAGGAATCCCAGAAACTAGCAGCCTTTCCCCCAGTGCGTTTGGGAGTAGAAGAAAATGCCTGCTCCCTGCAGCCAGATTGGTCCCATGTGGAAAAAGGGAGGTGCCAAGATAAACCTGCCTAATTTAGTCTTTCCAAATTTACAGATGTCACGCTACTATCTCTGCGTCGGTGTGAGTAAGGGGAGTGGTGGAGACAGGCAAAATGTGTTTCAGGACACTGCCACCCACTGGAAACCTGAGGAGTGGGGGCAAATTATTCTTGTCTAATAGCAGGCTATGGAACCTTTTTCTCTGACTAGAAAGGCAGCAAATATTAAATTAAAGAACATGAAATTGCCATTTTTGTTGGTCCAAAATGGTTCAATAATCCTTGATTCCAGCAGTTAGGTGCCCCTCTTGTGGACGTGCTATAGTCCTTTTCCATCACCTTGTGAAACTATTGTTTGCCAACTCAGGGTTGGCCTGATCTTGAGGTAGATGGGGTGGGGGACAAAAGGAAGCCATGGGGGAGGAGCAATTATATAAAGGAGAAAAATAAAAAGGAAAAAAAGAAAAGAAAGAAGACTTAAAAATGAAGAGAGAAAACAAAAAAGTGGCAGAGAAACTATGGCAAATTGTATTTTCTAAATGAGGCTGCAAAGTTATTTTGGCCCTTTATGTTTTTTACAACCTTGCCACCTTCCATCAAGAAGTAGAATCTCTGTATCCTTCCCTTAAATTTAGGTGATGCTTTTTGGCTGCTTTGGCAAAATGAATGTGGCTGTCACTTCCAAGGCCAGGCCATAAAAAGTGATACATGTTCCTCATGTATGAGATACATGGCTTGCTCTTGAGATGCTGGCCTTTGAAACCCAGCTTCCATGTGGGGAGGAAGCCCAAGGTACATGAAGAGGCCATGTGTAGGTGTTCCAGCTCACAGCACCACCGAGGTCCCAGCCAACAGCCACCATCAACCGCCAAACGTGTAAGCAAGCCTTCAAATGATTCCAGGCCCCAGCCTTTGAACCTCCCCAGCTGACACCAAGTGGAGCAGAGAGAAGCTGTCCTCATTGAGCCCTGCCCAAATTTCAGACTTGTGTGCAAAATGGTTTTATTCACTTGAGCCACTAAGTGGTTTGTCATACAATAGATAACTGGAAACAGAGACCTTTTTTTTCAAATTTCAGGAGATTGTAGAACTAAATTAAAACAATTGAAAACAGAATGTAATCTATGGAACGGGGTCTGTTTTATCACATTTACCTGAGTAGCATCTTATAATAAACCTGGTGTTAGGTCTCTGGAACTGAAAACCTGACTTTTAGAAAGTCCCCGCACTTTGGTTTTGTTTCTCTAGGTTTCATTCCTCTAAGTTTTTATCTCCCTAAATCTCTGTTCCCACGAGCAGGCTGAGCAGGCTAAGCAAGCTGTACCTAGAGTGTAACACTATAACTGCTTCCCCCAGCTAGCCCAAGGTTTCTGTCTCCCCATGTCTCTGTTCCCATGAACAGGCTATATCTGGAGTGACTGTCTTCCTAGGCTAGGCCAGATGCCAATCTTAACCCTATAAAAGAAGACACCTACCTGCCTCTCAGTGCTGATGCCATTTTTCAGCTCAGCCCAGTAGGTCCGCTTGCCGCTTGCTAATAAAATCTTTTTTTCCTTTACTTGGCTAGTGTCTCCTTCCTCGGCGACCTGACACCTGGAACCTTTGGAAACATTCATCTGATGGCCAGTGTAGAAAATAGGATTAGAAGTGATGGATGATTAGAGAGATGCTATAAGTAACATTATATAGTTCTGTTAAAACTCAGCATGGCAAGCAAAATAATAGTCCCCGAAAGATGCCCCTGGTCTATTTACTGGAACCTGTCAATATGTTACTTTGCATGGCAAGGGGTAATTGAGGTTACAGATAGCATTAATGTTGCTAATCAGCTGACTTTCAGACAGGGAAATCATCCTGGATTATACGAATGAGATCAATGTAATGACAAGGGTCTTCAAAAGATGGAAGTAGGAGGCAGAAGAGTCAAAGTGTTGCAGCATGAGAAAGACTTGATTTGCCATTGCTGGCTGTGAAGATGGAAGAAGGGGCCATGAGCCAAGAAATGCAGGCAGCCTCTAGAAGGTGGAAAAGATGAGAAAACGAATTCTCCCCTGGAACCTCCAGAAGGCATGCAGCCCTGCCAACACCTTGATTTTAGCTCAGTGAGATCTATTTTGGACTTCTGACCTCCAGAACTGCAAGGTAATAGTTTTGTGTTGTTTTAAGTCACAAAGTTTGTGGGATACTTTTTTTTACAGAAGTAATAGGAAACTAAAATACTTGGCTTCCAGCACACAGCTGAAAACAAACAAGCTTGTATACACTTGGCACCTAATCCATTTGTTGCATTTGGGCTGGTTAAAATAGAATTTCTAACACAACTTGTTGAAAACAGTATTTAAAACTTCTTTTCGTTTTGTGAAAGAAACTTGATTTTTCTTTTAAGCTCTAATCTTGGTGACAGTGGCCCTGCATAAAAAGACACTACTTTTGGTGCTGCCATTGTGTTACTAAAAAGGCTTGCTTCCAATTTATTATGTATTTGTGATTAAGATCGTAGACCCACCCTCTCTTTCTTTATGTCCCATTCTTACATCTTTTTCTTCCAAAACATCTTGTGATTTTTTTTTTTTGGTGTGTATTTATTTCTGCAGCCCCCATTTCATTATTTGTTTTTTTATTGCCATATAAAATGCACAGCTATTAAGTATACAGTTGCTAAGTTTTGACAAATGCATATACCTATAACCAACATCTCAGTCAAGATACAGAACATAACCATCTTAAGAAGACACCACATGTTCCTTCTGATCTATCCCCCGCCCTGCCCTCCCCACCCCCAGGCAACCACTATTCTGATTTCTATCTCCATATAATTATGTCTGCCTGTTCTTGAATTTCATATAAAGAGAATCATACAGCACATAATCTTTTGTTTTTGGCTTCTTTCACTCAACATAATACTTCTGAGATTCACCCATACTCTTTTCAGTACTTAAGCAGTTGATTCTTTATGAACTTTTAGTTCATAAAAAGTCAGTATAGTTCATTCCTTTCTATTGCTGAGCAGTATTCCATTTTATAAATTTTCATGATTTGTTTATCTTTTCTCCTATTGGTGAACATTAAGGTTGTTTTCATTTTATTTAGCTATTATGAATAAAACTGTAAAGAACATTTTAGTTCAAGCCTTTTTTATTTTGATAAATACATAGGAGTGAGATTGCTAGTTCATGAAATAGGTATATATTTAGCTTTACAAGACACTGCCAAAGAGTTTGCCACAGCAGTTCTAACACTTACCTTCCTACCAGCAATGTATGAGAGATCCAGTTGTTCAGTGCCTTCGATTAGTGGTTCCTCACTATTGATTCCTCACTATTGGTACCTAGTACTCCTAGTTCTCACTGAATCATAAACTAGTGCTGGAATGTAGCATAAAAGCTTTTCAACTGAGAAGCATATTAAATGTTGTCTCAGTGAACAGAAGGGTCATAATAAAAGAGGTGGTGTTTGCTAGTTGCTCATTAAGTATGAAGGCCAGGGAAGGAAGGAAAAGGAAATTCTTGAGGAGGGAGCTTCTTTTCTTTCACCTGATTTGTTCTTTAAGGCTTTATAAGACACTGTAACCAAATTCTGGATTATTTTGACTGGTTAATCTGTGAATTTTCCAGGCCTCTTTCTTTCTCCTCTTTTTCCTTCCTTCATTTACTTCATTGCTTATTAGTATATGCACTGATGAGAATTCACACTAGAAGCTTTAGATTTTTGTTGATAACTCCCATAAAGATTTGTAAAGAGCATAAACTCAAACTCAAAAGTGATCATTCCTGAACTGGAGCCTGCAAGGAGTGGGAAGACAGCTAAGGGAACTGGACTGGTTCCCATTCCCCTCCACTCTGCACTGTGATTTGGGGAGGCAGAATAAACAGGAAGGGGGGTGTGGGGGGAGGAATAGCTGGGAGAGACACTCTGAAACAGTTTGCACCTGCTCAACACAAACTCAGAAGGAACAAAATTCTAAAACAAAGGTCCAAACCCTCCCTCTGTCCCTTCCCTCTTTTCTTCCTTCCTTCCTTCCTCTGTTTGTGTTAAGGTGCACTGGAATCAAATGCAAGAGCTCAGATGTGGTTCCAGGAATTTCCAGGCTTGTGGTGAAGACCAGATGTAGACAAACAAGCTAGCGACACCATGAGAGAGAGAATGGAGTTATTCAGGTCCCTGGGAACAGGCAGGAGGAAGCTCACAAGGTCAAGGAAGCTTCACAGAAGCGATGCTTCATTCAGGAAATATTTATTGAGCCCCTACTATGTGCCAGGCACTGGGATATGTGCCAGTGATACATTACACAGTCCCTGCCCTCAAATGCTTATCATCCAGAGGACAGTACAGACAAGTAGACAGCCAATTAAAACACAGCCTAGTAAGTGCTATGATAGGTGGGAGAGGGGTGCTATATCAGCTGACAGGAGAGGTCCTAAACTAGGCCTGGGGATTGAGTACCAGTCTCTTGGACAAAGGGACCTCTATGCTGAGATCTGAGTGAATTAGCCAGGTGGCAATGGGGTTGGAATGGATTCTCTGGGGTTATGTCTGAGAGCCCAGAGCAGGAATGGTCAGAGGGTGAGAGATGAGGGCAAAACACAAGCAGAAGCAACATTATGAAGCTAGTTTTAAAACATGCTAGGGAGCTGCCTCCTGATATGATGCACTGAGAAAGACACATCACTTCTGTAATATTCCTGCCAAACACGCACAACCTACATTTAATCAGTAGCAAACATCAGGCAGATCCAAACTGAGGGACATTCTCCAAGATATCTGGTCTGTACTCTTCAGAAGTGTCAAGGTCATGAAAGGCAAAGACGGAGGAACTATTCTAAGGTAAAAGAGATTTAAAGAGACAGGAAAACAAAATGCACCGTGTGATCCTGGATTAGATCCTGGACCAGAAATATCAACGTGTGTGTGTGTGTGTGTGGTGTGTGTGTGTGTGTGTGTGTGTGTGTGTGTGTGTGTGTGGTGTGTGTGTGTGTGTGTGTGTGTGTATGTAAGTATATGTGTACATGTACAAACGTACTTTTAAAAGTTCGTGGAAAGATTTGTATTATCTTTCAATTCTATTTTTTCAGGAACTTTTTGAAGTACCCTTGTTTATCTATCTATGTCTATACCTCTTTTGCTATAAAGGACATAATGTGTTTAATTGGAAAAATCTGAGTAAAGTCTGTATATTAAACAAGTATAGTGTAACAATGTTAATTTTCTGATTATGATAATTGTACTGCAGTTATGTAAATTATTGTTATCATTTTTAGGAAGACACACAATGAAGCATTTAGAGGTAGAGGGGCATTGTGTTTCTGATTTATTCTCAAGTTATTGAGAAAGAAATGAGAGGGAGAGAAGGAAAATGGGATATTTATGTGAAGGGTAAGTGGAAAGTTTTTTGTATAGTTCCTGAAACTTTTCTGTAAGTCAGAAATTATTTCAAAACAAAAAGTTTTAACAAACCACGCTAAGTGCTTTGGACTTTATGTGAGGACAATAGGAAATGGTGGGCCATTGAAGGGTGATGGGCTTTCGAATGATGCCTCATGCTGCAGTGCAGTGAATGGTTCAATCCGGGGTGGTGTCATTGTCAGTTTGGAGGATCTTGTAGTAATGCAGGGGAGAGATGACAGTGGCCTCAAAGTAGTAGCAGTGGAGAAAGGGAGAAGTGGATAGATAAATGAGATATTTAGGAAGTAGAAATACGAGGAAATGGTGGAATGTTATGGGGGTTATAGAGAGGGATTCTTCCTGGGATGACTGAGTAGATCTGTGTCAAATGTGTGAGATAGCACTAGAGATAAAGGAGCAGGTTTTAGAGGAAAGATGATGTTAGTTTTAGACACTGCCCCCAAACTAGCTCTAGCCGCAGCCTTCCCCATCTAAGTCAATGGCAGCTCCATCCTTCCAGTTGCTCAGGCCCAAAACTTTGGAGTCACCCTTGATCCCTCTCTTTCTCTCACAATCCACATCCAATTTGTCCGGAAATGTTGTTGGCTTTACCTTCAGAAAATATTAAACATCTGACACTTCTCACCACCTCTACTGATAACTGTGCTGGTTCAAGCCACCATGATATCCCACCTGATCTCTCTGCATCTATGCTTTCTCTCTCCAGTGGCCAGATGGATGTCGTTAAAACAGGGGTCATATATCACTCCTCTGATCCAAACCCTGCAATGACTCCTTATGTCTCTCAGTGTAAAAGCCTTCCAAAGGCCTTCAAGATCCTGATGAAATGGCTTCCTGTCCCACTCTGATCTCATCTTACACTCTTCCCGTTGTTCACTTTGTTCCAACCACTTTGATGCTCCTTGCTCCAGTCTTGGGGCCCTTACTCTTGCTGCTCTTTCTTCTGGAAGACTCTTATCCCAGATATCAAAATAAAGGAAAATCCTGAAATGACAAAGACTTAAACAAGATAGAATCATTTCTCACTCTTGCATAAAAGAAATGTGAAAGTAAGGTGTCTGGGAAAGCTATTGTGACATCAAGGTGTCCCATCAGGCCCAGGCTCAGACATTTCTACTTCCAAAGCCTCAATACCCCTCCTTAAGGATACTTCATGGTGCAAGGTGGGTGCTGGAGCTCCAGATGTCATGTTTATGTTTCAGGCTGCCAGCAGGAGGGCAGGAAAAGAAATAATAGAAGAGTATTACTAAATGGTTGCTCTCAACTGAGTCAGTTCCATTATAAGCAGCAATCCCAGCCTTTCCACAAATAATTCTGCATATAGTTCTTTGGTTACAACTTACTCACAACTTACCACTTGAAGGCCGTTGGAAGGACTTGGGCTTTTGCATTGACAGACCGTATTTAGTTGCTAGGAAGGCTGGAAAATGCAGTTGTTTATTTCAGGTGGCAACATGCCCAGCTAAAAATTAGAGTTGTGTTACTAAGGAGAAAAGGAAGAGTGGATATTGGTGTCTGTAGCTAGCAGTGTTTGCTGCAGATCTCCTGTTTCTGATGTTGATGATCTCACCATTCCCCTATCCTCTGCCAGCACACCCGCAGGGCCCGGTACCACTTGGCCTATCTTCACTGTGGGAGATGGATAGTGGGGAGCCCGGGTTTTAAGCCACACTGGTGAGGTAGTAGGAAGGAAGGATAGGCTAGGAGAAAGGGTGTGAAACCCTGGATATGTAGGAAAGGGGAGGAAAAATAAATGCAGGAATCAGGACTCTGGTCCTTGATGAATGAATCTAAAGCTAAACCACGATTTGAGTTTTAGTGTTGATGTTTATCCTTGCTTCTCTTTCTTCTGTAACCATAAACACTCAGGGTTGGCTCTGTGTGATTTGGCATAACAAGGCCTAGTTCTTCTGGGCCTGGGTGTGAAATGTATCCATGTTCAGAGTTTCTCATATTTCCCATTTTGTTTGTATTTTCATTTCACGGAGGACATCAGTAACACTTTCTAGACATGTGTGATGTTATCTAGTGCAACTTGTATGAAGAGACCCAAGTATCAGTGAAGCTTTGCTACAAAGAGGTAAAAAGGACTTGCAATTAAAATAAATTACAATAATATGTTTTCTGAGGTATAAACTTCTTTGGGGCAGAAATGTATATTAAATTTGTCTATTTTAATAATCTAGCAGAATTAAGGGGTTGCAGGAGTTAAAAATAAATAAACCTAGGAGATCGTTTCCTAGAATTTTACATATCCACAAATATCTTTTAAAAACAAGGCAGGCAAAATATACATATTATAATATATCCCATAGAAAAGAGTCTTTGGGGATATTCAATATTCTTCAACTGCTAGTTATCTCTGCCTGAGTAACAGGAGGAATTTTATTTTTTATTATCTCTTCTAAAAATTATTGGTTTGTGTAAATATTAATGTACATAAAACTCCACCCTCTAACCCAAGGCAGGCCACATAGCCATGGGATGATGAATATTACTGGCGGAGGATGGCTAACACACAAATGCTCTTGTGTGCCACAAGTGATGCAGCCTGTGGCACTGCAGTGGTGGCACATATGTTGGAAGTGGGGGGAGCCCCTACTTACCTTAACTCCTGAGTTACCAAGAAACCCTGTTCTAACTTGGCGCAAACCAAAATTCCTTTGGGGAGGTTTGGTGTGATTGAATAGTTTCCCATTCTATTGTGGGGGCAATGTCTAAGCAGGAGGTCCCTGTGCTTGCTCTGTTAAGAAACCCAGGGCACGATAATCAGACCGTACACATCACAAATGATTTGTCCTAACATTTCAGACTCGTAACAAGATTTACCATGCAAATACCAATTTTGAGAAAGACTGGGGAAAAGATAGGGATCTTTTAGGGGTGAAACACTGGAGAACAAAGATTATTCTAAACTTATAGGCCAAAGGTGATATGGACACTTGGCAAAACATTTAAATGTATATTGAATAGTTAGCAAAACTGGAAGGTAGAGAATGGGGGCTGGATACTAAACCATGGAGAAATGGAGACAAAGAAGATGAGATCGCATGACCAGTGTAGAAGGCAACTCTGATGATGGCAAGGAGGCCTTGAGGAGTACGGTGTAGCTGAGCAGGACGAGCCTGCTATTGAGGAGAGGATGGGAGGCCTTGCACAAGGTCCTTGTCGAGGTCTATGAGAATAGAGGACAGGGGAGAATTAATCTCAACGTTTTTCCTCTGGAAGATGCCTCTGAGAAAGGTAGAGATAAAGGTCTTGATATTTGTTTTTTGTAGGATCAAACACATTCCTACCTCAGCAAGCTAATTCCTTTCCCGAAGATGTGTTTGTAATTCTGTAGAAACAGACTAACTCTATGATATAATGCCTGGTAGGAACTCTAGCCTTTCTCTATGAAGGTCAGTTTCTCACTAACAGTTCTTTTCTCATGGAAACAGAGATCTGATGATTAGTCCAAGATAAAATAATTGTCTACATTAGTTGATTTAAACATTTAGCCAAAAGAAACCATTTCTTCTTTCAACTGAGAGGACGATCTTATTTTAAAAACATAAGTTCTTATTTATGGTAGAAATTTCTGTTTCAAGATGAGCCCATGATGCTTTGCATTCATGGGCACCATGTTTTGATAGATCATGGCAACATGAGCGTCACTGTTATATCAGAAAGAAGCCCGTTAGTTAGACTTCATTCCTTGGCCCCGGGCAGTAATGCTACCCTTATGTCAGTGATAAGGCAATTTATTTATTTTGGCCATTTTAACAATATAATTACCTCTACTCACTCTGGACATTGTGTCTTTCAAAATATGGTTTATTCTCATATGTTTACAGCTATTATATTTGGATTTTATTCAACTTGAAAAGACAGTGTCTTTTTTTTAAATTATGAAATTTAAAATGCAGAAAAATAAGCCACTGTGCTTATCTGATATTGTAATCACCTAAGTCATAGATGTCAAGGTTTCATTTTCATGGCAAATATAATTTGCAGGTAACCTTATTGTTTATTTCCACCTGTGCCTAGGATGAATTAGAGGTTCTCCAAAAACCTTCAAACCAAGAGAGATACTGAGGTTTATACTATTAGGCTAACATTAAAAAAGTGTCCTCCCATATGTTTTTCCCAAGTTGAAAAGCAGATGAATGTATGACCTTAAAGCGATCACCTGAATAAGGGATGTATCTCACTCAGGGATATTGTGTGGGAAGAGATGTGTCAAATACAGAAATCCCAGGTATAAAGAAAGTAATATGATACATAGAGAAGTGGCAAAAATGGTAATCCTGACTGTATGAAAAGGAATACTCAAGAGATGACCTTACTTATCCCTTAGGACGAGAACTGATGTGCTCTGCTAGAAGCTTGCTCAGACAATAGTTGTACCCCTTCTCAGCTTCTCATGATGGTTTCAGATTAAGGTGGCATATATTTCCTTCAAAAGTAACTTCGTTTGTACATACTTTCTTCCCAAAGCAGTTTTTTTTCCCACTTAAATAACCCAGGCTGACTTTTAAAAGTCTCCTGTGAGAATTAACTTGCATGTGATACCTAACCACTTCATAAACATTAAAGTATCATATGAATGCTTAACCTTACAACAGGGGGACATAAATCTACCTGAAAATAAAGATGTAAAAGGCAATACTAAATATTAATTAGTTTGTAACTAAAATAATAATAATAATGAAGACATTTTAGTATTATAATTCTTATAAGTTGAGTAATAATTCTACATAAGAAAATAATTTAACAAATGCTTCTTATCTAATGCTCCCCCCTCTCCAGGATCACTTTGAAGTGAGTTAAAACAAACAAAGAAACAAAAAAAAAACTCTGATGAAAATGTTGCTTATATAAATGTATGTAGTCTATTATTTCTGTGTGTATTGAAAGCCAGACAATGGAATTCATAAAAGGTTAAAGCTGGAATGAACCTTAGGAATCACCTAGTATATTTTCCATCAACAAGTTTGTGACAGAGGCAAGGCTAGAATTTAGGCTCTGAACTTCTAGATCTTTGTTTCTTTCCTTTCACTGAATTCTTTGTTGTCCTTATTTAAATTATTTAATTTGCTCAGGAAATTAATAATTTTACCGATGCATTTAAAAAATTTTATCCCTGGAGATGAATTCTAAAATTTGGGTGATATCTCTTACTAGCTTCTATGGGAAAGGATCATTTAAAATGTATATTATAAATAATTTTTAAGGCTGAGAAATAGTTTCATCTACCTAAAATATGGACTAGGAATGCTTACTAGCAAGATGAGTCTCTAGTTTTTAACTTGCAAAGACTTTATTTTTTTTAATGAATTTTGTAAACATTTTCCCTGAAGGTCATTTTGAGGTCCTGTATAAACAAAGATTAAATTTCCAAAGTCATCGTAGGAACATAAACGTTCAAAATTTTGGTAGTACAACCTTAAGGAAAATCTAAAGTCCTTTCTTTGCCGTTGTCTCATTCAGATTATAATAAATATTTCATTCCCAATCTAATGGATTTGACTTGGAGGTACCTTACATAGCCATATTGTGATGTTAGGGTTTGGTTTGTTTTAAAAATTTATAACAGTTCCAAGCAGAAGTTAGATCTGTTCTCACAACTGCCAATACCGCAGGCCATTTTCTGTAAACATCTTCTCCAAAAAATCAAACACACATTACCCAAAGAACCAGAGACACAGCTGTTTCTGGTTCTGAACTTCACAGACATCAACTTGTGCTCGGCAAAGTGCAAGCGAGGAACGAATTGATGAAGTCTGATCACCTACTCCAAGCAGTTCTGCCTGGGGATGGAAAGAATGGAGGAGAATGTCTCTGACATCACTTTCTTATTTAATTCAAAACTTATTTTCTAGCTGAGATGAGAAGGTAGAAGTAGTGAGAGAATCCATATAGCCCAAAATAAGATAAAGCACCGCGTATTTTGTCTTTCTTATATTTTAAAAATATAAGCCCTTTGATTTAAGTGTATACTTACCATATGATCCAGCAATTCCATTTCTATTCATCCAAGAGAACTAAAAACGTATGTCTACATAAAGACTCCTACACAGTTTTTACTTTATTCCTAAAATCCCCAAACTGGAACCACCCCAAATGCCCATTAATAAAGTATAATATAGCCATACGATGGAGTACAGTTCAATAAAAAAGACACGTAAAACAACAAGGATAAAACTCAACCTTATGCTGAGCAAAAGAAGCCAGAGACAAAGAAGAAATAAAGTATGATTTCATATTTTTGGGCAAAGAAGCACGAAAGACTTTTGGGGTGCTTCTGTGTCTTGATTGGGAATAGTGGTCACGTGAGTGTATATCAGCTTTCCTCAGCCTTGGCACTACTGACATTTGGGTCTGGATAATTCTTTCTCGAGGAGGGCTGTCCTGTGTATAAGTATTATAAGATGTTTAGCAGTGTCCCTGGCCTCTATCCACTAGGTAGCAATACATACCCCTTCTCTCAGTTGTGACAACCAAAAATATCTGCAGACATTGCCAAATGCCCTCTCAGTAGCAAAATCACCTCCAGTTGAGAACCACTGGTATAGTTAATTAATCCTCAGTAAAGTGTACACTTAAGATGGCTGCACTCATCTTATTGTATATAAATTACACCTTGATAAAGTAAATAAAAATAAACCCTTTGGGAGAAAAAAGAGCAACTTTACAGTGGAGAAACTTAAACACAACCTCAGCCAGGTGATCAAGGTCAACATCAACAGTGATACGTTGACAGTGTGTGCCCAGGATGTGATCTGATGAGAGTGGCACTTCACCTCTGTGGTCTTCCTGCCCCAAGCCCATAACCCTGGACTAATCATAAGCAAAATGTCATACAAATCCCAGTAGAGGGGCATTCTACAAAATATAGAACTAGTACTCCCCAAAACTGTCAAGGTCCTCAAAAACAAGGAAAGTCTGAGAAACTGTCACAGCCAAGAGGAGCCTAAGGACACATGATGACTGATGTAATGTGATGTCCTGGGTGGATACTGGAACAAGAAAAGGACAGTAGGTAAAAACTGAGGAAGTCTGAATAAAGTATGGACTTGAGTAAATAATAATGTATCAGTATTGGTTTACAAATTGTGACGAATATACCACAGTAAAGTAAGACGTTAATAATTGGAAAAAATGTGTGTAGAGTATATGGGAATTCTCTGTACTATCTTGGCAATTTTTTTGAAAATCTAAATTTGTTCTTTTTTATTGAGTTGAGTTAAATCTTACTCAGCCCCAACATGTCCAAAGCAGGTTTTAAGGTCATTTATGAGATCAAAGGCCTATGGGTAGATGACAATGGCTTAATAAAATGCCTTTATCATGTTTGTGGTTAGCAATATTAAAAGCATACAAAAATGTCAAAATAAACACAAAAATCACAAGTCTATAGATTCATGAATACTATATAAGCTCTGTGTCAATTTTATCAGAGCTTGTTTCTACCAAACAATTTTATATTTTAAAAAGACCCTTTAGAATTGACACTGAGTTCATATAGCATTCAGAAATCTACAGATCTATGCTTTTGTTATTTATTTTGTTGTTTCTGTTTGTTTTTAATACTGTTAACCACAAACATGACAAAGACTTTTATTAAGCCATTGTCATCTACCCCTAGACCTTTGATGTCATAAATGACCTTTAAATCTGCTCTGGACATGTTGGGGCTGAGTAAGATTTCATTCAATTCAATAAAATTTATAGAGCACTTACTATATGCCAGGCATTGAACTAGCTATCAGGGATGTGAAGGTGGATAAGATCTGGTTCCTGCTCTCCAGGATGTCAGAGCCTGGAAGTAGGGCACCATTTGGTAGAATGGTGGAGTTATTTATTATAGGAACATCAAATTGGAAAATATTACTTTATAATGGGAGAGCCTTTTTGTCTCCCACGAAACATGTTGCAGTGATTCTGGAATAGAGAAGCTCCAAGCTTGGATGAAGGTGGAACAGGAGTATTTTGAAGAAGAAAGAAATACAGGTCATTGGGAGGTAAGAATCTTTCTTCAACATGCCCCCATTGCTGAAAGAGTTTTGTGAGCCAGGACACTTGCTTCCTGTATTAAGAGCAGAAGAATAATTGTATTCTGCCAGGTAGCCTTTCCTGCTCAATTAACCTCTAAGTCTTCCTATGGCCATGCTCCTCACATCTGGACAGAGCTGTGGAAGGCCAGGTATTGGGTAAATCACTGAAACTCCCTGCGTCTTCACTTTATTGTCTGCAAAGAGAAAAAAACCCCAAACCTCATGGGATTGTTGGGGTAAAGTAAATGAAAATTCTTCGTAAATTATTAGGTGTTTTGCAGATGTTGGTCATTTTTACTATCCAGATATCTTTCTTTTTCTTTTTGGCAGCTGGTTGGTGAGGGGATCCAAACCCTTGACCTTGGTGTTATAACACTGTGCTCTCGCTAGCTGAGTTAATCAGCCAGCCCTGAGATATCTTTCTTGACCTGGGATCTACATGGATCCTTTTATTCCGCACTTTTTTGAAGTTTTAGAAAATTGCCTAGCATATGGGAGTTGGTGTAGCATGGGATTAAGAACAAAGACTTTGGAGTCAGAGAGATCTTGGGTTTAATTCTTAACTTGGCTATTTACCAGCCATGTGGGTAGGAGCAGTACTTCCCTTGGGGGTTCCTGTGAGGATTAGATGAAATAATTTACACTTAAGTGCCAAACATAGTGCCTGATAATGACAGTTGCTATTTTATCCCATTTCTTCATCCATGTTTCACTAAAATGTGAGCTCCATGAGGACAGGAATTTTTCTTTATTTCATTCACTGATGTATTCCAAGTACTTGGAACAGTGGGTAGCATATTGCAGTGCTTATTAAGTATTTGTTGGATAAAGGCACAAACCTGTGGGCTTCCCTTCAGACTCTATCTGTCACTCACAGCAGACGCTGGCAGGGACAGATAACTCTGTGGCTCAAGGATATCTGTGCAATTTTTTAATATCCCAATTGTTCCATTGCCTCAGGCAGGCAGGTAATTCATTCAAGACCTCCAGTTGTGGTGGACTAAAGACAAACACAGTTTTATTTACCCTTTTCTCACAGAGAAATGGGATCTACTTCCCTTCCTCTTGAATCTGGACAAGCTCTGTTACTGCTTTGACTAATAGAATACAGCAGAAATGAGGTTGTGCCAGTGTTCAGGCCAAGACCTTGAGAGAATGGTAGCCTCCACTTCCTGTCTCTTGGAAGTCAGCCACCATTTAAGAAGTGTGACTACCCTGAAACCACTGTGCTGTGAGAAGCTTAAGCTACATGAAGAGGCCTCCAAGAATGATGAACCATGTGGAGAGAATAGACATTGGAGTACCAGCTATGGAGAAAGAAACTGTAAACTGTGTGGAGACTATGACACTTGGTATCGGAGTGATCAGTAACTTATTTTCATCATACCTCTCCCCTTCGTTCCCCCAAATAAAATTGATGATTTGCCCACTTTGAGCAGAGGAGAGAAAGGGGGAATTTGCCCTATCAATTAGCCCAACAAATTCCTCTTTGGGGTGATTTTATGAAATAGCTGGGCCCACAAATTACCATAGTACCTTTAATGGCCACTGTGTCAGCCAACCACCATACTGCCTCCATGATCCATACCTCCTGGTATTCACATCCTTGTGTATGTCGTCCTTTCCCATGTGAATAGGGTTGACCTGGATATCCAATAGGAAAGTGTAGCTTCTGAGTGTGATTTCTGAGGCTAAGTAATAAAAGACATTGCTGCTGTCATCTTGCTTCTCTTGAATTACTTGCTCTGGGGGAAGAGGGTTTCCATGTTGTGAGGACACTCAAGCAGCCCTCTGGAGAGATCCATGTGGTGAGGAACTAAGACTTCTTGCCAACAACCAGCACTAACATGCCAGCTGTGTGAAAAAGCTATAATGGTAATGGATCCTCCAGCCCCAATACAGGCCTTCAGGTGAATACAGCCATGGTTGCTGACAACTTGACTGCAACCTCATGAAAGACCATGACCCAGAACCACTCAGCCAAGCTGTTTCCAGATTGCTGATCCACACAAACTATATAAGATAATAAATGTTAAAGTTTTAGGATAATGAATTATACAGCAATACATAACTAATATAATCACTATCCGCATTCATATGGTATTTGTTTTTGCTTCTTTGCTATTTTGTTGCTACGTTTACTCAGGTGTAGCTTATATTTGGAACTCAGAGCTTTAAGGATAAAATTATTTTCTAGCTCTATGGTGTCTCAGGAAACTAGATCCTGCTTTATTTATCTTTCGTACGTTTCTTGATGGTAGCTAGACCCCATATTGTCATATGCCTTACAAAAGCCAGGCTCTTAGAGGTTTTGACACTCATAAACCAGCCCAAAGTTGCCTAACGGACCTATGTCACCTGAAAAAGATTACTAACATTCCTATTTCAGCCATATGCAATTATATATATACACACACATATATATTTTTAAACACATTATTTGTATGAAGAAATCCATGCTGAAGCCAAGCTAGGCCATGTCTGTAGAGCATGACTCTCCCAAACATGTGTATTCAAGGACCTACAAAGAAGAGGGATGAGAGAAGAAGGAGGAAAATAAGACACTCCTGTTCTTAGTAACTAGCAGTGGAAACTCCTAACATTGTGATTCAGGCACTGCTTTCCCTGCCTTTTTCCCAAACACAGTTTTGACAGTGACACCAGGAACTTCTCACCTGGGTTTGCTTAGGAGAATTTACTTTTCCAAATGAATGATTCTCCAGGTGTTTGGAATTAATTCAGAACAGAGGCAGTTGTCTACCCCTTAGTGAGGAGGCTTTTAATGTGGACTTCCTCACTCCCTGACTATCCATCTGGCTGTGCTTTCAAAAGTTGAGCACTGCTTTATAATATATAAAAAGGTCAGGGGGTGGTGGAAGGGAGTCCTAAAAAGTTCTGCTCTGTTCTTATGGTGAGACAAGAAAGAATAGACTTTGATAAGGTGGTGAATAATTTCATCAAGTATAAGGGCTTCTTGTCAGCTGGGGCCAGAGAATACAAGGATGTGTTTCTGAACTAAGAATGTGTTGTTATCATTCTGGAAGAACTTTAAGAGGTGAATTAGCAGTGATCTCACCTGAATGATTTACATTTCTTGCCCTATAAGTAGGACACTGGATCACGTGACCTCAAAAACATTTTGTCCAACTCTAAGATTCCAGGAGGAGCCCACCTCGTGTATTCTCTATATAACATACTGCTTTCCCATTTTTATGAGAACCTAGGAGCTTTAATAGGTACCGCCTTTATTTTTATTGTCTTGTGTGAATGCTGTTATAAATTGCAAGTTGGTTCTGCTTTTTAAATTTTCTTTCTCTTCCTACAATTCCATAAAGCAGGTTTATGCCCAACTTGAATATCTCATGAATAAGTAGAAAAAAAGTAGTTAACTATGTTTGCATCAAAATAAGTTCAATAAGGCTAAGCCGGAGCAGCAGTAGAGGCTGTAAGTAACTACAATTCAGAGACTAGAAACAGGACGAGAAGTGAGATAATTTATAGCCAACTGGCAGCTGGAAGAGTAGTGAACTGATAAGGCCACAGCCACAGACCTTTAATTGATGGCTCCACCATCTGTATAGAAACCATGTGTAAATAAGAAGGAATGATTTGGGCACAGAGTTTAGTATGTCTGTGCTATCGAGAAATGGAAAAAAAAAATCAGCTTAATCCCCACAGTTTATGTTGCTCAGTCTCCTACTAGTTGAGAATGTGTTTTCTGCCATAGCTTAATGAATGCCTTATCTTTATGACTCAAGCAAAGAAGCTTCTACAACAACTCGGTAACAACAGGACCACAAACCTCTACCTAACAATTATCCTTTGTTGGCATGTTCAGGTCAAGTCACTGAAGCAAGCAAGAAAACAACAACCATAAAAATGATGTGTATGCCTTTGTGTGAACTTGGCTTCTGCCATGTGTCCACATTTCTTTAGCTCAGGCAGTATTCAGGGTGTGGATGCTAAAGGCCCTGTATTTTCAGGTGTCACCGATGTGGCATGCTTGCAGTGATTCAGACTAAGGATTATGATCTGCTTCTTTTGGCCCTGTTGTTAAGGCACCACGTGGATCTCTGACACGGGATGACTGGAGAAGGTCGAGCAGCTTCACAAGCATCATAAGGCGCAAGAAATCTGCCAGTTGGAAGGAACCCATGCAATAAAAAGTAGGATTATATAAAAAAATCCACTTTGATTCATCCACATGATGCTGTGCTCATCGACGAACATATAGAAATGAAAATAAAGAAACATACATTACTTTGGGATCCCAGCAAAGCAAGTCTGGTGGTACTCCCAAGGCCGCACTACATAGCAAGCAAAGGATTTATACTGTTGTATGAATCCGTGTTTATCTCTGTGGGACATGGATGCCTCTCAAAAGTCATATTAACTTTTTTTTTTTTCCATTTCAGCCATGTTATCTGCAAAACTTTTTTTCTCAACATTTCTGTTTTTCTCTTCATAAACACAATATATCGTATATATTGAAGGTATACAACATGATGTTATAAGATACATATACATAGTAAAATGGTGACTATAGTGGAACAAATTAACATATCCATCATCTCAGTTACCCATGTTTCCCCCTGTGGCATTACTTCAGGCAACATGGAAAGAAAAATAAAAACTGTACAAAGAAAAAAAAATAAAAGCAATATATTAACCATGGTAGAAAATTTGGAAAAATACCTAAATTATAAAGTAGAAAATAACAGTTCCCCATAGAAAAACTCCTTGGAAATAACCACTGTTAATAATTGGTGCATTTCACGAAAACTTTTTCTCGTGTGTGTGTGTGTGTGTGTGTGTGTGTGTGTGTGTGTATTACAAAATGCAGATTAAATATGTACTATTTTTTTATTCTGTCTTCACTTAACATTAATTTTTTTACTCTGTTATCGAAAGTTAATTTTAGTGCATAGTATTCTATAGTATAGAGGTGCTACGTGAATAAGTGCTACGGAGTCAAACAGATCTCAGTACTAGTCCTCACCCCTTCAGTTTCCAGCTCTGTGAATGGGCAAATAACCTCAGTTTTATCATCTATAAATGGGTATAGTATTAGCTACTTCATATGGTTTCTGTAAGGATTAGATGAAATAGTATCTACTAAGCCCTTACATAGTCCCTGTGGATAATAAATGTGAACTCTATGGTAGCCAGTACTGAATCATTGCCCAGTTGTTGGAAATGGAATCTGTTTCCAATATTTTTGCTGTTTATAATGTTGCCATGCCTACATTTACAATTATTTCCTTAGGATAAATTCCCAGCAGTGGAATAAAAGGCATAAATATTTTTCAGGCTTGATTTGGATGCTTTTCTAGACTGGTTGTATCTATTTGCACCCCCACTAACGTTGCATTAACAGTGGTCATCTGGCTCCACCCTTGAGAATACTATGTTTTGTCTTTTGTAACTGTGCTAATGCAATAGGCAAATAATGATATCTCATTTAAATATGAATTTTGTTGGTTACCTAGTGACACCGAATATTTTTTTTATACATTTTTCTTTTTCTGAATTGTCTGCCTATCAATCAACATATATCTTCAGGTGCCACTTTTGTGCCAGACACTCTAGTAGATACATGACCAGAACATATTTGGATCAAGGCAAACATGATCCAGGATCTGATAATACACCATTTATTGAGTGTGCTTCTCACGTGACACACTGGGCTAATGCTTAACTTGATGATAATGTTAAACATTTTGGGTTTTCTGGTTAATAATCAGCCTCCTTTGGCTAATCTGAAGCCTGTTTTGCCAATTTCTTTTTTTTGCCCACATTCTTCAGAGTCGAGAATGCTGTGTTTATACATTCTGGATAAATAAATAGTGATAGTATGAACTTAAATTTCATATACATTACATGAAACCGAGATGGTGGTTGAATTCACTTACAAAAGGCATAGAAAAGAGATGGATAGTGATGAATTAATAACATTTGAGTGGTCAGAAGAGGCTGAAGAATATGTAAAACAAACTAAACAATTTTACTATGTGTAAAGCTGGTGCACTTGATCCAAATTAAGATGGTGTTTGAATTCCCAGATTGAAAAACCTGTCCTACATTTGGCAACTCAAGTGGAGGCATCTTGTAGTAACCACCCACCCATCTCCACACCCACTGTCCAGTTACGTTCTAGATCAACTTTGCTTTGGCAACTGAACAGCGGCTGCTTTGTTGCCTGTGTAGGTGAATTAGAACAGTCCAATGGCAGATATAGGTGAAAAAGTTTTTCCTTACTTCCAATGGCAGGCACAGGAGTCCCCAACATCTTACAACATTTTCAGGGAGTTGCCATTTACAGGGGTGTTCACGTCCCCTTCTGGCACATTGGCAGCTTCCAATTTAACAGGGTATTATTTATCGCCCTCTGCAGACATGTCATGGAGGAGGGAGGAGAGGCTGGCTCATGGTTATTCTGCCATTTCATATTTTTAGGGCAATTCAGAGCATTCGATGAATTCTCACACATACTGTCATGATGATTCTGAGAGGCATAGAAAGCTGGCTCTTCAAATATCACGAACACAACCTGTTGATAAAACAAAGCCGAGTTTCTTGCTTTGGCAGTATCTCAGAGAGGGGAGGGTAAGGTCAGAGTTTATTGTGAATTGTAAGTTTTGTTTATGACGAGTCTTTTGATGTGGAGGGACTTAATTAGGATTGGATAAGAATCACTACACATCAGTCTGGGATTGATGGAAACAGCAACAAGAGGATTTTCAGATGAGGAATCTTAGGGTGCAAACTGTCTATTGATGTCTTCTACTAAAGAGTTTATGGGTTTTTCAGCAAGATCCTGTTTATAAACAATCAAACCATTTTCTTGGGCATGACATTCCTGGAAACGTAAAGTCATGTTAATAAAGACAGTGGAATAGCAAAGTCATATTAGTGTAGCAGGTAAGGTGTGTCCAGGCTGAGTGCAGGGTAGACAGTTTTGGTTCTCAGAGGAAATACGGTCATATATTTATTTTATAGATGAGGAAACTGAGGCTCAGGAAGATTCAGTGGCTTTCCAAGGTCAAACATCCAATTAGTTCGGGGCATTGATGAGCTGCTAGAGCAAGAGTTAGTTTCAAATTGATTTTAAAGTTTAAGCCACAGTCTTACTTGAACAGATGATTAAATGCTTTGCTGAGAATGGGGTTGTCCAAATGAGTCTAAGTGCCCTCCACTCTGTTTCAGAGATAATTTTTGGACTAAGAAAAGGGAAATATGTCCTGACTAGAAGTTTGATGTGACAAATTAATCATTAATATGGCACTGTCTGCTGTATGGTATGCAGGGGACAGAAATCCTTTTCTGTTTTTTATCTAAATTTTTTTATAGGAATGTCTTTAAGTGAGAGTAAGAAGAAGCCAAGAAGAGAGAGAGAGAGAAATTGACAGAGTGGGTCTCTCTCTCTCTCTCTCTCTCTATTTGTGCTATGTACCTCTGGATTTTCTTTAGTTCATTTTCACCTCCCTGGCTCATCTGTCCTAATCCCCACTCCACCTGACCCCACTTCCCATGTTGCTTCTGTGGGTATATCCCACCAAGGTACAAGACCCCTAAAGCAAAATGGCTATAAAGAAAATATAGTACTGAGGGACTGTGACATAGTTTATTAGTGAGAATGCAAGTCTTAGTGGGATAAGTGGGAGACAGACTATGTTTTTTATAAGTCCACTAGAATGTAAACTTTAGATGTGCAGAGAGTTGCTCTAATGTTGGATCTCCAGTACTAAGAGCACAATTATATGTACAAAAATATTTGTTGAAAAAACAAACGAACAAACAAGTGGACACCAGTCTCCATTCTGCTTCTGAGGTCAACTCATGATGCCATTTTTGTTTTCTTAACCTTGGCCCTGGACATGCTAATCAGTGCTTATCCTAATGCCAGCAGTGCATGAATCAGGTCATAGGTAGACAAAGAGTGAGGGGATTGGTGGTGTCTTTGCCCTGCTGCTGCTGCTGAGGGTGCCAAATCCTCATTCAGGTGTGAGTGGAGATGGGGTGATGGAAAGAGAGCCTTGGAGAAGAGGAAAGCTGGATGAGCACTGGAAGAATGACAGAGATTGGAGGGACAAGCTCCACACAGAGGTGGGGTGAAAATGGGGAAGCAGAGCTAGTTTGATTGGAAACTGAATGGATTTTTGGCAGGTTAGTTGGTTCTAAGATTTTTTGTGAATTATGCTTTAATGTTCTCCTTGAGATAGCTTAAAATTAATCCCTGAAATCTGAGATCAGAGACTCAGGCACCAAGGCTCAGTTGTGAGCACAGTGCAGCCCAAGCTTGTTTTAAAAACCCATCTAAAGGTACTTGCAGAAATAATATAGATTTCATTAAAAATTATTAGCCTCTAAAGTGAGCTAACAAATATGTTAAAATTTTAACAGGAAGTTATATATTTTGATATATATGTCCCAATATATCTTACCTGTATTATACATTGTACTAAAGACAATTGCACTTAATGTTGGCTGCAAGGAAGAACAATTTTCCAGCTGATTGTAGTTCTATTTATTTATCTGTTCAGTAATTAGATCTCAGACCTAATTATTAATTTAAGGGCACATCACTCAGAGTGTTAGTAAGTAAAAGTATCTGTTGAGTCTAGTTAATTTTAACAGTTATGGGACACCAAATTAAATATGAAATGCAAATATATACGAAATGCAAATACATGAACAAGCTGATAAAATTGCTAATTGCTCTGCCTTTTTAAAAAAGCTTCTGTGTGGCAAGTGTACATAAGAAAATATTGCTGCTAGTTATAAATTTTCTTTGTTCCAGGCTTGATGCAAACAGATTAGGGATATAATCTGTCACATATACACACAAAAAGGTAAATTCTTGGAGACAATGACTGTGATGAGCATTTTTATTAACCTATCTCTCTGGTATTATATTTATATATAGTTAAAAAGTAAACTATTTTTATTTCCTTTTAAAAAATAGAGTCCCAAAATTGGCAGAATAATGGAAAGCCCAGAAGAATAGCATGATTTAAACCACTATTTGGTAGTCATGATGTCTTTGTGGGCAACACAGAAAATTAAAGTCCAAATAATTTTACTTCTGTTGAATTCCATGACTACTTGAACATTTTTAAAAATTATGTTTGTGTCAACTTAGAATGAGGTTTTTGGTAGTTGGTTCCAGACCTCTAACCATGGCCTTTTAATTTTAATTTTATTTTTATTTTTTTTGGACTTTTGTCAGCTATTTAAATGAAGACATATAAATAAAAAAGAGAAACAAAGGGTTTTGATAGTACTGAAGCTTATTGGGTTACGAAAATAAATAATGGACAACCCCTCCTCACTCTCACCATAAATCAAAAAACAATAATAGGATTATTATTATTAATTGATTCAGGAGCAGATATTACTATAACTGCTTACAAAGATTGGATTCCCTCTTGGAAAACTTGTTCCTCTTTCATGACTGTATCTGGATTGGGAGGAACACAAACCTCATGCCTCCATTTTTCTGATTTTTGGGGGGGATGCAAGACATAAGAGTATTCCATAGACTATATAAGGGCTCAATATGTCCTGCTTGTAATTGTTCTTGTATTAGAAGGTGAGTTTAATATAATCTTTCCCCTTTAAGAGGCCATTGCTCCACCCAAACAGAGGGTCCAATAATCCATTACAGTTTGGCAATGGCCTTTATGATAAATTTGGAGGGGAAGTACCTATGTAAACATCCCATTGTGTAAGTAAATCTCTCCCCCATAAAGCAATAGAGAGATCCAATATGAAAGATTCAATAATGACAGCTTGTCCTTTAAGTCCTATATATTTTAAAAAATATTTACTTTGGCGTGGGGTCTAATCTTCCTGGCTCTATATCATTTGATAACGACATGACAGATACATTGGCTATATATTTTTAAAATCTCACTCCTACAATTAATTCTCACCAATTTTCTCATCAAGGAGCTTGAACTTTGGCTAAACAGTATTCTCTGCCTTTAATCAAAGCAATAGAAATTATTAAGTCTCGTGCTGATTGTCAATCATTTTCTGCACCATTTTCAACTGGTGTTAATCCTCATGGCTTACAATCCAATGCATTATGGCAAATGGATGTTACTTGTCATCCTCCTTTTGGTAAATTGAAATACATTTATGTTGTTATTGACACTTTTTCAGGAGTTTTACATGCCACTTGTCAAACAGGAGAAACTTTTAAACATGTTCAGTACCATCTATTGGCTTCATTTGCCTCTTTAGAAATCCCTACTAAAATCAAAACTAATGGCCCTGCTCATATTTCTAATTCTTTTAAACAATTTTGTCAATGTTGGAATATTTAAACATATTACAGGAATTCCATACAACCCTCAAGGACAAGCTATTATAGAACGAGCACATTTGCTCCTTAAATCACAACTTTTAAAACAAAAAAGGGGGAATATACATGATCATGTATCCCCACAGAGCAATTGTGGAAAGCTTTATTAACTCTTAATTATTTAAACATTTCTAGTCCTGGTTTTACAGCTATTGAAAGACATTTTTCTCCATCAGATCACAGACCTAAACCGTTAGTTCTTTATAGAGATCCTTTGAATGGCCCTTTAGGAAAAGGTCCTATAGAACTCTTAAAATGGGGAAGGGGATATGCTTCTGTTTTATCACCTACAGGTCCTATCTGGATTCCCGCCTGATTAGTAAAACCATACCGTGAGCTGGAGAAGAGCCCATCCTCGTCGGAATCCACTGCCAGGCCTCCAACACCTGTCTCTTGATTCAGCTGCAAACACTCCATACATGTATTTCCCAACTCAAAAATGAGATCTTGGTCTTCTTCCGAGTACCCATGGAGCCACTGGTATCACTTGTGGAGACAGAAAACGTCTCACTGCTCAGGTGGAGACTGCCTTGTCAACTACAGGTGCTCTGAAATCACCTGAGAATTTGTTTCTTCCCATAAGAGCCTGCGTTTCTGCTAATTCCCAGGGTTTACAGGTATTTAGGACACTTCTTCTTTTTTGTTTTTTCTTACCTACCATTGATGTGCCTCACCTTTATTGGGCTTATGTTTTAGATCCCCCTTTATTTGATATGATTACTTGGGAAGACCCTGAACCACCTTTTTTTTCAAATGACAGTTTTTGTACAGGGGCCTCCTGGCTTCCCCTTTCTTTACCTTTCAGTGATTGTAGAACTGATTGTAGTCAAAAGGGATCATCTGGAGGATGGTTTCAAATTCCTCACAAATGGGCTTTCCATTCAAATGCCCCTCCGCTTTGTGTAGAAAATACTAGCTCTCCTTCGAATTACTGTATCCCTTTTTCTCAACAATGGTATATGAATTATATTTACTTTAATCATTCTTCCCATCTTGAGGCTCTCAAACAGTAGATATTTATTCAAGCTGTAGAGGTTAAGGGGACCCCCTCTTTAGGAAAATTTCACTCTCCCCGCCATATTCCTGTATGTTCTCATCCCTGTTCAATATTGAATGACCCCCTTGATACAAGCTGGACTATATGTTGCTCTACTGATGTTTCCTATTTAAACTTACCATCTTTTCAATTAGAAAATTGGGGTCCTACAGGTTTACTAGTGATTGGTAATGTTACTCATTGGAATTGGAGTATGCCCTATCATTATGAACATGGATCTGATAAATGGAATCCGGGACCTGCTGGTCCTCTTTTGCATATAAAATATGACCGATACTCTTTTCCCCCATTAAAAAACATATTTGGCATTTAGCTCTCCCTTTTTCACCTCACATTATGTGTCATGGACAGTTCACTAAAGGATTGTGGATAACCAATGATACTATAGATTCTGTCACGATTTGTACTTCTTGCCCTTATATTTTTCTTATGGTTTCACAAATGCCTAATATAACTTGCTGTAACTTTACAAATTCTTCCTCAGTTCCATATGAACATTTTAATATTACCCTTATTGCAAACTCTACATGGATAATGCCATGTGTTACCCATCAAAATATTTCCTCACTTAATATTAGTTCTGTTTTCATTATCAGACAAAAAAGCCTCAAGATTGGATTCCTGTTAACTTAATCCATCCATGGACTAATGATTCACCATTAGAATTAATATCTAAGGCTTTAGCTCATCCCTGTCAAAAACAATTTTGGGGAATTTTAATCACTTCTCCTATTGCTATTACAGCCCTTGCTGCCACAGCTGCTACTGCAGCAATGGCTTTAACCCATTATATTCATACCACAGCTCATATCAATAGCCTTTTGCAAAATGTTACTGGAGAATTGGAATCTCGTACTTTCATAATCAAGAAATTCTTCAATGCTTGATGCTTTAGAGGCAGCCGTCCTTTGGATAGGAAAAAGACAACAAGGTATATGGCAACATTTATAATTAGAATGTGATATCAGTTTTAAAAAGTTTTACAAAACCCTTATACCATTTAATGAGTCTGTCTCTTGGAAAGAATTTTTTTAAATATTAAAGGAGCATTAGTTCATCTTTAGGACAAGATATTTCAACCCTTCAAACAAATTTAAAACAGCAGATATTTCAATTACAACAAAAAACTAAAAATATTACTTTAAGTGAATTAAATGACATTGCTAAATGGTTGGATCCAAGGTCCTGGTTTTCTTCTTCAAATTTATGATTTTGGTTCACAAGTGCTTTTATGGCTGTTCTTTTATTTTTACTTCTTGCAATCTTAAATGTTGTATGCCGCGTTTTCTGAAGAACTCAACACACAGAAGCTATGATTGTGCTTAAGATGCCATCACCTACATTGACTTCTTCTCCTTCTTCCCCTGATTTCCCTGAGGGCTTTGACTTCCTTTAATAAATGAAAAAGGAGGATATATGGAGGGTTAACATCTTGTGATAGGTTCTGCTAAAAGGATGGCCATGACCTCTGGCCACAGCCAGAAGAGACACATGGCATCAGTATCCATGCGGGATGTGCTGCACACAGTATTTCTCAAGATGATAATAGCAGCTGTGGGAGATTGCTACATCCTCGAACTCAAGGGAGTATGCAGTATAGTCTATTCAAATAAGATTTCAGGAGTTCTGCCCCAGGGGCTCCCCCTCCTCTATCCCTGCTGGCTTACTTTTCCCACAGCTTTCGTAATAAATATCCATGGGACTTTGACTCTGGGCCTTCACTAGCTTAGTGAATGGTTGTTCCTAGTCCCTCAGTTGCAACTGCCATTGTCTCAGAGTAGTTCATTACCGTCTCCGCTTCAACATTTGCCACAGTGTATTAACAGGTCAGCACTTTGGCGTGGCTGTCTCACTGCTCTCGTTGAAATACTGCTGACGTGGAAGGGTCAGGGCTTACTCCCTCCGGGAGACTCGAATCTCTCTTCCTTTTCTGCCATCCATATGGCAGGAGTGATAACCCAACTCAGAGCCTAGTGTCTTGGAACATATCCAACAAATTAACTTACTTTTTTTTCTTTATATAGGGCTGGCGTATGGTAAGATCCAACATTTGGGGGCAGGTGAAACATTAGCAGGCCTCACTCACAACCTGCTTTGGACTGAAGGCATTCAGGCTAAGTAACTTAGGAAAAGGTTATATTCCACATGGCCCAGTCCACACATCAGAATATCTTTTGCGGAGCCTTAGTTTCTAAGCTCAGAAAGTGATAAGGATTTATTTTATTTTTGCTTTCTATTATTTTTGTGTGTGTGTTTGTGTCTCTTTCATGAACATCTCAAGGGAGGATGGCAGTGTCTAGAGTGGTTTATACATATTCTTGGATTCTTGTGCCATAATACCATTGAAGAGAACAGCACCCTAATCCCTTCACTGTCTCTTACAGCTGGATTAAGAGGGCAGTATAAGAGTTAACATTCCTCTATCCTCCAGACATATGTTTTTGACTCTATTGTGTATCTCTATTTGGATGTCCCATAGGCACCTCCAAAGTTTATTTTCAAAATTTAACTTGTCTCTTTGCATCCTCTTCCCCTGACTCTCCACCCAGACCACTAATTTACAAATGTATTTCTGCTGCTATTTAGTATTCTCTGTTCATGGAAGGCTTCACCATCTACCTTGTTGCCAGGCTTGATCCTCTACATTTAGTTGGTGACCAAATTCTGTCATCAAAAAGTCTTTTAACCATTTCTACTCACCTCACTTAGTTTGCCATCACTATATGTCACTTTGATTATTTTTAGTCATGACCTATTTTTCATTCATGTCACAGTGCTTGGCACATAGTTTTTGACTGACTATGAAAAGTATAGCTTTTATGTTTACATTTAGATGTTTAATAAAACATTATATTTGAGAGGCAATAAGTTTGTTTTGTTTCAGATATCAGGGAGGCAAAGTTTCATTAATATGAGATAGAACTTAAAACAGAGACTGACTCCAACTATGGACTAATCCATTTTATAAATCTTTGTACTCTTCATCATTGGGACTACTCAAGGAGAGACTGGGTAGGCATCAGGGAGGGCAGCAGTCAAAAAGATTCTGGCTTCGGTAAAATGTCAGACAATTTGATTTCTAGGATCTCTTTCAACTATTAGATTTGGTGATTTATATATTGATTTTAAAGATTTATGTAAAATCCAAAGTATTAATAACATTTTTTATGACTGGTAGAATTAGGGATAAGTATAATTTTCTTATTTCTTTCCTGTATTTTTTAAAGTTTTCCAAAATAAAAGTGTATTATTCCCATGGCTGGAAAAATGTCATTGTGAGTAAACACAAATACAACATACTTTTTAAAAGAACATTTTGATCTCCTTTGAATATAAATATAACCTTTTGTTCTATGTATCTGGATTAGTCCATTTTGTGTTGCTTATAACAAAATACACGGAACTGGGTAATTATAAAAAAAAACCGAAATTTATTGCTTACAATTTCTGAGGCTGGGAAATCCAAATTCCATCTGGTGGCGGAGACAGTGACCCAGGGGTCTCACATTGCAAGATGGTGGAAGTAGAGAGAGCAGAGAGAGAGACAAAGACAAACCCTCCTCTTTTTTAAAGCCCTCCGAACCATACCCTTGACCACCATTTTTAATCCATTCACTACTGCACAGTCCTGCAATCCAATCACCTCTTCAAGGCTCCACCTTTCAATTACCATAATAGGATTTCCCACCTTCTTAACAGTCACAGTGGGGGTTAAGATTCTAATACATAAACCTGGGGGACACAATCCAAGTTTCAGTGAGTTTTGGGGGACATAATTCCGTCCACTACAGTATCAAAATGTTTTTTGTTATTGTATATACGCTGCTGGTATGCTTTAGGTTTGGGTGCTTATAACAGAAAAGAAAAATAACAGTGGCTTAAACAAGCTAGAAGTCTAGTTCTCTTTTACGTAAAAGAAATTTGGATATAGGCAGCCACAGGTGGTATGGTGGCTTCAGGATGTCAGGCACCAACACTCCTTTACCTTGTTTAGCTGTACGTGGCTTCAGTTCCAAAGGTCACCCCATGGCCCAAAATAGCCATTGAATACCAGCATTACATGTGTGTTCTGAACAGCAGAAAATAGGAAGGAGAAAAAGATGTGCCTGACTCCTTCATTTTAAAGATCTTCCCAGAAATACCAGGCAACACTTTTATACAAATTTCACTGCAGAGAACATAGCTATAAGGCCATACCTAATTACAAGGAATTCTGGGGGAAAAAAATCAGGGCCTCGATTTTCACAAAGAAGAGAATGGATATTGGGAAGCTAATAGCTGTCTCTGTTATACCTATTGACTAAGGGTAAGCATAATACAGAATCATTAAGGAAATGTCACTGGCCGCACCTTCTTTGCTAACAGTTTTAGGAATTTTCTGTTGGACTCCATTTATTTAGATCAGTCTGTGATTATTTACTAAAAAACTTATTTGCATCATTTTTTTCTTTTGTACAATGTATCTGTACCTTCCCCATGGGGGTTGTAGTATTAAATGAGATAATACATGTAAAGCACTTGAAAGAGCATCTGATATATATTAAATGCTCAATCCATGTAAGTCGTTACTCTTATTAATATTACTATTTGTGAAAGAATACAAATGAGATTGAAGACACAGTTCCTGCCTTAAATTCCTTCTTTACTAGTAGAGAAAACAAGATACAAAGAAATGAAATAACTTCTGAATAAGTGTGCGATTACAAGCCAGATGTTATGAAGTGGAGTGTATATTTTGTAAAAATTGAAAGACTGAAAAATTCCCTATAAAGATTTGCATGTGTGTGTGTGTGTGTGTGTGTGTGTGTGTGTGTGTGTGTGTGTGAGAGAGAGAGAGAGAGAGAGAGAGAGAGAGAGAGAGAGAGAGAGAGATCAGGGAATATTTCATGAAGACCTAAGACTTTAGGTTTCAGTATGACATCTTAATTTTCTCCCTTGAGTGGTCAAATAATTTGATTACATCTCCCAGAGAGGATAACTGCTGGCCCATACCATTTCAGGCTTGTAAGTGTCTTTCTGATTCCTAAATATTCCAGGGGAGAAGCCACAGATTCTGCAATATTTTATGCTCCTTTATGAAGCTATCAGTATTAGCTTTTTTTAAAAAAAAGGGCAAAAGCTAGTGAATTATTATTTTTTTCTTAGTTTAAGAATATGGTACCTACTTAAAATTGCATCAGTCGAGTGAACAACACAGGTGTGGGTGAGAATGGATAACTTATTAGAACTGATATTTCCTGCTATCTTTCCTTTCTCCCCCCCCCCCCCCCAAGAAGGGAAGTCTTTCCTAGCATTGCATTCTATTTTATGTAGTACATTTGCTAAGAGAATTCAAAAGAAGAGATCGGGCCGATTGTCCTTCATTCCAGCAGTACTGAAGGCCCAATTTCATCTTTTGAGGCTCTTAAGGAGCATACTACATAAAAGGAATGGACTGCTTGCAATTCAACCATAGCTGGAACAGCAATACCAATCATTACACTGTTATCTATTTGAAAAATGTGGATTTTACTTGGAGATGGTATTTATTGAAGCCTTCTACCTGGCAAGAGCAACTTTAAAAGGAAAATTCAAGCTCAGAAATCTAGTTGAAATTTGACCTTCTCTATACTGCCATGGATTTTGGTATGATGCCATATGCAGGGGTGGGGATGTGAGGGGTGTCCATTAGCTTCCAGTCCTGTGCTGTTTTGTCTCTTGCTGCACAATAGGGCAATCTAAGAGAAACCTTCTTCAGCTTTATTAAAATGGGGAGGGCGTGGGATGCTGGGGCTAATGCACTTAAAATGCACTTTGAAGCATCATGGAAATTTTGCAAAAGATTTTTTATGTAGGAACAATTCTATTGATAGAGTCAATGAGAGTTTTGTCTGTGCAAGAACTGCAGGATGGGACCCCGAGTCACATGCTTTCAAAATTATTCTCCCTTTGTTGGATATCACAAAGGATATTTTCCCATGAAAACAAGATCTTTTGTTTCTTATGAATTCATTCTAATTGTGAAGCCAGCTGATAGGGTTACTGCATGTTCTTCTCTTGCACTGGCAGGTGGCCTGGGGAAGCTGGTGAAATGGGCCCAATCATCTATTAAGGCTTTTCCTGGTCTTAATGTCATTCACTTCTCATATCAAACTGTAGTCCTTGATGCTCATTTCCAAAGGAGATAACAGTGAGGTCACAGAGACTGATATGTTCTTGTTTGGCTTTAAAAGATAGCAGGCAAGATATCCCTGTCTTTCTGGTTTCCCAACATTTCTGCAGTTGTGTATGGCTAACAAAGATAAACACATGGAAAATATAGACAGGTAGTGAGAGTTGAGACAAGTTACAGCATCAGTTTTCAAAAGAATTTATTAAATATGCCATTGTATGTGCTAGGTTCTGTACAGAAAATAAAACAGATAGAGTTCCCAGTTTGTGAGGACTCAGTTAATCCAGCTACTGTGCTCTGTGAAAACATTTAACAGCAATTTGGCAAACACTTATGTAAATAATCTGTAGAAGATCCATGCTAAATGCTGAGGATTCAAGACAGGTAAGGCCTGTGGTTGGCCCTCAAGAGACTCATGCAGAAAATGCTATGTAATGATGTGGCAATGCTACAGAAAAAAGATGAATTTAGAAGTATCATAGGAACTCAGATGAAAGAAAATTCAGCATATAAACATGAAAGACTGCAATCAAAAGTCCAAAATATGGGATAAGGAAATATATATTTAAAAGAAAATTTCTTGGCCCCGTGCACAGAACTGGCGCCATGCAGGTGAGCCCACCAGCGGTGGCCAGCAGCAGCACAAGACAGCAGAACCACACAGCTGGATGTGGCTCCTAACCCTGCCTCAGATGCAGGGCGGAGCAGCAACCTACAGAACCCACCCACTGAGTTTGGCCCAACAGAACTCCACGGCACTAGGGGCTCATTCCACGACCGCTCAAGTCTCGAATGGGAACAAAGGTGGTTTAACATAACGACCACCACACCTCCTGTCAAGCAAAGACAATTCACCCGTCACAGTAGCAACCAGGGCCACTCCACAGCCAACCTCAGTGTAACAGAAGAAGCAAACCCCCTACCAAATGACCAAGTGTCAGCAAAAAATATACTAGAAGTACAAACAATCAAGAAGAAATGACACCA
This sequence comes from Cynocephalus volans, assembly GCF_027409185.1. NCBI lineage: Eukaryota > Metazoa > Chordata > Mammalia > Dermoptera > Cynocephalidae > Cynocephalus > Cynocephalus volans. The sequence continues at coordinate 54,641,154 of NC_084478.1, forward strand.
CCAAAAGGATACAGTAATGCTCCAAAGTCAAACAGGGAATCCTTGAAAAGTCTGAAAAAGAATTTCGAGTGATGATCTTAAGAAAACTTGGAGAAATAAAGGAAGACTCAATTAGAGAACATAATGAAACAAGAAAAAACATCCAGAATATGCAGGAGGAAATCTACAAAGACATTAATAGAATAAAAAACAGTGTAGCAGAAGTTATAGAAATGAAAGACTCACTCAATGAAATAAAAACATGACTGAGAGCTTGAGCAGCATGGTAGAGCAAGGAGAAGAAAGAATTTCAGAGCTTGAAGATGGTATTTTTGAAATAACCCAGGCAGACAAAAAAAAGGAAAAAAATTAAAAATAATGAGGAAAATCTAAGAGAGATAGCAGACAACCTCAAGCTCTCTTAACATCCAAATTGTGAGTATTCCTGAAGGGCAGGAGAAAGGAAAAGGTATCGAAAACCTACTCAAGGAAATAGTAACAGAAAACTTCCCAGGTGTAAGGTGGGATACAGACTTTCAGATCCAGGAAGCTCAAAGGTCCCCAAACAGATTCAATCCAAAAAGATCCTCCCCAAGACATATTATAGTTAAATTCACAAAGCTCAAAGACAAAGAGAGAATTCTACAAGCAGCAAGAGAAAAGCATCAGGTCACTTATAGGGGAACCCCAATCAAACTAACAGCAGACTTCTCAACTGAAACCCTACAGGCCAGAAGAAAGTGGAATGATATATTCAAAATATGAAAAGAAAAAAACTGTCAGCCAAGAATTCTTTACCCAGCAAGCCTCTCCTTCAGAAATGAGGGAGAAATAGTGTATTTCCCAGACAAACAAAAGTTGTGGGAGTTCATCACCACCTGACCAGCCCTGCAAGAAATTCTCAAGGGAGTCATTCATCTGGAAACTGAATAATGGTGACCATCATGAATACACAAGAAAGAATAAAACCCACAGTTAAAACAAAAATGCCAGCAAGAAAGAGAAAGAAGTTAAATCATTCCACCTTAAATTCCCAACTAACATTGAAGAAGAGAAATAAAAAGGGAAATAATGATCAAAAGATACTTAAACCACCTAAACAAGTAGCAATTAAATAACAGGAATTAAACACTTCTCAATAACGACTCTAAATGTGAATGGACTAAAGTCCCCATTCAAAAGACACAGACTAACTGACTGGATTAAAAAGATAGACCCAAGTATATGCTGTCTTCAAGAGACCCACTTCACCTGTAAAGACACACATAGACTAAAAGTAAAGGGATGGAAAAAGATATACCATGCAAATGGAAACCAAAAAGGAGCAAGAGTAGCTATTCTTATATTGGGCAAAATAGACTTTAAACCAAAAACATTAAAAAAGACAAAGAAAGCCATTATATAATGATAAAGGGAACTATCCAGCTAGAAGACATAGCAATCATAAACATGTATGCACCCAAATCTGGAGCACCCAGATATATCAAGCAAACACTCTCAGACCTAAAGAAGGAGATAGGACCTAATACATTAATAGTAGGTGATCTGAACACCCCTCTCTCAGTATGGGGCAGGACTTCCAGACAGCAAGTCAACAAAGAGACAGAGGATTTAATCTATACCCTAGACTAAGTGGACTTGGCAGATATATACAGAACATTTTACGCAACAGCTAAAGACTACACTTTCTTCTCATCAGCTCATGGTACATTCTCAAGGATAGACCACATATTAGGTCACAAATCTAGTCTCAGCAAATTTCAAAAAATTGAAATCATTCCAACAATCTTTTCAGACCATGATGGACTAAAACTGGAAATAAACAATAAGCAAAATGCTGGAAGATATGCAAATACATGGAAAATAAATAATAGGCTCCAGAATGACCTATGGGTCCAAGAAGAAATTAAACAGGAAATCAAAAAATTCTTAGAAACTAATGAAAATAAAGATACATCATACCAAAACTTATGGGATACTGCAAAAGTAGTACTAAGAGGGAAATTTATTGCAGTAAATGCTTATATCAAAAAAAAAAAAGAAAGAAAGAAAAAGAAAAGACTCCATAAGTGACCTAGTGCTTTGCCTCAATGAACTTGAAAAACAACAACAATCCAAACCTAAAGGCAGTAGATGGAAAGAAATAATTAAGATCAGAGCAGAACTAAATGAAATAGAGACCCAAAAAACAATAGAAAAGATTAACAAAACTAAAGGTAGGCTTTTTGGGAAGGTAAACAAAATAGACACACCATTAGCTAGATTAAGAAAAAAAAGAAGAGAAGACCTAAATAACAAAAATCAGAAATGAAAAAGGAGACATTACAACTGACACCACAGAAATACAAAGAATCATTAGAGACTGTTATAAACAACTGTATGATCACAAATTTGAAAATCTAGACGATATGGATAAGTTTCAAGGCACATTTAAATTAGCAAGACTGAACCAAGAAGAGATAGAAAACCTGAACAGACCAATAACAAGCAAGGAGATTGAACTGGTAATTAGCAATCTTCCAACAACAACAAAAAAGTCTGGGTCCGGATGGCTTTACAGCTGAATTCTATCAAACCTTTAAAGAGGAGTTAATACCAATTTTCATGAAACTGTTCCAAACAATTGAAACAGACTCTACTCTCCCAAACTCATTCTATGAGGCCAACATAACTCTGATACTAAAACCAGGAAAAGGCACAACAGAAAAAGAAAATTATAGACCAATATCCTTGATGAACCTAGATGCTAAAATCCTCAACAAAATATTAGCAATTAGAATACAGCAACATATTTAAAAAATTAGACACTATGATCAAGTGGGATTCATCCCAGGAATGCGAGGATGGTTCAACATACGAAAGTCAATAAATGTGATACATCATGCCAATAAGCTCAAGGACAAAGACCATATGATTATTTCAATAGAAGCTGAAAAAGCATTTGACAAAATTCAACATTCCTTCATGATAAAGACTCTCAATGAGTTAGGTATAGAAGGAAAATATCTTAACACAATAAAAGCCATTTATGGCAAGCTCACCACGAGTATTATTCTGAATGGGGAAAAATTGAAGGCCTTCCCCTTAAGGACCAGAAGAAGACAAGGATGTCCACTCTCACCACTTCTATTCAACATAATGATGGAGGTACTAGCCAGAGCAATCAGGCAAGAGAAAGAAATAAAGGGAATCCAGATTGGAGAAGATGAAGGCAAACTTTCCCTATTTGCAGATGACATGATACTATATATAGAAAAACCTAAAGATGCTATCAAAAAACTCCTAGAGCTGGTGAATGACTTAAGTAACGTTGCAGGAGAGAAAATAAATGCCCATAAATCAGTAGCATTTATATACTCAAATAATGAATTAACAGAAAGAGAAATAAAGAAAGTAAGCACATTTACAATTGTCACCAAAAAATACGATACTTAGGGATCAATTTAACCAAGGATGTTAAAGACATCTACTATGAGAATTACAAACCACTTCTGAAAGAAATTAAAGAAGACACAAAAAGATGGAAAGACATTCCATGCTCTTGGATTGGAAGAATTAACATTGTGAAAATGTCTACACTACCCAAAGCGTCCACAGATTCAATGCAATCCCCATCAAAATACCAATGACATTCTTCACAGAAATGGAAAAAACAATCTTTTCTTTCATATGGAAAAACAAAAGACTCCAAATAGCCAAAGCAATCCTGAGCAAAAAAAACAAAGCCGGAGGCATAACTCTGCCTGACTTCTAACTATACTACAAAGCTGTTGTAACCAAAGTAGCATGGTACTGGTACAAAAATAGACATTTGGACCAGTGGAGTGGAATAGAGAACCCAGAAATCACTCCTCAGGCTCATAGCTATCTTATATGAGACAAAGGCAACAAAATTCTACATTGGGGAAAAGATTGCCTCTTCAAGAAGTGGTCCTGGGGAAAACTGGAGATCCATATGCAGAATGATGAAACTTGATATGCATCTCTCACCATACACTAAAATCAACTCCAAATGGATTAAAGACCTAGGTATAAGACCCAAAACTGCAAAATTACTAAGGGAAAATATAGGTGAAACACTTCAGCAGTTAGGTCAGGGCACAGGCTTTATGAACATGAGCCCAAAAGCATAAGCAGCAAAAGAAAAAATTGACAAATGGCACTATGTCAAACTAAAAATTTTCTGCACGGCAAAAGAATCAATCAGTAGAGTAAAAGGACAACCTACAGAGTGGGAAAAAATTTTTGCCAACTATGCATATGACAAAGGACTAATATCCAGAATATACATAGAACTCAAGCAATTATATAGTAAAAAAATAAATGACCCAATTAAAAAAGGCATTTTTCAAAGGAAGACATACAAATGGCCAACAGATACATGAAAAAATGGTCAACATCACTAGTCATTAGGGAAATGCAAATTAAAACCATATTGAGATACCACTCACTCCAGTTAGACTGGCTATAATCAAAAATATGGTGAATAACAAATGCTGGTGATGGTGTGGAGAGAAGGGAACACTACTACACTGTTGGTGGGACTGTAAATTAGTACAACCACTTTGGAAAACAATATGGAGGTTTCTCAATCAACTACAGATAGATCTTCCATATGATCCAGCAATCACTCTTCTGGGTATATATCTAGAGGAATGGAAATCATCATGTTGAAGGGATACCTGCACTTCCATGTTTATTGCAGCTCTCTTTACAATAGCCAAGATATGGAAACAAACTAAATGTCCATTAATAGATGAGTGAATAAGGAAACTGTGGTATATATACACTATGGAATACTACTCTGCCATAAAAAAGAATGAAATACTCCCATTTGCAACAACATGGATGAACATGGAGAAACTTGTGTTGAGTGAAACAAGCAAAGCACAGAGGGATGAATACCTTATGTGATCACTCATTTGTGGGAGCTAAGAGAGAAAAGAAAGCAGGAAAGAGACCACAGTAGTCCCATGATCCAACATAGGGAGGGAATATTTCTAGGGCTACAAATTGAAGTTGAGGGGGCAAGGGGAAGGGAGAGGGAAGTTGGGGGATAATTGGAAGGGAGCAAAGGGTACAAAAGCAATTTCTGGTAATGGATATGTCCCCAATATAAATCTGGCCCCCACATCATGGGCAGGAGGGGGGACAATCAGCTTTGTATCTCATGAATATTTGAATTAATTAATTAATTAATTAATTAAAAAATTTATCTGTATTTTTGATGATACTACAATGAAAACTGTATTTTTTGTACTCAGATAAAAAGTGATTAACAAGTGTTAATGCTGAGAGATGAAGGAAAGACCTCTCTTTACAAAATAACAAAAGTAATTTCTGGTAATTGGTATGCCCCCAGTATGAATCTGGCCCTCACCTCATGGGCAGGAGGGGGGACAATTTACTTTGTATCTCATGAATATTCTTAATAAATAAATAATAATAAATAATAATAATAAATAAATACAATTTAAAAAATGTCCTGTGTGACCTATTGTGGAAACCTTTGGCCAGGTCTCTTGCACTGAAATCTTTAGTAAGCCGAGTGCTACAGTAAGAATTGCTGTGCTACAATAGGAGGGCTGGGGGTCTGGACTCCTATAAATTGCAATAGCAATCTGTGGACCGTGCCTGCCCATGCACACACATGCAACTGCGTGACCACCAAACTTCCAGAGACCGTCTACGTGGAGCAAAGGAAAGTGAGATGAGGGAGCCTCTTCCTCTTATTTTGTAGCTTTGGTCTTGAGAACATCTATTGTTCCTTTTGTTTGCTCATTCCCCACCCAGCATAAGTTATCATTTCATCAGTCTTGGAACCTGAACTGGCCTCTGAGGTTCAGCATTGCTCATCTATGGTGGCTTTTAGCAGACAGGGTGGGACAAGATGTTTGGAGGCAGAGATGACTGGAGAATATCACACATGGACAGTGAAAGTGCATGGTGTCACATTTGGATCAAGCAAATATTTTGTGGTATGTGGGATGTGAGTTTTCTTCTTATCTGGGGAAAGGTAGATGTCCCCCCTTTCTGGTGAGGGTAAGAAAGGAAACGCTGGTTAACAGAAATGAGGGGGGGAAAGGAAATGTTATTGGCTCAAGCATAGGAGTCAGGTGGAGCACAGGGTTAAGGGCCACAGGAGAATTTCAGTGTCACTGAGCCTGGTTTGATTGCAAGTTATTCAAGGACAGGGATGCACCATTGTGAGAAGCAGAGGCTGCTGATCCGGGAGCTGATGCAGTGGCAAGATGACCATAGTCTTGCATCAGGAACAGGGACACAATGGTTTGATGAGACACTGTATCCAAAGAGGAATAGAAAAGACAGGCACTAGAGGCAAGGCATGTGATTTTAGTAATGATGGTGGCAAAATAACCAGAGATGGATTGTATGAAAAATAGGTCTTCTCATGAAGTCTGAATTGCAGAGAAAGAAAACGATTGCTTTATATCAACCCAGCAGCACTACATAAGATGTTCAAGGCCTTTGGATTGCATTAGCAGCTTATTATACTGCTTTTTCCAACTTCAGAAGGCCCTGGTTGCACACTAATCTATAGATACCCAAAAGCCAAATTCGGTGATTGGTATGGTGAAAAGAAGGTTTTCTTTTTCATACGTTATTTTGAAGAGGGTGTTAACAAACTCAAATAATTCTCACATGCAGCCCTGAAGTAGGATCTTTACATACTAGTATTTTCCTCCCTGATTCCAATTCCGTCCCTTTTCGTGACTCTAAATGTCTGTAAGAAAAACACTTAGAAAAATACAAAAGTAAAGCAGCCAGGGGGAAAAGTCTGCCTTGAATGTTTTTTTGTCAAAGCTGCAGGCATTAAGTGAGCTAGGGTCTCATGGAACGAGCTCTTGCTTGCTCAACTGTCTGGGTATTTTGCTCTGGACGATTTCTTTGAAAATCTCCTTGACATAACTGTGATGTGTCTTCTTTCTCTGACTGCAACTGTACCTGACTCTTATTTTGTCACTTGCCAGAGGCAGGAGCTAGCAAATACACCTTCCTAATTTCAGCTATTTGGATCAGTATCACAATAAGTAGACTAATACAGATTTCATAAAAAACAGAACTCTGTAAACTTAAGGCCCAAAACTTCAGTGGGCCAAATCTACCACAATTCTTAATGAAAGCCTCACTAATAGCAAGGCAAGACCCTCAATTGCATAGCCATCAAATAGCCAAAAGACAGCAGACCTTTCATAAACATGCATCTAGTAGTGGCTGGCACAGAATAGGTGTTCGGTGTTTGAATGACTGGATGCGCTGTTATGAAAAGACCTTTTAGACTTATAACGTTACAGAGCTCCTGGTCGCTACAGCATTACAGAAGACAGTGCAATGAAGAGTTAACTCATTTGTTGGTAGACCACCACCAGCTTGTGCTTTCAGTGGTGTGCTGGAGACAGCTCATATTGGCTCTCAAGAGTCATTTGTGAAAATTTTTTTTGGGGGGGGAATATAGTTATGAACTTTATTGAAAATATACTGACTCAAGAACAGATGGGCTAGGTGACAAATGAAAAGTGATGGCACAATAAAATAGAAAACTGTCTCTGAAATATATAATTGATATATTTTTGAGAGTAGTTTGAAATTTGGGTGGGTGGGTTTATTACACCACGAAAATTAGCAAATGTTACAAATCAGGGCTTCTTTTTTTTCTTTCAGAGAGCTGGTTGTTGAACGTCTGCCAGCACACCACTGGCTTGACTTAAATCATGGAAACTACTAAACTAATTAAAAGGCTACAGAGACAACATAGATGAATCTCACAGACCTTAAGCTGAGTGAGAGAGGTCAGGCACAAAATATTACATAATATGTAATTCCATTTATGTGAAGTTCTACAGCTGGCGAACTAATCTATGTAGAAAAAAGTCAGGATGGGATTACCTCTGAAAGGAAGAATTGACTATGAAGGGGCATGAAGAATGTTTTGGGATGATGAAACTATCCTATATCTTGATGTAAGTTACACAGGTGCATGAATTTGTCAAAAACTCATTGAATTGTACACCTAAGATCTGTGCAGTTTACTATTTGCAAATTTTACCTAAAAAGGAAAAGAAATGCAAACAAATATTGAACCCTACTTAATAGGTTTGCTTTGTGTAATTGTAAGGGTTAACAGTTTTGAAGTTATTTGTGCATTCTAGGTTTGAGCAAATGAGTAAATATATTAGGGTTAATATGAGCCACTCACTGTTGGAGTAAAAAGTCCCCAGGTAGGGATCCCAATATAGAATGCAGGCTGTGACAAATTAATTAAACTGTACTACAAATGTATGGAACAAACTCACTGAAGGGAATGGGGGGTTGCTGACATAGTTAGCTTTGGAAATGACTGGATTTCACGTGACAAAAGGGAAAAGACACTGCACATAAGCACTTTACCCTTGGGGGTTGGCGTTAACAATTCTGATTCATGTACACATATATACTGGAATGGAACAATTTAGGAAATGGATGTCAGAGGGTGGATACCCGGTTTCTCACTGTTGAAGTGGAAATGTACAGGTAATCAAAGGGAGGAGCCCAGAATGATTTATATGCTAATGGATTAGAGTTGGAGAGATCAGTATAAGCTCATGTTTAGCTTAATATAGAGATGATTACATATACAAATATTTATAAACATGTATATATGCACAGGTTAGTATACATTAAATTTCTTTGCTCTATCAGCTGAGAAGGGCTAGAAGCAATGACACCTCAGTAGTAAAAGCACACTGTGACAAGATCTTGGTTTTGCATATAGTTCTTTATTAAAAGAAAATGGAGCAAATAGATCATTCTAGGACTGGGTCAAGAAATGTACACGATGAGCCTAAAGTATTTTTTAGTGCCACAAAGTAAAGAAATGCTAAAAAGAAAATCTGTTGATTGGAGTATGTCAAAAGGATACAGGGGTCAACTGAAAGGGATCGCAATGGCCAAAGCTGGAAAAATTTGAGCAACAAAATAAAGTAATATTGATTAGAGCCAAAAGTATAAAATAAATATCCACAAGCCCATACTGATTTAAATAAGTAATTGAGTAAGTAAATAAATAAATAGGAGAGAAGAGACAAATATTGTATGCAGATAAATTCCAAATAATTTATGTAGCTCTGCCCTCAAGGAGGTGGAGCATAGCTCCACACTCTTTAAGTGTGGGCTACATAGTGACCTCCTTCCAAAGAGTACACATGGAAAAGGAAGGAAAAGGGTAGCTTTACAGTGGAGAAACCTGACTAATGCTACCTCAGCCAAGTGACCAAGGTCAACATCGACAGTGATGTCATATTGACAGTGTGTGCCCATGATGTGATCTGATGAGAGTGGCACTTCATCTCTGTGGTCTTCCTGCCCCAAACCCATAACCCCAGTCTAATCATGAAATAAAAAATCAGACAAATTCCAACTGAGGGACATTCTACAAAATACATGACTACAACTCCCTAAAACTGTCAAGGTCATGAAAGACAACAAAAGTCTGAGAAATTGTCAGAGTCAAGAGGAACCTAAGGAGTCATGATGACTAAATGTAATGTGGTATCCTGGATGGGATCTTGGAATGGAAAAGGAAATCTGAGTAAACTATGGGCTCTAGTTAATAATAATGTATCAAAATTGCTTTATTAATTATAATCACACAAATGTAACACTCTAATGCAATATGTTAACAATAGAGGAAACTGGGTGTGGAATGTACGGAAACTCTCTGTACCATCTTTAACTCAATAGCTACAATTTTTCTGTAAATCTAAAATAGTTGTAAATAATAAAGTCTATTAAAAAAATAAAAGTGGGCTGCCACGGGACTCCCAGCCCAAGCCAGTGCATGCCACCCAGACAGGCCCCAAGGCACTCATGCCAAACTGGCAGTCCCTGCAGGATCCTAGCCAGACACTAGGATTGAATGAGTGGACTATGAAATCCCCTGCCACAATGACTAAATGCCAAAGGAAAGATACCAGAAATAAGAAAAATCAAGAGAGTACACCACCACCAAAGGATAATAATAACAGCTCTCAAGCTCTAGATCCAATAGAACAGGAAGTCCTTGTAATGACTAACAAGTAATTTAGAGCAACGATTCTAAGGACACTAAATGAGATACAAGAAAACTCAGTTAGACAACACAATGAAATAAGAAAAAGTATACAGGAACTGAAAGAAGAAATGCACAAAGAAATCAATGCCCTAAAAAAAAAATGTAGGAGAGCTGCAGAGCTGAAGAATTCATTCAACTAAATGAAAAACACAACAGAGAGTTTAACCAGCAGGCTAGAATAAGGAGAAGAGAGAATTTTTGACCTGGAAGATAGGCTGTTTGAAATAACACACGTGGACCAAAAAAAAAAAAAAAAAAGAAAGAAAGAAAAAAGAAAAAAGAATTTAAAAAATTGAAGAAAATCTAAGAGAGATAACAGACAAACTTAAGCATTCAAATACCCAAATCATGGGTATTCCAGTATTCCAGAAGGGGAGGAAAAAGGAAATGGCACTTAAGACAAATTCAGTGAAATAATGGCAGAAAACTTCCCAAGTATTGGGAAAGACACAGATCTTCAGATTCAGGAGGCTCAAAGATCCCCAAACATATTCAACCGAAAAAGGTCCTCTCCAAGACATGTTATAGTCAAATTGGCGAAACTCAAAGACAAAGAAAGAATCTTAAAAGCTGCAAGAGAGGTGTCAAGTCACCTATAAGGGTGCCCCAATCAGACTAACATCAGACTTTTCACTGGAAACCCTAAAAGACAGAAAGAATGGGATGATATATTCAAAATGCTAAAAGACAAAAATTGCCAGCCAAGAATACTTTACCCAGCAAAACTATCCTTCAGAAATGAAGGACAAATGGTATATATCTCAGACAAACAAAAACTACAGGAGTTCGCTACCACACGACCAGCCTTACAAGAAATTCTCAAGGGAGTACTGGGTTTGGTACCTGAAAAACAACCAACACTGCCATAAATACTCAAGAAAGAACAAAACCCACTAGTAAAATAAAAATGCTAACAATAACAGAAAAAAAGAGGTTATCTACCACCCCAAGCAACCAACAAATACAGAAGACAAACAGTAAATCAGAAAGAAAGGAACAAAAGATACTTAAGACACTCAAACAAAAATCAATAAAATGCTAGGAGTAAATCAACACCTTTCAATAACAACTCTTAATATAAAAGGATTAAATTCCCCACTCAAAAGATATAGACCTACTGACTGGCTTAAAAAGGTAGACCCAGCTATGTGCTGCCTTCAAGAGACTCACCTCACCTATAAAAACACACATAGACTAAGAGTGAAAGGATGGAAAAAGATATATCATGCAAATAGAAAGGAAAAATGAGCTGGAGTAGCTATTCTTATATCAGTTAAAATAGACTTTAAACCAAAAATCATAAAAAGAGATAAGGAAGGCCACTATATAAGGATAAAAGGATCTATCCATCAAGAAGATGTAACAATCATAAATATACACACACCCAATGATGGAGCAGCCAGATTTATAATGCAAAGTATTGGACCTAAAGAATGAGATAGACACTAATACTATAATAGCAGAGGACCTGAACACCCCACTCTCAATATTGGACAAATCATCCAGGAAAAGAATCTACAGAGAAGGACAAGACCTAAACAACACCTTTGACCAATTGGACTTGGCAGATATATACAGAACATCCATCCAACAACTTCAGAATATTCATTCTTCTCATCAGCACATGGAACATTCTCCAGGATGGACCACTTGTTGGATTACAAATCAAGTCTCAACAAATTCAAAAAAATTGTAACTATTCTGTGTAATTTTTTCAGATCACAATGCATTAAAATTAGAAATCAATAACAAATGAATCTCTGGAAACTATACAAACACATGGAAATTAAACATTCTACTTAATGACATATGGGTCCAAGAAGAAATTAAACAGGAAATCAAAAAATTTCTTGAAACTAATGAAAATAATGACACATCATAACAAAACATGTGGGATACTGCAAAAGCAGTGTTAACAGGGAAATTGATCACATTAAATGCTTACTTCAGAAGAATGGAAAGATGACAAGTAAACGACCTAATGCTTCACCTTAAAGAACTAGAAAAAACAAGAACAATCCAAACCCAAAGTTAGTAGACAGAAAGAAATAATTAAAATCAGAGCAAAGCTAAATGAAATAAATAGAAACCCCCAAAATGATACAAAAGATCAATGAAACAAAAAGTTGGTTTTTTGAACAGATAAATAAAATTGACAAACTTTTAGCAAGGCTAACTAAGAAGAGAGAAGACCCAAATAACAAAAATTAGAAATGAAAAAGGTGGTACTACAACTGATACCTCAGAAATACAAGGAATCATTAGAGACTACTATAAACAACTATATGCCAGGAAATTTGAAAATCTGGAGGAAATGGATAAATTTCTGGACACACACAAACTACCAAAACTGAGCCAAGAAGATACAGAAAATCTGAACAGACCAATAACAATAAAGGAGATTGAAGCTGTTATCAGAAATCTCCCAACAAAGAAAAGCCTAGGACCAGACGGGTTCACTGACAAGCTCTACCAAACCCTGAAAGAGGAATTGATACCAATTCTCTGCAAATTATTCCAAAAGATTGAAACAGAGACCATTCTTCCAATCTCATTGTATGACGCAAACATCACTCTGATACCAAAACCAGGCAAAGATACAACAAAAAAAGAAAACTATAGGCCGATATCCTTGATGAGTATAGATGTAAAAGTCCTCAATAAAATACTAGCTAGCAGAATACAGCAACATGTACACAAAATTATACACCATGATCAAGTGGGACAGGTACTAGACATGGATGCACTCTCTCACCACTAGTATTCAACATATTTTTGGACGTACTAGCCAGAGCAATCAGAGAAGAGAAAGAAATGAAGGGCATCCAGATTGGAAAAGATGAAGTCAAACTGTCCCTGTTTGCAGATGATATGATCCTATACATTGAACAGCCTAAAGCCTCCACAGAAAAACTCTTAAAGTTGATAATTGATTTCAGCAAAGGTGCAGGATACAAAATGAACAAAAAAATCAGTAGCATTTTTATACTCCAACAATGAACATGGAGAAAAAGAAATCAAGAATCTAGCCCATTTTCAATAGCCATCAAAACAAAACAAACAAACAAAAAAACCACTTAGGAATAAAGTTAACCAAGGATGTGAAAAATCTCTACAATGAGAAATACAAACCACCGTTAAGAGAAATTAAAGAGGGCATGTGAAGATGGAAAGATATCTCATGCTCTTGGATTGGAAGAATTAACATTGTGAAAATGTCCATAAACCCAAAGTGATCTACAGATTCAATGCAATCCCCATCAAAATTCCAATGACATTTTTCTCTGAAATGGAGAAAAACTATCCAAACATTTGTATGGAATCCACAAATAGCCAAAGCAATTCTGAGCAAAAATAAATAAATAAATAAATAAATAAATAAATAAATAAATAAATAAATAAAGCTGGAGGCATAACACTACCTGAATTTAAACTATAGTACAAAGCTATAATAACCCAAACAGCATGGTCCTGGCATAAACACAGACACAGGGATCAATGGAATAGAATATACAACCCAGAAATCAACCCATATACCTACAGCCATCTGATCTTTGACAAAGGCACCAAGTCTACACACTGGGGAGGAGAGTGCCTCTTCAACAAATGGTGCTGGGAAAACTGGATATCCATCTGCAGGAGAATGAAACTAGACCCATACCTCTCACCATATACCAAAATCAACTCAAAATGAATTAAGTAATTTAATATACACCCTGAAACAATAAATCTCCTTAAAGAAAACATAGGGGAAACACTCCAGGAAGTAGGATTGGGTACACATTTCATGAATACAACCCCCAAAGCACAGGCAACCAAAGGAAAAATAAACAAATGGGATTATATCAAACTAAAAAGCTTCTGCACAGCAAAAGAAATAATTAACAGAGTGAAAAGACAACCAACAGAGTGGGAGAAAATATTTACAAAATATATATCCGACAAAGGATTAATATCCAGAATATACAAGGAGCTCAAACAATTTTACAGCAAAAAGCAAGTAATCCAATTAAAAAATGGGCAAAGGAGCTGAGTAGGCATTTCTCAAAGGAAGATACATGAATGGCCAACAGACCCATGAAAAAATGCTCTACATCACTCAGCATTTGGGAAATGCAAATAAAAACCACCCTGAGATATCATCTCACTCCAGTTAGGATGGCTAATATCTAAAAGACTGAGAATGATAAATGCTGGTGAAGTTGCAGAGTAAAAGGATCCCTCATACACTGTTGGTGGGACTGCAAAATGGTGCAGCCTTTATGGAAAATGGTATGGAGTTTCTTCAAACAATTAGAGATAGATCTACCATATGACCCTGCTATTCCACTGTTGGGAATATACCCAGAGGAATGGAAATCATCAAGTCGAAGGTATACCTGTTCCCCAATGTTGATCGCAGCACTCTTTACAATAGCCAAGAGTTGGAACCAGCCCAAATGTCCATCATCAGATGAGTGGATAAATAAAATGTAATATATCTACACAATGGAATACTACTGTGCTGTAAAAAAGAATGAAATACTGCCATTCACAGCAACGTGGATGGACTTAGAAAAAATTATATTAAGTGAAATAAGTCAGGCACTGAAAGAGAAATACCACGTTCTCACTTATTTGTGGGAGCTATAAATAAATAAATAAATAAATAAATATACAAACAAACCGAGTGGGGTGGGGAAGAAGATACAACAATCACAAGAATTCCTTGAACTTGTTAAGACAAGTGAACAGATATGATGTTGTTGAGGAGAAGGGGGAGAGGGAGGGGGTAAAGAGGAACTGGCAAAGGGACACGAAAATCAACTACATTGTGTATTGATAGATTAAAATAAATAAAAATGAATAAAAAAGCCAAAAGCGCTCAGATACAGATGGCGGCAGTCAGCAGCCCTGAGAGTGTAGGGGGGGATACTGCCCAGATGTAGGCTTCTGCACCACCTGATATCTATAGATATGAATGACCAGGACAGTCCTAAGCACCCTTCTCGGGGTTTTTGAAACCTCCCCTCTATTGTGATGGTCTTCTCTTGGATTTGCATTGCACACTTCAAATCTACCAGTAGAGAGGTAGCTCTGATTAAAGTCTGCACAGCAGCCTTAGGAGGGCTAGGAGTTCTACCAGATCACCAAGGCCATTTGAGACTGAGACTCTGCAGATCCAGTGGGTGAGGCAGCCTGCCTGTGTGTATGGGACTATTCTTGTTCCTAGGAAACTGCTGCCCCCCTCTTTAGGCTATTTTCTTGGTGATTCATAAGGATCAAATTTGGATTCTGCTTTGAGGGTTTCATTGTAATCTCCCTGTATGACATGATCTGGCATTTTCAGCTGAGAAAGTCCCTAATCTGTAGAACTGAGGAAAGCATCTCAGCTCTGTAGACACTCAGCAGGGTGTGGCTGCTGTTTGTGAAATGTGCATATCTAAACAAGAGCTGATGGTGCCATGACTTAGTTTCTGGGCAAATCATGAATGAACAAGAATCTGTGTTTGAACTCAGCAGATGGCGAGGGGCATAGACTTCTCTGTACATGACTATCCGGTGTATTTTGGTCAAGACTGACTGAATGGTTCTCTACCCATGATTCCCAGGAAGCAAGCTGACTGAGCTCAACCTGATTAGTATGCCTCAAAACAGCTATGGTAAAAACACAAGGTTGACTCCATGTTCCACAGTACTGGCAACATGTGGTCACTAGTCAATACATTTGAGAGGGATATATACTTCTTAACTTTTCCAGTTTCTCTTTTGAAGTTTAAAATTGGAAGCCTGTTGTCTCATGGCTGAAAGGTGAGGTGTTAGATGACAATTAATATAAGCCAAGAGTTCCATCTCTTTTCCACATTAGTTTTGGGGAAAATACTATTAAGTTATGTGCTAGATCTGCATCAGACCAACATAAAACTAGAGTAATTAAGATGTAAACAAAGCATTAACAAAGAATATCAGTATCTTCTGTGTTTCCCAATAGTGAGTCTACTCACCAACAGAGCTGGAGAAAGAGGACTTGCAAAAAAAAAAAAATTCTCTCTGACTTTATGTCTAGTCCATCATGGTAAGTAGATATCATCAATAAAACTTCATTCCTAACTGACTTTGCTCCAGGCTTTCATAAATGCACAAGTAAGCCCAGAAAGGAGTTGATAAGGGATGCCAGGCTCTGTTGCTATTGATCTAAGACTGGGATTTACTGCAGTCTGGAAAGTTCTATGCAATTTCAGCATCTGCAGTGTACCCAGCTGAGGGAATAATAAATACCACTGTGCCATTGGGTCTGTCGCTTCAGAAAGTGTCATAAATGATGATAAAAGACAAACACAAATTCCAGAAAAACTTGGATTGGCTATCCTGCCAATGCTACTGAAATGGGAGATGGGAAACTATTGATAGAAAGCACTGAGTGTCCCCGATGCAATGTTATATAACAATGACTATGCTGTGCAAAGGTACATTTCACTGTCTCTGGAAAAACAGGAATATGTCCTCCTGCAGAGCCTGCTTTTGGAAAAGATTCTCATATATTCCTACCAAGAGAAACCAAAGCAGAGAGAGAATGGAAATTGAAAAGTTTCAGAGAAAGTTTAGGACACCATCAGAGACTGCAAGATTATGTTTGGGAAACCTTCTGACTGCCCTATCCTCCTCACTACTTGAAAGAGATGACTTCATTCAGGCTTTGGAAAAGTGGCTTGGGCTATTTTGATCCGTCTAATGGGTGAGTTGATCACTTGCTTTCCCTGTTACCTGATGCAGTCAGCAGTACTAATTGTCTTTAGGACGGTGGATTACGTAAGTAACAAAGCCACAGGTACTTTAAAACATGGTACTAAAGCATTCTCTTTATTAAGGTAATTAATACATGTAAGGAGCTTAGAACAGTGCTGGGAACATAATAAGTACTCAATAAATAGTGGCTATTATAGCAGACATTATTGACATCCTGCCCCATATTGCTTGGCCTACCTCTGAGTGTGCCTTCAGCTGCCTCTGAGGTCCTCTGCACATTAACAGGTTCCCATTTTGAGTGTTGAGCTTCCTTGGCTTCTCTGCCCAAGGACCTCCTCGGGTGCTTGCGGAGTTTGTATACTTCCTGGCAGGAAAGCCTTGAAATGCTGGGGGATTTAAGGGCCCGAGGAGCAACCCTCAACCAATGACAAATGGGAGTTGATGGATAAGTACCCCAGTTTCCATGTCCTTAGGTGGGACAACTCTGAGGCATGTCCTACTGGTTTCATCAAAGGGTCCCCAGCAAGACTGAGCTCCAGTTACCCACAGCAGAAGTCCACTCATTAAAGCACACTTTTTTTTTGTTTGTTTTGTTTTTTTCTCTCTTTCGTATCTCACTTTCTCCACTCTCTCAATTGTGTGTCCTGGGATCATCTCCCATATATATAAATTGCCTGAACCTAAGTCATTTCTCAGGGTCTATTTTTGGGTAACCAGAGCTAGGAAAAGTATTGTTGGCATTGACCTTTTCCAAGCATGGGTAACTGTGCCATAAAAGATCATGGTACAAAAAAATCATTATTTATGGCTACACAATGATTTATCATGTTAAGACAAATAGATGCATGCTGATTTTGGACTTATAGAAAATGGCCACAAATTATTGAAGTAATATGAAACAGACTTTTGGAAAACTATCTATAGCTGGAAAACAAAGAAAAGTGCTAATGTATACTGAAATGTAGGAAGAAATAGTGGCTGTGTAACATGTACAGCAACTCATGTGCTCGTGGGCCATAAACTTGATCATGTTCCAACATGTGGAGCAAGACATGTACAGTATGTCTGCAGAGTGGCCTGCACAACAGTATTTGCTGCATGAAAATAATAAGCAAAAAAAGCTGTTCAAGGCTGTTAGTTCAGTATAAATTCATCCCTCCAAAGGAAAATGCCATCCTAAACATTTTTTACTTGCAAAACAATCTTCAAGCTATAGAACAATTTATTTCACATGACATTTACAGAAAATCAACAGAAGAAGCTTTTATAACGTGTGAATCCACAAATCACGTTTGCTTGCTATGATTATGCATTGAAATATCTTGAGGTCTTTTCTGGTCTGCTCCTGGGAGAGGGCCTTTAGAGATGATTGTTTCTGTTCACATAAGTATCTTTTTTTCAATGGAAAATTTATATTATTCCCTACTGGGGCACAACTGTTCTCTCCATTCCCAGGCCCACAAAGACAGTCATTGACAAAGATTGCTGCATTCTGCCTTAATGCTTTCATTGTCTCCAATATTTCATATGGTGCTTTGTTTTTAAACAAACAAACAAAAATTGAAAAATGAAATAAAACAGTACTGGCATAAAAACAGACACTCGGATCAATGGAACAGAATAGAAAATCCAGGAATCAACCCACATACTTACAGCCAACTGATCTTTGACAAAGGCAACAAGAACACACATTGGGAAAAAGACTGCCTCTTCAAAAGTGGTGCTGGGAAAACCAGACATCCATATATAAAAGAATGAAACTAGATCTGTACCTCTCATCATATACCAAAATCAACTTAAAATGGATTAAAGACTTAAATATAAGACCAGAAACCATAAAATTACTAAAGGAAAACATAGGGGAAACACTCCAGGAAGTAGGACAGGGCAAAGACTTTATGAATAAGACCCCAAAAGCACAAGCAATAAAAGAAAAAAGTAAACAAATGGCATTATATTAAACTAAAACATTTTGCCACAACAGAGGAAATAATCAACAGAGTGAAAAGACAACCTACAGAATGGGAGAAAATATTTGCAAACTATATATCTGACAAAGGATTAATATCCAGAATATACAATGAACTCAAACAACTATGCAGTAAAAAAAGAAATAATCCAGTTAAAAAATGGGCAAAGGAGATGAATAGGTATTTTTCAAAGAAGGACATGCAAATGGCCAACAGGTACATGAAAAAATTCTCAGCATTACCAGTCATCAGAGAAATGCAAATCAAAACCACACTGAGATATCATCTCACTCTAGTTAGACTGGCCATTATTAAAAAGACCAAGAATAACAAATGCCAGTGAGGATGGGGGGAAAGGGAACTCTTCTCCACTGTTGGTAGGAATATAAATTAGCACAGCCATTATGGAAAACAGTATGGAGTTTCCTCAAACAACTACAGATAGAACTACCCTATAATCCGGCAATCCCACTGCTGTGTATATATCCAAAGGAATGGAAATTGTCATGTTGACGGGATACCTGCACTCCCACGTTCACTGCAGCTCTATTTACAATAGCCAAATTATGGAACCAACCTAAGTGTCCATCGATGGATGACTAGATAAGGTAAATGTGGTATATATATATATACAATGGAATACTACTCAGCCATAAAAAAGAATGAAATTCTGCCATTTGCAGCAATATGGATGAGTCTGGAGAAAATTATATTAAGTGAAATAGGCCAGACGAGGAAAGAGAAATACAGCGTGTTCTCACTTATAACTGGGTGTTATGGAAAAAGGAAAGAGAAGAAAGAAAGAAAGAAAGAAAGAAAGAAAGAAAGAAAGAAAGAAAGAAAGAAAGAAAGAAAGAAAGAAAGAAAGAAAGAAAGAAAGAAAGAAAGAAAGAAAGAAAAGAAAGAAAGAAAAGAAAGAAAGAAAAGAGGGAGGGAGGGAGGGAGGGAGGAAAGGAAGGAAGGAAGGAAGGAAGGAAGGAAGGAAGGAAGGAAGGAAGGAAGGGAAGGAAGGAAGGAAGGAAGGAAGGAAGGAAGGAAGGAAGGAAGGAAGGAAGGAAAGGAAGGAAGGAAGGAAGGAAGGAAGGAAGGAAGGAAGGAAGGAAGGAAGGAAGGGAAGGGAAGGGAAGGGAAGGAAGGAAGGAAGGAAGGAAGGAAGGAAGGAAGGAAGGAAGGAAGGAAGGAAGGAAGGAAAGGAAGGAAGGAAGGAAGGAAGGAAGGAAGGAAGGAAAGGAAGGAAGGAAGGAAAGGAAGGAAAGGAAGGAAGGAAGGAAGGAAGGAAGAGAGGGAAGGAGGGAAGGAGGGAAGGAGGGAAGGAGGGAAGGAAGGAAGGAAGGAAGGAAGGAAGGAAGGAAGGAAGGAAGGAAGGAAGGAAGGAGGAAGAAGAAGGAAAAGACCATAGCAATACACTGAAACTTTCAGAAGGAGAGAACAAACCTAAGGATACTTGAGATGGGGGGATGGAGGGAGGGGGGTTGGGGAGTGATAGGTTGGGTAAAGGGCATAAAGAAAAATCACAATTTGTAATAATAAATATGCTAATAATAAATAATAAAAATATTAAAAAGAAAAATGAAATTAAAAAAGGAAAAACTGAAGAAGTGGATTCAATAACAATGGAATGTAATTTAGCTCATATAAAAATAATTTAAACATAAAATGTGGGTGAGTTTAAAGAGCATAATTATAACAGAATTTAGTTAAATTTGATGACAGCATTAGCACCCAACCTTAGCATATAGTTATTCCAAAGACCTTCCCCTCCTTCCCATTTATTCCCTTCAACACTTGGAGGGTGGGTTTCATCATATCAGCTGAGCTCAGGGATAACATGGGCTCTCACAGCATCTGTTCTCAAGCCTGGGCTGTGCTATTTACCATTTAATGTTGGTCAACAGAAGACAGATAGTAAACAATCACTTTCTCATAGCTTGTTCAGAAATAATCATTATATCTAAAATTTTAATTCATTATTTTTTTTTTCTATTGAGCGTGAAAATCTTTGATCTGAAGGACTACAGATTTTGAGCAAGGATGTGATGGTTGCCACAATGAGGATAAATTAAAATATAATACTGGGAAAAGCTTTCAATGAGTTAGGTGGTGTCAGAAGGGCCAAGATGTGCTCTCAACGACATGTAGGTGAACGTAGAGTTTAGTTGTGATTGGCATAGTTCACCTAGAGTAAGCAAGATGTCTAGGTAATTGCCAAAAAGAAAGCAACCCCCAAAGACAGGTTTGTATTGAGTGTCTACTACCCTAAAGAAGGCAAGGATCTTGCCAGATCCTGTCTTATCAGCTAATATTCCCAGCACTGGTAAAAGCATTTAACACACAAAGCCACCTTGTGCAAGTGAACCTAGACTGCTTCATGTTCCTTTAGAAGAGTTTGTCCACAAGAATTATGTGAAAACTTTCAAACTTGAGCTACAGAGAAAAAAAAAATGTTTCTTGATCACCACAGTGACCTTCTCAGGAGGATGGATCTCATTAAACCAGGGCTTCTTAATCTGTATCTGTTTCATGCCATGAACCCCACTGGTAGTCTGGTAAAATCTATGGACCCATACTCAGAATCATGTTTAAAAACTTGAAAGTGTATAAAATAAAATACATGGAATCTCAGAGGAAGTCAAATTCTTTGAAATTTTGTTATCAAATGTTTTAAGAACCAAATACTTGAAATAGTGATATGTGGGCTTCTTAATTAACGCATTAATGGCAAGGTCTAGTGGGCAAGACTAATAACTAGCATAATTTTAAAGTGGTGATGAACAAAGCTGATGTTTTGATTTAGCTGCAACAACTGTAACTGAGACAAAATTAATCTGTGACTTCTCTTGGTGGCAAGGACTGCTAATATTGCCATGGTTTGTTGCCTAGATTCATAATAGAAGTAAATGCTAAATTTAGTTAGACGTTATTAAAAATAAAGTAATATTTTTCTGTCAAAGTTTATAGACCCCCTGAACTCTTAAATCCAGACTAAGAACCCCTGTACGAAATGCAAAACTTTTTGTCTAGTTATTTCAGTTTGGAAGCATATTCTTCTGCATAATAGGGGGATGACGAGGCAGTTGGAGCTGAGAAGGGCTCAGCCTGGAAGGGACAAGGCAAGGCCAGTTCAACCATGGTAACAAGATGCCCATGGGGCACTTTAAAGACAGTGATGCCTACTCTAACTCAGAAAGCTGTTTGCAGCAGGTCACGTTAACCACTTCTCTGTCTCTCCCTGAAATCCTTAGTAAAGTCCAGTATGTTCCAGGATGTATTATGGGAGTGAAATCTCTGTGGCTATTGAGAAAGGGTCTCATTTACACATTTGAGAGGCAAAGCCTTCTGATCACTCAGGGAGAAGCAGGAGCATTGAGAAGTTTGGGCCACTGTGGAGAGCTTTGGACTTCTGCTGCATATAGAACTAGGGGCTTGGGTTGATCTAGACCCACAGGAAACAGAGGGCCCAGATGCTGTCCAGTTATACTTGGCTGAAGGGAAATAAGTAGAACTACAGGAGGTGTGAAACAAGCCCAGTGAGACCTAGTGCCGTTTCTCCCTTTTCAGCTAATCTATGAAGTCTGGAGGTATGTGTTTTCAGTGGAGTTGAGGGGTGGAAATTAGGACTCTAACTGAGGAGCATTGCCTTGCCTGCTCTGACCTACATAGAAGTCACTGCTTGTCTCAGCAGTTGGATTGCTCCAACTACCATTTGCTTACCGTTCCCTGTCAGCCTGTCTCAGACATGTCTGGGTACAAGAAAGATGGTGACACCACAAGCAGAGGACTGCCATGGATTCAAGGGCCTGACTGAGGTGATGAGGTGTAGTGGGCTAGAGCTCCCACTTTGGAGTCTGATTGGAGTTTGAACCCTGGCTCTGATACTTGCCTTGGGCAAGTCCCTTCCCCTCTGCAAGCAATAATTTCCTCCTGTGTAAAATGAGGAAAACACTT
Organism: Cynocephalus volans; assembly: GCF_027409185.1. Lineage (NCBI taxonomy): Eukaryota > Metazoa > Chordata > Mammalia > Dermoptera > Cynocephalidae > Cynocephalus > Cynocephalus volans. The sequence goes on from NC_084478.1 coordinate 54,663,885, forward strand.
ACACCTGATTCATAGGGCTTTTGTGAGGATTAAACCAAATAATGTGTCAAGTCTTTAGTGTGGTTTGTGGTTCATAATAGGTGTTTAATAATGTAGCTATTATTATTGTTGTTGTTGTTGTTGTTATTGTTATTATAATATCAAGCTTCCCCTCATTAGAGAGGTTAGACCTAGTTTTTTTTAAAATTTCAGTAAAAAACTCAGAAAATACTTATGTAAGAGATTTTAAATGTTCACAGTAGTGTCACTCCCTATCCATATATGCTCCCACCATTTCACTTCGTCATATAATTTCTCCTCTTTGCCTTCCTTTGGAATGGCATAGTTTAGATTTTTTTTTCAGAAGAATGAAAAGTTTCTTAAGAAAGTATCCTTATCTTTTGCTCCCCACTTGCTACCACTGTAAACACTTGTGTGTGCATGCACACAGATGTATACATGTGGCACATACACATACACATGTGCATGCACCCACATGTACACGTGTGTGCAAACACATGCACATGTACAGACACACACACACACACACACACACACACACACACACACACACACATTCCTCTCTCACTTCCTGCAGTAAGAGAATCAAATCTAGGCTCCTGCCTAAAATTGCAGAACATTATCATCAGCCTGGTCCATTAAATATCATTTGAAAGTCAATTTTACCCCAGAGTGGTAAGTAGTATGCATGCTTATGTCTTCATCTACCTTAATTAAGAAAAGCAATTTGCTGCACATTTCTTAAAAAAAGGGAAAAAAAGCTGATCAAATTTGAGTTCCTGATAGATTGAAACACAGTTTATCTTGTGGTAGCGGTACAAAGATGTAAAACCACTTCCCACATCTAAATTATAGTTTGGTCTAAAAACAGTCCAGACTTATGACTCGTGTGTTTTCTAAGTAACTTCTGCAATTGCCCATAATTATGGAAATAGGGGCCATTTCCTGAAAGCTAGCCCCTCCTCATTTTGTTTCTCAAACCCAGAATAGATAACTCCATTTTGAGTCTATCACTGGAGATGTTTCCATCCCATCATATTTTCTGTGATTCTGTACGATTAACAATCTCAAGATCATTTTCACACATCTCCTTTTGCCAGAGTGGTTAGAGCAGCTGAGAAGCTACAGCTCTGTTGGATGCAGGTTTCTCCTTTTCTCATTAGCTTCTTTTAACTAAGCCAGACCAATTTTAACTCACATGGGCTCCTCGGACTTGAGTCCTTCTGATATGCTGGAGGGGTACAAATGGCAACTTAGCTGGCACTCCAATGACCATATAGTGTCTGGAAGCTGCAGGGACAAGCCCATCAGAAGTTTTTCTGGACCTGCAAGCAGTCCACACCATTCGGCAGAAGGCAGGAACATGCATGGGGTCCTAGGCAGGAGCTGCAGGCAGTGTTACCCACCCGGCAAAAGGCAGGAGCAGGCCAAAAACACCACTTCTGTGTGGGTGGCCCATCACAGCCACTGCCACAGCTGCCACAAAAGCAGCTCGCCACCACAATAGAAGCCAAAGACACCACGCAGTCATCCTGACTGCCATTCAACTGCACTGACATAAGGACAGTCATCAGCAGAGACAGGAAAAAGAAGAGGAGGTCTCTGTCCTCAAAGTCCACTCCAGAGTAATAAAAGAAGCAACTACTCTACCAGATGACCAGACATCAATGTACAGCTATTAAAAACACAAAAATCCTAGAAAATATAATACACCAAAAGAGTACAATAATTCTCAAATACCAGACCCTATACAGCAGGAAACTCTGGAAATGACTGAAAAGAAATTCTGAGCAACAATCTTAAAGAAACTCAATGGGACACGAGAAGACTCAGTCAGATGACATAACGAAATGTGAAAAAAAAATCCAGAATATGAAGGAGGAAATTTACAAAGAGATTAATACCTTAAAAATGAATGTAGCAGAACTCATGGAACTGAAAGATTCACTCAATAAAATAAAAAACACAACAGAGAGCTTAAGCAGCAGGCTAGAGCAAGCAGAAGAAAGAATTTCTTTTTTTTTTTTTTTTTAAATTTTATTTTGTCGATATACATTGTAGCTGATTATTGCTCCCCATCACCAAAACCTCCCTCCCTTCTCCCTCCCCCCTCCCCCCCAACAATGTCCTTTCTGTTTGCTTGTTGTATCAACTTCAAATAATTGTGGTTGTTATATCTTCTCCCCCCCCCCCGGTTTGTGTGTGTGTGTGTGTATGTGTGTGTGTGAATTTATATATTAATTTTTAGCTCCCTCCAATAAGTGAGAACATGTGGTATTTCTCTTTCTGTGCCTGACTTGTTTCACTTAATATAATTCTCTCAAGGTCAATCCATGTTGTTGCAAATGGCAGTATTTCATTCGCTTTTATAGCTGAGTAGTATTCCATTGTGTAGATGTACCACATTTTCCGTATCCACTCATCTGATGATGGACATTTGGGCTGGTTCCAACTCTTGGCTATTGTAAAGAGTGCTGCGATGAACATTGGGGAACAGGTATACCTTCGACTTGATGATTTCCATTCCTCTGGGTATATTCCCAACAGTGGGATGGCTGGGTCGTATGGTAGATCTATTTGCAATTGTTTAAGGAACCTCCATACCATTTTCCATAGAGGCTGCACCATTTTGCAGTCCCACCAACAATGTATGAGAGTTCCTTTTTCTCCGCAGCCTCGCCAGCATTTATCGTTCAGAGTCTTTTGGATTTTAGCCATCCTAACTGGGGTTAGATGGTATCTCAATGTGGTTTTGATTTGCATTTCCCGGATGCTGAGTGATGTTGAGCATTTTTTCATATGTCTGTTGGCCATTTGGATATCTTCCTTAGAGAAATGCCTACTTAGCTCTTTTGCCCATTTTTTAATTGGGTTGCTTGTTTTCTTCTTGTAAAGTTGTTTGAGTTCCTTATATATTCTGGATATTAATCCTTTGTCAGATGTATATTTTGCAAATATTTTCTCCCACTCTGTTGGTTGTCTTTTAACTCTTTTAATTGTTTCTTTTGCTGTGCAGGATAACTGGATATCGATATGCAGGAGAATGAAACTAGATCCATACCTCTCACCGTATACTAAAATCAACTCAAAATGGAGAAGAAAGAATTTCTGATCCTGAAGATAGCCTTTTCAAAATAACCCATGTGGGGGGGGGAAGAATTTTAAAAATGAAGAATATTTAAGAGAGCTAACAGATAACCTGAAGGACATAAACATTCAAATCATGGGCATTCCAGAAGGGGAAGAAAAAGGAAAAGGCAATAAAAATCTGTTCAATGAAATATTAACAGAAAACTTCCCAGGTACAGTAAGAGACACAGACCTTCAGATCCAGGAGGCTCAGAGATTCACAAACAGATTCAATCCAAAAAAGATCCTCTCTGAGACACATTATGGTCAAACTGTCACAGTTCAAAGACAAAGAGAGAATCATAAAAGCAGCAAGAGAAAAGCATCAAGTCACTGATAAGGGGACCCCTATCAGACTAACAGCAGACTTCTCAACAGAAACTCTACAGGCCAGAAGAAAATGGGATAACATATTTAAAATACTAAAAGAAAAAGGCTGTCAGCCAGGAAGACTATATTTAGCAAGACTATACTTCAAAAATGAGTGAGAAATAATGCATTTTCCAGACAAACAAAAACCATGGGAGTTCACTACCACATGACCAGCCCTGCAAGAAATTGTCAAGGGAATGCAGCATCTTGAACCTGAAAAATGATAATCATAAACCAAAATACACTGTATAACAAAAATGCAAATGAGAAAGAGAGAAAAACTAAATATTACCACCTGTAAAACCAACAAACATCAAAGACAAACAATAAAATGGGAAGAAAGGAATAAAAGATATTTAAAACATCCAACCAAAATTGATAAAATCCAAAGAGTAAGAAAATATCTTTCAATAACAACCCTAAATGTAAATGAATTAAACTCCCCACTCAAAATACACAATCTAACTGATTGGAATAAAAAGCTAGACCTAACAATATGCTGTCTTCAAGAGACTCGCTTCACCTGTAAAGACACACACAGACTAAGAGTGAAGGGATAGAAAAAGATATACCATACAGATTGAAACCAAAAACAGGCAGGAGTAGCTATTCTTATATCAGATAAAATAGACTTTAAATCAAAAACCATAAAAAGAGACAGAGAAGGCCACTATATAATGATAAAGAGATCTATCCAGCAGGAAGGCATAACAATCACAAACATATAGGCACCCAACATCAGAGTATGCAGATATATAAAGCAAACCCTATTAGACCTAAAGAAACAGATAGACCCCAGTACAATAACAGTAGGAGACATGAACACCCCTCTCTCAGCACTGGACAGATCAGCTAGAAAACAGAACAATAGAGAAACACAAGATTTAAACTACACTTTAGACCAACTGGACCTGGCAAATGTCTCCAGAACATTTCATCCAACAACTACAGAATATACATTCTTACCAGCATGTCGAACATTCTCCAAACAGATCATATGCTAGGTCACACATCGAGTCTCACCAAATTTCTAAAAATTGAAATAATTTCAAGTACCTTTTCAAACTACAATGGATTAAAACTAGAAATCAATAACAAGTGGAACTCAGGAAACTATACAAACATGTGGAAATTAAACAACATGCTCCTGAATGACCTATGTGTTCAAGAAGAAATTAAACAGGAAATCAATAAATTTCTTGAAACTAACAAAAATAATGACACATAGTATGAAAACCTGTGAGATACTGCAAAAGCAGTACTAAGAGAAAATTGTATTGCAATAAACACTTACATCGAGAGAATAGAAAGATTTCAAATAAACAACCTAACCCTACACCTCAAAGAACTAGAAAACAAGAACAATTCAATCCCCAAATTTGTAGATGGAAAGAAATAATTGGCATCAGAGCAGAACTAAATGAGATAGACACATAAAAAATGATACAAAAGATCAATGAAAAAAAGTCGTTTTTTTGAGAAAATAAACAAAATAGACAAGGCATTAGCTAGGCTAACTACAAAAAGACAGAAGACCTAACTAAGAAAAATCAGAAATAAAAAAAGAGACATTACAACCAATACCACAGAAATACAAAGAATCATTAGTGACTACTACAAACGGCTATGTGCCACAAATTTGAAAATGTGGAGGAAATGGATAAATTTTTGGACACATACAATCTACCAAGACTGAACCAAGAAGAAATAGAAAACCTGAACAGACCAATAATAAGCAACAATATTGAAGCAGTAATCAGCAGTTTCCCAATAAAGAAAAGCCCAGGACTGGATGGCTTTACTGCTGAATTCTACCAGACATTTAAAGAGGAACTAATGCCAATTTTCTTCAAACCATTTCAAGAAATTGAAACAGAGGCCATTCTCCTAAACTCATTTTATGAAGCCAGAATCACCCTAGCACCAAAACCAGATAAAAGTACAACAAAAAGAAAACTTCAGGCTAATATCTCTGATGAACAAAGATGCAAAAATCCTCAACAAAACATTAGCCATGAGAATACAGCAATACAACAAAAAATCATACACCATGATCGAGTGGGATTCATCCCAGATATGCAAGGATGGTTTACATATGCAGGCTAATAAATGTGATACACTACATCAACAATCAATGACAAACACCATATATTTAGATGGAGAAAATTATTTGACTAAATTCAACATCCCTTCATGATAAAGACTCTTAGCAAATTAGGTAAAGAAGGAAAATACCTCAACATAATAAAAGCCATATATGACAAACCCACCACCAATATCTTCCTGAATGGGGAAAAGTTGGAAGCTTTTACCTTAAGAACAGGAAGAAGACAAAGATGTCCACTGTTACCACTCCTATTTAACATAGTATTGGAAGTACTAGCCAGAGCAATCAGGCAAGAGAAAGAAATAAAGGGCATCCAAGTTGGAAAAGATGAAGTCAGACTGTCCCTATTTGTAGATGACATGATCCTATATGTAGAAAAACCTAAAGACTCTACCAAAAATCTCTCAGAGCTGACAATTTCAGTAAATTTGCAGGATGCAAAATCAAAATGCAAAATTTAATAGCTTTTTTGTACTCCAACAATTTACTAGCAGAAAAAGAAATCAAGCAAACAAGACCATTGTCAATAGTCTCTCTCTCTCTCTCTCTCTCTCACACACACACACACACACACACACACACACACACACACACACACACACACACAAATTATCTATATATATCTAGGAATCAATTTAACCAAGGAGATGAAAGATCACTACAATGAGAACTACAAATCACTGCTGAAAGAAATTAAAGAGGACAAAAAGGATGGAAAGACATTTCAGGCTCTTGGATTGGAAGAATGAACATTGTGAATATGTATATGCTACTCAAAGTGATCTACAGATTCAATGCAATCCCCATCAAAATGCCAATGGCATTCCACACAAAAATAGAAAATACAATCCTAACATTCATATGGAACAACTAAAGACCCTGAACATCCAAAGTAATCCTAAGCAAAAAACATAAAGCTGGAGGCATTACACTACCTGACTTACCATTATACTACAAAGCTATAGTAACCAAAACACATGGTACTGACATAAAAACAGACACTCAGACCAATGGAACAGAATAGAGAACCAAGAATTCAACGCACATACTTATAGCCAACTGATCTTTGACAAGAGCAACAGGAGCATACATTGGGGAAAGGATGACCTCTTCAATAAGTGGTGTGGGGAAAACTGGACATCATATTTAGGAGAATGAAACTAAACCTGTACCTCTTGCCATGATGGAGTTTGGATGTGTTGTCCCTTCCAAAACTCATGGAAATTTGATCCCCAATGTGGCAGTGATGGAAACTGATTGAGTCATGGGGGCGGATCCCTCATGAATGGATTAATGCTCTCCCTGGGGGTGGCGGGGTAGTGAAGGAGTTCTTGCTCAATTAGTTCCCATGAGAACTGATTGTTTAAAGTACCCTGGCACCTCCTCTCTCTCTCTCTTGCTTCCTCTCTCATCATGTGATCTGCTTGTACCCACAGGCTGCTGCCACTTTCCGCCATGAGTAAAAGAAGCCTGAGGCCCATGCCAGATGCAGCTGTCCCAGACTTGTAAGCCAAATAAACCTCTTTTCTTTATAAATTACCCAGTCTCAGGTGTTCTGTTATAGCAACACAAAATGGACTAAAACATGCCATACACCAAAATCAACTCAAAATGGATTAAAGACTTATAAGAATCAAAATTATAAAACTCCTAAAAGAAAACATAGGGGAAACACTTCAAGAAGTAGGACTGGGCAAAGACTTTATAAACAAGACCCCAAAAACACAGGCAACAAAAGAAAAAAATAACAAAAAGGAAATCTACAGAATGGGAGAAAGTATTCACAAACTATTTATCCAACAAGTGATTAATATCCAGAATATACAAGGAACTAAAACAACTTAATAGTAAAAAAAAATAAGTGATTTGATTAAGAAATGGGTAAAGGAGCTGAACAGGCATTTCTCAAAGGGAGAGATACAAATGGCAGACAGACACGAAAAAATTCTCTACATCACTGTGCATCAGGGAAATGCAAGTCCAAACTGCATTGAGATATCATCTCATGCCAGTTAGACTGGCCAATATCAAAATGACTGAGATTAACAAATGCTGGATGTGGAGAAAGGGGAGCCCTCCTACACTGTTGGTGAGACTGTAAACTGGTGCAGCCATTATGGAAAACAGTATGGAGGTTCTTCAAACAACTACAGATAGAACTGCTGTATGATTCAGTAATCTCATTGCTGGGTGTATACCGAAAGGAGTGGAAATCATCATGTTGAAGGAATACCTTCACTCCCACGTTTATTGCAGCTCTATTTATAATAGCTAGGAGTTGGAACCAACCTAAGGTTCATCAACGGATGACTGGATGAGGAAAATGTGGGATATGTGCACAATGGAATACTACTCTTCCATAAAAAGGAATGAAATTCTGCCATTCACAGCAACGTGGATGAATTTAGAGAAAATTATCTTAAGTGAAATAAGCCAGGCACAGAAAGAGAAATACCACATGTTCTCACTCATAAGTGGGAGCTGAAAAAAAAATAAACAAAAAAGAAAGAAAGATACAACAATCACAATAATTCCTTGAACTTTCAAAAGGAGTGAACAGAACTGAGGACTCCAGAGGTGAGAAAGGGGAAGGGGAAGGGGGGTGAGGGATAAACTGGTAAAGGGCCACAAAAAATGTTTACATTGTGTAATGATTAAAAGGAAGAAAAAAAAAGAATACAGCCAAAAAAAAAAAAAAAGTGTTTATGCTTGAGGAACTAAGGAGCCTACTAAGGGGGCAAAACTTCTCAGAGAAGGATGAGCCAGAAAGGAAGCAGCTAGGCCTAGGGAGTGTGACTCAATGAGAAAACTTTGGACTTTAGTAGAAGGGGATGTGATTATGAGCACACACCCCATCATCACTGGCATTCTAAACTGACCCCTGTGAAGCCTCTGAACTCATGTCTGGGTCCTGGTGAGAGATAAGCTGTCATTCCCCCCCATCCCCACCCTTCCACATTCTGTTTGCCACATAGAGGCCAGAAGATTATTTTCAAATCACAAATCAGATCACTCCTCTGCTTAAAAAACTTCTACGGCTTTATGCTCCACTTAGCAGTAAATAAAGCTCTCCTTCTGAGAGCCTACAGGACCCTACCTAAGCAGATTCTGCCTCCTTCTCCCACCTCACCTTGTACTTATCTCCCTTTTGCCCTGATTTTTCAAATACAGGGCTTTCTGTTTGTTTCTTAGATAGGCCCATTCTCACCCTACTGCCTAAATATTTGCTATTCTTTCTGTCTTGAATACTCTGGCCTAGAGGATTATCTTTTTATCCTACAGATCTCAATTCTTAAAAAGTTCTTTTCTGAGCCCTCTCTCTAAAGCAGCTGCCCTTCCCATGTCCTGTAATTCTTGCACATCATGCTTTTTTTTTTTTTTTTAACCCAATCCCTTATCGCAGGCTGACATGATCTTGTTTGGTTACTAATTTATTGCTTGTGCCTTTTCTCTTGAGGGCAGGGTCTGCCTTAATTTGACTTCCTTCTCAGAAGCAGAGCCTGAGACAAGGGTTTGGTGCAGGTTTTTTACGTTGGAAGACAGAGCTCCTCTAAGCATTACAGAAATAAAGAGGTTTGATATAGGAATCAGAGCTTACACAAATATGGGAGTGCATAGGGGAGTAAAAGTCAAAGAGACTGAAGCTGGAAGGTCAGAGAAATAGCCACTGATGACCTCAGCCTGGAGCAAAGCAGTGAAATCATTGGTTCTCAAAAGCTCTCTGGGAAATTGTGTCACATATGGCTTCTACAACTTCCTGAAAATAATGGCCTCTTGGCCTCTCCTAACTTCTGTCTTTCCAGTCTCACGTAGGTTTCTCTCACTGGCAGATTCTAACCTGTAACCAGACAGGTAAAATGCATTGAGAACTGCGTGGAATGGTTCAGTGTAGCCATGCTGGGATCAGAAATGAGGCTGAATAGATATGGGGTGCTTGGCACAAGGATGCTGCCTGTCTTTTCACTCCTCTCCCCCGGACCCTGGAATGGTGCCTGGTGCACCATAGGTGCTCAATAAGTACTTGCTGAGTGACTGATTCACAAAAGGCCTGTAAGTACTATTTGTAGTAACAGAGTTGTGTCATTCAACTGGGAACCCAGCAGCATACAAGCCACGTTGCTATGGGACCTCTCTAATAGAGGGTACCTCAATATGCGAGGCATTCTCTGTCCCTGATTCCAGACAGCTGGTCTCTACCAGCACCTCAAGGTTCCAGGCCTTAATGGCAGTGCTCAGTGGAAAGTAATAGAACAAATATGGCTCCCAGCAAGGGGTGGCAGATAGACCCAGAGATATCTGGACAGACTTGTTTATGAGCATGCATGAGACACCCTTGGGGCCTCCTAGAATTCCTACAGATAGGAGCAGATGTGAGTGAAACGTCTGCTATGATTTGTGATATAAGTGCATCAGGACCACCGGCTTGGCCAGGGAAAACTCAAGTAATAACAACATCTGCGACAAAATGTGTTGTGAACATAGCACCCAAGGATAGAGCACGTTGCTTAGAAGTTCAGAAATGCCTAGAATAGGTTTGCTACCCATGGGATTCCAGTAACCAGTGAGAAATTGTACTGGCTAGGAGGAGGGAGGAGGGTATGAGTTTGTTTTAACAGTGTTGTTTCTGTCTGTTGATAACGTGGCCATACAAGACAGCATGAGTCCAGAGGTCCAGGGCTGGAAGAAATCAAGTGGTGGAAAGATGAATTATAATTTAAATCAAACAAGTAAACCAAAGCACGAGTGGTGTACAGGGCAGAGCATTAAAAACCCTTTTACCTCTGTGCAGTAAGTATGAGCCTGCTGAGGTCTGGGGATTAGTTGATGAGAGAGATGAGTGCTGTTCCATGAATTCCATAATAGAAATAGATGCTGGCCTAGAAGTTATTCAGATGAGATGTTTATAAACATCTATGTACTGTACAGGTAGTTTAATTCTCAGCTTTTATTTGACTCCTCCTGGGCATGATGATTGATCTTCATAACTTTGAATATGTTAGTTCTATATTCGTTCATTCAGCAAGTATTTATTGAGACCTTATTATGTGCCAAGCAATGAGCTAAGCACTAAGGATGTAGCAGTAAATAAAATAGAGCTTTTATATACATACATATTTTAAATTTTTAAAACTTTTTCATTACACAATTTAAACATTTTTTGTGGCCCTTTACCCATTTCTCCTGCAACCCCCTTCACATCCCCCTTTCCCACCTCTGGTCTCAGTTCTGTTCTCTCCTTTAGAGAGTTCAAGGAATTATTGTGGTTGTTGTGTCTTTCTTTCTTTTTTTGTTTATTTTTTTGGCTCCCACTTATAAGTGACGACATGTAGTATTCCTCTTTTAAACAGAACTTATATTACATTTTTATTCAAAAGAAATGAAAGCATGCATCCATACAAAGACCTATATACACACGTTCATAGCAGCTTTATTCATAATACACAAAAACAACCCAAATTCCCATCAACTGGAGAACGGATCAAGTAGCTGTAGTATATTGGGGCCCCACAACTCTTCCTGTCAGCCCGCACGCCTCTGATCTCACCTGATGCTCCAGGGGACAGACGGTCTCCTGCAAACTCATGCTTGCTTTGTGTTCACAGCATCTCTCCTTAAGTGTGCACTCCATGCACTCTCATTTTCTGCTCTGCGGCCTCTCCAATACCTTGGGACTGTTTAGCCCACAGACAAGTGCAGCCTGGATGTGTGGATCTGTTAACTATTAGATGTAAGCTCAGCACTCCGAGAACAAAAATTCGAGGAGGCATTTCTGTATTCTTTTCAGGATGTCTCAGTGGAACAGAGCTCCCATGGCCCAAGTGGCAACCTTGTTAAAGCACCCTCACATTGGCGTGTCCTCTTCTCTGTCTTGTTCTCTCCATTGCCTCACTCCTGCTTCATGGGATCACCTCTCCAAATAAGCTACCTGCACTGAAGCCCTTGTCTCAGGCTCTGTTTTCAGGGCACCTAAACTGAGTCATAATATGATATCAAATGATAGGAAAAATAAAGCAAGTAGAGGGAATGGAGAGTTAGGAGCGCTACTACAGATAAGGTCAGGAAAGATTTCTATGCAGTGGGGACCTCTGAGGAGAAACCTGAACTCTGGCAAAGGAATGAGCCATATGACTATTTAGGGAAAGAGAATTTGGGGCTGAGTAAACAATAAACCTCCTGGAAATGGCAAGGTATTTACTGTAGTTGAAGCTCAGTGAGCAAATGATTAGGGCCTAGAGGTAGCAGGGCAAGATCATGTAGGATCTTGTAGGTCACAGAAAGGACTTCGGACTTCATTCTAAATGGATATACAAACCTGAAAGTTAGGAGAATTGTCAAGGCTAGAGAAATACATTTGGGAGGTGTCAGCAAATGGATGATATTTAAGATCCTGAAATTCAAGATGAGACCATCTAGGAAGGAAGTGTAGATGGAGAAGAGAAGAGGTCCAAGGACTCAATGCTAGTTCCCTCCAACATTTTAGAGGTCAGAAGATGAGGAGTAACCAGCAAAGTATACTGAGAAGAAACATCAGTGAAGGTAGGAGGAGATCCAAGATGGGGTGGTGTTTGTAAGGCCTAGAGAAGAAAACATTTACAGAAGGAGAAATGGTGCTGATGGGTCAAGTTAAGGTGAGGTCTGAAAGTTAGTCTTGGACTTAGTTGAGAGGGTCATTGGCGACCCTAAAAGAGCAGTTTCAGTGGGATCATGAGGATGAAAGCCTTGCTAGAGTGGACTCAAGAAAGAGAAGAAGAGAAAGCAGCGCGAGAGAACGAATAGAAGTAACTCTTGAGTGTTGTTGTAGGGGGAGTGGAGAAATGAGGCAGCATCTGGAGGGAGAAATGAGGCCAAAAGAGATTTTGGGGGTTTTTTTTGTTTGTTTAGATTCATGGTATTAGAGGAAGTTTGTATGCTGGTGGGGATACTCTAGTAGGGTGGGCTAACTTAATAATGCAGGAGAGGGCAGGAGGGATGTCTTGAGGAGTCTGGAGGGGATGGGATTCAGTGTACTTACAGGTTGCTTTGGCTTTAGAAAGAGCATGGACAGTTCATCTACTGTGTCAGGAAAGAATGAGTATGTGATCAGAGGCAGAGAGGCTGGGACATTTGGTGGGGGGATTATGGAAATTCTTTTCTGATTACTTCTATTTTCTTGGTGAAATAAGCAAGATCACCAGCTGAGAGTGAAGATCAGAAGGGGGACATTGGAGATTTGAAGAGGAAAGAGAAAGAGTGAAAGTTGTTTTAGAGACTGAAAGAATAGACTGACTAGGGAAGTGTAGCAGGACTCTAGATAGCATTACAGACCTACTTGAAGTTTGTGGTCATGAGTTTAAGGTAAGACCAGTCATCATGGATATGCCTTAGCTCCTTGTGTGGGGGTGACAAGGAAGTAGAGAGGTGCATTTAAACAGCATCTGGGTGTGCAGGTGGGAGAGAGAGGTGAGTGAGTTGAGGTGGTTGAAGTGGTGTGAATGGGAGTGGGTATTATGATGGGATCAAAGCCAGGTAAGGAGAGAAGTGAGGCTACAAAGGGGATTAAGGGAAGTGAAAATCCGTTAGCATCAGTGGATCAGAACTTCCAACAATATCTAAGAATTGGTAGAGTTGGGAGATTAGATAGAGTGATGTGGAAAGGTGGAAGGTGGCAGTTGGAAAGTAGAAAGCTTAAAATTGAGATTATGTTGGGGATTATGTTGCAGTCATTGGTAATGACAAGATCTAGAGTGTGACCATTGGAGAGAATAGTTGAGGTAGGGCAGGAACACAATTATTGGAGGAGAAGGTCAAAGATCTGAGAAGGTGGAGAGTTGCAGTTGTGGAGGGAGAAGTGGGACAAGTGCTTAAATCTGAGACATGAGTGAGGGATGTGTAAGTGACAGCAACAAGGCTTTATGCATACTTTATCTGTGGTATTAACACTTTTGGTCTGTGTATATGGTTTTTGTTTAACTACTTCCTATTCGGTTCCCAACTAAGTATGCTGTGAGCTCATGGAAAGAGGGGACTATGTTGTGCTTTATTTTGTAGCTAAGCTAGTGCTTAGCCCAGAGGTGTTGGTTACTTGATTGGCAGAGAGAGCAGGACCTTCTTTCCTCAGTCCTTTTTCTAAAATTTCTAAAATGACAGATGTCTGTCCAGATGCACTTCAGCCCTTGTAGCAACTGCACTTCTAAAGATAGCACAACCAAGTCAACCAGTTATTTTCAGCACTCAGTCAATGTAAGTCTTCAAATTGAGGAGATAGTTTCTTCAAATCTACATAGTTATGGACCAAAGGTTAGGCCTTAGTAAAACTGTGAAGCAGTTAATGTTGTTTCTGATGCTTTGCAATCTCATTCTATGCAAATTGTAGCACCCAGATCCCTAATCCTAGGGTCTGACCCCTGTGTCATTTTGTTTCATTTCTGCCAAAGCAGAGCTTTTCAAACTTACATCAATAAGAATGACCTGGGGAACTGTGAAAACTGTTAATTCCTGGTCTTCAGCCTAATTAAACCAGAATCATTGGGGCAAGGCCCAACAACCAGCATTTTCAATGCTTGGCAGGCATTTCAGCAGGCCAAGTTTGAGAAGCCTTACCCTAAAGTAGTAGTTGGTAAGGCTGGACCTATCCCAGTTGTTTTCATATTTTAGCAGTGACCTCTTTAAGGGGACACCACTCTCAAGTTCAAAAGAGTAGCTCTCTAATGGTGGGATTTAGGGCACCGGTCAGGGTCTTATTATGAAGCACAGGGCAAGTCTGCAACTGTTAAATTTTGCAAGTCAAGATTAAGGTGAAGAAGGAAATGCTACCAGGTGTAGTCAGATTTTAATGGTCTGATGGTTCTCAGCACATGGTCCTTGCAATAGCAGCAACAGAGTCACCTGGAAGCTTGTAAGAAATGCAGATTCTTGGGCTTCCCTCCAGACCTGTTGAATCAAAAACTCTGGGGGTGGGAGCCAGCCATCTGTGTTTCCATAAACCATGATTCTGATGCCCGCTCAAGTTTCAGAATTGCTGTTCTTCCAACCTGTGAAACCAAACCATGGGATGCCCCTTCCCACATGCCTGAGCTCAACGTAGGTTGATCTCACTCACTCTATAGATTTGATGGCTCCTTAATTCTGGTACTCTGAGCTGTTCTAAGTGCAAAAGCTACCCGTCTTATTACCGTGCCAGGCCATGTGAAAGCAATGGCATCTGTGTTTTCTCTGACACCTCTCTGAGAGGTAGTGCATAGGTAATAGCTCTTCCTCTCCCCCAAATACCCTAAAGACCCCTGGGGTGGTCACCCCGTGTTTACTTTCAAAGCAGGTCTAGGGTAATACACTCTCATATGTCTATACAGCAAACCGTTTGTTTTGACAAGGGAGAGTTGCCTTCTGACAAGCTTCATGAACACTCCCCTGTTGGTTTGGATTTCAATGCCAAAAGCCATAGGCTAATGCCTCCCAGGTATTGCCTGGCCTATCTCATCACAGCTGTCTTTTTCTTAAAGAATGTCACTAATTTAAACAGACACTTAAGTAACATCAAAGTAGGAGTGTCCATCTTATACAAAGTCACATACAAATTATTTAGAATTACTTCCCTCACTGCCTCCTTCATTAGTCCAGGAAATAGAGGAAACTTACACTGGCTGTTGATTATTTTCAAACTTGTTCTATTATTTAAAAGTAATAGAGATCGCACAGTTTTATATGATCTGATTTTTATTCAGATTTGAAAGTCATTCATATCAAATTAAAATTCCTTTGGGCCCTTTAAAATGCCTCGAATTAAAGTTTATGATTTAATAACTAAAGGGTACAGAGGGAATGCGAATTGACTTTCTTAATCTTCAATGATAAGGAAATTTCCAGAAGATTCACAGCCTTTCCAAATTAACATTTTTTCTATTTAGCAAACAGGGTGGTGATGGGGGAGGGTCCAGGACTGTGAGCCAAGATACCTGCGGTTTGGTCTAGGCTTCGTCCAAAGTCAGTTAGTGCAAAGAAAAGAACTAGAATACTTGATCGCTGTCCTTGAAAGACTCAGAAAACCAGAGGACACACATAGAGGGGAAAAGAGAAAAACATAAATGTGTGAAAGTCTCAAGCAAGTCACAGTGAGTACAAACTGCTGTGCTGACACAAACAGCGTCTCGTTCTGGGGAAAAGATCTTCCTCTTTCCGTCTTATTTCTTTGCTTCCTTCCTTTTTTTTTAATCCCTCTTTTCCTCCTTTCCTCCCTTCCTCTCTCCTCCTCTCCCTGTCCTTTTATCAACCAACCTATATAACTGAGCAAGAATTCATCAAACTGCTCTTGGTCCCAAAGGTGTGGGAAGTCTCATTCATCCACTGACCCAAGCTAGAGGGACCTCTGCCCTGGGTCCTGGGGCTTCAGACCCCTGCTACTGGAAGTGTGGCCATGGAGCAGCAGCAGCAGCATCACCTGGGAGCTTGTTAGAAAAGCAGACTCTTGAACACCATCCCAGATTTAAGGAATCAGAACCTGCACTGTAACAAGATCCCTGGGGGATTTGTGCACATACTGAAGTCTGAAAGGTACTGTTTTAGAGGCCCTCTTCTTTTCCACCAAACAAGATCTGAAGGGTCAAGGCAATGTGCCCACTCTTGAACTTGCCCACCTTCTAGAATATCTCTAGGCTCCTCAACCCCTAAATTCCATGCCCCAAAGTCCTGAGCCTGCTTCTGGGGCCTACACTGGACTGACTGTACAGCCAGTGCACATTCCCCTAGGCCTGAAGGGTGGCCAAGCAGGGCTACTTGGAGGGCAGAAGCAGGGAGGTCTGTGGAAGAAGCTTGGCGAGGTGGCGAAATAGCCACATACATAGGCCCAGAGGTTCCCTCGGTGCAGGGTGGTGGATGTGCTGATGGGAAAGGAAGTTGGGGGGTGGCTGAGTGTCAGCTCACTCTGCCCCTCGAAATTCCAGTGTGAAACTGCAGGGAGCCCCCTAACTCTAAATTCACACCTGGCCTTCCAAGTTGTTATGACAGTTTATTTGTCAAGATGGAAGGAAAGAAGCTTTCTTAATTTAAACATTTGTTAACTTGATATATAACTTTTAAACATTCAGACATATGGTATGTGGGCCTCTGTTTGTGCTCTTAGCTCAGTCCTGCAGATGTTAGGGGTAAGCCTGCTTGTGATGGGATGCAAAGACATGTGAGGTTTTCCAGCACAGCATGCCCCCCTCTGTCTTCCAGAGACCCAAAGTTAGAGCGGAGTTTAGCGCATTCCCTAAAGCTGCATTCCTTTGTGTGCTTGGAGACTCTTCCTAAATTTATAGCCTTCGAGTTAGGGGATTTCCTTTAAGATCTTCTTACAGGAGCTATTTGTCCATCTTTTAAACAAGTCTTCTTCTGGCTTCTTTTCAATTTCTCCATATTGCTCTTTTTGGGTTCAAGCTCATAATAGAAGTAGGATTCTATCATAAGTGCCTGCCCAATGCAGGGTATAGAGCCCAGGTCCTTCAACTTATCACCCAGCATCCTGCGCCTCATCCCCAAAATTCTGATTTGCTAAAGGCAAGGCCTAGGGATCTGCGTTTTTAGGAAACACCTTGGTGATTCTGATGCTGGCGGTTGGTGGGCCACACTTGGAGAAATCTTAGTATGGAAGGTAGATAGCTTCAAAATCCCTATATGGCCTATTTCCATTTATAGCTCACGTCATGACTGCCAATTAGCTGGAGAGACACTGGTGACTCACAAGTGGCTTGGAGCTCATGAAATCTCCTGCATTCAATTTAACTAATATTTATTAGGCATCAGCTCTTCATGGAGGAATGTAATAGGCACTAGGAACCCACCAATGTATAAGACACGGCTCCAGTCATAAGAAGCTTGGAGTCCTTTTCTGTCTATTTACAATAAGCTAGGACTATCATTAATATGACTTAGGAATATCTATTTTGTTTTGTGTGTAGAATCCTGTGTTGGAGGAGAAATAGCACAAGACAGAATACAGACGAATGATTTATACGATCTGTAGAGAAAGGGAATTGTTGGGAGGGAGGAGGGAGGGAGGTTTCGGTAACTGGCCACAATAATCAACCACATTGTATATTGGCAAAATAAAATAAAATAAAATATTTTTTAAAAAAAGAATACAGACGAATGATGCAATATCTACAAGTTAAGGACAATGTATTGAATGTATCTAGAGTTACAAAATAAAACCTTCTAACAATCCCAACTGCAATTACAATAAATTTTTCTTAATCAAAACCCATCAATTTTAAGCATAGTTTTGAAAAAAATTAAGACACCAGAAATGGAACTTTTGAGTTCATGTGAAAGAATTTTTAAAAGACTAAGGAGCTATTGTTAAGACTAAGTCAGTATACGCACAATGATGTGATAGTGGGAAGAATTTCTATTTAGGTTGTATTATCTGAATAAAGGAGGAAAACTTTTTTTTTTTTCTTTTTTGCCTGAAATTACTCAACTTGATTATCTATGTCATTCCCAAAATTCAGGGTAATCGCTTGGCCTTAGCTTTCTTTGCTACAACTCGGGTGTTGAATGAGATGTGTAAACAGTATTCTCTTTGCTAAATTCCATGCATAGATTCTGAGGCCAAGCGCACTGGCTGACATTTCTGGAAAGAGCATATAAACCCACCTGGACACTGTTGTCAAAGTTTCTCTCACATACCTCACTGAGGAAGTTATGAGCCTCTGAGGAGGAACGTGTTAATTGTCTTTTAGTC
Source organism: Cynocephalus volans (assembly GCF_027409185.1). NCBI lineage: Eukaryota > Metazoa > Chordata > Mammalia > Dermoptera > Cynocephalidae > Cynocephalus > Cynocephalus volans. Next base: position 54,682,190 of record NC_084478.1, read on the forward strand.
ATAAAGTTTATTGAGACTGCTTATAGGATATATTTGGGGAATTAATAGAATAATCTATTTTCTTTTAACACCCCCACCCCCACTACACAATCAGTCCCTGATTTCTATGTCCGAAAAGACAATGCTAAGTTTGTGATTTATTATCAAACTGGAGCTAATGATTAAAATCCCCTCCCACGTGAGTCTGGGGAGGAGGGATTCTGCCCGTGTTCACTAGGAGGAAGAGGAGAAATTGCTCGTTTACAGAAATGCATCAAAACTGGGCAAGATCCTATACCTTTGTCTGAGAATAGCCCAACCCTTCAGTTCTCCACTTGCCACCCCACCAACTCCCCACGTACCTTTCTTGTCTCTATTCAACACTCAGAAGAGAGTAGCCTTAAGTTAAGATTCTGGGCCCCCAAAGCAGACTTCAGAAATGGGCACCATCATGCTTTGGGGATTGTAAAATAAAACCACACTCAACCCCCACGCAGAGGACCTCTCTTTTGAACTCTCTGGGTGGTACACTTGGCTCACGACACCAAGCAAACTCTGGGATTTCAAGCCTGGTATTTCTCTGCTTTCCTGGATAGGAGATCACGTTCATCCAAAGCTCTCTAGCCAGGATGGCCCATTCTCAGGCTGCCTGGCTTGGTCTGTGAGCTCCCTACACACAGCCTGTGACTGTCTGAGGGGTGCATGGCACCACAAGCAGCCTTTTACAGTTCATACTGCCATCAAGGCAGCCAAGAGGGTGGTTTAGGAGGTTGAGAAAAGGTGAAAAGACAGCAGGGTGAGCCAGCTGTCCCGTCTCTCCTCCTTTTCCTGCTCCTGGTGACTTGCGTTTTCTCCCAGACAACTGCCATTCTGGTCTCCCAGCCACTCTCAGGAGTAGAAGTACTGGCTTTGGGCAAGGGCAACATGTCAGAGGTGAAGGGAAATGAAGTGAAAATGATGCTGGGACTAAGTGTCACTTTCTAAAGAAGTAACCCAACAATGTGGCATGTGGGTGGGGGAAGGGTGGGAGTTAGAGGTGGGAGCTAGGGGTGGGACAGAGGGCCCAATTTGAGGCCAACAAAAATCCAACATTTCCTCCCTCAACTTTATATTCTCTTGTTTTCCGAGGCTATGTATTATCTCTACACACACACACACACACATTTTCCCAGTGTAGGAATTCTCTCCATCTTGCCCCTTGTTGATAGCTATCCAGACCCTGCTTAAATTCTTCCAGTGATAGGGCTCACTGTCTTATGAGGTTTCCCATTAAAGTCCACTGTACAAATATCCCACATACCAACCTGTATGTAATAGGTTTAATGTAGTGAACTCAGCCAAAGCCCTCTGAAGGCCACAGGCTTGAACCAAGATGGCTTTGGCCTTTAAGATAAAATTATGAACCCAGTCCTATTCCAGGTCTGCCAGTCTCTGGCTTCGGATAGTTTGTAATGCTTGGAGATCCTGATGCTAGGGCCTTTGTATATTTAATGTGAACAATTCCATTGTGTTTCAAATTCTCTTACGACCACCATTGCTTCTTGTCTTTACTGAAAGTGGTGTACTCCTGGCGTTGTTTTGTGTGTGTGTGTATGGGGGGGGGGCATCCAACTAGCCTAGTCAACTCTGAATAAAGAGGTGCGTTTTTGAATGAAATGAAGGCAGGTGAAACCTGGACTCATACACAGGACGTTTGAGTTGAATTTTCCCAGAGATAGAGACTAGAATACTCATTTGCCATGTTTTATGTTTAATTTTCCTTAGGCATTTGTTTTGCTCCATTCTCTTATAGGCTATCTCAGCTGTTTTTTACTAATGTAGAGGACATTTCTGTTGGGAGAATTTATCAGCTAAGACTCTTTCCAAGTGTTAAAAAACCCAACTTCAACTGTCTTTAGTGAAAATTAGAGAAAGTCCTGGTTGCATTATCTGAGAAGTTCAGGGTGGGAGCTGGCTTTAGGCAAGGCTTGATCCAGGGGCTCCAATGCCATCACCAAGACCTATTTCTCTCCATTTGGAGGCTCAGTCTCACTCTCTTCCATCCATTGGCTTTATTCTCAGACTTCACAAAGTGATAGGGCACTGGCAGTGGCTTCTTGTTATTTTCTCAGTTCCAAATCTTGCCAGTCCAGTCAGAGGAAAGCTTACAAATTTGCCGGGAGCTACCAGAAAGTGATTCCCTTTCTCTTTCTCTTTTTTACACCCTGGTGTGAGAAGTGAAGCCTCCCCTAGACCATTTGGACTTAAGCTTGAGGGAGGGACCTATGCCCAAATAAAAATCTGGGTTGTTGCTGAAGAGAAAGTAGGCAAACTGAGAATGTCCATGAGAAAGACAGCCATCAGTTTCCTTCTTGGATGCTTCTATCCCCTCAGTGGGACTCACACATACATATAAGAAACAGCCAGCATTGGCAGCTACAGATTCAAACATGAGAGGAATGAATTAGAGGCTTGTTTGGAATTGAACATTAAGAAGGGTTTCAAAATCAGGGACAATACTGGGAGAGTGATGGAGGGAATTCCACTCTGGGTGGCAAGGAGAGGAGGAAAATGAGGAGAATCAGAGGAGATATTGTTAAAGTAGTTTGGCCACATATCCTCCAAGACCATATAATGATGATGATGATGATAATAATAATAGCAATACTTTGCAATAATGTACACTGAGTATGATTCTAGACGCTATCTAGCTACTTTACATGTATTAACTCATTTGATCCTCACAACAACCTCATGAAGTTAAAACAATTATTATCAATCATCATCTCCTTTTACAGATGAGGGAAGCAAGGCTCAGAGAGGTTAAACAACTTGCTTAAGGTCAGAGATAGTAAGGGACAGAGCTGTAATTTAAACCCTGGTAGCTCTTAGCTCTCACATTACAGTGTCTCCAATGTATGAAATGAATACACAGAAATGGCAATAACCTGGTATCCCTAAGGACAGAAATATGGCTGAGGGAGTGGCTAAGCCATTCTGTAGAGCTGGCTGCCTCAAGGACCTAGATGAGGGACAGAGGAACAAGAAAAGGAAATGTCGTTTCTTCGTGACAGAGGTAAGAAAAAAAAAAAAGGATAATTATGTCTCACACAGCCCAATAAAATATCAAGGTTGCGTTAGAATAGGTGAAGTGTAGGGGAGTATAGGGTGTGGATTAGCAATCAGAGACCTAGGGTTCTTTGCCAGGCCAACCACTTACAGTGTGACTGTGGAAAAGTCACTTAACTTCCCTGTGCCTCAATTTCTTCTTCTGTGAATAAGGATGACTGCTGTCTTGCCTCCCTTGTTGTGTCATTATGGAGATTAGACAAGATAATGTGAGATGAAACACTTTGTATAGAGAATTCCCAGTCATAATTATGCTTTCTATAGACACTTAAAATCTTATTTGCAATAATTTATGACATCACCATTGAGATACTTTTATTAAAGAAACGTCTGTTTTCCTAAAGGGTATTATACAGTATCTCCTAGAAGTAACTTACATCTTTAAAATTACATATTCAAGGAAGATAATTTTAAAAACAATAATGAATACAAAGAAGAAAACAATAAAATCACCCCCCAAAATCTACTCAACATTTTGGTTGTTTTTTTTTTTTCACTTGGTTTTCTATGCCTGTCCATGCTTTTTTCTCTTCATGCTAATACTGTTTCAATCTAAAATTTTATCTTACATACATACACTCTATTTATTCTTCTGCAGCCCACTTTTTAAAATTTAATGCATTATGAATATATTTCCTTGTTATTAATCTTTTACAACAGTGATTTCCAAATTTTCTGACCATGATCCATGGTAAAAAAAAAAAAAAAAAAAAAAAAATATATATATATATATATATATATTTATATTGCTACCCAGTAAACACACATACACACACATTCACCCGATACTTGTCCTTACCATATACATATGGTGTACTCTGATATTTTCTATTCTCTTTTGTAATGAAATAGTATCTAGCATATAGTATATAATAGAATACACTATTTCATGATTCGCTAGTTGATTATATGAGCCACATATAGATTATAATTTGTAGCTTGAAAAACATTAATCTACATCAGCTTTATTGGTTAGTTGGTAGCCCATTGTAGAGATTTACCATAATTATTTAACATATCTTTATTTGTTGGACTTTTATATTATTTCTAATATTTTGCCATTCATCGTTTTGTTCATTAAATTGTTAAACAAATATGTTGAGAGCTTGCTACATGGCAGGCCTTTCCTAGTTGCTGGGAACACAGAGGTGAACTAGACAGATTTGGTTCCTACTGTTAATGCATTGGCATTCTATGCAGCACAGAGAGGCAGACAACACACAAGTATAGACACTGGGAAATCCCAGGATACTGTGATAGAAATTGATGGGGTGGGGCTACTTTAGGTGGTGGCCAGAAAAGACCTCTATGAGAGGTAGCATTTAAGCTGGCACTTCAGTACCAAGAAGATATTGTTGAACTATTTGAAAAGTTCTGGAAAAAGAGAATCCAGGCTGGGAGAACAGCTACCAGAAAGGTCCTAAGGTGGTCTAGAGCTTGGCATGTTTGAGGATCAGAAGGATAGCCAGTGTGACCAGAGAACAGTGAGCCAGGGGGAGGGGGTGTGCATAGAAGATGAGGTTGGAGAGGTCAGCAGGGGTCAGCTCATCCAGGACATTCTATTACACACATACACCACCTTTACTTATATCAACAGTTATATCATGAGGAAAAAGCTCGAGAAGTGTCCTGAATACTAGCAGCTGTGGGTGGGGAGCATTGGGTGGCAGGGACACTGAGAAGCTGGCATATTTTTCTGAATGATGTCCTCTGGTGCTAAAGAACATCCAAGCTTTGTTGGAAGAGCATGGCCCTGACACAGAGCTTTGTCCTGTTCCAAGTGGGTCCTTCACAGGTGATTGAAACTTCTGGAGAATGGGGTCTCTGTCTAATTCACTGTCTTGTCCTCAGCACTTAGGACAATTCTTGACACATAGTAGGTGTTCAATAAATGCCTGTCATGCTAACAAATTAATACATGGCCACCCTCCCAGGCCTATCAGCAAAGGACAGAGGTAATTTCTGGCAAATGACTATTGCACGTTCACGTTTTCTCAAATGTGACTTTCATGCTAACAGAGGAGAAAGGCGTTTCATGTGGTGAAGGAAAGAGCAGTTCTTTCAGCTCCTCTTTGGTGAAGTCACAAACAATCTCTCAGAGGCCATTATGTATTTTACATGGTCTTTTTTATTTTTAATGAAATGGCAAGGCGACTCATAGCTGCTTTTTGCAATGAAAAAAGCTAACACATTGCGCTTGCCAGAAACAGATGTTGAAGAGGTCTAGAAATCTGACTTTTCCACATCAGGAACCCTGTTGTGTATTGAAATAAATTGATGGGGCTATTGGGAGCTAGATTGTTGGTTTCTTTGAGGTTGTTCATTGCCTTGAGGAAAGGAGGGTGGGAAACGCCATCAGAATGGACGGGCCCTGGATTAACCTCCAAAGGAAGTCCGTGCCTGCTGGGGCCTCCCGCTGCTTTGGCACTGGCTCCATGTAACACAGCCTTCCCCCTTCTCTGCTCATTCATACTCATCATAAACCCATGCCCTGGGTAAACACGGATGGGCGGGACAGACACATTTTATTTTGGTGGTTAATGCATGCCTCTCTTGACTGTTTTCCAGTTTCTGAGTAAATGGCCTAGGCCTGGTGCTTTGGGTTATGGAAAACATTCTAGAAATCAGTGTAGGGCAGAATATGAGGAATAAGGAAAAGTCTCTGGAAGATCAATTAAATACCTCACTAAGGAATCTGAACTCACAAGTATGGTCATTGGGTAAAAGAACTGCTTGAGTTTTCATTGAAATAATTTTTTGTGTGAAAAAAGATAGCCTGTTTATGTGAGGAGGTTTTCTTTCTCTTTGAATAAAATTGTCCTTTAACATTTCTTGAGCTTTTTATTGAAGTATAGTGTCTGTACAGGAAGTGCACAGATCTTACGTGTACAATTCGATGGATTTTCATAGCCAACACACCCATAAACCAGTATCCAGATCATGTAACAACATGACCGGCACTTTGGAAGACCCCCTTTTGCCCCCTGCCAATTACCACCCTTACTAAGGGTGACCACTATCTTGTTTTCTAACACAGTAGATTAGTTTTGTCTGTTTTTGAACTTAATATAGATGGGATTATGTAGCATGCACTCTTTTGTGTCCAGCTTCTTTCATTCAACATCATGTTTGTGAAATTCATCCATATATTGTGTATAGTTGTAGTTCAGTTATTCTCAGTGTCATAGAACTATCCATCATGTGCATATACCAGTTTATTCTTTCTACTTTTAATGGGCATTTGGATAATTTCTAGTTTTTTTCTTTTTTACTCTTATAGCTAATGCTGCTTTCGACATTTCTTTTGGTGAACCGATGTACCCATTTCTGTTGGGTATATTCCTAGGAGTGGAATTGCCAGGTCATAGGTTTGTGTATATTCCACTTTAGGAGATTCTGCCAAACAATTTTCTAAAGTGGATGTTCCAGTTCACACTCCTGTTAGCAGTTCACAAGAGCTCTGGCCTCTATCACTTTGCTGTTGTGTCATTCTTCCCTATCCCCCTACCATGGGTAACTTTCAGCTGCCACCACTGTGGATATCTGAGTGTGCTTTGATAGGATTTCATTTGAAAAAGGCTGTACTCTGGAGCTGTCTTTTTTGTTTTCTCTTAAGTAGTATACTTTCTGTAGCCACAGCAGTGTAGACCACCCAGCACCCGCTCAAGTATGAAGATAATCTTTAGATATGACTGGCCGGGATTGGGGGAGGTTCAACTAAAAGCAGCCATTGTGGAGATTTGTTTTTCAGGATTATAGTTTCCAAATGTCTCCTGATTCCCTGGATATTAAAGCTTGCAGAAGGAATGAGCGAGAGTTAAACTTGTTTTCAGAGAAGGAACATATGTACGTGTTAAAAGAGTTATGAGAATCAGCAGGAATTATAGTTAAGGGTTGGATGGCCTGGGTTCAAATTGTGGCTCCATCACTTACTATGTGACATTGGGCAAATTATTTGACATCTCTGTGCTTCTCTGGCAGTTGCCTCAGCTGCCAAAAGAGATAATAGTAACATCTACCTCATAGGGGTAGATTTATGAGGACTAAATGAGTTAATACATGCGTAGTTCTTAGAAAAGCTCCTGGCACATGGTAAGTGCTACATGAGTGTTAGCTGTATTAGTGCATTTCTTAAGTGTTGAACACTAGAAGCAGTGCCTGAGATGAAGATTCTTGTTCAAGTTCAATTGAAAGAGTGCTCTCAGGAGAGGGGTGGGAAGCAGGACAGGGTGGGGGAAGGAGCTAAGCAAAGATGTGGTCCAGCTGGAGTCCTGTTTTAGCCTGATCCCATGATGGATCTTGGAACATGGACGACACCGGAGTTGTCCTACCTTGAAGCAAGGACATAAATACCCTCACATTGGTCAGTCATTGGCTGTGGGCTGCCAGGAGTGGGGCGCTCTTGGACAGGGTACTCTGTTCCTATTAGCTGAGAACAATCCTCCAGAGAAGACTGTAGCTGTGAACTCTTAGCAGTCAACAGCTCACAGCAGCTGGGAGCTGGTGCACCTGCCCAAAAGTGGATCTGGGCAGGGCACCAATACTGTCTGTTTTCCCTAGCCAGGCTTTTATTTGTCATCACATCAGAAGAGCTGCAAGACTAATGATAAAGAAAGTCTTTTAGAGGTAAGGCAGGTAGCTTCCCGGGCATTCCTTGTCAGAAACAGGAATATCCACTTGCATGCATGAGCTGTAGAAGTCTGTACCTGCAGATGAATGATGAGTTTATGAGTGTTCACACTCCCACACTAGCAGTTGCCTTGGTACAGGCTTAAAGCATTAAGGCCTTTGAAATCACATCCCTTCCTCTCCAGTGGCCCCTTCCTTAGCCCTGCTTTTTGGGATACTTACCTTTCTAGATCACCACTTTTAATCTGAGTTCTTGTCCACCTTTTGGCTGACTGTTCCTGTGGGAGAAATGAAAAGAAATATACAGAAGGCATCATCTATTTGAGGCTCACTGGATCCTTGGTCTGCTTGACAGTGAAATGTTGTCACACCGAGAGCTCATGACTTAATCAGCATTTAGGTCATCTGCCCCTCTCTTTCGGAGATGGAAGCAAGTGATCTCTGCCAGATGCATGTTTGGTTTCTTTCTTTTTTTTTTTTTTAAATTTTATTTTGTCGATATACATTGTGGCTGATTATTGCTCCCCATCACCAAAACCTCCCTCCCTTCTCCCTCCCCCCTCCCCCCCAACAATGTCCTTTCTGTTTGCTTGTCGTATCAACTTCAAGTAATTGTGGTTGTTATATCTTCCCCCCCCCTTTGTGTGTGTGTGTGTGTGTGTGAATTATATATTAATTTTTAGCTCCCACCAATAAGTGAGAACATGTGGTATTTCTCTTTCTGTGCCTGACTTGTTTCACTTAATATAATTCTCTCAAGGTCCATCCATGTTGTTGCAAATGGCAGTATTTCATTTGTTTTTATAGCTGAGTAGTATTCCATTGTGTAGATGTACCACATTTTCCGTATCCACTCATCTGATGATGGACATTTGGGCTGGTTCCAACTCTTGGCTATTGTAAAGAGTGCTGCGATGAACATTGGGGAACAGGTATACCTTCGACTTGATGATTTCCATTCCTCTGGGTATATTCCCAGCAGTGGGATAGCTGGGTCGTATGGTAGATCTATCTGCAATTGTTTGAGGAACGTCCATACCATTTTCCATAGAGGCTGCACCATTTTGCAGTCCCACCAACAATGTATGAGAGTTCCTTTTTCTCCGCAGCCTCGCCAGCATTTATCGTTCAGAGTCTTTTGGATTTTAGCCATCCTAACTGGGGTTAGATGGTATCTCAATGTGGTTTTGATTTGCATTTCCCGGATGCTGAGTGATGTTGAGCATTTTTTCATATGTCTGTTGGCCATTTGGATATCTTCCTTAGAGAAATGCCTACTTAGCTCTTTTGCCCGTTTTTTAATTGGGTTGCTTGTTTTCTTCTTGTGAAGTTGTTTGAGTTCCTTATATATTCTGGATATTAATCCTTTGTCAGATGTATATTTTGCAAATATTTTCTCCCACTCTGTTGGTTGTCTTTTAACTCTGTTCATTGTTTCTTTTGCTGTGCAGAAGCTTTTTAGTTTGATATAATCCCATTTGTTTATTTTTCCTTTGGTTGCCCGTGCTTTTGGGGTCGTATTCATGAAGTCTGTGCCCAGTCCTATTTCCTGAAGTGTTTCTCCTATGTTTTCTTTAAGAAGTTTTATTGTTTCAGGGTGTATATTTAAATCCTTAATCCATTTTGAGTTGATTTTAGTATATGGTGAGAGATATGGATCTAGTTTCATTCTCCTGAATATGGATATCCAGTTATCCCAGCACCATTTGCTGAAGAGGCAGTCCCTTCCCCAGTGAATAGGCTTGGTGCCTTTGTCAAAGATCAGATGGCAGTAAGTGTGTGGGTTGATTTCTGGATTCTCTATTCTATTCCATTGATCAGTGTGTCTGTTTTTATGCCAGTACCATAACTGTTTTGGTGATTATAGCTTTGTAGTATAGCTTAAAGTCAGGTAGTGTTATGCCTCCAGCTTTATTTTTTTGCTCAGCATTGCTTTGGCTATGTGTGGTCTTTTATTATTCCATATAAATGTCTGGATAGTTCTTTCCATTTCTGAGAAAAATGTCTTTGGAATTTTGATGGGGATTGCATTGAATTTGTATATCACTTTGGGTAGTATGGACATTTTCACTATGTTGATTCTTCCAATCCAAGAGCATGGGATATCTTTCCATCTTCTTGTATCCTCTCTAATTTCTCTCAGCAGTGGTTTGTAGTTCTCATTATAGAGATTTTTCACCTCCTTGGTTAACTCAATTCCTAAGTATTTTATTTTTTTTGGTGGCTATTGTAAATGGGCAGGCTTTCTTGATTTCTTGTTCTGCATGTTCACTATTGGAGAAAAGAAATGCTACCGATTTTTGTGTGTTGATTTCGTATCCTGCTACTGTGCTGAAATCATTTATCAATTCCAGCAGTTTTTTTGTAGAGGTTTTAGGCTGTTCGATATATAGGATCATGTCATCTGCAAACAGGGACAGTTTGACTTCATCTTTTCCAATCTGGATGCCCTTTATTTCCTTCTCTTCTCTGATTGCTCTGGCTAGTACTTCCAACACTATGTTGAATAGGAGTGGTGAGAGTGGGCATCCTTGTCTAGTTCCTATTCTTAAAGGAAAAGCTTTCAGCTTTTCCCCATTCAGGATGATATTGGCAGTGGGTTTGGCATATATGGCTTTAATTATGTTGAGATACTTTCCCTCTATACCTAACTTATAGAGGGTCTTTGTCATGAATGAGTGCTGTACTTTATCAAATGCTTTTTCCGCATCTATGGAGATGATCATATGGTCCTTGTGTTTGACTTTATTAATATGGTGTATCACATTTATTGATTTGCATACGTTGAACCAACCTTGCATCCCTGGGATGAATCCCACTTGATCATGATGAATAATTTTTCGTATGTGTTGCTGTATTCTGTTTGCTAGTATTTTAGTGAGGATTTTTGCATCTATATTCATCAAGGATATCGGCCTGTAGTTTTCTTTTTTGGTTCTATCTTTACCTGGTTTCGGTATCAGGATGATGTTTGCTTCATAGAATGAGTTTGGGAGATTTGCGTCTGTTTCAATATTTTGGAATAGTTTGTAAAGAATCGGTGTCAATTCCTCTCTCAATGTTTGGTAAAATTCTGCTGTGAATCCATCTGGTCCTGGGCTTTTCTTTGTTGGGAGCCTTCTGATAACAGCTTCAATCTCCTTTATTGTTATTGGTCTGTTCAAATTTTCTACGTCTTCATGGTTCAGTTTTGGGAGCTTGTGTGTGTCGAGAAATTTATCCATTTCCTCCAGATTTTCAAATTTGTTGGCGTATAGTTGTTTATAGTAGTCTCGAATGATTCCTTGTATTTCAGATGAATCAGTTGTAATATCGCCTTTTTCATTTCTAATTTTTGTTATTTGAGTCTTCTCTCTTCTTTTTTTTGTTAGCCATGAGGGACACTACTTAATGATAAAAGGACTGATCCATCAAGAAGACATAACAATCATAAATATGTATGCACCCAATGTTGGAGCAGCCAGATTTATAAAACAAACTCTATTAGACCTAAAGAAGGAAATAGACACTAATACCATAATAGCAGGGGACCTGAACACCCCACTGTCAATATTAGACAGATCATCTAGGCAAAGAATCAGCAGAGAAACACAAGATCTAAACAAGACTCTAGACCAATTGGAATTGGCAGATATCTACAGGACATTCCACCCAGCAACCTCAGAATATTCATTCTTCTCATCAGCACATGGATCATTCTCCAGGATAGATCACATATTAGGTCACAAATCAAGTCTCAATAAATTCAAAAAAATTGGAATTATCCCATGTATCTTCTCAGACCACAATGGATTAAAACTAGAAATTAATAACAAACGAAACTCTGGAAACTATACAAACACATGGAAATTAAATAGCATTCTACTTAATGACATATGGGTCCAAGAAGAAATCAAGCAGGAAATCAAAAAATTTATTGAAACTAATGAAAACAAAATGATACATCATACCAAAACCTGTGGGATACTGCAAAAGCAGTATTGAGGGGAAAATTTATTGCATTAAACGCTCACTTCAGAAGAATGGAAAGATGGCAAGTGAACAACCTAACACTTCACCTTAAAGAACTAGAAAAACAAGAACAATCCAAACCTAAAGTTAGCAGACGGAAAGAAATCATTAAGATCAGAGCAGAACTGAATGAAATTGAAAACCAAAAAACAATTCAAAAGATCAACGAATCAAAAAGTTGGTTTTTTGAAAAGATAAATAAAATTGACAAACCATTAGCATGGCTAATAAAAAACAGAAGACAGATGCATGTTTGGTTTCTCGGAGGTGGTTCTGCCAGCTGTGACTCTCTCAGTAGCCAGACCTCCACTCACACAGGACAAAGCAACATTAAAGCAAGATGAGTCACTGTGTGGACAAATCAGAAGAAGCTGCTTACTTTACTGTTTCTGCACTTAAGGAATGCTGGGAGACCCTGTGAACACCCCGGCACTTGTGTGACTGGAGGTTTAAAGTACATGAGGGTGCCAGTCTCACACTAACATGTGAGTTTCCTAATTTCAACTCAGTAAAGTGGGAGAGGTGCACCTCAGCCTGCCGGGGAGGTAAAATCTGGGAAAGGAAACTAGAATGCACAGTAGCACTAAGCTGAAATCTGCAACATGCACCATCTCCGAGCACTGGTTTGTTAGATAGTAAGCAGTTCTCTCATTCATTTATTCATTCACTCACTCATTCTTTCAACTGTTATTCAGCAAGTATCTTCTGTGTGCCAGTTTCTGTCTTCCATACTGTACCTGTTGAGGAAATCAGCTACAAAATAATAACCATAATTGGGATGATGCTTATAAAAGGCCAAACCCAGCAGGAATCGGGAGGTCTAGCACATTGCTCATTGATCAGCAGTGGTGTTGGGAAGCTTTTCTAGCATTGAGACTACTATTTCTGACGCACATGAAAGCTTGTGGACCCCACAGAAGGCCAAAGCCAAAAAGCTAAAGAAAATTAGATTTTGTGTCCTAGTGGTTTGGATGTAATGAATGACTGCTCGAATGCCTGCGAGTTCATTTGCATTTATTTGACAGACATTTGAACACCTTCTGGACACAACAACTGCAAGTAGTTACATTTTTGTATTCTGTATCTATTCTCCCTGGGGAGCTCTGCTCAGATATACCTGAAGATCAGCTGGGTAGGTGAGAAGTTAAAAGGAAAGCCTGATGGAAGAATTAAATGATTCCAACAAGAAAAATTGCTAATTGTGGTTCCTAAACTCTTCCCCCAAGGAAGTATTAAAGCAGGTGGTGAATTTTCATGTACCAAAGCAGGAGGTTTTATTCATGTCTTTACCCCTGATGAACAACAGGAGAACTGGCCAATGTTCTGGTGACTGTTGGTTACTACGTGATTCAGTGGTCAAAGCAAAAGCCATGGGACCTGACTCCTGAGGCCTGTGCTTCATCATCAGCCGTAACTTCCTCATTTCTTTTTATGGCTGGTGAATTTAGCTCTTTAGACTAGCATTGCATGAAGCTAGCACAGTTATCGGTCCAGCATTAGAGCTAAATGGGGGCAGCATAGGCCAGGTAGTACAGCAGCAGCACTAGTAATAGTAGGAGTAGAAGCAGGAAACGTTTATTGTATGTGTCAAGCACCATACTTAGCACTTGTCCTCATTATCTCATTTAATTTTCTCAACAGTCCCAGGACGTATGTACTAGCATTATCCTCCAATAGAGGTCACTTGACTTGCCCAGGGTCACATGGTTTAAGTGGCAGAGCCAGAACTGGAATCAAGGTCTCTCTGGCTGCAAAATCCATTCTCTTATTTTGCTTGATCATCTCTCAAGAAAGTGAGCTTTGGCATAAAAGAAAAATAAAACTGCCACTTAAAGTTCTATGACTGTGCTGAGGCTATTTAAACATTTTGTTCTCTGGTTTTCTTCTCTGAAAAATGAAAATAGTTCAGAGAGGTTTTGAAGATTAAGTAGATTCATTAAGTTAATTAATTAATTTTTAATTGATACATAATAATTGCACATATTTATGGAGTGTATGTGATACTTTAATACATGTACACAGTGTGTAATGATCAAATCAGGGTAATTGGGATATTCATCATCTTAAACAATTATCATTTCTTTGTGTTGGAACATTCCAAATCTTCTCTTCTAGCTATTTTGGAACATACAATTAATTATTGTTAACTATAGCCTGCCCACTGTGCTATAGAACACTAGAACTTATTTCTCCTATCTAACTATTTTTGTACCCAGTAATCAACCTCTCCCTATCTCCCCTCCCCCCTCCCCTTCCCAGCCTCTAGAAACCACTATTCTACTCTTTACTTCTATGAGATCAATTTTTTTAGCTTCCACGTATGAGAACATGTAGTATTTGTTTTTCTGTGGCTGGCTTATTTCACTTAAAGTAATATCCTCCAGAGTTATCCATGTTGCTGCAAATGACAGGATTTCATTGTTTTTGTTTTTGTTTTTAATTGCTGAGGAGTGTTCCATTGTGTATATTTACCACATTTAAAAAATCTATTCATTTGTTGTTGGACTCAGATTGGTTCTATATCTTCACTATTGTGAACAGTGCTGCAATAAATATGGGAGCACAGATGTCTTTTCAACATACTGATATCCTTTCTTCTGGATATATACCCAGGAATTGGATTGCCGGATTTGCTTGTTATTGGTCTGTTCAGGTTTTCTACCTCTTCTTACTTCAGTCTGGGTAGTTTGTATGTGTCCAGAAACGTATCCATGTCTTCCAGGTTTTCATATTTGTTGTTATACAGTTGTTTATAATAGTCTCTAATGATTCTTCATATTTCTGTGGTATCAGTTGTAATGTCTCCCTTTTCATTTCTGATTTTTGTCATTTGGGTCTTTTCTCTTCTTTTTATTAACCTAGCTAATGGTTTGTCTATTTTATTTATCTTCTTCAAAGAACAACTTTTTGTTTTGTTTATCTTTTCTGTCAATTTTTGGGTCTCTATTGCATTTAGTTCTGCTCTGATCTTAATTATGTCTTTCCATCTACTACAATTAGGATTGGATTGTTGTTGTTTTTCAAGTTCTTTGAGGCATAGCATTAGGTCGTTTATTTGAAGTCTTTCTGTTCTTTTGATGTAAGCATTTATTGCAATAAATTTCCCTCTTAGTACTGCTTTTGGAATATCCCACAGGTTTTTGTATGTTGTATCTTTGTTTTCATTAGTTTCAAGAAATTTTTTGCTTTCTTGTTTAATTTCTTCTTGGGCCCATGGGTCATTCAAGAGCCTGTTGTTTAGTTTCCGTGTATTTATATTGTTTCCAGGTTTTGCTTGTTATTGATTTCGAATTTTAGTCCATTGTGGTCTGAAAAGATAGTTGGAACGATTTCAATTTTTCAAAATTTGCTGAGACTAGATCTGTGACCTAATATGTCATCTATCCTGGAGAATGTTCCATGTGCTGATGTGTTGGATGGAGTGTTCTGTATAGATATGCTAGGCCCAGTTGATCCAAGGTGTAGTTTAAATCCTGTGTCTCTTTGTTGATTTGCTGCCTGGAAGACCTGTCCCATACTGAGAGAGGAGTGTTCAGATCACCCACTATTAACATATTAGGGCCTATTTCTTTCTTTACGTCTAAGTGTGTTTGCTTTATATATCTGGGTGCTTCAGTATTGGGTGCATACATATTTATGATTATTACATCTTTATAGCTGGATAGATCCTTTTATCAATATATAGTGGCCTTCTTTGTCCCTTTTTATGTTTTTTGGTTTAAAGTCTATTTTATCCAATATAAGAATAGCTACTCCTGCTCGCTTTTGTTTTCCATTTGCATGGTATATCTTTTTCCATCCCTTCACTTATAGTCTTTGTGTGTCTCTATGGGTGAGATTGGTCTCTTGAAGACAACCTGTTCCTTTTGAATTAGGAGTTGGAGTTTAATCCACTCACATTTAGGGTATTGACAGGTATTGTTTAATCCCTGTCATTTAAATTACTTTTTGTTTAGATGTTTTAAATATCTTTTGATCATTACTTCCCCTTTTATTTCTCTTTTTCAATGTTAGTTGGAAATTTAAGGTGGCATGATTTAGCTTCTTAGTCTTTCTCACTGGCATTTTTGTTTTAATGGCAGGTTTTGCTCTTTATTGTGTATCTGTGATAATGATCATCATTATCCAGATTCCAGATGCAGGACTCCCTTGAGAATTTCTTGCAGGGCTCGTCATGTGGTGGTGAACTCCCACAACTTTTGTTTCTCTGGGAAATACCACTCTCATTTCTGAAGAAGAGCCTTGCTGGGTAAATAATTCTTGGCTGGCAATTTTTTTTCTTTTAGTGTTTTGAATATATCATTTCACTTTCTTCTGGCCTGGAGGGTTTTCTAACATCCACTATTTGGATGTTAGAGCACTTGAGGTTGTCTGCTGTCTCTCTTAGATTTTCTCCATTATTTTAAATCCCTTTTTTTTTGTCTGCCTGGATTATTTCAAAAAGACCATCTTCGAGATGTGAAATTCTTTCTTCTGCTTGCTCTACTCTGCTGCTCAAACTCTCTGTTGTATTTTTTATCTCATTGAGTGAATCTTTCATTTCTCAGAGTTTTGCTACTCTCTTCTTTAAGGTATTAATCTCTTTATAAATTTCCTCCTTCATATTCTGGCTATTTTTTCTTGTTTCCTTGTGTTCTCTAATTGAGTCTTCTTTTATTTCTCTGAGCTTTCTTAAGATCATTACTCGGAATTCTTTTTCAGACATTTCAAGGATTCCCAGTTCTATGGGGTCTGGAATTTGAACACTACTGTATTCCTTTGGTGGTGTCATATCTTCTTGTTTGTTTGTAGTTCTAGTATTTTTTTGTTGATATTTGGTCATCGGGTAGAAGACTTGCTTCTTCTGTTACTCTGGGGCTGGCTATGAAGATAAAGACTTCCTCCTCTACTTGCAGGCTCTACTGGTGACTCTTTTTATATCACTGTATTCAAGTGAGTGGCAGGTTGCCTGTAGAGTGGCCCTTGCTGCTACTGTGATGGTGAACTATCCTTGAGGTGACAGAAGGTGTGGCGGTGTCTATATTATACGACCTTGGCTCCTGTTCCAGCTTTCTGTGGCCATAGACTGAGCCCCTGGTGCTTTGCAGGTCTTGGTTCTCCTTGGTGCCTGCTGGCTGTTTATACTTCCCTTTCCCCTGGGGCCTTAGACTGAGCCCTGGTGCCATGCAGATCTTGGCTCACCTCAGTACCTGCTGGGCTGTGTGCACTTCCCTTCCCCCCCAGGGCCTTAGACTGGGCCCCAGTGCTGCACAGGTCTTTGCTCACCTTGGCAGCTGCTGGGCTGTGGGCACTTCCCTCCTGGGCCTTAGACTGAGCCCTGATGTCACTCGGGTCTTGGCTCACCTCAGCAGCTGCGGGGCTGTGTGTGCTTCCCTTCCCCCTGGTGCCTTAGACTGAGCCCCAGTGCTGAGCTGGTCTTGGCTCACCTTGGCAGCTGCTGGGTTGTGGGCACTTCCCTCTGGGCCTTAGACTGAGCCTGGGTGCCATGTGGGTCTCTGCTTACCTCAGTGGCTGCTGGTCTGTGTTCGCTTCCCTTCACTCCAGGACCTTAGACTGAACCCTGGTGCCACGTGGGTCTTGGCTCACCTTGGCGGCTGCTGTGGCAGTGGGAGCTTCCCTTTTGGGCCTTAGCTCTATTGTACATTTATGTTCTTTTGCTTATCTTTATTATTTCCTTCCTTTTATTTTCTTTGCATTTTATTTGCTGTATTTTCCCTTACTTCGTAGAATAAATATTGAGAACACTGGATTTCAGCCTTATTTTCTAATTTATGAATTTGAGGCTATAAATTTCCCTGTAAAAATGGCATTAGCTGTCCCACAAGTTTTGCTGTGCTATATTTTTATTATTACTCAGTTCAAAGTATTTTCTAATTTTTATTGGGATGTTTCTAACCAAGGGGTTATTTAGAAGTATAATATTTAATTTCCAAATATTTGAGGATTTTATGGTTATACATATTTTTCAGTTGCTTTTTAGCTTATTCTAGCTATGGTCAGGGAACATTAAGTAATTTCAGTTGTTCAAAATTTGTTCTGATGTGCTTTATCACCCAAACATATATTTAATTTTGGTAAATGTTTCATGCACACTTGAAATATATACACATATACATATATGCATATATATTTGTTATTTGTGTGATTCAAATTTTCCATATTGCTTCTGTTTTTTTTAATTATCTGTGGAGAAAAATAACTAACAAGGTAGAAATTATTACAATGATCCAGGTCTCAAAATGTAGTATGTACATTTTTCTTTCCTTCAAAAATTTTTTTTTTTTTTTTAATCAATCCCTGCTTGCCAGAAAGATGTGAATTTGGGAAAGTGTGGTTCAAAGGCTTACTGGTGATCTTGAATTTTCAAGAGTAATGAAGTTGCATTAAAATTCCCCACCATAGACTGCAAAATGGTGCAGCCTCTATGGAAAATGGTATGGAGGTTCCTTAAACAATTGCAAATAGATCTACCATACGACCCAGCCATCCCACTGTTGGGAATATACCCAGAGGAATGGAAATCATCAAGTCGAAGGTATACCTGTTCCCCAATGTTCATCGCAGCACTCTTTACAATAGCCAAGAGTTGGAACCAGCCCAAATGCCCATCATCAGATGAGTGGATACGGAAAATGTGGTACATCTACACAATGGAATACTACTCAGCTATAAAAACGAATGAAATACTGCCATTTGCAACAACATGGATGGACCTCGAGAGAATTATATTAAGTGAAACAAGTCAGGCACAGACAGAGAAATACCACATGTTCTCACTTATTGGTGGGAGCTAAAAATTAATATATAAATTCACACACACACATACACACATACACACACAAACCGGGGGTGGGGAAGAAGATATAACAACCACAATTATTTGAAGTTGATACAACAAACAAACAGAAAGGACATGGTTGGGGGGGAGGGGGGGAGGGAGAAGGGAGGGAGGTTTTGGTAATGGGGAGCATTAATCAGCTACAATGTATATCGACAAAATAAAATTTAAAAAAAATAAAAATAAAATAAAAAAAAAAATTCCCCACCATAACTGTGAATTTCTCTGTTTCCTCTTTATTTCAGTCAATTTTTGCTTTATATTTTGAGGCCATGTTATTATGTACATATAATATTGTTTTATCTTCTTGACAGACTGTGACCATTTTTATTGTATCCATCTTTATCTCTTGTAATGCTTCTTGCTTTTAAGTCTACTTTGTTTGCAATTATTATTATCTACACCAGCTTTCTTTTGGTTAATATTTGCATGACATACATTTTCCATTCTTTTACTTTCAACCTTGATGTATCTCTATAGAGAGGGGAAGGGCATTGTGTCAAATGACCCAAAGAACATCAGGCTCACTTCAGTGCCTGAGATATTAGTCCCTCCTGGGTAGACCTGAACTTCCAGTTTTGTCTCACCATGCTATGAGACTTCCAAAAGCTCCATTTGGCTTCCATTTTGTCTTAGTTGCCACTTTTTACTTGAATTCTTAGACTCTTGGCACTAAGCCTCTTACAAATCAGCAGATTCCCCAAGGGGAAAATTGGGTGCAGAATGCCAGATTCTCCTCAATGCATTTCTCTTTTCTCCAGTATCCTGGCTTTTTATGTCCCTGATGCCTTGGAAATTCTGTAAGACCTTTGACCATATTCTTTGTATTTTTGTCCCACTCTTCTACTTGTTCTCTGTGGAAGGACTGGTCTGCAAAAAATGACTCCAACCTTATTGAAAGCAGATGCCTAGGTGAACGTTTTGGATAGTCACATAACCTGGATAAGGCTTAGTTTCCTCACAAGTAAAATGGGGGCCTATGAAGCATACCTCATGGGGTTTTTTGAGACTCAAATATCTTTACATGATTGAGGTTCCTGAAGAAAAATGCGGTGTGAGTCCATACAGGGCAGTCGGTTCATGTGGCCAGGTCTTCCTAGGGATATGACTGAAAGTTGCTTCTGCTGGGAACTTTGGTTGTTATTACTGTTTAATTTATCATTTTTTAGTGATACAAGTTATCTCCTTGTGGTGGTAAGAAGTCCCAGAACACTGTTCCAAATACTTTCCCTCAGGGCTCACTCTTGAAAACCCAAGGCCAACGCAGGCCTTTGGACCACCCCTTCCTGAAAACACATCTTTCTGGCAAGCAGGGATCTATCTAAAAGAATTTGAAGGAATGGAAAATACCAGTATGCATGCTTCGTTCCGAGACCAGGCCATTGTGATCATATCTGCCCTGCTAGTTATGATCTCTTGGTTTAGCCCTGACTTTTCCCCTGATCAACTCTTGCTCAGCTCAGGTGATATAAGAAAGTTGCACAACTTGTTGGTCTTTTCTGAGTAAATATTTGCTTCAGCTTCAATCCTTTTTCTTACTTTCCTGACAGGTCTGCATTGACTTGCAAGTTGTAGAACTCTCTGGCTTTTTCTTCCTGTGCAAGGTTAGCACCATTTTTGTAACACAAAGATGCATTTGTTCTTTACTTGAGTGGTCTTTTTGAGAAGACCACTTTGCCTCTTCCCTACTGAGTAGTGGATGATAAGACCTGCTCCTAGTGCATTCCACTTGGCATTTGAAATATCACCTTTTTCTGACCATTATCATACCCACTATTCTAGGAGTCTCAGAATCCTGATGTCTTTTGTCTATAGGAAACCTACTGTGACTTGAATCTGCCATTAAGTTCTGAATGATGCAGCCACTGAACAGGCCTCAAACATGCTTGACTTATAGATGTTAGCTCAGAGGGATATCAATGTGATTGAGGATCACCCATTAAAACCTGAGCTCCAACCAGTCTTTTGAATTGACTAACAAGCTCCTTACCTGCCCTGATGTAACAGAACACCAGACACTACGGGGGGAAGTGAGAAGACAAGTTCTAGACACGAAGCCATGGTTCTCATTTGGAGAGTGTGGAGGTGGGGAGAATACTTTCAAAACACAAATATCAGGCTATACCTTAGGCCTGTTGAGTCAGAACCCAGAGTGGAGGCAACTTTTCCTCCTCCTCTTCCTTTTTGTATCCGAAGGAAAGCCATGGTACCAAAGTACAGAGGGGTTGAGGTGCCTGTGTGCCAGGGTCATCAAGAGAGCACTGGCATCTGTGGGTGGTATGTTTGCAGCTATTTTGACTGTGCTAGGCTTCAACAGATAGCCAAGAATGAAATTATTGGACAATAAAATTTCTAGATATAGGAGACCTGGTTCAGCTGTACTATGTATTCACTCTGCATCTGGAAGTAATTTACTCAATGTCTTAAGAAACAATTTCTTAAATTAAAAAATGGGCTAATGAGATAGGTGTTTGGTAAAAGTTTAGTGCTTGACAGATTAGTTTTTGTTGTTGGTGCTATTGATGTTATAAATAGCATTCTTCAAGTGATATAGAATTAGATGTTATTATCTGTAATGCCTTTTGAGATTCCAGATGAAAACTGGGTGGTTTAAGGTTGATTTATATCAAGCACTTCCTTATTATGCTAAGCAGACATCTCATGGCCAAGTTGAATTTCCCTTTCCCCATTCTCAAAATTTTGGGAATCCATGTTTTACAGTTATTTAACTGTCTTGGAAAGAAATTTGGGAATATGTATTAATGGGCTTTAAATGTTTCTCTCCCAGACCAAGTAAATTTTTAAATAACTATTATAAAGAAATAGACAAATTCATAAAATTGTTTCTGTATGTACACTAAAATACTGTTTGTCAACACTACAATATTATTTATAAATATTAAAATATTATTGGGTTGGAATCAGGAGTCCTCTTTTGTTCACCATTAGATTCTCAGGACTCAGCACAATGCATGGCACACAATAGGTGTTCAACAAATATTTGTTAAATGAATGGATTGATAATCAAATACTACCTACATGTCTCTGGATAAGTCATTAAATTGTCTTGTCCTTAGTTTTCTCTCCTATAAAATGGCACTAATAATACTTAACCCTTGGAGTATTTGAAAGAAAATAGCTGTAATGGATGCTGTAATTGGCCACCTGGACCCTCTGTAAAGAATGACATACTCATTCCTCCAGCCTTTGGGAGTGTTGGCAGCTGTCAGCCTTCAGCTGAGTCTCATCTTGAGATTTGTCTCAGTTGCAGAGAGCTGCCTAGCCCAAAGTCACACTCCATTCCTGGGACATCCTGCACCCAATGACTGTCTGCCACAATATATAAAGGCTCAGCCTCCTTGCCCCAGTGAACCATTTCAGCTCTAGAGCTCCCATGGGCTCAGCGGAGGACTTCAATGGAACTGTGTTACAGCCTAACTTCTCTATCTCCCACTCCTGCTTCCTGTCCCCACCTCTTCCTGTCCCCCCCTTCCCCAGGTGTTGGTTGATACCCAGAACATGCTCTAATAAGTCTCCTGCATACTAATCTATCGCTCAGAGTCAGCTTCCCCAGAAATCCAAACAGACAATACAACATAGCATATGCTGAACAAAACGTTTATTGTATCTGGCAGTCGGAGAGAGACAAAGGTCCACAGGAACACATGGCTGTTTCCCCCAGCCCAAGAAATGGGGGTTTTTTTGGTGAGCTCTGACGGTCCTAATAGAAGAGTTTTCTCTTAAATGCTGCAGATAAAGATCAGGGAAAGAGTTTTATTGAGGCCTACAGACCTATATCTGTTCCAATCACAGTTAAAGAAATGGACTTTGGAATCAGACAGCCCTGAGTTTACATGCCAAATCTACCACTTACCAATTATATGACCTTTGACAGGTTATCTCTTTTTGGTCTCAGTTTCTTCATCTACAAAATGGGGATTATAGAAATACCCACCTCTTAGGATCATCAAGAGAATTAAATGAGATAAAGTAGGTACAGCTTATAGTATGGAGCTAATTAGTGCTTAAGAAAATGAATCATTATTATGCTGTGATCAAAGGAGATTTATAACTTGATCTGGGCTGGGAATTGACTGTAGATATGTAGAGAGCTGGTCTATGATCACGTGGGCAATTATGAGTACTGCTGCAATAGACACAGAGATGCATGGCCCAGATCTTCCTCCAAGAAAAGACTTTGTACCCCAGCTGTCAGCTCTGTCGGGGTTTGCCTCAGCTGCAGGGAGCCAGCTCAGCCTAAGAGTATGCTCTTGCCGTTGCAATGACTGATGAAAGGGCGAGGGAAATAAAGGTCCAAGCATGTCAGCCCAAACCAGGACCACTCCAGAGCCCCCCAGGGGAGGCGGGGGTAGCTGACCCTGTCCAGTTTGCATCACAGCTCAACTTCTCCCTCTGTCCAATCCTGCTTCCTCCTCCTCCTTTCATAGGTGTTGATCCCTCATAAACAGCCATCACCCCAAACTCCATCTTAGGGTCTGCTTTGGAGAATCCAACCTGTGACAAAGTCTGAAAGCATAATTAAAGGGTAGCTCTTCAGACCCTACCCCCCACAATGCCCCCCCACTTCCTTTGTTCATCCTTTTATCTTTCAATCTTATCCCTTTGTCTGTGTTTTGTACTCTCCATATTCAGAGCACTAAGTTTTAATGGCCTGCTGTACACAGCTTGTCCACGAGCTGTCAGGTCGAGGCAGAAGCCTATTTAGACAAGTTGTCAGGTTGAACGGGACAGGGAAAAAATCCTAAATCAATGTGTTTTCGCATGCAATCACACGTGGGCTAATTTATCTGCAGCCATGTTCTACCCTGCCATTTGGGCATAAGGGTCCTCAGACAAGGGGGCTGTGAGTTGGCTGATTAACAGAGCGATTTTTATTGGGAGAAGGACAACACAATTGTTTTATGGTAATTATCACCATTTGAACCTGCACACACGCTCATGGGGAAGATTAAAGAAAAGGCTTTTTACGGATGATGAAGCAGCTCGAAACGTGCACAGGCCAGAGGGCTAGAACTATTTAGAATATTAACGTTCTCTACCTTGTCTAAAGCCCCTGGGAGGCGACAGATCGGCTAACTTTTTAAATAGCCCTTGTGTCTTATCTGTGGGACTGAACGCAAGTACGTTCCATTTTTAGAATTGGGAAAACAGCAGGGTAGATTACTAGGGTCACTTGCTTAGAGGTAATAGCCAAGTCCATTTCAAGGCTAAGAACAGAGCCAGCCATTCTGAAGGTGCTGAACCAGGCCATTACATTTCACAAAAACAAACCAAAAACCCACACAAAACCAAAACCAAAAAACAGCATCAGAAAACATCACCCCCAAAACCAAAAAACAAAACACACATACACACACGTATACGAGATATTTTTAGAGACTTTTGTGGCTGTGGTGGTTTTAAATAAACTTTGAAACATGCTGCGAACTACAAAACATATCCTAGGTGAACTGAAAACTCCAACTGGAAAAAAAACAGACTTTGGTATTTTCTTTTTAGTATTTGATAATTCTCTTTGCATCTTTGTCCGTTCCCACTGTCATATCTGAGTTTAGGACAAGGACAGAGGGAGATAAGTCTGTCACCGTGAGGCAAAATAGATGAGTGGAGAGCTGTAAATATGGTTTGTAGACTGGAAATGGCTGTTTTAAAGGTTTGTGATATATGATTAACTTAAAAGAATCTTGCTTAAATTGTTAAGAGCAAATTCCTTCAGGTCTGCAGCTGTATCTGTGGCTAGAATTAGAAACATACAGTAATGGGGCTGTGACTTTTGGAGATCTTCCCACATCTACTACTTTCTCTGCTTTTTATTTTTATTCCCTTTACAAGTAAGAATCATTAAATGGTATCTCTGTCCTCATGGCTGGAGCAGGAAAGTGGAAGGGCATGGAGCAGGGGCATTTCTGACAATCATCTTGTTAAGAAAACCCAGGCTCAGGAATCAAAACAGCTCTCTTTCCCTCAAACCAAGAAGAGAGATAAAAGTCTAGGCATTTCGGAACTCCTATCCAATTGAGAAATGCTTGCCCCAGAAAAGAGCATTAGAAGGTTGAGCTGCCGAGAGCATTTAAAACAAGTAAGTCCTGCAGCCAGATTTCTACTCAGCTGCCGTTTCTAGAATGTCTTAGAAAGACAGATTTTATAATTGAAAATGAAAACATTTGACATGCAAATGTAAGGGTTTATTTTTCCCTTTGTAAGGCCACTGAAATTTTTTGCTAAGGGAGGGAAAATCAATTTTCCATTAAAAGAAGATGCTCACATTAAACCAGGCATTATCATTTGTTTCATAGTGACGAACTTGGAAGGATGAAACTGGCAATGGGGTACGGAACGAGACATCTCTCAGCTGTAGCTTCACACATGAGCTGCTTTTCTTGTTGTTGTTGTTCATTTGTTTTTAAAATCATTGGCTGGTTTCTCTCAATTTGCTAGAATTTGCTAGAAAAATTTTGGTCTCCATTTGGTTTCTCTCAAAATCACAAAAAATTATTCATTCACTAATTTACGTGGTGCAGCCAGTAAGTGTCAAACTGTGCTAGACACAGGAAACTCAGAACTAAAAGGCACAGCTTTTGTTCTCAAATTGCAAACAGTCTAATAGAGGAGTGGACAAAATGATAATGACTATGAGGATAACAAGAGCAAACAGAGTTTGCTTTCTTCCAGGCACCAGTCTAAGTGCTTATATGTAATAAAACATTTAATCCTCACAACAACCCTGTTAGGTAGGTTGTGGGGGAACAGAAATATTACATTATTTGCCAAAGGTCACACAGCTAGTAATTGGCAGAGCCATAATTCAACCTCAGGCTGTCTGGTTCAAAGAGTGTGTTCTTCATCTTGACCTTGGAGATATGGCAGCCAACTGGGGTTGGGTGGGATTGAGGTGGGCTTGGGATGGGGAAGTGTCAAGGGAAGCTCTCCAGAAGAGATGACACAACAGCCTTAAAAATAGTTCCATTGGTCAGGTCAGGATGAGTGTGCATGGAAACCTCACCAGCGTGCAGATCAGAAAGCTGAGAGTAAAGAGAGAGACATTTTCCAGGACATGGCTCCTTGGAAGAAGGGTTTACAAAGCCCTAGGATATTGGTGATGTAGGACAATGTTTCCATTGCTTTTGCCTTGGAACCTTGATGTTTTCTGAGACCATAATAAGCAGTCTGCAAAACAGGGCTCCAGAGTCAAGTAAGTTTGGGAAATGCTGTGCTTCAACAAAGGTAAGCAGGTTACTTTACCTCTGAATTTTCAAGAGCCTTTAACACGTTCATATATGCTGTGAAACTCCAAGAAGAGAATAGAATTTGAGCACATATTCTTTCTTAACAAAAATCCCTATGGAGACCTCATAGAACAAGATAGTCCTAGAGAACACAGTCTAGGAAATGCTGTCTTCCAAGAGGCATGTAAGGGCTCAAACTGTCTTGAACTCTGGAGCCTACTCTGCCTCTTGAATGGATGGTGAGAGAAGCCCTGAACTGGGTAGCAGGTGGTGGGTGGTGGGTGATAGGTTTGGTGTTTAGTCCCTTTTTTTTCCTGTCAGTGTCCCCTCTCCTGTCCAATTACTTAGGCATTTTCCCTGGCTCCCCGCCCCTTAGGTCCCCAGTTTCCTCCTAAGGGTTGTAGACCCCTTTTTTAATTCACTTGCCAGAACATGTGAAGCCAACCTGTTACTCCAGCAGGAGCTGACTTTTCTGGACTTGACCTTTGAACACAAGGAACCTGTTAGCCTTGACCTTCAAGTTGGCTTAGCTTCTCCTGCTGATTTCTCCTGACTGTACCTGCCCTGTCCCTCCTGATCCCTCCTTTCCTCATTTCCTCCCTCCCTCTCTTCTATCCTTCCCTCCTTCAACATTTATGACGTGCATTGTATGGGAGCAAGAGAGTTACAGAGTTTAGCACAGTTGTTCATGATTTATGTTTCAAATCCAGGTCCTGAACCAACTGGCCAAACTCAGGTCACATGACTGCCCCTCAGCTAGTGAGTTGAGGAAACATAATTATTTAAGGGGTATGTGTGAGGGGCCTTGCAAAAGACTAGATAAGTAAAATATCCTTCACGTATGTTTTTCCTTTTTTTTTTTTTTTTGTGACTGGTAAGGGTATTGGAACCCTTGGCTTGGTGTCGCCCGCACCGCGCTCAGCCAGTGAGCGCACCGGACATCCCTATATAGGATCCAAACCCGCGGCGGGAGCACCGCTGCGCTCCCAGCGCCGCACTCTCCCGAGTGAGCCACGGGGTCGGCCCACGTATGTTTTTCCAATGCACTTATGTCCTATTATGATTAATAAAACATTGTGTGTAGATACCACTGAAATTCAAAAAACAGATCTTAATTTATACTGAATTTGTATGTATTTTTAATCAATACGTACTATAAGTACTATTATCTTGTTGGTGTCTATGAATTTTTTGATGTTGAAAAGGAGTCCTTTGTGTCATTCAAACCTCAGGCTTTGGAGTCAGCCAGACTCAGGTTCAAGTCCCACTTCCGTTGTGGATTAGCTGGGTAACATTGGACAGGTGGCTTAACTTTTAAAACCTTTAATTCCTTACTTGAAAAATGGGAATCATCATATCTGCTTCATGGGTTTCTGTGATGATTAAATGAAACAATGAATATAAATGTCTAAGAAATCACATAGGCGTTTAGTAAATAATTATTGACGTTGTTTTTATGAGCAAATAGAAAGAAGGAGGAGATGGAGGAGGAGGATGACAAAAAGAGTTAGTTGAGGATCGTAGGGGCTGGGGATACCAAGGAAGATTGAAAACAGTCATATTCACCATTATACAACTCCTGCCATATCTTTGATTCTTTTGAAGTTTAGCGTGAACTCCTTAAGTAAAAGAACAACCAACATACATCCCAGCGTGTTGACCAACGTGAGGAGTTGCTTGTTATATTTTGGCTACCCCACATCTGAGCCCCCTGCCTGTGTTCCTGAATAGAGCTTTGTGGGAGACAGGGAGGTGGGTGGTACCTATTGTTTAGCGATGCCCATTTCAGTGGCAGTAGCAGTGTTCAGAGGTGGCAGTGCCTGGGCTACTCTAACCAGGCTGGTCTTGCAGCATGACCTTATCTGTGCTGGAGGTCTACAGCTTCTTTTGCTCATCTCTTGCTTTTTTAATAAGCCTGCGAGCTAACCAATAGCCTACCAACAAATTTGTCTTCAACTTGAATTATCTAGGATCAATTTCATGTATTTGCAATCAAGAGAGCTGCCTGGCACACCCATGATGTAGACTGTTCTCATCTGGCTTCTGTTAGATGTGTAGGCTCGAAATCTGACAGCCAATATGAGACACTTTCTGCATAGACCCCTACACATTGCAGAGACCTTGTGGACAACATTCTCTCCTGGTTCTAGTCTGTCTGCCCGAGTGGTTGGTGGCAGAAAATCCATCACAGGGCATTTCTTCTCTGTCCCTCTCCTCTCTCCCCACATGTATTGTACCTTAGGGATCAACCCTCCAGGGTTTATAGTGGCTTGCTGTGACCTATGGATGTCCCATCCCTAGCCATACTGCTGTTTGTTGTGGGAAAGGACAAGGTAAGTGTGAGTACTGCTCAAAAATCCCAGGGTCCCTGAAAGTGCTCTGCAGATTCCAGACATGTACAAAGTGCTCTCATTTTGTTTTCAAATTTCAGATCTTAATTATAAGGAAGAGAATTAGGCATATAAAACAAATTACATTGGCAGCGTTTGCTTCACTTGTGCACCACAGGGCCCAGGCTCCCCTAATGAGATGTGACTACAGATCATCGTACTTCCTGCAAACAGCCAATTGCTCCTAATGTGGCAGATTTTTCCTTGTGTTGTCTGAGAATAAGCCACAGGTGTAGCATTTGACTTCAGAGAGCATCACCCTCCCAGGGAAGTGTGTTTAGGTCAAAGGCTGGAAGAGTAAAGAGGAAAGAGAGAAAGAGAGAGAGACACCCAAGGTTTTAGAGCTTCCTC
The DNA here is from genome assembly GCF_027409185.1 of Cynocephalus volans. Taxonomy (NCBI): domain Eukaryota; kingdom Metazoa; phylum Chordata; class Mammalia; order Dermoptera; family Cynocephalidae; genus Cynocephalus; species Cynocephalus volans. The sequence continues at coordinate 54,710,743 of NC_084478.1, forward strand.
ATAAATTCCATTAGCTGCCCCTCCTCCAACCTCCACAGCCACCCCAAATAAATGTTTAATCCAAGGAAAAGCAGTGTATCTACCTCCTTTCTATAGAAAGCAATTCCGCAGCTGCCACAGAATGCAAGCAACAAATGCTGGCTTTTATCAGTGTTTAATAATATTAATGTCCCCTCTAAAGAACAAACGCATACTCTACTGTGGGTCGAAAACTGTGGACTAATTGGAAAACATTACTTAATGTTTTTCCTAATTAGAATTAATTACAAGACCTTAGCAAAGAAATAAGTCCGCAAGTGAGATTCTAAGACCTAACACTGTGGTGTTAAATTTCTCTAAGAGAGCTGGTCCCTATTCTATCGTACCATCTACACTGAAAGAGCTTGCTCCATCTGAAGTACCTCTGGCAACCTATAGAATATGTGTACCTAAACATCTCTGTGTTTGTGGGCATGAATCCTCCAACAGTACTGAGATCAACACAGTTTACCTGTGGCTTATTGGTAAACAAAAAGGAAAAATATGATATTGGGTCCGAGGAGCATAGAGGAAGGATCTAATTTCTTGGGCTGACCAGCCACTAAATGGTCATGGGATCTTGAGCTTCAGTTCTCCTACCTGTAAATTGAAGAGGTGGGACTAAAGTTTTCTAAAGTTCTTTGAACTCCAGCACTCTGGCTTTCTCATTTTCCCAGTCGTGAGATTCTGTCTTGAATTGGCTGTGAGACACCAGAATTGAAACAAAAGTCAACCCTTTTGAAGTAAAGAATGGACAGTCCCAGAGAAATTACCTTGATTGTAGTTTTAACTTTGTTTAGGGATAGTTGATGTATCTATGTATAGAAACTGATTTTTTTAAAAAGAGGAGCGACAAAGGTACTATTGAGCTAAGTCAAATGGGCAATTACTTTGAAAACAATTAGCAACTCACAACTAAATTATTAGTTTGGATGACTCGAACTATATTCTGCAAAATATATTTGCATGTAGACACAGTCATCACTTGCTGTAAGAGTTTCCCAAACCATGTTATGAGGAATAGAAGTGTTCTACGATCTGTAAGTATATATGGAGCGGAGAAGATGGATGGTCTGTGGTTAAATAAACTTTGGAAATGCTGAATCAAGTAAAGTTTATGAAGTCTGTTCTCAATAGGATCCTCAGAGTATTTGGCATGCCAAGGTGCTTTGTGACTTTCTCAGGACACAGTTGTCAGGGTCTGATCTTATTGACTTTGGAACTCCTTTCTATTTGCATGCCAACAACTCATGAAAAAGCAGTATTCTACAGAATTAGTTTTGATAAATGATGTACTGCTAGGGTTTAAATGTTTGTGTCTCCCCCAAAATTCTTAAGTTGAAACCTAAACCCCAAGGTGATGGTATTAAGAGGTTGGGCCTTTGGGAGGTGATTAGGTCATGAGGGCTCTACCCCCATGAATGGGATTAATGCCCTTATAAAAAGGGGACCCCAAAGAGCCCTTTTTGCCCTTCTGCCATATGAGGACACATGGAAAGTGCTATCTAGGAGGAATGGGCCTTCACCAGGCACCAAATCTGCTGGCACCTTGATCTTGGACTTCCCAGCCTACAGAACTATGAGCAATAAATTTCTGTTGTTTATAAATTACCCAGTATAAGGTATTTTGTTGTAGCAGCCCAAACAGGCTAAAACAGAATTGGTACCAAAAGTGGTGGTGTTGCTGTGACAAATACCTAAAAATGTGGAAGTGACTTTTGAACTCAGTAATGAGCAGAGGCTGGAAGAATTTTGAGTTACACTGCCATGAAGGAGCCTTAAGGGCAATTCTGGTGAGGGTTCAGAAAAAGAAGAGAGCTGTAGAAAAAGCATCAATCTTCTTAGAGATTACCTAAGTAGTTGTGATCAGAATGTTGGTAGAAATAGGGATGGTAAAAGCCATTCTGATGAGGTCTTAGATGAAAATGAGGAGCATGTGATTGGACACTGAACTTAAAGGCCATCCTGGTTACACAGTGGAAAAGAACTTGGCTGAATTGTGTCTGTGTCCTGGTGCTTTGTAGAAGGTAGACCTTATGAGTGATGAAATAGGATATTTGGCAGAAAAAATATCTCCAAGTGAAGTGCTGAAGGAGCAGCATGGCTTCTCTTGACTGCTTATGGTAAAATGAAAAAAGAACGAAACAAATCAAAGATGAAATTTATAACAAAAGGGAAGCAGAACTTAAAGGTTTAGAAAATTTTCAGGCTTGCTGTGTTGTAAAGAATGACAAAGTGTGTTTGGGAGAGAATAATAAGGATTTGGCCAAGCAAATGTTTGATAAGGAAATTAATATGGATAAAAGGAAGCCAGATGCTAGTCATCAAGACAATGAAAGAATGACCCCAAAAGACATTTTGGAGATCTTCAGGGCGGGCCCACCCATCACAGGCCCAGAATGCCAGGGCCTTAAGGGCAAAATGATTTCAAGACTTTGCTCCCTGTATTTTGGTGCTGCTCTCCTTGGTCACCCCAACTGTGGCTCAAGCAGGCCCAGGTGCAACTTGAGCTGCCTCTCCAGAGGGCACAGGTGGTAAATTATGGCAGCATCCACACAGTGCCATCTCCACAGGAGAAGAGAGTGCAAGGGCTGTGGGGGGCATGGCTGCCTCTACCTAGATTTCAAAGGATGCGCTGGGGAGCCTCAGGGCCCAGGCAGAGAATTGCAACAGGGTCAGGGCCACTGCAGAAGGTCCCCACTAGGGCAATGCCTAGTGGACCCATGAGAGTGGGCCCACCTCTGAGACTGCAGAAGTGTAGAGCCACCAGTGTGCAACTGCAGCATGGGAGAGCCACAGACACCTGACTGCAACCTGTGAGAGCTATGGTGTGGGATGAGCCCAGAAAAGCCCTAGGTGCAGGACTCCCTGGAGCTGGGGATTCTAATCCCAACCCCATTGTGTCCAGAGATGGGACATCAAGTCAAATGGGATTATCCTCCATCCTTAAGAATAAGTGTTTTTTGTGCTGCTGAGTTTTGGACTTATTTGGGAACAGTTACCCCTTTCTTCCTTCAGGTTTCTCCCTTTTGGAATGGATGTCTATCCTATGTCTGTTCCATCATTGTATTTTGGAAGCACATAACTTGTTTGATTTTACAGGCTCACAGCTGGAAAGCAATTTGTCTCAGGTGGAATCACACACCTTGAGTCTTACCCATATCTGGGACAAGTTGATATTTAGATGCAACTTTGACTTAAACTTTACAGGTGATGCTGGAATGAATTAAGACTTTTGGGACTATTGGAATGGAATCAACGGACTTTGCATGTGATAAGAATATGAATTTGGGGGTGCCAGGGGCAGAATGCTATAGTCCAAATGTTTGTGCCTCCCCAAAATTCATATGTTGAAACCCAACCCCAAGGTGATGGTATTAGGAAGTGAGGGTCTTTGTTAGGTAACTAGATCATGAGGGCTCCACCTTCATGAGTGAAATTTATGTCCTCATAAAAGAGACTCCAGTGAACCCCTTTTGCCCTTCTTCCATATGAGGACATGTAGAAGGTACCGTCTAGGAGAAATGCCCACATCAGACATTGAATCTTCTGGTGCCTTAATCTTGGACTTCCCAGCCTCTAGAACTGTGTGCAATATATTTCTGTTGCATATAAATTACCCAGTGCAAGGTATTTTGTTATAGCAGTCCAAACAGACTAAGACATATGCCATACAATTAGAAGAGTTTATTTCACTGTCTCAGCTGAAAGTCCAAGCAAAACAAGCTTAGAAGAAAAAATAAAATAGAAAAATACTGAAAAATATGGACTTTGATAAATTTCCTTAGTGATAAGATTCCAATAAGTATATAAAATAATTTGCCATTGAAAATCAGAATAATTAAGTTAGATTAAGTACAATCAAATGATTTCTTGTAAGGAGCAAGTTGAATACCCAATGATATGTTAACTAAATTTGATTTCTTGAAAAGAGGTACAATTTTATCTTGTTGTTAGAAGATTTTCATGTTGTATGATTTAGAGGGCTATAGAAAAGAAAGAAGATGGTGGGTAGCAATTTTATTTTTCTACTTTAATAGTTATTAAGTCAAACTCTATTATTCTAAACAAGGAATCCTATTTTCTTTGTGCTAAGGAAACAATAGCAGGTAAATTTCTAAGTGTCACCAAGGGAATTGTGAGTTTAAAGTTCTTATTATTAATATGAGTTGGATATAATACAGCCAGAGACAATCTGTTTTTAAAATGACCACTAAATAAGACTTCCTCTAGAGAATAAAGATGCCCCCTGGAATGTACTTAGGAAGACAATAAATAAAGGTACAAGAATCGAAAGTTCCCAGAACAAGGATGTTTATTATGTGGGCCATATATTGTTTTACCCCAAAGTCATGAGATGTATATGTACATTAACAGAACAGATGCCTTAGAGAGAAATCTTAAGGTGGGTAAAAGATTTCATTCTGAGCATAAAAAGTTTTTGTACTTATTTATTAGAAATACATACAAAACTCTGTTTATTATTTTTGATTTTGGTTAACAATAATGTCTCTGTTCATCTTTCTTCTTCCCTTTCCCATGTGGCTTAGCACCCATTATCAGTGATGTCAGAAGATGGCAGGAAGGAGAAGAAGAAGGATTAAAAAATACCATGGAATAATTTATCAGAAGTACTTCTTGAATGCATTGTAATTTTCCTCTCAAGTAGGAATTTTAAACCTCTACAGAGTGGATCTTTTTCTCCCGGGAAAAGGAAATTTCCTTTCCTGGGTCGGTGAGAGATCCTGTCTGCCTCACACCACAACCATCCCTCATCATAAATGTGACTGTTATGCTTCTAGTTGAAAAGACATTGGATTTATGCTGTACAGCATGCACAAATGGGACACTGGACTGTAAAGTTTGATTGATCGGATTCACAGAAGGCCATCTGAATGCCACATGAGGTGCGAGGCTGGTGTTCCCCAGTCCCCGCAGCAGGCTGCAACAGTGGGGATGGGATGGGCCACCTTGGGCAGGCTACACTTTTCAATCTCACTCAGTTCAGCTGTGGTGACATAGGCCAGGGACATCTCCAGCTGTTTGGGTCTATGCACTAACCACGTGTGACAGACACCTTTGCCACCAGCTCCTGCTTCCCAGCAGTAGACTCTTAACAAGAAACAGTGGGAAAAATCACACCTCTACTTGAGAGGAGACTACAGAGGTGAGGCCTGACTTGTATTTCATACTACAATGAAAGGATGGTTACATGCCAGCAGGATATTAAAACCATAAATATTATAAAAGATGAGTTCACAAACAGTGTTTCCTCAGAGAAATCTTTTCTGATGCCCCAGACTAGGTGAGGGACCTCTGTTATATAAGGCCCTGAAATTCTCTTTTGTGGCACTCACTAGCATTGTCATGGGTTAGTTCATTATTTGAGGAATTATTTGTTTCTTACTGGTCCTCAAATATTTAATGTTAATTCCCTAAGTGTAAAGACCCCTCTGTCCTTCTCCTCAGCATCCGGGGCAAAATGCGATTATAGCTCTTTCCTTCCCTCCCCTGCCCTTCTCTTCTCTTCATGAATAATTTAGTCCTAAAGCCATTAGGTGGGGCAGAACAAGACAGGTGTCCAAGGAGGAAAGAGAGGGGAAGTGGAGGCCTAGAGCTGCATGTCAGAGCCCCACGGGGTGAGTAGGGCATCCATGCCCTCACATGACCGAAGGATGGCTCATTTAACTTGTGTCCCATAGCAGGAATCTCTTGGCCTACTCAGCCACTTTGGGGAAGGGGGAGAAGGCCATCAAATTATGAATGCAATTAGAAAAAACATCTAGTAGATTGATTTTTTCATTGTTTCAACCAATTGCTGTGGCATTGTAGAGACAGATCACTAGTTAATTTAGTTTGATGGCCAGTGGTATCTGTGCTAATTGAATTTTTGACTGGATGCTTGGGAACCATAAAAAGATATTTGTGTTGGTGTGTGTGTGTGTGTGTGTGTGTGTGTGAGAGAGAGAGAGAGAGAGAGAGAGAAAGAGGACCACAGCCCTTGAAATCAGACAAATTCTGCTTCAATTTTCAATTTCCTCACTCATTAAATGGGGTTGATAGTAAATTTGCTTGTAAGATTGTGGTGGTTATATAAAATAAGCTCTCCATATTAATTTATTATGGACATGGATACCCAAAGACAGTGGTGCTTCATATTTTTGTGTAGGGGGGATGGACCCCCTTGGCGGTCTGGTGAAGCTAATGGATTTCTTCTCAAAAGAGTGTTTTTAAAATACATCAAAAATACATAGGGCTAAAAGAAGAAACAATTATATTGAAATATAGTTATCAAAATATTAGTAAACACATTGTGATACAGTAATTTATGTGTTTTATTGACATATTCGGCAAGAAGATCTAGTGACAGATCTAATAACTGCCATAATTTTGAAGCAGAGATGAGTGTAAATGATATATCCAGATATTCCAAACAACTGTAATGAGATACAAAAGAAGCTGTGATATTTACTGGTAACAAAGACACAACGGGTACTACTAATTCATAACCAAAGAAAATGCTAAATTTTAGGAGTTAGTGATAATAAAAATGCCAAACTTTTAAACCCACCTAAACTCACAGACCTCTGAATTCCATCCTCAAATCTCTGTGGAGCCCAGGTTAAAACCTGTACTCTACGATGACATTGACTCATACAAATCTTTCTACTCCTCTCACCTTCTTTGAAGGTAGGTAAATAGAGTCTCTGATGATGGCTATGGAACTTTCTGCCCTCTAGATGCTGTTATGGGCTTGTCCTCAGCCTGGGATTCTGAAGGCAGAGCCTGCAGCCACCTGCGTCCCCCTCCTTCATATAGTTGATGTGTCAGGACATGAACTACAGGGGCCTGTGTGTGCTTAGGAAATGTCCAAAATGCGTTTCCTCTGCCCGTGTGTGGAGGATATGTGTGTGCCAGCATCTTTTAATTTCCATCACTGACCATGCTGGGCAGGCCTGCTTCTGAGGAAATTCTAATGTAGCCATAGCCACTTGTGTTAAAAAAAGGTTTCTCCCTTGCCTCCAGCAAGCTATTTGTCCTCTGAACTTTATTTATAAACACCCCCACAGTTAAGGCATCTGCTTCTTCATGTTAATTTCCCCAGCTCTAGTATTTCTAGCCCAGAAGGAGAGTTTCAACCGTTAGGTAGGCCAAGAGACAGAAGCAGGTAGTGTGAGAGCTAGGCCGGGAAGGTAAAGGTCACCATGTCCCCGCAGCACAGGCAGATGGAAATGCAGGGGGAAGCGCCATTTCATTCCTGACTTCCCTTGGAGGTTTGGGGTAAAGGAAAGCCGCAAAGCCCTGAAATGAGCACAGGTGCGAAGGTGCCTCTGCTCAGGCTGCAGAAGCAAATGAGGTGGAGAAATGAAGAATCCAGGAGGAAAATAAAAGCCCACTCTCTACGTGGGGAAAAAATAAACTGCAAAAGTTGGAATAAAATGTCTTCTTGCTTTTATAATTGAAAAGGATAAATAATATGTGTGGCTTTTTGTGCTTGGAAGCTGGCCTCTCATGACAGCTCAGAAGAAATTAAGAAACAACACAACCCTTGGAACTTTACAGTTACTGTTGCTGCTCTGGCCGCTTCTGTATCCACTTGCTGGGCTCTTTACAAACTCCCTTACGCCTCTTTTGGGGGTGAAGTGTGGAGGAAACTAGGTCACTTGGAGGCGAAAACAAAGAAAGCAGAGAATAGATGGGGTTTTGTGCTGGCTATTGAGGGGAGCTGGAAATCGCCAATGAGATGCAGGAGCACAGACTCCCTGAGGTGGCTCCTTGATGTATCACATTAACAGGGGAAATTGTTCACTGAGAGAGCAGAGAGGGCTGTGTGCAGGTAGGAGAGGAAGAAGATGGTGTGTTAGACAGCTACCATAGCTGTCTGAGGAAACAATGTCCCCTCTCAGGCACCAACAGCTAGTAGCAGTCTGAGGCCCTTGGTTAGGAGAGGGCAGAAGGATGAAAGAATGATTAATTAAAAACCCGGGTTGGCCCTACAAAGATCAAATGGGTAATAAGGAAATCTATCAGCCTGCTCAGGAGAAAAGGAATTATGCTAAATGCCTGGAAGCAACATTAAGCCCATATCAGTCTAGCTTTCTTAATAAAGTCTTAATTGTACCTGACTAGGGCTAAAATCATACGCCTGATGTTTGCTATACAGTGTAGTCAAATTCCAGGCCTTTAGGAATGGTAGTGTGTTTATCTGTGAGATAAGTCTTCCCTAACAATCAGTTATAGCTCCACTTGCTTCAAGGACACATTATGAGACAGAAGTGCAGGCCTTTTGTGAGAAGAATGGAGAGGCAGATTCTGTACCCTTGACATTGGGATCTTGCCTCTACTTCTCTTTCTTTAAATAATGTCATTTTTTTCTGTGGATAAAAGTCCTACATCCTCACTATAGAACCTTAAGTACATAAAGAAAAGAAGAAAGAAGGGGAAAAAATAGCCTATAATTTTACCACCCAGAGCACCCGTGGGTTAACAGCCTGTCTTTTTTATTTCTTCTCTTTTGTTGGTTTCAATTTCATCTGTAAAATTATAGAATGGACTAGATTTATTTAATGGCTATTTGTTAAGGGGGAGGGAAGCTGAAGGAAGCCAAGCCTTGGGCCTCAAGTTGCTCACTGTTCAATGTAGCACACAGTAGTGTCAGTTGGTTACTCGCCTGTCCTCCCCCACTGGACTAGAAGCAACTCGATTGTCCCAGCAGTTAAACCCTCCTCCTCGGTGCCACCTTGCCATCTTGTATGATCCTCTCTTATCACACTGCAAGTTCTTTAAGTTGAGCACTCAGGACTATTTTTTTCCATAATTATTCTTTTAACGGGCAGTTTTGAATCCCTACTTTGGGTCAAGCCCAGTGCCAGGTGCTTTAACATATATTACTTCATTTAATTATATTCATTTTTATATTCCAAGGGCTGGGCCAGTGCCTGGCATTTAGAAGATTGGGTAGGAAGGTATTTTGGAAGGAATATGAGCACCGGAGTTAGACTGAGTTTGCATCACAGCCCTTCTGTCCAGCTGTGTGATCTTGAGACCGGGATTTAACCTCTCTAAATCTCAATGTCTTTATCTGTAAAATGGGTGTTATAATATCTTCAGCAGAGGCATGTGATGAAAATTAAATGAAATGATATATGTAAAATTCTGGCACATACTATGGGTTCCATATATATGAAAGGAACAAATGAATGAATAAATAAATGAATGAAGAAAGAATGAATGACTGATTAGAGTCCAGGAAAGCAATTCAAGGGCTACTGTGGATATTCAAGTGGAAAAGAAGGATGAACCAAGACTTTACCTTCAGGCCTTAGGGTCTTCATTTTCTCCCTTCAAACCTGACCTTAGGAGAAGTCCCAACATGAGCCATTTAATTTTAGGTGTGAGTTTAAATTGACATGCTCCCTCTCTGAGAAATATTTACATTTTAAGTCAAATTTCTAACTGTCTGGTTTAAGTGATATTTTGTATAATTTCAGAATGGTCACAGTTTCCCCTGGAGTCCGTCTGTGAACTTTGTGCCCACAAGTATTGAAAGGGAGGTCACAGAGAAGTGGATAAGAGATTTCTTGGACAGGATGCATTTTAATTGAATGCCAAGTCAGGATATGATTTTAGTAGTTGAGACATGAAGTAATAATTGTCTGAACTTTAGTGGTATGAATGTGAAAGAAAAACAGAGCCCAAAGACTTTAAATGGTGAGAATTTAACATCGTGAGGCCTAACCTGATGTGCAGAGAGAGATATAAAGAACAATTCAGAGAGGCTCTCTAAGTTTTGAGCCTGAGAAGCCAAGGTAATGACACTTCCCTTGGGAATCATAAGGTGGCATAGAGAGGAACTGGCTCTCTGGGGAACAGATGATAAATCTTATTTTAGCCATAGTGAATTTGGAGTGTTTGGGAAGCAGCCGGGGTGGGGGGATGTCCACTAGGCAGCTGGAGATGTAGAGTCCTGAAGGAAAACACTTCCTTCCAGCACTGACATCATGATTCTATGATGATTAGAAAAAAAATGGGGTCTGAAGCTTTGATTTGGAGATCTTCACCTTAGACCTAAAGTTGGGGGAGTCATGAAGGTGAATAAATTGCCTTAGGAAAACAATATAGAAAAAATGGTAGAGAACCAAGTACTGGATCTTGAAATAAGCCCACATTTAGGAGGGAGGGGAAGAAGTGAGCAGAGCAAAGGAGCAGAGAACGGACAACTCAGCCAAGCAAAGAATGATGATATAGATGAACCTCAAAAGACTAGATAGAGACCAAGAGGATGGCACCTCTTCCTACTGATACTGAGATACATTTGGGTAAGACATGAGCTTAGCTCCAGCCCAGAAGAAGGAGCAGGGAAGCACAGGGAATTCTGAGTTTGTTTGAGCTTCAATCTGGATGACTGAGAAAATCACTGAAGTGTCTGACAGCCTATTAGTGATCAGACTATGTTTTCTGCATCAGACACATGGGAGTCTCAGAATTTAAGACCAATTTATAGGAAATTTTTGAAGTTACAATTTTGTGTATTTGAGTTTGTGACTATAAAATTTATATTGTCCAGACCATAATAGCTTGAATGCACAAAGGCATTTATTGTCTTCTTTTTTGGACAGGTGTATTGATAAAGCATGTTGAAGTATTTGAAGCCCTTCACCCTTCATTATCTTACTTGATCCTCTTTATGAGATGGGTAAGGCAGGCTTCCATTTTACAGATGAAGAAATTAAGGCTTAGAGAGATAAATGAACATTACCAAAGTCATAGGGTTAGTAAATGGCCATGCAAGAACCCCGACCCGGGACTTTGGACTCCTGATTCATATTCAGTGCTTTTTCTATATCAGAACTTCTTTCAAGGATAGGCTCAGGCATTCTTAGCATCTCCTTAGGAGTCTGTTTTGGTTTATATCTTCCAGGTTATATAATCCAAGGTATAGAATCGAATAGATTCGTCAGGTTAATGTGTTACCAGTTTTGCTAATTGATCGTACCGAAATAGGAGTGTACCATGTGTGCTTGCATACCTGTGTGCGTGCGTGTGCGTGCACCTGTTTGCATGCGTGTGTGCACCTGTGTGCATGTGTGTGTGCACCTGTGTGTGTACATTGGAGAAGGGACAATTCAAAGGTTATTTTGGAGCATGGGCCTTTAGGCATCTTCAAAATGGAGGATAATGTAGTGGCCCAAAGAATAGGCTCTCTGTATGATTTTGGACAAGTTCCCTCCCTTCCCATTACCTCGGTTTTTTACCTGTAAAATGAGGATGAATGACAATATCTGTTTTGTAGGGAGGCTGAGAAGATTAAAGGGGGTCATCTGTGTAAAGTACCTGGCTCTCTAATCTTCCTCTTGTAAATACACAGCACATGGTGGCCACTGTCGTCAACACAAGCACGATGCTGTGGAGGGTGGCCCAAGATGGCTGCTCTACTTCCAGTTTCCACTTAGTGTCAGGGATATTTGAGCTGCTTCGGTTCAATCAGCTGTGTCCTGGGGCTTCGCTTGTAGCCCCTTCTGCAACTTTGAGAGAAAGCCAATCAGTGCAAAATGAGGAGAGATGGGTACAAAGGCAGGGCTTGGGAAAGTTATCTGGGTATAACCTCATGGTGGGACTTGCCTCACAAAGGAAGGATTGTTCTTGAAAAATCTGTCACTGTCTCCTGAGAAGGAAAATAACCAGTTAGGTCTGGGATCTCCAGCCCATTAGACTGGCCCTTTCCAAGTAGTAGCTATAATTCTCCTCACACAGGGAATCTGCAAGGGCAGAGAGCACAGGAGATGAAGAAGGAACCTGAATCCTGGTAGCCAGACTAAAGGGCAGGAAGCCACCCCAGCCCTGGAGAGATAGGCCAGACTCTGGAGGGCCCTCCAGGAACTACATGCATTCACAGATGGAGCTGGAAGAAAAAGATGTGTAGGAGGAGGAATGAGCAGATGGAGGAGTATCAGAGGCAGGGAGAAGTGATAGCACTTCCATCAGCTTCAGATAAAATATGGCAGATTTTCTTACATGGCCCTAAATCTGGGTCTGGGAGGAAGTTTTCAGAAGATGGGCTTGGAAAATAGTTTGAGTAAAGCAAGAAGGTTATTTTCCAAAGAGATACATACACATAGAAGGGATCAGCTTCTGAACTTCTGTCAAGTTGTCATCCTTATTACATCCTGGTTCATGACAGGGGCCCAGTAAATACAAGCAGTCTTCAAAAAGTTCATGGAAAGATTGGTAATATGTTTGAATTCCATTTTTCCATGATCTTATTGAAGTACCCTCATAATTGCTGATTGCACCAAAGAATTGCACACATACCTTATACTGGCCAATGGTAGATAAAGCCTTGCTTTGGTCCATAGGTGGAGTGAAAGGCTGAGCTAGCCCTGCCAATCTGCTTAAGATAAATGAAACCATGCCCCAAGACTTAGAAAAAAGGAAATCATTACCATGACATTCATGTTGCTGCTACTCTTTGAGTGACTTAAGTCTCCCAGTCATCATGATCTCCATTAGAGGTGGAAACTAAGAGAGCTAACTCCTCTGGATGCTGAATATTTCTCAGGGTTTTAGTGGGGTGGAGCTGCGAATACGATTAGCGCCCTTTTCTGCAGAAAGACCAAGCTTCTCTGATCAAATGTGTGATTGTCAATATATATCTGTACTTTTTCTGGAGATGTTTGCATTTTAAACATCTTTTGTGTCCCCTACTAAAGGGATTTCTGACATCAGGGAGCAGGCTGGAAAGATTTTTGTGAGAATCATGGGAGCTTCTGGAGTCTTGGAGGATGGGCTACTGCTGCCTGCTATACCCTCACTACAGCAGGGCTGGATTAGAACCCCTGTGGTGTTCTTTAGGCCCTAGCAGCCCTGAGTACGTACAGAACATGGACCTTTCTATCACCAGCTTTGGTTGAAGAAGACAATTCACCTGTCTTTGAACTGGTTAAATGGGCAAGAATAACCAACTAGGATATAATTCAGAAGGGACTGATTCCTCTAAACCAGATGCAGAGCTCCTGAGTGGCCTTAGGAGAGTATGGTGCTTTGTCCCATGATCCGCTCAATCCTATTCACCCTTCATAAACCAGCTGGCAGTGTGCTTTCTTGGTTCTCTTCAGCCTCTGGCTTGCCCTACTTCTCATGAAGACCTCCTCTCTCTCTTCTATAGTGATGTCTACAGTCTACACCAACAATTCTCAAACCTGGTGGATGTACATCAGAATCACTCAAGAAACTTATATAGATGATAATAATTCATGCTTAGTACATGCTGGGCCTTGTTCTAAGAAGTTTATGTATGTTAACTCACTAATTATCACAACAACCCTGTGAGATAGAGTTATGATTGTTATCTCCACTTTGATAATTAGAAAACTGAGGCTCAGAGTGTTGCAGTCACCTGCCCAAGTTCCAATGGCTTTGGTGGGGTTAAGATTCAAAACTGAGAACACAGCTCCAAAGTCCATGCTCCTGGCCACTACACTACACTCTTGAGTCTGCTTTTCAGAGTCCCAACTCTGACCTCCCAAATCAGGATCTCCTTGGGGTAGAGCCTGGACATTCATAAGTTTTGAAGCTCCACAAGAGACTCTGGTGTGACCTGAGAGATGAGGATCCTCATAAATCATTAGAACTAATTCTACACTTGGCCAGGAAGGAATATGAGGAACTTACAGGGAGCTGGTAAATGCCAAGTTTCTGGGACAGAGAAGACCCTCACCTTCTTCTGTAAGACAAAAAATATAAGAACACTCTGTTCATTTATTGATTAATCCACTCAACAAAATGTTACCGGAAGCCTACTGTGTGCCACACACTGTTCTTGGTGCTGGAGAACATGCAGCTTATATTTTACGTGAGGAAGACAGGCAGTAAGCAAGTAAATATATAACATGCCAGATAATGATGAGTGCTATGAAAAAAAATAATGCAGGGTAGAATGATAGAAGGTGGGAATAGATGGACTGGGGATGTGTGGGTGACTTTAGATAGGGGGTTTGGAAAGGTCTCTCTGGTAAGGTGAGCAGAGATGTGAATAAAGTCATGAAGGAAGAAATGTAGATACCATGGGAAGAACATTCTAGGCAGAGAAAATGGCAAGTGCAAAGGCCTGAGGTGGGAGAAACTTGGCAGGTTTAAGGACTATCAAGGAGGCCAGAGCAGCTGAAGCCTAATAGTGATGGAAAAGTTGGCAAGAGATGAGATCCCAGAGGAAGCCAGGGCAAGGCCAGGTCTAGGTATAGATTTGTATTTTACTGTTTGTGAGATGGGGTAAACTGAGGAGGTATTAGGTAGAGAAGCAACATGATCAATTTAAAAGAGAATAGACCAGCAGGACAAGGGTGGAAGCTACTGCAATAGTCCAGGTGTGAGGTGATGGGGGTTGGGACCAGAGTGGTAGCAGTGGAGGTGTGCAAGACATGGTTGAATTCTGGAGATTTTTGATTTCTTGGTGGATTGTATTTAAAGCCGTGGGACTTGATGAGCTCACCTAGTCAAGTATGTATAGCTAGCATAGACAAGAATCTCAAGGAGTGCTCTGGGGCATTCCAAAGTTGAGATAAGGAGAAAAGAGGAGGATTCAAGGAGGAGACAGAGAAAGAGTGGCCAATGAGGTGAGAAGTATGTCAAATACTGCTGAGATACCAAGCCAGATGAGATGGGGCACAGGCCATTGTGTTTTACAACATGGAAGTTGCTGATGACCTGGAGAAAGATAATTTCAGTGGAAGTGATGAGACTAGAAGCCTAAATGGAAAGGGATCCAGAAAGACTAAGTGAAGAGAGAGTGGAGACAGCAGGCTTAAACATATCTGATTTTAGTTTAACTGTAAAATGGAGGAGGGAAATGGAGTGGTAGCTTGAGGCAGTGATGGGGTCATGAGAGACTGTGAAAGGCGGGCAACAGTTCTGGATGTTTCTATGTAGATGGCATTACCCAGTCAGGAAGGGAAATTGATGATTGCCGGAGGGGCATCTTTGAAGAGGTGAGAGCTGATGGGATTCCAGGGCACAAGGGGAAGAGTTGGCTTTAAAGAGCACTGTGGGAAGGCTCTGCACAAGGGAATGCAGAGCGAAGCGTAGAAACACAGGGAGATGAGGATAGTTGGTGGTGGGCTCATGTGAGGTCTCACTTCTAATGTCTTCAATTTTCTCAGTAAAGGGGAAGGAAGGCTGTGAGCTGATAGTGAGTAGGGGAGTCTTCTACCTTATTCTATTTTATTGAACAGGCAAGAATTTTAATTTAAAAGTTGTCCTTGCAGCTTTTTCTTTTAAAAACATCAGTAATTATCATAACATATGTATATGATTTTTCAAGCACAATTTCTGGGGTCACTCAGCAATTTCAGGCCTGCATAGTTTTGGGGGATGTTCTTTTCATAATCAAAACACCATGCACTGGTCTCAACTGACTGCAGACAGTTTTTCGATGGAAAATCCACTCCTCTCCCCCAAGGGAAACATCAAGTACGGTCTTGTTAACATTATAACATTAATTTTAAAAACTTATTCTTGTTTTCCCTCTGATCTATGGCCATTTTACTTTTTTAGATATTGATGACATTCATTTCATTTATTTCCATTTCGTTTCAGAAATACTAATAAGAGAAATGTCTATGAATCCCAATATTTCTATCCCATTCTCTTACACACTTAAAAAGTTCTCCTTCAGTTGACTCTTTAGCGGGTATCTTTGCCTTGTTTTTCCTAATATAGTAGTAGTCAAACTTGAATGTGCATCAGAATCCCTTGGAGGATTTAAAAAACCCAGAGTGACAGGCTCTACTCCCGGAGCATCTGATTCCATAGGTCTGGGATAGAGCCTGAGAAATTGCATTTCTACCAAGTTCGCAGTGATACTGATGCTGCCCGTCTGGGGACCACAGTTTGAGGCACTGTCATAATACATTCTATAATTTACCTTTCCCAGGAGTTTTTGAGGGAGGGCTAGACAGCTGCAAGCCTTCTCTCTGGACCTGCAGGAGTGACGGGGAAGATGATATAGAGGAGAATGGCTCACCAGCTTTCTCCACCCCTCTCTCTTGCCCACAGAAGCTCCTGAGCTCCTCCTGACAGAGGAGACCCTGGGCTGGGTGGACCTTTGGTCTCCCCTGCACAGCATCTCTGATAATTCTTGTGTCTGTCCTTGTCCAAAAGCAGTCATGACTGCAGCATCCCCAGGGTGCTTTCATCTTTCATGTTCTGATCCCTTGTGCCCCTTACCAGCCTCCTCTCACCCAAATCGCCTTTCCCTGCTCAGATCCCTGATCTCTGGCTTTCCACTGTCTGCTGCCAGTTGCTCCCAGCTTGCTCTTGGTACAGGAAGGACAGACCTTCATAATAATGCTGGCAGGCAGCTGTGGGCCAGGGCCTCCCCTTTGAGTCTGATGCATCTTTGATTTCTAGAGAAATTAGCAGCACACAGAAGCAAAGCACATGTAAAAGGCTGGAGCAAAAGACCCAGCTCTCCGCATGACACATGCCTGCAGTACACTGTGACTGGCAGGTAAGGGAAAAATCCATTTGCAGTGCTCAGCAAGCTAGACACTCTTTCTAAAGAGCTGGCACAGCCTAAAAATACCATAAAGGGTGGGTGGAGAGAAAGGAAATTTTAGCATGGAATATTTTCAAAAAATTTAAAATAGAAAGGCCTTTGGTAAATGCGAGTCACCAGTTGCTGTCCTGCTCACCACCTACGGGGCTTTTAGGATTCCCAGCAGACAGCCAGTAGCCGGTGTGACAGGAACAGTGGCATGATTTCAGGGAACAGAGTTGGGCCACAATAGATGGATGACAGAGGCAAGTGTGGAGAGACAAAAGTGCCACGTGGTGGACTGAATTGATTGGGATTGACAATAAACCAGTCTAGGAATTAATGAGATCCTAGAGATGTAGGGTTTGCCTCCGATTTGATGAACCACTTTGTCAGGCTTGCTTAACCTCAGGCTCAAATCAGTGAGATTGTATAGTCTGCAACAGGACTCTGATTCTGCTCTGTTTCTTGTTAGGATGCTAGGGTGCTGCCTCGATCACTTGTACTGCCTCCTCCTCCCTCTCCCTGCAGCCTCTTCATTCATTCTAGGCTCTGGCAGGTAAATGGTTCAGTTTGTTTTCATTCTTATGACCTTTCTTGGAAAATGTCTGGATGAGTGTAACAAACAAATGTCCTCCCCATGGATGAATTGCCTCAATCAAGGACTACATATGTAAATAGACCTGGTCCAGCACTGGCAAGATCTTGGGGGTGAGGGAAGCTGTGACATGTTAGCAGAGTCCAAAAGGTTTACCTTGTACCTCTGTTGAGTTCTGGGAGAAAAATGGCACCTGAGAAAAGACCAAGATTATACAGAGGAAGAAACTGGATTTCTGCTCTCCAAAGGGCTCAACAACTCAACCCATCAGGGTGGGCCCAGATAGGAGGTGTTTAGAATGGGAGTACGTGTTCTCAAAAAGACAGCTCCCTGGGGAACTTAGGACAGAAATATAGACTGCAGGCTCTGAAGCAATCTGATTCATTTTCCAGCTCCCCTATAACAGCTGAAGCAGAAAGGACCCTTAATAAATGTTTGCTAATTGAATAAATAGGTGATGGACTGGGCTGGTATTCATGCCAAACTATGTGACTTAGCATCAAGGCTGTTGCATTTGGCTGGAGATTTTTCAGTGAGGGGTGCAATGAACTGTCTTAGGGTACTCTGAGAACTGGCTGGTTATCACCTCAACTGTGCCAAAGTCACACATTCCCAGCTGCCAAATTACCAAATGCAAGCCATGGGTCAGGGCCAGCTCCACCCAGAGAGACAGTTGGCAGGGCCATTGTGTCAGTAATGTCACATATCCAAGCATGACCTTAAGCTGCCCTCAAGGTCCAGCCCTGTCCTGCTCAGCCCATGAGCACTTTTTGCAGGCCTGCATGTATTTGAAAACTCCTCCTCCCATAGACAAATAGGGTTCATAAACATTAAAGGTTTCTGAATTTCCATGGCATTCTCTGAAAATTTCAGAAGACTTCATATCACGGATAGTCTTAAGATGTAAAATGTTGTATGTATCATATGAGATGTACCAAAAACTGCTACAAGTATACGGAGAAACTTAGATAAACAGATAATCTGGGCAAAAAATTGCCTCTGATGGACTTGACTTTGGAAATGGAAGACTTAGGGAATTTCTAGTGTCCTTTGAACAGCTTCATTGGCGGGGACTCAGAAAGAGGATATCTTGGGTATAGGTTTTTTAACGTACACCTAAGACTCAGAATCTAATTCAATATATTCAATACATAAAGTTGAGAGAAGGTAAGTGACTTTCTCAAGGCTCATCACCAGGTTAAAGCCTCACAGTGATAAAACTAGCAAATGGGGCTTAGAATGGAAGACAATTTCATAGATCTTTCCATGGTACCATCTTTCAGCTCCTTTATTGTGGGGGGGGGGTGCAGGGTCTCATCCATGACCCTAGTGAACCTGCCCAGAGTGGCCCACTTCAGCCGAGGAGCTTCAGAGTGCCCCAGCATCTCTCCTGGGTGTGCAAGGTCCTGCCTACAACCCCAGAGACCTCACCCAAATTTGCACTTCCTTTTTATGACTGAGTGGTTATGTTTTCAAGAGCAGTGATGGTTTGAAATATTATTGAAGAGAACATTATCGAGCATCTGTTGTGTGCCTTGCATGGTGCCAGGTTCTTCATATACATGAGCATTTCTAATTCTTAAAATATTCCTTCTAAGTGAGTACTAAAAGCTAGATCTTGTTTTTAATTTTGTTTATTTCTGCTTTTGTTGCCTGTGCTTTTGGTATCATATCCAACAAATCACTACCAAGTTAAATGTCAAATAAATAAATAAATAAATAAGCTAGACTTTGCAGTTAAAGAAACCAAGGTTCAAAGAAGTGGCTAGACCAGCACACTGATTTTAGGCATGTTAACTTCACTACAAAAGCCATGCTTAGTCTACATTACCACACACCAGACTGCCAACCAGATTAGTCCACAGGGCTCAGCAGGTTGGTCAGGTCCTGCACTTGTCAACTGCCAGAGTACAAGGGCACTGAATTAAGAGAAGGGAAATGTCACCATAGCTTTGATCCATAATAAAGTACATTTCTTCTTTGATGTTCAGAGCCATAATAAAATTAAAAATAGCAAAGTTACTAGTAAAGAATTACAAATTATAAAACCTAAGACATAAAACAGTATTTCTGTTTCCCTAGTCCCTAGCTGCTCCTTCCATCCTTCTTAAATTTACCTAGTAAATGAGAACAGCTTTCTTTAGTATTGAAAGGGCTCCTCTAATATTTGCAGAATGGCTGAATGTAAAACAAACTTATTTTCAGGAGTTCTAGAGTGCAAAACAAGGACCATTAGGTGGAAATTTTTAAAAAGCACCTTCATGCTAAAAGGAAGAAAGAACTTTCTAGCAAGTGGATCTGTGTGACTGTGGGGTGGGTTGCTTCAGGATGAGCTAAGTTCTCTTCTCTGGATGTGTTTAAACAGAGGTTTTGAAATACTTTGGGGTCTGGCATTGGATAAATGTTGGATTGGATGATCTCCAAGGGCCTCAAAGGATCTAAGCATTGATGACATATGGCACCACCAGTGAGATGATCAACAGTTGACTGGATTCTTTGACATTTCTCACCTGTCATTATGCAACACCTCTGCTTAATTTGCTTATCATCTCCATCAATACTGATGGAAGCTGTAGTGGGCCTTAAGATAGCTTTAGTTGGAAACAGATTTAGCTCTTGAGCCAACTCTGATCTACTACTCAGTGCCAAAAGAAGGATTTGGGGAGTGAGATACAAGCCAAATGAGTATGTATGATCCTACTTGAGGCATAGAAGAATTAAAAGGAAGATAGGTGGAAGTCACACGGAGGCAGGACTGTCCAAGTCCTCTGGAAGTAGTGATTTCTGCCTTCTGAAGGTAGCTCAGCCCAGGTCAGCTATAGATAGAGCTATGAAAGGACACCGATGTCATGTGGGACACCAGGTCATTGCTTTTTTAAGGTCCCTTTTAATCAAAGACTATGGTTCTTAGTGAGGAGATATTTAGGGACAGAATCTCTGTTCCCTGACAGTTGTTTTCAGTTGGAAAAACCCTTAGCACTTTCTCCTAAGTAATGTGTCTATTAAAGTGAAACATATGCCAATCTTATGACCTAGCAATTCCCTTGTGGGTATGTACCCAATAGAAATGGGAATTTTATATTCTCTAAAAAACATGTTTAAGAATCATGGCAGTTTAATTCATAATAGCTCCAAACTGGAAACAACCTACAATGTCTGTCAACAGTATAACAGTAAGTAAATTGTGGTGTATTTGTGGGATGGAATACCATGCAGCAATGATAAAGTAGCAACTACTGATACATGAAATAACATTGATGTGTCTCATAAACATAATATTGACTGAAAGAGACACACGCACACAAAAAATATATACACTGTATGACTCTATTTATATGAAGTCCCCAAATAGGTTAAATTGTCTATGAGAGAAATATGAACAGTGGTTATCATTTGGGGAAGTAGTATTGAATGAGATGAGGACTGAAGACAATTTCAGGATAGCTAGAAATGTTCTGTGTCTTGGTCTGATGGTGAATAAATATAAGAATTCATGAAACTGTGATTTTGTTTTTCATTTTACTGTGTGTAAGTTATATCTCAATTTAAAAAAATCCAAAAAGAAGACAAAAGGAAATAGTAGTTTCTTTCCTATGGAGACTGGGTTGTATTCTGGATTCTGCCAGCATTCTATGTTAAGGGAAAATATCTTATCCTGTTGCTTTGATAAACTTGTCCTTGAACAAAAGAAATTATTAGATTAGTACTAATGTAACCACTAATTATGGAAGATACTCAATAAAACATATTATTAAACGGATTTCAAAGTGCTCTGAATCAAATTTTGGCTCCCAGATCTGGGCTGTACTTCCAGTCCCACCACTAATTTGTTTTGTGTACTTGATGTTTTTATCTTTTGAGGCCTCAGTTTTCTCATGGAATAAAATGCTGAGCCATTCATTCATTCATTCAACAAATATTTATGGAGTCCCTACTACGTGCAAGGCATGTCTGAGCTAGGCATGTGTGGGAAACAGATAAATCAGTCTCCTACAGAATGAGAGGTTTAACTGAGATAATACTAATAAAATTGCATCACAATGGCCAAAAGCCACAGTAATGCAAGAATTCCTTCTTAGGACGCAACAGTTATAGTGAGAGCCCTGTTCAGTGCAACAAGTTAATTCTTTACCCCAGGAAATTAATGCATTTGCTAAAATATTACTCTCAGTCTTCTGTGTATATAAACATTTGCATCTAATTGGAAAATTATTCAGAGATTTTCAATTTCAAAAACCCCTTTAGATGGTTAGTATGTTATAAATGGAGAAATATTTCATATGTAGTTTAGTGAGTTGGATGTAATACAGTTGTTCAACATTTGGAAACCAAATGTGTCTTGTGCCTGGTTACTTTTCCATGTTCTGGAAAACTACAAAATGAGTAAATAATTCACAAATCAGAAAAAAAATATATAGTATGATACCATTTTTATAGGGTTTTAAAACATGCAAGAGAATGCTATGATTGTTTCTGAATGCATGCAAGCACATCAGTAATAAACGTATTAAACTGTGTCTGCCTATAAAGAGTATAAAATTGTAAGAGAGTGTGTCTTAGATTGGGTTTTCCCATAGCAGAGCCTGAGACCAGGACTTGGTGTACAGTGTTTATCAGGATGGTAATCCCAGGGAGTGGGAAGAGGAGAGGGAGACAAGAAAAGGGGAAAAGCCAAGAAAGGGTGTTGTTGAGGTCACTGCTGTAGGCAAAAGTGTTCAGCTCCTCTGCGACCTCTGAGAATTGTTGGTCCTAAGAGCTTTTCTATATACACCGGCTCTGTCCCCATCGGTTGATGATTCTCCTGGGGATATTAATACCCCCATACTTCCTTAATGTGCCTGTGAGGGTTGAGTGTGTTCTTGAGGGTTTTGAGGAAAGCCTTTGAGTAGAGAAGCGGAGACTTGAGGTGGGCCCTGGAGGTGTGATACTGCCAGCATGGTCGAGACCAGAGGTGGGCTAAGTGCATGTGACACGGGGCACCAATCATGTCTGTTCTAAGTTCTTACTCCTGGGAGAAAAAGGAAAGGAATGGGATGAGGAAGGGATATACAGGCAGCTTCAGCTGGATCTCTAATGTGTTATTTAAGAAAATGGGTGAGGAAAATATGGTAAAATGTGAATCTTCAACAAAGCTGGATGGTAGGCGTTCATTATATGATTCTTAATACTTTTCTGTATTCTTGAACTATTTCAAATTAAAAAAATTAGGTTGCATCAGCATTAATTTGTTTCAGGGGAGCTCTGATTGAATAATTATGCAGAGCAGTTATGTGTCAAATAGTAATATAATTTGCCACTAGTTCTTAAATTAAGTTAATGTATCTAAGTATAATTTCGATGGAATTTGACTAACAAAATACTGAGTTTTATCCAAAATGTCATGGTTTAATTTTTATTCTAGTTGAGAGATCTCACTTGATAAACTTTTGATTCTATTTCCAGTTTTCTGGCCAAAGCACTTTGTAAACAAGGGATGATTTATCCATTTTCTGGTTGGGAAAACTGTGACTCAGAGGAATTTAGTAATTCATTCGAAATCACTCAGCAGTAGAATGGCAGGAAAACACAGGAGTTCTGCCTTTTTATTTTAATGGGTGATCTCTTCCCTCTTTTACCCATATCTTCATAAAATGATCAGCAGAACAATCCAGGGTACAATCTGGAGTACACATGCATGCGATTGGGTTAACATAGCAGTGTGGAGTACAGAGGCATAGGGATTATAATCTCTACACACAAGTGTTTCGTAATCTAGTGGGGACATGAATAAACACATCAGTCATGTTAGCCCATCCAGCAAGTGTGAGGAAATGCTCACGATGGGTTTTGCCTACAGAATATCAGCGGCAGCTGCTGCTACCACATAACTGTTTACTTAGTGTCCACTGTGTGCCCGGACTGTTGTTAGCATTGCTAACTATGCCAAGGTTACCGAGTTCCTCTTAGCCTTTCCTTAGATGTGGCGCACTGTGTTTTTTTCTTGAGGTCGACCGCTCAGGAAAGGGCACTTTGTAGCAGGGGGTGTTTTGAGGAGCAAGCAAACTCAAGCCCGACAACCACAGTAATAACCACAAAAACCCATACAGCCCAACTGTGCGGAAACCCCCCTTTGTAAGGCCGCTTTTGAGACTTCACGGCTCCACTCAAGTCAAACATTTCAAGTGGTTGAACTTGGAACTTGGACTCGGAACCTTTTTTCCGGAAGGAACTTGATCAGCTGTTTAAATGGTCAACGGGTAAATACTGCAGAGTAACAGCTGCAGACCTCTGGGCTTTTGACCCTTACGACTGATGGAAAATGCCATTTGCACTCCTTGATTTACATGTAGAAAAACCCCGTGCAAAATTACAGCTGAGGAGTTTGTTGTTCTTTCTGCCTCTTCTAGATGAGTGGCATTTTAATTGAGGCATTCTTGAGGCACAAAGGCAAGTGGCCTGGCCTCTTCTATATACTTTCTAAACCTATCACTGAACCCATGAATTAAATATCCCCTTCCATACTGCACCCTTGAGAGTGGCACCCTAATTTCCTAAACTTCTCTTTAACAGTTGGCAACCCCAGTTTTCCATGTGGTCTTTGAGTTGTCAGAGCAAGCAGTCTCAGAGCTGGGGAATTCAGTTTATAAAGAAAACCAGGCTCACTGGCAGTGCTAAGTTCCTCCCTGGTCCTGGTGGCGACCCAGTTGGAGGAAGGTGGGTACCCTAGATGTCTGTTGTGTCTTGATCACTTATTGTTGTTTTAGTTTTTCTCTCACTTCTCTGGCCATGGCTTCTGCCATCTTGGTGCTATTCCTCAGTGCTTTCTGACAAAAACTTTTAGCCAGGAATCTATGAGCCCTCAGGCAGCTGTGGTTGATTCCTCAACTATGTCCCCTGGGCACTCACCTTGGGGGCAATCTGATGGCTTCTTACTGTAAACACCTGTACCCGTCTGCCTGCGGGTTTACTCTGGACAACGGGCTATATTGTTCTTAGGCCTGCAGGGGATAGGGGAAGGGTGGGGAGTGGGTCCTAGGTGACCAGAAGGGCCAAAGAGTTAATGCTTTCAGGGGGTGCCTCAACCAGTGAGGGATGGGAAATGGTAGACAAATTCCTTGGCTTCCTTGCCTCTGGGTGGGAAAATTCTAGGGCATGCACCACAGGGTATCTCAGAGGGATCCCAGAAGGATTGAGTCCTAACTGCCCACCTGCTCATTGATGTACCTTTATTGGCTTTTCTCCCTTCCCTGATCATTTGCTCATTTCTTAACTCCTTCTCCATGTTTTCTGAGATCACCTGCCAAATGTACCTCTTGCATCTAAATCTTTGTCCTAGAGTCTGCTTTTGGGGGAACCCAACTAGGACAAGCCTCTGAAATTTCATGCAAATTTTTGTTTATAGAGTTGTGAATGTGGAGAACTTTCATCAGATTTTCAAAATGGTCTATGACCCCAAAGAGGAAAGAACCAGTACCTAATCGCCCCCCAACCCCACCCCGTAGGTCATCTGATCTACTCCTGAGATCCATACTCAGAGAGCCAGGTGCTTTCTATATCTTTTCCAGTGCAAGTCTCCTGGGCATCTCATACTCAAAAGTCTGCTGCAGTTGCTGTGCTGTGCAGCCCAGCACCCCTGTTAGGACTGATGGACCTACTTCCTCAGCTGCTGAAAAGGTTGTTTGCTGATGGCTCAGCTGTCAGCCCTCTCCCGGAATCACCCTAGGCTGAAGGGGACCATCTCACCTAAGGTTCTTCACTGTCCTTCAGCATTATCTGCATCCAATGGCTGGCTGATGTGGGTGGACAGAGGCCTGACAACTCTGTAGTGCTCTTGCAGCTCCAGAGCTCCCTGTTAGTTTGTCTGAGGCCTTTGTTGAGACTGCATCACAGTCCAACATCTCCCTCTGCCCCATCTTACTTCCTTCCCTTTCCCCCAACAAGAGTCAATCCCAAGATGGATTCCCAATAAACTTCCTGCATGCCAACCTCCAAATCAAAGTCTGCTTCCTGGGGAACCAGACCTGTGACAACATCTGAGAATCATTTCTGCCTTCTCTCTTTCCTTATCCATTTCTATGCAGTGAATCACTCAATCAGTCAAAACTTGAATCTTGTTGATTGTGACTTTAGAACATCTCTTGAATTCCTCCATGGCCTCCTAGTCCATTCTTATCTCTTTTCAGTTATTGTCCAGATGTCTGTGACAGCCTCCTAACTGTTCCCAGACTCTTGTTTTGCTCCTCTCAAACATGTCCTTCCCATTGCAAACAGAGTGATCTTTCTAAAGAATAAATCTGGTCTTGTGTATAATCCTCCAATCACTCACTATTTCCTTGAAGATAAAGTCCTTAATGTGACTTAGACCTTCATGGCCTCCACCCCCTATGGACTCCTCCAGCCTCATCTCTTCCCATGTCCTGCCATGTGTTTGCTGTGCTCCAGCTAAACTGGACTATTGCTGTTTCCCAACTTTACCACAGTTTGGAGCCTTTGTGCCTGTCCCTCCTGCTTAGGTTTTGCTCTTTCACCTCCATCCAACACACATGTGCACACACATGTACATGTATACATACATACACACACAGGCACACACCAAGGTTGCTCCTTCTTAGAAGAAGGCTTCTCTGACCTTAGTACCCCTCCCAGGGGTATTCCACAATTGGATCATGTCTTAGATTGGGTTTCCCAGAAGGAGACCCTGATGTGAGGACTCCTGGGAAAGAAATTTCTGAGAAGTGTTTCCAGGGATAACCAGTAGGGAAGTGGGGAAGCAGGAGACAGAAGAGAAGGAAGCTGAGCCAGGGTGCATTATTAAGCCAAGTCCCCCAGAGGATAGTTAATTTGGCTCAGTCTCAGAGGGGAGCTCTGGAGACAGTGAAGGTCACACATAGTAATGTCCCAAACAGGGGGCAAGGGAGCTGGAGCGTTTATATTTATTTATACTTTATACTTATAGAGTATTCATACACCTGTCAGTCATTGGTTAAGGGGAGTGGGAAGGAAAGTTCCCAGGCATTTCTGGGTTTCTTTGGTGCAGACAAAGGAAGCTCCAGCAATCTGAGGGCAGCCCTCTGACAAAGAAACTGAGGTTATCTCTGTGGGAGTGCAAGCACCTTGAGGGCAGGCTAGCGGGAAACTGGTAAAGAGGTCCCTGGACATGAGTGGAGACTGGCAGATCTGCTCCAGGGCTCTCACTGGGCTGTAATAGCCTGTTAACTGCCTGTAGCCCCCTGCCCTTTTCCCTCTCTGAGACAGTGAGCTCCTGGGCAGCAAAGCATATGTGTTCACCATGGTAAGCCTAACACACAGCAGATGTTCAGTGATGTTTGTTAAATGAATGAATGAGTGAATGAATGGACGAATGACCCAATGGGTGGCTGAATACTATCCATCTCCTAATAGCAGCCTTTGAAACAGAGACCTTCTACAGTGAGAGCACCAGCAGACAGGTACGATTTTCCTACATTTGAAATAGTTTGCCCTTTTTGTGAGAGAGATTTCCTACATACTTGGAAAAGAGGGTCCTTTTTTGTAGGGACCCAGGAGGAGTGGGGTTTATGCTTCATGCCAAGCACATGCTTCAAAGAAGTCTCGCTTTCCCAGTAAAGGGGTCTGGTGCCAGCAGGCAGTAGGAACATCAGGTCTTGTGATGAAAAAGTAATAGATAGCTTATGTCTTCAAGTCTGAGGGCAGCCAGGAGTCATGGTCTGTTAGCCCTGGAAGGGACTGTTGGAAATAAATCTACCCCCCTCATTGTTGCACTTAGCACTGAGGGTGAAAGGAGTTAATATCCTTGCCCAAAGCCTCACAGACTGGCTGAAGCTTGTAGAGTGACAAATGGCAGAGCCAAGTTATCACCCTGGGCTGGAAGCTCTCGCCTTTTCCCCCTTCCTCTCCACCACCCCTATCACTTCTGCTGCTCATTCACCAAACCTCCTTCCTTGTCCTCTGAATTCCTGCCCTTTCTCAAAACACTTTTTTTCAATATCAACTTCGATGATGCGTAATTTACATAAAGTAAAATGTGTCAATTTTAAACATCCAGTTCGAAGGCTTTTGTCAAATTTTCATACCCACATGTGGTATGTGTAACCACCACTATCAAGATATAGAACATTTCTATTACCCCCCTAATTTCCCTTGTGTCCATCTGCAGCCAACCCTACTTCAACCCCCAGCTCCAGGCAACCACTGGTCTGCTTTCTGTCACTACACATTAGTTTTGTCTGTACTCAAATGTCACAAAAATAGAACTCTACAGTGTGTACACTTTTCTGTTGTCTGATTTCCTTGGTTCAGCATAAATATTTTGGATTCATCCATGGTGTTTCATGCCTCAGTAGTTTGTTTCTTTTTATTGATGAATAGTATTCATTGTATCAATGTAGCAAAATTTGTTCATTCATTTTCCTGTTGATGAACATTTGGGTTGTTACTAGTCTTTGGTTATTATGAATAATGCTGCTATGGATGTTCTTGTACAGGTCTTTGTATGAATGTATGTTTTTGTTTCTTTTGGGTAAATACATAGAAGTGGCATGACTAAGTCATATGGTGGGTGTATGTTTAACTTTATAAAAAATCTGCCAAGCTGGTTTCTAACATGGAGAATCATTTCAGTCTCACCAGCAATGTAGGCAAGTTCTACTTGCTCTACCTTGTTACCAACACTTCATATTGTCACACATTAATTTTAGCCATTCTAGTGGGTATGTAATCATATCTCATGGTTTTAATTTGCATTCCAACTGATGATGTTGTCTTAGTCCACTTTCTGTTGCTGTAACAGAATACCTAAGATTGGGTAATTTGCAAAGAAAACAGGTTTATTTAGCTCGTGGTTTTGGAGGCTGGGAAGCCCAAGATTGGGCAGCTGCATCTGGTTGGCTTCTGGTGAGGGCCTCATGCTGTGTCATACCATGGCAGAAGGCATCACAGACTGAGAGGGGTGTGCAAGGGAGAGTCAAAGTGGCTTTTATAACAGACCTGCTCTAGTGATAACTAACCCACTCCTGTGATAACCCATTAATCCATTGACCTATTAATCCATTAATCCATAAATGTATTAATCAATTCATGACAGCAGAGACCTCATGACCCAATCACCTTTTAAAGACCCACCTCTTAATACTGTTACATTGGAGATTAAATTTCAACATGATTTTTGGAGTGGACAAACATTCAAACTATAACAGATGCTGAGCACTTTTTCATGTGCTTTTTGGCCATTTGTATTTTTCTTTGAGAAAGTGTCTGTTAAAATATTTTGCCCATTTTTTTAATTGAAACATAATTGGTTATACATATTTCTGGAGTACAGAGTTGAATATCAATACCTGTGTGCAATATGTGATGCTCAAAATAGGTTAATTAATGTATTCAGCATTACAGAATGTAATCATTTTTTGTGGCCCTTTACCAATTTCTCACTACCACATCCCCCTTTCCACCTCCAGTAGCCTCAGTTCTGTTTTCTCCTTTGCAAGTTCAATGAATTATTGTGATTGCTGTATCTTTATTTCTTATTTATTTATTTATTTATTTTAAGCTCCAACTTACAAGTAAGGATATACAGTATTTCTCTTTCTGTCCTGGCTCATTTCACTTAACATAATTTTCTGCAAGTTCATCCATGTTGCTGTGAATGGCAGAATTTCATTCTTCTCTTATGGTAGAGTAGTATTCCATTGTGTATATATGCCACATTTTCCTTATCCAGTTATCCATCGATGGACATTTAGGTTGGTTCCAACTCTTGGCAATTGTAAGTAGAGCTGCAATAAACATGGGAATGTAGGTATTCCTTCTATGTGATGATTTCCATTCTTTTGGGTATATGCCCAGTACTGGTATTGCTGGATCAGGTGGCAGTTCTATCTGTAGTTGTTTGAGAAATCTCCATACATTTTTTTCCATAGTGGTTTCACCAATTTACAGTACAATTGAATTGCTCGTATTATTATTTAGTTGTAAGAATTCTATAATCTGGATACAAGTCTTTTGTCAAATATATGCATTGTAAACATTTCCTCCCATTTTCTGACTTCCTTTTTTCATTTCCTTAAAGGTGTCTTTTGAAGAGCCAAAATTTTACATTTTGATGCAGACCAATTTATCTCTTTTTCTTTTATGGTTCATGCTATTTTGTTGTTGTTGTTACCTAGGAATATTTCCTACCCCAAGGTCACAAAGATTTTCCGATTTTTTTTCTAGAAATTTTATTATTTTAGAGTTTAGGCTTGGATCTATGGTCCATTCTTGAATCCTTTAACCTACTGAAACTCAGAGAGACTTTTCATGTTTATGTCTGAGGGGCTGATTTCATAGACCGACAGCTGCAGGAGCAACAACTTGCCAACAGAGTTTGTCTCCTTTTAGGTTCACAGTATATCTAGGGTCAACTTCCAGAAGCATAAGTGCCACGTACCTGAAAATGTAGAACTGCTAAGTGACATTTAATGAGATGCTCTCAGAAGCTGTGTGGATCACTGGCTATGTGAATGCAGAGCAGTTGTTTGACCTTTCGGAGGCTGTTTTTTCATCTGTAAAATGGGGATAATAAAACCTCTCCTGCAGGATTGTTGCCAGGATGAAATGAGAGAGTGTGTAGAAGCAAGCACTTAGCACAGTCTCACCCATAGGAGGTCCTCTCTGAGCAAGAGCTTCTCTTACTGCCATTGCTGTTGTAGACACTGTGTCATCTCAGCATTATTTGAATGCCACACAGATGGCCTGGCCTGGGTTTTATAAAATTGTGTTGATGGCATGAGTTGCTGGCTCTGTGTAAGCTCATTTGAACCTTTTTAAAAATAGGGCCCTTGCTATATTTGGCCGATCACTGCTCCGGTATGAAGGGACTTTCAGGGCCATGCTGATGAAGCAGTTGAGTGTGGCTCAGGAATGATCACCAGTCAGGGATGAGTCAGGATACCTTTGGCAGTTTCTTGCAAGTGTTTTAAAAATGAGTCCATGTGGGAACTTTCTGTTGATTCTCGGGAGCAGAAACAGATGGGAATTATGAAAAGGCCTTCCTCTTTGCCATAGCAGCTTATGTGGTCACACCATCTCCTCCTCCTCAGCCTTCCACAAAGTCAGAGATTGTGCCCCTAACTGAAATTCAATGGAAGAAATAGGACAGACGTGCTTATGGATATATTTTAAGGCTCGTAGTTTTATGCTTTGGGCTTACTCTCCTCTTAAACTTTACCTGTGCAGCTGAATACACTTTCTTTCCAGAACTACTTCTGGAAAGTGATGTTTTAATAGTAGGAATTCTGATTGGGTACCTGGTTTAGTTAGTTCTATGTACCCTATGACAACACATAAACCCATTAGTCAAATTATGTCACCCTCTGTGCTTCAGTTTTCACATTCATAAAATGAGAATAATAATAATATCTCATGTTTTTGTGAGGGTTAAATTGCTTATTATAAATAAAGTATTTTAAAGAGTGCCTGGTACATAGCAAGTGCTATATATTATTATTGTTATTGGTTTTTTTCCACTTGAAATTACCTTCCTTCTGTGAGTATGTATGCTCACACACTGGGTAGCTGAATGAGTGTTTGGGAAGATCTTATCTACACTTAACATTTTTCCTTTGATCAACTGAGTGACTATTTTGGAAATCCTTAAGTGGTAGGTGATTTGCAATTAACAATAGCCAAGATTCCTCTTAACTTTTACTTAATGTACTGAAATTCTCCTTGCTTCAGTGACATTTCATGTCTCCCCTCTCCTCCTGCCCCTGGCACCCAGGCAATTTTTTCAGAGCTTCAGGGAGTTTTGGTTGATCATATCAAAGAAATATTAATTCTTGGTACTTCCATGGAGGTGAAAAGCACCACTTCAGCATTCTCAGCACTATTTGTCCTCCCACTGGGCATCCCCCTCTATCCCCTGCTCTGCTCCCTAGATCTGGTAACCCAAACCTAGACCTCCTCCTTTTTATCCTCTAAAATGTTGTGCAAGCCACTATCCAGTCAAAGCAGTTGGAAAAGTGGGAAAAGTTTAAGTGCGTGTAAGGGGTGGGGTGAGGGGAGGGGGCTGGTGGTTTAGTCCCAAGTGTGGGAGGAAAGTTAAGAGAGTAGCTAAGCTCCAGTGCAGACGGCTGGGGTGGTAAAGCTCCCTCACCACACTGCATTCAAGAAAATGTGCTCACCATGATGGGGCAACAAGGGCTAAGGATTGTGTTCCCAGCCTCAACCAGGATCCTATTACCGTAGGGTGGTAAAGGCAAAGGCTGCCACCCTACCCTTTTTCAGATGCCACAGATCTCTCACTAAACACAAAGATGCTGAGCAGACTGGCTTCTTGAACCTGCAACCAGGGCAGTAGTAGCTCAGGGCCCCATATTCAGAACAGCCTCCTGCTTAGGGTTTAATGCATTTAATGCATTTGCCATCTTGAAATTCTTAATAATTTTATTTTTGGATTTGTATTTTGTAAATAGAGTTCAGTGGCACAGTGGGACACAATGGTGTGGGGGACTTGGAGCATCACTTTACTAGCGGTCCTGCCTTTTGCTGCCTCCCTGCTTTACCAGAATGGCTTATTGGCTGACTGCTGTCCTGCCCCCACCCTGTGACCACTGCCAACTTCTGTTCTCTGTCTTCACAGAGGGCCTGGGCAAGGTGCAGGAATATTGGGACCAGGAGCATGTGCCCTGCCTATCTTGGTGTGGGGCACAGCTGCGGCTGCCTCTGCCCTGGGTTTGTGGTGCCATGGCATGTTTGACGGGAGACTCAGCAGGGATGAACTATGGGTTGGGATTATGAGTTCATGGAAAGAGGAGGTGCCTGGCTCAACTTCCCTGCCCCTGGCTGGGGCATCGTGTATTGGTCTGGTGCCTGATGGGAGGGTGAACTTGACAGTCAGTGTGCTGTGCATGCATATGCGTGCATGCACTGAGTCACAAGGCAGAGGCCCTGGGCACCTGTGAGGGTTTGTGTTCCCCCAAAGCTCCCCTTGTGTCCAAAAGAGCATACCATTAAATAGCAAATAAAAAACACCAGGACAGGTCAAGAGAAAGACCACAGGAGAGAGAAAAAAGCTTTGTATTTGGGATCTCTAATGGTATGTTTTCCCCCTACTTTTGAATCAGGAGCCCTGTATTTTCATTTTGCACTGGGCCTCACAAATCATGTAGCAAGTCCTGGCATCCAGGTCCAAATGGTCTGCAGCTGTTTTTTGGCTCACTCTTTCTGCAGGTCCCAGCTGGTGGCTAGGGAGAGGAGGGCATGGATGAGGTGCTCCTACTGTCAGAAGTTACCAGCTGGGGAGAGATGAACATCACTTCCATTCACATTTCATAACCGGAACCCAGTCTCATGGTCAGATTCAACTGCAAGGGAGTAAAGAAGATCTAGTCTAGCAGGATGTCCAGGAGAAAGAGATGAATACCAGTGATGGGCACTGGCTGTCTCTGCTGCATCTTCCAAACTTGGTTCTCTTCTTGGAGGCCAGTTGCCTCATGGGTCCTTATCCCTCATCTCTTTATGGCCAATGCCTCTTCAAGACTTGACAGTTTGTTCTTTCCCATTTCTTGGATCTGTCCACTTCTCTCCATCCCCACCTCTATCATCCTAGTCGAAGCTCCCATAGTCCCTCAGTGATTTATAAACACTTTGATCATACACTACTATCATTAACACATTTTGAACACAGACCCCAAATCTATGTACCTTTGTTTAGAAAAAGCATCTATGCACCTTTGTTTTTCTGAATTTTATATATTAATTGTTAAGTCTCTGGAACTGAAAGTCTGACTTTTAGAAAGCCCCCACCGTTCAGTTTTGTTTCTCTGTTTCGTTCCTCTAAGTTTCTAACTCCCTAACTCTCTGTTCCCATGAACAGGCTGTACCCAGAGTGGAACACTGTGACCATCTTCCTAGGCTAGGCCAGATGCCAATCTTAACCCTATAAAAGAAGACACCCTGCTGCCTCTCGGCCCTGATGCCATTTTTTGGCCCAGCCGGGCAGGTCTGCTTGCCGCTTGCTAATAAAATCTTTTTTTCTTCCTTTACCTGGTTAGCATCTCCTTCCTCAGTGACCTTACATTAATAAATCTTAATTTATTTCTATTTCTTTAGAACAATATATTTCTATATTTCCCCTTATTCTTCAATAGATGCCCATCTCACACATTTCCTGGGTTATGAGCCCCACACACTGATGATCACTGGCCTAGAAACCTGCGAAAGACTTTGAGTTGTCCTTTTGCTTTCACTTTTATTCTCATCTAATTTCCTCCCTGTAGCCATTCATTCATTCCTAAACAAACAGTCATAGATAGATGACTGTGCGCCGGGCACTGTTCTTGGCGATGGGATACACAAGACTGACAAAGTTCTTGCCCATATGGAGCTTATTCTAGTGGAGGTGGTTGGGAGACAGAAATAAACAAAATAAATATGTCAGGTTACTAGTGAGTGCTCTGAAGAAAAATAAATCATGGAAAGAGGACAGAGAGTGAATTGGGGTGGAGGTGGCAAGATGCTCTTTTACAGAAGGCCTTGCTGATGAGGTGACATTTAAGTCCTAAACGAATGGAGGTTGAGAGACACTCAGTATTCTGGAAGGAGGGAATTATATGCAGAGGAAACACTAGGTACGAATACCCTGCAGTGTGAACATGCTCAGCTTGGGCATGGGACAGCAGGGAGGCCAGCGAGTTGGAGCAGAGTGAGCAAGAAAGAAGTGGCGAGAGAGGGGGTTGGGGAGCTGGGCAGAGGCCATTTCTCACAGGACCTTGTAGACCACAGTACAGACTATGTTTTGTGTTCAGAGAATGATGGGAAGACACTGGAGGGTTTTGAGCAGAGGGAAAACGTAATAAAGTTTACACTTTAGAAGGATCACTATGGTTGTTCTATGGAGAACATACTGTGGGGGCTGGGGTGAGATAGGAAGCTTGAAGGCCACGTGGGAGGTGATTTTGAATGATGTGGAGATCAGTGATGGTGGGTTGGACTAGGCTGGTGGCAGTAGGGATAGGAGAAGTGGTCAGATAGGGCTGTATTTAGAGGGTAGCATCAATTCTGATAATGTCTTCCTCGTGCACCAAACACTTTGTGATGGCTTCCTTGTGCCCTTGCTCGTGAAACAAAATCCAAAATCATTAACAAGATCTACAGGGCCACCCAGGGCCCAGCCCCTGCCCGCCTCTCCACCTGGCACAGCATTCTCTCTTGAGTTCTGTATTCCAGCCCTTCTTTTTAAAAAATATGTTATTTATTTTTTAGTTAGCTTATTTATTTTAATTGACACACTGTAATTGTATATACTTATGGGGTACAATCTGATGTCCTGATGCATATGTATGTTGTACAGTGATCAGGTCATTAGCGATCAGGTAGTTAACGTATCCATCACCTCATCCAGCCCCTCTTTTTATTGCTCAACCCATATACTGGTCCCTCCATCTGAAATGTTCTTCCCCATCCCCTGGTCAACTCTGACTCTTTTGTCAGATCTCATTCAGTCATCAGCCCCTCAGAGGACAGCTCTCCAACCTCCGTCACTGCTGGGTGGTACTGCTTCGACTTTCCTCTGCTGCTCTCCAAGTGCCACGTCCTCACCCATTCTTCTTCATGGTCCTTTACATTCCTTTGTGTGATTACGTGGCCTTCTGTCCTCCTAATAGACTGCAAGCTTCAAGCTTCTATTGTTTTGGTTATTGTCCCTCCCGTTTTAGTGCAGTGCTCAGCTGTTCAATAACTATTGTAGCTCAATTGCTACTGTCGCATGAAGACGCAAATGAGGAAGTGTGGAAGGAGAAAACAGGCTTCTTCAGGAGCACATGTGAATCAGTGCCATGGGGAACTCCCCAAAATAGCTTGAGGAAGGGCGAATGCTTTCAAGTGTAGAACTCCAACGGTTGGACTGGTGCAGGTCTGTGCCCTAATATTGAGTATAAGGCTGGGCTGTATTCTGATTTGAAGTCACAAGCTAACAAAGGCCTATGGCATACATTATAACTTGTTTTTTACTTATATCTTGACTTGTATGGGGATATAAAAAGAAAATAAATCATTCTTCCTTCCACCGCCTTATCAAATACAATTTCTCAGATAGCTCTTTCTCACTCCTGGATGAAATCTCAGGCAGGTCCTGTAGGTTTTCAATCCTCTTCAGTCTCAAGTGCTATCTAATTTCAGTAAATATAATGCCTTATACAGTCTAACCGGAAAACTTCAATCTTTTATTCAATTTCAAGCAACTTCCCTCCTCACCCCCGACTCCATCCTGCCTTTGACTGGGAGTTGTGCAGCAGGGAGAGGAAGGCACAGCTGATGTCCTCTATCCTCTCTTTTCCTCCTCTTGCTTCCTGCCTCAGTCTCTAGCTGCCATTTTCTCCCCTTCCGTGATTAGGACATACAAAGGGGGAAAGGGCAGGGCACAGAAACCCTCACTAGACTGGTGCAGTTGTTACTGGCCAGGGAACTTGCCAGTGTAAGACTGTTCAAAGCTCACTCTTGTTTTGATAGATCTCACGGTCCCTCAGGGACCTTGCATTGCTGGGAATGTTTCACTGGCAGGCCTCTGATGAGGGTGAGAATTCTATGGCTGGCTTTTCCCTCAGCCCTCTGGCTTTGGGGTAGTTCATCTCTTGATGGGGCCAACTGCCCCATCCTGGGCAGAGCCCTCTTGGAACCATTCAGTTCAGATCTCTTTCGGGGTACACATCTGGATCAGGGGAAATTTGAATGCATTCTGGACCCTACAACTCTGGAAGTTCTGGTGGTTCCCAGGGCAGTCACCTGTCATTACACTGCTTCCAGGGCAGCTGGTCAGCTGCAGACTCGTACCTTCATATTTTCCCAGGACGAAGTCTGATGGCTGCCTTTGTGTCCCTCAAATTCTGGGGAACATAGGTCAGGCTCTCAGTGGCCCTTATCATCTGATTTAAGTGAAGAGGAGGTCCCCTATTGCCCTCAGTCACGGGGTGAAGCATGCCAGCCCTCTAATCACTCACTCTCTCCCTTCAACTTTTAACAAATTACCTGGCTTCTCTTATACAATAGGCTGGAGTTGGTTAATAGGCATAGTGACCTTATAATTTATCATTCAGAAAGGGTCACCTTTTTTTAGGTGGTGGTTATTTTTTCACTTTATATAAGCTCTTTTTATGAAGTGTAACATTCATACAGCAAAGTATACAAATCACAAGTGTACAGCTTGATGAATTTTCACAACGTAAGCATACCTATGGAACCAATACTAACATTTTTTTAAAAAGAGAACATTCCCAGCATGCCCTGAGCCCTCTCATATTCCGGCCAGTCACTCCTGCCCTCAAGGGGAACAACTATACTGACTTCTGATATTGAAGATTTATTTTGCAAAGCAGGAAAATTTTGAGAGTGAAAGGGACATGAGGTACCTGTCCCTCAAAATGGCCACCATCAATTTCTTCTCTTCCTGTAAACAACTGCTATGGCTCCAGTAAGAAGTGGTAACCATTCTTACACCCTGCTGAGTCTGAGCTGGTCTCTGACTACTTTGACCAATATAATATTGCAAGTATGATACTTTGCCAGTTGTGGTCCAGTGTTGACCCCGAGTTTCCATGTAGAAAGTTCAGTCTACTCTGCTGGAGAGAGGGGCCATGTGGGAGAAGCACTGTGATGCCAGACATGTGAGTGAAGAAGTCAATCTTGAATGTTCAGCCCAGTGAAGCCCTCAGATGACTCCTGCCCCAGCTTCCATCTGACTACAAATGCTGAGATTCTTACCCTTGGATCTTTAATCAGAAAGTCTCTTTGGTTCCCAACTCCTATAAATTTTTGAAGTACAGGTGATGTAACCACCTAGAGCAGAATTACTCTCTAACTCCTTTCTCCTTTTCCCTAGACGTTTTCTTAATCCTCAGATAAGCCTTAACCCTCATGGGATCTGCAGAGCCTTGGCATGGAGACCATTCTGTATTTTTCCTGTGAAACAAACAGGTAAGTCTTATTGACTAATGGTGATTAACCATAATGAGGATGCTGCAGTCATAACATAGACATTGAACAGAGAGTATCATCTGCTTGGAAGGAGACAGAAGTCATCCAAATGACAGACGGTGGTATGAAGCTCAGTGATGCCAGGTTTCTACACTTAGACTCAGGGGCAGCTCTTATGAGGTCAGGTGTTGTGTCATGGAAGAAAGGCAAATAAAGAGTGCCTGCTGGCTCTGCCCTGGCTCTTTCCTACTTCCCCTCCACCCTCCCAAGGCAAATAGCTGTTAGGCTGCCAGGCCAATGCCCTTGGAGTTCTCAAGGACAGAGGAAACTAAGGAAGGCTTAGCCAAGGCTGGACGGGAACCAGTGGTAGGATCATTTATACTCATCCCTTGGAGAAGAGCCATTTCTCCTTTTGACAAACTAAAAGTGTATCTTTTGCTTATAGGCCTTGATGTGAGGTAACAACATCTTTAGGTTTGACTGCCAATTTTTCTTTTGGAATTGAACTTTCTTCTTGTGTAACGTTTTTTTCTCCAGAATAGTGTGAGAAATGCAGGTTAATTGTAGAAGAAATAGTCAAGAGACAGGACACCAGCAGTTATTGAGATCTTTCCTTTTGTACTGTCAGGAATGTGAAGTCATATCAATCTCTACTCACTTTTACTATTGACATTCTGAAGCCATGACCGTACCACTTGGAACTTTATTTTATTTGAGCTACAGAACTTATCATTTATCAATATTTACATGCCTGCAGAATGTGGCTGTAACAGGTCATATCCTAGGAGGGGAGCAATTCACATTCAAAGTTCATTTGGCATTTTATCATTGGTTACACTTTCTAGAAGGCAAATAAACATTTTTCCCACACTGCATCAATGATTTGGAGTATTGTGATTGCTAACCATGCCTGTTGTATTATGTGTATTTGTACTCTGTGATATGTTTTGCCTGTTTTCCTATAATCTTAAAGTAATTAATTCCTTCTAACCTTATCTGGAAGACATGGCAGAAATGTGAAGAATATGGAAGAAAGGAAAGGGAAATGAATAAAATGTGTTTTAATTATCTATTGCTATATAACAAACCAATATGAAAATTACCAACTTAAAACAACAATGATTTATTATATTTCATGGTTCTGTGGTTGGCTGGACTTAGCTGGGCAGTTCTTCTGCTCTATGTAGTATTGGCTGGAGTCGCTCATTTCGCTGCATTCAGCTAATGGTAAGGCTGGAGCTGCCAGTTTAGACACTTTGGTTCTTTTCCACATTACCTCTTCATGTTGTTAGCTTGGACTCCCTTACAGTACTGTGGTCTCAGGGTTCCAAGAACATGAAAGTAATACGTTTCAGGCCTGTTAAGGTCTAGGTCCAGTACTGTGGAATTAAATCATATCAATTCCACAGCATGTTATTGATCAAAACAAGTTATAAAGCTAGCATAGATTCAACAGGAGGGGAAATAGATTCTACTTCTAAGTGAAAGCAGCAGCATGTACATGCAGGATGGAAGGAACAATTGATGGCCATCTTTAGTAACAATTTACCAATGACGAGAAAGGGAAAATATAAGGAAATGTCAAAGTGAATTAAAACAACAACAACAACAACAAAATCCCTAAAAAACAACACAGAAATTGAAGAAGATGCAAGAATGTAACAGTAATATTCTTCAAATGCTCATTAATTCATGTGTATATCCCCAACGTTTAACATAGTGTCTGGCATATA
The DNA here is from genome assembly GCF_027409185.1 of Cynocephalus volans. Lineage (NCBI taxonomy): Eukaryota > Metazoa > Chordata > Mammalia > Dermoptera > Cynocephalidae > Cynocephalus > Cynocephalus volans. The sequence continues at coordinate 54,749,552 of NC_084478.1, forward strand.
GAAGGCTCTTAGTTAATGTTTGTTAAATGACTAATTTGACAAAGCTTCTGTGGCAGAGACTGGCTAACTGTTAACCAAACTGATTCCTTTTTTCTGGGCACATAGAAAGACTATTCTTCTAGGCCTCCTTTGTTGTTAGGAACGGCTTGTGAGTTCTAGCTGATGGGAATTGAGAAGAAGCACCATTTCCAGGTAAGACCCATAGAAACCTCTCACATGTTATCCTTTATGTTCTTTCCCCCTTCTGGATTCTTGTAATGGAGACAACCTCCAGGATGACCTTGAAAGCCACTTTGAAGATAGTTGAGCAACAAGATGGAAGGAACCTAGATCCCTGAATCACCATTTTGAGGAAACCCACCTGATCAGGAACACCCACACCACATGGTTATGTTAGCAATAAATAGCCTTGTTTGTGTGGAATCACTGAAATTTTGTGGTTTATTTGTTATGGAAGCCAGTGTTATCTGAACTAACACATCTCTACCTCCTAGCCCTTCTACAGTTTCAAGGACTATGATAAAGTTCAACTTTCTTAGAACTGATGTCATTAAGCTCTGGTTAATACAGTGAAAAGTATGTTTGAAACCACACTGTGGTAGGCTAAATTCTAAATGGCTCCCAATGATCCCCACCTCTTGGAATTCACATCTTTTTATAATCCCCTTCCCTTGAGTGTGAACTGGAACTAATGACTTGATTCTAGCCAAGAGAATATGGCAAAGACAAAAAGAGATCACTTCCATAATTAGGCTGCAAAAGATTGTGGCTTTCCTTTTGCTAGCAGACTCTTTTTCTTGCTTGCTTTGATGAAGCAAGCTGTCAGGTTGTGGAGGCCCATGTGGCAAGGAATTGAGGATGGCTTCTAACCAACAACCAGTGAGAAAGTGAGTCCCTCAGTCCAACGGAACCTGCTAATAACTATGTAAATGAGTTTGAAAATGCATCCTTCCTCACTTGATCCTTGGATGAGACTACAGCCTTGGAAGTTAGCTTGATTACAGCCTTGTTGAGAGACCCTAAAACAAAGGACCCAATTAAGCTATGTCTAGATTCTTGACCCATGGAAACTGTGAGATAATAAATGTGTTATTTTAAGTTTCTAAAATTTGGGATGATTTGTAATGCAGCAATAGACAACTAATGCACCCACAAACCTGGGTTTTATTCTGAAGTATACCTGCAATTTATTGACACTGGTAACCTCCTAGTTTCAAGTAGATAATCTTAGAGATAAATACATGTTGAACTCTTTCTGGCACCAATGTGCATTTTTAAACCATGAACTTCTGGAAAAACTGCCTTATCACACTCCTATGGTTACCTAATTCATTATTTACTATGATGAAACCACTACATGTTTGTTTTAAATCTGTTTGGTTTGATGTTTGAAATTATTGCAGAAAACAAAAGTCTGCAAGAAAAGAAACAGGGAGAGTCAGACAGAACAGAAACAGGAGTGTTGTGTTCCAGATTATCTAGGCTGAAGAAATCTGGAACTTTCTCCATCCATCTTTAAAACAGAAACACCAACATTTAGTCAAAGAGTAACAGGAAAACTCTAGGAAAGTTATCTGTGCCTTCATCGTGATCAGTATAGCTTAGTTTCAGAAGACAAGTTAAGGTTTGTGAAAAAAGCCAGAAGCAGCCTGTAGGTGAAAGAGAGAAGAAGAGAATTAAACAATTTGGAAGGTCTGGCAGCAATGGGTTCATGGTCATTCGAGCCAACTATTGACTAAAGCTGGGGAGAAGCTGAAACCTCTGGATAGAGATTGTCAAGCTATTTGAGCAATAATCAGCTCCCTACCGACCCCCAAAACTGGAGCCATATCTCAGTCACCATCTCTCACCCCCTGCTTATAATCAATGTTTCTCTTCCCTGTAGTTAGAAATATTATTTTCTTTCTGTGTCTGTATTGAAAATGTTGTCTGGGGCGGCAGGGAGGGGTCGTTGGGGGAGTAAGAACACAAGTGCCACACTATTTCAAATAAAACAAAAGGGGGAAGTCAGAAAATATGGTGTTTAAAAAGAAAAGTCAAGGCCTTTTGCACTCATTGATGTTACCTACTTCATCCCGGAAGGCATCTAACTGGTAACTTCTAATTTAAGCTCTCTGCACTTAAATATCCTTACCTGAATAAAGGTATTAAGCTAGTTGAACCTTAAGGTCTATGCTGTCCTAAAGTTTTATGACTCAATGACTCTAATGGTAGAAATTTTAGGCCAGAAGGAAAACCCATTTAGAAAGTTTCCTTAAAACAAGAGAGATGGCTGATTGGAGAAAAAAAATATAATTAGCTTCAATGATGATGCTGTAGGGCAAGTTAAATGATGCTAGATGATGAGGATTTACCTTAACTGTGTTTTTAATATAACTCTGATATCATTCTTGTTTGACTAAGCAAAAGGGAGCTTTCCCTGTTCTGAGAGCTGAACCTAGTCCTAAGAAAAGATCAACTGGAATCAGCTTCTTCCCCAGTGACTAGGCATTTCTCAAGTGCTGAGTCACTTGGAAGAGACTGAGTGTGCTGAAAATATCCAGTTCATCAGTCTTTGGAATATCAAAGTACCTTCTTAATTTGACACTTATCTATGAGCAGATCCCAACATGGAGCTATCCTTCCAAGGAGATTTTGCTGAAGTGTCTGTTGGTCCTCTTTATATTGCAACATTACACATGCTCATTTAAAAATAGAACTCACGGTCACAGTATTTTATTTTTCCTCTCAATTGTGGTTTTTACCTCTCTAAACAGCCCATATTCACCTGATATTTAAGCATATAAATGTCTTCTTTCTACGTTAGCATACTTTCCATGATTTATTTTATCCCACTGGTTTCATTTGCAATCGATATGCAAATATTTTCTAAATGGTCTCTCCTGTCACGTATCTTAAACTGCACCTCCACTTTAATCACCTCCAGGCCCCTCAAACTCAGCAAGCCCCAAAGCAGAAATCATCATTTTCTCATTCATGCTCTTCTTCCTGACTTCTCTATTTTGGTTAATGGCACCATCATTGACCAGGATGTCACCCAAGACTCTTCCTTTTCCCTTACTCTGGTGATTTTCCTTTTAACTACTTGGATATATCACCTCCCCCACTCTTCATTCTTTGTTCCACCCTTTATAATCTATAACCTATATTATTTCTGTAGACCCTTGGACTTCCTCCGGCCACATACCTGCCTCAGAATGTGGATAAAAATCAGGGCCAGAATATCTGTCACAAAACTGCCTTTCTCTTGCTCTGCCCTGAGCTGTCTTTTGGAATTCCAGATCCTCTTGAATAGATAGGTTCCATATGGTTTTGGCATTCTCTGGGGAGTGTTTCACATGTGCCTGGTGGCCTTCTTGGCTTTCCCTTCTTAGCTACTACACAAGAGTTGCCATTTTCCTCTTCCTCCACTTTGGCTCACTTTAGTGATATGCATTGTCACTTCTGTCAAAAGCAGCAGATATCTCACTCCTGCTGGTATCCATCAATTCCCAAGGCTTAGCCCACTGAGCACATAGAGGTATGGCCATTGCCAATGATGCCAGAACCAAGGACATTGCTCTCTATCCCTGTGAAGACTGTGGACACAAGTGCTGCTGAAGACCGAGTTCTTGCTGCCCCATAGATATTTTAGTGAACTGGATCCTTTTAAAGATTTTATTTGTTCCTTATGGTAGCCCTCTTACGTTAGGACTAGGGAGTGAACCCATGAAGGCTGAGACAGAGGCAATCTGAGTGACAGATTGATCTTTCCTTAGAATCATTATCCTCCCCTTACAAATTTGGCCTATTTCTCTTGAATAAACTTGGGACATCTATTCTTTGTTTTTCCTTAGAAGAAGTTTATTTTCCAGGATGCATTTCAATCCCTCAGAAGTGTCCTAGATTGGTTAGTCCCAACCCATCCTACAGTCCTCCAAGAAAGCAGTGAAGAACCATGGGAAAATCATGGTGTGTGCTTAATCTGGAAGACTATGGACTACTAGACCACTCTCCACAGTATTGACAGAGTCATTGTTCTAAAAATCAAAACAGCCTATTTTTAAAACTTCCCTGATTAAAGAATACCCTAATTAAAATCCTCAGTGGCTTCCCAGTGCCTAAAGAACAGTCTAAAGTCTTCAACAAAGCACATAAAACTCTTCAGAATCCAGTTATAGTCTTCTTCTCCAATGGTGCCCATGAAATCAGAAAAAGTTCCCTAAACACAACAGTTTCCTGATCATTTTGTGTTTGTCCGTGAACCATCTGCAATATCACAAAGAGATTAAGAGGATGGGCTATAGGTTCAGACAGGTCAAGATTCAAATCCTATCTCTGCCTTTACTAGATGTGTGATTTTAAGAAAGTTACTTAACCTCTCTCAGCTTCAATTTACATATGTATAAAATGAGAATAATAAATAGTACCTATTTGTGCAGTTACGGTTAGAAATAAATGAAATTGAAATAAATGCCTATAAGGGCAGTTCCCGACACACGAAAAAACACTGTAACACAATAAATAAAAACTAGTGTGATTACCTGGAATACCACACTATTTTTCATCTTCTTTAACTGTCAAGCAGTTATTCGTTTTTCAAGATCCAATTGAACAACTTTTTTCACAATAGTCAAAATGTGAAAATAACCTAAGTGTTCATCAGTTGATGAATGAACAAAATGTGGCATATTCATCCAATGGAATATTATTTAGTTATAAAAAGTAAAGAAAAACTGATACATGCTACAACATGGATGAATGAATCTTGAAAACATTATGCTAAATGAAAGAAGCCAGACAAAAAATGATTCCATTTATACGAAATGTCGAGAAAGGGCAAATCCATAGTGACAGAAAGCAAATTAGTGGTTATCAAGGTCTGTAGGGAGAGAGGAATGGAGAGTAACTGCTAATAGGTACGGGATTTCTTTGGGGGATGGTGGAAATATTCTGGAATTGGATAGAGGTAATGATTGCAAAACTTGGTGAATATACTAAAAACCACTGAAATGAATATTTTAAAAGAGTAAATTTTATCTCAGTTTTTAAAAACAAAACATAGACTCAACTGATACACTATTTCCTTTTTGAAGTCTTCCCCAGACACAGTCACTCCCTATTTTGTGTCCCTAAGGAACTTGGTACTTACCCTCTCTCACAGTGTTCATCCAGTAATTACTTGGCTTACATGGCTGTTACCAAGCTCATTAAACTTTAAGCTTCCTAAGGGCAGAGATGCAGCATATCTGGAATTTTTTGTTTGCTCAACATACTATTTCCTTTTGGGAACTGTCACCCCACTAACTGATGGGATGCCCATTATAACATTCCACTTCTTCTTTCACAGGGTGCACACAAGACCTCGCCTAGCCTACTTGAGTTCTCTGTCCCAGTGGTCATAGTAATTGGTTTAAGAATGAAGATGTGACCCAAACCAGGCCAATCAGAGTCCTCTGGCACTTTTATTGGGATTATAAACTGTAAGAAGCATGTAGGTCTACTCTGAAGGAGCCTATCTTTGTCTCCTCAGTGATATAGCTGCATCAAAATGAAGCCAGTGTGGAGGAAGACAGGGTTGAGCTGAACAGCTGTGAGTGGTATTCTACCCCCAGACTTTTGGGTCACCTGAGACAATTAATTCCCATTTTTACCTGAAATAGTTTGAGTTGGGATTCAGTTACTCAAAACCGAAGGGTCCTGACCTATATAACAGGCATTGTGTCTTAGTGTTCAACATGGCTTTCTTAGTGCCTATAAGGAATAGTTTCTCAGAAAGTGTGTTTGGATGGGTGTAGGATGCTATTCTCAAGTCTCCTTTGCCCTTTATTATAACAAGGCTGGGGAAATGTTTAGTAGCAATGATCGTTTCTGTATTTAATTTTCTTTTGTCCACCTACCACACTCCCTTACATGGGAAAAGCAGAGGAGGAAAATACAATATTTCTCAAAATGTTAGCATCATTTACAGGCTTCCAGTATAAGAGGCCAGAGTAGCATGCTTCCCTTTCTTTCCTCATTGCAAACACTGCCCTTTTCTCTCTCTTCATATTTCTAACCTCCTTCTCTCTTCTGCTCAACCTCATCTATGGTTAGCTTCTCTTGAAGGAGGTGAACAAAGGAAAAGTTGTCCAGAGCCTAGAATTCTCCATTCTCACAATTTCTTAATACTTTGCTCACTCTGTCCTCTTTCTATGGGGGCCATCATGCATTCCATAGTGGATAATACTCACATTCTGATGTCCTCCACATTCTGCCAGCATCTACTCAGGACAGCTTGGGAATGCCCACCCAAAAGTGGGATCACAAATCCCCATAATGCCACCCACTAAGTTGAATTTCTCGGGGCAACAGATCATCTACAATCTCTCCACAAGATCTACTCTCCAACCCTCCCATTTTTTTATGTGTCACAAGTAAAGGAAATAATATTTAGTTGTAAGTATTTTCAATTTGCCTCTTCTGCTGCCTTCTAGGGAGGAAGTCTCCATTGCTTACTTGGCTCCTGCGGCCCCGCTCCCAACAACTTAGGGTCGGGAGGAGTAGAAAGGAGAATGGCAGCACTGTTCGTGATCACCGATGAGGTAGGCATAAAAAGGGGGAGAAGGAGAGTGAGACAAACCAGCCTCGGGACAGGAGCTAGAATGGGGGTGGGAGAGGAAAAGAGAAAAAGATGGACAGATTTTGGAAAGAGTAGCGTGTGAATTAGATTTTAATTAGTCTTCCTGTATGTTTCATGATACAAATCCCCTGTTACCATCATCTCAAGAGATCATCAGTGCTTTTAAGGGCTCTTGGTAATTAGATTTTTGTTTCTTTCAGACATATCACAGTGCTTAGACAGAGACTGGCTTCAAGGCAACCCAATTTTATTTGGGTTATACTAAAAACAATCAGGTTACCCCGGGCCACTGGGTAAATGACCAGTTTCTCTCCAGGGGAGCCAAATTGTGATCAAGATGAATATAATTCAAATTATTTTCTCATTCAACAATTTTAGAAGTTGTTTTTGTCTTTTAATTTAAAAAATCAGGGGAAAAAAGAATTCAGAATTACAGTAAGACTACCTGTGTTTATATTCTCACTCTTCCACTTACTAGCTGTGAAAAGTTAAGCAAAGTATTCAAACTCTTTGTACCTCTATTTCATCTGTAAAATGGAGTAATAATAGTTCATCCCACAAAGGGCTGCTGTGAAAAATAATGAGTTAAAACATGTAAAGAGCATAGAACATTTTTCAACACATGGTAACAACTTGATGAAAGTTAGCTATTATAGTACGTTTAGCTATCTTCAAAAATAGATAACTAAATTTAGAGCATACGGGAGGCATATTTCACTGAGAGAGTTAAAGTATATGTGTGTGTGTGTGTGTGTGTGTGTGTATACAGAGAGAGAGAGAGAGAGAGAGGTGATACTTTAGTAATTACCCCAAGAGATATTTCCAACATTTATTCATTCATTCATTCGTTCAACAGTTATTTGTAGCACACCTACTATGATCCCCGCTGAAACTGCAAGACTCTAAGTACATGCATACCAAGTATTGCAGTTGCTGAGGTCAGCATCATCTCATAGCTTAGAAAACACTTCATCATATTAACAGAAACACAAAGAAGGATCTGAGGAGAGGATGAAGTGAGATGATTTTCCCAGAACTGTATGTTTTACCAGCACAATTTTGATTACAGCAGGTCAATCCGCTAGTTCTTTATTCTCTCTGCTTTTCCACATGTGCCATGGAAATGATCACAGTGGCTTCATAAAGGGATTGTGAGGATCTGTGAGTTAAATATGAACTCTTGCTGGCTCAGGAACCATCTTCTCCATTCCCTAAAACATCCTTGATTTCAAGGCAGAGGGATAATAACAGAGGGCACATTTTCTCTGTGGCTTGCACAGGTGGTACAGTCACGTCCTGTTTTCTATTAGCACTCATTCTGGAGTGCCCTTGGAACTCCCCTGCTTGTTCTGTAGTTGAGGTGAGCTCTACTGGGGGGTGGGAAGCTACAATGAAAATTCAAGGGTAAGGATAGAAAAATAGGGATGAGATTTCTGCAAACTATTGATGTGTTGAAGGCCAGCCACTTTAATAACATACATGTGGAAGAAACCCAGAGAGTCCTCTGGCACAGGAACCCTTTGTTTATAAGCATCCTGTCTCTTGGTGCATTTGTGAAAATATATGTAAGAGCCTTGTGTACTCAGAATTCTTGCTTCTGCAAGGTTAGATTTAGGGTAACACCCAGCCCTGCTTCATTCAGAATCAGGCTCAATCTATGATAGTGAAGGTGGGGGAGGGAAAAATAAGAGCTATCTTTATAAAATCTTGACTGTGGGATCCTCCCGAAAAGATTGCATCCAGGAAAGCACAACCAATACTACTTTTGCAATTTCACACCTGTAATGAGTATGTTGTATGGGAAAGGACATCAGGGGCAGTGTTTTCTTTCAAGTGGTATTGACAGTGAAACAAACCCATGGTCTCTGCCTGCTTTCAATCAATACTCCCGCTGTTACCTCGTCTTCCTAAAATGAAAATCTCATCTGTGTTATTGCATTGCATATGAACCTTCGATGGCTCCCTTTTGCTTTTGGAGTTAGAATTGGTTCATATGGCTTAGCAAAACCTACCTTTCCAATGTCTTCTCCTCCCATGCTCCCTCACACACTCCATGATCCAACCAGCCAGGATGACTTGGGAATTAAATGAGGCAGTCCCTGCGATGGTTCAGATTACAGGTTCTGGAATCAGATTCCCTTAGTTTGAATCCAGGACCTCACTAGTTGTGTAGCCACAGAAAAGTTACTTACTCTCTGTTCTTCAGTTCCCCCATCTATAAAATGGGGAAATGATACTTTCATAAGGCTGCTGTAGGGAGTAAATGAATTAATACAAATAAAGTGCTTAAAATATAGCAAGCATCATAAAAAATCAGATAATATCACTATTATTTACAATTACCTGAATATGGCATTCTCTTCGACAGCTCTGCACCTTTGCACATGTAGTTTCCATAGCCTGTATGCCCTGTTCCTCTTCTATGCCCAAAGGCTAACTCACTAACATGTGTGTATTGAAAAAAACATACTGTACCCCACAAATATGAACAAATAAATGTTAAAATTTTAAAAAAGTATAAGTATTATAAAGGCTAACTCACTTTCAACACCTCTTTCATGTGTTAACTTCTCTGGCTCTCTCTTTGTAAATCTATTGTATTGGCACTTATCACAGCAGATTATCAAATCTTTTCAAAAAAGTCTTTCTTCCTCTGTAAGATTGTCACTTCTTTGAGAGCAATGATTATCTTTATTTTTGTATCTCTAGATCTAAGAAGTTTTGGCATAAAACGAGCCACCAAAATTGAATGATTCACACATAAACTTGTACATAAATGTTAATAGCAACAGTATTTACAACAGCCAAAAAGTGGAAACAACTCAAATGTCCACCAACAAATGAATGGATAAACAAAATGTAGTATATTCATGCAATGGAATATTACTCACCCATAAACAGGAATGAAGAACTGATACATGCTACAACATAGATGAATCTTGATGAAATTATGCTAACTGAAAAAGACCACATATTATAAGATCCCATTCACATATCATATGAAATTTCAAGAATGGGCAAATCTAGAGAGACAGAAAGTAGATTTAGTTGTTGCTTAGAGGTGGGGGAGGGCAGGGAGGATTAGGGGAGTATATCTAAAATACGTAGTTTCTTTGGGGGGTGATGAAAATGTTCTAAAATTGTGATAATGATTGCACAACTCTGAATCTGCAAAAAAACATTGAATTGTACACTTTAAATGGGAGAATTGTACAGTATGTGAATTACATCTTAATAAAGCTATTATCAAAATAAAAGTATTGATTGAGTAAATGAGTCAATGAGGGAGAGCCGTTTTGTGTTTGTGTTGAGTGTAAACATATCAAAGAGACAAATCTCAAGCTGCTGCCTCCCTGAGCAGGGTTGAGTGCTAAGCTCCTCACCTTCCCACTGCCCTTCGCCTCTCTCGAGTTTGTTCCCCTGGCCCCTTGCTCCCCTCCAGCCTCCCTTCTTCTCTTACTCAGATTTTCTTTTCCTCTTTCATGTGCAACTAGCCCCTCAGGATAGTTTACATGAGACCATGAAGAAAATGGCAACTTCTTTGGGAAACTGGAACATGAGAACCTAAAGGGACCCAGGAACCAGGAAACATCTTTTCATGGGAACACTTTGTTTTACAGATAAAGAAATGGAGGCTCGGACAGGTTAAGAAGTTACTTAACCTCACATATTGAGTTGGTACCAAAACTGAAATTAGAATCTTCCATTCACTTGTTCAGTGAAATTCTTGCCACACAGTCTGCCTTCCTCCCAGCCACCCAAGCCCCCACCCCCATATCTACCTCCAGGCTGGAATGATCTGGATGCCAAAACAGGTGGAACTAATGAAAATCCCAAACCACATAATGAATGGCTCACTAAATATTCGGTACTTTCTGTTCATTTTCTTCCAAGAATATTTCAGATACAGATAACAGCCCATCACATAGAATTCCAAGATATTTCTTAAACTTCTTTTTCTACATTTTACTTTTATTAGTAGAGAATACATGATATAGTAGAGAGAAAGTAGGATTGGGAGTCCAGAGATCTAGACCCCAGTTTCTACTCTAAACTAGGGGCTAGAGTCACTAACTAGCTGTGTGACTTGTGCAAGACATTTAACCACTCTGGGCCTCACTTCCCTAATTGTAAAATAGAAATTTAATTAGATAATTTCTTTGCTTCCTCCCACATCTCTCTATAGTTCCATAATTTAATAACTATAGATTGAAATAAAAAGATTATCAGCTAAGACTTAGCACTCTTTTCAGTGTAGGGATTTTCTTCCAGAAATACTTATGCTAAATGATTCTGACCAGTATGAGCAGTTTTTAGTAGCATATGAACACAAGAATAATTGAAAAAGCATTTGTTCAATCTGAGTATCATTATGCTATTTCAGGACATGACTGCTGTGATAATGAGGGAATTAGAACCAAGGCACTCTAAAATGAAGGCAAGGGTTATATATGCCAGGCATCTTAATTTCTAATTTTAACTCTCACAACAACCTTATAAGGAAAAGAGTATTCACCCACTGCACAGATGTGATAAGTGAGGATTGGAAGATAGACTAACTTGTTCAGAGTCATGGCGAATTATGGGTGCCCCAGGGATGTGACACCAGGGATGTGACACTGGGGATGTGACACCTGACTCCCTTGAGTTATGGGTTTTCTCTGCCCTATTGACCTCCCAGAACAGCAACTTTCTAAATAATGGGCTAGAGATGGAAAATACCTCTATTTTGGTGTCTGGATGCCTGCCACTCTCATTGTGGCTAATACTTTAGTCCTTCTGATAAGATCCTTAATTGATTAGGTATGCTCCTTGGCCCCAGCTACTTTCTAATTTGAGATAACCTCTCTGTGGCATTGATTGACCTAGTTTGGCTAGGCAGAGTTTGTGGTTTAAATGGGAGTCAGAAGAAACCTACCAGATCTAATCATGAATTAACATCTGGAATCCTTTGTGCCCCTTGAGGCTACTGCGCTGGCTGCAATTGTAGACCTAATATGAGAACTGCTAGAGGGAGACAGATAATCTTAATAATGTTAATAATCTTAATCCTGGGGGATTTTGTAAAATTTGAAAATTCTTTCTGAAAGTGCCAAAAATCACAACCCACACAATTTGAGTAGTTCCTATCATTTTGTAGCTTAATCCTGAACCCACAGGGGGCTTCAGATGACTTGTGAGGCTCTCGAGATAACATGCACTATTTTGTGTATATAAGTTGGTTTGGGGGGGGAGAAGATCCATGGTTTTCATCAGACTCTTAAAGGACTCCCTCAACCAAGAAAGGCTAAAAACCCCTGGCTGGTGTCATGAAGCCTTCCATGCCCCCTGTCTCTTAGGGCCATTTGTCTTGCAGTCTGTGACTTCTTTCCCCTCTGAGAAAGCAAACCTGCGCCTGCATCAGCCATGGTCCTTCCAGAGGCAGTCTGATGGAGAAGGAGGTTTGAAGTCAGGGAGATGTACACTCCAGACCCCACCACACCACTTTCTTTTGTGTCTATGGACAAGTGGCTTGTGGCTCAGGGCCGATGGTCAGCAGGTAAACATGAGTCCAGTCTTCTTGGCTATTAAAATATTGTAATACTTAGGCTCTGTTTGTACATTGCTGCTTTCCAATTCTCCTCGGCTACCTTGACTCCTCCCTGTACCCTCTTCTAGTCCAGTAACTAAGAGTTTCTTGTAATTCAAATGTGGTCCAGAAAAACATACTAGTAGGCTAGACAAGTGGATGTTTTCATAGGATTTAACCTAATATATAACTCTTTTGTCATTGACACATGGATTTAATTATGTACTTTATAGCACACACTGTTGGGGGCTGGCTTATGTCTCCTTAGCACTCACTGTCCTATACATCCAATAACATCCTATTGCATGTACCAGCAGCTCTCTACCTGAAGGCTTTCCCTCAGGCCCTGTTCATGGGGCAGATTGAAAGTGTGGGGGAGTTCACACCCCTGGGAGCATCCCTCAGCCAGTACTGGATGGGATTTCATTGTAAGTACTCTAACTTTCCTCCTTACAGGTAGGACAGTCATCCATTCCATCTCCCAGAGGTCCCTAACAGGGCTGAGCCTCAGTTTCCCACTGTGATGATGAATGAGCACTCCATTGGCTTCTTTCCTCTCCTTGTTTCACTCCCCCACTTCCTGACCAGTGGACCAGTGCTTCATGGGATCACCTCCCAAATAAACTACTTGTACCCAAATCCTTGTCTCAGGGTCAGCTTCTGGGGGAACCTAAACTAAGACACATTTAAAAATAAATATTTTTTAAATGTTGGGAGAAGAAAAATTTTCATATGCAACCTCCTCCCCAGCATCAATAAAAAGGCAAATTGAGAAATGTGAGATTTAATATTCCACAGTGGGCTGTCAGCAATTTCAAAGCCCAAAGATGTCTGATAAAACATGTAATTTATTCAACCTCATTTCCTATGATCCTCCAATATTTGCTTAACTGTATTAATACTGTGGGACTCATCTGCCTTAGCTGGAAACCCTCTCCTTAAATTCTTTTTTAAATGAACTAACAAAAACTTTGAGCAAAAATCTCTGCCTCTGAAATGTTTATCATCTTATATTGTTCTATGCTGTGGAAGGAAGTCCCATATCCCTTACAGCATGAGATAGATTTTCCTTACCACTGTTCTCACCACCCTGCCTTCTCTTTGTGAACTCTTCCCAGCCTTCCCTTAGCATCTATCTACTTTCCAGAAGAGATTTATAAGTTAACATTTTTCATCCGTGACTTCAGTTCTGTATTACCCATGCTTCCAGATTACTTTTCAAAATTTGCCCATAGTCACAGAAACCAGCTCACTCCTCCTGGGAGATTCATCTCTAGCTTTATATGGTTGATGGGGCTGCTGTGACTGCATTAGAGTCAGCACCGTGGATGTGCTTTTCTGAAGGAGCCATTGGTTGTAGTAAAGAACAACAAGAAAGGGAGATGTGGATTGGATGAGGTTTGGGATTCTATTACTCACTCTTTTTACTCTGGAGATATCCATGAAAGGTTAATACGTGGTCTCTGCATTGTCCCAGCATAATCCAAACAAAAGTCTCATTTATAGGACTGGAGATGGCAAGAATTCCTACAACTGTTCTTTGGAGTGTGTGCTTATGTGTTTAGTGGAGGGAGTGTGGGGAGAAAATGCTGACAGAGAAGGGCCACAAGAAAGCTCTGCTCCTGTTTATCCCTATCATATCCACCATGGTGTATCTCAGACAGCTATTGCCACAATGCTGCATAACAAATCGCCCCAAAGTTTGGTGGCTTAAAACAACTACTAATTTCTTGCTTAAGTGTATGTGGGTTGGCTAGAGGTTACCTGATCCAGACTGGGTTCAGCTTGGTTTGATTCCAGGCTGGGAGCTGAATCTGTGCACTCCTCTCATTTCTCATCCTGCTTGGACCTGTGGAATATACATGGTGTGTTCCTTTCATGACAAGAGGGCAACCTCATTTCAAGCCTCTACTTACATCATATCTGCTAATCTCATTGTCCCAAGTCAGTCACATGGCTAAGCCCAAAGTCAAGGAGCAGGGAAGTATTCCAACTGCAGTGAGGCCATGACAAGGTTGTATATGTAGGTATATATAACAAAATAGTAAAAGATGGGGGCCAACAATTTGGGCTACCAAATGCCCTCATCTGGGCACCCCAAGAATGACACCACCACAGTGCCTTAACATTATGTGTTCACATCTCTGAATCAGCTATTAAATTGAAAGGCCAGGTCTGGGCTTTTTTATCTTTGATCTCCAGGACTTAGCAAAGTACTTCACACATAGGACCAAAGCAGCCTAACATGAGCACAAGGATGCTGGATAAATGGGGTCTTCAGAAGAGAACAGAATTGAACTGAAATAACCTGAAGAAAGCCTTACAAAATGTGTCTTTTATCTACCCATTAGACATTTTTCCTTTAATACAGTATGCATAAAGTACCTACAAGTTTCATTTGAATCTTCTTACATTCACAGTAAGATGCAATTTTAAATCATCTATCAACTAATCTTTCCTTTAAACATGAGATATTTGAATGGCAACATAAAAGAGTAATTGTGAATGTTGACTTTCCCAGTCTAATCTCATTGTTCAATTTGGCCCCTAATTCTCTTTTTATTCTCCTTTGGTAAGAACTATCATTCTTCACTCTTTAATAGTCAAAATTCTATAGTTTATTCTTTTTTAACAATTTTTAAGAATTTTTTTAGTATGTCAAATTTGTTTCTAAACTATGTACCGTATATCTATCCCAGAATGCTCTGGGACCTAAACAATGATTACATATAATCCATCCACTCCCACCTATATCAGTTTGCACAATCTACACACCCAGTTAATAACACTGTAATGGCTACATTTAATGAGAACTGACTATGTGCCAGGCATTGAGCCACAGCATACACATTATCTCATTTTGTGATGAGAAGGCTAAGAATGGAGTATGCCAGGTACCTTCCCCAGCCAGTGAGTGATTGTTTCAGACCCTTGGCTGTCAGATTCCAAGCCCACACACTTAACAACTAGATGATGTTGCCTCTAGCTCTTTGATCTCAAGGATGTTAGCAACAGCATGGACCATGAGGCATGCGATCTCACCTCAAGTCCTTTTCTCTTGCTAACTCCCTTTATGACCAACGGAAAAGCAGTTGATCTTTGTGAGCCTTGTTTTCTACTTTTGTAAGCAGGAGTTCACAGTTACCTTATTTACCACGCAAGAGAGTTGTATGTGAAAATATTTTAGAAATGTAGCATCCTACTGAAATTTGAAGGGATTTTTATTGTATTCTCTAGTGTCCCCTAAACTCCTGTACTGACCATCCTTCCATCAGGAGTGGTTTTGCTTCTGTTTCCTCTCTATATTTGCTGACAAGGCACATCTGGTCTTCTGTCCTGAGAAATTTCATTTCCCTTGAGCTTTCCTATTTGTTTGTTGAACAAAACACACATTACTAGCAATGTCATATTCCCAGGCTCTCTCAATGTTTCTTGACTAATTTCCCAATTGTCCTTGCAGCTTTACTGTTTTCCCGGTCTCTCCCCTCCGAAGAACTGCAGACTGTGTCTGATTTTGTCCTCACTTGCCAGAGGCCAAATCAGAATTAGAGAGCTTCAGGTTTTTTTCCAAGCTGGCATTTAGTCTAATTGGCCCCAGATATTTGATTATTTTGAAAAGATAATAATCTCATTTAAAAAAAAAAATTGACTTGAGCATTCAGCCTCATAGTACCTATTTGGGGCTTTCATCCCTCTCTTCACCCTCCACTTCCTGGGGACATAATAGTGAGACCAAACAGTCTGCCCGCTATTTCGCAGTCTTGCTGTGTGTGTGTGTGTGTGTGTGTGTGTGTGTGTGTGTGTGTTTATAATTAAATTTGTGCTAGGTAGTTCTACTTAACTTGTCTTGGCTTAATAAGAAAATCACAAAGGCAGACATATGTAAATGAAGCATTTGCACTGAATGCACATTGCTTGAGACAAGGTTTCCTAGTAATTTGAAAATAATTTGCAAAGTACTAAGAAAATTAAGCCATTGTTTGACCTGTGGTTGTGTAGGCATAACGTCCCTTCTCATACTCTTAGAGCCAGTTGCGGTTTAGTTTCAGCCAAATAATATTACCCATTATTTTAATCAATGCTGTTAATTAGAATTGTACAGGTGTTACAGTTCTATTTACATTATTTTGTAAATGTTTAAAGGCTTCAAAAATGTAGACAAACTGTAATATAAGGAATCTGTGGTCTTATGTTTGTATGTAATAAGCAATATTTGATTTAAATACTTTTATTCAAGGATGAACTTCTAAGAGAAAAATTTTTTTCTCTAAAAGGTCTGTACATTACTCAAATTAAAAAAAACACAAAAGCTTTGCATTTTTCTCTGAACCATCACCAATAGCAGATAACAGTGAAGGTTATCACCTTGTACTATAAATAATATGCAGGTACACATGTATATTATTGAATGTACAATATACATGCATACTCACACTTTGCAGTACAGAGTTGCAAATCTCCAAACATGTGTATGGTACTTTGGGGGATTCCTTGAGATATTTTTCATAAGAAATTGAGTATGGCTTACACATTGGATTTCGAATCTCCATATATGATATGGCTTAATTCCATTTTCATTTAATATAAATCATTGCTAGTGGGAGTGTAAAACAGTAGAACCTCTTTGGAAAATATTTGGCAGTTTCTTATAAAATTAAACATAGACTTATGATAAGACCCAGCAATCGTTCTCCTGGATATTTACCCAAGAGAAATGGAAACGTGTCCACACAAAGACTTGTACACAAATTTTCTAGGGGCTTTATTCATAACAGCCAAAACTTGATACAACCTAAATGTTCATCAACAGGAGAATGGTTAAAAGAATTCTGCTGTGTTCATACAAAGAAATACTACCTAGTAATAAAAAGGAAAGAACTGATGCACAAAATAACATGGATGAATCTCAAAACTGTTATGTTGAGCAAAACAAGCCAGACACAAAAGAACACATACTGTATTATTCCATTTATATGAAACGCTAAAAAATCTGCCTTGGAGGACTGAAAGCAGCTCAGTGGCTGCTTGAGGCTACAGAGAATATTAACTGTGAAGGAGCAGAAAGAAAATTGGGGGGACGATGAAAATATTCTGTATCTTCATTGTGGTGGTGTTTGTACAGGTGTATACATTTGCTAAAACTCATGTACACTTAAAATTTTGTTTTATTTATTTTATTTTTATTTTTAATTGACATAATAGTTGTACATATTTATGGGGTACACTGTGACGTTTCAATACATGTACACAATGTATAATAGTCAAATGAGGGTAACTGGCATATCTATCACCTTAGATATATATCATTTCTTAGTGGTGAGAACATTCAAAATCCTCTCGTCTTGCTATTTTGAAATATACAATTTATTATTGTTAACCATAGTCACCCCACTGTGTAATGGGACACTAGAACTGATGGGGAGAGGTTTGTCAATGGATAGAAAACTTTGTTTTATATCTCCCAAAGTTGATTTAAAAAATGGAAACAGTTTCCAGATTAAAAAGAAATAGTATTTAAAGAACTTGTTATCAAGATCAACGCTTTTGCAGGATGTGCTCTCCTTGTCCCTGTGGTTCATGCCCCACTGACATCCCACTGCCTTCCCTTGTTTCAGAAGCATAGTCCTGGTGTTTGCTTGTCTTTTCTAAGTCACAAAACCAGTGGCCAAAATCATTCTAGGACCCCTGCTGCTTTGCTTCCAGCCTGGTTCCTAGATTTCTCATCATCGTCTTTGTAAATGGATTCCCTGCTTTTTCAACTACTAGCAAAACAAATCTTCAACTGGGTGCCCTTGAGACTAAGGTTGAAATGTCTCCCATTTCAATTCAGAGCTGGCATCCAAAGGGTGCTTGTATATATCTATATTTTTAAATCCAGATTTTTCATCAGATTAATCAGGATTAATCTTAATCGATTTCCTAAAGTTGCCATTCTATGCCAGCTGTGTTTTGCAGGAGTCCTTGACCGAGGGTAACTTGCTCCTGTGCTCCTTACTGCTGGGTTTGCCAGTGAGCCAAGCCATAATGGAAGCTGTTCTGACATTCATGTCCCTTGGTATGGGAAGGTAAAACTGCTCGGGGCGTCGTTTGCAATCTTTTTCCTTGCTGGCTCTCTTCTTCAGCAGGTAGGACTGGTGACAACTGAGCAGGCTGCCTCATTAGAATTCACAGGGTGAGCTGATTCTCTATTTAACTGATGAGGGAATTCTTGCACCAATGGGGTGGGGGAGAAGTTTATACTGTCAGAAAGCTGCTTTCTTCCTGCTTTGCTGTCAGGAGGAGGGGATGGCTGGTAGACAATCTAAATGGCCTGTACAGGAGACACCAGGAAACCCCAAACCATCTCCCTGCCAAGAAACACGGAAAATCATTTCTAAAGATCTGCTTATTTCAGCATGTCACACACACTCTATCTTCCTTTGAAAAATGGCGACTATACTTTATTCTTCTAGAATACAAAGTCTATGCCAAGCAGACATTCTTTTACTCCTAAAAGCTCCTTACACACAGGAATTTTGGCCCTTCCCTAAAGGCAATGGAGGAAAGAGAGAATATCCTTTTAGGTCATACTGAAGCTTTAGCATTCTGCCGTGATCACACCATAGAAGACTCCCTTCCGCTGTTGATTTGCCTGACATGTTGCAAGGCAAGACTTGGCTTTCTGCTCTAGCTTCAAGCATTAAACTTCATAACTACAAGAGGTCTTCAAGACCATCAAGACAAAGTCCTTTGTTTTGTGGAGGCAGAAGCCAAAAGGTGACATGAAAAATCCCCTAGTTGCACAACAGAAGACTCCCTGAGATTCCTTCTGATCCAAGATCTGAAAGACCACATTCCTAATAGGGAAGGTTGATCCTTTCCAAAGTCGAACCATGATGATTCCAGGTTCTAGGCTCTAAAGCAATTGTTTCTCTTTGTTTTTAGGTCAGTTTGAGTCAAATCATTTTATGAACTATGATATGACAAACTGTGCATGGGGACACATATGGAATGATTTCAGGAGATTGAGCTCTTGTCTCAGAATCTCTGGAGGGCTTGGCCCTGTGCTTGCAGCTGTTTGAAATAAGATCTATTTTCCATGAGATGACAGGAGGCATCAACTGGTGGTTTTCTTCAGAATAGGAAACTGAATAGCCTATGACAATCCAAGTTAAGTAAAGAGTAAAGGAAGGTTGTTGGAGAGGCTGGTGATCTGAAAAGAGTGCAAGAGTTTTCCTCTTTTTAAAAAGACTTTCTTCTCCTTTAAGTTTTTCTTTCACTTTTTTTCCTTTTATTTTCAAGCTAAAAGAGAAACACATGTTGGTTGTAAAAAAATTCAGACAAAAAGAAATGCATTTTCCACCACTTGTATATTGCTTTGTAACAAACCATCCCAAAACTTAACAGCTTGAAAAAAAACAATGTGTATTTTGCTTTTGACTCTGCAATTTATACACGACTCAGCAGGGACAACCCGACTCTGCATTGAGATGCCTCAGACTTCAGCTGGAAATGATCAGAGGCCTAGGGGCTGGCCAGGCAGTTCTCTCTCCTTTTTCATGTGGCCTCAAGGCTGCTATTGTCATTATTTAAAGTGTTTTGATATTATATATTACCTGCCTGAGAACTGTGAGAGCTCACACAACTAGGGGTGTGGGGATGGTGACTGTGTGTGGTAGTGATGGAGAGACTTGAATGAGTCACCAGGGAGAACATGGGAGATCATCTGCTGATGATCATTCATTGGGTTTGGGTTGTGTTAGTCATATCTGTCCTGCAAATGAAATGAGAACTAGATGTTTCCCATGGTCTGGAAATTGGACACTGGTTTTATGATGGGAAGAGATGGAATTGGAATATTGGGTAGGAATGGTGTTGTAAAAAGGAGGTGAGGATGGCTTCGTGGATTCTAGGGAACATGGCAAAGCTGCCATTAAAGTCTCAGGCTGGTAGCTTACAATAATAGGTAAGAGGCCCATCTTTGCTTGAGGCCAGAAGCAGCCTTGTCAATTTGCAGACAAACTTTCTTTCATCAGTTGGAACAAGACGGCAGAAGGGGTCCATAGCAAAGGGATGATTTCCAGAAGCCAGAGGATCATTGGCCTCAGGGGAGCAAAGATGATACCTGCCAAGACACTGGCAGCCAGCTAGGACAGTGTCTTCTTCAGCTGGGGCAAGCACCAGAAGAGGACACTCCAGCCCCAGGCTGTTGCAGGAGACTTAGGTGGTGTTATTCAATGACTGAGAGGAATCTGGGGAGAGTGCTGAGCCCCTCACTAAGAAAGTGAAGAGAAAATAGCCCTGAGACCTGAGTTGGTGACTGGGATGGATTGGCTCTTGGTGAACTTTTAAAGTGGTGAAGATTGCTTCTAGCACCTTCCTTTTCTGCACATCCTCCCATGTCTCAGGGCCTTCTCTTTCTATCTTTACCTCAGTTCCCAGTTTCTCTCTAGCTGTGTTAAACTCCTCCTAACCCCTACCACATTACTGACATCACCACATCCAGTGGAAACTTCTCAGTGCTCATCTTATGTAACACTGTGCTGAGATTGGCAGTGTCACTGCAGCAGGTTGAGGAGAGAATGGGAGGTGAGGGTGTAGAGATGATAAAGGTATTTTATGCATTTTGGGGAGAACAAAATAGGTTTCTTTTATTTATTAGCAATTGGAGAACTGGGACCTTCCAGACACTAGGTTCTTGAGTTTAGTTTGGCTTTAGGTGGGGTTGCTTTCTTCCCTAAAACCTGTTCTGGTGGAGAAATAAATACAGCAGTGGGTAACTCTTCTTCCTAGTGAGGACAGGACTCAGAGACTACAAAGATGTGTATTCCCCACTCCTAGGCCTCAGGTGACATTAAATACTAATTATTTCCTGTGTCTGTTGGCAATTTGTATATCTTCTTTTGAGAAATGCCCATATTTATTGTAGCACTATTCACAATAGCCAAGAGTTGGAACAAGCCTAAATGCCCATCATTGGATGAATGAATAAGGAAAATGTGGTACATCTACACAATGGAATATTACTCTGCTATAAAAAAAATGAAATACTACCATTTGCAGCAACATGGAAGGACTCAGAAAATATTATATTAAGTAAAATAAGCCAGGCACAGAAAGAGAAATACCGTATGTTCTCACCTATTTGTGGGAGCTAAAAATAAATAAATAATTAAATATACAAACAAATAAATGGGGGCTGGGGGCAGGGAAGAAGACACAGCAATCACAATTCCTTGAACTTGTTAAGACAAGTGAACAGATATGATGTTGATGGGCGGTAGGGGGAAGAGGGAAGGGGAAAAGAGGCATTGGTAAAGGGACACTAAAATCAACTATATTGCATATTGATAAAGTAAAATAAAAAATATTTTAAAAAAACAAAAAATTACTAATTATTTCCATTTACGTAAATGACTTCTATTTTTGTCTCTTAACTTATGGGGCAATAAAATTGATATAGATAGTTGAATGTTAATCAGAGTAAGTTATAGACTGTTTTGGATTTCAATTCTAAACTTTGCTATTAGCATAGCAAGTCACTTGAGAGGATTTCACCACATGGTAGTAGAAAATAGAATATATGAGTTGACAGGTCTGTTTCACTCACACTTGTCAACTCACACATTTCCATCAATCCAAAATTACTCATGAAAGCCACAGAAGCCTGGAAACAGTCAAAATATCCATCAATAGGTGAATGGATAAACAAATTGTGATATTTCATACAATGGAATACTATTTAGCAATAAGAGGGAATGAGCTACTGATACAAACAACAGTATGAATGAATTGTAAAAATATTATGTTGAGTGATGCAAACTTTACACAAGAGTGAATACAGTATGATTCCATTTATATGACTTCCTGAAATCCACAAAACTAATCTATGGTGGAAAAAATCAGAACAATAGTTGCCTCTGGGAGTTAGAGGTAGAGATCTACGAGATTTCCTAGGAAGGGGCACGTTCTTTATCTTATAAAGATTTGGGTTGCCTAGTTTTATGACTTTGTCAGAATTCATAAAAGGTTGTATTTAAGAGTGTGTGTGTGTTTCATTGTACGTAAATTTTCAAGAGGAAAAGAAATTCATAAATAAACACTGAGCTTTATTTAATGATATGCATGAGGATATATTTGGGAGGAAGTGAACTGGTGTCTATAACTCACTTCAAAATGCATCCAAAAATAAGATAGGCAGAGGGATGGATGAAGGGATGGATATGTAATAATGTAACAAAACATTAATTGTAGTATCTGGTGTTGGATATATGGGTATTCACTGTAAGATTTCTTTAACTTTTCAGTATATTTGAAAATTTTTCATATTAAAGGGAGGAAAATAAACCAATTCTAAATGAGCCTCACTCAGGAATAGTTTGTGTCTTTAATTCTGAACCCATCCCTGACTGAGTTGCCATCATTGCTCGGCTCCGTATTTGCATGTGCCTTCTGTCCTCTATAACTTTACAGTTCAGGTTATTTTTTTCAACTGCCCAGGCAACCTTGTTAAGCTGACTTTCATCATCAGGACTGCCTGGGGGATCATCTGTTCTGCCTACTCTTCTTCCAGTGGAGCTTTAGATAACTTACAAATGTACAATTCATTATTGAAGGGAAATTATTGGAAGCTACCTATGATTACAAATATTTTTTGGAAGCTACCTATGATTACTCTTGATTGTGCAAAGAGAGAGATGCAGGGACTTAAGGCCTGATAAATTGGCAAACACTACTCCCACTTCCCTCCTTCCCTGTCGCTTCCCCTGAACTCTGTTGAATTTCTAATGACACGATCTCTCATCTCCCCAAATTGTACTGTAAAACAAGAAAAGATAAATTCTCTGGAATTGACATTCCCATCTCATGACCTCATTTGGCCAGAGGCTTGGCTGCAATTTGCCTGGAGGGTCACATCCCCCTTCATGGGCTGGGCTGACACTACGTAACCTTCCCGCCATTGTAATCTCTTGCACATGTACATTATATAGAATGCCAAGCATAGGTCAAAAGGAAAACATTTTTTAAAAAACTGCCAGGAAAACATTTAAAAAAAGAAAAAGCTTCTTTCTCTATGCTTGTTAGCTTGAAAATAAAATGCTGCATTTGATATTTTTCCATTGCTGTTTTAAACCTTTTGTGCAGCGAGAAGAGGCATAAATAAATGAACACACAAGTAAGCCTTTATTCTGAGGCAAGGAATTAGAAGTTATCTCCTGCCATAGCATGTAAAGTTGTTTCTACTAAATGATTTAGTTGAGATGGAGGACACCAATTTATTTGATCTCATCTGGGCCAAAAGTCACTTGAAAAGAAAGATGATGGCCCCATCTCAGTTTCTAAGGCAATCAGAAAGCATTTGTATGAACAGTTAAGATGTGGCCTGGAGTGCCGCTCTTTCTGAGGATCAGAGTTGGCCTTGGAAGGAAAGCCACATTTCATCAAGAAACAAACATATCTATGTTGTTTAAGACCCAAGAACAGACATGAAGTCTTGTTTCTGTGGCTGGGCTGCTTTATATTCATTCATTCAACAAATATTTATTGAGCACCTGCCATGTGCCAGGCATAGTTCTTGAACTTTCAGGTTCTCGAGTGTGGTCCCTTATGTGGTGTTCTCTTATCTGTTTTTTGTTTCTATGTAGTTTAGTTCTCCTTCCAGGCTTCAGCACTTTTAGCTGGGTTTTCTTTTATTTGCTCCAGGAGTTTTTTCACCTGTGTTGTCTCACTGGGTGAGTAATCAGGCCCTTCATGGTTGGTTAAATGTAGATGTTCTGTGACTGTGACTAGAGCACAGAAATGGCTTGACTAACAGACCCTGGGAAGGTGGCAGGGACAGCAGCTGTGGGCTTGGGCTCCTGCAAGCTGGCAGCAGCCACATCCTCCTTGAAAACCCGGGCAGAACTTGGTGGTGCCAACCCAAAAGATGCCAGGCTCTGGGAAGAGAAGAACTTTCTTGGCTGTAACCTTGGATTTTGGATAACTGCCTACAGTTGGCCAGTCAGCTGGCATTCTTATGCACATATATAGCCAGCTTACTCAGGTGGTAGGCGGTGTCCTTTATGCCTGCTAGCCTGGGTAAAATGACTCAAGTTGACTTGTTGACACTGCTTGGCAGAGGCTGACTGTAGCCCTGTATTCAAGCCTAAGTTCTGAGAATGGCCAGACTCCCAAGGTGAGAAATCTTTACTCCTTCTTATTCTTTTGCCATCTCCTTTCTTTGCTTACCCACTCCAGATTTCCCCCCAAGGGCCAGCCAACAGGGATGAAAGAGGCAACCTTGACAGCAGCTGGCTGCAAACTAAAACCAGGGCAATCTTTCCTTGAGGACCTAGCTCCTGTTCAAGCCAACTTCATGTGCTTAAAGAAAATTTTATAAAATCTGGTGTCCTTTGTAGGGCCGGCCCTTGGCTCACTAGGGAGAGTGTGGTGCTGAGAATACCAGGGCCCTGGGTTTGGATCCTATATAGGGATGGCCGGTTCGCTCACTGGCTGAGCATGGTGCTGACAACACCAAGTCAAGGGTTAAGATCCCCTTACCGGTCATCTTTTAAAAAAAGAATCTGGTATCCTTTGTTTTCCCTGAGCTTAAGTTAAGGATGCTTAAGCATCTGTGTACATTGGTGTGTGTTCTAGTGTGTGCATATGTGTTTGCATGAAGAATGACTTTTCAAGGTTCTAAGTGTGTAAAAGAAGGGTATTTCAGCATAAAATAATAGTAACCATAAAAGATCAGAAGTACAGATGGTGGAGTGATGCTGTTTGTATCAGTTAGCTTTTGGTGTATAACAAATCAACACCTAATTTAGTGGCTTAAAGCAACAATAATTTATTTTCTTAAGATTCTGTGGCTTCTACTCTGAGCTGGCTTGGCTGGGACTGGATGATCTAGGATAGCGTCACTCAAATGTCTAAAGCCTCAGTGGGGATGGCTGGGCTAGTCGGGATTGCTGGGGCCTCTCTTTCCACATAGTCTCTCATTTTCCAGTAGGCCATCCTGAGCTTCTTCACATGGTAGGAGAAGTGTTTCCAGCAGCAATAAAGAGCAAGCTCCAATGTGCAGGTATTTTTCAAGCCTCTGCTTACATCATATTTGCTAATGTCCCATTGGCCAAAGCAAGTCTCATGGCCCAGTCTGGGATTCAGTGGGTAGAGAAAAAGACTCAACCTCTTCGTGGGAGGCGCTGCAAATGATTTTTGGCCACTTCTCTATAATCTACCACACTGTGGGTGTTGACACAGGAAACAGACATGAGTTTTAGACAGGGAGGGCACAGCCAAATCACATTCATAGGCTTAATAGCCAAGTGACCTTAGACAATCACTTACCTCTTTAGAATCTCAGCTTTCTCTTCTGGATATGGGTAAACCACACTTACCTCATTGGATAAAATGAGGTCTTTTATTTATGCATTTTTGCAATAAGCATGTACTAAGCCTATGTGCCAGGTCCAGACTATGCCAGGCATGGGCTATAGTAATGAGCATCGTGATCTCACCCTCATGGAGATGCCAATACAGATGTTATTTGTAAAAGTATTTTGAAAACTACAAATCATGTTACAAATTGTCAGTAGTATATGTCATATTCTGGTGGCTCGTCTTTCTTTTTTCCTTTTTTCCTTTGTGACATTTACTCTCCCACCACTCCTGAGTATACTATGGAGCCATAAAGTCCCACCTTGCTCTGGCAGACAGTAGCCCTATGTCACAAGGTTGTTGATGGAGTGTAGACTGGCCCCACACTGTTTTTGTAAGTTGATTTTTCCATCATCATTGTGTAGGGGAGGTGACCACTTTGTCAAACCTGACTAGAAAAAACACCATAGGTCACCAAAAGTTGAGGAGATGCCAAAGGCAATCTAGTCCAATTTGTTCATTTTAGATGACAAAATTTAGGTCTCAGGAGGGGACATGACTTATACAAGGTCACACAGCTAGTTTGTGCTGATACCAAGATTCCTAATGATATTGATCTTGGTGGTTTTATGTTTGTGTCTGTACATCGCTCTTACAATTCTAGCCTCCTTTCCCCCCAAATTATCATTTCTCTCTCTCTCTCTCTCTCTCTCTCTCTCTTTCTCTCTCTCTCTCTCACACACACACACACACACACACACACGGGCTTTTAATAGTAAAGGATCATGAATGAAACCTGTTTACCTTATCTTCTACATAAGCAAGGAAAATAGTCGTTATTTATCTCTCTATATTTGACCAAAAGAAAAGAGTTAAAGCAAATATTAGTTGACCCAAATTAATATATTCCCATAGTTTAGAACTTATGAATTACTTTTACTCACTCTTCACCCCAAGGGAGGACAGTGAGGGAGCTGGGCCAGATAGTTAAATTTTTATTTTAAATATGTGGAAACCATGGTCGAGTGAGGTTGAGTGAGTTGCGTGAGGCTGCAGGATTAGTAGTAGCAGGTCCAGGACTATGTTCTTTCCACATCATAGGTCCAGTTGAGAATAGCTGGCTAGAACACATCAGTTGCTTATTGTAAATGGGTTTTCCTGGGGGCCAAAATAAACAAAAATTTGCTTAAAATTATACAGATTAGGTGAAATAATTCTGGAATGGGTATGAGTGATTTGCTGTTGAGACACGCACAGATAAATTGAAATGACTCTAGATGCAGTGGTATATATAATTATCAACAGAAAAGGAAAAGTGTTTAGGGTCATTGATAACTCTTTTTGTTTTTATTTGTTACACACCCAGGATATGCATTCCCTTTTACCTAAATTTATCACTGACATATGTCTTTTGGGAAAAAAAACCAAAACAAAGCCAAATGTACCTGGCATTTTATGAAACTTTTAAGAAATTTATATGCAAAACAATTTAATGGACCAACTTTATGGGTTACACTTTGGAAAGGACCTGAAGATGCAATACAGAGAGAAACAGTTCAAATCAACTGTGGATAATACGGAAGACAGAACTGCTCCTAAAGTCCTCTTCCAAAGCGAAGAGACTTGTTTTTCAGAATTTGATTGTTCGTTTACACAACACAGTTTTCCAACCTGGGGAAAATGGGGTTTCTAACTTCAATTGTTTTTTAACAGCTATTAAACTAATTGGCAATTCTGTCTTGAGATTTAGTTACACATAGCAAATTCTTAGACATCAAGGAGAGTTTCAGAGTTGGAATTATAAGCTCTAAATCGAATTGTATATAACCACTCCTCATAATAGCTGAGATTTACTGTGCTGAGAATTTACTATGTGGTCAGCACAGAACTGAGTATTTCACATGAGTTATTTTATTTAATCTTCATGACAGCCCTATAGGCTGTCCCCATTTTACACACAACCCCATTTTATATATGAAGAAACTGAGGCTTTGAGGGCCCAATGGCTTGTCCCACTAAGTAGGCGATGTGAGATATGAAGTTGAACGAGGCAGACTAATTTTGGAGTCTCATTCTTAACCAATCTTGCTTTAGGGCCATGGGAAAGAGAAAATAGGAACCAATCAAATATTTTTATATACCAAATTTGTAAACTCTTCTCCTTTGGAAGCATGATTTTTCTATGACAGCAAATGCTGGTCACCCTAATCTAACATTGTGTCTTTGGAAATCGCAAATAGCAATTCTAGAACATATAGAGAGGAATTTAGCTCAGCAAATGCCTAAATTCAGCACAGGCAAGCAACCATCTCTTGAAAAGAAAAGGCCACTGATGATCAGAATTCACTCCTTCATAGATGGAAGATAAAAGGTCCGTGGCAGAGACAATGTGGGGGTTCACCACCCTTTCATTTTCTCCCTAGAAACCCAGAAAGGACTCTTTTCCAGGACCCTTGCATTGACATGGGGTCATAGAACTAGTTCTGGCCAGTGGAATGTGGGGGGAAGTGCTTCACTCAGGTCCCAGAACTGATCCCTCAAATCACGTGTGAGCTCCTCAACTTACTCTGAGTCTTCTCCAGTCAGCTGGTGGGATGAAGATGGTCTCCCAAGCCTCCAGGAGAGAGTGGAGCCATCAGTGGAAGATGCCTGGATCTGATCTAGGTGGAGGTAGTGCTTTCCAGGAAAGCAGCCCACCTAGGAATACCTGTGCTGGCCTTTGTAGGAGCAGGCAATAAGCATTTGCGATTTTAAGTCACTGAGATTTCAGGGGGTTTTTGTTCCTGCAATATATCCTCCAATGTTTGGGTGTCTCATTGGCCCCAGTCAAAGACCTTCAGGATCCTGGACATTTAACCTCTGTCTCCTGACCGGATTGACAATACACTAATCAAGAAATAAAATCCCAACGCAGGCCTGATAGATGTTTGCCCTGCCTCTTCTGGAACCTGTAGAACTATAGGGAATTTAGTGGGGCTGCCTCTGTGATGTAGTCTGAGTGTTTGTGTCCCTCTCCCCCAAATTCATAAGATCTTTAGGACCAGAGAGGTTGTAGCACAAAGTACAAGTTAAGAAATCAAACTCTGAAGTCAGGCTACCAGGGTTTAAATCCCAGCTCTACCACTTATTAACAGTGTGATGTTTTGAGAAGCCATTTAGATTCTTTCTCATTTTATTTCCTTATCCAAAATAAAAAGATAATATTAGTGATTTGAGAGGGTTGTTAGAAGAATTCAATGAGAAAATCCTTGCAAGGCAAGTTAACACTGTGCCTGACATGTAATAAATTTTTAATACCTGTTAACTTTGGTATTGGTATTATTGCAACTGCAAGGTTAACTTCCTTCTCCAGCTATAAAGCCTTTTTTATGTTAAAAAAGACAAATATTGGAGCCCTCCTCCTGCCTTTGTCAGTCTCCTCCCACTGTCCTTCCCCAACCCCTATCCCTCAGGCATGTGGAGCGGTTGATCTAGTCTATCAGGGGTGTATCCTCCCCAGCTGTATCCGGTCCCTGATCCCACACACCAGAAATCAGTGGGGAATTCCTGAAGGGCTTTCACTACACCAACCTTTATTTCCTGGCTGGATTGACAATACAATAATCAAGGCATAAAATCCCAACAGAGGCCTGATAGAAGGTTGCCCTTCCTCTTCTGGAACCTGTAGAGTTATAGGGAACTCAGTGGAGTAACCTCTGTGCTATGGTCTGAATGTTTGTGTCCCTCTCCCCCAAATTCATATGTTGAACTCCTAACCACCAAGGTGATGATATTAGAAGGTGGGACCTTTGGGAGGTGATTAGATCATGAGGGTAGAGCCCTCATGAATGGGATTAGTGCCCTTATGAAAGAGACCCCAGAGAGCTCTCTCACCCCTTCTGCCATATATGGACACAGCAACAAGGTGCTATCTGTAAACAAGAAAGCAGGCCCTCAGTAGACATTGAATATGCCAGCACCTTAATCTTGGACTTCCCAGCCTCCATAACTGTGAGCAACAAATTTCTGTTGTTTATAAGCCATCCAGTCTATGATATTTTGTTGTTGCAGTCTGAATGGACTAAGACACTCTGCCATTACTGGGATAGACTTATCCAAAAATTTTTTTGTACCTTAAATGGAAAACTGTTTCCTTCTCTACTCAGAATAAGCTTATGACTAGTTCAAGGCTTCTGAAACTTTAGTGAATATCAGAATCCCCTGAAGAGCTTGTTAAAACACAGAGTGCTGGCTGCCACCCCAGCGTTTCTGGCTTGGTAGGTTGGGGCTGAGCTGAGAATTAGTATGTCTAACAAGTTCCTAGTGACATGCATGCTGCTGGCCACACTTTGAGTAGCTCTATGTTAGTCTGTTTGACAGCCTTTCAGCTATTTAAAGACAGTGAATGGGTCTTTATCCAGTCACTTCTCCAGGATAAACAGGTTAGGAATGTTGCTTTTCCTTATCTGGTGTCAGGCTGTCTCTGGTTCTGGGTATCCAAACATAGAAAGTACTTAGACCTTGTCCTCCAGGAGCTTACAATTATGCGGAAAAATAGAAAAAGGATCCACTATAATGTGATCACAGTAAATATTTACTCTGTGCCCGTTATGTGTTGTGACCATCCGCAAAGGCTGGTGATTCAACAGTGACCAAGATGGCATAGTCCTTGCTTTGTGGACCCCTCAGGCCAGTTGGGGAAACTGACCAGTGAACAGGATATTGTAGTTTAGTGTGATAAGGGTGTGGAGAGGGAAAGCCAGGGAGCTCTGGGGAGCAGAGTGGGGACCTCAAACCCCAACATGTGGCTGGAGAGTCGGGGCAGGCTTCCTGGGGGAGATGATGGCTAGGATGGAAAATAGAAAATAAATAGGCATTAAGCAGGTAAGGGATGGGGTGGGAGATTTAGGCAGAGTGGAAGGATGTAAGGGATCCTGGTGCAATTTAGGATTGGTGGGAAGTGCTATGTGACTGAAGAGAGACTGCAGATGGGGCCCCATGAAGTACAGGTAGGCTGGAGGAGGCTGGTGAGAAGTGAAGGGAGAGCTGGAGAGATGCCACATCCTGAGTCGACATTAGTGAGCCCAGCCTTCCCTGAGAGCTACTGGTTGTCTCCCCTGAAATAATAGATCCAGACTCCAAGTCCAGTCCACTCTCCATTTGAAGGATGGAGGATAGTTTTGCCCCATGTGTTACCTGAACACCTGGAGGTGTGACATGCAGAGGGAGACAGCTGGCTCAGGATTAAAGGCCCATAGCCCCAGCAGGACACAGCTGACCTGAGGACCACCTCCCTGAATGAGGGGCAAGTGCACTGCAGGGGGCAATGCACAAGTGTGTAAGTGGGGGGGGGGCGGTTAGAAAGAGCTCAAGAATTTTATGGACAAAGTCTCAAGAGGAGTAGAAAAGATGCATTTGCAGAAGTTAGGGTATCCCATGATGCTCTAGCCTAACTGGGAGGTGGGAGAGCCTGGGGTGTGGGAGGGTGTAGAAATGTGGAGGTGGGGGAGAGGGAGAGGGACAGAGAGAAAGAGAGAAAAGGAGAGGCCAGAGGGAAAAGGGGAGGGGGAGGAAGAGGGAAATGGGGGAGGAGGAGAGAGACATGGGGAGGGAGGGAGGTCAACAGCAAAGAGAGGGGAGGAAGAGGGAGAGAGAAATGGAGGAAGGGGAGGGAGAGAGACAGAGAGACAGAGACAAGAGGAGAGGGAAGGCAAGCAGGGAAGGTAGAGGGAGAGTGAGAGAGAAGGAGGAGGAGGGAGAGGAGAGGAGAAGAAATGAGAGGAGAGAAGAGAGAGAAGCAGTCTCCTCAGGCAGAGCTGAAGATTTGACTGGGTTGGTTAGTTAAAGGAACACTTTTGCAGGGTTTTGAACAGAAATGTTTTCAAAGGAAGTGATCCTGAAGGTTGGGAGAACTTGGTAGAGGGAAAGGAGAACACAGCCTCCAAATGCAAACACACCTGGGTTTGAGTCTCATCTCTGGCACTAACTCACTGCGTGACCTAGGGCAAGTTGCTTAAATTCCACCTTGTCTATGTCTGTCTCACTGTAGGCACCCAGTAAACATATTGTTGAATATCAATGAATGAATAAATGAATTCCTGCAGAGAGCGTCTCCCACTTTAGGTATTACAAGGGACTAGACAAGGGTAGATGGATCAGTGCCCTCTTACCATCACAGGTAGGGAGACTTTAAAATAGACACCATCAGGGACCCCACTAGTCTTTACATTGCCTTTGTATGAATTAGGAAGGGGCATCCACCCATTCCTCAAGACACATTACTGCCAACTACTGGAAAGTCACCTTAATAAAATTATAAATCTACCACATCTATGATATGAGTGGTGTCCCCTTAGATGTGATGGGGTCATTCACCTACTCAGCCCTGTGTGGCTACCTTGCAGGAAATGTAAGTGGATCTAGCAGGGTGGATGTGGCCAGTGAAGGAGCCATCACACCTGTTTCCTGAAGCTTAGGAGGAGGATACTTCCTGTAGGGGAAACCTAAAGATTTCACCAGGGCTGATGAGAGCTTGCCCTGTGTAGATTTAATCTGAGGCAGCAGGGGTGTGGTGAGAGGAACAGAAGGTGTGTCTGACTCTTTCTCTTCACTCTGTTTTCATAATACTGTGAGAATCACTTAATCCTTCTAAATTTCAGTTTTTTGTCTCTTATTTAGGGACAAGAACTCTTGCCTCAAGAGATGTGTTGAGTATCTAATAAGATAATGTACATGAAAAGGCTGGGAATCTGCTAAGCATTAGAGAAATGTAAACTATTGTTAGCATGGAGAGCTAATAGGAAATGAATATTAAATGAGTGTTTAAATTTTATCTCTACCACTCTCCAGCCACAAGACCTTGGGCATGTTACTTCATTTTTCTGGGACTCAGTCTTCTCATCCGTAAAACAGGTATGATGATATTAGAAGCTATGGATCAGGGAAGTTGTGAGGATTAAAAGTAGTAATGTGTTCAATAAATATAAACCATTAACTGTAAGGCAGTTGTCCCTTGTATTTTGCTCAGCATTTTGTATTCAATATTACATCAAAATACTTATTTAAATCACCATTGGCTTTTAAAACAAAACAAAACAAAACAAAAAACATGAAATGAAACAAAAGGGCTCCTTGGCCTTTTGTGAAGAGAGCTGAGACTGGGAAAAGAGTGACTCAGCACATTTCTTTGACTCTGGATCTGTTGTGATTTCTCTAAAGAAATCCTTCTCTTCCCCTCCCCACCTGATGCCATCTCCAAACACTCTTGGCCAAATCTGGATGCTGGTCCTACTTGGTTATAGCTGAAATTTCTCACAAAATGGTCAGTGAGATTGATAGCATGGAAATGTCACGATTTACAGAGCAAAAAGGAACTGAGGGGAAGAAAAGTTCAGATAGGCAGGGTGGGGCAGATCAGCCAAGCAGAATCTTAGTTCCCACATGCTCTGCTTCTCCCCTCCACTCCCCTCCTCCCTGCAGTGCCTTTGGAGACAGGGCCCTGTGATTGCTGAGAAAATCTGTTCAGACTGTGGAGCAGTGAAACAGGAGGGCACAGGGTTTTGAAGTAGAAAGCAAGTGCCAGAGTTATTAATCAACTGCTGTCTAATGGCCAACTCTGTCATACACAATCTCCCCGAGCCCAATTGGCCTGCCTAGTAACAACATTTTATCTTGTCCTCTTTTCCATTTGTCTACTCTTCACTACCGCCCATGTCCCTACCCCTAATCTCTTCGGGGTATAGAGTTATGGGGAAACAAGATGTTTTTCCTTCATTTCTCACATCACATTTCACTGGAGTAAACAGCACTTCATTTTCCTTCCTTCTGTGCCATGAAAGCTACTTTAGGGACTGCACTGAGCCACTGAAGTTCCTGGGCTTGGTTACTATGTGACCTGAAGCTGACACCTTTTGTGTGTGTCATGGTTTATGGTAGAGTGGTTAAGAATTAGCTCTCATTCTGGTGACTAAATTTTATTGGCTTTTCCGGGGCCTGTGGTGGGGCTGACATATACCCTATTTAATTATTTCCTCCTTCTTGACAGCAGATTGAGTTAACCAGAGGACATGCAGGTGGCTCCAGGGCCAGGAAACTTGGAGTGGCCGTGGCTCGGCAGCTGAGAGGGGCCAGAGTCAGCACAGGCCTGGGGATGGAACAACCTGCTGGCAGTGGTGAGCTGTGGGTTTATGGCTGCACTGGGGTCAATAACCGAACAGTGGGACTTTTGGACTAATTTGAAGAATGCTTTGCATAAATCCCACCTGCTAGCCATATGTCTGACCCTTGTAGTGGGGAGGGTGTATTTCCCTGAGCTCCTGTTTCCTTTCCTGGAAGTCAGGACTAACCAAACCTTTAAATGCTCAGCTGGGGTCTTTGGGGCAGGATGGTCTGTCACAAAAGCTTGAGCTGATTTAATCGCAAACTAAATTTATATTATGTTTTATCAGACTTTCCCTTCCAGTGACATTGTGTCATTTTGTCCTCAAAACCCTGAAATATAGTCCAAGTGGGAATTCTTCATTTATAGATGAGAAGACAGAGACCCAGAAATACTGTGACCAATAATAAAAGCAGAAATTTTGGAGCTTACTATGGGTTAGGCACTCTTCTAAACTCTTGAGAGATATTAATTCATTTCATACTTGCATCAGTCCGTCAAGGCAGGTATCATTATTATTCCCTACTTTGTCAATGAAGGAGATGAGCCCAGAGAGTTTACTTAAATTGCCCAAGGCCACACAGCTAGTAAGTAGTGAAGTTAGCATTCAGACCCAGGCAGTCTGGCTCCAGAGTCTGTATTTATGACTACTATACACGCTGTCAGCCACCTTGGCATTGACGGAGCTAGAATTTACATGGTACTCACACTCCAAGTTCAGCTTTCTCCCTTTGCCACACAACTCTTCTGAAATTTGCTCCTTCAAGATCCCTAATTCCTGGAAGCACCAGCCACAGCAATTTACATTTGGACTCTCTTTTCATCGGGTATCACAAAGTCTTTCACTTAAATTTATTTATTTTGTCCCTCTCTCCCTACTTACCATGAAGTCAGAGGCATATCAAATCCAAAGGAGCTGTAATGCACTGGAAAATTACTCCCAGACCAAGGCTTTGGAAAAATACAGGTATCTAGGTGTCAAGAATTGCTAACGCTTGGCAGCCTAATGCCTGGAACAAGTATTTTCTCTCCCTGTTTCCTGGGAAGAATGGGTGTGGTTCTCACAACCCTGGCTGATTTTGTGAGCACACAGACTCGAAAGTTTCACACACCTAGAGAGTTGGCCTCCCCCTTTGGGAGAAAGCAATTCCAGCCCCACCTCCCCTGACAATTATGGGCCTCTTGGCTAAGGTGGCCTCTTAGCCTCTGGTAAGTGTGAACAAATCAGGTGAAAGGGAGGGCTGTTTCAACGTGATAGTTATCTCTAGCTGCCCAGGCCAACTTTCTCACAAGAGAAAACCAGTAAAAAGTTTACTCCACATTCACTGGTACCCCAAAGAAAACCTCTGGATATGTCCAGATTATTATATTTCATAGCCAAAACCAAATGTAAACCAAACCCAAATTAGAATTTGTGATAATGGCCAAAAAGCAGGAAATAAGTGTGATTCCCATTTTCAGTGCTGAATAGCAATTTTCTTTTCTCATTTGCGAATTAACTCTGTATCCAGGCATTGGGTAACGCAAAACAAAGAACACTACATAACTTTGGCTGAGAAATCACAATAGAAGAGTATTAAAAGGGGAAGAACAAAATGGTTTTGGTTGTAGTAATCATTTGTCATGTTTATTTAATTTTTTTGGCAACTATTTATCTAGGTTGTATTGCCCCAGAAGCAGACTTTGTTACAGAGATTTGGATGCAAGTAGTTTATTTGAGAGGTAATTCCGGGAAGCATCTTTAGGGAGTGGAGAAGAGAGACAGGGATGAGAAAGAAACCAATTCAGAGTGTCAAAACAGGTTACCACTGTGGGCAACTGAGACTCAATCCTGCTGGGGACCTCAGGTAGATGGTGTGGAACATGCCATAAAGTCCCACCTGACGGGCAAGGAAGCTGGGACATTTATTCACCATCTCCTGTTGGTCATTTGTTTAGGGTTGTCCCTATATGTGTTAACTTACTAGGCCTCTGGCCTCTCCCACCTATGGGCTGAGAGTATCTCATTTGCTTATAGTAAGAATGCATCAGGCTCTATGGGGACAGTGAGTGACAAGGGGATATGGGCAGGACACTGACATCATCCACTACGCTCAGCTTAAGAGCTAAACCAGTTTACAGAGGAGGAGGATATGAGAAACGACAATACATTGTAATTAGGATTCTTTCAGTTGCAAGTGATAAAATTCCAACTCAACTTAGCTTTAGCAGAAAAAAATAAAAAAGTAATGTATGTGAGTTATATCACTGAACAGTCTAAGGGTAAGTGGCTTCAGGCATATACAGTTCCTGTTGGCCATTGATTTAGGATTGCTCCTATGTGCATTAACTTACTAGCACTCTGGCTTCTCCTACCTATGAGTGTAGTAGGTGCACAACAATGATATCAGGGCTCTGTATTCTGTACATCTCTCATTCTGCTCTCTTCTGTGTTGGCTTTGTTATCTGGCAGGCTGAGAAGAGAGTGGGAAAAATGTCAACTCTAGGCTTACATGATCCTTACTCTTGCTGGTGTCAGAGGAGAAGAACATTTTTACTAATAGCTCTGACTAAAATCCTGGGAAACAAAGGAAATGAAATCAGTATGTCAAAGAGACACGTGCACTCCCATGTTCAGTGCAACACTATTCACAGTAGCCAAGATGTGGAATCAACCTAACTGTCCATCAGTGAATGAATGGTTAAAGAAAATGTGGTATATATACACAATGGAATATTACTCAGCCATGAAAAAAGGAGATCCTGTTTTCTGTGACAATATAGATGAACCTGGAGAACACTATGCTAAGTGAAATAAACTGGGCACAGAAAGACAATTATTGCTTAATCTCACTTATATGTGGATTCTAAAAATATTGAATTCATAGAAGCAGAGAGTAGAATGGTGGTTACCAGTGATAGGGTGGGGGGAGAGCTGGAGAGTTGTTGATCAAAAATTTTGTTGAAGCAAAATTTCAGTTAGGAGGAATAAATTCAAGATATCTATTGTACAACGTAGTGACTATAGTTAACAACAATGTATTGTGTTCTTGAACACTGCTAAGAGAGTAGATTTTACGTGTTCCCACCACAAAAAAAAAAAAAAATGAGGTAAGGCATATGTTAATTAGCTTGATTTAGCCATTCCACAATGTATACATATTTCAGACAACATGTTGTACACAATAAATATATGCAATTTTTATTTGTCAATTTATAAAAGAAAAAATATATAAATATAAAAGTAAAAAAAAAAAAAAAAAACCTCTTGAAGAAGGCTTTGATTGGCCTATTGTGGGTCATGCGAGTATCCCTGTACCAACTGATATGGCCAGGAGGATAGAGCACTTTGATTGGCCAGACTCAGGTCATATGTTGGGTTGGAGAGGATGATGTCATCCTACCCAAACATCCTGCCCAAACAAGCAGAATTTCTGGCACCCAAGGGAGGGGTGGTTATAGTACTGTTCTGATAAACCAGCTTTTAAACAAGCAAGCAAACAAGCAAAGGCCCTGATCTGTGGCTGATTTCTATGGTACAGATACTCCCACCATGGCTAACTCCAAGCTACGAACACGATGTCACTAAACATGGAGTTGAAAAGGGGTGCACGCAATTGGCCCTATTGAGACAGTATGAGCTGGATCCAGTACAAAACGGAGTGATTCCCCATAAAGAGGGACCTCAGGTAGATGGTGTGGCCACTGCAGCTGTAAACAAGAAGGACAAGGTCTATCTTGTGGAGCCTTGGTAGACTTGAAGGCTCAGATTAAGAACTGACAACTTGTTTTGTTTGGCATGTATGATGTTTGGGAGGGACTGGTATAGTGAAACAAGTCAGTCATCTTCTTCTCCCACACTCTTCATCTTGCAAGCACCTCCAGGCAACACTTAACTGACAATTTGATGACTTTAAAATAATATTTAGCTACATTTATTCCACTACTATGTAAGTTCTGTGAGGGCAGGGATTTTGCCTGGTTTGGTTTCAGTGCTATATCCCAGGGTCTAGAAGAGAGCTCAGGAAGACACATAGACACTCAGTGTTTGTTATGTGAATTCATGAACAATTGGTCAGTCCATAGAGTTAGGTGCATTCCCCAGCACCACAAATGTACCTACCTCGTAAGTAACTATTATCTCCCATGTGATGTCCAAGCTGTGCAGACCTCACTTTGCATCATACTGCTGCTGCCAGGGACCCTCCAGACTTTTGTTCCAACCCTGGGAGGGACCAGGTTGGTGACTGATGCCCTCAGCCCACAGGCCACACTGCTTCCTGGTGTGAGGAAAATGCAACTTTGGCCCTTTGTCCTGTAATGGCCACTTTGTTCTCCTTTCTCCTCGATTTCTCTACCCTGGTGGTGCTTGTTGTTTTAGGTCAAGAGGGGCGGCTCTCTCTTCCTGCCCTGGTGCTCAGCCCTTCCCAGGCAGGGGCAGACCAAGATGGTATCTCCTCATTAAGTCACTGGAGCCTGCTGGGCTTGTCTGATTAGAGTCTCCTTACACACTGGTACAGAGAACTTTCTGCCTTTGCAGTTCTTTTGTTTCAAAATAAAAAAGCATAGCTAGGAAGCTGCAAGGTTGGAAAGTTGTTAAATGCACACACACACACACACACACACACACACACACACACACACACACACACACACTCCCACCAAACCAGATTTGCTGATAACAGGAGAATGGGAAGCCTGAAGCTGAGGGAGCGTTTCAAGGTCACAGGCAAGGAGGGGCCTATGGTGGTGGTGATGGAAAAGATGAATAGACAACAGTTGAATGCATTATTTAGTGTGTTCCACATCACAAAGCCAAGAATGGTTCCTTCGCACCAGAAGATTTGATGTATCAGGCTGGCTGTCTCCTCAGAGGACACCCCCCAGTCTCCTCTTGAGTTCATGGAGACATGGTTGTCTAGGTGACAACTGTCAGGCAAGAAGCTGCAAGCTGAAGAATAAAATCGCCTTAGCTAATAGACCGGCATGCTATTATGTACCTGAAGGTTTAACTGCTATATTACCCTGCAAGAATCATTTGGAGGGGAGGAAGGAGCTCGCTTTTCCCTGGGCTACATCAGTGAATTCAATTTCTATTGAAAAGAGACTAGCATTTTAAAACCACTGTGTGTGGAGCTTCTAGTCCTTTTCTCCTTTCGGTGAGAAATGATTTAATAATGAACTTACAACTGCAGAGCCTCCAGTCAGCCCCCTGGAGCCCTAGAAGGGAAGAGGCAGTGTGCAGGGGCCAGGGGCTGGCAGGCTCCATCCTGTTCTATGCCCGCTCAGGCCTGGGCTCTGCGACTGAGGTTACCCCAGAGCAACTTGGTTCAGATGTGTGTAAAGTCTGAGCAATAATTTTCCTCCCTCACAAGATTGCCGGGTGCCTCTAATTAATGGTTGTGAATTCCTTAGATTGGGTTGTTATCAGATGGAAAGGGGCTAATTGTATCGGTCACAATAGTTAACCTCTTGTAGAAGGAAGGTGTGTGTGTGTGTGTGTGTGTGTGTGTGTGTGTGTGTGTGTGTGTGTGCGTGTGCGTGCGTGTGTGTGTGTGTGTGTGTGTGCATGCGCGCACGCCTTGGTTCTTTCTACAAATGAGGCTGAAAGCTTGAGAATCATTGAAATTCTTTGGCATCAAGACACCAGAAAATGAAAGAATTGTATTCACTGAGACATTTTTGCCAAGCCAAGAATGGCCAGCATTTACTGGGCTCTTTCCACAGCTAAGCACTTTCCCAGCTTGATCACATTTAACCCTTAGCATTCCTGAGTCTTAAATGTGATGATTATTATTATCCTCAGTCTACAGATGTGGAAACCAAGGCTTAGTGAGTTAAGGAGACTGGTCCGAGGCCCGACCCACACCAGAAACAAGTGAGGTCCTTTAACATCCAGAAAATCCTGCCAAAGACTGAGTGCTGCATGGGAAAACTTGAGCTTACATTAAAAGGCAAGCAGAACCCCTCATGCAATGATCTGGACAGCATTGCCAGAGCTGTCTCACCCTCTGGTCATCAGGGCAACCTTCTGCCTTACCTTCTGTCCTAATTCCTGGCTCTTCCCTGCATTTTCTTTGGCCCATTACTTGGACTACAAATAATATCTCTGTTCTATTTCCCTGTGACTCAAGTCTCTGACTTTCAAATGGCCTACATCTCTTGAAGGGCAGCCCTAGTAAGACATGCCTATGTTGGTCTACTACCATGTGCTGGGTGATGCTAGGTAGCTGAAGAGACAAAGATAAGTGGCATCAAGCCACTGCTTGGAGGAAGTTCAGTCTAGAGAGAATATGATATGAAACTACACAATCAACACAGCATAATCAATACAGTGATGATAATGAAAATGATAACAACAATGATATTTGGAATGTTCCCTATGTGCCAAGCCTTGTGCTGAGCACTGGAGATAAGTCATGAGGTAGATACTATTATTATTCCCATTCTAGAAATGAGAAAACTAAGGCATAGGGAGGTTAGGTCACCTGCCCAATGCCATACAGGTAGTAAATGGCAGAGCAAGAAATTGATGTAAGGGGCTCTGGCTACAAAGCTGATACTATTAACCACTATGCTGTATTACACATATATAGACCAGCATAGAGGCATGTATATATTATAAAGGAAGCCTGAATGAAGGGACATAAACTCCTTCCTAAGTAGAGTGGTTCACAAGAAGAGGTAGAAAAAAGGTATAAATAAGAAAGGGAGAAACATCGTGTATCTGGAGCATTAAAGACACAGCCCAGACAATAGGATCCTGTTTGTGGCCTTGTGACCTGTATCTAAGTTGCATAACAAACCACTTCAAAGCCTAGTGGCTTGCAGTAACAATAATTGTTTATTATCTTTCATGGGTTCTGTGGGGCAGAGACTCAAGAGTGGCTCACTTGGGCAGTTTTTGGATTTGTATCTTGGATCAAATTTGAAATTTTTCCTGTTATATGATATAAGGACTAGATTTATTTCTATTTTATACAGATGGCTAATCAGTTGTCCAATAACATTTGTTAATCAGTCCATCTTTTCTTATACTAGTTTGAGATGCCACCTTTATAACTAAATTCCTATATTTATTTGGCTCCAACATTAGACTTTCTAGAGGTCTCATGAGGTTGGACTTATATGTCACCTGGGGCTGCAGCCATCCAATATGACTCATTCATATGGCTGGTAAGTTAGTGTTGGCTGTTGGCCAGGAATGTAAGTCCTCCATTTGGACCTCATTCCACAGGACTGCTGAGTACCCTCACGGCATGGAAGCTGGCTTCCCCAGAGCAAGGGACCCAACAGACTAAGGTAGAAGCTGTAATGCCTCTATGACTTACATGGAAGTCATACACGATTACATCTGCTGTATTCTACTGGCCACACACACCAGCTCTGATTCAGTATGGGAGAGAACTAGAAAAGGACATAAATACCAGAAGACAGAGATCATTGGGGGCTGTCTTGTAGTACACTAACCTGAGCTTTAAGTTCCCATATGTTGAATGCAAAAAACTATACAGCCCACAGCCCTCCCCCATACACCAACTTGCCTAGATTTATTTTCCAAGCTATAGGCCTTTAGGATCAAGGAGTCCAGTATTTTATGAGGAGATAGTATGTTTGATATCGTAGAAGCCCTATGGTTCTGGACAAAAATGGCTTTAATGAGAAAGGAGGAGGTAAACTTGAGGCTGATAGTGAAGCCAGGAAGAGAGGCTGGAATGTGGAACAGCTGTAGGACTCTCAGTAACTAAGCCAAGATGCCAAGCAACCTGGAGATCCGCTATCATTTAGATCACTGAACAGGAGCATGTTCTGGTCCATGAATCCTATGCATACAAAATTTACTCAACCAAAGCCTGCTGCTTCCAGACTGGAAAGCTGCCTACTAATCACATGTAAAAGGAAGCTACCAGCAACATTTTCAGAAGGATTTGCCTACTTCCTACCACTTTGGAACTTTAAACATACCTGTGATATGTATATATGAGACTATCAAAATCACCGATGAATAAATGATTATTTATTGGTAAGTTAAAATATTTTATTGTAAATAAATGCAGATTTAATAGACTCAATATTTTATGGCATCTAAATATGTGCTGGATCCTGAGCCAAATAAAATAAAGTCAGAGGCATTATACTACCTGACTTCAAATTATACTACAAAGCTATAGAAACTAAAACAGCATGGAAATGGCATAGAAAACAGTCACTTGGACCAATGAAACAGAATAGAGAACCCAGAAATCAACCCACATACTTACGGGCAACTGATCTTTGACAAAGGCAACAAGAACATGTATTGGGAAAAAGACTGCCTCTTCAATAAGTGGTGCTGGGAAAACTAGACATCCACATGTAGAAGAATGAAGCTAGACCCATACCTCTCACCATATACTAAAATCAACTCAAAATGTATTAAAGACTTAAATGTAAGACCTGAAACTATGAAACTCCTAAAAGAAAACAAAGGGGAAACACTTCAAGATGTAGGACTGTGCAAAGACTTTATGAATAAGACCTCAAAAGCACAATCTACAAAAGAAAAAATAAACAAATGGGATTATATCAAACTAAAAACCTTCTGCACTGATAAAGAAACAATTAACAGAGTGAATAGATGACCTGCAGAGTGGGAGAAAATATTTGCAACCTGTGCATCCAACAAGGTATTGATATCCAGAATATACAAGGAACTTAAACAACTTAACAGTAAAAAACCAAGTAACCCGATTAAAAAATGAGCAAAGGAACTGAATAGGCATTTCTCAAAGGAAGATATACGAATGGCCAACAGACACATGAAAAAATGCTCATCATCACTCAGCATTTGGGAAATGCAAATCAAAACCACATTATTCCACCCCAGTTAGACTGGCTATTATCAAAAAGACAGAAAATAAAGGCTAGTGAGGATGTGGAGTGAAAGGAACTCTCCTACACTGTTGGTGGGACTGTAAATTGGTGAAGGCATTATGGAAAACAGTATGGAGGTTTTTCAAACAACTACAGATAGACCTACCACATGATCCAGCAATCCCACTGCTGGGTATATACCCAAAGGAATGGGAATCATCATGTGGAAGGGATACTTGTACCTCATGTTCATCACAGCTGTATTTATAGTAGCCAAGAGTTGGAACCAACCTAAAGGTCCACCAACAGACAGCTAGATAATGAAAATGTGGCATATGTACACAACGGAATACTACTCTGCCATAAAAATAAGAATGAAATTCTGCCTTTGCAGGAACATGGATGAACTTACAGAAAATTATGTTAAGTAAAATAAGCCGGACAGAGAAAGAGAAATACCTCATGTCCTTACTCATAAGTGGAAGCTAAAAATAAAGAAGGAAAGAAAATAGAAAGAAAGAAAGAAATAACAACCACAATAATTTGTTGAACTTTTAAAAGGAGAAAACAGAGCTGAGGCCAACAGAGGGGTGAGGGGAAGGGGGAGAGGTGTTAGCAAGAAATTGGTAAAGGGCCACAAAAAATGATTCCATTGTGTAATGTTGAATACACTAATTATCTTGATTTGAGCATCACACACTGCACACAGGTATGGATATTCAACACTGTACCCCACAGATATGTACAATCAATTATGTTCAATATAAATAAATAAATAAATAAATAAATAAATAAATAAATAAATAAATAAATAAATAAATAAATAAATAAATAAATATGTGCTAGGCTAGATACCATGCTAGATACTTGGGGAAGGTGGTAAGTAAAAAAGATATGGTTCCTGCTCTTATGGTGCTTCTGAGAGACAGATATTAATCAAATAACAATACAGATAAATGTGTAATTACAAACTAAGATATGCACCATGAAGAAAAGGATGTGAGAACAGGAGATTAAAAACAAGAAACACTGAGAAAGTGTTGCTTGA
Source organism: Cynocephalus volans (assembly GCF_027409185.1). Taxonomy (NCBI): domain Eukaryota; kingdom Metazoa; phylum Chordata; class Mammalia; order Dermoptera; family Cynocephalidae; genus Cynocephalus; species Cynocephalus volans. Next base: position 54,793,077 of record NC_084478.1, read on the forward strand.
GCTGAGATCTGAATGATGAATAGGTAAAATAAAGAAAGGAAGAAGTTTTCAGGTAGAGGGAACAGCATGTACAAAATGTGTTTATGGAACTGAAAGGACCCTAGCATAGCTGAAGCAAAGAGAGTGAAGGCAGGAATATGGTATAAGATGAAGGAAATATCGTCAGGGCCCAGATCACGTAGGACCTTATAGCTAGGTTGACAACATTGGTCATTATCCTAAACAATGGGTGGCCATTGAAAGGTTTTTAAAAAAATACAGTGACATGATCAGATTTGTGCTTTGAAAACATCCATGTGTGCCATATGGAAACTGGGTTCAAGAGGGTGAGACTAGAGGTAGGAAGACCAGTTATGAGGCTCTGTCCAGAAGAGAGACGTTGGTGGTTTGGACGAGGATTTGGTTGTACAGATGGTGATAAGAGAGTGGAATAGACATTTATTTAGAATGTAGAGCTGACAAATTATTGTAATCTGGAAGGAAAAAGCAAGCATTAAATCTCAGGGGCCAGGTGAGGATATGAGGGTAGAATGGTAAGTCAAAATGGAGGTTCTGAGAGGTAAGAGGAAGAGAGTGATGTGTGAGAGACAGTTTGGTAGAGCCAGTGAGGACTTAGTCTACAGAAGGAGGGCTGTGTAGTGCCTAGGGTGTTTGAGCAGTGGTCTTTGTTGCTGAGAGGCAATGGTCATTGCTATGTATGGTTCTGGTGTATAAGTACCTGCAGAACTGTAAGCAATAAATCTGTAAAGATCAATATTACTCTTCTGCGAAACAGCAGACATGTCATATTACCAAGTGCTCCCTAGAGGCCTTCACTGTGTAAAGCAATTCTTCTCCTTTATTTATTTATTTTTTAAAATATTTTATAAAACAGGACAGGTTGTACAAAGGTGGGTTTCCAAATGGAGAATTTCAGAATGACCAGTCCTTGAGACTGATTTTGGACTATACATCTGAGTGAAACAAACCAGCTGCAGAAGGAGAAATACCACGTTCTCACACATAAACGGGATCTGAATCCATAAATAAACAAACAATAAAGGGAGACAGAGAGGGAGAAAGAAAGAAACAACAATCACAATATTACGTTGAACTTTTAGAAGGAGAGAAAAGAACAATAGTTACTAGAGGTGGAAAAGGGGAGGGGAGGGGGAGAGGGAGGGGGATTAACAAGAAATTGGTTAATGGACACAAAGAATGATTACATATTGTAATGATAAGCTAACTATCCTGATCTGACCATCACATATTGTACACAACTATTGAAAATCAACTTTGTACCCCATATACATATATAATTTATAAAATAAAAAAAATAAATTCTCAAAAAATAATAAATTCTCAAAAAACAAAAAAAAGTCAATTCTAGAAAAATGACAAAACAAAATAAAAAAATAAAATAGTAACTGAATTTAATTTAAAATATAGGTAAGCATATTAGTCTGGAATCTGTTGCTCGTAATAGAATACCTAAAACTGGGTAATTTATAAAGAAATAGAATTTATTTCTTACAGTATTGGATGCTGGGAAGTCCACAGTCTAGGGGGTGCATTTGGAGAGGGACTTTGTTAGTTCTTGGAACTCTACAGAGTCCTGTGGTGACACAGGGTATCACATGGCAAGGAGGGGGAAGAGTACTTGCTAACGTGCTCACTTGCTCTCCTTAAAAAGCCACCAGTCCACACCCGTGATAACCCATTAAACCATTGACCCATTACTCCATGGATGGATTAATCCACTCATGAGAGTATAGTCCTCACAGTTCAATCATCTCTTAAGGCCTCACCTTTCAACACTGCCACATTGGGCATCAATCTTCCACATGAGCTTTGGAAAGACAAACATTCAACCCATACCAATAAGTTTATTAGTCATCTCAGGCTATTATAATAAAATACCATAAACTGGGTGGCTTAAACAACAGAAATTTACTTCTCACGGTATTGGAGGCTGAAGTCCAAGACCAAGGTGCCAGCCGATTCGGTTCCTGGTGAGGACCTTTTTCCTGGCTTGCAGACACAGGTCATCTCTGGCTGTGTGCTCACATGACCTCTTCTTTGGGTGCTAGCTGAGAGAGAGAATGCTGTGCTCTGTCTTCCTTTTCTTATGAAGACACTAATTATGGGGATGCCACCTTTATGATTTCATCTATACCTAATTAAACTCTCAAGGCCCTACTTTGCAATATCCTATCACATTGGAGGTTAGGGCTTCGGGGGGGGGGGGGGGACACAAACACTCAATCCATAACAGCAGGTGTTTAAATAGGAGGATCCAAGATCAATGAAAAGGCTTAGAAAGTCTAGAGATGGAGCCGAATAAATATAGAAATTTAGTTATAAAGGTGGCATCTCAAACTAGTATGGATAAAGATGAACTGATTAACAAATGGTGTTGAACAACTGGTTAGCCACATGGATAAAATAGAAATGAATCTAGTATTTATATCATATAACAGGAAATATTCCAAATTTAATCCACAATTCAAATTCAAAAAGATGAAATCTTAAAAATTATTAGAGAAAACCATGAAGGAATTCTTGTATAACTAGGAGTAAACAAGGCCTTTATAAATATGACTTAAAATCCAGAACCCATAAAAATAAGGTTGATAAATTTAACTACATAAAAATTAAACTAAACTCTCTGCATGGAAAACAGTACAGTAAACAAAGTCGAACAATAACGCAAACAAATGACAAACTAGAAGAACAGTTGCCACCCACATACATCACAAATTACAAATCTCTCTGGAAAAATCAATAAGGAGAACAAAAACCCAATATAAAAATAGACAAAGTATATAAACATAGTTCACAAGAAAGAAATAAAAATGGCTCTAAAAGTTATGAAAAGATACTCAACCACACTCATAATATGAGAAATGTAAAATTAAACTATACTAATATACCATTTATTTTTACCTAGTAGATTTATAAAAAACAACAACAAACTACCACTGCTTATTGGCAAAGCTGTGGGGGAACAGGCATACTCACACCTTAATTGTGGGAGGATAAATTTGATATGACCCCTATGGCAGAAAATTTGTCATTATTCATCAAATTTACAAATGCCTATTTTATTTTGCTCAGCTATTCAATTTTAGGATTTTATCTTATAGAAATACCTGCCCCCTTGTGAAATGATGCATATGCAAAGCTATTCATTGTAGCATTATTTGAAATAGCACAAAACTGGGCATAACCCAAAAGTCCACCCATAAAGGACTGGCTAAATTAGATCACGTCCTTTTGATAGAATACTATGCGGCCATAAAAACAAATGAGGGAGATTTCCTACTGATATGGTAAGATCTCCAAAATACACTTTGAAGTGAAAAAAGCAATGAGCAGATCATTATGTATTATTTGCTATCTTTAGGATGTAGACTGACATCTATACTCACATTTGCTTGTATATATGTAACGAGATAAGGGAACAATTCTGCAATATGCATTTTTCACATTTTAACATCTGTAAAATAAGAACATCTTCCATTATATGGCATTTCAGAAATATAATTGGCCATATTATTTTCTTTCTTAATGGTACAAAAAATAATGATGAATCTTAAAATTGATGACATCTTAGACTTGATGAAATACAAGTAAGAACAGTGGTTACCTATCGTGAGGGGAGACTGGGAAAGAGATGAGGAGGAATCTCTTCATTTACATGCTTTGTAATGATTTTTGTTTGAGGCATATAAATGTATTGCCTACTCAAAAATTGAATAAATAACAATATAACTTAAAATGAGATAATAGGAATATATATATTACTAAAATATATATATACATACACAGAGTAGATTAGTTCTTGGGGTCTATGTCCTCCTATAGTGAGGTCTAAGTAAGAGACTCAATTGTAAGATATTAAAATGAGACACAAACTGACCCACACTTGGCATGAGCAGGTTGATGAGACATAACAGCTGTGTGCTGTGCTGACCTCAGTCCTCCTGAGCAGCTATTGGCTCCTCGGCATCATACCTGGTTTGGCCAGCAGGCAAGACATGTTATTTTTCTAGATGAGACTAATGCAACTTTAGTCTGGGAACCAGAAAGACATTGCATCATCGTAAAGCCCTATGAGAGGTGGAGACACACTGTTAAGGTGTGTACTGTGACCTATTAAACATTTTCAGAGCTCCCAGACAAAAATCAATGCTTGGGCAAACACAGAACTGAACCAAGATCTTGCTTTTACATTTTTTCTCTGTTCAAAAGACTAGATAAGCTCCGAATTGCATAGGTTTTTCTTCGTGGCACTTATTTTAGTGATGAGAAAATTGCTTTTCTTCTGCTCCTGTCCATATTTACAAACCTTTACCAGCCTCTTCTGGGTTAAATGTAGTTTCCAGGTAAGACATTGACAAGAAGCAGGGTAACAAATGCCACAAGAAGGGCCAGATGGATACAATTCTGGGTTTTGTTCCAAATACTTTTTAATGAAAAATTAAACTGGGAGAAATCCTAGCAGGTCTTTCTTTTTGTGAAAAGAAAGGTTCTTAACTTTATGGAATGCCTACTTTAGGCTCAACACACAAGGATTTTAATTCCAGCTTTTTCACTGAACAACTGAATGATTTCTGGGTACTCTTTTCGTGGCTCTTTACCATAGCTTTCTTATCTGAAAAATGGATACTGTAATATCTTTTCTGCTTTCCTTAAAGGGCTGTAGTAAGAATAAATGACATAGTATTTGGAAGACATTTAAACGTAAATCTGTCAAAGTGCTATGGGTAGAGGTTAGGTTCTATGTTTGCCGTCATTTGAGGGGAAATCAGAATTTGTGTTGAGCAGCCATTTGACAGAGACTGGTCATGTCGCAGCTAGAGAGTCTTCTTTCTCAACTGCACTGTGTGACAGTTAGGAAACATCCCTGAACAATGACAATTGGGAGCAGGGAGGGGCTAGGCCTGTCACCACCTGATTAAGTAACAACAATAATAATGAAATGTCCTTCACAAAGTACTTTTACACCCTTTATGTCACACTAGCCTCCCAACAGTCCTTTGAGGTATTAGCATTATTATTCCTGTATTTAAGATGGAGAATCTAAAGTTGGGAGCTGAGCTGGAATTTGGACCTGGGTTTCTCCGGCTGCCAAATTTGTGCTCTTTCTGTGATACTGTCCTGCCTCCTCTCTTCTGTGTTCTGAACTGATCTCAGCAACATGTTGCAGGAACCACAGAAAGCTGAGGCTTGGGCTGTTCTGGGGACCAGAGATAGAAACAGGCAAGAGGGAGGGGACATGGAAAATTTTCTACTTCTAACATAGGCTATTAGCGCACTTGTACTAAGACACATGGTGACCATCTGGAACTAAAGCCACTTAGGTCATTGCTGAAATTCAGTCTAAAAACAGTATACTCAGGTTAGATAGTATTACAATGCCTCAGTCCCCTAAAATTTTTCTTTTCGAGAGAATTCCCTTGGCTGATGGTGATAAAGAGTAGCAATCTATATGCTGAAACACAAAATAAAATGTCAGTTGATGTATGGGGCCATGGTACTAGCTGACCTTAAAAGTCTTCAGGCAGATTTTGTCCTAATCTTACTATAGACGTCACTGTTAAGGATCAGGCCATGCAAGATTATACAAACAAAAGGGACACCCACAAAGGGATCCAACTCAGTTCCATAAACTGGGTGCCCCTATTGAGGAGCCAAATAACCAGCTCCAGCTGGTGGTGAGTAGGGCTAGACCAGGGATAGACAAACTATAGTCCTTGGGCAAAGTCTGGCTCCTGAACTGTTTTTATAAATAAAGTTTTATTGGAACACAGCCACACTTATTTGTTTATGTTTTGTTTGCCTTTGTGCTACAATGTCAGAGTTGAGTGGTTGTGAAAAAGGCTGTATTGTCTGTAAAACTAAAAATACTTATAGAAAAAGTTTGCTGACTTCTAGACAATGAATGTGCAGGTGAGCTTGGACTTGTGAGCACAGCCAAAAGCCCTGGGTATATTCCCTGCTGATGAGACACAGGAAGAGAAAGATAATAGGAATCTTTGGATAACTGTGTCCAAAAACATGCTCTCAAGGGCCTGGCTCCAGCTGAAGGGGAGTAACAGTGTTAGGAATTTAATCATCAGGGATCTGTAAACCATGTGTGTATAGTATATCGATTTTAGTTGGGGTCTGTAGATCCTCAGAGACCTGGCTCACTACTCAGTTGGCTGCTCTCTCTGCCAACCTCCATGATGTTTGAATAAAGCCAAGACAGAGTGAGCCCTTGTTAGAAGACTATTGTGAGTGATGTCCCTGAGACATTGGAGGCCTCTCTTGGATGGTTAAGTGACTTGAAAGGCAGTCCTCAAGGGATGGTGAAGAATGCAGTGACAGCTATGAATCAGGTTCTCATAGGCATGGAGGAGCCTCTTGAACCAGAAACCCAAACCAGATCTCATGGGAATCTCAGAGATCTTCTAGGCCAAAAGAATAGAATGGCTTGTTCAAGGGCTCACTGTGAGTTAAGTGGTGAAGTCTGCTAAATTCCATTCAGTTATTTCCCACCATGCCTTACAACCTAACATTAATCCATAGCACATTATCTCAGATACCCTATGGGTTGATGGAGTGTTCATAGGTTCAATATAGCCTGTCCCTTATGATCTGCTAGGCAAAGATGGCTGTTTCAGGAAACCCACAAATCCATGGTCATTCCTGAGTCTCTGTTTCTTACAGAGATTAAGGAAGTGAGGAGAGTTGTGAGAAAGCCTTTGTGGATGTATGGAAGAGGAAGGAAGGCACTATCTGTGATGGCTGGTGTATGATTCTGTCATAAGGGACTGGAGCAGTAAACCTGAGTTAGAGCCAATGGTGCAGAATCCAGAACAAATAGTAAGACAAGGGAAGGAAAGGAAGCACATCCCAAGAACATAGCCAGGGTCTGCATAAGAATTCTTCTAGATCAGAATTAGCGTCCAAAGTCAGAATTAGCGTCACTAAGTAGAAATAAGGACAACCTTGGAAAGGGTAGGCATTCTATTCTAAATGCTGGGACAGTGTAGACAGGCTGAGATCATAACAACAATGGGAGGTATATTAGATTAGATTTCTCATGCTGATAACATACCAGATCTCCTATAATAATGATTGTAGTGCAGGCTCACAGGGTTCCAGAATGCCAGTATTGTTTTGTAGGTGACTGTGTAAAAGCCTAGAAGAAATGTATGTAAACTTGGTTTACATGATGACCACTATTGCTATAAATATGTAAAAGGATAACCAACTATGAACACAGAGTCCTCAGTCAAAGGGTTTCGCAGTAGCTACAGAACTGCCTAGGAGTTGAGATGGCTGCATAATTGAGTGCCACATTCTGTTCAGGGAGAACCTAGGCACCCACAAATAAACAAAAGACCAGATCAGTAGAAGACCTTAGCAGCATGGCGAAGCAAAAGGTAAAAACATGGACTAAGGAAGACCTTAAGAAACAGGGTTTGGAGGTGACCCTCAGAATGTGGAGCTCTAACCCTAGGTTTTCTCACCATAGGCCAGTTTGAAGATCTGACCATCGTTCTGGATCACGGGCCTGAATTAAAAAAAGAGAACATGTGTGCGCTCAGAAATGAAATCCTGAATAAATCGTTGTGTTGAAAATCAATCTAGTTTGTCTCTGGCATTTGTTCCAAGGCAGTTGAACAGATTTTACTGCATACGTGTGGGCACTGTATTCTGTAATAGGAACTGGGGGTATGAAGATGAATTGACACAGCCACTTCCCTCAAGGGCCTTCTCACAATAGGAGAAACCAACACATAAACAGATAACTTTGATATAATTTAGCAAGATCCAGAGAGTTCACGGAGCACAGAGGAGAGTCACAGAGCTCAGCATAGAATGTTATGGAAGCTTCTGGAAGGAGAGAATAGTTGGTTCTTCAATGGGATAGTTGGTGAGGTAGGAGGAGAACCAGGGGACATAGAATGTAGAGATTCAAGGAATAATGAAAAGGCAACATTATCAAATACAGAAGATAAGGCCAAACAATTTTTTTGTTGGACTTGGAAATGAGGAGGTCATTGGTGATCTTAAAGATAGCATGTTTCAATGGAGTGGGGCTGGGGGCCAAGAACCACTGTTGAGAACTGAATGGAATTGAAGAAGTGGAAACAGCAAGTAAAGAACAGTCTCTAAAGGGCTGTGGCTGGGAAGGGAAGGAGATCAATGAACAGTGGTTGAAGAAATTGAAAGGGAGGGGTGTGTGTGTCTATTGCATCTTCGATGAGTTTGGCTTTCTGGATTGGAGGGATATTTATTATGTCTATAGACTGAGAAGAAAGTGAATAAAAAGGACACAATGACAGAGGCAAGAAAAGGGACGACTGATGGGGCTATAGTAGAGAAGCTGGCCTCAAACAAGAAGGCTAACCCTCTCCTCTGAGACTGGGGTGGGACTGAGGAGGAGTGGGTGGCAGTAAGGTCAGTAGATGGGAAAGGGCAGTGGTGGGGGCAGCCTCTACGTCTTCAGTTTTCTCAGCTTATAAGGGGGCACCAGCATCTTCAGAGAGGCAGGGTTGGGGAGGCTGGGCAGGAGGCCCAAGGAAAGCAGCAAAGGCCTGAAGTATAACTGAGAAGAATGGAAAGGACTGGGCAGGGACCAGCTATGCCAAGGTTAGAGCTTGCTGGGGTCCCGGCCACTGTGATGGGGAGGTGGCAACACTTGGCGTGTTTCCCTCTCTGTCAAGGTTGCTCCATGACATGCTGTGCTGTTTGTGGTCCTGGATTTGACTTTGTAGCCATTGGTTCTGTGTCTCCTTGTGGAAGGAGAGCACTCCTAAGGCTTTGGAATAACCTGGAGGCCAGCTAGTAGGGCCACAAGGTGGAATCGGAGGGACTTCTGACTCCCTGCAATTAAGGTTAGGCACCTGGTTGGTCCTGCCATTCCTCAGAATGGCTCTGCCCTTCCTTTGCAAGGGTTTGTTCCAGACCATGCCTCAATCCAGGACAGGAGCTCTGCACAAAGTAGAGACCTCTACCGTAGCCATTGTCCCTCACTATGGCTCAATCACACTCCCTCCCTCCCAGTTTAACAGCCCACCTGAACCATCCACCATCTCTGCCCACCCCTGAATGCTATGAAGTCATCTACCATAGTTCATTCCCACCTCCCCATTACCTCAGGCTCACAGATCTTTTTAAAAAAAATTTTTATCTTAAATGGGTATTATTAGCATATTCATCCTTACAAATCAGGATATTTCTTTATGTTCTTTGCCTGACCTGTTATGTTCCAAACCCCCTCCTTCCCTCCTCCCCATTTCAATATCATTATGTTTGTTCTCTCCTTCTGAAAGTTCAATGTACTGTTGTAGTCTTTTCTTTCTTTCCTTCCTTCCTTCCTTCTGTCCTCCTTCCCTCCCTTCCTCCCTCCCTCCCTTCCAACATAATTTTCTTCTGATTCATCCATGTTGCTACAAATGGCAGAATTTCATTCTTTTTATGGTCAAGTAGTATTCTGTAGTGTATATATACCACATTTTCCTTATCCAATCATCCATCAGTGGACACTTAGGTTGGTTCCATGTTTTGGCTATTATAAATAGAGCTGCAATGAACATGGGAGTGCAGTTGTCCCTTTGACATGATGATCTCCATTCCTTTGGATATACACCCAGTTGTGGGATTGCTGGGTCATATGGTAGCTCTATCCGTAGTTGTTTGAGAAATCTTCATACTGTTTTCCATAATGCCTGTGCTAATCTACAGTCCCATCAACAGTGTAGAAGAGTTCTTCTTCACAGATCTCTTGACCACCCCCACCCCCTCAACCCCATTCCTGTTCTAATGCACTTCATTTGAATTCAATGCAATTATAACAACGTTTGTTTTTACCACTAGCTTGGCATTTATTATCTACTGCTTTGTTATCGCTAGTTTTTCATGTTAGTATGTCTCATCTCCCTCCCCACCCAATAAAACTGTAACCTTCTTGAAGGCAGGATGGAATCTTGCACACTTGGTTTTGGCATTCCCCAGCACCAACCCATAGTTGCTGCTAAATAAAAACTGGTTTATTTGGCTGAATTGATGCATAAGGCAGGCATGAGGTGTGCTCTGACCTGCGGCAAGCTGGTCTTTTTCTTATCCCTGGAATACCAGGGTTTTGAGAGCAGCCTCCCTCTCTGAGTGGAAGCAGGGAAAAAGTTGCCAATAAACCTGAATTTCTTGTTGAAAAATGTGTGGGTGTTGATTAACAGCTTCTGGTTAGTGTTTCCTGATAGTCTGAGACATGGTGCCAGAGGGCATTTGGAAAAGGATGTGGAATAGAAACCTGCACCCTCTGTGGCTCCCAGGTCTCTTGCAGCCCTCCAGCCATCCACTCCTCCACCATCTTGACCTCGTTTCCAGATATATTCATTCCTGCAGAGGAGGCCTGCCAGTCACATATGTGGCCCCATAAAGCAGAGGTCATGGTCACCCAGCACTCCTGCTCTCATGTGATTTGTCCTACTGCAAAGGCAATACAGGACTTTATTTTTCCTGTCTGACTTATGGAGCAGGAAAAAAAAATTTTTTTTAATTGTGTTAAGTAGGACCCACAGAGATGACTACTATTCCTTGTGCTATGTTGGAGAGTTTTTAAGATTTGTGATTTGTGAACTTGGACTTCACCTGCTGAATCGTTGCACCTGGTTACAAGGCTGAACCACGGAGAGGTGGGAGGTTGAATTCTTTAAGTATTGATCTAAAGAAAGTCCTTCCTGGGATTTTCAGACGTGGTGGAATATTACTGGATGAGTAATGATCTTGAACATCCTTATTAGATAAGATGTTTGGATTTGATCTTAAAACTGGAACAGATCAAAATGCCATTTTATTGCTTCTTATGGTTAGATGGGAATTAAAATCATGGATTTCCTAACTCACTCAAGGCCAGACTATCCTTCACTTTAAGTCTTGATGTTTTTGCATTTATCTTGGTTTCTTGAGTTGTTACTCACACTAAAAAGGACAATGTAACATTTGGGCAGTGCAAAAAAGATTTCAAGGCATTTCATTACAAAACTTAAAATTCCCTTTGTCCTAGCTCCATTCCAGATCACCTGCCGGGTACCTTTACATTACACCTGGAACAGGCTTCTATGTCACTCTTTCTAAAATACCACCAAATGCCACCAGTGTAGAGCACAAGGTCATGTATTTAAAATAATGAGGAAACACCTAAAAGTTAATGGCAATGTGCTCATCTTAAACACCCTAACTGCTCTGTCTCCTAACATTGAACTGGTGGATTCCAGAGAATTGGTTTGTCCTTGATGTTTGGTCCCAAGGATCAAATTTACTTCTCTATCCTCTCAGACACTATGAGGTACTGAGATGCAAGTTCTCTTTACTTCAAGGTAAACCCAACTTCTTGATTCAGCATGGAATCACTTGGGTAGCAATTGTTATGGTGTTTCCATAACCACAGGAACCTATTTTGCCAATGGGACAGCCTTCATGCCGAAGATCCTGTTCTTCACTGTCTTCATAGATATGCTCATACTTGTCAGGACATGCGTCTCATATTTGAATTGCAATATATGGCTGTTGATAGCGTAAGACAGCAACACAGCCACATTTTTGTCAATTCTAATGTACAGCAGTGCTTCTCAAATTTGAATGCATCTGTGAACGACCTGGGGCTCTTGTTCAGGTCTTGATCCAGTAGGTATTGAGAAGGGCCTGAGATTCTGTGTATCTATCAGGCACCTGAGGAGTGTCACACATAGATCCATTCTCCCTTAAGGTAAGTACATGTTTAAAACTAAAGACTAAATATGTGTTTTAAATTTTTCAGAAAAAAAACCATCTGAAGGCATTTGGCTTATGATCTAGTCTCACAGCCCCTTCTCCTTAAACTGAATATGATTGTCCTTTGAATGTTAGGTTCTAAATCAGTCTTGCAAATATAGTGGCACCTAACTAATTTCGGTCTTATTTCACCTCCATTCTATCCAGCCCCCCAAGGCCTTTCATCAGGCCACACTATTTACTTGGCTTCAGATGAGTTGGTGCCTGTACTTGCTAAAACCTTATTCTGTAATTCACCTGCTTCTAGAATTTGGGCAGGCTCTCCCCACTTAATCCAAGGTGGAATTACAGCAAGTCAAGGGCAAAAGGGACTTTGGAGGCCAGGGCCTGCACAGAACTCTTGTAGATCATTCTTGAGCTTCCTTTGGACTTCTTCAGGTGACCTGGAGTGCCCCTGCCCCATGAAGCAACCTGTTCCTTGGTTGTGATTGAGAAAAAGTTCGTCGGTATCTTCAGCCACACATTACCTCTCTGTAATTTTCTGGGGTGGTTTTGCCTTCTAGAACTATCCCTTCTTCAATCAATTAAAAGGTTCTTCAACCACTTAAAAGCTACTCTTGTGACTCCCTGTTTCTTTTCTCTAGGTACAAATGTCACATTTTTTTCAATTATTTATTATATATTGAAGCTTCTAGACCTCTCATCTGCCTGGTCATCAGGCTTTGACATGCTGTAGTTTGGTAATGTCCTTTCCCTAGTCTTCTCTGCTATGGTCTGACCAAGCCTGGTTCTGAACATCTATACTGTTGGTTATACTTCGCTGTTGACTCATATTGAGTCAAGAAAATCCCCAGGAGCTTTTTTAAAGGAAACTGAGTCTCCCCTATCTTTGCTGTTGATGATTTAAACCCAGTATAGATGTTTACATTTATCTTTATGGATTTCACTTTATTCCTTCCATCCACTTGAGATCTTGAGTCCTGATTCTACCACCTGGTATATTAGGGCTTCCTTCCAGCTTTGGCCTCCACACGCTTGCTAGGTACAGCCCTTATATTTTCATCAGCGGAAATAAAACTTGAAATGGACAAGACTGAATGCTGATTCCTATGGTCTTTCACTCGATCCATTTGCCACTTCTAAAACCTCATCCATGATAATCCACTTGTCATCAAGACACTCATATCCTGTTGGGCTTTTCTGATCTTATTTTTCATCTTGCCGGGCCAGCCCTCCATTCTTTTTATCACCTACTTTCCTTATATACTGAGGACCAAGACACTAGGATTTGGAGGAGAAAGACCCAGAGACCAAGAGTATCAAAATGCAGTGGGCTCTATAGTGGAGAGTAGAAAGGGAAGAGGAAAAGATAGAGAGAAGTGAGAAGGGGAAGGAAATCCATGCAGAGGAGGCTGGGAAGGAAGGGGACCCTTTGACCTCTTGGCTGTTTGGAACTGTCAGTGTGGGTGGTTGGATGTGGTTGAATGTATGTGTGAGGTGAATGTGTATAAATCAGGACATGCCTCTGTAACCAGTATTCAGATAAGCATGGCCTCTGATGTGAGCAAAGCAGGACTTGATTGTTTGACTTTCTTCAGGGAAGATAATCTTCTCCAAAACCTGAATGCAAACTGAGCAGACCTCATTTCTACTCATTGTTAGATAATAGATTATTGTGGTTACATCAAGTCATGATTCAGTAATTAGAATGTCCCATTCAAGATTGAAAAGTCAGAACTACAAGTTTGACTTGGCATTAAATCCTCCCTCCCTGGCTCAGGTTTCTTTTAGACTGAAATGCTGCAGTGGGGAGGTAGGATAGAGGGGAGTGGAACTCCTCCTCTCTCCCTGCTCACCCCCTCCTCCATTTGTGAACTGCCATTTTGCTGCAGCCACTGTTGAAGCTGAGAGAGGAAGGAGAAGCCAGGAAGCTGACAGCTTCGACTTGACAGAGTGACATTGCTCTTTCTGGGCCTCGTTTTAAGATGATGAAAGCCGGGGCCCAGCTGGCATTCCCTGGATAGACATGGAAGACAAATAAGAACAATTCTTTTCTTTGTAAGGTATTCTGTCCCTTTGAGAGGAGGTTCCCATGGCTGGAGACCTCTCTCTTACAGTTCTCTTAACCTCTGTCTGATATGTCTCCATAAAGGGTGTTGGCTCAGGGCTGTCCCTTCACTAGACATCTGACAGAACACCTCCAGCCTCTTTCTGCTCAGATCACGTTGCAATACTTACTAGTCAGGACCCAAGTCAGCTCCATATTTGCTCATCTCTTTCATGGCCACTTCTGACCTACAGACCATACTCTTGCAGCTCTTGCCCCAACATACTCTGTGAGACCAGAGATACCCCAAGGCAACAACATCTACTGACTTGGCTACCTAAGTACTTAATGGCCCTTCCCTCTCCCCTAGATGGCTCCAGGCTGGAGACAAATCCTGACCCACAGCCTGCTTTAGCTTTCCTGGGTGTGAGTGAGGTCCCCTGTGTCTACACTACAGGGAAAGTATTGCAAAGCACCTTAAAGGCTCCCCACTGGGCTTGGGGTTAACAAGTAACACTCCAACCTTTGCCTTAAAAGAGAGAAGAGGGCACTTACCACAGAGCCATGGCGCTGTACTAATCTCCTCACGTACAACACTTTTTTTCCCGACACCCTGGCTCTTTTTTATATTCTCAAAGTGAAAGATGGGGTTCAAGAGCTCTTGAGAGCAGCCATTTAAGAAAACAGTTTGGTGTTACCTCCTAAAGTCAAGCATTCACACACCTAGATATATACCCAAGAGAAACCCTGGCATGTCCGGTAGGAGACATGTACCGAATGTTCATAGCAGCTCTGCTCCAAGCCTAGGTTGCCAGACAAAATACAGGATGTCCAATTAAAATTTAATTTCAGACAAAAAACTTTTTTTTAATTATAAGCATGTCCCAAACATTGCATGAGATATACTGAAAAAAAATATTCATTGCTCATCTGAAATTCAAATTTAACTGGCTGTCTTTCATTTTTATTTGCTAAGTCTGGCAACCCTATCCCAAACCAAATGCCCATCAAAGGGCGAGTGGAAGGATAAATTGTGGCACATACACACACTGAAAATTACACAGGAGTCTAAATGACTGAAAAACAGTTACACAGAAAAATACGAATGAATCTTAGCAATATAAAATCTGAAAATGTAAGGCTCTAAAAGATTACATATGGCATAATTTTTTTCTAAGGTTAAAAACAACTAAAATAAAATATGTGTATATTTTCAAAGGAATGTATCTAGTTGTAATAAAACTATATAAAAAGGAAGGGGAACAATAAATACAATTCAAGATAATGACAAATTTTCTTGAATGGGGAGGTGAGGGCATAAATTGATGGGGTGATGAAGTGAAGTGTATCATCAAGGTCCTACTTTTATGTGGGGTGGTGGCTTTGCTAGTCCTTATGAGGTATGCATGGATCAATAATGAGAGAATGCCATTAACCAATACTTATGAGTAATCCAATAATCTGCACCTGATATCCAAAATAAAATAAAATAAAATTTTAAAAGAAGAAAAAAGAAAAACGTGAGATAGGAAGAACCTCATTATGGAAGCATACAGTGTTTGTCTAGGCAGGAGGGAAAGAGCGATTGGCAGGGAAGATGCTTCTGAGGAGGCCACAGCTGACATGGACCTTGAAGGACAAGTAGAAGTTCACTAGATGGAGGAGGAGGGGAAACATTCCAGGAACAGCCATGTCAGAAAGCAAAGCAGCACAAGAGAGCCTGGCCTGCTCAGAGAACAGTGGCAAAGCTCAGGTGGTCACAACCAGAGTTGGGTGACAGTGGCGAGAACAGAAGGTGGAGAGGTGGGGAGAAGGTCAGAGCAAGAAAGACATTGTGTCCCCTGCCATGGGATGTTGGACTTTCCTTGGGCGGAGAAACAGTAAAAGGGTTATGCAGGAGGCTGTTACTATGGGCCTCTAGAAAATTCTTGTGCCAGAATGGGGAGTCTCTTTGTTTCATGTATGCAAGCTATTGATAAGGCTGCTGCATATGGTGGAGGGCGGAGAGATCCGACAAGGCAAGTGCTATAAAAACAGAGCCTCATGGGCTTCGCGGATGCTGAGCAGAAAGTAGGCAAGGGATGGATTATAATTATGGTTCAAAATCATAGATACAGAATGATTGGCCGCTCTGAGAATAGAGATGATTATTGATTTGGTAGGAAAGGGTGGCGAGTGGGTAGCAGGAAAGTTTGAATAATTCTCCAAAGGTGACTCCAAGAAAAATTTAAAAGCCATTAATAAAGAAATATTAGTGGATTCCCTTTATGGTGCCCTGAATATCTTGTGTTTTGCTTGTATTAGCCACTCTTCCCTCACCAACCCCAGAGAATTCGTTCTCTCGATTCATTCTACCCCATTTAGCAAAGCCTACGGCATACCTACTAGTACATGTCAGGTAGAATGTTGGGTGTTGGAAATACCAAGGTGAATAAATTATAGCTCATGTTCTCATTGAGGTTACAGTCAAGAAGGAATACAAACCATCAGCAAATATCTATGTTTGGAGACTACTAGAATAGATCCAAGTTATTGCAGGAATGCAGAAGAGGGGGCAATTGGTACCAGTGGGAGTGTCAGAGATGGGGTGGCACTTGGGCTGGATGTTAAAGGTTGAGCAGAATTGGGACAAGCAAATGAGGGGGGCCTGCAAAGCAGAAAGAACAGCAGAAGAAAAGGCCTGAAGGTGAGGCCACCAAGGGTAGGCTGGAGCTGGGTCAGGACAGGCCTTCTAGATCTTGCTGAGGAGTTTGAACTCTGTTCTTCATGCCATGGCTCTTAAGCAGGTCTGGGTCAGGAGCAGATCAGGTCTTTGGAACAAGTTTGTTGGCCACGTGCAGAGGATGAAATGAAGGGGGTGGAGGCTGAGGTCACAGAGAACAGCCAGGAGGCAGCTGCAGGACTTCCCATGAGTCGTGCTGAGCCTACAGAGGGGCTGTGGGGATGGAGAGCCAATGAGGCTGGGACCAGGAAAGCTGTCAGTTGTGAGGTAGGTTACCCCCCTCTTTGCCAGACACATGGGTGGGCTGTGTGTGAGGGACATCATCCTGCGAGGAGGTCAGGAGAGGGAGAGGATTTGGGAAGGGCCGCAGTGACAGGAAGGGTGTTTCCACCATACACCTGCCAAAAGAAACCTGTGACTCAGTGGATGGCATGTCTGATTACCCAGAAGACTTTACAGTCCCCAGTGATCCTAGCTCCTACCTGCTTCCGTAATTCTACGCTGCTTCAGAGGCGGGATGACAGCCAAGGGGTGGGGTCCATAGTGCCTTTTCTCAAATGCAAATATTGTCTGTACCAGTCACGAACCTATTTCAAGGGAGTGTCTTTGGAGGAAGTACACACCACAGGAAGATAGAGAGCAGAAAAAACCATCTTTTTCAGGGCCTGCAATTCTCTCATCCCATTAGAGTGACCATACTAGTGTAAGAATTGAGTTATATCAGTCATGGACAGTATCAAGGCAGCTCCTGTTTAGAGAGCACCCACTGTGTGCTAAGAGCCAGGTTCGACACTCTTCCTCATGATCTGATTTATCCTTCAGAACAACTGTGCGAGGTGAACATTTCTAGCCCCATTTTACAGGTGGGAAAGTGAGGCTGAGAGAGTCCTAATGGGTGGTTATAAGATGGAGTCAAGAAATATTCTCTCAATTCAAACTGGCGATGGCACTGCTTGTAATCTGACCAGCATAGTGTTTTCTTTGTTAATGACGAGAATGCTGATGGCAGTCATGCTAGATGAAAAACCCTTTCCTCCCTCCCATACTACAAAGTACTTCTCTACAACACAATCATTCTGAGAGCCATGTTTAGTTGCAAGGTCTTTTAAAAAACCAGCCACTATGGGAATTGTTTTAGGCTGTGCTGGCATTCAACAGTGCCTGGTATTCTGTTTGCTTCAGCTGATACTTAACAGTCCAGCGGTTAGAAGATGGGAAAGAATTATTCAGTCTAGCTGGGAGATTGGGTGATAAAAGGAAACTCTGAGCTGCTGATTAAATTGTTTATTTAAGCACAAGCTCAGATATGTCTTCAGCATAATGTGCTGTAGGAAAAAGATAGGGATCTGTCCTCTCACGGGGAGACATAGACAGCAGAGACCAAATTCCCCACCTCTGCTCACTCCCGCAGCTGCCTCTCAGCTGCATGCTGTGTCTTTGTTTCCTGCTTGGCTCTGGAGTTTGAGGACTTTGTGAGGCTGGGACTGGGCAGAATGATGGAATGGTAGAGCTTTTTGTCCAAGCTTTGTGTTTTGCAGAAGAGGAAGCTGAGGTCAGAGAGTTGTGATGGTGAGACAGAGAATGTCCTGGAGTCTGGATCTCTTGATTTCTGGTCTCAGGTTCTCCACGATGTCTCATGCCCATCCAAGTGTGTGCCGCCTTTACAAGACATGTTTTTGCCTTTTACCCCTCCTGGGTCTTTTCTGCATTTCTCTCCCCTGGCTTATGATATAAAAATTGGCTTTCTTTCTTTTCTTTTTTCACTGTTTGCCTTTATTTTCTTTCTCCTTTGTTAGAACATGCATAATTTGTATGTAATGCATAATTTAAACTCTGTTTGCCCATATTTTGAGCGTATGCAAGCCGAACTTTCTAGGAAAATACTAGACCAATGGTCAGCAAACCCACAGCCCACAGGCCAAATCCAGCCAGTGCCTGTTTTGGTAAGTCAAGTTTTACTGGAATATGGTCACCCTCATTCATTTGTATATGGACTATGGCAGCTTTCACACTACAGTGTCAGAGTTGAGTAGTTGTTAACAGTGACTGTATGGCCCACAACGCCTACAATATTTACTATCTGGCCCTTTACAGAAAAGTTTGCCAACTCCTGCACTAGTCAAAGATATTACAAACTAAATTCTGATTTTGGTCATTCCTGCACCCCAGAGAGCCTAGGCATAGCTTTTGTGCCTGCATAACAATGGGAGACCGGAGTTGTGTTTGCACTGAACCACTAAGAGCATGAGAATTCACCAAGACTGTCGTGAAGTTAGGATTTCATTTCTAAATTTTAATTTTTTATATTTTAAACACTAAGGAACCTCAAATTTAGTTTCCTCTCTCAATTTTAAGCCGTCCATGCCTCCTCCCCCAAGCTCCATAGCACAGACCCTCACAGCCATGCAGGTAGTTCCTGCTCACCTGCCTCTGCTTTTGGACACTACTGGCGAGGGTCCAAACCATCTGGCTCCAGTCAATATGCACCTTTGCTCCAGACATATGCCTCACAGGGCAGAAGTCCAGAGGGCAATTATCAGGACTGCAGTCATATTCAATGTTGTGTCAACTCCATCTCACAATGAATGAAAGTTCTTTTTTCCAAGAAGTGCTCTAAATTAAGGCATTTCTTCTGGCATTTTCCTTTCCTTCCTTTCTTTGCATCTTGCATATGCTGACATGAGATCCTTTAGCCTGATTTAGATTCTGTTGGTGATCTCCTAAGCTCAAGGAAGTTTAGAGGAAATCATAAAGTCCAGGCTCCCTTCAACCAGAAGGAAGCTGAGGCCCATGGTCAGGCATTCTTTCATGTTCTTTTCACTCTGCATTTCTTTGGTCATAAATGAGAGTCTTTCACTTCTTTCTATACAATTTAATTTGTTTTTCCAATTTCTTTTCTGCATTTACATCTCTTTGCCTTTATTGTGTATGGTCTTATCTTCTCTCTCCCCTCCAGGGTACCTAAGAGCAGAGTCTGCAAAGTGCATATTTTGCCAGAATTTCTCCCCAGATTGTAATGCTCACATTGACTTGCTCAGAAAGAATTTCCTTAGGTTGTATTAGAGTTTTCTGGAATCGCCTGGAAGGTGAACTCCTAATGAAAATATTTGGATCCAGATGGTTAATTAAACTGTGGGTAGCTTAAAGATCTTTCTACAACCTCTTGGGACTGCTCAGCCTGATTGCTCGAGATGGAGCATGGACCTTGCCACTTGCCACTATCACCTCACCAGGTAATTGGTGCCAGTCCAGCAGCATCCTGGATCTGAGGCTAACCACCCAGGAAGATAAATGATAATGTCTTTCTCCTACTGTCCTGGATAAGGAATAAGATGAGGCAATGAGTGCATCCTCAGAACATGGAGATCCTTGGAAGATTAAGGGTAAGACACTGGAGTCATTGCAGCCAGTGGAGATTCCCAATGTTGCAGTAGCACCAGAGCTCGCGTGGCACCTCAGCCCACAGTACAGGTTGACCCGGCTCAATGTGCTGTCCTTGCTGATTTGCCAATGAGGAAGAAAAGAAACTGCTTCTGTAAGATGGGTGCTCCCAACAGTTTCCTTCAGGCCAACGCCTAGATGTCGCAGGTGAAGAAACTGAGGCCTGAGGTCAAGGTCACTGAGGTGGCTTTGCATTGTAGTAGCTAAGCTGGAACTATGTTTGACAGAATGTCTTTCTTTTCCCTCTCTGGTTGGGGTTGGCCGGAAGAGAAATTCGCGTGCAATTTGAGGGTGGAAATGTGGGAGCAGCCATTCCTATGCTGTGACAGTCGGGAAGAGGGCTGGCAGGCGCTGTCACAGCTCAGACATGTCATCACTGATCTGTGGGCTTACTCTGTCAGTGTGGGTGGAAGCTTCTCGGAGTCCTGGGGCTGGCTTGTATGCAGCTACATGGTGGAGGGCACCGGCCTAGCCTGCAGCTCACCTATATCAGGGAAGTTGGAGACAATGAGAAACTGATGTGGTTCCTGTCTGCCCAGGTGGACTCTGGTTTGTCTTTGTTCTAGTTTGTCCTTGTTCTCTCCCATTTCACGTCCGTCTCTCCTTCCTGACTTGCCAACCCCACTGTCTTCAATCTCAACACCAGATGTGGAGCAACAGATGTACA
Source organism: Cynocephalus volans (assembly GCF_027409185.1). NCBI lineage: Eukaryota > Metazoa > Chordata > Mammalia > Dermoptera > Cynocephalidae > Cynocephalus > Cynocephalus volans. The sequence goes on from NC_084478.1 coordinate 54,813,705, forward strand.
CAGACTGTGTAAGCAGCTCGCACAACTGCAGAGAATTCAGTCCCTATTATACACCCTTATTCTAGACCCTCATAGTAGTTTCTGCTTCTCTGACTGAACCCTAATTGATACAGTCACACAGACTTGCAGTGGAACTCAGGTCCCCAAGCTTCTAGGACATTGCTTCCAGTGTCACCTTTGCTTAGATGCTCTGTCTGCATGGCACATTACTAGTGTTGATAAATGCTAATAAGCAAATGGGGAGGTTCTGGCAAGGGCAGTACTCTTTGATTCAGGGCATTTGAGTACATAAGTATGACAGACACTGAATCAATCCTAGGTGCTCGGGCAAGAGATTTTGAGTGAAATCAGATGAGTCCAGGATGCAGTTCATTCTCTCCAAAGGTTTCTCCTCTTTCTATGTGGGAAAAGGTGGGGGGGGGAGGGTCAAGAAAACTTTCATTCAATTGCTCTGTGCATGGTGAAATAGGAGAAGAGAAGGTGTCACCTCTGCAGTAAGACTAGGGAAGTTAGTGAGGAATGATGTCAAGTCATTCTTCCTCTTTCCACATGTCTCTGTCCCCAAGATGTCTCCATCTACAAAATGCAGCATGGGAGCCCTGCTAAGATGATGGTAGCTGGGGGTTGTGTGGAAGACCCCATGGTCTTAGGTCACCAGCACCTCCGAGCAGGGAGAATTCAGCGTCTCCAAACACTCTTAAGGCATTCCACCATTGCTACTTGAGGTCTGAAGCCTGAGCTGTCTTTAGAGATGCCCTCATTGAAATGCAGGTGACCCGGGGAGATAGAGGGGTGGCCCCTCCCATGGGCCCATGGAGATGGCTGTTGAGATCCCAGCCCAGCACAGCAGGCTGATAGGATGGCTGGGCCACCTGCTATAACGTTCTGTGATTCTCTACTGCACTGAAGACTTTTGGGGAGACATCCTCAGTCTCTCCACTCCAGCTCCACTGGCTCCCATGGTACACTTTGGCTCCTTTGGCAGGCACGCTCCTGCCTCAGGATGTTTGCACTCACTTTCCCCTCTGCATGGTCCCTCTAACCCCCAGAGAGCCTCCTGGCAGGGCTCATTCTCTCACCTCTTCACGTCTTTGCTCAAAAAATCACTTCATCTCAGTGAAGCCTCTTCTGACCACCCTACTATAAATCACAATCCCTCCTCCCCACCGACCATCCCTCTCCCCTGATGTATTCTTTTTACAGCAGTCATCACCTTCTCACATGCTGTATAACTTACTAATGAGAATGTAAGCTTCACTGGGCAGAGATTTGCTCCATATGTACTCTGCTGTATTCAGGCGATGGCACCTAGTGGGCGCTCATCGAGACCTTTTTCTTGCCTCTCTCCACGGGGCACCATGAGCATTATATTCCCTGTTGAATGACACCTCCTGGAACACAGTTCCGTGGACTTCAATGTTAATAGCGCCCCCTTGAGATGTGTGACGGAGCAGTACAGAGCCCAGTATTTCTCCGTTCACCTTGCAGATCCATGGGCTTCTCTAAAATGGTTTCAGCAACTTCTAATTCTAAACCTTCTTATATTCTAAACCTTCCCTGTATCAGGATGGGGAAGCTGGCATGAAGAGCTGGGCTGATTTTGTTGGTTTGTGGTTTATGTTCAAACTTGGACATCTGATTTGAGAGAGATATGAGAAAGGCGCTTGATAAGCTGTCTGCAGCAGTTTTTCCTAAGGGGTCTACAAAAACTGCGGGTGATTTGGGGCTATGGTTTTCTTCACCTTCTTCAGGTAAGCTTGTTTATAAAGACGAAACATTTGTGCTGCTCAGCAGATTTGAGAGACCCGGTGAGAATGCCTGTTTATTTGTCTTTTGATCACAAAGCCTGTGGTTTGGCTCCAAGGTTGAAGGTCTTTAGGCCTCTTTATCTTCTCCCCTTGAGAATTTAATCTCTCCTCTGACGTTCCTTTGGGCCATGGGGTGATTGGGGAGTTGGGGGGGGTGCTTGCAAGTGGACAAAGATTCCCTGGTCTCGTTAGAGTATCTGTCCTTAGTCTGACCTCCTACCAGGGACTGTGGGTCCTTTTGAGATGGGCTCCAGAGCCTAACCTCTCCCTCCCCTTTGCCCTACAAACAACCAAAAGGAAAGGAAAACAAAGCCACCCACCCTCCAAAAAACCCCAGGAAACATTTATTTTGGGGAGTGAATCTTTTGTGTTTGAAGCCACATCTTATCACTTGCCTTTTATAGAGTCTGCGAGGCGAAGTGAGGTAAAGGATTGTGGCGTGCAGTTCGCTTGTTTTATAGATGAGGACAGGGAGGTGGACCGCAGGGGTTCTGGGTCCTGCTGAATCACACAGCTTCTCCATAAAGGTTGCTGGGCCAGTCCCCAGATTGTGTGACACCCCACCCCGCCCAGGAGGTTTTCAGGGTGCTTCCCAGCCTTGTGCAATGTGAGCTGCCCATGACCAGCCTTAAACCCCAGCGAGCAGAGATAATTTTCTTTGAATCAGCATGCACACCACGCAGCGTTCTCGCACGGGGACATGCTGAGAAAATGAAATTCAAATCACCCCTCTGGTACTCTTTCCACTCCCTTCCCTTATAACACACAGAAAGAAGCTGATTCTGTAGGTGAGCTGGTGGGCATTTATAGGGCCAGGCAGGGAGGCTGGCAGGAAGGCCCCTCAGGCCTTTCTCCTGTCCCCAAGTGCTTCTGACAGGGACCACAGGGAGCAAGACCGGGGCTGAGGACACAGGTGAACCTCCATCCAGGCTGCTTGACTCCAGGCTAGCTTCCCCAAGTAGCTAAACAACCTTTCAGGGTATGTGGCTGCAGCCACATCCCACCCCCTCACTTGGCACCAGGCTAAGTGAACACCTGGGTGTTCGGTGACCTCAAGAGATTGTGAACTAATTTTGAACTTGCTTCCTCAAGTCATTCAGCTTCACAGTAAATTGCATGAAGTCTTTCTTTAAAACAGAAATAAAAAGTCCTTAGCTTGGTGAAGTGATTTTACTCACGCAGAAAAATGTAAATGTAAAAGATGAAACTACAAGAACAAACCTTTGTGCTCTCTGGGTCCCCTGGAAAAAAGAGGGCAGGCAGGGCTTGTGTGCATGAGGCAGGAGCTGCTTGTGCAGAAATGGAAATGCTCCCCTGTCTTCCCTTCCACACTAAGTTGCTTCATTATATTTTCAGGCGAGCGAGTCATGGGTTCCTGGTGTGCGGTGCTGTCTTTTTCAATTAATGCTTTTCACAGAAGTTCAGGTTTTAAACATCTCCCCCTCTCTTCCCAGGTCTGTTACATTTCCCAGAATGGTTCCCAGCGCTGGAGATAATTCCTTTTCGGGGAACCTACATTTCTCACCTGCTGATTGCAATTAGCCACTACCAGCTGGGGCCTGGTGTGCAGCTGAAAAGCTAACAAGAAGTGGAGACCACGCGGAACCCAGGCAGGGCATAGATATGCATAAATCAGGAGTAGTGCTTGTGTTTATGAGATGCTCCCGTGAATTCAAGACATTGTGACCCTCTGCCCAACCCTCCCCTAACATTCTTTTTTTTTTTTTTTTTTTTTTGGTCTCTGTGTTTGTAGTCTACACTTAACATCACAGTCACGAATTTACCACTAAGTACATTTTGTTAGGCAATAAACAGCCTTGGAAGAAAAATGAAATCTGACTAGGACTTCGATTCCAGTAATGCTTGTGAACCGTGGTGGATCCAGGCAGGCCCCTCATGCAGATCTTAGAGCTAACCTTGACCATGAGGCTAGCAGGCTTGAAGAAGGCTCGGGGACCCCTAATCCAACTCCTTCGTTTTATGGATGAGGATACTGAATCTCAGAGGGGAAGCATGGATCATCCAAAGTCTTAGAAAAAGTCACAGGACTGGATGAAGTCCATATCTCCTGACTCCCAGCTCAGCGCTCTAACCATTGAACACCCTTGACTTTAATCTAATGGGCAGCAGATCTGTAGAGTTTGTGAGGAAAGCACCAAAGAGAAGGGTTAGAAGTCTCTGTTGGGCAATGTGATCTCCAACCCAAGGCAACACTTCTTTACTTCCTCGTGGATCAGGACTGGCCCCTGGACCAAAGGCCCCCAAGCCTTTTCATCCAGAGTTGGTACCCACATTTCCGTGGCTTATGGCTACTGACTGAAATCCCCTGCCTGCCCCATAAGGGAAGTTCTCTCATCCTTCAGAGCATTCTTGGATTTGTACTGCAGGCGACAGTATGGAACAGACACCCAACCAGGGGCAAGTAAGCAGCTGTCCCTGCCTGGTAGCTAGCTCCTCAGTGTAAATAGAGGGAGGCCAGCCTGGTGAAGTCTGTGGCTTCTTGTGCAACCATATCTTGCTGGTAGGGTTGAGCCAAATCAAATCTCCAGCCCTCTCTCTCTACTTAGAGGGTTAGGCATTCCCTGCCCAACTCACCTTCTACCAGGAGAGGCCACCTGGTAGGATTTAGGGTCGGGGAGTTGGATAGGCTTCCAGGCAGCAGGTGGTAATAAAAGGTGCCTGCACATTGGACTCTTGCCCCAGCTCTCCATTTGTGGCAGGCATGTCTCTTAGCCTCTGTTTCCTCATCTGTAACAGGAGAACTCATGATGCATGGCTTATTGGGCTTTCTGAGAGGGTAAGGGAAGGAGACATAGGTAAAAACAAGTTCTCTATAAGTGTTCATTTTTTTTCCCTCTAGCACTAACTCTTCACTTTTCTAATGAGGGAAACTGAGGCCAAGGGAGATAAAATTACTTTCCCAAGACCACAGGTTCTTCCATTGCCTACAGCCACCTACTTCATCTCCTCTGAGGCACTCAGGGAAGGAACCACAATGATCTTCACTAACACAAAGTCCATTCTCCAAAGAGAAGTGGTTCTGCATGCTGGTAAATGTTTAACAATTAGCTGAAAGGTTGGAGGATGGAAAGTGGGAGAAAGCTTGGATTTGTAGGGTTGTTTATTTTTATCTTGAGATAATTGTAGATTCACATGCAGTTGTAAAAAATGATAGAGAGAGATCCCATGCACCTTTTATTCAGTTTCTTCCAATGGCAACACCTTGCACAACTCTAGTAGAATGTCACAACCAGGATATTGACATGATATAATCCACCAATCTCTATAGTTTTCCAGTTTTACTTGTACTCATCTGTGTGTGTGTGTGCATGTATTTAGTTCTATGTAATTTTATCCCTGTATAGGTTCCTTTGATCACCACAGTGAAGATATAGAACAGTTCCATGACATGGACTCCTCTGTTGCCCCTCCACCTCCGTCCTCCTCTACCTCATCCTGTTCTTAACCCCTGACAACCTCTAATGTGTTCTCTATTCCTAAAATTTTGTCATTTCAAAAATGTGATGTAAATGGAATCATAGTAATGATCTGGGATCTACTTATTTTTTTTGTTTGTTTGTTTTTGCTCAGAATAATTCTGCCAAATTTCATTCAAGTCTTATGTATCAATGGTTTATTCCTTTTTTGCTGTTGTTGAGTAATATTCCGTGGTGTGGATATACCACAGTTTCTTTACCCATTCACCTATTGATGGATATCTGGACTGTTTACAGATTCTGGCTCTTACATATAAAGCTACTATGACTATTCATGTACATGTTTTTGTGTGAACATAACTTCCCATTTCTTTGGAAACTGTGCACTCTGCCCAAGAATGTGATTGCTGGGTTGTATGGTAGTTGCATGTTTAGTTTTAGAAGAAAATGCCAAATTGTTTTCTGGAGTGGCTGTACATTTTACATTTTCACCAGCAATGTATGAGTGATCCAGATTTTTCACATCTTCTCCAGCATTTGGTGTTGTCACTATTCTTTATTTTAGCCATTTTGATAGGTGTGTAGTGATATCTCATTGTGGTTTTAGTTTGTGCCTCTCTAATGGCTAGTGAAGCTGAACATCTTTTTATGTGCTTATTTGTCATCTGTATATTATCTTTCTTGAAATGTCTCTTCATGTCTTTTGCTCATTTTCTAATTGGACTGTTTTTTACTGTCAGGTTTCACGAGTTCTTTATATATCCTAGATACTAGTCCTTTGTGTTGAATATATGGTTTGAAAATATTTCCTTGCAGTCTGTAGCTTGTCTTTTTGTCCTCTTAACAGGGTGCTTCACAGAGCAGAAGTAATCTTTCATTTTATTGATTGTGCTTTTAATGTCAAGTGTAAAAATTCTTTGCCTATCCCCAGATCACAAAGATTTTCTCCTGTTTTTATTTTTATTTTTTTGAAATATTTTATAGTTTTATGTTTTACATTTAACTCTGTGATCCATTTTGAGTTAATTTTTTTGTAAGATTGGAGGTTAAGGTCAAGGTTTTTTTTTTTGTTGTTGTTGTTTTGCCTATGGATGTCCAATTGTTCCAGCATTATTTGTTGAAAAGCTTGTTTGTTCTGCATTGAATTACTTTTGCACTTTAGTCAAAATTTAGTTGGGCTTATTTGTGCAAGTCTATTTCTGGGTTCTTTGGTCCATTCCATTGAACTATGTGTCTATTTCTCTACCAATACCACATTCTTGATTACTGTAGCTAAATAGTAAGCCTTAATACAATTGCCTTTCATTTCTCACCATAAAAAATATAACAAAAGAATTCTCATAAGGAAGGCAATTAAAGAAGAAGCAATTAAAAATAGTAAGGAAAAACATATTATAGAAATGTGTCAGGAAGTTAATATAAATATTCAGTTTTTAAATTTTTTGTGATGTTTATGGTATTTTCAGCCTTTTAAAATTTATAATTTATTGTGATTTGTTCCTTGTGCTAAATAAATATTTATTTTCATACTTAAAAACTAATCATAAGCCCTAATATTGGGTAGAGTGATTTCTTCCACTTTATCTTTCTTTTTCAAGGTTGTATTTGCTATTCTAGGGCCTGTGCCTTTTCATTATACATTTTAGAATAAATTAATCTATATCCACAAAAAGCTTGCCGGGATTTTGACTAGAATTGCATTAAACCTATATATAGATTTGGGGAGAATTGACATCTTTAATATGTTGAGTCTTATAATCCACTTATTGGAATGTCTCTCCATTCATTAGGTCTTCTTTGATTTCTTTTATTAACATTTTGTAATTTTCATCATACAGATCCTGTAAATGTTTTGTTAAGTATGTATAACTATTTCTTACAGTGTACAGATCCTGTAAATGTTTTATTAAGTGCATACCTAAGATTGTAAGTATTTACAGTCACCTTGGAGTTATTGTAAACTATTTTGTGTTTTTAATTTTGGCTTCCACATGTTCATTGTTACTATATAAAATGTGTTGATCTCAGGGCTAGCCGGTTAGCTCAGTTGACTAGAGCATGGTGCTGACAACACCAAGGTCCAGAGTTTGATCCCTGTACCAGCCAGCCGCCAAAACAAAAACAAAAGTAAATAAAATGTGTTGAGCTTATATCTTGCAACCTTGCTGAACTTACTTCTTAGTTCTAGGAATGTGTGATCTTTTTGTTGTTGTTGTTGTTTGGGTTTTTTTTGTAGAATCCTTCGAATTTTCTGCATAGATGATCAGGTTTTCTGCAAGTGGGGACAATTTTATTTCTTCCTTTCTGATGTTCATGCTTTTTATTTATTTTCTTACCTATTGCACAGACTAGAACTTTCTTTATTCTGGCAATTATGAGTGGTGAGAGAGAACATCCTTACTTTATTCCCAATTTTAGGGGGAGAGAGCAGACAGTCTTTTACCAGTAACTGTGATGCTAACTGTAGGTTTCTTGTAAATGTTCTTTGTCAATATAGTTCCCTTCTATATGTAACTTACTGAGAGTTCTTATCATGAAAGGTGCTGGATTTTTAAATGCTTTTTCTATATACATTGATATAACAAAATGATTTATCTCTTCTGACTTGTTCATATGATGAATAACCAGTTTTGCATATTTACAATAAATTCCACTTGATCATGGCCTATAATTATTTGTACACATTTTTAGATTAGATTTGGTAATATTTTGTTGAGGATTTTTGTTTCTAAGTTTATGAGTTCACATTGGTCTAAAGTTTGCTGGTTTTGTACTGTGTCTTTTTCTATTTTTGGTATCAATATAATACTGGCCTCATGAAACAAGTTGGGAAGCATTGCCTTCTCTTCTATTTTCTGGAAGAAATGAGTAAAATTGGTGTTAATTCTTTAAATGTTTGGTAATATTCTCTGGTGAATCTATCTGGATGTGGGGATTTCTTTTATGAGAGTTTTAAATTATAAATTCAACATTTTATGATTAGAATAGTATTCAGGTTATCTACTTCATCTTGATTGTCATTTGCTAGTTCATGGTTTTTGAGAAATTGGTCCATTTCTTCCAAGTTGTCAAACTTATGAGCATAAAGTTGTTCTTTGTATTCATTTATTATCCTTTTTTTTAATTTTTTAAAATTTTGTCGATATACATTGTGGCTGATTATTGCTCCCCATCACCAAAACCTCCCTCACTTCTCCCTCCCCCCTCCCCCCCAACAATGTCCTTTCTGTTTGCTTGTCATATCAACTTCAAGTAATTGTGGTTGTTATATCTTCTCCCCCCCCCCCCCGGTTTGTGTGTGTGTGTGTGTGTGTGTGTGTGTGTGTGTGTGTGTGAATTTATATATTAATTTTTAGCTCCCACCAATAAGTGAGAACATGTGGTATTTCTCTTTCTGTGCCTGACTTGTTTCACTTAATATAATTCTCTCAAGGTCCATCCATGTTGTTGTAAATGGCAGTATTTCATTCGCTTTTATAGCTGAGTAGTATTCCATTGTGTAGATGTACCACATTTTCCGTATCTACTCATCTGATGATGGACATTTGGGCTGGTTCCAACTCTTGGCTATTGTAAAGAGTGCTGTGATGAACATTGGGGAACAGGTATACCTTCGACTTGATGATTTCCATTCCTCTGGGTATATTCCCAACAGTGGGATAGCTGGGTCGTATGGTGGATCTATCTGCAATTGTTTGAGGAACCTCCATACCATTTTCCATAGAGGCTGCACCATTTTGCAGTCCCACCAACAATGTATGAGAGATCCTTTTTCTCCGCAACCTCGCCAGCATTTATCATTCAGAGTCTTTTGGATTTTAGCCATCCTAACTGGGGTTAGATGGTATCTCAATGTGGTTTTGATTTGCATTTCCCGGATGCTGAGTGATGTTGAGCATTTTTTCATATGTCTGTTGGCCATTTGTATATCTTCCTTAGAGAAATGCCTACTTAGCTCTTTTGCCCATTTTTTAATTGGGTTGCTTGTTTTCTTCTTGTAAAGTTGTTTGAGTTCCTTATATATTCTGGATATTAATCCTTTGTCAGATGTATATTTTGCAAATATTTTCTCCCACTCTGTTGGTTGTCTTTTAACTCTGTTCATTGTTTCTTTTGCTGTGCAGAAGCTTTTTAATTTGATATAATCCCATTTGTTTATTTTTCCTTTGGTTGTCTGTGCTTTTGGGGTCGTATTCATGAAGTCTGTGCCCAGTCCTATTTCCTGAAGTGTTTCTCCTATGTTTTCTTTAAGAAGTTTTATTGTTTCAGGGTGTATATTTAAATCCTTAATCCATTTTGAGTTGATTTTAGTATATGGTGAGAGGTAAGGATCTAGTTTCATTCTCCTGCATATGGATATCCAGTTATCCCAGCACCATTTGCTGAAGAGGCAGTCCCTTCCCCAGTGAATAGGCTTGGTGCCTTTGTCAAAGATCAGATGGAAGGAAGTGTGGGGGTTGATTTCTGGATTCTCTATTCTATTCCATTGATCGGTGTGTCTGTTTTTATGCCAGTACCATACTGTTTTGGTTATTATAGCTTTGTAGTATAGCTTAAAGTCAGGTAGTGTTATGCCTCCAGCTTTATTTTTTTTGCTCAGCATTGCTTTGGCTATGCGTGGTCTTTTATTGTTCCATATAAATGTCTGGATAGTTCTTTCCATTTCTGAGAAAAATGTCTTTGGAATTTTGATGGGGATTGCATTGAATTTGTATATCACTTTGGGTAGTATGGACATTTTCACTATGTTGATTCTTCCAATCCAAGAGCATGGGATATCTTTCCATCTTCTTGTATCCTCTCTAATTTCTCTCAGCAGTGGTTTGTAGTTCTCATTATAGAGATTTTTCATCTCCTTGGTTAACTCAATTCCTAAGTTTTTTATTTTTTTGGTGGCTATTGTAAATGGGCAGGCTTTCTTGATTTCTCGTTCTGCATGTTCACTATTGGAGAAAAGAAATGCTACTGATTTTTGTGTGTTGATTTTGTATCCTGCTACTGTGCTGAAATCATTTATCAATTCCAGCAGTTTTTTTGTAGAGGTTTTAGGCTGTTCGATATATAGGATCATGTCATCTGCAAACAGGGACAGTTTGACTTCATCTTTTCCAATCTGGATGCCCTTTATTTCCTTCTCTTCTCTGATTACTCTGGCTAGTACTTCCAAACCTATGCTGAATAGGAGTGGTGAGAGTGGGCATCCTTGTCTAGTTCCTGTTCTTAAAGGAAAAGCTTTCAGCTTTTCCCCATTCAGGATGATATTGGCAGTGGGTTTGGCATGTATGGCTTTAATTATGTTGAGATACTTTCCCTCTATACCTAACTTATAGAGGGTCTTTGTCATGAATGAGTGCTGAACTTTATCAAATGCTTTTTCAGCATCTATAGAGATGATCATATGGTCCTTGTGTTTGACTTTATTAATATGGTGTATCACATTTATTGATTTGCATATGTTGAACCAAACTTGCATCCCTGGGATGAATCCCACTTGATCGTGATGAATAATTTTACGTATGTGTTGCTGTATTCTGTTTGCTAGTATTTTAGTGAGGATTTTTGCATCTATATTCATCAAGGATATCGGCCTGTAGTTTTCTTTTTTCGTTATATCTTTACCTGGTTTTGGTATCAGGATGATGTTTGCTTCATAGAATGAGTTTGGGAGATTTGCGTCCCTTTCAATCTTTTGGAACAGTTTGTAAAGAATCAGTGTCAATTCCTCTTTGAATGTTTGGTAAAATTCTGCTGTGAATCCATCTGGTCCTGGGCTTTTCTTTGTTGGGAGCCTTCTGATAACAGCTTCAATCTCCTTTATTGTTATTGGTCTGTTCAAATTTTCTACGTCTTCATGGTTCAGTTTTGGGAGCTTGTGTGTGTCCAGAAATTTATCCATTTCCTGCAGATTTTCAAATTTGTTGGCGTATAGTTGCTTATAGCAGTCTCAAATGATTCCTTGTATTTCAGATGAATCAGTTGTAATATCGCCTTTTTCATTTCTAATTTTTGTTATTTGAGTCTTCTCTCTTCTTTTTCTTTTTTTTCTTAGCCATGCTAATGGTTTGTCAATTTTATTTATCTTTTCAAAAAACCAACTTTTTGATTCGTTGATCTTTTGAATTGTTTTTTGGTTTACAATTTCATTCAGTTCTGCTCTGATCTTAATGATTTCTTTCCGTCTGCTAACTTTAGGTTTGGATTGTTCTTGTTTTTCTAGTTCTTTAAGGTGAAGTGTTAGGTTGTTCACTTGCCATCTTTCCATTCTTCTGAAGTGAGCGTTTAATGCAATAAATTTCCCCCTCAATACTGCTTTTGCAGTATCCCACAGGTTTTGGTATGATGTATCATTGTTTTCATTCGTTTCAATAAATTTTTTGATTTCCTGCTTGATTTCTTCTTGGATCCATATGTCATTAAGTAGAATGCTGTTTAATTTCCATGTGTTTGTATAGTTTCCAGAGTTTCGTTTGTTATTAATTTCTAGTTTTAATCCATTGTGGTCTGAGAAGATACATGGGATAATTCCAATTTTTTTGGATTTATTGAGACTTGATTTGTGACCTAATATGTGATCTATCCTGGAGAATGATCCATGTGCTGATGAGAAGAATGAATATTCTGAGGTTGTTGGGTGGAATGTTCTGTAGATATCTGCCAATTCCAATTGGTCTAGAGTCTTGTTTAGATCTTGTGTTTCTCTACTGATTCTTTGCCTAGATGATCTGTCTAATATTGCCAGTGAGGTGTTCAGGTCCCCTGCTATTATGGTATTAGTGTCTATTTCCTTCTTTAGGTCTAATACAGTTTGTTTTATAAATCTGGCTGCTCCAACATTGGGTGCGTACATATTTATGATTGTTATGTCTTCTTGATGGATCAGTCCTTTTATCATTAAGTAGTGTCCCTCATTGTCTCTTTTTATGGTTTTTAGTTTAAAGTCTATTTTGTCAGATATAAGAATAGCTACTTCAGCTCGTTTTTCTTTTCAGTTTGCATGGTAAATCTTTTTCCATCCTTTCACTCTTAGTCTGTGTGAATCTTTATGGGTGAGGTGGGTCTCTTGTAGGCAGCATATAGTTGGGTCCTCCTTTTTGATCCAGTCAGCCAGTTTGTGTCTTTTGATTGGGGAATTTAAGCCTTTTACATTAAGAGTTGTTATTGAAAGATGTTGATTTATTCCTAGCATTTTATTGGTTGTTTGGTTGTCTTAGGTGTCTTTTGTTCCTTGCTTTCTGATTTACTGTTTGTTTTCTTTGTTTGTTGGTTCCTTAAGTTGTAGATAGCGTTTTTGTTTGCTTGTTTTCTCTTCATGAATGCCATTTTTATTATACTAGTGGGTATTGATTTTTCTTGGGTGTTTATAGCAGTGGTAGTTATGTTTCAGGAACCAAACCCAGTACTCCCTTGAGGATTTCTTGTAAGGGTGGTCGTGTGGTAGTGAACTCCCGCAGTTTTTGTTTGTCTGAGAAATACACTATTTGCCCCTCATTTCGGAAGGATAGCCTTGCAGGGTAGAGTATTCATCGCTGGCAATCTTTGTCTTTTAGTATTTTGAAAATATCATCCCATTCCTTTCTAGCTTTTAGGGTTTGTGATGAGAAGTCTGATGTTAGCCTGATTGGGACTCCCTTATAGGTGATTTGACGCTTCTCTCTTGCAGCTTTTAAGATTCTCTCTTTGTCTCTGAGTTTTGCCAATTTGACTATGACATGTCTTGGAGAAGGCCTTTTTGGGTTGAATACGTTTGGAGATCGTTGAGCTTCCTGGATCTGAAGATCTGTGACTTTTCCTATACCTGGGAAGTTTTCTGCCACTATTTTGTTGAATATGTTTTCAATGGAATCTCCATTTTCCTCCCCTTCTGAAATACCCAGGACTTGGATATTTGATCACTTAAGGTTGTCTGATATCTCTCTCAGATTTTCTTCAATGTCCTTGATTCTTTTTTCTTTCTTTTTGTCTGCTTGTGTTATTTCAAACAGCCCATCTTCAAGTTCAGAGGTTCTCTCTTCAACTTCGACAAGCCTGCTGGTTAAACTCTCCGTTGTGTTTTTTATTTCACTGAATAACTTCTTCAGTTCACCAAGTTCTGCTACATTTTTTTTCAGGACATTGATTTCCTTGTGCATTTCCTCTTTCAGATCCTGTATACTTTTCCTCATTTCATCATGATGTCTAGCTGTGTTTTCTTGTATCTCATTCAGTTTCCTTAGAATTATCACTCGAAATTCCTTGTCAGTCATTTCAAGGGATTCTTTTTCTATAGGATCTAGAGTTTGAGATTTATTAACTTTTGGTGGTGTACTTTCTTGATTTTCTGTATTTCTGGTATCTTTTTTTTTATGTTTATTCATTGTGGCAGGGGGTTTCACAGTCCACCGTATTGAGACTAATGACTAACTAGGATGTTGCTGTGGTTGCCAATTTCGTATGGCTCCCTCCGTGACTGCTCAGTTGGCCTCTAGTGCCTTGTGTGTGTGGTTGCCTTGGGTCTTGGGCTTCTCCAGGGAGCCACCTTTCTGGTCAGCTTGGACTCTGCTGGACTGGTGGATCATGTACCACAGGGTGTGTGATCTCTGTTGAGCTTTCACTTCCTGTGCAGGACTTCTCCCTGTTCCATGTGCTCTGGCCCAGGCTGTTGGATCGTGCAGTGGCGACCCCACAGGGTGTGTGGTTTCTGTCGAGTCTCCGCCTTCCTGGCTGCACGTCTCCTCACTCTGTGCGCACTGTGCTGGGCTGGGGTGTGTCTTCTGCAACCCTTGTCTATCAGCTGGGCCTTCAAGACCCTGCTCGGCACCGCCTCGCCCAGGAAGTCTACCAGGTTTCTGCTAGGCACAGACGCCCGGTCGCTCTGTGTGCCTTTGTAGCACTGTGTAGATCTTTCTCGGGACTTGTTCACCTTTGTATCCCCCCGGCATAGACCGAATCTAGTGCCCACCTGCAGCCAGCTCTCCGGCAGGTTCAAGCAGACCTGGGAACTCTCCTACCACACTATTCCCAACCGGAAATTGGTTAGGCTTTTTTCTGAACTGGTGGCCGCAGAGATGGTAACTGCCTCCCAGTAACAGGAAGTTTACCGGGGGCCGGAGTCCAGGGTGTGGTGGAGTGACAGTCGGCCCGCCCGTACTTCCTAGCCCTCCCGACTCTGGCCGGGGACACCCCACACCACCAGCCCCGCCAGAGAACCATGGAGGGAGTGCGAGGGGAGGCCGGCCCGCAGGCTCCGGAAAGCCCCGCGCCGGGCCAAGCAAGTGGGAAGGCTCAGTGACGGCCGAGCCGGGCAGAGCTGCCAGCACCTGGGAAAATGGAGGCAGCCCCAGGGCGGTGAGTGAACCGGTGATGCAGGCGGGAGGTGGATGGGCGTCAGCCCCCCAAACAGGGCTGGGCCATGGGTCACTCACAGGGCTGTGCCAGGTCGGGCGCTCACTCTCTGCCTCTGGTTTGTCGCCTTCCCCGTTCTCGGCCGCTGCCGCCTCGGGCTGTTCAGTCACAGAGCGGCTTAGGCGCTCCCAGGAATCTTCTTTAATGCCGGCCTGAAACCTCGAATCCTGAATAGGGCAGCTGGCCACCTTCAGCGCGGCCCCAGCCTCCGGGATCCTGTCTGCATCCACAGCAGCCCTGGCGCCGTGTTCCCTGTTTAGAGACTCGCTTTTGCAGCTAAGAAACAGTTCTTTTCCTGCTCCACACTTCAAAGCTGTTGCCTGTAAATGAGGCAGCCTCTCCTACCGGGGGCAAAGTGGCGGTCAGCCCCCATGACCGGCCAGCAGCAGCAGTCCTCCCTTAAGAGATGGCGAGAGGAAGGTCCACAAGTTTCCCGGCTGCCTGAGGCCCAGTGGCTGCCTTTTCCACCTCAGCTACTCCGCGCCAACCACCGCAGCCACCGCCATCTTGAAACTTCCAGGACCTTTTCTTATGAGAAACTTTTCTTCCTGCTTAGGTCCTTGGCCAGATCCTGGCAGGAGGGAGTGGAAACTTCTACTCCATCACCAGCTGGGACAGAAGGCGAGGCCGCGTGTTCTGAGGCCGGGGGAGCGGGATCCGCATGGGCAGCAGCTGGGGAGGCGCTCTGGGCTCCTTTATTATCCTTTTTAATGGCTACAGGATCTATATTGATATCTTCTTTCACTTCCGATATTGGTGATTTCTGTCTCTTCCCTTTTTGTGTGTGTCATTTTTACGAGGGGTTTTACTGATTTTTTTTCCAGAAGCTTTTTGTTTCATTGATTTTTTTGTTTTCATGTTTTCAATTTCATTTTTTATTTTTATTATTTCCTTATATCTGCCTTTTTGGCTTTATTTTGCTCTTCTTTTCTTGCTTTTTGGGGTAAAAACCTAGATAGCTGATTTGAGACTTTTTTTGTTTTGTAATGTAAGCATTTAGTGCTATAAATTTCCCTTTCAGCCCTGCTTGAGCTGTGTCCCACAAATTTTGATAAGTTGTATTTTCATTTTAATTTAGTTCTATGTATTTTTAATTTAGTTCTATGTATTTTTAATTTTTCTTTGAGAGTTTCTCTTGGGATTGCTTAGAAGTACGTTGCTTAACTTTCCTGGTTCTTAGTATGATGAGTCATTTTTTACTGTACCTTAGACATTTTGGATATTATTTAGGAGACTCTCTATTTAAATCTTCTCTTTTTCCAGGCGTTTGCCATGTTTAAGTTTAGCTTGTAGGTTCTTTCCTAATTTGGTGGGCTGTAGGTCCAATGTCAGTTTAGTTTCCTTAGCATTTATGATAATATTCTGGACTGCTTCATTTATCTGGCTCTGTTTGAGCTACTGTTAGATCTCTACTGGTGCCAATGGGGAAGTGAAAGGTGCTTCCCTCGGCCTCTCAGTGTTGTTAAATGGGGAGTGGGGAATGCCAGACCTACAAGAAAGAGAGCATTTCCCCTGGACTGGTCACTGGTCACTGGGCACCATTTGGCTGCTCACTATTTCTGCAGGTGCCTCTGGGAGAGTCAACAGTCTGCCTGGCTGCTTTCTGCCACTGATTGGGGGACACCAGGAACCACAGGGTCTGAGTAGTTTTCTGCCATTATGTGAAAGGTTTTCCCACTCAGGACTCACTCTTGCCATTGTTATGGATACACTGGGCCCACTGCTATTTTGGGGTATGGAGCAGGGGATGGGTCAACTTTCCAAGCTCTTCTGGTACCACTGCTTTGAGTAGATTGGCCTGCCACTGCCAGTCAGTGTGGATCTCCCTGCTAAATCCCTGCTGGTGTTCCCTCTTCCTGGTAACAACGCAAGATGGATTAAAGACTTAAATATAAGACCTGAAACCATAAAATTACTAAAGGAAAATATAGGGGAAAGACTCCAGGTAATAGGACTGGGCAAAGACTTTATGAATAAGACACCAAAAGCATAAGCACAAAAGAAAAAAATAAACAAGTGGGATTATATCAAACTAAAAAGCTTCTGCACAGCAAAGGAAATAATCAACAGAGTGGGAAGACAACCTATGGAATGGGAGAAAATATTTGCAACCTATACATCTGACAAGGGATTAATATCCAGAATATACAAGGAACTCAGGCAACTATACAGTAAAAAAGCAAATAATCCGTTTAAAAAATGGGCAAAGGAGATGAATAGACACTTTTTAGAGGAAGACATACAAATAGCCAGCAGGAACTTAAGAAAATCTTCAATATCACTAATCATCTGGGAAATGCAAATTAAACCACATTGAGATATCACCTCACTCCAGTTAGACTGGCTAGAATAAAAAAGATGGAGAATCACAAGTGCTGGTGAGGATGTGGAGAAAAGGGAACCCTCCTACCCTGTTGGTGGGACTGTAAATTAGTACAACCACTATGGAAAACAGTATGGAGGTTTCTCAAACAACTACAGACTGATCTTCCATATGATCCACCAATCCCACTTCTGGGTATATACCCAAAGGAATGGAAATCATCATGTCGAAGGGATACCCGCACTCCCATGTTCATTGCCACTCTATTTACAATAGTCAAAATATGGAACCAACCTATGTGTCCATCAACAGATGACTGGATAAGGAAAATGTGGGTATATATACACAATGGAATACCACTTAGCCATAAAAAAGAGTGAAATCCTGCCATTTGCAGCAACATGGATGAGTCAGGAGAAAATTATGTTAAGTGAAATAAGCCAAAATAGGAAAGAGAAATATCACATGTTCTCACTTATAACTGGGTGCTTATAACAGAGAGAACAAACCTAAGGTTACTGGAGATGGGGGGATGGAGGGAAGGAGGGGTTTTGGGCAGACGAGTCCGGTAAAAAGCATAAAGAAAAATTGTGTTTTGTAATAATGAATATGCTAATAATAAAAATAAATAAGTTTTTAGAAATGAAAGATAAAAAATGAAAACCCAGGAAGCTCACCACAGTGTTGTTCTTCAAGTCCTTAGGTCCCTAGCTAAGGACTTTTATTCAGCGGTCAGAGTCCTTTTATCATTTTCTGTTGAACTATTTCCAGAGTATTTAGTTGTATTTAGAGGGGAAGAACAGAAAAAATTGAGTCTATTACATCTTGTCCCAGAACTGGAAGCCAATTTTTTAAAAACCAAAACTATTGCTCAGAATAGGAGTATTTTCTATGTGGCAGATATACAAGTGTTCATTTTATACTATTCTTTATAAATTCCTGTGAGTTTGAAATACCAAAAATGGCTGAATGTAAGGTTATGCCAGATATAAGTTAATCCTGTTGCCATTACTATGTCTCTCCTAATTTGGTTTACTTTATTATATTTATTTTCTTTAATAAAATACTTCTTTGGTTAAGGCACATTAGCCATAAATGATTTCAATCAATGCTATTTTTGGATGATCATCTGATAGAATAGATTAAAAATGAAACAAAGAAATTTAATGCAAATTTAGTGTTTACGCATAGGGGCAAGGCCTCACAGTTGCAAGAGTTACATGTTGATATAAGCACGTATTTTAAGTATCACTTTAAAAAGCAATTCAGGAAGTGGCTATTTTGGGGGTTAGTAAATATAAACCTATAGGATGAATTTTTTTTTAAAGTTGTTTTAATATCAGAATGGGAACTTGAAGCTGGCTATATCCAGTGACAACATCATACATAGATTGAAGGGTGCTGTATCTCAACTTTGAGGGAAATGATGAATATGTGACCTGGAGAACTGTATTAGATGGCTCAAACATATTCCTATGATTACTAAATCACTGATGCCAAAAATGCATGGATAGTTTAAATATAGTTGTTTCATAAGAAAAAAAGACAGTATTTCCAAATTAATGCTTTGTTTTTTATAAAGCATGGTTTTAAATATGTATATGTAACTCTATTCGAAAATTAAATATTATAAGTAGATCTTTTATTATTTTTTCTATTTCTTTGAAAGTTTATGTATTTAAGGTCACAAAAAATCTTTTTAAAGGACTTTTCATTTGGAAAATGGGAGGTTACATTGTATTTGGTATAGACATATGTATACTGTACTGATTTTTGTACTTCAAATGCCCAGGAAACTACGACTATGAACCGATCACCCAGATTTATGAAATATTAAACTCTTGTCATATTTACCACATACTTTTTAAAAGGAATAATGTGTGCAGTGAAAGTTCTCTGTGTACCCTACTTCCATCCCATTCCCTCCTTCCTTACCCTACATATGGGTATTCATCAATTCCACTCATGACTAATGGGATTACCACATAGATACATATCTGAAAATGATACATGCAATTGCTTTGTGAGTTTTAAAACATTACATAAATGGATCCAGGCTGCATGCATCATTCTTCTTTGCTGATATATTTGAACTTATTTTTATCATCTTATTTAGTGCTTCCTGCTTAACACATTTTTGTTTTCCTTTCCAACACTCTAATGAGTTGGGAAAAAAAAATCTCCCTTTATCCCCCACTGCTTAGTTTGGAAACTACAGGTTGTATTTCTATCTTGTTTTACTAGTTATCCTTGCATTTTTTACATAAAAATTTAATTATAATTTTTTTCAAAGTCTAACACTATTTAATATCTCTATTCTCCTTCCTCAAGCCTTTATCTATCCTATGAAAATCTCACCGTTTTATTCATTATTTTATCGAGATTTTTAGTTCCATCCTTTTTTAACTACACAATTTATGAGTTTTCCTTTTTAAATGGCTAATAGTTAAGTCAATTTACTATCCTATAATATGATTATATTCTTTGCTCATCATTGTTTCTAGTAGTAGCCTGCGCCTACTTTATGGATTCACATTTCCACTTATGAAAGTATATCCTTTAATGGTTTTAGTGAATAGCTATGAGACTTTTATATATATATATATATTTTTTTGATGGAGGCTGCTGTCATCCCTTTTTAAAATTTTTTTTATTCTATTGGTTATACATACTCATGAGGTATGAAGCTGACCATATCACCAAGATGTGATAGCCAGATCAGTAATATCAGTATGCCCATTACGACAAGTTATGATTATTCCCTATGTCCCCCACCCAATTAATCCCCGACCTCCCTGCCCCTACCTCTTCCCTTACCCCAATCCACAACCCTAGTATGCTCTCTCCCTCTGCAAGTCCAACACACTACTGTGGTTTTTCTTTCCTTCCTTCTTTTTCTCTTAGCTCCCACTTATGAGTGAGGATATGTGATATTTTTCCCTCTGTGCCTGGCTTATTTCATTCAACATAATTTTCTAAGCTCATCCAATGTTGCTGTGAATGGCAGAATCTCATTCTTTTTTATGGCAGAATAGTATTCCATTGTGTATATGTATACCACATTTTCTTTATCCAGTCATCCATCAATGGACATTTAGTTTGGTTCCACATTTTGGTTGTTGTAAACAGAACTGAGATGAACATGGGAGTGCAGGTATACCTTCGACATGATGATTTCCATTTCTTTGGGTATATACCTAGAAGTGGGATTGTTGGATTGTATGGTAGATCTATTTGTAGTTGTTTGAGAAGCTTCCATACTGTTTACCATAGTGGTTGTACTAATTTACAGTCCCACCAACAGTGCAGGAGTGTTCCCTTCTCTCCATATCTTCACCAGCATTTGTTATTCTCCATCTTTTTTATTCTAGCCAGTCTAACTGGACTGAGGTGATATCTCAATGTGGTTTTAATTTGCATTTCCCATATTATTAGTGATACTGAAGTTTTGTAAAGTTCCTGTTGGCTATTTGTATGTCTTCCTTTGAAAAATGTCTATTCATCTCCAGTGCCCATTTTTTAATTGAGTTATTTGTGTTTTTTTTTTACTGTGTAATTGCCTGAGTTCCTTGTATATTCTGGATATTAATACCTTGTCAGATGTATAGTTTACAAATAATTTCTCCCACTCTGTACATTGTCATTTCACTCTATTGATTGTTTCCTTTGCTGTGCAGAAGCTTTTTAGTTTCATATAGTCCCATTTGTTTATTTTTTCTTTTGTTGCTTGTGCTTTGGGGCTCTTGTTCCTAAAGTTCGTGCCCAGTCCTAGTTCCTGAAGTGTTTGCCTCATATTTTCTCTCAGTTTTACAGTTTCAGGTCTTACATTTAAGTCTTTAATCCATTTTGAGTTGATTTTGGTATGTGGTGAGAGTTACAGGTCTAGTTTCATCCTTCTACATATGGAAGTCCAGCTTTCCCACCATTTATTGAACAGGCTGTTTTTTTCCCCAATGTATGCTCCTATTGCCCTTGCCAAATATCAGTTGGCTGAAGGTCTGTGGGTTGATTTCTGGGTTCTCTATTCTGTTCCACAGTTCAAGTGCACATTTTTATGTCAGTACCATACTGTTTGGGTTACTGTAATTTTGTAGTATAATTTGAAGTCAGGCAGTGTAATGCCTCTGGCTTTATTTATTTGAATGTTCCATATGAATGTTAGGGTTGTTTTTCTATTTCTGTGAAGAATGTCATTGGTATTTTGATGGGGATTGTATTGAATCTGTAGATCGCTTTGGGTAGTAAGGACATTTTCACAATGTTAATTCTTCCAATCCAAGAGCATGGAGTGTCTTTCCATTTTTTTGTGTCCTCTTTAATTTCTTTCATCAGTGATTTGTAGTTCTGGTTGTAGAGATCTTTCACCTATTTGGTTGAATTTATTCCTAGGTATTTTACATTATTTTATTTGGTGGCTATTGCAAATGGCTTGCATTCTTGATTTCTTTTTCTGCTGGTTCATTCTTGGACTATAAAAACACTACAGAATTTTGCATGCTGATTTCGTATCTTGCAAGTTTACTGAAATCATTTATCAACTCAGAGTTTTTTGGTAGAGTCTTTAGGTTTTTCTACATATAGGATCAGGTCATCTGCAAACAGAGGTAGTTTGACTTTGTCATTTCCAATCTGGATGCCCTTTGTTTCTTACTGTTGTCTGATTGCTCTGACTAGTACTTCTAATACTTTGTTGAATAGGAGTGGTGAGAAAGGGCATCTTTGTCTTGTTCCCATTCTTAAGGGAAAAGCTTAAAACTTTTCCATTCAGGATAATATTGGTGGTGAGTTTGTCCTATATGGCTTTTATTGTGTTGAGAAACTTTCCTTCTATACCTAATTTGCTAAAAGTCTTTATCATGAAGGAAGGTTGAATTTTGTCAAATGTTTTTTTTCCTGCATCTATTGAGGTAATCATATGGTTTTTGTCATTGATTTTGTTGATATGGTTTGTCACATTAATTGACTTGCATATGTTGAATCATCCTTGCATCCCTGGGATGAATCCCACTTGATCATGGTGTATAATTTTTTTGATGTGTTTCCTGTATTCTAACTGCCAATATTTTGTTGAGGATTTTTGTGTCTATGTTCGTTAGAGATATTGCCCTGTACTATTCTTTTTTTGTTTTATCTTTGTCTGGTATTGGTATCAGGGTGATGTTGGCCTCATAGAATGAGTTTGGGAGAATGGCTTCTGTTTCAATTTTTTGGAATAGTTTGAAGAGAAGTGGTATTAATTCCTCTTTAAAGGTTTGGTAGAATTAAGAAGTAAAGCCATGCAGTCCTGGGCTTTTCTTTGTTGGGAGACTGCTAATTACTGCTTCAACCTCCTTGCATGTTGTTGGTTGGTTCACGTTTTCTGTTTCTTCTTAGCTCAGTCTTGGTAGTTTGTATGCATCCAAAAATTTATCCATTTCCTCCAGGTTTTCAAATTTGTTGGCATATAGTTGTTTACAATAGTCTCTAATGATTCTTTGTAGTTTTGTGGTATTGGTTGTAGTGTCTCCTTTTTCATTTTTGATATTTGGGTCTTTTCTTTTTTAGTTAGCCTACCTAATGGTTTGTATATTTTGTTTATCTTCTCAAAATACCCACTTTCTGTTTCATTGATTTTTTTTAACATTTATTTGTACATGTTCGTGGGGTACATTATGCTGTTTCAGCACATGCATACTGTATGTTGATTCACCTAGGGTAAATTGTGTAGCTTTGTACCCATTAATCCATCCATTCCCTGTGCCTCTCTCCCCTACAGGCCTCTGGTAGCCCTTATTCTACTCTCTGCTTGTATGAGACCACTTTTTTAAAAATTTATTTTTCCCCAAATAGATACATTTTGTTGTTGTTATTGTTGTTGTTTTAATTTAATTTAATTTAATTTTACTTCTCAAAATACATTGTACTTGATTTTCATGCCCCTTTACCCATTCCTCTCCAACCCCTCCCCTCCTCCCCCCACATCATATCTGTGCACTTGACTTAAATAGTTCAGGAATTTTTGTGGTTATTTTGTCTTCTTCCCCCCACCCCCACCCTTTATTTGTTTGTGTGTTTATTTATTTATTAAGTTTTAGTTCCCCAAAATAAGTGAGAACATGTGGTATTTCTCTTTCAGTGCCTGACTTGTTTCACTTAATATATTTTTCTCTAAGTCCATCCATGTTGTTGCATATAGTAGTATGTCATTCTTTTTTATAGCAGAGTAGTATTCCATTGTGTACATGTACCACAGTTTCCTTATCCACTCATCAGATGATGGGCATTTGGGCTGGTTCCAGCTCTTGGTTATTGTACATAGAGCTTCAATAAACATTGGAGTACAGGTATCACTTCGGCATGATGATTTCCATTGCTCTTGGTATACTCCCAGTAGTGGAATCACTGGTCACATGGCAGATCTATTTGTAATTGTTTGAGGAACCTCCATATCATTTTGCATAGAGGCTGCACCATTTTGCAGCCCCACCAACAGTGGATGAGAGTTCCTTTTTCTTTGCAACCTCTCCAGCACTTATCATTCTCAGTCTTTTGGATGTTAGCTCTCCTAACTGGAGTGAGATGGTATCTCAGTGTGGTTTTGATTTGCATTTCCCAGATGCTGAGTGATATTGAGCATTTTTTCATGTGTCTGCTGGCCATTTGTATATCTTCCTTTGAGATATGCCTGTTCAGCTCCTTTGCCCATTTTTTAATTGGGTTATTTGTATGTTTGCTGTAAAGTTGTTTTGAGTTCCTTGTATATTCTGGATATTAATCCTTTGTCAGATGTATATTTTGCAAATATTTTCTCCCACTCTGTTGGTTGTTTTTTTTTTACTCTGTTGATTGTTTCTTTTGCTGTGCAGAAGCTCTTTAGTTTGATATAATCCCATTTGTTTGTTTTACCTTTAGTTGCCTGTGCTTTTGGGGTCCTATTCAGGAATTCTGTACCCACTCCTACTTCCAGGAGTGATTCGCCTGTTTCTTTAAGGAGTTTCATTGTTTCAGGATGTATATTTAATTCTTTAATTCATTTTGCATTGATTTTTGTATATGGTGAAAGATACAGGTCTTGTTTCATTCTCCTACATATAAGTGTCCAGTTTTCCCAGCACCAGTTGCTGAAGTTGGCATCTACTGAACAGACAAGGAATATAAACATATAAGGAAAATAAAAAATGTTAGAGATACAGGTGGAAATTTTGAGATAATTTGTCATTTTAGAAGCCTATTGCTTCCAAATTCTTTTTTTTTTTTTTGCAGTGCTTAGAAGAAAATTTATACTTGTAAACACCTGTATTGAAAATAAGAAAAATCTCAAATCAGAAATGTAAACTTCTACCTTAAGAAAATACAAAAAGTAGGGCAGATTAAATGAAAAGCAAATATAAGCAGGAAGTAACAAAGTTTACAACAGAAATATATGAAATAGGGAATTAAAAACCAGTAGAGAAAATTAACAAAACCAAAAGTTGGTTCTTTAAAAAGATCAATAAAATTTGCAAACCTTTATTTAGACTGACCAAGAAAAAAGAGAGAATACCAAATTGCTAAAATCAGAAATAAAGTAGGGGTAAATATACATTGTCACTATGGCTTTTTGTGGTGGTAAGATTTAGTTTCCCTTTCTCATTTGCATTTTTGTTCTACCAGTGCATTTTGTTCTTTCTTGTGTATTCGTAGTAGTGATGATTGTTTTTTAGATTCAAGATGCGGGACTTACTTGAGTCCTTTCTTGTAGGGCTGGTCGTGTGGTGGTGAACTCCTGCAGCTTGTGTTTGTCTCAAAAATACACTATTTTCCCCTCATTCCTGAAGGATAGGCTTGCTGGATAAAGTATTCTTTGCTGGCAGTTTTTTTCGTTTAGTATTTTGAATATATCATCCCATTTTCTTCTGGCCTGTAGATTTTCTGTTAAGAAGTCTGCTGTTAGTCTGATAGGGACTCCCTTAAAGGTAGCTTGACAATTTTTTCTTGCTTCTCTTAAGACCCTTTCTTTGTCTTTGAGCTTTGCCAGTTTAACTATAATGTATTAGCGAGGGACTTTTTGGGTTGAATCTGTTTGGGGATTTTTGAGCTTCCTGGATCTGAAGTTCTGTGTCTCTCCCTATACCTGGGAAATTTTCCATTATTATTTCAGTGAAAAGGTTTTCCATGCCTTTTCCTTTCTCATCCCCTTCTGGAACACCCATGATTTGAATGTTTGTGTGCCTAAGGTTGTCTGCTAGCTCTCTTAGATTCTCTTCATTTTTCAAAATTCTTATTTCCTTTTTTTTGTCTGCCTGGGTTATTTTGAAAAGACTATCTTTAAGATCAGAAATTCTTATGTCTACTTGTTCTAGCCTTCTGCCTAAACTATCAGTTGTGTTTTTGATTTTGTTGAGTGAATCTTTCAGTTTCTTGAGTTCTGCTACATTATTTTTTAATGTATTAATCTCTTTGTGAATTTCCTCCTTCATATCCTGGATTTTTCCCCCTTGTTTCACTATGTTGTCTAACTGAGTCTTCTTGTATCTCGGTGAGTTTCCTTGTTGCTCGGAATTCCTTTTTAGTCATTTCAAGGGTTTCATGCTCTATACAGTATGGTATTTAAGAATTATTGTATTCTTTTACAGGTGTCATATTTTCTTGGGTTTTCATATTTCTAGTATCTCTACATTGATGTCTGGTCATCTGGTAGAGCAGTTGCTTCTTCTATTACTCTGGAGTGGGCTTTGAGGAGAGAGACATACTCTTGCTTTTCCAGTCTCCGCTGGTGACCCTCCTTGTATTAAAACAGTCAAATGTCCAGCAGGCCGCCTGTACAGTGGCTATGGCTATTGCTGTGGCATCGAGCAGCTTTTTTGACAGCTGTGGCTGTGGCCATGGATGTGGCAAGCCACCCACATGGAAGTGATATTTTTAGTGTGCTCTCTTGCCCGCTTCTGGGCAGAGAGCGCTATAGCCCTTGGCTCCTTGCTTACGACCCTAGGCATGCTCTCTTGCCTGTTTCTGGGCAAAGGGGGCTGTGGCCCCTGGCTCCTTGCTTAGGACCCTGGGTGTGCTCTCTTGCCAGCTTCTGGGTGGAGGGGGCTGTGGCCTATGGCTCCTTGCCTAGAACCCTCAGCATACTCTGTTGTCTACTTCTGGGTGGAAGGGGCCGTGGCCCTCAGCTTCTTGCCTAAGACCCCAGCTGTGCTCTCTTGCCTACTTCTGGGTGGAAGGGGCTGTGGCCCACGGTTCCTTCATCAATGATCTTTTCTATCATTTGGGGTTCTCTATTTCATTTAGTTCTGCTCTGATCTTATTTCTTTCTACTAATTTTGGAGTGGATTTTTCTTGTATAATACAACTAAGTGAAAACATAGGGGAAATACTTTAGGAAGCAGGACTGGGCAAAGATTTTATGAATAGGACCCTGAAAGCACAGGAAATAAAAGAAAAATAAACAAATGGGATTATATCAAACTAAAAGGCTTCTGAACAATCAACAGAGTGAAAAGACAGCCTGCAGAATGGGAGAAAATATTTGCAAACTATGCACCCAAGAAGGGATTAATATCTAGAATATACAAGGAACTCAAACAACTTAACAGCAAAAAAGCCAAATAACCCAATTAAAAAACAGGCAAAGGAGCTGAATAGGCTCAAAGGAAGATATACAAATGACCAACAGACACATGAAAAATACTCAATATCACTCAGCATCAGGGAAATGCAAATCAAAACCACATTTAGATATCATCTCATACCAATTAGACTGGCCATTACCAAAAAGACAAAGTAACAAATGTTGGCAAGGATGTGAAGAAAGGGGAACCCTCCTACACAGTAAGTGGGACTGTAGATTAGTGCAACTATTAAGGAAAACAGTATGGAGTTTCCTGAAACAACTACAGATAGAACTACTATGTGATCCAGCAATCACACTGCTGGGTGTATACCCAAAGGAATGGAAATTATAATGTTGAAAGAATATCTGCACTCCCATGTCTATCTCTGTTTACAATATCTAAGAGTTTAGCTCTATTTACAATAGCTAAGAGTTGGACCCAACCTAAATGCCCATCAACAGATGACGGGATAAGGAAAATCAGGTACATGTACACAATGGAATACTACTCTGCCATAAAAAGGAATGAAATTCTGCCATTTGCAGGACATGGATGAACTTAGACTTAAGTGAAATAAGCCAAGGAGAGAAAGAGAAATACTGCATGTCCTCATTCATAAGTGGAAGCTAAAAAAAAATAGATAAAAAAGAAAGAAAGAAAAATACAATAATCACAACAATTTGTTGAACTTTCAAAAGGAGAGAATGGAACTGAGGTTACCAGAGGTGAGAAGGGGGGATGGGATGGGGGGTTTACAGAGAAATTGGTAAAGGGCCACAAGAAATGATTAAATTGTGTAATGATAAATATAATAATTATCCTGATTTGAAGATTACATATTCCATACAGGTATTGACATCCTTTCTTAATGTTTGTTTCTTCATGTATTTGGAACTGTGGTTTTTAGGCTTATCTTGAGTGGGAGTTTGACAGCAGTGTTTTTGTTTCTTTATAAGGCCACTCTTCTCTCTCTAGCAGGTTTACAGTTGCCTCCACCTGACCCACGGGGGCAACAGGTCTTATATTGCTTGCTCAAATGTCCTATCTTATGATCACATTGGGATGTCACCAATCCAGTCACAGAGTCATGAGTGGCTTCAACCAGGTCCTAGTTACAGGGCATTCTCACTCCAGTTTAACTTGCAGTTATGAACCCCGTCCATCTCCCCCAACTCAAACCCCATTCCTGATTCTGGTCCATTGCAAAGGAGACTCATAGCTTTGGTCCAATTACTGCTTTGGGTTTCTGCTTTACTTCTGTTCTCCAGAGATGATTTTATTATTTTTGACCTTGGATGGGTTTCTTCAATTTTATCTTTAGAATATTTCATCTGCCATCCCTGCTGATCTATTGGTAAAGAAAGAGATATCATCCTGACTTTATTTTATTGCTTTTATTTTCCCTTGACCTGATTTCTACATCTATTTAGATTATCTTATTGTATCAAATGTGTTTATACAAACTACTTCCAATCTTTCTTGGCTTGGTGAGAAGTATAAATAAATAAATGTAGAGAGATATATAAATAATAAAATTATATTCCACCTACAGATTGGTATGGTTAGTAAGGCATCACATCTCCCTCTCTTCAGTTATGTATGCTAGCTTGCTGGAACCAGATCTTCAGATAATCATCCAGAAATGGTGCTGGTTGCCTTACATCCTAGGTCTAGTACTGGGGTTTGCTCTTAGCTGTGGAGCTCTTAACTATCCTTTCATGCCAAAGATACAGAAACAACCATTACGGCTTTTAATCTTACCATTTTGACTGTATAAAAGAAAGAAAAATAATAATTTTTTTCAACAAACATTTGTTGGGTGGTTTATTATGTGTTAGGTACTATGGCAGGCATTGTGTTTACATACACAAATGAGACAGACCCTACCTTTGTGAACCCCATGTCTAGTCAGGGAGAGAGGCAATTTATTCAACAATTTCACGTTGCATCTTAAGTGCTATGACAAAACCATGGTGTTCTCTAAGTTTTGAGGGGTGGCTACTTGGGAATCAAAAATGGCAACCTTACATAAAAGCTACCCAAACTCAACTTTGTGGGCTAGGTATAATTTTTTCCAGGTGAATAAAGAAGTGGAAGTACTTGCTTGGCAAAGAGGACAACTGTACAAGGTGGAAGAGGAACTACTGTGTCAGTACCTAAAGAGGAAGCATGAGGAGATCTAAGGGGAGGAGTGAGAGAGGAGGTTACAGAGATGTGCAGGGATTAGAGCATTTAGGCCCTTGTGCACTCTGTTCTCGAGCGTGAATTTTTTCCTGATAGTAGTAGGGAGTCATTTAGAAATTTTAAGCAGAAGAATGACACAATTAGATCTGGATTTTAGGCATATCACTTCAGATTGCAGGAACTCGTAGCTAGATACAGTACAGGAAATAATGAGGATATGGATTTTGGCAGTACTTAAAGGGTTCGGAGAGGATGGGATGGATGGAAGAAATGCTTAGGAGGCAGACATAACTGAGCTTGGTGATAGAGAGGCTGAAGGGCCTGAAGAAGGGCAGAAGTCAAGGATGATTCACAAGTCTGTGGATTTGTGTGTCCAGGATGTTGTCACTGGAAATGAGGAGGAGAAGCACATTTACGAGGAAGATATGGGAGTGATAGTAAACTAGGGTTGGAACATGTTAAATTCAAAGAGCTTGTGGGTGTTCCAGATGGAGATGTGCACTAATAGGTGGACATGAAGATCTGGAACTCACAAGAGATCTGTTAGAGGTGTAGATTTTAGAGTAATCAGCATTAATGACCAAAGCCATAAGTGTTGATGGGGTCTCCCAGGGAGAACATAAAGAGAGAGGACAGGCTTTTGATAATATCAGTTCTCTGAATATACACAAGTTAGAAACACCTCAATGACAGCAGTGATTTGTCTGTTTTCCATGTGGCATCCTTCTCACAAATAAAGTCCTTACATTCCCAGCATCACTGATAAAAGAAGGTAATAGAACCTGGAATCGTTCCAAGGGAGAGAAGACTTGGGGCAGTCTTTCCATCTCTTTTGGACTGCAGTGGGATTTCCATTATTATCCAGTCTCTATTTATTGGTTGTATCAGGCCCCTCCTCATTCAAACTACCACATGGAGCAAAATGCTTGACATTAGCCCAGTTAATATATAGCACAGGAGTCTTACCTATTCCCCAAAAGTTTTCCCCTGCATGGGAAAGCATAGAGAAAGATAACTAGTGTACTTTAGGTCCACTAAACAGCAACAAAAATATATATTTTGGTTAAAGAAATAGATATAAGTTAGACACAAGGGAAATTTTCATGAGGATCTTGACTAATGCAAACCCAAAATGTCAGGGATTCTCCTTCCTCAAATGCTTCTAAGAATAGAAGAAACATTCATTTTATTGGGAAAAACGGTAGCTCAGTAAAAGCACAAAAATTTTTAGTAGCCCTTCCACTGATCTCAGGATGAAATACAAAATCTTTACAGGGCTTACACAGCTCATTATTATCTCTTCCCTGCCGAACTCTCACCTCCTACCTCCCTTCATCTCAAAATCTGTCAAATTTTCACTCTCTGCAAAGCTCCGTGTTCACTAGCATTGAGTCTATTCTCTATTTGGAACCCTCTTCCTCCTGCGTTATACCTCTGTCACTTCTGATTCATGCTTCAAGTCTCACCTTAGATGTTACTTGCTTCAGTATGCCTTTCCTGATCTTCTAAATTATAGTTGTCCCTCCTATGTACTCATATTTATTAAGTAAATAATTCTGTAAATGTTTTTGAAGGGCCTACTATGTGTCAGGCATCATGCTAAATTCTGAAAAAATAAAGATGTCCCACTACAGCCTATTGGGGAAGAGAGACAATAAACAAGTCAACCAATGGTATTAATTAGTGCAGAAGGTGAACTGCTGTACTAAAATATCCAGCAATAATGGAGCATGAAGAACAAAGGGGTTTATTTCTATTTTGATAAAAAGTTGGAGGTGAGTGTTCCAGCTCAATGGGCAGCTCAGCTTTGTGCAGTTGTATAACAACCCAGACCAATAGTGGCTCTGCCATCCTCAATGCATGGCTTCCAAAGTCTCTACTTCAGTGCTGTCAAGTAGAATATTCTATGATGATGGAAACGTTATGTCTATATCTGTATTGTCCACAACCACATATGGCTATTGAACACTTGAATTGTGGCTAGTACAACCAAGGACCTAAATTTTACATTTTAATTAAGTAAAATCTAAATTTAAACAGCTGCACATGACTAGCTAGTGGCTGCCATATTGGAGAGTGTAGCACTGTTGCCACTCCAGCCAGTGGGATGATAGAAAAAGTAGAATTCGGGGGCCTGGGATCTCCTTTTAAGCAAGTGAGGCCAAAGTTGCTCCCAGGGTGTCTGCTAACATTCCATTGGACCTACTGTGTTTTATTGCATCCAAGTTGACATCAATTGTAAGATGGACCATAATTTTATATGCCACCAAAAAAGAAAAAAAATGCTGCCAATTAAACTGCTATAATGCATTTTAAAAATTACAGACATTTTATTTTATATATTGAAAGAGCTTTTCAGATGTACTAAGTACACATGCATGCAAAGGGAAATATAAATGAGGTAAATCCCTCAAACTTCTTTTCATTGAGTCTAACTCTTCTGAGATATTTTTCATCTCAGAATTGTCAATGTCTGTGGTATTCCTCAGAAGATTTTTTTATGTCCCCAAGAACATCAGTGATGTGGAATTTCTTAAGAGAGTGCTCTAATATTGTCATCAGAATTTTCTTTCAAGATGGTTATACCATTTGGCAAGTTTTGATTCTGTTGCTTTACCATTTGACGAAATTAATAGTATTATTTTTTCTGAATTAAAACATGTTTCTAGAACTTTAACAATTTATGATAAACAGATGTTCACTGTTTTAACAATGGTCCTGCCTGACACATGAATTGGTCACATCAGCCTCTCATGGCTTTGAAATTTCCTTTTTCTGTTCTGAAGGATTTGGCAATTTCTCTGCTTTTAATTGCATGGTTCCACATGAGATAAGGTGGTCCTTTTGCTTGTATGTCAGAAGCAAAATGTAACATAGATTCATCTACTTGTAGGTGTCTTCCTTTCTTAGGTCTCATAAAGTGCTTGCTTGTTGCTTTGCAAGAAAATATGAAATTGTTTCCATTCCTCCAATGATGAATATTTGCTTTGCTAATATCAAATTTATGCCCCACTGCTCTGTTTACATGCCTTTCTGTGTACATGATACCTTTTCATTTCAATGCTAAATCATAGCATAATCTTTCTGAAGACATTATAAGCAACGATTCAATTTAGCATGTGTAACACCAGCAATGCACAGATCTCAATTGAAGTGATGACAACGTGAATAGCTATGATCAACTTTGCATATACAAGGGCAATGACGATCATTTCATGACTGCCATCTAGCCTGCAGCAATAGTAAGATGCCATTGATTGGGGGCAGGAGTCAGTGCCAGGAAAAACCAAAACCAAAGCCAAGCCCTTTATGGGTGAGCTAAGAGGATTCTGGGCTGTGGAGAAACAGAAGAAAAACCCACATATGAGCAGAGAGAGGCAAAAGTGAGAGCCCATGATAGCTTTGAGAGGGAGGAAGGAAGGAGGATGGGAGAGAGGGGGAAAGGGAAGAAAAGTGTTTTCTAAAGACTTCTCAGCTTTAGACCAGTGATATGTACATATGCATATATGTATACATATGCAAATACACTTACACACATATGTATATATAAACATACATGTTTGTGTGTTTTCAGCAACCAATTCTTACCTGAGCTAGTTCAACTGGGTTTCTGTGCTCACAAAGACTTGAACACTAACCTTTTAAGATCTGTTTCAGTTCAAGGGCTGACCTTCAGAAAAAGTCCAAAGGAGCTCATCTGAACCACAAAGGCAACTGCATCGGTTGGGTCAGTTTGAGGGATTCTGACTAAAGAAGAAACATGAATTTCATGGCGCTTAATATGAACTGACACTCAAGCACATACCCTCTATAGGATTTCACCCATGACTAACAAGCCTTTTAATCATGGCAAGAAGACACGGAGATTTTGCAAACATGCTTTTGCAGTACCCACATTTGGTGTTCCTGACCCTGTTTCCTTGCCAGATTGCGAGAAGCACCTGCTCCTTTTCAAGCAGTTGTCAGATCAATATTTAATCAATTGCCTTTTGATATTTGGTAGCGCTGAATAAATGGGATGCCAATATTTCTACTCAGAGCTGTTCCTCTGGTGCACCTCATTTCATTTCCGTGAAAGCCTTCAGGAATCTCTGAACACTAAGTGGCATGTCCTCCGAGTTCTGTGGCATCCCCCTCTTCTGCTGCAGAGGGGCTCTGTGGCTCCAGGAGATGTAGGATGCTGGTGACTGTGCCACTCTTATTAAAGCTATGTCCAAACGGAATTATGAAAGTGGGAGAGCGGAGCTGCATTCGGGACACTGGGGGGCTTTGCCAGGTGAGGGCTATTTAATAGACCAGCCACATTAAAGAAAGGCAATGATGTAGTGAAAGGAGCCTAATGAGCAGAAGTGAGGCTACCGTATCTAAAGAGAAAAAATAATGAGCTGCGAAATATCCCCCAAGGCGAGATTACCAGCCTTCTGCAAGGAGGTCTCAGCCTATAGGTAAAAAAGGCTCATGTGGTCCCTTATCCTTGCATGGTAAACAGAAGTTCTGTGGGCAATTAGGGGCTGAGCTGAATGTGAGATTTGAAAACCGAGAATTATGTCACTGACTCTTTGGAGATTTCCACACCCAAGACTTCAGCTTTAATTCCCGAAGGAAACAGGGAATATACTCAACCTGTGAATAGAAATGAAAAACATCATATCATCAAAAACAAACCTCTCAGTGTCTTTGCAGCAGATGGACAACTGGATGTTAGTTCTAGAAATCTCAAGGACTGACACTATGGTATCCTTATAAAGCTGTCCTTAGAGGCCATGCCATAAGGCTGCCTTGAGGGCAAAACCACCTAATGAGACCCTCTTGGTCTTTCAATAATGACCCCTCCTAGAATGGGATCCAATTGGTAGGTGTGCCCTACCCATGATCCTATTGGTTTTACAGTTTGTATAGAAATGCCAGGCCAGATTTTGGTATATCTGGGTAGAAAAAGAATTACTAAGCACAAAGCTTTGCTACATTACTAATGTTACGGAAACAAAAGAAACAAAAGATTTGGTTCCTACCTTCAAGAAATGTACAAACCTACGCCACATAGGCAACGAATCATTTACAGAGCAACTTTTCAAGTTCACATAGTGGAAGAGAAGGAAGAGCCTGTGCTTCCCAGATGAGGAAAGAGACAGGATGACATATACATAATGGAACTGTAAAAATAATCCAGCTTTATGATACAAATTCTTATCACATATAAAGTGCCTTCTTTAGCATTTTCTAAATAGGTGCTTATAGCAACTCTATACTGCAGGCAGGTTTGGTATTAGTCTCCCATCTTCCATGGGGAAACTGAAGCTTAGAGGGATCGAATCAGAGGTTCCTAATGTTTTAGCCACTGGGGCGGACACAAGGATGAATAGAATTCACATGCATGATGCACTCCTATGGCAGTATCCAAATTTAGAAGAAATTCAGGTTTCCAGGGTAAAACAATACTGTAGCACTATAAACTGTTTTTTCGGGGGTGAGGCAGGAATGGGTGCTGTATTCATAAAAATTTTACAAATATGTGAATAATGAAATCAATCATTTAAATATATTAAAATATTATCAAGAAAAAAATTCAGAAAGATGACCAATCGGGGCTCATAAGATCACTATATTGGCTGGTCGGTTAGCACAGTTAGTGAGAGCACAGCCTTGTAACACCAAGGTCAAGGGTTTGGTTCCCAATGCTGGCCAGTGCCAAAAAAAAAAAAAAAATCACTATATTATTTTGAATTAGTCAAGCAGTCCATAGAGCCATTCACAGATCAATGATGATAGTGTGTTACATGAAAATTGCTATGTAACAAATTACACCAAAACTTAACAGCTTGATACAACAGCAATTTATTATCTTTCACTATGTCTGGGGGTGATTCTGGCTTGTGATCTCTTATGGGGTTGCAATCAGATAATGGTTGGGGCTAGTCTTAAATTTTTCCAGACTTCCATTCCATAAGTAAATTTAATAAGACAGTAAGCATGCAAATTGAAGGAAAAATATAAATATATCTTGTTTTATTTTTTATTATAAAAATAGAAGTTATAGAATATTAACATCTTATTATAAACATAAAGAGCATTTTATAATTTCACTTGTTTCATCACTTTGTCTGTGTTTTTACTTGGGAGTTAACTGTTGCATTATAGACAGAAACGTACCTAAGATGATTTTCACTCATGTGCAATATAGAAGCACTGCCTTTTCTTTCCTTGTCTTTTCTTGCAGTTTTGCTATTAAAAATTTATTATTGTCTAAAACTTAAAGGGAAATGGAAGCAATCATGGAAACACAATTCATGGACACTGTAAACGTCTATAATCATTATAATTAATACTAATGGAGCAGTAAGTGTCTGGTTTGGCTGAACATGGTTTAAGAGTTTCACAAACTTTTCCACTTGGACCCATACTGGCCAAACATAAAGAATATATAACCCTGAGTTCTTGGAGTTATAGCCGCAAGCAGACCCAAGTCTATGGGTATCTTGAAAATTCATGTATATTTTACATTCTCTTCCAGAAGGCATCAATTTTATTATTTCAATATAAAAAAAGCTGTTTTTGATATCATCCCTTGACATCGAATGGCCATGTCTATCAGCTGGCTTCAAGCTCCCCTGTACATCCCCTCATATCAGTCCAGGTGGCAATGGACGGGTCCTGCTCAGTCCCTGTGATACTGGCTATAACTTCTCTAACACGTTCTCTCTCCTTTGAGAAAACACATCAGAATGCAGGTAAATAAGAATGATATAACTATTGGCATTAGTTTGAATTCACTTTAATTTGTGTATTTTAAACTGCTTTCAAATTTCAGTACTTGGCTCTTATTGTTAACTAATGACTTGATGCACAACGTCACAGTGATTATGATACCCTAGAATGTTCTAGGCACCTCTGCTAAGAATTGCTGAGATTAGTGACTAACCCAAGGTTATGCAGTTAATTAATAACAGTGCTGGTAATCAAACCCTATCTTTGAACTCCTTATCTTGTGTTTTCTCTGCTACACTTTAGAGTCATGAAAACTCCTAACGGAAATCCACATTCTTAATAAGGCTGGGGGCCAAAGGTAGGTGTAAAATAACATTTTGCAAAGAAAGTAAACTTAGTAACTTATGCTATGTTATTTACACATTCAAGTACTTATTCAGTCTCTAAAGTGTTAGAGGAGAAACATACGGTACTGAAGAGCCTTTGCTTTTTAAGCCAAGCCAGACTGTACTCTCTGACTCCCACAATTCTGCAGCAGTGCCACTTCATGCTGGCCCTCACACTCTGTGCCCCAGGACTATGCAGGTACGGGTGATGATGGCACTCCACCGAGCCTTGATATGATGAAGCAGAAATGCCATGTAATTGGTCTTGCAAAGTGAAGAGTATTACAATGAGTTGGGGTGGGGGATCCCACAGCAAGATTGCTTGAGCCACAAAGTGTCATAGATTTTAGTGTAATAGTTGCTTAAAATCTCCATGTGTGTGTGTGGGGGGGATACTCTTTGGGGAGGAGTGTCAGGATCTTACTATTATGCTGACTATCATGTTGTACGTAGAAACCACCACTTACCTCAGAGGCTTAGGTCCTGTTGTTGAATGGCCTCCTTCACTTCTTTCCTTATGGGGAACTTCTTTTCAGGGGCTATTTCTCTCTATGAGATCTTGCTTCCACGAGAGACCTTCTAGATGAGTATCATATATATTTATGTGTATGAACTGCAATAATTTTTACCCACGAAACTTTGTAGCTCTTATTAAAACAGTGGGAGAAGGGCCAAGCCCGTGGCGCACTCGGGAGAGTGCGGCGCTGGGAGCGCGGCGACGCTCCCACCGCGGGTTCGGATCCTATATAGGACTGGCCGGTGCACTCACTGGCTGAGTGCCGGTCACGAAAAAGACAAAAAAAAAAAAAAAAAAAAAAAAAAAACAGTGGGAGAAAATATTTATATATATGTTGGTGGGGTGGGAGGATGTCACTAGACTGCACTCACCATAAGCATCCAAGCCTCAGCTTTGCGTCCTTTAATAGAGCTTGTCACAGTGGCAAATACAAAGCTTTAGGAAGATCCTTGGTGAAGGATCTGAAAGAGACAAAGACACTGGTGCCAGAACAGAATTGCTAAACTAGCTCATTGTATGCACTTGAATCCACTAAAAATATTGAACAAAAAAAGTGGAATACATACCACCTTCTCGTTATTGTTTTTGTTGCTGTTTGCTTTTTTTTTTTCTCCCCCCCCCCACCCCAAGCTCATTTAATGAGGCTTAAGATGTTAGAAAAATCCTGGAAGTCCCAGGCCTGGGTTATAAGTTCTCATTCTCTTTAACTGACCTGGCTAATCCCTCCTCCTGCCTGGGCCTTGGCCCTTTGTATTTCCTGGAGGTTTAGACTAGATGGTCTCTCAGAAACTTCCCAGCACTCTTGTGCTGTGTTTCCACGAACCTGTGAATTCTACAAAATGATCACAGTTGTTGTGATATTCAAGAACAATTAATTGCCCTCAGCAGTCTCCTATGAACTCCTCAGGAGTAGAGTTGGCAAATAGGAAAACTGACTCATGTGGAAAGTGCCATGGGCTCTGAGTCTCTAATGGGGCCCCTGCAGAATCCTAGAACTTGGACCCATTGGTTGCATGTTCCTTCATAAGTCTTAAGAGATAAAAACAAAAATAAATTGCTGGGCTCCTGCTACCTTCAAAAAATCTGAAGCAAAGAGAATGAAGGCAACCTATAATATGGAGGTAAGAGCTTATATTCCAGGACTAAAAATCCCACAAAGCAAGTGTGAGTTAAAGAGCAGTTGTTTGGGACTCTCTACAGAGTCAATAGGCTGAGCCAAATGCATTCCTGGTACAGGTTTTACTGAAATTGTCAACAGGACAAGGAATTAATGCAGTAAGTTGCAAAGGAGAAGACCCGCTCACCTCGATCCTGGATCCCAAGTCCCCAGGGGACCCTGGTTCAACTATAGCATGGTGCTGGAGCCCTAGCAGGTAAGGGTCAGCAGGTAGAATGGAGGGGGGAAGGGCTCACTCTGGTCTTGAATGTCCAACTCTGGGTTTACAGGGCTTCAGGAACACTCACTGGTGACAATCTGGAGATCAGCTCTTTCTTCAGAAAGTCCGGGCTTTTACATGAGGAAAGGGCTTTCTAATCTCACTCAAGAAAATAATCCTATCTCCTTACTAGCACGCAAACCATCTAAAGTCTTTCAGGTCCAACATAAGAAAGCTTACTATATTTAAGAGCCCTTTCTCCATTTTTCTACTTGATCACTTCCCATCTATCTACCAATACCCAAGTCAATGTCACATTCCCCTAGAACTCCCCAGTTCCCTAGATTAAAAGAGGAATTTTCTTTTCTTCTCCCAGAGAACTAAAATCTTACCACGACCCATAACAGGTGTTACAGAACAGATCATGTTATATTGTTATTTCCTTTTACTTTTGTTTCAGTTAGGATTTTTTTATTATTAGTTCAAGTGTCCAGAAACAAAACAAAGCAAAAAACTGGCTTAAATAAAAATGAGAATGTACTTTGTGTCACTCAAAATTCCACCCTTAGTTTTAGCTTGATTCAGCTAAACAACATCTCCGAGAACTATCTGGGTGAGCTCCACTCTCAGGTTTCCTGTGCTCTCTGGCTTTGGATGCTGTTCCTCAGGAGCTTGAAGCTTAAATCACCTCAGAACTCCTGCCAAGAAGAGAAAGAGACTCCTCTCTGAGGCTAGACACAAGTCTTCTTGATCCTGATTAGCCTGGCTTATATAATATACCCATCTCTAACCAATTATTGTGGTCTGGAGGACTGAAGTCTCTAATTAGTTTGAAAGAGGTCACATGCCCCACTCATGGAGTCCAGAGGTGGAGACTAATTGAGCCTTGTGGGCTGGGCTGAAAGTGGCAGAGGGGTGGCCCTTGCTAGAAATTAAGAAAGTGGATGTTGGACTGCAAAAAAGTGTCCATCCCTGCACTGTGAGCTCCTCAGAATATAGCAGTGTGGCTGGCACAGAGTAGGCACTTAACAAATGATGACTGAATTTATGACTAAAGAAGAGAATGAATACATCCTTCCCCCCTTACTCTGCTCCCCACTCTCATGCATTACCCACCCATGGCCATTAGAAGCCATCATCCTTCTGGGGATTGAGACTTAATCAATTTTCATCCTTCTCCACTTTTCTCCCTCCGACAATTCTCGCCAATGTGATGTTGATGGGCCATGATTGAATTGCTTTTGTTCAGGAGCCACAGAAAAAAATAATTTCTTGCTAATACTCATATTCTTGGAGGATTTTCCACAACGTGATTAGATTATTGTTAATCTAATAAGAAACCATATTAATGGTAATATTAATAATATTATACGATTTTTTCCAGCAATCATCACATTGCTCACTGAATAAAAAATTTTAAAAAGTTTCTTTCTGAAAAATTTTGGATGACCAAGGTATAGTTAGTTGTGTTACTCTGTGGCCACCTTACATCACATTCGTGAAAATAAGCAAAGAAATAGATAAAAACTTTATATTCCTATCAGGGTAGTGGAATTACGTGTCTTATTTCCTTCTTTATTCTCATCTGTGTTTTCACTTTCTCTACAATGAGCATCCATCAATTCATACTTTGGATTTTTATTTTTTTGAGAGGGAGATTTATAGGAGATTTTATTCTCATCTGCTTAATTATCACTTTGGGGCAGACTCCCTCCAGACTGAGGTGGATTTCATTCAGGGGTTCTTTGGTGAGTTGCAGAAGCGCCATCCTCAGGCCCGGGTCTCCTACATTACCAATATCAGAGCACATATTCATATCTAACTATTTACAAGGTATAATTAAGCTAATAAATTGTTATGTAAAATATATCCATCCTCCTGTCTTGACAATATGAGAGTACTTCAAAAAGTTTGTGGAAAAGTAGAATTAAAAGATAATATGAATCTTTCCATGAATTTTTGAAGTACCCTTGTATACTTTCAAAATAATCTGGAAGTTCACCTTTGACTTTAGAATCCTTGTACTTTTTAGAGTGTCTCACTGAAATGTGGTGTCATGAGAGGGTATGTCCCTGGTCCTTGGCCCACTCTCCTTCTTTTCCCACCCCTGGCTCCAGCTCAAGTTACAAGAGGCCCATGTGTATGCATGAGAACACTTAGGCCTCTATGTCCAAGATCCATCACCCTACTTTGGAAATAGCCTCTCCTTGGCCATCTCTTGGGGCTGAGGGTACACACCAGCTGTGTGTTCACCCTCAGAGGAAGAACCTGTGCAGGCTCTAGGTACATTCCCTTGCCCCTCTAAACTCCTGACTCTATGAGAAAGAGTGTAGCCGGAGGAGGACCAGAGAGGGATCCTCTAAAGCATAGTACCCGGGGGAAGGGTATCTCTTGTCTGGCGCCAGGAGAGGAGCTGCCCATGACTGAGGGTGCTGGATCACACCTAAGATTTCTAGTTCCATTGATTTTGATTGCTTATGGCATGTCAGGCACTGTTCCCTGCATTTCCCTATTATCATCTCGATTTTACAGATGAGAACACCAAGTCTCAGTGAAATGGAATAACCTCCTTCAGTTTTTACAATTAGAAAGCAGCAGAAACAGGATTTGAACCAAGCGATCAGACTCCAGAACCCAAATTGATGACTGAGCTCTAATTACATATGCCACCATAATGTCCATACTTAGCTTGAGCTTAGATTCAAACAGAAGAGCAGTACAGGATGTTTGGAATCAGGTTTGTGAGCCTGATCTACCATTTTCTAGATGTCTGACCCTCCATGCTCTTCCTTATGCATTGGTGACACCTTCCAGAGTTGCTGGGGAAGTTAAATGACAAGATACATTCATGGTACTTTGCACCTTTCCAGGAGCGTGGGACATGCCCTGGACATGTGTTAGTTGGCTTCCTGCCACCCACCTCCTCTTTATCAGGCCCCATTCCAGGGTTGAAAGGAGGACAGGTAATGGAAGAAGAGCAGGCAGCCTCCAAAGCCTGTTGTTTCCAGAAAGTATCTGGCTAATTTATTTCAAAAGGTTTTGCTTCTATGAAGTTTAATAGAGTTGATGAGTATTAAAGGAATCATTTAATCTTCATTTGAATGTGAGCAGTAAATGTGTTTTGGAGATTATATTCATTCCCCAGTGACTCTAAGTACTTTCCCATTCCAAAGCTGATTTTCATCCATCAGAGCAAAGTGTTTTCAGCTCTGTGGAGTTGCCCGAATGAAATGCAGCATCTCAAGCAAGGTGGCAGAGTTTCTTTCCAGATATAGGGCTATATTCAATGAGGGCCATGGTGCAGACATTTGGCTGTTTCCAGACCCATTTATTCTTGCTCTAGGCTGTTCCTGAATATGCACAAAGCTTTATGTCTCTGTAAAACAGGCTTCAGAAGCACAGGACTTAACTATAGGGTCCACCTCTCCTTTTGCAACCTGCTGGTTCTTTCACTTTCACCTAATAGAAGGTCAGCCCATTTCACTAAAGGTGAAGCTGCTGAGATTTGTCAGGAGAGGTATTTTAGCAAGTGAATTTTAATAGCTTAGAATCAGGTTAAACTTATGAAAAAGGAAAGAAGGGAAGACTTACTTGGTATAAATATGTAATGCCAAATTTTACAACCTGTAAACACTTGGATCCTGAGTTCATGTTGCTTCAAAGGGTGTAAAGAGTTTGCACTCCCTTGCCAGGAGCAATTCAGTCTTTTGCTAGGCCCAGCATTATCTGAGGAAGGGCTTGGAGTTTAAGGTTTCTTTTCTGTGCTAGTAAAACATTCCAAAATCAGGGCAAAACACAGATGGACTAGTCACTCAGTAAGTACACATTGAGTCCCACGGTGGGGTGTGATGGGTAGTTGATCAAGAAGGAAGGTGGCCAAGGGGTTCCAAGGGTGTTTAATGGGCTTCTTGTCTTCTCACATTGAGTCTCTCATCCTCACAGGCACCTTCTGAAGTGTGCCCCTAAGGCCGACACTGAGGCTTGTTTTGTCATATGGAAGCATGTAGCCAGAGAGGTTAAAAAACAAACTGGCCAAATTCTGATCCCATTTGGGACTGGCACTCAAATCTTTCTGTGGCCAAAGCTTGTGCTCTTTTTTTTCTGGCACTGCACCATCTGTTGGCCAGGAGTGAGAAGACCTGAATTTTAGGGTCAGCTCTGGCACTCATGCGGCCTTGACCAAATCACGTACTCTGTCGGATACCCAGTTTCATCTGCAAAATGGGAATCATAATTCTGATTTACATAAATTATAAGATGGTCGTGAGGAGCAAATGAGATAGTACACGTGTAAGTGTTTTAAAGGCAGTTAAGTGCTATTCAAACATAAGGCATTGCCATTTATTGATGATGGTGACGATGCTGACAACAATGGTGGCAATTGTTGTATCACCAGAGACATCCAACAGAAGAACACTTCAAGTAGGAACACTCAGTAGCGTAAGGCTCTTCATAGAGAAAGCCATGGCATGTGGTATTTGGGAAGCCACTGCTGAGCAAGTGGAAAGATGAAGCCAGATACCTGAGAATCAGAGGCAGTGTGGGTTGGGAGAAAATGTGGGCATGTTCGAATATTCTGATAGTGAACACAGATCAAGAAGCAAGAAACAGGGCAGGAGCTGAGGGGTCAGCAGGGTCAGAGTCCAGCAAGGCAGCAAAGGAGGGACGGGGGGGAAGCCGGATGAGACCTCGGCTCTGAGCAGAAAGGAGATCTGAGTGTCTTTGTTAGCTGTCAGTTTTAGGTCATATTTTTGAACAGTGAGCAAGCGGCCTTATGCCAAAACCATCTGGGCCTGTTCTGGGACAAGCCTCCAGCTGCAAGAGTACATGGAGGTGGAGTCTTACAATGTTTATAGACTTCAGATGCATGGCCTCTGGAGCTC
Source organism: Cynocephalus volans (assembly GCF_027409185.1). Classification (NCBI taxonomy): domain Eukaryota; kingdom Metazoa; phylum Chordata; class Mammalia; order Dermoptera; family Cynocephalidae; genus Cynocephalus; species Cynocephalus volans. The sequence continues at coordinate 54,856,277 of NC_084478.1, forward strand.
CAGGAGGCACAAGCACATTCTGAAGTATCAGCGTGTGAGACACCATGGGAGGCTCTGGTTAAGACGGTCCCAGATGAGGCTGGGTTGCTACAGATGGAGGCGAGGAGTCCAGGAGCCTCAGGGTAAGCAGGCTTCAGCATAAGCAGGCCCTGAGGTGACTCCTCATGTTGTTTTTTGCAGAAATACCACAGAGAGCCTTACTTGAGGGGTTTGTTTAAGGTGGCCACATTAGCTTTCTCCTGTGAGAGTACGTGTGTGGCTATCTTGTTGGCTCTTTCTCTCAGGGGTGGGAGAAATAGGTTACCCTTGTTTCCGAATGTGCTAGAAGTATTTCCAGCACTTCACCAGTGTTTGTTATACAAGAGGCAGCTTGTCCCTAGTGGCTGGGGTGGCTACAGTGCCTTTGACCCCAGACCTTGGTCTTAAGCCTTTTGGTAGAGAGAGTTTACAAAGGAGTGACTGTAAGGAAGTATAAAAGGCCATAGTCTGCTGAAGGTGAAGAGGCAAAAAAGGGGAACTTTTGTCTTTTCTGAACCACCTGGGGCTTCTCAGGTGTGACTTTGATCTGTCCATGACTGATAAGGCGTCTCTTCTCCAGACACATTATCTGTCACCTTTCCACACCAACCCTTCACCAGCTGGGTGAGTAGCAGGGGCCTCACGGAGGCTGTGAGGAGAACGCCAGGTGAACAGAAATTGGGCATTTTGTGATTTATATCAACCTCAGCTTCTGGTGAGTAAATGGAAATGAAAGTAGAGCACTGGGGTGGCCGGTTCACCACGAGCAAGGTTTCTCCTCACCCCTGAAAGGGCAGCCCTTCTCAGTGAGGAGGGAGGATGGGCTAAACTAGACATATTTGGAGCCTTCCATGGCAGGTCTTATGTGCAAGGAGGAGCAGAGGCTTGAAGAAACAAATGATGCTTTGAAACCTCAGCACTGAAAATATTTTTCCACAGCCACAGAAAACGGTTGCAACAATGATGATCTGAGCAGGCTCCTTAAGAGTCATTGTGCTCAAAGTTTGTGTTGAACTTGGAGAATGGGGAACAGAGACCCCACTTCTCAGCTTCTGGAATCCAGGCTATCTTCCCACAGCTCCTGTGTGTTTGCTTTACTTTGTAGGGTGTTTTTGAGGATACATATAGAAAATTACACAACAGCTGTGATTTTAATGTGTAATAACCTTATTAGTTGAATCCATCCAAAAGCAATGACTATAAGAAATTCTTAATGATGTTCTGCTGCTCAAGTCCACAGTCTGTGAATATTTCTCCTTCCCAAGGTCTGTTGCTTGGCTCCTATAGTATGTAATATGGAGTAAATTCTTCTTCATGCTAGAGTTGATTTCTGGTGCTTCTAATTGAAGAACCCTAACTGATATTCCCATTCATGTTGCATTCATTCATTCAGTCATCATTTATTTAGCACCACCATTTACCAGGCACAGATATCATTACAGATAAAGCATAGCCTCTGCCTTTGAGGACCTCAGAGTCTAATAGAGAAAAGATACAAATAGGAAGAAGGGCCATGATGGAGTTATTAGGTGGGTGCCAGGGAAGCAGAGGAGGTGCAAGCAGCTTAGACCTGGTGGAGTCAGGGAAGGGTTCCAGAGGAAAAAATGCTTGAGTTCAGTTTGGGTGACTGGATAGAAGTGGTCCAAGCAGAGAAAGGTCCAGGCAGGAAAGCATTGTGTGAAGGCCCGAAGGTGCGTGGAGGCAGGACACATCTAACACTACTAGCAGGTTAGCTGGGATATAGGAAAGGTGTGGGAATGTGGCAGGAGGGGCAGCTCAGAGAGGTTGGCAGGCTGGCACCAGATCAAGATGTGTACTGGTGATTAGCCAAAGAGACTGAACCTTCTTCAGAGGAGTCACTGAAAAGTTTTAAACAGGGAATTCTTTGGTCATGTTTGCATTTTAGAAAGGTTGCCATGGCCTCAACTACAGAGTGATTTTGGAGAGACCTTGGTGGAGGAAGGGGGGCTAGTGATCCAGGGGCAAGGATGAGGTTCTGAACCAAGTCACTTGTCAGGGAAATCAGAGTGCTAAGGTTCAGACCAAGGAGAGAGGCATTTAGAAGGTAGACTATTTAGAATACACCCATCCATATAGAGGGATGAGAGCAAAGAAAAAGCCAGAAGATGGAGTCCCACTGTCTTCTTTCTTCCCTCTCACCTCCTACATCTAATCTGATTGTCGTTTTTCTGGTTAAAATCTTTTCATGATTTCTCATAGCTTTCAGGGAAAAGTTCAAACTCATAGGTTAATCAAATAGAGCTTTTACTAATCTGATCCCTGATAACCTTTGTGTTAGCAGAAGCAGGGGCAAGGTTTGTTTGCTTGTTTCCCCATATTTTACTTTGAAAATGTTTAAACCTGCAGAAAAGTTGAAAGAATAGTATAATGAATAACTATATGCTTCATCAGGACCACCAATTGTTACCATTTTGCAGCATCTGCTTTATTTCTCTCTCTCTCTCTCTCTCTCTCCTCTCTCTCTCTCTTCAATGTGTGCACATTCACACACATATACATTCTTTAAATGGACCATTTGTAAGTTGAAGACATCAAGGCACCTCATCTCTAAATACATCAGTGTGTATCTCCTGAGCAAGGACATTCTCCTACAAAACTGCAATACTCAAGACATTTAACATGGATCCAATAATATTATCAAATACACAGTCCACATTTAAATTTCCCTAGCTGTCCCCAGATACATGCTTAACGGCTTTTTAAAAAAATGTAGAACCCAAGCATCATGAATTGCATGTTCAGTCGTGTCCCTTTAGTCTCCTTTAATTTACAACAGTCCCCTCTGCCTTTTGTTGTCTTTCATGACATGACCTTTTCTAAGAGTCCAGGCCAGTTGCCTTGTAGAATGAGCCACAACCTGAGTATGGCTGACTGTTTCCTCATGTTTGGATTCAGGTTGCACATTTGAGCAAGAATTCTTCATAGGTGATGTTACATTCTTCCTGTTGTATCACATCAGGAGACACATAATAGCTGTTTTCCCATTATTAATGGTGCTATGTTTGATCTTTCCACAATAAAGGCACCTTTTCCCCTCCGTAATTAATCAGTAATTTGAGGGATGATACTAAATAACTGTGTAAATACCTTGTTTTGAACATTTCACCCATTATCGTCTATTAATAATTCTTGCCTGAATCAATTATTCTATTGTTGGTTGAAAAAATATTGATTTCCTAAATCTGTCATTCCATATAGATTTATTAACTGGCATTTATCTGTAAATAAGAGCTTTCTCTCCCTACTTCTACACCCCCTTCACAATTTCTTAAAAGTATTACTATGGACTTCTGGATTCTTTTTTTTTTTTTTTTCATATATTGAGGGTACTTCAAAAAGTTCCTGGAAAGATGTGTACTATCTTTTAATTCTATTTTTCCTCGAACTTTGTGAAGTACCCTCGTACAGTGCATTATAATGCATTACTGTGGTCATTTTTGTTGCTGTTCTAATCGTTCCGAATTTGGCCAGTGGGATCCCCTTTGAGTGAATTATTGTGTCTTTTTGGCATATCCACAGTAGCCTTTGAGCAGTTCCTTGCTTTCTGAAATATTATTTTTCTTTTTTAAAAAAATTAATATTATTATTTTTTTACATTCTATGATGTCGTTGCAGAGCAGTCGGGAGGGATGGGGAGAGAGGAAAAAGAAAGGAAATGAGATGGAAGGAGGAGGGGTGGGATTGAAGCCTGTGGCACCACCCTCATTCTCACAGGGGAGACCAAAGGGCTTCCAGCAGTGGCTTGGTCAGTGCTGGACTGGGTGCAAATGTCAGGAGGGTGTGGCAAAAGCCCTCTCCCCCCACAACCCCAGCTCACTGTGGCTTGGTGGTCATTGCTGGGCTGGATGTGCTTATGGGGGGGGTGGCTGAGGCCCTCAGCCCCCCACTACCCTGGCTCAGGAGAGTCTAGGATGCTTCCTGTGGCAGCTTGGTGGTCATTGCTGGGCTGGTTGCACGTGTCAAGGAGTGTGGCTGAGGCCCTCGGCCCCCACCCTCAGGACTGGTTGTGGGTGTTGGGGGCATGGCTGAGGCCCCCAGCCCTCCCCCATTTCTGGCTTGGTAGCCCAGAGAACTTCTGGTCCTTCTAGGTATTATAGGTGTTCTTGGGGAAACGAGACTTTTACTAGTTAATATCAAACTTTGTCTCTGGTTGTGGGTACTTTGTTTTTTCTTTCAGCTCTGTGTTGGATTATTTGCTGTTCCGACCACTTAAACTCTGTGCTGGAACTAATTTTTTGTCCTTTGCTTACTTCTAAAATGGGGGAACTTCCTGTGGGGACCAGTACTTGAGCCCTGTGGTTGAGCTAAATTGCTGCTTTGCTGTTGATTCCCTAGGGAAGACTTTTTGTGCAGCTGAGGTTTTAATGGTTGACTTTACAGGTACTTCTGGCTCTCATGAGATCTGGTGCACCTGGGTTGTGTAGAAACTCTGGTTTGGGCCTGAGTCTTTTCATCAAACTGCACCCCATGCAATTCTATATTCCTGACCAGTCTCTTCTGAGTGGTCCTTCACTGATTGGGAGGAAAATCAGCTGTCCTTGCTGTGTCCCAGTGTTCTCCCAGTGGCCTTTCTCCCCCACCACCCATGCTCCAAACACTTCCCATGGGATGGGCAAGGTGTAGGTCCCTTGTGATGACTCACTGGTTCTGCGTGGCTCCATTTTTTCAGTTGCTGTGGTTCCTCACTCCTATGTGGGTCCATGGGAGCCCTATTAGTGGTCTTGCTGTCCTGGGGGCCACCAAGGCCCTCTTCTCCCCTGCTGCCTCCAAGCAACTTCATCTGAAGGACACAGCTGCTGCTTTTGCCAGCTCCTGCTCCATGCACTCACCAGCTCCAGCCTGGAAGTGGCTGGGGCTTGAAACAGTAGGAGAGGTTTTTTCTTTCTCTCATCGTGGCTTCTCGTGCCTTCATGTACTCTGTAGGTCTCTCCTCCTCTTTCCCTGAGCTCCAGCAGCCCCAGCTTGGCTGTCATTGCTTTTTTATACCTGTAAATTTGTTGATTTGTGGGAGAGAGTGACGCTGGGGACCGTCTATTCCACCATCTTGACTGGAAGTAGACTGACATATTATTTTTCAGCATCATCTGTTACTTTCCTGAAGTGCAGAGTTTTGGGGGGAAAGATGATGAGTTTAGTCCTGGACATGGTGCATTTGAATTCAGAATATCTTTATGATATCTAGTGTCCACTAGGCAGTTGTACACACATACATACACGCACACTTATATACATCTTCAGCTTTATTTCCAATGTGTTTGAATGGTGATCTTTTCTCTTAACAGGCTAGGCAGCCCCCTCCTAGCTATCTTGCAACTATGGAAGGGGAAACATAAATTGTTGTGGACTGCTGGCTGTCTCTGTTATAGGGAATAATCAGTTTGCTAATCAGTAGTCTCGAAGAAGAATGTGAGCAAGATGATCTATTGGGAGAGAGAAGAAATAATTAGAGCTTCTATTAAGATGGATTTTTATGTAAATTTTCACATTTCTATTATATACAGGTATTATAATACACAGAGTAAATAAGTACAGTAACGCATGTGTGTCACCTGTAAATAACTAACTATACACACAGACTGGCCTATGCCCAATTTTTAAAATGATAACATGAGCAAAAATATTTGGAAAATCCTGGTATAACTGTGGTTTAAGCTATGGGTTGAAAGGAGTCATCTGGAAGGTGTTTATAGACTAAAAAGAACAGAGGGTCTAGAATGAAAGTGCAGTTTCATATACCAAAGAGAAGCTAAAGAAGAGAGGCCACAAATGCATCCTCTAAAATGGCAATATGGAGGCCATCATATTGCTGACTGATTGCAGAGGCCTGAGGAATGAATGACAGGAAGCGTGTAGAAAATTAGCACAATTCAAAACCTGTGGCTGTGAAGAGAAGAAGAAAGATTAGACAGATCCTGGAAGAATGTGTACAAACAGCTAGCACCATAGTCACTGAAGCTGTTGTAACAAATACAACCCAGCTAGGAAGTGGGGATAATAATAGAATACGGTATGAACTTTTGAGAGACCTATGAAATAGTCTAAGGTTGTGAGAGAAAGGGGCTGCAGAAGTCTTCCCTGATGTGGCTAAAGCAGAGAGCAGCCCAAATTCACTTTGGGGTATGTGTTTTGATGACACAGTGCCAGACACAGAGTATGTGCTCCCTCCTTATTTGCTGAATAACAGTGACCTGCAACTCTCCTCCACTATGGCTGGTCCCAGTCTGATATGTCCCACTGTCACCCTTACATGGTCCAAAGTAGCCTGGAGTAAACCTGTGACAGACTGTGCTCTGTCTTTAGGACAGCCTGCCTTCCATTTGGGGTCCTTTCCTGTCCTATTGGTGTCACCCCGTTCCAGGGCACACAGTTCTGTTCTGTGCCCCACCTGGCCCTTTCCATGCCTCCTCATCTGGGCAGAGCTTTCGCTCAGGGCCCTTCCTTATACTTGTGCTCCAGCAGCACTGGCTGCTCTTGGGAGCCGTGTTCTCTGCTAGATGATACTAGGAAAATAACCTGTGCTAAAAGGTGACCTTCCTAAATGCACTCACAGGGAATGAGCTTTGGCTCTACCTCAGGTGAGAAGTCATGAAAAATGTCCAGGTGTGCAGGTCAGAGAGGCTTTGGTTCTCCTCTGGGCTCTTCTGCTTTCTACGTGTAAGGCCCTGGGCACACACTGAAGCCTACCAGGCCCACTTTCCTTACCCTGAAAATGGGGATGGTGATGATAATAATATCTAGCTTGCAGGCCATTATGAGAATTAAATGAAGAAGTCTTCAAAAAGTTCTCAGCATAGTAAACGTGTCTATAAATTCATTCATTCACTATATATGTATTGAGCGTGTATTTGGGGCCAGGCATTGTCCAGGCACTGGGGGTATGGCAGTGGGAATAAACAAGAAAGAACAAATCCTTGCCCTTACGGAGCTTGCATTCCAATGAGGGAGAAAAAAAGTAAGCAAATAAATGTATAATAATGTCAGTTAATAAGTTCTAGGAAGAAAACTAAAGGAGGGCGGGGCCTAGGGAGTGAATGGGAGGGTATGTTGAGATAGGTGCTGGGGAAACCTCCCTGAGGAAGTGACTGTGAGTAGAAACCTCAGTGAAGTGAGGCTGTGAGCTACATGATGATGGGGGTGGTTCCAGGCAGAGAGAACAGCACATGAGAGGGCCTTCAGGCAGAAGCACGTTAGGAGAGCACGGTGAGTGTGTGTATTGGAGGCTGGGGGGGTGGGTAAAAAGAGATGAGATCAGAGAGGGAACAAGAGGCCAGATCATCTGAGTCTTGTAAGCCACTGGAGGTACTTTTAGTTTGATTTTATTCTAAAGATGTTAGATATTATTGGAGAGTGAAAACAGAGAGATACGATATTTTTTATTTTATTTTTTTCTGTGTGGGGATGGATTGTAGAGTAAGCAAGAGTGGGAGCAGGGAGACCAATTAGAAGGCATCCAGGCAGGAGATTCTGGTGGCTTGGATCAGGACAGAAACAGTAGGCATGGTAAGAAGTGGTCAGATTTGGAATATGTTTTAAAGTTAGAGCTGACATTATTTGCTGATGAATTGGGAGTGAAATGGGAAAGAGAGAAATCAAGGATTACGTCAAGAGATTTGGCCTAACTAGGTAAGTGTTAGTATTTTTTTTTTATATATTGGGCATGTTAGATATTATCAACAGCAGCAGCAGCATGATCTTCAAACCTATTTAATTACTATCTGGAACAGTTTTGAGAAGATAAGGATACCAAGACCATGATCAGGCTTAGTAGAAAAGTGGGAGTTGACTGGTTAGCTCTTTATGCCATGAGCACAGGAGCAGGGCTAGGTGGCTTATACACTAAGTACTTACTAACCTGTGCCCCGAACAGCAGTTCTCACAGTGTCATCCCTAAACCAGCAGCATCAGCCTCACCTAGTGTATTAGTCCATTTGTGTTGCTATAAAAGAAATACCTGAGACTGGGTAATTTATGAAGAACAGAGGTTTATTTGGCTTACGATTCTGGGACAGCTGCATCTGGCAGCGGCCTCAGGCTGCTTCCACTCATGGCGGAAAGTGGCAGGCACCTGGTGGGTATAAGCAGATCACATGGTGAGAGGAAGCAAGAAAGAGAGAGGAGGTGCCAGGGTCTTCTAAGCAACCAGCTCTCACGGGAACTAATAGAGTGGGAACTCACTTGTTATCCCTCCTCCCCCAAGGAGAGCATTAGTCCATTCATGAGGGATCCGCCCCCATGACTCAAACAGCTTCCAGCACTGCCACATTGGGAATTAGATTTCCACATGAGTTTTGGTGGGGACAACACATGCAAACTCTATCACCTAGGAACTTGCTAGAAATGCACATTTTCAGTTATCACTCAGACATACTGAATCAGAAACTCTGGAAGTGGGCTCAGCACTCTGTCTTAAGGAGCCTTCCAGGTGATTCTGGTGCACACACAAGTCTGAGAACCACTGGCCTAAGGTGTTTCTATGCTGATGGGCACCTGGAGAAGGATTCAGTGTTCCCCAGGGATGGGCCATCATGCTTATGTGTCCCCAGAAGTTCTGTGTGACAAAGACCTCTGCTTGAGAAGGGAAAAGAAAGGCAAGAAGGTGGGGGAGAACCTAGGAATCTAGAAAAGATATTGGTTAGGGTGTTGGAGCCCTTGGCAGTGGGCTGGAGAGCTGAGTGAAGAGTCAGCGAGAGTGGAATTGGAGCCCTTTACTTGGTAAATATAGCTTGCTTAATACTTGTGTGAGTTGGGGGGTGGAGGGTATGTTTATTTTTCTTTATTTGCTCCAAGAATTTTAGAAGATTTTATTTTTAAAATTCATAACCTTCACAGCAGTCTGCATGGTTAACAAGGAACACTAGAGCCAGAATTTTAAAGGGAGAATCCCCAAGACTACCCATTGAGGTCATTAATGGCAGCTGTGGGAGGGAAGATGGAACTTAAGTGGGGATCCTTCCCCTGCCCCACAACCTAAAGATATGCCTTTTGGAAGGTTGCCTGACCTCAAACCTTAGAAGCATTGAGGCTTCGTTTTTATAAAGGAGGCCTCTTCACCTCCCCCTAAACCAAAAACTAACAAAAAAGGTGCCTCTTTAAAAGAGGGCCCGAAGGTGGGACTTTTAAGGCAGGCCTCATCGTATTTCTGGTGCAGCCTGCTTCTCCTCATTCCAACTGGCAGTTGCTGGGAGCAGCCTCCCCTGCCTGGGAGCGAGACTGACCCTCTGATCCTTAGCTTACCCCAGAGGTCAGCTGCAGGATTTCCAATTGGCTGACCCATGAGCTCCAGTTCCTGAAGTAATCACAGGGTGCTTGCTCCCATGTGGCACCCAAGGCGCTGAGGAACACCTGGGGAAGCATGAGGTCTGTGTTGCCTCTTGAACAGGAGTTGATTCCAGCGTCAAAGCCTTCTAATCCAAAGCTTCAAATGTTCATTGCTGCAGGTTGGGTTACCCTCTGTCCTCCAGCCAGGGTCTCTGCAACAGACTTGGTGGCTTTTATATGACCCTGCTTCTCTTGAGGGCCCTCTCCCTCCTCTACCTTTGTGGTCAGCCACATGCCATTGGCACCGTTCCTGCCAGGGATATGAGCCAGGAGTGGTAGTCACGAGTTACTGCTGGAGCACCTTTCTGATCCCAGGAGCCCTGGCTTGCATTCTCTCATTGCTGTTCATAGGAAAGATGCCATAAAGTTCTTTCAGGGGATGCTGGTGCCACCAGGTAGGTAACAACAGATAGTGATGCAATATTACTGGATCAAAATGTAATGCAGTGGCCTCCCTGCAATGCTCAGCAAGGAGGAAGAGATACAAGAGGAGACAGGGTGGATGCCCCGGGCCAGGTCCAGCGCTTGAAGAGCTTCTGCTTCAGAGAGTCTTTCTGGGTGTTGCTGCCTCTGTGGACTTTGCAAACCTGTGTGTCCTGTCAGGAAAGAAACTCACAGCCTGAGCCTTCCACCTTCTCCACAGTGTTGGGTCAGATGTAAAACTAGGCCCAAAGAACTGCCCTTTAGCTTTGCCAGAAGGTTACTGCATAAGTGATGTGAGTTCAGGAAGGAAACTGCTCCCAAACGTGCCCCCACCCGCTGAGCCAAAGTTCCTTTACCCAGGGATTCAGCCTTTCCTTTCCCCAAAAGAAATGAGGTGTCTCAGGTTGGGTTTCCTGGTAAACTCAATTTGAGTCAGAGATTGGCATGCAGGAAGTTTATTGGGAGCACCCCCAGAAGCAAGACCTATTAGGGAGGGAGGGCAGCAGGATGGAGCAAAAGGAGAAGTTGAACTGCAGTGCCAATGCCATTGCGACAGAGGCCTCAGCTGATCCCTCAGTGAACTCCAGAGCTTGGATGGCCTTGCAGATTGTCCCAAATTGAGACAAAAGGGCTGGGCCTGTGTACTGCCCCCCATCCCCAGGAAAGGGGTGTGACCTTGAACAGAAAGGCTCCTATCAGCTAATAGCAGTTCTCAGAGGGGGACTCAACAGCTGACAGTCCTGGTGGCTGGGGGAAGGAGTGCCTGGGAGGGGGCATCTGGACATTGCAGCATCCACCACATGAAGCTGACATTGCACATATACCTAAGAAAAGCAACAAACTGTTTTCAGTGGATACCAAGGAGTAAATTGACTGATACCAGCGCTTGTTAGCATAAGGGTCATGGAAGTGGATTTGAGGTTGAAATGAACAAGAGCAAGGTCGAGGAAGAGGAGAAGAGGATGTGTGCAAAGGGACAAGGGAGGGGAATCTGGACTCAGACAGCATAGATGGCATACCCATGGGCTCCCCTGCTGTGGAGTTCGGCTGGCAGTGCTTTAGTGGAAGACCGGGAGCTGCACCTTGCCCTCTGAGAGACCTCGGGCAGAAGATTGTCTCTGTTTCAGCTCTCCCACTTAGCAAACAGGGACTGGTGATGCCAACCTCATCCAGGGGCTTCAATCTTTAGGGTGGGAAAGGTAAAGCATACCACACCTATATTTGCAGCAAGGGTCACACAGATGAAAACGAGTTCTTTGTTCATTTGAAATAAGATGTAAATCATTATCAGAATCACAGACACTGGAAGGGGTAAGTTCAACCCACCCATCTTACAGATGAGGATACAGAGTGGAAGTGACATACCCAAGGTCACACAGCTTATTAGTGTCAGTCAAAAATAGGCCCAAAGTCCCTGACTCCTGGTTCAGGCCTCATTCATAACACCCGGCCTCTATAAATCTTTATGGAGCTGCCTGTCTTCTTAAAAGCAACTCCAAACTCAGGCAGACTGCAAATTTTCTAAACCAGTTTTGTCTAAGGAGTCCCTCTCTGTTGGAAGCTCCTGTCCTTCACGGAGTTCTGTCGCTGCTGCTCGCCAGAACCAGAGAAAGGCCAGCCAGCCAGAGAAGCCTTGGAGGTATTTGCATTTGAGTGAAAGGGGCTGATGGTCTTGGACTCACAGCTGAAGGTTTTCTGGGGTGGAAATTAAAGTGGCAGCAGGAAGCAGAACGCGACCTAATTAGCAGTTTGGTCTCTGAGGCTGACCTCCTTTCGGGAAAGCTGGCACTCATAGGAGCATAAAACAGCTGTCGCCTCTTCCCTGCCTGGCCAGGTGGGCTCAGAATGGTGCCAGCCCAGCCCTCACCCTATGCCAGATGCCCTCCTGGAAAGAAATGTCACCTCGACCCCCAGAACTCTCCATCAATGGCTCCAAGCAGGGTTTCAAAAACAAGCAGTACTCCCTGCATGAAACCCGTTAAAAAGGGGGGAAAGAAGAAAAAAGCCTTTTGTATCTGGGGGGGTGGTTGTGATGACTTGAATGGAGGTAAGTGGGAGGGGGGAGCAGAGGGCAGCTCTGCGGGCAGTTGATGTGTTCACCAGCATCTAGCACCTGTTGTCTGCTGTGACCACACGTGCAGACGACCCCGGGAGCTCCAGCTAAACAGGCGAGGAGTGTAATTAATCCATTGTTTAGCATTATTGGAGCTCACCGCTGCGTGGATTCTTCCTGGCAGTTCTCCCAGCTGAACAAGGGAGGCTCATCAGCCTGATGGTGGCAGTGGAGGCAGCAGCCCAGCCAGCAAGGACGGGGGTTGGAAGGATTGAGATGTTGGGTCCGGGAAGCACAGCTACCTATGAAAGGAGGCTCATGCCTAGGGGTGAAGGGAGGACAATCCCCAGCTCTCTTCCCGGGAGGGGCACTTCCCACTGCTGGGAAATAATGTCTGTCTGTTTGGCTCCTGCTGAGAAAGCCATTTTCCACCTTGGTCCTGGGAGGCTGGCTGAGCTGTGAGCACAGTGTGGATGATGTTTGCCCAGAGGCTGGGACACGGTCTCCTCACCAGGCTGGGCTGCTTTCCACTGCCTGGCTTCTCATCTGGTGTGTGGTCAGCAGCTTTCACCTGACATAAATGACCCAGAATCAGCCCATGCGGGGATCTTAGCGGCCTCTCCTGGGGATAAGAGCCAACACTTTCACAGCTCTAAGTGCCAGGCACGGTTCTAAGCAGTGGACATATATTATCTCATTGGATCTTCACAACAACCCTATGAGATAGGTGCTATTGTTACCCCTATTTTACAAATGGAGCAAGGGAGGCACAGAGAGGCTAAGTAACTTACCCAAAGTAGCACAGCTAATAAAAGGTAGAGGTGGGATTCACACACACACACACACACACACACACACACAGACTGGCTCCAGAGCCTGTGTGCCCAACTGCTGCATGGTACAGCCTCTTCCTGGGGTCATGATCCTCTGCTCACATACCTAGCAACGGTGAGGCACAAAGCACTCTTCCTGGTATCTCAGTCCCCACACCCACCTGCCAGGGGACATTTTCATTTCTGCCCCATGGATTCAGGATTATCCAGTGGAGGGGTCTTGCTGGCTCCTTTTAATAAGCACTCAGCATACCTTTTATGATGTGGTCTGTTTGGGAAATCCTGAAGATAGGGGGTTACTTCAGCTCAGCGCTTCTCAAACAGGTTTGAAGAACAAACACCATAGAGGATAACAGTACCAATCCTGAGACCTCCCAGGTCCCCCAGATTTCTGGTTTGAGACCCACTTGTCAGGTTTCATCGCTCTATCTCATAGTGGATACAATAGGACTGTTAAGTTTGTGTGCCTCTTCATTCTGCTGTTGGCTGCAACCAGGAGGGCTAGAGCAGCCCTGTACATCCTGATAGTGTGGCACTTGGCTGAAGCCGCCTTGCAGGGCTCACTGATCCTCAGATCAGAGGCATGGAGCAGAGGAAGGCAGGGTGGAGGACTGGCTGAGGGATCATGAAGCAGCCCCAGAGATTGCCGTTACTTAATTGGGTGATTATTGGATTGCAGGGCCTAGACCTTGCTAGCTCCTTGCTTAAAAGCATGTAGATGCCCAGTTGGAGATAGCGAAAGAGCTTTTTGCATCACTTGGACCCACATGAACAGTGGACTGTGCTTTCCTTTCTCTCCCAATTCTCAGGAACACATTCCTGGAACTTGACATTGTCAAAGAATAAAACAAGGACCACACAATCTTGTGTGTGTATGTGTGTTTGTACAAAGCCTATCAGCTTGCCAAGCAAGGGTGCACAGGCCAGTGAGTGGTTCTTTGAAGGGACGGATCAGAAGTTTTAAAGTGCTAGATGGGGAAGCCCTTGGTGGTTATGCTAATTAAGGATCAAAAACTAGCCCATGGGATAGGTTGGGAGAGTCCAAAGCTCTGTACACAGTTGGTTAAAACAAGTCTAATTGTTAATTGGTTAGGAAAGTGTCCTCATTTAGGTCCAGTGAGGGGGCTGGCATCTTGGGTTCTTTGACCATACAGCATTCAGTTTGGATACCTGCTAGGCAAGTGCTGCTGTAAATGAAAAATTATCCTCTTACAACTTGCTGGGGCTGTAGCTGCTGCAGGCCTGGAAATACCCAATCTATTCCCTGAGGTCACTTTGGGCCCCTTCTGGCTGGGTCAGCCACCAGCAGCCCGTCGGAAGGATGGAGGGAAGGGCAGTTGCTCCCTGTCTCCTAGCCACGTTGCAGAGCAAAGCAAGCAAGACGTCTGGGGGCTAAAATTTAAGGAGGCACACACTTTCAGGGTCATGCCAGTACAGAGTTGGCCCTTGCAAATGAGTGCCTCCTACAATATTGCACTAACCTCAGCTTAGTCCAGCTGCCTTCCAAGCTGTAAAGGAGGACGTTTTCAGTGTGTTGGCCTTGCTATAAAACATTCTCCTTGGATGAACTATGGTTGCATTCACTCCAGAATCATGATATTTCCAGATGCTATTGTTTCCCCCATGCTAGAAATGGATAGAGTGTGTCTCCTGGGATCGGGAAGAGAGAGTGGGAAGGAATGAATCTCAGAGTGTGTCAGCCCTTCATCAGGATCTGCCTAGTTCCACAGATTTTACTCATGCAGTCAGATCACAGTGGCACAGGCGGTCTGTCCCAATACAGAGCTATACTCAGGGTTCTTTCACTGTTCCCTCAGGCCAGAGGCGTTATGTTTCAGAAGATATTTATTTGGAGTTTCAGGCCACATGGAAATTACTCATATCTTTTTTTTTTTTTTTAACTTGGCCATTCATAAAACAGATCAGCAGAACAAGTGCAGAAGAATGGCTTCCTGATTCTAGTTTCCTCCTGTAGTTTGCTAGAAAAGCATTTGAGTCCATTCCAAGGTACACTGATTTGCAAATAAACATGGGTCTTTGGGGGTCTCCATATGTGACTGAATCATCTGGGCCTCTGACTCCAGGTTGAGTTGGGCCTCTACCAATTTACCTGGGCAGATAAAACTGTTCTGTTTTTAATGGCCTCTCATGAAGGTAAGCTACAGTCTATGGTAGTCCTGATTTCAGGGGTTTACCTCCCACCACCAACATGTTGAACCAAGGCTGTCTCATGATAGCATTGTCATCTCTAGAAGAATCAGCTCTTTCTGTGTAATTTCAATTGTCCCTGTTAGTTTATCTCATCTCACGGCTATTTTCAGCTGTTCCTTCTTGTTCTGTCCTTCAAACATACAAGAAGGAGCCAGCCACCAACTGCTCAGTAATAATCCTTCATATGCAGCATCTGAGAGACACATAAGAAAGTTCAGGGTTAATGGAAGAGCCGCATTCCAATTCATTTATGCAGGGACCTCAGGAAGTTTTGTTGTTGCATTTTTCTCCCTTGAACATCAACTAAGCATAATGAAGTCTGTTCAGAATGGGCTTTAAGCCCAAATTCACTTGCTTTGGGATTCATCACTCAGGCTCCTATATTAAATTCACCTTGGGGTCCATGGTAAATTTTATGAAATGCTACTTTCCTCTTTACGGCTAGCATAAACATTTATTATACATCCTGTGATATATGTTTCCAGGAAGTAAGGAAATGTTGTTGTGGAAAGATATGATTCCCAGCTGATTTAAAATATAGATGAATAGTGTGTTTTAGAAAGGGGCCAGGATTTTAATGGAAAAAAAGTAGTTATCAGATTCTTTTTTCCTTGTCTTTTTCTGTCTTCTCTTCTGGCACCAGTTAAAGGAACATTTCTCATCCC
Source organism: Cynocephalus volans (assembly GCF_027409185.1). Taxonomy (NCBI): domain Eukaryota; kingdom Metazoa; phylum Chordata; class Mammalia; order Dermoptera; family Cynocephalidae; genus Cynocephalus; species Cynocephalus volans. Next base: position 54,871,819 of record NC_084478.1, read on the forward strand.
TTCTCCCCATGCACACAAAAGATGATACCTCATATGAAATGCTGTCAAATTCTGCTTCATTAAAGCCCACAAAAGCTAATGCACAGCGCCCCTCACACTGCCCTAAAATGGGAACAAAGAAGCAGAATAATATCAAAATAGAACACAAAGGAAAAGAGTTTGTCCTCTGGGTCTGGGAGATGAAAGATATCAGGAGTCGTCTGTGACTGTTGGGCTGGGCAAATGCTTCTAGGGCTTGTTTCATAGATGACAGGGGATAACCAGACAGGGCAACTCATATAAACACAATGAGAGTACGGCAAAGGCCCTCCAGCAAAGGCCCAAGTGATGTTCCTGTCATTGATTCAGTCACAGGCAACAATAAGGATTGTTTGCCTTAGGATAGGGACAGCTAAACAATCAGGGGATACAGACTTCCTGCTTACTTGCTGTGCAATAGAACACTGATTAGAGAGGAAAGAGGTTTGAGAATGTGAGTTAGATTGGAGGACCCCGGTTGGAGGACACAGGAAACAGACAATTATGAGGGATGTGCTGAGTTCTTAAGTGGAGGTAGCTGTAAGAAAAAGCAAGTCACATAAAAAGCTCTATCACTACTAGTAGCATAAATAACCATGAGGATGAAGCAACTTGGTTTTGTGGCTTTATTAAAAGTTATTAATAATTTATTAGTTTATTAAATTAATTTATTAGAAAGTTCAGTAAATCCCAGGTGGGGCAAATGTATTTTAGTAGGTCAGAGTATAACCCCTGAAAAAGTGAGAGGGCAAATTCAGAGTAACCGAGATGAGGTCCACCAGGAAATGGCAGAACTAGGACTTGAAATCTAGCACTATGGGATGCAGCAATGTAATGCTATTGGCACAAGAGGTGATAGCACATAGCCCAGATACTTCCCAACATCTCACTCTGCCTCTTCACTTAGGTTCCTGGCCTCCCCTTCACCCTCCTTCACTATTTTGTCATCTGCAGCTAAAGCCAGTTTCTGGGGTGCAGTTTCTGGGGCCCTGGGAGGAGAGAAACAGTGAAGGCTGGATAGCCACTGGGATCACACCCTCTTTGGTTGGCAAGTGAAATTGCATCTTACTTGGGCTAGTCCAAAGCAGAGCCTGAAACCAGTATTTGAAAACAGGCAGTTTGTTTCAGAGGGGGGTTCCAAAGAGCGGGAGTGATGAAGTGGGGAGTGTGTGGCAGGGATGGAGAGAAAATCAACATAAGGCTGCATTATCAGGACCTAGTTCTATGAGGCCCTCTTAAGAAGCATATAGGACATTTTTCAAAAATACCCATTAGCCCACCAACTGAGTGGTCACCCAGGTGAGTGCTGGTCCCATGCCTCAAATGCAATGCAGCCACAGGCCTGCCCATGCCTGAGCCCCAGAGGGGCCTACACAATGACCAAGAGGGTACCCAGGTGAGCACAGATCCCATGTGCCAACTGTGATGCAGCTGCAGGCCCACGTATGAGCCCTGGAGAGGCCTGCCCACTGACCAAACAGGAGCCAAGGCAGCCCACCGCACACTCAATTGCACTGATACAAGAAGAATCACCAGCAAAGTTTACAAATAGAGGAGGAAATCTTTTCCCTCACAGCCCACTCCAGAGTAATAGAAGAAACAAGCATCCTACCAAATGACCAAACATCAACAAAAAATACTAGATCTACAAATAAACAAGAAGATATGACACCACCAAAGGAATATGGAAATTCTCAAATACCAGACCCCGTAGAGCAAGAAACTCTTGAGATGTCTGAAAAGGAATTCTGAGCACTGATCTTAAGAAAACTCAAAGAGATAAGAAAAGAATCAATTAGAGAACATGATTAAACAAGAAAAAATATCCAGGATATGAAGGAAGAAATTTACAAAGAGAGATTAATACCTTAATGATGAATGTAACAGAACTCCTAGAAATAAAGGATTCATTCAATGAAATTAAAAATACACCAGAAAGCTTGAGCAGCAGGCTAGCGCAAGCAGAAGAAAGAATTTCAGACCTCAAAGATGGTCTTTTTGAAATAACCCAGGCAGACAAAAAAAAAAAAAGGAAAAAAGAATTTTAAAAAATGAAGAAAATTAAAGAGAGCTAGCAGACAACCTCAATCTTACAAACATCTGAATCATGAGTATTCCAGAAGGGGATGAGAAAGGAAAAAGCACTGAAAACCTACTCAGGGAATAATAACAGAAACTCCTAGGTATAGGGAGAGATGCAGGCCTTCAGATCCAGGAAGCCCAAAGATCCCCACACAGATTCAATGCAAAAAGATCCTCTCCAAGACACATTATAGTCAAACTGGTTAAACTCAAAGACCAAGAGAGAATTCTAAAAGCAGCAAGAGAAAAGCATCAGGTCACCTATAAGGGAGCACCCATCAGACTAACAGCAGGTTTCTAAACTGAAGCCTTATAGGCCAGAAGAAAATGGGATGATATATTTAGAATCCTAAAAGAAAAAAATTGCCAGCCAAGAATTCTATACCCAGCAAGGTTATCCTTCAGAAATGAGGGAGAAATAGTGTATGTCCCAGACAAACAAAAATTATGGCAGTTCACTACCACATGACCAACCTTGCAAGAAATTCTCGAAGGAGTCATGCATCCAGAATCTGAAAAATGATAATCACTATTACAGATTTACAAGAAAGAGCAAAATTCAGCATTAAAACCAAAATGCAAATGAGAAAGAGAAAGAAGCTAAATCATGTCACCTCAAAAATCCAATAAACATTGAAGATGAAAAATAAAAGGGGAAGAAAGGAACAAATGATATTTAAACCATTAAACAAAAAGGAATATAACAACAGGAGAAAAGCAATACTTATCAGTAACAACCCTAAATGTAAGTGGATTAAACTCCTTATTCAAAAGACATAGACTGACTGGATTCAAAAGCTTGACCCAACTATATGTTGTCTTCAAGAGACTCACCTCACCTATAAAGACACATAGACTAAAAGTGAAGGTATGGAAAAAGATGTACCATGTAAATGGAAACCAAACACGAGCAAGAGATAGTTATTCTTATATTGGATAAAACAGACTTCAAGCCAAAAACCATAAAAAGAAACAAAGAAGAACATTATATAATGATAAAGGGATCTATCCAGTTAGAAGACATAACAATCATAAATATGTATGCACCCAACACTGAAGCACCCAGATATGTAAAGCAAACACTCACAGACCTAAAAAAAAGAGATAGACTCTAATACAATAATAGTGGGTGATCTGAAAACCCTTCTCTCAGTATAGGACAGATCTTCCAGGCAACAAATCAACAAAGAAACACAGGATATAAAGTACACCTTAGACCAATTGGACCTGACATACATCTACAGAACACTTCATCCAACAGCTACAGAATACACATTCTTCTCATAAGCACATGGAACATTCTACAGGATAGACCACATGTTAGGTCACAAATCAGGTCTCAGCAAATTTTAAAAATTGAAATAATTCCAAGTATTTTTTCAGACCACAATGGATTAAAACTGTAAATTAATAACAAGCAAAACTCTAGAAACTACTTAAGTGCATGGAAACTGAACAGCATAGTCCTGAATGACCTATAGGTCTAAAAAGAAATTAAACATGAAATAAAAAATTTTCGTGAAACTAACAAAAATAGAGATACATTATTCCAAAACCTACAGGATGCTGCAAAAACAGTACTGAGGGGGAGATTTATTGAAATAAATGCTTACATCAAAAGAATGGAAAGATTTCAAATAAAGGACCTATCACTGTGCCTCAAAGAACTAGAAAAACAACAACAATCCAATCCTAAAATTAGTAGATGGAAAGAAATAATTAAGATGAAGGCAGAACTAAATGAAATAGAGACCCAAAAAATGATACAAAAGATCAATGAAACAAAAAGAAAGGTTTTTATTTTAAGATAACTAAAATAGACAAACCATTAGCTAGGTTAACAACAACAAAAACAAATTAGAAAAGCCAAATAACAAAAATCAGAAATGAAAAGGGAGGCATTACAACCAATACCACAAAATACAAAGAATCATTGGAGATTATTATAAACAACTGTATGCCATCAAATATGAAAACCTGGGGGAAATGGATAAATTTCTGGACACATACAAACTGCCAAACTGAACCAAGAAGAAATAGAGAACCTGAACAGATCAATAACAAGCAATGAGATTGAAGCAGTAATCAGCAGTCTCCCAACAAAGAAAAGCCCAGGACTGCATGTCTTTACAGCTGAATTCTATCAAACCTTTAAAGAAGAATTAATACCACTTCTCTTCACACTTTCCAAAAAGTTGAAACAAAAGCCATTTTCCCAAACTCATTCTATGAAGCCAGCATCACCCTGATACTAAAAACTGATAAAGATACAACAAAAAAAGAAAACTACAGGCCAATATCCATGATGCACATAGATGCAAAAATCCTCAACAAAACATTAGCAACCAGAATACAGCAACATATCAAATGAGATATACACCATGATCAAGTTGGATTCATTCCAGGGATGCAAGGATGGATCAACATATGGAAGTCAATAAATATGATGTACCACATCAACAAAATCAAGGACAAAAACCATGTGTTTATCTCAATAGATGCAGAAAAAGCATCCCAAAATTCAACATTTCTTCATGATAAAGACTCTCAGCAAATTAGGTATAGAATGAAATTATCTCAACACAATAAAAGCCATTTACAACAAACCAATCACCAATATCATCCTGAATGGGCTTTTCCCTTAAGAACGGGAACAGGACAAAGATGCCCACTCTCACCACTCCTATTTAACAGAGTATTGGATGTACTATCCAGAGCAATCAGGCAAGAGAAAGAAATAAAGGTCATCCAGATTGGAAAATACGAAGTCAAACTGTCCTTGTTTGCAGATGACATGATCTTATATGTAGAAAAACTTATAGACTCTATCAAAAAACTCTTAGAGCTGATTAACAATTTAAGTAATGTTGCAGGATACAAAATAAACACCCCCAAATCAGTAGTATTTTTATACTCCAGTAACGAACTAACAGAAAAAGAAATCAAGAAAGCAAGCCCATTTACAACAGTTGCCAAAAAAGATAAAATCCCTAGGAATCAATTTAACCAAGGCAGTGAAAGATCTCTGCAATGAGGAGTACAAAAGACTATTGAAAGACACTAAAGAGGACACAAAACAGTGGAAAGACATACCATGCTCTTGGATAGGAAGAACTAACATCATGAAAAAGTCCATTCTACTCAAAGCAATCTACAGATTCAGTGCAATCCCCATCAAAATCCCAATGACATTCTTTGCAGGAATAGCAAAAGCAATCCCAACGTTCATATGGAACAACAAAAGACCCCAAATAACCAAAGCAATCCTGAACAAAAAAAAAAGAAGAAGCTGGAGGCATAACACTGCCAACCTCAAATTATATTACAGAGCTATTGTAACCCAAACAGCGTGGTACTGGCATAAAAACAGACACTCGGATCAATAGAACAGAATAGAAAACCTGGGAATCAACCCACATACTTACAGCCAAATGACCTTTGACAAAGGCAACAAGAACATACATTGGGGAAAAGACTGCCTCTTCAAAAAATGGTGCTGGGAAAATTGGACATCCATATGCAGAAGAATGAAACTGGACCTGTACCTCTGACCATATACCAAAATCAACTCAAAATGAATTAACAACTTAAATATGAGACTCAAAACCATAAAATTACTAAAGAAACCATAGGGAAAATGCTCCAGGAAGTAGGACTGGGCAAGACTTTATGAATAAGACCCCAAAAGCACAAGCAACAAAAGAAAAAGTAAACAAATGGGATTATATCAAACTAAAAAGCTTCTGCACAGCAAAGGAAACAAGCAACAGAGTGGAAAGACAACCTACAGAATGGGAGAAAATATTTGCAATCTACACATCCAACAAGGGATTAATATGCATAATATACAAGGAACTCAAACAACTATACGGTAAAAAACCCAAATAATGTAATTAAAAATTGGCAAACAAGATGAATAGACATTTTTCAAAGGAAGACATACAAATGGCCAACAAGTACATGAAAAAATACTCAGCATCACTAGTCATCAGAGAAATGCAAATTAAAACCACGTTGAGATATCATCTCATCCCAGTTAGACTGGCCATTATTAAAAAGACCAAGAATAACAAATGCTGGCAAGGATTCAGGGAAAGGGGAACTCTTCTGCACTGTTGGTGGGACTGTAAATTAGCACAGCCATTATGGAAAACAGTACGGAAGTTCCTCAAACAACTACAGATAGAACTACCATATGATCCAGTAATCCCACTATTGGGGATATATCCAAGGGAATGGAAATCATCGTGTTGAAGGGATACCTGCACTTCCATGTTCATCACAGCTCTATTCACAATAGGCAAAATATGGAACCAACCTAAGTGTCCATCAATGGACAACTGGATAAGGAAAATGTGGTATATATACACAATGGAATACTACTCAGCCATAAAAAAGAATGAAATTCTGCCATTTGCAACAACATGGATGAGTCTGGAGAAAATTATATTAAGAGAAGTAAGCCAGACAAGGAAAGAGAAATACTGCATGTTCTCATAACTGGGTGCTAGGAAGGAAAGGAGGGAGGGAGGGAGGGATGGAGAGAGGAAGGGAGGGAAAAAAGGAGGAAGGAATGAAAGAAAGAAAAGACCACAGCAATATGTTGAACTTTCAGAAGGAGAAAACAAACCTAAGGATATTAGAGAACAGGGGGTGGTGGGAAGGAGGTTTGGAAAGTGATAGGTCAGGTAAAGGGCATAAAGATAAATCATGATTTGTAATAATGAATATGCTAATAATAAATTACAAAAATTTTTAAAAAATACCCATCTAAAATATGGAAGACAGAAGCTCACTCCCCTGCCCCACTAGTTGAGGGTTTCACCTGTATGTGTTGACATTCCTGAAATTCCCACCTGGGCGTGCAGTGTCCTCGTTTCATAAGTGCCTTGGGATAGAGAGCAAAGGGGGTTGTGCTCACTCATGGTGAGACAGGTGAGCCATGTGGACATACAATTGTCCACACTAGTCAGCTCTGGAATCAGTGGCGTGACCCATAGGATGTGTGACAGGGCACCAGACACATCTCCTACATGATGTAAATCTGCCAAAGGCTAAGAGAGTAAGAAAATACTATACTACCATAGGGGAGCCAAAAAATGAAGGGAACTAGGATAAAAGTCCTCTCAGAAAATAAGCTGATCTAGAATAACTCAAACTGATAAAAATAAGGAGGCTTAAAAGAAGAGTTTTGTAGGATTACTGCGAGTTAGGTGGGAGATACAGTCAGAGAAAAGGGCCGAATATCTTTCTGGACACCAAGCATTCTGTGCATTAGAATGCACTTGATACCTGAACCAGCATAGTCCTCATCATGGAGTCATAAAGGAGGTGAGACCACACTATAATGAAATCTTCTGGTTCTAACCATAAGAAGCCCCTGTGGGCTGGGACCAGGATGGCCTATATAGTATTGATTTCAAAGCTACAGCAAAGTTATGCCTTTGTTGAGAGTATTTAGAAATCTTGGAGTGCTTGGAAACAGGGAAGCCTTGGGCTTAAATCTGAATTAGACTTTTGGAGCTGTTTGCCCTACAAAGCCAGAGTGTAGACATTGCCACTCCTACCTGCAGCAAAGAATCTTAGGAGCAGTCAGGGGCCTCTGAGGTACTGCAAACACAAACCTACACAGATATAGGAAATCCGTCCTGTGGCATTTATATTGTAAATACTTAACTTATAGAGAGGGTCTGATGAATACAAAACTCAGAGATTAGTAGGATAAAGTCTGTGGAGTTGAGCTAATTAGGTATGTGAAAGGATCATAGAACATGCATACAGGAAAGACCTATTAAGTCATACCTCAGCAATGCACTGGTGCCTTCAAATATCACAGTCTTGTAAGTTATAGTGGACATATATTATTGTTCTTCTCAGTGTCTCCTCCTCTGGAGAATTGACCCAACTATTCTTTGAGAATGGACTCACTCCATTCTATGTGGTTCTGGTGGGATATCAATTACAGTGCCTTGCTTTCTGCTCACCTCCAGCACCACCACCACATATCCCAGACACAGGGGTGGTCATGGAGTGATCAGTCATGAAATACCTCCATTCCTCTGACTCATTCAAGGACAGATGTGTAATGTAAGCAGGAATAATCAAAGCCTTTACTGAGATTTGATATATCAATGCGAGCAGGTTGAGGGTCCCTCACATTTTTAATGGTTAACCTTCTTGAGAATAAAGCAGTAGCCAGAAGGAAGAAAAGATGAAAGATGGAGAGACTAAAAGATAATTTTGAGTCCCTGGATCCAGCCATGTCTGATGCCAGAAGTACCCTCAGACTTCCCAATTACGTGACCAATAAAGTCCATTTTTGCTTAAGTTAGTTTGACTTGAATTTATATCATTTGCAATGGAAAAATATCTAATACAGTATTTAGTGAACACATAATGTGTTAGGTGTATTGGCTTGAACGTTGCTGCCCCCCACAAAGAAAGAGACATGTCCACATCCCAGAAACTGTGAATATGATTTATTTGAAAAAGGGACCTTTGCAGATGTAATTAAGGTCAGGATCTCAAGATGAGATCATCCAATTATCAGGATAGGCTCTAAATCCAATAATGAGTGTAGTTATGAGACATGCATTAAAACACACAGAAGAGAAGACACAGACACACAGAGGAGGAGGTCATATGATGACAGTGGCAGGAATTGGAGTGATGTAGCCACAAGGAATGCCAACTGCCACCAGAAGCTGGAAGAGGCAAGGAAGAATTCTCCTCTAGAGTCTCCAGAGGAAATACAATCCTGATGACCCTGTGATTTCAGACTCCTTACCTCCAGAGTTGTGAGAGAATAAATTTCTGTTGTTTTAAGCCATCCAATTTATGGTGATTTGTTATGGCAGCCCTAGAGAACTTATATACTAGGTGTTTGCTAATGATTCAGATTTGAAAAGAGAGAATCATTACTCTAGAAATAGTGGCATAAAATATTTATTTAAAATAATTATTATGAAATAATTGCTTTAATGGAAGTGTATGCAAAGTGATGTGTAGGCAAAGAAGAATGGCTCATACAATGAAGTCACATAATAGATGCAAAACCATACAATGGTTAAGAGAAATGCCTGGGTTCAAATCCTGGCCCATGATTTCCTCCATCATAAAAAACTGTGCATCTTTTGGTAAGTTGCTTAGCCTCTCTGAATCTCAGTTTCCCAATCTATACTACAGAGATGGTAATAAGAATACCTTCTTCACAGGGTTTTTGTGATAGTTAAGTGGGACGGTATATGTAAAGTGCTTACAATAGAGACTAGTACATGGTAGGCACCCACATTATTCAGGAGGAGCTGCCCTCTAATAAGGTATTTTATATAAGAGCTTTTCCCCAGTGTGCTGTAGGTGGATTATGGTTATGTCTGGCTAGAGGACTGAAAAGAGGAGACCCAGGGAAACTGAAAAAAAAAATGCAAATATTGTGGAGAATTAGGAGCTTGTGAAAGAGATCCCATCGAGTTGTCTGTAAATTTCTGGGGTCATCTTAGACCTGTGTATACATGGACACAATCCTAAGCAGCATATCAAAGACTTTGAGAACCGTATGAAGAGATAGGCCAATGCACAAGTCCAAGACTGGCCACTGGGTTGTGCATACATGAGATAGAGCTGAACTGTAGGGTAAAACTTTTGAAAACAGAACTGACATTGAAGCCATAACCCACAGAATGCTGGCCAGAACTCACAGCTTGAACATAATCAGGTTGATTGCCTGCTAAAACAAACAAAAATAACATTCTTCATAGGACTTAAATAAGACCCAGAATCTAATAGCATAAAATTCAAAATATCTAGGAAACAATCCAACGTTACTCAGCATACAAAGAACCAAGATATAATGCTGAGATAGCACAGATACTAGAATTATCAGACTAAGAGTTTAAAACAGCTATTATAAAAATGCTCTAAGAAGTAAGAGTGAACACTCTTGAAATAAATGGGAAAATCAAAAGTCTCAACAAAAACAACAAAAAATAGAAAAATAGGAGAAGTGTAGAAGAACCAGTGGGAACATTAGAACTAAAAAATACAATAACTGAAATTAAAGAAAATCTCACAGGATGGGCTGAATAACAGAATGTGGTAAATGGAGGGAAGAATCAATAGAAATTAACCAATCTGAATAATGGAGAGAAAAAGATTGAAAAAAATTAACAGAGCCTCAGGAACCTATGGGGCAATACCACAAGGTTTAATAATCACATCATTAGTGTCCAGAAGAAGAAGAGAAAAACTCCATGTTGAAAAAAATATTTGAAGAAATACTGGCTGAAAATTCCAAATGTTTGATAAAATTGTCTATAGATTCAAAAAGATGAGTGAACTCCAAATAAAATAAACCCAAAGAAATTCATAGCCAGACACAGCATAATCAAACTGCTGAAAACTAAAAACAAAGCAAAAATCTAAAACAAACAAAAACAAAAACCTCAAAAGTAGAAAAACAATGCATTACTTATAGAGGAACAAAGATTTTAATGACTGTGATTTTTTTCTGAGAAATCATGGAGGCCAGAAGGACATTACACAATATATTTCAAGTGCTGGAAAAAAAGAACAGTTAACCTAGAATTTTATATTCAGTGGAAGAATTCTTTATAAATGAAAGTGAACTAAAGATAGTCTCCAATGAACAAAAACTTCATTGTCAGAACCTGTTCTAAAATAGCTGCTAAAGGAATTTTCTCAAACAGAAGGGAAATAAAATCAAAAGGAAGCTGGGAACATTAGGAATGAAGGAAGAAAACCAGAAATCGTAGAGTAAATAGTAAATATTTATTTATTAATACTAAAAAATATTTATTTACTAAGTAAATAAAATGAACTACTTTTTTCTCGAGCAAAGAAAGATCATGGATCAAGAAAGAAATTGCATAATGATAAAAGAGCCAATTGCTGAGAAGACAAAAACACTAAATGCATACGCATCTAACAATACAACACCTAAATACATGAAGCAAAAACTGATTAACTTGAAAGGAGAAATAGACAAATCCACAGTTATAAAGGAAGACTTCAACACTCTCTTCTCAGTTATTGTTAGATCTAGTACACAGAAAATAAACAACAATATCCAAGAACTGAGCAACACCATCAACCAACTGAATCTAATTGAGATTTTTTAGAACATTTCACCTAAAAACAGCAGAATACAAATTATTTTTAAGTAAGCATGGAATGTTCACCCATTTAGACCATATCCTAGGTCATAAAACAACTATTAATGAATTTTAAATATGTAAAATCATACAAACTCTGTTCTCTGAACATAATGGAATTAAACTATAATTCAATAATAGAAAAGTAAAAGAAAAATTCTCAAACACTTGGAAATTAAACACACACTCCTAAATAATCTATCAGTCAAAAAGGAAGTCCGAAGGGAAATTAGAAAATATTTTAAATTAAACACAAATAAAATTACAATATTGAAAAACAGTGCTTATAAGGAAATTTTTAGCATTAAATGTTTATATTCAAAAAGAAGAAAGGTCTAAATTAGTAATCTAAGATTACACCATAAGAAACTAGAAAAAGAACAAAATAAAGGCATTGCAAGCAGACACACACAAAAAAAATAACAAAGACAAAATCAATGATACTGAGAAAAGGAAAAAAAGAAAATCAACAAAACCCAAAGCTGTTTTTTGAGAAGAATTATAAAATTGATAAACTTTTACCAATATTGACAAACAAGTAAAGAAGAATTCAAATTACCAGTATTAGGAATAAATGAATGAGTATCACTACAAATCTCACTGGCATTTAAAAAATAATAAGGGAATACTGTGAATAATTCTACCCACATGAATTTGAAAATGTACACAATATGGGCCAATTCCTTGCAAACCACAAATGACCAAAATTTATCCAAGATGAAATAAATAGCTTTTATAGTCCTGTAATATTAAGTACCTTAAATTTGTAGTTTAAAACCTTCCCCCAACCTGAATCTTCAGGCCCAGATTGTTTCACTGGAGAATTCTATGAAACAATTAAAAAATAACACCAATTATATACAATCTGTTCTAAAATACAGAAGACTATGAAACATTTCCAAATTCATTTTGTGAGACCAGCACTACTCTAGTACCAAAACCAGACACAGGTTTTACAAGAATAGAATACTACAGATCAATATCTTTATGTTTTCTTCTTTTTCTTTCTTTTTTTTAAAATTGAATCATAGTTGATTGTACATGTCTATGGTGTACAGAGCTGAATATCAATACCTGAGTGCAATATGTGATGCTCTAATCAGGATAATAAGTATATTCAACAATATACAATGTAATCATTTTTCATGGCCTGTTACCAAATCCCCCCTTACCGCTCCATCCACCTCTCCCTTTCCCATCTCTGGTAACCTCAGTTCTGTTCTCTCCTTTTGAAAGTTCAGCATAGTATTGTGATTGTTGTATCTCTCTTTCTTTCTTTCTTTATTTTTTTACCAACCACTTATGAGTGAGGATATAAGGCATTTCTCTTTCTATGCTGCAAATAGTAGTATTTTATTCTTTTTTATGCCAGAATAGTATTCCATTGTGTATATATACCATATTTTCCTTTTCCAGTAACCCAGACATGGACAGTTAGATTGCTTCCAACTCTTAGCTATTGTAAATAGAGCTGCAATAAACATGGGAGTGCAGGTATCCCTTTGACATGATGACTTCCATTACATTGGGTATGCACCCAGCAGTGCAATTACTGGATCATAAGACAGTTTTATCTGTAGTTATTGAGGAAACTCCATACCATTTTCCATAATGGCTGAACCAATTTACAGTCCCACCAACAGTATAGAAGTGTTCCCCTTTCTCTGCATCCTCACTAGCATTTGTTATTTTCTGTCTTTTTCATAATGGCCAGTCTACTGATGTGAGATGATATTGCAATGTGGTTTTGATTTGCATTTCCCTGATGCTCAGTGATGATGAGCATTTGTTCACGTCTCTATTGGCCATTTGTATATCTTCCTCTGAGAAATACCTATGCTGCTCCTTTGCCCATTTTTTAAATTGGGTTATTTGTTTTTTAGTGTTAAGTTGTTTGAGTTCCTCGTATATTCTGGATATTAGTCCTTTGTTGGATGCAGAGTTTGCAAATATTTTCTCTAACTCTGTGGGTTGTCTTTTTGCTCTGTTAATTGTTTCTTTTCTGTGCAGAAGCTTTCTAGTTTGATATAATCCAATTTGGGTTTTTTTCCCCTTTGTTGCCTGTGTTTTCGGGGTCTTATTCATAAAGTGTTTGCCCAGTCCTACATCCTGGAGAGTTTCCCCTATGTTTTCTTTAAGGAGTTTTATAGTTTCTGGTCTTATATTTAAGTATTTAATCCATTTTGAGTTGGTTTTGGTATATGGCAAGAGGCACAGGTCTAGTTTCATTTTTCTACATATGGATGTCCAGTTTTCCCAGTATCATTTATTGAAGAAGCAGTCTTTTCCCCAAAGTAGGTTCTTAGTGGTTTATCAAAGATAAGTTGGCTGTAAGTATGTGGGCTGACATCTGGGTTCTCTATTATGTTTCATTGATCTGAGTGTCTGTTTTTATGCAAGCACCATGCTGTTTTGGTTACTATAGCTTTGTAGTATAATTTGAAGTCAGGTAGTATTATGCCTCTGGCTTTATTTTTTGTTGTTGTTGTTCAGGATTGCCTTGTCTATTTGGAGTCTTTTGTTGTTCCATATGAATGTTAGGATTGTTTTTTCTATTTCTGTAAAGAATGTCATTGGTAGTTTGATGGGGATTGCATTGAATCTATAGATTGCTTTGGGTAGTTTGGACATTTTTGCAATGTTAATTCTTCCAATCCAAGACCATGGAATGTCTTTCCATCTCTTTGTGTCTTCTTTAATTTCTTTCACCAGTGATTCGCAGTTCTTGTTCTAGAGATCTTTCACCTCCTTGGTTAACTTTATACATAGGAGTTTTACTTATTTATTTATTTATTTAGGTCCCTGTTGTAAATGAGCTAGGTTTCTTGATTTCTTTTTCTACTTCTTCATTGTTGGAATATAGAAATGCTGCTGATTTTTTGCATGCTGATTTTCTATCCTGCAAATTTACTGAACTCGTTTATCAACTCTAAGTTATCTGTAGGGTCTTTAGGCTTTTCTAGATATAAGATCATGTCATCTGCAAACAGGGACAATTCAATTTCATCTTTTTAAATCTGGATGCCATTTATTTCTTTCTCTTGCCTGATTGCTCTGGCTAGTACTTCCAATACTCTGTTAAATAGGAGTGGTGAGAGTTGGCATCCTTGTCTTGTTCCTGTTTCTAAGCTAAAAGCTGAAACCTTTTCCATTTGAGATGATGTTTATGGTGGGTTTACTGTAAATGGCTTTTATTGTTTTGAGGTACTTTCTTTCTGTGCCTAATTTGCTGAGAGTCTTTAACATGAAGTGGTGTTGAATTTTGTCAAATGTTTTTTCTGCATGTATTGAGATAATTATATGATTTTTGTCCTTGACTTTTTTCATGTGGTGTTCGCATTTATTGATTTGCATATGTTGAACCATCCTGCATCCCTGGGATAAATGCCACTTGATTGTGGTGTATAATTTTTTTGATGTGTTGCTGTATTCTATTTGCTAATATTTTATTGAGTATTTTTGTGTGTGTGTTCATCAGACATATTGGCTCATGGTTTGCTTTTTTTATTGTAAATGTTTGGTAGAATTCAGCAGTAAAGCCATGTGGTCTTGGGCTTTTCTTTGTTGGGAGACTGCTAATTACTGCTTCAATCTTATTGCTTGTTATTGGTCTGTTCAGGTTTTCTATTTCTTTGGGGTTCAGTCTTGGTAGTTTGCATGCATCCAGAAATTTATCCATTTCTTCCAGGTTTTTAAATTTGTTAGCATATAGTTGTTTACAATAGTCTCTAACAATTATTTGTATTTCTGTGCATTGTTTGTAATGTCTCCTTTTTCATTTTTCATTTTTGTTATTTGGGTCTTCACTCTTCTTTTTTTGTTAGTCTAGCTAATGGTTTCTCTACTTTCTTTATCTTCTCAAAAAAACTACTTTATCTTTCATTGATCTTTTGTATTGTTTTTTGAGTTTATATTTCATTTTGTTCTGCTCTGATCTTAATTATTTCTTTCCATCTAATAATTTTGGGATTGGATTGTTCTTGTTTTTCTAATTCTTGGAAGTGTAGCTTTAGGTTTATTTGAAATCTTTCTATTCTTTTGACGTAAGTGCTTATTGCAATAAACTTTCCTCTTAGTACTGCTTTTGCAGCATCTCTCAAGTTTTGGTATGATGTGTTTTTATTGTCATTAGTTTCAAGATTTTTTTTTTTTCTTGTTTAATTTCTTCTTGGACTCATATGTCATTCAGGAGTATGTTGTTTAATTTCCATGTGTTTGTATAGTTTCCAGAGTACTGATTGTTATTGATTTCTAGTTTTAATCCTTTGTGGTCTGAGTAGATACTTGAAATCATTTCAATATTTCTAAATTTGTTGAGGCTTGATTTTTGACTTAACGTGGTATATCCTGAATGTTCCATATGCTGATGAGAAGAATGCATATTCTATGACTGTTGGATGAAATGTTCTGTGGATATCAGCCAAGTCCAACTGGTCTAACATGTGGTTTAAATCCCGTGTTTCTCTGTTATTTTGTTTCCTAGATAATCTGTCCAACATTTAGAGTGGGGTGTTCATATCCCCAACTATTACCATATTTGGATCTATATCATTCCTTAGGTCTAATAGTGTTTGTTTTATATATCTGGGTGCTGCAATTTGGGGTACATAAATATGTATGATTGCTATGTCTTCTTGCTGGATAGATCCCTTTATTATAATATAGTAACCTTCTTTGTCTCTTTTTATGGTTTTTGGTTTAAAGTCTATTTTATCTGATATAAGAATAGCTTTTTTGGTTCCCACGTGTGTGTTACAATTTTTTTCAATCCCTTTGTTCTTAGTCTGTTTGTCTTTGCAGGTGAGGTGAGTCTCTTGTAGACAGCGTATAGTTGGGTCTAGCTTTCTAATCCAATCAACCAGTTTGTGTCTTTTGAGTGGGGAATTTAATCCAATTACATTTAGGGTTGTTACTGAATGATATTGTCTTACTTCTGACATTTTATCAATTTTCATATGGATGTTTTAAATATCTTTTGGGTTTGTTTTCTTTCCTTTTTATTGTTTTTCTTCAGTGTTTGTTGGTTTCTGGAGGTGGTAAAATACATTTTTTTTCTCTTTCTCACTTGCATTTTTGTTCTACTAGTGAGTTTTGTTCTCTCTTTTGTATTCATGTTAGTGATTGTCATTTTTTGGATTCCAGATGCAATACTCCCTTGGGGATTTCTTGTAGGGCTGGTCATGTGGTGGTGAACTCTTGTAATTTTTATCTGGGAAATACACTATTTCTCCTTCATCTCTGAAGAATATAGTTTTCTTGGCTGGCAGTTTTTTTCTTTTAGCATTTTGAATATATCAGCCCATTCTCTTCTGGCCTGTAGTGTTTCTGTTGAGATGTCTGCTGTTAGTCTGATGGGGAATCCATTAGAGGTGACTTTATGCTTTTCTCTTGCTGTTTTTAGGATTCTCTCTTTGTCTTTTAGTTTGCCAGTTTGACTATAACGTGCCTTGAAGAAGACCTTCTAGAATTAAATCTATTTAGGGATCTTTGAGCCTCCTGAATCCAAAGGTTCATGTCTCTCACTGTACCTGGGAAGTTTTCTGCTATTATTTTATTGAATATGATGTCAATGCCTTTTCCTTTTTCTTCCCCTCCAGGAATACACATAATTCAGATGTTTGTGTACTTAATGTTGTCTGCTATCTCTCTTAGATTTTCTCTGATTTTTAAAATTCTTTTTATTTATTTTTTATTTTGGGGTCCACCTGAGTTATTTCAGAGACTGTCTTCAAGATCAGAAATTCTTTCTTCTGCTTGCTCTAGCCTGCTGCTTAAGCTCTGAGTGAGTTTTTTATTTCATTGAATGATTCCTTCAGTTCCATGAGTTCTGCTACATTCTTTTTTAAAGTACTAATCTCTTTTAAATTTCTTCCTATATCCTCGGTAGTTATGCCCAATTCATTGTGTTGTCTAACTGTGTCTTCTTGCATCTCATTGAATTTTCTTAAGATTTTTATTCAGAATTCCTTTACGGGCATTTCAAGAGTTTCCTGCTCTATGGGGTTTTGTACTTGAGTGTTATTGCATTTCTTTGTTGGACTCATATTTTCTTGTTTTTTCATATTTCTAGTATCTTTACATTGGTGTCTGGTCATCTAGTAGAGCAGTTTCTTCTTCTATTACTCTCCTTCTCTGGCCTATGCTGGTGACTATCCTTGTGTCACTGCAGTCAGGTGGTCAGTGGTCCACCTGCACAGTGGCAATGACTGCTGCAGGTGCTGCTGTGGTAGCAGGCCATCCTTGCAGTGGTGGTTGTTGTGGAGGTGGCTTTGTCAGGCTGCCTGTATGACAGTGGTGATTCCAACAGTGGTGGGCTGCTTGCAAGACATCGGTGGCTGCCTCATGGCATTGGTGGTGATGATGACTGCAGCAGTGGTGATTGCAGCAGCTGGCCATTTAGCTGTGGTGTCCACAGCTGCTGCCCATGCAGCTATGGTATCTGCAACTGCTTCCCTGGCATCTGTGGTGTCCTTGGCAATAGCAAAGTTGCCTCATGGCAAAAGTGGTGATGGCATCTGCAGCTGTCTCCCTTGTGTCTTAAGTGTCCTTGGCAGCAGTGCTGTTACCTCATTGGGGTGGCAGTGGCACTGGTGGCTGCAACTGCCTCCCTTGTGTCTGCAGTGTCCTTAGCAGCAGGGGGCTACCTCATGGGGGCAGCTGCAATTGCTTCCCTCACATCTGCAGTGTCCTTCGTGGCAGTGGGTTTAACTTGCAGTGGTGGCAATGGTGGTAGTGTTTTCAGCCACCTCCCCTGTGTCTGCAGAGTCCACGGCTGCAGCAACAGGCCACCTGTAGGACTGCTGCACTGTGAGGAGCTGCTCTGCAATGGGAAACAGTTCTGGGACTGGCCAGTAGCTCTGGCAACTGTGGTTGTGGTGGTAGTGAGCCCATTTTGATCATTTTCTGTATGAGGAACACCTCCTGGGCACCTCTAGTCCACCATCTTCCTAGAAGTCCCAGTATCTTTGATAAAAGAAACCATAAACATCCTCAAAAAAGTATAAGAAAATCAAATCCAGTAACATGTAAAAAGAATGCACTACAACCAAGTAGGTTTTAACCTAGGAATGCAAGCCTGGTTCAATATTCAAGAATTGATCAATGCAATCCACCACATTAATAGTCAAAATAGGATAAATCATATGATCATATCAACTGATGCAGAAAAGGAATTTGACAAAATTAAAAATCCACTCATGATAAAATTGTCCCACAAACTAGATATAAAAGGGACCATCCTCAACCTGATAAAGAGCATCTACAGAAAACCTGCAGATAATATACTTAATGGTAAAAGATTGTATATTTTCCTGAAAGGTTGGGAAATATTCAAAGATGTCCACTCTTACTAGTCCTGTTCAGCATCAGAGTAGACATATTAGCTAGTTCAATGACATATGGATTTGAAAGGAAAAAATAAAACTGTTCCTGCTTGCAGATGACATGACGGTTTACATGGAAAATCTGAAAGAGTCAAAAACAAAACAAAACTCCTAAAGAAATGAATGCATTTAGGAGGGTCGAAGCGTCCATTGGTGAAATAAAAAATCAATCATATTTATATATATGTTACCAATAAACATTAGGAAACTAAAATTTAAATAATACCATTTTTAATAGGTCCATAGAAAATGAAATACTTAGATGTAAACCACACAAAATCTGTATACAAATACTTAGCGTAGCTCTATTCATAATCACAAAAATTGGAAACAACCCAAATGTCCTTAAAAAGGTGAATGGATAAACAAACTGTGTTTCATCCATACGATGGAATATTATTCAGCAATAAAAATAAATGTACTATTGATAAACATAGCAACTTGTATGACTTTCAAAGGCTGAGTGAAAGAATCTAGTCTCAAAAGGTTATACATACTGCATGATTCCGTTCTACATGACATGCTCTAAAAGACAAAACTGTAGTAATAGAGAATAGAACAGTGGTTACCAGGGATTAGAGGTGGGGGCAAGGAGAGGCTACAATGAAATTTCATGAGAGAGTTTTTGAGGGTCATAGAAATGTTTTGTATCCAAATATCGGTGGTGGTTACATGAAGCAAAATTATGTGTTAAAAGCCCTAGAAATGCATTGTCCCCCCCCAACAAGAAAATTAATTTTTCTGTACATTAATTTAAAATACAAAAATTTGAAAAGGAAGCAATAACAGGAAGAATCTGGGAAGATGGCAGAGTAGGAATCAGAGTAGGAATCTGTCGCCCCAACTTAACACCAATTGCACCTGCAGAATCTGTTTCATCTAAGTATTTTGGAACTCTGGAGTTTATTGAAAGCTTGCAACTTCCTGGGTAAGGTTTGGATGTTAAACTATGTTTAATTTCATCTGTTACTACAATAGCAGTTATGCATCCCCAACCCCCATCCCTGTGACAGGTAGCTGTGCACGTTTCCCTAGAACAACCTTCACAAACTTATAGGACCCAGTGTGGGCTAAAACGACCCTGTCCTCCAAACACTGATTATCTGTTCTCTGATTGCTTATTGCTGGTCCTGATCACAAAAGTGCAGACTCAGAAGTGGACAGCCATCATTGTTGCACCTCCCCACATTGTTGCAAGCCCCTCCCTCTGTCTGAAGTGACTTCCAAGAGATTTAAAGTGCTGGCACCCTTTTTTCTTCCTTGATTTTTCTTTTTTTCCTTTTAGTGGCAGGTTAAAGACTAGGAGATTCAAAAGCAGCTGCATATATGGGAGAGATTAGAAAGTGACTGCACATGCCCAGGGAAAGGTACAGGCTCAGAAAAGACCTGAGAAAACCTTAATTTTCCACCTCAGGCTGATCTTTGGCATAGAGATAGCCTAAAACAATGAAGGAAGAAAAACCATCAACAATAACAATAAAACAACAAACCCTGGGGAAGAGGGAAGAATCTGATTTCCAGAGTTACCACATGTTAGATTCAAATGTCCAGTTTTCAACAGAAAATACCACAAAGTATAGAAGGAAACAGTAAAGTATGACACAATCAAAGGATAAAAGTAAATAAACAAAAACTGTTTCTGAAAAAAGCCAAATGGCAGACTACAAGACAAAGATTTTAAAAGAACTATCTTATAGATGCTCAAGAAACTAAAGGAATATGTAGAGAAGGTCAAGAAAATGATGTATTAACAAAACATAAATATCAATAAAGAAATAGAGAACCTAAAAATAAACAAAAATAAATTCTGGGATAGAAAAGTATAATAACTGAAATGAAAAATTCACTAGAGGGATTCAGAGGCAGATTTCTGCAGGAAGAAGAATCAGTGAACTTGACTATAGGACAACAGAAATTACTGAGTCTGTGGAACAGACAGAAAAGAGATTGAAGAAAAGTGAACAGAGACTAAGTGACCTGTGAGACACCACCAAGTGGACCAAAATACACATTGTGGAAGTCTAAGAAGAAGAAGAGGAACAGAAAGATTCAAAGAATATTTAAAGAAATAATGACTAAAAACTTCTCAAATTTGATAAAATACATGAATATAAATATCCAAAAAGCTCAACTTCAAGTAAGATGAGCTCGAATAAGATACCCACATTGAGGCACACTATGATCAAACTTTTGAAAGACAAAGACAGAGAATTTGATAGCAGCAAGAGAGAAATGACCTATTGCATACAAGGACCCTGAATAAGACTATGAGCAGGTTTCTCATCAGAAACTGGATGTCGGAAGGTAGTGAACCAATATAAAGTGCTAAAAACAAAAACAAAAACACCCTGTCAACCAAGAATTCTCTATCCACCAAAACTGTCCCTCAAAAGTGAGAGTGAAAGTAAGACATTTCCAAATAAATAAAAGCTGAGGGTATTTGTTACCACTAGACCTGCCCTGCAAGAAATGTTAAAGAGAGTTTTGTAGGATGAAATGAAAGGACACTAGGCAGTAACTTGATGCTATATGAAGAAATAAAGATCTAATAAAGGTAAATACAAAAACAATCAAAATCTAGTACTATTGTAACAATGATTTGGGTTTTTTTTTTTTTCTTTTTAAAAAATATTTGTCAATATACAATGTGGTTGATTATTGTGGCCATTACGGAAACCTCCCTCCCACCTCCCTCTCCCCTCCCACCCAACAATGTCCTTTCTGTATGCTTGTCGTATCAACTTCAAGGAATTGTAATTGTTATGTCTTCTTCTCCGCCCCCCCCCCCCGGTTTTGTGTGTGTGTGTGTGTGTGTGTATGAATTTATTTATTTATTTTTATCTCCCACCAATAAGTGAGAACATGTGGTATTTCTCTTTCTGTGGCTGACTTGTTTCACTTAATATAATTCTCTCAAGGTCCATCCATGTTGTTGCAAATGGCAGTATTTCACTCTTTTTTATAGCTGAGTAGTATTCCATTCTATTGTAACAATGATTTGTAACTCCACTCTTTGTTTCCTCTCAATTTAAGGGATTAATATCTTTTAAAATATTATTAGTCTAAAAACTGGTAATATTATAACAGTTTTGTAGGTCTGCATTTTCTTTGCTACATAATTTAAGAAACTGATGAATTTAAAAGAACTATTATGTTTTGGAGCACATAATATACAAATATGCAATTTTGTGACATCAACAACCAAAAGGGGTGGAGACAGAGATGTTAAAGGAGCATTTTGTGTATGTTATTAAAGATAAGTTAGTATAAATTTAAATTAGTATTATAACATTAGGATGCTATATGTATGCCCCATGATAGCAACAAAGAAGATAGCTATGGAATATACACAAAAGGATTTTAAATGTTATACTACAAAAAATTAACTAAACGCACACATGGAAAAGTAATGCAGGAAATGAGGGACAAAAAACCTATAGGAAATATAGAAAAAAATAGCAAAATGACAGAAGTAAGTCCCTCCTTATCAGTAATTACTTTAAATGTAAATGAATTAAATACTTCAATTAAAAGACAGATTAACATAACAGATGAAAAATGATCTAACTATATACTGTTGACAGTAGACTCACTTTGGATCCAAAGGTGCAAAAAAGGTGAAAATGAAAGAATGGAAAAAAGGTATTCCATGCAAATAAAAAAGAGAGAAGGGGGTCTATACTATTATCAGAAAAATAGACATTAAAAAGTTTACAAGAGACAAAAAGGACATTATCTATTAATAAAAGTTTCAATAAATCAAGAAATAAGAATTATAAATATTTATGTGCCTAATAACAGATGGTCAAAATATATGAAGCAATAATTAACATAATTGAAGGGAGAAATACACAGTACTACAGTAATAGTTGCATACTTTAATATCCCATTCACAATAATATATAGAACAATCAGAAAGAAGATAAGCAGGGAAATATGTGACTTTATAGAATAAACCAAGCTGATCTAACAAACATATATAGAACAATCTACCCATCAACAACATACACATTCTTCTAAAGTGCATATAAGACATATTCCAGAATAGACCATATGTTAGTCCATAAGTTAAGTCTTGATAGATTTAAAAGATAGATATCACACAAAGCAACTTCTTTGACCAGAATGGGATGAAGTTAAAAATTAGCAGCAAAAGTAAAACTGGAGTATTTCTAAATTTATGGAAATTAAATAATAATCTTAAACAACCAATGGACCAAAGAAGAAATCACAAGGGAAATTAGAGAAGTACTTAAAGACAAATGAAACAAGAATACAGCATAACAAATCTTATTGGACTCATCAAAAATCAGTGCTCAGGGGGAGGAAATTTATAGATACAAGTGCCTACATTAATAAATAAGAAAGATCTCAAGTTAACTACCTAATTTTATGACTTAAGAAACCAGAAAAAGAAGAACAAACTAAATCCAATGCTAGCAGAGGAAGGAAATACCAAAGCTTAGAGCAAAGATAAATATAGCAAAATAAATAAGTAAATAAATAAATAAAAATAAATAAAATAAAAAGGAAAACCTATAGAGGAAATCAATGAAACCAAAATTTGATTCCTTTAAAAAATAAATTAAAAATTGAAAAACTTTTAGCTAGATGGACCAAGGGAACAAAAAAAGAGATAAGACTCAAATTAATTAAATAGGGTATTGAAAGTGGGGATGTTACTACCAATTCTACAAAAATGAAAAGGATTATGTATATGTATTGAAACAGCACACTGTGCCCCATAAATATGTACAATTAAAAATAAATAAAAAGAAATAATTGTATGCCACCAAATTGGATAACCTAAATGAAATGAGCAAATTTCTAGAAAGACAAAATCTGGAAGGACTAAATCACAAAGATATAAAAAATCTGAATAGTCCTATAACTAGGAGGAGATTGAATCAATAATCAAAAGTCTCCTGACAAAGAAAAGTCCAGGAGCTGATTGACGGCTTCCCTGGTGAATACTACCAAACATTTAAAGAATAACTAATGCCATTCCTTCTCAACTTTTCCAAAAACTGGAAGAGGAGGGAGCACTTCCTACTTCATTCTATAAGACCAGAATTACCCTGATACAAAAGCTAGACAAAGACACTACAAGAATGGAAAACTACAGAAAAATATCTCTTATGAGCATTGATGCAAAAATCCTCAACAAAATACTAGCAAAACAAATTCAGCAGCATATTAAGAAAATTATACATCATGACCAAGTGGGATTTATTTCTGGAATGCAAGAATGGCTCAATAACTGAAAATAGATCAATGTATTGCATCACATTAACAGAATGAAGATAAAAAACACATGATCATCTCAATGACACAGAAAAAGTATTTGATTAAACTCAACATTTTTCATGATAAAAACACTCAACAAACTAGGAATAGAAGGAAGAAATAGAAGGGCATAATAAAAGCCCTATATGAAAAACCCACAGCATACATTATACTCAGTGGTGAAAGACTAAAAACTTTTCCTTTCCTCTAAGATCAGGAATGAGGCCACTTCTACTCAGCATAGTACTGGAAGTTATAGCCAGAGCAGTTAGGCAAGAAAAAGAAATAAAAGACATCCAGATTGGAAAAAAGGAAGTAAAATTATCTCTGCTTGTAAATGATGTAAATTTATATGTAGAAAACCTTAAAAATTCCACCAAAAACTGTTAGAACTAATAAATGAACTCAGGAAAGTAGCAGGATGCAAAGTCAGTGTGTAAAATCAATTGCATTTCTACACACTAACAATGAACAATCTGAAAAGGAAATTATGAAAACAATTTCATTTACAGTAGCACCAAAAATAATAAAATATCTATGAATTAACCAAGAGGTGAAAGACTTGCACAATAAAACTACAAAACATTGCTGAAAAAAATTAAGGAAGACATTACTAAATGAAAACATATCCCATGTTCAGGGATTAAAAAATAATATTGTTGAAATGTCCATATACCAAAAGAAAACTACACATTCAATGAAATCTTTATCAAATCCCAATGACATTTTTTGTAGAAATAGAAAAAACATCTTAAAATTCATATGGAATCTTCAGAGACTCCAAATAGCCAAAACAATCTTTAAAAAGAACAACAAAGCTGGAAGACTCACACTTCCTGATTTCAAAACTTACTACAAAGCTATAGTAATCAAAACAGTGTGGTACTGGCATTAAGACAGACATATAGACTAATGGAATAGAATAGAGATCTCAAAAATAAACCCTTGCATACATGACCAAATTTTTGACAAGTGTGCCTAGACCATTCAATGGAGAAAGAACAGTCTTTTCAACAAATCATGCTGGGAAAACTGAATATCCATATAAAAAAAATGATGTTGAACCTTTACCTAACACGATATACAAAAATAAATTCAAAATGGATCAAAGACCTTAATGAAAGACCTAAAACTATAAAACCTCTTGGAAACAAACATAGGGTAAAAGCTTCACAGCACTAGATCTAGCAATGATTTCCTAGCTATGACACAAAAGGCATAGGCAACAGTAGGAAAAATAGACAAATTGGACTTCATAAAAATTTTTAAAAACTGTACATCAAAAGACAACTTCAATGGTGTAAAAAGTCAACCCACAGAACTGAAAAAATATTTGCAAATCATATATCTGGCAAGGGATTGATATCCAGAATGTTTACAGAACTCCTAAAACTCAACAACAACAAAAAACTGAATTCAAAACTGGGCAAAGGACTTGAATAAACATTTCTTCAAAGAAGATACACAAACAGCCAATAAGCCAGTGAAAAGATGCTGAACATCACTAATCATTAGGAAAATGCAAATGTAAACTACAATGAGATACTACTTCACACCCATTGGAATGGTTGTTATTAAAAAACAGAAAATAACAAGTGTTGACTAGGATGTAAAGAAGTGAGAACCTTTGTGCACTGCTGGTGAGAATGTAAAATGGTACAGCCACTATAGAAAACAGTATGGCAGTTTCAGAATAAGTTAAAAATACAATTACCACATAATCCAGCAATTCCACTTCTGGGTATATACTCAAAAGAAGTGAAAAGAGGGTCTTAGATATATTTGTACACCCATGTTCATAGCAGCATTATTCACACTAGCTAAAATGTGGATGCAACTCAAGTGTCTATTGACAGATAAATGGAGAAGCAAAATGTGGTATATACATACAATGGAATATTATTCAGCTTTAAAAAGGAAAGAAATTCTGCAATATGCTACAGCATGGATGAACCTTGAGGACATTATGCAAAGTGAAATAAGCCAGTCACGAAAGGACAAGTACGGAACAACTTCACTTATATGACGTACCTAGAGTAGCGAAAATCATTGAGACAGAAAGTAGAATGATGATTTCTGAGTTTGGAGGAAGGGGAAATGGGGAGTTATTGCTTAAAGGGGATACGGAGTTTCAGTTTTACAAGATGAAAAGAGTTATGGCGATAGATGATGGTGATGATTTCACAATAGTGTGAATGTACTTAATACCACTGAACTGTACACTTAACAATGGTTAAGATGGTAAATTATATGTATAATTTGCTACAACAAAAAAAATGGAGAAAAAAGAACAATGTATTAATCATAACCATGATAACGGCACCACTTGCTCTATGCTAGGCACTGTTCTATGTATTAACTCACATGCGGAAAATAAGACCCAGTGATTTGCCTAATTAGGTATTTCTCAAACTTCACCTGGGGATCTGCAGTAAGTGTTGGATGAGTCCTAAAATTCTCTATGGGATGCTGCTGCTGCTGCTGGTCCAAGTACCATACTTTGAGTAGCCAGGGCCTAATGTTCCACACCTAGTAAGTCAAAATCAAGATTCATACTCTGATCATCAGAGATAGAACCGAGTGTTCTTTCTATTCCACTATTGCTATCTCCAGAGATTTTTTTTTTCCCTCTTGCTACAATTTGATAGAAGACATCTCGGCAGTTAATTACAGGCTGCCAGTTCCGGAGCACAGTGCTGTGCAGCAGAAAACAGAAAGCACCCTTTTTCACAGTCAGCTCTCCACTCCACAAGCATCTCTCTACAAGCATCCTTAGCTATGTGCAGTTGTCTAACCCCAGTAAATTTGACCACAGGAGCATCATGCTTTAGGATTGAACTTTTAATAAAATAGTGTGTTGAGACTGATAAGCCAATTGTAGGCATCTTAGAGGAGAAAGAAAGGGGGAAGGAAGAATTGAACAGGTTTAGGAAAGAGAATGAATGAACAATAAGAGAGGGTGGAGGTTGGAGGGGGAGAGGTCTAAATTCTTTTGTAGTCTGCTTGGGAATGATTATTATAAGGGAATCACAAGCATGCCGCTAATGCTCCCTGGTTGGGAGTGAGCCACAGCTGTTCAGGTGGACTGCTGAGCAGAGCCTCTGCTGAAAGAGCCGGATGATTGTTTATTTGCATCACGGATTTCTCATTTTGCAGGCCTAGCTGTTTCAGCCTGCAGGCTGACTGGCTGTCCAGACGTGGGGCCATCTTTGATGATAATAGATTTCTCAGTTAGCCCCATCCTCTTCTTCTGTGGAATGCTGCACACTCTGAAATCAGCATGCTGTAGGACTGTTTATGACCCTCCTGATCTTGGAATAGGGTGCCAAGGGCTAGTAAGAGGCTCATGTCAGCAGGACCTGGTACATTTGAGATGTGCACAGGGCCCCTTTATGTTTTTTGGATTTCAGTTTTAAAAAAAAAATCCTGGCATAGGCTTTTTTTTCTCTTCTTTTTCATTTACTTTTTTAAATGAGATAAAACTTACTTACATACTTACAGTTAAATAAGTCTTAAGTGTGCAGTTTGATGAATTTTTACATATATATGTAAATATGTACGTGTGTGTATATATACATACATGCATATACATATATGTATACGTATGTATATGCTGATGTGTGTATATATGCACACACATATGTATATATGTGCATATATACATATGTGTGTGTATATGCACACACATATATACACATGTGTATATATGCACAGATATATATGAACCTTCCATAGGATTTTGAAACTCTTTATTAACCCCTACAGACAGAATATCCCAAATGCTCAGCATAGTTGATACTAATTGAAATCACCTTCATGATAATGAATCAAATTTCACTAGTTGTTGTCCCATCATTATTAAAGAGTCCCTCTACAAGTGATCCCTCAGGAAGTGTTCTTTATGTGCTTATGAAACAGTCTCTCTCACTGTTTCAGCTACCTATCTCCACTCTATAACAAATTAACTCAAAAGCTCTACGTTATTCAACTATAATATTTATTTTTTATGAAACTGAAGGGTTACATATGCATTGGCTGAGGTAGGCTGGACTCAGAGGATAATTCTGCTAACCTTGGCTGCACTTCTTACACTTTTGAGCTGGAGATTCTAAAACTCTAAAATGGGTTTACTCAGGTTACTTAACTCTGCTCCATGTGTCTCTCATCTTCTTTCTGAGACCAATGGCAAGCCTAGGCGTGGTTTTTATCATGGCATTGGAGAAAAGACCAAAAAGTAGGCTTGTGGTTGGCACACTGTCACTTTCACCTCATTCTATTGGCCAGATCAAACACATGGCTGAACCCAGAATCAAGAAGTAAACTCTGTTCCTTGATGGAAGAGGGTAAAGATAGAAGAAAAATATATACATTGTGGCTATTAATACCATGCCAAGAGATGCCACTGCTTTTTTCTCATCAGACACCAGAATCTCCCACCAGGTGCCACCACTGCTCTGCATCATAGCCAGGTCCATTGGGGAAGCACCAGACCCATGGCAAGGCCCAAGCTGTGGGGAAAGAGGAGAATTGAGTGTTCCCCTTTTTGTCATAATCAGAGGGATGGATGCTCACAACCTTGGGTCTTTTAGAAAACTTAATACAATGGTTTTCACTTATGGCCCTTCTCTCCCTAGGAACTCTTACAGCTGGGCTGGGAATGAATTTAAGTGAAATCTACTAGTTATATTCAGAATCGCTGCTCTTTTCCAAGAATGGTCAAACTGGAGCTTGTTTTTTTCTTTTTCTTTTCTTCCCAAGAGGATCTTAAAATATCCCAGTGAGGTTGTAACAAGTTTCATTGCTTCATTAACATCTTCAGCTATTTCAGCATAATTCAGGCTTAAATTATATGTATTTATTTCTCATAATGACTGTTCAGTTAATGGCTTTTTGTCATAATGGCTTTTAGAAAGTTATATCACTTTTAGGGCAACTGCTTCTTTTTTGTTATTTCTCCATTTTATTTTATTTGGGTGTAACAATTTTCTCACCTCAAAACACACTAAATAAATGCACTATAGCAAGTGATATTTTGACATTACAGTTATATGCAAAGATACACTTACAGAATTAATTGATACATCAGTTTGGAGTCAGACTAAATCATATGGTACAAATTTATATTGCATGCCATGTTTGGATGAACCCAGAATGTTTTGCCTTGCATACGTAGGCTTAGAAAGAATAAAGAGGTAGCATGTTCTACAACTCTTCACTGTTATTCATATGTGCTATTGCCATGTTTCTAAAGCTATCTTGCTTAGTCTTTATTTTGTCCTAGAGGTGTTTTTCTATGCTAAAAAGCTCTGTTTTTAAGGAACACTGCATGCAAGGTTGAAAATTTGGTAAAGAAAATGGTAGAGGAAAAAAAACGAATGCAGTTTCCAAATAATGACTCCCTTATGCCCCTCCTTCATCACCCATCACTACTATTGAATCTTTTCTTCTTCCTTTGGCAAAAACACTAAACATTCATGTCATAATGTTTTATGTACACAATGTATGTATTTACTTTTGATTTATTTTATTTCAGATTTATTATTTATTTAAACTTGTTTTTATTGTTTAATATCTATTTTCTGTGGATATTCTTTCTGTATATCCTTAGGATGAGGTGGAACACATCATAATTTTCCTCATTAAAATAAATAGAACTTCTGGTTCCAGACAAAATGGGATAGATACAACTACATGAAGCAACAATCAGAAAACACTGAAAATTAGGGGGGAAAAGTGGCCTCTCTAGGAAACTTGGCATTTGAGGAATAAACCTTTTGCCTTTTATATGTCTTGGTCTGGGTGCCAAAGAAGCTCATGAGCCAGACACATCAAACAAAGGAAATCAAATCAAAACAAAGCAATAAGACAAGATAAGCCTTCTCTCTCTACACGAAAAACTGGGACAATGGAAAGCCTTTCAGGGCAAAGCCCTTTTGACAACATGAGTCCTACTCCACCTAAACACCGCAGAAACATGTGTTGCCCTTGAGTTGACTGAGCATGGCAGCCAACACCAGGACAGTGTGAGGATAGTCCTGACTACCATCCCAGTTCAGCAGTAATAAGGTACCTCCCCTCTGTTCCCTGGTTCATAGGCACTGACAGAGCCTGTGTAAGCAGAGCCCTTACTATCACCCGAGACCAGCAGTAATGAGGTGGATCCCCGTATCAGCAACTGGACACTTATGTAGGGAGAATATTGGCAAAGCCTTCAATATCATCCTGGTCCAGCAATTATGAGGTTGTGTCCATTCTCTTCCTGACTGGTTGACATCTGTAGAGGCCATGTGTGTGAACAGAGCCTGACTACCATCATGAAGTGAAAGTAATGAGTAACAAGATGTAAGTAAGAACCAGAGTCTTATAACAAAATATTCAAATTGTCCAGGATAGAATTAAAAATCACTCTTTACACCAATATCCACAAAATCTCAACTAGAATGATAAAAGAGGATGAACAGATGCCAATACCAAGATGACACAAATATTAAAATAATCTGACAGTGATTTTAACACAATCATCATAAAAATGCTACAATAAATAATTGAAAAAATCTTGAAACATATAAAAAAATAAAGTCTCACCAAAGAAATGCAAGACACAATGAGAAGTGAATAGAAATTCTAGAGCTGAAAGAATAATTGAAACATTTTTTTACAAAGCTCACTAGAGTGATTCAATAGCAGAATGGAGATTACAAAGAAAAGAATCAATGAAATTAAAGCTTGGCAATAGAAATTGTGCAGACTAAAAAATAGGGAAAATAGATTAAAAAAATAAACAGAACCTCAGGGACCTGTGACACAATAACAAATAGATCTAAGAGTCATATCATTAGAGTCTCAAAATGAGAAAAAAAGAGTGTGGGACAGAAAAATATTCAAAAAAATAATGGTTGAAAATATTTGAAGTTGGCAGAAGGCATAACTAAAGGTGAAGAAAGAATCTCCAAAGCTCAAAAACAGCCAGAGAGGTAATGGCACATCATCTAGAGGGGAAATGCAACTTGAATGACAGCAGATTTCTCATCAGAACCTCTGAACATCACAAGAAAGTGGCATATTTTCCAAGCACTGAAAGAACTGCCAATCCACAATTCTATATCCAGAGAAAATAGATTTCAGGAATGAAGATAAAATAAAGATATTCTCAGATAAAAGAAAACTGAGAGAATTTGTTGCCAGCAGACTTGCCTTATGAGAATTGACAAAGAATATTTTTTGAACACAAAGGAAATGATAGCAAAAGGAAACTTGGAACGTCAAGAATAAAGAAAGAACAACAGAATGGATAAACCTATAGGTAAAGGTAATGGATTATTCTGTTTTTTCTAGAGTCTTTGAAATTATATTAGAAGGTAGAAAGCAGTATGACAAGATATTATATTATCTCAACACGTGTAGAGGGAATATTTAAGAAAGCAGAATTATAAAGCAGGAAAAATAAAGAGAACAAAATGGATAAAGTTTCTACACTTAACTTGAAGTGGTAAAATACTGATACTAATAAAGTGTGATAAGTTGCATATGCATACTGTAATTCCTTGAACAACTACTAAAAAACAAACTCTGGAAGGAGATTACCCAAATCCTATAGATAAAGCAAAATGCAATGCTAAAAAAAAATTCAAGTAACCCTGCGGAAGGCAGGAAAAGGGAAACAAAGAAACAAAAAACAAACCAACCAGAAAACGCATAATAACGTATCAGAATTAAGTTCCAACATATCAATAATTGTTTTAAATATAAATGGTATAAATACACCAAGTAAAAGATAGTAATCGAGTGGACGAAAAAAAAAAATGACCCAACTGTATGCTGTCTATAGGAATTTGATTTCAAATATAGTGATATATATTCTGATATTAATCCCTTGTCAGATGCATATTTTGCAAATGTGTTCTCCTATTCTGTAGGATGCCTTTTCACTCCATTGATTGTTTCCTTTGTTGTGCAGAAACTTTTTAGTTTGGTATAATCTCATTTTTGTTGTTGTTGGTGTTGCCTGTGCTTTTGGGGCTGGGGATATATCCAGAAGATTGGAAAACATCAGGTCGAAGGGATACCTGCACTCCCATGTTTATTGCAGCTCTATTTATAATAGCTAGGTGATGAAACCAACCTAAATGTCCACCGATGGATGACTGGATAAGGAAATTGTGGTATATATACACACAATGAGATACTACTCAGCCTTAAAAAAGAATGAAATTCTACCATTTGCAACAACATGGATGAGCCTGGAGAAAATTATCCTAAGTGAAACAACCCAGGTACAGAAAGAGAAATACTGCATGTTTTCACTCATAACTGGGAACTGAATCTATAAACCAACAAATGAATGATAAAGAGAGACAGAGAAAAACAGAAACAAGAATCACAGAAGTACGTTGAACTTTTAGAAAACTAGAGGTGAAAAAGGGGAGGAAAGAGGGAGAGGGAGGGGGAGCTAATGAGGAATTGGTCAAAGGACACAAAGAATGATTGCATATTGCAATAATGAGTAAGCTAACTATTAGCTTACTATTGATTGTATTAGCTATTGATTGCATTAGCCCTTTTTGTGTTGCTATAACAGAATACCTGAAACTGGGTGGTTTATAAAGAAAATGAAATTTATTGCTTACAGTTTCTGAGGTTGAGAAGTCCAAAGTCCACCTAGTGGTGGTGACCATTACCCAGGGGTCTCACATTGCAAAAATGGTGGAGCACAGAGCTAAAGAGAAAAAGACAGACTCTCCTCTCTCTTCTTTTAAAGCCCTCAGAACCACGCCCCTGACCACCATTTTTAATCCATTCACTACAACACGGTCCTACAATCCAATCACCTCTTCAAGGCTCCACCTTTCAATTACCATAATAGGATTTCCCACCCTCTTAACAGTCACAGTTTCTAATACATAAAAGTTTCTAATACATAAAACTTGGGGGGACACAATTCAAGCTTCAGGGAGTTTTGGGGGGACATAATTGAATCCACTACACTGATCTAACCACCACACATTCTACACAGTTATTGAAAGTCAACATTGTACCCCACATGTATGTATAATAAAAAATAAAAGTAAATAAATTATAAAATATATATATATATATAATGATATATGTAGATTAAAAATAAATGGATGGAAAAAGATATACCATGCAAACACTAACTAAAAGAAACCTGGAGTGGCTATACTAATATCAGATAAGGTAGACTTAACAGCAAGGAAAATTACCAGGAACAAAGAGACATACTTCAAAATGACAAAAGGGTTAATCCACCAAGAAGGTATAAAAATTCTACAAGTATTCAAATGATGATGCTAACAAAACATGAAGCAAAACTAACAGAATTGAAAAAAGAAATAGACAAATTTACAATTATACTTTGGAATATCAATACCCCTCTCTGAATAACTAACTTATAGAACCACTACACAGAAAATGAGTAAAGATGTAGAGGAACTGAAAAACATTACCCACAGGATCTAATTGACATTTATATAACACTTCACCCAGCAATAGGATAATCCAGTTTTTTTTCAAGCATATAAGGAACAGTCACAAAGTCTACCTTTGCGTGTTTTATTCTGAGTCATAAAACAAACCTCAATAAATTGAAAAGAATTAAAATTATATAGAGTACCATTCTAATCATAATTGAATCAAACTAAATATCAACAGAAAGACAACTGATAAATCTCCAAATACTTGGAAATTAAACAACTCACTTCTAAACAATTCATGGGTCAAAAAGAAAGTTTCAGTGGAAATCAAAACCTACATAAACTGAATGAAAATGAAAATACAATATCTCAAAGCTTGTAGAATGCATCTAAAGCAGTGTAAAGAGGGAAATTTATGGCATTAAATGTTTATATTATAAAAAAATTAAGTTCTCGAACCAATAACCTAAGCTACCACCTCAACAAAGTAGGATTAGCAGAGGAATAGACAAGCAGACAGATATATAGTTAGATCGTTTAATCAATAAAAATAAAAATAAAAAACCCGAAAAATATACTCACACAAATATGGCCAACTGATTTTTTGCAAAGATGCAAAAGCAATTTGATGGAGTTTGGATGTATTGTCCTCCCAGAACTCATGTGGAAATTTGATCCCCAATGTGGCAGTGTTGGAAGCTGAGTCACTGGGGAGGATCCCTCATGAATGGATTAATGCTCTGGCTGAGGTGGGACAGGGAGAGTAGTGAGTGAGTTCTCATTTTATTAGTTCCCACTAGAGCTGGTCGTTTAAAAGACCCTGGCACCTCTTCTCTGTTGCTTCTGTTCACCATGTGATCTGCTTGTACCCACCGGTTGCCTGCTGTTTTCTACCATGAGTAGAAGCAGCCTGAGGCCAGTGCCAGATGCAGCTGTCCCAGAATTGTAAGCCGAATAAACCTGTTCTTTATAAATTACACAGTCTCAGTTATTCTGTTATAGCAACACAAAAATGGACTAATACACAGTTCAGTGGATAAAGAATAGTCTTTTCAACAAATAGTACTGGAACAGTTGGATATCAATAGGCAAAAACAAACAAACAAACAAAAAAAGAACCTCGCACCTCATGCAAAAATTAATTCAAAATGGATTATGTATCTAAATGTAAAATGTAAAACTATAAGATTTATAGAAGACAACATAAGAAAACATCTTTGTTAGCTAGAGAGCTCTTAAAAGTGTCACTAAAATATACCATCTGTAAAAGAAAATATCACTTAAGTCTACTTCATCAAAATTTTAAACTTCGCTCTGCGAGATGAAGAGGATAAAAAGACACAGACGGGGAGAAAATATTTGTAAATCACATATCTGAGAAAGAACTTGCGTTCAGAATACATAAAGAATTCTGAGTTCAACAGTAAGAAAACACACAATCCAATTAGAAAACAGAAAATACCCAAACAGCACTTCACCAAAAAAAATATATGGTTGGAAACTAAGCACATTAAAAAAAATGTTTAACATCATTAGCCATTAGGCAAATACAAATTAAATCCGCTACACCTCTATTATAATGGCTGAAATAAAAAATATACTGATAATACCAACTGCTGGTAAGGATATGGAGGAACAAGATTTGTCATACATTTCTGGTGGGAATGTAAAATTGTATAGACACTTTGGAAAACAGTTTGGCTTTTTTTTAAAAAAAAAAAAAAGGTAAATATATACTTACCCATCAATCCAGCAATCACACTTCTGGACATTTATTCTACAGAAATGAAAACTTGCATTCACTCAAAAACCTGGACACAAAAGTACTTAGCAGATTTATATGTGGAAAAACCAAAAACTGGAAACAATCCAAATAACCCTCAACAGGTTAATGGGTAAGTAAACTGGTATATCTATACCATGGAATACTACTCATCAATAAACAGGAATGAGCTATTGATATATGCAACAACTTGGATAGATAAATGTCATTATACTGAGTGAGTAAAGCCAATCTCAAAAGGTATCATGCTGTATATATAATATTCCCCAAATTACAAAATTATAGAAAAGGAGAACAGATCGGTGGTTGCCAGAGATTTGGAAAGGTGGTGGGAGGATGTTATTACAGAGGGGTCAGCACAAAAGAGTTTTGTGATGACACAACAGTCCTGTGTCTTGAGTGTGATGGTAGTTGGATAAATCTATAAATCTATACATGTGATCAAGTTTCAAAGAACTGCACACACACACACACACACACACACAATAAAAGAGTGCATGCAAAAACTGGAGAAATCAAAGGAAGGTCTGTAGTCTAGTTAATTGTATTATGCCAATGTCAATTTCCTGTTTTCGATAATGTACTGTAATTATCTAAGATGTTCCCATTGTGGGAAGCTGGGTCATGGGTACAGAAGACCTCTCTGTAGAACATTTGCAACTTTTGTGACTCTACAATAATTACAAAATAAAAAGTTAAACCATAGTCTTTAGTGTCATATGGTGAACTGTTACAACTTCTCTTTATCTTGAGGATACATTTTCTTTACTTTCATATTAAAGAAAATTTTCTAAAATGAAAATATTTTTTCATGTAATGGTATAACCCTAAACAATGAGTTTTTAGGACTCAATCAAAGTCGTTAAATGAGGGATAAGGATGTAGTCTTATATCTCTTTTGATGAACTGACCCCTATGACCCAGAATCTGACACATTTTGGGTATACTTTGTCACATAGATCAAATTTTACTTCAAATAATTTTGTTAGAATTGTATATAGAAATTCTTCTGCCTGATTTCAGCACACATTTGCTACATCACATATCAACTGTATTAGTTTTGTATTGCTATGTAACAATTTGATACAAAATTAGTGGCTTAAAATAGTACCCATTTATTAGCTCACAGTTTTGTAGGTCAGCAGTCTAGTACAGCACAGCTGTGTTCCCTGCTCAGAGTGTCACAAGTCTAAAATCAAGTTGTCAGGCTGAGTTCTAATGTGGAAACAGGAAAAAATCTGCTCCTAAGCTCATTCTTACTGTTGGTAGAATTCAGTTCCTTGCAGTTGTAGGACTGAGGTCCCATTTCCTTGTTGGCTGTTTTCCGGGGACCACTATCAGCTCCTAGAGACCATCTGTGTTCCTCGTCGTATGGCCTCTTCCATCTTCAAGCCAGCAATAGCACATTGAGCCATTTTTGTGCTTTGAATCTCTGACTCCTCTTTTGCTTCCAGACAGAGAAAACTTTCTACTTTTAAAAGGCTCATATGATCAGTGTTAACCATATGCATGTTATTGTACAATGGATCTCTATAATTTTTTCATCTTGCAAAACAGAAACCCTGCATCCACTGAGCAACAACCCTCCTTTTCCCCTACCCAACCCCTGACAACTACAATTCTACTTTCTTTTTCTAAGACTTTGATTACTTTAGATATGTAAGTGGAATCATGCAGCATTTGTCTTTTTGTGACTGGCTTATTTCACTTTGCATAATGTCCTCAAGGTTCATCCATGTTGTAACATATGACAGAATTTCCTTCATTTTTAAGGCTGAATAATATCCTGTTGTATTTATATACCACATTTTCTTTATCCTGTCATCCTTCAATGGACA
This sequence comes from Cynocephalus volans, assembly GCF_027409185.1. NCBI lineage: Eukaryota > Metazoa > Chordata > Mammalia > Dermoptera > Cynocephalidae > Cynocephalus > Cynocephalus volans. The sequence goes on from NC_084478.1 coordinate 54,908,809, forward strand.
CTTAGTTTGCTTTCACCTCGTGGCTATTGTGAATAATGCTGCAATGAACATGGGTGTGCAAATCTCTCTTTGAAATCCTGTTTTCAATTTTTTTGTACATATACCCAGAAATGAGATTGCTGGATCATGTGGTAATTCTGTTTTTAATTTTTTGAAGAGTTTCCATACTGTTTTTCATAGTGACTACATGGTTTTACATTCCCACCAACAGTGCAAAAGGTTCTCAATTTCTCCGCATCCTCGCCAACACTTTTTATTTTTTTGATAGTGACTGTATTAGTCCCATTTTGTGTTGCTATAACAGAAATACCTGAGACTGGGTAATTTATAAGGAAAAGAGGTTTGTTTGGCTTATAATTCTGGGACAGCTGCAACTGGTGCAGGCCTCAGGCTGCTTCTACTCATGGCAGAAAGTGGCAGGCCACCAGTGGGTTGCCTCACGGGAACTAATAGAGCTAGAACTCACTCATTAATCCCCCCACCTAGGGAGAGCATTATTCCATTCATGAGGAATCCACCCCCATGACTCAATCAGTTTCCAACACGCCACATTGAGGATCAAATTTCCACATGAGTTTTGGTGGGGACAACACATCCAAACTCTATCAGTGACCACTCTAAAAGGTGACCTGCATTTCCCTAAAGATTTGTAATGTCGAACATCTTTTCATATTTTGGGGGGCCACTTGTATATCTTCTTTGGAGAAATGTCTATTCTAGGGCTCTGCCAATTTTTAAATTGGATTGTTTGTTCTCTTGTTATTGCTGAATTGAAGGAGTTCTTTATATATTTTGGATATTAACCCCTTATCCAATATATGGTTTGTAAATATTTTCTCCCATTCAGAAGGTTGCCTTTTCACCCTTTTGATTGTTTACTTTGTTGTGCAGAGGTTTTTAAGTTTGAGGTAGTCCCATTTATTTACTTTTGCTTTTGTAGCCTGTGTTTTTGGTGTCATATCCAAGAAGTCATTGCCATATCCAACGTCATGAAACTTTTCCCCTAGGTTTTGTTCCAAGAGTTTTATAGTTTTAGATCTTATGTTTAGAACTTTAATTTTGAGTGCATTTTTGTATGTGGTGCAAGGTAATGGTCCACCTTCATTCTTTTGCGTGTGGATATCCAGTTCTCTCAATACCATTTTTTGAAAAGACTATTATTTCTCCATTGTGTAGCCTTGACACCTTGTTGAAGATTATTTGACAGTGTATGTGAGGGTTTATTTCTAAACTTTCTATTCCACTCCATTGGTCTATGTGTCTGCTTTTATGTCAGAACTATAGTGTTTCAATTACTATTGCTTCATAATATTTGAAATCAGGAAGTTCTTTGTTCTTTTTGCTGAAGATTGTTTGGCTATTTGAGATCGTTTGTAGATTCACGTGAATTTTAGACTTAATTTTTTCTATTTCTGTGAAAAATGTCATTGCAATTTTTATAAGAATTGCATTGACTCTATATATTGCTTTGGGTGGTATGGAAATTTTAATAATATTGATCCTTTTAGTCCATGAATACGAGATATCTTTCCACTTATTTGTATCTTTTTCAATTTCTTTCATCAATATTTTAAAGTTTTCAGTGTACACATCTTTCATTTTTTTGGTTAAATTTGTTTCCATGTATTTTATTCTGTTTGGTACTATAGCAATTGGAATTGTTTCCTTATTTTTTTTAGATAGTTATTGTTAGTACATAGAAATGCAACCAAATTTTGTATGTTGATTTTCTTCCCTGAAACTTTACTGAATTTGTTTATTAGTTCTAACAGTTTTTTTGGTGGAATCTTTAGAGTTTTCTATATATAAGATCATGTCATGTGCAAACAGAGACTTTTACTTCTTCCCTTTCTATTTGGATGTCTTTTACTTATTTTTCTTGCCTAATTGTTCTGGCTGGGACTTCCAGTAATATGTTGAATAGAAGTGGCAAGTTTGTGCATCACTGTCTCGTTCCCCATCTTAAATAAAAATCTTTCACCTTTTCACCACTGAGTATGATACTAGCTGTGGGCTTCTCATATGTGGCCTTTATTATTTTGATGTATATTTCTTATATAACTAATTTGTTAAGAGTTTTTAATCATGAAAAGATGTTGAATTTTGTCAAATGCTTTTTCTACATCTGTGGAGATGGTCACATGAATTTTTGGTTCATTTTATTAATATGGTGCATCACATTTATAGATTTACATATGTTGAACCATCCTTGCATCTCAGAGGCAAATCTCACATGATCATGGTGTATGATTCTTTTAATGTGATCTTGAAATCAGTTTGGTAGTATTTTCTTGGGAATTTTTGCATCTGTGCTCATCAGGGATATTGGCATATAATCTTCTTTTCTCATAGGGTCTGTCTTTGGTACCAGGATTATGCTGGCCTCATAGAATGAGTTTTGATATGTTCCCTCGTCTTTTTGTTATTTCAGTCTAACCCCTTTTATTCTTAGTCTAGCTAAGGAGTTGTCAATTTTGTTGATCATTTAAAAAACAGCCCAGTTGTAGAGCTAGGGTTTGGTCTCACAGGCCCCTCGAGTCCATTGTCCAGACTGGGTCACAAACCCTTCATGCGCAGGTCTTTGAGCTAGGTAATAGGAAAAGGTCCTTGGAGCTGTAGGTGAAGAAATAATAGGCTTTATTCTGAGCTAGGAGCAGTTGACCTAATATGGCTTCCCGAAGCATCCTCTAGAAGCTTCGTGTGTCTGGGCCATTAGTCCTTTTACTCAAGTCCATAATCCAAAAAAAAAAAAAAAAAAACAACACCCAGATGCACATGTGCAACCACTTTAAACCATAACAAGGAACACCTGTGTGCATGTGCATGCCCACCTCAGATGCTCAGCAAGACTCTGAACATCCTAGGGGCCTTGACCATTTTCCTTATATTTTCCCAACACCAGTTTGCTTGATTTTTTTCTATTGTTTTCTATTCTTTATTTCATTTATTTCTGTTCTAATTTTTATTATTTCCTTCTTTCTACTAACTTTCAGTTTAGTTTGTTTTTTTTTCTCTTTCCCTGAGATGAAAAGTTAGATTATTATTTAACATCTTTCTTCTTTTCTTCTGTAGGCAGTTACTACTATAAACTTCCCTCTTATACTGCTTTTGCTGCATTCCATAAGTTTTGATATGCTGTGTTTTTGTTTTCATTTGTCTAAAAATATTTTCTAATTTCTTTTTTTGTTGTTGTTGTTGTTTGTTTTTTGTCATTTTTTCGTGACCGGCACTCAGCCAGTGAGTGCACCGGTCATTCCTATATAGGATCCGAACCCGCGGCGGGAGCGTCGCCGCGCTCCCAGCGCAGCACTCTACCGAGTGCGCCACGGGCTCGGCCCAAGATATTTTCTAATTTCTATTGAGACCTCTTTGATCCATGGCTTTTTCAAGAGTGTGTTGTTTAATTTCCACATATTTTTTAACTTTCCATTTTTTCTTTTGCCATTGATTTCTAGTTTTATTCTACAGTTGTCAGAAAAGACCCTTGGTATGCTTTAAATCTTCTCATATTTGCTAAGATTTGTGTTTTGGCCTAAAATGTGATCTATCCTGAAGAATGTTCCATGTGTACTTGAGAAAAATGGGTACTCCACTGTTGTTGGGTGGAGTGTTCAGTATATGTCTATTAAATCCAATTGGTCTACAGTTTTGTTCAAGTCTCCTGTTTTATTAATTTTTAAAATTGAAACATAGTTGATTGTACATATCTGTGGGGCACAGAGTTGAATATCAATAGCTGTCTGCAATATGTAATGCTCAAAACAGGATGATAAGTATATTCAACATTGTACAATGTAATCATTTTTTGTGGCCCTTTACCAATTCCTCCCTTACCCCCATTACTCTCCCCATCTACTACCTCTGGTAACCTCAGTTGTTTTCTTCTTTTGAAAGTTCAACATATTATAGTGATAGTTGAATATTTATTTTTTATTTTTTTATTTTTTTATCTCCCACTTATGCATGGGGACATGTGGTATTTCTTTTTCTCTGCCTGGCTTATTTCACTTATAATTTTCTCTAAGTTTATCCATGTTACTGCAAATGGCAGTATATCATTCTTTTGTATGGCAGAGTACTTTTCCATTATGTATATATACCACATTTTCCTTATCTGCTCATCTGTCAATGGACATTTAGGTTGTTTCCAACTCTTGCAATAAGCATGAGAGTTCAGATATCCCTTCAACATGATGATTTTCATTCCCTTGGGTCCATACCTGGCAGTGGAATTGCTAGGTCATATGGCAGTTCTATCTGTAATTGTTTGAGGTAATTACATACTGTTTTCTATAATGGCTGCACCAATTTATAGTCCTACCAACAGAATTGGAGGGTTCTCCATTCTCCACATCCTTGCCAGAATTTGTTTTTCTGTCTTTTTTGATAATAGCTAGTTTAACTAGGGTGAGATGATAACTCAGTGTGGTTTTGATTTGCATTTCCCTAATGCTGAGTGATGTTGAGCATTTTTTCAAGTGTCTATTCGCCATTCATATATGTTCCTTTGAGAAATTCCTATTGAGCTCCTTTGCCCATTTTTTGATTGGATTATTTGGAGTTTTTTTTACTGTTGTCTGAATTCTTTGTATTATCTAGATATTCATCCTTTGTCAGATGCAGAGTTTGAAAATATTTTCTCCCACTTTGTAGTTTATCTTTTACTTCTGTTAATTTTTTCTTTTGCTGTGCATAAGTCTTTTAGTTTGATAAAATTCCATTTGTTTATTTTTCCTTTTGTTGCGTGTGCTTTTGGGGTCTTATTCATAAAGTCTTTGCCCAGTCCTACTTCCTGAAGCATTTTCCCTATATTTTCTTTTAGGAGTTTTTTAGTTTCAGGTCTTATATTTCAGACTTTAATCCATTCTGAGTTTATTTTGGTATATGGCAAGAGGTATGGGTCTAGTTTCATTCTTCAACATATGGACGTCCAGTTCCCCAGCATCATTTATTGAAGAGGCATCCCCAATGTATGTTCTTGTTGCCTTTGTTGAAGATCAGTCAGCTGTAAGCATGTGGGTGAACTTCTGAGTTCTCTATTATGTTCCATTGGTCCATGTGTCTGTTTTTACACCATTTCCATGCTGTTTTGGTTTCTATAGCTTTGTAATATAATTTGAAGTCAGGTAGTGTTATACCTCTGGCTTTATTTTTTAACTCAGGATTGCTATGGCTATTTAGGGTCTTTTGCTGTTCTATATGAATGTTAGGATCGTTTTTTGTATTTCTGTGAAGAATGTCATTAGTATTTTGATGGGAATTCCATTGAATCTGTAGATCATTTTGGGTACTATGAACATTTTCATTATGTTGATTCTTCCAATCCCAGAGCATGGAATTACTTTCTGTCTTTTTGTGTCCTCTTTAATTTCTTTCAACAGTGATTTGTAGTTGTAATTGTAGAGATCTTTCACCTCCTTGGTTAACTTTATTCCTAGGTATTTTATTTTTTGGTGACTATTGTAAATGTGCTAGCTTTTTTGATTTGTGTTTCTTCTAGTTCACTGTTGGAGTATAAAAATGCTACCAATTTTTGCTTGTTGATTTTGTATCCTGCAAATTTACTGAAATCATTTATCAACTCTAAAAGTTGTATTTATTTTGGGGGATTTTTTCTGGAGAGTCTTTAGGTTTTTCTATATATAGGATCATGTCATCTGCAAACAGGGACAATTTGATGACTTCTGTTTCAATCTTGATGCTGTTTATTTCTTTTTCTTGCCTGATTGCTCTGGCTAGTAATTCCAATACTCTGTTAAATGGGAGTGGTGAGAGTGGGCATCCTTGTCTTATTCCCATTCTTAAGGCAATATTATTCAGGATGATATTGGCAGTGGATTTGTCATATATGGCTTTTAATGTGTTGAGATACTTTCTTTCTATACCTAACTTGCTGAGAGTCTTTATCATAAAGGATGTTGAATTTTGTCACATGCTTTTTCTGCATCTATTGAGAGAATCATATGGTTTTTGTTCTTGATTTTGTTGATGTGATGAATCACATTTATTGAGATGTATGTTGAACCATCCTTACATCTCTGGGATGAATCCCCCTTGATCAAGGCATATATTTTTGTTGATATGTTGCTGAATTCTGTTTGCTAATATTTTGTTAAAGATTTTTGCATCTGTGTTCATCATGGATATTGGCCTGTAGTTTGATGGTTTTTGTTGTTGTATCTCTGTCTAGTTTTGGTATCAGGGTGATGTTGGCCTCATAGAATGAGTTTGGGAGAATGGCCTCCATTTCAAATTTTGTAATTGTTTGAAGAGAATTGGTATTAATTCCTCTTCAAATGTTTGGTAGAATTCAGCCATGAAGTTATCTGGATCTGGGCTTTTCTTTGTTGGGAGACTGCTAATTACTGTTTCAATCTCATTGTTTGTTATTGGTCTGTTCAGGTTTTCTAATTCTTCTTGATTCAGTCTTGGTAGTTTTTATGCATTCAGAAATTTATCCAATTCCTCCAGGTTTTCAAATTTGATGGCATATAGTTATTTATAATATTGTCTAATGACTGTTTGTATTTGTGTGGTATCAGTTGTCTCCTTTTTCATTTCATATTTTTGATATTTTTTGTTATTTAGGTCTTCTCTCTTCTTTTTTAGTTAGCCTAGCTAATGGTTTGTCTATTTTGTTTGTCTTCTCAAAAAAACAACATATCATTTTATTGATCTTCTGTGTCATTTTTGCATCTCTATTTCATTTAGTTCTGGTCTAATCTTAATTATTTCTTTCCATCTACTATTTTGAGTATTGGACTGTTCTTGTTTTTATAGTCCTGTGAGGTGTAGCATATTAGTCTGTTTCTGTTGCTTATAACAAAATACTTGAAACTAGGTTATTTATAAAGAAAGTGAAATCTATTGCTTACAGTTTCTGAGGCTTAAAAGTAAGTCCATCTGGTAATGGTGACAGTGACCCAGGGGTCTCACATGGCAAGATGGTTGAAGCAAAGAGAGCAGAGAGAGAGCAAGAGGAACACTTCCTCATTCACTCTCATTTTAAAGCCCTCCAAACCATGCCTGTGACCACCATTTTAAATCCATTCACTGCAGCATGCTCCTACAATCTAATAACCTCTTGAAGGCACCACCTTTCAACTACCATAATATGATTTCCCACCGTCAACAGTTCCAGTGGGGATTAAACTTCTAATATATGAAACTTGGGGGACACAAGTCAAGCTTCAGTGGGTTGTGGGGTACATAATTTAATCCACTAAAGGTGGCATTAGGTGATTTTTATTTGAAATCATTATATTCTTTTAATGTAAGCATTTATTGCAATAAACTTCCCTAGTAGTACTGCTTTTGCAGTATGCCACAGGTTTTGGTATGATGTGTCTTTATTTTCATTAGTTTCAAGGAATTTTTTTATCTCCTGTTTAATTTCCTCTTTGACCCATAGGTCATTCAGGAGCATGTAGTTTAATTTCCATGTATAGTTTCCAGGGTTTCATTTGTTATTGATTTCTAGTTTAAATCCATTGTAGTCTGAAAAGATACTCGAAAAGATTTAAATTTTTTAAAAATTTGCTGAGACTTGATTTGTTGCCTAACATGTAGTCTATCCTGGAGAATATTCTATTTGCTGATGAGAAAAATGTATATTCTGTAGTTTTTGAATGAAATGTTTTGTAGATATCTTCCAGGTCCAGTTGGTTTAAAGTGTAGTTTAAATCCTGTGTTTCTCTGTTAATTTGTTGCCTAGATGATCTGTCCAATACTGATAGAGAGGTGCTCAGGTTCTCACCTATCATTGTATTTGGGATCTATCTCTTTTTCTAGGTCTATCTAACTGTATTTGCTTTATATATCTGGTGTTAGGTGCATATATATTTATGATTGTTATGTGTTCTTGCTGGATAGATATGTTTATCGTTATGTAATGGCCTTCATGGTCTCTTTTTATGGTTTTTGACTTAAAGTCTGTTTTATCTGATACAAGAATAGCTACTCCTTGTTTTTTGTTCCATTTGCATTATATTTTTTTTCCCATTCCTTCACTATTAGTCTGTGTGTGTCTTTACAGGTAAGGTGAATCTCTTAAAGACAGCATATAGTTGGGTTTAGCTTTGTAATCCAATCACTCAGTCTGTGTCTTTTGAGTGGGGAATTTAATCCATTTACTTTTAGGGTTATTATTGAAAGGTATTGACTTACTCCTGGCATTTTATCAATCTTTGTATGGACGTTTTAAATACCTTTTGTTCCCTTCTTCCCCTTTTATTGTTTGTCTTCCATATTTGTTGGTTTCTTGAGATGGTTAGGCAAGATTTCTTTCTCTTTCTCACTTTCATTTTTGTTTTACTAGTGGGTTTTGTTCTTTCTTGTGTATTCATGTTAGTGATTATAGTTTTTTGGATTCCAGATGTAGTATTCCCTTAAAGATTTATTGTAGGGCTGGTTGTGTGGTAGTGAACCCTCACAGATTTATTTCTCTGTGAAATACACTATTTCTCCTTCATTTCTGAAGGATAGCCTTGCTGGGTATATTATTCTTGGCTGGCAGACTTTTCTTTTAGTATTTTGTATATATCATACCATTCTCTTCTGGCCTTTAGAATTACTGTTCAGAAGTCTGTTGTGAGTCTCATGGAGATTCCCTTATAGGTGACTTGATGTTTTTTTTCTTTATGTTTTCAAGATTCTCTCTTCATCTTTGAGCTTTTCTACTTTGACTATAATGTATCTCACACAGGGCATTTTTTTGTTGTTTTGTTTTGTTTTTTGGTTTTTGGTTTATGTTTTTTGTTTGTTTGTTTGTTTGTTTGTTTGTTTTGACTGGTAAGGGTATTGCAACCCTCGGCATGGTGTGGCCTGCACCATGCTCAGCCAGTGAGCGAACCAGCCATCTCTATATAGGATCCGAACCTGCAGCCTTGGTGCTACCAGCACCGTACTCTCCCAAGTGAGCCATGGGGCTGGCCCTGTGGAGGGCATTTTGAATTGAATCTACTTGGGGATCTTTGAGGCTCCTGGATCTAAAAGTCTGTGGATCTTCCTATACCTGAGAGTTTTTCTGCTATTATTTTATTGAATAAATTTTTGATACCTTTTCCTTTCTTCTCCCCTTCTGGAACACTCATGATTCAGATGTTTGTGTACTTGAAGTTGTCTGCTACCTATTTTAGATTTCCTTCAGTTTTTCAACTCTTTTTTTTTTGGGGGGGGGCATCTCAGTTATACTTAAAAGACCATCTTCATGATCAGAAATTCTTTCTTCTGCTTGCTCTAACCTGCTGCTTAAGCTCTCAGTTGTGTTTTTTACTGTGCTGAATGAATCCTTCAGCTCCAGGAGTTCTACTACATTCTTTTCAAGGGCATTAATCTCTTTGTACATTTCCTCCTTCAGATCCTTGATACTTTTTCTCATTTCCTTGCATCATCTAAGTCTTCTTGTATCTCATTCAGTTTCCTTAACTTTGTTGGTTGGAATTCCTTTTCAGTAATTTCAAGGGCTTCCTCCTCTATGGGTTCTGGTACTTGAGAATTATTATATTCCTTTGGTGGTGTCATATTTTCTTGTTTTTGGTGTGGATTTTTTTTTTCATATTTCTAGTATCTCTATATTGATGTCTAGTCATCTGCTAGAGTAGTTGCCTCTTCTATTATGTTGGAATGGGTTTTGAGGAGTGAGACTTCCTCCTGTAGATATGTTTCATATTGACCATTGAGTGGGGTGTTTCAGTACTGGTTCCAGCTAGACACAGTAGTGTAGTCTCTGTGGAGGTACTACAGCCATATTCAGTGATGGAATTGTGTGCAAGGGCCTCTGGGCCTAATCATTGGAGCACTTAGGGATTCCTTGCTGAGGTTGGTAACACAATGTTCATTCATTATATGGACAAGCCTCTCAGGTTCTTGGGAGAAATCCGTGGGTGCCCTGTTGTTCTTTGGCTGAGGTAGGTGATCCTGGATGGGCCTGTTGGCACCCTGGTTAGCTCCACATTACCTTGCTGGGTGCACTGGGGTATACTGGTGCTCCTCAGTTTGAATGATTGACCCTGGCCAGGTCTTCTCTTTCCTAGAAGTAGAGGCTCCTCCTGGGACCTTGCTTCTCCCATTTGGGGGTTAGGTTGGTGGTGATTGGAGATTTTTACTCTATTTGGGTATTCTGGGTTTCTGCACTCTTGGGGGTTTATGTGTGTGTTTCTCCGCAATCAACATTCCTGTGTGTGGTACATGTACTTCTCAGCCCCAGGTGTGCTACCACATATGACAGGATAGTACCCACTGTGGGTTGGGCCAGTGGGTCACAGGTCAGTGCTCTCTCACCTCTTTCCCTGGGCTCCACTGGTGACTCTCCTGTCTAGGCTGATGAGTGGTCAGCAGACTGCATATAAGATGGCACTGGTTGCTGGTGTGGCAGGAAGCCACCCTTGCAGCAGCAGTTGCTGTGGTGGTGGATGTCATGACCCACTCCCATAGCACTGGGATCTCTGGCAGTGGCAGGATTGCCACTGCTGGCAAGGTTGCTGGGCCCACTGTTGCCATCAGTCAGGTGGGTGGTCACTTCCCAGGGCTGGTGATGTTGCCAGACAGGCTGATGCCACTCAAGTCTCCTGTTTTCTTATTGATTTTCTGTCTGGTTGATCAATCCATTATTTTAAATGGGCTATAAAATCTCCTAATTTTATTGTTACTATCTATTTCTCCCTTCAATTCTTTCAACGTTTGCTTCATGTGTTTGGGTGCTGTGCTATTAGGAAAATATATATCTATGCTGGTTATATTTTACTGATGAATTGACATTCTTATCATTATATAATGTCCTCCTTTGTCTGTTCTGAAAGTTTTTGCCTTAAATGCTATTTTGTTTGATAGAAGTATGGACACCACTACTCTCTTTAAGTCACCATTTTCATTAAATATCTTTTTTTATTCTTTTATTTTCAGCCTATATATATATATATATATATATATATATATATATTTCCTTGTATCTAAAGTAAGTCTCTTGTGGACAGCATATAGTTGAATCTTACTATTTTTCCATACATTCAGCCATTGGTTGAAGAGTTCAACCATTTACATTTAAAATAATTACTAATAGGAAAGCACTTACCATTGCCATATTACTAATTGTTTTCTGTGTGCCTTGTAGTTAGTTTTTCCTTCTTTTCCTCCCTTGCTGCCTTCATATTTTACTGATTTTTTGTAATGATATGATAATTCCTTTATCATTTTTTTTTGTGCATCTTGTATTGGTATTTTTTGTGGTTACCATAGGGTTTACATAAAACATATTGTTATATCGATCTATTTAAAACTGATAACAGCTTAACTTCAATCACATACAAAAACTTTTCTTTTACATCTCCCCTCCCCTACTTTTTCTTATCAGTTTCACAAATTACAACTTTTTATATTTTGTAACTATCAATATAATTTATAGTTATAGTTATTCTCTTACACTTTTATCTTTTTTTCAACTTCTCAGTATACATTGTAGTTGATTTTCATGTCCCTTTACCCATTCCTCTTTCCCCCTCCCTCTCTCCTCTCCACCCATTTATGTCATATCTGTTCACTTTTCTGAACAAGTTCAAGGAATTCTTGCAATTGTTGTGTCATCTCCCCCCTCACCATTTATTTGTTTGTTTGTTTGTTTATTTATTTATTCATTTATTTTTATTTAGCCCCCAGATAAGTGAGAACATGTGGTATTTCTCTTTCTGTGCCTGATTTGTTTCACTTAATATAATTTTCTCTAAGTCTATCCATGTTGTTGTAAATGGAACATTTCATTCTTTTTTATAGCAGAGTAGTATTCCATTGTGTACATACACCACATTTTCCTTATCCACTCATCTGAGGATGCACATTTGGGCTGGTTCCAACTCTTGGCTATTGTAAATAGTGCTGCAATAAACATGAGAGAACAGGTATCCCTTTGGCATGACAGTTTCCATTCCTCTGGGTATATACCCAGCAGTGGAATAGCTGGGTCATATGGTAGATCTATCTGTAATTGTTTGAGAAAATTCCATACCATTTTCCATAAAGGCTGCACCATTTTGCAGTCCCACCGACAGTGGGGATGAGAGTTTCTTTTTCTCTGTATCCTCACCAGCATTTATCATTCTCAGTCTTTTGGATATTAGCCATCCTAAGTGGAGTGAGATGGTATCTCAAAGTGGTTTTGATTTGCATTTCCCAAATGCAGAGTGCCATTGAGCATTTTTTGATTTGACTGTTGGCCACTCGTATATCTTCTTTTGAGAAATGCCTGTTCACCTCTTTTGCCCATTTTTTAATTGGGTTATTTGCTTTTTTGCTGTAAAGTTGTTTGAGTTTCTTGTATATTCTGGATATTAATCCTTTGTCAGATGTACATTTTGCAAATATTTTCTCCCACTCTGTTGGTTGTCTTTTCACCCTGTTGATTGTTTCTTTTGCTATGCAGAAGCTTTTTAGTTTGATATGATCCCATTTTTAAAATTTTTCCTTTGGTTGCCTTGCATTTGGGGTCATATTCATGAAGTCTGTACCAATCTTACTTCCTGGAGTGTTTCCCTTAAGTTTTCTTTAAGGAATTTTATTGTTTCAGGATGTATATTTAATTCTTTTCCCATTTTGAGTTGATTTTGGTATATGGTTAGAGGTACGGCTCTAGCCTCATTCCCCTACATATGAATATACAGTTTTCCCAGCACCATTTGCTGAAGAGGAGTCTCTTCCCCAGTGTGTAGACTTGGTGCCTTTGTCAAAGATCAGATGGCTGCAGATGTATGAGTTGATTTCCAGGTACTCTTTCCTTCCATTGATCCATGTGTCTGTTTTTATGCCAGTACCATGATGTTTTGTCTATTATAGCTGTGTAGTATAGTTTAAAGTCAGGCAATGTTATGCCTCCAGCTTTATATTTTTTACTCAGGATTGCTTTGGCTATTCGTGGTCTTTTATTATTCCATATAAATGTCTGGATAGGTTTTCCATTTCTGAGAAGAATGTCATTGGAATTTTGATGGGGATTGTATTGAATCTGTAGGTCACTTTGGGTAATATGTACATTTTCACAATGTTAATTCTTCCAGTCCAAGAGCATGGAATATCTTTCCATCTTCTTGTGTACTCTTTAATTTCTCTCAACAGTGGTTTGTATTTCTCATTGTAGAGATTTTCACATCCTTGGTTAACTTTATTCCAAAGTTTTTTTTTTTTTTTTTGGTGGCTGTTGTAAATGGACTAGCTTTCTTGATTTCTTTTTCTGAATGTTCACTGTTGAAGTATAGACTCTGGTTTCTCTTCAGAACATATAAATCTTTCACCTTTTCACTGTTGGAGGATAGAAATGCTTTGGATTTTGTTACTGATCTGTGCTGATTTTGTATCTTGCAACATTGCTAAAATCATTTATCAACTCTAAGAGTTTCTTTTGCAGAAGCTTTAAGCTATTCAATATATAAGATCATATCATCTGCAAACAGGGACAGTTTGACTTCATCTTTTCCAATCTGGATGCCCTTTATTTCTTTCTCTTCTCTGATTGCTCTGGCTAGTACGTCCAACAGTATGTTGAATACTAGTGGTGAGAGTGTGCATTGTGCCTAGTACCTGTTCTTAAGGGGAAAGCTTTTCCCCATTCAGGATGATATTGGCAGTGGGGTTATCATATATGGCTTTAATTATGTTGAGATACTTTCCATCCATACCTAACTCATAGAGAATCTTTATCATGAATGAATGTTTAATTTTGTCAAATATGTTTTCAGCATCTATAGAGATGATCATATGGTCTTTGTCCTTGATTTTATTGATGTGGTGTATCACATTTATTGATTTGCATAGTTGAACCAGCCTTGCATCCCTGGGATGAGTCCCACTTTATCATGGTGTATAATTTTGTGTCCATGTTGATGTATTCTGTTAGCTACTATATTATTGAGGATTTTTGAATCTATATTCATCAAGGATATTGGCCTGTAGTTTTCTTTTTTTGTTGTATCTTTGTCTGGTTTTGGTATCGGAGTGATGTTTGCCTCATAGAATGAGGTTGGGAGAATAGCCTCTGTTTCAATCTTTTGGAAAGGTTTGCAGAGAATTGGCATCAATTCCTCTTTGAAGGTTTGGTAGAACTTTGCAGTGAACCCATCTGGTCCTGGGCTTTTCTTTGTTGGAAGACTTCTGATAACAGCTTCAATCTCTTTTATTGTTATTGGTCTGTTCAGATTTTCTATATCTTCTTGGCTCAGTTTTGGTGGTTTGTATGTGTCCAGAAATTTATCCATTTCCTCCAGATTTTCAAATTCGTTGGCATATAGGTGTTTATAGCAGTCTTTAATGATTGCTGTTCTCGTTATTGTGATTTAGGAAGAGAAAGGTGGTGAGGCTAATCAACAGGCTGTGGGTTGTTGAGTTGATTCCAATTATACTGTTGTTAGAGTATCATGTAGTGGGGATGAGTATAATTGTGGGGATAATGAGTTTTAGCATTGTAGGAGATTGAGATTTTGTACGTAGTCTAGGCCAGAAGTGTTAGAGACTATTATTAGAAGTGCCAGACCTACAGCATCTTTGCAGGCTGCGAAGACTAGAAGGATGATGGGGAGAGTGTGGGATAGGGTGAATTGTAGGTTTAGGGACAGGAGGGTGCTTAGAATGAGTAGGGGTAGTATTATGCCTTCTAGGAATATGAAGGAAGATATGAGGTGGGATCGGTATATTATAGTCCTATGAGGGATGTGGTATATGCTAGGATAATGTTGATGTAAACTGATTTTAGTAGTTATGAAATATCACAATTTAATGGGTTGAAACCAGTTGTTTTAGTTAAACTAACTACTATATTCAGCTCATTCTAGGCCTTTTTGGGTTCATTCATAGGCTAGACCCAGTGCTAGGATGAGGATTAGGATAAGTGCTATGGTAAGTATTAGTTTGAGGCTGTTTGTTTGGGTGGCTCATGGGAGAGGTAGTAGGAGGGCAATTTCTAGGTCAAATAGTAGGAATGTAATGGCTACCAGGAAAAAATTTTATAGAGAATGGTAGGTGGGCAAATCCTATTGGGTCAAACCCACATTCATATGGGCTCAACTTTTCTGCATATATATTCAGTTGCGGGAGTCAAAAGGCAATGGTAACGAGTAGGAGCGCTACTGTTATGTTGGTCGAGACAGTTAATATTAGTTTAATTATTCTTTTCTTGGTTGTGACCAGACCTAATTGATTGGAAGTCAATTTTACTAGCTGATACTGAAAGAACAGGATCCTCATCAATAGATGGAGATGTATAAGAACAGTCAGACTACATCCACAAAGTGTCAGTATCAGGCTGCGGCTTCAAAACCAAAGTGGTGTTTGGATGTGAAGTGGAATCTTGGCGTAGAAGACAGACGGTGAGGAAGGTGGAGCCGATAATTACGTGTAGGCCATGGAAGCCTGTTGCTATAAAGAATGTTGATCCGTATATGCCATCAGAAATGGTGAAGGTTGTTTCAAGTATTCTGAGGCTTGGAGAAGTGTGAAGTAAATGCCTAGAGAGATTGTGATGAAGAGGGCTTGAAGTATATGTTTGCAGTTTCCTTCTATGAGGCTGTGGTGGGCTCAGGGAATGGATACTCCAGAAGCCAATAGGACTGATGTGTTGAGTAGTGGGACTTCCATAGGGTTGATGGGGTTGATTCCTCTTGGTGGCCAGCATCCTCCTAGGTCAGGAGTTATTGCTAGGCTTGAGTGATAAAAGGCTCAGAAGAATCTGGCGAAGAAGAAAATTTCAGATACAATATATTATTTGTCCTTCATTTCAGAAGGTAGTCTTGCTGGGTAAACTATTCTTGGCTGACAATTTTGCCCTTTAGTATTTTCAATATAACATCCCATTCATTTCTGGCTTTTAGGGTTTCTGATGAAAAGTCTGATGTTAGTCTGATTAGGGCTCCCTTATGGGTGACTTGTCGCTTCTCTCTTGCAGCTTTTAAGATTCTCTCTTTGTCTTTGAGTTTGGCCAGTTTGACTATAACATGTCTTGGAGAGGACCTTTTTGGGGGTCCAAGACAATATGTTTCCAAGACAATATGTTTGGGGATCTTTGAGCCTCCTGAATCTGAAGATCTGTGACTTTCCCTATACCTGGGAAGTTTTCTGTTATTATTTCTTTGAATATGTTTTCAATGCTCTTCCCTTTTTCCTTCCCCTCTGGAATACCTATGATTAGGATATTTGAAAGCTTAATGTTGTCTGTTATCTCTCTTAAATTTTCTTCAATTTTTTAAGTTCTTTTTTATTTTATTTTATTTTATTTTTTTGGTCCACCTGTGTTAATTCACACAGCCCATCTTCGAGGTCAGAAATTCTCTCTTCTGCTTGTTCTAGCCTGCTGGTTAAACTCTCCATTGTGTTTTTTATTTTGTTGAATGAATCGTTCAGCTCCTCAAGCTCTGCTACATTCTTTTTCAGGGCATCGATTTCTTTGTACATTTCTTCTTTCAGGTCCTGTATATTTTTTCTCATTTCATTATGTTTTCTAACTGAGTTTTCTTGTATCTCATTTAGTTTCCTGAGAATGGTTCCTCAAAATTTCTTGTCTGTAATTTCAAGGACTTCCTTTTCTGTAGGATCTAGAGCTTGAGAGTTATTATTTTCCTTTGGTGGTGTCGTACTTTCTTGATTTTTCATATTTCTGTTATCTTTCCTTTGATGTTTAGTCATTGTGGTAGGTGGTATCATGGTCTACTCCTTCCACTCTGATGTCTGGCCTGGATCCCAAAGGGACTGCCAAATCTGGGCATTGAGGACTGGCCTGGGCTGGGTGTCCCATGGCACCTGCCTGTTCCAGCATGGCTGGCTCAGGGTGTGTGGGCCTGGTGGCTCTAGGGCCTATCTGGTTGGCAGGGACTGACCTGGGCTAGGGGTCCTGTGGGGGCTGCCTATCCTGGTGCAGCTGACTTGGGGTATGTGGGCCCAGTGGCTCTCAGACCTCTCTGGGTGATGGGGACTGGCTTGGGCTGGGGGTCCCACAGCATCTGGCACCTTCCTGTTCTGGCATGGCTGCCTTAGGGCATTTGGGTCCAGTGGCTCTTAGGCCTCTCTGGGCAGTGGACACTGACTTGGGCTGGAGGTCCCACAGTGTGAGTGCCTGCCTGTTCTGGCACAGCTGTCTTGAGGCACATGGGTCCTGCAGCTTTCAGGCCTCTCTAGGCAGTGGGGACTGGCATGGACTAGGGGACCCATGGCACCTGCCTGTTCTGGCTCAGATGACTAGGGGTGTGTGGGCCCAGGAGCTCTCAGGCCTCTCTGGGTGGCAGAGACTGGCCTGAACTGGGAGGTCCCACGGTGTGTGACTCCTGTGTGTTCCAGTGTGGCTCTTGGGCCTCCTGTTGTTGCTTTTTAATAGTTGCAAATTGGTTGATTTGTGGGAGATAGTGACACTAGGAACTGTTTATTCTGCCATCTTGACTGGAAGCCAGCTATGCTTTTATCTTTTATGTTCTATACCTGAATTAAGTAACCTATGCACCATAGTTACAGTATTACAGGATTCCGTATTTGTCTATATATTTACCTTTACTAAAGCACTTTATATTTTTAAATGCTTTTGTGCTACTGTCTAGTGTCCTTTCATTTCAGTTCTACTAAGACAGGTTTAACAGTGATAAACTCCCTCAGCTTTTGTTCATCTGAGAAACCCATTGATAATCTTATGAGTGCTGTCTTGTACATGAGGCATTGCTTTTCTCTTGGTGCTTTCAAGATTCTTTCTTTGTCTTTGACTTTTGAAAGTTTGATTATTATGCATCTTGGTGTGGGCCTTTTTGGAATTTTCCCATTAGAGTCCTTTGAATGTATTAAATTTAGATATCCATTTACTTCCTCAGATTTGGGAAGGTTTTGGTTGTTATTTCTTTAAATAAGTTCTCTGCCTCTTTCTTTCTCTCTTTCTCCTTCTGAAACTTCCATAATGTGTAGATTGGTTTGCTTGATGGTGTTCCGTATGTCCCTTAGGCCTTCTTGCTTTTTTAATTCTTTTTTTTTCTTTTTGTTTCTCTGACTTGATAATTACAAATGACCTGTCTTCATGTTTGATAATTCTCTTTTGCTTATTCAAGTTTTCCATTGATCCCCTCTAGTAAACTTTTCAATTCAGTTACTGTATTCTTTAGCTCCAGGATTTCTGTTTGATATTTTTATAGTTCCTATCTTATTGTTGAAGTTCTAATTTTATTCATGAATCACTTTCCTTATTTCATTTAGTTGTCCATGATCTCTTATTGTGCACTGAGCTTCTTTAAGATTATTTTGAAATATATGCCAAGTAATGCATAGATGTCTATTTCTTTAGGGTCTATTTCTGTGGATTTATTTTGTTTCTTTGACTGTGCCACGTTTCCCTGCTTTTCTTTCATGTGCTGTTATTTTTTGTTGTGATTTATGCATTTGAAAAATGTCCACCTCTCTTAGTCTTTATGAACTTGCTGCAAATAGGGGAAGATCTTCACCAACCAGCCTGACTAGAGATTCTGTTGGTCTCACAAACCTTTTATGGGGATACATGATCTCTGGGCCTGTGCATGTGATTCCCTAATTAGAGAGATTTTCCAGTTTCTTTCTCAGGAGCTTATAATCTATTTTTTTCTTTGGTGTCTGTCTGTGGTGCTTCAGGTTCTCTGGTGCTGCAACAAAATGTTGAGCTCTTTTTGTTCTCTGCAGTCCCCAGGTATCCAAGGTATGCAAGTTTCCCATTACCACTCCAAGTCAGGCAAGACAGAATCCAATTCCTCAAGTACAACCCTAAAAATATGGAATGTTGGCCATCTGTTCCACTCTTCTCTTTCTTTTCTGAGGGAGAAGCCATGAACTGGATGCTTTCTCCCAATCACATGAAGTTGCACCAGCTTCTATCATCGGGGATATGATAAATTCTCTGGTGCTGCAATAAGCCACTAAGCTCTCTTTTGTTCTCAGCAGCCCCCAGGCATCCAAAGCATGCCAGTTTCCTGTCAGCACTCTGAGTCAGATAAGACAGAAACCATTCCCATGGTAAGTCTCCCAAAAAGCCAGAGCATTGGACATATGCTCCACTCTTCTCTCTACCTCCAAAAGGAGAAGCCATAAGTTGGACTTTTTCTTCTAGTAGTGGTGAACTGTGCTGGCTGAGGCAGGGGGAGCTGACACAATTGAAACAAAACAGCTTTTCTTACCATGGCTATTCTTGGCTTTGAGTTTGCCAGAGGTACTGCAACTTCCTAAGTGGTTTCTAAAGTTCTCATAAAGGCTTTTTGGACCATATATTATTAAGCCAATGTGTCTATGGGGCAACATGGTTTGGGGCTTCCTATTGCAACATCTTGCTGACATTGCCTCAAAAGTAAAATCTAAACTTACTTTATTAAAGTTAATTGTGCCATGTAAGATAACTTGATCACAGCAGTGATATTTCACCATATTACAGTCCACAGGGATTAGGGCAGGACATCTTAGGTCCATCTTAGAATTCTGCCACCACAATACCCTAAAACTTAGTGTCTTAAGAAAAACAACCATTTTATTTTCTCATCATTCTGTGGGTCAGTTGGCCAGTTCTTTGATCTGAGCTGGATTGGCTGGAACTGATGGCCCAGGATGACTAGATAGCTAGAGCACATTTTCTTTCATTTTCTAGGAGGCTAGCTCAGGCTAGTTCACATGTTGGCAAGAGTTTGCTTCACCAAGAGAATGAAGCTCCAGTGCACAGCACTTCTCAAAGTCTACCACAGTCATGTTTACTAATGTTCCACTGGCCAGAGCAAGTCACATGGCCAAGTCCAAATTCAAAGTGTGGAGAAATTGACCCCATCTTTTGATGAGAGGAGCTGTAAAGATTTTATGGCCTTTTTTTTTTTTTTTTTTTTTTGCTATCTACCACAAACCCCTAACTGATGGCATATTTATTATGAGTATTTCATTCTGTGAAATACTAATACAACTAAATTGTTGGGTAGTCTCTTGAACTTCATTTTAACATGATTTAACCAATATTAATCACTCCCACCTAAATTACACAGCAGCAGAGTTTATGACTTGAAATACTAGGCTAATCACCTTGCTTTTTGGCTTCTTTTTGGCTAGGGAAGACTTGGACACAAAACTCATTGAAAATTGCAATAGAATTTAAATGTTCGTGAGTTTGTCATTTGATTTTATCACACTGGTATTTCTTGTCATCTTTTTGACATTAAGATGAGCACTTGAAACCACAACAACCAAAGGAAGATAATAATAAGAATTTCTTTCTGTTTAGAGATGGCAAAATAGTTTGCACCATTGTACTAGTGAAAAACAACCTTAAAGAAGTAACTACTAAAGAAAATGATGTAGAGCCAGCTGTGACAAGGAAATTGTAGAAAGCAATAAAAACTCTTAGAGCAAAATGTTGTTCCACTCTCAGATGGTAAGAATGGGCTTATGGGAAGGTTCATTGATGCCAAAAACTACCCTGGGGTACCAAAAACCAATAAAAAAAATACTAATGTATTCACTCAGATCCTGAATTGTGACTGAGTATGTGAACAACTTAGGTCCTTCTGTTCAGGATGTAACTGTTCAGTGAACAAAACATCATGAGAATGTGTGTGCAGCCAAATAACATTTGTGTAATTATATAATAATAGCTAATATTTATTAAATAATTATTATTTGCTAGGCACTGATTACCAAAATGAATTCACTTAATTTCTATAAGAACCCTATGAGGTAAGGTATTGCTATTATCAGACAAACAAACTGAGGCATGTAGAAGTTAAGTAATTTGCCCAAAATTACATAGCTAAAAAATACCAGAGTAGGCATTTGAACTCAGGCAATCTGGCTTGAGAGCCTGTTCTTGCAAACCTTATTCCATTATATGTATGCGTGTGTGTAAATCTGGAAAAGAACACACAAAAAGTTAGGGGTCATTATTTGTAGACGCTGGGATTGCATGTGATTTTATCTTTGTTTCTTTAGATGCATATTCTAATTTTTCCATAATGTGTTTCTACTTATATAAACCTATTAAATACTTTTAAAGATCATATAATTAACTGCCTCTTTCCATACTATGCCTCACCTTAAAGTTTTTCAAAATCTCAGGCAGTAGAGTGATCTCATCCATGACTCACACTTTTTCCTCCCTTCAGCTCTGCCAAGCTCTGCATGTTGACATTTTGCCCTCACATTTGTAGACTCATAGTTGAAAGATGCTTGCCACAACTCCAAGCCTCACAACCTTATTCAAAGATGGAAGATATGTTGTTAACCAAACAAATAGACAAAAAGGCTTTTACACTCAGTGACTCTCCTTTTATCAGAACAGCCCTCTGAAAGACTTCCTTTTCATATTATGCATCCAAACGGGGTCACATGTTCATATCTAGCTGTAAATGAGGCTGGAAAATTGAATATCTGGTTTCCAGTTTCGATAGTGGAAAGCAGCAAGGAAGGAGGAGCTTGGGAATGATGATTGGGTCAGCCAACAACATGGGGTCTGCCACATCCCATGAGTAATAGGGAATACATTACCTTTTCTGAAGAGACTCAACAGATAGCTCATAGGGAGATGACAGCCAATACTCTGGTTAAGGATTGAAGAGATCTAGGTTCTAGTTTTATCTCTTGTGCTAATTTGCTTTGAAACTGGAAAAATCACTTACTTCCCCTTTCTGGGTCTCAGTTTACTTGGCTGTAAAATGAGGATATTATACTAGTTGATCACTAAAGTCTCTTACATTGTGACAACTAATAATACTAGAAATCAATGGATTCTGCAAATGTTTATACTATGGAGCAAGTCTTCAATAAATCAACTCACAGAAGTGTCTCCCATCACCTGAATGGAAGGCAGAAGAAACAGGACATATACATGTTCAAGAAAAACCTGGCCCTATGAACACAAAATCTCTGTCCCAAAGCAACAGACAGGCAGACTATCTGAGTCACAAGTGAATCTTAAGTTTCACGAAAATAATGACAGCGCTGAGCTCCTGAATTCCTGGAGATGACAAATCTGCTCAAGAACAACGGACCAATTATAAGGCAGCAATCAGTCGCTCCCTCTAGATGCTAACATTCCCTCTGGAAATACTATTTCTAACATCATATTTCTCTCTAATTGAGCATCACATTCTCTCTCTCTCTCTCTCTCTCTCTCTATCTATCTCTATCACTCTCTCTCTCTCTCTCTGTGTGTGTGTGTGTGTGTGTGTGTGTGTGTGTGTGTGTGGTGTGTTCCACTTGTTTTTTGTGGTGGATACTGGGCTTAGGTTGCTTCACTTTTATCTCATTCTCTTTCTCAGCTATTTTCTTATGCTGCAAAGGCTAGAAGGCTAAAACTACATTTTCCTAAATTCCTTGTCAACTCATATTCTGGATGTGAATCTTAGGTTCTGCTGATTAGATATACTCATGCGAATTCTGGAAAGTAGAAATGAGGCAGAGGTTATAGTCCTGCCTTTTGGCTATTTTCTGCAGACAAGGATATTTGTAAAAATTTGAGGTTCCCATGTGCATTCTCTATGCTTCTGGGTGTTCAGAGGCACTGGTGACAATGGGTTCAGGGAGAGTGGCCCCTTTTTGATTCTGGTTTCTTAATTCCTGGATCATAGCCACAATGCTCTGCTCTTGAACTCAATATTCTGATGGTGGGCTCAGAGGTAGTGCTACTCCAGTGGGCCAGTACCATGTTGTTCCATGAATCATTCATGGGGGTACAGCTTAGAAACCACTCTTTCAGGCCTTCCAATGATATTGCAAGCCCCCAGGTCTCTGTATTAAATTCCTTCATTTACATAATACAGGGGTTTCTGTTTCCTGCAATGAATCCTGACTGTTACTTCCTCTAAAATACCTATCAATAAAGCATACATGCTCATACCAAAGTAAATAAGGATCTTTTAGGATATCAACACTACCCAGGTTTTCCTGCTCTATGGTATCATAGCTATGGTCCTACCAACCTTCTCCTGCCATTCTTGCTGCACCTTTAGTCAAGCAGACCTGGAGGCATAATGAGAGGACCACATAGAAAGGCAAGCAGTAATCTCCCATGTGGAACATTCCTTCTGAGCCTCCAGAAAGAAGGGCTCTGAAAGGTCTTGATGACAAGGGATTTTATGGTTTAGAATTAGTTGCCACATTAGAAAGTTAGCACTCTCATCTTCTTGCATTGTCAATTTGTTTTCCACAGTTTTTACTGACTGCTGGTTAGTCTCTCTGGAACTCAACTCAAGAGGTGAAGTGGACATGAGCCAATGCTTTAGTTTGAAAATGCTCCTGAATTCCAATGTGAAAAATCAGGTGTTCACATTCTACTTCCACCTGTGATTTTTTTTTCTCTCTAGTTCCAGAATTCAGTAAACAAATAAAACTCAGCATATGCATCTAAGAGGGAGATCCCATCAAAGCAAGAGGTGTAGGTAAAAGACCCATAGGAGGTATAGGTGGGCCAGGAAGGAAGCCTTGTAATGAGTGACAGAGGTCCTTGCTATGGGGACTTATCAGGGGTGAGATACTTTAGAAGATGTCCTTTTAATATTGGAAACCTAAATGCCTTTGGGTGAGTTTTTCAATCAGACCTCTTCCTTCAAACATATCTCACTTTGTAATAAATAGTTTCATAGAGAGGATTCAGTGAATTAATAAAAGTGCTAAAATATCTTGTTAGGCTGGAGCTGTAAAAACTCATCAAAGTTGCTCTTGCCTATTTTTTTCCCCAAAATCTGTAGAGAAAGAAAAATTATATGAACTATATTTGGGGTTCTAGAAATAGTCATCAAGGATTTTATTTTAAAGAAGAGCTTGATAGTGTGAGGAAATGGACATACTTATATACTGTTGGTGAAAGTGTAAATTGGCACAAGATTTCTGGAGGGCAATCTGGCAATATGTATCAAAATTTAAAATGGGCACTTCTTGATTCAGAAATTCAACTTGTAAAAATTTATCCTAAGGAAATCAGGCAACTGCAAAAAGACATATGTCCAATGATGTTCACTAAAGGAGTCTTTATAAAATATAAAAAATGGAAATAGCCAAAAGGTCCATTGGTGGAAGTTTGGTTTAACTAAATATTATGAGATTTTTCAATGGAATATTATGCTGGGTTGGGGGATTATCATATTTTAACATAGAAAGATATTTACAATAAACTGGGTATTCATAAAAGCTAGTTAAGGAGTATTTTTTGTATATTTTGAATATTTCAAATGATTTGTATGCTCTGCTATCATTTATACTTGACTCATGACAGATGCTTAATAATATTTAGTGAATTAATTCTGGTAAGTCTATTTTTATATATTTACATATGCATTATACATTATGGAAGAATACATGCCTGTCTGTTAACAGTGGTTATTTTTATCATCATTGGGTGGAGCTGAAGCCTGAAGCCATAAAAAAGGTTATTAAAAACAAATTTTACTTTATAATTTTTCTTCTTCTGCATTTGAATTTTAAAATAAACATGTTATATTCTATAATCTTTAAATTGTATCTCTACTTTGAAAAAAATATAGAATTCTCAAATTTTGTAACCAACAAAGGCACCTAGAACATACTAGAATTTCTACAAATCAAATGCAAAAAGAAAAACAACCCAACAGAAAAATGAGCAAATAGTATGAACAGGCTATTCACAGAATAGAAAAACTGGAAGGACAAGAAACATATGTCAAGAGGTCAAAGTTAAACAATGGCATACGACTTCTTCGCCACCAGATTGGCAAAACTTTAAGTCTGACAATATCACAGGTTCTCAAGAATTAGGGAAATAGGGACTCTCAGTTTGTACTGATGGAACTGTGAATTAGTACAAGCACTTTGGCGAACACCTGGTACAACAGAAACTGAGCATGCCCTATAACCCGACAATTGCTCCAAGTTTATACCTTACAAACACTGTCACTCCTCTGCAGAAAGAGATGTGTGAAATGAGGTTGTTTTAATTTGTTGTGCTCTAAGAGTGTTGCGGTGATGTGTGAAGGAAGTGCTCCGCCTAGAAGCCAGTGAGAGGGTAGGGGAAGCAGGATAGAGAGGGGGAAGAAGCCAAGCAAGGGTTGATTTCAGGCCAAGTCACAGCAAACTCAGCTGATCCAGAAGGGGAGCTCTGGGTTCTCCTTCTCTCGCACCAGTCAGTCATTGGCTAAGAGTCCCCTTGGAGTATGTACATGCCCAGACACTTCTGACTCTCTGTGACTGCAGGCAAAGTGGCTCCAGAAACTCATGGACAACCTCCAGTCTTCACTGTGGTCCATTAGAAACAAAAGCCCACAGAAGCCAGGAAGGAGCAGTTAGAACCAGTAAAAAAAGATCCTAGGGGATCTGCATAGGACGCTGAGAGCATACACTAGGGGTGCAAACAATCCACTGGAATGATATTTAACAAATTCATTATTTTCATTAAGAGGTAGGAAAGGGAACAGGACCTTGATAATGTTTTATTTCTTTTTCTAAAGTGAAGCCAATATAGCAAACATGAATAATAGCTCATTTCAGGTATGAAAACATGGATGAAACCAGGATCTGTATGTGCACCTACAGTGGACATCAAATGTGCCCAAGCGTGGCTGGCAAAGAGGCGAGGGGGAATCCCAAAACTTGGTTTGCAATGGGAACCAGATAACTTCCTGTGCGTGAACTCCACCTGGGCCTCCACAGAGCCTTGTTCATGGCAGGTGCCCAGTAAAGAGCTTTGGGATCTGTAGTGGATTGAATTATGTCCCCCCAAAACTCATTGAAGCTTGACTTGTTTCACAAGTTTTATGTATTAGAAACTTAGCCCCCGCTGTGACTGCTAAGAGGGTGGGAAATCCAATTATAGCAATTGAAATGTGGAGCCTTGAAGAGGTGATTGGATTGTAAGACCATGCTGTAGTGAATGGATTAAAAATGTTGGTCAGGGGTGTGGTTCTGAGGGCTTTAAAAGAAGAGAGAGGAGAGTCTGTCTTTCTCTCTCTCTGCTCTCTCTGCTTCCACCATCTTGCATAAACGGACTCATACAGGATCCCTTCAAAGTTTGTTATGCAAACAATAAAGAGTCCTCCTCCTACCCACACACACTTTGCTGCAGACAGGTCTTAGCTCGGGCAGGTTGACAGTATGTATCAGTGGCAGCACCTGGCAAAGATTTCAGAGTCTGAGAGGAGCAGACATGTTCATACACACCTGGAGAGCACCCTCTGTGCACTCCCAGAAATACCCAGAGTAGGGGAGGCAGGTTAGGATGGTACTTTGTTAGTGGCTGAGATACCACACTAGCAGGAGTGGGTTAAAAGTGAGTTATTTTAGGGGTGATGAAAAAATGGTCTGAAATTAGATTGTGGTGATGGTTGCAGAACTCTGTGAATATGCTAAAATTCATAGAATTGCTCACTTAAAATGGATAAATTTTATGCTATGTAAATTATACCTCAATCAAGCTATTTATTAAAATTTGAGTTATTTGTTCTTAAGGAGACCTTAGTAAGTAGCAGAACTAGGACCCAGGAGGAACCTGCAGCTTCTGAAAAGAACCATCTGTGCTTTTGTCCTGCGATGCACTGCACTGTTACTTTCTATGGAATAAACTCGAAATAGTTGTCAATACACTGTTAGTACAACTCGCAGGCCACATGGGTTACAGATATGCTGGGACATTATTGATCCTCACAGCCCTCAGCAAGCCTGCCTAGAGGCCTGGGTGCAGAAAATTCTCTGTCAATTGCCTCTGGCCAAGAGCATCCTCCTCCATTTGCCCCAGTTGTGTCAAACAAATATTATAAATTTTCTTTGGGTCCCATGGTGTGGAAAAGGCTAGAAAGCACTGCCCTAGAGAAACGCCATATCTGTTGACCTTCTCTGTATTTCTTAATGAGAACCTGGGACTTGCAGAGGTGGGAATGGCACTAAGACTCCTACTACTATCAGATGTGGAGCTTTACGAAACCAAAGGAAGTGGGGCTGGAGAGCTAGGACAGCGTGCCCTGGGTAAATGTGAGGGCAGCCAGAATCAACTGTGGGAATCAACTTCGACACTTCCTTTACCCCTGCAGAGAATTATGTTTATTCACCTGGAAAGCAGAAACTGTTGCTAACTGGAGCAGAAAAGTGATTTCCATTTGGATATGGCAAAAGAAGACCAGAGGATCAAGAAGAGAAACCCTCATATAAAAGAGATAGGGTCAGCTTTGCTTCCATTTTCAAAGATAGAAACCACAGTCTGGGAGTCTGGAAGCCACCGGGGAGGGACTGGAGGCACAGGGGAAATTCAGAGGATCTTAGGTCTGCCTTCAGTCAGATTTTAAAAGCCCCTTACTAGGCTTCTCTGAGCTTGTGTCATTTCTATGACCTACCTATGTTTAGGGAAGGTTAGAAAAATGCTTCCTTCCTAGACTCTCAAGATTCTTACAGATAGAGAATGTTTCTCAGGATATATTATAATTTGCCACCATGAGTCCTTTCCAGTGTCTTAATTTGAGTTCTCTAGAAGCTGACCCTGAGACAATAAATTGAGTGCAAGTAATTTATTCGGGCAGTGCAGGAAACCCAAGAAGGGGTGCAAAGATCGGGGCAAGGGAAGAGAAGGAAGGAAGCGAACAAAGGGTGTGTTATCAAGCAAATCACTGCTTTGGGCAATAGGAGTTAATCCTGTCAGGCACATCTGGGAGACAGTATAGAGCACACATCTCAGAACTATGCCCACTGAGAGGCTATTTCCCCTGAGTTGAAGCCCACACCCAGGGGGCATTAATTCCGCAGCGTACCAGGCCTATTGTACAGGTGGGCAAAGAGAGTGCTCGGGAAGGTGGGGCTGGCAGTAGCAAGTGGGCCTGCGTGCACCAATGCAGTACGAGAAGGGGGATGAGTGGTACCAACAGCCTCTGCTACGCCTGCCTAGGGTCTTCCTGTGTACTGGGCACCTGCTGCCTCCTCTCTGAAAAGTTGCAGAACTAAGTTTCTACCAGCCATTTGCTCTCAGAGCAGGGGCCCAGGCACCACTGACTCCTGGCCCAGCACACTGTGGAACTTGCAGCCACCAACAATGCTAACTATTCTGAGAGCATCATTTGTGATCCATCCAGAGAAAGACTGAGAAGGGAGAACCGCTGTGCTGGCTTGCAGAGGACTTAGTCATCCACATGCACATGCTGGCTAAGGTCACCTGTGTCTCTGACAGCAGAAGCCAGACCCTCTGGCCACAGCTGTCAGATCTGATTTCTTGCCAGCTTTGTCTCTGATCTGGAGGAGACTCAGTGGCCAAAGAAAGTGGGTCACTCTGGGCTCTTGGCAGATGTTTCTCACCTGTCATGACATCTCTGCGAAGGGATGGTGTGGACTTTGGTCCTTCCTGCCATCCCATCCCTGACACACACACTTTAGCAAGGCACCACATCACAGAAGTTAAGAACGTGTGTGTGCTCTGAGGTTAGACTGCCTGCTTCGAATGCTAGGTTTGCTACCTAGGCAAGTCACCGAACCTCTTTGTGCTTTGGTTTCACTCTCATAAGACCTCTTCTGCAGACTGGGGCAAGGAGGAAGTTATAGAAAACATCTCGAATGTTCTAAGAGCACCTAACAAATGCCTGGCAAATGTCAACATTTTTGAAATTCTGCTTATGAAAAAATGAAAACACTGGAAGTGAGGAAATGCACCCAACCAAGGTCACAAAGCAAGTTGGATTTACAGCAGAAAAGAACTATGCCTGGCAGGCCCCGCCCAACCTCGAGCTCAGCAGTCCTCCTCCCACATGCTTGGAGTCAGCTGACTTTCTAATTCTCATGGCTTATCCCAGTCCTGGTAACAGCTCCAGCTATAGAGCTGGGATTTCAACATCAACTTCCCTGCAGCTAGGATTCTCACCATGTGTAAGCCCCAGTCCTAAGCCTGACTCTCCCACTCCACCCCCATGTGCCCCAATCCCCATGCCCCAGCTCCTCCCATGGTCCCTGTGTGCATTCAGCACAATGCCCGGCACCAGGTAGGTGCTTGGGGATGGGGAGTTGGTTGCAGTAGTTTGCCTAACGAGTGCAGATGAAGAGCAATACCATCACCCCTACCAAGAACTGAAGTCCTGCTAGTGGGAAGGGACTGCTCTCCACTGCTTGGCCCTTGGCATCACACACTGTTTGCTTGGACTTCCATTCCCAACCCTCCGTGGGTTCCTGGGCCCCATGCTCAGTCTCAGCTACCTCGTCCCAGTTATTGGACATTTGCCTGGATGGAGACCTGAAATGGCCGTAACTTCTGATGCCAGACTCAGCCTCCAGGACAAGCCTCCTCCAGCAGTACCTGCAGCTGGGTCAGCACCCCTAGAACCCACCCCACTCCGGTGGGTGGGTCTGCAGCTTGCTCCCACCCTTCCTTTCCATTCTGTTAGGTGATGAGGCTACTGGTCCAAGGAGGTGCCCAGGCCACACTGGCTGCACCGTACTCCTTTTGTCTCCACCTGTAGTAAACAAAATGCCTCTGACTTTGCAGTCCAATCCAGATTCGGAAACTCTCTTTCCATCCAATCACACACAGGCTGATGCTGAAACCACTACATTTTCATATTAATTGCAAACTAGAGTCATTCTTAAGGCCCTGAAACATATGTCTGATTAAACTAACCATTAATTGTTTCATCATCAATTGTAGGTGCCAGAGGTACAAAAATTAATGTCACATCAGTTATCTCCT
Organism: Cynocephalus volans; assembly: GCF_027409185.1. Classification (NCBI taxonomy): domain Eukaryota; kingdom Metazoa; phylum Chordata; class Mammalia; order Dermoptera; family Cynocephalidae; genus Cynocephalus; species Cynocephalus volans. The sequence goes on from NC_084478.1 coordinate 54,938,426, forward strand.
GATGGACAAGGCAGATGTGTAAGCAAATAGCTATTATACGAGGTTATAAGTGCTAAAATAAAAGTATCATTAAAATGCTATGGGAATTTCAATAAAGGAGGAATTAATTCTATGAGGAAAGGTCAAAGAAAGCTTCAAAACAGAGATGGTGTCTGAGCTCGGTTTGAAGGATGAGTGCAACACATAAGATGGAGAAAGGGGAAAGGGTATTTTGTTTTAAGTTTTCCCTCCTTTTTAACCTGAGGTCAAGAGAGCTCTGTTAGCCATGTCTCTCAGCTTGCAAACACTACTTTATTGGTCCATCGAAATTCTTCATTTCTCTTTCTTTCTTTCCTTCGTTTTCAGTTCCCCAGGTTCATTTCCTTTCTCTATAGGCTCCCCCTTATAAAGGTGTATAGATATAAGCAGTATCTTTAAATATTCTTTTGTGTTTCTTTAATTCATAATGTTGATTTATGCATATGTGTTTTTTATTTACATAAATGATACAATATAAATTTCATTCTCTTTCTTACGTTGTTCACTCAACACTTTTAAAAAAGATTATGCATGTTGATATATGTACATTTAGTACTTTCTTCTAACTGTAGCATAGTGTTCTATGATATGCATGTATCTCATTTTTCTCATCAGTTCCCCTAATAATGGACACCTAAGTTGCTTCTAACTCTGCCCTCTCATGTATGTCCCTTTACAGACCTGTGCATGAATTTCTCTTGGTTATAATACCAGGGGTGGGACGGCTTGGTCACAGGCATCTGCCTACTTAATTCAACAAGATATTGTCAAAGTACTTTAAAAAATGCATGCCTTCAGCAAAGATTTGTTGAGCACCAACCACATGCCAGGCACTATTCTAGCCACAGGAGATTCAGCGGTGACCAAAGCTCCTGCTCACAGGGAACTTATGGCTGAGTGTGGGAGACAGCAGTGAACTAATAAATGCATAATAAGATAGCACATAGTGAAAAGTGCCATGAAGAAAATAAATCAGAGTAGGGGACAGAGAGTGACAAAGAATACTATTTTAGGTAAGGTCATCAGAGAAGGCCTCTCTGAGGGGTAATATTTGATGAGAGGCCTGAACGAAGTGAAAGAGTGAGTCATACATTTGGTCTGGGGGAGAACATTCCAGGCAGAAGGAACAGTAAGACAAGCTGGGTGTGTGTGAATGACAGCAAGAGGGCAGTGTATGGAGTTTCCAAGCAATGGATTTATTGTGTCATTAATGATAAAACTAGTAAAATGCTTAGCCAGGTGCCAGGTAAGTGCTCAGTTTTGACAAATTATGACTATTATTGGAGTACAGTGATTAGATCAGAGGTTTAGAAGGGTCCTCTTTGTTGCAGAAAGATGAAGGATGGGTGGATTAGAGGCCAATGAGAGGGGCCGGGGCCTGGGTTGGGGCAGTGCAGTTTTAGGTTAGTGTTGTTTTGACAATCCTAGAAATGTTTTTGTTTTGTTTCCACAAGTGTTTTCTGGACAACCCTTGGGACCTGGAGAGACAGTGATTGTGCTGGTACTCCTCATCTGTCTTTATCACCACAGGTCACGCACCCACAGTACAGTACTTACAGAAGAGGGGGTTCCTTCAAGGACTGTGGAGGTACTCAGAAGATAAGCTGGACCAAAGTGCCCCTCTCACTCTTTGGGAGTTTAAAGCCAATGGCATCTTGGCAGGATGTTCCAGCTAAGTGCCCAAACGATCAGCTAATTACTTGGGTCTGAACACAGCTGAACAAATCCACCTTCCCAAGTCACTGCCAGAGGTTTGATCAACTTCATTCTGGCTGGATTTCAGCACTAGACACCATGGACCAGATGACTGGGTCAGGAGGGACGTTTTTCACTCTTCTCTTAAAAAATACTGCAGTACAATCAGTTTTCCTACCTATAGATTTGATGTGGGTTATGCAAAGTATGAAGAGGTATTCAGCCTCACTAGAAATCAGCACTATGCAATTATGAACAAAAATGAGAGGCCATTTTTTTATCCACCAGGTTGGCAAACATTAAAGGGATTGATAATATCCAGTGTTGGGGGACGTGGGAGGGAAATGGGAATTGTTCTACACCTTAGTGGGAGTTTTAATTGGCAAAGACATTCTGGAGGGCAATTTGGCAGCTTCTAGCAACAATTAAAATGGTCAGAGACCTTAGCCCAGCAAGTCCTCTTCCAAACCATCCTCTAGAAACTATCCCATGGATATACTTGCACATGTACCCAAAGATATACACACACACAGAGTGAAAAATGCAATTGACCTAAATGCTCATCCACAGGGGAGGGGTCAAATAAATTGTGACATGTCTGTATAATGGAGTCCTTGGTATGTACTGACAGGGAAAGATACAATAATATAAATATAATAATTTTGATAATATGTAGAATAGGATCCCATTAACATATAAAAAAGGAAATCTATGTATGTTCATTTATGTGTGTAAATACTTTTCTAGAAGGTCTGATAAAACACACTTCAACTGTTAACTCCAACTACTCCCTGAGGAGGGGAGTAGGAAAGTGCAAGGGTGTTTGAAAGGCTTTTCTCTATCTACTTCTAATTTAGCACTCATGTATTATATGTGCATTTAAAAGCAATTTTATAAGACAAACAGAAACTAAGGAACTGTATGGCATTTGTACTTAATGTACTTCACCTTCCTCTTCCTCACCACAGTCACCACCCTGATCATCCGCTGAGCCTTTTCTCTTCCTTGGTACATGACAAACCCTGAATCCTAAGCACGATCTTACTGAGGCTGATAGCTCGCCAGATGTTAATTATTCATGCTAATGGAAGGGACTGGAGGCACAGATAATGCAAAATCAAGAAGAGTAAATCTTTCAGAGTCTGGTCTACTCCCCTCTTGGATCCCCTGGGAACACCTTGCACACATAGGTATTTACTCAGCAATAAATATTGATTGATATGGATTGATATTTGCCTCTGTAATTTCAAGTCACCCATATTCTCAGACTTGCAGATTCATAACCCTGCTCAGTACTTTCTCAGATCTTTATTGGCCTGGCCTTGCTGGTGGGGGTCTGACCCCTGCAAGGGGTTACTATGAGAATTGTCAAGCCTGAGGCATTAGCCACCAATGACTATTTTGTTCATGGATAAAACAGAAATAAAGGGAGCCCTTGCTGTTATGTCTGTGTTCTATGGTCTGAATGTTTGTCCCCTCCAAAGCTCATGTGGAAACAATTTCCAATATAGTATTTGAAAGGTGGGGCCATTAAGAAGTAACTGGATCATGAGGACTATGCCTTCATGAATGGATTAATCCATTCATGGATTAGTGGTTCGATCGTTTAATGGGTTATCAGGGAATGACTCTGCTGGTTTTATAAGGAGAGCAAGTGCTCACATTAACTGAATGCTCTTGCCCAGCCACAATTATGTGATACCCTGTATTACAACAGGACTCTATAGAGAGTCACTGCCAAGAAGAAGGCCCTCACCTGATATGTTCCCTGGACCTTGGACTTCCCAGCTTCCAAAATTGTAAAAAGTAAACGTTGTTTCTTTATACATTACTCAGTTTCAGGTATTCTGTTATAAGCAACAGAAAACAGACTGACACAGTTTGTTTTTACATCAACTAAACTGGTGGCCTTGCCTATCTAGTGGGTTTTCAGCCAGCTTATGCTTAGAGAGCACAAACAAGTCAAAACATGAATTAACATCCGTTGGAATGGCTACAATAAAAAAAGACCAACAACCGAAAATATTGATGAGGATGTGGAGCAATCAGGATTCATACAGTGAGAGTGTGAAATAGTACAACCACTTTGGAAAACGGGCAGTTTCTTATAATCACACACCTAACCCTATGACCCAGCAATTCCATTCCCAGGAGAAATGAAAATATAGGTTCACAGTAAGACTTGTCCATGAACATTCATAGCAGCTTTATTTGTGATAGCCACAAACAAGAAACAACCCAAATGTCCATCAACAGGCAAATGGATTAACAAGTTGTGGTATATTTGTACAATGGAATATACCAAGCAATAAAAAAAAATAAACTAATAATACATTCAATAACAGGGATGAGTCTCAAAAACGTTTTTGTTTTTGTTTTAGCCAAACAAAAGTGTTTTGTTTAGCAAAGGAAGCCAGACACAAAAAAGTACGTACTCTACTTTTATGAAGTTGTAGAACCAGCAAAAATACTCTATGGTGATAGAAATCAGAAAGTGGTTGCTTATGGGGATGGGGGCAGTGACTGGAAAGGGACATGTGAAATCTTTGTGGGGTTATGGAAATGTTACAGATCTTGATAAAACTAATCAAGCTGCACACATAATAACTGTATTAGTTTGCTAGGGCTGCCATAACAAAATACCACAGACTGGGTAGCTTAAACAACAGAAATTAATTTTCTTACAGTTCTGGAAGCTGGAAGTTCAAGATCAAGGTGTCAATAGAGTTGGTTTCTCCTGAGGCCTCTCTCCTTGGTTTGATGACAGCTGCCTTCTTGCTGTGTCTTTACATGGTTATCCCTCTGTGTCTTGTCTGTATCCTAATCTCCTCTTCTTATACGGACATCAGTCATATTGAATTACGGTCCACCCTAACAATTCAATTTTAACTTCATTACCTTTGAAGTTAATGGGGCTAAGGCCACCTTCTGAAGTATTAGGGGCTAAGGTTTCAACATATGAATTTTGTGGGGATGCAATTCAGCCCTTAACATTAACTGTGCATTTTATTATATGTAAATTGTTTCTCAATAAAAAAGAAATAAAGAACGGGGAAGTAAAATCTGCCATATTCCTGGAAGTAGAGAGGAATAGGACATTGATGAACAGTGGGGATATCTGCCATCCAATGTCAAAAATGCAGTGACAGAGTTACAATACCACAACAGCCAATGTTTATTGAATGGAGCTCTTGACATGTGTTAACTGATTTAATCTTCACATACATCCTATGAGGTATAGATGCCATTTTTATCACCATTTTTAGATGAGGAATCTAAGTCACAGAGAAGCTAAGTAGTTTACTTAAGATCACACAGCTGGATAGTGGCCAAGCCAGGATTTGAATCCAAGCAGGCTGTGACCGGAGCTCGCACAACCACCACTCAATTCTGCCCCACTGGCTAGAGAAGAGACCACTGATAGATGAATGCCTAGTGAGACAGATATGTCCAGAAATCATGGGACCCTCCTAAAGGAGAATAGAGGAACTCCAGCTTAGAAACTAAAAGAGGTTCCTGGTAGAAATGAGCTGATCACTGTGCTGCCCAGCATAGTGCTTAGCACACAGGGGTTTTTCAATATTATTTCTGCGTAAACTTGACAGGTGTCTCTGTCTGTTGCATGCAGGTCTCCATCTCAGGAAATCTGGCCCCACCTATAACCCAAAAGTACCTAAATGTGTGTGTGTGTATGTGTGTGTGTGTGTGTGTGTGTGTGTGTGTGTGTGAACTTTTCATTAACATATACATAGAAAAAGTACACAAATCGCCCCTCATGCCCCTTTTCAAACATCGTCCCTGCCATTCTTACTTTTTACAGCATGGATTGGTTTTACCATCTATATTGGTTTCCTAGAGCTTCTGTAACAAAGTACCACAAACTGGATGGCTTAAAACAACAGAAATTTATTGTCTTACAGTTCTAGAGGCTAAAGGTCTAAAATCAAGATGTCACAAGACCATGTTCCTTCTGAAACCTGTAAGGGAGAATCCTTCCATGTCTCTTCCTAGCTTATGGTGGTTTTCCAGCAGTTCTTCTTGTTCCTTGGCTTGCAGCAGCAGCACTTCAATCCCTGCATTTGTCATCACATGGCATTCTCTTGTGTGCCTGTGTCTCTGTCTCCTCTCTTCCTATTAGAACAACAGTCAAATTAGATGAAGGACCCACCCTACTCAAGTATAACCTCATCATAGCAAATTACATCTGCAACCACCCTATTTCCAAATAAGGTTACATTCTAAGATACTGAGTGTTAGGACTTGACATGTCTTTTGAGGGGACACAATTCAACCCATTACACCATTTGAATGAAAGAAAATGAAATCATACAGTATGAACTCTTTCATGGCTCGCTTCTTTCGCTCAATACAATGTTTGTGGGGTTCCTTCATATTGTAATCTGTAGTTGTGGTTCATTCAATCTCATTGTGTATAGTATTCCATTCTGTGAATATACCATCATTTATTTATCCATTCTACTGGTGATGGACATTTGGGTAATTTCCTGTTTTACACAAGTATAAATAAGGCTGTTATGGATATTTAAGCTTATGTATTTTGGTGAACTTAGGCATGCATATCTGTTGGTATATACATAAGAATGGAATTGCTGGGTCATAAGGTAAGCATATGGATAGCTCTAGTAGGTACATGCAAACACGAGTAGTATTCCAAAGGGATTTTATCAATTTATCCACCAGCAGTGTATGAGAGCTCTGTTTGCTCCCCTTCCAATACTTGGTATTGTCATCCTTTTTCATTTTAGCTATTCTGGTGGGTGTGTGTTGGTATCACATTGTATTGTGTTTTTAATTTGCTTCCTTTAGTTTTTCATTCCAGCTTCCTATCTCTCTTTGCTCATCTTATGCACTTCCTAGTCTTTTCACCACCCGTTACCACAATTAGCATCTCCAAATCCCTTCCTTACAGTTGGATGCCTTGATCTATAGAGAAATCAGCGATTTTCCCCATTTATCATCCTCTTACAGAAGAATTTCACTTGCAGCAACTTTGAACTACCTCTGAACTCACTCATGCTGCAGAAGGATCCATGCCTGTTTGTTGACTTCTTTTTCATGCCTTAAAAGCACCACTGGAACAACTGAAGTTGGAGAGAAAGATGCTTGCCATGACAAATCTATAGGGGTCTGTAGTGCATACAAATGTACTTGTAACAAAATCATCTCCCCCAACGTGGCTCGATGGGTGTCTTTCTCATTGTATGATTGTTAAATGCATTTCACAGTGAAGTTATGTTTGAGTGTCAGGCCTCAAATGGAGATAAAACAACTCCTGAACATTGCGGGTGGGTGTGAGGAGGCAGCCATTTCTTGAAATCACCACCAGCAACCCTATCATTTAGGGGAAGAATTGGTCTCTTGGACTGGAAACTGTAACCAGCCCATCTTTTTCCACCTGCCTACACTCTCTGTCCAGGAGGTAGGATGTTTGAGTCTATTCTAATTTTACAAGGAGGCAAAATGGTAATCTGGAAAAGATATAAGCTTGTAGTAGGGGGCCAGTCACCTTAACTGCAACCCCTGTCCTGCCACTCACTGTCTATGTGAGAGTGGGGCAGAGAGGTGGGCAGATGGGCCCCCTTGAGGAACAGGTGGCTAGACAAAAGTGGAATGGGTCAGGTTCTGATACCTGAAGCCCACCCTGTGTGACCCATAACAAGAGGGGCTTTGGGTCCACTCTGGCCTTGGTCCCTTTTTGCCTCCTCAAGTGTTCTATAAAGTCTCTTTGAAGAGGCCAGTCTGTCTAGGGTACTGTCTGAACTTGGAGGTTTAAAGGGGAGCTACCCCTCTGCAGCCATTAGTGTGCTACATGGTTAAAGTGTGCTGGTCTGTCTGCCCAGCTCTTCTTCCATCTTCAAGTGTCTCAGGATTGATAGAGACCATTCCTCAGTTTCAAATTCACATTGGTGCAAAATCTGGCCTTGCATCAGTCAGACTCTTGATATTTGACATTTATTGAATGTCCCAGGGCATTTGGTATGATACAGATTATAAATATATCATAACCTTGCCCTATAAGGACTTTTTATTAAATATTTACAAAGAACCTTACATCTGTAGAGGGAATCTGGAAACCATCCACACCCATCATCACCACACGGCTGACAAATGAGGACTGCCAAGTTTTAAGGTAAGTGAAATAAAGACTTTTCTCAATAGGCCCAACAAACCAATGCTGGACCATGACTATAACATAGAGTTATACTATTTCTGCCATTTACCTTAGCTTTAGCTTTCCTGTCTGGAAACAGCTGGTCTCTGTGACTTATTTAGGCAGAATTTCCCCCAAGCATTGTGTTCTTGTATTTATCTTCCAAAGGGAATAATTTCATCTAGTGAAGGAGTTTGATTTGAAGCTGGGTAGGAGTGGCCACTTCAGGGAGGAGAGCATTAGAAGAACAGCTTGTGGGCTTTGCTTGACGTGTGGAGCCTAAAGGGGATTGTGGAGAGGGTAGACTGAAAAATGGAGGAACCACAAGAGCAAATCGCAGGGGGGGTTAGAGAACACTTAGGCTTATCTGTGGCTGTCCCAAATCTATGCAAAATTGGTGGCCACCCAGGGGCCTCCCTTGAGGGGATGGAATGATCAAGGGCTATTATCATATTGTGGACAACATGATAAGGTAGAGAATTAACAAATGGTTTAACTTTGCAGCCTACAGACCAATCACCATTCACCTAAGCTTCAAGACAGACCCACCACCTAAAATCAAGTGGAAAGAATAAAAAGCTACTTCACAGTTGATACTTCTCAAATTGCCAATATATCAACACTTAAGTTGTCAGCAATCAGTGCCAATTTTCTCACTGACCTTTTTCTATAATTTACTCAATGATTCATAGGTAAACTAAGTTGTAAGAATATACATTTTCCCATGGGGGAATAAATAGAGCTATTTTCATTTAAATAAATTCTATCATAGTCTGGCCAGTTAGCTCAGTTGGTTAGAGCACAGTGTTGTAACACTCGAGGCTGAGGGTTTGGATCCCCATACTGGCCAGCTGCCAATAAATAAACAAATACTATCAGGAAGCATTTGTCCTTTTTTAAAACCTGAATTGGCAAGAGCCTGAAATCTGAATTGGTAAGAGTCTGTTCATCACTGCTCTACTCATCCATCATGGAGTATGGTGGCCTCTCTGGGCTCCCAATATGATTCCATAACAATCCAGAACAATCACTTCCATTTTCTGAGTTTGTTACTGTTCTAAAAGCTTGTGGTAGATGGCACTGTTGTTCCCAATTCTTCACCCTTCCCTATATTTACACCTCAGTACCTCCCCTCTCCATTGATTTTGGAATTGGCCATGTGACTTGCTATGGTCAATGGGATGCTAGCAGATGCAATGCAAACAAAAGTTTGAAATGGGCCAGTGCTATTGGGCTTGCCCTCTCATGCTTGTGCTATTGCCATGGGAAAAGCTTTCCCAGACACATACCTGGGAACTGCTGCCCCTTTATCCTGGCCCCAGAATGAAAACACATGGAGTGCCTATAGGCTGAAAGACCTAAGTGTCTTCCTATAGCTTGGAGCCAAGCCCAGCTGGACCTGAAGCTTGAAGATCAGCCACCCAGCAGAGTCAAGCCTAGGTCACCTGATCCACAGACACCTACAGACTCATAAATGTGAGATTCAATGGTTATTTTGTTTGCCATTGAATTTGAGGACCTGTAGTAATAGCTGACTGTTTTAGAACTCTTTAAGCACTCTTTTCATTTAGCGTAATAATGCTATGTTGCTTTGTGTTGCTTTGCCCCTCATGGATTTGAAACCCCACTTCCCCTGGGTGATGGAGATGCAAAAGGATTACTCAAAGCTCATCTCTTTCGAGCAGTAAGAGACCCCAAAGTGGTTAACTTCCCTGGAACCCTCCAGCGAGAGGGATCCCTTCCTCTGGAAATTAACACCAAATTGGGGTTCTCTTCCTGCATTTATTTTCCAGACCAGGAAGTTACAGGAAGAGACATAGGTGAGGTTATAGTTTAACAATATAGGCTGTTAACTTTCAGTGAAACAAGCCAGATGACATTCCAATAAAGCTATCAACAAAAGCTTGATCTTAGCAAACATTCCTTCTTACAGCAATTTCTCAGTATCTTTACATAACAATCAGTAACTAGTCTGTCCTTGAGCCAGCAACCTTGCTGTGCCACAAATCTTTATCTTACACCAGAGACTTACAGCCTGAGGAAAATTTCCAGTCCTCCACAAGGTCAATATTTGAAACTGCAAGACTTTGGAAAACCAGGCCCTGTGAAGTACATATGCTTTTTTTTTTAGTATATTCCACAATGCTACATATGGGTACTACTTTATTCCCATTTTAAAGATGTGAAAAATGATTCATAGAAAGGTTAATTAATTTTCTCAGGCTTACAGAGCTAGGAAATGTCAGAAGGATAATTCATACACAGGCTTGTGGAACTCTAAGGCTCCTGCTGTTAGCGGCTATGCTTTCTTCAGAGTGTAAACCTATAGCATATACGGCAAGGAGAGAACAGCTACTTTCTTATTTCCTTCACAACTTCATTGTCAGCCATCTGACTTCCTGTCTTTGCAGCACTGGGCAATTTGAGACCTTGAGATTTTGAACTTCTCATTCATTAATTACCTCCCCAGCAGATGGGTCCTGTTCTTAAAAAAATACAGTTTAATGTGCCATTGACTTTTCAAAGTTTGGGAAAATTCCCTGGTGATATGTTTGCTTACAGAACATTGGTTATTTACTTACCAAGAGAGGCTGGAGCTGAGAAGTATATACCCCCTGGCAATTGAAGTCAATCAGCATTGAGGACAAAGAGCCTCTGATGCCTAATCCAAATCACTAGAAAACTGGAATTTGATTTATAATATTATCATTTCTCTCAAATTATCCAGGAACGTTGGTAAATGTGAAGCCACTTGGCTTTACTTACACTGGTTAGAATGTGAGTTTAGGAGACACATGATTGGATTAAATAACTAAGCGACCTTGGGCAAGTTACTTAACCTTTCTGTGCCTCAGTTTTTTCACCTAGAAAATGGTGATTACAATACTACCTCCTCTAGAGTTGTATGAGGAGAACATGAGATAATGCATATAAAGTACTTACTTAATACAGTATCTGGCTTTAAGGGGCTTTTGGTTATAAATGAAGGAAATCCTGAATCAAAATGGCCTAAACAATCAGGAAATGTGTTATCTCACATAGCCCAGTGAAGAAGAGAGCTCTAGGCGTGACCCAATTGGGGCTCCGGACTGGAGCTATCAGTTCTCTTGGCTAGGCCTTCCTTGGGCTGGCCCCCATGGAAGCAAGATGGCTGCTGACAGCAACTGGGGCAGTGGGATTGCTTGTCCATAGCCAGCAGAAGAGAGAGAGCAAACCACTCCCAAATATGAAAAGAAATTCATTCCATTCAATATCTTTGGGCCAACCTGGGTTTTACTGCCCTCTCTTCAAATCAATAACTGTTGCCGGAGGAGTACTCCATAGTGACTGGCTTTAGCTTGGGTCTGTGAACCAGTCAGGAAAAAAGCAGAATGGATTATGGTGATTGATTCACATGAATCAGGATTCATCTCTGTTGTTGAGGGTAGGGATTGCCCTCCCCTAAGTTAGGTGATTTCACTGGGGAAGGAGTGATTACCTGAACAACATCAAGACCTTGTTAGAAAAAACAAAGGGGGAATAGTTTTGAAGAAGGCATTCAACAGTGGTGACCACTGCTAGCCAAAAGCAAACGCTCAGTAATTGTCAGAGACTATTGCTATTCTATTTTTGCAACCATATGGGTTTTTTAACAGTCAGTTGTTATGTTCTATAAGACAACTAATATCTGGTCTTTAGCTATTCCCTGAAAGACAAATTTGGGAACTCAGGGATGACAAATCATTTGCCCTGAAAGCTTCTCTTTCCTCTTCTTTTTTTGAAAATTACTCTACCAGGAAAACAAACTCCAAGGACCTATAAAGATTTGGAAGGTCTAAGTTCAATTTCTCATGTCACTGTCACCTTGAAAAGACAAAGTTGATAATGCACAGCTACTTTTCCCCTCTTTGGGCCAAGCACTTTTTTGATTTTCTTCAAAAATATCGCACTTCAGCAATTTTTGTGCAAATTCCTGGCACTCTGCAGTGGACATCTATCGTTTTTGCCTATCTATTTACCTTTCCTTCTTCACCACATAACAAAACCTCTATTTCTTGTGGCAAACCTATTGTGTGTGATTTGGATGAGGCTGACCTCATCTACACAGGTGCACGTGCATGCACACAAGCCAGGTTGGCCAATCAGAGTACATCATCTCTTCCTTTGGACAGAGTGATTAGTTTCAGGATGGGTGCACTACCCAAGCCCATCCAATCATACTCTCTTCGTGAAAATTTGAACCTTGACCTGAATGAACAATTGTCAAAGGAGCTACAGCTGAATCCTTATATGGCCAGTACCTGGAAAATACACTTCATGCATTCCTGTTACTTTTACCCAGAGCTGACATGAGTCCCAAGTTCTGATTGCTTTTATTATTCAGCTCTGTGAGCTTCCCATAATTGCTCTAATAAATACTGCTGTGGACTAAATTGTGTCCCCCAAACCCCCAATCTTATATGTTGTAATTCTAAGATCCAATGTGACTGTGTTGTGGAGATAGGGCTTTTAGGAGGTAATTAATGTTAAATGAGGTCATAAGATGGGGGTTCTAATCTGATAGAACTAGTGACTTTATAACAAGAGAGAGACAGAGACAGAGACAGAGAGTTCCCTTCATATGCATGAGAAAAAACCATGTGAGAACACAGTGAGAAGCTGGCTGTCTGCAAACCAGAAAGAAAGCTCTTACCGGAACCCGACCATGCTGGCATCCGGATCTCCAACGTCCAGCTTTCAGAGCTCTGAGAAAATTAATTTCTGTTGTTTGAGCCACCCAGTCTATGGTATTTTGTTATGGCGGCCCAAGCAGAACAAGACAAATATCATTTTTCCTCTTAAGAAAGCCACCGTCAACGTGTATTGATTGCCAACCAAATAAGTACTCGTTTTGAGGTAGCAAAGCAGCGCGTTAAATTGTCAGCCCCTGTATCTTCAGATACAGGCAATATGCCTACCCACACTGTAACTACTGGCTTTAGTAGGAAAATGTCAGGATGGTGGAGTGTGGGAACTACTTCTTGCAGCTTTCCCCAAAGTCCTATAAGAAAGCCTGTTCCATTTGGAAGCAAAAAGGGAGTAGCATATACCTCTGTTAAGAGGGGCTCTTTCTAACGTGGCCAGCAACCTCAAATGCCTGAGAAACATGATCCAGAGCCTTGGTGGGAGTGAAAAAGTCCTACTTTATACCCTAAACTAGAGGTAGAGCTCACTAAGGCAGGGAGGAGGGAAGCAGAGAGAGAGATAAAATCAGTCCCAGGAAGAGATCTGTGGAAAACCAAAATCCTTGGCTCCTTCCACATACCTCCAGATGAGTACTCTTTGCCCGACAAAGGTCATAATTATTCTCATGGTAATAAACCATTCACTCAAATTGAATGGGAGCTTTGAACTTGGAAGCAAGAGCAGATTAACTGGCTTCACAACTAGCCTGTTGTTTTTTACTGCCTGAATGCAGAGGCCAGAATGGAAGCTGTTAGACTAAGAATGAAGGGTTCACCTGCTGCACACTGAGACCAATTATGAAAAAAGGAAGCCACAAGGCTGGGGTCCAGGTATAAGCACTATAATTCAATAAGACCTCTAGGTTTGATTAGAGCCACCCCCAGATTATGCAGAAGACTGTGCAAGTCTTTTTTTTTTTTTTTTTTTTTTTTTTAGAGGAACACAGGCGCTATCTATATAAACAGGTTAATGTTTAAAATGTGCTACAAAATTCGTGGGCTTATGTGAGGTATAGTGATTTATCCATGAAGATTCAGAATAATGGGCATCGAACAGGGACGTAGGTATTTGTTTACTGTCCAATAAGTGATTGTGAAGATTCTTCATAGTATCCTGTCACGATCTCTTCCTGTTCCGGTCTAAGAACCATCTCTTTATTCTTTATTGCCACATGTGTCATTCCTGGATAATTTCTTATTTCTTACTGAAAGAAAAAGTTAGCAATGCTGTTATTACTCACAATGCCCTGGTTCTTTGGAACCTGTCATATACTGAAACTCTTTGGATCTTCTTGCCTTGTCAGTTCCCTCATGCCAGTTATTCCATTTATTCGGAGCTGGTTACTCTACCCGTGATCTGCACCATCATAGTGCCACCCATGAATGCCAGTGTCCAATGACTCTCTCTGAAAGGTCACCACTGTGCTTCATTGATGGTGGTCACAAATGCGAGTCTTACTGAGTGTGCAAGTAAGACTTGAAAAGGCAAATGATAATTCATTTTGTGGTCATGTCAAATTTACTGTTTAGAATGTTATCATGTAAATGTAGAATAACACATCTTCCACCCATTTCCCCTTGATCTCTTTAGGCCATCATCACTGCATTTCTGGAATGTGATCTCTTTCAATGTTGACCTCATCCCTGCTTTTCATGTGTCACCACCAGTAAGGAGGATAGGTGAAGGGACCATGGGCAGATAGAGAAGAACAGTCTCATCTGGACAAGAAATGTCTATCTCTTGTCCTTCATGGCTTGAGACCAGTCCAGGAGAGCATTGCATTACATTGATTGAAGGCAAGAGATAACACCTATCAGAAAGGTTCATTAACATTGTGGAACAACAGTCTAGGGAGCCCTTGGAGGAGATAGGCATGCCCACCACTGGAGGACAAGTGATATGGAGACTGAGGATGAAGTGAGGTGACCACTCTGGGTACCAGCTGCAGAAGATGCACAGCACAAAGGTAGCACTGAAGTCAGGACAAAGATAGACAATAGCTGACACATGGCTAGCACTCATGGCTCAAGCCCCTTGGCAATGAACTGTTGGTAGCCCGGATTCCTGAACTTACTCAGTGTCCTATGTAGATGAGTCACCTAAAATCAGTGTGTCAGCACCATTCTGGTAGCCCAGTCTTTGTGATCCTACAAAAGAAATATCCTGCTGGCCTTTAGAAAGGATCTACTCACCAGACTGCCCTCTGGAACCAGGCCCAGGACAATCCTGTAGAAGGCAGCCCTAGAGTTCCTCAGAGGATCTGATCAACCCCTCTCAGGGAGTTGGGGGGATGTAAATGGTTGGAGAGTGACTCAAAAAGGAAATAGGGACCAGGGCCATGCAGGTCCTGATCTGGGCTCAGGGAGCCCCCTCTAGGTAGATGGCAATATCAGCCCCGGCAGGTCCCTGACACTGGAAGGGACATAGAAAATGTTGAGGTAGATTCTTCCAGTGACCAGGACTTATACGGGACCAGGCTGGGGGGAGGAGAGGCCATGCCCAGATGGTACTATGGGTCAGTTCAAACATCAAAGGGGTATGTATAAAATTTCTAAGAATTCCAAAGCAAAGGTCTCTTTGGGACACAAAGATAAGAGAAAGGGTCCTGCTTGCCCTGATCTAAGGCTCACACTAGCTTTGATTACTAACCAATTCTCGTGTTGAGATAGCCAATGGCTGGCCATTAATCGAGATTTTTAATGGCATTGCATTGCTAAAGTACCCCCAAAGTTTGGGAAGCAGGGGTCTATAGTTGTTTAATTTCTAGGCAATGAACAAGCCCCAATATCCTGGCAAGCACTGGGCTGCTAAATAGATGCATCCTCTAGAACAGAATTTTTTCTTATATACTCCTTGGGGAAGTCCATGTAAGAGAATGATGAAAAGTTTTCTCAAAGAGCATAACTCTGACTGAGCCAGGTTCTCACTCCACAGATTATGGAGTCAAGCTGTTCTCCTCCAAAAGGATATATCACATGGGCTATGGTACATGACTCCTCATATATTGTTTCCCCTTCTCCTCTTCCCCAAATTAAGGAGCTTTTATTGTAGTTTTCTTGTTTTCCTTTACCACTGGGTATGGGAATATTATGGGTGGTTATATTTACCATTTAGATTTGGGTTCATCTTTATTTTCACTAATATCTAACTAAAATTTAGCATTTCCTTCAAATATTATTGCAGGTAAGAGGCTGTGGTGCTATTAGCAATCCTGGTCACTAATGAATCACAGATATTTTCATATAATATGAGATTTGTGGACTAAAATTGCCATTCGTGGTCATCACTTTTGAAATTGTGGTAGTTGCTGGACCCACCACTAGTACTTGCTATTTAATGCATTAATAAAGAAGTACATATGCTTCTAGATCATACATTTGCTTTATAATGTTTTGCTAAATATATTTCAAACTTATCTTATTTTCTTTTTTTTTTTTTTTTTTTTTGTCGTTTTTTCGTGACCAGCACTCAGCCAGTGAGTGCACTGGTCAGTCCTATATAGGATCCGAACCCGCGGCGGGAGCGTTGCCGCGCTCCCAGCACAGCACTCTACCAAGTGCGCCACGGGCTCGGCCCAAACTTATCTTATTTTCTTCAGTTGAAAACATGATTCTGAGAAAACATGGTTCTCCTTAGTCCATAAGCATCATTACACTGCCAGAGAGTCCATAGCACAGAAAGTTTAAGAAACCCTAGAGTAGATGGAGGTGATTGAGCTATAAACAGCTACATCCAGACCTGCCACAGGGAACAGAAACCCAGGACTTGGAGTTGAACTTAGTATCTGGAAGACTTTGGTTTCTCTCCCTGCTGTAAGAGGAGTAAATACATAGTTGTTGCATACGGGATTGGTGTGTTAAATGGATTGGGGAAATTTTTAAAGTAGTATATACCAATTCTTGGCAGCCAAGGGGTGGAAAGTAGTGGGTATCTGTTAATCCTACTTTCAAGAATTTTTCTTCTTTCTTCTTGAAATCTAATCCTTTTTTCCTTTGGGGAACTAAGGTTTAGTTGGGTCTAATCATACTCCCATCTCCTCCCTTTGGAGAAGAGGGATTCCACCCTGCCCCAAGGGTGGACAAGTGAGCTAGGTTTGCCCAGTCAGAGTATTTCATACTCCTGGCCAGGAGCAAAGCACATGTCCCAAAGAGGGCACTCAGAACCATCCCAAGATATTTCTGCTGAAACAATCTGGGGTCCTTTTTTGAGGTTATGAGTTGTAGGAATGGAAAAACTGGAGCTGCTTGAAGCAATCTTTCTTAGCTCAGGACAAAGCTGTTTTCAGCAGGAGAGAATGAGGCCAAAGAAAAAATAAGTAAAGACAAGGTAAGAAAAGAGCCGAAGAAGCAGATCCCTGACAAGTTCAGTTCCTTAAATGAATAAATCCCCTCAGTTTGTATTTTCCTGGTTTAAAATGGGTCTCTGTCACCTGCAACCAGAAGATTCCTGACTCATACATTCAAAGAGATGGAGAAGGAGAGGGAGAGGGAGAAAGAAGGGGAGGAATAGTTTGTGTGCAGGTGTGTTGGTGTCTTATCTCAGCAGGGATTGAGAATTGGATTTCTATATATTTGGCAGTAAGGTGTTTATTGTTTTTATTTTTGTTTTTGTTTTTTACAGACAAAGAAATGAACATGCAGAGATTATATAATCCTCCCAATGTCATACAGATAGAAAGTAATAGAGTCAAGATTTGTTCTATTTTATTCTCAAGCCCATATACTATATGAACTCAAATGAGATAATGAGACAAGAAAAACAGCCTTCTGCACTGGGCTCCCCCAGATTATCTGGTGTCTGGTCTAGTGGGTGGGAGGGGTGAGTGAACAAAGCACAACAAGAAAGTCCCTTTCTCAGGGATTTCTTCACCAACTAAGCTCTCTTCTTCCCTTGGAATTTCCCCTCCTAGCCTAGTGCTGGAAAGCCTGAAGTTATGGCATCATGCAATCTTATGTCTAAGGGCTTTGAATGGTCATGCTTTCAAAATTTAAAATCCTATTCTCTAGTTATGTGTTCTGTCCTTTCTGTCTTAAGTCAATAAATACTGCTGATAGAAATGGAGGATTCCTTTTGGAACCTGGGTGATAGAGTTTGGATGTGTCATCCCTGCCAAAACTCATATGGAAATCTGATCCCCAATGTGGCAGTGTTGGAAACTGATTGAGTCATGGGGGTGGATCCCTCATGAATGGATTAATGCTCTCCCTGGGGAAAGGGGGCCTGAGTGAGATCTCACTATATTAGTTCCCGTGAGAGCTGGTTGTTTAAAATACCCTGGCATCTCCTCTCTCTCCTCTCTCTTGCTTCCTCTCACCATGTGATCTGCTTGTACCTGCCAGCTGCTTCCACTTTCTGCCATGAGTAGAAGCAGCCTGAGGCCTGCACCAGATGCAGCTGTCCCAGAATCGTGAGCCAAATAAACCTCTGTCACAGGTGTCCTGTTATAGCAACATAAAATGGACTAATACATTGGGAATTTATTTTTTCCTTTCTCATTCCCTTCCTCCCTCCCTCCCTCTCTTCCTTCCCCCTTCCTCCTTCCTTTCTCCTTCCTTTTCAAGCTGTGTACTTATTTTTTCATTATGTTTTATCATATATCTCTCTGTGTTTGCAGTGGGAGCATCATCCTTGTTAGCTCAGTCTACCAGGTTATTGAAACATTACATATCTCTCCCACCTCAACTTTCCATTCTTGTTGATTCATGCAGACTACCTTTATTCTGCCTTTAAGGAAACCTGTATTGTGAGGGTTATAGATGTGATATCAAGGGTAAGTTTGGGGAAGAGGGATTCCATGGCCTGGGACTGCTTGGGGACAGATTCTGTTCTGAAGATGGTGATCTTAATCCTGCCTGTAACCTGAGAGTCATTATGTATATCAGCTTTCTGTTTCAATCCTTTCTGTTATGAGAAGCTGTAATTAATGCACGTGATGATTTATTCTTCCCTGCTAAGGGCGTCACATTAATGATTACTGGGTGCTACATATGTTATCTCTTCTGTATCTTTAATAAAAATAACAATGGCTACAACTTACAATAGCCTTACTGTGGTCAGGAGCCCTGTGCTAAGCCCTTTATATTCATTATTTCATTTAACCCTCCCACCACCCTATGAGCTATTTCTTGAGCATTATTTGCCTCACAGTACAGAGGAAGGAACTGAGGCTCAAAGAATTTCAGTAAATTTCTCAAGGTCACACTGCTAGAAAGAGGTAAGGCGGGTTTCACACCAAGGCTTGTTTGATTTCATTCCACTTAACCACTTGCCATTGTGCTGTTATGTTTTAATGTTAAGGGGAAGTGAGATATTTAATAACAGAACTTGGGCAAGGGGGCAATAAAAATGAGGTAGCACTGTTGCCTCACTCTTACAACTATATTTCTTTCAATCCCCTTGCCTCTACATTCCAGAGGTGCTTGGAATACTGATGGGGCTGAATGAGCAGGGGGGTTATGGCTGAGGAGGCAGTGGCTCCTTACTCCAAGGTTGGCCTGGCAAAGTGGGAGGTGCCATTCCTGCCTCCACATCCACCAACTAACTACCAGAGAGCTCTAGAATGTGGCGTGCAGGGGAGGGGGAGAGGGGATGGAGTAAGGGGCTGGGAACCCTGGCTGGTTTAGAGGGCCAGACACCAACCAGCTCTGTGAGCTTGGAGATATCCCTTAACCTCTCTGGGCTTGCTTCTGCTTTGTACCACAAGAGGCTAGGCTACGTTTGTTGCTAATGCAGGCAGTCTATGATGCCATGGTTTTTAAGAGGGCACGGGCTTGGACAGTTTCTGAGCCTGCCAGCCCCACATGGGTGCTTCCCCCTCCAACATTGTGTCAGTTCCCCTCAGGCTTTCTGACATTGTCTTATGTCACCATGTGGTTCCTCCTAACTGTTAGTGACCAGCTGCTAGCTGCATCTAGAGTTTAGCTCCAACATGGTGACAAGGAGCTCTGGCTCAAGAGTCAGAGTACCTGGACTTCTGTTCTCACTCTGTTGCTTATTCGCTATGCCTTAGTCTCCTCATCTGTAAAAAGTGAGCGACAATAATGCTTTTCTCATGGCGTTGTCTGAAGACAAAGCATACACTGATGTAACATGCCCTACTTGCTTCACTTGGTGCCAGGTCTATGGACCTACCCCTTCAATGTTAGCAATTACTAGCAGCAATTGAACTTCAATCAGCAAACATTTGTGGAGTGCCTCCTATGAGCACGCCCCACAGGGAGGTGCTGTGGGGACACAAAGAGGTGCAGCCACAGCCCTTTAACTCAGACTTGCATGCCATGCTCACCAGATATAGACTAGGAGGCAGAGTTTGGGGTACTAGATGTCTGTTGGGGATCGATGCCTATGAAAAGCAAGATTGTACACAGGAGGACCTGGAATGTGTGTGATGCACACCCAACAAAGCCTTGGCCAACCTAACAGGGAGATCTGGAATGAGGATTGCCTTCAGAGTGTCAAAAGTCAGACCAAAATGGCCAGGCCTCCATATCCCTGCCTTGCTCACTCACTGGATGTGGGCCACCCCGGAAAGGACATGACCTTGGGCGAGGCAGCTCTCAGCAGCTGAGGCTGAGGCTGTCTGCAGGGCTGGAGAGCAAGTCCTTCCTTGAAGGGAGATCTAGGCAACACCACTGAGTATCCACCACACTCAAAGAGTTTATATCTGACCAAAGGTATGGATAGAGGACTAAAACAGGTGACAGATTGTCCCTGGGGAAGTTCACAGAGCCTGGCTAGGCTGAGAGATTGTTTGCCTAGGGCTACCAAAGACAAATTTACTATAGGGAGAACTCAGGTCTTTGTAGAGAATAGATGGGAAAGTATGAGATCTGTGCCCCATGTCACACTGGAGAGAGCAGAGTGAAGGCCTACCTAGGGAAGTTACACCCAAGGTCAGAAACCTGGGGTAGGGGGTGTTGAGAGAAGAAAAAGCCAAGAGAAGCATTTTATGCTGGATTTTATTAATTTGGGTTAATTGTATGACTGGTGGCTAGCATGAAATTTTCAGGACATGAGCACATGTCCCAACCAATGTGAAAGCCAGGGATGGGTGTCAGCCACATGACACCCTGGGGGGCCTGATGTCCTAAAGGCTAGACATAGGCCCAATTAGTTAAAGACCCAATTCAACAAGTATTATGGGAGTACTCCAAAAACATTCTGTGGCTCTTGTAAGATGCTTGTAAGTAAAAATGAAGCCAAATTCTGTCCACATTCCTTGGTCTACTGTCTTTGCATCATGGTCTTAACCACCATGGTGATTTCCATATATTAAAACAGCTCACTTTGGGGGAATCTGCTGAGTGGGGAAAGGGGTGGTAGCTTCCCATCTTGGCCTTCTTATAAATTTGGAGATGTAGCCTGGAGACATGTTGGGGAGGGCCTTGAATACCCAGATGAGAAGGGTGCATTTACTTTAGCAAGAATTGGGGAGTCACTGAAAACTCTGTGATCTGAGGAGGGATGGAGAAATTAGACCTGGGCTTTTAGCTGGCTCCATTTGCTAGCAGAGTCTTAGATATTCTGGAGGAGGATGCAATGTCGAGGGCATATTGTCTTAGTCTAGGAGATGAAGGAAGGGGACCTGGGTTGGGGGTGGCAGTAGGGAAGAAGAGTTAAGTAGAAGAGACAATGCAAGGACACAAGTTTCTGACCTTGGAGACCAGAGAATGGTGGATCCCTCTAAGAGCAACAGAGGGGTTTAGAGGAGGAGCTGGTTTGGAGGGAAAGGTAGCTGGAAAAATAGAGAGAGCATTTCTTTTGGTTATGAGATACTAATGGGAGGAAAATTTAGAATTTTTTGTATGCAAAACTTAGGTTGGGTTACCAAAATTCTCAATTGAGATGAGAATTTGTGTGTTAAGTGATTTATTAAGAAGTGCTCCCAGGTGAGACCTGCAAGCAAACAGGGGAAGTAGGGAAAGGCAACAGAAAAGAGAGAAGCCAGGCAAGGGCACACTCAAGTGAGTGCCAGCCCCAGCCTGATCTGCAGGGGAGCTCCGGAGGGTAAGCTGTGCCTCCAACTTGCCCCACCCCAGGTAAGGCAGCTGGGTTTTTTATGTTCCTACTCCCATCAGTCAATGACTACGAGCCACCATGAGCAAACTCCCGGGTTCTTCCAGTTCCCTGCACATGCAGGCAAGGTGGCCCCCATCTCTGAGTCTGAGGGCTATGTTCCCAAAGCAAAGCATAGGTGCTGGCTGTGCTCAGTAAAAGCACAGTGAGGGGAGCAGGGTGCATACCCAGAGGGCCAAAAGCGATCCAAAGGGATCTGGGTGGGGTGCCAACACTGACTGCTGTTATAGTGAGCACTGTCTTGAGAAAAAATAGTGGCTTGTCTGTGAGTTGTCTGGCCTGGCTGCTCCTCGTCTTCCTCTGGCCATCTACTGCTTCAAGCAATGGGGTTTGGAATCCTGGGACAGTGTCTGTTGCAGACTTCACTTTGGCTTCATCCTTTGCCATGAAAAAGGGGAAGCCAGAAAGCTTTCTCCGTGAGGAGCACCCAATGGAGTAGATTGTGCCCTGGCTGTCGGCACATCCCTGATTCTCTGGTTTGGGGTGAGAGGGTAAGGAGTTCTGCACAGGGCAATCCTGCACAGGGATTTAGGTTCCAGTTCATTATCAATTTCAGTGTCGCGGCTTCCAAGACAGCCATTAGTGCCTTAGCTCCTTGGCAACCCTGTCTATGGTGGCCACTTGTCAGCAGTCAGGAGATTGGACCTTGCCTGTTGGCTGATGCTCTCGGCCCATTAGACTTGTCAGAAGACTCGGGAAGCAGAGGACATGAGCATACTATGATCACATGTGAATTGCTTTGGCCGAGAGTACACTGGGATGGGGAGAATGCCTCCTTCTTCCCTGCAGATAAATAAATAAACAAATAAATAAACAATGTAAGCAACAGGAATACAGAGACTAAAGAATCTCCTTCTCAGACCTACTGGGTCACTCTCCCAGTCATTACGACCTGTGCTGTGAGTGTTGGGTGAAGCCCCAGGCCAGGACCTCAGACAAGCCAGCAAATGAAAGGTCAACTCCTGGCACAAAGGGGACGTTCAGAATCTGGCTGCAGCCTCTGGCTGCCTTCCATTCCAAAGGGTTCATGTCTGTGTCATACTAATTGTTAAATACTTTGCATCTCACTACTGCTTATATCTACTCCTGTTCCCAAATCCCCACCACCCCTCTCCTATCCTCTCAACAGGTCCCTACATGCTCAACTCCCAGGAAGAGAGCTAAGGAGGCCTGGCTTTACTTTTGGCTTAAGAGCAGCAAACAAGAAAACAGGAGACAGCCAGAAGTCAGCTGTCTTGTCCCCAAAGCCGGTACGCTATGTCTCTGCTTCTCTTCCTGTTGGACAGCAGTATACCATATGCTCAAGAGCTACCCATCAGTGGGGCTATCCTGCTCCCACTGGGACTAGCCCGGAGCAAGATTGTCAAGGTGGCACCTTCTTCCAGTGTAGACCATGCCAACATCTCTCAACCAACTCCCCTACGCATTCCCACTCTGCAATTTCTCTCAGGCTTGGCATCATTCCAGTCCCACAGGAATTCAGCTGATAAATGAATTCATACTCAAAGGTTATTGACTTAATTTGTCACCTCCATCCAGGAGCTATTTGCATTGAAAAGAGATCTACCAGGGAGAGGGCAATGTTTAACTGCAAAGAATGCCTTTCTAGTGGCGGGGGTTTCAGGCTGTGTGGCCTTTGGGCAGCCCCCTTCAGATCACCACAGAGGTGACCTTTTTCTCAGCAAATTTATGCTGCAGGGATTTCCAACTTTATTGTGCACCGGAATGACCTGGGGTGCTTGTGAAAGACTGCAGATTCCTGAACCTGAGAGATTTGATTTAGCAGGTCTGGATGCGGCCAAGGAATCTGCATTTTAACCTACTCGTCACTCTCTGATGAACCTGATCAATGAACCATATTATGAAATAATACTTGGTCATCGTATTAGTTTGCTCAGGCTACCATAACAAAATACAACAGGCTAGGTGGCTTAAACAACAGAAATGTATGTTCTCACAGTTCTGGAGACCAGAAGTCCATGATCAAGGTGTCACAGGGTTGGTTTCTCCTGGGGCCTCTCGCCTTAGCTTGCTGATGGCTTCTTTCTCCCTCTTGCTGTGCCCCCACATGGTTTTCCGTCTGCATGTGCACCCTTGGTGTCTCTCTGTATGCCCAAATTTCCTTCTCTTATAAAGACACCAGTCCTATTGGATTAAGCCCACCTAATGGCATCATTTTAACTTAATCACCTCTTTAAAGACCCTGTCTTTAAATACAGTCACATTTTGAGGTTAGGGCTTCAGCTTAGAAAGTTTGGGGCGACACAATTCTGCCCATAACAGGCATGTAGAAATAAACAAATAAAATGAAGCATTTATGAAGGGGCAGCAGAAACCGCCAAGTTCTCCCCTCTTTTCGGTACTGGCTGAGCGTGGTGCTGACTACAAAATAGAAAATACACCCAGGTTGATTGTTCAGAAAGCACTCTGCATTTGCCTGCGAACGGGAGGCACAGCGCCCCCTGTTGCCTATGTTTAGGCAACCACCTTGGCTCCCCCTATAAATTGCCTTTCCCGTTGTTCCTGCCTATGTTTGGAAACAGTCTCTCTCCTTTCAGCTTCATGGGAGACAACAGTCTTTGGCGCTGGCGCCAGCGCGGCCGCCCGAGGCAGCCCTTGCCTCCTCCTTCGAGGATGTTTCTTTCCCCAGAAAAAAGCGAAGCCCCTTCGCCCTCCCCATTCACCATCACCACGGGCAATCTATTTACAGCCTCGTCTTAAAAGAGGAGCTCATTTACAATTGCGACTTCTTCCTTATGAAAATGTAACATCTTGAACTATGTTTTTATGGCCCCATTTTACAAAAATAAAAAAGGAAATTAATTAATTTCCTTGTACACAGGAAAGACTCATGAGGTCTGTCTGTTGTGCGCGGAAAGGATGCTCTCTCGCTCTCTCTCTCTCTCTCTCTCTCTCTCTCTCTCTCTCTCGGCCTCCCGCTGTGTGACAGTGAAATGCTAAAATGATTTTGGCAGGAGAATATTCTCAAAGGCTGTTTTTATTTCAGCAGCAGAAGAGTATCTCAGAACGCAGGCTGCACCTCTGCCCTGTGGGGCTGTTTCTAATTGCAGGAGTTGAGCTGCAGAAATCCTTCCCCAGCCGGGTGGGGAGAAAGCGGCGAGAAACCTAAGGAAGATAATCGTGTCTGCCACACTCAGCGCTCACCACTTAAAAGAATTAACTTGTTGGAATAAAATATTTCTATGGGTGCAGAAAACTATGCATTAGAATAATGAGGCTGACCTCGTCCTTACACGTTGCAATCACTGGGGTTTGTTTCTTCCCTCTCTAATCACAACATGCTATCTTCCTCCTTGCTCACACCTCTGTAGGCAAGACTGCCTGCGAATACTTTAGATTATCACCTTTTCATTTTCAGTGTGAAATAATTGCCCAAGGATGGAAACTGACAAACAAGAATGTGGATTTCGGAAAGCAGCCCTCTTGTTATTTAGGGCAGCGGAAGTAAAATGGAGATATGTGGATTATGTGTCATCAACTTCTCCCATCCACACACTTACCCCTTTAGAAAAAAGTCTTGTGCTTTTGCAGACCCAGATTGATTTGAAATTTTAAAGACAGCTGGGATATTGATATCTTGAAATTAAAAACCTATACTGTACAGCAGCATAAGAGTATGAGGTTCTGGGAGGAAGCCTCTGGTGCTGCCACTTACTGGCTGTGTGATCTTGGGCAAATTATTTAACCTCTCTGTGCTTTGGTACTTTCCTCTATAAATATGGGGCAACAATAATAATACTTTATAAGATGCTGAGGTTTGCATGGGTCAGTACATGTAAAGTGCTTAGAACAATGATCGACATATAATAAATGCCCACTAAATATCAGGTATTCTTAGTTATACACTTGGTAAAGAAAGAGGGGCTGCCTTCTTTCTGTCTTTCAGGAATAATTATTAAGCATTGTGCTCCTGCCCTGAAGGAGCTTTAGGTTAGTGCATGCACCGGATATGTATACATCTTATTATAAGGCAGATTGAAATAAATGCTGATTAAGGATAATAGTATCATGGTTGTGGGGCCATAAGAGGAGAAAGGCTTAACTGGAGTAGAAGAATGTGGATGGTAACATGAAGGAGGTAGCATTTGAGCTGGACCTTGCTAGGATAAAAAGTAAGCAGAGAACTAAAGAAAAGTGTTTGGACTGTGGGAAAAACAAGGACCCAGGCAAGGGGAGGAGAGAGTGCATGACCCTTTAGAGGAAGGCAAGGATGCCTGTGACACTGATATAAACACATGGCAGTTGGAGATCCCCTCTGACCTGCAGCAACCTAGCACCCTGTTTTTTATTTCCAGGCAGGTTAAAGAACTGCAAATGAAATTGGAGTAATTAAGCATTCCCCATAGATTTTCCCCCAGAAGAGCTTGAGAAAAATTTTAGTAATGAGCAAAGTCCTCTAGTTACCAACTACAATTTAACAGAAACAACCCTCCCACCACCAGTTCTGTCCATACAGGTCATTTATTACACCCAGATAAATCTTTGTAGTCACCACCAAAGTGCAGCTACCTCTGGGGTACGATGCAGCCGCTATTTAACTGTCACGTAACATGACAATCGAGTGTCCTATTAGAGCTAAAATTTAATTGTGAAGACGGGTACCATATTTAACTGCAATCCTGGGGGGAATTTAGGTTGACAGGCTGTAATTACCCAAACTGGAACCTGGCCAGGACACACCTACTCTTTGCCAGAAGAGCTATGGGGGTTTTAACCACCGCAGGCCGTAGGAAGCCGGCGTTTCTGCAGGGTGCGGAAGCGGCACTTGCGGCCCCACAGCGCCCCCTAACAAAGCACCAGGCAAATGCAGGCCATCTGGGGAGCAGGCCTTTTTTGACCCTCCACACCTGCAGTTTGCCCCAAAAGCCCTCTGGGGCCCCACCTGGCTCCCATCCATCATGGGTTATCAGAAACCTTCATTTAAAGTTGTGTGGCTGTGGGTCCCGTAGTCAGGTGCTTGCTGGGTTTTATCTGTGTCTGTCTGTCCTGTGTGTCTCTCCCCAGGTCCTGCTGTTTCCCTCTTATCATGACAGAAGTGCTTGTTCTGATAAAATAATTACCCACCGGAGCACAGTGGTTCTCATCACCAGCTGCTGTTTCTGCATAGAGATCAATTAGAGGCATTCTTTTTGTGGGGAAGTGGGCTGGTTGAGCCAGTTTACTAAAAATCCCATTAGAATTCTTTCTGCAAAATGCATTGCACTTTGGTCTTCCAATGCAGTTGTTACCAGAAATAATAAAAATTGGATCAAGAAAAGGTGGAAATGCAGCTTGCCAATGTCACCGAAGGGTTAAAAGGGAGAAAGTTCTAGGCTGGAAGCAGCGGTGTGAATAAATGTGGTCTTAATTTAAGGTTATGGATTTTTAAAAAGCCTTGCTTTTTTGTCTTCAGAAGTCTCTGCATTCATATCAGTTAAAAAATAATTTAGACAGAAAATAAATGTTGGAGCAAACTCAAATTATCATGTGCATTTTAAATAAACCTGTGTTTTCTGCCGGAGACGTAGCATATGAATAATAACATTAATAATGATCATGATAATTTGTCAACTGATGATCTTTTCCTTCAGACCTTCCAGGCTGTTGGTTCCTGTCCCTGCTATTTAACTTAGCCAGCCTGCTCTTCATGAGGGGAGTTGATGATAACAGCCCTTACTCCCTCTGCAGAGTGACAAGGTAGGAAAGCCCAGGGTTCTAGTCTCAGCTCTGCTCTACTCAGCTGTGTGACCTTGGGCAAGTTGCTTAACGTTTCTGGCCAGCTGTAAAAGAATGGAATGGTCTCTAAGGGGCATCAGCAGAACCGTAATGTGCAAAATCAAAAGCAATACAGTAACGTCACCTGGGAGGTTTTTTTGTTTTGTTTTGTTTTTTTCCCTTTTTTAAGTATACAAGTTGTGGGGGGAAAAAGCCGACTCAAAAAGTAATGACTGGTTAAGGCACAGCAGGAAGTCAGATTAAGACTAATTTTAAAAAAGACATGGGCTAATTTTCTACTCAGTTTCTGAGGACACACACATATACACATACATAGGTATACTTTGGTCAGAGAGAAATCCACTTAAAATATTCATTTTTCTGCTTCCCTGAAAAGAGATTTTCACTGCTCTACCAAGGTAACAACAACAACAACATCAGAATATTAGAATCTATTTAATTTTTCTAATAGTTTAATACTGTACAGATGCTACTAGTATAACAATAATGTATAAGGTTGAGCCATATGTTATTGACATTTCAAGTGATCAAAAAGGGTTAAATATCAGAAATTTCATACAACTCAAACTAATGTACATATAGTACATATAAGTATATAAGGTACATATATGTATATACACATATATATACATTTTGATATATAATAATAATAATACAGTCCAGAGAACTGTGATTCTTCTATATTCTTATTTCTCTAGCAAATCTTAGCAAAAGATTGGTAAACCCTTCTTATTCCTGCCCTAATACTTAGCATAAGATGACATAGGACTTGTTAACAGAAGATCCTTTGGAATCCCAGGTTACATTTCTAAACAAGTGGACAGGCCCTGATTTGGTCCTATAAGAATATAGCCAGAAGTTGGCATGTGGGAAGGTCACTTAGAGGTGCCGGCAGGGCTGTTGGTTTCCACCAAAGGGGAAGGGTGTCCTGTGCACTAGACGAGGGTGATCCCAGTGGAAATGGGCTCAGTGTGACCTCTCTGCACAGCTTCACTCAGAGATTTGAGATTATGTAATATATGTTCCTGGGGAGAGATGCTTTTTTCACTATGAATTTATCAGTCAATTGGCAATTATTTTTTATTAGTGATTTAAAAAAAATAAAAATATGAGCACTATACCCAATAATGATTTCAGGGACAGCTAATGTGATAAAATGTTCCAAGATATTTTCAAAAGAAAAAGGCGGGGCTGCTAGAGGTAGGGACGTTTCCATGAATAAAGTGAATGGATTCCAAAATGAGCAATGAAATAATGGTTTCAGATAGGAACAATCGAATTTACCACTGAGTAGGTGTTTCAGTTCCATATTTTTATTTATGTATGGCATTTATTCGTGGCTTTTTCTGCCTCTGTAATACAGCCAGAATAACCAGGCCAAGTGCTCCCCAAAACATATTTTTCAATGGAGGTAACTATAAATTTTCACTGTAAAAACATTAATAAATTATGAAAAAGGATAAAAGGAGAAAATAAAAATTACATGTAATTTCATTATTCAAATGGTATCATTGCAGAGCACTTTTATCCAGATGTTTTCCTACACACACACACACTTTTAAAATGCTCAAAAATCAGACCAGTCCGTTCCCCCTGTTTCCAACCTTCTTTTTCTCATTTAGGGGCAATGACATGTCACGGACACTTTTTCATATCAATAGATATAAAGCTATTCATCTTTTTAAAGTGACTACGTACTATTCCCCTTTATGCTTAACCAATCAGCTATCAATGCACATTTAGATGGCTTCCACTTTTGTTACTGTAAACCTCACTGAGATGACCAATATTGTTATATACATATTTGTGTACCTATTTGGTTATTCCTTAGGATTCATCCCTAGAGGTGGAATCTGTGAATCGCGGGACAAGCCTTTTGTTATGCATTGCCAAACTGCTCCACAGAAAGCTTGTACCTATTAACAGTACCATAATGGCCAATATAAACCCCCATCTCCCTTCACTATGCCTGAGTATAATCAATATGCTTAATTCTTTTATGTTTAAATAAAAGAAGTTTAAATATGTTTAATTTTTGCCGATCCAATAAATAAATGGGAGTCTATGGTACTGTTTTATTTGGCATCTCTTTGATTACCAGTGAAACTGAAACTCTTCAGTCTTCACATAGAGTTGACTTGTATTTCTTGTTTTGCCCTTATTGATGGTAAGAGCACTTCACATATTAAGGATACTCTTCTCTCATCGCTATCTATGTAAAAAATATTTTTCCTAGTTTGTAATTTGTCTTTTAATTGTTTCTGGCCTCTTTTTTTTTTTTCAGTGTCAAAGTTTTACATTTTAATGTATTAAAGCAGTTAACCTTTTCCTTAGTATGTTAGTCTTCAGGGTTTCTGCAGAAAGGCAGCATATTCATCTGCATTTTATTTTTCCAGCCATATTAAGGTACACTACAATTACAGCTCTATTTTCCCTCCAAATCACGTTTCTCATTACTTTCTAGAGGTTCTGGAATGAAAACATAAGAAACCCTAGAAACCACAGCAGAAGAAACATGACTGTTCTTAGTAACCCTCAACATTTCTATTTTCAATGTACTATAGGATCACTAACTAGTACCCCTCCTTAGCTTAGCCCTAGGGGTCACCCTGACTGCCATTCATTCACCCTACAGGACACTGAGGCCCAGGAGAGGGGAGGCTGTGGCATTCCATTTGATGGGCACCACTCTAGCTGGCTAGGACTTAAACCCTAGCTCCTGACTCTCCATCTGTGTTTAAATCAAGGTGAGACAATTCCTCCACGTAGGCTGGCAGATTCCCATTGGAATGAGTTCTCTGGGTGAAATGCCACTGCTGTCCCTTCTCCCTCCCCAGAAAAGAGAACTCACATACCACACAGGATGGTTTGCAACCTGGAGTCTTCTGACTTTGACTTGGACCACAGAAGGGATTGTACCACTTCTTGATCCACTGTTCATTTTTGGTAATCAGGGTGCCTACTGCAAGAGAGTTAGGGAGGGCAAAGAAAAAAAAGGAAACGAGAAGGAAAATGCCTTTGAACTTGATGAATGAGGTGCTGCAGAAACTGACCCCAAGGCCGCCTGACATGAAACTCATTCATATCACAAAAGTTGATTGGGCTTCCCCCATGTACCAGGCACTGGGCTCAGGGCTGGGGAAACAATGAAGCCTCACATGGACTGTTATGGGGGCAGCACAGAAGAGAAGCTCCCTGGAGGGGATGGCCTCTCTGCTGAGATGCAACAGAAGTTCTTTAGGGAAGGAGAAATCTGTGATGGTGAGAGAGATAAAGGCAGCATGCAAATATCTGCAAACAGTGGAGTGGGAGGGAAGCCAGAAGAGCTGGAGTCAGAAAAGACAAGAGTGCTTCTTACACTGTCCACGGAGAAGGACCAGGGATTTTTCCTCCAATGTGTCAGAGACCAATACTTATGTAATAAAATGCAATAAAAATGAATGAACAAATGATTTTAAAAGATAGTCAAAATACAAGCCCCATTTTTATTATTAGATTCAGCCAATGAAAATTACTCTGTCAAATTGCTACAATAGATCCTATTATTCTCAGTTTCTGTACTCATCTCCTTGCAGACCAGCAACAGTTTGCCTGCTGGTACCAGTCCACAAACCATGCTTTTTGAGTAGTGCTGAGCTAGAGCATTCAGAGAAGGAGATAGGGTCGGCAGTGTCAAATGCTGCCAAGGTGCTAAGTAAAATGAGGTCTAGTGAGTGCCCTTTGAATGTAGCAACAAAAAGGTGTTTGCAAAGAGCGGTCTCAATGGAGCGGTTGAGACAGAAGTCAGACCAAGTGGGTTGACGAGTTCCTCGGTGTTCACAGCAACCGAAAAATGTGGAAGGAAAAATAAACTAAACCATCAAACACATGCTTTTTACTGATAAATACCATGCTTGTTTACACAAGACACTTAAAAAAAATCTATGTCATGTCGTAACATGAAATAAGGAGAAATAGTAACTGGTTAAAGTGTATAGTGTGGTAGAAAATGTATCAATCTAAGATCAGAGTCCTGGATTGTGGAGTAGAGTCATTGTCACATGGAGTCAGGCAATCATGATCTGTGTGACCTTCAACAAGTCATTCACTCCCTCTGGTCCTCAGTTTCCTTCTCCGCCAAATGAGGGGGGTATGTAAAATCTTTCCTCTACATTTATTTCCAGCCTTTGCATTCTATGATTTTAATTTTAAATGATCAGCGTAAATATTGATGCTCCCCAAAATGACCCGACTTATTTGGAGGCATTGCATTCTATTGGATCTGGCTGTGCATCTTCAAGAGCTAACCCACCATATGCAGACAGGTGCCAGCGAAAATCCTCTCCTTGGTTGCAGCTAGTAAGATAAACCTGCCCCCCCTCCCTAACATTTAGGAACCAGAAATCCTATAGTTAAAACTATATATTCAACCTGAAACTTAGGGATGGAAACCCAACTGGATCTCAGAAGTGCCAGGAATGTGACAATTCAGCTACAGAACCATGAAGTGGCCTGTGAACCACCCAGATTTCTAACACTCGATTAGATTGGCTTGCAGGTGAACCACATTCTGCTGACCTAGGGGAAAGAGCATAGAAACCATGAATCTCGTGACCTCCTGTTGAAAATCAGGTGATCCATGGGAGCCTGCCACAGGCCCCTAGAGCTGAACACGGCCAAGTTCAAAGCCAATTTTTGTCTTGGAAACTTGTTAATCCAGAGTTCCTCATGCCAAGGT
Source organism: Cynocephalus volans (assembly GCF_027409185.1). Lineage (NCBI taxonomy): Eukaryota > Metazoa > Chordata > Mammalia > Dermoptera > Cynocephalidae > Cynocephalus > Cynocephalus volans. The sequence goes on from NC_084478.1 coordinate 54,970,543, forward strand.
TCTAACGTTAATGACAATGGTATAGAGCCCACTACATGGCTGGGCTGAGAAGGAGAGGGAAGAATCTGAAGGTATCCTTGAGCTGGTCTGGGCTTTGAGAAAGCCAAAAGGAAAGACAATAGGGGAGCGGGGGTGGGAGCAAAGTTATGGTCATGGTGCAAGCTGGGGAGGGAGCGGGTAACGCTGCAGTGCAATCAATGATTTCCTTTTTCTGACCAAACCCCTCTGAAGTGTCAGGGATGCTGGCTGGATTCTTGTTCCTCATCCTTATCCTTCCTATAGCAAGGAAATTGACCTGTCGTCCTGTCTTTATAGTCCCTGGTATCACAGCATCCAAATTCACCAAATCATAAGTGTCGCCGCAGGTCTTTCTCACATCCATTATGTATTATCTTTGAACATTACTCCTAGCTTTATAGACCTTACTATGACTGTCCCCTGCATTTCCTTTTGGGCAGAGTTAACAGAGGCAATGTGTGGTCACACACACACACACACACACACACACACACACACACACACACACACACACATGCACGCACACCACACTTTATTCAGTTAAAGCAGAAGAAAGCTGCTCAGTGGGCGCAGGTAAACAATGAATTGCCGCCTGCTTTCTGCAGAGTGGCTGCCTGATAATCACAGGGTTGAAAGCAGGAGTTGTTTTCTGTGGGTCCCCATGTAACTTCACATTGCCCTCTGCCTATTAGCAAAACTAAAACAAGCCATTTGGGTGGTTGTGACCAGATCTGCCTGAAGAAGTGCCCAGCTGTTGCTCTTTCCTCTCTCCGGTTTTCAGTCCCTGTGATGTGGTCTCATTATGGCTGTGATCGTTGCTGATGACATTAATGCACTGTGCTGCTTCTCCGTTGCACGTGCCATCTGCTCCCATCAGCCCTGTGGGGTAAGTGGTAGGTAATTGTTTCCCATCGGTAGTCCATTTTCTCAGATAAAGGATGCGAGATTCAAAAATAAACAACCACTCTGAGGCTTTGCGACAGGGCCAGTGTGGATCTGGGGGCAGCCACCCCATCTACTGTGAGTAGTGGGTGAGGCTGTTTTCCCCGTAATTCAAGCCGAAGGGCAATTTGATTCATTAACAGTGACGCTGGGGGAGGAGGAAGTTCAGGGAGAGAGCAGAGACAAAAAAATCCTGAGAGTTCTTATAAACCAGCAGAGTTAATGCAAAAGAGAAGGGGAGAGATGGAGAGAGAAATTGGTGATTCATCAGCACTATCTGATTTCGCAGCACTAGGCTTGCTACTGGAAGGGAATGAAAGATAAGAGCCTGTGTAGCCTCAGCTGTGGGAAACGAGCTGGTCTCCACCAGCTCAGCTTCTTCCTTAGCTGTGGCTATGGCCGACTCACCAAGGAGCACAGGTTCCAGACAAGCATCAAAAATTCGGCATGTGGGCCAGCATGGGCAGGACTCAGAAGGTGGGCAAGCAAAGAGGGCAGGATGGAGTGATGCCAAAGAACCAAAAGCCCAGCTCACAGAAATTAGCATGGGGGAGAAATGTGATTTATTTACGTCTTCCCATACACCTAAGATGACCGATAGGGCTTCCTTTTTTTTTTAAAGGAAATTACATCCTGCAGTTCACTTTTAACCTGTTTTCTCTTAAGAATTGCCATGACGTCCTCCGTTTGACCTTCACCTACCCTCGAAGCTCATCTCCACATACATCAGTCATTTATTAAATAAATATTTATTGCACTCCTGCCGGATGTCAAGCGCTGTGCTCACTGGGAGGTTGCTATGGGCCTCCGGAGCTGGACAGGCCCAGATTTGCCATTTGCTAGTGTTATCCTGTGCAAAGCTATAACCGCTCTGAAGTTCTGTTTCCTCATCTCTACAATGGTATAATTGTACCCGTTTCCTAAGATTGTCATGAGAATCATATGAGAGAATGTGAGCTCCGACCAGAGGCATAAAGGCCCTCCAGAAACACGGGGGCTAGGGTGATAAGTGTCCCTCCTGTAACACAGACTGGGACCTTCTCCCTATATCTTTCATCCTTGGGGTTCCTCTTACACCTCCTCGACCAGCCCTGACCTGCTGCCCGCATCTGCTGGCTCAGGCCCTGAATTCATACCTACTGTGCCCAACTACTTGTCTCACTTGTGGGACTGTACCTTCCCTCTGCTGGCAGGGCAGGGCAGGGCTTTCCTCCCAGAGCACCCCTGGCAGCTGGGGGTTGTGCTGCAGCTGCCTCCTTCCTGACAACCCAGGGGTGTTTGAGTCAGGAGAAGGAGATTCCCTAACACAAGGCTTGTTCCCATCGCAGCCAGGCCCACTAATTGATTCATGTTATTTTATTTTCTGTACTGGTGGTTAGGGCCTCAAGCAATTTTATGCAAATTTATGAACCTTATGCAAATGAGGGCATCCCTATACTAATTGCACACAAAATGGAAGCTTTGTGGGCACCTCCCCCATTCAAGTGTGCCCTGATTCCTTCTCAGCCCTTAAATGACTCCCAAACTCCCCTGTCCCCACATGCCCTGAGACCAGCAGCCTCCTCTCCTCCCTGCTTCCCCAGCTGCAGGCTTCTCAGTGGCCATTTTGGAATGTCTGAAGGACAGTGTCAGCCCTGTTTGCAAGGGCTGGCAGCCGCCTGCTGCCCCAGGAAACAGTAGCCTTGGGGAACATCCCACCCAGCTTATTTTTAAGTAATTTGAATCCCGCCCAGTTTACTCTTCCAGTCTTCCCAGGAGAGGTGAGACCCACCCAGGGCAGCCTGGGACCTGCCAGAGGTTCACAGAGCTAGCCTGCCCTGGTTCCTTTTGGTTGGGGCAGGGCTGTGTGTATCTCCCACCTTCACAGGACCCAGTTGCCAATCTTAGGCTCATTCTTGGCCCCAGCTCACTGACAACCAATCCTCAGGAAGGTGCTGCCTTAGGTGGGGTTTCCTAGGAACAGAGCCCAAGATAGGAACTGAGTGGGGAGCTGTGGAGTGTGAGTTGTCCACCTCCAGATGAAGGTATGCATTTTATGTATCCACCTCCCTCCCCCACACTACCCTATCCTGGCCCCGTTTGATTGCCTGCCAGTAGCCCTGGGGGGCAGGGGTGGTAACCTCCCCAGCATTTTTGGGCAAGGGGGCTCCCATCCTGGAAAGGGATCAGCCAACACTCAGCAGCTGGGGATGCGGGTGCCGACCCAGGTGGCACACCAGCAGCATCTCCTACAGGCATGTTTCTTGGTTTGTTTGTTTAACTTCATTTAACTTTAAGGTCCTTGTAAAGCAGGCATTCAGGCGTTTACATTATCCCCGTTTTATAAATACGGCACCTACGGCTCAGGGCAGGTTGCCACCTGCTTCCATGTACATCCAGTGAACCTCCTAGACAAGACAGAGTAGACAGAGGAGGCTTTGAACCTGGACTCACTGACTGTCCTGCTGGCCCATCCAGACTGCTGGGGGAGTCAGAACTTTTGTCTCCAGCCACTCCATGTCCAAGGACAGGATGCGTCGCTTCAGAACTCTATTTTTTTCAGAACCTAGCTTTTCTCCTTCTCCTTAGTCTCCCTTTTGTATGGCTTATTTTTACAAAATTCCTCATAAGAGATAGATAGATAGATGATAGGTAGGTAGATAGATAGATAGATAGATAGATAGATAGATAGATAGATAGATAGATAGATAGATAGATAGATAGTGTGTGTGTGTGTGCGCGCTCGTGTGTGTGCGTGTGTGTGTTGGGAGGTGGGGCACTGGAGTCCTAGGGGACAAGAAGCAAAGCCAAAGCTATCTCATCCTCTCTTTCCCCTTCTTTCTTGGCCCCCTTCCTCTCCCCTTCTGTCCCATGTCCCTTCCTCCTCCTCCCTCTTCCCTCCCTTCCCATCTTGGCCCCTTTCCCCCACCTTCATTTCCTTTCCTGGCTTCCCTTCCTCTCCCTTCCCTCCAGCTTCCCCCTTCCCCCTCCTTCCTTTCCCCTTCTTATCTGTCCCTTCCTTCCCCGCCCGCCCTGCTTTCCATCTTTTCTCTCCCCTCCCCCTTCCTTTCCGCCCTCTCGAACCCCTTTCCTTCCCGTCCTCTTTCTTCCTTCCCCTCCCTCCATTTCCACCCCCGTCACCTTCCTTCCTCCTTCTCTTCTTCATCTTCCCATTCCCTTCCTCCTCTCCCGCCCCCTTCATCCTCTCCCCCTCCACCCCTGCCTCCTAGAGGACTGCCAGCTCCCGCCCCCGGATAAAGCAAGGTCTGTCCCCAGCAGCCCAGGGTGGATTAGCGAGAGGCTCGTCGCGCGACACGCTCTGCACTGTTCGGAGACGACGGCAGCGTGTCACCTTAGGGCGCTGGGGGGTTCCGGCCCTCCTCCTGCAGCTGAGGGGCGGGGGGAGACGCCCGGGGGACCTTGCGTCCCGGGGACTGTGGGTGGCTTGCTGGTGGGTGGTGCGCGCCGGGTGGTGCAGGGGTCCTGGCGGAGCTGGAGACGGTACCGGGAGCCTCCTCGGCGTGGCAGCCTAGCCCGGGGGAGGGCGAGGAGCGGGAGCTGGGTGGAAGACGAGAGTGGCTGGGGGTGGGGGATCGTTTGATCTTGGTTCGTGGGAACAGCCTGCAGCTATGCAGCCCGGGCCACGGAACGGGTAGAGGGGGAACGCGCTTCGGCTCGCGCGAGGAAAGTAAACCGCGATGCTGGCGCTGCACGCACAGGCTCCACACTCCCTTAGGTTCTCTTCATCCCCACCAGCCCAGCGTTTCCCCTGAACATCAGGTCCACCAACTCTGGTCCAAAAGAAACCCCTAGCCCTGTGCCCCTTCCCAGTTTCCTCTCCACCTACCCTTCTGGATCCTCTAATTACTGGGCCCCAGCTTTCCTTCCTGACTCCCTCCTTCCCTTGGCAACCCTCTCCCCTCTTTTGAATTGTATTCCCTGGTTCCATGGTTGAAACTTGTCTTCTCAGACAGATTCCCCTGTTATCTCTAATAAAAGCTTACATCTCTGGGGCTTCACAGTTTAAGAACTGCTTTCCCATAAATTAGCTTGTGTTATTTGTATGGTTATCCACTCTAGAAGGCAAAACAGCCATTAGCCCCATTTTACAGATGACGAAAATGAGTCTCTGAGGGTATCAGGGCTCTGTGTACTCCCCCTGGCACATGATATCTCAGGACTACCTGTAAAGATGTTCAGGTTGTGCACTGCACAAGAGCTCTGATTTAAAGGGGAACTATTCAAATGGGATATATATGCTCACATATGACAGTGCTCGAGCGGGTGTGAAGATGTTAGATGTGTGGGCCAAATCCAGAAGCAGCAAGGGAAATGCCCCTTCCCTTCCTATAGAAACCCACCAGAATTTCGCACGTTCATGAGAACATGTAGATGACATAAACAGAGCCTTGAGAAGCACATGCACATTTCTGCCTGCCTTCTGGAGTGATTGAGCTGCCTCTCTCTTGCTCTGGTGCCTTTGCCACATCACTCAGCCCGCTGGAGAATGAGACAAGTGAAGCAGAGCTGAGTTGGCTCAGTTGTTCCAGCTGAAGCTTTTAGACATTTATGAGCTCAGCCCAAATCACCAAAGCCTCCTAGCTGATACACAGCTGACCACAGACACAGGAGTGAGCCTAGCCAAGGGCAGCTCAGATCAGTAGAACCACACAGCCAACTCAAAGACTCATGAGAAACAATCAGCTGTTTTAAGCCACTAGGTTTTGGAGTGTTTGTTACACAGTAATAACTGACTGACACAGGCAGGAAGGAGAAACTTTTGCTAGAAAAAGCAGAAGGGCTGGAAGTCTCACTCCAAACAGCAGATCAACAGAGTAAGGACAGAAAGAGAATAAAGATTCACAGTGCATGCCTTGCTTGGTACTTTCCAGTTTGCAGTGCCTTCACAAACTCTCCTGTTTGTGTCCTAAAGCACCCTTGGGGAGTAGGGTAGGCAGCTGTTTTATCCCCATATGTCAGATGAGAAAACTGAGTCTCAGGCGAGTTGCATGACTTGGCTGGGGGTGGGGGGCGGTGGTCAGTAGCTAGCAAGAAATGGAACCAGGATTACAGCCAGGCTGTTTGGCTCTGGCCCTGTGCTCTTAGTACTGTCCTGTGCTGGAAACAGGGTTTTTTGGAAACGGGCTCTAGGTAGAGCTGCTTCTGCTCAGGATCAGGGAGGTGGAGCAGAGGGGCAGATGGGAAAGCTCCTGACTGAGCATGCCTGGAGGGAAGAGGAGGAAGTGGGTGGGCCTGAACTGAGGATTCAGATCTGGTGAAAAAGAAAGCAGGGACTCTGCTGGGAAGAGAGAGCTAGACTCGCGGACTCCCTAGGACTGGTCTTAGTCTGGCCCAGGCCTCCTGGAAGGCTGCAATTGACCACCAGGCAACTGTTGACCCATCCTCCCCCTGAGTGTTTTCCCCCATGCAGGACAGCTGGCCAAGGAGTATAATCGGAATTATAGCCAACATTGCAATAGTACTCACCATGTGTCTGGCATTGGGCTAAGTTTCCCCATTTTACAGATGTAGAAACTGAGGCACATTGAAAATTAAGTCACACAGCTCATGAATTGTAGAGCCAGGATTCGAACACAGGCAGTCCGGCTTCAGAATCTGGGCCCTTCACCACCACACTGATGGCCTCTCTGTGCTTAGTGTTTTGCTATTCAGGGTGCTCCAAGAGGCTCAGAGGATGGGTGAGAAGATGGGCCAAGACCACTTTCTCAAGACAGCAGCAGTTAAGGGAGGCAGCCCCATTTCCCTGGAGGCAGGTGACCACAAAGCTGGGAGTGTCTCTCTACCTTTGCCATGCATTGGTAGGCTATGCACCTGTGGGTTCCTGTGTCCCTGGTCCTATCTAGTGGTTCTGGCCACACCTCAAACCATCAGAAACCTATTTTCCTAAGAGCAAGAAGAAAAATGTGCATTTCTTCTCTCCTTGGCACTTGTCCTGGGAGCTTCTCCCGTACACACACACCACTGCATTAACCTTACACACTGCCTTCCCCAGTCCTTCTATTCCTGTGGGTGACAGCATAACCTACAACCACTGCTACCCTTTACACCATCACAACTGGAAAGAGTCACGAGGGTTATGACTTTAAAGAAGGGAAGCTCATCACCATCAAGTTCTTTTCAGTCCTCTATGAATGGGGCCAAGAACTGGCACCTTTCAAGATCCCTTCTAATTTGGGCCCTAGTGACAATAGTACCCATTCCTTGAGGCCTTCCTCCACTTTGACAAACATTATTACATCGTGTCTTCCTGCTGGGGGTCCGAGGAGAGATATGGTGTCTGCCTCTCTACCACCTTCCACTCCATCCGCCTGACCCTCAGCAGAGGCATTGTGTCTCCCGAAGCCCTCCTCACTGCTCCTCCCCACCTTCTCCTGCTCCTTCTCTTTCCTTGCTTTTTCAAAATCTCCAGCTCCACTTCCACCTGCCACTGGTCCAGCTAAAATCCGAAGAGGGTACAATTGGGATGGTGGAGGGAATCGTCCCATTTCCTCTCCCCCACCTTCCCTCCCACTCCCGACTCAATTAGTGTCACCCTGGCTGTAACGGAAGCAAAATCTAAGAGCTGAGGACATAGCCAGTACATGTGTGTGGGTGCGTGTGCCTGTGCAAGTGAGGTGCTTGTGTGAACGAGCATGTGAGTGCAAGTGTACTCATGCAAGTGTGCGTGCATGAAGTGTGCCCTATGTGAGTGCCTGTGCGAGGAGGTAAGAGTGAGCATGCATGTGTGAGAGTGTGTCTGGTGCAGTGTGTGCCTGCACACCCAGCAATATCTACAACAGGGCAGAGGAGATTGTAGTAGGTTAGGAAAGGTGTCTTCCTTTAAGCTCCTTCTGCATGGCAGGACACTCCATTCTCGAGGTGATGCAGGCAGCAGGAGGCTTGAGCCAGAGAGCTGGGTGGTGGAGGGGTGTGCCACCCCAGCTTCACCGGAGTATACCCTCCTCCAAACGCCAGCAGGACTGAGAAGTGAGGCTCTGGGTTGCCTTCACAGTGGAGGTGTATTTTGTCTGCTTGGAGTGTCAAGAGGGAGCCATACTGAAAAGGAAAGCAGGGATCTGGAGGGCTGCTGGAGGCAGAAACCTGCTGGCAGTTCTGGGTAGCAGGAAGTCAGGGAAGGCCATGTTGGCCCAGGAATTGTGACTAATGGCAGCCTTCCCTACCCCCACCCAAGGGTGATTCCCCCATCACTTTTAACTTCTGGGGCCTTGGAGAAAGAAGAAGAGGGGGGACGAGGGGGTGTTGCTAAGAGGACATGAAGGGGCAGCTCAAGCTCTAAATGAAGGCTTTGGAGCCAGTTGCCTCTTCATGAAACTGAGAGAAGGCAAGGTGGGAGGGGCTGGGTGTCACGTCCTAGGGGAACCCAGATTGCATAAGAGCTGGTCCCCAAAGGCCTTGGGAAACCTCTCTGTGTGGTCCAATACCCCACTCCCACCCCCTGTCCCTGCTGACCAGGCTGGACCAAGCCACCGATCACTCAATCCCTTGTGGGCCTGAGCCACAGGCTGCATTCTCATCGTGAGGGCCACTGTCTGCAATGCAGGGGCAAGGCTCCTTCTCCTGTTACAGGACAGACTGCTGAAAAACCAAGTGTCACTCGGAGGGTTGGAGAACTCAAAGATTTATGACACCGACAAGCCCAGAGGAGTTCACACTCCAAAGTCTGAGCCCTGACACCAGGCTTGCAAAGGGTTATATAGATTACATTCTTTCAGGGTTTTGGATTTCGTTTTCTCAGAATCCAGGGGGTGGGGGCTAAGTTGATACGAAAGGCAGTCAGTGTTACAAAAGTAAAACAAAAAACAAAGATACAGGCACAAAACAAAAAACGGAAGTACAGGTGCAGGTTTAAGATTTCTGGGCTTGTCCATATCACTCCCACTGAAATGTTAAGAAATTAGGGCCAGGGCACATCAATCTCTTTCACAGCACAGTCATGTGCTGAGAACAGGCAGCTTCTGATAGTTAACCCACCAGCAATGTGCAACAGAACTCACTCTGATACAAAGGCTTGGGAAGTGTAGACACATGCTTCCTGAAAACATGGATAGAGGAAGGCATCTCCAGCTCTTCCTTTTTGCTCTGCTTTGGCACACACACTAGAGCTATGAGGGGAAGTATAAGATGACCAGAATGGCACACACACTAGAGCTATGAGGGGAAGTATAAGATGACCAGGATGGCTTCCGCAGGTCCCATTGCGAAGAAGAGAAGAAAGCTGGGGACAGCTGTGTTTGAGACTTCTGCTCACTAGCTGGGAGTTGGAGCACTTCTGGAGTTCCCTATGGAGCTCCCTAGGGCTGGGCCCAGCTGGGTTTCTGTAAGCCAAGAACACTTACCCGACCCTATCTCACCTACTGCTGACCTGTGCAGGCATGCCATGCTAGCAGGGAAGCTTTCCTATGCTCTCAGAGCTTTCTTTCAGGGAGCACCTCCTTAGTCTCCATTTACAGGAAGGGTGAGGAGTGGAGTCCTAGGTGAAAATGCTCCCGCATCCTCCCCTCATCCATCACAGGACAGGGTTTCTCCCAGAAGGCTGACTCAGCCCCCCAGGGCCCTTTCTTTAGGCCCCTTCTGATTCCAGCTTCTGAGAGGATTTAGAATGAAATTCAAATTAGATTGAGGTAATCCAGGGTGAATGAGCCTGCTCCTTGAGCTTCCTCTGTCTGGAGGGGCTTCAGAACCCGACTGGGACACCTGTGTGCCCGTGAGGTCTTCAGGGGTCTTCTGGAATGAGCTCACTTCTGCTTTGCACACGAGCAACCCCTCTGTGTGAACCCGAGGCCCGTTCCAGCCATCCTCTGGGAAATTAAACTCAGCACACTGGGAAGGGAAAAGCATTTCTTCACCACTGTCTCTTCTGGCTGACAATGCTGTTTTGGTTTTTCAGCCGCATTTTTTATTTTGCCATCCAAGGCATTTAGCTGTCTCTGGGCTCTCCTAAACTGACAGAATGCAGACCAGTGCCCCAGGGGCATCGGCACAGAACTCACAGAACAGCAGTGGCCGTGACTACAAGCTTTGTGCCTTCTGACCTGCGGTCGGCCACACTCCCTGCATGCCAGGCCAGGCCCCAGCAGCCAGACGCACGCAGAACTCTGGCCTCTGGTCTGCGGGATTCCAGCAAGGAGCCATTTCCATATTCTCTGGCAATAACTAATTAGCGATTATAAAGCTCTTTGAAATATGAAGTGCAGCATGATAATATCTGTAATGAGCTTGATTCTTTCCCTCTTGCATGAAGGAGGGGGAGTAGGTTTTGCACTGTTAAGGGGAGTTGGATGGGGAGGCAGCTTCTTTTACCTGACCTGCCTCACAGTCCTGGTCTGATCAAGTGGCCCTGGGGAGGGGTCTTGAGCGCTGGTGACTGGCCTGGGAAAGCAGCCCACTGGCAAAGCACCACTTTTATGCCTGCCTGCTTCCTCTGATGTCCCCCCCCCCCCCCCCCCCCCCCCGTCAGCTGCTTACCGGGTGCTGATTTATTCTCCCCCGGGTGGGGGTAGAGAGGGAGGATGATGGATGGAAAGGAGGGAAGAGAAAGGTGGAGTTAGGGTGAGGAAAACCAGTTGGGCTCGTGGTATCCTTAATGTGATTTAGAATTTCATATTAATATATCACCTTGGAAAAAAATTAATGAGAAACGTGGAGAAAATAGGATAATGAATATGATAATATATGGGGAGTGCTTTGGGCTTCTTGGAACAAAGGTGCAAGGAATTATTGCTGTGATTTTCTCACGGTGCATATATATTTTTATTAAACTCTAAAAAAAGTGCCAGTAGATTCACTTCTTTGCAAGGTATTAACGCTCCGCAGAGGAGTCGTTCTTCAATTGGTTGCCTGAGCCTCAGCCCACCTCTTGGCTGTTTTCTCCTGGCTCTTCTGGAGACTTCCTGCTTAAGGGACACAGAAAGTAGATTAGAACGCTCAGTGGCTTTGCCCCGAGTGTCTGGCACACACGTGCCTGGGGTGATGGCTTCCTGAACAAGTGGGGCTGGGAGCGGGAAGGGGGGAGGGGGAGTTAAATGCAAAACAGAGCTAGAAGTCAGGCCCTGAATGGACAAAAACTTGAGGTAACGGGAGGGAAAGAGCAATTTACTTGTGTTCAGTCTACTGGCCTCTCTCTCCTACCCAAGGGCCAGACTTGTTTTTGATCATTTAAATGTAATTAAATCTAAGTTCACAGTTGGAAGGGAACTTTGTGGGGCCACCCTGCCAAGAGACCCCGAAGACTAGAACTGAGAGGAGAACGACATTTTCAGTGTATTTGTCACATCTCTACTTCTCACAGCATGGTTCCTGGACATGAGCATCGTTAGAAATGCACATCCCCAGTCCCCACCCCACAACCACTGGATCAGAAACTGAGTGTGGAGCTGGGCAAGCTGTGTTTTAAGAAGCCCTCCAACATGCTCAAGTTGTAGAATCCATGTGCTAGAATGAGTACTCCACAGGAAGCTAAAGGTCGTCCTGTTCCAGGGGAATATAATGGGGGGGGGGGGAGCTGCCCTTAGTTAAAATTCAGGAACCATGTGGAAAAACTAAATGGATGATGGGAAGCCGTAGGATACTGAATGTCACAGGGTGGGCTTCCCAGAGAGCAGACTTTGAGATGGAGTTTAGCATTTGGGTGTTTATCAGGAAGTGCCTATGGAAGCAAGGGAAGGAAGCAGGAGTGGGCAGAAGAAGTTGAGCTGAGATGCAGGCCCAGGGACAACCTCAGCTGACCCCACAGGAGCTCTGGAGCTCGGATGGCCAGAGAGTTGCAGTGAGTTGAGCCAGGATGACCAGACCTTTATACTCCACCTCAATCCGTCACTGGGTGCGTGCCACCCTGGGAGGGGCGTGGCCATGGGCATAGCTGCTCTCAGCTGCTGAGACCGACCCTGAAGGGACTGAGAGCTGAAGGCTGTTTAGGGATAGAACTTCTCACAGCTGAGAAGCAAGTTCTTCTTTGAAAGGGGATCTGGGTAGCACAACACAGTGTCCACCACCTTGGACTATATAATTTTAGTTGCTACAGGTAAACAGAAAGCCAGAGTGAACCCCCATCCTCACCCACACCCCCCATGGGGGCCCAGATCTCTCGCTTCTGTTTGCACACTTCAGCCACCTTGGTTGCATAGAATAACACCTTTTACCCAGCCAGCATCCAACAGAGAAGCCACTGAAAACCACAGAGGCCTGGGTTTCAGAAGGCCACGGACCTCACTCTTGGCTCTGCCACTCAACAGCTGGATGACCTTGCTCAAATTTCTCCACCTCCCTTATCCTGTTTCTCAGTAGGAATTGTGATGAGTGTTAGATATGGTTGTTCATAAAGGTCCTAGGAAATTGTAAATACTTTCACTCACTCAACAAATATTTATTGAGGGCCACTCATATATACATCAGGCTAGGGATGTCATCCCTGCCCTCATGGAGTTGAAAGTCTAATGGGGGAACCAGGAGCTCAATAAACAAACATTTAACTACAAATTGTGGTGAGTGTTACAAAGGAACAGAACTGGATGTGAAAGATAGTAAGGGACCTAATCTAGAGGGGGCAGTGATAAGGGGAGGCCTCTCTCCAGATGTAACTTTAAACTGAGTGAAGGATGAGGAGTCTTCTGGGAGGTGGTAGAGGATGGGGGAGGGTGATTCGAGCAGAGTGTATAGCAAGTGCAAATGCTCGGAGGCAGGAAGGGGCTTGATTGCTGAGGAATGAGGCAAGGATGCCAGGAGATGAGGTTGGATGCACAGCTATCAGGTAGGGAGTCTGGATTTCATGCACAGTGAGGTGGAAAGCCATGGGAGAGTGTTAATTAGGGAAGTGACAACGGTTGCTCTGGCTGCTGTGTGGACAGCAAACCAATAGCAGGGGCAAGAACGAGAGCGTTTATGGACTATGGCTGGCAAAAGACGATGGTGGCTGGGATCAGGGGGTGTCATGGAGGTAGACAGCTGTGGCCAAGTTCCAGACTAACCCTGGGGAGAGAACTGGCAGCTCTTGGTGGTGGTTTGGAAGTGAGGGGTGAAGGAAAGCAAGACATCAACATCGGTCCCTCCATTTCTGCCATGAGCAGCTGAGTAGAGGGAGGTGCTGTTCCAGAAAGTGGCCAGGGGATACTAAGAGAGGAACCGAGAGGAGTGGTTCTCAGCGAAGTTTAGTTCTCCCATGCCTTGGCTAAATATCTGTTGAACTGAATCAAGGAGGTGCTGAGGCATCTCAGGGGCTGTGTAATACAAGCAGTAAATAATCAGGATGGCTCACAGAAAGGACTCTGCTAATGCACATGGAGAAGAAAAAGGGGAAGCAGAAGAAGGAGCAAGAGAAGGAGGGAAAGCAGATGATGTAGCAAATTAACCACAGCTAATATTCATTGAGTACTTACTGTGGACCATGTGCTATTCTAAGTGCTTTACGTATATTATCTTATTTATTCCTGACAGCTACTCTATGAAGCATACAAAATTATTATCCTCATTTTCCATACAAGGAAATGGAGGACAAGAAAAGTTATTTAACTTGCCCAAGGTCACACAGCCAGGAAGTGCTGGAGCCCAGCTTTGGACCAGGCTATGCATTTCTGGAGCCTGAGCTTGACCACACTATGCCTTGCTGTCCCTGAAGAGACTGGCTGATGCTAAACAGCCATCTACAGGGCCCTGTGAGCAGTTTCACAGCCTCATCTCTACCCCACCCACAACCCTCATTTCATCAATGGAGAATCTCAAGGCTGAGAGGTTCGGTAACTCTCAGGTCATGTAACTAGAGTACGACTAAACCAGCATTGAAACCCAAGTCTGTCTGACTGCAAAGGCCCTGCTGTCACTACTGTACTGCACTTTTCCCCAGATTCAGTCAGACTGTCTTCAGGAAGAATGATACAAAATAAGTTTCCTATGTTTTGTTCCACTGGTCAGCTTTTATGCCTGTGACAGTAAGAGACACACCAGATCTCCCCCACCCCCACATTCCTTGATGCCTTCCCAGACTCTTCTTGGGACTCAAGTCTTCATCTCTCACCCATCTGTCCATCCCTCAATGCATCCATCCATCAATGCATCCATTCCTTCATCCAGCATTTCTTGAGACTCAGCCATGTCCTGTTCTAGGTTCTACAGTACATTCAAAATAAATATAGAACAGTGCCCCTGACCTTGGAAATCTTACAGTCTAGTTGGAGAATAATAAGCATTTATGTAGCTTTTTTTTTGGTGTCCCTGACATCGTCATGCATTTTTACCTTCAATCCTTACCATGCTTTCACAGATGAGAAAAGGAAACACTGCCAACAACCACATGAGCTTGGAAGAGGATCCCAAGCCCCAGAAAGAAACACAGTCTGACACCTTGATTGCAGCCTTGTGAGACACTGAGAAGAGGACACAGTTAAGCTGTGCTCAAACTCCTGACCCATGGAAACAGTGAAAATGTACATTGTGGCAAGCCACTAAGTTTATGGTCATTTGTTATACAGCATAGGAAGCTAATTTTGATGACCACATAATATATACCCATTCGGCACTCTTTCCTGCCCTGTGACCTTGACACTCCTTCCATTGATTGGTGGAGTCTAATAGTCTAGGTGGGCTTGTGACTCCTTCAACAATAGAAGACAGTGGAGGTAACACTGATTTCCAAGACTGGGTCATAAAAGGCAATGTGGCTTCTGCCTTTTCTCTCGATTACTTTCACTTGGAGCTCTGAGCTGCCATGTTTAAGAAGTCTGACAACTCAGAGACCGCCATGTCTTGAGGAACCCAGGTTCAATGGAGAGGCCCCATGTCAGCGCTCTGGTTGGCTTTCCTAATCTCCAAGTTAACTCAGCCCAGGATCTAGATGTGCAAGACAACAAACCTTCGGAGGATCTCAGCTCCAGCCAGGGAGTCACTCCTAGCCTTCTAGTCTTTCCAACTGAGGTTCCAGACATCCTAGAGCAGAGACAAGCCATCCCCCCTGTGCCTTAACCAAATTCCTGACCCACAGAGACTATGAGCTGAAACCTACATTACTAGTTTGTTACACAACAATAATAATCAAAAAACATGACCAAACCCCAAATTCATGAGGTGGTAAACTCTGCCTATTCTAATGTGAAGAACTTCAAATTCATGTGGCAAAGGGTGTAAATGTATAATTCTGATATCGGAAAGGCCTAAAGGATTGGGAGCAATATCACAAGCTACCATAGAGCCTTATGGCCACTTGTGTTGAGAATTTAGCTAAAGCCAGAGAAAGTTCTGCTTTGTCTGTGATCACACAGCACGTTGGCGTTGAAGCTTCAGAATCAACCTTGGCGTGCATCTAGGACTATCTACATCTGTGGATTTGTTGGACCCTGACCTGGGACTAGTTAAATGAACTTGACCTGAGAATGACCTTCCCAGTGAAAGAGGAACCCAGTGAATGTAGATTGTGAATGACTTCTTTAGCTTTTAAAAGCCCTGGGCTGGTACCTGTTGTAAATGGTTGTGCAGTATCCATATTTATTGGACTTCAGCATCCTATGAGTCTGTTTTGTGGCTGCGCACTCATGATGGGTACCCATTTTTAAAAGATTATTAATGTAACATGCAAAAATCATATTTGTTACATTTATACATATTTATATCATACATTTGCAGTATATAGAGGCACTCAGAGTATATATTATTTATAAGCATTGCTGCAGCTCAGGTTTGTTAGAAAGGCTCAGAGTGAGAGTGTGTTTGTAAAGTGCTCCAGGGTCCTCTGGGATGAGGGCAGCTATCTAAGTGTAAGTCATTATCATTAAACTAAACTGCCTTCCTCCGATTACTGACAGCACCGAAGAGGTTCTCCCGCCTCCCCAGCCCCTGCACACGGCCTGGTAATGCTGGGATAATATAAAGATAATATTACTGTAATAAGTGCTTTGCAGCATTTATGCCTTTATTAGCAGCAGCCATATTGTAAGAAAGGGAGAGGCCCCCAGAAGTGCCCTTTGTGGGTTGGAGCTGAAGGCGGAATACTCAGAGAGGCGAGCAGAATTCAGGTCCAAGCTAAGTGTGGGGGCAGTACAGTTTGCAGTAAAACTCTCGCCCCTCATCCTCGTTTCATAGAACCTATTTCCAATTTCAGTTGACCCACAAATATGCTATTGAGTCCAGCTGCATCTGGGGCGGGGTGAGGTGTGAGTGATACAGGGAGGCTTCTGGAATTCTAGCCCCAGAAACACCCCCACTGCATTTTAAGTGGCCTCAAAACCCAGGGGAGGCCCCGAATTGACTGCAGAAACCCTCACTTTGACTGCGGTGTAACTGAGAGGGCCAAGAAACCCTGGGCTTCATAGAATGAAATTAATCTCCGGAGCTGAATAGCATCATTGGTTGCCCCCATGTAATTTTGATAGATCATAAAAATAAGGAGTTTCTGAATAGTTCTTATATTTTACAGAGGACTCCTTTCCTTTTAGAGTCACATGGGGCTGCTCAGTGTCCACACTTGTTATGCAGGTTGCATATACCTTTTTGCCACACACTTTCAATGGGAAGGCCCTCAAAAGCAATGTGTTATGGCTCTTGTATCTCAGGGCATTGAGAAATGTAGGAGTTACATCCACCATCTCACTTGACCCTTCTAACATCTCTGTGAAGCTACTCTTATTCTATCAACCCCATTTTATAGATGTGGAAACTGAGGTCCAGAAGGGCTGAGTAAATGGACTAAGATAATGTGACAGGAAGAATCAGAACTGGAATCCAGACCTTTTGACCAAGATCAGTGGCCAAGGAAGGATTTGTACCACAGAAAGGGACCCACCTTCCACAATTTTGCTTTAGAGGAGACAAAATCAGAAGGGAGAAGGCCATTGTACTGAGTATCTATTGCTTCATAACAAAGGACCCCAAACTTAATGATGCAACACAGGGGTGAACATTTTTTCAGTACCTCTCATGGTTCTGGAGTGACTGGGCTCAGCAAGACAGCTCTTACTTGGGATGTCTCATGCCATTGCAGTTAGGTGACTGGAGATGGGGACATCTCTAAGGCTTCTTCTCTCACATGTCTGGTGCTTGGGCTGGGAAGACTTAAATAACTGGGGCTGCCACAGCTGGGCTCCTGGTCTCTCTGTGTGGTCTCTCCACACATTTTCCCCAGCATGGTGGCTTTGGGACAGCTGGATTTCTCACATGGCGGCTCAGGGCTCCCAAGGTAAGTGTCCCATGGGAGAAAGCCAAGTGGAAGCTGTATTGCCTTTTATGATCCAGCCTGAGAAATCACACAGCACCACTTTTTGTTACTTTTGTAACTCTTTATTAGAAGTGAGTCATAAAAGCCAGCTCATATTCAAGGGGAGGGGAATTAGGCTCCACCTTTTCATGGGGGGTGGCTGTCGGAGAAATCGGAGACATGTTTTAAAACCATTGCAACTCTGTCATTGAGGCTCCTTTCAGGCAGGGGTTAACCCTCTCTTTTCAACCTTTCCTCCTACCTGCCTCCTTTAACTGGACAAACCACCCGTAACCCAGCATGATCTGTGAAGTGACCCAGGCACTGGCTGATGGCACCATGCTCATGTGCTATGACACCAAAAGGCTGTAGCAAGGTCAGATTCCCCAGGGTGACCCATGTCCTGGTTAAGGAGTCACAGCAACCCTCAATCAAAAGCCCCAGTAAGAGGGCCTCAGCAGGAGCTACTCTCAGGGGTGGCAGCCCCAGCGACAACCCCCGGGCCGGAGCTGCTGAGAAGGTATGTTTGCCTTTCGCCGGAGACACTTTAAAACCCCAGCATCTCGGTTTCATTTTGAACCTGACAGATAAAAGGCCGACTTTGACTGAGAATATTAACTTCCTGGCTCCCACCCAAGAAAGCTGAACAGATGAGGAAATAATATAAAATAAAAGGCGTCTGCAAACACTGATTGTCGGCTGCTTTCCATAAAATACGCCCACTGTTATGTGTAACACTCTCTGAGTCTTTCATTTCTCGGCCCCCTCCCTCTTTTCCTGCTCCTGGTGCTGAAGGAACGGCCTTCTCTGATTTAGGAAAAAAGACAGGCAGAAAGAAAGGAAAGGGTGCCTGTGCTTAAAACAGCCCCCAGCTCCTCTCCGGGAGGCGCCAAGCAGGTGCACCCACAAGCTTGAAGCTGTTTCCTGCTCCTTGAGGAGCGCAGAGGAGGCTCCCAGTGCCAGCCCCAAGAGCACCCAGCCTCCGTTACCCCCTCCCCTGCCTCCCGCTCACAGCTGCTTTCAGGTGCCAGGGGAGCATTGGCTGTTAGGAAGGTGCTTCTAGCTGTGGGGTCTCCTTCAGGCAGAGCGGAGGGGCCTGGAAAGGCCCCTGCAGCCACATGTGGCTGCGCATGATGGGGAAAGAAGAGAGGACGGATGCTGGGGCCGCGGCTGCGGGAGGTGTTGTGCCTCGGACTTCTCTTCTCCCCACTCCACAGCAGCTGTGTTGGTGGCTGCCCCTTAATTGGGGCCATGAAACCTGGCCTGGGAGGGACCACGCTTGTCATATGTTGGCCCACAGTCTAAGAAAACAGGTTGAGTCTTGTATTAGTCTGCTTGGGCTGCCATAGAAAGGTACCACGGACTGGGTGGCTTGAACAACAGAAATTTATTTCTCACAGTTCTGCAGGCTGGAAGTCTGAGATCAGGGTGCCAGCAGGGTGGGTTCCTTGTGAAGGGCGCGAGGGAAGAATCTATTCCAGACCTTTCTCTTTGGCATCCAAAAGGCCTTCTTCTTTCTGTGTCTTCACATGGATTTTTCTCTATGAGTGTGTGTCTAAACTTTGTCTTATATTAAAGACACTGTCATATTGGGCTAGGGCCCACCCTAAAGACCTTACTTTAACTTGACCACCGTAAAGACCCTGTCCCTGAATACAGTCACATTCTAAGGTACTGAAGGTGAAAACTTCAATGTATGTATTTTGGGGAGGATAAAATTGAGCTCATAACGACTCTGAAACTTAAAAATAACGATAGGGACATGCCTCTACTGTGTTCAGAGCAGTGGCTGGGGCCAGCACACCTGCCTGATGGGCACCTCACACTGGTGGTCACCCTGCCTTGGCCTGTCATTGTGCCCGGCCGCCTCTGCTATTTGTTCTCCTTCATTGCCTGTCGGTGGAAGCCCGGAGCTTGCAGGTGGGCAGGCAAGGAGCTCCCTGAGAACCAGAATACTGGAGGGCATCGACTCCCTGCACGCCCGCCGCCGGCCCTGCGCAGCTGAGCTGGATCATGGGGGAAGAGATAAGGTTACTGAAGCAAGCAGGGAAGGGAAGGCGGCTGTCTGGCCCGAGCATTTCTCATGCATGGCCAGGGCAGTGGACAGAAACCAAGACTATGCCACCAGCTAGATCTGAGATACTATGCACATGGCCATGTTTCTCCACATCTAATTTTCTTGTCTATGCAATGAAGAAAAGGAAAAGTATCAATTTGCGGTTTGAAGTATCCATTTGGATCAAGTCTACCAAAGTCTGTTCACTGGACCCATGATTCCAGGCCATCCCACAGGCAGTTTGAGGGGAACTTCTTCCGCAAACTTCAGGGGAAAAGGTCAGAGGTTCCCATGAAGCCAAGACAGTGGTCCTCTGCTTGCCTACTTACTCATGACAGGCACACACTCTCGATTCTTTGGCCCAGAAGCAGTTGTAGGAACTCCGAGTCAGCCTTCAAGGGAGCAGAATGGAGGGGAAATCTAATTGTTACAAGAGCACTGCTTCACAGAGTTTTTGTTTGTTTTTGTAGATGCCACCTTATCACGTTGAGGAAGAGTCCTTCTGTTTCTAGTTTGCTGAGAGCTTTTTTTTTAATCATGAATGATATTGAATTTTATCAAGTGTTTTTCTGACATCAATTGATATGATCTTGTGGCTTTTTCTTCTTTAAACTGTCAATATTGTGAATACATCTATTCATTTAATATTGCATGTCTGGGATAAACCCCACTTAGTCACATTGTTTTATATATTGATGGATTCAATTTTCCAATGTTTCATTGAGGATTTTTGTATTGAGAGGTATTAGTGTATAGTTTTCTATTCTTGTAGTCTTTTTGGCTTTGGTATCAGGGTAATGTTGACCTCATAAAAATGAACTGGGAAGTGTTTCATTCTCTACTGTCTTCTGGAAGATACTTTATCGAACTGATGTTATTTCTTCTTTAAACGTTTGGTAGAATTTACCATCTGGGCCTAAAAATTTCTTTTTTGGAAGGTTTTTAACTACAAATTTAATTTCTTTAGTAGTTAAAGGACTATTCAGGTTATCTATTTCATCTTGGCTGAGTTTTGTTAATTTGTGATTTTCAAGAAATTGGTGCATTTTATCTAAGTTGTCAAATTCGTGTGTGTTCCCTTATTATCCTTTTAATGTTTGCAAGGTCTGTAGTGATATTCCTTCTTTCCTTCCTGATTTTGGTAATTTGTGGGGTTTTTTTCTTTCTTTTTTTTTTTTCTGTCCATCTCACTAGAGATTTATTCATTCTGTTGATCTTTTCAAAGCACCAGCTTTTAGTTTGATTGATTTTTCCATTGTTTATTTGGTTTTATTTTATTGATTTCTACTCTTTATTATTTTCTTCCTTCTGCTTGATTTGGGTTTATTTTCTTCTTCTTTTCCTAATTTCTTAAGATGGAAGCTATTTGTTATTTTTTGAGAGCTTTCCTTTTTTCTACTGTAAGATTTAATGCTGTCAATTTCCCTCTAAGCATTGCTATAGATAATATTGAGCAAATTTTGATATGCTGTATTTTTATTTCCATTCAACTCAAAATATTTTTAAATGCCCCCTGATATTTTCTCTTCAATCCATGGATTGTTTAGAAGTGCGCTCCCAGTGTTTGGAGCATTTCCTGTTACCTTTTTATTATTGATTTCTAGTTTAATTCCATTATGGTCTGAGAGCATACACATTGCATAATTTCAATTCTTTTAAGTTTGTTAAGATTTGTCATTGTCTATCTTGGTGAATGTTTCATGCTCACTTGAAACAATGTGTATTCTGCTGTTGTCTGGTGGAATGTTCTATAAATGCCAATTAGCCCCACTTGGTAAACATCATTGTTCAGTTCTTCAATATGCTTGCTGATTCTCTGACTACCAGTTCTATCTATTACTGAGAAAGGAGTGCTGAAAAGTTTCTAACTATAGTTGTGGATCTGTGTAGTTCTCTTTTCAGTTCTATTGGTTTGTGCTTGGTATAGTAGAAACCCTTTTGTTAGGTGCATGCACATTTCACATTGTTATGTCTTCTTGGTGAATTGATCCTCTTGTTGTTATGTAATGTACCTCTTGACCCCTGCTAATTTTCTGTGTTCTGAAGCCTCTTTTGACTGATATTAATAGACCCATTCCAGCTTTCTTTTGATTAGTGTTTGCATGGTATGTCTTTTACTTCCTTTCACTTTTAACCTATATTTAAAATTAGTTTCTTGTAGAAAGCATATAGTTGGGTTGTGTTTTTCTTTTATTAATCACTTATCACCATCTTTCTTTTAATCAATATGTTTAGACCATTTATGTTAATGTAATTATTGATATGTTTGGATTAATTCTACCATTTTATAATTTGATTTCTCTTTGTCTCCTCTATGTTTTATTCTTCTGCTTCTCCTTTCTTGCCTAAATTGGGATTATTTGAATATTTTCAAGTAAACTTTTTATTTAGAAAAATTTTAGATGTACAGAAAAGTTGCAGTGATAACACAGAGAGTGATTATATTGTACTCACTCACTTTACTTGGATATCTATCCTCACTTAGTTTCCCTTAATGTTAGCATCTTATATTAGCACAGTAAATTTGTCAAAATTAAGAAAATGATAATTGGTACGTATTTATTAACCAAACTCCAGAGTTTATTTGGATTTTGCCAATCTTTCTACTCCTCTCATTTTTCTATTCTGAGATTCAATCCATGATACCACATTGAATTTAATCGTAATATTATCTGAACATTTTTAGTTCTTAATTATATCTATTGTGATTTGGACCATATATCATATAGTTATTTTAGTTGTTGCTCTAGGGATTATAAAATACATACTTAACTTTTCACCATCAACTTAGAATCAATATTTTGCCACTTTAATTGGACTGTAAATAATTTACCACTATTTAGGGTCCTTTACCCTTTCTTTTCTGTGCTGTATTTGTCTTATATATTACATCTACTTACATTAAAAACCCCAGAAGGTAATGTAATAATTTTTGCTTTCAATGGTCAAACATATTTTAAGTATTTCAAAATAGAAAAACAATCTATTTACCAAAATATTGAAAATTTCTGTTTCTCTTCCTTTATTTCTGATATTCCAAGTTTCCTTCTGTTTTCATTTCCCTTTTGTCTGAAGAACTTCCTTTAGCAATTCTTTTAGAGCAGAGTTCTCCTGGTTGCAAATTCTCTTAGTTTTCCATCATATGAAAATGTCTTTATTTCACCTTCATTCATTTCTGAAGTATGGTTTTGCTCAATTTAGAATTGTGTTGACATTTTTTTCTTTCAAAATTTTTAAAGTGTGCTTCTTTCTTCTGGACTCCATCATGTCTGATGAGCTATCTACAATCACTCAAATTGCTCTCTCCCTGTAGGTAATGTGTTATTTTTCTTGGGCAGCTTTCAAGAGTTTTTCTTCATCTTTACTTTTCACCAGTTTATGATGTGTCTAAGCATGGATTTCTTTGGATTTATCTTATTTGGGTTCACTCAGCTTCTTGAATATGTAGGTTTATGTCCTTTGCCAAACTTGCAAGTTTTCAGTCATTATTTCTTCAAATAATTTTTCAGCATTTCACTCTCTCCTCTCCTCTGGACTTCTAATGACATGAATGTTAAAACACACAGGTTCTTGATGTTCTAGTCATTTTTTTTGTCTTTTTCTGTCTGTTATTCAGATTGGATAGTTTCTCTTGATCTGTCTTCACATTCACAGACCCTTGCCTCTCTTATTGAGCCCATCCCATAAGTTTTTAAATTTTGGTTTATTTTACTTTTCAATTTCAAAACTTCCTTTGGCTCTTCTTTATATCTTCTATTTATTTACTGAGACTTTCTGTTTTAAATTCTAGTCCAAGAGTGTTTACAATTGCTTATCTGCACAATTTTTAAATAGCTGCTTAAAATATTTGTGGATAATTCCAACAAGTTTTTCAACTCATCATTGGCTCCTGTTGATTGTCTTTTCCCATGTGAGTTAAAGTTTTTATGCTTCTTTGTATGCTGAGTAAAATTTGGGGTTGTATACTTGACATTTTGAGTATTACATTCTGAGACTCTGGATCTTGCTTGAATTTTATGGAGGATATTGACATTTTTGTTTTAGCAGGCACTTCATCTAGTTAGGTTCAGGCTGCAAGTTACCACCCACATTCTTTGGGCTCTGGTTCCCATGTCAATTCAGTTTTAAAGTCATTGTAGTGCACTTCAGATCTGTCCTGGGTGTGAGCCATCCAGTGGCCTGTCTGGGACCTAGGCAATGGTCTACTTCTTAGTTCAGTTCTCAAAGTCTTTGGTATGCTAATTAGGATTAGAACTATGCATGTGCAGTTTGAGGATGACTAGAAATAAAGTTTGGGGAGTGTTTTGGTGTGTGTAGGGTAGAACAATAAAGTAGGATAGAATTCTAAGACAAAAATATGCCAGTATCTCTAGATAAAACAGAGCCACCTAGGGTATTAGGAATCTCAGAAATAGGGGCTGTTTTGCCTCCATCACAGGCCCTACCCAAATGGCTCCTGAGCAGTGATACCAGTAAAGATCCTTAGCAGTTAAATGGAAAAAGAAGAGAATTAATTTTCATATAAATACAATCAACCCATGAATCCTTTCATTGATAGATACTGGGCTGGGTTTCTCAACCATCTCTCAGGCTGACATTCCATGATTTCTTTCCTCTCTGTAGGCTAGGTAAACTTGAAAATAAGGGTTACCGTAGTGTCAGTTATCACCATAATTATTGCTATCTGAAGATAATTTAGCATGTTTCAATCTGGCCACTTTTGTTTTCAAGAAAAAAAAAAAGCACATTGAAGGGATTTTCTTAAGAAACTATCTTAACCATTTAATGTTGAAGCAACCCAGGTCTGAGTTCTTGGTGCTCCTCTTCTCTATCTCCAATCACAACCTTAGTGATTCAATCCAATCTCATGACTTAAAATAGCATATGTATGACAGCATCTGCCAAATTTTAAACTCTGGCCCAGACCTCCCCCTTTGACTGCAGAATTGCACATCTAAATCCCTACTAGACACTTCACTTGGATATCTACTAGGTATACGAGAATTAAAATGTTCCAAATTTGGTTGTCCTGCTTCTTACCTTGCAGTACAGTCTGTTCTTAGCACAGCAACCAAAGTAGTACTTTTAAAATCTAAGTTGAGCAAATCCCTTCTCTGCTCAGAACCCTCTATCTCACTCAGCGTCAAAGCCCAAGTCCTACAATGGCCTACAGGGACCTTCACAATCTGGCCCTTGCTAGTTTCATCTCATAGTTATAGTCCTCCTGGCACAATTGGTTCTGGCCACATTGGCCTCTGTACTGTTCTTTAGTACTCCAGCGTGTTTCTGTGTCATTGTCTTTGCACTGGCTGGTCTTGCTCTCTGGGGCTGTCTTCCCAGCTATTCATAGAGAGCTGACTCCTTTGCCTCTAAAAGTCTTTGCTCACCCATCTGTTTTTCAATAAGGATTTCTCTGACCACCTTATCTAAATTTGCAGCCCCACCTTTCCCTTTCTCTGCATTACTGTTCTACCATATTGCAGTGGATTGAATTGTGTCCTCTCAATCTCAATGAAGCTTAACCCCCACTGTAACTGTTGAGGGTGGTAAATCCTATTATGGTAATTAAAAGGTAGGGTAGAGCCTTGCAGAGGTGATTAGATTGTAAGGACCATGCACTAGTTCATGGGTATGGTTCTGAGGGCTTTTAAAGGAAAGCAAGTGAGGACCCAGCAGGTAGGCCTTGCCACCACCAGACTCCATCCCCAGCCCGGCTGAGTGCGCACTGACCAGAGAGGTGCCCTGCCAGAGAGGCCCAAGATCTGTGGAGAACACAAGCCCGGCAGTGCCAGCATGTGACCAAGCAGGTAGGTCTTGCCGCTGCCCGACTCCATCCCCAGCATGGCCAAGGGTGAGCCAACCAGAGAGACACCTCCCAAGAGAGGTCCAAGACCTGAGGCGACCATGCACCCAAGGCACCAGTGGATGACCGAACAGACACTGAGGAAGCTGTGCCAAATTAGCAGCCCCAGCAGCATCTGCCAGACAATAGTGTCGAACCAGTAGACTGTGAAAGCCCCTGCCACAATGACTAAATATCAAACGAAAGATACCAGAAATGTGAAAAATCAAGAAAATATACCGCCAAAGGGTAATAACTCTCAAGTTCTAGATCCTATAGAACAAGAAGCCCTTCAAATGTCTGACAAGGAATTTCGAGTGATAATTCTAAGGAAACTAAATGAGATACAAGAAAACTCAGCTAGACAACATGATGAAATGAGAAAATATACAGGACCTGAAAGAAGAAATGTATGAGGAAATCAATGCCCTGAAAAAGAATGTAGCAGAGCTTGTGGAGCTGAAGAACTCATTCAATGAAATAAAAAACACAACAAAGAGTTTAACCAGCAGGCTTGCAGAAGCAGAAGAGACAACTTCTGACCTTGAAGGTGAGCTGTTTGAAATAACAGAGGCAGACAAAAAAAAAAAAAAAAGAAAGAAAGAAAAGAAAAAAAGAAGGAAAAACATTGAAGAAAATCCAAGAGAGATATCAGACAACCTTAAGTGCTCAAATATCTGAGTCATGGGTATTCCAGAAGGTGAGGAAAAAGGACATTGCATTGAAAACATATTCAACAAAATAGTGGTAAAACAATCCCAGGTATAGGAAAAGACACAGATCTTCAGATTCAGGAAGCTCAAAGATCCCCAACTGTATTCAACCCAAAAAGGTCTTCTCCAAGACATGTTACAGTCAAATTGGCAAAACTCAAAGACAAAGAGAGAATCTTAAAAGCTGCAAGAGAGAAGTGCCAAATCACCTATAAGGGACCCCCAATCAGACTAACATCAGATTTTTCATGACAAACCCTAAACGCCAGAAAGGAATGGGATGATATATTCAAAATACTAAAAGACAGAGATTGCCAGCCAAGAATATACTGACCCACAAAGCTATCCTTCCAAAATGAAGGCCAAATAGTATATTTCTCAGACAAACAAAAACTGCGGAAGTTCACTACCACACAACCACCCTTACAAGAAATTCTCAAGGGAGTACTGAGTTTGGTATCTGAAAATTAAATACCACTGCCATTAAAACTAAAGAAAAATCAAAACCCACTAGTAAAATAAAAATGCCAACAATGAAGAGAAAAAAAAAATGTTAAGAACCCAAGGAACCAACAAATAAAAAAGACAAATAGTAAATCAGAAAGAAAGGAACAAAAGACACTAAAGACATCCAAACAAAAATCAATAAAATGCTAGGAGGAAATCAACACTTTTCAATAACAACTCTTAATGTAAAAGGATTAAATCCCCCAATCAAAAGACACAGACTGGATGACTGGATTAAAAAGGAGGACCCAACTATATGCTGCTTTCAAGAGACCCACCTCACCCATAAAGACTCACATAAACTAAGAGTGAAAGGATGGGAAAAGATTTACCATGCAAACAGAAATGAAAAACAAGCTGGAGTAGCTATTCTTATATCTGATAAAATAGCCTGTAAACTAAAAACCATAAAAAGAGATAATGAGGGCCACTACATAATGATAAAAGGATTGATGCATCAAGAAGACATAACAATCATAAATATATACGTACCCAATGTCAGAGAAGCCAGATTTATAAAGCAAACTCTATTAGGACTAAAGAAAGAAATAGACATTAATACCATAACAGCAGGGGACCTGAACACCCCACTGTCAATATTGGACATCTAAGCAAAGAATCAGCTGAGAAACACAAGATCTAAACAACACTCTAGACGAATTGGACTTGACAGATATCTACAGAACATTCTATCCAACAGCCTCAGAATATCCATTCTTCTCATTTGCACATGGATCATTCTCCAGGACAGATCACATGTTAGGTCAAAAATCAAATCTCAACAAATTCAAAAAAATTGGAATTATCCCATGTATTTTTTCAGACCACAATGGATTAAAATTAGAAATCAATAACAAACAAACAAAAACTATACAAACACATGGAAATTAAACAGCATTCTTCTTAATGACATATGGGTCCAAGAAGAAATCAAACAGGAAATCAAAAAATTTATTGAAACCAATGAAAACAATGATACATCATACCAAAACCTGTGGGATACTGCAAAAGCAGTACTCAGGGGGAAATTTATCACAATAAAGGCCTACTTCAGAAGAATGGAAAGATGGCAAGTGAACAACCTAATACTTCACCTTAAAGAACTAGGAAAACAAGAAAAATCCAAACCCAAAGTTAGCAGATGGAAAGAAATCATTAAGATCAGAGCAGAACTTAATGAAATTGAAACCCAAAAAACGATACAAAAGAACAATGAAACAAAAAGTTGGTTTTTTGAAAAGATAAATAAAATTGGCAAACCATTAGCATGGCTAACTAAGAAAAGATGTGAGAAGACCCAAATAACAAAAATTAGAAATGAAAAATGTGATATTACAACTGATACATCTGAAATACAAGGAATCATTCTAGACTACTATAAACAACTATATGCCAACAAATTTGAAAATCTGGAGGAAATGGATAAATTTCTGGACACACACAAACTACTAAAACTGAGCCAAGAAGATGTAGAAAATCTGAACAGACAAATAACAATAAGAGATTGAAGCTGTTATCAGAAGGCTCCCAACAAAGAAAAGCCCAGGGCCAGATGGATTCACAGCAGAATTCTACCAAACATTCAAAGAGGAATTGACAATTCTCTACAAATTATTCCAAAAGATTGAAACAGAGGCAATTCTCCCAAACTCATTCTATGAAGCAAACATCACCCTGATACCAAAACCAGGCAAAGATACAACTAAAAAAGAAAACTACAGTCCAATATCCTTGATGAATATAGATGCAAAAATCCTCAATAAAATACTAGCTAACAGAATACAGCAACACATACGCAAAATTATACACCGTGATCAAATGGGATTCATCCCAGGGATGCAAGGTTGTTTCAACATGCACAAATCAATAAATGTGATACACCATTTCAATAAAATCAAAGACAAAGACCATATGATCATCTCTATAGATGCTGAAAAAGCATTTTGTAAAATTCAACACTCATTCATGATACTCTGTACATGTTAGGTATAGATGGAAAGTATCTCAATGTAATTAAAGCCTTGTATGATAAACCCACTGCCAATATCATCCTGAATGGGGAAAAGCTGAAAGCTTTTCCTTTAAGAACAGGAACTACACAAGGATGCCCACTCACACCACTCCTATTCAACATAGGTTTGGAAGTACTAGCCAGAGAAATCAGAGAAGTGAAGGAAATAAAGGGCATCCAGATTGGAAAAGTTGAAGTCAAACTGTCCCTGTCTGCAGATGACATGATCCTATATATTGAACAGCCTAAAGCCTCTACAAAAAATCTGTTGGAATTGATAAATGATTTCAGCACAGTAGCAGGATACAAAATCAACACACAACAATCAGTAGCATTTCTATTCTCCAATAGTGAACATGCAGAAAGAGAAATCAAGAAAGCTTGCCCATTTACAATAGCCACCAAAAAAATAAAATACTTAGGAATTGAGTTAACCAAGGATGTGAAAAATCTCTATAATGAGATCTACAAACCACAGCTGAGAGAAATTAAGGAAGATGGAAAGATATCCCATGCTCTTGGATTGGAAAAACCAACTTTGTGAAAATGTCCATACTACCCAAAGTTATATACAAATTCAATGCAATCCCCATCAAAATTCCAATGACATTTTTCTCAGAAATGGAAAAAACTATCCAGACATTTATATGGAATAACAAAAGACCACACATAGCAAAAGCAATTCTGAGCAAAAAAATAGAGCTGGAGGTATAATACTACCTGACTTTAAACTATACTACAAAGCTATAATAACCAAAACAGCATGGTACTGGCATAAAAACAGACACACTGATCAATGGAATAGAATAGAGAATCCAGAAATCAACCCACACACCTACAGCCATCTGATCTTTGACAAAGGCACCGAGACTATACACTGGGGAACAGACTCCTTCTTCAACAAATGGTGCTGGAATAACTGGATATCCATATGCAGGAGAATGAAACTAGACCCATACTGCTCACCACATACTAAAATCAACTCAAAATGGATTAAAGAACTAAATATACACCCTGAAACATTAAAACTTCTTAAAGAAAACATAGGAGAAACACTTTAGGAAGTAGGACTGGGCACAGACTTCATGAATATGACCCCAAAGACACAGACAACCAAAGGAAAAATAAACAAATGAGATTATATCAGACTAAAAAGCTTCTGCACAGCAAAAGAAACAATTAACAGAGTTAAAAGACAACCAACAGAGTGGGAGAAAATATTTGCAAAATATACATCTGACAAAGGATTAATATCCAGAATATACAAGGAACTCAAACAACTTTACAACAAAAAAACAAGTAACCCAATTCAAAAATGGGCAAAAGAGCTAAATAGACATTTCTCAAAGGAAGATATACGAATGGCCAACAGACACATGAAAAAATGCTCAACATCACTCAGCATTCGGGAAATGCAAATCAAAACCACCCTGAGATATCATCTAACTCCCGTTAGGATGGCTAATATCCCAAGGACTGTGAATGATAAATGCTGGCGAGGTTGTGGAGAAAAAGGAACTCTTGTACATTGTTGGTGGGACTGCAAAATGGTGCAGCCTTTATGGAAAATGGTATGGAGGTTCCTCAAACAATTGCAGATAGATCTACCATATGACCCAGCTATCCTATTGCTGGGCATATACCCAGAGGAATGGAAATCATCAAGTCGAAGGTATACCTGTTCTCCAGTGTTCATTGCAGCACTCTTTACAATAGCTGAGAGTTGGAACCAGGCCAGATGTACATCATGAGATGAGTAGATACAGAAAATGTGGTATATCTACAGAATGGAATACTACTCTGCTATAAAAAAGAATGAAATACTGCCATTTGCAGCAACATGGATGGACCTAGAGAGAATTATATTAGGTGAAGCAAGTCAGGCTCAGAAAGAAAAATATCACACATTCTCACTTATTTGTGGAAGTTAAAAATAAATAAATAAATACACAAATAAACTGGTGGGGGAGGGAAGAAGACACAACAATTACAGTTCTTTGAAGTTGACAGGACAAGTGAACAGATATGAGGTTGTTGGAAGGGAGGGGAGAGAGGGAGGAGGGAGGGAGGTTTTGGTAATGGGCCACAATAATCAACCACATTGTATATTGACAAAATTAAATTAAACTAAAAACAAATAATAAAAAAAGGAGAGCAAGTGAGTCTCTCTGCTCAACCATTCTGCCATGTGAGGCCCCTGGGCCACTGTTGCCACCCACAAGGCCTTCACCAGATGTGTTCCATAGAGTTTGGACTTCCCAACCTCTGAAACCATAAGAAATAAATTTAATTTTTTTAATAAATTACCCAGTTCCATGTATTTTGTTATAAGCAACCAAAATGGACTAATACAGAAAATTGGTACCAGGGAAGAGGGGTATTTCTTGTAACAAATACTTGAAAATGTAGAAGTGGCTTTTTGGAACTGGGTGCTGAGGAGAAGCTAGAAGAATTTGAAGGAGCAGGCTAGAAAAAGCCTAGCTGTTGGTGGAATTTTAGAAGAGAAGAGAACCAAGGAAAATTTGAAATGCCCTAGAGACAGGTTAAATGCTGGTGAGCAGAAAGCTGATAGAAATATGGACAGTAAATCCCATTCTGAGGTCTCAGATGTAAATGACAAGGGACTTATTAGAAACGGGGGCAAAGATCACCCTTGCTATGAACTGGCAAGGAACTTGGCTGCATTCTGTTCATGCCCAAAAGTATTATGGAATGTGGAATTTAAAGGTGCTCACCCAGGGTATTTGGTGGAAGAAATTTCTAAGCCACAAAACATTCAGGAAGCTGCACTGCTACTTGTAACAGCCTATGCTGAGTTATGGTGGCAAAAGCATGTTGTAAAGTCAGAATTCAAAAGGAAAGCAGAGTGTAAAGATTTGGAAAATTTGTAGCCTTGCCATGTGGTAGAGAAGCAGAGAGCATGTTCAGGAGAAAAATGCAATGGTGCTAAGACTAGTACAAAAGAAAAGAACTATCAAGAGAAGATGGAAAAGGTCCTGAAGGCATTTAAAAATCCTCTGGGGCCACCCCTTCCATTACAGGCCCAGAGGCCTAGGGAAACAGAATGGTCTCAAGGAGCAAGCCTGAGGCACACTGTATGGGCTTGCTGCCCAAGGCCACCTCCAGAAGCTGCTTCCAGCACCAGCACCCCAGCTGCTTTGGCTGCTCCAGCTGTGGCTAAATTGGCCCTAGGTGTGGCTGGACCCACAGCTTCAGAAGATACAAGTCAGAAGACTTGGCATTGTCTACGTGGTGTTAAGTCTGCAAGCTCAAAGAATACCAGAGCTGTGAAGGCTTGGGAACCTCCACCCCAGTAACATGATATATGGAAAAGCCTGGGGTCCCAGGAAGAGATCTGTCACCGGGGTGGATTCACTGCATAGCACCTTTACTAGAGAAATGCTGAGTGGATATATGGGGTTGGGTTTGCCACAGAAAACCCCCACCCGCATCATGTCTCGTGGGGCTGTGAGAGTGGGACCACCATGAAGACTCCAGATCTATAGAGCTACCAGCATGCAACACCAGCCTGGGAGAGCTAAAGTGTGGTGGGAAACCAGGATAGCCATAGTAGCAGAGCTGCCTGAGTCTTGAAGGCCCATGCCCCAAACCAGCATGCAGAGAACATTGAACATGAAGTCAAGATGCAACCTTGGGACTTTGGACTTTTGAGTTAAAACAAGTTAAGACATTAGAGATGAAATGAATGTATCTGTATGTGCAAAGGACATGAGTTTTGGGGGGCCAGGGGTGGAATGCAGTGGATTGAATTGTGTCCCCCCCCATCTCATTGAAGTTTAATCCCCACTATAACTATTGAGGGTGGTAAATCCTATTATGGTAATTGAAAGGTGAGGCCTTGAAGAGGTGACTAGATTGTAAGGACCATGCCTAGTTTATGGGCGTGTTCTGAGGGCTTTAAAAGGAGAGCATGTGAGAGTCTCTCTCTCTGCTCCACCATTCTGCCATGTGATACACTGTGTCGCTGAAATCATCACCACCAAGGCCTTCACCAGAGGTGTTCCCTTGACTTTGGACTTCCCAGCCTGCACCACTGTAAGCATTTCATTTTCTTACAAATTATCCAGTTCCAAATATTTTGTTATAAGCAACAGAAATGGATTAATACACATATTTTTTAACATATGATATAATTTATTTATTTATTAATCTTCCAGAATGTGAGCTCCATGAAGGCAGGGTGTTTTCTGTCTTGTTTTCTGCTGTATGCCCAGGCCTGACACATACTAAATGCTCGATAAATGTATGTCAAAAGAATGAGTAAAAACGTCCCCTGGGTTTGCTTTAACCACAGCCTGCAGAAGACAGGAGTTTTAGCTTTTTATTGAGTGTTTCTGAGTGTGGACACAGAAAAGCTTTTGAGTATCTGCAAGAGCAGATTCGATGTCATTGATGGTGTAGGATCTTCTAAAAGAAATCAATGGTTTAGACACCTGCTGTTACTGCATCCTCCTAGAACTGAGTATCAGAAATGCCAAGAGCATGAGGTTCTGCACAGATTGACTCTTTGCAAGGTGTTGGAAACAGGTACCGAATTAGAAACCGAGAGCTTTGTACTTGGATTGATTCACAGGTTTCAGCATTTCAACTTCCCAAGTGCTGCTGCTGTTACTGCTACTTTCTGAAATATCTTGCACTCTGCCACCCCAGCTCTCGCGAATACGCACACGTGCACACCAGGCGTGCTCCCATGTGTCCCTACACCAGGTGCTGCTCCGGCACAGCCCATTCCCCACCCCAGCTGAAGTCTGAAGGGCTGAGATGACTGCTCTAGGAGGTTTTTGCCAGCACAGAATTTTCCAAGCTCCCTGGTTCCCAAGGGAATGAGGTGCATCTGATGGCATCCACAGTTGCCTCCCACATCTGTCAGCACAGTAATATATGGCAGATAATAGGATTTCACTGCCTTGTGGTGGTTTAAACAGGCCTGACAAGACTGTGATTTTAAACCTGCATAAGTCGTGGACACCTGAGTGATTGTAGCTTTTCTGCCATCTCACTGGCAGACAAGGTTAAATAGCCTCGTGATTCTTTAGTCTTAGAACCAGCCCTCCGCCCTTCCTTCCCATCCACAGTGCAAGATTGGCCTATGCTACCTTTTAGACACTTCCTCCTTTTCACCATGCCCCTGTGTACCCTGAAATCTAGCCCCCAGGGGCTGCAGAGTTCTGTGGAGGAAACCATCTTCTGGATTTGTAACACAGCATGGTTATTTGGGGTGCTTTGTTTCTTGCGTGTCTGCGTTAAATGAGTTGCAGACACTCTTGTAGAAGTAGAACCTGAGGAAAATTAGAGCCTTTTTCCTGTAAAATACACCTAGGCTCACAATGGTGCATATAGTTTTATGGAAGCCAGAGACTCTGGAGCCCCATACTAAGAATATCACATCTATTGTCAGTGGCCTGTTTTGTAATTGGCTTTATAGATGTATAATTGACATACAACAAAATACACTCATTTTAAGTGTATAATTTGGCGAGTCTTGACAAATGCATGCACCCATGTAACTACTACATCATCAAGATATAGAAAATTTCCATTTCTGTAGAAAGTCCCCTGTGCTTCTTTCCAGTCAAAACATCTCCCTCCCCAAAGTAATCACTATTTTGACCTCTATCATTATATTAGTCCGTTTCTGTTGCTTATAACAAAATGCATGGAAATGGGTATTTTGTAAAAAAAAAAAAAAAAAAGAAAGAAAGAAAGAAAGAAAGAAAGAAAGAAAGAAAGAAAGAAAGAAAGAAAGAAAGAAAGAAAGAAAGAAAGAAAGAAAGAAAGAAAGAAAGAAAGAAAGAAATTTATTGCTTACAGTTTCAGAGTTCAGAGTCTGGGATGTCCAAAGTCCAGGGAACACATCTGTTGAGGGTCTTGGCAGTGACTTCAGTGATGCAGGATATCACAGTGTAAAATGGTAGAGCAGAGAGTGGAGAGACAGATTGTTCTCTCTTTTCTTTTAAAGTCCTCCAAACCATGCCCCCGACCACTATTATTAATCCATTCACTACTGCACAGTCTTACAATCCAATCACCTCTTCAAGGCTCCACATTTTAATTACCACAATAAGATTTCCCACCCTCTTAACACTGTCACAGTGGGACCAAGTTTCTAATACATAAAACTTTGGGGACACAATTCAAGCTTCAGTGAGTTTGGGGGGGACATAATTCAATCCACTACAATCATTATAGATGAGCTTTGCATGTTCTAGAACTTCATATAGGTAGAATCATACAGCATGTACTCTTTTGTATATGGCTCATTTCTTTCAACATGTTTTAGAGATTCATCCATGTTGTTGCATGTGTCAATAGTTTGTTATTTTTTATTGCTGAAAAATATGGATATACCATAATTGGTTTATCCATTCACCTGGTGATGAACATTTGAATTATTTCTAGGCTTGGAGTATGGCAAACAGAACTACTCTGGACATTCACGTACAGGTGTTTGGACATATGGTTTCTTTTGTCTTGGGTAAATATCTGGGAGTGGAGTGATAGGAGTGTGTGTAACTTTTTAAGAAACTGCCCAACTTTTTCAAAGTTGTTTTTACCATTTTACATTTCCATTAGCAGTGGAGAAAAGTTCCAGTTGCTTTTTGCATGTCAAAAAAGGGATATAGAGAAAAAGCAATGATTAGTTCTCAGGGCTAACAATAGTGGCAAAATTTTAGGTGTTAGTGGTGGAGAGAGAAGTTTCCCAGAGCTCCACAAATCACACCACATGGTGTTTCTACTTCCTCCAGGAATGAGCTTCCTGATACACATGTGCACAAGGATGGAGCCAAGGAAAGGAAGCGGCTTTGAGGAAATCAAGTAGGGCAGGGCAGGGTGGGAAGAGCACTGGACTTGTAATGAAAAGACCTGTGTTCAAGTTCCAGTTCTGTCATGGACCAGCTGGTGATCATGACCCTTAGCCTGTGTCCCAGTGCTTGCACCTGTGAAATAGGGATCATAAGGCCCACCCTACCTGATTCACAGGATTACAGTGAGGCTTAACACTGACAGAGGGGCCATGTGCTGAAGAATATTACCAACAGCATGGATTGTGATGTGTTGATGCAGCCAGTACATCTGCCCAGATTCTCAGAATTCTACAGCCTTGGAGTTCAGGCAGAGAAGTAAAGTGAAGGTGCAGATGGCTCCACTTCCTGGGCAGGGGCAAAGGCATATAGAAGAACATCCTGCCCTGCTCTTAACCTACAGCTTTGAATGGGGGGATTGGTATAGGCAATTTCAGGGCATCAGAAATTGAAGAACAATGTGTGACTCTCTGCTGTGTTAACAACAAGCAGGGTAAGTTTTTTTTTAACCTCTCTGAGCTTAAATCTCCTCACCAGTAAAATGAAGATGATGATATCTTCCTTTCCATCCTTCTCCTGGAGTTGGAAGGAGGCTTCGCAAACTACTGCACTGTCTGCATAAACAGGATAGAGTGGAGGAATGGCTGAGGCTGAGGCTGGGGCTGCCAAGTAACCAGGGCTTTGGAATCCGAGAGACAAATTCAAGTCCTGCTGAAGCCCCTTCACCTTGCTTAACATCTCAAGCCTCAGGCCCCCTATAGGTAAAATGGGGGGAGTGAGGCCTCCAGAGTTGAACGATTAAATGAGTCAGAATGTGGATAAAGTGCCAGGCCTAAGGTGGGGCAGAGAGAAGTAAATAAGGTAGTGGCATCTGCGAAGAAGGTTAAAGCTACCTCCACTGCCCACTAGCCATGCGACCTTGACAAGTTTTATGTTACTCTTCCTCCTACCTCCAGTGGGAGCCCACGGAAACACTCTAAGATGGAGATGGAGATGTGAGTGCAAGAGGTTTATTGAGGACTGTCCTTGGGGTCAACAAGACCCCAAGACTCCTGGGCAAGCAAAGGAGGCAGGGCTGGGCCAAGGGGGTAGTTGAGCTTCTGTGATGTAGTCACAACGGAGACCTCAATCGACCCCCTGGGACCTCTGGACCTGGGGCAGCCCTGCCAAGTTGTCCTAAATTGAGGTGAAGCAATGGGACTTTATACCACTATGTGACCCTGTCACTGAATGTAGCTCACCCCCACCCCCAGAAAGGGGAATGACCTTAAGGGCAGTTTCTGGAGGGGCATTAAATGTAAACTGTCACCTGTCAACACTACCAGCAGCTGGGAGAATGAGTGCCTCAGTCCCGAAGGGACATCTGGGAAGCACACCACAACATTCCACTATACCTCTCTGTGCCTCAGTTTCCTTGTCTGTAAAATATGGATAATAATAGTGCCTACCTCGTTGGTTTAAATTAGGATTAAAAGAGTTAGTATGTACAAAGATGTTAAAACAGGGACTGACGCATATCATTTGTAGTACTAGTATTTTAGAAAAACACTCAACAAATCATTTCAAATGAATGAATAGATAAATGAGCTCTTTCAACTCTGTCCCGAATAAAAGACAAATGTCATGTTTGCCCACTTAAAGGAAAAAAGCCCACTAGCCAGGTGACAAAGCATTTGGCTGGAAAGCAGAGAATTCAATATATTTTAAACCATGGGACTCGTGCGCAGATGAAATTTAAATCCCCCTTTCAAAAACAATTGCTGCCCCTCTGGGTCTGCTATTCCCTATGTGCACCTTGCCAGAGTCCTTTACCCTCAGTGTGTTGAGCTGCAGTATGGGGATTTGACAGCTGAAGACAGCTCAGCAGGGTGCGGGAAAGCAGACATTTAATGTGCTTTGACAATACAAAGGGTTATATAAACGACCCAGTTTCTGTAATTTTGCTGTAACTGTCATGGGAATTGCTATAGACAGATACGGAGAAGGCCCTGTTTATGCACTTAAACTTTAAAAAGCTTAACCACTAAACACATAGTCTTTTCTCTTCACCTCCCTTCCTCACAATCCTGCATTTAAATGGCATTGAGGTGGGGGGTGTGGGTGAGGGGATGACAGTTGAAAGAATGGGTTGCCTTTATCTGCCCAGCTCCTGGACCAGGGCTCCACTTGACTGCCAGGCCAAGCGTCTGCCCCTGGCCAGCCTCCTCTGGAAGATTTCCCTACCTGCTCATAGCACAAGATGCAGA
This sequence comes from Cynocephalus volans, assembly GCF_027409185.1. Taxonomy (NCBI): domain Eukaryota; kingdom Metazoa; phylum Chordata; class Mammalia; order Dermoptera; family Cynocephalidae; genus Cynocephalus; species Cynocephalus volans. The sequence goes on from NC_084478.1 coordinate 55,007,876, forward strand.
CGGGGGGAGGGATGGCAGGAAGTGAAACGCACTGGCTCTGAGCTCACGGCTTTTGCCCAATTTAAATCTGGTTCCCGTCCCGGTGTTCAAAGCACATCTCTGTTTGATTCTTACCATCTCATCTTAGAAGACTTTTCCCAAGGTGGGGGCGGGGATGGTTCTAAAGCCAGACAGGCAGGAGGCGGGAGGTTTTATACAGGCAGATACCACAGGCTTCCAAGCTAAGTGCCTTAGCAGGGAGAGCTCCTGGCGGCTGCTGACATTTCTCAGACAGGAGATCAATAAGTGGGCAGAGCTTGAAAAGCAAATCATGCTTCGACCTGCCCTGGGGAACCCTCAGCAACTGTCACGGCAGAGGAAGTGTCCCAGAGGAGGCCAGGAAAGACAGGGGGACGCAGATAGCCTTGATACAGCTGAGACAGGGGGCAGGGAAATCGGGACTGCCCAAGGAGATGAAAGGGGTAGATGCTGCCATCCCCCACCCCCACACCCTTCCTTCACAGTTCTTGCTGAGTGTGTTAAGTCTCTGACTTCTGCCTTCCAGGTAAAATCAGACACTTGCAGGTGGGTTTGCAGCTGATGTGGCATTTCCAGCCTAAATGAGTCTGGCCTGAGCAAGAAAAGCTGCCCCAGCTGGGAGACTCTGTGTGGTTGGACGCCCTCCTACAGACAAAAGCCATATCCCCTGCCTGACCCATGAATCTGAAGATTTCTCCACTCTCCATTCAGATGTGCAAAGGAATTTTCTCAGGCAGATATGCATGTGCACACACACAAAGTGGGCAACAGAACTGGAAGCGGACATCAAACTTGGTTTTGATCTGGTAAGCCTGGTCCATTCTAGTAATTTAAGCCATCTTTTATGGAAATTCAGTCTCTTTGGCTTTAAATAATCACTCTCTCCTTTTTCATCTTTCTTTTGATCCTCTCTAAGATGTCACATGGGTATGGGGGAGAGCATGTCCATCCTCATGGTCATGGTCAAAGGGGATCTATACAGTGTTATCATTCCACTCCCTGGGTCCTCCGTGTCTCCACCGCAATAGATGTTCACAATGCTGGCAACTGCCGAAGTCTATGGTTAATGAATTTGTGATGTCCTCTCTCAGAGCCTTGTGGTCCACCCTGCTGACTCAGCCCCTACTCAGCCCTGGCTGCTATTGAAGACCCTCTGGGGCATGGCCATGACCCCTATTTAGTCTCCCATTCAAGTGGCCCAATCAATCACTTGTCTCTAGGACTCTTTTTACTCCAAGGTGGTGACTCCCTCTGGGAAGTTCTCTAGCCAGTATCTAGCCAACATCTATGCTCTTATAGGGCCTTTGGGGGCATTTCTGGACTCTCTCGCATGCCAGATGGAGCCCAGCACAGCTCTGGTTTGCTCTCTGCCTCACCAGTAGCTGTCCTAGGTTCTTGCAGGAGTGCCATGCCAGCTGGCTCCTCCTGGAGTCCCAGACAGAGAGTGGCCAACTGTACTTCTTCCCTTGGCTTGTTCCTGCACTTCAATCAGACAACTCTGCACTCTGAAACTTTGGTCCAGAGAGGGCCACAAGGAGCAGACTTTTCCAGTCTGGTCAGAACTTTGTCCATGTTGTATACACTGTGTTCCTGACCCAAGCTTCCTCATGGTTTAGCCTTAATGGCAGAGGCAGGACAGAGAAAGAAATGGCTTCCTGTCTTAGTTTGGGTTCTCTCGAAAGCTGAGCATGACACAAGGCCTTGAGTGAAGGTAGTTTATTTGAGAGGTGGTCCCAGTGACAGAGTGAAGTGAAGGAATGAAGAAAAAAGGAGAGAGAGAGAGAGAGAGAAGAAATCCCAATATAATGGAGGGCAAAAGGGGCTGATTTCTCAGGAAAGTGTAGAGAATGTCTTGTAGAATTGCTCACTGGAAGGACAGGAGACTGGGCCTTTTATCCACCAACTGCCGTGTGACCTTGGTTGAGGGTTGTCCCTGGGGGTGTTGACTCCCTCCCACTTCTCAGCCACACAAACTCATAGACCAGGCAAACTCCCACAGGGACAGAAATGAGATAGACACGCTCAGCTTGAGGCGAGTCTGCCCATTGCTGCTGTGGCTGAAGTCAGAGGTGAGCCGAGGGAATGACGAAGGTCACCACCAGAACTGTCTGGTTTACTTCCCCAAAGGGAATTTATTTTTATTTACTTTTTTTAAGGGTCCAAATCAAATTTTATTTCTGCTTTTTTTAAATTAAATTAAATTTAATTTAATTTTGTTAAAATACAATGTGGTTGATTATTGTGGCCAGTATTCCTCCAAAGGGAATTTAAAGGAGGAAGTCTTCTTTAAAATATATTACTCGTTACGGTCACCTTAAAGATTTTGTCTAATCTCCTTGTTTTAAAGGGGGAAAACTGAGGCCCTAAGGAATTCAGGTTCACCCAAGGTCAAAATGGTTGGGCACTGAGCCACAACTAGAACTTGAGTGCCAGAGATTCATGTCAGAGGTCTTTCTGTTTTGTCATATGGATCTATTCAGCCAACAATGATATCTTTATTGATTAGTTATGGTGTTATACCATTGAGAAGTATACACACATAATAGTTCCTGCTTTCAAGGAATTTGCAATCTAGATGATGAGAGAAGTTTTGTGCTTAGTCATCATCATATGCACTTGCTGGCAAAGGGACTGGCTTAAGTACCCTCTGTTCAATCAGACAGTGCTTCAGAAACATAAGGAAGAGACCGAAAAGGCCCGTAAAAACATAGTGCCTATGGTAAACACGCATTCAGCAAACTTTGAGTATTAATCTGAGCTAGGAAGGTGTGGCAGGCAGTGTCTGAGGCCCCACCCCCCTGCCCCATGTCCCTGCTTCCTGGTATTTATGTCCTTATGAAATACTTTCCCCCTTGAGTGTAGGTTGGACCTAGTGAGTCACTTCCAATGGATAAGATATGGCAGAAGTGATGGGACGGCACTTCCAAGAGTAGGTTATAAAGACCGTAGCTTTTGTTCTGGGTGTTTTTTCTCATACTCTGTTGTGTTGCTTGCTCTGGGAGTAGCCGGCTGCTATGTCATGACGCAACCCTGTAGGGAGGTCCATGTGAGTCAGCTCGGAAGTGGACTTCTGAGGCCTGCCGACAGCTGTGTGAATCAGCTTGGAAGCACATTCTTCCTGAGTTGAGTTTTGATGATATGGAAGCCCCAGTGATACATTGATTGCAACCTCGTGGGAGACACTGGGCCAGAGGACCCAGTTGAGCCATACGTGCGTTCCTCAACCTCAGATCCTATGAAATATTTTTGGTCTTTTAGTTGCTAAGTTTTGGAGTAATTTGTTACATAGCAATCAACAACTGATACAGAAGGCATTGCACCAGATATTGGCAGTGAAGCTATGAGTAATACACAAACTTAAGAGCAATCAACAAAAATCTATTCAAATTATCTCAAGCAGAAAAGAGCATATATTGCAAGGAATTGTGGTTTTTCTCCCAGAACTCAAGGGCAGGAAGGGCAGCAGGACTCATGAGGACTGGAACCAGAACTTAAAATCCATTGGGAACCAGGTAGTGAGTCACTTTTTTCCTGACTCTGTCTGTCTATTAGGCCATTAAATCTTTTGTGATGGCCTCCATCTGTCTTAATGACTGGCATTTTCCGTTTCTTCTCGTACTTGGGAAAAATCAGACACCCTAGGGGGCCTTACATATTGTGACACTTAATTTTATGTCAACTTGACTGAGCTAAGGAATGCCCAACTAGGTGGTAAACGTTATTTCTGGGTGTGTCTGTGAGGATGTTCCCAGAAAAGATTAGCATTCAAATGTACAGACTGAGTAAACAAGATCCCCTCTCACTGATGTGGGTGGGCATCATCCAATCCACTAAATGCCAAAATAGGACAAAAAGATGGAGGAAGGGTAAATTTGCTTTCTCTTCTTGTATTGGGACACCTGTCTTCTTCCCTCAAACTTGGGTGCTTCAGGTTCTCAGGCTTCAGACTAGAACTTGGACTTACACAATTTGCTCCCCTGGTTCTCAGGTCTCTGTGCTTCGACTGGAACTACACCACTGACTCTCCTGGGCCTCTAGCTTCTAGACTGCACATTGTGGGACTTTTCAGCTTCTGTAATCGTGTAAGCCAATACCTCATAATAAATCCCTTTCTATCAACTCTACCTACCTATCTATCTCCCATCGGTTCTGTTTCTCTGGAGAATCCTGATCTCCCCATTTGGGCACAACAGATCTTTACTTGAGTTGCTCTAACTGAATTCTCTGTTCCTGGAAGAAAACATCAATTGGCACATTTTAGGTCAGCTCTCCATTTTTGGTTCCCCTAACAGAGGCTAGCAGATGGGTTTATAGGGCTGACTACCCACTCAGAAGGGACTTAGAGAAGAAGGCATGGGAAGTGCAGGCAAAGCAACCAACAAGTTGCTTGAACTGCCCTCAGGAGGCTGGCAATTTATTTGACTGGACTGAAAGAAAGAAATCCGGACGGTGGGGCATTTTCCTGGCACATCTTTAACTGGAGGACCGGGTATACACCAGAGAGAACCATGCACCAAGGGCTAGCTGGATGGCTTCTTGAGAACTACTACTCTTTGCTGGACTTCAGTTTCCTCATCTATAAAATGAGCAAGGTGACCCCAGGTGATCTCTACTGACCCTCCCAGCTTTGAAATTCTGTGACTCTAAGGGAAAAAGAAAGGCGAGGTGGTATCTCCAAATGTCCTCATGGAATTGTGGTGCCTGGCATTGTATGGCCAGATGGCCAAGGTCTCCAGCATGGGCTGGAGGTGCTCAGGTGTTTGAAACACCTGGCCAACATTGTTAATGGCCTTGAGAACAATCAAAGCCTGATGCCTCCACTTTTAGAACAAAAACGTGTATTTGGGAGCAAAGATGCAGATACACAGAACTTTAGAAGCTCCTAGTGGCCTTGACCCTTGTATATTTGAAGGACACCTGGAGAATTTACAAAGCAAAACATTTTTAAAACAGAAAACCAGTTTTACCCCCAAGGCTGTGCTGTCTTCTTGCAGAAGGTTGTTGGGATGACTGGAGGTGCTTTTCAAATATGGTCTAGGGCACACCCACATACAGTATTGGTCTCATGCACCCACCTCCCCACTTTCCCTTCCTACACACAGACACACAGACACACAGACACACAGACACACACACACACACACACACACACACACACACACACACACACCTGATCTCCTGAGTCTTGATCTCAGTGATTCCTCTCCAGGCTTTCTCTCAGCCACTCAGAGTTAAGCCTGCTACTGATGTCATCTTATCTGGAGAGCAGCACCAATCAGCCTGCTTTCTGCTTTGTGTCATTTGCATGTCATCACCTCATTCCAGTGCTGGTGGAAATTTTTTGGTTGTGTTTTATTAATCTCAGCATAGAAATGCCCTCCTGCCCTTCACATTTCCATTAGCTAGAAGGAGAAATGGGTGGAAATAATTACTTCTGTTTAGTTCAAGCCTGAAATAGAAGAAGGTGTGACACGGGTCTGGAATCTGATAAGGAGGTGCCTTTCTAGGAAACAGGACTTACACAAGAATACTGATTTAATGTGGCAAACACGTTTTTGCTTTGCTTTCCTCTCCTTTTCTTTTTTTCTCCCTTTTTACAAAGAGAAGTGCTGTGTGTGCTAAGGGGCTGAGAATTAGGCTACATCTTTGTGATAGCAGGAAGCCACCTCCCTCACTGCTGAGGATAGATTAGTTAATGCCTGTTAAATGCTTTGAAATGAAATGTCTTCTGTACCCAAATACCAATCTGATTATAGTCCTAGGTCTGATATCACAGGAGGGAAATGTAGTTCTTGGCTGACATCACAGCTGTCAAAGTGGGCCTTTTTTTTTTTTTTTTTTTTTTGGTGGGAGCTGTGATTTCTGCTTCTTTCCTGATCCACCTGGGAGAGGAAAATGGCACTAGGGCCTTCCCAGTAGCAAGGGATGGGAAGGGAGGGGGTATATAGAGAGAAAGAGACATGGGGGCAAGAATATTGAGAGCAGGGAGGTAGGGGATGTGGGGGGAGTAGAGTTATAGAGCGAGAACTCCAATTACTGCCAGAATCCAAGAGTTGTAGCCTACCTTTATATTTCTGTAAAACCTGCTGAAAACAAATATAGTTTTGGAAAAGATCTGGTTTACCCTAACAACAACAAAAAAAGCTGCCTTTCCAAGTTAAGGTGTCAAAGATTGTTTTACTTGGCTTTGCTTTATCTGTTTGCTTATTTGGTTAGAGGGTTGCTTGGTTGGCAGCATTTTGTACTAAAATAAGTTTAAAATCCAACAAAATATATAACTCTTTCATATTTTGCCGAGGTAGCTTTATCTTTTTCCTTGAAATGTGGCCTAATCACCTGCCCCAGTTGTGGGAAGATGCAGGCCTTCCTCACGTTAAATGACAGGTCCAGTCTGCCTGTACCCTCTTGGATTCTATTCCTACATTTGTCTGCCTTAGAGAGACCTGCACTCAGGCAGTCATTCCAGCAGCCCTCTGGTTTTGGGCAGCTGAGGCTTGCTCTTACCCAATGGTCATGCTGAGCTTGCTAAGTTGGATTCCCATATTTATCTGTGGGGAAGAGAACACAGATAATAGAAAAGATAGAAAAGATAATGAGCAGTGACAAGAGAGGCTTCCTGTCAGGGAAAATCTGACAAAGAGAAGGTGTGAGTATTGCTGAGTCTGTGAGTTATCCACTCTGGAGGGTGTCAATGCCCATGCCAGTGGATGCTCACCCAGAATGAACTACAGGCTCACTCATTCGTTCATTCATCCTTTTTGTCTTTCTTTCCTTTCCTTTTTCTTTTTTTTTTTTTTTGTTTCTTTTCCTTTTCTTTCATTTTTCTTTCTTTCCTCATTTCGCTTAGTATATGTTTATTCATTCAGTCTGCATTCATTAATTGTAATATTTATCAATTCCACATATTACATTGAGTGTAATATTGAGTATCTTCTATGTACTACATACAATTCTAGATTCTGGACTTAATGATGATAAATGCAACAAAGATTCTGTCTTAAAGGAATCAAACAAATACCTCAATAACCACATTATGGATTAAGCATTGTCTTATTCCACTTTCTGTTGCTATAACTGAATACCTGAGGTGGGGCAATTTATAAAAAAAAGTTTATTTGGCTCACAGATCTAGAGGCTGGGAAGACCAAGGGCACGACAGCAGCTTCTGGTAAGGGCATTCGTATTGTGTCATAACATGGAGGAAAAGCAGAAGGGCAAAATGTGTGCAAAAGAGACAAAACACAAGGGGTAGCTACTCTTTATAACCAATCGCTGTTGCAGTAACTAATCAAGTCCAGCGAGAGCGAGAACTCTTTCACTCCCAGGAGAATTAGCCCAGCCTGGTAGAGTAGCATTAATCCCATCATGAGGGCAGAGCCTTCATGACCCAAACTTCTCTTAAAAGTCCCACCACCTCTCAACATTGTCAAACTAGAAATCAAAATTTAACATGAGTTTTGGAGGGGACATACCATAATCAAGCCATCCAAGCATAATACTTGTGCTAAAAGAGTACCAGCGATGTTTTCTGGATATTCAGAGAAAAGAGGTTACATCCAGCTGGAGGGATCTCAGAAACTTTCATAGAGGAGGTAGCATTTGAATTGAGACTGAAAAGATGGAAGGGAATTTCCTACATGGCCATAGGGGACTCGAAAGAAGTACAACTGCACGTGGGCCCAGCTCGAGGAAGGGCACAGAGGCAAGATGTTGGATAAATGCCAGGAACAATAAGCCACTCAGGATGACTGAGGCACAGGGTAGAGCAAGCGGAGCGGGAGATGGGGCTGAAGGCTGGAGAGCCCTAGAAGGCCCCACCACTCTTCTCTCCAACATGGCTACCACACCCAGTGTTAATGTCCTCTTTCTAAGACTGCAGAAGGATCTCCAAAAGCCACAGTTACAACAAGGTCACTTGAGAGAAGCAGGAGGGACAGCCATCTGAATGGTGGTTGGGTCTCCTAGAGTCTTTTCTCATCAACAATTCAGCCTAGATAAGTTGATCGTATTTGCTAATTTTTATCAAAGTATCATGTATCCTAGTCCAAGCTTGAACAGCAAAATGATTAAGAGCAGTGAGTCTGGATTTGGGGCTTCACTTTTTAAAATCAGGGGCATGACCATAATGATGTCAACTTTTAGTTTTGACAAGCAAGAATATACTCAAAATGTGGCAATTTACTATCACCACCTATGGCAAAGACTGCTAGTTGCCTACCGAGTACCCGTTTTTTCCTTCTTCCTGACAGAGGGCTATTTTATTTGGGTTGGCAATAAGGCCAAATCAAAACCATGTTTTCCAGCCTCTCTTGGTCACTGGCGGAGCATCCGGGAAATCTCTTAAAGGGGGCTGACTGGTCAGCATAGGTCTTTCCTCTCCTCTCTTGTTCCTTCTTCCAAGCTAAAATTGCTACCTTTGTAGGACCACAGTGCACCAGCATCGTGCTGAATGTGGAGTTTATTCTGAGGGGCTTGCAACTTTTCCTAGGAAGCTAGAAGCAACACATCTACCGCGTGCTTAGAGTCCGCCAATGGTCTCCTAGTGTTTCTGGTTCATTCCATTGCTGCCCTCCCCATATTTGACCTTGTGGGTGTGTGCTGGGAGCTAGCATGCTGGCATCTGACCTCTGGCTCTTTTCTCTTTCTGAGACACCTCCTCCTATCCCTGCAAGAGTTTTCATTTGCTCCTGCTATCTGGTAGTAACTGCCTTTGTATCATGACCTTCTCATTTCATAGATGGCACTATGCTTTTGTATCAGTTACTGTTCAGCCAAGACAGCATAAAGTATTCTAGGTATTTCAAAACAGAGGAAACCAAATACATTGAATTACTTACAAATACTTTAGATGAGCACAGTGTGTGGTGGGCACCATGACCCTCCACCCAGAACCCCCTTCAGGGAAGGACTTGTCCCAGCTGCTGGGAGTGCTGCAGAGAGCAACTTGCCCAAAGGCCACACCCTCCTAGGGTACCATTTTGGCCCATAGCTGGATAACTAGTTGGCCTTATATACTCCAGATCTCCTTATGGGCTTAGCCGAGGCTTCATCAGACCTGCATCACAGTCTGACTCTCCTTCTGCCCAATCCTCCTTCCTCCTGATCCCTCCCACAGATTTTAATCCTTGACAAATATCCTGCATGCCAAATTCCACCTCAGCACTGGCATCCAGAAAATCCAACCTGAAATGAGGTAACCCTGAGATTAGTAAGAACTCAACCTGACATGAGGTAACCCTGAGACTAGTAAGCAAGAAGTCACAGACACCCCAGGGGTGGAGCAACAGAGGACAGAAGGCATGTCATCAGAGCCCAGGGCCTGCTCATCACTGACATAGTTGAAACACTTGATATGGCTGGAACAGAGCCATTGCTGAAACTCCAGAGGCTCCTCTGAATCACCAAAGTCACAGGACCCTGGAGCTACCTACTGCTGAGAAAGATACCACTGGAAATTAAATAAAAAGAAAAATGTCTTCTATCTCCCTCTCACCTTCCCAGTACCCACCACTTCTTCCCATTAGAAGAAACTTCCTGGAAGCCAGCTGGCAAAGGAGGCTGGAAACTGTTTTTGTAGGGTTCCAACCCTGGGGGACACAGAACAGAGCAGAAAGGGCAAGAATGGAGCTGAGAGAAAAGAGGCCAATGACTGGCAATAAACCCCAGCCCCAAGTCCTCACCTTATGGCAGAAGGACTGAAGCGGACAGGGGAGTGATGAGCTTTCAGATGAGATTCCATGCCTGGCCGACAACTTGATTGCAGCCTCTGGAAAACTCTGAAGCAGAGAACCCAGCTAAGCCACACCCAGATTCTGACCCCAGACAATGTGAGACAGTACACGTGTGTTGTTTCCTGCTGCTAAGTTTCTGGTAATTTGTTGCACAGCAATAAATAGCTGAGACAGTGGTGATTAACAAAGTGGGATGGGGGGAGCCCAGGAAAGCATTTTAGAAACTTCGAATAAAGAATGATGTTTCTATAGCCAGTAAAGGGAGGAAGAACATTGCAAGTAGAGGGAATAGAAAATAAAAATGTCTGGGGGTATAAAAATGCATGGTGTGTTCCAGGATTTACATTTTAGTGTTGCTAGATTGCACATGTTGGGGTACATAGCAAGAGATGAAGCCAATTGTCAGGAAAGCAAGAACAGTGGTTCTCAAACGTGGCTGTGCATTAGAATCAGCTAAGGAACTTTAAAAAATACTGACGCTTGGTTTTCACCTCCAGAAATTCTGTTTTAATAAGTGGAGTGCCGTGTTGGCTTAGGGACATATAAAAACTCTTCTGGTGGCAGTGGAGAGACTAGAATGAAAGGAGTGAGATACTTGCCTGAGGTACGAAATTTAAGGGGCTACCAAAAAACTCAGTAACCAAGATTAATAATATTTGAATGCAATATTTAAAACTCAAAATTAATGCAAAAACTCCATGATGAACAAAATAGAAATTTTAAATAAAGACACAATCCTCAGGCAGTTCTAATGTGCAGCCAGCATTGAAAAGTACTGCTCTAGACCTTAAAGGAACATGTGTACCTTCCTGTGAATCTTGGAATATGCACGGGGCAAAGGAATCAGGGTTGGGCATCAAGCAGCAGGGATGCATGGTCAGATGTATGTTTTTGGAATGTTCTTTGGCTGCTGAGTGGTAAGTAGGTGGGGAATAGGGGGTAGGTGTGGCAGGATTCCAAGACCAGAGAGAGACAGACTAGCTGGGCATAAATCCTACTGGAAAGTGAGTCAGTGTGAACTAAAATCAATCATAGCAAGGAGTTAGAGAAGGGGAGGGATGAGTCAGTGGTTTGCTGGAGCTGGCTGAACTGGCTTGCAAGAGTGGATTGTGTGCATCTCTTTCCCAGCTCCATATTCGATGATGTCATACTGGTAGCTTGAAGTCAGCTGTGGTGAAGATATTTACACCACAGAAATTGGCACGCTGCAAATGAAAAGGATTTTTTTGTTTTTGTTTTTGTTTTTGTTTTGGTAGGGTCAATTGTTGCACATTTGCCAGTACATGCATGGCTGAGAAGCATGTTTATGAACACAGAGAGGATTTGATCATGAGTTAGACATGGAAGGAGAGAAGGACTGAAGTGACCCATAAGATGACTGTCTGGTGCTGGTAACTAAATTATAAACTTTAAGAAGAGGGTTGTTAGTTGCAAAGGACAGTGTGCAGGGAGGCATCTGAGATCATCCTTAGTCCTGTAAGCACAGCAGCTGGAACAAATATTTCTAGGGTGCCTTTCATTAAAGTTCAAAGCAGCTCTGAAGAGCCACAGTCCCTAAAACATTTAGGGTGTGCCTAGGAGACACTGAGAGACAAGGTGACCTCCACTTTATCATTCCTTGGTCTGTGATCTTTAGGAGCCTATTCCTGGGAAAGAACTATGAGCATCACTAGTACAAAGCTGGTGTTCACTCAAGCACCATAGAAGCAATTGCAAGATTAATATTATCTGGTCAACTGAGAACGAGGCAAGGAGTATTGATTCTAAGATCTGGTCAGCCAATAATTTGTTAGCTAACGTAGGACAATTTGTTAAAGCTCTTAGTGCCTCATCTTCTTTATCTATAAGACAGTCTTACTTTTCTCCCTATCTTAAAGTGTGATTATGAAAATAAAATGAGATAATAGCTGTTAAGGTTCTCCTAAAAATTTAAAGGAACTCTTCAAATGCAATATATGATCATGCAATTATGAAAATCATCATTATGCTAATAGAATTATGCTAATCATCTAGTAATTTGCAAAGACCTGGATGGACCACTGTGAACTCACTATAGCCGGGCTTTTGCCTCTACAGGGATTTGGAAAGCTGGTTAAGTTTCAATTCCGTGGATGGCGACTAACTAAAATTTTGGTTTATTTTTTACTTCCTACTTTGTTCCATTGGAACTTAAGAAATTACTGCTCTGCCTCAAAGATAGGAAATTTATTTGGTTTCATGGTAAGAAATTTTAGCTTAGCTTGCCTACCTGCATTTGAGTTCAAAGTTTCTCTAGATATATTATCATTTAAACTAGAGAGAAACAATCTTCCTTAACTAGAGCATGGGGCCATGACCTTGCCTATATGATGGGCAGCTAATCCACTTAGAACCAGTGGCTCGCTTTGTATAATTTATAAGACCCCATGAAAAGACAGGCCTCTATAGATTAATATTTCAGCTGTCTTCCCTTCCATTTCATCCTGTGGATGTGGCAGTAACAATCACATGAATCATTCCTGAGCTGAGTCGATATCAAACATCTGGGGCTTCATCTGCATTCGATAAAGGTCCAGTTCATTCAAGGGAAGTTCCTACAGGATTTCAAATACGTAGGTGATGTGTCTTTGACACCTCTTACCCCAAACTCACTGTGCTGGTTTTTAAAAAACAGCTTGAAATTCTCTGCCAAGCGTTAAATTCTTACTTAGAGGTGGGGGTCTGGGTTCCCTCTTCTTGGATCTGGGCTGGCTTGTGACTACTTTGACCAAGAGTATGGTGGAAGCATGTCATGTATGTGATTCCTGAGGCAAGGTCATAAAATGCCACGCAGATTCTTGTATGTCTTTTGAAATGTTTATTGTCTAGACACTCTCTCAGGATGCTCCCTTTCAGAGCCCAGCTGTCATGTTAAGAGAAGCCCAAGCCACCAGAAGAGGCCATATGTAGGTGTTCTGGTAGACCACCTCAGTGGAGTCCAACCTTTGAATCATCTCAGCCCAGGCACCAGACATACAAGTGAAGAAGCCTCCATATGATTCCATTTCCCAGCCATGGATTCACCCAGCCACTTATGTCTTCCTACCTGAAGCACATTGTGGAACAAGAACATTGTAGAGTAAGGACAAGCCATCTCCGATGTCCTTGGTCTGAAATTCTAACCCACAGAATTCCTGAGCATAACAAAATGGTGGTGGTTTATGCCACTAAGTTTGGGAATGTTTGTTATGCAGCAATAGATAATTAGAACACCGGTTGATTAGGCTAAAGTTTTTTTTTCTTTCCCAGGTACATGAGAAATTACTGGCTTGGTCAAAGAGGGCAGATTTCTTTAAAACAAGCAGACTGTTCTGTAACTCTGGCTAATGTAGTAAACAAACCTCTCAATGAGAGTTCCATATTGTTTGTCTGTGTGTGTTGACTTCTTAGTAGAAAGACCATTTCTTGGCATTAAATTTCTTTTCTCTGTTCTGTCTTTACGGGTTTTTGATGTTTCATTCACTAATTCACTTATTTATCCAGTAAATATTTATTGAGCCCCTACTATGCAGCAGGTGCCTTTCTAGATGATAATGATCAAAACACACAAGATCTCTGTCTTTCTGGAGATGAGTCCAGTCTTAACCGTTTCATACCACAGGTCCTCTTGACATTTGCTGAGGCCTATGTATGTTTTCTCAGAATCATGTTTTTAAATCCATAAAACATAAAATACCTAAGCTCATGAAGGAAGCTAATTATATTGCAACAGTTACTAAAGTATTTTTAAAATCCATTTGTGATGTAATTAATGCATGGGTTTGTTTATTAATGCCTTAAATAACAAGATCCAGCAGTGAGTCTAATTAATTTTATGGTAGTGATGAGTGAAAATAATATATTGATATATTTTCAAAAACTATACTATGAAAATATCTGTGACGTCTGTTGGTAACAAAATCACAAGTATAGCCAATGCTACTATGGTTTGTTATCTACATACCTAATCGAAGGAAAAGCTAAATATTAGTAAGATTTAGTGAAAATAAATACATAATTGTTTTCTTATCCAAATTAATGGATCTTCTGAATTGCGTGGTTTATAGATCCCAGGTTAAGACCCTTGGTTTGGGAGTATAGACAGACATCAACCAAAAAATAACACTAATATATAATAAACTGTGATGCCTGCTATGTGAATGTATTAGTCTCCTGAGACTGCTGTAATAAATTACTACAAACTTGGTGGCACAAAACAATTTATTCTTTTTCAGTTTTGGAGTCCAGATGTTCAAAATCAATATCATTGGGTCAAGCTCCCTCTGCAGGCTTTAGGGGAAAATCTTTTCCTTGACTTTTCAGCTTCTGGTGACTGTTGATATTCCTTGGCTTGTGGCCACATCACTCCAATCTTCAAGGCCAGCATCTTCAAATCTCTCTGTTCCATCTTCACATGGCCTCTCCTCTGTGTATCACAGCTCCCTCTGGCTCTTTCTTATAAGGACACTTGTGATTGTGTGTAGAGCCCATCTGGATAATCCAGGATATTCTCCCCATTTCAAGATCCTTAATTTAATTATGTCTGCAAAGTCTTTGCTATATAAAGTGACGTTTATAGTCTCCGTGGATCAGGATGTCTTTTTAGGGGCCATTTTCACCCTACCATGGTGACCAGGGGTCCTGATCCAATCTGGGGGTGTTGATGTGCTATGGATAGTTATCTTGAGGGAGAGACTTTGGGCTGATAACTGAAGGAAGAGTGAGAGTAACCAGATAAAAGGAGTGGGTAAGGCAGGTGAGATCGTTTCAGACAGGGTGACTAGCTCATACAAAAACCCAGAAGTTGGAAGGTCTATGCCGCATCTGGGTATGGGAGACAGAGAGTGTATCTGGGGCCCAGAGGAGGCCCAGGTGGAGTGTGTAGAGATACTCAGGAGAGGCTAGTGAGGGCCACATCCTGAAGTGTCTTACAGGATTTGGTTCTGTCCCTTCCAATGAGAAGACATATGCTCTGGTGTCATATGCTTAGAGCTGGGGTTTTGAAAGAACATTCTGGTTTAAGTGAGAAGAATAGATTATGGGGCAAGGGCGTTGCAAGAACAAGTGGTAAAGGGAACCAATTATAAGGTGTGGGAGGGTCCCAACCAGAAATGACAGACACTTGGTTTAGGGTAGAGGCTACGGATGTAGGGGAGGATTCGAGAGCAGTTGAAATCAATGTACATTTTAGAAAATCCAGCAACTCAGGACACAGTATGGATTTGATTAACTATAGAAAAACGGACAAAATAAATTGTCAGTTGCGTAAGTATGAGTTTTAATTTACAAATCTAGGTGCAAGAAGAGAACTGTACCTTTATTTTACTGTATTTAACTAAATTTGCTCTGAGCCAGTGGAAAATTCAATCACGGTTACTACTAACAATTCTTCTTGCCCCTTCCCAAGGGGGCATGAAAGGTATAGTACTTTATACAGTCCAGCCATTTGAGGAAGACCCTGGGGGTGTGTTCAGTGCTCAGTCATCGCCGATGTACCTATATATTCCTTGTTGAGGCCCACATAGGCTCTAGAAGGCTGTCATGTTTCTTAGGGAAAAGCTGAGCCAGGGTCTTTTGCCCAGGCTCTGAAAGTCACAGTTCTTGGTGTTTAGTAACTGATTTCCCTGCAACTGCAAAGTAAACTATGCCAGTAAACACAGTTCTGAGGTTCTTTTTGGTAGGTGATCGTAGCCACCAGAAACTTTGAGATGGGCAAGGATTAACTTCTCCTCCTATAACTTGACAACAGAATGTAAATCTTTTAAAAAAGTCTGTCACTTGCATGAACGTTTAAAACTTTTTTCTAAGGAAAGCAAAGAAACAGTTCATATAACCTGTAGGCTTGGGAAGCCCCGGGTCTCTGTTCTTTCAGGTGCTCCAACCACCACCTTGTTTGAAATATTCACTTGAGGCCAATCTCAAAACTCCAGAGGCAGAATTCCCTAACCATGCAATCGAATCTCTCCTGTTCAAGGCTGGATACAAGATCATTCAGAACTTCAGCCTAGAGCTGCCTATGGATGTGGGCTACAAACCTTGCTAGCTTCTTATGGCCTGTTCATGTCTCCATTTTGGTTCTCCCATAAGCCAGGTTTAAATGCAGGTAGTTTATTTAGAAAGTGAAGGAACCACCAGTAGGAAAATGGATATGTGGGCCCCAGGAAGAAAGGCCAGCCAGTAAAAGGAATGCTGTCAAGTCAGTTACCACCGTGGGCAACTAGAGCTAAAATCTGCAGTGAAAATGCTGGGAGCCAGTGTAGAATGCATGCCTCCAAATTATTCCATGTGAGGGGTAAGAAAGCTGGGATATTTGTGTACTGACTGTGGTTAATTATTGATTAAAAACACTCAAAGGGAGTCAATTTCCTGGCACTTTTGTCTGGTCACATGGGTAGTAAAGTGGGCCCATAAGAGAAAGCCCACAGGCTAGGCAATGCAGCTGCTGGCACTTGGTAGTGGGCTAGTGTGCCCAAAGTGTAAGGGTGAGGGGACATGGGTTGCATGCTGACAGCATCTGCTTCAGGTGGGAAGAGAGCCCAATGCTGGCATTCCTTTTGCTATCTAACAGGTCGCCAGTTTCACCAATGATAACCCAATCTGATATTCACTATATACAAATTAGGAAAGCCTCAGCTGTTGACTGAAACGCCATCGATGGTGTGCATGGAGTAGCCACCTTGGGAAGGTGGCCTTTCTGATCTAATGTCAGCAGAGCACTCCTGAAGTGGGAAGTCTCCAACAGGCAACTGATGGCCCCTAGAGTTGAAGCTTAAACTATCACATACATAAAATCACAGGGTCTATGCACACCACACACACACACACAGAGAGAGAGAGAGAGAGAGAGAGAGATGCATACTTCGTCAGGATAATTCCTTTCAGTGTCTTTAGGTTTCTGTAAAAACCACAGACTGGAGTTGCATTTCCTATCCTGTGACCTGGTGGCAGCGACTATAGTTTTCAACCACTTCACACAAATCCCCTAAGACAAAGGAGCACTGGGCTTGTCTTCCTGTGAGAGGATGAGGAGAAGGAACACTCCCTACAGCAGCAAGATCAAACTGCAAATTAATATCTTAATAAATTATCCTGCCACATTTGTGTAAAACTTGCGCTCTGCACTTTCATTTCAAAAACAAGGTAATTTTAAAACACATAGCATAGATTGATGCTACCACACCATAGTTACCATCTATTGGATGTCTCCCATGTTTCGGGGTCTATGACAAGAACAGCATACATATTATATCACCAAATTCTCATGTATCTTACATGAGGCATGATTATCCCCTTGTTACAGATAAGGAAACTTATTTTCATAGGGATTCTTTAAAAACCCTTTTTTATAATTATAAAAAAAAAGTTCATTGGCAAGAAAATTTAAAAAGGCTCCCCCAAATAGAAATTCTTGTAATCCCTCTATTCATACATTACAATTTAAAATATTTTGATTATATTTTTCCCATATCTTTTTTCGATGTCTATTTGCAAATAGATTGTGAAAAAACAAAATTGGGTTCTTTCAGTAGCAATCTTCTTTATTTATCCTCTGAGAATGCTGAAGGACGATTTTCTGACATGGATTTTCCTGGGCTGGAAACTAAATCTTCACCAGGGCAATCCAAAAGCATGCAGGCTTCCAATCATTCACAGTGAGAAGAGATATGTGCCGAAAGGGGGGCAGGAGCAGCTTAATTGTGCAATTTTTGTGGGTTCTCTTGGCCTGCAGCTTATAAAACCTTTGCTTGGTTTGCTAAAACAACCCTTCTCACTTGGCCAGGGATCTTCCATCCGATGGAGCATCCCCCATTTAGATTGTGTTACTTTAAAATTTGAGGCCATTCTCATCGGCCATCTGGGACCCTAACAAATATCCACACATTTTATTCTTCTTCTTTTCTGCTTGCTCAAATACGGACTAGTTTGAGAACTCTAATTAAGTAGAAAACAACATTTTAGAGTGGCTCTCAAAGGCTAACAGGAAAGAAAAGAGAAACCCTTTTTGAGCCTTCTCGCAAAGCTCCCCACAAGCCCACGATTGTCTCAGGTTTGCATCCCAGCTGAGTGAGCACATTCCCTGACTGGAGCAAAGAGGGAGCCTGGCGTCTTCCCAGCCCTCCTTGTTGTGATGGGAGGCTGAGATGCGCCACTGTTGGAGTGGGAGGCATGGCGAGGACTGGGAACCCCATGCAATGGGAAGCGGGTTGCCTCGCCCCTGGCAACCAGGCTCTCTGCAGCTGCAGCTCCTTTCAGGGGCACTCACAACTGCCCTCCCCTGCTTGCTCCCTGGCTGCAAACCATAAACCAAGCTGTGAATCCTTTCAGGGACGGGGGACTGTGTCTGACCTATTTTTAAGTCCCCAGCCCCTGGAAGTGCTCAAAGTATACTTACTTACTTACTGAATGAATGAATATCTAATTTCCATAACACTAAAGCATTTCCCAGAAACAACAGGCCCCTTTGACCTTCAATGTGCCAAAGGCACAGGATGTTTCTCATGATACCCACCCCTATGGAAACAGGCCTTCCAATGCTAGATTTAAACAAACCCCTTCCCACAAAGCCAGACCTAACTAAACAGCGCCAGAAACCCCTGTGATTGCTCGACTTCTCTTTCTTTCCCCCATGGCCAGTCTGCCACCGCAATCTTAGGAGAGGGGCTCAGATCTGGCCTCTGCTTGCTTGTCAGCCTCACTAGCAACTTTAGCCAAGACCTTCATCCAAGCTCTCCTATGACAGTGGAATCTAACCAATCTTAGAGCAAATGAAATTTTACATGAAATTTTACACTTCCATCAAATGAAATTTTACATGAAAGCCCATGGTGCATAACTGATGAAAACTGTTGCTCTCGATAAAGGTGAAGGTGCCCCACACACCCTCACACCCTAAACCTACTGTTACATGAATCTTGGGCTCTAGGGACACACTTTGAAACCAGCAGACCAGGACTTCTACAACAGCCTTGTGCCTGGTCTCCTTGCTTCAGGGAGAAAATGAGCATCTAATCATCCTGCTTAAAAACTTGTGATGCTTCCTATTATGGGTAGGAAAACATGATAAATCCTTAGCTTGCATGCAAAGTCCTTCTTAACCTAGTCCCAGCCAGCATTTTCAGACCCATCTCTTGTCAAGCTGCCCAATACTTTCTGTGTTCCAACCTATTTAAATGTTTCACTCTTCTCTGAACACCGTGAGACTTTCCACAGCCACATGCCTTTGTATATGATATTTCCTCGCCTGAGGATGCTCTTTGCTTCCATTTTCATGGTTCAAATTTGACAGATTCTTCAGGGTCTTCCTCAAATGCTGTTTCTTCCATTCATCCTTATCTGAGGACTATTTATGTTCCTTTTCTTTCCTATTAGATTGTGGGTTTCTTGGGGGCAGGGACTGTGTGTCATATAACTCCGCACTCCAAAGTGCCTAGCACAGTGCTTGGTACAAGAGCAAATGATCAATAAGTGTTGGTTGAATAAATGCATGGATCAAGAAACGCAAGAATAGACCATTGTTGGCTGAGGCCATCAAAGATGGATTTCCAGAGAATGTGAGACTCAAGCTGAATTCTGAAAGATAGGAAGCATTGGTATAAATGTAAACCGGTAGGAGGACTTTTAATCCACTGCTGACTTCGGCTGAAGGAAGTCAGGATTACTACTCTGGCTGGCCTTCATCAAGAAAACCTTGGCAGGAACTGAGATACGAGTCTCAAAGGCATTGATTTACCTGGGTATACCATGCGTTGAAATTTCTAGAGTGAATCTCATTCCCACCAAGCCATAGTCACTGTGCTAGTTATTCTCCATCTCCTTCCACCCAATCCAACACCCATCCATTTTCCACTCTTCTCACCCCCGAGGACTACATCTTCTGGCTCCCTTGCCAGCTAATTTCTGATTAGATTCTGACCAGGAGGAGTACTGGGAGGAGATCTGGAGGCTCTCTCCCTGATTCCATGTCTTTGGCAGGGGCTATGTCATTCAACTACAGCTCTGTGGTAGGCAGAATTATGGCCCTCCCAAAATGTCTATGTTCTAATTCCCAGAACCTGTGAATATGTTAATTTATATGGCAAAGGGACTTTGCAGATGTGATTAAGTTGAGAATCTTGAGATGGCGGATTATCCTGGATTATCCAAGTGGGCCCCATGTAATCACAACAGTCCTTATAAGAGGGAGGCAGAAAATTGGTCAGTAGTAGATGTGAGGATGGAAGCAGAGGTTGGAGTGACATGAGGAGGGGGCCACGAGCCAGGGAATGTGGGTGGCCTCTAGAATCTGGAAAAGGCAAGGGAACTGATTCTCTCCCCAGGGGCTCCAGAGGGAACACAACCCTGCCACTACCTTGATTCTAGCCCTGCAAGACTCCAGACCTGTAAGGGAATTTGTGTTGTTTTAAGCCACTAAATTTGTGGTAATTTGTTACAGCAGTGATAGGAAACAAATCTAAGCTCCTATATGGTTGCCCCTTTTCTGTGGTCCTTTCTTCATGGTTCCAGCTCCTGAGTTTAAATAACTCTGATTCTTCCCCTTCTTCTTGTTTTCTGCTTCCCACTTGCTAGTCTCTGGGTGTCTCAACATTCCTTGTTGGTTCCTGTAACCCTTCCCACAGCTCTGTGAGTTTTCCTTTCATTAAACTATCTGCTTTGGATTCTGTTTCCTGCTAGAGTTGTTTCTAACTCGCCACCTCTGAGAAACGTGGTAAAATGATTTCTCTGGCCCCAATCAGCGATCTCTCTGGGCTGTAGGGGCCACACACTGTGGTCAGAGCACCATCTCAGGGGAGACTGACTTTTCTTGAGGTGAAATGCCTGCCGGCCTCCACAAAGAAACCTGTCAGAACTTGAAGACAGTAAGATAGCCTCTCCAGCAGCAAAACTTGGAAATAAATCCCACTCTTCTTCCAGAGTAGGGATTTTGAACCTTGGTGGTCCCTGAATGGGCTTAAGGGTGAGCCCTACGAAACGCCTGAAATCATCAATTTTGTGTGCAGTTTTGTGCACGTGTACATGCTTAAGGGAGCTCTGCTGAGCTGTCCAGGTTTCCTGCACTGCTGCAGAGTAGCTGACCAGGTACAGTGGATGCTTTCTGTGCCCTGTGACTCCTCCCCTTGGCCTACCTCTAATTTCAGTGAAACTATGGAGGCCAGTTCCTATGGAGAGAGAATTCATATTCTGTGTGTCTTTCCACTTTTCTACCCCAGATTTTTCTCTGAAGCTGTGGAAACCTGTCTGTCTTCTTACCGGAATAGTCCAGAAATGCAGGGGATAACCTGAACTTACCTCTGGGGGTAATCCTCACCCTGTGAGAGCAGAAGTCAGTGGATAAATGCCCAGTCACCAAGGTTCCCACTGGACTCTTCTAGGGGGCATTCTGAAGGCTTCACAGAAGTGCCTGCAAAACCAGACTCCTGACCACGATAACACCTTGATAATGCATCCTCGTATTGGTTTGACCTTCATCCCTGTCTCACCCTCTGCTCCTTCACTCCCATTTCCTGGGATCACCTCTAAAATTAACTACTTGCACCCAAGTCCTTGTCTTGGGCTCTGCTTTCTGGAAAAGCAGACCAAGACACCAAGAGAGTTTGACAGAGCCCACATTCGGGCTTCACATGTCAAACATGGAGTCATTCACACAGTGATACCCAGACTCCCAGGCTCACTGGAGCTTAATAAAAGTTTTCTTCTTCCATCTTGGATTCCACAAAGGCCATAGCTAACAGTAAATTCCTTTTGGAAGAGTAAACCATTTTTCTTCTTTCTTTACCTTCTGAGATCCAGAACGGCCAGTCCCTTCTCTCATTTGTGATATTTGTCTCCCAAGACCCCTCCCCAACACCCAAACTCACACTTGCAAGCAGAAGCTGGAGGAATGGAAATGTCCACCTTCATCCTCGAGGAGAGGAATTCCACTGGGGCCTTATTAGGCTTTCACTGCTTGCTGGTCATGCTTTCATCTGAACATTCCAGCATCTATTGTTATTATTACCAGAACACCTCAACCAGACCAAGCACATTTCATGGGTGGGAATAATGTGACAGGCAGAAAATAGGAAGGGCTGAATACATTTTTAAATCTGACTACAGCAAATCAGAATCACTACCATTTTAGTCACGTGTTGCTGCATAACACATTTCCACCAACTTGGAGGCTTTATACTAGTGTTTATTAGCTCACAGTTTCCATGGGCCAGAAGTCTGGGGTGGCTTGGCTGGGTCCTCTGCTTGGGTCTCACAAGACTGCAGTGGAGGTGTTGGCTGGGACTGTGGGTCTCATCTAAGGCTCAGGGTCTTCTTCCAAGCTCATGTGGTTGTTGGCCAAATTCAGTTCCTGGCAGCTGTAGGACTTGTGGTGGCTTGCTTCTTCAAGGCCAGCAGCAGTATCTCTTTGACTTCTTCCACCTCTGACCTCTAGACCCTCTTTGAAGGACTTGGATAACTAGATCAGGCCCACTAACACTCAAGGGGAGGCGATGATACAAGGGCATGGGCCGTTTGGAGCTTCTTAGAATTCCACCTCACAATCACCCTGACTAGCTTCCTTTGAGAAATGCGAGATGGGGGATGGGGGATTGCAGAGAGAGAAAGAAAGGGGCCTTAGTTGCTTGCTTTCTCTACTTGTCATTCTCTATGAGTAATGTCTTCTCTAGTGAGAAAACATTTTTCATTTTGAAAATTACCATCATATGAGAAAGGAAAGCCCAAAGATTTTTGAGAGTACAATTAACTTGTTTGGCGAGATTAGGCAGGAAAAAACCACTTGGCCCTTTTTACCTTTGCTATTACCAGGTCCTTGAGTCAGAAACTTGACACCTCCATCTTCCTCTGCCATGTAAATCATCAAAACCCATTCACTTTGCCTCCTAAGTATCTCATGAATCCATGACAGCTACAGAGACCTCCTAACCGTCCCTCAGCTTTCGCCCTTGCCCTCCACACTCTGTTCCACCCACAGCAGCCTGAGCTAGGCGATCACACTCTTGATCGAGGGCAGGGTGGTGCCCTGTGACCATCCGCCCAGCCTGCTCAGTCAGCTCCCTTAGGACAGCTCAGTGGGTCACTCCATCCACGTTCTAGTTTCCTAGGGCTGCCTTAATAAAATACTACAAACTAGGTGGCAGGAAACAGCAGACATTTACTGACTCACAGTTCTGGAGGCTGGAAGTCTGAGATCTAGGTGTCAGCAGGGCCATGTTCTCTCCACAATCTGTAGGGGAGAATCCTCTTGACTCTTCCGGCTTCTGGAAGTCCTAGGCATTCCTTGGCTTGGGACAGCATCACTCCAATCTCTGCCTCCATCTTCACATGGCTGTCTCCTCTCTGTGTCTGGGTGTCTCTGTGGCTTCACACAGCATTTTTCCTGCATGTCTGTGTCCATATTTCCCCTTTTCATGAGAACACCAGTCATATTGGATTAAGGTCTACCATGACTACCGAGTCTGGCTTACGTCCTTTGTCATCTGCTCTCTCAACCCCCATTCTCCTTCACAGCAGCCTCATGGGTGTGGCTCTGGAATTCATGTGTGCCTCCCTCCCTAGACTGTAAGTTCTATGACTTCGGGGCCTGTGATGATTTTGCTGGGTTTTTTCCTCCCTTCTCATAACTAGCATGTGCCTGGCAATGAGAGGTGTTCAAAAAATATTTGTTGAATGAATAAATGAGTGAATGAATGAATGAATGAATGCCTACAAACCATTTTGCTTCCTGTACATCTTGATGAATGGCAAAGAGATGATAATAGCTGAAGAGCTATGTAGCCTTGATATTTAGGATAGATGCATCTTCAATGAATCCCCAAGTCTCTGGAAAGAGAAACGTTTATATGGGCTTTTCTTGAAATTACATCCCCATGGAATCCATGTGACTCTCTCACACTGGCCTCAATGTAGGTGTAATTTTAATAGGCGCTTCAGCAAAAGGGCAGTACTATGTTATGGGCCTTCAGGGAGGCTAGTGGAAAACTGGAGTTCCTTATGTTAGACCTGGAGAACATGGAGGAACAGGGAGCCCCATTCCTCAGAGTGTGGTCCTTCGATCAGCAGCATCAGCATCATCTGAAATATGGTTAGAGAAGCATACTCTCAAGTTCTTCCCCTTCTAGATCATTAGAACCTGCATATTAACAAGAATCCCAGGTGACCCATCAGCACAGTAACATTTGGGAAGCATTGGCGGAGAGTACAGCTGGCCTCTCCATGTGGCTTGGGCCACTCACAGCATGGCAACTAGGTTCTGAGGGAGAGGGGCAGATCGAGGCAATAGCTGCAAGACTTCTTCTGACCTCATTTCAGATGTCACGCAGTGTCACTTACACTACATTCTCTTGGTTGTGAGCGAATCAGTAAGGTCAGTCCAGATTTAAAAGGAGAAGAATTAGACTCCACCTATCAATGGGAAAAGTGCCAAAGAACATGTGGCCACCTTTAATCTGCCACATGCCTCTTCTCTGCATGAATCAGAAATTGGTGTCTGTTGAGGTACTAACAGGCACACGTTATAGGATCCTGGGATTGGAAAAAAAGAGGCAAATGGAATTCCTCTTTCTCACTCCTGGTAAAATCTTAAGTACATCCTTTGGTCTGTCCAAGTCTGTGTCCTCATCTTTGAAAAAGCATAACTTTGTAGGGGGCTGCTGGGAAAAGATCCTGGTAAATTACAAATAGTATATAAATGTTAGTTGCTGTTATTATTAATAGCAATAACTATGACAATAATGGGCTGTTATATGTTTGCCTACTACCGGGAGGTTTCTAAAGATGCTATCTTAACCCTGAAGAGTGGATTGCATGATGGGAGTTCCAGAAGGCATGAGATTGAGGGAATAGAGATTTCTCTGTGGCCTATGCCTGGGCCAACACCTGGATTGTGGCTGCCTTTCACATGTTCTGCAATCTGCATTTCCTGAGAGTAAGAATAGCTTCACAGTCACAGCCGTAAAAAGCAGAGTGTCTCTGGCTCTACTCCCACTCACTCTGAAGGAACTAGCAGCCCCTCGGATTCCTCCCAAATGATTCTGAGCTTTCCCACTGTGTTCAGCAGGCTCCTGCTCTTGGCGGCCTATGGCTTCACTACCATCTCCCTCCCCTGCCGCTGCTGTGGTGGAGTCTGTCATCCTGCCTAAGCCGAAATGGCCCTTTCATCCCCCAATGCCTGCCAAAGGCATTGTCGCTGCTGCACGGCCCTGCCAGAGATGCCCTGGCTGCCACAGACAACCTCCAATGTCTGAATGGGGTGCTGAAACCACCCCACTAGTCAGACACTAGACACTAGTCAGCTGGTATCAGGGCAGGGGAGCCACCCATTGTGGGCCACCAAGGGCCTGGCATCAGCACTGCCAGGCTCTCCCTATGCTTTCAAGGCTCCACCAAGGGTAGGGAACTTCCTTGCCTTTTAATTATACATCCTCCCTTCCCTTGCTCCAGGGCTTAGAGGTGAGGATCACCTTAGTGAAGGTTGGTGGTGCTAGCCAGCTGTGTCCCATTGTCCTAGAACCAAGGAAGTGTGGTAAGAGGTTAGGATAGTGGAATTAGTCTGCTGGGGCTGAAATCCTTGACTCTATCCTTACTAGCTTTGTGACTTTGGTCAGTAACTTAACCTCTCTGAGCCTCAGTTTTCTCATCTACAAAATAAAGATATTGATTGATAGCACCTACTTCATAAAACTATTGTGAAGCTTAAATGACATAATCCATATAATGCACTTGGTATAATGCCTGGCACACAATAAGTACTCAATAAATGCAGATTATTATTGTTTACAACCACCCTTCATACATAGGGTGAGTTCTTTCTCAAGGGTTGCTGATCTCAATTGCTAATAGATTGCTAGCTGCCCCTGACCCTAATCCTTACAAATATGATTGGACAAGTTTGAATCCTACCATGACCATAGCTTAGGCCCAACCTGAAACGATTACTATAGTCAGTATCACTGTTCAATAGAGTTTATACTTATTTCATATAGCATGAATGCTAATACTAGTAATTATAATAGCTAACACTTATTGAGTACTTGCTATATGCCAGGTACTGGGCATATAATGAGTTTTTACCTTATTTAATCCTCATGACAACCCTATGAGGTGGGTGTTATTATTATCCCCATTTGACAGATGGTGTATTAGTCTGCTTGGCTGCCATAACAAAATACCATAGACTGGGTGGCTTGAACAACAGAAATTTATTTTCTCACAGTTCTGGAGCCTGGAAGTCTGAGATCAGGGTGCCAGCATGGTCAGGTTCTGGTGAGGACTTTCCTCCTGGTTTGCAGATGGCTGCCTTCTTGCTGTGTCCTTACGTGGTGGACAGAGAAAGCAAGGACTCTCATGTCTCTTCTTCCATGGGCACTAAATCTCATCATGAGGGCCTCACTCTCATGACCCCATCTAAACCTAATTATCTCCCAAAGACTCTATCTCCAAATACCATCTCTTTGGAGGTTAGTGCTTCAACATATGATTTTGAAGGGGACACAATTCAGTCCACAGCATTTTGCCCCTGTCCTCACCCACAAATTCCTATATCTTTCTTGCATGCAAAATACAATTCATTCTATCCCAACAGCCCCAAAAGTCTTAGCTCATTCCAGCATCAACTCTAAAATCCAAAGTATTATCTAAATATCATCTAAATCTGACATGAATGAGAATTGAGGTACAATTCATCCTGAGGCAAAATTCCTCTCCAGCTATGAACCTGTGAAACTAGACAAGTTATATGCTTCCAAGATACAATTGTAGGACAGGCATAGATAGACATTCTCATTCCAAAAGGAAGAAATAGAAAAAAAAGGAAGGGGTGACAGGTCCTAAGCAAGTCTAAAACTTAGTAAAGTAAATTCTGTTAGATCTTAAGTTTCAAGAACAATCCTCTTTGTCTTGCTGCTCTTCCCTCCAGGCCCAATAAGATGGAATTATCACCCCAACAGTTCTACAGGGTGGTGCTGCCCATGTGTTCCTCTGCCAGGGACCTGCCCAGAGCTCTGTTAGACGATGGTCCCACCTCTTGAAACCAAGGTGGAGGCAGCCTTGCCACCCTGGCCAGTGCACCTGAGACCTATGGTGAGAATGGCAGCCCTGATAATCTCTGAATTGCCTTCAGCATTATTCTTCTCTTGTCTTGAAGGATAGCACACGTTGGTAGCCAAATAACTCCTGTAGTCCCATCCTGTAAAATCCAAGAATTCTAGTAGCCTTCTTTCATTCTGCTCCACCTTCTCTGCCCCCTTTAGTTTAAACTGGCAGTGTCTCCGCTGGTATAATCTCATCTCTATTCCTGGCTTCTTTTGAGATGGCTGATTAATTTCATGAGTTGTACCCATGATCTCTTTATCAAATAATTGTTCAGCTACACCATTAATATTCTTTTCAGAACAAGCTCTCTCGTTTTTTGGAATATGGATAGGCTGAGAATTTTCCAAATCTTCAAGTTCTGGTCCATTTTTGCTTGACAATTTCTTCTTCAATTCATCTCTCAACTTTTGTATTTTACTACAAGCAGTCAAAAGAAACCAAGCTGATCCTTTAACACTTTGCTTACAAATCTTCTCAGCTAAATAGTCAGTTCTATTACTTGGAAGTTCTACTTTCCATGCAACACTAGAACACAGTTCAGCCAAGTTCTCTGCCACTTTATTAAAAAGGTCATCTTTCTTCCAATTTTCAATAATATGGTCCTCATCTTTATGTGAGACCTCACCAATCACCATTAACATTTTTTCTAGCATGCACCCCAGAACTCTTCCAGCCTATACCCATTATCTGGTTCTAAAGCCACTTGTAGATTTTTAGGTACATGTTACAAAAGTACCCCACTTCTGGTACCAAAAACTGTATTAGTCTGTTCAGCTTGTCATAACAAAATACCATAGATTGTGTGACTTAAACAACAGAAATTTATTTCTCACAGTTTTGGAGGCTGGAAGTCAGAGATCAGGGTGCCAGCATGGTCAGGTTCTGGTTAGGGCTCTCTTTCTGGCTTGCAGATAGCCGATTTCTCATTGTGTCTTCCCAAGATGGAAAGAGAGACAAGCTCTCTTCTGCCTCTTTTTATGAGTGCACTAATTCCATCAGGAGGGCTCCACTCTCATAATCTCATCTAAACCTAATTACTTCCCAAAGGCCCTATATCTAAATACCATCACATAGGGATTAGGGCTTCAATATATGAATTTGGTGGTGGAGTGGGGGTAGACACAGTTTGCCTCATAGCAGATGGAAAAACTGAAGCATGGAGAAATTAAATAAATTTACCAAAGGTACACAGCTACTAAGTGGAGGAAATAGACTCAAGCCCAACTCTGATTCCAAAGCCCCAGCTCTCTTTTCATACATAACATTTTTATCCTTTCATTAATAAGTATATAAAGTATGAATTCTAAAATGTATCAAATATCTTTTTCTGTGTAACAACCACTCCAACGCTGAGTGGCTTAAAACAATGATTCACTATTTCTCCCAGTTCTGTGGATTGGCTGCAGATTCTTCTGTTGGTCTTGCCTAGACTCCCTCATGTGGTTACACTCAGCTGGAGGGTTGGCTGGGGGTTGGGTTCAGGGCTGATAGCTGAGACAGTTGAACATCCTTCATCCCACATGGATGGTGATCTCAGAGTATGGTGGTTTCAGACTTCCAAGAAAGTTGGGGGTGGAAGCTGCAAGGTCTCTTGAGGCCTAGCCTCAGAAGTTGTACAACATCATTTCCACTACCTTCTCTCAGCCAAATCAAGCCACTAGGTCAGCTCAGATTCAAGGAAAGGGGGAAATAGACTACACCTCTCAATGGGAGGAGCTGTAAGGAGTGCTCATAGTGAGACAAGAGGAATTCATAGCCATTAAACTATATACCACAAGTAGACAGATAAAATGTGGACACTAAATAGCATCTGACATATCTCTCTTAGTGAGGATTCTTGCTTGCATGTGACAGAACTTCACCTCAAACTGGCTTATCAAGAAAAAGCAGGGGAATATTTTTTAGGCCACTTTCCTTTTAAATCCGAAGGTTAGTCTGGCTTTAGTCACTGGCATTTGGTCTCTTGTTCTTTCCTTTTCTCAGGTGAGACCACCTCCATACAGTGGTAAGTTGGATACTAGCACCTTCACCCTTACAATCTCACTAAAGAGAACTTTTTCTTCCAAGTTTTTCCAGCAGACACCCCAACATTACATCTCATTGGTCTGGTTCTGCACATGCATCTATCTCTAAATCAATAACTGAGGCCAGAAAGTTAAACTACGATGATTGGTCATTCTTAAATCATATATCTATGGGAGTAGTGTATGCCCATGGGTGTGCTGGTAAATGTTTAACAACCAGCTCTGCGGTGGGGAAAAAGAGATGATCATTTGTAGTGCTTGCCAAGTTCACTGGTATAAATACTCCCACCATGGCTGATTTCAAGCTTCTGGCATAATGCCATTGAACATGGAGTTGGGAAGAGATGGCACAATCATAGCTAGTAGAATTGGTCTCCAGCGCACCACTACATTAGCCCATCCAAACCAGAGGACTAAGAGTAGGGGAAAGGTGGTACCCCAGAAGGAAATCAGAAAATGGAAACCAAATCAACAAAACAACAGATTTCCAATCTAATTTCTTTCTTTCTTTTTTTTCCTCCACAAATAGACAATATTTAAGGGACACAATCTTTGCCTACTCTGCTTTTTTTTTTTTTTTTTTTTTTTTTAATAAAGTCAAAAGGTGGTTTGGAGATAGTAGATGTTCAACATGATAAAATGTTGAAATAAACCACTTGCTCAGCATATTTTCATGCTAAATCAGTTCTTTCTCAGCATAATAAGTTACCAGCCTGTCTGACCTTGTTCCTTCCCCAAACTGAGGGTAGATTGATAGTTGGTATTTAAAATTACAGTTCAAGTAAGAGCCAACCTTTCTGAGTGCTTACACTGTGCCAAAGGTTCTGCCCGGATGGTCTCATTTAGTTCTCAAATCAACCTTTTGAGGTAGTTTTGATCATTGCTCCATTTTACAGGTGAGGAAACTGAGGCACAGAGAGGAGAAGTAACTTGCTTAAGTTCACACAGCTGGTCAGTGGCAATGCTAGGAATGATCCTAAGTCTGTCAGTCCCTCCAGTCTATGGTCTCAACTTCTACCTTCTACTTCTTTTTCACCAGCTAGGGTGGGGTTTCTTGCCATCCACAGAGCCCTTTAGCAATTATTTAGCAAATATCTCTTCCTAATGTGTCTGTAACATCAAGTCCCATGTTTGAATGTGGGTTTTCATTAAAGAGAGAAAGACAAGCCCTTTGAAAGAGCAGCTTCTTCTAGAAGGACAAATCCCACCTGGGACATGTGCAGTGTGCAGGTCGTGGCTCAGGCTGCACCTGCTCGTGCCAGGGATCTCTGGCTGGTAGACGTGTGAAGTCTCTTGGCCTCCGCCTCAGGGGCTGCAATCCAACCTCAGCTCTTTGGGATCAGCCTCAGGGAGTTAGCTGCCAGTAACACACAATTCCGAGTAAGACCCAGGGCTCCCTTAAAACCTCCTGGACCATTTATTTGGCCACTGCTCATGGAACAATCTGAGGAGTATGGAAATGAAAGGGTCCTGGGGTGGGGTGGGCAGGGCCACCCTGATGACTAACGTTTGTCTAGGAAGACTTTGGCAACATTGGGTGTCTCCCTAGGGTTGGAAATGATGATTTGTGGGGTCTGGGAGTTTGTATTTTATGACCTGAACCTTTAGCCTTTCTGGGACCTGGGAGAGAGGCCCATGAGGAGAAGTTGCCAGAGGCAGTTAACGTTTGGCCTTGGTTTGATTTGTTCCGGTGTTTTGCAGCTGCCCCTCAGTCTGTTGTCATCGATCAGGGAGGGTCCCTGGGCACCCCACTCCCAAGCTGGAGTCAAGGCTGTAGGTAGAAGAGGGCAAGAAATAAAACAAAGATGAGGACTCTATCTTCAGAAGACAGGAGGAAGGGTATAAGGAAAACCACAAAGATGCGGAGAGTAGAGACCTGCACATATTCAGGACATCTGCTCAGGGGAGCCCTTATTTCTAGAGCCTTTGGAGCTCAGTGGAGGGAGTGAGAAAAGGCTTATCGGAGGAAGGCAGCTTCCTGCGACTACTCAAAGGACAGACATAGGCATCTTGAGGGAAAGGCAAAGGTATTCCTCTGGGGAGGTAGAGGTGGAAGGTTCTGGGCCTGAGAAGAAAGTAGGAGGCAGAGGACAGAATTGAGGGCAGAGGTTGGGAGTGGGGCAGAGGCCACTGAAGCTAAAGATAAGAACTGCTCCAAGCCTGGGGAAAACAGGAGAAGGAGAGGGTGGAGATAATGCACATATAAGCAAGAATAGAATCCCTGTTTTCCCAGAGCTTTGGAATGAGTCTCTGACTTTTTTGAAGATAATCCATGTTATCCACATAACTTGGGAAATTGAAGAAATTTAGAAAAACCCCTAGACGTAAAGCACCGTCCAGGCCTCCGCTGTAGAGTAAGGGTCTAAGTTGCATACTCAGATGCTTTTTCTCCACACAGACGATGTTTCTTCTTCCATAACAACAAACCTACAGCTGGGGGAATAGGGTGATTTAAAAAAAAGCCATTCTGAGAGATAAATCCTGTAATACAAACCGCCGAACAGCTGGCCCTTTAAAGCATAGAACAGCCATTTAGACATTAATCCATCCCTTTAAAATGCAGAACCATCCTGCCCCACCACACACACACACACACACACACACACACACAAAGGTGGTTCAATTTCACTTGGTGCCCTACAGCCTAGGACCACTGCTCCTGTACTTTCATATTCACAAATACAGCCCTGGCTCCAGGTTTAAAGAGTTAACACCAGCAATAAGAAGCAGGAAGGGGAGGAGAAGAAAAAAGAAGCAACAAATTCTAGGTGCCTTTTCACCAAATTCCTCCCCAGGTGCTTACGCTGAGCCTGGATCATGACGCAGCAGTGCCTGGTGCCCTTCCCAGACTTTTCTGCCTTCCCCAGGCTTCTTGCTCCCTTGGAGACAGTCTGCAAGGGCAGCTGCCCCCACCAGGCCCCACAGCACACCAGACACAGCAGCCACTCACCAGATCCGCCCCCCAGGCCCAACTCTGCTGTTTCACCATCTTATTCACAATTGTCACCTTGAGTGATCTACACCACATGTCGTCCTGATTGTGCCCAGTTGCCACAGGACTTTGATGAGGCCATTCTGTTTGTCCCTCCCTGCTTGCCTTCTGAGTGGCCTCTTTGCACCGGCAATTTGTGGTTACAAATTCCTGAGAGGCAAAGAAATAAATTAAGTCCCATCGCACACACATATACACACTGCTGTGACTGACAGGTTTGAAAAAGAGATTGTGTGTGTGTGTGTGTGTGTGTGTGTGTGTGTGTGTGTGTGTGAGAGAGAGAGAGAGAGAGAGAGAGAGAGAGAGAGAGAGAGAAGGAGGGGGAACCAGATGAGAAAATGTTTGAGGTGGGATGAATTGGTTAGCTGTCAGGTACAAGAAAATTAAGGCCATTAGCTATTTTCGATTTTTTTTTCTGTCACGTCCACAAGATTAGCAAGCCAAATGCTCAAGAAGCACGTTTGGGGGAGTTTTGAGTGCTCCATGAAACCTGCAAACCTCTGCCGAGGGAGATTGCCTGGAATTTTCTCCCGCCTGCCCTTTTGCTGGGTAATAATAACGGGAGAATTAGTGAGCAGACAGATGCCGCGCGCACTGGTGCACAGCGCTTGGCGTTGTATAATAATGAATATATTTGCAACGGCTGTTTCAATGGCTGGTTCTTAAAATGATAAAGTTAATTTTGCTGGGTCTTCCTTTATTTTTTAAACCTGAGCATTATAATAGATGGAAGCTGAAATCATCTCTTATTCTTTTATTCACAATGGTTTCTATATGACATTTGGAAAAACAAACAAAAAATTGTGTTCTGCAGGGAGCTCAGAAATATGCAGGGCCCAGCATCTGGTTGTCCAGTGACTGTTACTTTGTTTTGATCTTGGTCAGCAGTCAGACAGATAAACAGGGTCCATGGGCAGTGGGATGTTATTAGCATTATTTACTCAAAATCTGAGTAAGGTTTTACAGTTTTTATGGTGTGAACGCCATAAGATGTTATCTCAGTAATAATAGTCATAGCAGCTTTAATAGTACATGGGGCACCTACTATGTGCCAGTCAGTACACTAGGTGCTTTTCATATGTTATTTTAAATCCTCCCAGAAACACTGCAAGGTCTTAGGTCAAACCACATGAAATTGCCATTTCTGTACATCAGAGAGTCAAATCTAGGTAATTTTGTTTGGTTCAAATGAATGTTATTTCTCCATTTTATAATGAAACAGTCTCAGAGATGTTAGGTAACTGACACACAGTCACCCAGCAAGTAAAGGGCAAAGCTGAGGTTTAATCCCAGGCCTGCAGAGATGAAGGACTCTGCTGTACCCCTAGCTTGATGCAGCTTGGTTCAATGGTTGTTATTATCCTCTCCACTTACATCCAAGGACATCATGGCTTAGAAAAAGAAAATGACTTGCTCTAGGCTATACACTCAGGAAGAGGCAAGGCAAGTCTCAAACCTCACATCTTAGGGGAGCCCATTAATCTTTCCTGTTTTGCAATGAAAACCCACAAAAAGGACAAGCTCCAAGCAGAATTGCAATGACAGATGAGTGGGAGCCTTTCGGTTTGGCAATCAGTAACTTGTGTTGCCTGTAGTTCCCATACCCCCCTCACACCACATACCCCCATCCCTTGCCCAAGAGATTATCCTGAGTTCCTCTCCCACATTTTACTCATCACATGTTCACTCTTAAAGCCCCATTCATTCTGAACTCCTGAACCCTTGCCACCATGGACTGGTGGCATTTTAATGGAGGAAGCTTGGGGCACTGTCTTAGTTTGTATTCCCCCAGAAACAGATCCTCTGACAAAGATTTGAGTGCAAGTAGTTTATTTGAAAGTTCACTCCAGGAAGCACTGCCAGAGGGGTGGAGAAGTGAGAAAGGGAAAGAAAGACATCCACACATCCACACAAAGTGTGTTATCAAGCAAATGACTGTTGGGGGCTACTGGAACTCCATCCTGCTAGAGACCTCTGGGAGACAGTATAGAATATGTCCCAGAGGTGTCCCAACCAAGGGGGAGGAGAGACTGGGGTATTCACCGCCACCTTCATTGGTTGAAGGATCTTCCCCAGGTTATAAAGTCTCTGGCACTTCCAGCTCATCTTGTTTGAGGTCTGAACATGCTCCCATGGCCAGAATAAAAGCCCTCAGGCAGAGCCTAGAAGGTGTCCAATGTCAGCGCCTGCAGGATATAGAACTTTTTGCCAATAGGATGAAGGGAGGGTAGCAGCAGTGTCCACTTCAGTTCAAGGACACCTCTAAACTCAAGGACAGGTAGTTGGGTTGGGACATCCTGAGGCATGAGCCCTGGTGCAGCTCACCTGGCACTCCCAAGGTGAGGTCTAACAATAGTAAGACTTCCAGATATTTTCTCCCTCCTTTCTCCAGAGGGCTCTGTGAGAATTCTCTGTAATCCCTCTTCTTCCTGCTCTGTGAGTCAAAAGCCAAGATTTTTCAGCCCATGGTCCCCCTTGAGATCATCTTCACCCCAGCAAAATGAGTGATTCCTTGGGGAGACTGACAGAAGGCACCTTGGAAGTTTCAGAACTTGATTGGTGGTGGTATTTTTTCTTCCTCTTCCTATCTTTAATGTGGCTCTAATTCTGACTTCATTTCAGAGCCGTGAAATCAAATTAAGAAATGGGAGGAGACGAGCAACCCCTTCAAGCACAATCAACTTCTGATGGCTTCCCCAAAGCTCTAATGAATCTGTATAGACCTCCAGTAATAGAAGGTTGTTTTTATTGCAGCACTTTGTTTTTCTCCCTTTCTAAAGAGAAAACGAGCTACAGCATAGGTACGCAGGTAGCCCATGCAAGGAAGTGTTGGAAAGCCTTGGCTTTTTACAGCTGAGTGGAGAAGCCTTGTGGGGGTGAGGAGGGTGATTAAAAGGGAGAGAAAGCATGAGCAGTGGCCACAACATCCAGCCCCGATGGTGGGTCTGTTATGTATAAGCCAACGTGCCAGACAGTGTGTGGGAACAAAGAGGTAGAAAACACAATCCTTGACCTTGAATGGCTAGCAGGCTCTTTGCTCAGAGCGTTGCTACTCAGAGTGTGAAAGAGCAGCATCAAGATCACTGGAGAGCTTGTTAGAAATGCAGAATCTCAAGCTCTCCATCCAAGACTTACTGAATCAGAATCTGAATTTTAACAAGATCCCCAGGGGATCCATATGTGCAATAATGTTTGAGATGCACTGGCCCAAAAGATTCCAGATCTGCTCATGTCACAGAAACACTCAGAACTCCATCTTGATCTCATTCTAACTTCCCATGCTCAGCTCTCACCACTCCCTACCATCCCTTAGAACCCGATACTCTAGTCTCATGAACTCATCATGTGCTTCCATCCATTCTCATGCTGTTTCCTCCAGCAGCAATGCCCTAACCATCCTCTCTGCCTATCACACATCCTCTTTGTTTTCATGCTCAGGTAGCTTCTCTGTGCATACTGACCCAATACCACAATCAGAATATGTCATTACTGTTCATTTGCCACTGACTGACTTTAGTGTCATTAGATATTTGCATCCAGCATAATGGTTAGAAGAATGGGCCTGACAGCCTGGTCATCCTAAATTTGAATCCCAGTTCTACCAGCTTTGGTCTATATGTGGTAGATTAGATCACTGTTCTCAATTTTTCATGCCCTGTCTCTATTAGAATTACACATCCACAGCCTTTTTTTATATGACTTTGTGGTTTCTCCCACTTGATTGGGCATAAAATACCTCCCCATCCATTTATGTTAGTCTCGGCCATGCGACTTGGATTGGTTAATAGAATGTGGGTGATAGTGACAGTGTGTGTGTGAGTTCTGAGTCCAGGCTTTAAAAGGTCTTTAATGGCATCATGTGTCTCTAGTTGTCTCTCTGTGCTTCTACCATCACCCTGAGCAGAGCATGCCACTGGTTAGCTGTTGGGTCTAAGGAGGATGAGATACACGTGGAACAGACTTGAATTCAATCAGCAGCCAAGTCAATGTAACCTACTTCTTGAGGTAGAACTGCCCCAGCAGACCCAGAGACCATGCTCAATTGCAGAACAAGGCTTATTATGGTATGCCACTGAGTTCTGTGGTGGTTGGTTGCACAGTATTATTTGTGGCACTATTAACTGATACACTATGCCTCTCTAAGCCTCAATTTTCCCATTGTTCCATGAGTATATACATATATACCTCATGTTATTGTTGTGATGATTCAAACGTGGTAGTGTATGTTAACTGAGTTCACAGTAGTGCTCGGTAAATAGTAGGTAACTTATTTTATAGTATTATTATTACGTCTTCCCACTAGACTGGAGACTTTTTATGGATGGGGTCTTTGTCTTATCTATCTTTTTATCCTCCTCAATACCTATCCGTCTCCTAGCAGGCACTCATTCAATGAACAGAACAAAGCATTGATATAGGAAGTTGCTCTTTTGGTTGGTCAGTTTTTGTTCTGTAAATCCCTACTCAGCCTACAGTTATGAGCCCAAATTTATCATGGCACAGATGAAAGCCCCAGGATTGAGGGCCTTTTGTTCAAAACAATGGTTATTGTAGGCCTTGGAGGTATTTTGTTGAGTTTTGTGTGTAGTTAAGGAATCCAATAGTATTTTGATTTGCTTCTCAATTAGAAATGCTACACTTAGAATTCCATGAAAAGGCAGCATTTCAACTTCAATGGAAGTTGTGACTAATATGGAAACACCTGACCCCTCTGCCTTCCAACTTCAAGTGCAAGCCTTAAGTGAATTCTTCGTCCAGTCTGGAGTTTAACCTCTGGAAAGCTGACTACAGAAATGGGAGGGAGTGATGACGGGGGCAGGACCTGGTGGCATCTGTCTCTTTAAGAAACAGAAATGAGACCTAATTAGCATAGACTGGCTGCAATTAACATATAAGTCCCAGTTCTGGGAGTTGGAGGAAGGGAAAAGGATAGAGCTAAAACTTAATGGAGTTTTGTTAGACAAAATTAGCTTCCACAGAACAGCCATAAAAATATCTAAATTATGAGAGCCTCTTGCCATTTGCCATTAACATGAGGGGACATGCTAATATTTAGTGGCGCCATGTCCTGGAAATTAACTGCAGTGAAAGAAGCCCCAGAGACATCCCTGTGAGCAATAAGAGCTTGTCCACTGTCTCCGCTGTTACCAAACTGCTTGAGTAAATGTTTTACAGAAACTTAAAACCTACAAATCACACATGTCTGAGCCAGTCTTTTGGCAGTGGTTCCAGAACTGTAGGATGATACCTCCATGGGTGATATATGGAAAGCTGAAGTCTCTTTGTATCGTCTTTGAATTTGGGGACTATTTTCCCCAAAAGAAGACATTTTTAAGGTTGATTTGTGAACATTTGAAGATGCCTTCAATTCTTTCTCTCTCCAGCCTTACATCCTGCAGTAAAGTCAGCCCATTTGCTCTTTGTATGGTAGAAACCAACTCGTGTGAATTTCCCCGTAAACTCCTCCCATAGTTTTACTTCTTACCTCTCCTTAGGGCAAAGGGTTAAACCATCATCCTCTATTTTCTGCTCCTAAAAGTTACCCATGATCAACTAAGCACAGGGAGGATTTTTTTCATGATCCTCAGTCTCCTTGACCCCTATTTTATTAGACATAGTTGACAAAGCCATCTTGTTTGTTTCCTATACCACTTTTCTCTGAGGCTCTTTCTCTCTGCCCTCTGTCTTTTGGTAGGTCCCCTTTCTTCTCTCATATCTGTAGGCATTGCCCATGGCTCCAGGCCTCTGCCTTAGCGTCTTCTCTTGCTATTCTTGGTGAAGACAATTGCTCATTATTTGCTGATGTCTACTCTCAGTTATAGGCAGATGTCACTCATATCTGAAACTTTAGACCTAACCATTAATCCCGTGTTTCAAACTTTCAGCCGGACATCTACATTGGGAATTCCTACTTCCACTTCCAATTCAGCCTTCTCAATCCCCAGTTTATTATCTCTATTTTATGAAGGTACTCATTATTTCCTCCCTACTTCTTGTCTGCTTTTCACAGCCTTGCAGAATTCACCCATTATCATTCTCCTCCTCCACCACAGCTGATTGGATCAGGGATCCATTAGCAGCTGATTCAGGAGCTCATCCATTGGGTGGCTGACAGCCTATCAGATTCTCTCTCTCTCAAGTTGCACGGAATAGAGAACAAGAGCATCCCAGAACAGCCTGGTGGAATGAGGATCCATAAAATCTTACTGCTGAGATCTCCAAGCTTAGCCTCTTTTTCACCCTTTCTAAGGCTTAGGTTGTCAGCTCTCCCTTGCATTCTGCAAGACACCCAGATTTTTCTGATAAATCACTCTTTTAAGTAAGTTTTTAAAAAATTTGTGTGTGGGGGGGTCAGCCATAAAGTTTCTGATTGAATTATACTGGATATGCCTGACCTACCCAACTTTCTTTTCAATATCTTTGACACTATTGTTTTCCTGGGCTCCAAAAGGATAAACTTCCAAGCCATCCTTTCCTACTCTTCATGGGTTTTTTGTTTGTTTTTGGTGGCTGGCCAGAGGGGGGATCTGAACTCTTGACTTTGGTGTTACAAGGCTGTGCTTTAACCAATGGAGCTAACCGGCCAGACCCTTTCCTGCTCTCTAGCTTATCTGTCTTGATGTCTTACTATTCTCTCCTCTGAAATGCCCCTGAGATTTTGGATCCTCCCTTATCCAAGTCCTAATTACCTCCAGGCTGGGCTTATCCATTCTAAGCTCTACCCTTCCAATCTATCATTTATTTCTTTTTTTAAATACTGCTCTTATCATAGGATTGCTTTGCCAAAGAACCCCTGAGGGATTCTTGATTGTCTTTTGCTCCTCCTGACGTTCAGGACTTACATTTATCTTGACCACTCAATTTATTTCAGTCCCTTTCAGATAAATTTATTCTACATACAAACTTAGTTATTCCTTAATGTGTCAGTTAGCTTTAGCTGCATAACCAGCCATCCCCATATTTAGTGACTTAAATCAGTGTCCATTTTATTTAGCTCTCAATTCTGTGAGTTGGCTGGACATGGCTTCTGGTCTGAAATGGCTTGGCTAGTCTCTGCTGGGCTTGCTTATGCTTCTGCAGTCAGCTGGTGGGTTGACTGGAGGCTGGATGATCATATGTGCAGTGATTGGCAGGCTGTTAGCTAGGGTGCCTCAGTTCAAATCCATGTAGCCTCTCCAGTAGGTTAGTTCAGACTCATTCACATGCTGATCTTATGGTTCCAAGTACTGCAAGACAACAAGCCCTAATGTGTAAGTCCTTTTCAAACCTCTGCCTGTATCTCATTTGTTAATGTTCCACTGGCTAAAGCAAGTCACATAAACAACCCAGATTCAAGAAGGAGAGAAATAGATCCCCATCTCCTGATGGGAGGATCCACAATGTCACGTTACAAGGAAGTGGATGCAGAATTGGGAACAACTTGTAAGCATTTTTATAATCTACCACACTCAGCATAAACTGTGAATTGGTCTCATTAGTATTCTCTTCTTGTCCATTCTATCATAAGAATATCCTCCCTCCCTTCTCTTTTCTCTTAGTTTAGATTCTTCTTCCCAAATGTTAGGGATAACTTGTCTCCTTTTTGAAATCTTCTCTAAGTAACCCCAAACAACCAACACTCTGCTATTAGATCTCTGCGCCCTCACTTTTTGCCAATTTCTGATCATTTCTTGATCTCATGTCTGTCTTCTTAATGGAAATACAAATTCCCCAAGGAATACTTTTTTTTTGTCTTGATTTATGAACCATGTATTTACACTTTCCATATATCTTTACATCCATGTCTAGTGCAGCATTCAGCATCTGAGAGGTGCCCAGTAATGAGAGGGATGTTGGTTATTTGCTATTGAGGAATACCTCAGAATTCTCCTAAAAGCCATTTTTCTCTTAAATTCACTTAAGTTTTAAAAAAAGGAATATATGTCTTCAGCACTCCTAAGAAGGTGGTAGAAAAAGCTCAGATAGTTTAATGAATTCAGCTTTCTGACTTAGGTGAGAATCACAGCTCCAACTTGGCCTCAGTGAAACCTTGCGGGTTTCCCCGGACAGTTTTCTTCAGGCTTCTGTTCACATGCCCACTCTTAAAAGCTTTTAGCTTTCACTCTGTAGGCTCAACACCACACTCCATGGCTGGCAATCAGTGTCTTTGTCAATCATGACATGCCCTTTGAGAAAATTCCATGAAAAATGCCAATCTTCCAGGCCACAACAATGACAGTTTTAAGGATCACAGTGTGGAAATACCCCTTTTCTGCTGGCTGTAATTTTCCTTGGTCCCCCACGCAGACTAAAATTAGGCCTTGCCTCTCTGTGCTGTCAGGGACCTCCACAGACAGGTGTTGGCGTAGAAACCTTTCTTACCAAGGCCTCTGCTGCAACCAGGTCTTCCATCTCCTGGGCTCTCTTTGCCCCCCAGACTTGTTTATCCAGAGCCTCACTTGCCCATTGTTTTTGATACTGGAGCATGTTGGCCTCCTGGGTTCCATGCCAGGCCTATTCTCAGCAACACGTTCTGAAACCTGATAGGTGTCCTCTTCTCTCCTTTCCCTTTCAGCAATTTGAAAAGGAATTCAGGAAGCCCAAGTCATACTTAGCTACAGATTTTGTTTATACCACTCTCAAAAATAAAAAGTCACCGAACACCAAAACAAGGCTTAACTTCTAGACCATTGGGGTGATTTGGAGTTATGGATTGAGCTCAAACATGCTCTGCTGTTTGTGATCCTGACACTGTATTTTTACACTGAGAGCTCTTTCTGATGAATGAGAAATTATCTGCCTCTGGAAAGATGGAGAAGGAAGGGCAGATGAAGAGTGTGTGTGTGTGTGTGTGTGTGTGTGTGTGTGTGTGTGTGTGTGTGTGTGTGTGTGTGTGTGTGTGTGTGTGTGAAGAAGAATAGCAGATTTCCCAGTCTGAGAAATTTTTTGGCTGTGGAACAAGATTTGCATGCCCTTCTGTGTCGCAGAGACTCGGTTTGTTTGCAGCACATCGTTGGGGTGCCTGCGTCTCAAATCACTGGTTCTGTGCAGCCTTGATGAGGCGCCCGATTTACATATTCTCAATTTAATCTAAAGTAGGTACTAATTGATTACTGCTGAATGTCTGCACGCTCTGATTATCTGTTCAGATCCTGAGGGGGGTGGGGGATAGCAAGAGATCTTTCTTCTGTGAATAGGACTTTGTTCTCTCTGATCCAAGGAACATTTATTTGCTAGGCCTGGGAGGCTCAGCAAACCACCCATGCCCCAGCCTCTCCCCACCTTCACCCCCAATTGCTGAAAATAAGTACCACTGGCTCCAGCACTGGTTCATTTTTTGTTGTACAATAAACTACTCTCTATTTGGTTGTTAAGCATTTATCAAACAGAGAAATATTTTGGAAATGTCTTTTTTTTTTTTTTTGGAGCTGGTGGTATGGGGATCTGAACCCTTGACCTTGGTGTTATCATGGAAATGTCTTTCAAGTGTATATTATTGTCATCTATGTAAAGGCAGGATTCTACAGGGCTTGAGAGTATGAACTCTGGAGCCAGATTGCTGGGTCTAATCCAGGCTCTGCCACTTACTAGCTGTGCGTGTGTGACTTTGGGCAAGTTGCTTAACCTCTCTGTCTTGGTTTAGCCATCTGTAAAATGGGATTAATGGCAGTCCGCACTTCACAGGGTCATTGTGAAGATTAAATGAGTTGGGACATGTAAAGCACCCAGTGAGCCTCCGTTCACTACATAGTGCTGTTTCTTCAGCACTCTCTGGAGGGTTTACTGGGAGAGTCAGGCAAGCATTTTGATTAAAGTTACCTTTGGGGAGTATTAGGGTCTTCACTTGTCCTTTTCTTACCTGTTCTGCCTCGTCTCAGGTATCAGTATTGGCAGGGAACAGGTATAATAAAATGTAGACTCTGTTATAGTGGGGTGTTGTTAACCAAGAGCCTTCTGGAAAGGCTTTTCCTGTCAGTTGGGGGTAAGCAGCAGAAAGAAGGAAAGAGAGGCTAAAAGTGGTGGGTCAGTGAACATTCATCGGAAACCTTCTGTGTGCCAGGCTCTATGCTGGTACTGGTGACACAAATATGAAAGCTATGGCCTCTTTTCTGTAGGAGTTTACTGTTGAATGGCACCACTTCAACCGCTATAATACAGCACGTTTCCTCTGTTACCACTCCTCAGGCATGTATTTTAGGTTTCATCCCTGCAGCTGAATTGCTGGTCTCATTTTTTTTTTTCTTCTAATTGATGCGTAACATACACGAGGGAAAAGTGCACAAGTCATAAGGGCACAGATTGATGAGTCGTCAGAGAATGAACACATTGTGTGAGCAGCACCCAGATCAAAAAACAGAACATGGTGGGTGTGTCAGTCCATTTGTGTTGCTATAACAGAAATACCTGAGACTGGGTAATTTATAAGGAAAAGTGGTTTATTTGGCTTACGATTCTGGGACAGCTGCATCTGGCATGGGCCTCAGGCTGCTTCTACTCGTGGCAGAAAGCGGCAGGCAGCCAGCAGTGGATACAAGCAGATCACATGGTGAGATGAAGCAAGAGATAGAGAGAGAGGAGGTGCCAGGGTTTTTTCAAACAACCAGCTCTCGCAAGAACTAATAGAGTGAGATCTCACTCATTACTCCCCCTCCGCCAGGGAGAGCATTAATCCATTCACAAGGGATCCGCCTCCATGACTCAATCAGTTTCCAAAACTGCCACATTGGAGATCAAATTTCCACATGAGTTTTGGAGGGGACAACACATCCAAACTCCATCAGCGGCTCCCAGAAGCCCCTCTCCAACCTTGGGCTCCCTTCCTGTCACTGCTTTCCCCCAACACCAACCCACCTTCCCAACTTTGAGACTGCTCTGCTCAGAGTCCCACCTTCTGGTTTCCCAGATGGGTCCTGGTCCAAAGCCAAGAGAACCTTAGAAGGCCTGGCTGGGAGATGTGATAAATCAGGCCTGATGGGAAGTGTCTGGACCATTACAATACCAGTCCAATCCCTGCTGCCATGTCTGTGTGACTCCACTTAAGACTGCTTTGATGTTTTCAAAGGTAAAACCATTCTTGGCTGCTCCATACCAGAGCCAGCACCAGGTAGAGCAGGCGCAGCCTTCCTGTTGGTATGAGCAGGCCCCCATCCAGAAATTTCTCCCCAGCTTGTCCAGTGGAGGGTCAGGAACTCCCTTGCTTGTCTGGCCTTCCTCCTGGGACCTTTTATAAAGACAGGCATATTAGCAGAAAATGACCCCCTAATACCTTTAAGGTCTAAGGATTAGCTAGGAAATAGCTTAGTGGGGAAGAGTGTAGTTAATACCCTCTGAGTTTCCCTCTCCATCCAAAGAGTTCAGGATCTTGGAGAATGAGAAACAGAATGGTAGGTTTTGCCCGGACCATCCAGGACATCACAGTGGGAAATTCTGATCAGTCAGGAGGAAGTTTCCCTGAAAGAACTGAGGGAGAATAGCAGAGCAGTTCTTCCAGTTATCTGTTGCTGCACAACAAACCTCTTCAAACTTAGTGATGTAAGACAACACCCATTTTACATACTCATGGAGGCCATTAGTCAAGAATTCAGATGAGGCACAGCAGGCATGGCTTGTCCCAGCTCCATGATGCCTGGGGTCTCCACTGAGAAGACTTGGATGGCAGGAGGCT
The DNA here is from genome assembly GCF_027409185.1 of Cynocephalus volans. Classification (NCBI taxonomy): domain Eukaryota; kingdom Metazoa; phylum Chordata; class Mammalia; order Dermoptera; family Cynocephalidae; genus Cynocephalus; species Cynocephalus volans. Next base: position 55,051,361 of record NC_084478.1, read on the forward strand.
GAGATCATCTGGAAGGTTCTTTACCACATGGCTGACACCTGGGCTAGGATAATGTGGAGACTGGGCTCAGCTGGGACTGTTGGCAAGTGACCCATATGTAGCCTCTCCATGTGCCTTGGGCTTTTCGTAGTACAAAGACTGGGTTTTGAAAAGCAGCATCCCAAAACAGAGAGCCTTGAGAGCAAGTGTCCCAAGAGATCCAGGCAGCAGCTGCATGACCTTTTCTGACCTACCTCAGAAGTCACACGGCACCATTTCTGCTACTTTCTATTGGTTACAAGCAAAGCACTAAAGCCAGCCCACATTTGAGGGTAGGGGAATTAGACTCTATCTTCCAATGGGAAAGCAGCGTGGGATGGGAGCTTCTGTTGCAGCCGTCTTTGGAAAATACTGTCTGCCACAGTAGATGACAGCTAGGACTCTGCAGTAAGACCCACCTGGTTTTATTTCCTGGATCTGACACTTATTAGCTGTATAAACTGGGGTAATTTTCTTAATCACTCTGTGTCTCACTTTCCACATCAGTAAAATTGGAATAATAATAATTCTGTCCTCACTGCATTATTGTGAGAATTCAATGATATGAGCCATAGAAGGTGTTAGTAGAATGCTTGGCACATCGTAAGTACTTATAAATGTCACCTTTAACTAAGACCCAAGGAGGTGATTATTCAAGACCAGCTTTATCTATGATACCTTTCCTTAGGTCTTCCATACCAGGCTGTATGACAGCTGAGGACCAACCAGCAGTTAACAGGGACTATGGAAACAAAGCACTAGGGCACAGCACTTTACAGTTTACAAAGCACTTCAAACCCATCCTTCATTTAATCCTTCAAACAACTCTGTGGGGCACACAGGACTCCCATTTTACAGATAAGGCTTACTAAGTCATGACTTACCCAATGTCACATAGTTAGTAAATTACAGAACAAGGCTATGATCCCAGAGTTCCACTCTAAACCCTTTGCTCTTATCTTCTCTGATGATCTTAAGGGTATTGTAAAGTTATCAAAGGAAAAATATAATTTAATTATAATTTAATTAATTTGAAAGTGCCCTGCAATTCCACTAGAGGTGGGGAGAAAAGAAGGTCAAATTTCCAATAGCCATGGAATGTCATAGCCAGGGTGAGGAGGTGACTGCCAAGCACAAGAGGGGACCTAAAATTATCACTTTCCTCCAAAGAGCTCAAAGACATTCTTTAAAAATGCCCCATAATGCTTTTCAAATTTCATAGCTAAGCATTTAGCCAAACAGCACCTTTTGCTCTGAGAATTTTAAATTCTCTGATCACCACTTCATTCCTTAAAGCTGAGAAACTAGCAGTGCCCTCTTCCTTCTGTATCTTCCTTCAGATTTCAGTTCACCCACGTCAACATCAAAATGCACAAATGCTGGGAAGGCACTGTAAATCCTGCCTTTCTGGTGTTTTCCACTTATGTGACAGGAGGAAGGATGGTGCTTTCATCCATTTTTGGAAACAAACCAAAACAGCCATAAATATTCAAGCTTATAATATTGACTTAAAGCTCAGTTAGAGCCCAGGCTGCAGTCAGCTCCTGATTATCCATGTGTAACTTATCCACAGCTAATTTTAAAACTCAAAATTACTTCCTTCTAACTCACAGTGCACCCTCGGTCCCCTCTGCGGGTGTCTGCTCGGGGAGCAGTGAGACGAGGCAGAACTGTGCCGAGCCAAGGGTCTGACGACCCTGCTTCTGCTCTTGACACAACTTCTGATTAGCTGGGTGATCTTGAGCACATGTCTTTACCTCCTGCAACCTCCTAGATTTTTCAGCTGTAAAATGAGGAAGCTTGGCTTTATGCTTTTTAAGATCCCTTCCTGCCCTAAAATTCCATGCAGTTGCAAAGTAGTCAAAAGCAATGGAAAGATAAATCTACTGCAAAGATCCCACATTGAAATGAGTAGTCCAAGCCACCCATGTCCCCAATCAGATGTTGTGTGGCCTCAGAACTGCTGAGTGACAGATCTAAGCCTAGCACCCAAGACTCCAATGGTTATTTCATGAATCTCAAGGCCAAACACAGTAGATTTTTGTATTTTCCAAATTACGATTCTCTTCAATGAGCATAGATAGTCAGCTCTGTTTGAACATGGGAAAGGCTCTTCCTCTTTTCTTCAGAACTTTGGCCTCCCCTTCTGATGGAGCCAAGGTGGGGACCAAGAGCTGTGCATTTGTGGGAGCCCCTCTCCCACTCCCAGTAAGGCTCAATGAGGGAAGCATTGGAAAGCTGTTGGGTCCTCTGCCCTTCCCCCCCCCCACCCTCACCCCTCACCATTTCCACAGGCTAGAGAAGATCCTCCCTGTCTTACCTACAAAGGAGAAATTTTTGGAGTCTTCTTACTCCCTGCCTTAAGGTCAAGCCCCCAGACCCAGGCTTTCCTTAAAGGAGAAAGGAGGGGCCGTGGGGAGAGGGCAGGAAGGGACTTTAAAGCAGGGATGAGAAGTGGGTGTGCACCCTGTGCCTGGCACCAGGGTGATAAAGAACAGATGCCCATCTTGCTCACAAAGAGGTCTTGGATGTGGGGAGGAGTAGGGAGAGACATATGTGAACATGGGTTTCATAAAGTACTGCAGATTCTATGAAAGAAAGATGTACAGGACCAGAAGGGGTGTGGGGTGGGGGTGGGGAGTACACAGAGGAGGAAGCACTCAGCTTCATCCAGGGCAGGGGTTATTAAGAAATGCTGCCCGGAGGAGGTGCTGCTTGGTCCTTGAGCTGAAGTACGTAGTATCACCAGAAGCAATATTTTAAATGGTTGTTCAGTTTTCAAGAGGTATAGCAGTGCTGGTTCTGTGGGTCAGTTTGATCAAGGGTTAAGTAACATTGGGGTGGGGGGCTGGCCTGCAAACCCAAAGACTCTTTATATCATTATTTCTATGGGACAAGTTGTTCTGTGCTCCAAACAACTTGTAAACAGTCTTTAGAACACAGCCTGTTCTTTAGTTGTGAACTGCCTGTGTTGTGCAGAGACCACCACCTTCTTGAACAAATACATGGTGTGAAATTGCAAAACCATGGTATAGTTGACATTGGATGCTTCCAGGTCTGAACAAATGCTCCCCTGTTTGAGACCTATGCTTGCCTCTAGCTAGGTGCAGTTTGCCTGGAATGAACTGTGGGTGAAAGAACATACACTTAGGGGAAATCCCATCACCCAAGAGAAATGTGGGAAGGGAGGTTCCCCCTAGCCTATTTGTGGATTTGTTTATACTCCCTCTGGTGGCTGATTTAGACCTGTGTGTTCTGTCCCTTTGGCCTGAGAAACAGCCACACCCTATCTGATTCCAGAAGCCCAGAGCACTAGGATCTTGACCATGTCCACGTGAGCAAAGTTACGCAGGTTCAGCATCTGTTTGGGTTTGGGTTTTAACTAGTTATTGGTTTTGGTGTTTGAAAACTCACGATTTAAATTAATACATCTTATTCTTTTTGTGCTTAGTACACAGTTTGTGCTATATAGCCTTGTCAAACCTCATAGAATCATAGACTTAAGTTAGACTTCTTCGGGTTTCAAGAAGCAAAAATTGAGTAAGTTTATCTCAAGAGTACCTCAATGTGATAAGGATACCAGGCTCAAGGAATGCTATGTAGCTGTAACTTAAGAAGTGCACAGACTTGACAGAAGGTTCTAAAGCCAGTGAGTATTTAACCCTGAGGAGCAGGATTTTTTTGGCTCAACAAATTCCATTCTCATTTCCAATCCCCTCTCTCTATGGACTTTCTTGTAAAGTACTAATCCCTACCTTCCAGCTTCTGCTGGTCGTATTTCCTGCTCTCTTATAATGTTGACTTCCACAGGGTCCATCTTGTCCTATGTGACTTCTTCTTCACCTAATGACCCTTCAGCTTAAGCTGCCTTTGCTAATGGATCCCTTCTCTTCGTGTTTACCAAGTTTGATTTAATAAAGAGAGAATATGATCAGCTGAGCTTGTCTCTTAGATCCAGGTCATGTCAGATCATGGATTGGCTACCGCAAGACAGGGGCCCAGCCCTGGCTGTGAGCAAGTTGTCCTTTGAATTGGCCAAAGGCAGGGCAACCACCATGATTTAAGTATATAGTACCCACCCGAAAGGAAACTTTGAGCTCCTCTAGTTTATCATATGGGAAAATTGGTACCCCCAAGAGCTAATGAGACTTACCTAAGATTACACACATAACCAGGGAGTGGTGATGGTAGAATGAGACCCTAGTTCTCCTGCAATCTACTGAGGGCATCTTTATACTAAACTGCATCATCTGTTATGTTAGGGCATGTGGGAGGAGTGTTCCCGTGCATGGATGTCTTCTTACTCACCTACGGTGCTTGCAACTTAGGGACAACTCGTCCTTTCTTTTCTGCTTCCTTCCCTCTCCCTACCCTCTCCCCTGTCCCCCAGGCATCTTTTTTTTCCTATTAAATTTTGTTCCTATTAGAATTCATGTTTGGTCTATGTGTCAATGATTTCAAAGTCACTAAATTCAAACTAAGATGGATAGTGATGTGTTTTGCCAAGTAAGATTCATTCCGAAAAGGGGAATTATGCAGCAAACTTCAAATAAGAAAACTTGATAAATGAAATGAATTCTGAGTTGGTGAGGCCAACTAGAATGTAAGTAAGTTGTCAATAGAAATATTTAACTCTTTATTTCTCTTTAGCTGAAGATATTAGAACACTACTTTTGGGTCATCCAGATTTAGGACATCAAGTAGATTCTTTCTATAGGCTGGGCTTAAATTTGGATTTAAAAGTCTATAGTACTTATGGCTTTTCCAAGACATGCTTACTATAAAAGAAAGTGTATGAAAATGCTGATATAACAATCACTTTGGCAAATTCATTCATACTGCTGGAATGTTGCAGTTAATGCAACGAAATTTTTAAACAGGAAAATGAAGGCACCATCATATTCACCCTTGGGTTTACCAGGTTAACATCACTCAGTAAGCCACCCATGCAGTCATTTGTTCATTCATTAAATATTTGTTGAGAAGCTGCTATAGGATAAGCACTGTGATGGGATACAAGGATGGAGGTGCTGTTGCCCACAAGAAATGTATAGGGATATAGACAAGTAAAGAGAGAATTACCATTCTAGATCTGAAGAGCTCGTCCATATCAGTCACAAAGGACAAAGGAAACCATACAAAGCGGTCTGGCTGTCCTGTGGTCAGACTGACTTGGCTATGTGTCATGTCCCATCAAACCTCTGATAACACTGTCCAGACGTCATGACCTCATAAGCAGATGACCCACATGCTGAATGTCAGCTTCCCTTGAATAAACACTTCCGTAAATATGTTGTATTCTATTAAGGCTCATCTCCTGAGATCTGCAAGGTAAGGTACCCTCATGGGCAAGAGGGATGGTCTTTTCTAAAACCTGAGGTCATTCCCAGGGTGAGTCCTTAGAAAGGGACTCAAAACTCAAAGACAGCCTCAGGCAGATAAAAGAAAGCTTTCCCTCTCCTTTGCCTTAGGCTTAGAAGCATCTGGAAATCTGGAGTATCATACTGGGAGGTGGATTTTAGAGGTCAGAAAAAAGCAAGAAATCCAAGAAAAAAGGGATCCAAGAAAGATTTTTTCTTCTTCGTGGGTCCCATAGATGGGAACTGACAAGTGAGCTTCAGAAAGTAATGCATGCTTTGCGGGTGAGATTGTGTGGCCTCGTGGTGCTCCCTGCTTACAGCCCTTTGACCATCCTCCAGCCTAGTGTCATCATAGGATGGTCAGGAACCACCTGCATCAGATTCCCCTGAGGCACTGGGTAAACATGCAGCTTCCTGAGCTCCTCCTCAGATCCACACCTCTGAATCAGAATGGACAGGGAGTAAGAATTTGCTTTTTTATGCCCCTTAAGTCTGAGATCCCCAGGTCTGGTCATCAGTGAGGCTTTTGGTGAAGGTTTAATATGGTCCAACTGCTCCTACTCACCAAGAAATTTGTCTTCCTTTATATACTTGGAGATGCTAGATTTTATCATCACCTTCACCTAGATTTGCATTTTATTTATTACCTGGACACTGACATCCCCCTCATTATAATGTTCCTGTATCATGCAGTTAGTCTAGACCAGGGGTTAGTAAACTTTTTCTGTAAAGGGCCAAATAGTATTTTCCATTTTGGGGGCTACACAGTCTGTCATAACTACTCAACTCTGTTATTGCAGCACAAAAGTAGCCATAGACAAAATGTAAACCAGTGAGCATGGTTGTGTTTCAATAAAACTTTATCTACAAGAACAGGGGTCTGCTAGGATTTGGCCTGTGGGCCATAGTTTGCAGACCCCCAGCCTAAGCCATTAGGCAATTAAACATGTACTGCTTTGCAGCATCTCCTTCTGTTGAAATTCTCTGCCTGTATTAATGGATTAGCTGCAAGAAATGGAATCTCACTCAAGTTACCTCAGTGGTTCTCAAACTTGAATGTATGTATATGTGAATCTACTGGAGGGTTTGTTCAGATTGCTGGGCCCACCCCCAGAATTTCTGACTTAGTAGATCCAGAGTAAAGCCCAAGAGTTTGCGTTTTTAACAAGTTCCCAGATGATACTGATGATACTGGGACCACACTTTGAGAACCACTACCTTGAGTAAAAGGGAGGAAGTTATAGATGGGATTTGTGTGGGAATTAGGAGTCTCAGCCATAAGGCTAAGAATACAGGATCAGCTCCACAGGTATCCTCACAGAGATGGGAAGGATCTCTGCGGCTCTAGAAATTGGGTTATCATAGGACTGATCACCCTTGCCATTATGTGGTTTTCTCTCCTCCAGTTTTCTGCTTCCATTAGAGTGGTTATTTAAAAACTCAAATCTGATTGACTCATCCCCCTATCTAAAAGAACCTTTATTTTTATACATGTTCTTAAATCCCAAACTTTTTAACCTGGCTCACAGGCCCTTTATGACCTTCCCACCCCTTTCATCCCTCTATCTTCATTCCCACCATCCTCTGTTGGTCCACAATAAGTACTCTGGCTTTTTCCTCTGCCACGCTGTCCATACTAAAATGCATCCCTTGTGCAAACAGCCATCTTCCCTGTTGACTGTGAGCTTTATGAGGACTTGGATTATGTTTCTCTTGTTTTATCTCCAATCGTTGGCACAGTTGTTGCTCAGTAAATATTAGATGAATGAATAAATGAATGGTTTCTTTTTCAGATTTACTATCAAATACAAGAGAAGAGGTGAACTTAGGGGCACAGTAAAAATAAAAGCATTTAAGGGTCTGATGGCCCAGGAATATTCATGGTAACAACACTTAAAAGTGGAGAGGGACCATTCTAAGATATCAAGTCACATTCACAAAGAAGGACCTAACTAAAAAGACAAATAATAACAAGTGTTGGTGAGGATGTAGAGAAACTGGAACCCTCATATAGTGCTGGCAGAAATTTAAAATGATGTAGTAACCTTGGAAAAGTTTGGAAGTTCCTCAAAATGTTCAACAAGGAGTTACCACACGACCCAGCAATTCCACTCCTATGTGTCTACGCAAGAGACATGAAAACACGTATTCACACAAAGACTTGTACTCAAATGTTCATAGCACCATTATTTATAATAGCCAAAAAGTAGAAACAACCCAAATGTCCATCAACAGATGATTGGATAAACAAAATGTGGTCTATCCATACAATAGAATATTATTTAGCCATAAAAAGAAATGAAATACTTATACATGGTACAACATGGATGAATCTTGGAAACATTATGCTAAGTGAAAGAAACTAGACACAAAATGCCATGTATTGTATGATTTTATTTATATGACATGTCCAGAATAAACAAATCTATAGAGACAGAATGTAGATTAGTGGTTGCCTAGGGCTGAAGGGAAGGGGAAATTGGGAGCTAATAGGTATGGGACTTCTTTCCAGGGTGATGAAAATTTTCTAAAATTACATAATGTAGGTGGTCACACAACTGTAAATATAAAATGGTATGTAAATTATATCTCAATAAAGCTGTTCATGAAAAAGTAGAGGGAAAACTGCTCAGATCAGTCCTAGAAGAGAGTTGGCTCCACATGGCTCCAATGAAGCGCAGCTTTAGAACAACTTGTTTCACAATACAGGTCTTACTGTATTTGTTTACATCCCTACACAGCTTAAAATTCAGTGAGTAAAGTTCTAATTAACAATTTTTCATTTATTAATCTGATAAGGGAAATTCCTAATTTTCTTTTTTTTAAATCAAAAATACTCAATACCTTGAATACCTAGCACAATTTCATGTACCCCATAACTCAGTCTATTCCTATTGATGAAAACGAATAATTTCCTAAAGTGCTAAAATTGCTTTTGTTGAAATACAAAGTAAAGCATAGCCTAAATTCATTTAGGACATTCATTGAAAGAGGCTTGCATTGTTTACAGATCTGCATTTGCTTTGTCCACAAAGAGCTCTCATATCAAGGCCAACCATTATTATTTCTTTTTTCTTTATCATGGAACCTTTCTTGAATTCACAGCTCTGAGAAAATGCAATTTAGTGAATAAATGTAGACCAACAAGCTCCCTTTATTTTTGTTGATTTTGTACTCATATGATGCTAAAATTCTCATTACTGTTTTCCCCCATCAGTGATATTATAGAATAATTCTTATTATTTCTCAAATAAAATAAGGAATGACTTGTGATCAAAAACACTTTACAAGAATAATACAACCAATTCATTAAAAAAAGACCGTAGTTGCCATATAAGGATGTAAGCATGATAATGGTCATATTTGGCGAGAATTAAAGGCTTAATAGAATGGAAAAGAAAGGATACAGCGATGTCAATCTGATGTCTGATTCTGAATCTGAAAAGTGGCACTAGGATAGAGAGTTAGAAATTGCTTAGTTTGTGCTCATTTCATATGACCTAAGAGCCCACAGCTGGTCAGTGGTTTATCAATGGTTTTGGTTGACTTGATTATTTTGCAACTTGGTCTCTAGCCCCAGGAGACAGGAGTTGTCCTCTCTGAGAAGTCCTCCCTCTCCCAATTAAAATTATCTTTTTCTGCAATTGTACCACTAAAAATTAGTGTCTTTAAGTCTAAGGATTTTTCTACTTACCAGAGTCTCCAGTTAAACTGTAAATTGCCCCAACAGGCTTAGTTGGCAGCCAGTTTTGTGCCAAGGGAGGTGGAGCACGGAAAATATACAAGATTCCAGTTGAATTTACATTAGATAGTGCTTTCTTCTCAGGCTCCCAAGCTACCCTGATAGCCCTTAGATATGCAGCCCCTTGCCAACCCTACTCACAGTGATGAGATAAGTCATTTCTGAGTACCAATCTTGATGGAATTTCCTCCATCAAATAGTTATCACAGGTGATAGATGTGATCCAAGTGCTCTGGGGTTTGTGTAATGAGAAAATGAAGTCTCTAACCTCTGCACAGGTGACTGCAGCTTAAGATTCCACCACTGAAGCTAAAGAAATAATTGAGTAGCATCTCTGTAAGTTTGATTAACAATTTAGATTAACAATTTATTAAACAGTAACTGGAATTTTAAAAGGCCATTTTAAAGGTGATTAGAAACCATATATTCAGGCCTTTCATAAACCTCTCCAGTTCATGCCAAATGAACAGTGACTTAAACAAAAGTTGTTTATAAGCTTTAAGATTTTATAAACTTTTCTTCTGCAGTCTCTCTTCTGATTTCCCTCATTCAGCTTCAATCTATCCCCTCTCTCCACCTCTTCCTGTATCTTTTCTTTTCTTTTCTCTCTGGAGACTTCTTTGGTCATAACTCTTTTCTTACTTTCTTCTTCAGCCCTTTCTACCTTCCCCCCCCCCCGCCTCTTCTTTTTCCCCTCATTTTCTCATTCTACCTTTACCTTAAGTAACATAATATGAAGTAAATATATTTAGAAATAGTTGTCTAATAGAGTTTTGTTTCTTTCCCCTAACTTTTGTTTTAGATATTGTGCATTTCAGTTCTAGCATCTATCTTTTCATTTATTGTAAGCATATTTTCCTTTAAGTCATTAAACATAATTACAATAGCTAGCTACCTTAAAATCCTTGTTTGCTAATTCCAGCATCTGGATTATCTTAGGGTTAATCTTCATTGATGATCTTTTTTCTTTTTTCTTTTTCTTTTTCTTTTTTTCTTTCTTTCTTTCTTTCTTTTTTTTTTTTTTTTTTTTTTTTGAGAATGCTTTGCATTTTCCTGGTTCTTCATATGTCAAGTACCTTTGGATTGTACCCTGGACATTGTGAATGTTATGGGGACTCTGCATTCTGTTGTATTCCTCCAAAGAATGTTTTCCTTTTTAAGTAGGCAATTAAATTGGTTGAGCTCAAACTACAAACTTTGTCTCTTAGATGGTAGCTCAAATCTCAGTATAATTCTTTTGTCCTTACCTGGAACACTTTTAGTCTTTCCTGTACATGTGGTTCAGGGGTCAGATGGAGATTTTGGCAACGTGTACACACAGAATTTAGAGTTTCTCCTCTCTGGCTCACTTCTTTCTAGGATTTTTCTTCACTTTCTAGTAGCTGTGGGTTCAGTTTGCCCCAAACTGTTTAGGTTGGAAAGAATGGATTTTCTATAGGAGTTTCAGCAGGCCCTTGCAGCGTTGATTACAGTTTAACCTTACAACTAAAAGCTGTACAAATCAGAATCTCATTCCATTTTTTACCCTGCTTCTCAAGGTTGACTCACCTGACGGATCTGCTAATTTTTTTTTCACTCTCCCAAGGCTTCAGATAGTTGATTTTTGTATTTTGTCCAGAGTTTATAGCTGTTATCTATGACACTGTTAGTCCAGTAGGAGCATACTGACCTGTACTGGGAACAGGACTACCTTGTTTTGATTTTTGAAATGATGTGAGTTCAACCTTTCCTATGGCTCTCTCTAAAAGAATGCTAATTTACATTGCAGGTCAGAGCCTTTGATTGATTTTTCTGTATGGGCCAATGACCTTCAATAGAGAGACAGTTCTGTATCCCAGTCATAGGGAAGGATGTCACATCAAGCTTCATTTCCATTTTTTCAACAAAATTTACTGTCCTCCTGTCATGAGAAAAACACCGGGTTGACCGTTGTGGTTGTCTAGGGAGCATTCTTGAGCTTTCTGAAAGGGGGGAAAAATTGACTATCAGAAAGATTATATGCCTAGGAGCAAAAAGAGATTTTACCTTTAAGAAACACCGATTTTGTATCAGGTAGTCATTATACAAATGCTCTCGTGTTTAACCCTCGCAACTCTGCCAGGTGTGTATTATTGTTCACTTTTATAGATGAGAGAAGTAAAGCTAAAAGGCTCTACAGCTGGTAATTTTCATAGGCTTTTAAATTTTTTAAAAAATGAGTTAATACTAAAAAAAAGTTAGGTTGGCATTTTACCTTGTTCTCAAAAATAATATTAATAATGATAATAAAAATAACAATATTCAAGTGCCACCTTTCTTTTTATTAAAAAGGGATTGTGACACAGTACAGCCCCTGACTCTTGACTGACAAGGTTCTATAAATGCTAAGTATAGTTTTCTATTAAGATTGAAACCTATGAGAAAAAAGCCATGGGCTGGCCCATCTTCAAAGTATCCATTTAAGATTATTTTCTGTCAGCCAGGTGGCTAATGGGCTGTGTTAGACAATGGATAGATATTGTATTCTGTCTGAAACCATAGAATCGGAGAAAAAAGAGCAATTCTGCATTTATTTGGCTTGTCTGCTGCCCGGGAGCCCAAGCTGCAGAGAACATTTATTTCATTTTAACAAATGATAGCACCTCCCTGTTTTAGGCTGGAAGAAAACCTCTGCTCTCTCCTCAGTGTGAACAGGGGCATTGGTGATGGAATATCCAGTGTGAGTCATTGTCCCCACACTGGGCAAAAATAGTGAAAGCATTCTGGGGCAATTCTAATGGAAAACGTTCACTTAATGGCAGGTTTATCTAATGCTGGGTTTAAAAATATATATACATTGACTGCTTCATGTTTCATAGAAAGAACTTGCAGACAACAGAAAGTAAGCCCCCTGCTGAATTGAATAATGACTCTGTTAAGGGATGAGAATTCAAGAAGAGATATTTAGAGCATAGTTGGAAGAAGAAAATAGTAGGGCTGATTTAGACAAGACAGCAGCCTCAGCCTGGGCAGTTGGAGATATCAGGAGAGCACTGGTTTTCAACCCCCAACCTACTTAGAAGCATTGTGGTCTGTAAGGTTGCATTTCTCCTCCATGTTCTGCAACTCACTCTATGGTTAGTGATTTGACCTTGGGAAAGTCATTTCAGCTCCTCTGACCTTCAGTTTTCCTTTAAAGCAAGATGGTTGGATTAGGTTATCATTTAGATCCCTTCTAGCTTTAACTTTTAAACATCCAAGAATCTCTATTTTCTCACCCAGATTTTTTCCAACTCCATCTAAAAATCAAGAATTCTATATGTGGGAAAGAAAAATGGCATTAGAGTAGATGAGTTACTTGAAACTTTTGAATTAGAATGGAAAGAAATCAAAATAAAAGCAAGGCAAATACATCTTTCTCGCCTGAACTAGAAAGTAGATGGCAGGTGATAAATGAATAGACTTTGGACTTCTCTCTGACTATTAACTTTCCTGCACTTTTATGTGAAACTAACAGTTCACTTTAAATATCTATGATGAGTTCTGACAGAGAAGAGCAGGCAGCTTAAATAGTGAAGGTCAGCAACTAATGCCCAAATCCCACTGCTTTAGAATGTGCTCAAAGACAGACTGAGATGCGTGAAGAGGAACAAACACATTTGTCCCATCCATGACTCTGTCAGCAGCAGGCTGGGCCAGTGGTGGGCATGGCTGGAATCCAAAGGTCAAATGGACCCAGAGGGAAGGACACAGAGTTTGGGGAGGTCCCAGTGTGACATTGATAGAATAAGCAGCTCAAGCTTAAAATCCTAAAGTGCTGAGACCACGGATTGCTTTTGAACCATTATAACTTTGAGATGCTTTGGGGGTAAAGAAACAGGAAGTACCATGGAAAAGAAGTAAGGGTGTTTTTTTCATTGTTTCTTGAGGGTGTGGCATTTTTCAGAACATTTCTAGAGTCTAAACCTTTCCTGTATCATTTTTTTGGTTCTCTAAGGGATAGATGAATCCTCCGTCCAGCCACATAGCAGAAGTAATGAAAAACCACTGACTAGAAGAAACCAAGCAGACATGAAAGAAGAAGGAAAAGGAGAAGAGGAGGAGGAGAAAGAAGAAGGGCAAGGTGGATTAATCCAGTGATAGAGCATCTATGGGTTTTCCAAGAGGGCAGCAAATCCTAGTAATAATATTAATGGCCAGGTTGTCAGTTATTGGTGGAAGCATTTCCTACAGAGTCTGTCTTATTTTTGGTTCTCCCCAAAGCAGACCTGGAGATGAGGATGCCGATCTCATGTAGCTCAAGTGAGGGAGTGGGAAAAGTAAGATGGGGAAAAAATGCTGATAAAAAGTATGATAATAAGAGATATCTGTCAGCAACTGGAGCTCAAATCCCCAGGAACCTTCTGAGGAGCTTTTGAAGTGAGCAGGACTGAAGCCATGTTGGGACCTAAAACCACATGGGCTCTCAAAGATTTTAAAAGGAAACAGTTTTTTTTTTTCTTGGTATATATTTCTCTGAGTTCTCTCTTTTCCCGTGGTTATTTGATATTTTGAACCTTGGTGTGGGACAAGATGACATTATTTACATGAATGTAAAGTTGTTTTCTAGTCAGCCTGGAGCTGCAGACTTGCATGTACTATCCAGAACCTGGAAAACCAAGGAAGTCATCAATAAAGCTATGCTGATTCTACCCCTCCAGCAGAGCTCTAAGATAACAGCAAGGACAGGAGCAGAAACCAGAGGGAGTCTTGGCGAGTCCTTGCACCTGGCTCCTTGCACGAAGCCCCCACAGCTCATGTCTCTCTTCCTTCTGCTTTTCATTTCCCATGTTCCATTCCCTCAGTCCCCTCTTTGAAAACCTCTCAGTAAATCTGGATCTTCGAGATAGGTTTAGTCTGGCCATTCTCTGTCAGGTTTGCTGGAGAGGTGGGTTACCCAACATCCCTCCTCAGATCACCAGTAAAAGCTGACTTCCATTTTCACCAACATTTGACTTTTGAGTGGTTTGTTTTTGAAAGGGGGCAGGCAGCTGGACTTGTGCCCGGTAACAAAACCATGTAGAATACTTGTATTGGTTTCCTAGGGCTGTTATAACAAATAACAACAAACTTGACGGGTTAAAACAATAGATTTATTCCCTCCCAGTCATCAAGGCCAGAATTATGCAATCAAGGTGTATGCAGGGTTGTTATTCCTGGAGGCTCTGAGCAAGAATTTCTTCCAAGACTCTCTGCTATCTGCTGGTGGTTGCTGGTAATCCCTGGTATTTCTTGGTTCGTAGATGGATCACTCCAATCTCCATTTCTGTCTTCATATCACCGTCTGTCTGTCTTCTCCCCTACTCTTCTCTTGTAAGGATACCTGCCATTAAATTTAAGGCTCACCCTAATCCAGGATGATCTCATCTCAAGATCCATAACTTAATTATAACCACAATGACCCTTTTTCCAGGCCAGCCCCCCCCAATAAGGTCACTTTCATAGGTTCCAGGTAGACATATCTTCGAGGGGGGGGGCATCATTATTAAACCTCCTACAGTACCCCTTAGAATTGTCCCACTGAGGAAGCTGGAGTATGTAGTCCACTGACTCTGATCTCCCACTGGTTAAAGGTTGTCCCATGGGAATATCAAATTCCCAGCCCTTAGTCTTTGCTTGGGGCTGAGCAAGCTCCTTTGGTGTTAGTGGAATCCCTGAGACAAGGAAGCAGAGAGATGCAGGTGCCTGAGGGTGGAAGCAGTCAGAGTTGCAGTGCATGAATATGGGAACTGACAGCCCCTACTGTAGGGGACCTTATTGGGGAGATGGGGGTGGTGAGTAGAGACATTGGTAGTGATTGCTACAAGACACAACAAAATGAAGACACTGCATGAGGTGGCTGCCAGGTGAGTTGATGGGAACAGATGAGGACAATGAGGGAAGCCTGGAGCAAGGCCGGAGACAGCAGAAAGAGACTAAGACACTAACACAGTGGCATGACTTGTGCAGACTCAAGCATGCAGTCATGAGTCACTCAGCAGCACCAGGCCCACAGGAAGTGGTGAAATGTATACTTGGAAAAGCCATCCAAAAGGCCAAGAACTTTTCAGGTGGCTCTCAGTGGGGACCTCAGAGATAGGCTAAATCCTGGGGGTTGGGAGGATGTTTCCTGAACATCTATGATTGGCAAAGACCCTAACAATTGAGCTGGGGGCACAGAGACAGACCCCATCCTTGGGGAAGGACAGAGAATAGTAAAAGGCAGACAGGATATTAAGGTCCCAAAGAGATAACCTCAGGTTCCAGACAGGGCTTTGGTCTGGGGGAAGAAAGAGGAAATAAGAAAACAACTAACCAAAAAAAAGGGTGGAGTCCTGGGCAGGATTCCAATCCTGCTGGTTGACTCAGGTGCCTGGAAGAGGAAGGAAGAGTAAGCACAATGACCCAGAGGCTTCGGGAGCTAATCTAGGCACCAGATGTGGTCAGCATTAAAGGCAGATTGGGGAAGGGAGCTGGGCCCCCAGATAACAGAATGCCAAGCCCTACTGGATTGAAGGAAACATTTTCTGCCTCTTTCAGGGCCTTTGCAGACCTGGATTGACCTTTATCTGTTGAGTCCGACAGGGGAAGCTAGCGAAGGAGGAGGCAGGTAGTACTTGAGGCAGTCGTGGGCCAGCACTGTCCAGACTAAATGGGTTTACTTAATTTAACTGCTTAGTTAATCTGGTTTAAATTTTCTCCATATTGTGCATGGAAAGTCATCCATAATTCCTTTTTGCTTTCAGTTTCAATTTAAGGATTCTATAAATGCATTGTTTGTGTCAGACATACTTGGTTTGTTAATGGAGGTAATGCTAACTGTTGTAAGAAACAAATCCCAACATACATAATACTCAAACGTGATAGAAGATTATTTCTAATTCATTTAATGTCCCAAACAGGTATCCCTGATCAATGGGAGGTTTTCCTCTAAATGAATTCAGAAACCTGGGCTCCTTCTATCTTGTGGCTCTGCCATTTTCAACACATGGCTTCCAAGGCCACTCATATGCAGCAAGCTAACATTAGGGGAAACAGCTTAGAGAGTCCCTGTAAGAGGTCTTTAGGAGCCAGGACTGGAAGTGACATGCATTGTATGTGTCCTGGCCCAATGGCTAGAATATAGTCATGTGGACTCACCTAACTGCAAGAGAACCTGAAAATATGGTTATGTGCCCAGGAAGAAGAGGGAATGAGGCCTGTGAACAGCTAGCCAGTTTCCATCACTCTTAAATAATGAACAACGGGCCACTATGCTAGCGCCCAAGTAGGAGGGAGAATAGAAACCTGATTGGATTAATCTGCAATAAGACTTGGGAGAGGTGGCTTATCTCTCCTCCACATGCGATTGGCTAGGCTCATTCATGTGGCTGCATCATCTGGTGGAGGGCTGAAAAGTTCAACATGGCCTCACTCATATGTCTGGAGCCTTGGTTCTGGTTGTGGGCTTAGGGACCTCAGTCCTCCACAGGGCATCTTTTTATAGCCTCTCTCTCTAACTGGGTGGCCTGGACTTCTTTACATGGTAAGTTGAGATAGCAAGAGAGTGAAAACAGAAGCTGCCATACCTCTTAAGGCCTAGGAATGGAGCTGGCACAGCATTGCTTCCACTGTATTCTGGTGGGCAAAGCAAGTCACTGGCCAGTCCAGATTCAAGGGGAAGGGAAATAGACTCTGTCTCTCTCTTAATGAAAAGAATGTCATTGTCTTAGTTCAGGCTACTATAACAAAATATTATAAGTCAGTGGCTTATAAATAACAGATATTTATTTCTGACAGTTCTGAAGGCTAGGAAGTTCAAGATCAAAGTACAGGCAGATTCAGCATCTGGAGAGGGCCCATTCCTCATAGATGGTACCTTCTTGCTGTGTCTTCACATGGCAGAAAGGAAGAACAAGCTCCCCTGGGTCTCTTTCATAAGGGCACTAATCTCATTCATGAGGGCTCCACCCTCATGATCTAATCATCTCTGAAAAGCCCCACTTCTTAATACTATCACATTTGGGATTAGGTTTCAACATGTCAAATTGGAAGAGGGGGACCCAAACATTCAGACCATCTCAGTCACGTGTGTACAGGATGGAAGAAATTGTTGGCAGCCATTTTTGCAGGCATAGGCAGCTGGCAACAAGAGGGGACCCAGGCCTGCAGGCAGTGAGCCTCAGAAAGTACAGCAGTGTACAATAGGCAGAGGTCTTTGCATTTGGGAGAGAAGGTGACAGGAAGGGCTGGCAGCATGTGATGGTGGCATGGCCACAGGAAATGGCATTGCAGATATTACTTCAATCCTTAGAAGTCCTGATGAGTGTCGGGTCAAGTCTGAGGCCCCAAGTTTGGGTGAAGAGCCCCCATGCACATGTCCATCCATGTCTCCCAAGAGGACTGTCATCATAGCTTACTGTGTTGTCATAGCTTATTTCTTTGTGTTGTTGTCTCTGCATTTTAAGGTCCTTGAAGATTGTGATGGTGTCTTCTCCACTGACATGTCCCTAGCACTTAGCATAGTATCTTTCATGGAGTTGATATGTAACAAATGTTTGTTGAACACATTGTATGGGTAAGGTCTGCAGAGCTGTTCTTGGCAGGGCTGCCTCTCCCTTGGCCTTGGCCTGGAGAGGGGTGCACAGAGCTCTGTGGGCTCCTGTCCTTCTTACCACTTGCCTTCTATCATGAACACACATAGGTCCCAAGAAGGGGGCCACAATTACAACTGACCCAACACTCCTTCCCAAGGGACCATGGGAACTCATCCCATCATGCCCCACATCCTCACTTATCTTGGCCACCACCAGATGTCTTGTCCCTCCAGGTTTCTCATCCTTACAACCCCTCTCCCCAAATGGCCCTGAATGTTCCCCAAGTTGACTCAGGCTCCCAATCAACACACCCCCTTCTGCCCAACCACCTGTACCTTTCAGCTTTTACCTCTGGAACATGTGATCATCATCTGCACAATCACTTATATTCTCAAGTTCTTCTAAACTTAAAGGAAAAAAATAAAATAAAGATCAAAGGTTGAGCTATTCATGGAGAAGTTTCATCACTGAAATTGGATCCAACACAGAGTCTAGGCTCTGGTGGATGAGGTACAGGGGAAGAGAAATAAGATAGGTCTTTTAAATCCGAAAGACTGAGAATGTTTCTGTCCCATATTAGAAAAGCAAAATCTCTTGGCATTTCTGACTGGCTGATGTTAGCTGAGCTTGTTAGACAGACTAGCCCTGGGAGGAATGGGAGTGGTGTACTGCACATGTGTGGTGACCACCTGGGAATCATGGTGTCTAACTGCCTCTGCTGTATATGCCACATGTCTGAGCTAGGGTTACAGTACTCTGTTAGGACAGCATTGGTGTCATCAGGCTAGGTGGCCAGGTCAGGGATTGTCATAATGTTCTCTTCACTCACTTTTTGCCTGCCTGAATTTTGTCTGAATCCTAAGGACACTACCTCCTCTTTGGTCCTTACTAGCAGTGGTGTCTTCCCACCACCCTGTCACACCCAAACCCCATTAATCCCCAGGCCTCGAGGTGGGATAAATATTTTCCTTGCTCCTCATTGCTACTTGCAGATTATTTTGTCCCTCCCTCCTTCCTAAAGCACTTAGACCCTTGGAAGAAATTCTCCTAGACCACACTACACATTTCCTTTCTCTGCTAGTTCAGGTCGTCTGAGAAGCTGACACCAAGACAAGATTAGACGTGCAAGAGGTCTATTGGGGAAACCATCTGTAAGGGGGAGAAAACGGAAAGGGAGCTGGAGGAGGCAGAGAAAGCCATCGTCAGCACATGATGTAGGTAGGTCTAACTCTGTAAAAGGAAGGATGGTTGGGTAGGAAAAGTCTTAGACTTTAGTGCTTGTCTAACAAAGTTTTGGCAAAGCTGATGGGAAGGCCCTCGAGCCAAAGTTGGGGGTCAGCGGATTTCCGCATTTCCCGTCGAGGCGACTGCCTTGGCGTCCCTGCCGCTGTCACTCACTGGCTGCGAGTAGCAGCGGGGGCACGGCATTTCAGAGGTGGATTTCAGAGCACAGCAGCTGCAGCTGTAGGTCAGTTACACTCCTGACGGCCAGGTGGGTGAGAGGAGCTTTCTCATGGCTGCCAGTCTCCTTGCCTCAGTCATCTTCCATCTTCCTATCAGACACAACCACCACCACCTTTCAATGAAGATTTTATCACCAAGATCACTGTCTTTCTCTCCCCCACTACACCTTTCTTAACTCTTGGTCATTTCAATATACACATAAAGAGCTCTTCCATTGTTCTGGCCACTAGTTTCCTTGACATTCTCTCTTCCTATGGTCTTTACCATCCCCATCTCAGCCACCCATTGCCAAGGTCACATTACCAAGAACTGCATATCCAAACCTTAATTTCCAGCTTCCCACTTTCCCACCTCCTATCATCCCAGTTTACTCTTTCTAGTGTTCTGACTCAAATCAATCTTAAGTCCCTTTAGGTCCCGCAGTCCTGTCACTGCACCAACTTTTCACTATACCTTACCTCCTTCACTTCCTCCCTCTCCTCCTTTTCCACCATAGAGTCCACAGTCTATTCCCATAACCATTCCTTGCATATACTGTCAACTCCTGTACATTCTCTCAACTCCATTATTTTGCTTGCACTTGATAAGTAAGCTCAGTCTTGTTTAATTCCAGCCTGCCACCTCTTCCATCCCAGCTCCTAAGCAGCTAAAAATGGCTGGTCAAAAACACTCAACCACTGCTGACTGGTCTCACTTGAAATTTATAGTGGCAGACCTCAAGTGAGACCTCAGTGCAGCCAGGCAATCCTACCCCATTTCCCCAGTCAATTCATTCTCCCCTCTCTCTGAGATGACTATTTCATACTTTTTCACCTTTCCTCAAATCTCCAGCAATTTTTCCCCCTTCGTCCTTCTCAGCTGATTACCTTGTTTCTTATTTCTCTAAGAGAGAAGCAATCAGAAAAGAATTTTCCTCCTTTCCACCACCTCATCTGCTTGCCTACCTGAATTTATACTCACAAACTCTGTCATTCCTTCTAATAAAATGTATAAACTTTGTGTTCTCTTATCCAAGGCCAACCCCTCCAAGCCAACTGGATCCCATCCCCTGTAACTTATTTAAAGTTTTACTCCTGCAATTATCTCCTCTCTCTCTCCTGTTTTCATTTTTCTCTTTCTGCTCAATCATTGCCATCAGCACAAAAGCATGCTGTAATACCTGCCATTAAAAAAATACATAAAAACCTCCCTGGTGCACACACCTCTTCGACTGCCACCCATTTCTTCCCTCCCTCCCCTTTATAGTAAAACTCCTTTCGTCTATACTTGCTATTATGGATTAAATCGTGTCCCCCAAAGTTTAATGTTCTGGAGGCTTGGTCCCCACTGTGACAGTGCTAAGAGGGCGGGAAATCCTATTGTGGTAGTTGAAAGGTGGGGCCTTGGAGAGGTGATTGAATTGTGAAAACTTCACCCTTGTGGATGGATTGATCCATTTTTGGAATAATGGAAGTGGTTCTTGTGGCTTTAAAAAGAGCATGAACAAGGAGGTTAGTCTCTCTCTGCTCCACCATTTCACATTGTGATACTCTGTGTCACTGAAGTCACCACCAAAGAAGGCTCTCACCAAATGTGTTCCTTGCACTTTGAACTTCTCAGCCTCTGGAACTGTAAACAATAAATTTCATTTTCCTACAAATCACCCAGTTCCAGGTATTTTGTTATAAGCAACTGAAATGGACTGATAAACAGAAAATTGGTACCGGAGAAGTGGGGTGTTGCTTATAACAGATACTTGAAAATGTGGAAGCAGATTTTGAACTGGGTGTCAGGCAAAGGTTGGAGGAGTTTGTAGGACTCAGAAGAAGACAAAAAAGCCAAGGAAATTTTGGAATGTTTTAGAGACTGGTTGAATGGTAGTGACCAGAATGCTTATGGAAATATGGACTGTAAAGACCAATAAGGAGTTTATTGGAAACTGGGGCAAAGATCAGCCATGCTATGAACTGGCAAGGAACTTGGCTGCATTCTGTTCATGCCCAAAAGTTTTATGGAATGTGGAACTTAAAGGTGCTCACCCAGGGTATTTGGTGGATGAAATTTCTAAGCAGCAAATCATTAAGGAATCTGCATGGCTACTTGCAACAGCCTACACTGAGTTATGGCAAAGGCATGTTGTAAAGTCAGAATTCAAAAGGAAAGCAGAGTGTAAAGATTTGGAAAACTTGCAGCTTGGCCATGTGATAGAGAAGCAGAGCATTTTCAGGAGAAAAATGCAGTGATGCTAAGAAGATTAGTACAAAAGAAAGGGATTATCAAGAGAAGGGGGAAAGGCCCTGAAAGCATTGCAGAAGCCTCTGGGACCAACCCTTCCATTACAAGCCCGAAGGCCTAGGGAGACAGAATGGTCTCGGGAAACAGGCCTGAGGCACCCTCCACGGGCTCACTGCCCAGGGCCACCTCAGGAAGCCTCCTTCCAGCACCAGCACCCCAGCAGCTTTGGCTGCTCCAGCCATGCCTAAATTGGCCCCAGGTGTGGCTGGACCCGCACATTTTGAAAATACAAGCCAAAAGCTATGGCAGAGTCCATGTGGTGTTAGGTTTGCAGGCTCACAGAATGCCAGAGCTGTGAAGGCTTGGGGACCTCCACCCCAATTTCAATGGATGTATGGAAATGCCTGGGGGCATAGGAAGAGATCTGTCTCAGGGGCAAGTCAACGCATAGAGCCTTCGCTAGAGCAATGCTGAGCACAAATGTGGGGTCAGAATTGCAGGAGAAAAACCCCACCAAGGCCATGCCTAGTGGAGCAATGGGAGCAGGACTGCCATGGAGACCCCAGATTTCTGGAGCTACCAGCATAGAACACCAGCCTGGGGGAACTAAAGCTCAGCTGAGACCAGGAAAGCCATAGCAGTGGAGCTGCCTGAGGACTTGGGAACCCAACCCCCGCACCAGCGTGCAGAGAATGTTGAACATGGTACATGTTTCACTAGCTTTGAGATTCAATGCCTGCCTTGCTGGGTTTTGGACTTTTTGGGGACCTGTTACACCTTTCTTTTGGCCTATTTCTCCCTTTTTGAATGAGAATGTGTATCCTATGCTTGTCCCACAATTGTATCTTGGAAGTAGATAACTCTTTTTGGATTTCACAGATGGGACTTTGGACCTTTTGAGTTGAAATAAGACTATGGGGATGGAATGAATGTATTTACCTGTGAGAAGGACATGAACTTTGGGGGCCAGGGGCATAATGCTGTGGATTGATTGAATGGTGTTCCCCCAAAGTCCATATATTAGCTTAATTTCCACTGTAACTGTTGAGGGTGGGAAATCCTATTACAGTAATTGAAAGGTGGGGTCTTGAAGAGGCAATTAGGTTGTAGGAATGCCATAGTGAATGGATTAATAATGGTGGTCAGGGGCATGTATTTGAGAGTTTTAAAGAGAGTGAATGAGGGGTTTAGTCTCTCTGTGCTCTGCCATTTCTGCCTCGTGAGAGCCCTGGGTCACTGTCACCACCACCAAGACCCTCACCACATGTGTTCCCTGGACTTTGGACTTCCCAGCCTGTGAAACTATCAGCAATAAATTTCTTTTTCTTACAAATTACCCAGTCCCATGTAGTTCGTTATAAGCAACAGAAATGAACTAATACAACTGCCATCTCCACTTCCTCTCCTCCCATGACTTTTGAACTCCCTCAAGTTGGGTGTCAGGAAATGAGAACCATTTCCCCAGCCCCATTGTCAATCTGCAGTAAAGATTTCACTGTGTCAGGATACTTTCCTGCCTCCAGTGTTCTTCTGAGTAGGTCATTCAGACCCTAGGAGGCTCTTCCTACCCCCAGGCTCTAGCCTCTGCTTGGTTTGGGGCTGGGTTGATCTAGGTTTTGCCCTTCCCAGGACCCTTCCTCTAGGCACCCAGGTCCAATGTATGGACCTGATGGACCCCACTTAGGCTCAACTGGAGAAGCCATCCTGAGTCCCCATCTTAACCTAGACATTCCTGTGCTCTGGTGACTGAAGCCTCACCCTCCACTCCAGCAATGCAGAGAAAAAGGTACCCTGTTGGAGTTTCTCTCCTCTAAGGTCCTCTCTTTGTTCTTAGTCCCAGGACCTGGACACTAACTTATACCCAGAGATGAACATTTGTTCTGCAAGTACCTAGCACAAGCTTTGTACAGGCTGCCTTTGCTTCTCTTCATCTGTCTATTTATCTGTCGGATACATATCTTATTTACCTATTTTCTATCTATGGAAGCCTATATTATAATGTTCCCAAAAAAGATCAGCTCAAGCTAAGTGAAGGAAAACATGTTTGATGGTCAAGCTCTCTCCCCTCAGACCTCAAACCAGCCTTCACATTTGTATATCTATTGTCTCCCCTCACTAGAAATGACCCATTCATTGATGACACAAATGGGTCATGATTTCCAGCACCACATGTTCTTGAATGTGATGCTACCCAACAGCCATCCCGTAAGACATAGAGCCATTACTATTCACTCCACATCACCATTAAGGAATTTCTGTTTCAGAGACATTAAGCAATTTTCCTGAAGTTAACCAGCTTTTTAGTTGTCGAGCTGGAATTTGAAATTCAGACTTCTACACTCAAGATTGGATGGTGTTGGCCATAAAGATTTTTGCTTACCAAGTACCCAGAAAAAAATAATATGAGTATTGAAGATTTGTTTCTGTAGCTATATTGCTTACACAGAGGTACTTTTTGACCTTGTGGTGACCACAGGGATTAGTACAGTCCACATCTGTCTGTTTTCATTCATCTTAAACTCAAAATGGTGACTTAGTAATGATGGCCTTGCCCAGTTTACATGTATCCCAAGCAGTAGAAGATAAGATATACGGTATTGTTCTTTAGTCCTTTATTAAGCAGCCATTCATGTTACTTTTATTTCCAATTTATAATCATACATAATTTTGTTATTCAAGAGTGAGACTACAGTGGTATTTACTGAGACACTTTACAATTATTATGCTAAGCATTGCACAGATAATATAATTCATACTTCGTTTTTATTATGCTAAGATCAGATATGCAATTCTGAGGTACATATAATGTGTACTACCAATATGTAGCCCATACGTAACTCTGTTCTCCAACAACTAAGTGTCTATATTCTTCAGGAACTTCCAACACTTTGATGAAGAAACAATAAGTAGAAACATGTAACCTCTAGGGGGAGCTCAAGGTTTCTCTCTCTCCTCCCTCTATCCTCTGGGGAGGATGAGGACTGCTAGAAATGGGTCAAGGTCAAGGACATTATTGGGCCCAGGTGGGGGCAGGTGGCCTTTGCCTATCCTGGAGGCAAAAGGGTTTTGCATGGGCCATCCTGTAAGACACAGAGCCAACAGCCATCCTGTAAGACATAAAGCCATTACTATTTGCTCGGGAATCTTTTGACCTTCCCTTAGAAGGCCACCTTTTGAGAATTCTTCTCCCTTGTGGCTGATGTCATAGGAGGGGCCCTTCCCACATCCAAGGAACCCTGGCAGGAGCTGAATGGGACAGAGGAAAAGATCACGTATGGATGTATGCCAGTCTGGGCCCTAGGCCTGGAAAGCAACAGAATCCTGTGGCTTGCCATGACCCAGCCCTACTCTCCATATCCAGTGGTTCCACACAGAGGTACAGGGGGGTTGAGGTCAAAGCAATATGTCATTAGATAGAGGGACTTTGCCTAGAGGTCTCTCTGCTGAGCTCTTAAGAGAGCCTAGTAGGGTTGTCTGTAGCCGCAATAGGCTAATATTTATGGACTTGGGAATCAAAAGGCCTGACTTACCCCTTCATTAGTAATAGGAGTAACACCAACCAACAGAGCAATTCAATTTATGGTGTAGAAAACATGTCCTGGGAAAATATGTATGATATAAACATAAATACAATATAGTGTATTTATGCAAATGAATTATAAAAATTATATATTGAGGAAAGTTTCAAATAAAGCATTACGGAACAAAGCAGAAATGTAGTTTATTCAACCAAATTAATGCATGGGGCATGGAATCATGTCGAGAGCCCTGGCCTGGAGCTCAAGGGGATGGGGCTCAGGATCTTTCCCTGGATGGGCTCTGCCAGTTCAGTGGGTCTTGAGGGAAGAAGTTCACTTAGTGGAACGAAGAGCCTTCCAGGGGAAAGGAACAGAAATCCTTTAGCTTCTCTGGCCCCTGGCTTAGTTTGAATTTTCTCAAAACAGATGCTGAGATGAGGACTTAGTATAGTTCATTTATTTTCAGATCATTTAATGAGCCGGTTACCACTCAGGGCAACTAGCATTCAGTCCTGTGGGGGTTCAGTTGACACACCTCAGGATCAGCCCCCTGGAGGACAGGAGGCCAGGGCATTTATGCACCAACTCCCACTCCCCACTCATCCAGTTTCCCCTTGGGCATCAGCTTATCACACTTCATGGTTCTGGAGAGTGACATCAAGAGTGAAGGACAGACTGTTGAGGTGGGAAGCTGTGTGCCACAGTCCTGTGTCCAAGACTTCAGGTGACTCACATGTGCTGAGAAAACATGGGACAGGGCATCAACAACATCCTCACATCAAAATTGAAACTGGTCTAGATAACCTCCAAAGCTGCTCCCCACTTTTGTGCCGGGACCACTGGTTTTCTATCCTTGGTGATAGTGAGTTGCCCATCTCTAGAAGTAACTAAACAGATTCTTGATAACCACTTGGAAAGAATGTTGTTGCATCAGATATGTGATTGGAATAAGAACTTTTAACATATTGTCTTAGGTTGAGTTCCTTGGAAACAAGACCTTGTGATAAGGATTCAGGTGCAAGTGATTTATTAAGGAAGTGCTCCCTGGGGAGGGCAGTAAAGGAGTGAGAGAAGCAGGACAGAGAAGGGAAGGGAGGCAAGGAAGGGTTCCACATTGGGGAAAGTCCCAGCCTCAGCCTCATCCTGCAGGAGAGCTCAAGAGTGTAAATTACGCCTCAGATTTTGTTGTGACTCCAGGCTAGGGAGTGGGGTTTTCATACCCCCTCGCCCTTCAGTCATTGACTAAGGGCCACCCCAGCCGATGTAAACTTCCAGGCATTTCCAGCTCTCCACCAGTATGGGCAGAGGGGTTCCAATTGCCTGAGGGCAGTCTTTTGAGGAGAGCAGGTGTAGGCAATTAGAAGCAAAAGCACAATGAAGCCGGAGGGGTGCAGGGATCAGTAAAAGCCATCCAAGGGGACATAGCCAATATCTGCTGCAGTTACCATGAGGATGACAGTCACACCTGTATGGGTGTTTTGTCTGTTCTAATACAGATTTACAAGTCCTTGTGGGTGAGGCCTTGGCTGCCAGGCTCCAAAAGTCCTGTCCTTGGCCCACTGTAATGCTGTAGACAGCCGACAGAGAGGAGACTTAGCACTTCAGAGCTCAAACTTCCAGAATCTCATGATACTAACAAGAGCAATTTTTTTTTAATAGGATGGAAATTGGAGCTTATAAGGTACAGAAAGAATGATTCCAAATTCTCATGAAAACTGTGTGGAATCTATTCAAACTAAAGTAGATTTGGGACTAAAGACAGTAAAAGTATTCATGAAATGAAGGGATAAATCTAGCTATGCAGGGATGCATCACAGTGCCGTCATAAAAAACCTACTTTTGTCCGTGCCACAGCCCTGAACCTCCCGTGCACTAGATCAGAGACCCTGATAAATCTGGGATGCTAGAAATGCCAACCAGCTCATATGTTTTCAGTGAGCAATGACAGGGAGCCAAATTGCTTTATTCCGATTAGGGAAGGGCCTCTGACTGTAAAATATACTGTGCGAAAAAAAATATTGAGTTTTAGTTCGCTGACACATCAATTTAAGAGAGTTATGGCTCTCACATGGAGGCCAAGCAGGTATCTCCCCACATGTATGTGCAATAAAAATTAATTGTGGCCTTTTATCTAGGGCACTGTTCTCACTTGTGGGATCAGAGGGTGACCTGAGTGTCACCTCCAGTGGCAAGCCACAACACTGGAGGTGTTGGTTCTTTTCTGGGAAACTACAGAGGTAAACCAATACCAAAATTCATGAATAACCTTCATGTATAACTTTCTGAATAAAAAAAGAGATATGCAACCATGTTATGTTCATTTCTCTCCCTAAAGTATATACATGTTTTATGAGTATGATGTATATGTATCAGTCAGAGTCCAGACAGGAAAGCAGAAACTTGTCCAAGTCTTTCAGATTAATTCAGAGAATTGGTTACACAGTAAATGGAAGAAAGAAAAACCTAACAGAGAATGAGAAGACAATCCAGAGGTTAGCAACAGCGGGAAGCTGCTACCACCTTGAAGGCACAAGAGACACAGGGAAGGGGTGGCTTTATGGAGCTCAGGGGCTGGAGCCATCCAAGAGAACTTGAACTGTGGTGGGAACTCCCCAGAGGAAGCTGTGGCCACAGAAGGAGGGTCTGTTTTGTGGGAGCCAGAGTGTCTCTATTGCCATATATGCCACAGGAAACAGAATGACGGGGGTGAGATACCCTGGCCTCTTCCTTCCTCCTTCCCTCCAATCTTCAACCAGTGCCTCTCATTGGCCAGACTGAGCTGGAAGCCAACAGGCAAGGGATTCTGGGAAATGTAGTTCTCTGTGATACAAGGTGCAGCTGGGGAAGAGGAAGTGTGGAGAGTGGATATGAGAGCAGGGGAATAGTTGACAGGCACGGTATATATGTAAATCTCCCATCATTGGTTTGTATCCCAATTTGACAAGTCTATAAGACTCTGCTAACTGTATGATTTGAAGAGAGGGGAGTTGGCCTGGTGTTCAATTCTGAGTTGACTGTGGCATCTTCAGGTGGAGAGTCTATTGTGTCTGATTGGGATTGCACTGTGGCAAGCCCCTTCAGAAAGGGCCTCCATGTGGATGACAAACATACCACATGTTGCAGGGGTAATATTTCAGTAGTACCAGGAATAGCAGACCTCCCTTCCTGGTGAGCCCACTTCTTCAACTATACTCTCTTCATTGCTGATGCCAAGATAATAATAGACTTATGGCTTTAGGGAAGAATGAGCTCCACCCAGAAAAAAGCATTTCCTCTCTTCTGAGAGCAGGTGGTAGTGTAGAGAGAAGAAAGTCAGGAAGAGCTGGACAAAGCAGTGATATGCCAGGGCCTGGCTTCCTAGTGGGCAGGGGGAGAATGAAGACCCTGAATACATTGGAGCAAGGAAGCCAAAAACAGAAGGCTTTTGCTCCACTTCCTGTTGGGACTCTGGGAAGAGTCCACCTCTCTGGAGGCCCTGCACTACCATGGAGGGGTCACAGCAGAAGATAATGGTGGTGTCACATTGAGAGGCAGGGAGGTAGCTTTAGAGCCATCCTAGCTCCTACATGGTATGGGAGGGATTTAAATGTTCTCAGTTCTCTCAATGTGGGCACAGACAGTAGCCGAATTGAGGGCAGAAGGCAGATGTTAGGCTTCCATGGGGGACAAAGTGACCTCAGCATCAGCTCGAGGGAGGAGAGGAAAGTGGTGCAGCACAAGCCAAAGACTGATGAGGCACGTACCTGAGGACCGAGAAGGTCTGCAGCACCAGTGAGAGGGGAGGTACTATGGTCCGAATGTTCGTGTCTCCCAAAAATCCATATGTTGAAACCCAATCCCCAGGGTGATGGTATTAGGAGGTGGAGCTTTTCAGAGGGTGATTAGGTCTTGAGGGTGGAGCCCTCATGAATGCAATTAGTGCCCTATGAAAAAGACCCCAGAAAGCTCCCTCACCCTTTCTGCCATGTGAGGTTACAGCAAAAAGATGGCTATCTAGGAAGCTAACACTCATCACACACAGAATCTGCTAGCACTTTGAGCTTGGACTTCCCAGCCTCCAGAACTGTGAGAAATAAATTTATAAGCCACCCAGTCTGTGGTATTTTGTTATAGTAGCCCAAACAGACTAAGACATGAGGTGAGGTCAGGAAACCCAGGCCAGGGGATTCCACGCCTCACTCATGCCAGGAGACCAGCCGTGAGTTTTATACACCGTGAGCTTTAGTAGCAAATGTCAGCACAAGATACGAGATGTCCCCTCGCAGGCCAGCAATTCTGGGGAGCAGGAGTCTTTCTCAGAAAGGACTTCAGTTTCCAGGGAATTATGGTTCTTGACCCAGGGTGCTGAAACAAGACCAGTGAAATAAAAAAACTGCCCTGACTCCACCCCAAAAGGTGAGCACCATGCAGTCTCAACCTGGATTCCAATTCTGGAATCCTGGCTAGCAGTGGGATGTGGTGATCAGAGAAAACACACGTTTTGGCACCAGACAGAATTGGTTTGGTTTCTGGCTTCACCAGTGTCTGGCTATGGAATCTTGGACAAGTTCCCCCAGCACAGCTTCATCTTCTATGAAATGCAAATGACTACCCCTACCTGCCAGGGTTGTTGGGAAAAGTAGAGTTAATGTGCTGGATGCAGAATGGGGTCCCAGTGTTTTATAGCCTATGTGGCAGAGATTGGTTGCCTGTTCACAAGATTGCTTCACTTTTCTTCCAGTTTGGCGTGACCATGGGACTAAGTTTGGGCCAATGGGATGTAAGTGAAAGTAGAGTACACTGACTCTAGGCTTGGCTCAGAAAACCTCCCGCAAACTCCTTCCCACACTTGTTCTCCTCTCATTTGTTGGCCACTTGCAGAGGATGAAGTGAGGGTTCCGAGGACCTCAGGGATAGGACAACCACAAGGGGAAGGATGCCAGATCCCTGATTCACTGCTTGTAGAAGGGCTGCCAGACCAGGATCACTCACATTAGACTGCTCTATGGGTGAGAAACAAATTTTATTTTGTTAAGGCACCAAGGTTTGGGGATTGTTTGTTAAGGCACCTAGCCTGACTGTGATAGGCTGTCTCCTCACTGAAGCTTCCCCCTTCTCTAGCTGCCTTACAGAGTTATTATCAGGATAAATAGAAAAACGCATGTGAGAGTGCTTTAAAAGCCTAAAAGCACTCTAAAAATGTAGTGTTGAAGATGAAATCAATTTCTTCTTGCCTTCAAAGCATACTATTAGGGACTGAATGTTTGCATCCCACCAAAATTCACATGTTGAAATCTAATCCCCCATGTGATGGTATTAAGAGGTGGGGCTGTTGGGAGGTAACTGGGTCATGAGGGTGGAGCCGTCATGAATAGGATTAGTGTCCCTATAAGAGGCCAGAGAGCTAGCTTGTGCTCTTTCTGACAAGTGAGAATACAAATTGGCAGTCTGCAACCCAGAAGCAGGCCCTCCCCAGAACCCGCCCCTGCTGGCACCCTGATCTGACTTCCCAGCCTCTGGGACTGTGAGAGATACATTTCTATTGTGTATAAGCCACTCAGTCTACGGCACTTTGTAGAAGCCAGAACTAAGAGACAGCATTAAGCTGATATAAGGCACTAACACTATTGTCTTACTCTTACTGTTGATAGTGCTATGGCATTATTCTGAGTTCTGTGTGCCCTTGTATTTACCTCCTTGAACTAGTTTCACCACTGGGAGAAAGGAGAGAGAGTGGGATGGGAAAAAGGGATACCAGCTCCCTCTAAGACAGTCTAGAAGGGATCTCAGAGTCCCCCTCCCATGGTCTCCTGACGTGGCTTCAGTCAGTGGCATCTTCTCATCCTCTCGTACTGGAGGTATCTGCCAATGAGGGCACTTTCTGGGGATCGAGGCCTGGTCAAGGACAGGGGCACTTTCTGTGGATCGAGGCCTGGTCAAGGACAGAAGCACTTCTGGAGACCGTCAGTTTCAGTGAGGGGAAGTGGCCCACTTAGCAGTGCCCACACTGTCCTGTAACCCATACCCCAGCCCTGACTCCCACACAATGGATAGTATACATGACAGCCAGCTTGGAACTGATGTAGACAGTGACCTAGGTGGTAATTTAAGGGCACGTGGAAGGGTCCCTCAGTATTCTCTTTCTGAAAGTATTTCCCTAGACCTATTGCATTGAGGTCTACTCTATTAATGTGAAAATACCCTTGCAGGGAAGAGGGGGTGCTGAAGCATTAAGCTGATACAAGGCACTAACACTACAGAGTGAAATAGTGGCTCAGACCTCTTCCATCTGTGACAAGTAACTGGGAGCAAGAGGTTTAGAAGGTGCAGGGGCAGGAGAGTCATTTTGGAGCAGATGTTATTGGCCTGGAAGGCAGGGCCAGTTGGGAGACTACAATAAGGACACAGGAAATGAGGACGGTTTCCACAGAAGGAAGCAGGGATAAAGGAGAGGGCAGTGGGAGGGAACTGCCGAGGGAGGCCTGCTCTCCCCAGGAGCAGCCCCAACCCACGACCAACGGCATCTTTAATAAAAAGAACAAATGCCTAGTGCTCTGTGTGCCAGGCACTGATCTCAGTGCTTTGTGTCCTCAAAACAATCTTTAGGGGGTAAGTACTATTATTATCCCCTCAAAAGGTATTGTTGACCAACATCACTTGCCCAAGGTTATATAGCTAATAGTGGCAGAGCTGGGATTTGAACTCAGGAAGTCTGACTCTGGAGGCCATTCTCTTAACCACTAAATTATATTCCTCCTCAAGTTAATAAAATTGAATCCAACAAACATTTCAAGGGGAACTTTGTATAAAGCACTATGGAAGTTGGAAAGATGGGTGAGAGGTAACATGTTTACTCTTCCTCAAGGAATTTCTGCTCATGAAGGCCAGCCAGCCAGTACTGCAAGGGGCATTGCTGGGCAGTCAAGGCAGGCAGGTAGCATCCGTGAAAGTGGTTCCCAGAAAGAGGGCTGGCAGGCATCTGGCTCAGCTTGGAGAGTGGACTCCTATCCTAGATGAGCAAAAACAAGGAAGACCCAAGGCCTTGTGGAGATGAGGGGGAGAACTCGGGGATAGAACGAGTTATTGACATTGGAATTCAGAATGAGACTAAAGCTGGAACACACTGCATCAGTTAGGAATGATTTTTTAGCTGCATCTAAGAGAAAAGCTAATTATTAACTTGGTTTTCTTTCATTTACCACCTCTGCCTCCCTGAATTCCTCCAGCTGGGCCCATCAAGCTTCCCACCTGCACATTCAGCACTGTCCTGAGTGCCAGAGCAATCTATTTAGGCAGGAAGTTTTTAACCATCCTTGGCTTCTCTCCCCCAGTCTGGTGAGTCTTGATCTGGAGCCAGTCCTCCACACTCTTTAGGCTGCCTAGGAAGCAGGGAATCTCCTGGCACTGACCTCTAGACTTTGGGATAGTGTGCCTAGTGGCAGTTTATCCCCCCACCCCCACAGTTCACATTCCTGAGTTCTCAAACCCTAGCCTCGGTCAGTAACATTATGTAGGGCAAATACTCAGTTGTCTACCTGACACCTATCCGCTCTTCTTCCTTGCTAACAGAAATTCAGTTTAGTGTGGGAGCAATACATCACCCCCAGGCATCAGATCATGATTTGTCTAAGCCAATTATGACAATTTTCTTCTCCATTTTCCCAGCCTCCTGGGAAGGGATGGGATGTCACATGACCTAATGCATTCTGGCCAATAACATGTAAGGGGAAGACAGGATGTGGGGGTGTGGGGTAGGGAGCAATACTCTAGGAAAGTTTTTTCCTGATATAGGAAATGGGCAAGGCTTGCATGGCCCTCCCCCCATCTTCTCTTTGTCTGAATTTAGACTTGATGTCTACGGTTTTCCCTCCTAGTATATAGCTTCAGATCTAGGTATTTAGAATTGGATAAAACTGAGCCATCATCTTTCCTCCCAACCTGCTCTTCCCAAAGGTTGATAGTCCCATGATTTTACCTACATACGTCAGTCATCCAGGCAGAACCAAGGGCCATTCCCCATCACCCCATGTCCTATCAGACACCAAGTCTTATTCATTTAACTTCTTAACTACCTCTTGAATCAGTTTATTCTCCATCACCCCTGTCACTGCCTTAGTTCAGACCTTCAGCCCACCTCACCTTGATTGCTGCAGCAGCCTTGATTGCTACAAGTGCTGTCTGCCTCTGCTCCCAACTCCCCAATCAGTCCTCTAAAAGTGGGCTCGGGTTTCATTTCTAAAATGCAAATCTAGTCAGGTCATTTCTCTGCATAAAGTCCTTCGGTTGCTCCCCAGGCTTTAGCTTAGGCCCCATAAGATCTGACTTTTATCAGACCTTTTGGGCAGTGGTTCCTACCCACTTACTTACCTCTCCCACCACTCCCAAAAGGGAGCCCCTACCATCCAAGTGTGACAAATGCAGTGTACCCTTGCGATTGTCTCTGCTGTCTCTCATGCGTGTTCTTCTGCCTGAATTTGTCCTTCCCTCTGACTTCTCTTCAATAAATCCTATTTGACCTCTGAAACTCAGGTCACTTTGTCACTACTTTCTTTCTCAAGAAGACTTCCTCCACTCTCCTCATCTTCTACTTCAGGTGTCCTCTTTTCTATTACTACATCCAGAATATCACCTTATGCACTGATCTGTAATTTCCAGCTATTTTTTTTTATGGCTAATGCTCATTTAGATTTACTCCCATGCTTACCAAGTTCATCACTCATCATCACTTTTCACCTCCTACAGCTACCTTCTGGGTTTGATTTCTGAGTTCCATTTTTGAAGTAAATCCTCTAGTAATGTTTTCAGTTAGGATCATAAGTGTAGATTCTCTCAGACTTTGTCTTAAAATATCTATATTTATTTTGTCCTCACTTTCTTTTTACTTTTTGTTATGAAAAATTTCAAATATACAGAAAAGTAAGAAAAAATAATATAGCAGACATGCATACTCTCCATCTGGATTTAACAATGGTTAACATATGCCATATTTGCTTCATCTATTTCTTTTCAAAAGTGTTTTAAGAGAGATTACAGGCATCCTCTTGTTTTACCCTGTGCAGAATATTTTTATTTTGCCCCTATCCCTTTCTCCATCCTGCTCTTTCCTTGAGAAACTGACCTCTCTGGGCTGCATCCCCACACTCCCTTGCCCTCTGGCTCTCAGTTGGGTTGGCCAATAGGAGGATCTGACAGAAGATCAGAAGGTGGGCCAAGAGTTGGCAACAGTTGTGGTTCTCCTCTGAAGTCCACAGCTTCTGTCAGGAGATCTTTTATAGCTACAGTCACATCTCTTTCTCCAGGTTCCAGTAACTGCTCTCTCTTATGTTCCTTAAGACCCATGATTGAAACCCCTATAGCTCCATGGTGCTTCAATATACTCTGTTGGTTTTCCTACATCCTAACTCCACTCTGTAAATAGTCCCTTTATTAGACCTTACTCTATTATCTGATCCTGATCTATACACACCCCTAAGTACTTCAATATGCATCTCTTAAAATGACTTCTTAAACATGAACACAATACCATTATCACACAAACTAAACAAAATTAAGAGTAATTCCCTATTATCATCTAATATCCAGTCCATATTCAGATTTGTCCAATCATTCCAAAAAATGTCTTTTATGGCTGATTTGTTCACATTGGAACTCAACCTGAGGATCACATTGTTATTATGTCCATTAAAACCCTTTAGCCCAGAAGAGCCCCCAACCCTTTCTTTTCATGTTAAACATTTTTGACAAGAATACTTCATAAGTGACACTGCCTATTTCATATTGCATCATATCAGACGTCATATGTGGACTCACTATTTGTAATGCTGACTTTGGTCACTGTCATTCTCACCCTTGAGTGATAGTTTAGTTGGGTATAAAATTCTGAATTGACAGCTATTTTTCCCTCTGCTCTTTAGCCATTGTTTCTTCTGGCCTCTATGGGTGCTGCAAAGTCATTTAATTTTTGTTCCTTGTTAATAGCTTTCTTTTTCTCTTGGGCTGTTTTTGGAATTTCCTCTTTGTCTTTGCTATTCATTATGATGCACCTAATTGTGGCTTAATCTTCATTTACCCTCAGAACTCACTGAGCTTTTGAATCTGAGGATTCATGGATTTCATTAACACTGAAAAGTTCTCTGCCATTAGTGTTTCTATGTTAGCCACACCCCTACAGTTTCTATTCTTGACTCCTAAAGCCTTTATTAGATATATGTTCAAACTTCTTCTCATATCCTTCATGTTCTCTAACTCCTCTTTTATCTTTCTCATCACTTTATCTCACTGCACATAGTAAATACTTTGTTCAGCTGTATCTCAATGTTCACAAATTCACTTCTTGGCTCTGTCAACATTTTCCTTATTTTTTCACTTCCAAAAAATTCTATTAGATTCTTTTTTGAATATGCCTGCTCTTTTTTTTTTTTTTTTTTTTTGGTTACATAATGTCACATCCTTTCATTATGGCATGTT
The DNA here is from genome assembly GCF_027409185.1 of Cynocephalus volans. Lineage (NCBI taxonomy): Eukaryota > Metazoa > Chordata > Mammalia > Dermoptera > Cynocephalidae > Cynocephalus > Cynocephalus volans. Next base: position 55,086,675 of record NC_084478.1, read on the forward strand.
TCTTTTATTGATTTAATTATTTTTAATTTATTTAATTTATAATCTCACCCAGTTTTCCCATTACCTCAAGTTCTTAGGATGCTTATATTTTCATTTGTTTATTTGTTTTTCTGCTGACTTTCATGGTGAATCATGTCCTCATATGGTTTGTAATGTTTTTTGTTTTTTATTGTGAAATCATTTCCAGCATACCTTTTTAGATGGTTGGATGTAAGTCTCTTTCACCCTGGAATGCAGCATGCATTGCTTCAGAGAAGTTTTGCTTTTGCTTCCTAGGGCCAGCTTTTACGTAATTTTATGGCTTAGGAAATTCCTATATCATACATATAGTGTAAATTCAGACTTCACAGGGCTTTGAATTCCTATAGAGGACTATTTATTTACTACCTATAATTCTGGGAAAACAGAAGAGGATACTTGCCACCATCCTGGATTGATGGCGAAGTTGTCCACTACTCTTTTTTATCCTTGTAAGATATCAAAAGATCTCAGTTTCAGCTCTCCCATTTTATGAGAACCCAAGACCATATTTTCTGACACCAAATTTATGCTCAAACTCTGACCCCTAACCCCTAAAGCTTATATTCTTTCTGATAGACTCCCTAGATGCTGCAGCTTCAATTCATGAGTTTATTATTCAAACTTAACTTTTTTATTTGATCTTGGCACCTCAGGAGTTTTATTTATGTTGTTTGCAGCCTGTACTAATTTTTTAATATTGTATTAGTACATATACTCCAACTTCCTAGGTGTTATTGTTATTGCCTGCTTAATTTATTCTCTCTATGTCTAGGCTATAAATGCTTTGAGGGCATCATCTATGACAGATTCAACTCCATATTCCCCAAATCTAACAAAGTTTCTGGTAGATAACAGGTGTTCAATAAATATTTTTTAAATGTCTGAACAAATAAATTCAATTGTACTTGTGAAGTTTAATGTTTTCCTAGGCATGAATTTACAATTAGTATTTTCTTATTAGAAAATTTGTCATTAATTCCCTTTAACCCATCGTATCATGGAGTCTGGATGTTGACTTTGTATGTTTGCATCTGTTATTTCTATATTTTAGATGAATTCATTTAACCCACATATTTATTATGAACATTCTATTGCCTTCTTCTTTAATACATATTCTTATTATTTGTTAGTATACCACAATATAACAATTAATTCTATTTAGCCTAAAAAATAAATAATAAAAGTTTCTTCTATTCTTAAAGAAAAGAAACCAACTCAGACTAGCTCCAACAAGAAGGAGGTTTACTGATAAATACACAAATCTTACAAAGTCCCAAGAGCAGGAAATGGAGACCAGCAAGTCTGCTGTAAACTAGAATAAGAAATGAAAATTCAGGAACCGAGGGGCTCACTCTCTCTCTCAGGGGCCACATGGTGTCTTTCATCCTGAACTCCCTTTATGAGCCTCCTTCAGGCTCCTTCTCCCTTTGATGGGATTTCTTCACTTATTCACTGTGCATAGCCTATCAGAGCTGTCCCAGCCCCAAATCTAGATGCCCTTGCAAATTTCAGTATCGACTACAGATGGGAACAAGACTGCTCCTTTTGCTGCAAATTTTCTAGAGAAGGAATCTGATTGGCTTAACACAGCTTATGGAAGACCACTCACCCAGGGCACCACTTTAACTCAGGTGCTCAACTTTGGGCCAGGAAGGAGATGGGGCTCCCTGGCCTGCTACCTGTTCATCAGGGTACAGGCGCAGGGAAGCCCTTCCTAGTGGGCCTGCCCAGAACATTTATGCTACCTAAAAGAAGTCAGGGTATGCACATAGAAGCTGGAGGGGCTCAACACAGGTTTACAGAATGAATGAATGATTGAATGAATGAAGGCACATACGAGAAAAAATAGAAATGATGGGGATGATTCAGCTGGAAGCCATGAAGGAGAATCACAGACTGTTCCCAGAAGCATCATTGAGGTATGACTTCATCTGTATTAAGGCATCTAACCTCACTCACTTGTGGGACTCTAAGCACATCCACCCCAAAACTTCCAAGCACCTGTTTCTATAAAAGCTACAGTGAGGCATAAACCATGGAATCAGAGACTATTTAACAGAGGATGGTACCCTAGAGGCTGTTATGGGGCTTATTTCCTTTGCTACATATTTTCGTTATTTGTTTAAATGTCTGTCTCCCCTAATAAATGTTAGAGTCCTTGAATGCCAGAAATGTGTCTCTTATGACATCTACGTCTTATGACATCTATGCCTAAAGCACCAAACACCTTGTCTTGCTCATATTTTTTCCTGGCTTCAAATTCTAGTCATTTTCTTTACTAGTTGCATAACTTTAGCCAAGTTATTTAGCCACCCTGTGCCCCAGTTTCTTCATCTGTAGATAGGGGATAATAATAGTACCTACTTCATAAGGTTGTCATGAGGATTAAATAGCTAATACATGGCAAATAATTTTGAAGAATTTCTGGCACATAGTAAGCTCTTAAGAAATGTCAGCCATTATCAATAGGTGTTGTTTTCATTAAGAGTTGATGTTTTAAAGGCTCCTCTGACATCTACTGACTGATCTCATTGTCAGCTTTGTTGTTTATCTATCCCATCTGGAAGAGCTGTGACTGTCCAACCTCATGGGTCCTATCGGCATCTGGAGGTAACTGTTGAGGACAGAAGCTGTGTCCACTCAGAATCAAGTCCCAGGCAAAGTGACTGTCACTGAGTCTTGACCCAAGCTCACTGCCCTAGGACTCAGGCCCTTTCTGACCTAAGGATGCATCTTCATGCTGCCTGGAAGCTGTGCATCCCCCTCTACACACACACACACACACACACACACACACACACACACACACACAACCTGGGGCACACCGTCTGCTGCCTGCCCTTGCTCTTGTCACTCCTGCTGAGTCCTGGTTCCCTAGGGTCTCTTTTGCCCTGTTCCCTGCCACCCCTTCGCTCTCCATTAATAATCTTATATCTCTTGGTTCTCCTCTCTCTCTGCCTTCCCAGGTGACAAATAACTCCCCTGGTAAAACCTCCACATGAATAAGAAAGAGGAGAGGACTTTTCCTCTCCCGCCAAGTTATATGTGTGCATTTTTACAAGAGTTATTGGAAGATGTCCTGCCTTTATCTTACTCAAAAGAGTGAATCCAGTGATGTGCATGTTGGTCTGGTTCTTTTGAAAGCAGAACCTGAGACCAAGACTTAGGTGCAGGGCATTGATGTGAGATGTGATCCTAGAGAGAGGGAGCAGGGAGAGAGAGAGACAAGGAAGGGGGAAAGCCAATACATGTGTATTGATGTTGCTGCCAAAGGCAACCAGGGTTTGACCTGCTAGGGCAATGTGAGAAGTATATGGAATGCCTCTGGACTTCTCCACCTGAAAGAAGGAAGGATCCTGTCCCACACTGGTTGAAGATTGCCCCTGCAGGTTGTACTCGTGCACTGGCCAAAGAGGCTACTACAGCATCAGAGAGGCCCCTGGCTTGGAAAGACTAGAGATCCTTACCTGAGGTAAGATGCTGTCAGCTGGAAGTGAGTCTGAGCTCACAGGAAACTGACTGCTGCTAGCAGGGGCTAGTCAGAGGATACAACTCTGCAAACAAGAGTGCCTGATGCCACATTGCAGCCCAGATGGGAGGTGTGTGAGCGCAATCATCATGGAGGCAGTGTGTAGGGCCCATCCTCTCTGCATAAGAGAGTCCTGATTGCTCTCAGCCAGGAGGGCAGAAATTTCCACCTTATACCACCACCTCCTTCTCTCTGCTGCCTGTTCTTTCCCGAAGGAACAACAGAGCCCCAGACTGTAACAGATAGAGCTCCAACCTGCCTGGAGTCCTGAAGTATGGCTTAAGCATGTAACACTAATGCATGACGGCCCATCCCCTCGAGTTGGGGAGTTTGGCTACATCCTAGCTGACACTGTCCCACCAGCACCCCAGATTCCAGGGTTGGCTGTGCTTTTGTTTCCATTTCCATTCAAACCAGCTCATGCCCTGGTCGAAGGAGAGGCCAAGGGGGTCCTGAAGGGCTCCATCTGAACTGTCCATCATTTTTCTTTCTCGGGGGATCAGAAGAACTTCAGGCCATCCTACCAAGACCCAAACAGGAGTCCCCTGATCTCTGGGTGTGATGGAAAGTCCTGTTTTATCAGTCTGAGAGACCTCAAGCTGGGTGACTGGAAACTGACATGCCTTCTATTTATTTATGAAATTTGTAACTGTGGAAATTAGCCTTAGAAGTTGTAGACCCATTACTATTAGCTTTATCGTCCTCCTAAGACATACCCTGAGGCATCCTCCAGATTGAATCCTATTGTGCTTTGCAATAAACCCATAATTGATAATGCCACGGAGCTTTAATATGGATGGAGAAATGAAATCTAGAAAGTAAATACATTCAGAATTTTGCTAGCAGGCTGAATTTAAAACTGATTTTCTGAACCTACCAGGATTATTTCTTCTCAATAATGATTTAATTTGAGTGAGCCACCCTGAGAGCTCTTGGGGGTGTGGGGCAGGAGGACAAGTGTAGCCTGGTTTCTCACAGGGGCCCCTCAAAGAACTTTATCATGCATTTTGCACCTATAAGTTTGTGAAGATAAAATTAAACTCTGAAATTATACACGATAGGCCAGTAAATAACACAGGCACCTGGGCCCTGGCTGCTGCTCCTGTGTCCTGGTGCAGTCACCTGTCACTAACGCTGTCAGCAGAGAAGCACTGATTCGGTTCGCTTCTACAGGGCAAGCAATTACACCGTGTTTCTACAAGAGCTGGGCAGCAGCAGAGAGGGACAGGTCAGAGGAAGGGAGGCTGTCTTCACACCTCCTGGCCCAGAAAGAGCCATTTGGGCTACAAGTGTTGGGAGAACCTCCACAGGTGACCCCCTCCAGCTACCTCTCAGGAAAGTGGCGCCCTAGCGGACTCCTGAGGAAATCCATTTTGCTCACCTAATAGACTTGCAGGGAGGCAGGAGGGCAGAGGTTAGATTGCCACCTTTTCCAGGTCACATTTCATCAAAGAAAGGACAGGCATGCACCTATCCACGGGACAAGATTGTGTCATTCAAAGTATGGATTCTGGAGTCAGACTGCCTGGGCTCAAGTCCCAGCTTTATCACTTGCTATTGATGTGGCCTTGGAACAACTGTGGAACCCCTCTGTATCTCAGTTTCTTTTATCTGTAAAAGTAGAGTGTGGAAGATGCAGTTGCCCAGGAAGCCAACGCTGAGTAGGAGATCAGCACGCAGGAAGGTTATTAGGGTGTGTTCTCGGGATTAACACACACAGAAGAGAAGGGAGAAGTCGGGATGTGATGGAATCTCAACAAAGTCTTCAGCAGACCTCCCTCTTGGGGAGCTCTGGCACTGGGATGGTCCAGAGTTGGGGTGTGGAGGTTGGGCCTTTGTACTCTTGCACTGACAAATCATAGCGTAAGGGTTGCTGATCACATGAACTGAGGCATTCCTGGAGACTGATAGCTTAGGGCCATCTGCAGACAGCTCTCCCAGCAAAAAGGTGGTAAGGGGGTTCAGAGAAATCCTTCATGCCTAAAAAGTGGGAGGCATTACAGTTTCCACTGCAGAATATAAATAAAAGAACCAACTTCGGAAGCTTAGGCAGCTTAATATGCATACAGCGCTTAGAGCACTGCCTGGAACAAAGTAGGGGCTATGGAAGTTTTAGCTATTTTTATTATAAAGCACTTTGACCTCATCCCATTTAATGGATCCATGCAATCAGCAGTCATAGTGTGGGCAATTTTATGGAGAGTGTGCCTAAGAGTATGAGAGGAAATGCTGAGAAATGGGAGGCTTTGGTTCTAGGTTCAGCCGTCCTATTCTCAACACTCACTATGAGGAGAAGCAAGCTCCGTGTGTGGGGAGGGGACACCACTAACAGAGATGACACGCTTCCTTCCTCAACTAGTTCTAGCTAAAACAGCTAAGCAAGCCAAGGCAGTGTACTTGTTTGCTTAAGCTGCTATAAAAAAGTACCACAGACTAGGTGACTTAAACAACAGAATTTATTTTCTCACAGTTCTGGAGGCTGGAAACCCAAGATCAAGGTGTTGGCAGGGTTGGTTTCTTCTGAGACCTCTCTCCTTGGCTTGGCTGGTGGCCGTCTTTTCACTGTGTCTTCACATGGTCTTTCTTCTGCGTGTGCACCCCTGGTGTCTCTCTGTGTGTCCAGATTTTCTCCTCTTATAAGGATACCAGCCCTATTGGATTAGGGACCCATCTTCATGGCCTCATTTTAACTTACCCATATCTTTAAAGACCCTCTTTCCAAACACAGTCACATTCTGAGGTACTGGGGGTTAGGGCTTGAACATATGAATTTTGGGGGGACACAACCATCCCTTTATTTCCTCAGATGGGGGCCTGCTCACCCCTCCAGCTGTATTTCCTTACTTCATTCCATCCCCTACCCCTACCTGCCAAATGCTCATCTGGCTGGCCTCACTCCACCAACTCCCTTTACCCTTCCTATCAAAGCTGACCTGCTTGCCATCCTATTTCCTCAGAGCTATGCTGGGTGACTGCTTTGCTTATGGCTGAAAACCAAATTCGACCAAAGTGTAAATGGTTCGGTCAACTACTCAGGGTTTTAATTTTATTTTGGCAATGAAGAAACTTTTTGGGGTGGCAATTTCATGGCATGTGGGGTGACTTTCATTGGCAAGAAGATGATAAGACATTTTGGAGCTGATGAGAATTTTGACTTACTGGCTAAATCACAGTGAGTTTTTATCATCTTGCCCAGGGATTCCCAGATTTTATAGTATACAGGAATCCCCTGGGGAGTTTGGGAAAAATGCAGGTTCTGATTCAGGAGGTCTGGGTGGGGTCTGACGATCTGCATTTCTAGCCAGCTCCAAGCTGATGCTGATGCTGTTGGTCTGGGTGCCACACTGTGAGGAGCAAGAGCCTAGACCCCATGTTTTGTTTTGGGCTTTTTTGGTTTTGGGGTTTTTTGTTTTTTTTTTTGTTTTTGAACAAAGTGTCTTTAATTTGTGACATACAAATATGACCAATGCAAAAAGAAATCACTTTTTCCGTTTGATTCCAGTGATAACAAGTTGCTAAAGAAAACAATATATATCAAGGAGTTTATCTTCCAAGTTTCCTCTAAAAAAAGCCAGAAAAGGTTAAAAAGAGCCATACCCATGTCATATTCACATTTGACGCCAACAAAAATAACCTGACATAGGGTGGATACAACTTAAAAAAAGAATCTTAAAACATATTTAAATGTGCCCTAAACAAAAAACAAACAAAAAAGCCTGGCGGAAAAGGCCTGCTATGTTTCTCAAAACCCAGACCTGGGCAAGTGGAGAAAGACTGATGTTTGATGAATTAATGGACTTGACACCAGCAACAGAGTGATCTGCTGGTCTCAGACAGTGCCTCTCCCCTCCAGCCCCAACCTCCAGAGGAGCCCTTTGGGACTGGCTTGCAGGGGGTGGCTAAGTAGGGCACAGCACCAAGTGGCCCATCTACCAGTAGGCTTGGTGCCAGGTGCCCACTGAAAGGAAAGAGACAACATACACTGAACTCCCCTTACGTGGGATTTACACTGGGAGGGGGGTTCCTTTTGGTCCCCTTGAGTGAGAGTTTTCAGAAATCCATGATCTAAGACAATAAATATTTATCATTTTGTGTCCTTTGAGAGACAGGGATCAGAGGAAAAACTCTTCCTAAATATGCTTCTGTCATTTAATGATTCTTGGAAGGAGTCTACCAATCCCCCCAGCAATTTCAACTCTCGCCTGGGATAAAATCCCCCAGGAGCCAGCAGGGTGGTGCAGAGGCAGACTTACTCCACTGTAAAGCTGCAAGGTCACTCCAAGGGGGCCAGTCCCACTGCTGGCAGGGTCAAGAGCAGCACAGAGTGCTCAGCAGAGGGGCCAGGCTTTCGAGGGAGACTGCACAAGCACAGGCCTCTGCATGAACAGGAATCGGTGAGACAGCAAGGGCCATTCTGGGGAGCTCTGCCAGGACAGATTGCCCGAGTCAAGGCAGAGGGTGGGACGTGAGCAGACACCGAGGTCAGTGGGACAGACAGACCTCCATGAGAGCAACTTCACAAAGGCTAGAGCCTTTATGATATTCCCTAAAGAGGAGGTCAGAGATGTCCAAGGGGAGGCATTAGGTGCTTTTTCCTGGATAAGGATTTGGCTTTTCTTCCCTGGAAGAGGAGCAAGGCCTAGCAACCAAGATCAGTATAAGTTCTGAGCCCACATCCTCACTTTCCTATGAGAGAAGAGGAAGGCCTTCTCTCCCTACTCCAGCCTGCTGCCACAGGGCAACACCGGAGAGAGAAAAGCAACTGTTTTGGCCACTGAGTAGACCCCATGTTTTTGATTCAGGGTATCTCCTATGGTTCAGCCCTCATGGTTACAAGAGCTCTGCCTTTGGGTTGTAAGGGTCTCTCTCTTATGAGGTTTCGAGGACATAGGGAACTCAGAACTCACCCATTCTGTGGATCACATCCAGATCCCTCTTCTTCAGTGCAGGCTGGGAGTGGGGAGTGAAACTGAGCAGAGAAAGCAAAGGTACAGGAGAAAGGATGGAGTTTTAGCTGAGGAGGCTGTGGAGAATATTTAATGAGAGATTGACCAGTATTCCAAAGGAAAGAGACCATGGAGGCTTCCAAAAACCACATGGACCCAAAGCAGGTGTAGATGCCAGGGAGCCATGAATCTGCAAGTCACAGTGGTAGGTCTGGACCTGGAGGAAGAGCAGGGCATGGAGGAGAGCAGGCCAGCAATTACCTGAAATATGTGGGGTGGTCTGGGCCATGAGGGTGGGCCAGCTGAATTTCAGGACCATGAGGAGATAGACGTTTCCCCTTGTTCATCATGTTTGGAAAGATTTTGCAACTGAGCTACATCAGTTATGCAATAATTCATTCACTTTCTTATTTATTCAATAAAAAACTATAAAATTATGGAATAGGGCTTCTGATGAGCATAATCTGAAGTCTTCCCATGTTTCTGCCAAAAAGGATATAAGTCTAGCTCAGAGCAAAGGTATTTATCTTGTTAGTTTCCTGGTGGACTTCTCAAAGACAAACGTGTGGTTTCCCATCCAGACTGCAAAAATACTAACAGTTGGTACATCCCCATTTCTTAGCTCCTTAGTACCCTAGGGAAAGAGATGTCTGTCTGGCAGAACTAACTTAGTCGAAGGCTATTTTACAGCTGAGAAATGTTGTGCCCAGAGAATGTAAGGAAGGACTCTTGGTCCCTGTATTAGTCCATTTTCTGTAACTGATAACAGAATACCTGAAACTGAGTAAGTTATAAGGAAATGAAATTTATTTCTCACAGTTTTGGAGTCTGGGAAGTCCATGTTCCAGGGATCACATCTGGAGAAGAACTTCTTCTGGGTGGGAACTCTCTACAGGGTCCTGTAGTGATATGGGGTATCGCATGAGGAGAGAATGGGAAGAGCTCTAGCAGGTGCTCCTTAGAAAGCTGCGAGTCCACACCAACGATAACTCATTACTCAATGCATGGGTTAGTCCATGATGGCATAGTCTTCACAATCCAATCACCTCTCAAAGGCCCTGCCTTTCAAATACTGTAATTGGATTTCCCACTCTCTTAACACTGTTATGACGGGGGTCAAGTTTCTAACACATGAACTTTTGGGGGACACATTTAACCCATAGTAGTTCATACTGAAAAAGGGAGAGCAAGGCAGTGGCAAGCTGAGTAGGACCAAGGGCAGGCCAGACCACTCCCATGATCCAAATGAGGGACATTTCTTTAAGCCCTGTGTTTCTAGATGCTAGAGGAAAGGGATTATCTGGAAAGAATTGAGTTCCATTCAGTAAATCTTGATTAAGCCTCTTCTTTGAGCAGCACAGGAACTGTGGTAGACACTGGAAGATAGAGGTGACCAGCACCAGTCCCTACCTCAACAGCCCCAAGGGTGGGATTTAGGTTGGCAAGCTGGAACTTGAGTTGACATTGAGCCCACCCCCAACCACATGACCTCAGGACATATAACTATTTGGTGAGACATTTTTACTTTCTTCTAAGATTTTTTTTGATATTAACCCCAAACTCCACTCTCCATCCATGCACTAACCCACCTGTCACCCATTTTTCATTCATGTGCTTTCTTACAACCACTCCCATTATCAATCCACTTACCACCCATGTCATTCATCCACCCTCTTACCCACCTGCCTCCCATTCCACATCCATATACCTACTGACCATCCATCCAATCACATGTGCACTATCTGACCATCAGCCACCACTCATCCATTCCTCCTCCCATCTACCATCCACCTAAACATTTACTCACCAACCCACCCATCTATCACCTACCTATTTATCCCACCTACCATTTATCCACTCACCCATCCTTCCACTCACACATTGCCCTCCCGGCATTCATGCAGCTATTTACATATCTATTTGATTCTTTATTCATTCAACATTTACTGAGAGACACAGTAGTGAGTAAGTCCCAGTCTATATCCTCTGGACATTCACAATTTAGCATATGAAAATAACAGCCTTCGATAAACATTTTACTAGGTAAATAGAGCAGGAGGAATTCATGATTAACTGACTGGTAGCATCAGAGAAGGATTCCCAGATGAGAGGGCATTTAAGCTGGGTCTGGAAGACACCTTGGATTTCACCAGTCATTTCTGGCATTGGAAATAGCCTGAGCAAAGGCTTGCAGGTGAACAGCTGGTACTTAAGATGGTGGGAACTGGACAAAGGCTGGTAACAGATGAAGTTGGATAGGTTATATGGGATCAGTTTTGAGAAAGACCTTGTGTCCCATGTTATGGAGGTTGAACTTTATTCCAAAAAGCCAGAGTCTTCAAACTTCCATGACCATGATTTGTGCTTCAGAATAATCTCTGGTGACAGTCATTAAGCTGAGACAGAGAAAAGAGACAAGAGGCAGAAAAACCAGTTAGAAGGTGATTACATTATTCTAGATAAGAGATGACAGGGATCTGGCTGTGGGAGTACAGAGGAGATGACAAAATCTGAAAACAATTTAGATGATTGAGTCATTTGCATTAGTGGAACTGAGGTTTCTACCAGGGGTAGAAAGAGTTGGTGGTGAAGTCACTTGCTGAGATGGGGACCTGATCAGGAGAAACCAGATAGTGCAACTAAAGGAAGAAAAGAAAGGAGGAGAAAAGCAATCAGCTGGGTCTGGCCTAAGTAGCACCCAGGTGGATCTGGAATACTGGAGGCAGGTGAGTATTCAGTCCAGAGCTCAGAAGAGGTACCCTTCAGGTGGTGAGTGTAGCTATGGGCATTAGGGGAATACATAGACAGCAAAAGGTCAAAATTGAATGCTAGGTAGCATGAGCCTTTGGGGTGGCAACAGAGAATGCTTACTAATGGAGAATGAGAAAGAGCAATCAGAGAAAGGGGAAACCCTTTTATAATGAATATTGTCATTTTTTATGGCAAAGTAGTATTCCATGGTGTATATATACCACATTTTCCTTATCCAATTGTCCATCAATGGACTTTAAGGTTGGTTCCATATCTTGGCTATTGTAAACAGAGCAGTGGGGAAAGGGGGATGGGAGGGAGGTCGGGGATAATTGGGTGGGGACACAGGGTATAATCACAATTTGTAGTAATGGGCATGCAGCCAGTACGTATCTGGCCATCACATCTTGGGCACGAGTGGTGACAATCAGCTTTGCATCTCATGAATATCCATAACCAATAAAAAAGTACTATGCAAAAAAAAAATTTTTAATAAATAAATATTGTCATTATTTTGTGTGTTATTCTTGTAATTATTTAAGTTTCTGTTTTAAAATAACTTTAGACTGACTAAAAAGTTGCAAAAATAGTGCAGTATTCCCATATACTCTTCATTCCACTTTCCATAATGTTAATGACTTACATAACCATAATACACCCATCAAAACCAGAAAATTAATGTCGATAGAATACTATTAACCAAGCTTCTGACTTCAGGGATGTTCACCAGTTTTTCCACTAGTGTCCTTTTTTCTGTCCCAGGATCCAATCCACAATCCCATGTTACATTTTGTTGTGTCTTCTTAGTCTCTTCTAGTCATTGACTAGAGGAATTTGAGAAGGAAGAAATGGCCAAAGTCAAATGCTGAAGATAGATCTTGTGGGATGAGTACTATGAAGATGCCATTAGTCTTGATAGTTGTTGGGGTGTGTTCCAGTTACCATTGCTGCATGACCAATTACCCAAAACTTAATTCTTTGAAACAACAATCATTTCATTATCTTTCACTTTTTTGGTCAGAACACAGCAGAGACAGCTTGTCTCTGCTCTGTAATGTCAGGGCTTCACCAGGAAGACTTAAAGTCTGGGATCTAGAATCATCGGGAAACATCTTCACTCTCATGTCTGGCAGTTGAGACTGGCTGTCTGCTGGGACCTTAGCTGAGCTATCAGCCAGAGTATCTCCACGTGGCCTCTCCATGTAGCTACTGGGCTACCTCATAGCATGGTGGCTAGATTCTAAGTGAGCATCTCAAGAGATGGAAGCTGTATCACCTTTTATGACCTAGCCTCAGAACTCATATACTGTCACTTCCACCATAGTCACAGGCTGGTTCAGGTTAAAGGGGTGAGAACATAAAGCCCATGTCTTGATGAAAGGAGTGTCGATGTCACATTATGTGAGGGAGATCTTGTTGTAGCCATCTTGGAAAATATAATCTGCTGCAAGGTCTTCAGGGTTTAGGAGTATGGTGGGGGAAGAAGTCGGATTGAGAGAGGCATGGAGTAAATAGCAATCAAGAAGTATAGAGAACATGTCGCATGTTTTTGTAGGTATTCTGGTATTGCAAGGACATGAGCACCTTGAGGAGGAAGTGTAGGAGGAGAGTGTTTATTTTAGGAAGAGAGATAACTTGAATGTGTAGAGAGGGATAGATTGAAAAGATTAAAGAAAATAATTGATGTAACAAGTTCCCTGAGAAAACCAAGAGGGACAGCATCGTGCAGTTGCTAAGACAACGGGTCCTGGAGCCAGATGGCCTGGGTTCAAGTTCTCACTCTGCCAATCACTCCTGGGTAGCCTTGAGCAAGCTCCTTCTCCTCTTTGCACTTCAGTTTCCACACCTTTAAAATGAAGGCACTAATAGAGCAAATCTTTTAAAGCCGTTCTCAGTATTAAAGAAGATAAAATATTAAAACTATGGTTGTACAGAGTGGATTGCTCACTGCATGTTAGCTACACAGAGCCAAGAATCAGGACAAGGGAGGTGCTATTATGAACAAGGAAAAGGAGTTATTCTTGGCAAAGAAAGAAGATGCTTTTCTTCAGAGAAGGATGGAAAACAAAAAGGTAATGTTTTGAAGACAGGGGAGATGGAATCTGGAGAATTTATGCCTCAACTTGCCTCTGCTGTTTTTTTTGAATTAGGAAACTAGGGCACCTAAGGAGTCTGCAGGAGCTGTAGGTGGGCTGCGATCTTGGGGAGGCACAAGTAGGTTAGGAGCAGCTGCCTTAGGAAATGAAAAGTGGTCGGAGCAGGGCGTGGCACGGGGTGGGGCGGAATCCTAGGCTGGATGAGAGATGGCCGACCCTTGTCAATAGTCCTGCCGAGGTGGAAAAAGATTAGTTTGTAATCTTCTAGGACACAGTTGTGAGATTTTTCTCCACTAGGGTGACTGGGATCAGGGAGGGGAAATGACAGTTTGGTGCTCTGATGGGAAGACTGAGGAGAAAGGATACTGAGGATGTCAATAAAGCCATGAAGCTAATGACTGGCAGTGAGGTCCAAGCCAGTCTGAGAAAAAAAGAGGAGAGGGTGTTTGCTGAGGAATGGGAGAAGAGGGAGAGCCTGGGGACCTAGTGGACACAGGAGGGCTAGAGAAAGGAAATGAGAGAATGAGAGGAAATGGCAGTCAAGGAAGGCAATTTCTGAGCTCATGGCTTTCACGTGGACGTAGATATTGGCCGGAGAGAGGTTGTCCACGCAGCAGAGCTTTAGCCCTTGAGTACCCTCTAGGGTTCTGCCTTCACCTACGTCCTTACTGGCCTTTCTCCTGAAGCTTCCCACCCACCCAACACACACACACACACACACACACACACACACACACACTCAGCCTCACTCAGGTCCTCTGACCCCCGTGTTGCTGGAGTTTCTGGTTAAGACATTTCACAAAATCCCTCGTGGAGAGATTTTGCTCAGAAGAAGGAGGGAAAAAGAAGGCTTGAGAGTGTGGAGAACCGTAAAGAAGTGGGCTACTGAGAAATATTGGCCATGCTGAGTGACCCAGTCCTTTAGTGCCCCTGAAATCTGGCATCTCAGTGTGCGAAATAGGGAATGTTATTTCCATGTGAAATTTCCCACAGTCTTGTCACCTGGCACACCCTGACTGGGTGGTGTTGATATGAAAGAAAAACAAATCAGAAAAATGATGAAGTTCACAATCATTAAGCAAAGCAAACATTTTTTCCCCTAAAATTAACTCTGACAATCTTTCTTGGTGGTTGACTGTGAAGAAGAGAGGGCAGGAAATAAAAAACAGTATTTTTTGGATTCAGGGTATACTACCCAGTCTTTGGGGTTCAGCAAGTTTCTGAAATTATAGGGTTCTTTACATTATCTAGGTAATAATAACTTCAATAATAAAACCCCCATTTATTGATAGCTTAATATGTTCTGGGCACAATGACACGTACTCTTCCCACATTCTCCCATTCAATCCTCACAACACTCCTATGAGGTAGATGTTATAATTCTTCATTTACAGAGAAGGAAACTTAACGCTTAGATTAAGTAATTCATCCAAGATGAAACAGTAGGTGATAAAAGTAGGATTTGAACTCAAGATTATCCCATCCCCCAAATCCATGTTTATAATCATGCTAAGTGGAAAATTTGAAAAAGAAAAAAGTTCACCCCAAAAGCAGCATTGTGACATAGTGTTTGGGTGTATTTTCATCTCGCCTCTTTTCATGTTTTAATTTGTGTTTGTCTGTGGGCATGAATCTATGTAATTATCACATACTACTTTGAGCAAACTTTCCTCCCCTTTCCAGTTAACAGTATACAATGGTCCTTTTCCCATGGTGCTATCCAGTCTACCTAGCCATCATGTTTAATAGATTTATAATTTTTCATCTGGTAAATGCACCACAGTTTATTCTATCAGTCCCTTGTAGCTGAAAGTTTAGGCTTCAGTATCTGCAGTGCTGCTGCTATAACATTCCTGTGCATAGGCTTTCTCAGATTTATGACCATGTTTTTAGACTAAATTCCTTTGGATAAAAGTGGAATTGCTGAGTCTAGCCATATGAACATTTTTATAGATCTTAATTTGTATTTACCAAATGCATTCACAATTTAGTTGCATTAATTGACATCATCGTCAGCAATAATTTCTCCACACTCTCCGCAGCACTAGGTAAGATTTTAGGCAGTTTTATTGGGGAAAAATGGCACCCCATTATTTTAATTTGCAATTATTTTCTTACTAATGAGGCATGACATTCTTCTAAATGTTTTTGAACTAGTTGTGTTTTCTCTTTGGTGAATTATCTGTGCATGCTCTTTGACCATTGAAATATTAGCAACTGAGAGTTGTTTTCTCTTCATTTTCTGATCTCCATATAAGAAAAAACTTTATTTTATAAACATTGTGTGTATATGTGTGCTTGTGTGTGTGTATATATATATAAACAAATATTTTTAACTATGAATAACTACGAAGTTAAACTGGTTGGTCTTTTTCCTTTCTGGTGTCTTCTATCATTTCAGCATGTGGAAAGTTCTCCTCCCCCCAAGAGGCTTGCTAAATATACAGTTCTATTTTCTTCTGGTTTTTCTATTGGATTTTTTTTAAATGTCTCTCTTTAATCCCTGTGATATTTATTTTGTGTAGTAAAAGGGAATGGCTAGCTCTAAAGAAGACCACCAGCCCTAGCTTGAACGATGAACTTCATAAGCAATCCAACATCAACAACAAACAGAAACTGACTAATCACTTCAAGATATTCCTCTGCTAAACCTTTCCAAAGAACTGATAGATTATGTCATAAAATTGACGGGGGGAAGTCTATTTCTCTTGTCCAGCCTTTGGTTGAAGGGCTGATAAACTGTGAAATGACTCAAAGGGGAGCAGACAAAGGGCTGAGTAGCCCATAAACTGGTCAATAAACCCTCCTTCCCCCAACAATCGACAGTCAAGTACCAAGTCAAGAACTCACTGAGATAGTAGGAGGACAAAGAGAACAGTTTTCAGTCTTCGCTTTTCTATACTTCTCTGCAGCATTTGACACTGTTGGCCAATTTATGGAACCTCTCTACTCCCTTGACTTCCCTTGTATCATTTCCTGCTCTCCTCTGAACTCTTCAACTATTCCTCAATCTCTTTCGCTGGCTCTATTCTTTCAATGTTCATCTTTTTGGATTTTGTCTTCAACCTTGTTTGTTTCTCCCTCTGCTAACTTTTCCCAGATAAACTCATCTGCTCACATGGCTTCAATTACCATCTACATGCTGATAACTGCAAAATCTACATCTCCTTTGAGACCATCCATCCGACTTCCTACAGGACATCTCTATCTGGTGGTCTTGTGCTTTGAATCCACTGGACCCAAAAGGAGCCCACCACTACCACCAAAATAGCATCTTTTATTTCTCTCCCTCGGGTACACTGACTCACTGCAGGGCCTCATTTTATATCTGGTTAGCACTGCAACTGTGCAGTCCTTTCCATGCTACCTCCTTCAAACCTCTTAAGTCCACCTTTGCTGACTGCATCTATATGTAGACTTCCTTGGTTTCAGCACTCATATGGACTGTTGCAGTAGTCTTGAAACTGGCCTCCTGGCCCCACTTTCAGGGATCCTTCATGGATTTTCCCTGGCAAGAAGCATAGGGCCTTTCGTGATTGAACCTGTTTGCTTACCCATTCTTATTTCCTTTACCTCCATCCCACATACCCCACACAGTATCTAGGTGAATTGTTCCTTCAACTACACCATGACTCTGCACATGCTGTTGTTACTCCCTATAGTGTTGTCCCTTGCCCCTGCAGTCTCCATTTCCAAGACTTCTGCTATCTCAGTGAGGCTCCTTGGGTACACCATGCTTGGACTTAGTGTGTGCCCTGTGGAGGGAGAGATGAGAAGCAGACCCCACCAGCTGCCCCTTCCTCCTCTTCTTAGGGCTCGATTCTGGGAATAGACACATAATACTCTGTGAGGTCTGCACAGAGGACCTCAATGAGAGTGATGGTTGGTCTAAATCCAGGTCAGAAAGCTGGATCAAGTCTTCTTTCACTTTTTAGGGCTTATTTGGGGACTGCCGACTTGGGAGAAAGCAAAGATAAAAGTACAATTTGATTTCCATTTTTTAAAAAAAGAAAACTCACGTGCATTTTATTCTTCACACTTGGATGCTCTTTAGTATTCTTTGTAAGATTTTTTCTCCAGGGTAGCTTAGCTGAGCTGGGTGGCTCTGGAATAAGCTTTGGGGCCAGACCTGCATTTGCATACATAATCGCAGCTGCCTGTCTGCACTAGTCTCCCCAGGAGGCCCCTCTCTTGGGAGAAGTCTCAGGCTGCCCCCTTAGATGTGGGTGGAATCTTCCTGCCTAGGAAGACACCTGACTGCTCAAAACAACACAGTTTCTGAATACCAGAGTGGTCTCCATGTGGCCAAATTGGGCCAGCAGATCTTGTGTCCTCGATCACTCACTCCTGTTTGATTTATTAAGCATCTACTATGTGCCAGGCACTGTGTGGGTATTGAGGACACTGTTTAGTTTGGGTTCCCCCAAAGCAGGTCCTGAGAGAAGGTCTAAGATGCAGATAGTTTATTGAGGTGAATACCTAAGAGGCACAAGCGAGGGAATGAGAAAAGTGAGACAGGAAGGAAGAAAAGCCAATGACGGCTGCTTTAATGAGTAGGTTACTGCTGTGGGCAACTGGGGCACAGTCTCCCTGAGGACTTTCTGAGGCACCATGTAGAACATGCTGGGAATCCTCTCAACAGAGGACAGAAAGCCTGAGGCATCAATCCACCAACTCTCATCCCTAGGGGCATTAACTCCTCTGGCCCCAGAGGTACTAATTTCTCTGCACTGTAGGGTTATGCCTACTTGCAGCAGAGCAAGCTCCTAAAGTGCTGGGGAAACCCTGAGGCACAGAAGCCGAAAGAGGCAGGCTCTTGAAGTTGTCAGTGTGCTTTGAACAATCCACTGTGGCTGCAGGTAACTGGGTCAGGGCAATGCAGGCTTAGGCAAGGCAGGACCAGGCATCAATGAGGTCTGTGCCCGATGGGGAGATGAATTAGATGTGATACCTCTGTCCTCAAAGAACTCATCATCCCATGGGAAAGACAAACAGGCCAACCATTTAAGCATCAGAGGCTGGCACAAGTCCCAGCTTGGAGATGCATACAACACGCATGGGGCGTGTAATTCAGCCCCGGCTGGAAGAGGTGGAAGATGAGTGATGTCTTCCAGGATGACATGGTATTTGGGCAGATCCTTGAAGAATACATGTTCCTCAGGCACAGGAGAAGCAATGAACTTCGGGGAGCACGACTGTGAGCCCTGAGCATGCAAGCCATGTGCAGTGAAGCGTAGATTGTCCAGCATGACCAAAGCATTGGCTCTTTCATAGGGAGGAGATTGGCCAGAAGGTAGCCGGGGCCAAATATATGTGCGAACTTGAATCTACCCGAAGAAGGCATTTACATTTCAGCCCCCAGGAGGCAATGGGGTCCTATTAGTATTTAAATAGTGACATGCCCTGAGCTTTAGAAGGCTCACTTAGAGAGCAGCTTGGAGGGTGGGTTGGACAGTGACAGGTGAAATTGGCACCCAAGGATCATGATTAGGAGGTGTGCCAGTCAGGCTCTGTGCAGAAAACAGATGGCATTCTCAAAAGGAGTGGAAGAGTTCCCAGACATGAGAGAGTCCCATGGCTATAGGAGAGGGGTACTCAACAGGAGCTGGGGCCTTAGGTTGAGAATTGCAGCCAGGACCAAGCTCAACCTGGCAGGGAGGGTGGGGAGCCAGAGGAACAAATGCTCCAGCCTCTCAGCCCACCTGCCCTGTTAGCTCCTGACAAAAGCTCTCATTGGTCAAATCCAACCAGAAGCCAGATGGCAGGGCTACGCAGTTGATGTGTCCCACAAAGGCCCTTTCTGGGGCTCAGAGCAGGATGGAGGAGCACAAAGGCTGGTTGGGTCTGGAGGGACAAATGGGATATTCAGCCCAGGAGGTCCCTGCAATTGGCCAGGCCACAGGTGACAGCAGGTGAAGTCAGTGTTGAGACCACAGAGTTAGCCTGAGGCACTTTCTGGTGGAGGTGGTGAGTGAAATGTCTGCCCCAGAAGATCATCTCTTAGATG
Source organism: Cynocephalus volans (assembly GCF_027409185.1). Lineage (NCBI taxonomy): Eukaryota > Metazoa > Chordata > Mammalia > Dermoptera > Cynocephalidae > Cynocephalus > Cynocephalus volans. Next base: position 55,106,025 of record NC_084478.1, read on the forward strand.
CTGAGCTACTTTCAATGAGCACATACTTCTGGGAGGGGAAGGCTTCATCTGTCGTATCTTGAACTCCAGTGGTAAATGGAGTATGAAGGCGAGTAAGGGCAGAGCCTGAAGGCATCTATGAGAAAAGGGCCTCATGGAGCAGGCAGCTTCACAGCTCTTCACTGAACAGTGCTGGAACCTTGGTAGCCACAGGGCAACAGGAGGGAAGGGAAACAACACAACTCTGGGGACAAAGGGCTAAGAAAAGAGAGTATTGGAGGGCACTAGAGAAACGCTTAGCCTGGGCTGCCAGTGCCAAGGCCAAATCTTATCCAAGAGCCTGTAGGATGACACAGAAAAAAGCCAGCCTCATAGAAATCCCACTGTCCCTGCTGTCACACACAGGCAGTGAATAAACCCCCCCCCCTCCTCCATCAGTCTGGTCTGTCACACACAGGCAGTGCATAGAGACCGCCCCCCCCCATCAGTCTGGTATGACTGACGTAACAAAGTGCCACAAACTGAATGGCCTACACACCAGACATTTGTTGTCTCACAATTCTGGAGGTTGGAAGTCCAAAATCAAGGTATCAGCAGGGCCAAACTCCCTGTGAAGGCACTAGGAAAGGATCTGCTCCAGGCCCCTCTCTTAGCTTCTGGTAGTTCCCTGGCTTGTGGAAGCAGAACTCCAAACTTCACATGGCGTTCTCCCTGTGTGCGTGTCTACCTCTGTGTCCAAATATCCCCTTTTTGAACTGGATTGGGACTCACACTAATGACCTTATCTTAACTTGATCATCTACAAAGACCCTGTTTCCAAATAAGATTGCATTTTGAGGTACTGGGGGTTAGAACATATCTTTTTGGAATGTGACAGTTCAATACTTAATACCCCCCAACATTCACATGGAGCTGAAGTGACTCTCCCTTCCCTTAGGTCAATCTTTGTCCAGGAAGCTTTGGGGATGGCAGCCCCAAGGTTTGAGAGCATTAGCTCAGCAATCCTCCCTAAGGCTGCAGAGTCCACAGGGAGAGGAGTCCTTTCTGGAGGGCCTCAAAGGAATTTTTTAAATAGACCCACACAAAATGTAGGCCTAGAGATCCACCATTGAATTTCAAATATCCGGAAGCTATAACAGTGACATGGCCTATTGATTAAGCACTTGAGTTATGCCGACGACCTGGCTTGGATCCCCCACAAGCAGACCCTGAAACGAGGGAGCAATAATTTATTCAGGAGGTGATGCAGAAGGCACTGTGAGGCAGCAGAGCAATGAGAGGGAGGGAGGAAGGCCAGTACAGGTGAGCGAACGCTTGTATTACTGCCCTGGGCAACTGGAGCTCAGTCCCATGGGAGGCCTCTCAGAGACTGCGTGGAGCATGGGGCACGCCTTGGAGTGGACTCTGGGGCTTTTATCCGCCACCTCCCACCTCTCATTGGTGGAGGGTCCCTCCAGGGATGAAGAACAGGCTCCAGCAGAAAGATGGAGGGAGTTAGCAGCAGAATGGGAGCTGACTGCAACTGACCTCCAGGGTGGGCCTCAGGGATGTGGGCAGGGGACCAAGAGCTGCTGTGGCCACCAGGTGAGGCACCTGAACCTCACAACAAAACTAGGAGGTAGGTATTATCCTCACTTTGAAGACAAAGAAACTAAGGTTTGGGGGGTTAAAAAAAATCCTAAAATTCATAAATTAGTAAATGGCTTATCCAGGATCAGAGCCTGTTTCTATATGACTTTTAAGCCCATACTCTTAACCACAAAACTTTACAACTGCCCGACTAATATGTGTTTTGTGTTATCTTACTTTAAAGAGATGGGATTATTTTTTGGAGTTGGGTCGCAGACTAATGTTGACACAAAGTAGACACGCAGGGTGAATGACCCTGGCAGACAGCTTACACCTCACACCAGCCTTGGGAATAAGAGCTTAGTTCTCTTGGAGTTTCTCTGCATTCCACCCTAAGATTTGTCTCTGAGGAGACGTGATGGGAAGGAGAGACCCCTACCAGCACCCCCTGCTGAAGCCTGTCTTGGGTGTGTGGCTAGGTGTCAGGACAGAGTCCCATGGCAGCCACACCCAAGCCCCAGTTGGCACCCATGTGGTCCTGGCTTTTGGACTCCCCCTTTCCAGGGCTTGCTGCTGCCTGTCCCTTCTCAGCTGTTCACAAGACCTGGGGCGGTGGGGAGACCCTGCAGCGGGGCCGCTTAAGTCTTCCCATCACCTACCGCTGCGATGAGATTCTCCCCCAGTTGGCTTGGAGTGACAGTGATAGATTAAACGCACCAATTAAATTAGATCCTATTTTAAAGAGCTTGAGCTGGATTTACTTTTAATTATAGTGCTGTGCTCGCTGATGAGGTATTGTCGAGGACTTAACAATTGGTTGATTGTGCATCCGAGTGTTCAGAGAGCAGTTTCTGAGAGAGACCAGGGACAGCTTTCTTCCTAAGGAGCTCCTTAGGATAAGACAGAGGAGGGAGGGAGAGAGGAGAAGATGTCCTATCTCCACTGAGAATCCATCTCTCTTCTCCTTGTTTTCTGCCTTATGAGTCCCATGTTGCTTGGAGATTTAATGAGCCCAGCACAGGGTAGAGAAATGGGCCAGAGGCTATGGAGCTGAGCTGGCTGGGGCTCCATCCTGCCTCTTCACTTAGCTGAATGTGCTACCTGGGCCCAGGTTACAAACCTGTCCTGTCTGAGCCATAGTTTCATTTCAGTGATTCATTAATTCATTAACTCATTCGACAAGTATTTATTGAGCTTCTAGAATGCACCAACACTGCTCTAGGTTCTGGGAATAGAGCAGTGGACAAAACAGGAAAAAATCCCCCCTTGTGGAGCTCACATTCTAGTGGCTGGGGTGAAGAGGGGAGCAGACGAAGCTATTACACCAGGTAGTGATAAATGCTACAGGGAAAATAAAGCATTGCAAAGGCACTGTGGGACAGGAGGCTCTATTTTAGACAGGGGTCAGGGAAGGTCTCTCTGAGGATGGCATTTGAGCAAAATCTGGAAGCAAGGGAGATGCTGAGCCATCTGGGAGGTGGCTATCTGGAGAAACAGCATTCTAGGCCAAGGGAAGAGTGAGCACAAAGGCCCTGCCCCTGGCCTGGTGGAGTCCCTGCTGAGCCCTGGTCCTTCTGCCATGCTACCAGCCAATCCCCGTCTACCTGACCACTTGTCTATGCCTTTGTGATCGCCCTTCTGGGGGTCCAGTTACTGTGGGTGCTAACCTGCACACATACCTGGCCCAGGGGGAGTGCAGTGCCCATGTACTGATTCAGTGATGAATCCTAGAAGTCCCCTTTGAGGACACTACTTTTGGGACCCAACCCTTTGATTTGATGAAAAAGTTCAGAAGAAAAGTTCAGAACAAAAGCCCATAAGCCAAGTTTACACTTACATAGTTGTATTTGAAAAGTACCTCGGACTGTAAAGTCAGATGCTTGGGTTTTGGTTCCTGCTTTGCTTTCCATTTACGAATCAGGTGAATTTGGGCATATCTCTCACCCCTCTGAGCCTCAGTTTTGTGTTTTATAAAATGTAAAATGAGACCACTGTACTAGGCCTCTGTGGTACCTGGTAGCTAAGGATGGGATTTGGGGACAAGACTGAGAGTCATGGAATCATGAAGAAAGAACATGGGAAAGCCTAGGAAGAGGTCAGAGAAGCTCCCAGCATTAGCCCCTGGGCATGGGAGTTTCCAGAAATTTTTGTCTTAGGTTTAGAAGTAACAGCCCCATTAGTGGCTGAGATGAGAAGGAAGTTCTTCCCCTGACTCATTCTCGTGCCCCAGAAGCAGAACTGACACAAGGATTCAAGTGCAGATAGTTTACTTGGAGGGTGATCCCAGAAAACATTAGTAGGGGGAGTGAGGGAGTGAGACAGGGCATCACCAGATCAGTCGCCACCATGAGCAACTGGAGCTTCATCCTGCCAGAGACCACTGAGAGCCAGCACAGAACATATGCCTCAGAGTTAGGCCCCCCTGAGGGCAAGGGAGCCAGGGTATTTATGCACCCAGTCCTGGCAGTCAATGGCTGAGGGTTGCTCTGCAAGATTGGGAGTGGTGTGAATCCCCCGCACTTCTGGCCCTCAGCAGTAGTAGGCAAAGAATGCTTCTTGTCCCCAGAAAGCCCTGAGGCAAAGGGATGAAGGAGCTGGTGGCTGGAAGTGGGGCAGCATTCACTACATTGGTAAGGGCAAAGGGATATGGGCAGGAGTCTAACAGCACCTACTACAGCCCCCAGAACAGACAGCACCTCCCCAGATGAGCTTTGCAAGCAAGAGGCCCTGAGCTTGAGCTCCAGACCCACACAAGACAGGGCCAGCCCTCAGCGGCGGATGGCAGGTCTGCTCCCTTGCCCAAGATCCCCACCTGCATGGTCAGGCCTCCTGCTTTTGGGAAGTAACAGGGACAGGAATCAGGAAAAGGAAGTCCAGTTGAGAGAGACAGAGCTTAGTGCCGAAGAAAGTTCAGTTTGCCGTGGAAGCACCGTGTGCTCAGCCCCTCAGACAGCCTGGCAGATGGAAACATCTCTGTATGATGCCCACTGAAGGGGATGCCATTCCCTGACTGTCAAGAGAGTGGCTGGCAGTATTACCATAGCAACCCACAAGGGCCCACCCAAAGACCACTCTAGTGACGGATGAGATGGAGCAGAGACCAGGACTCCAGGGAGTGTCCCTCTTATGGCAGATGGCCAGAGCCAAAGATCCTGTAGTTGATTTTTCTTGCTCTTGACGTTGTAATTGTGACCCGTATTACGCAGACACACACTTCACAGTAAGCTGGTTGGGCCTGGGAAAACACCTGTCACAATGTTGTACCAACTTGCTGGGTAAGCAGGAAGAAGTGGGTGTCTCTGTTTTCCCTCCATAAAATGATTCAGATGGTACCGGTTCCTTGGCCTCCACCGTGGGAGGCGACACGAGCTGACGCAATAATGTCTGGGAGGCATTTGGAGCATCTTGAAAGAAAGAGATTGTCAAGAATTCCTGTTTTGAAATCCTAAAGTTTTTCTTTTCTTTTCATTTTAAACCTTATGAGTTTTCAAATTGCATTTAAAATATTTCATACCAGCAGCTGTTCTGAGACCACAAGCTATCCAGAGCCGCTGATCACAAAATGAAGGTAAAAATAAAATCCAAATTAAGAAGATGTGCTCCTGACTCGTGGCCAGATTCCAGTTTGGATCTTAAAAGCTTCCTCTCTGGCCAGCTTCCTGTGCTGACCTCCCAGCTCACTTAGCTTTGAGCGGCTGTGTATTCCTTGCCATTAGATATTGAAAACAGGAAATTAAGGGGCCTGTCGGGGGATGGTAAAGCTTGAAACAACTTCAGAGAACAAGCTGATGAAGTCATAGATCTTATCTTCCTGCCTTTTCCTTGTCGGGTTTCTTTAAAGATAAGGTAGTGAATCAAAATATGCTGTCTTTTTTTTTTTTTTTTTTCAAGATGGAAGCAGAGGAAGGTTTCTTTAATATTTCCTTCCCTCCCAGTGTTTCCAAAGATAACCAGATGAGAGAAATGCCTCAATCGTGTGCACGTGCACGTAAAATGCGATTACAGGACAATTTCCCCATCTTGGTCCCTGAGGGCTGGGGGAAGACAGGGAGGAGGGGGGAGGCTTGGGATGGAGAGGAAGCAGGTAGCCATTGGGCCCTGTGTTGCTGTTGATGATGATGTTTTTAAGGCAGTGCTCAAGCTCGAGAGGATGTTGTAGGCCTATGGCCAGTTTGTCCTATAGAACTAAATGAAGGGAACTGTCAGGGGCAGGAGGAAAGGGGTGAATATTGTGTGTTGGGGTCCTACCCATGAGATATGGCATGCCCAGCAGGAATACCAGCCTTGTGGGCATATTCCTAAGGTTGGGCTGAGTCAGGCGACACTGTTATGTGGAGAGTGGCTTGAAGCAGCCCGGGAGGACATATGTGAGATGGGATCAAGGAGGGAAGGCAGGTGTCCAAACTGGACACTTAGGTCTGATGGGGGAGGCAAAGGCGCTGAGCCGTGAGTGTAGACGTCAAGAGGGGCAGGGAAGGTGAGGGGCAGGGGTGAGACAGCTCGGGGGAGCAGAGACCTAGATGTAGTGACTAAGGATACAGGCTTTGGGACCAGCAGACCTCAGTTCAGATCTGACTCTGCCACAGGCATGTGACCCAAGCCTCAGTTTTCTTTTCCATAAAACTGGGCAATACCTGTGTCATGTAACTGTTATGGAGAGCAAAAAATTCTCTTTTTTTAAATCTCTTGAGGCTGTGAACTGTACAGGGTGCTATAAGGATGTATTCATGTAGTCACAGCAAAATGGTGCTGGGGGAGGGGAGCCTGCCAATAAAAGAGAATATGCAAAGGTGGATGCTAAGCTTACTTATAAAACAGCTTCTGTGGTCTTTTGCTGAACCTAGACAGCAACTTACATCTGGCAAAGCAAAACTGTGATGAGCAAGAGATTCTGGGCTTTGTGAGTTGTTTGGGGCAGCTCGCTGGAAAAGGAGGTCCCTTGATGCTCTTGAGCAGTAGACCCCTGCCCTTGGCCCTGCCCCACCTTGCCAAGGGTGACGGATGTGGGTCAGGCCCTACAAGGCCAGGCTTCTCTCTTGAGGCAGTTAGTGAAGAGGAACTTGCAAGAAATGAAGTAAGAAGAAAGGGTCTATGGTGTGAAGAGGATTGGTGAGGAATGGCAGGAAGAACACAGTGGGGACCGGAGGCAGGAAGGGTTGTACAGTGCACAACCTGCACAGCTGTACAGAGGGGCCTAGGAGTGGAGATGTGAGAAGAAACAGAACAAATTAGAGCAGAGAAAGGTGACAGGCAGGGAAGCCGAGAGAGAAACACAGGGAATGGCTGTTCCAGGTTTGATGTCATGCACAGCCCAAGAGCACAGAAGGGCTGTTGCCTTTGGAGTTCTCTCTTCTGCTGAAAAGTCTTTCACAAATTAAAAACAAGCAAACAAATAAAAAAAAAAAAAAAAAACCACAGGCCACAGGCCTCCTGCTTGCCCTGAAAGAAGAAAAAAGAGACGAGTTAGCATCCCTGGGAGAGGGACACAGTAAATGGGCTTGCTGTCCTCTCCCAACCCCTTCCCCCTCCAACCCTCTCAGCCCCACCTCTCTCCTGGGGCACCAGTATGGGAAGAAGGCTCCTCCAAATACTCTCCCATCTCTGGTCACACACCTCATGCTCCCACCTCTCCCCACTCTCCAGACTCCAGAAGGCCCTGAGAATCTTGCTTATCATTAGGGCAGAATCTATGCTCACATTCACAGGCGGGTGTTGGCCTTTGTATTTGTCCATTTCTGTTGCTTATAACAGAATACCTGAAACTGGGTGATTTATAAAGAAATGAAATTTATTTCTTACAGTTTGGAGGCTGAGAAGTCCACAGTCCAGGGAACACGTCTGGTGAGGGCCTTCTTGTTGGTGGTGACTCTCTACAGTGACGCAGGGTGTCACATGATGAGAAAGGCATGAGCAAGAGCTCACCTGCTCGCTGCTCTCTTTATAAAGCGATCAGAACCACGCCCATGATAACCCATTACTCCATAAATGGATTAATCCTTTCACGAGGGCACAGTCCTCACAATCCAATCACTTCTCAAAGGCCCTACCTTTCAAGGACCATAATTGTATTTCTCACTCTATTAACACTGTTACAATTGGGGTCAAGTTTCCAATACATGAATTTTGGGGTACACATTTAATCCACAGCAGCCTTTGAAACTCCCTTTCTGGTGAGAGGAAGCTTCCAAGTGAGGAGGCGTTTTAATGAACTTTCTCTAGGCATCTTGGAGCAGCCTGGCCTTCCCACTGGACTCCGGGGAGCCAGGCTCTTCTGCAAGTGGGGTTAGGGGGGGGGGGACTGGCAATCTTTAAATCCAGTTCACAAGTTCTGGATGACTCCACCATCCATGCCCGGGAGGAGCCAGGACAGCCTTACAGTGTAAAGGGCAATGGCCTCCATCCTCTTGGTCAGTGATTCTCAACCCTGACTTCCCATTAGAGTCACCCTCTGTTGAACTTAAAACAAAAATTCTGTGCTCAGGCCCCACCCTGAACAAATGGAATTAGAATCCATAATTATGGGGTCCAGGCGTCTGTATTTCTTAAAAGCCCCTCCAGGTAATTCTAACAACCAAGGGTAAGAAATGACTATTCTAAAGACTTCAGTGACTCTGAGTAGCAACTCATATCTCCTCTCTGGGCCTCAGTTTATGCACCAGAAAAACAAGGGAGTTGGACTTGGTAATCTATCTATCCTGTTAGTTCTAATATTCTGCAACTCTGAGCATCAGGTAAGACACAAGTATGTGCAGACTCATGAATACATGGGCATTCAAAACACACGCACACACACAAAAACACTCATACACACCTTCCCCCGCTGCTCTACTCTACAGCTTTTATCTTACCCCTTTCAATGTAAGAATTCCTTGATCTCAACTGCTCCTCACACCCCACTCTTCCTTTCCAAAAGGGGCTGTCAGAAAATTTTGACCAAAAGTCAAAAGTTCTGGGGAAATAACAAGAATGCGAGTTTCCTAAGAGAACTGAAGGGGCAGCCGTAGGTTCCCAGGCTGGAAGTGCCCTTGAGGTCCCCCTCAATCCCTCCTACTATTCCCAAAGGAACAAGACTCCAGGAGATGAAGTCAGTTGTCCAAGTTCACTCAGGTAGTTAGTGGTGAAGCCAGGGCAAGTTGAGGACCTAAGTATGGACTAAGGGCCCTCTACATCAGAATGACCGAGGGAATAGCTTAAAATGTTTATTCACAGGCTCCATCCTAGACTCAATGAGCCAGACTCTTCCAGTCTATGTGCAGAGCCCAGGAATTTGATTTCAAACCTGCTCCCTTGATAAGCCCAGAACTGTTCTGCAGCCAACCACCCTGATAGCAAGGAAACAGACCTGCTGGGCAGAATGCCAAGTAGCCCAGGGGTTCCCCACTTCTGCCCTTTCCCTCTAGCTCTGAGATCTAGGACAAGTACTGTGCTTCTAAGGCTTGGTGGATGGGAATTCTCAGAGCACATCACACTTTCCTGGAGAATTAGGTGGCTCAATGGTGAGTGATGGGGAGGCAGTGATTGGAGGAGACTGATCCAACTATGACTCAGACCTGGTAGCTGACTGGATGGGCTGAGATCACACAGCCATTACCCCAGCCCCTCCCCCACCAGGAACCCCCTGGAGGAGGTGCGTGCACTGAAGGAAGCCCCAGTTGGCATCCACAGCCCAGCCTGTCAAAGAGGGCAAAGCTGAGTTCAAAGTACAAGCTGGGACACAGGAGAGGACAGATCGTGGCCCAACTCAAATTGGATATCATTCACTCTTTTCTGGCTTGGTAGATGTTAGATCTGCTGTCTTTTGACATTGCTCCAACTGTAACCATCAGAGAATCTTCAAGCTCGAGGCCTGCTCTGCACAGGCTTCCTGCCAGCCACTTCCATTCACAGATGGGAGATAAAATAACAGTGGGCAGCATGACCTGAATGCCTATTACATGCCAGGCTCTGTGCTAGATGCTGTACAGACATTTCTTTGTTTCTTCCACATAGGCATGGTAGATGGAATGATGGCTCCCCCCAATGATGTCCAAGTCCTAATCTCTGGAACCTGTGAATATGTTACATTACATGACAAAAGGGACATTGCAGGTGTGATTCAATTAAGAACTTTGAGATGGGGAGATTGTCCTGGATTATCTGGGTGGAACCAATGTAATCACAGGGTTCTTATTAGAGAGAGGCAGAAGGGTCAGAGTCAGAGGAGGAGACATGAGGATGGAAGTAGAGGCCAGAGAGGACATAAGATGCTATGTTGCTGGCATTGAAGAGCCAGGAAGGAACCATGAGCCAAGGAATGCAGGCAGCCTCTAGAAGCTAGAAAATACAAGGAAACTGATTCTCCCCTAGAGCCTCTAGGAGAAATGCAATACTGCCACCACCTAGATTTTAGGTCATTGAGACCCATCTCAGAATTCTGGCCTCCGGAACTGTAAGAGAATAAGTCTGTGCTGTTCTCAGCCAGTTTGTGGTAACTCATCACAGCAGCAATAGGAAACTCACACTCATTAGTAGGAAATTAATCCCACTTTATAAATGAGCAATGAGGAAATGGAGTCTCTGAGGGGTAGGGAACTTGCCCAAGGTCACTCTGGTGGGTGACAGATTAGAACCTAGGTCTGTCTATACCAAACACTGTGCTGTTTTTCACTGTACCACCTATTTCCCTATCCTTCTTTTGCAGTTGTCTGTTGAATGCTGGGCACTGTGCTCAGCCCCGGAATTAGAACCAGGAACCAAATAGCCACAAACCCTGCTCTTACAGAGCTTTTGCTTTATTGGGGTGTGGGGGTGGGAAGCAAGTAGACAGGCAATGATAGTACGGGCCATTTGGGTTGGGCCAGGGCAGGGGGCCAGGGCCCTGTGAGAACATGAAGAACAATGCCTGTCCCAGATACACAGGGTCAGGGAAGACTTCCCAGAGGAAGCATGAGTCACAGTTGGCCAGGCTGGGGGTGGACGCACAGAGGAGAAAGGAAAGCCAGCTTCGATCTCCCCGCCTCCTCCACACTCCAGTATCATGTTGTGCGAACCATTCACAGGGTGCATTTGTGCTGGTCTGCATTCTTTGGATAAAAGGAATCTCTGACTTCTTGCAGAGAGTCACACCTCCCCCATAGCCAGGCTTTGAGTGGGACTGGTCAAATTTTGGGTCCCAGGGTGGACTCCCCTTGGCATAAACCAGTCAGAACACCCCATCTCCTTAGCCATATTTGAGACTCTGGAACAATGCTAGAGCCTCTGGATGGGAATGCTCTTCTTCCTTCCTCTGGAGTTTCTAGAAGAGATTTTCTCTTCTACTAGATGATGAAGGGTGAAGTCAGGAGGCTTTGCTACTGCTGGGCCACCTACAAGCACCAGGGGAGGGCCAGCAAAAGTGGGGTGGGTTGACTGTCTCTGATCTGTGTTGTGCTGTGCTAATTTGTGGAGAGGGGCTCCAGAGTGGAGCGAAGGCATGGCTGGGAAGCCCGGCAGAAGGAAAGTTTGTATAAGAACCCATTGCATCATAATGGCGGCCCAGAGCCAGAGATTCCGCTTAGACTCTCAGGCAGTGGCTCTGACATGGAAGACAAGTGCCAGTCCTGGCCCCGAATATCTGTCAGTAAAGCATTTGTTAAATGAATGAATGAATGAATGCTAGATGAGAGCATAGGGCAGCTGGGAGCACAGCACAGCGAGCATGTTACCCTGTAACAATTGGTAACTGACCTCAGGAGGAAGAACGCAGAACCCTTGGCAGAGACAAGGCTCTGACTCTGGGGAGAGGGGACTGAAATGAGAGGAGCATTCTATGCACAAGTGGATGAGTGGATGAAGGACAGTCATGTCTGAACAGAAGCCATGGGGGTGGGGACTGGGGCAGGGTCATCCAAGGTCCTTCTGGAGTAGCCAAGGACAACTTCAAGCCAGAGCTCCAGAAATTTCACTTGAAGGGACCAGAACCAGTGACTATTCTTGGTACTATTCCTGGGAGCCTTTTCTCATTCACACTTCAGCACAGTGGGAAAAAAAAATAGATTATTTGATAAACTAATTTATCCAGCTTCCTCGGTCTGAGGTATGTCTCTTTTAATGTTCAACTTACTTTGATTAGAACACCTCATCTTGCAATGTCTCTTCTCTAGCACCTGCTGCTACCCTTCCCTCTCTCTCTGCATCCCATAATAAGACTAAGCACTGCCTGAACTCACTTGCCTCAGAATAAATAAATAAATAAATAAAGGAAATCTTTTTCAGCTATGGTTCCATTACCATCACCAACTGGTTCTTGTGCACATCAGAAGATATGTTGCAGAATAGTCACAGCAGCTTGGTTTTAAACAGCCAAACTGGAAGCAGCCTGATGTTCATTAAAAGGGGAGTGAGCAGATGAATCAAAGGATATTCATGCAATGGAGTACTACGCAGCAGGGAAAATGAGTAGCTACATGCAGCATCATGGATGAGTTCTACAAATATAATATTGAGCCAAAGAAGCAAGATACAAAAGAATCCAGATTATATGAGTTTATATATATATATATATATATATATATAGAGAGAGAGAGAGAGAGAGAGAGAGAGGGGAGGGACATGACTGGAAGAGGGTTTCTGGGGTGCTGGTATTGCTCTATATCTTCACCTGAGTGGTACTTACTCTGTGAGAATTCATTAAACTGGACACTTACAGATTGTGCACTTTTCTGTATGTGTGTTTTACCTCATAATAAAAAATATTTAGAGTCCAGAATGCCATCATCACCCAGGAAAAAGAAAACGGTGGTGTTTCCCAGTCTAAGACCCACTCTGCCACTCGATGCTGTGGGGACCAGGCATATGACTCTAAGGGTTACATTTGGCTGTGGTGGTTCCAGACCACAATAGACTTGGGCTCCTGAGCTCACTTTTTTTTAAAACATCTGTTTCACTAGATAGCCACACAGGCAATTTTCCAAGGGCACGCCTGTGGTTTCAGAGGGCCAGGTCAGGAGAGGTGTCTAATCCAGATCAGTAGTGTAGCCTTCTTTCCTTATCACGCACTAATATTTCATGAACTCTGGGCTCCCTGCTTGGCAATGGACTTTCATCATGCCCCTCAGTTCATCAAAGATGATCTAAAACCATTCAGAACCCCCAACAAGAAGAGCTCAAGGTTAAAATCCCCTTTCTCCTACAAGATCTCTTGTTCTCTATGTAGATCTGCTCACACCTGCCCTAGAGAATACCAAGTGCCTCCTCTCTGAGCTTCAGGGAGGGACAGCCTTTGCCAAGCCTTCGTCATAGTAGCAGGATCTTCTTGCCTTGTAGCCACAACACTAAAACATTCAACTTCAATGAAGGATTCTTCATCAGCCAAAATGCCTGCTCCCTGGAGATTTGAGGTCACCTCTGCTAGCTAGACATGAAGCAGCTGATAATTCAATGATGTCCCTCTCTGCCTCCCTGGTTTCTGAATGTGTGACTTCCTACCTCTGCCCTCCACAAGGCAGTAAATGTCTCTGCAGCAGAGATAATCTCGTTTGTCTCTGTTCCTCCACTTGCAGCACACAGTGCCTGGCCACAATGAGCCCTGCCCTAACCAAGTTGGTCAAACAAATAAATGATCAGTGAGCAAATCTGTGATGGCCCTTATAGCCTGGCTGGACTGGGTTTCTAGGTGTGTGACTGGAGTGGAAAGCCACCTTTTCGTTGAAGAACTTGGACAGAAGGGGAAGGTGAGGGCAAGGGATGGGGATGGGGAGGGACAAAGGGTGACAAAGGAGGGTAGGGAAAGGGGGCTTAGGGAGAGGAAGGCAGGAGAGGGAAAGGTCAAGTGGTGAGGGAGGGAAAGAGGAGAGAGGAAGGAAAGGGGTGGAGAGAAGTGGGGGAAGGAAGGGGGCAAAGGAAGGGCAGACGGAGAGGAAGGGAGAGGGAAAAGCAGAATGGAGCTGGAGGAGGAAGAGGAAAAGAGGAAAGGGGAAAAGAGAAGAAGGCTATGGTTAAGAGCTAGGAAAGGTCATTGGCTAAGCAGAGAGCATCCAGTTCGCGGGCTTCCCTGGTAGTTAGCCTCCAGCCAAAGACTCACACTGGACCAGTAAGAATGCAAAACCCTCGCAGCAGGCCCAGCTCCATTACTCAGGATACATGTCTCCACAGGCAGGAGCATGGCCACATAAGTCCACAGAGATTGTGCCATGCAGTTGAAAGGTGCTGCAATTGCAGTGATACATTTCCAAAGTTAGGAGGACTCCAAATGTAGCTTGAAATTGGTGCGTAGACTCACAAAAACCCCCTCCCCCATCACACACGCTCGTGCCTTCCCTCTCAGACCATAGAAGGACAGGGCCTTGATCGTCTGCAAGCCTCAGCTTCCCCTCTTCATCTTTCCATCCCTCACCATACCCAGATCCTCCTTTCATGGCCCTAGGTTCTCATGCATTTCCTAGATTCCCGGGGGGAGGCCCATGACACTTCTCTGATGTGAACCTCTCTGCTCACCTCCTGCCAGCAGCCTCCTTTCATCCAGGAACTGGTTAGGACATGACTGGCAAATGCATTTGTAGAAATGCAGTTGCCCAGTGTATTAGTTAAGATAAACCTAGTACTAACTTAACACAATGGAAGTTTATTTCTTTTCCAGGTAAAGTTTAGGTGGCGGAAACAGAGACTGCTTCACGCAGTCATTGAGGGACTCAAATCAATGGAGAACTCTGCCTCTCTGACAGTAGAGATTCAAAGTCCTTTGGTTCAGGTTGGGATGTGGGCACAGAATTTTGTTTTAAGCTCCCCTTGTGTCTCTAACAGTCAGCCACAGCTGAGAGTCTACTGTCTTCCAGTATCACCCTGGGTATCAACATTCAACCACTAGATATGGGAAATGGAAGAAACAAGTCAAAGGGCCATGTGGGAAGTGTTTATAGGCCAGCCCTGGAAGTAATACATGTCACCACTGTCTACATCTGATTGGCCAAAAGCCAGTCACATGACCACCAGGGCAAAGTGTGTTTGAGGGACATCTAGCTAGTCTCCACACATCCAAGACTGTTGCTGTCTCTGAAACGTACTCTTAAACTCAGAGAAAACATCTTAGTTTTGTTTGTTTGTTTTGTATGACAAAAAGGACACGGAGCCTGAGAGTTATAAGTTCTAGAAGTCCATGAGGGAGTTGGTAACATGGCCCTGTATTGGGATGGTCTGACTTGGAGGTTGTGAATGGTGTGACGCTTGTTCACCCTTGAGCTGAGCCAAGGTGTAGCCACAGAACTAATGGATGTTTGAGGAGGGTGTGGTGGGTGCTGGGGAGAGGCGAGCCCCCTAGAACACGATGTGAGAGGCAAGAGTATGCAAAGAACAGAGGCCAGGGGAGGGAGGAAGGAGAAATAACTGTAAGAAGAGAGAGGAAGGGAAGGGCTATAGCTTCAAAAAATGTGTGTTTAGGCGTTCTTAGGCTCCGGGGAGAAAATCAGGTTGTGTGCACAGGACTTTGCAGTAAGAGGCTAATTGAATGGATGCACAGGCCTAGTGCCCAGCCTTGCCTTTCAGGCCACAACTGGTATGAACATGACAGTAAGTAGCTGGGCCAAGGGGAAGGGAAGGGAGGGGTCGGAATGCTTCTGTGCCAATGCTGGCCTGCCCAAATACATGTGTGAACCACTGCTAAGTTTCTGGAGGACTCAATCAGCAAGACATTCATCTTTGGGACCTGAAGATGCTCAAAAAGGCTTTTTCCATCTGAGGACTGAGCCATTCATGTGCTGACTGGTACATACATGTTTCCCTTTGGTTTTTGCTCCTCAGAGCAGGTTCAGTGGAACTAGAAGACATCCAGAGAAGAGCATCTGGAAAGCTCCACGAGGACTAACTTGCCTTCATTGGACAAGTGCCCTAGTCAATTCAGGCTGCTATAACAAATTACCACTGACTGGGGGTCTTAAACAACAAACATTTATTTCTCACAGTTCTAGAGGCTAGAAGTCTGAGATCAGGGTGCCAGCTCAGTCAGGATCTTGGTGAGGGGCCTCTTCTGAGTTCACAGATGGCTGTCTTCTTGCTGTATCCTTACATGTTGCAGAGCAAGCGAGCTGATTTTTCTTTCTCTTCTTATAATAGCACTCATCCGATCAGGGGCCCTCACCCTCCTGACCTCATCTAAACCTAGTTACCTCCCCAAGACCCCACTGCCAAATATCATCACATTGGGGACTGGGCTTCAACATATAAATTCCAAGGGGACACCAACATTCAATCCATAGCAGCAAGTTCAGGAAAGAGATGAACATCTATAAATCCAAAAGGGCCAAATGCAGCATTTTCACCAAGTCCTGACTGGGAGAAGTGCGGCAGCACCATTGGAAATTGCTAATGGGGCAGGAAAAAAGATGCACACAGAAGTACGAAGCCAAGGCTCCTCCTTCTACTCAAGTGGTGGCACAGGTGTCAAACACGAGCAGAGCCAAGCATGCTAGAGGGAAAAAGGAGCTGATGAAGTCAAAGGGTCATGTGTGAGTCACAGATAGGTTGCCATATTATTTTACCTTCTTACCAGGCTGGGGTAGACACACAAAAAAATACACAAATCACAGATGTACAGCTTGATGAATTTTTACAAACTCAACGCTTCTGTGCCACCAGCACCCAGATCAAGAAACAACACAACCAGCATGCTAGAAGCCCCCTTGGATTCCCTTCCTTTTACTGCATGTCCCCAACAGTGATTGACGTCCTGACTTCCAACAACATAGATTAATTTTACCTGGGTTTGAATTCTGCATAAACGGAGTCATGTAGTAAGTACTCTTTTGTGTGTGACTTCTTTCACTCAACTATTATGTTTGTGAGATTTAGCCATATTGTTGCATTTCATGGTAGTTCACTCATTCCCGTTGCTGTTCAGTGTGCCATTGTGCAAATACGCCATGTTTTATCGCTTCTCCTGTGATAGACATTTGAGTTGTTTCCAGTTTTTGATTATTATGACTATTTTTGTACCACATGCATGCATTTCTGTTGGGTAGATACTTGGGAGTGGAATTGCTAGATCAGGAGGTATGTATATCTTCAGTTTTAGTAGATACTTGCAAACAGTTTTTCAAAGTTATTGCACCACTAAAACACTTCTAAGAGTGAATGGGGCTGCTAACTGGATAAGATACCAAAGCAACAGAAATAAACTGGGATTGCCTCAGGCAAAGTGGGACAGTCACATCATTCATGGAAGGTGTGCTAATCCATCCATATACTCTGGGCGTTCCCCACAGAGCCCACCCTCTGAAAAAGGTGGACATGGTTTGAGGCTTGAGGGGCATTCTTGCAGGCATATGTGTTGCATATAGCTGAGAAGTTGCAAATGTCCTTGCAGTAAAAATCCATATCTCCCAGCAAATAAGGAGTCCAGGACACCTATCTCTCTCTGCTTAAGTTCTTCTTTTATCATTTACGAGTATTCTCCCAAACATCTCCTTCTCAAGTCTTCTTCAGAGAAGTCAGTCGACGCTGAAACTCTTGGCAGGTCCCTGAACCACACAGCTAAGAAATTACATGCTGCACACATCTGCAGTGAGAAACGTGCGGCTTTCTAGGGGAGATTTATTGCCTCCCTTCCCTCCTCCTTTTGGAAGGTTTCTGGATGCTGTTCCTTGTGTATAGCATGTGCCTCCGGCTTATCACTATGGTAAGTATTAAAGCAATTAATTTTTCCCCTTTCTGGAAAGCGGAAGTTTTAACCGCACTTGAATACCATTTGCATTTCTGATCTCTATCAAGTTCACACTTCCAGCAAAGAGAGTCCTGCTGATATAATTTTTTTTTTTAATTACATATTCTGTGGCTGGAAGCTGCCTCTTTTGTCTCCAAAGCAGAAAACATGTACACATTGGGAGATGCTCAGCCCTTGACCTCTGCTGCAGGTTAACTCACCTCCTTGGCATTAGGGAGGCAAGGACAGGTGCGGGGATTTGGAGATGGGCCCTCCTGCATTTTTATATAGACATTCACATATGCTGAGCTTGCAAAAATTAGTTGCCTGATTTGGGTGAGGTGAGCAGATTTTGAGAACTGTGTCTTTGTACCTGGTTGTAATTTGCTCATATGTTCAGAGAAATCTTATTAAGACAGACCAGATTTATTTCTTGCTCACTTTCACTGGTTGACATTATTTTACACTGTTCTACTTCTACGTCATTATGTAGACTTACAGAATCTTTAGGCTGAGGAACCCGAGGAACCGAGGAGCCATGTGATCTGATGATCTCCTCATGTTGTAGGTGAGGAGAGTATGGTATATTGAATTAGCAATCTTGAAGCTTCACCCCACCCTACAGCCACACCCTGGTCACAGCATATCATGGGAGGAGTATACTTCCCTACCCTTCGATTTGAGGCATGGCCGAATGACATGCTTTGGCCAATGGGATGGGACTTAAGCTAGTTCTGGGCCTAGGCTTTAAGAGATCTCACATATTTCCATTTCCTCCTGGTGCCTCTGCTATTGCATGAGACAAACATGCCTGCTGTTTTAGTCCATTTGTGCTGTTACAGCAGAATAACTGAGACTAGCTAATTTATAAAGAACAGAAATTTATTTCTCACAGTTCTGGAGGCTGGGAAGTCCAAGACCAAGGAGCTGGCCTCTGGGTGTGAGCCTTCTTGCTACATCATCACATGGTGGAGGGCAGAAGGGCAAGAGAGACAAACTCTGTGCCCTCACGTGGCAGAAGAGCAGAAAAGAGTAAACCCACTCCTGCAAGCCCTTTTTATAGTGGTGTTAATCCATTTATGAGGACGGAGCCCTCATGACCTCAACACCTTCCAGAAGGCCTCCCAGCACTGTTGCACTGGGGATTAAGTTTCCAACACATGGATTCTAGAGGGGACAAAAACCTTCAAGACATAGCACCTGCCTAGCCTGCTGGTCCAAGGAGGAGGAGAACACGTGGAGCCGAGTTGGTCCAGCCAAGCCCCAGTCCTGTGATTTGAAGCAGAGCCACTGCAGCTGAAACTCTGGTGCCAAGCTGAGCCCAGGCTAGATCAGCCAAACCCCAGCTGACCCCCAGGTCTGTGGTTCTAATTGTTATTGCTGTATGCTGCTGAAACTGTGGGTATCTTTACATGTGATAGCTAACCAATACAGACACTGAGGCTCAGAGGGAAAAGAAGTGACTCCCTTGCTGTGTCAAAGGCAATATTAGCACCTATGGCCCCTGTTCTCAGCCCTGCAGGAGTTACCCCTGGATTTTCACACACATGTGAAGGATACTGTTTGGTCATAGGTCTTGCAGCTTTTGGAAAATGTAGCTTGTAAAAAATCGTTGAGAGAAAACAGATGAAACTTTACATGGCTCCAGGGATTAATAATGGAACAGGGATTGTTCCACTTCTGGTTTGAAGTGAATGTGAACTGGCTGTTCCACCCCCTCTCTTGCTCCTCTTTGACAGCTGTGGATTTCCCCAGGAGGAAGGGTTTAATGACTTGGGAGTGATCCAAATAGCATCTGCAAGAACCAGAGCTGGAGTAGTCCTGGAGATCAGCCATGACTAGAGATGGGATTTGGCCCTTCTCTAGACAAGAAGAAAGCCCAAGTCCCAACCACAGCACTCCCAGACCCAGGCCAGCCTATGCAAGAAGTGCAAGGAAGAACCTAGAAAGATAAGCTACTCCCACATCCTACCTCTACCCCTCCAAAGATTAAAATCCCATGTTTAGAATTCTGCTCCCTCGTGCTCATTAGCCTTGAGATGCCAGCATGTGATGGCATGGACTTGGACAAGGAGTCACACTTGAGCTTCCGTTAGCTATTTCCCATAAAGAATTCTCCCACCACCCTTTCCAGGCGTCCCCTTGGCCTGCAGAAAGGAATGCTGATCATAATCAGAATGGCTGACAGAATTTCTGTGTATCTTCTTTTTTTACCAATGACTGCATGGCTGCCTGCCTCCTGGCATAACTGTGGAGCTTTTATCATACTGAAGAACTCTCTTTTTCTCCACCTCTAAAACACTGTCTTGATATGGGCTTAGGCTCCAGGTAGAGGCTGGGTATGAGAAATGGGGAAAAGCAAGCCCCATGCTGCCATATAATTACATCCAAGAATATTTCAAAAAGCTCACGGAAAGATTCATATTATCTTTTAATTCCATTTTTCCACAAACTTCTTGAAGTACCCTAATATGTGTGATATTTGATCAATGTAAGCCACCATTCTACATTATAAGTCCAAAGACAGGAGAGATCACATCTCCTTTATTGCCTGCTGTAAGCCCAGTTCACACCACAATGCCAGGCACATAAGAAGCCTCGGTAAATATTATAAAAGTGAATGAATGAATGCATGAACAAATGAACACAGCTGTTCTGGGAGATAACCCACAGATGGCATCTTTGCACACTCAGCCTGCCACAGCTCAGCATGTCAGACCCAGGCCTGTGGGCCCTTCAGCATCTGGTTGAGGCCCCTCTGCTGCTCCCCATGGCACCATGCCATGCTAAGCTTGTCTCAACAGATCAGTCACCGCTGAGCTGACATCTCTATCACCCAGGCCTCCCTCATGACTAGAGGATACAGGAAAGAGACTGGGAACTGTGGCAGCCGAGGCAAGTGATCAAACTCTCCTGCCCAGTCCTGACCCTGGATTTGCTGGCAGGAGTTGGCAAGCTGGCAGCATCTGCTGTTGTCTGGGACCAAGGCTGCTCATCTATTGCCCAGTGCCAGCTGGGCAGCAGAGCAAAGTTAACAATGTATAGGAGAGTCCAGACTTGCAGGTGCCACCAACTGCCTATGACAAGAAGGAGAGTCTGACAGGAGGTGCCTGATAAGGGGATCACGAGGCCTTTATCCTTGCTCACTGCCATGAGAGGTTATCTGAGTCTAGTTCAGAGAGGGCGAAAGAAGAAGAATTTTTTCCCAAGTGCTTCTGACTTCCCCTAGTACATATGTATTTCCTTAGTGTGGGTTCCCCTGAAAGTGGACTCTAAGACAAGGTGTGGGTGCAGGTAGTTTATCTGGGAGGTGATTGCACAAAGCAGGGGTGAGAGAGCAGAGAAGAGAGGAAAGCCAACTTAGGGTGTGCTAATGAGCCATAGGGGTCCTCTGAGAAACCTAGTGGAGAGCCCCTCTGGGAATGGGAGGCTGGGGTATTTAGTCACTACCTCCTATCCTCATTGTTTGAGGGGTGCCCCTGGGCTGTTAACTCCCTCACATTTCCAAGTTGCGCCTGTGCTAAGTGAAGCAATCTCCCAGGACACTAGAACAAGCCCTCAGGCAGAGAAGCTGAGAGATGCAGAGCCCTCAGCGTGGGGATGGGAGAGCTGTCATGTGCTCCAGAACTGTCCACCTCAGCTACAATGAACGCAAGTAGCTCTAGAGGGTATAGGTGGGGCCTTACCAGCAGCTGCTTATTTTGCTTACAAGTGGTCTAGAGCTGGAAGACTGGGTCCCAGGACTCTTTCACTTAACTGTGAGATTTTAGTCAACTTCCCTTCAGCTCAACTTCCTCATCCAGAAAACAAAATAACAGATTCTGTCCATCCAACTTTGAGAGGTTGAGGTAGGAATCAAATTAAAGAAGAGAATCAAATACAAATTATTTTTATGTTAAAATGAAATCATATTCCTTTAATTAACTTGTCCAAAACACTATGTTGCTCACCTATCAGTAGTTTAAATATGGAGGGTTTTCAAGGATACAAGTTGTCAAAGATACTTTAAGAGACTGAAGGTAAAATCCAGTTTCAGATGGGAATGTGTCAACGAGTCAACCTGCAGTAGGTTCCAGATGTTCCTCTATATAAATCTGGCCTCATGGAAAGGAAGATTGTCATTACCTCATTTAAAGAATTCTTCCCAGATTTGGCTAGCCCTATTTCAGCCTAAATTATTGTTCTCCCCTTTGCTCAGCCTCCTTCCCCACAAATTACCCAGTTCCTCAGGGTGATCCTAAACCTTCTCTGCTTTCTGGGTTCCCCATTCATTATCTTAGTTATGGCAATGCTGGCTGGTGTAACTTATAAGCCTCCACAGTTCAGGTGCTTACAACAAAAATCATTCTGTTCCCATTCACATGGCAACACAGCATGGGCAATCCTCACTGGGCAGACACCTCCATACAGTGATCCAAGAACCCAGGCGCCTTTTGACCTGCGGCTTTGCCATCTTCATCACAAGGCTCCCAAAGTTGCTTTGAGGGTCATCTCTATTTCCAGCCAAATGGAGAGGGGAAAGAATATGGAAGATGGAATGGCAGGTTTTCAACAGTCAAGTCTGGAAGTACTGCACGTCACCACTTCCACCCATGTTCCATTGGCCAGAACTCATTTAACATGGCCACACCTAACTGCAAGAGAAGCTGGGAATGATGGTCTACCTGAGTGCCCGGGAAGAAGAGAAAATGGCTTTGGTGATCAGAATGTAATTGCCGACATAGCCTTCATACTTATCTGATCAAGGAAGAGCTGGCTCAAATGGAAATTCAGCAGATCAGGAGGCATCGTCCAGAAACATGTCAAGTCCACGGAAGTCAGATGAGGCAAGGAATGGGGACCAAGCAGTGGTCATGGTCGAGGAAGCCAGCACTGTAGCTCTGTCTCACTTGCTGTTGCCTACGTATTCTCCACCCACAACCCTGTAGTGCTTAACTTACCCCAAAAAGCTGTGGACATTCACAACCCCATGTTTTTGCTCGTATTTCTTATTCTGCCTGGAGCCTCTTCCAACTTAATCTAGCTGGTCAACCAGATGTCAGCCCCAATCAACCATGCTTCCTGATATTCACGCCCTTGTGTAATCTCCCCCTCTTGAATCTGAGCTGGCTCGATGACTGCCTTTAACGAAAAGAATACAGTGGAGGTGACACTTGGACAGCTTCAGGCCTAACACTTAAGACCTGGAAGCTCATGATTTTGTGTTCTTGAAAGTGTGAGTCACTATTTAAGAAGTCTGGTTTCCCTGCGAGAGAGAACACATGAAACAACTATGTGGAGAGAGCAAGGTGCCAAGGCCACTCAGAAAAAAGAAAAAGCTCAGCTGAATCCAGCCACAAGAGTGATTACCAGCAAGGCCAGCAGAAGAATCATCCATCTGATCCCAGCCCAGATTGCAGAATTATGAGCAAATAAAATGTTGTTTTAAGTCATTAAGAGGAGGGGTTGTCTCTAGGGGCTTCCTGACAACAGGGACCACATGCCTGAAACCCAAATTTTCAACTCAACATACCTTCTGGAGGAGCTGGGCAATGTGAATGTAAGGTCAGGAGCCAGTGCAGGGAGATTCTGTACCTGGTCAAGAATGACTGAGAAGAATCTGAGCTAAACCTCAAAAGATGGGGCATCGTGGGATGAGTCTCAGCACTATACAGTTAACCACATTTTACAAAACGGTATTGATAAGGCTTTAAGTGAGGCAATGTTGGTTTGCTGATGATGTATGCTTTTCCAGAGACCAGAGAATTGAATGGAGTTCATTTTCCTGACCAAAAAATAAATAAATAAATAAAGACCCCTGAGTCCCTTCCTGCAAGGGAGATTTCTATGTAAACATTGGAAACAAAATGGCACAAGTTTGGAGCAGACTTTCACACCAAGAAGACCTGGGTTTCAGTCTCAACACCACTTTCCAGTTGTTTAATTTAAGATAAATTAATTAATCTCACTGAGCCTCTATCTTGTATTTTGAAAATGGAGACACTAATATTATCTCCCTCATGAGATGGCTGTGATGATTACTTGCAATATTACCTTTTAAGGCACATAGCACAATGCCTGGCAAACAGTAAATGCTTTAAAAAGTGACAGCCACTAACCCAGAGGATCATGGGAAATAATCAAAAGCCAGTCTGGGGCAATTCACTCATATGGAATCTATTGCTAGCATTTGCAAATTCTTTGAATGATAAAAAAGGACACACATAAAATAAGATATTGTTTAGAAACATATTTATACCCATAATAATTAATAGGAAAAAAAGTGATATAATTATTTCCGGGAACTGCCATGATAAAATACTTATTTTAATATTTATTTGTTAAGGGTTTACAATGTGCCAGTTACTCTCTGAAACACTTTATGTGCCTTAAATTACTTAATATGCTCAACAATCCTATAAGGTAGATACTATTATTACCCTTATCTTACAGATGAGGAAAACTAAATAACTTACTCAAGGTCACGCAGCTAGTATGGTGCCAAATTCAGATTTGACCTCAGTTGTTGCAGCTAACCAGCACTTAACCACTACCATAAAATGCCTCTTATTTTCAGAATATTCTAGGAGAGTTGCAAGATCACAACTTATTTGTAAGCAGGAATTGTTCTGTTATTAAAGAACTTACAAGGGAGACTAGAAAAAGAAATATATTGCTCATGTGAGTAAATATTTACATACGCCAAAATATTTATGTTCATATATGTGAGTACTGCTTTCCGCAGGGGGAGAGAAAAGCATGCAAATATTTACTCACCGGAAATAGCTGACAAGTAGGAAATAAGAATATTTATACTGTACATTGCTTTTGTGCCATCAAATTGTTTCATCTGGAGTCTGTGCACTAATTTCCAAAGTGGACAAGCAACACAAAAATCCTGAAATTGTCAATTCAGGGCTCCTGTTGGAGGTAACTAACTTGGGTTTGAGGCCAATTTCCAAACAAAATTAATTCCAATTTTCTTAAATCATATTTTCTAAAAAGGTACACTGCCTTTTAAGATGTTCTGATTCTTTCTAGGAGGAATTATCCTTAAGCCCAAAATCGAAGGCTCTGTCTACACACTGAGCCCCATGCTGCGGGTTCTGGCTGGGAGACATACTCTGGGGACCACTTCTGGACCAACAGTTGGAAGTAGTTAGAAAGCAGGTCAAATACTGAATTGGCTGGACAATGGCCTAGATTGGTGGTGATCCCCAGAAAGCCAAAGATAAGAAATTTTTCAGATAAAAAAATTTTTTTACATGAATAGTGGGGATTTTGAGAAAAGTTGTAACAAAATGGAATTCAAATAAGTGAATAAATATATATGAGGGTACTTCAAAATTTCATGGAAAAATAGAATTAAAAGATAATACTAATCTTTCCAGGAACTTTTCAAAGTACCCTCATATTATGGACCTAGTGCATTGGCTTTGTATTGGCAACTTCACATGCCATTATGTTTAATCCTTACTGTGGCAGACATTCTTTATATCAATCGGATTATCTTTAGCTGCAAATAGCAGAAAATCTCGATGCAACTGATTAAAACAACAGAGGATTGATTACCTCATGTAATGCGGAAGTCCAAAGTGGAGGTGTTCTGGAGTTCCTTAATTCAGTGGTTCACCCCTGTCATCTAGGTCTCATGCTCCTTCCATCTTTCCCTCTGCATTCTTAGCAGATTGTCTTGTCCTTGGCAAGATTACCTTATAGTTGCAAGATGCTGTACCTCTAGAATTCATTTGCAAATAACACAATGTCTAGTAGACAAAGTGGGATTTTTATTTTTATGCATCTCTCTTTATGATCCAAATTTTTCCCAGAAGACTTCCGAAGATTTCCCCTCCCATAACATTGGCCAGAATTAAATCACACACCCATGCCTAACAAATCACTACCGAAGGAAATGGGACCACCATGCTTAGATGAATCACAAGTCCTCTGCCTTGTAAGGCCAGGACTGGAAACTGCTTCAACTGCTTCCTTTGAAGCACATTGGCCTCACTGAGCAGGGGTGGGAGGTGGGAAGTTACCCCTGAATGACATCGAGGTTTTGTAAGAAAGGATAAAGGAGGTAAATAGTTACCGGGTAGACAAGCAACAGGGCCTACTGCATCCCACTCAGAAGACAGGGGAAATAAGGCTCTGAGAGGTTGTGACCACGCATTTAGTATGTGCTACAGTCGTAATTCAAACCCAGGGTCTTTTTCTGACATACCATGGCTGCCTTAAGTACGTCCAAGTGCTGATGCTTTCATGTAACAGGAGCAGTTGGGTGCATGGGCACAATTGATGTTTTCCACTGAGTTCCCTTCTCTATTTCTTGTCTAGACAGTTCTGAAAGGGTTGTTTGTGTAAATTTAATTCATTCATAAGCATTAACCACGTGCTACTGGCTACAGGCCTCCTCCCTCTCCGGCAATCCTGTCAGAATCCACACTTGCCCTAGCTTGGAAATCTGCCCAGAAGAGCATCTCTGGACCTGGGCAGTGAGAGTGAAAGGTCAGGGAAAGGACTATGGCTCCTTGGCCTGCTCTGTTTTTGCTGAAGGTGCCTGGGCCTGTCCCACACTTTGTCACCCCCATCCTTATGTTCTGGCTGCCCAGTGCTCAGTCTCTCCAGCTTTGAGTTGTATATTGCCTGTCATACAGCCCCTTTACCCTGTGGCCCCTAGAAAATATCTGCTCTTCTTGTCTTAAGATGATGTTTCCATCATTCACCCCAGTTAGACTGGCCATTATCGAAAAGATAGAGAATAACAAATGCTGGCAAGGATATGGAGAAAGGGGAACCCTCCTACACTGTTGGTGGGACTGTAAATTAGTGCAGCCATTACGGAAAACAGTATGGAAGTTCCTCAAACAACTACAGATAGAACTGCCATACGATCCATCAATCCCACTGCTGGGTATACATCCAAAGGAATGGAAATCATCATGTTGAAGGGATACCTGCACCACCGTGTTTATCACAGCTCTATTTACAATAGCCAAGAGTTGGAACCATCCTAAATGTCCATCAGCTGATGGCTAGATAAAGAAAAAGTGGTGTTTATACACAAAGGAATATTACTCTGCCATAAAAAGAATAAAATTCTGCCATTTGTGGCAACATGGATGAACTTAGAGAAAATTATAACTGAAATAAGCCAAGCACAGAAAGGAAATACCACATGTCCTCACTCATAAAGTGGGAGCAAAAAGAGAAAGAAAGAGAGAGAGAGGGAGAAAGAAAGAAACAAACCACAATCTTTATAATTCGTCAAACTTTCAAAAGGAGAGAACAGAACTGAGGCCACCAGAGGTGGGAAAAGGGGGAGGGACGGGGCAGTTACTGAGAAATTGGCAAAGGACCACAAAATATGACTACATTGTGTAGTGCTGAATATACTAATTATCCTGACTTGTGCATCACATATTGCACACAGCCATGGATATTCAATGCTGTACCCCACAGATATGTACAATCATGTTTCAATTAAAAAAATGATGTCTCTAGTATCTCTTTGTTCATGAAGCCTTCCCTGACTCCTTAACACAGACCAGAGTGCTCCTCCTTTCAGTTACCTTTGTCTCTAGAAATTTTCTCCTCTCCCACTTAGGACATTGTCTCATATCAGGTTTTTTTATATTAGTCTGTTTCCTCATTATATTGTGAGTTTCGTAAGGGTGGAGTCTACATCTCTTCATTTTGGCTCAACTGGCCCCAGCAAAGACCAAAATATCTTTAGTATAGTGGCAACCATCCTCCTTGTAAGATATATGTGCATAAATTTTTATATGCTTTTTAATGATTTTTTATAAGATTTTGTTTATTGACTAATGAAGGAAGATTTATTCATATTTGTTTCATTTACGTGTTTGGTTTGTTTGCTTATCTATTTGTTTTTAATGCTAAAGCACCTGCAGAGTAGAGAGAAGAGAGAAAGTGAGAAGAGGTGCCATGGCAGAGGCTGCTGGTGGCCTACCCAAATACCTTCAATATCCTCTCCTTCTTTATTAACAGAACCTTCATTTTGTTCAGGGTGGCAATATGGCCAACTAAAAGTCTACATTTTTCAGATACCTTGCAGCTAAAGGTAGCTACATGTCACAGTTCTGGCCAGTGAGACAGAAATAGGAGTGAGTGTATGAGGCTTCTAGGAAAGTTTGTGTGGTGAGAGAGGACGGAGGCTTGGAATAAGATGGTAGGCATGGGAGATGGAGAGAAGCAGATAGAGTCGAGATTTTGGAAGTAAATTCAGCAAGACTTACTTGTGAACTAGATGTAGGGAATGGGGGAGGAAGTCAAGGAGTTCAAGGTTTTTCGATTTAGCATCTGGAGGAAAGTGAGGCCACTTACCAAGATGATGAAAACTTTGGGGGAGCATGTATATGATGCAGAGAACCAAGAGTTCCATTGCTTTTTTTTTTAATGCTAAGTTTGAGATGTCTATCAGAAATTCAAGAAGAGACGTTAACTAATATTGGGGCTATGAATATGTGCCAGTTAGATCTGTTGTGGGAAGAAAAATTGATTGATGGTCCCCCTCCTACACTTCACACAGAGGCTGCGTTTCCCACAGGCTGCTCCGAGGCAGTGATGGAGTACAATGGGGGTACTAAGGCAGGCCCAATCCTACAAGTTGTGGGGACTCCTCTGACAGGCAACTTTGGCTCAAGGACTCCCTACCAGCCTGTCTGAACATTTTCTGGAACTGTGCTGCAGTCCAGGCCTTTTCCTACCCAAGTCTCCTTCCTTCCCCCTCTCCTTCCACAAACATCAGCCCTTCATTGCTGTCTGGAGGTTCTTTCTGCCTGCTCCGGCTCCCCCACTACCTGTTTTACTTTACAGATGTTTCCCCCAGTAAATCTCTTGCACGTCTAATCCAGTCTGCTTCTTGGAGTACCCAAATGAATACAACTAGGCAGGTAGATATACAAGCCTGTAGCTTAGGGGAGAGCTCTGGGCTGGAGCTATAAATCTGGAATATAGGAGACTACGTCAAAAAGTTCATGAAAAAATTGAACTAAAAGATGACGTGAATCCTTCTATGAACTCTGAAGACCCCTCATAGATGGCACAGTATTTAAAGTCATGAGACTGAATGAGATTGCCTAAGGATTGTGGGTGTAAATAAAGAAGAGAAGACTATGTGGAGCTAAACCTTGCAGTTCTCTTCATAGAAGCTGAGCAGAGGACAAAGAGCAAAGTTGTTGGCATGGAAGTTGACAGCTGCAAGCATTTTAAGAAGCAGGGAGAGGCCAATGGTGTCAAATGCTTCTAAAGAACCAGCAAGATGAGGTAGGGGGAGTGTCTTTTGGATTGGTAACTTGGTAACATGAAAGTCAGAGCAGGTAAACCTGTGAGTTTAATGCTGAAAATATGAAAATCCCAGGTTATTATTTCCACTTTCTTAACAAAGAATGAGATAAGGGAATAAGCTTACAAGTAAGGAGGGAGGGGAATGTAGATTTGAAAAAAGAGAAGAGAGTGTGAAATAGTATTATCATAGGGCAAACAGCAACCTCCCCAGGGAAGGTTGCCATGTGCTTGGAGTGCCTTTTTGAAGTTTCTCATCCTGCATCTTAAGTGAAATCAGTCAGTCCATTTGGGTAAAGGTCAACATGAAAAAAGCTGATTTCATAGTAAGAGTGTGTGAGAGAGGGATAGGTGGAGCTGTCCACCACCTAAGGGATAAAGAGCCACCCAAGTCTGGAGAAGGGGTCATTCATCCCCCATCTCTCTTCACCCCAGATCTCAATGCAACTTGGCATCCTAGAAGTTCAGGGTTGGCATTGCCAAGAAAGAACTGCTGTGTGGTGGAACCGTGGATATAACCCTACAGGCAGCCCCAGGGGAACCTTGTCCTCTGGGAAGCCTTGAAGCAGAGTCCATGAGGAAGGCCCCCCCTCCACCGAGTGATTGCCTGGTGGCGGCCCTCCACCAAGACACGAAAGTCACAAAATCTGAGTGGACTCGTTTCCAAGCACAATCAAGGCTTTCTCTGAGCATTTCTCCAGAAACACATGGAGGAAACTTGGTGACCTTGCAGCCTTGTTGGTAGGAATAATGCACTTTACGATATTTTGATAGTTAATTGGGTGTATCAACTTGCTTGGGCCATGATGCCCATATAGTTGGTCAAACATTATTCTAGATGTTTTTGTGAGGGTGTTTTGGGTGAGATTTGAATAGGCGGACTTTGAGTAAAGCTGATGGCCCTCCCCAATGTGGGTGGGTCTTATCCAATCAGTTGAAGGCCTGAATAGAACAAAAAACTGACCTACCCTGAGCAAGAGGGAATACTGCCAGAACATTGGCTCTTCTCTGGGTCTCCAGCCTGCCAACTTACTCTGTAGATTTTGGACTTGCCAGTCTCCAATTCCTTAAAATAAGTCTCTCTGTCTTTCTGTCTCTGTCTCTGTCTCTGTCTCTATCTCTCCACACCCATACACACAGACACACACACACATTCTATTGCTTATGGTTCTCTGGAGAACCCTCACTAATACAGGTATGAATTATATTGTGATCTTGTTGGCTCTCAAAGCCTGAGGAAGCCTAAGTACTAAGGTTACATTTTTTTATCTCCAGAACCTAAAACGTTGTTTGTCACATAAAAGGAGCTCAGTGAGTGTTTGTTGAACAGATGAACAGATGGATGAATAAATATAACAGAAGGAAGGAAGGAAAGATGGATGAACAAATGAATGGATAAATAACTGGATAGATATTTGAATGATATTGTGATGGAAAGAGCGCTGAGCTTGAAGTCAGACATTTTGTGTTCCATTCCCAATTCTGCCACTTACTAGCTTTGTGACTTTGAGCATTTCTTTATAATTGAAATGGAAATAAAAATAAATAACAATATTGACCTACCAACCCCATAGGAACCTTATGGCAATGAAGTTCTTTGGAATGAGATGTCCAAAAACCTAATGCCATCCTGGTTTGCATTTACAAACAGATAAAGATCTAATAGTCCCATGGTACTGTGCAGCACTGAGACCACATTTGGAGTACATATTGTGTGCTCGTGGAGAGCTGATGATGTTTAGAAACTATGAAGACTCTGTACCTCCAAAGCACTTTTATCATTATTTTTTCTTAGTCTCTAACCCCAGATTTTGGTTCTTGTTTTAGTTGACCTTCCCAAAAGTTCTCAGACTTTACTTGATGCCTATGTTCCTGCTAAAGAAGCTAGAGTTTTTGGACCACATTTGTGGTCCACTTGACTTTTTACTATTTTAAAATGAAAGGGGGAGTCTATTGGTTTATAGACCTCAGAAATATAAGCCTTTGCCTGTACCTAGGAGTTCAAATTCAGAATCTGTCTCTTTTTTTCCATCTCATTTTGCTTTCCTTGGCATTTGCTTCATTCTTAGGCAGTCTTTTTCCACTTGGAAAGATGAAGTGCTGGCCTTCTGTTGCCTGCAGTGTTCTGAGTCTAGCTCTATTTCTGATCCAACTCCTTTTTCTTCTTAAGATACTCCCTCACCCCAAAACAGACATATGTACATCCAGCCAGCCTTGTCTTCTATCTTCATTTTCTTATTGAGACTCAGACCAGCAAACAGCAGAACTGATAGAATATCTTCTACCAAGCTGCCCTGGAATAAAGAATGCAGTGAACTCACTGGTACTGCTGATTGGTTGGCTGCAGAAGGCTTTGTGATGAAAAATCATGATGTGTTGAATTCTTTACTTTCTGAAAAAATAAATAAGTAAAAACTCCTAAGCTGTCATGGGAATATATCAGGAACATTGGGCTCCATTTTCAAAACTCAGCTATGTCTTTGCATCAAGACAATTCATTCCAAGAGGCTTTCTGAGGTGACCCTGAAAGGGAGAAGCCTCAACAGTCATTGAGATGAGCTAATCACGACTGATTTAATCAAATCAGAGAGCAGCCCCACTTCTGAACAAGATAATCATATCTGTTCATTTATGTAACTGTCAACTGCTTTCCTTTTGTCCAAAAAATGGGATTGAACCTCCTGTAACATCAAATTCACTAGACTATGGATATGCAGACATCCTAGAAAAGAAAGGTCATGTCGTCACACAGCACTGAGCCTGGAGCAGAGCTCAATAAATAGTCCTCCATCATTTGACAATCTGACTCTTGGCCATTGAACTTGTTCTATTAAAATAAGGATTAGAAGGGCATCAGAAATGGCTCTCCACAGGCCAGGATCAGATAGGGTTCCTAAACTGGAGCTTTTTGCTTTACTTCCACAGAACAATGTGTTCAGATTTTCATTCAGGGTCATAAGTGAAACATGGCATTGGCAAACAGCTCCCTGACCCAGAAAGTCGATGTGGGCTTGAACAACAGTCAAGAAGCTGGGATGCCATCCCAGTTCTTGTTCCGAATGCTTCTGTCCTGGCTCCCTGAAACTAGAACATCACCAGTCAAGGCCGCCATTTTGGCTCTCTGTATTGGCGAAGAACTCTAACACATTTTTCTACTTAGAATCAGAATGTTAGTGCTGGAAGGAATCTTAAAGAGCCATCTAGGACATGTTTCCCAACACAAACTCCACTAAGGAGAGGTAAGCTCTCTAAATTTTCCACCATGGATCAATTAAAATTATATAGATGTAATATATATTTATTTAATTCTTCAATAAACAGTGGAAACCTGTTTATACTCTTTCTCATTCATTTATCACTAAAATAAAACATTAGTTCACAGTAAAGACATTTTATTTAAAGATGAATTTTATATATTTTAAAAAGTAAAGGCTTTCAGGGCCGGCCCATGGCTCACTTGGGAGAGTGTGGTGCTAATAACACCAAGGCCACCAGTTTGGATCCCTATATAGGGATAGCTGATTAGCTCACTTGGGAGAGCGTGGTGCTGACAACACCAAGTCAAGGGTTAAGATCCCCTTACCAGTCGTCTTCAAAAAAAAAAAAAAAAGTAAAGGCTTTCAATGGTTTAAAAAAATGGCGGTCTGGAAAATTTGTCCTGGACCAATGTCCAATTGAACGTCAGGAGACCCTGATTCTATTTTAGTCCTTTTTGTTTCCTCTATCAAAAGAAGGAACCGAGGCCCAAGATCACAGAGCTGAGACCAAAACTTAGCTCTCTGGACACCAATTGAGTGACCTTTCTGCTGTCCTGGGTTCCCTCACAATGAAAGCCAATGGATAAACAATCAATTTACAAATAGATTTGTGTCGGTAAGGCTCAGCACTCCACCTAAGCAGAGAACAATTTGTATTTCCCACCTGAAAGAACTCACAGTACACATTTTCAGCTGATTGACTACTCTGGTGTCAGATTTCCACCATCAGTATGAAGTAGCAGTTAGGATAGTTTTCACTACGACAAAAAGATCTGCCTAATGGGAGCTTATGCCATGAGTATGCCCATTGCTTACTTAGCGAGTATTCTGGAGGTGGGCAGTTGCAGGGTTGGTTCAGCAGCTTAACAAGGCCAACAAAGACCTTCCAATTGCACAGTCCTTAGCCTGATACCTTTATCTTCAGATTTGCTGCCTCATGGTCTCAAGATGGCTGCTGCAGCCCCAGGCATCATCCTTACATGTCAGCATACAAAGCAGGCAGCAAGAAGGGGTAAAAGGCCTTGTTCTCCTGTGCCCCTCTGGCTTATCCAGATGCCAGAATTTCCAGTATCTCTCTATCACAGATGCCCCTACGTCTCGTCTCATGGTCCAGAACTGGGTCACGAGGAACCAGTGAGTTGTGAAAGAAAACAGAATTGCTCCAGTTGCCTTAGTCTAATCATGATTTATCCCTTGAGACTGGACACATTGTCAGTGAACAAACCAAGGGTCTGTTAGCAAGGAAAAAAGGGGAATAGCCTTTGTCTAAACAACCATCAGTGTCTGGCACTCACACCCACCCGCACACTGACACATGAAAATGAGACGGGAAGAAATGGCCAGGAGCTGGTGCCCTGCTTCCTCCCAGCCTTGTGAAGCCATAAATTATTGGCATCTAAAAATATAGGGACCCTGTCCCATAGCACATCCTAAGCCTACAGTGGTCTGTCCCATGAGCATTTTTAAGCCCCTCTTAAAGACATATCAACCCGGAGGCAGTGCTACTCAAAGACATCGGGCAGCCCTCTCTCTGTACTTCTAGAATCTACCACTTGACCTGCCACTCTGTTCTCCTCCAGTGCCTTTGGGTCTCCAGAAAGGAGGTCTAAGGAACTGCTAACA
This sequence comes from Cynocephalus volans, assembly GCF_027409185.1. Taxonomy (NCBI): domain Eukaryota; kingdom Metazoa; phylum Chordata; class Mammalia; order Dermoptera; family Cynocephalidae; genus Cynocephalus; species Cynocephalus volans. The sequence continues at coordinate 55,139,388 of NC_084478.1, forward strand.
CCTCCGTGTGTTTTCCTACTGCATCCTACCCCCAGGGATTCCCCTAACTGCAAACCGGGTGCCCTGAGAGACCCCAGGTATCAAGGGAGCTAATGTCACTGGCAGGCCAGTGTAAATTCTACTGCTGCTCAAGGTGTGAAGTGCTCTTTGGATGAAAGAAATTTTTATTAAAGCCAAGGGGAAGTATTTCTTTTATATTTACCTTTTAGATATTGTAACATGGAGACGGGAGTGGGGAGGGCAGTTGTTTAGGGGCTCTCCTGTAACCCTCAGATCAGCCCATCAAAGGGCACTGCTTGCCCTGCCCAAGTGCTCAACCACATGCCCCAGACGGCCTGTGGGCCAGCTTCCCTCTCCCAGGTCGCCATTGCCCAGAAGCCCCAGCCTCCAGTTGTCTCCCAGGCAGTGCTATGTCTAGCAGCTTGTTCCAGACAAACGTAGGGCACTTTGTGAATGTAGAAAAGTCTCTACCCACATCCTTGAATAAGTCCATCCCATCTCCAGGCTTCAGGGAGGAAACTCTGTCTTTCACAAAGGCCCGTGGGCACGAGCCATATGTCAAAGGCTTTGTCTTCCAGAAGCACACATCTTAGGTGACTCTGAGTGTTGTCACCAAGTTTCCTGCTCTTTGGAGTTGATGTCCTTGATGTTGTACAGCACTAGAGCATATCCCTGTCATTATGAGACCCTCTCTGCTGTGGAGCTGGTTCCTCTGTTTCCCCCTATAGACTGGGAGCTCTAGGAGCCTGGGGCTGGCATCATATTTATCTGTTCAGCCCTCATGCCTGGCCCAGTGCCGGCCTCTCAGAGGGGATTCAGTAACTGCTCCATCAGTGACAAATGAACTCAGAGACCAAGAAGGAGGATGAAGCTCTCCCCAGGATTAAAGGCAGGATTGAAAAAGAGAGAGATAATTACAGCCTGTGCTTTCTGGCAGAAGACCCCCCGCAATGTCCTGCAGGCATGAGTTACACCACACTCTTGTGCACATGCTTCGAGTCCCACGGCTGCCTTCATATTTACGATATCCCTGTGGCCAGGGCCATTTCCTGTGTTCGATTTAGATCTATCAATAGAACACACTCTGAGAGTTTCACTTTGTGCTTCCTTCTTTTCTGCACTAATGACATGAGTGTCCTTATTACAGCCAAACACACAGGCTCCTGTCTCTCACTCTCTCTGTAAGATTTACTCAGGGCTACAGGATCCCACTAGCCCTGAGTGTCTTTGCCAGAAAACAGAGACTATAATTGTCTCCTCTCTTTCCCAACCCTGGCTTTAGATCAGGAGAGTTTGATCTTCCCTTTTGGTCTATGCACTTCTGTGTCTTTTTTCCTCATTCTTCTGTCAGACATTCGCTCTCTCTCTTTCTCTCTCTCTCTTTCTCAGATTGAAACCCCCTTATCCTTTATGACATGTTTTAAGGGACAAGAAATCAAGAACAGGAAAATGCTACCAACTGTATTCAGGACAAGGCTGCCTGTGTGTCCACCCGGTCTCTGGAAGATGCAGGAGAGAATGGTATTTGTGTTGTCTGTGTGTTGGGAGAGGCACTATCTGTGTGTAGGAGAGAAAGCATGGACTGGGGCAGCCGCCAAAGTCAATGCAGGGAGAGGAGGGTGTGAAGTGTGCCATCCAGAACCCAATGGCTCCTACTACTAGGCTGCCTGATGGCCCAGAGCTCCTGGAAGGTCCGCTGCTTGGGCTGGCTGTGTGCATTCATGCTGAAGGATTGCCTTTTTCTCCTTGAGCGCCTGCCATTTGGAACCACCAGGATGCAGAGGACACACGTGCATGTTGGTGCTTCCAGCTGTGCTGGAGACTGGAGCACACAAGCTCCCAGAAGCCAGCCTGTGCCAGCTCAGGCCAGGGAGAGACTGAGGACTGAAGGAGCTGAGGGTAGAGTGGAAGGAAGTGGCTGATAGCCAACAGATCAGTGTGTACAAGTTCCCCAGTGCCTCACTTTCCCCGGCTCTCAAGGAGGAATCATACTTACTTGCCTTATGTGTGTTTTGTAAGGATATCATAAGGTATCACTGAGTGCCTGACACTGTTTCAAATGCTTTGCTTTCATTAATTTATTCAATAGAGCACAGCCACCCCCATGAGATTATTATCCTCATTTTCCCCATAAGAAATGTTGGCACAGAGAGATTGAATAGCTTGCCCAAGGCCACGCAGCTGGTAAGTGGAGGAGGTGAGATTTGAACCCAGACTGGCTCCAGGGTCGCTGCTCATTACAGTCACACTATACTGCTTCGTAACGTGTAAATACAAGTGCTTGAAATAGTCAAAAGTTCCATACAAATGTACACTTACAAATGAGATCAGGTGCATAGTCTGCTTTGGAGAGATTACTGCTCAGTGCCACAGACTCCTCGACTATTCAGGTGGGCAGAGGAAACTGCCTTCAGCAGGTGTCAGACAGGAAGTTGGTGCATAAAGAGTCCCATTTGATCACCTCCTGGGTGGGGCTGCTGTAAGGTGTGCTCTGCAGCATCTCCCAGGGGACCCAGAGGGATCGTGTGCCAGTGGCTCACAGCAGTGACCTGCTGGCGAGCACACTCTTTGTCGGTTGCCTTCCCTTCCATGTCTCACTCCCCACCCTCCAGCAGTGTGGGTTACCTCCCACACACAGAACTCACACTTCAATCTGTGTTTCAGAGTCTGCTTCTTGGGAAACCCAGCCTTAAGACGATGTGTACCTTCTAAAGTACTTTCTCAGTACTTCTCTTTATAACAACCCTATAAAGTAGATAGTGCAGGTAACATAATCCCCTTTTACATGTGAGAAAACTGAGCCCCCAGATCACCCCATCAGAGGGCACACTTTTCCCTGCCCGAGTGGACAACTGCTGGCTCCAGATGGCCTGGGAATCAGCCTTTCTCTCCCAGAAGCACTAGCCCTGCATAGCATTCAGAGACAGACTCAAGACTGTGTGGTTTGTAAGTGTCAGAGCTGGATTAGAATCTTGTTCTCCTTAATCTCATGGTCTGAGGTGCCTATGTCACATGGCTTTGTGGTTCTTAAGAACACTGATGCACTGCTGGACACAAGGTGGCTTTTGCAAGCATTTTCCCCTGTCAACAAGAGGGTATTTATGATTCCTGACTGCTGAGGACCAACAGCCATGCTACCTATGATACTGTGACACTGCAGTGTCATTTCCAAACTATGTTGATTGCACAGTCCACCCATAAGACACTTTGAGTTCCCCCATTAGATATATATACACTTATAAATTACACATACACATATATACTTACTTATAAGTTACGTGTGTATGTATAGCACCGTCCTAATACACATAATGTGGCAAATCAAATTATTGGTTCCAGTCCTTCAATCCCCTGTAGTAGTCTTGTACATTCACATCCTTGCCATAACATAATGGTGGTCAGAGTGTATTTCTTCTTGACTTTAACCTTGGACCTGTGAATTGCTGTGGCCAATGAGATGTTAGTAGATGCAATGCAATCAGAGGCTTGAAATGTGTTTGCAAACTTGGGCTAACTCCCTAACATGTCTGCCACTGCCATGAGACAAACATGGTCCAGCTAGCCAGCAGTCCCAAGGAGGATGAGAGACATGCAGAGCAGACCCACGCTCAACCTGTAGCTTGGCACCGAGGGCAGCCAAGCCCATCCTACATCAACCAATTCACAAACATGAAAATGAGAATAAATGATGATTGTTTTATGTTTGAGGGTGATTTGCTACTCAGCATCATTGTGACAAAACCTCAGGAATCATAAATATCCTCCTGTTGACATGGGAAAATCCAATAGTAAAACATACAGAAAATATGAATTTAGGAAAAATTATGTATTTTTTATAATATTTCTTCTGGCCACCAATGACTCATCTTGTGTACTTCTTGTGACATTGTGTACCCTATTTATGAGACCACTTCACTTAATTTGTAGAAATCATATGTGTATTTGTCAACCTATGCATTCAAGGACCATTAATTGGAAATGTCCTATGGGTGTAGGGTGACAATACAGCTTGGCTACCCTGGGAAAGTCTTGGTTGTCTTGATGTAATTATTAAGAACATTACCTTTCACTCTCAGAAGTGTACCCGTTTGGACCTCACACTCTTTGGTTACCCCCACCACGTGCCAAGCACTGTGCTGTGTGTAGGGTCCTCTGGGAGCAACTAAGAGGGGCACACCCTCTGAGGGTGTGTCGGTTGGGGGCGAGAAGAAGTTGACTTCTGGAGAGGCGATGTCTGTGCTGAGTCTCATAAGACAGATCTGGATGAAGAAGAAAGAGAACGTGCCCAGGCACAAGACTCACACACAAAGGCACAGATGAGTCAGATTCATGGAAATGAGGCCGTGAATTTAGGAGGCGTGACATGCAGTGTTCTATCCATAGATGGTAGCTTCATTTGCCATACTAAGGACTGTGGCCATTTCCTTGAAAGCTGTGGAAAGTCCTGAGGGATTTCAGTAGGGGAGAGGCATGCTCAATTTGTGCTTTAATAAGATGACCCCAGCAAAGACGTACATTGGAAAGAGTCAGAGAATGGGGGCCAGTCCTGGTAAGAGATGATGAAGGCTTGGATGAAGACATAGCAGGAGGCAGAGAAGGGACAGAAGAGCTACCAAGGGGGTAAAGCCTATGTGACATCATGACAGATAAGATGAAGGGAGGTGAATGGTGAGATAATCTTGGTCATTGACATTAGAAACAACTCCTTGAGTACAGAAAAAGACGAACTCTGATACTTTCCTTGAGTTCCACACAGTTATCTTAACTTGCCGTCTTACTTGCATACAACTGGCTGGACCTGCTATGAGTAAGCAAGAAGTGGTGTAATTTGGTAGGTGCAGTAGACCCTGTCAATGTCCTTCCCATATGCCCTCCGCTCCACCCACCTAGATAGTAGCTGCTGAAGGTTCCAGTATGGCTACTGTGTCTCTCTGGTTGAAGCTATTTTCTGGCCATAAGAGCGGGTGAGGCACATGCAGGGACTGGCTGAAAGCGCTAGGGAATTAACACATCGGGAATGATCCTCAAAACTGGGTTGTACTCAGCTTCTTAGAGACTCCCCAGCAGGATCAGGCCCCAGTTGCCCATAGCAATAACCCACTTCTTAGCACATTTTTTAAATCAACTTCTTTGCTTTTCTGCCTCATTTCTCACTGTGCCTCCTGGAATCATCTCCCAGATAAATTACTTGAAACTGAATCCCTGTTTCTTTATATATTTATTTGTTTGTTTGTTTGTTTGTTTTAGTGGCTGGCCAGTACAGGCATCAAACCCTGTACCTTGGTGTTATCAGCGCCACACTCTAACCAACTGAGCTAACCAGCCAGCCCCTGAATCTTTGTTCCAAGGTCTGATTTTGGAGAAAGATAGTGGTTAAGAGCATGGACTTTTGAGCCAGACTTCCTAAATTTGAATACCAGTTTTACTGCTTCTTATTTATATGTCTTCAGGAAACTTCACTTAACTTCTCTATGTCTTATGACTCACTTTTCTCAATAGTAAAAATGCTAACAATAATAATAACTGTCTCACAGGGCTGCTGTATGGATTAAATGAGTTAATATATGGATGATACTTAGAATAATGTGCTGCCCATGATAAGTGCTATTTATGTGCTATATATCATTATTATTAGTATTAATCCATTTGTCTCAGCTAAATGAACTGCCAAGATTAATGGAAAGGAGACTACTCAGTAGCTCTCATCAAACACTACTGCCCCTTGATCAGTACTACACCTAATGGATTATCTAGTCAAGAAAACAGAAACCATCTAGGTATTTCAAACAGAGGGGATTTAAAACAGGATATTGGTTCCCAGGTATTGGAAATCTGAAAGGGGCAAAAGAAGAAGGTAAATTAACGGAAAGATTAGAAACTGCAGGAAGCAGCTACCAACTTTAAGGCCAGGAGAACAAACAGGAGGTGGTTACCAACCTCTGTGGGTGAGGAGGAAGAACTATCACCTCAGGAACTGAGACCATGGAGGAGCAGGCATAGCTACTCCCAGAGACCCCCAGAGTAGGAGGAAACAAAAGGAGAAAGAGAAAGAGAGGCAGACAGTGCTGCTTCCCACCTCCTGTCCTCTGATTCCCTACCAGTGCCTCCTATTGGCAGAGTATGATAGGAAGCCAACGTGCACAGGATCCTGGGAAATAAACCCTGGCAAGTCTCAACGCCAGCATTACAGAGCAGAATAAGGAAGGGTAGGCTTGAGGCTGAGAGACAACTAGAAAATGCCCAGCATACCTAATTTCCTTACCCATGGTTGGACTTCTCTCACCTACCCACACCTACCCTGTTTCTTTTGAGCAGTCTCTGGGGTCTTCTGAGCTATTGTTGAGTCTTCTTTCTTTCCAGGAGAAAGTTTTCCTTCTCCTCTTCCTGCAGTGGCCTATTGCTCACTTACCATTTGCAGAGTCTACCCTCCCCTGATCCTGTGCTTCTGCTGACATACACATGGTTTTGGCCTAAGGCTCATTTAATATTATGTTTCCAATATGTCAGCTGCCTATCACATAGAGCTATCCTGGATTGAAGCCTCTAGCCTGTGTTTTGTGAACTTAAGACAAAAATGAATATTCTGGCACATGCCATAATGTAGTTGGAGAAACTGTGTGGTCCTATGCTCTACAGAACTCATGGGTTAATTTCTTCACCTTTGAGGCCAAAAGGAAGAGGTACTGCCTGCTTCTCAAAAATTCAACCATCCTCATGTATTGCTTAACAGAGAATACACCAGATATTTTTACTGGATATCAGGCTCAACTCAGACCAGTTTGAGTGTTTAGTGCCAACTGCACACACATGTTCTAGATACTACAGAGGAGAAAGCCGCAGACTTCCAGGAATGCTCAATCAAATTATATGTCAACTACTGATTAATATAATAGTGATCATTTAAACTAAGATTGATACAATACCTTGAAGTTTCCTATGCATAAAATTATTATCTGGTTCCTCATAATCACCCTGCAAAGAAGGCAATATCACCACTTTACAAAGAGGAAACTGAAGTTCACAGAGGTTTGGTGATGTGCACAAAGTCACACAACAGATAAATTCCAGACTCTGGACTTAAATATAGGTCTGAGTTCAAAGGTGAGCTCTTTGTTCTCTGCTACATGACACATGAGTAAGCATCTAAATGAGTGTGGAACAAGTGAGGGACCACGGGCAACCATAAATGGGGAGGTCCGTGTAAGCTGAAGTCAATGGGTACAACTATGGGATAATAAGATTTGGGCTGCACTCCGGGGGATGAACGATTTTTAGAAAGCCAGAGAGGAAAGAACAGGCATTGCAGTGAGAGATTTGCATCCAACAGCCAGAAGGGACCTCAGAGATCATGCAGTTTTTTACCCCAAGACAAAATGGAAACCTACCACATTTGTGAGATTTGTACAAGCCCCTCCAACTGTCTAAAGCAGAACTTGGATTAGATCTCAGAGTTTCTGACCCCAGACCCTTTTTTACTTGACCCTGGCTCTCAAGTAGTAAATGGACTAAAACCAAGTTCCCAAGAAAGTATCAAAGTCATCATCCCTTCCCTAGGATTTCTGGGATTCACATCTATTTATTGGTCCCATCCCATCCCACAGTGCCAGTCATGACATCCAGAAGACGTATTTCCCCTTGTGAAACATGAGCTTTGGACACAAACCCAAGTTTTGATCTTGCACCAGCATTCGCTTGCCATATGACCTTGAATAAATTCTCAACCTCCCAAATTTCTGTGCTCCCATCTATAGGGGAGGATACAGAGCCATCTTCATGGGATGCTTGTGGGGATCAAAGGAGGCATTAAAGAGAAAAGTCAGGTTGGCCAGTCAGCTCAATTGGTTAGAACACAGCCTTGTAACACCAAGGTCAAGGGTTTGGATCCCCATACCAGCCAGCCACTGAAAAATTAATTAGTTAATTAAAAAAATAATTTAAAAAAGAGAGAAAAGTCATAATAGGGGCTCAGGAAATAGTAAGACGGCTGTTTTCTTTTGTGGTGTTTTGTGGTGATGAAGGTTTCATTGCCTTTGAACAATCAGAAAACCAAAAGCCAAAGACTATGAAAAAGAATAAAGGGAAAAATTGTCACATGATGTAAATAACCCACCTGATATGTTTACTATAACTAAGAATTAGGTAGCATATCACCACACAAGCACAGGTGCCATCTCTCACCCTGTGAGTTAAACTTCATGGGAACTCCTTTCACAGACAAGGAGACTGAGGCACAGGGCATGAGAATGGTTTTCACGAAGTCACACAGCTGGTTAGTGATGGAGTTAGGACTCCATCCTGGACCTCTCCCCTCTTAAACCTGTGTTCTTTCTGCTGTATAGATGAAGAAAGTGTGAAGTAAGGAACTGCCAAAGATTCTAGCACAATCTGAGAGACAATTGCAAGGTCTAAACCAGGCTGCTGGGGACTGTGGTGGCAAGAAACACAGGTGTAATGAGTTGCCTGGGAAAAAGGCTTCAGTATGTTACAAAGGAGAGATCCACAGGAAAAATAGTTTTTAAGCATCAGAGAAAGAAGAAAATTAGGTAGAGAGAGAGTGTGTGTGTGTATGTGTCTGTGCATGAGAGAAAGAGAGAGAGAGAGAGAATATAAATTTGTGTCACCAGCTGGGTTTCCCATGAAGCAAGCTTTCAAACAGTTTAGCGGGCAGGATGTTGATGAAGGGGAGATCTTGAGATCAACACCTGGGGAAGGGAGGAAGGAAGCAGGAGGGGGCCGAGGGAGCTGACCAGCTACCAGGAAGCAGGTCCAATGGCCTTGGCCAACCCCATGAGGAGCTGTGGAGCTAGAATGGTCCTTCAGAGATGGGTCGAGACGGCCATGCCTTTATAATCCTGTATAAATCATTCACTGGATATGAGCTGCTTTGGGAAGGGGATGAAATGCTCTCTGCCACTAAGGCCAGCCCTGAAGGGCTGATAGCTGGAGAGTTCCACCGGTGGCACTCCCAGAAACTGGGCAACAAGTCCTTCCTTGATGGTGCATCTGAGTGGTTTGTCAGTGTGTCCACCAAAATGCATATGTGTGAGTGCGTGTGAGTGTGAGTGTGTGGTATGCACATGTGTGAGCTCTGCCCTCTCAGTTGGAACTGGGCTCCTGCACTGAATTTCCAGGTGAGCCATTGGCCCTGCAGCTGCACTGCCTTTGCCAGTGCAGGGAGGGTCTGGACAGCAGAGCAGCTGTGAGCACCAAGCCTGCCCACAGAGGAACCCCAGGGAGAGGCCCAGAGCCACCCACTGGCAGCTGGCAGGGTGCTGAGTAGGGATCTGAGTACAAACTGTGTAGGGAGGCCAACTGTAGACATAGAGACACGAGAAGACACCTGCCAGAGAGCAACTCAGGGACTGTGAAACTCTAAGAAGACAGAGAGAAGAGATCAGGAGACACACACACACGCACACAGGGAGAGAAACTTGGAGAGAAGCAGATTCACACAGAGCAGGAACAAAATGACAAGAATTGGACAGGATCAAAGAGAGACAGAAAGACAGACAGACACACACACACCAAACACTGAGACACATAGAGAGAGGCAGATGGAGTAAGACACAAAGAACAAGTAGAGAAACAGGGAGCAAAGAGAGACAGAAAACAGAGAAAGAGACAGTGACAAAGAGAGACAGAGAGGGAGACAGGGAAAGATAGAGGGAAACAAAGAGACAGAAAAAGGGGTTGAGAGAGACGGAGGCCGAGCTTGGGAGTCCAGACACTAAAAGGAATGCGGTGATGTCAAAGAAGATATGAGGATCTTTCAGGGCCCTTTGTTCAAATCCAGCATTTCTTTAGAAATCACCCTGTTTCTTTGCCATTAGAACCCAGAAACTGTAGTAACGTGCATCAGGCAGGAAGAGTGAAAACCAACTCTCACCCAGATCTCAGGGGTAGAGAGAGGGAAAGTTTGGTGGGTGAGAGAGGCCACCCTGTCTGGGCCTCCTTGGAAAACTGGGTTCCAATGACCACACTGCAGCAGCAGGGTTGGATTCCTTCCTTTCAGCTCCACCCCCCAGGGCCCCTCCCATGCACCCCCAGCCCCACCCCTGTAGCCCTGCACCTTCCCAGAATGCTTACCTGCACATAGAAACCACTCACATAATAGTTGACTGAGCTGCAGAGTCTCAGTCAGCGAGGGCTGGGGCCTGGGGCCAGCCTGGCAGGTACAGGGACAAAGCTGCACTGGGGACACCCCCAGGGTCCCTGATCAGGAAAGGGGACAACTGGGGGAGCTAATTGGAACATAGCAGAGAAAAGAGGTGGAAAGGGAACAGTAGCTGAGAAGCCAGACCTGGAGAAGAAGCCCGAGAAGAGGTCATCGGGCATGGAGGAAAGAAAGAAGGAAGCTCAGATATGGAAAATCGCCACCTGTAAATGCAGTGCCACTGTGCTGCTGACATTCTGGAAAAATTCCTGCAGCCCCTAGGGAAGCAAGGAAAAAGTTTGGTTGCTCTCTGCAACCAGGCTGAGCTGGACCAAGCCAGGCCTAGAAGTTGAAGACAAATCTAGGGCCATGGGCCACCTGGGACGCACCTGCCCTCTTCCTGGGAGCAAGGGGTCTGTGTAGCCTCAGGCTGCTGGAGAAAGGAGTTAAAGATGGGGGTGTGCTGCCCTATATCTGAGGATAAACTGTGTCCTGAGGGTTGTTGGAAACAGAGGAGGGGAGGAGAGGCTTTTCAATCCACAAGGATTGGAGTCCTGTCCGTCCCACCTGAATCCTCTTTCCATTCCGGTTTCCAAACTTCCTGAGCACACATTATCCTTGCTCCTCTCCTGTTTGCCACATATTTCTTCTGTGTCGGATGTAAGCTCCCTCTCCCTCAATGGGTAAAAGCTATCTCCCTCTGCCCAGGTATGAATGTAGATGCAAGATACATTCCTGAGAAGTTACACATGGCATGGTAATTTGAATGCCATAAGGACAATCAACGCTTAACAGAACTGAGTGGTGGATTCCTTAAAGTACAGAATCCCCTCCTAATTTATCTTTTATTTCAAGCTGAATCTTGATGTACTATTCTAAAATTACTAAAATTGAGGTATACCTGTATGTCTTCAGAACCAGCCCTTCTCAAATTTTCATGTGCTTATGAATCACATGGGGATCTTTTTAAAATGCAGATACTTATTCAGTAGGTCTGGATAGGGCCTGAGATTACGAATTTCTAACCAGTTCCACAGTGATCCTGATGCTGCTGGTCCACAGACCACACTCTGAGTAGTAAGGACCTAAACCACTACAGTTAATTGTGAAAAGTGGCCCAAGAGCACCAGAGTTTATTCCTGAGCACCTGTCTCAGCGTGTTTACAAATACAGGAGTCCTCCAAGGGCCGAGGTACACAGAGCGCGCTTTTGGCATTTGTCTCAAGGAGGCAGCATGGTGTGATGGACAGAAGTGCCTTTGGATACAAACAGACTTGATCTCTAATTCCTCCACCACCACGTACAAACTACATGGCTTTGTCTAAAGTCACTTAAATTTCTGGCTCCCTGATGTCTCGTTTGTAAAGTGGGGAAACTGGACATTGCCAGATGGTGGGGGCATATGCAGGTGAGTCCAGCTGAGTCCATGACCCTTTCCTGACCCCTCCCATGCTCACCAGATGCCATGCTGGGAGAAGCCCAAGCCACATGGAGGAGCCACAAAGTGGAGCACTGAGGCTCTCAACAACAGCCCTGGCTGAGCTCCCAGCTAAAATCCAGCACCAACTGGCTTGCCATGTGAGGAAGCCGTCTTAGAAGTGAACCCTCCACCCCCAGTCAGCCACACCATGGAGCATCAAGCTCTGCTTACACTGCAGAATCCTGAGCAAATAAGTGATGGCTGTTGTTTTAAGCCTCTAATATTTAGGGTGGCCGGTTACACAGCAATAAATAACTGGGACACTTCTTGCACGCTCAGAGCAGTCTGATCCTACTCCCTGGATATGACAGAGTTCCTAATGGGGGTCTCATACTGCCTCATGGTGTTTCTTCTGAAGATTCAGTTGTGTTCCTTCAATCCTGTTGTGGTGGGACAGAAGAACCACTAAATACCTTTCAAATTCCACCTTTGCAGTGAAAATGGCTAGTTTGGTTCTCCGTATACGTGTCTTCGTGACTGTAAATTTCTTCTCTTTCCAAAGATAAATATCTTCTTCTATAGACAGTAAGGGCTGGTGAGCTAGAAAGAGCTGATTTAGGGAAAGGTTTCATAGTTTGCTTGCTTATCAGGTGCTTATGGGGTTGGAATGCATCAAGGTCCCAAACCTAAAGGTTAATGTTTTGACACTGAAAATCCATCAGTCAGGGGGTGAGGACGAGGGGACAGTTTGCATTAATTATTAGTCTGGCTTTTAATTTGAATCAATGAAAATGCCAGAATGACAGAGGTGTTTGGACTGAATAATAATTAGCAAGACTGACACAGGTCTGAACAAAGAGTTGTAGGAGGGGAGGACAGGGTTTGCTAGTGGAGAATGGGCTGAGGAAGCAGAGCTGGGGCCAGATAGGAAAGAAAAGCCGGAATCTTAGCCAGAGATCCCTGGCTTTGACCAGTTACCAGGGAGGCTGAAAGGAGAAGAGACCCACAGGACAGGGCAGGGCAAGCCAAACTGTTATTTTGTGGGTCTGGGCCATGGAAGGAGTCAGTCTCTGAATCATTCTTAGCATTGCTGAGCATTTGAATGTGCCAATTGTTTTTCATTTGTTATTTTTTATTTTAATTTTTTTTCATTGTACATGTTTATGGGATACAGTTTGTTGTTTCGGTACATGCATATATTGTATAATGATCTAATCAGAATAGCTAGCATATCTATCACCTAAAGATATATCATTTCTTTGTGGTTATAACAAAGATTGTCTTTTCTGGCTATCTTGAAATACGCAGTATCATTAGCTATTGTCACCCTAGGGCACCAGATCTTATTCTTCCGATCTACCTGTGACTTTGTAACTTTGTACCAGTCTACCAACCTTTCCCCGCCCTGCCCCCTCCCCTTTCCCTGCCTCTGATAAAAACTATTCTACTATTTCGCTCTCTTTTTTCTCTCTTTTTAGTTTATTTTTCTTAACTGACCTATGATAATTGTGTATATTTATGGAGTACAATATGATATTCAGGTACATTCACATATCATCGTGTGCAATGATCATATCAGGTGCTTAGCATATCCATTGCCTCAAACATTTCTCATTTCTTTGTGTTAGGAACACTCAACATCATCTTGACTAGCTATTCAAAGATACACAGAACTTTGTTGTTAACTGTAGTCTCCCTTTATTGTTATAGAACCCTAGATCTTATTCTTCCTGTCTCCCTAATATTTTGTATCCATTCACCACCCTCTCCCACCCCCCATGAATGTGCCAGTCTTTGCCCTTTGAGAAATGGGCCAAGTTGTGGACGCTTTCTTGTATCAAGACACAGCCTCACTGCATGACCAGGGATGTCTCCTCAGATCTTAGGTATCAGCTATCGCAATGAGCCACTATAGTTTGCATATGAGTGAAGTGAAGCTCAGAGACTGGGGGGACACTGGCCAAAGTCACACATCTGGTGAGGGAGAGAGGTAGTAGGACACCCAGGTCTTTTAACTGCTCCCCCGCACCCCAGTTGTACTTCCGCCAGACCCTAGTGTTTGGAAGCTTTACACAAATTAATATCCCAATGTATTTCCACCCCCTAAGTAGGGGCAGGGCACAAGCAGTTAGATGCTTCTCTGGTGGGGAAGAGGACAGGATATTTGAGAGAAATGGATGCTGGTCATGTGGGTAGAGGGGACTCAGCCATAGCTGGAAGAGGTACATGGTTAATTGCTGGGATTTGTGAGAACTCAGATTCTTTTGCTCCAAAAGCTGGTCTAAAATTCCACTAGAAAGTCATTTCTTTGAATTAGACATTTCTATCTTTCTATGGTCCTTTAAAAAATATAAAGGCCCCTGAAAGGGACAGTGTGAAAGTTAATTCATTCACATCTTAGTATGAATTAACATAACCCATCTACTTCTTTAACACATGGGTATCAAGCACCATTTTTGTTCCAGACCCTCAGACACCAAAGTGGAGTTCATGCTTTGAGAAGCCTACCATTTCTTAGGAGACAGACCTCAGATGGCAATACAGTTACTGCCCTTTATTAAGCATCTTCTCTGTTCCAGGCACTGGATAAAGAAACTCAGTTTTAACCAACCCCCCTTCTACATGTTGTTATCTCCAGATAGGGAAATTTAGTACTGCAATAGACTGAATGTCTATGTTCCTTTAAAATTCATATGTTGAAACCTAACCTTCCCCCCTCATATGGTGGAGTTAGGAAGTGGGGCCTTTGGGAGGTGATTGGGTCATGAGGGAGCCCTCATGAATGGGATTAGTGCCCTTACGAAAGGGACCCCAGAGAGCTACCTTACCCTTTCCAGTAGATGAGGACATAGCTGGAAGGTTCCATTTATGAGCTAGGAAGCAAGCCCTTACTAGACACCAAGTCTGCCCATGCCTTGATCTTGGACTTTCAGCCTCCAGAACTGTGAGAAATAAATTGTTGTTTATAAGGCAGCCAGTCTACGGTACTTTGTTATAGCAGCCCAAATGAACTAAGACGAGTACCTTCCCAAGGTCACATAGCTAGTGAGTGGCAGAGCTAGAACTTGGATCCAGATCTGTCTGATTCTCAAGCCCAAGTGTCTTTCATCACCTCACACAATGGCCCAATGCCTCACTTAGAGATGTCCCAGCTGTGAAGGGAGGGAGCTTAAGCTGCAGGTCCAGTTGCTTGGACTTCAAGGCCACTGGGCAGGTAAGGGTAAGGGGAGGGAGAGAGGGCATCAGGCACTTTGGTAGAGGGTGTTAGAAACAGAGGGAAGAGCTTGGGCAAAGGCATAGAGGGAGAAAGGATGGTCTGTTTTCAGGAAACTACAAATAGTTTGTCATAACTGAAGCCAAGGGTATGAGGGGAATCTACCCAGAAAATTACTCTAGGCAGACAGGGAGGGGCCAGCTCTCCCAGGGTGGTGCTAACAAAATCAGCATTTTATCCTGAGCTTGGAGAAAGTTTTTGGCAATTTCATATATATACAGACATGCACACACACACTGACACACACACACACATATACATACACAAATATTATTTTTTAATTTAAAATACAGTTTGGCAAATGTTAAGCAAAAGAGTGTTTGAAAAGACATAGCTTTGAAGTCCAGGACTCCTAGAGCATAATGCTTAAGAATGCAGGCCCTGGTATTAGATCTGGGTTTCATCCTGCTTCACGACTGTAGAAGTAATTGTTTAATTGTTCTCTTTCCCACTGGAATCTAAGCTCTCTGAGATCAGCCACTATGTCTTGTTGATCACTGCTGTAACCATGGGATCTGGAAGTCTCTGGCATATAGTACGTAGATGCTTGTGGGTGACTTTTTATTGCTCCTCCAAATTCATTCTCCCTTTCCTCCTGGACACATGGACAGGCAGATAGAGATGACATTTCTAGCCTGTCTTGCAGCTAGATGTGGCCATGCAATTACGTTTTCCCCAATGCAATGAAAGTGAAAGATGTGTGTGCAACCTTGCCTCACTTGCTTTAAAAATTGCTTTTTCTGAAATTTCTCTTTCACCTTCCCACAAGCAAGAACGCAAAGGTGCTCCTGGCCCAGCTTTGATTTTACAAATGAGAGCAACACCCTAGTGAATGGCAGATCACAAGAGTGAAGGATCCTGGATTCCTGAAGAACCACAGGGAGTCGAGCTGCCCTGCAAACCTGAACCACTAACCTTAGTACTGTTATACGAAAGACCAATGAATTCCTCTATTTTGTAAGCCACAGCACTAGGGAGCGTTTTTGTTACAGCAGCTTAGCCTTTACTCTAACTGACACATGCTCAATAAATATTTGTTGAATGAATGAACGAACTGTATTTTTCTGCAAATACTATCAGAATCTTGTTTTATTTCTCCAACAAGACCATACCTTGTGTGTAGGGACCCTATCTCTGTTTACAGTCCCCAAAGTACCAGGATTGGTGTTGGGCTTTTGTTGAATTGAATTAAATAGAATAAACTCAATTCTGATTAGATGAGTCTCCTCAGACCAGCCATTTTAGTAGTCTGCTTTGCCAGAGGGGATAAAGATTGTTTCCCTAGACTGGTAATAGTTAAAGAATTTAGGAAGTGTTTGAGGCTCTTCGGATGAGAAGGAGTTACTAAGTGCAAAAAAAGTAGAGGCAGCACGACTAAGGTAAAAACCTCATGGGTGACACTAGAAAAATTACAGAATTACAGCTGGCAGAGCTCAAGCTTGTGCACAGTAGCTGAAAAGTCACAGGGGAGAAAGGGAACCCTTCTCTGTGGAGAGAAGCATGCTGGCAGTGGAAGTGCATCAAATTTAACAACGTTGCCACACGCACACACAAAACCCTGTGCTGCTGAGAACTCGTTAGTTACATCGGATATGACATATGGGTGGGTAATAGTGTCTGGAGCCTAGATTTCTTTAATTAACCAATAGCAATCAGGAGTGAGGGCAATTCCAGGGGAATGGTAATTGTCTGGAAGTTCTGGATGCCTGCAGGCTGAGCCGCAGGCCAGAAACCCAGCCAGCTCTGTCCCCAGGAAGCACTCATGCTGAGCCAAGGTCATGGCTGCCATTTTAAACAGGGTCCTTTTTCAAAAAGGTATAGATTACAGCTGATTGTTGTGGGTGAGGATTTCCTCTGTGATGTACACAGCCCTGGGAGAGTGAACGTGCTGTTTGGGGCGTCTCCTAGTACCGCAGGGGCGAACATATAGCCTGCTGAGGCTCTAGGGACCTAATTGTGCAGGTGCTGTATAACCAGTGACTGGGGCATGTCAAGCTGACTCAGAGTTCTTTCATTCGACAAACACTTATTGTATAGCTAGTATATACCAAGCTGGAGGCAGGGGCTAGATATCTAGAAAACATTTTTCAACATTTGAAAAGAAATGCAAAGAAAAAATTTTAATGTGGTTATAATATCCACTATGACTGTAAACTCCTTGTGGGTAGAGAGTGCATTGTTTTCATCTTGGTATATACCACAGGACCTACCTCATGCTCTGCAGGGAATAGGAGCTCGGTAAATATTAAATTGAATTTAAGTTCGTAGAGTAATGCCATCTAAATCACCAGTAGATTGCTTTAAAAGGTATTTTGATATTAACATTAATAAACTGATAAGAATGCCATGTGAAGTTTTAGCCTGTAAACTGGGGCTTCTAAAGTAAAAGACGTTTCCTCCCCCCTCTTTAAAGCTGTTGAAATGGTTCCCTTACAATCTCGCTTAGTTCTCCATTTGCTTGGCAAGCTCCTCTTCTCTGATAATGCAAAAGTAAACAAACACCCATCGGGCCCCTGTCTGGATCATCACAAATTTCAAATAAGAACAGTCTGAATTAATGAGGTTTTTTATTTACTGTTCCAAGTGGAGTTGAAAGATAAACAGCTCTTGTTTGTCTGGGCCACAGGACAGTGGGCTCAGAAGATTCCCAAGCTTTAGTCAGGATACTTAACATCACTGAGTTAAACTCCCATAGAGTAAAACAATAAGGTGGTTCTGGGTCTCTGAACTTCTAAAGAGAGCCTCCAGCATTAACTTGAACTTGGAAGGCGGTAGCGTCTTTGTTCCTGTCCCAGGTTGTGCCCCTGGAAGCAGAGGTGGAGTTTGTGACAAGAGATGGTTGTTAGAGACCCACACCTGCAGAAGGGCGGCAGCGGGGGTGGGCAGAGGTCAGTGGAGGTGGGGGTTTCAAGCTGCCCTGCACGCCTGACTAAGACTTGGCCAACCTAGCAGGGAACTCTGGGCAAGGACTGGCCATACAGAGTCTCATGTTGGGGCAGCAACGGCTGGACCCTTACAGTCCCCCTTGCTCAGTCGCAGACATGAACCACCCCAGGGACAGGCATGACCTCGGGCCAGACAGCTCTCGGCAGCTGAGGTGCTCCCCTGAAGACGTTGACAGCTGGAGGCTGTCTGCTGACCACGTTCCTCGCAGCTGGGCAGCCAGCCTCCCTTGAAGGGGGATCTGGGCAGCGCATCTCTGTCTAACTCAGTTCCAGAGGCAAAACTGGTTGTAAGTGCTGCCCAGGGCTGCCCAGGGCTCCCAGCTGCTCAGAGCGCCCCCCTCACCCCTCCCCAGCCTGCCTTCTCAGGCATGCGATGAGCTCGGGGCAGAACTACACAGAAGCTGTTTGTCTTTTCCCACATGGGCCCTCCCTCCTCCGGTCCTTTCTCAGGCCCTTGTTTCTTTCTCCATCTCTCCCGTAAGTAGTAATATTCATTTTAAAATAATGTGGGTACTCCAAAAAGTTCATGGAAAAAATTGAATTAAAAGATGATACGATCTTTCCACAAACTTTTTGAAGACCACTTGTATTATCAAACACCACTCAGTGCTCTAGGCACTGAGGCTAAACAGAGAGAAACACAGACTGGTCCCTGCTCTCAAAGAGCTCACATTCTAGAGAAGAAAATAATATTAAACGCTCAACAATGTTAGTTAATTACAGGTTTGATAAGTATCTGAGTGCACTACCTAGTAACTTCTTAAAGGGATTAGCTATGGCTACCACTTTAGAGGTGTTTGCCGTGTGCCACGCACTGTTCTATGAAGACTGTCTATGCTAACATCTGTTTCTCACAGTGAGCCCAGGAGGTGGGTTCTATTCCCATCCCCATGTTGAGGCTCAGAGAGGTTAAGTAACTTGCTGGCTATCACTGAGGTAGTTAGTGGTATAGGAGGCTTTGAACCTATAGAGCCTAGCTTCAGAATCTGTTATCTTAACCTTCATGCTGCACTGTCTCTCCCAATTATTTGATACAGGTAACAACCTATTGTGACCACTTGGGATCAACAGGAAGAGGCAACATTGGCAGGTACAAAAGTGCTGGGGAAAACCCTAAAGAGGAGGAGGGCTTGGAAAAATAAGCAGGTGGGCATGAGAAGAAAAGGGATACTTCAGGCATCATGAACAAGGCTTGGAAGAAATGGTAGCAAGATGCATGTCTTAGTTTAGAGGTAAGAAATCGAGTGCAAGTAGTTGATTTGGGAAACAATTCTAGAAAACACCAGTAGGAGAATGGGGGAAGAGAGACAGGGCAGGGCAGACAGCCAACCAAGGGTGTGTTATCAAGTGGACAACTGGAGAGCAATCTCCCTGGGGAACTCTGAGGGACAGTACGGGACACGCCTCCGTTATCCCAACCAAGCAGCAAGAGAGCTGAGGTATTTATCCCATTAGGGTCAGGAGGAGGAGGGTGTGGGGACATCGGTTCCCTGGCACTTCCCTCCTGTCACGGGCACAGGCAGAGCCAGCTGCAGTAGCCAAAATCCCTCGGGCAGAGATGCAGGTGTTGGCAGTTGAAGTCCAACTGGCGTGCACAAAAATGTTAAGAACTGTAGGTGTATGGTCAGGATACCAACAAGCTCGCTAGAACGCTTCTGGGGATGGTGTGGAGAGTAGTTTCATTAGAGAGGGGAGAACAGGCCTTATGGTGGGCTATATAATGGCCCCCAAAGATATCCACGTCCTAATCCCCAGAACCTGTGACTTTTACTTTATATGAAAAGGGACGTTGCAGATGTGAACTAACTAAGGATAATGAGATGGGAGATTATTCTGGATTATCCGGGTGGGCCCAATGTAATCACAAGGGTGCTTATATGGGGAGGCAGAAGATCAGAGTCTGTAGAAGGAGATGTGATGATGGAAGCAAGAGGTTGGAGTAATGTGAGGAAGGGGCCATGTGCCAAGGAATGCAGGTGGCCTCCAGAATCCAGCAAAGGCAAGGCTATGGATTCTCCCCTCAGAGCCTCCAGAAGGAGCCAGCACCTTAACTGAGGACTAGGGAGACTGATTTTAGATATCTGGCCTCCAGAACTGGAAGAAAATAAATGTGTGCTATTTTAAGTCACCAAGTTTGTGGTAGTTTGTTATAGCAGCAACAGGAAAACAGACCTGGTGCTGGAGACACTGCAGTGGGTAAGAGGAAGCCAGGCTGAAGTCCAGTGAGGCAAGCGTAGTGGCACTCTACAACTGCAGCAATGGGAGCATTGCTGAGGCCACTCTGGCTAGGAAGCACACGTGACCAAGGAGTGGGGGTGGAGATAGATAGAGCCCAGCAGGGTTGAGATGGTGTTTAAACTTGGTCTGGATGTTTATTGAGGATCAAGTCAGAAAATCAAAAAAGAACAGACATTAAGGATTATCCCATCCAATCCTCATGCAGGATCAAAGCCTAAAGCATCACCTTTCCTTCCTCCTGCATTGACCCCCTGAACTATCTGATGATGCTGGCAAGTCCTGGAGTTTAGCATCCTAACCACCTGCACAGATTGGCTGCCATGTGTGGAAATGGCTCAGCAGTCCTTTGCAGTCACAAGTTTGGATTTGAAGAAAACAGTTCCTCAGCCCAAGGGCGACGCATCTTCTAAGTCATCAAAGCACACTGTTCAGATGGCCTCATCCTGCCCTGAAAGTTAGCAAAGTGATGCAAGCGAAGTTTGGATAAGTGCCTGTGTGTTTGTTTGTGCTCTTGTACCAAATCTATTACATGAGAACATGCCTGAGCCAGCCAGCTAGAGGAAAGAAGATGTAAGGAGCAGAGCCAAGTCACCCCAGTCATACCAGGCAAAGCCCTTCTAGATCAGCTGATGACAAGCAGACCCTCAGACATATGAGTGAGCCTAGCCAGGGTCACAGAGCCATCTGGCTGCCCTACAGCTGATTGCAGACACATAAGTAAACCCAACTGAGATCAGCTGAGTCCATCCCAGAGTAGCTGGAACTTGCAGACCTAGGAGTAAAATAAATGTTTATTGTTATATGTCACTGAGATTCGCCGGAGGGGGGAATTCGTTCATATACACAAGTGTCTCCTCTCAGACCTGACTACAGATTCTGGAACATTTAGGTTTACATTTCTCTGTTTCCTTACAGAGTACTTAGCAGCCACACTGAGCATGCAGTAGACCTTCAAAATGTTGATGTGAGAACTAGAAGAAAACTTAGCATCAGATCAACTCCCTCCTTTCACAAATGAGAAAGTTGAGGCTCAGAGAGATTAGATTACTTGTCCATGGCAACGTGGCTGGCTAGAAGCAGAGCCGCACATACTGGCCAGGCCTCTCGTCTGGGATTCCAGTGCTCCTTCCTCCAGTAGTGATGCCAGTTCCTTAATTGATTAGTAGGGGCTGCCCAGCACCAGTGTGATGAGAAGGATTCTGAGGCTGATGTGGGCATAGTAGGAAAGAGTCCCATGATCAATTAGCCATATCTTCCAGGAGTAAGGAAGTAGGGGTCACCATCTCTGCCACATCTGGTTATTAGTTAACCTGTTGGCTTATATTTATTACAAAAACACTATTTTGTTTTATTTCACTTTCATCTAATTCGTGGTCTGAAGTATACTTTGGAAACCTCCTAAGGCTCTGGTTGACTCCCTTCTGTGTACACCCAAGATTAGCAATCCCTTCCCCTTGCTACAAGGTAGCATTTTTAAAACCCTTCTCCCAGTGATACCTTGCAAGGTGGTGAGCACGCAGAAATGAAGCCCCAAACCAAAAGAAGGCTTAAAAGTTGAAAAATCAATGTCAGACTTTGGCCAGAGTTCCCAGCAGCAAGAGTAATATTGTGTATAATTTGTATAAGCTGGAGGAACAGGCTGTTGATTTTTCTGCCTGACCCCAAAAGCTAGGTTCTCTTTGCCTCAGTCAATGTCATTTATCCCCAGGTTAAGAGGCAGGGACGTCACAGAATGAAGTACAGTCAGCCTTGAACTGCCTCTAAGGCAGCGGGTAGGTGGTCCTGCTAAGGAGCCACAGGAAATTCAGGGAGAATAGGATAAAATAAGGGCTGTGTATGTTCCTTTCCATCTCCTTAAGAAAATTGAAGGGCCCTTTCCCATGTCCTTTCATTGCATGAGTCTAAACTTAATGTCGTTTCTTCAGGGAAGCTCTCCCTGATGCCCAAAATAAGGTCAGGAGCTCCATTACACGTTCTCACGCCCCTTACATTTTTCCCTTTGTGGCATGGGTATTTCACTGAATCTGAGATCACTCAATTATCAGACCTACCAATATTTTATGTACCAATCAGAAAAAAAGCATCACCATTTAAGCTATAGCACAATGCTTTCATACCTCTTAGAATTTTTATTATATGGTTATTAAAAGAGCACTTTTAAATGTATTTAGACCGATTTGTAGGATATCACACTCTTGTGTAAAGGAACATACACTCGAAAGTAACTGGTTGAGGTAATCTTCTCTGACCTTCTTCACATACAGAACTCGAATATTTAGAATCACTTTGTGACTTAGAGTCATGAAAGTCCATGTGCTGCCGCGCAGTCTCGGTCTCCCCACTATCACCACCACACCACATGACAGTTCTCTCCACCCCAGGCTTCTCATCAGTCTCACAACCCCCTGTCGCTGCCATGCTGATATGGATTGAATTGTGTCCCCCAAGTTTTATATAGTAGAAGCTTGATCTCCACTGTGACAGTTAAGAGGGTTGGAAATTCTATTATGGTAATTGAAAGGTGGGGCCTTGAAGAGGTGATTAGATTGTAGGACCATGCCCTAACAAATGGATTGATTAATAATGGTGGTCATGGGCGTGGTTCTGAGGGCTTTAAAAGGAGAGCATGTGAAAGTCTCTCTCTGACCTGCCATTTCTGCCATGTGAAACCCCTAGGTTACTGTCACCACTACCAAGGCCTTCGCCAGATGCGTTCCCTGGACTTTGGACTTCCCAGCCTCTGATATAGTAAGCAATAAATTTCTTTTTCTTTATAAATTACCCAGTTCTAGGTATTTGTTATAAGCAACAGAAACAGACTAATACACATGTTCGCTGTTAACAAAGGACTTTTACAGACTCTTAACTCATGCCATTCCCACAAAAGTCTCTTCAAGATGAGAAGGACTGGAATTATTTTGATCCTCAACTTGTAAATGCAACTTGTAAATGCTTTATCATGGTGAAATCACTTGGTCAATCTTATATGGCAAAGTAACCCACAGAGCTGGTACAAGCTCAGAAAGTCCGATTCTTGGTGGTTAAACGCTCCCTCTGCAAATCTTCCTTCTATACATTCTTTCCAAAGGTTGAAATCCGTGACACATAGAGGGTGAGTTCTTTCAGCTTGCTTACTCCTTGGAGGGGAACAGACCAAGGTTGGAACCGCAGCTCTGTGACTTCCTAAGCCCTGGGAACTTGGTCTAATCGCTCCATCTCTCTGGGTCTCAGTTTCTCCATCTGAAAAACGAGGCTATCAGACTACTTCTCAGGGCTCTTGTGAAAGCTCAATAAGCTATTGCTGAAAATGGGTAGTATAGCACCTGGCACTTAGTGAGTGCACAGTCATTGTTATCTAGAATTTTTGTCATTACTTGTACAAGACTCTGTAGACTTTGTTCAGCAGGATGTACAAAACGAGTAACACCTTGGCAAGGAGATTGTCCACATACATAAATAAACACAGTGCAAGAGCATGTCTGATGGATGGATGCTATGGCAGAAGTACATACTGCTCTGGATGAACAGGGGAGGAAAATGTTCATTTGATTGAAAATATCTGGGAAGTCTCCAGGGCAGAACATGGCATTTGAAGGATGGGGAGAACCCCCAAAGGTTGAAATGAGGGAGTGGCATTCCATGGGGGAGGGGAAGGCACTTGGGAGGGGGCAGCATAGGCCAAATGCAGAGCTCTGAAAGTGTAAGGCATATTTTCACAGTAGCAGCTTGTTCATTTTTGCTAGAAAATAATAAAGTAAAACAAAACAAAACAAAATAAAGAAGCAATCTGAGTTTTATTCTGTGAAAAAAGGAAAGTCACTGCAGGATTTCCATCAGGGGAATGTCTTGCTCAGTGGCACCCTTTAGAAGGATAACTTGTTGGCAGTCTGTAGGACAGCATGATGTGACGCAAGACAGGTGGCAAGGGGACAGTCAGGAGGCTATTTCAATAGCCGTAAGAGGTGTTCAGGGCCTAATCTAGGGCAGGACTGGTGGGAACATAAACAAAGACCAATCAGTTTGAGCCACATTGTGGAGAGAGAACCAAGTGATTATTGGCAGTGGCAGAGGCAGGCAGAGGGACAAGAAGAGGGAACAGTTGAACAAGCCCCTCCATGTGCTGGCATCCAGGTGGCCATGGCCATGTGAGGAAATGACCAGGGAGAGGGGTATAATCAAAAAGAAGAGGACTCAGGACTTGAGAAAACAGGGGCATGCCTTGCCTGGGGCTCAGGTTCTGAAGTCAGTCATATCACATGGAGTCAAAACCCCTAATGGAGGCACAACATGGCGGAAGGCAGCCTCCATTCCCTCGGTAAGTTTGACACAGCCACTGTCCCTGCAGCATCGGATCAGATCACTCTTTCTTCCACGGGCCACCAGGTAAGGCAGTTGGCTTACACTATGTGGGCAGGTTATATGAAAATTTAAAAATCGCTTTTCATATTAAAGCCATACTCAGTGGAAGGAGATAGTCACATTAGGAGAGAAAGAAATGCAGTAGCCTTGGGTGGCCATGGGAACCTCCCCCTCCCAGCCGTCAGCGTGGACTCGCCCACTCTCCTATGCTGTTCCCCGTCACTCACGCTCGCTTGCTCCAGTAAAATGTGTATGTCCTATGACTTCACTGTGCTTATACAAGGTCCTTCTATTGTGTGTGGAAGGTTGAAGACACGAGTACAGGCCCTGCCTTTGAGAAAACCTCGATTTAGGTGAGATCAACATAAAAACCATGACTTGGAGCAATTCCAGGCTTACCTAGTGGCGAATGTAAGACTGTATCTTTCTCTACATTATACAGAGGTTTTGAAGAATCTTACAGAATGCACAAGACTGTGATTCTTTGGAGGGAAGGTGTTAGGAGGAGGTGAGCAGCGATCTGGCTCATAAAAGAAAAAGGCAATTTAGAGCAACAGAAAGGAGTGGAAAGGGTGCTTCAGGTAAAGGGAGCAACACACACAAAGGCACAGAGATTTCGAATGATCCCAGCGTATTTGGAGCACAATTAATATGTCACTTAGGATTGTGTTCAATTGCAAGTGAAAAAATACCCAAGCAGCTATAGTTTAAATACATAGGGGTTAGTTTTATATAACAAGAAATCTGAAAGCTGGTGGTTGCTGGTGTTGATTCAGGCCCTCAAAGATGTCAGAGATGGCCTTTCTGGCACTTTCGTAGCCTTTTCCTCGTGCTGATCCCATTGCAACTGCTTAGCTCCAGATATCACTTCTGTATCTGCATTCAAGATAGAAGAAAGAGGGAAGGTGATGCCAGTTATTTCAGTTTGGGTCCCTCCAAAAGCAGAGCCCAAAGCAAAGACTTGGCTACACATAGTTTATTTGGTAACTGATCCCTAGAAGCAAAAAAGGAATCAAGGAGAATGAGAGGGCTGGCCTATTAGCTCAGTTGGTTAGAGTGCAGCCTTGTAACACCAAGGTCACAGGTTCAGATCCCCGTACTGGCCAGCCACCAAAAAAAAAAAAGGAGAGTGAGAGAGGAAAAAAGAAAAAGACAATATAAGGGTGTGTTAAAGAGATTGCTGCCCCAGGCAACAGGGGCTCTATCGCACCCTCATTTCCTGAAAAGTGTACACAATGCCTCCCAGAATTGTACCCTTGAAGGACAGATAGCTGGAGCATCTATCCACTATGCCCTGTCCGCCACCAGTTCAGAGTCAATCCCAAGGGCATAAATCCCACACTTCCAGGCTTTGCTTGTGTGCAGGCCCAGTGGGCTTCCATGGTGTCAGAGAAGGCCCTGGGGTAGAGCGCAGAAAGATGCACAACACACACTTGAGGTTGCACGCTGTCTACATGAGGTGAATCCGAAACCACCGCCACAGCTGAAATCAGACGTGGGCTGTGGGGATGGGACATGAGGTGCCACAGCCATCTACCACACCAGCAGACCTCCCCATGTCTTACTGCTAGCTGAAAAGTATTTTAGCTCTATTTTAGCTTCTAGAATAGAAGCAGGGAGGGGAGAAAAGGATTGGAAAGGGCTTCTGACAGAGTGAAAAATCGTAAGATTTCAGATTCACGAAGGACACGTTAGATTAGATCATCTACTCTGATGCACCAGTTTATAAAGGAGAAAGAAACTGAGTCCTGGGAGGGGTGAGTGACTTGCCTGCCCCAGTCCTATAGTTGGGGTAGAGCTGGGGTTTGAACGGAGCCTTCCAGGTTTGGAGACCTTTCCACTCTCTCTATCATGACCATCTTAGGCAGCAGAAGAATGTCTTGGCTGAAAAGCTGTTTAAAAAAAGAAAAAGAAAGGAAGAAAGAGAAAAGCTCCCGCATAACTAAGGTGGTCTCTGTTGTTGCAAGAGCTGGAAAAATAAACCCAGGCATTTGGACTTGGTCTGAGGGACAATGGGGAGCCATTGTAGAATCTTAAACAGGAGTGTGGCAATTTGAGTCGCTTGTAGGTAGATATTATATAAATATAAGGGGTTATTTCTCTGTTGATTACGGCTGCTGATTCAGCCAAGGGGAAATGGAGTTCTGGACAGGCTTGTACCTCCAGCGGTGACTGCAGGTGCTGTCAAAGGGAGGTGCAGGCTGCTGTCTGACATTCTCAAAAGGCCCCTGCTCTCCAGAGGACGGCTTGATGCTTATTGCTAATAACAAGCCTGGCAGCTGGCTGCAGCTTTCACTCAAAATTCTCCAGCTTTCAGTAATCAAAGCCAGGCTTGGGTTGTTCCTTGGCCCTAGACTGCAAAAGGAATTTCCTTTATTTTTGAACATGGAGAGAATAAAAAGAAGTACAAGTTGTTTTATAAGACAAGCGGGGCAGCAATTTGAAGTAGGCATTTAGGCATCTCTTAGGGATTAACATCGGGACTCATTTAAGGGCTTGGAGTGTTAATAAGGATGAGATGTATTTATTTTTCCCTGGGATCTTTTTTAGGAATCCCTGAGCAGCATTCTGGAATTGATCTACACTGGTTCGAATTTCACACATCCCCCCCCCCACTCATTTTCCATGGGACTCTCCCACCCCTCTTTTTGACTGAGTTGAACCTCCTGTTAACTTGGAGAAAATGCCCCTTTCAAGGTTCACAATTGAGCATAATTGTCACCCCTAGAAATACTGTTCATCTGGTTGAAGCAGCTCGGCAAACCAAATGGCCTACTTTTATCCAGGGAATCTGGTTTGGAAATTGGACATTAAGTTACACTTCTAATTGAAATGAATTTGATGGTTTCAGAACAGTCCCCAGTGATCCCAACCCACATCATAAAAACCACCATAGGCAAATTGGCACCATTCAGCCTTGGCTCCAACAGGCTAGGGAGTAAAAGAAGATGTAAACTGAATTTGTGGTTGTTTTTATCTTCAGATAGACAGTCTATGAGGAGCTTCCAGAGGAGAATTCTTGGGCTGGATTACTTCATTTTCCTGATGGTCTGGGAGGAAGTGTGGAATAGGAGAAAAGCACTAAATTAAGAGTTTACTCTTGTCTCTCCCTATAATTGATGTTTTCTTCTTAGATAAGTCATTAAATTTTTTCATGCCTCAGTTTCCACGTCTGCAAAAGGGGGGTAATAGTATCTCCATGGTTCATGGATAGGTGACGGGCTCAGACAATGACAGCTGAATGATTTGTCCAATGGACTGAAGCAGCCCTCAGAACCCAGGGCTCCTGATTGCAACAGCTGGTGTCAACTCCACCAGCTGACATCCAAGGATAAGACACTTGCCCTCCCGTGAAACTTGGCTGTAGCTTAGATAAGCTCACTTGGCTGTAGGTTAGATAAGCTCAAAGCAAACAACAGTGACAAAACAAGTAGGATACTCAATGGTGGGGAGTGACTTGTCACCAGGGTGCCCTAAATCAACTCATCCACATCAGTTCCTTATTTATCTCAGGTATATCTACTTAAGCAACAACATGTACATATTCTGTATCTACTATGAAATATGCCAGCTCTATAAGGCACGCTCATGCTGGGCACCCTGCTAGGAGATTTACACTGTCCTCTCTATAGCCATGTCAGGTAGATCCTAATATTCCCATTTTACAGATGAGAAAAGTAAGACACAGGAAGGTCACACAGCTTAGCCAGGGTAACATGGCTAGTACGTTATTGAGTGGAAATGGCACATACCAAAGCCTGTCTTCCCACTCTACTGTATTTTTAATCACTGTCTGAATGGGGAAAGGATAAGAATGAGCAAGACACAATCCCCACTTTTAGGAGGTTCTAGTCTAGTTGCAGAGGTAATTATGTACACAGAGATATGAGGGGACTTCAAAAAGTTTATGGAAGAAAGGAATTAAAAGATAATACTGATCTTTCCATGAACTTTTTGAAGTCCCTTCATATGTGTGCACAAGCAGAGTAAAGGTCTGAAGGAGAGGAAGGGGAGTGTATTAGTCAGCTATTGCTGCCATAACAAACAACCCCAAACCCCAGCAATTAAAACAACAGCTCTTGCTCACTTATCTGTGGGTTGGCTTATCTGGCTTGGGCTCCATTTAGCAGCTTTGCTTCAGGTTGAAGATCTGCTGGGCTTGGGTGCTCACCATGGGATGGATTGAGGTCTGCTGATCATGGCCCCCAAGTAATGGTGGCAATCTCCTGAGGGAAGCTCTTCTCGTGGTGATGGCAGAGGCACAAAGGGAAAAGTACAAACACACAAGTACATTGCAAGCCGTTGCTTGATTCATTTCCACTAATCTCCCATTGGCTGAAGCAGATCTCATGGCCAAGTCCCAAAATCAAAAGGCAAAGCACAGGGTAAGGAGGGATATAGAAGAGGTGAAGAACTGGGCCCAATAATCTAATCTACTCCATAGAACTTTAGCTTTTACAGTAAAATATTCACTTTATTAATTTTCAAATGGTAAGCATTTTTTTTTTATTTAAAACCAATTTTAAAAATACAAAGTGTAGGGCCGGCCTGCGGCTCACTCGGGAGAGTGTGGTGCTGATAAAAATACTACAGTGTAAAAACCATCCCAGGAAGGTTAGATGGACATACCCCAAGGCCACATTTCCCAACCCATCTGCTATACGCCAATAATACACACACACACACACACACACACACACACACACACACACACACACACTACTACAATGTAATGGTTGTTTTAACATAGATGTATCCCCAGTGCTATGGGAGCCCATACAAGAGGCATTTTTCATTCATTCATTCATTTACCAAATATCTATTTAGCATTACTGTATGCATAGGCACTGGAAATGAAGAGAAGAACATTGGTCAGATCACAGTCATCATGGAATTCAAAAGTCTAGCAGTGAAAATAGACTCTGAGCAAGTACAACTGGGATGAATGAAAGAAGGAGGGATGGAAGAAGCTGTGGAAACAGGTGAGAGGAATATTTTATTTAGATTGGGGTTCCAGCAGAGACTCCTAAGGGTTGTGCTTTGATATCCTTTCCTTTATTGATAGTTAAACCCCCAAATTTTAATTGACCACACGACTACTTGGGATAACAACATTTCCCAGTCTTCCTTGCAGCTGGCTATGACCACTAAGTTTTGGATAATAGCTATAAGTGGAAATGGTATATGCAACTTCAGGAAGTGCCCTTCTTTTCCCCTTCAGCTTTCCTGCTGGCTGGAATATAAATGTAATAACTGGAGCCAGAGTAGCAGCCGTGTTGGACCATAAGTGACCTGGAGAATGGAAAGCACTTGGGATAAAACAAGGTAGAAGGAGCCTGGGTCACTGAGAACTTTCTGGACTAGAAAGGCCAAACCCAACCTGCACTGCCTACCTCTGGGCATTTGTGTGAGCCAGAAATACCTCTATCTTTTTTAAATCGCTGTTATATTGAGTTTCGGTTACTTGCAACTGAAACTTATCCTAACAGATAAAGGGGTTCAAGGGCATATCTCCCTGTGAAAGTGAGATTAAGCTGATACCTGAATGGTGAGTGGACAGAGTGTTGGTTAACCTGTTCCAGGCAGAGAGAACAGCATATGCAAAGGCCCAGAGGTGGGAGAACATGGGGATTTAGGGCAGGTACAAAGGGAAAAGAGAAGGTCAGTGATTGCCATCATGAGCTTAGATCCCTCTCAGTTACCCAGACATCTGTTCCCTCCCACTCCTTCCCCCTTTCTCCTTCTTCTCTTCCTTCCTCCCTCTTTTCCTCCATCCCTCCCTCCCTTCTCTCTATCCCTTTCTGCCTTCATCCCTCCTTCCCTTCCTTCTTTTCTTCCTTCCTGCTTTTTGAAAAATATTTTGTTGAGTACCCACTATGTGCCAGGCACTGTACTAGGCACTAGGCACACACCCTCATGGAACTGACAGTCTGCTGAAGGGACAGATATTAACTGGAGAGGCGGGAATGACAGGAAGAACTTTCTGTGGCAAACATGGAGAAGCACAGTTCCGATCCCCCTTCAAGAAAGGATTCACTACTCAACTGCAAGAATTGCAGTTAGCTGACAGCTTCTAGCTGTTGGCATCAGCAGGGTTGGTGTCAGATTTTGAACTGAGGTCATGTTCCTTTTGGGGTGGCCCCCAGCCAAGGGCTAAGCAAGGCAGAGGTACCTGGGCTGGCCATTTCTGCCCAAAGCGCTGCTCCTCTGATGGGTACACTTTGTTTGGAGCTGCCCCTGAACTGGCAGAGACTTTTCAGGTCTGCATTGCGATCTTCCCAAAGAACCCAAACTTTGATAGGCCTCAAGGCAAGCGACAGCGTGTCATATTCATTGGAGGAACTGGAGGAAAACTGGTGTGTCTAGAGCACAGAGAGTAAGGGACAGTGGCTGGCAATAAAGCATGGGCTAGAACACCACGTGTGACTTAAAGGGAGCTGGGATTTTTATCCTAAGTGCATTGGATGTTGAAAGGTCTTTAAAAATTCACTGAAACTTCGGCCTGGGTTGGAGAGAGGCAGAATACCAGTTATGAGAAACTACACTCAATCAAGGGGAGAGATGAAGGGTGCTTGTCCCAGTGCTGGTGCAGTGGCCACGAGAATAGAGGGCAGTAGACAGATTCTAGAAGTCCTGGATGTTTGCAGAGGGAGAGTCAGCAGCACTTGGTGATGAATTAGATGTTGGAGGGAGGAGGGTGATGGAAAGGGAGGCATTGAGGCTGAGCAACTGGACAGAGGAATTGGCCTTTTCTGAGATGGTAAGTATTGGTGGTAAAGAACAGATCTGGAGTGACAATGAAGAGCCCAGGTGTGGAGGTGTGGATTTTGAGACTTGGATACACAAGTCTGAAGTGGGCAACTTGTCTGGCCAGGAGATACACATTGGGAAGTCATCAACATGCCAAGGGGATTGGAAGCCCTGGGCGCTGATGAGGAGACTTAAGGAACTGTCCCCTTCTTCCCAGGCCATCTGCTATGTCTTTTTATTCCTGTGCTCCCCAAATCTTTTATAACCTTATTTCCTTCCAGGAAGTCTTCTCAGGCAGAAAGGAGTCAGATGGTACTCAGGGCCTGCCCAGCCCCGCTCTTTCTGCCTTTGGAACTTCAAGGTCCTTGCAGTCCCTAGTCCCATCCTTAGCCTTGCCCTTCAACCAAAATACCCCTGTCTGACGAGCCTTTCTGGTAATTGCTGCACCCCGCCAGCCTTACGGATAAGACTCCCTCTGTGCTGGGCATCAGCCACTTCAGACGGGGGAGGAACCCTGCCCCAGGACAGCCCAGGGACTTGAGAAGACACACCGTTAGCCTGCCTAACCGTAGACTGCTCTCCTATCCAGACTGCACATAGTAGCTATGCAGTAAAAGTGTGCTCAATGTATGAGATCATTTTATCATTTGGTTGCCTGATCAGTGGGTCTGTCATAAAGCCCATCTCTTCGATTTTACCTTTCAGCACAGATGAAAACAAGCTGGCCATTATTTTCCAGGCAAGCACTTATCAAATAAAAGCTCTTTATAGAGACATAGCTTGCCGCAGAGTGAAAAGCGCAGGAAGAAAGCCCCGTCATTCTCATTTGTGTTAAATGGATGGCAGTCCCCACACCACGTGCCTCATGGCTGAGGGCCTGAAGAAAAGTCCTCAGACTGACAGTGTTTTGGTGCTTACAGAGAGGATGGAATTGTACCCCCCAGTCCAACCCAAGTCTTCTTTGTTGAGTGGAATAACCCCAGTTCCCCTCATTCTTCCTTAGATATGACATTTTGTAGAAAAGCACTGGATGCCTGCAAGCCTTGGGAACTGGCATTGATTCACAGACAGCATGTAGTGTGCTGGACATTTGTCCGACTTTGGCCCTGCACACCTCTTCTGTCTCTAGTGCCTACCAGTTATGCTGAAGGGGGATTTCCTCTCCCCCACTGTGTTACATGGTGGTTGGAGGCAATAACCGAGGGGGCTGCCCACTCCCCATGGAAGCCAAAGAGGGCTCTCCTTCACTACCCTAATCCAGTAAAGGGCAGTCATGTGACTGAACCTTCTGGGAGGACCTCGAGTGCTGAGCAGAGTGACATGCAGCCAGAAGAAGGCTTGGAGGACATTCATTTGCCCCAGGAGTGGTGTCCTGTCCCAACCTCTATAGTGCCTGCTGCCCAGCCAGGTTCCTGCCTTCCCATCATTTATCTAAGCTCCCAGTGTCATCCCACACCATCCACCTTTGCCCAAGGTGGCCAAAAGTCAGTTTCTGTCACTTGTGCTCCCCAAATTTCAAATGAATACAGGCAATTTCTGAAAGGGGCACTATGGGATCATTAATATCCAGCATCACTGAAGAGGAGGATTAATTAGTGCCAACCCTCTTCTTCACCTATCATTGGGGCAGTCCACTGAGGATTTATCCCTGAGCCACTAATGAATTTTGCAACTGTCATGAAACAATGCAAATAAGTAAGATCCACATCTGCTGAACACCATCGTGAGGTCAAACTCTGGGTAAATAAATGCTTGCTTCAAGGAGAGGGTAAATCCTAAGGTGAGGAGTGACAGGGCTTTGTTTGCATAAACCCAGCAAGGTATTATGGGTAGGATATTAATTAAATCATGCTCCTGGGCCTCACGGAGCCCCAGCTCAACAGCTTCAGCTTGTTGACAAACCCAACGCAGGGCCCCCGGAGAGAGCACTAACATTTTGATGAACAGGGTTTGTTGGAGGTGATGTTTCCTAACTAGCATTTTAATATAATTTTTGATGCTTTATCTGAGCAACCTGGCAAGAATGTTCGGATAAAAGAGAGGGACAAATATCAAATGTCTAAGAAATGAAACTTCCATCTAATCTTAGTCCACTGGAATCGCTTCCTGGGAAGAATTTTTTGCTACCCCCCTCCCCCGCCCCAGTCCTTCCTGCGAGCCCCCTTCTTACCCCTTCCCCCAGGCCTGGGAAAACATCTCTGAATCACATTGCAGCTGCCTCAGGTTTAAATGAAGTTTTAATGAGTCTGATATCTACCTAAGACCCCTTAAATCTTTCCTTTTGTTCTTCCTTCCTTTTTCAAGAAATTAACCTGATGGCAGGTACTGTCTTCAATGACAGGGCTTTTATTTTCAGGTTGAAATAAAAGAACCCATCTCAGCTGGAGTGGAAGGTTGGTCATTAAAAGACCTTCGGTGGCCCACCAGACATGCCCACTCTCTGGGAGACGCTGACCCAGTACGTTCAAGCTCCTTGTAATTGACTAATGACCCTGGTCCATCCATCCCAACCATTCCCATCTTCATTTGCATGACATGGCCTCTTTCAGCTCAAAATTTCATGCTTCGTTTGAGGATTATAAAACCTCTTTTATCTGAGAATATGCAGACAAATATGAACTAATTAATGCTCCTGCCAGCCCCCTGGGAGTGTGCGATTGTCCTATGACCCACCAGCTTCCCGGGCATTCCTGACACAGCACTGGTACCTCATATCAGAGGTGGCCCTGCTTGGCTCCCTCCCTCTCCTCACCACCGCCAGCCAGCAACTGTCAACCCTGTTTCCTCCAAAATACCTTTAGAATTTGTCCACTTTGTGCCATCTCTGCCACTCCCAGCCAGTTGTTTGCCTTTACTATGAAACCAGACCCCCACTTCTTCTCTTGCTCTCTCCAATCTATTACCCAATTCTCTACCCAGTGGGTAGAGGGAGATTTCTCAGACATAAACCTGGAGAAGTCACTTCTTGCTTAAAGGCCTGTGGTGAGTCTCTCTCACTGCAAACCCCTCCTGCTATTTCCATCTTCCCCCAACATTGGCTTTCTTTTAGTTTCTAAAGCAAACCAAAATCTCTCCTGCCTCAAAGCCTTTGCACATCCTGTTCCCTCTTCTAAACTTGGGCTGGGATGTGCCCCATTACAGCTTATCTCCTCGAGGGGCTGAAGTCTAAAGACCTGTTCTAAGCCTTTGAGTTTTGGGGTGGTTTGTTATGCAGCATTATTGTGGCAACCACTAACAGATACAGCATCCATTCTTTCTTCTAATAAGAGAAGATGAATTTTATTTTGGAGATCCCCCTCCTCTACTCTCCATTCTCATGATTCTGGTGAAGATGACCCCACCCTAGCTCCAGATGTAGCCAATCAGAGCATGCCACAATTTATCTCTCTGGCCACAGTGACTGTGTCAAACTTAGTATGGGGCTCAAGCTAGGTCAATGAGATATATATTCCTGGAAATTTCCCTAGAAACAATTAGAAAGAAAAAAGTCTTTATAACAGTTTTTGAGCTCCTAAGTGAGAAGACTACAGCTGCAACCAGGAAGGAAGAGCCAGCCTAAAAACCAGAGGGAAAACAGACTGAAAGGAAAGGCACAGAAGTCTAATGACATTGGCTGAGTGCCGGGGTCCAGCTATTCTTCATGATCTACCTCTGGATTTTCCCAGCCTATACATTCTCTTTTTTTCTGAAGTTATTTTGACTTGTGTTTTAGTCTATTTTGTGCTATAACAGAAATACCTAAGACTGGGTAATTTATAAAGGAAAGAGTTTTATTTGGCTTACGATTCTGGGACAGCTGCATCTGGCAGGAGCCTCAGGCTGCTTCTACTCATGGCAGAAAGTGGCAGGCAGCTGGTGGGTATGAGCAGATCACATGGTGTGAGGAAGCAACAGAGAGAGAGGAGGCGCCAGGGTCCTTTAAACAATCAGCTCTCGTGGGAACTAATAGAGTGAGAACTCACTCACTACCCCTCCTCCCCCAGGGAGAGCATTAATCCATTCATGAGGGGTCCACTCCCATGACTCAATCAGTTTCCAACACTGCCACATTGGCGATCAAATTTCCACATGAGTTTTGGAGGGGACAACACATCCAAACTCCATCAACTTGGTTTTCAAGGCACTCACGACTTCAAAACTTCTGACTTGTACAAGTTCCTGCTTGCATCTAGTTCAGCCCTGACATTGTACCCCTGTCTTCAACCACATATACCCTAACCAGGTCCTTGCCTTAATTTTCTCCCTATTTCTATGGTCCTTCTGAGTCTGTGGCCTTATTTTTAGGGCCAGCCCTACCCTGTTCCTCTTTCTAGAAATCCAATAGGAGGCAACGGTTCCTTTCAGAAAACAGGAGCAAAATTCCAAGGTCCCAACCACTTCACATTTCTTTCATGAGCAGCCTGGAAGCCCAAGGCAAGAGTAAGGCTCGCAGGACAAATTGCGTGATCTGGACAGGGTAGAAAAAATGGACAGATGCTCTGTACTGCTGCTTTGCAAAGCTGCTGGTTGCAACATCTAGAGAAGGAACTCAAGTTCCAAGAAATATCACTGGACAAATTGTGCAGTGCATACAGCTGCCGAGTGTTTGATCTGTTTGTATCAAATGTGGTTGTCTTTAGGTAAGCTTGGTTCAAAGTTGCTAATAATAAGTATCTTCCAACATGTCCCAGAGTTCATGCTGTTAATCAAACAATGTTAGCCTATTTTTATCAAGTAGCAAGTGCGATGAGAAGCAATTGTCCTGCATTTTACACAAAATGAATAAATAAATAAAATTTTTAAAGTAAGTAAATAAAACATTCAAGTGACTGTTTTTCTTTCAGAAAAGTCATCATCAGAAACTCTGTACTTATTGCAATGATGCTGCCATTACTTTAGACATTTCTAGAACTCCTACTCTGAAAGGCAACCCTCTTCAGGTTATACAAATTCTAATTTGGTGGCTTATTAAGCCATGATACTAGTTTGAGATTTTTTTTAAATCTTCCTTTTCATCTCTTCCTCTCCTTGTGTTTGAGGACTGTTGATGCCTGATCTTAATAACGGAGTAATTTATGTTGGCAGGTGTTACTTAAGCCCCCATAGATTACTTTGTACCTTCCAGACAGAATTTAGGGTTAGCCCATTCTGGCATTCTTCTGCTAGATATCAGCTACATTCTTGAATCTTAATGATGTAAAATTATTCTACATTTTAATAATCAGTTTGTCAAGTCACAATCTGACTTGATATAGAAGCTATTTCTTCCAAGCCAGTAGCAATACAAGAAGTGTATAGGAATTGGACTTCTTTACAACTTTGTACTCTCCAAACAGCTTCCAAGAGATGCAAATGCACTAGAAATTGGTTACTAAAAAGTGTTTGGGAATTGGGTTTTTAGAATATTATGGACAAATACCTGATTCCAGGACTGGGGCTAGGAAAGTACAAGATGAGCCTGGAGCTTCTTGCTGCACCACAAGAACACGCTCAAAAAATGATAGGGAGATGTCAACAGGACACAGGAGCCAGCCTAATGAGGCTCCTTTGCGACATACTTGGGATAATTTGAACATTAAAATAAATAATGACAGTAATTCATTATTTATTAAATTGTTTTAATAATTATTATTTTAATAATTCTTTAACTTTAATATTGAATTTAAAAATCTATGAGTCTATACTGACATAAACAAAGCTAAATAAATAAATGCAGAAGAAAAAGCTTTTCTTTACATAGAAAACCAGCCAATAGATGCAGAAAAAGTGATAGACTTAGAAAATTACCATTTTGCAGCCACCAGAGGAATGATTAATTCAGGCGAGAATCCATAGTGGATAATAAAAATTATTGGGTGAAAGCTATCTGGAGAACCTGATAGTCACAGTCTCAAAGTATCTCCTTATAATTACCAATTAACTACAAAAGTAAAAATGATAATATTACAGAGGACAAATCTGGCAGATATCTTCTTAACAAGGGGCCAAAGTTCATATCATCAGTATTTGGACAAACTGACATAATGTGCCTCCTGATAGGGTGCACTGAGAAGAACACAACACTATTTCTGGGATGTTTCTGTCAAATATCCACAGCCTGATACTAATCATGAGGAAATATTCTGCAAACCTACATTGAGGGACTTTCTACAAAATGACTACATCTAGAGCTCTTCAAAACTGTCATAAAAGACAAAGAAAAGCTGAGGAACTGCTCCAGATTAAATGTAACTAAAGAGCTGATGATAACTAAATGCAATGAGTGCTCCTGGATTGGACCCTGGATCAGGAACAAAAAAAAATTTCTACAAAGGACATGTGGAGCAAATAGCAAATTTTGAATATGGACTGGAGGTTAAATAATGAGATTGTATCAAGGTCAGATTTTCTGAATTCGATCATTATACTGTGGTTTTAGAAGAAAATGTTCTTGTTCTTAGGAGATACATACTGAAGTATTTAGAATAGAGGGTCCTGATATCCACAACTTACTCTCATCAAAATAAAAATAATAATAATACATATATGTATGCATAATGTGTATATATATATATGTTTATGTGTATAGAGAGAGAATAATTAAGGAAATGTGGCAAAATTTTGGCCACTGGTAAATCTATATTTTGGGGGGGGGGGCACGCAGGGGCAGCTGGCTGGTATGGGAATCCAAACCCTTGACCTTGGTTTTACAAGGCTGTGCTCTAACCAACTGAGCTAGTTGGCTAGCCCCATTGGTGAATCTAGATGAAGAATATATGGAAATTCATACTACTACTCTTGAAAAATTTCTGTAAGTTTGATTTTTTTTTCTCAAAATGAAAGCATGCATACACACACACACACACACACACACACACACACACACACAATTCAAAGTTTCCCATCAGACAGATATAGAGCACTGTTCTTTTAAGGCAGGCAGCGACTTGCTAATGGTCTATATCTCCCCTCACCAATACGGTAGCCACCGGCCACATTTGTAACTATCTAAATTTAAGCTTAAATGAATTCAGATTGAAAACAATTTAAGATTTACTTCTTCGTCTCACTAGCCACATTTTAAGTGCTTAACAGCCACATGTGACGAGTGACTACTGTACTGGACAGCAGAGACAATGAACGTCTCCATCATCACAGAAAGTTCTATTGGACAGGGATGAGAGGAAAAGAGTGCAATCTGCCTTTGCCATTTAGAAAGGACCTTCAGCAACTTTCTTCACCTCTCTGAGCTTACTTTTCCTTAGCTGTACGGTGAGAATAATCACAGCTGCCTCATAATGATTTTGTGTGAGAGAGAGCTTAGGGAGTCGATGTGGGGGGATGCTGAAGACATGTCAGTGCTCAGCTCTCACGTGAAGTCAGTTCCTGGGAAACCCCAAAGGGAGCTGGCTCCTCAACAGTTAACCTGGAGAGCTGTTCCAACTCTCTCTGCCTCCCACCCATCTATTGTTCCCATAGCTCTTGCTCGCATAATCTCACCTATCTTGCCCAGGACAGATTCCCTAGTCCTCCCTGTCCATGTTTGGCATTTGCCTTGGGTGTTCTATTAGCAATGCCTAACTCCAGTCCTGGGCTTTCTACTGTCCCCATTGACTCCCACATCCACCCCAATTCAATATTGGTGGCCTTCCTCAGCTCCCAGGAAACTCAGTCATCTTCCTTCCTCATCAACTCATGAGGACTGAGCCAAACCTTGGTTCTTAATGGTGCCGCAGACACCTTGAGGTGTGGCCAGGACATGCATTCAGCCTCTGCATCAGGTAGCATCAACTTTCCCTGATAAGGTCCCCAGACTGACTTTCAGTTGTCCTCTGCAGTCACATTAGGGCCTGTGAAGCTTATGGCCACGTTATACAGCACCAGAAAGTTGAGGATGTCTCCACGTGCTAGCTCAATCTCCTTTCTCTCTCTTTCTCTGCTTGTGGCAGATTGTGTTTTTACAAAATGACCACACACCAATATATCCCACCCCATGTGCTCTTCTTACAATGTGAATCTCGCTCTCATTCTTCAAGAAGTGGGGCCTGTGCTCCCTTCCCTTGAATCTTGCTAGGCCTATGACTACGGCGGAAGTGATGCTGTAAGATTTCCGAGTTGATGAAAAGTCAATACTACAACTTCCACCTGATCCTATTGGGATGCTCACCTTGGAACCCAGCCACCATGTTGTGAGGAAGCCCGGGCCACACGGAAAGGCCACATGTAAGAGTGACGGTCCTCACTGAGCCCCAGCAGATGGCCAGCATCAGCTGCCACATATCAGAGTGAATGAGCCTTCAGATGATTCCAGCCCCCAGCCTTCGAACTGCCCCGATTGACACTTTGCAGAACAGAGAACACTGTCCCCACCGAACCCTGCTCAGATTGCAGATTTGTGAGCAGAATTAATGTCATGACTTTAAGCTGCTAAATTTGAGGGTGTTTTCTGTTACATAGTCGTAGATAATCAGAACACTGCCTAACCAGACTGCACTGCCATTTTTACTCCCCTGCTAGACATACGGCTATAGCCAGCACCACGGGGCCACCCTGCCTGACAGTGTCCACACCTGAGCTCCAAATGTGGAGCACAGAAGTCCCACTGTCACTGATATTCCCCTCAACCTCCAAGATCTCAACCTAGAGTGGGGAGGCAAGAGTCTAACCATGTACTTCATTTCTTTTCCTACCGGGGCAGACGTTTCTCTTCCTGTCTGGGAAGAATTTCCCCTCTATCAAAGTCTCTTCCTTTCTGAGAAGGCACATACTTTTCCCCTTTGTCGGGGCCATAACAGCAGATGGCACACTGGACAAGGCCCTGACATATGTATAAAAGTGTCCAAAAACATTTAACCTGCTCTACAAAAATCCAAAGAAGTTATTGACCTTATGACACAGTCACAATGTGCTGGGTACCATCAAAGGAGAAAGACACACAGTGGAGGGCAGAGAGGAAAGACCGTACCTGCTTGACTTTGTGGAAGAAGGATTCTAGATGTTATTGATATATCGTATAACAGACAGATGACAGGTATAGAAGCCCAGGCCCACGAAATGGCTTAATCTTATTGCCTGGCTAAGATCTATTTAGAAGACCCTCTCCACATGCACAGGGAAGACTTTCTTCACTTTTCATTCCATTTCCATATGCTTAATTCTCCTCTCCTGCAGGAAGCCCAGATCTGTGGAGGCTCCTCCCTTGAAAGAAAACTGCAATGATTTTATCATTCCCAGCAACAAGTCCATCCTCACAGTGAGTTGTCCTTTGACATTTATAAGGAGGTGGATTTATCCATAAGCAGCCCTATTTACATAGTCTCATTCACGTTCTTGGTCATTATAATTGCTAATAACTCTATGTTTCAGAATTGGCAGAAGCTTCAACATCTGTATAGTAGATGCTTATTGGTGTGTCTGCTCAGTCCCTGTTCTCTAAAAATTTCCCACCTCACACACAGGGTTTGCTTCCAACATACACAGCACTCATGTTTTTTCCACATGACTCCACTTTCCTGACCATGGCTGACATGCCTGGGGCAATCACATGATAAAGCAAGATTCTCTCTCTTCAAAATATGAATGGAGACATCTAGAAACTGGAGTTAGTTGTTGAATTTCATTAATGGCAGTG
This sequence comes from Cynocephalus volans, assembly GCF_027409185.1. NCBI lineage: Eukaryota > Metazoa > Chordata > Mammalia > Dermoptera > Cynocephalidae > Cynocephalus > Cynocephalus volans. Next base: position 55,180,116 of record NC_084478.1, read on the forward strand.
TTCCGGTGAGAAGTTTTATGATAGAGGAGACAGGAAGCTCTAATGTCCAGGCCATTGCTGGGAAACCAAATTGTGGCCCTCAACGGCTACCCAAAGTGTTGGTGTAGATTCTCTTCTTCCATGATCTCCATTGATAATTGATATGACCATCAAGCCCATGGTTTGGCAAATAAACTGACTTAATTTGAGTTCAGCAGAAGCAGATCCTGAGACAGGGATTTGAATGCCCTTTGTGCTTAAGCCCCTAGAATCTGGTTTCTGCTCTATATAGCCAAATGAAGTCCAGTTGATAGGAAGTAGTGGAAAGAATACACAGCTAATTAATTGCAATGATTATCATAATTATTTCTCTACATCCCCTAGTAGAATATAAGCTTCACAAAGGTAATAATTGTGTTTGTTGACTACTTATACTAGTCCATTTCTATTGCTTACAACAAAATACCGGGAACTGGGTGATTTATAAAGAAAACAAAATTTATTGCTTACAGTTTCTGAGGCTAGAAAGTCCAAAGTCCAGAGAACACATCTGGTGAGCATCTTGGTGGTAGTGACAGTGACCCAGGGGTCTCACATGGCAGAAGATGGAGGAGCAGAGAGAGGGACAGACTCTTTGTGTTCCCCTTTTAAAGCCTTCAGAACCACGCCCCTGACCACCGTTTTTAATCCATTCACTACAGCATGGTCCTACAATCTAATCACCTCTTTAAGGCTCCACATTTCAATTACCACAATAGGATTTCACATCCTCTTAACACTGTCACAGTGGGGGTCAAATTTTGGGAGGGACACTCAATCCAAGGCTTTCTGCCCCTGGCTCCTCAAAACTCATGTCCTTTTCACATACAAATACATTCATTCCATCCCCAAAGTCTTAACTTGTTTCAACCAAAAGTCCAAAGTTCAAAGTCCCATCTGTGAAATTAAAACAAGTTATCTACTGCCAAGATACAATGGTGGGACAAGCATAGGGTACATATTACCATTCAAACAGGGAGAAATAGGCCAAAAGAAAGGTTTAATAGGTCCCAAACAAGTCTGAAATCCAGCAGGGCAGGAATCAAATCTTAAAGCTGGCAAATCACGTACCTTGACATCATGTTTGATGTCCTCTGCATGCTGGTGTGGGTGTTGGGTCCCTAAGTCCTCAGGCAGCTCCACTGCTATGGCTTTCCTGGTCTTGGGCCACACTTCAGCTCTCCCAGACTGGCATTCCGCTCTGGTAGCTCCACAGATCTGGGGTCTTCATGTTGGTCCCACTGTCATGGCTTCACTAGGCATGGCACTGATGGGGTTTCTCTGCTGCGACTCTGACCCCACATTTCCTCTCTGTATCGCTCTAGCTAAGGCTCTATGCAGTGACTCTGCCCCTGCAACAGATCTCTTCCTGGATCCCCAGGCTTTTCCACACTTCCTTTAAAATTGGGGTGGAGGATCCCAAGTCTCCATAGCTCTGGCATTCTGTGAGCCTGCAGACCTGACACCACTTGAATGCCACCAAGGCTCCTGGCTTGTATTTTCCAAAGCTGCAGGTCCAGCCATACCTGGGGTCAATTTAGCCATGGCTGGAGCAGCCAAAGCAGCTAGGGTGCTGCAGGGGAGAACAGCACTCCAAGGTGGCCCTGGGCAGCAAGCCCACAGAGGGCATCTCAGGCCTGTTCCCCAAGACCGTTCTGTCTCCCTAGGCCTCTAGGCCTACAGTGGAAGATGTAGTCTCTCCGGGATCTCTGAAATGCCTCCAAGGTTTTTTTCCCCTTCTCTTGATAATCCCTTCTTCTGCACTCATCTCCTTAGCAAAGGGTCCCTGGGCTACACCCTTGCTTTTGTGGCCAGGCTGAAAGTTTTCCAACTTTTTGCCCTCTGCTTTCTTTTGAATTATAAATTCTGGCTTTACCTCATAACTTTTCCGCCATAACTCAGCAGAGGCTGTTGCAAGTAGCCATGCAGCTTCCTTAACGCTTTGCTGCTTAGAAATTTCTTCCACCAAATACCCCGGGTCAGCACCTTTAAGTTCCACATTCCAGAAAAGTTTTGAGCATGAAGAGAATGTTCCTTGCTAGCTCGTAGCAAGGGTGATCTTTGCCCCAGTTTCCAATAAGTCCTTTCTCATTTATACCCGAGATCTCAGTATGGCCTTCTCTGTCCATATTTCTATCAGCATTTGGCTCACCACCATTTAACCAGTCTTTAAAATGTTCCAAACTTTCCCTTGTTTTCTTGTCTTCTAAACTTTCACCAGCATCAAGGCTTTTTCTAGCCTGTTCCTCCAAATTCTTCCAGCCATTGCCCATTACCCAGTTCCAAAGCTGCTTCCACATTTTCAAGTATCTGTTATAACCAACATCCCACTTCTCTGGTACCAATTTTCTGTATTAGTCCATTTTGGTTGCTTATAACAAAATACCTGGAACTGGGTAATTTGTAAGAAAATGAAATTTATTGCTGACAGTTTCAGAGGCTGGGAAGCTTAAAGTCCAGGGGGAACACATCTGGTGAGGGTCTTCTTTGGTGGTGGCTTTACATCAATGCAGGAGTCTCACATGGAGGATGTGGTGGAGCAGAGAGAGATTAACCTGTCATGTGCTCTCCTTTCAAAGCCCTCAGAACCTCACCCCTGACCACCATTATTAATCCATTCACTACAGCATGGTCCTACAATCTAATCACCTCTTCAAGGCCTCACCTTTCTTACCTTTCACAATAGGATTTCCTACCCTCTTAACACTGTCACAGTGGGAGGAACACTCAATCAGAGGCACTACTGTATCCCCAATACTGATCACTGTAGACATTCAATAAGACCTTGTTGAATGAATGAATAAATGAACAAAGAACTATACTTATCTCTGATTACTATATATGATGATAAAATTATATATTATTTATAAATTTTAAATTATTTAATGATAAAATTAAACTCTTTCTCTCTCTATATATATATTTTTTTTTTTTAATTTTCTCAGCAATATTATTCTTCAAGTGCCAAGACCCAGTCTTCTCTGGCATCCTCCAAAGCACACATCACAAGAGCAAAGCACACTTTAATGAAAGAATGACTGAATGTCCTGAGCTTGAATCCCAGCTCAGTCAGTTAGCAGCTGTGTGATCTTGGGCAAGTCACTTTTTCTGGGACTATTTCCTCTTTCATAAAATGGAAAGAACACCTACCTCACAGAGGAGATGTGGAGATTAGGAACAATGTATATGTCTTAGATTTGGTACCCTAAAAAGCACAGGTCTTGGCAGAATTTCATTCTTTTTTATGGCTGAGTAGTATTCCATTGGGTATATATACCACATTTTCCTTATCCAGTCATTCATTGATGGACAGTTAGGTTGGTTCCATACCTTGGCTTTTGTAAATAGAGCTGCAATGAACATGGGAGTGCAGGTATCCCTTCAACACGATGATTTCCATTCTTTTCGGTATATACCCAACAGTGGGATTGCTGGATCATATGGCAGTTCTATCTGTAGTTGTTTGAGGAACCTCCATACTGTTTTCCATAATGGCAGTGCTACTTTACAGTCCCACCAACAGTGTAGAAGAGTTCCCCTTTCCCCGCATCCTCACCAGCATTTGTTATTCTCAATTTTTTTAATAATGGCCAGTCTAACTGCAGTGAGATGATATCTCAATGTGGTTTTGATTTGCATTTCCCTGATGACTAATGATGCTGAGCATTTTTTCATGTGTCTGTGGGCCATTTGTGTGTCTTCATTTACGAGATGCCTTATCAGTTCCTTTGTCCATTTTTTAATTGGGTTACTTGTTTTTTCCTGTTAAATTGTTTTAGTTCTTTGTATATTCTGGATATTAATCCCTTGTCCAATGCATAGTTTGCAAATATTTTCTCCCATTCTGTAAGTTGTTTTTTTCACTCTGTTAATTGTTCCTTTTGCTGTGCAGATTTTTAATTTGAAATAATCCCATTTGTTTACTTTTTCTTTTGTTGCCTGTGCTTTTGGGGTCTTATTCATAAAGTCTTTGCCCAGTCTTGCCTCCTGAATTTTTTCCCCTATGTTTTCTTTTAGGAGTCTTAGAGTTTCAGGTATTACATTTAAGTCTTTAATCCATTTTGAGTTGATTTTGATATATGGTGAGAGGCATGAGTCTAGTTTCATTCTTCTGCATATGGATGTCCAATTTTCCCAGCACCATTTGTTGAAGAGGCAGTCTTTTCCCCAGTGTGTGTCCCTGTTGCCTTTGTCTAAGTTCAGTTGGCTGTAAGTATGTGGGTTGATTTCTGGGTTCTCTATTCTGTTCCACTGGTCTGAGTGTCTGTTTTTATGCTAGTACCATGCTGTTTTGGTGAAATTCTGCCATTTGTAGCAACATGGATGAACTCAGAGAAAATTATGTTAAGTTAAATAAGCCAGACACAGAAAGAGAAATACTGCATGCGGGAGCTAAAAAATAAACAAATAAAGAAAGGTACAACAATCACAATAATTCATTAAACTTTTAAAAGGAGAAGAGAACTGAGGCCAGCAGAGGTGGGAAAGGGGGAGGGGGAAGGGAAGTTAGCGAGAAATTGGTAAAGGGCCACAAAAAATGATTACATCGTGTAATGTTGAATATACTAATAATCCTGATTTGAGCATCACATATTGCACACAGGTATGGATATTCAATGCTGTACCCCACAGATATGTACAATGAATTATGTTTCAATTTTTAAAAAAAGAAGAGGACTTGGGTGTGGGTGTTTTATTTGTGAGGCTGAGCTCAGGGAGCAAGAGAAAGAAAAACAGGGGACAGGAGGGAAGCCACGATAGGAATGGATTACTGGGGTCTTTGGTGTAGGCAATGGGGGGTTATTCCACCAAGACTTCTGAGAAACATAGAATGCCTCCCAGAGTTGTCCACAGGAAACACAGAAGGCTGGGGTTTTTATTCTCCAGAAGCTGAGTGTTCTTCCACTAGAGTTACCTCCCCCACATTTCTGGGCTTCACCTTCAGGCTGAGCAGGTTCCTATGCCTTGACAAAGGCCTTCAGACAGAAATAATGAGGAGATATATGCTGCATGCTTAAGATGAAACACTATTTCAGTGGGACTCTGACCTCACGCGGATGGACTCATCGCTGCTGGGGTGGATATTAGACGTGATTGGAGGCACCCAAAGCATCTGCTACAGTGTGTGAAGTGCCTGACCCTTTACAACCAGCAAAATGGCCAAAATTAGAAAGGAGAACATACCAGGTGTTGATGAAGATGGGGGGAGAGGGGCGCTCTTGTGCACTGCTGATGGGTGTATAAACTGGTGCAGATTTACTGAAAAGCAATCTGGTTGGGCTTAGTAAAATTTAGTTGGCACGTGCCCTGTGATCTTGTGACCACCCCCTCCCCCAACCCATCCCATGCGTAGAGCCCACAGGAACCGTCTCATGCACATCTTTATAAGGATGTTCACTACTGAGTTGGTGGTGGCAACAACCTGGAGGAGAGTTGGACACAACCTGAGTGTCCATCCTCAGGGGAATGGATAAGAAAAATAAGGTGGATGTACCTTACGAAACAGCATGCAGCAGTAAGAAGCAGCACACAAAACAGGCATTGCCTGTTTTACATGGATGCATGCATATATAAGGACACATACTGAGGACACAGAGAAGGGGAATGACTGTGGGGGGGGAACAAAAGTGAAGATTGGGGATGATGGGGGCAGGGGTGGGGGGTGGAGGAGGGAATAACACACAAGCAGGACCTTGTGTGGACCAGGGCTCATTACATGCTATGAACTGACGAGTGTGATTCCCCACCTCCTTGTGTCTGAAGGCTGAAATAGATTTTTTAAAGTAAATAAAGTGCCTGGAACACAGTAGGTACTCAATAAATGATTGCTAAGAATGTGAGCAACTTTCCACAAAGACGCAAGCTGGACATGTCCCCTAGAAACTAAAGACAGCGTAGAAATGAATGGCTTCCTCTACCCTATGCCCCATATCTAGGGGGTTAATACTTGGTGAATGGACTCTGTCAATTTGGATGGGGAGAAATCAAATATTTGTTTTCACTAACCTCTGACTGCAATTTAGCATGCCCACAGTTGTACCAGTAGTGCTGTATACATGGGTTTATCACCAAGAGAAACTGTAGATATTTTTACATCACATTACAGTTGTTGCAGGTGTCTTGAAATATGCTCGGCGTGACTTGGAAATTATGGTAGTTATTAGACCTGCCACTAGATCATATTTAAAGCATTAATAATGTGTATTTATCACATATCTGGCTTTTCTATATTTTTATGACTGTATTTCAACATCATCAGTTCCCTCTGTGATTCTCTGTCTTTTATTTCATGTATTAAAAACTATTATTCTGAGAAAAGGTCTACAGGCTTTACCAGATGCCAAAAGGGCCCTCAGCATAGCAAGAGTTAAGAACCCCTCCAGAGGCTCCACTAGAACCTCCTTAAGTCCAAAGGTTTTGTGAGAAAGTGCACAGTTAGGGCCTTCCATTGCACCAGCTTCACTGACCAGGAGTGAGTTAAATGGTGACCCCAGCACTGCGGTATCATTCAGCCTGGTGCGGGTGCCAGAGCTGCCAGTGGTGGCAGGGGAGCCAAGGAAGGAGCAGGAGGGAAGGAAAAGGAAAAAGAAAGAAATGGGAAGATCATTTTCCCAGCTTTTGCACATCACTGAATTGAACTTTACTTTTAATAAAAGTATTATTAAATAGAAATGGTGTGCTTATTATTTTGCATTTAGGGGATATTCAGAGACGTAGTCCCAGTAATTATTTGAGCTGGGAAAAGCCGGCATGTTCTCTTTTTCTGAATACAGTTGAACCAGCATCTCCTTTTCCTGGGGTATTTTCCCTGGGCTATGGAGAGGTGTAGACAGTCTCTGGTAAAGAGACACAGGGTCTTCTTCCCCTTGCCTCCCTGGAACCAGTGGGCACCCTTAATTAGGCCCCAAATTCATGCACTGGGAGTGGGGTGCCCAAGTCTGGTATAGAGAAATATTCCACCCCCATAGTTGTAACACTCGCGTCATAAGACTCCCCGGAGAGAGGGGCTCTCTTCTTTATACCCATCACAGCTATTCAGAGCCAGGCTTAGCTTCAGGTCTCCCAAGCAGACCCTGACACAGGATTCAAGGGCAGCTAGCTTATCTGGGAAATGCAGGATATACAGGTAAGGACATGGAAGTGAGCGCAGCTCAGACAGGTGCATTATCAGTCCAGCTGCCACAGCAGGCGACTGGGTCTCAAGCTCACGGGGAAGCTCTGGGAAAGGGCGTAGAGTGCATGGCTCAGGGTGAGAGAGCCAGGGTGTTTAGACACCAACCCCCAGAGTCACTGGTCACGGGCCACCCTCAGGAGAGGTTACTTTCTCGATGCTTCCAGCTTGCAGAGGCAAGGCGACCTTTCGCGGTTTTGAAAAACCCCTTGGACACAGAGCTGCAGACGAGGCTGTGGGAGGATGAAGGGAGCAACAGAATGGGGAAGGTGGGAGGGGAGGGTGGGCGCTAATGGTACAGACCCCATGCTCACAAGCCACCTGCTGCTCCTCAATGGCACAGTCCCTTCACCTCTCCCCACCCCATTATCTCCATCTCTATCAGAACCCAGGGCTCGCCAAAGGCTGCAAAACAGAGACCTGAGAACCAAATGAGGTTCTTGGATGTGTTTTGTTTGGGCTGCATGGCTTTTTAAAAATTGTATAATTGAACCAACTTCTCAAGATCACAGGGTTTCACATGAAAACATGACTTCTCATATTCTCTCTAGAAAAATCTATTTGGCAACACTATACCCCAAACTAAATGAGCCCCAATTCCATATGGCTCTGGGAACTGTCCTTTCTGCCAAAGTAAAATGGTTTAAAGGAAACCCTTCACAGCCCGAGGGCAAATTCTCTCTTGTACCCCCTTTTTGATAGGTTTTAGGGGGTTGGGTTTTCTTTTGTTTTTTATGTGGCTTTGAGTTTGGGGTATTTTTTGCTTGGTGGTTTTTGTTTTGCTTTTTAGAGGACAATGCAACTTTCTGCCTTTTCACATCATTGGGGAGTGGGGAAATTAGTTTTAAAAAATTCAGGTAGCCTCAGCCTGCCCTGCCAGGTTTTTAGAGCCAGGATGTTTTAGCATCAGCTGGCAGGCCGGCTGCTTGCAGGGAGGCCCAGCCATCTGTTCCTGGAGATGGTGAGGAAACCATCTTCCTCCCTCCACACCTGCCCCAAAACTCAGGCCAGAGACATTTTATAACCTAAGAAAAGTTCTCATCTGTGCCAAATATGGGACTCCAAATTCCTCCTCTTTCCCACATTCTCCATCAACTCCTTGCTGGCTTGACCCAGCCTGAATCAGCTGGCTACCTCCAGCTCAAAGAATCCCTCAGGCTGCTAGGTTCCAGCCAACCCCCAGAGGCCACCAACTGTGCCTATCAACAGAAGCAGGAGTTGAGGCCTCTCAGCCCATTGCTGAGCTGCCCTGGGAGTCGGCAGCTGATGACACGGGCTGGCCCCTGATTGTCAATCTAGATGGCAGTTTGAAACATCCCATCCTCAGCGATCCCCTCAAACACAGCTGTAATTAGTCTAGTCTCTGAGGCCTTCAAGAAAACCTCAGTGACTGAATAATAATGGAAAACCCATCTAAAAGGGCAGAAAGTCTGAATCCATGGGTCTTTTGAACAAAATGAAGTCTTATTCATTTCACGTGCATGAAGTAGGGGCTAACAGGATGGTCAAGGAGCAACTCTGACTTAATGAGTGGAAGAGAATAACCTATCAGTTTACTTTTTTTAAGAACAGAAATGGGTACTGTTAAAATGATTTTCAAGTCCCTAGAAGCAATTGAATTTTTGACTGAGCTCGGAGTTGCCTTTCCAAATGTGGTTGAGAATGTGGCTCTGGCATCCGTTAAGAGTGCTGGGATTTTGAATCCAAGTTCTCCTACTCGCTTGCTGCGTGACCTTAGGTTGGCCTTGACCTCTCTAGCCTCCAAATAATCACCTGCAAAACGAAGAGAAGACCTTCCTCACGCGGTTGTTTTGAAGATTAAATGAGACATCCACGTAGAGCACTGCAGACAGTACCTTGTTCAGAGTCTGAACTCAGTAAATGTTATACATTATTACTGTATTATCGTGAATAATTTTTTTTCAAGGATAGTGCCAAGATTAAAATCAGTTCTGGTTCTCCACAACCAAAATAAATAAATAAATAAATCCAAATTTCCGAATTGTGGAGTCTGAATTGATGAGCTCTTACCAGCATCTTGCTTTTTCCCGGGCCCTTGTCATAGTACGTCTGCTAAGAAATGCCGGGCATGCTCTCAGCAGACAAAAGTCCACGCTAGGGCTGCTCGGTGTTGGCTGGTGGCCCGAGGTTGCAAGGAGGGCAAAGGGCCTCGCCATGGCAGAGCGTGGCCTCTGCGCAGTACCCACAGGCTCAAGGAATTTGTGTATTCAGCTGGCCTCCCGGCGCCTCCCCGCTCATTCACCGGTGGAAGTGAAACATCACAATCCAATTTTTTGTCACCTTGTGAAATGATGAGACTCCATTCCAGTTGCGTGCGTATCATCAGAGCACATGGACACGTGGGGTAATTACTGTTGCTGGGTTACTCCTTGTAAGTTCAAACCGTTTCACATGCTGAATGACAATATATTTGCCGTGACCTGGGTAAATTAAACCAATGCTTCCTGCTCAGGTAGACTTTGATGTGATTCAGCCCATCTGCTTCTGGTGAAGGTAAGACCTCAGTAAAGCAGGAAGAAAAACTACCTTGACGTTGGGTTCCCTTCCTCTCTTCCTTCCTCCCTCCCCTTTTCCTCCTTCTTTCCTTTTTCCCTCCCTCCCTTTCCTTCCTTCCTTTCTTCTCTCCATCAATTCCTCCTCCTTCCCTCCCTCCCCCTCCCTCCTTCCTTCCTTCTTTTCTCTCTTCCTTCCTTTCTTCTTTCCTATTTTTCTTCTTTTTCCCGTCATTTTTTTTTTTTCTAAGAGAAGAAACACTAGCTCTGAGCTCCTCTGTGTTCTTGGTGCCAGACGCTGTTCTCCATGTGTACACAAGTCTGAGTCCTGTGTCCAAACAGAAGACAGAAATGCGATCAGGGCTGGGTAGAGGAAGGGATTTGACAGGTCTTCTGCATCCCAAATGTACAAGATGCAAAGGTAAAGTCAGGCTGTTCCTTAAAGGTTAAATTTCACATTTTAATTGCCTCCCGTGGAGGCTGCTCTGAGCTGGGGCTCCCGCAGGCAGGCAGCTTGGCAGCCCTCCCAGCCTGCTGGTGTTTAGCTCTCCTGCGGAATGTCTCACTCCTCCCTCCAGCTCTGTGAGAGTCGGGGCAACAACACAACACATACCAGTGAGTCGAGCGATAAGTGGGACTGCAGTGCTAGGGAGGTCCCGCTCTAGCCCCTCACACCTGTACCTAGTAAACGCTTTTTCCAGTTACTGTCACTGTGTAACAAACCACCGTAAGAGTCAGTGGCTTAAAACAATTATTACTATCTCTTCGGTTCTGTGAATTGACTGGATTCAGCTGGACAGTTCTCACTTGGGGTCTCTCAAGCCATCACAGCCAGATAGTAGCTGAGGCTGGAGTGCATGTCCAAGATGGTGCACACACAGGGCTGGCACTTATCACCAGCTATCGAACGCCAAGAGCTCAGCTGGAGCTGAGTGTCTACATGTGACCTCTCCATGTGGCACGGGCTTCTTTCAGCATGGCAACTGGGTTCTGAGACTGTCCTGAGAAGGCTCATGAGAGAGGCTGACCATTCCAAGAATAAGCATTCAAGGAGAAATGTTCCAAAGGAATCAGGCAGAAGCTACACAGCCTTTTATAACCCAGCCTAGAAGTCACATAGTGTCACTTTCTCCATAATCAATCGGTCAAAGCAGTCACGAGCCCACCCAGATTCAAGGAAAGAGGGCCTAGATGCCACCTTTCAATGGGAAGAGTGCCAAAGAATTTGGGGGCCATATTTAAAAACTGCTATGGTGTTTTAAAAAACACACTTTGCTCATTTTATTTAACTTAAAAGTTCTGATTATGCTATAGTCTAAAACGCCAGCCTGTATCTGCTGCAATGTCAGCATCTGAAGGGGAAAGTAGAGAATTTGAGCGGAGGAATGAATCTCACATTTTATTTCTTGTTTTTCAGTTATTCTTTCAGGGCTCAGATGACAAACCAGACGTCCTCAATGTAAATGTAGCCTGAAATAGGTTTACAAAAAACTGATTCGATATTTTTAAAGTTGGAGATTTCACATAAAACTGAATTTTCAACATATCTTAAAAAATCATATCTGGCCATACAGGTTCTGCATTCCCTCAAAGCAACAACAGCCAGGTGCCACATGGTGACTGCCCCCTTTACGTAGGACTGATGTATTAACCATAGTCCCCACCCATCCCTATTGTCCCCAATGCTGAAATTAGATATCACTAGCCATTTATCCACATGCCTCCACTGAGTTTTTTTCTTGCTTTTGTTTTTGTTTTAGTCATAAAAACATTTATATTGGTACCATGTCTTTATCAAAAGTGGGAAAATACAACACTAGACCTTAAGGATCACATATTCAACACAAATGGGAAAAGGCATTTATATGGGCATAAAAATCTTCCTATGTTGTGTTTAATGCACATGGAAGAAGTTCTGCGTTGATAGCTCTCACACCCCTCCCTCTCTCCCTCCTTCCTTCTCTCTCCTTCCTCCCCTCTGCCCTATTCCCTCTCCCTCCCTCCCCCCTCCCCTTCTCTTTTTCTTCCTCTCTCCTTCTCTTTCTCTCTTTCAATAGTTAGCAGATGTAATCAATTTTTGTTAATAACATGAAGTTGATTTCATTTTTAGTCTTATGCTATTACTTGAGTTAAAACAGTTTTTGTCTCTCCTACTGTTTGTCTTTTACATGACAGCCAACAAAATAAAGATTTGGGACCTCAAAACACTATCTCTGGTATAATAAACACATCAAAAGACCCCCTGGACATGCCTAAAGTGGTCTTCCAAATGGTGTGGGTGGTCTGTTCTCCCTAGAGGGAGGCCCCTTGCCAGCCCAGCCCTGGGCCGTGATGGCCACGTTCATGTTCCAGGCCAGAAGAGGCAGATACTCCGGAAAAATCGCTCCAACTGTTTATTCAAAGTGCAACAAACTGCAAGACAGTGGATAAGCAGTTTCTTTTGACTGACAACTTTATCATGATCTCAGGTGGTGTTCAACTCTTGGCTACAGAGTCTGGCCTGTTGGCCTGAGAGAGGCCTGTCCTCTGCTTATGCTTGGCTTGGGATTTTTCTATTCCATCCAATCATCATTTCTGGCCTTCCCTTGACTGATTCGGGAGAATCCAGAAGAAGTCTGTTTTCTTCTCTCTCTCTCCCCACCCACCCCCCTTCCCTGAAAGCTTGGGTTCAACCCCATTTTCCCCTGTTTATAGTTCTCCCTGAAGGCATTTGGCCTTGGTTCATCTATTGCAGATGAACCATTTACAAATAGCTGTATTCCTTGAGCATAGACAACAGCCTTCAGAACATCCCTCCTGGGCTTATTTGAAGAGGAGGGGTTCCTCAGCATGCCCAAGTCCTGAGGAGTCCCAAGAAGAGCAAGAGAAGGGATGAGCTAGAAGAGGGTTTCACAACCATGTGGACCCTGCTGGATGGTCCAGGCCTTTCTCTATGGGACAGCCATGCATCTGACTCACAATGGAGCACTGTGAGGGTTTCTAGATGAAAGGGCACCCATCCTCCTAGGGTCTGGAGCTGTACGACAGCACTCATCAGGCACTACGACATAGAGGAGCCAAGGGGGCGTGAGGGGGTAAGGGGGCTGCTTCACTTGTCTCCATGCCAAGAAAACAAATGTTTTGGCAGGAAATTCTTCTTTAAGGGTGTTCTGGTTTTTGAAGAAAATCATTTCCTCAGGGGAAACCACTCAGCTATCTCAGGAAGGAAAATAGTCCTTCTGAGCTCAGTATGCCACTTTGACTCATAGAGGTGTGCCTATGAGGTAAAGGAACTGATTTCCTGACTCCTACAAAAATCAGCTTGCATGCATGCACGTGTGCACGTGAGTGGATATGTGTTCTGGGTGGAGGGTGTGTGCGTGTGTGCACACGTGTCTCTCTGCATGTGTATGGGCATATGGGTCTGCATTTGCATGTGTGCATATGTGTGAATGTGTGCATACATGTCTATAGGCATATGTGTGTGCATGTTTTCTGCCACATGTATGTGCACGTTCACATGTGTTCATGTATTCATGGTTGTACATGCACGAGCATTTGAGTGCATGTGTGTGCATTCGTGCATCATAACATATCACAGAGGACCCTAAAGGAAAGGAGAGGAGGCAAAGGCTCTTCTCCCAGGGCTTCTAGGGATGCCGAGAATTCCATAGTGCCCTCCCTACCATGCCTTTCCCACAACTGAATGCCCACTGGCATCAGTCACCATGAAAATCAGATGAAGTCATTCCATGTGTCCGCATGCCCATCACTGGCTAAGGCTAAGTCATCAGGGTGGCAACTAAGACTGTCCCTCAATCTTACAGTCCTCCTGCCACAGGGGTCCCCGCAGCCAGGTGTCTGTTGATGGTGCCCCTCCCACCTCTGCTCAGAGTCTCCCTAGACTTTATGCCTGCACCATGAGTCTGGGTATTTTCTTTTTTATGATGTAAAGAATCCTAAACTTGTGAAGTTGACCGAAAAGGAAATGACTTGAATTTAAAGATTTGGGGCAAGTACCCTAAATTCTTTGAGCTTCAGTGTCCTCATTCGTGAAATGAGGATAATAATATCCCCTTCCCCAGAAGACTGAATGTGCACATAGCTGGTTAGTAGATGTGTGTACAACTAGTCTATTACATGGACTGGAGTTGATGGGGTAGTATTAGGAAACAGAGACTTTTTCTCCAACACCTGCCTTCACACCTGTAATCATCAGCACCCCCTTCCCTATCGCCTTACATCTTACTTAGCTCCCACGCCTTCCAGGAAACTCTGGGGATCCAATTGCCCAGTCTGATCCCCTCAGGCCTGGACTGAGGCTTGGGGACCTGTACTGGCAACAGGGAGGACAATCTGTCCTTTCACTTCTCCTCCAGCTGGCATTCCTCCAGCCCCTCTCCTAGGCTGTTTCTGTGTCTTCCTCCCTCCCTTCCCTGACACACTGGAGTCTGGGAGAAGGGTGGGAGAAAAAGATACAGTCACAACTCACTGTCGCCCTATGATCCCATCATTGTCTCTCTCCGGGGAAGTCCCCAAATGATGTCCCGTGAGACATATTTATGGGTACTTGGGAGGCCTCACAAAGTCCTCATCACTGCACTGTTTCCAACAAGGACATATCAGGACCTTCCCTAGAGGACTGTTGTGAGGATTAAATGAGTCATTGTAGGCCTGGTCCCTGACTCTCCTGGAATTCGGAGGACCGCCTTTCTTAATCAGAGATTGCTTGATTTCAGAAACCTGAAGCCCTGGAGCTAGCTAAAGTAAAGGGGCTGCAGGCGAGGTAGCTGGGCTAGCTCAGAGGCCCCAAGGGCATGCAGCCCAGGCCAGTCTCAGGAGAAATGGCAGCCAAGGGCTAGGAGGCTAAGAGCTAACCTACAGGGCCCCAAGCTCCTGTCCACACTTCTGCCTGGTCCACACACCCTCCTTGTGCATAAGACCAGCTGCTCACCACTTCTCGCAGCAAGCGTCCCACTGAGGAGACCGACCAAACCCCTGTGTTCCGAGGCCAAAGAGAAATGGCCTAGCTTGGCCACTATCCACGCTTCTTGGCTCTCAGCTACGACTAGAGGGTGTGTCTGAGGACCACTGAGAAGGGCTTGCAGGAGCAAACGGAGGACAGGAGTGGGCTGATGAGGAACGTGTCCATCCCCATCCCGCTTCACAGCCATGGAGCAGCTATGGAATCAGACTCGCCATTAAAAAGCCTGGACCTGGGGCCCACTCAGCCTCTGAGCTATGAGAGCGGTAGAGAACCCCTTAACTTCTCTGCGCCTGGTTTTCTTCGTGTCTAAAATGCAGCGAGGGGAGGCTGAGCTTGCACAATTCCATTTCTACACTCTGCTGCCTCTCTAGACTTTTTAAAGCAGTATTCAGCAGCACTGTCTCCCTCACGTTTAGCAAAGCCATGAGCTCTAAAAAAAATACTACATTTAACATTTTAAGGCAAATCTTTCTTTAATTCCCTAATAATAACAAAAATCATTCAAAGCCACTTTACTGTCAGAAAAGAAATATCTGTGCATACACTTAGATCATTTAAGCCAAATGCCTTTTTAACAACATTTCTCAATTAAATATTCAGCAGAGATAATATTGTCTGAAGCATTTCATCCAGTTTAAAGAAAAACTCTGAGGTGAAAGAATCCAAACTGTGGAATATAAGAAATTAGAATGGAAGTATCACAGCAGTAGATGCTAGCCCAAAAGGGCAGAGCCACAGGTCAAAGCCACATCTCCCTGGATTTGCTGGCATTTAACTAGATGCAAAATGTCAGCACAGAAAATGGCTTGTTCAATGCAAATATTAACAAGAAAGGAGTGTGTCAGTGTGTAAATGGAGCTGCAGCTGAAGAGGGCCTTTCTGACCCACCCACAGTCACCCGCGGCAGCAAGGGGACTTCCCTTTTGCTTATTTTCACTCTCTTTGCTGGGGATAAAGTCGTGGGGCATTTGCTTCATGGAAGAAAGAGAAAGCTGACCAGGAACCACTAAGCAAGATGGTGTTGTTTGCCTGTATCATGAGCTCAGCTTACACTATCCTATTCTATTCTGTTTCTTTTGCGTGTATTCGGGGAAGATTGACACTTAACAATGTTAATTTTATCAAGATCAAGAAGGCAGAAAAATAAAATCATTTTCCCTTTTCTCTCTCTCTCCCCACCACACAAAGGAGGTTTTAGTGGTAGCTCAAAGCTGCACATTTAGCTTTCTGTCCTTCCTACTGGCTGCTTCACCGCTCTCTGCACTTGTGGTCTTGCTCTGAAAAAGGGAGGCTTGCCTGTGAGTGAGTCCCATCGTGTGACGGGGAAATCTTAGTGCTGCTCTTTCAATATGAAGAGCTTTGACTCCAAGGAACACGCAGGAGTAATTTTTGAGAAAAACCTGCTGGTTGCGCAGGCTGAAACCTGCCCCCTCTCCTGGGAGGTGGCATTTTGGGGAATCCACCTCTGGCAGCAGTCAGATCCTCCGCTGGGCACCTTCAGAAACTGGATGCTCTCAGCACCCTGAGAATGAATTGACTCATTCATCCAGCTCAACCGAGACTTAAATATACAAAGCAGCGTGACAAACCAGACTGATGCAGAGTGATGCCAGACATTCACACCAGCCTGACTATCACATTCTCTGCCTATCAGCAAACGACCTGGGCAGCCACATTCACTGATGGGGGCTTGGGGCTCATAGCAAAGTTTGGCTTCATTGGAGCATTCAAGGACTTGTTGAAGCAGTATTAGGTGGTTCGCCAAGTGCTGGGAAAGCTGCTGAACTAGCCTTGGCAAGTAGGTAGGGTCAAAAGGCGTCTGGGAGGCAGACCCGAGCCAGTGAGAACACCAGCTTGCACTGCCAACAGATGACAGACTCCTTTGTCCAGTGGCGTCTGCTGGAAACTGGATGTTTCACCCACCATGGCTGCTGCCAGAAAAATTTTCCACTGTCCCTAGCTCTGCATTCAAATCTATGGCAGGTATATCTGACTGGCTGAGCCTAAGTCACACACACATGGCCTGGCCACCAGGTATGTTGGAAAGGCAAGTATGTCAGTTTGGATTTCCCCGGGAGAAAACCCCCTGATAAGGATTCGGGTGTAAATACTTTGCTTGGGAAGCAATTCCAGGAAGTACCAGTAGGAAGTGGGGTATTGAGATAGGATAAGGAAAAAGCTGATAAAGGGCAGGTCACGGAGCTGTGGGCATGTCACAGTTGTAAGTGGGGATTATCCTTGCTGGGGACCTCTGGGAGGCAGTATAGACCCTCTTCCAGTTGTTCCCCCCTGAGGAATGAGGAAACTGAAGTTTCGAATGACAAAGTCCCATCTGTCATTGGTTGAGGATGGCCTTAACTCCCAAAGGAAGTAAATTTCCCTGTCCCTCCAACCTTTACTGTATGGGAAGTCACATGTGCTTACACAGGCATATTCAGGAGCTGTGAGTACCAAGTGCTCATGCATGGGCATGACAGCATCTGCTGCAGCAAGTGCCATGCATTTTTAACTGCTCAAGTGACAGGTGGGCTCTACCCCCTATCTAGATTCAGAGAAAGGGGGCTTAGATGCTGGGCGACCAAAAATATGACAACATTCTCTACAAATGAATACCTTTTCCTTTCTCTGCTCAGCTCTTCTTCCCCTCTTCCTCTGTTAACTGCCAAAACCTGGTGGTTGCCATGGGAGTGACCACTTTTTAACATGGTCACTGGGCTCTGCTAATTGGTTCAGGGTGGCATCTGACCCAAGGTAGTCCGATCAGAACTCTTCTCTGGAGTTTTCTAAACTAGAAATGAGTCTGTTTTTCTCAAGTGCCTGGCATTTAAGATGCACAATTGCAAAGCTCTAAACATGCACATATCCCACCATTCAGAGAAAGCTGTCTATAGTACAATAGAATTACATGTATACAGAGAATCAAAGATTCGAGAGATCAGTAGTTTCCTTCCTCTTCTGACCTTTTGACTTTTTTGAGATTTTATGATCTGACGTGTTCTTTTTGCCTAAGTTTACAACCAAAAGAATCCTGATTAATATGGTGAGCACAGAAGTAGGAAGTAGTGAGATGATTATCGCAGGCTGGGCTCCCCGGTGAGCAGATTCTGAGATAAGTTAGCACGTACCATGCAGGAAGTCTGTGGAGGCGAGCTCCTGGAAGGGACCCTATGGGGGATGGAGGGAAGCAGAGTTGGGAAGAGGAGACATTCGGACTGCAAAGGCCTCAGCCAACGCCCTGGGGGCTTTGGAGCTGAGATGGCCCTTCAGAGTTGTCCCATGTTGGGGCTAGGGGCCTGGGCCTTTGTACCAGTCATGGGATGCAGGCTGCCCCAGGAAGGCAGCTGACCTTGGATGAGGCCACTTCCTTCAGCTAAAGCAGTCCCTGCAGGGGACAGACAGCTGAGGCCCTTCTGCCAGCAGCTCTTTGTCAGCAGCTGGGGAAATCAGTCCTGTGGTCCTGTGGCACATCACAGCATCCATTATAATGATCTTAAGAGCTCTCTCTCAGACAAGCCTGAGTGAGGACTCTGTCCTATCAGAGAAGAGACCTTGCCAAGCTAATAATAACCATTTACTGAGGGCTTTACGCTTAGGATTCTGGAAGCACCATCCTCTTTTATCCCTCTGTGAGACTGGAACTGCATCCCTATTTCCCAGATGGGGAAACTGGAGCAGAGAGAGTTAGGAAACCAGGTCAAGATCACAGAGCTAGTAAGTGGCAGAGCCAAGATTCAAAACACACCTCCCAAGTACGGAGCGGGTGCCTCGAGCCTCTTTGCCAGGGCTGCTCAGGTGGGGTAAGTGAGGCACCTAGGGCACAACATTTAGGGCAATGCTCACTCTCAAGTGCCGACCCTGAACTTCCACGACCCTGGCAGTGAGTGCCCCTTAAAACTGTGTGCCCTAGGTGCCTTGCTCACCTCACCCGAGTCCCAGAGCCCTGCTCTTTGCTATGGAGCCAAGGAAACTGGTATGCTCAAGGATCCCAAGCCAAGGTGCTCTCTCCCCTGGAGTTGTTCAATGGCCCCACCAGCCTCTGCCTCTAGGTTTCACTTTTCTGGAAGTCTCCACGGCCAAACAGCCTCTTTCTTTTCACGGTCTTTTTACAAACAGAACACAAAACAAGAGATTTGATTTATTAATTAATCATTTCTTAGTTTCCAGTCACAGTCCAGGTCTGGATCCCAGGGCATGTCCCTGCCAGCTGAGGTTGGCATTTTAGAGTATGTTCACTCTTCGGTCAGCTGATCGCAGTCACTGGGTGGAGCTTCACCCCATAGACAACTGATGGCACCCATTCTGTGCACATTGTACCAGCTTAACTGTGAGGGTAGCCCTGTAGCCATTAGTCAGCAGGGTGGAGGGGGGCTTTACAATTGCCTCTATGTGTAGACAGCCCCTGACAGTTACATTTCTGCCTGTAAAGAACCCTCAGACTTCATAGACTCCCTTGGCACATCACATTGTAATTGTCACTGGCCTGCCTCTCTCCCCTCTGAGCTGGGATAGTTCCCACTCCCTGCAGACACAGCAGTGTATTCCAAGCCAGCCCCTCCATAGCCTAGGGTGCTCAAGATGTATTTCTTGAATAAAGATTAACTGACACTCTCTAGAGCTTAGCTCAGGTGAATCCACTGTCCCAGCTGGAGTGAAAATCATGCCAGGCCTCCATCTGTTTTTAAAAGATAGAAGGGCATTCCTACTCTTTGGGGAGAAACTGCAAGGATTTAATGAAATGTTTCTGCAGTTGAGGCTCCGGATGATCTGTTGACATGGTCGAAAGGGTTGTAGGTTGTTTAATGTCTTTCTGTATCATCAGTTCTGCACTTTGTACCGACTCAGCAAATCGGCATGAATTTAGGCTACTGACAAGGACCTTGGAAAATAATGTGGCTTCTGCAGGTTTAAGAAAGGAAAGAACTTGAAAGCGGTCCTAACACAGTCTGAGATTATAACCTCTGCGATCCAGGACCACCAAGGACTTGGCCTGGGATGGACTACAGCAGCACGTGTGTGTCTCCTGCCTCTAGGGCCCTGCCTGAGGGCTCCAAACCTGCCTCAGATGCCCGCCCCACCCCATGTGTTTCTCCTTGGAGTCAGAAATCCCCAAAGCATGCTATCTCAGGGCAGCAGTCCAACCCTGCAAGCAGTTGTTGCTCATCTCCTCAGCTGCATGCAGGGGCACAAGCAGGCTTTGGAATTTTGGAATTAGAAAACTTAACTGCAACTCTGGCTTGGCTGTTTACTGACTATAACTCAGCATTTCCCAAAGAGGGTTCCATTGAGTGCTACAGTTCTATGACATTAAAAAGCAAGAGTGTAGGGGTTAACTATTGCCACTGATAATGATGCTGTGCAACAAACAACCCCAAAACTCAGTGGCATGCGATGAGTAGCATTTATTCTTCACTCATGCATCTGCAGGTTGGCTGGAGTGGCTCTGCTTTGTGTATCTCATTCTGGGGTTCAGGATGGAGAGGCAGCAGCCCCCTGGGCCATGATTATCTTATTGACAATAGAAAAGCACAAAAGAGCAAATGGAAACATGCAAAGTCTCTTAAGGCCTAGGCTTGAAACTAGCACACTATCACCTCCACCCTCATTTCATTGGCCAAAGCAAGCGACATAGCCAAGCCTTTCATCAGTAGGACAAGAAAGTTCACTCTTCCCATGAAGATTTAGAGAGAGAGAATAAATTTTTGTTGTATGGTCATTCAATCTACTACAGTTGCATGGGGAAAATGTTCTATGATCAAGTAAGTTGGGGAAATGCTGTGATTTTTAAAAACATGAAAAAGAGTTGGGATGTCAGAGATTGGGGAGAGGTGCCAATTTATTTATTTTTTTTAAGTGAAACGGGTCTCAGAGCCTTTAATGCATGCATCCATTCTGAATCTCCAATTCGGTGGTATGATATGTGATGTTTTTTAACTTTTTTTCACTGTCACTAGTGTGCCACAAAACCCACTTTAGGAAAGCTTGCTGTAGGTCCTGGGTGAGTGCCCTAACCTCTTGGAACCCCAGGTGAGTGGGCTGTTTGAATAGGAACAATGATGTCTGTCTCAGAGGAAGGCATGCCCAGCATTATATTACATGTGGAAGTGCACGTAGATGCCTGTTCACTCATGAGTTCAGTCAGCTTGGAGCTCCAGTAAGAAAGAGGGTTCCCTCCACATGGGACAGGCCAGACTCAGGCCACTAGGGATCCACACACTGGATTGGGCAGACACTGGGTGGTGGAACAGCTATAAAAAGGAGTAGAAGTCCCCTTGAACTCTGAGAGTGTGACACAGCAGAGACCTCGCAAATGGGTGAGTGTTAACAGGTCAAGGAGTTGGGGTGAGGGGTGGGTTCTTGTGCTATCAAGTTTTGAGAGACTCGAAGCTAACCTGGTGTGGCTACAGATTAGCAATTGTATTTCAGGGAAGGCTCCAATAGGGCATTGGCCTGGACTGACCCTTGACCCTGAGGAAAGGCTAGGCCTTGAGGTCAGGGATTGGTGGCCACAGTCAGTCAGGGAGCAGAGGGCTATGGGGGCAGGAAACCACAGATGTCGTTATAGCTCCTAGCCCTAGAGCACGGTCTGTTTTCAGTTCAGAATCCTGCCTTTTCCCTGCACCCTCCGAAGTTATGTTTTTTGGCTTCTGTCTCACCCCCACCCGAGCCCATGAGAGACCTGGCCCTCTTTGCCTTCATCTTTCCAAAGCAGGACCATGTATTCCTGTGACCTCTACAAACAACAAAACACCAGAGTCATTAGCATAAGGACACAGAGGAGGGAACACAGCCACAGAAGATTTCAATTGCATTCAGGTAGGAATAGGAAATTCTCTGTGGAATGGCCTGCTTTCTCTTAGAGACACATGTGGTTTTCATTTCTCGGGGAAAAAAAAGAAAAAACAACTCCAGGTGCTGTTCTCCAAAATCTCTTACCCCCACCCCACCTCAGCAGGCTCCCAGCAGCCCAGGTTTGTAGACGTGCCAGTTGCTGGGGTCAACAGCTTCCAGCATCTTCCACAGCCACCACAACAAGCAAGAGACCTGTTCTACAGACTGGCTTTTCTTCCAGCAAAAACCCTCTAGTGTCTGTCCTCTGTGCTGCTCAGTGTTGTGTCTCCTCCTTTCTTGACCTGGGGCTCTGATGCATCTCCCAGCTGACCAACAGTTTGGGGTTTCTCCCCCTTGTAACTGAAGAATCCTCACCCTAAAATTTCAGGAAATATGTCTCAGAGGCCTGAAGGGCTGTGCCCTGAGTCCCAGCGTTTCTGAGCTCCAAAGACAGACAACATCAACTAGCTTTTGTTGTTGTTCTTGTGTTTTGCTTTTAGACGTTTGTTAAAGGAAACAGATACCACACCTTTTTACCTTGGAAAAATATCTTGGAAGGAAATGAAATGTTGGGAATGTGAGGGAGCATCGTTAAAATGAAAATATCTCATTGTGAAAAAAATGTATAACAGTAAGATCACCTTGCAAGTATCTATTTGAAGGAAATATTGTTTGAGTGAAAGAAAAGCAAGGTATCTGGGTAACGGGGATCATCCGATGATGATGGAGCAATAACCTGCCTTTTAAGGGTTACATAAAAGTTCTTATGGGTATAAAAATCTTCCTATGGGATCCCAGCTCTGCTACTCGCCAGCCACGTGACCTTGGGCAAGTTACCTAATCTCTCTGTGCCTCAGTTTCCTCCTCTACAATTCTAGGAAAGACAGCAGGAGGATTTGCATTTTAATGGCAGAGAAAATGTAAAGTCAAAGGAATGAATCTCTAATTGTAGAATCTGTGGTTGCTGGTGAGGTGACTACTTGGTGGGGCAGAAGGGGCAGGGCTGGACAACACAGGAGAGGAGGACAGATGATCAACCTGAAATCCCTCCACGCAGACGGCTGCCTATTGGACCTACCGGAAATAACAGTCCCCACTATGTGCTAGAAAATATGCTTCCCCTGAGCTCTCACTCGCTCTGAATGGAAACCCACGCATGCCCTGGACTGGTTCTTCCAGTTATGGGAAAGGCCCCCAACCATCCCCTGATTGGCATAACACAAAAGCCACATCCCCACAATAATGATGATGATAATAGCGTCAGTAATGGCCGTGATGCAGCTGTTACTCAGCCTCGTGCATCTTCAGAACCTCCTGGGGATTGGCGGTATGCTAAGAATAGTCCTAGCACCAGCATTCAAGAATAATCAGCTGACCAAAGTGAACCCCACAAGGTGGGAGCAATGGGCAGCCAGGTGTGAGGGGAGGGAGATGGCAGTGGGGTAGTTCGTTCTCCTTGGTGGGCTGAGAATCCGTCAGGAGACTCGGCTGTGTGTTCAGGCTGGGGAAATCCTAGAACAAGGACCAGAGAGAGACTTGCTAAACTGTGGCACTCAGATTCACCCCACTGTCAAGTCTCACCTGTACCCTAGCTCCAAGGACCAACTCCCTCGTGGACTTCACCACCCAGAGCAGAAAGAGGAGTCAGCTGTGCGATCGGTGACTGGCGTGGAGGAGATGTAGTGCTGTCAAGACAGGATTAGCTCAAAGTGACGGAAAATGCCAAAGAAAAATGAAGTTTCTTTCTCATATAAATAAGGTTCGGAGGTGGACAGTTCAGAGCTGAGAGGGTGGCTTTACAAAGTCAACAGGATCTAGGCTATTATTAATACCATTATCATTACTCTTGTATAATTTACATGTGATGAAATACACAGATCACGATGGGTTTTAAGAAATGTATGCACTGTGTAATCAACAGCCCAACCAAAATATAGGGCATTTCCATCATCTGGTGCCCTTTCCGGGTGACCTCCACCCCTCATAGGCAACCACTGTTCTGACATCTGTTGTGCCTGTTCTAGAATAAATCGAGTCATTCCTTTGTTTCTGGCTTTTTTTCAGCATAATACTTTTGGGATTCACGGATGTTATTGTATGTATCAGTAGTTTGTTTATTTTTATTGCTGAGTAGTATTCCATTGTAAGAATATACCACAGTTTCTTTATTCACCTATTGATGAACGTTTAGATTGCTTCCAGTTTGGGGCTATTATGAAAAAAGCTGTTATAAACATTTGTGTACAAATCTTTGTGTGGATATAGGATTTCTCTTGGGTAAATACCTAGGAATGGGATTGCTGAGCGTAGTGTAGGTATATGTTTAATTTTATAAGAAATGGCCAGTTTTCCAAAGTGATTCTGCAGTTTCAGGCTCTATCTTGTTCATCTACCATCATCTATGCATGACTTCTAACTCACGGTATCATATGGCTGCTTGAACTCCAGCCATCATATCCACATTCCAATGCACAAAGAAGGAAGATGGAGGAAATGGTATGCTTCCCTAGCTTTAATAACACTTTCTGGAAGCTTCACACAATACTTCTGCCTGTATCTCATTAGCTAGAACTTAGCCACATGGTCACATCTAACTGCAAAGGAGGCTGGGACATGTAATTTTTAGTCTGGAGACCCACATGCTCAGCAACTAATTGGGGGCTTTATTATTGGGGAAAGGGGAATAGTGGATGTTGGGGGGCAAGAAGCAGCTTCTGCCAGAGATGGGTGGTCACAAATCAGGCAGGGACCATTTCTGTCTTGCTCAAGGCTGTTTCTCTGGAATCTGTCTTGAACGTTGGCTCATGGTATACGTTCAGTAAGTGTTTGTGAAAGGTGGAAAGAGGGAGAGAAGAAGAAAGGGAAAAATAGTCATGGCAGCCAGCCCCATGACTCGAGAATGTCTTCTGGGGTCATATGCTCATCTTTGATTTCTGACACTGTTTCAAAACATCTCTTAGATGCAATTAAATGTCATTGTGTGGATTGTCAAGAAAGTCCTTCAGTAGCCTGATAGGTAAGGGACATTTTGACTTTGTTATCTGATGGAGATAGTTTGGGAATTTCGTTTCTCAGTGTAGAGTGGGGTGTGTGTGTGTGTACATGTGCATGCGTGCACAGGAAACCTTCTGAGGGCTTTTCCCTGTCAAGAGTCTCACAATCTGTATGGTGATAAACGTGTTGTCATCAAGGGCTTGTACCTTGGAATATTGAAATCAAGACTGAAATGCCTGAATGGAGGGGAGAAAGAGAAAGAGAGAGAGCAGCGCTGTTTTGTAGCAGACTTGTGGCCACGGCAGGCAGCGGGAACTTGACTCGGTGTTTCCAGCCGGGTGCCCCTCCAGCAAATGAGGGGGTCATCAGGTTATGTTATTTTATGGTACAAAAGCAGATACGGTCCGCTGCCTCCGCTCTACCCTGATAATTTTGTTTTCCCGGCGAGTTTGCCATCAAGGATCTGACATGCCATTAGGTTTTTATCTCTGTTGCCCAAGGAGGGGCAACGGTGAGCGAGGGTCTGCTTTTCATTAAAGTGAGGCTGGTTGCACGAGCACTTCTTTGAACAAAACAACCACGGTTCACGACAAGGTTAGGGGAAGGCGGGGCGGGGGGAAGGTTATTAGTTATTACCTCTGCTTCCTTCGCCGGAGTGGGGGCTTCTCTCCAGTGGGGTTTGGGCCCCTCCCCGGGATGCTGAGAGCTAATTCCGTGCTCAGGCCGTGATCCCCAGGCCTGCCTAAGAAGCGGCGCCTTCTAATCATGCTGAATCATCGGGCTGATTCTGTGACATCAACTGTTACCCATTAGGGAATGGGCTGACACCGAGAAATACATCTCCCTTCCAACCTCGGCCCCCGCTGGACTTGCAGTCCAGGGAAGCCTGCACAATCCTGCCACTGGGAACACAGCCTCCTGCCAGCTCTTAAGGACTTCTGTCGGGGTTTCTCTCCCCAAGGGAAAGAGGTGTCTGGGAGGGCCTGTGAGGAGAGAGGAAGTAGGGGGTGTGGGCTGGGAATCAGCCCAAACCGGCTCTGCCCCACGTGGAAGGGCCTGGGGACATTCTAGGTCACTGATCCGAATTCTTTTCCCCGAAGCAACACAAACCAAGCAGAGGGGCACACTGAGTAGCAAGTCTAAAAGAAAACATACTCTGCAAATACCTCCATTTTTTTTTTTTCTTTTAAGATGCCATCACTACTGTTGGTGTCAGGCAGAGTCCCAGCTGTTGATGGTGCTTACCTAAACAGCCCGACGGACTTTAGAGTCATTTCTGATCAGAGCTGCTTTCACCAACCCAAGTACTCCAGGCCACCTTTTTGTGTCGTTCCCATCAGCAAAATCGCACGGGTCTGATGCTTGGTGTGTCATGCTGGTCTCCTGTGAAATGTCGTGATCGAGGGTCCCTGGTGGGACTCAGAGCCTCCACTTCTCTGCCTTCCTCCTGGCCACCCCTGCCCCCCTCTCTCACCATCCTCCCTCATCCTCCTCCATACCCTTGACCCACCCACCACTGGGTGTGATTTATAAGCATGGAAATCCCCTTAATCCCTTGGATATGTGGTTTACTTCACCCAAGAATTCACAGAGCTGCATCCTCTCCCTCACAAAGTGAATTATAACACGAGCATAGAATATTGATTCCAGGCATGTGGAATTTTAATCCCCAAGTTCCCACGAAATGCTTCTGTCCATGGCGAATTGGCCCACCATTTCAGCATGTCCAAACAGCTAGGACAGATGAGCCCCTCCAGTCACTGCACAGTCACTCGGGGGGCATCCGAGCACCTGCATCTCACTCATGTGACTTTGTGTCTGTTCTCAGGTGCTGCATGCAATTCTGTTTTGAATTTCTTTGGCACCCGACATCGATCGGGCATTTTAAAATCCCCCTGCTGCCAGCAAAGCCAAAGCCAGGCAGCCGTCTTCAAAATGTCACCAGCCACTAACCGTGAACAGGGATAAATTATGCTCACCACCATCGCCAGGTGCATTGGGAAGAGCAACTCGTGGAGGCAGCCTGCCATGTGCTGGGGGGAGTTCCAGCTCCAAGCCCTGTCCTGGGCTGTCCCAGGACTGCCAGCCTGGGTTTCCAGCAACCCTGTGGCTCTATCTGCAATTAGGTTGGGTTTTAATGGACATTAAGCCCCTAAAATATACCAAGCCCTGTGCCTGGCACCACATCCACAATAATTCTCCTCGTTTCCTCATTACAGGTGAGAATTGAGAGGTTCAGAGTTGTTGGGTACACAGCTGAAGGTCACGCAGCTTGCGAATGGCAGAAACACGCCTGCTACTAGGATCCGTCTACTTTTTATTACAACATCACATCCGAAGAAGCTCCTGTCAGTCGTGTGTGTGGTTTTGACTGTGTGCCCCAATAATATCACTAGGCGCAGGGTCCCACATTTTAGTGATGACACAGCTGGGGCTCAAAGAGGTTAAGTGGCCTGTGCAAAGACACACAGCACATAGATGGAGAAAGAACAGACTCTAACCTGGAATGTCACAGATATTTATTGGGCATCCACGACCTGCCTGGTTTGTTCTAAGTTTTGGGGATAGCCAGCTGAATAAGACACAGTGGCTGCCATCAAAACACTTAGCAGTCATATGGGGCAGACTGCAACATGCATGATGATATGTAATTCCAAGTGTGGAACACCATCTTATTTGTATGTGGCAAGTATCATGGGAGCCCAGGGATGGAGTGAATCATTCACAGAGGGGGTGACATATGAGGTGGTCCGTGAAGGATGACAAGGAATGAGGAGGCAGGCATCGAGTAGAATTCCCTGGCAGCACGCTGCCCCACAACCCTGACCTCTGGGTGGTCAGTTTGCTGTGAGCATAGCAAGTGAATGTCAAACAGCCTGTCCCATCCTCTAACTGAGCACTGTCCAACGGAACTTTCTGTGATCATGGAAATGTTCTAGAGCCACGCTGCCCAATACAGTGGCCTCCCAGCCTCATGTCCCTACTGAACACTAGAAATGTGGCTAATGAGCCTGAGGAACTGAATTTTTCATTCTATTTACTCTTAATTTTTATTTCAATTTTAAAAGCCACATGTGGCTAGTGGCTCTCATATAGGACAGCATAACTCTGGCTGGTCACACCCAGCAGAGAGGTGAGGATACAGCATTAACCTTGCAACGGAATGGCAGACCAACCTCTGTGTGGGTGGCCGCTGGACAGTTCTCTAGTGTCGACAGGCAAAAGGATGGAAGCATGAGCACAGCCCTCACAAGGCCCCAACATGCATCCAGCTGCTCCAACAACAGTTCAGTGTCCCCCAGCATCATGTGACTTGTGGGACTAGGCCACAGTTGCCATCATGTCACCTCCTCCCGGACCCATTGTCTCCTCTGAAGAGGCTGACAGAGACTCAGTAACCATTGCACCCTCTGCTCAAAGGTGACTTTCGCCCAGTGACCCTCTCATTGGGGGAAAAAGTCGCTGCTATCTGGAGGTGAGCAGGGGTCTGGATGTGGTGCCTGGAGGTCTGCCCTTGGTATGAAGCCCTCCTCTGTACTGCAGGAGAGGCAAGGTGGGTCATGGGGCCCTGCTCTGGGGGATAACACAGCTGTTCCAGGACCAGGGATCCAGGACAACGGGACTTATGGCAACCCACTGTGCTCACCAATTAATCAATGCACATAGCTTTGATTTATCTTCTTTCCTACATGTTCATTGGGGGAAATGTGGAAAATAGAGAAACATGAATAAAGAAGGAAATAAATCAACCTGTTCTCGCCACCTCCACCACTGCTGCCCTGGTCAAACTGTCATTGTATCTGTTTTTACAGCGGCCTCATTGGTCTCCTTGTTCCTACCCTTGCCACTCATAGTCCATTCTCAACAGAGCAGCCAGAGGGATTATTTAAACCCTAAGCCAAACAAAGACACTTCTTGCCCATAACTCTCTGATACTTCTCATCCCAGTGCAAAAGCCAAAGTCCCTGCAATGGCCTGCACAGCCCCCACAGTCTGCCCAGTCTCACGCATCTCTCTGACTTCATCTGTCTCTCTCTCCTCCCCCACCTTAGGTCTGTCCCAGCCCCACTGATATCTTTGCTGCTCCTGGAACATGCCTGGCCCAGCCAGCCTCAGGACCTTTGCACCAGCCATCTCCCTTGCCTGGAGCACTATTCCCATAGACAGCCACATGGCCCACTCCTGAGTTTTCTTCATGCCTTTATTCAAATGCCACCTTCCTGGTGAGGTCTTCCCTGGACACCTATTTAAATTTCTAATGTCACCCCTTCCACAATTCCTCATCCATTTCCCCTGACCTCTTTTTCTCCCTAGCCTTATTGCTGTCTTTCATAGTATAGATTTTACTTATTTATTTGGTTTTATATCTTCCTTGACTTGAATGTGACCTCTTTGAAGGTGAGGTGTTTGTTTGTTTGTCTGTTTCTGCTTTGTACTCTGCTAAGTTCACGGTATCTAGGAAAGCACCTAGTACAATGTAGGCTGCCAATAAATATTTTGAGAATAAAAGAGTGAAGGAAGAAATGAATGAAAATCATCATATCTCACCACCCAAAGGCATCCACTGCTAAAGGTTGGCTATATTTCCTTCCAGACTTTCTTTTATTAGCTTCCTGTTGACTGAGTTAAGTAGGAGTCCTATGGTCACTAAGAGGGTGCTGGAAGAGGAGGGACAGCTCTCTTATGGTCTGTCTCTGCCTGTGATCACCTTGGTGGAGGCCTGGGCCTCATCGTGGTTGGCTCAGATATCAACACTTTTAGTTCTCTCAGGGATAATCAACCTCTGCAGGACTGACTCACACTAACCAGACTCATAAGAACCTGATGTATAAAACTAAAGACCACTTTACTCATTCCTACATCTTTCCAGTGATCCTACCCTCAAGGAACTTTGAACACTGCACTGAAAATCGGGGCCTCAGCTGGAGAAGGCAGACTTTGTTGATTGCCCACAGGACTCAAGACTTTAGGGACCATCAAGCACTGAAAAGATTGTAGTGCTCTGCATTATCCCATTTGTTATTCAAAGTGGTGATCAATTATAAAACAATTGCAATGAAACAATGTTCCAATTTTTCCCATTGGGACAACTTCACTGCTTTTACAAATATATGTTAAAAATCAAGTTGCTTCTTCTAAAAATCACCTTTGTTACTCCTGCTTTGTTGATACCCTGGGCATGTGCTTGGACTTTCTGTGGGACAATCACCTCTGATTGTCTCCCTAGGATGTTTTTCTCAACACTTGCAGCAAAAGGATCCTGACTTTTCCCTTGGAGACCCCTTCTCCATTTTCAGCCTGTATGACTTGTGGGGATGGACCTCCCTTCCACCTTTGTGGGTGGGGCCAATGAGATGTAAAGAGCAATTTATTGGGACCTCTGAAAAAGTCCCTGGGCAGTGAGATGTGAAGATGCTTAAGATCTGGTGCTGAGTAGCATTTTGTTATCATAAAGGGGGACCTGGAGCAAGTAGGGGCAACCATGTGGATCTGGAGCCAATGTGGCACAATGCAGAGAAGAGAGATGAAAAGAAACCATGTCTTGGTAGCATGATTTGTGCTGCTGGATCAAACTTTGCCTGAAGTCCACCTTTCTACTCAACTTTTTTACCAGCTATGGGAGCCAATAAATTCTGTCGTGGTTTAACTCAGTTTGAGTTGAGTTTTCTGTTATTTAAAATCAAAAGATTCCTAACAGATATACATTGGAAACACAAAGTATAGCATAGAGAATTGAACAAACTTCATCGCCTTTCTAGATATATTAAGACTGACACATTCTAACAACCTTTTCTTTTAAACTCTATGAAGACTGCTTCATTTCTGTTCAGAGTCATATGTTAGTTGTTTTATAATTCATTAGATAGGTTCATAAACTCCATGAGGGCCAAAATTTTGTCTGTTTTATCCACTGCTTTTTCTTCAGTACCTAAAACAATGACTGGCCCTCAGTAGACAGTCCATAAATATTGAGTGGCCACCTGCCTGCTGGCCTGACTGTATAAATGAATGAATGAATGAAACTGAAGCACAGATAGAGTGACCTGCCCCAAGTCGCATAGCTAGCTATTGAGATAAAAAGATGGCGAATCCACCATATTACCCCAGCAACATAGTTGCAAGCATTCTTAACTCATCAGAAAAAGGGGGATAAAACGAACATTTGTTGTATTCCTTCCCTGGGCCAGGCACAATTCAAGTGTATTTACAGCAGTGTCTTACTATTATATGTGAATTCCCCACTTCACACACACCATGCCAAGAGGTGGGCATTATTACTATCATTTTACAACAAATGAGGAAACTAAGGTACAGAAATTTAAGCTTCCTCCAAAAGATCACAAAGCTCCTGTGTTGCAGAAAACACAGCTCAGGTTAAGCCCTGACATGGAAAACGTTTACAATGCCTGGTCAGCTCTGGGAAAATTCTACAGAGAGCTAAAGCCATGAATACTAGGTGGGTGTTTTTTGTTTGTTTGTTTGTTTGTTTTTATCAGATTCTGTTTGAGACTGACATTTTGTAACCTTGACTGCCTAATCTGAAGGAGACAGCCTTCAACTTACACACGTGTGGGTCTGTGGGAGGAGAATACACAGCAGGGTGGCTGCTGCCGTGCGGTTGTCCCTGGGAGCTCTGTGCTGGCATGTGAGGGCATGAGCAGGAGCAGTCGTGTGTGGGGGGAGGTGTCTTTTCACATAGATGGTCTCAGAACTGCAGGACTATTATTTCTGGGCCTCAGCCCCGGTGCAAGGTAGAAACACCACAACAAAGAGAACTGATAGAATCTTCTAGTCACATCCAACCACCCAGATGTAGTCTCAGCACAGCCACAATTTCAGCAGAGCATACGATACTACTTCTCTGAACATAAAATGGCAGAGGGGGCCAGGCACTGGTGTCTAGGGGAACTGACCATACACAGAACAGACATTTGGCTCTACCTCCCACTCCAAGTAGCGCTAATTCACACACCCTGATCGGTCCATTTGCTTTCACTTGCTCCCAACGTGCTAACAGCGGCTTTATTTAATAACACCTGGAAGGGCCATGGGGCTGACACAGAGCTCAGCTCTGTGGGAAGGGACCTATGGGGTCAGAAGGATCCACAGTGACACTGTCATGCTTGGTGACCTCGGAGACACCTCTCCACTCTCTGGGTCTCAGCATCTTTGGGGGAATAGCGTGGTTGGATTACAGAATTCGTAAGCTCCTTCATTCCACAGCGCTAAAGCAGAAATCTCTAGGCATGGAGCTGAGAAGCTATGGCTGTGGCTCTTCAAGTCGGGGAACCTGAGATCTGGTTGGAACTGAAGGATGCACATAATTCTAAGGTTGTCTCAGGCCTCCCCCAGCCTGGTTTGGAGGCTGCCAATTTGGTGTGCTGGGGGGATGTCGGAAGGAAAGGGAAAGGTGGGGGGGAAGGTGGAACTTTCCCAAACACTGACTCATGTAGGTAGCTGCCTGGTTTCTCCCCACTTTGCAGGGGAAACATAAAAGTGTGCGTGTGTGTGTGTGTGTGTGTGTGTGTGTGTGTGTGTGTGTGTGTGTATTTTTTTTAACTCACTCAGGTCACAGGGGAAACAGAGAAAGTAAACATCTGAGAAAAGGGAAAGATTGATCTCCTTTGAGTTCTTCCTTCTGTTGAGCCAGGCGCCCCGGAATGCACTGCAAAGGGCGGGGCTGGGGGCTGGGGCGAGAGCTCTTAGCGCTCCCCTCCTGCCTTTGAAGGCAGCTTTGGCCTCTCTGTAAACAGAAGTGACTTCTGACTTCTCACGGCTCTAAAAATAATCAGAGTGTGGGGGTTCTAAACCAGGAACAAAGGAGAAGCAAAGGGTTAATGAGAGGACACAAGTTTGACGTTGCGTTGCATAAACACAGAGCCAGCGAGGAGCAAAGGCTCCAGAGGCTGGCCTTCGCCAGCAGGTAACCGGCACAGCTCCCAGCCCTGGAAGTTCTGCACACTGCTATTTCTTCCTCACATTTGCAAAGGCTGCCTCGTGCCCTGCTCTCAGGGTTGGCTTCCCTCAAAAATGTGCTGGCGAGAAGTTGGCCCTTTCATCTATCCTGGGACCCCTCCCTGGTAGCTTCACTCCTCTCCTCCCCCCACCCCACCCTGATCAAAGCTTTGCTGTAAGGTCTAATTCATACTAACTTGTGACTGACATGGCCCTAGCAAGCCCCAGAGGCAGCAGCTCTGTGTGCAATCTCACTACATCTTGCACCACCACTTGGGACTGTTACCACACCCACATTATAGAAAAGAGGACGGAGGATTACCTTAACTTACCCGCAGTCCCACATCCAGTGGATGGCAGAACTGCAAGCCCAAACCCTAAGCAATCAGATCCCAGAATCCCAGCTCTTAACCATTCCCCACCCGTTTGTATTGTAAGGCAAGGGAATTGAGTAGCGAGAAGTTATCTAGAAGCTGGGAGCCAAGGTAGACACCTAGAGCTGACACTGTAGGGCAGCAGTTCTCTTTGACTCTCAAAAGACCCACCGTTTCCAAAGGAGATAGCTGTTGTCATCTAATGTTAATGAACTTTGAGGGATGTCTGCCTACCACCACTGCAACCCAACAGAGTGTTCCAGGCTCTTTAAGAAATTCAGCACACACCCATCAAGCTGTTTGCAGTCTAACAAGTGTCTGTCCCGACCAAATGCCATGTACTAGTGATCACACTGCAGTGTGAAGATGTGTCTTCTTGGGGTGGGGAAATAGGGAAAGAAAAATTGGGAGAAAGGAAAAGCCAAGAAGTTATAAATCACTGCTGCAGGTCTCTTTCTAATCTCATTTGACTAGCACATCACAATTCTGGGCATAGAGGAGGCACACAAAGAATATTTGCTGAGTGAATATGTAAAGGAATGAATGACCAAATGACCAAATGAACGAACCAATGAACAAACTGACTCATAGCTACCTCCCTTCTTTTCTTCTCCTGTGTTCTTGAAGTCGTCAAGCGGTATTTCCTCGCCCTCTAATGTGCACGCCCATCAGATGTGGGTGCAGATTCTGATGGTGGAGGTCTGGGGTGGGGCCCGAGAATGTGCATGTCTAACCAGCTCCCAGGGGATGCTTGTGCTCCTGGGCCATAGACCACACTTTGAGTAGCAAG
This sequence comes from Cynocephalus volans, assembly GCF_027409185.1. Classification (NCBI taxonomy): domain Eukaryota; kingdom Metazoa; phylum Chordata; class Mammalia; order Dermoptera; family Cynocephalidae; genus Cynocephalus; species Cynocephalus volans. The sequence goes on from NC_084478.1 coordinate 55,213,726, forward strand.
GGTCTAAGCTACCTGGGTCTTACTCATAGCTGTTGTCACAGTTCAAGGTCCCTAAAGAGAGGGTCACATCTGTTCCATGGAACTATTTGGCTTAAACTTCCCCAGCCATTTCATCCGTGTGTTTTGTTTTAACTGTGAAGTGTTGGTCTGAGGTACATAGTGCTGTGTGTTAGAAATCTACCTCGTTGTCTTTTATCTCTTGTTTGCACCAGAGGTGGATTTCCCGTGAAGCTAATGAAGCTTCAGCCTCAGGTGTCCTCATTTTCACGGGGTTTGTTCCACATCCTCAGCACAGATAGCAATATACTTTCACAGTTGTACATTTTTGTAAATTCACAAAAGTATGGTGCATTTTATAAAGAAGTTCCCCCAAATTGTACAAACCTCAGGCCCTGCATGAACCTGCCTTCACCCCTGCACTTGCCCTATTGTATTTCTTAGAGTAGGTAAGGATTTCTCTTGCACCCATGTCTCTGTCCAGAGCAGGAAAATAAAGGAAGACAAAAATATGAAAGAGCATAATCTTTGAGAAAGGGAAAAAATGGGCTTGAGTATTTAAACATGCAAACATCTAGCTCTGATTTATGATTTGTGCTGTCCACCCAGCCCACTGAGGCATCTGTGTTTGTAATCACTAATTTGGCCTTTGGTTTAAAAAAAAAAAAAAAAGAAAAGCATTACAAAGAAAAAAGCTCTGCCTCTGTCCGCCCATTACTCTGTAAAAGTTCATGGAACCCATCAGCCTTGGCTTCCGGAACAAATGGGCTCAGCAGCCTCAGCCATTCAGGGAGGGGCTGTGATTGGATGGCACAATTGCACTGTGTAGACTACCATAGCAGAATGGCATCTGCTCCATTTACTTGGTTATCACAAGCACGAGTGACAATACCATCAACCTCAAAATAGCTGGCTCCATCACAGTATGTGCAGCCATGTGGTGACTCCAACCAGTTCTCCCCAACTTTGGCTGCACCTTGGAATCACCTGGGGAGCTTTAAAGAATATTGTTGCCTGAGTCACACTCCTAAAGATCATTCTGACTTAATTAGTCTGGGATGCGGTCTGAGCAATGGCATTTTTTAAAGCTTCCCAGGCAATTGCAATGTGCAGCCAAGGGTGAGAGTCACTGCCTTAGGCCGTCAGATCTGGGGAGGACACTAGAACCTTGCAACTCAAAGTGTGGTCCTCCCATCAGCAGCATCAGCATCACCCGCCAGCATGATAGAAATGTAGAATCCCAGGCCCCGCCCCAGACCTACCAAATCAGGATCTGTGTTTTTCTCATGATCCTTAGGAGATTTGCCTGACCACTAAATTTTGAGGAGCTCTGCCTAGGAAATCATTAGCTTCTGGATCAGCCTCCTCCATATCCAGATACAGAAACTAGAAGCCATTCACATGACACAATTTGGCCAAGGTCCCCCCGAAGCCTGTCAAAGTCTCAGGTCTGTCGTCTTCCAACTTCCTCTCCCAGACTTCCTCTCCCTCAGATGGACTTTGTGTCATTCTAGAAGGGTACTGAGAGTCGGAGACATAGCTCCCATCTCTGACATGCAGAAACCACACAGTTTACTGCAGAATTTCTGACTTTTTCTTGCTAGGGGAAAAATATGTCTCAGTAAGATACATTATGTATTCTGGGTATTCGCAATGAGTTTGTCTTGAGACATATTTATGCCCGAGAATATTATGTATTCTCTTTATATACCATGCAAGGTTAAATTTTTTGAAAATTTATATTTGCTTTTTATCACCCAGACATATAAGCAATTTATAGCCAGGCCTGATGGATTGGAATCAGATGGCAAAACCTGGTTTAACCCCATGGATCCTGGTGACCGTTGGTCAGTTCTTGCTATTAATGATATTTTCACCTGAGTGAATGCATTAAAGACTTTCCTTTTAAGATAAATATGCAGGTGGATATCATTTTTGCAATGCAGGCACTTCCTCCTGCTGCTTTAAGTTCATCCAGCATTTTTTTAAAAGACAGACATATTGAAATAGTCATACACTGAATAATTCATGTGGAAAAATTTGGGGGAGAGCTAAATAGAGGTGACTTGTGGTATATTCTGACTTGCTGGCATTAGAAGATGAAGAGTTCCTGTATTACATAATTGCTATTTGCCAGAAAGGCAGTAGTTGAACCAGTTTAGGGACCCTTCACCAGGCCCCTGTGCGCCATCCCCTCCATCACTCGACCAACTCTCAATAGTCCTCTTTTGGAAATAAAAGATGCTTAGAGTATGCAGACATATTTGAAAGCCATCCTGTAAATTGGCCTGGCCCAGGGGAGGTCTGGTAACACTCCAACAGAAGTTTCCTGCTGAACCCACGACTCTATCCCACATGCATGTGCATGGGTGCAGGCACATACACCCCAGCCACTGGTGTGATCGATCACCCACAATGTGCTGCCAGACCCAAAGAGGGTCTTTATGTGCAAATCTTTGGCCAAGGGTGGTCCTGCAGAACCACTCAACATTCACCCAGGTGCAAAAGCCAGTCAGAGGATGAATCATTATTATTTTTTTAATCAAATAACAGACCCAGGTGTAGCAGCAGCCCAGCTTTCTAATATCACTGTGGCTTTGATAAATATGTCCCATTCCTTGATAACTTTTCCAAATCCTTTAATATCCTGCAGCTCAGTCCCTGATGTCTGGCTGTCGCAAAAAATGTGTGAAGGGAGACCAAATGTCAATAAAATCTCCCTGCCTGCCTCAACCCAGTACATAATCAGCTCCAAGGTAAATAAATGGTAAGTTAGTTATCTGCTGTGGGGAGGGGAGGTCTTGTGCTTATCTGGCTTCGCTTTGCCTTCCTTTGGAGCTGACCAAACGTCTTCTTATTCCAGTCTCTTTCTGGGGGAGGGTGTTAGATTTTTTCCTCCTTTTTCTTTTTTTTTCCTTCCCCTTGGAGGAACAGCCTGCTCTGCTTTTCTGAAATGGCTGTCCGCTTTATGCTTCGCTCTCCTCGACTCCATTAAATCACCTTTCATCACATTAAATACAAGTCTTTGGGGTGGTCAGAGAGCTTCGCTCTGAGGGATGATGTTTTGAGGCCGACATGTATGAAAAATCATTTTTCAGCTCAGTCCCAGGCAGGTCCCAAGAAGAGGGGGGGCGGCAAGCAGGTCTCACTTCAGACAGGAGCCAGGCTCCTAAGAAGAGGTTTTATCCATTCATTCACTCATTCATTCATTCGGCAAACACATACAGAGCTTCGCTATGCATCAGGCTCTGGGAATACGTCAGTGAACTAATGAGACAAAAACATCCCTTCCCTCATGGAGCTTCCATAAGTAGAAGTATTTGAAAGCCTCTTGGGGAACACACTTAACATCAGACTCACAGAAAAGAAAAAGAGGGGGCTGACTTGAAAGGTTCCAGGAGCCCCTGCCCATAAATTACTCCTTCTCCGGTGCCAAAGTGTGGTATTCTTCCAGGAGATACTCTTTCTTTTGAGTTGAATTGGCCTTTTTTTGTCTGGGCCATCCTTTTTTTCAAGAGCAATTGCCCTTAGAAGGGATTAGCTGTTATCACTCTCTAGCACCTTCATGTGAATTTATTTATTGGCTCCTTTTCCTACCTAGATAGGAGGTCCTCCAGGGCTGCCGAAAGATAGAAAAATCCTGAAAAGGCAAGAGAGATGGGGGACAATTAGGCCTACTGTTTCTCTGCAGCACCCCCTGGGGCCACCTGTTAAAGAGGCAAATTCTTCATCCCCCATCCGGCCCTACTGAATAAGGGCCCACTCCACAGCCTAAGAGCCCCTGCACAAAGCCTTCCCACTAAACCACTCAGGGACAGTCAAGAAACTCACTAGGGCACAGGCCAAATGATATTGAGGTTCTACAAGCTCAGATAATTTCTGGCTCCTCTTCCTCCTGATGGTGACAGCTCCCCACTGTTACTTAGGGCTAGGCGTTGCACTACCCTTAGTTGGTGCCTCTAAACAGTCTCTTTATTAAAGGCATACCTTATTTTAGTGTGTCATCTGTTTGCTGCCCAAACCCACATAAATACAGGGGCAAAAGAAGAAGAAAAGAGGTCAGTTCTAGGACTACGATCTGGACACATGTGGGAAAAAATAGATGCCTACAGAGCTTGATGTAAGGCAGTGTTTTCACATTTAGTGGGCAGACAAATGTCTATAAAATGCAGATTCCTCCCTCATAGCACCTTTGGACTCAGTGGGTCTGACCAGCGGCCTGAGAATGTGGATTTTGAACAAACACCTGAAATGCCGCTGGAGCAATGGCCTCTGCATTACGACTTAACACATATCGACTGAATAGGTCCTAATTGAGCATGGCTACTCCCATTGGCTGCAATGTCACTCCTCCTGCTTTATCTAAAATCTCTACCCTCACAGTCACTAGCAATTTAAACAACAGATGAATAGCAATAAAGTACAGAAGGATAAAGAAGAGCTAAAGAAAGAACTCTTCAATTTTCAAGCAGAATTTAGACAAAATGTAAGGGATCCAGGACTTGCTGGGTTCAAATATAAAACTGTTTTTCGTTCCTAGTCTTTCCTGGCTAAAGAGTTTCAAAGTAATAGATAGCCTCCAGGCTGCCGGTAAAACGTGGTCTCAGAGTAAGATCAGATCAAGGGTACAGCCATAAGATCCTTTGTTGGGATCTCAAAAGATTGAATGTAGTGCTTTGTAGAGCATCTCATGTAGATGAAATTTTATCTAAGAAGCTTAAGGGTACTGTCTCACAGCCCCAGCACGCAAGCTGCATTCCCAATACCCCTACCTAGCCCTGATATACAGTGTGACAAAAAATGGCTCAGAGAGGTTAAGTAATCTGCCCATGGTCACACAGCTATTAGTGGCAGAGGCAGGCTTTGAAGCCAAGAAGACTGACTTCTATGCCCTGACCCAAGACAAACTACTGACTCCCTGAGAAAGGTGTGTGCCCCTAAGTGTCAGTCTTCAAGCCTTTTTAGTTTATTTCATATGAATTTCATATTACTTTTGGAATATTCTTTGCAATGACCACCCTGTGAGAGAGTGAATTAAACCAAGTTTGGCATTTTACAATTTGCACAGATGACCTCATGAATGATCATGGTTCACCTTTCCTCATATCTACCTGCTCTAGAATGATGTGATGGTGTCAGGTAGGGGTGGAAAAGAGAAGAACACAGGCCCCATTGCAGCCCTTCCTTGCTGTCCTTACTCCCAGACTTCTCACTATTCCCTGTGCAGTGACCTTGCTCATGTCCAGGCCCTGCCATTGGAGCTGCCTTTCACTGCCTGTGAAAGGCAGTATTGCTGTGTAACAAATTAACCCCAAAACTTAGTAACTTAAAACAACAATCATTTTATTATGCTCAGAGATGCCACAGGTCAGGAATTTAGACAGGGCACAGCAAGGATGGTTAGTCACCGCTCCAGTATGTTGGAAGTCTCATCTGGAAAGACTCAAAGCCTGGGGGTGACTTGCAGCTGGGGAACAGAATCTGGAATCATCAATGGCTCTTTCATTCCCATGCCTGGCACCTGGGCTGGGAGGAATCAAAGACTGCTAGAAGGACACCTACAGGAGGAAGTTAAAGTAGCTTGGGCTTCCTCACAACATGGTGGCCTCAGAATAGTCAGACTTCTTACATAGCAGCTCAGGCCTCCATGGGCCTCCAGTGTAAGTGATTCAGCAAATAAGATGGAATGTGCATTGCCTTTTATGGCCCAGCCTGGGAAGTTACTCAGCATCACTTCCCCTGGAGTCTATTGACTGAAGCAGTCACAAACCCCCTGCCCCGTATTCAAGGAGAAAAGACATAGACCCCCACCTCTTGATAGGAGGAGGGTCAAGGTCACATTGTAGAAGAGCCTGTGGGTCAAGAGATATTGTTGACCATTGTCTTTGGAAAATATAGTCTGTCACTCTGCCACAATTTATGTCCTCCTGCCCATCCTTCCATGCCTAATTCAAGCCCCCTCCTCCAGGAAACTTTCTCTGATTGTTGCAGTCCATTTTAAACCCTATTTTCTCTCTATCAGTTCTACTTAATATCACAGAGGAGTAGTAGTAGTAGTAGTAGTAGTAGTAGTAGTAGTAATAGTAGTAGAGCTAACATCATCAGGCATGGAACACATCATTTGTATTAACTCACTAAATCCTCAGGACAACCTGCAAGATAGGTACTATTATTATCACCCTTTTACAGTTGAAGAAAGTGAAACCCAGAGAAGTTATATTACTTGCCAAAGTCACACAGTTCACAACTGGCAGAGCCAGAGCTAGAACCCAGGCAATCAGCCACAGAGTCTGACCTCCTCCCCCCTCCTATCCTGCCTCTCAGTAGCTGCTACTGATCCCAGTTCATTTCCCCCAGCCAGAATGCAACAGCTACACTCATTGGCACTGCCAAGGTCCCTGATGTGGAGCTAGGCTCATGCACAATCACTGCGGGATTTCTAGATGGATGTATATTAGTGTCAGCAACTCCCCTGCTTCAGAACTGAATACGTTCCCAAGCAGCAGTGTGCACGTTTATGCAAACGACTCTCTGTCCCCAGCCTGGGCCAAGTCAGGAGGCTGCTCTTTGTGGAGCATGTAAAAAAGCTTCAAGAGAATCAGGCAACACCAGAGCCCCTTGAGTAGGGCAGGCACTGAGGACTGTTGGCAACAGGGCTATCTAAAGCGCTTGCAGAAGCACCCCTGAACGCCAAAGGTAAGCACGTCGCTAGATGGAGAGGCAAAAATTAGATTTCAAGATGATTTTAATTCTGGGCTCTGGAAGTCTTAGGGACTGAATTGAGTGAAAGAGAGAGAGAAATGATTTAGAACCTCAGGGTTTTTATGGGCAGCGGGGCCTCTTTCAGCCTGACCAGGCAGACTGAGAAATCTGTAAACAACTGAGGAGCAAGCCCAGAGACAGAGCGTGGTCCAACAGGCAGAGGGATAATAGCGTTAAGTCAAGGGAGGCCCTGAGCCACATGGAAATGATTCCGGGCATAAAAGACCACGCCCGGGTGCTTTGTATCCAAACAAAAGCATTCCATGTGCACGCAAAAGTGGCTTCAGAAAAAGCATGGGTTTTCCTGACTTGCCTTTCTGGTCTCTAAATGAATGCTTCAGACCTTTACCTTGAAGCTGTGTTGCCCCTGTAAGAGCCCATCTTGGAGATGCAGTGGGGGGCATTCACTATTAGCCAGGATATTGGCAATTCTTGGCAGCCAAGTGCTTGAAAGGGCATGTTCTATCAGCCATCAGCCCTGACCAGCCTGCGTTACTCTGAAGAAGCAAAGGGCACTGAGGGCAGTGACCTTGTGACCTTAAGCCATGGAAGCGGGAAGAAATGCAGAGGCGGACAGATAACTTTATCATCTTTAATGGGCTACTTAACTCCTTGGGGAAAGAATAGAGGAGCCACCAGTGACATGCCCCAAGCAGCAGATGGCAGCATGGCCAGCCTTATACAGGGGAGGGTGGCTGAGTTTGGGTTGCCCCAGAAGCTGACCCAGAACAAAGAAATGACTGCACAGAATTTATTTTGGAAATGCGAGAAACACTGGTAGGGAAGTGGGGGAGACAGAGAAGGGAAGGTAGCCGATCAAGGGTGCGTTATCCAGCAGGTGCTGTGGGCAACTGGAGCCTAATCCCACAGGGGAAAAAAGGAGTGTGCCAGAAGAGTGCTTCTCAAGGTATCTGGGTGAGGGACCAGGCTCTCTGGTGGTGTCACCAATCCATTGTAAATGGATACTTTTGTAAAAATACAATAAAATGTCACAGCAATGTCAAATTGCTATAAAAGCTCCTAAACACCAACTTTCCCTTTGTGTACTTATCTTGAAATGTATGAGTAATAAACATTCCACAACTTGTCGCTGGCCCATGACCACATTTTGAGTAGCACTGGTGTAGAACACACACCTCTAAGTTATCCCACCCACAGAGCTGGGCAGTTTATACACCAGCTTGTGCTAGTCATTGGTCATTCCTTCGTGTGTGAGGGCAGAGTGGTGGTCCACGGTTTCTAGAAAGTGGTCAGGCAAAGAGATGCACATACTGGCAGCTGGGAGTCAGCCTGAACATGCTGAGGGAAGAGGGTGGGGCGCCGACAGCATCTGTTACAGTGGGGCCCACCCTGTCCTTTTTCCCATCTGCCCTGTTAGCAACACTGTGGGGCTTGAGGTCAGGTCAAGGCAGAGACCAGATGGGAGTCCCCAGAAAGTGGGGAGCTCTGGACCTCAGAGACAAGACTTTGCTGTGGCTAGTTATAAACGGAGAGGCAATATTGGGTGGGCTCTACTTTCTCTGCCCAGCCTAGCATGTGAATTCAGCTCCTATGAAAGCAACCAAGCCACTGCTAAAAGAAAAGCAAAACCACTCAACCCCCTGAGTCAGCTTTGATAAAACACTAAGTACAGAGGGGCTATTTTCCCTGACCATGGCTCAGGTTGCTGTTTGGTTTGTCCCGGCCTGGAGCTTCGCATGCCTTTTCTTCTGCAGGCTTGTTTTCCAGGGGACCCGGCAGCTATTTCTGGCTGTGTGATAAACTTGTGACCCGCAAGTTGGAGACAAAGTGACTGCAGTCACAGTGACAGGGCTTGAGGGATCAAAGAGTCTATCTGGGCTGCCCAGGTGTCCTCGGGGAGAAGCCAGACCAGCCCAGTCCCTCTACAGTCAGCATCCCTGCTGGGATGGTTCTCTTCAGGACATAGAAGATGGGGATAAGAGTAATGCTAAAATAATGATGGTTTCAAGAATGGATACCTTCAGACTCCACCTTGGCAGTGATCTTGTGCTGGGTCCTTTTACACACTATTTCGTGGTTCCAGAAACAGTTCTGAGGAGTCTGTTACAGTGATTGAGAGCAACAGTTCCCACGTCACACTGCCTGGGTCTGAAGGCTGGATCTTCCACGTCTGAGCTGACTGACTTAGTATGCCTCAGTTTTCTCATCCATAAAATGGAGTTCCACATACCTCATCGAGTTGTTTGTGTATTAAATGTGCTAATATCTGTAATGTGCTTAGATCAGGGTGAAGAATAGATTCAGCACCCAGCAGCCACGCAGACCTGGATCTACCCTGGTCAGGCCCCTCATTCAGCAGGCTGGCAGCCACCTGGATTCAGGCCAGCAGGGCCCCTGACCCTCTGGGGAAGTGACCAGTAGCAGGTCAGCTGGGCCCCCCTGAAGCATGATTTCACTGTTGTCATACAGAAGGCAGCCAAGGGAAGGAGTATGACTAAAACTTTCATTTTCAGCTGTTGGTTCTGTGATGACATGCTGGCCCCAGACTGAGGGCTTCCACCAACTGCGCTCCTAACTGCCTCGGCTGCTACTACTCCTATTACTCCAGCCAAGAAATTCCAAGGCAGTGGCCTGGCAGGCCAGTATGGTTTTCACCGCAGGGGATAGACCCTGGGGTTGCATTCATCCCCTTAACGTCCTTGGGTGGTGTTTCTTCCCCCACCGTCCTCACACACATTCTGCTGTATAGGGTGCCCAAGTGGATGATGTGATACAAACTGTTCCCAGATTAGGTGTGTTGGAGACTAAGGCTTCACAGATCTGCCTTATCCAGCCCAGTCACACACAATGCAGGCCCCCATAATCATTTCCAATTTTCTAATTAGTTTGTCCTATTTCCTACCATGGTTCAAGTTGCTAGATAAAATACAGGCCACCCAGTTAAATTTGAATTTCAGGTAAACAAAGTATTTTTTTTTTTACTATAAGTGTGCCCTTAATATTGTACAGAACAGACTTATACTAAAAATGTATCCATTGTTTATCTGAAATTCAAATGTAAATGGGTGTTCTGTATTGATTGGTGAAATCTGACAACCCTTGTCTAGGGATATAAAGAAACCTGGTCCCCTTCTATATCAGTTTAGGTGCCCCCAGAAGCCAACCCTAAGAAAGAAATTGGATATAGGTGGTTTGATTGGAAGGTGATCCCAGGAAGCCAGTAAAAGGGGTGTTAATGAGGAGAATACCCCTGTGGCCAGCTGGGGCTCAATCCCCCCAGGGAACCTTCCAGAAACTATATGGAACAGGCCTTATAATCATCCTACCAGAGGACAGGAAAGCTGAGCATTTACTGTGTTAGTCTGTCAGGCTGTCATAACAAAATACCATAGACTGGGTGGGCTGAACAATAGAAATGCATTTCTCATAGTTCTGGAGGCTGAAGTCCAAGATCAAGGTGCTGCAGATTTGGTTCTTGCTGAGGGCTCTCTTTCTGTCTTGTAGATAGCCACTGTCTCACTGTGTGCTCACATGGCAGAGAGAGAGAACCCTGGCCCATCTCTTCCTCTTCTTATAAAGACACTAATATCATCATAGAGGGCCCACTCTAATGACCTCTGCGAAAGCTGACTACTGCCCAAAGGCCTCACCTCCAAATACTGTCACATTGGGAATTCGGGTTTCAATATATGAAGGGGGGAGGGAATACAAATATTCAGTCCACAACATCCACCAACTCTTCTTCCCCATGGTTCGGGGATGCCCTGAGGACATTAACTCCCCTGCACTTCCAGGTTGCACCTGTGCTCAACTGAGCATGTCCAGGGCAGAGGAGCAGGGAGACGTGGGCACTGGAGGTGAGAAGCTGTTGGCAGACTGGAAACGGCCCACCACAGCTGCAGTAAGCAGCCCGGAGAATCTTCTGTGGCCATCTAGAGCACCTGCTTCATTTTCCTTCACCTCAGGCTGACCCCTCAATCATAGGAGGATGAAAGGGCTTGCTCAGTTGGCCTCAGAGGGCTATTGCCAAGATAAGATTATGTGTGTGAAAAGGTGCTAAAGACTGTAAGGCACTATAGAAATTGAAGGTATGGTAAGCATTATTTAGTTTTTTTTTTTTAAAGGAGAAGAGAGGAGAGAAGAGAAGAGGAAGAGATGGAGGAGGAAAAGAGGAAGGAAGGAAAGGAAGGAGGGAGGGAGGGAGAGAAAAATATACAGGTTACTAACAGCATAGAATAAGACCCAAGAAGATAAATTAATTTTATGAATTTAACAAGTTGTTACTGAGTACCTCACTTTGTTGCAGGCCCGCTTCTAGGTCTTAAGGATTCAGTAGTGAACCAAACACTCCAATGTTTTGCCTTCATGGAGCCTACTTTCTAGTAGGGAGTGGGGTAAAATATATAGCAACTTTGTAAAATGCTGTGGCTGACAATAAAACAGGGAAGAGAGCTAGGGAGGGTTAAGAGAGTAATAGGATTGCAGTTTTTAACAGGACTAGGAAGGTGTCACTAGAAGGTGACTTTGGGGTCAAACCCTGAAGTAGATGAGGGAGGGAAGAGCCAGGGTAAAGACTCTCAGATGGGTGTGTGCCTGGACTGCTGCAGGAAGGGTAAGGTAGCCATCGTGGCAGGGGCAAAGAGAGCAATGGAGAAGGTGGTACGAAATGAAGTCGCAGGAGCAGTGGGGGAGGGGAGATCATGTGGCCCTGTGGGCTACGGTGATGACTTTGGCTTTCCTTGGTATGAGCTTGAGCCATTGAAAGTTAGTAAACGTGGAGTGACACGGCCCGACTCGTGTTCTAAAAGGATCACTTTAGCTGCCGTGTTAAGAACAAGCTATAAGGGCAGTCACTTGGGAGACTGCTGAAGTAATCCAGTCTTGAGCAGGTGCTGGGGGACCAGGGTGGCAGCAGCAGAAAGAGGGAAAAGCAGCCAGATTCTGGATCTATCTCTTCAGGTATCAACAGGATTTACTGCAAGACTGGATGAGAGAAAAAAGCGAAGAATGAATCTCAAGTTTTGGACCTGAGCAACTGGAACAATGGAGCTGCCAAAACTGAGATTCTAGAGACTTGTGGGAGGAACCAGCTCAAGTAAAGAGGTGATGGGGGACTTGGCTGAGCTTGAGATGCTGTTCGGTGTCCAAGTGGAGATGTCGAGTGGCAACTGGGGAGATGTGCACGGCAGATAGGAACCAGGCAGTGCTCATTGCACAGATGCTATTCAGCACCACGAGACTGGAGGACGTGCCTGGGGAAAGGGTGTAGGCAGAGAAGAGAAGAGGTGCCGAGTGAATCCTGGGGCAGCACAAGGGGAGAGGTCAGGGAGGTGAGAAGCAACCAGCAGAGGAGGCTGAGGAGTGGCCCGAGGGATGAGCAAGACCAGGAGAGGATGACACCCTGGGAGCCAGGCAAAGAACAGGGTGACTTTAGGACATCGTGGGCTACGGGGGGAACACCATCACAAAAGTTCCCCTAGCAGTAACAACAAAAATCCTTTCTGTCTGGCTCAGTGCTTTCCTTGCCTCCCCTTACAGACAAAGCTGCACCTAGGCCCCCAGTCACCTGCTCCCTGTTTTCTCCAACCACCTGCCGCTCGAGCTCCTGCCCATGTTCAGGCCTGGTTTCTACCCTCCCCTATTGCATCATATGGTATCTGGCCTGGTCCTCATTCAAGCACCCACGGAGCCCCAAATTGCCTGTGTCTGTCCCAGCTCCAGTCTGATTCCCACCCAGGTCTGCACCCACCGTCCACCTCCCTCAAATCAGCACCTGCCTAGAGTTTGCACCTGCGCCAGCCTCAAATCACCTGTCGGCACTTCCAAAGCGCCCCCTCCTAGCATGTCTTGTTTGATTTGTGCGCTTTGTTGGCCAACAGGTTCCATCAGCCTATGGCGAGCCCCATTTTTCTGAAAGCTTTCCAGCAAGCACACCTTCTTTTCTCCCACTTGGCCAACCCTAAAGTAACCCAATATTAAACAGACCTGGTATACAGAGCGCACTTGATTTGAAGAAGCACGTACCACACACACACACACACACACACACACACACACACACACACACAACACACATCATTGCCACCACCATTATCCTTTGCAACCAAGTCCACTGCTGAGCCACTCAGCTGTCAACAGCAATTGGGAATCATGACTGAAGAGGCCAAAATTGCATGTGCACATCTCTTCTCTTCTTACTGCTCTGAAGCAACAAGGGCCCTTAAAAACCGATGAGAACGTCCTTCCCTCCTACCGAGTAAATAAATGTTGGTCTCTGAGCAAGGAGCAGAAAGAGAGGCTGTGAGGCGTTGGGTGGGTTTTTCCCTTGCCACAGCAACCTCTTCACTCATCGGAGGCTGGCTCAGAGGTTTTAGAGGGAGGCAGCACCGTAACTCATGAGATTAAAACATGCCCGCTTCTCCTCAGACATGTATTCTATATGAAAATGTGGTTTATGGGCATCAGGTCCACAAATCTAAAGCCCAAGCAATTCTACCTATGACCATCAGTCATGGAAGTTACACTCACGGAGAATGAAAATTTACACGAACACTGTTAGCCCATAACCAGCGACAGAGCATCCTCCCCCCGAGAAGCCAGGTCTCCCTGACAACAACTATCTGCCCCATTTTTACTGGCTGGCACCCGGTCTAGTGGCAATGACTCTAAAATGTGAGTATTTATCATGAGATGCTCTCAAGGCCCATCTCTTCTGGTTTGTAGAGAGGGGACTAGATTAGGAATCAGAAAAAAAGGGTTAGGTTTCCATCTCTGCCACTCGCCACCCATGTAAACCTCAGCCTTTCACCCTCTCTGTCTCAGTTTCCTCCTCTGCCTGCCTGTCCTGAGAACCTCATTTGCAGCAGTTGTTCCAGAAATGATCCTAATTCAGCAGAGCCTAGTGGTGAACCCATTAGGCTCTGGAGTCAGACTGCCTTTCAGACTCTGACTCTAGCACTCCCTGGGCAACTGTGGGCAAGTTACTTAACCTCTCTGTGTCTCGATTTCCTCCTCTATAAAATGAAATAATAACAGTGCCCGCCTCCTAATGGTGTTATGAGAATTAAAAGAGTTAATATTTGTATAGGGCTTAGATGAGTGCCTGACACGTGGGAAGTGCTAAGTAAGTGTTGTATGAAATTTGTTCATCCAACCAACATTTATTGAGCACTATACTAGTTTCCTGCAGCTGCTGTAACAAAGTACCACAAACTGGGAGGCTTACAACAACAGAAATGTATTGTCTCACAGCTTTGGAGGCTGGAAGTCCAAGATCAAGGTGTCAGCAGAATTGGTTCCTGCTCAGGGCTGTGAGCAGAACCTGTTCACTGCCCCTCTACTAGGTTCTAGTGGTTTGCTGGCAATATTTGGTGTTCCTGGGCTCATAGAAGCATCACCCTGACTTCTGCCTTCAGGTTCACATGGCGTTCTCCCTGTGCATATGTCTGTGTGTCCAAATGTCCCCTTTCTATAAGGACGCTAGTCATATTAGGTTAGAGCCCATCCTAATGACCTCAGCTTAACTTGATGACATTTGCAAAGACCCTATTTCCAAATAAAGTCACATTCTGGTGTACTGGGAGTTAGGACTTTAGCACATCTTTTCTGGGAGGACACAGTTCAACCCATGACAAGTACCTACTAAGGATCAAGTATTCTGCAAGGTGCTGAGAATACAACCATTAATAAAATGTGGTCATGCCTGAGGGAGTTCACATTTGAATGTGGGAAAGACTTCTATGCATTAACTCAATAACTGTTGTACCAGGGAAATATACAAAATACAACGACAAAAGAAACAGGGGTGAGGGCACCAGAAGAGGGATTTCAAAAAGCTTCACGTGTGTGCCAGGCCTTCAAGGATAAGCTGGATCGATGTTTCCCAAAGAGACAACACAGGATTAGGGATATGAGAGTCGGGAAGCATGTGGCATTTTCTGGGAACTCAAGTCCTTGATGTGGCTGTAGTGTCAGATGGAACTCGGGGAAGATAAATCCAGAGACATTGTTAGGACCAGACTTCAAAAGGTCTTGACTTCCAGGTTAAGGAGTTTTCGTTTTATCCTGTAAGTACTTGTCTTAGGTAAAGGTCCCCAGAAGCAGACAAGGATTCTTATGAAAAAGACGTATTAGGAGGTATTACCAGGAAAAGCTAGAGTGGAGAAGGGTCAAAAGCCAAGCCAAGGGGCTATTCTAAGCAAAGACCCTTGGAGGGCAAGTTCTGCCCAATCCTGCAGGGGAACTCTAGAGACAGGCTAAGTTCCACATCAGAGATGTCCAGATTGGAGAGAGGGAGCTTAGAGGACTTACAGCCTCCCCCCCATCAGTCACTGGCTCAGAGCTGCCCCCAGGCTTTGGGCTGTCCATAATTTCTGGTTCAAATGAAGTGGCTCTGGCAGCCTGAGGGCAGTCTTTCAGCACAGAGACACTGACTGCCAGGAGTGAGACACACTGGGAGCCCACATCCACACAAATGGCAAAAAGATCGGAGGGTGGGGCACAGATAGTGTCTGCCACAGTTATGGAAAGTCATTAAAATGTTTTCATCAAGGAACTGAGTGATCTGATGTCTGTGTCAGAAATCTAACTGGTAATGGGGTAAACAAATGGAGTGGCAGGGAAACAGGCTAGCAGCGAGGAGAGTACATAGGAAGCCAGGGAATGGTCCAGGCAAGAGCTACTGGGGACCAAACAAGGGCAGGAGAAAGGGGAGAGGGAGGCTACAGAGAAGAAGGAGCATTAAAGAAATGTTTACCGCTAGGGCGTGACAATTGTGTGGCTTTGAGGGAGCAGTAACTAGCTTGTGTGTCTAATAAAAAAGGGATATTAAACGGGTTTACCAAAGAAGATAGGAGGATGGTTTGGGACATGTTGGATGTCAACAGGATGCCCAGCTGTAGATGCCCAGTAGGCTGGTGGAAATACAAGCCCAGACATCAGGAGAGAAATTACAGCAGGAGCTATACATCTAGAAGACATTGGTGTGGAAATGGTAGACGACAGTAGGAGCCAGAAAGAAAGGGTAGAGTCGGAAAAAAGATCAAGAAGAGAACACTAGAGAATGTCAACCCTTGAGAGATGAGCAAGGGAATGTGATGGAGAAAAAGCAATGAGATAGGCACAGAACTAGGAGAAGTGTGTAGCA
Source organism: Cynocephalus volans (assembly GCF_027409185.1). Lineage (NCBI taxonomy): Eukaryota > Metazoa > Chordata > Mammalia > Dermoptera > Cynocephalidae > Cynocephalus > Cynocephalus volans. The sequence goes on from NC_084478.1 coordinate 55,229,591, forward strand.
GGAGACAAAGGGGGAAGAAGCTGTGATAAAGAAAAACTGGTCAATGGCACTGAATGATGCATAGATGTCAAAGGAGGGTAAGGAATGAACAGAAGTTATTAGTTTTGACTGTTACAAAATTGTTGGTGGCCTTAATGGGAACCACGATGGGGAATAGGGGAACCACACTGTAAAAGGTTGAAGAGAAAATAGAAGAAAAAGAAACAGAGGTAATGAGATATACCAGTGCTATCAAAAGCATAGTCCACGGCCCACCAGCACCAACATCATCTGGGAGTTGGTCGAAACACAAATTCTCGGGCCTCACCCCAGCCCTACTGAATTAGAAATTCTGAGGCTGAAGTCCAGGAATCTGTTTTTAACAAGTCCTCCAGGTGATTCTGATGCATGCTAAAGTTTGAGAACCACTGATGTGTACAAATTGAGAGAAGTTTGTGAATAGAAAGCAATGTGACAGCTACCTACAGAGGAGCCAGTGCCCAGTTAGAATAAAAAAATGGGCAGAACTTCACAAATAGAAGGAGGTATCATGAGAACGTATAGGTAGCCACTGGCTTTGTAATTAACAAAGAATAGCCAATCTTGGTAAGCAGCAGGAATGGGTTAGACTGACATGGACAGACATTTCAAGCACCCAGTGGAAATGAAACGTCTGTTTCTGTTGGACCACAAAATCATCATCTGAATCATAATTTTCACCTAGATCTCTCACAGCATTTTACAGAGTAGTGACTGATCATGGCTCTGAGTACCCAGTGTGAAACCAACCATCAAACAAATCATGAGAAACCACTGAACCTCTGCGTTTTTAGTGGCTGATAAGCTGAGAGGCTAATGTGAGTTTGTTGTGGCAAATCTTTCCATAGAATCCAATTTTCTAATTCCTAATATCCAACTTCATTCTAGTTTTCTATTGCCGTGAAAGCAGCCACCTCAAACCTAGTGGCATAAAACCCCAATGGTCAGTTATTATTATCTCCTAGGATTCTGGGGATTGGCTGAGGTCGTTTCAGTCAGGTGGTGGCTGATGCTGGAGTTGTCTCAAAAGCATCCTCATTTGCATGCCTGGCTATTGATGCTGGCTGTTAGCTGGGACTTCAGTGGAGACTGTTAGGAACATCTCCATGTGGTGTCTCCATGTCATCTGGGCTTCCTCACAGCGTGGCAACTGGGTTCCAAGGATGACATTCTGAGAGACAGCCAGGCAGAAGCTGTATTGCCTTTTCTCACCAAACCTCAGAAGTCGCATAACCTCACTTTTGCCGTACTCTATTCATAGAGGCAGCCATAAGTCCTGCTCGGGTTCAAGGGGAGGGGACACAGACTCCATCTTTGCACGGGAGTGAGACAAGTTTCCAGAAGAGCATGTAGGGCAGAAACTATTGTTTTAGCCATTTGTACTGTGCAAAAGACAATCTGCCACGGCCTCAATGGTCAACCCAGCTATGACCTTGCTCACTCGGGTGGGTAAGCTCCAGCTCATCTCTAATTACCCATCAGGCTGATTTGTCATTCCTGTGACCTTCCTTCAGAGGAGAGGCCTGGACAGTTGGAAGGCAAATCCTCAGATGGCCTCCAGGGCCAGAAATACTGCCCTGGGTCTAGCCTGGAGCTCTGGAAAACCCCCACTGAGAGTCCTTTCCTCTCCTAGGAGTTAAACTCGGGAAGGGTGTGGTCACTGGAGGGACAAAAAGAATTGATCAACAGCGGAATTACATCACCCCCTCTCTTTGTTCATTTTTCATTACTGTTGTTGTTCTTTTTCCTGTGTTTAATTTCTCTCCTTCCTTACTCTCCCTCAAGACCTCCCCCTTGGAGATGGGGTTGGGGGGGTTGATTGATTGGTGCTGAAAGCAGGGAGGTTGCAAGTAGAGAGAGATCACCTTACCCCGGAGATAGTTTCTATGGCAACAGGGACAGGTTGGTGGGGGGGCGGGCAGATAAGGGCCCCACTTTGGGGTTCAGTGCTCGGTGGAGGTGAAGGCTGGAGTGTTTACAGTGAAGAGAGAAAACACCAGCCTGTGCAGCTGGGTTACGGAGTGGAAACGAAGCTGGCCTGCGCTGACCTCTTGCCCTTCGCTCTCCCCTCATTCATGATGCAGCAACCTGAGCAGCAGCATCTGCGTGCCTGCTCGCCACCGCTCATCCTGACTTGTAGCCCTCTGGCCATTATTTCCTCCAGGAAAATCTCGCTCCTCTTCCTTCTCCTCCTCCTTCCTCTCTCTCTGCTCTCACTTCTCTCACTCTGTCTTGTCTTCTAACCTGAGAGAATCACCAAAGCCAAATTCCCATCCCACCAGGCCATGGGGGAAGGAGACAGCCCAGCTCCCTGCAGCAGCATGGGTGGGGGTGTCTCCAGGCCCACCTTGCCACCTCTCCATACCAGGATTAACTTGGCATCTTTCCTCAGGGGCTGCAGGTCACTGCAGAAAATTAATTAGCCCAGAATATGAGGAAGTTCCTGAACGGTGACCACCCAGGCACCCAACACCCCACAGTATTGCATGCCCATGCCTAGTACTTCAACAGGGTCAGAGCTAGCATGCTCAGGACAAGGGCTGCTGCCCAGCCAAGGGTTCCTCTTGAGAGCAAAGAGGGATTTTCACCCTTCTGCTTTGAAGTTACTCCTCCTTCCCCAAGGATGGATTCAGAAATTGGCTCCGTCTCCCTTCCCCCCACCACCTTCCCTCCCCGATCCCTTAACTCACTGACACTGTCCCCACACTGCAGGACTACCACAGGCTTTGGTGCTCTCCTCTCAGTTTCTTTAGCCCCATTGACTCCCTTCAGTGTAATTGAGCAACAGTAATCTCTGGGGCTGGCTCATCCTGTAGTAAATGCTCCTCCAGTTCCCTGGGGGGGGGGACAAAATGGAGGCTCTCCAGCCTGGGATAGCACCCAAGGGGGTTGTGGGGCACCTTGGGTTTAAACAGGCAGGTCTACCCACTCACCCCCTGGACTGGGAGCCCTCAAGGGCAGGGTCTAGGTGTTGTTTCTCTCTGGATCTCAGGAGCCTTTTTAGTGGCAACATATAGGCGGACTTATAACACACGTTGTTCCTCGGTAAGTTCAACACAGAATTACCATATGATCCAGTAATTCCACTCCTTGGAATATATCTCCAAAGAACCGAAAGCAGGAACTCCAGCAGATACTTGAACATGAGCATTCATAGCAGCACTATTCACAAGAGTCAAAGGTGGAAACAGCCCAAAAGTCCATCAACAGATTAATAAACAAAATGTGATATAGACATACAATGGAATATTATTCAGCCTTAAAAAGGAATAAAATTCTGATACATGCTGTAACATATTCATGTGAAAGGTAAAAGGCCACATACTATATATTTCCATTGATGTAAAATGTCTAGAACAGGCAAAATCTATAGAGACAGAAGTAGAGTCATGGTGCCCAGATCTGGAGGGAGAGGGAATAGGGGATGACTAATGGGTACGGGGTTTCCGTTAGGGGTGATAAAAAGTTCTGAACTAGATAGTGGTGACAATTGCAGAACATTGTGAAATGCCACTGAATTGTACTTTTAAATGGTCAATTTTATGTCACCTGTATTTAATCACAACTTTAAAATGCACATTGTCATGATGCTGTGCCCCTTAGTGGCCAGGGCCACAGAGCCGTGGAGTTACCTGCACTGATGAGGACCAACCGCGCTGGCTTTCCTGGAGCTGTCCCAGTTTCAGCACCGAAAGCCCCTCAGCTGCCGGCACACAGGCTGATGGCTGATGGCTGACTGTCTTTGCACTGGAATCCTGCTTCCTCCTGCCTGTGGGAGCTGAGGCACAGTTCTTACCTTCTCTGAGTCGCAGTTTCCTGCCCAGTGGGTATGTTTCAGGATTAGATAGGATAATAAATAATAGAACTAATTGCGGCCAACAGTTACAGAGCACTTACTACACTCCCGGCACTTTACTGCCCGTGCTCCCAACCCATGCTCGAGAACCCCTGGGGGTCTTGTAAACATGCAGATTGAGATCCAGAAGGTCTGGGGTGGGGCCTGAGATCCTGCATTTCTAAGGAGCTCCCAGGTGATGCTGAAGCTGCTAGTCCAAGACTACATTTTCAGTACCAGGGTTCTAAGCCCTTTACATGTGTTAATTAATTTAATCCCCAGAACAACCCAATGAGGTAAGAACTGTTTGTGTCCCCATTCTACAGACAGAGCAGGAGGCACAAGGAGGTTTGGTGACCTGCCCAAGGTCACATAGCTGGGAGGTGAGAGCTTGGATTGGAACCCAGGGCTACAGTTGCAACCAGTACCTTTTCCTGCTGCAGAGATAATGTGGGTAAAGGACTCAGCACCAGGCCTGCCACAGGGTAGCCTTTCAAAAAATAGTAGCAGTTGTTGTTTTGAGTTATAGTAGAAGCTGCCTTGTCCTTGAGAAAATCATCAATCTTTTCAGAATTCTCACTAGACCACACAGCCTCTGAGGTCTTTCCAGCTGTTATCTAATCTGTAGGTAAGGAACAGCCCTTCCAGCCAAGAGTTCAGAGCCAGAGTCTTCCTTCTCTTGTCTTTCCTTTTCAGTAAATTGTTGGGGACTCCCCAGGAGCTGGTGTCCAGGGACGTGCTTCTCTGCAACTCTGATTCTCTCTACAATCCACAAAGCAAGGAAGCTGAGTCTCCTACCCTCTTATTCCACAGTAAACCTCTCCCCCCACCTGCTACCCCTGGGAAGAGCAGGGATGATGACTTACTCCTATCTGTATCCCCAGTGCCTAATCCAGGGCCTGGCACAAGTGTCCAACAAACACCGAGTACCTGTTGGCTACCTTTGTTTCTCTAAAGTCTCAATCTCCCAATCTGTAAAATGGAGACGCTAATACCCACCTAGAATCCTAGCCTAATAAATCAGACAGCTGAAGAACAATCTTTTCCCACACTATTCTGCAGCTCTATGATTAAACACCTACTGTGTGTCTAGAACTATGGTGCAGCCAGAGAGAGACATCTGGAACAGAAGCACCTCCCTGTCCCCCACCTGGCAGTTTTGTGATTTGTTACAGAAGGTGGTTCTGTGGTTTGTCACAGAAGGTGGTTTGTCACAGAGGTGTCACAGAAGGGAACCGAGAATCAAGAGGTGGCCTGTACCGTACAATTCAGTGCTTTGAGCAGCTCTGACCAGGGTGTGGGAGGGAGCCTAGGACGGCTCTGTGAGAAAAGGGGGAAGACAGGCTCGATCTGGGTCTTGATCAAAGTCCAGGAAAACATGTGGATCTGCAAATGGAGGAGGTTTCCCAAGCCAGGGCAATAACAGCTGACAGCTGTTACCCTATCCCCTGTGACCTGTTCAAAGTCTCCTGGACTGGGCTGGGCTGGGAGGGGTGTGAGGCAGGAAGCTGGACAGAGAGAGGACAGACGGCAAGGCTTCCTCTTGGGATGGGTCTGGTCTGAATAGGTCTGTGCTGGAGGGGGCTGCCTGAGAGTGGTTCCCTCCCTCCCAGCAGTGCCTGAGACCCTGGAGACTTTTCAGCTCCTGCTCCCCTCTCTCCTTACCCCCTCCCTCCTTATCCCCGCCCAGGCCCTCCACAGGGATAGCTTCCAGAGGTCTCCCTCAATCCATATGTGGGTTTTGGCTCTTCCTGTTTTTGGCTCTTCTTGGCGGCAGGGGATTTGAGAGGTGGTTGTGTGATTTGTACAGCTGTCATTAGGGTAATTGCATGATATTTTCCCAAATTTCTCCTGCAGCTTCAGGCTTGGTTTCCAAACTTCCTGCCCTAACAGGGGCTCTGGTGAGAGGGGCTGGCTCAGAGCCTTCCCGGCAGCTGTTAATGGCACCCAGGGGCAGTCCTCCCCAGCATTCCCATGGGCCAGACACCAGAGTGCTAGAAGAGCAGGGCCCCTGGATTGGAGATGTGGTAGCTTCATAAAAGGCACAATGGTGGTCACTGCCAATTGTATCCAATGTCACTTCCCCATCTCAAAATGGAAACAGATGCAAAGAATGTGTCTTTGCTCTTTCAGAGGAGACTAACCTGTGTCTCCTCTGAAAGAGCAAGGACACATTCTCATGATAAAAGGATTTGGAAAGTTCTTTCACTGTCCTTAAAGGATGATTGACCAAAACTCTGCATCGTAGTTCTCAGCACCTTCTGATCCGAGCCCTAATTATACCCAGAGTGAGTGTCTCAAGCCAGCTTAGGTTAGTGCCCAGAGAGCTGGTGCGGAAAGAAAGTAGGGAGTTTTGTGGACCTGGCCCAGATGGGGAATCGGAGCACCTTCAGCAAGCCAAATTAATGAATGGAAGGATGAATGAATGAATGCTAGGGATCTGTTTGGATCTGACTGCTCAGCTTGACAGATATTTAATACTCTGGACTACTCCTCCAGCCTTCTAAAATGTGCATGTGCACACACACACACATACAGGCACAAACGCACATGCACAAATGGCAAGAAGAGAAGTAGCCCCTTTTTCTGCTCATGTGTGGGAGCTGGGGAGGAGAAGAGGGAAGTTCAAGACTCCAGACCTTTAAGAAAGTGGAAAAAGTACTAGGGATGATGCTTCCTGAACTGCCCAGGAAAGATTCTCCGTAGTGAGCCCTTTGAGGCTAAACAGCCAAGAAAATCATGGGCAGATCTGCTAGCTTTAGGCCCCAGGGCCTGTGTTCCTTCTGACCCGCTGGCTGAGGAGTGGGATGCACTGTGGAGAGCCTCGTCACTTAGCATCGCGTCTGCTTCGACATGATGCCTCCGAGTAATGTAATTTATATTTCATGCACAATTGAAGCAGCTAATGGTGTAATTCTCCAAGGGGGAAACAAGTTGTTATAGTGTTAATTACATTGCAGGCATGTTCCCTCTCCTTTGCCCCCCATGTGCTCCAAGGAAAGTTACCAGGAAGCAACCGAGTGGGTGTCCAAGAACATGGCTTTGGTGGGCTCCACTGACATCAGGGCTGATCAGTAGCAGGAAGACCAAGGATGCCTCTTCCTCCCTGTTGGAGGTCGGAGCTTGGCTTAAACTGCCCAGTGGTCTGGGTTTCCTGGTCCATCCTGGTAGTGGAATCCTGCTTGGCTTCAGTGCCTCTTCTGTGTTCACCGGCACACTGCTGGGGAGGGTAAAGTATAGATGATCCACTTGGGAAAGGAGGCAAAACACAATCAAAACAAGCAAACCCAGCCTACACATCAGCAGCTGACACCGTAGAGTGTCCTGTTGAACATGTGGCCTCTGAGTGCAAACTGCTGGGAATGGAATCCCAGCCCTCCCACTTAAAAGAAACGCCCGGAAAAATTACTTCACCCCTATGTGCATCAGTTTTCTCAACTGTAGAATGGAGATAATAAATTACCAAGCACATCGGGTTGCAGTGAGGATTAAAGGAGTTAATATGTATGCAATTTTAGAATACTGGCACATAGCTCAGTGAATGTAAGTTATGGTAGGAGGGAGTAAATGAAGTTAAATTCTCGTAAGGTTCTGGCATTGTCTGTGAAGTGGTAGAAGTACGTATTTTTTTCTACATTCATGGAAGCTAAATTTACTGAAAAAAGAAATCTTGCTTTTGAAAAACAGAAGAAATGTAGATTTTGAGGAATTATAGAATCATAAAGTTGAGAATGAAACCCCCTCCCCCCAAAATTAAGTTGACTATTAAAGAGGTGGTTTTTAAACTACTGGCAAAAGGAAGAAAGAAAGGTGGGAGGGTGCAGAAAAAGAAAGGGAGGGAGGGAAAAAAGGAAGGAAGGAAGGGAGGAAGAAAAGAAGGAAGGATCATTGAAGACCAGCATAGATTCACTATACACAAGTTAGGCCAAACTTACTCTGTATATTTTTTATTGATAAATCAGAGTAAATTGCCCAGTGGATTGGAGAAAGTAAAACACATAATTATTCTTGATTTATGCAAAACATTTTACAAAATCTCAAAGCTTATCCTTATGGAAAATACAGATAAAAGTAGGCTGGCTGGTAGTGTAGTTTGCTGAATTATAGCTGATTAAATAATTGTATGCCTATATGAGTTTGAACCCCACTTCTGGTAACCATTGCTGTGTTAGTCAGGGTAGGCTAACTACTCTAATAGACAACCACAAAATCTCAGTGGCTTAAACAATAAACTTGCTTGCTCATATCACAGCACAATGTAATCAGCAAGAGGGGTTTTACCCCATACAGTCATTTGGACACCTTGGTCCTACCATCTTATGATGCTGCCATTTTTAACTTATGCTTTCCAAGGTTTCCAGAGAAAGGATAGAGAGGAAAATCTTGTGTGGGAGATTTCTGCAAGCCAGGACTGGAAATGGTGTACATGTACTTCACCTATATTCCATTGGCCAGAATTCAACCGCGTGGGAGCACATAGTGCAAGGGAGCTGGGAAATGAGGTTTAGCCATGTCACCAGAAAGAAGTGGAAAATATGGATATTGGTGAGTGCTAGCAATGTCTTTAACAAGTATTGATCTACATTGATGTCAGTCTTCAGGGAGGTCTCTGGTGGCAAACCAAACTACATCTCTTGCCCTGCCCTAAGAGAGAGGAAGTAGTATTTTTTTCAATGACTTGAATGAAAACATAGAATGTACTTTACTATCCCTTTGGGGTGGAACTCTTTCAGGATATCTTATGTAATGGCAGCTTACTAGGAGTCTCCAGTAAGAAGAGAGTGTGCCATATAGCCAGATCTCACACTGATGGGGTTATTGCCAAAATGGAAGAATCCAGTACATCCCTAGGGGCTGGGGGATCACATAGATCATCTCTCCTCCTCCAGGCAGCAGGAGTTCACTATCTCCACTTAATGATGCCCTGTCTTAAATGTGATTCAACTGTTCTCCTAGACTCACTTCTCTCTGTATGTGCTTCGACTTCCTCTCTCACTGGGTGAACAATTCTCTATCCTGCTTCTCAATGTAAATTCCTGGGTGGGAGAGGAAATGCATCTGATTTGTCTAGGGAATGGTTGTGATCCCTGCTTAGGCAGAGCATGAGCTTTCCAAGCCAGATCGCCTTGGAGGCATTTGGGCAGTGTTGGACTTGGCTGGCTTTGGACAGGAATGAAGGCTTGTTTAGCAAGTTTCCAGGTAAGACAAAGCAGGAAATAAAAGCTATTATTATGGATGAAAAACTAAACCTCAGAAAGATTTCACTGGACTGGAGTGATGAGTTGAAGTCAAGAAAATTAAGTTATATCTGTCAGGGACCCAGCAGGAACAATTCACATACTCAGAAAGTTTAATTGAAGAGTTTAATGAAGGGGCTATTTACAGAGGTGGAGGCAGTGTTGAAGAAACGAACAAGGAATGGTGACGTATCCAGGGGCTAGCAATAGCAGGAAGCTGTTACCACTCTTAGGCCTGAAAGAGCAAGGGAAACAAATGGTTTTGCCACAATTCAGCAGGGCAACCGTGGAAGAAGGACCACCAGACAGGAGCTGTGACTATAGGTAGAGAAATGTAGCCACTACAAATACTGTGACCTGGAAGAGAGAGATTTGGGGGTGAGTTAAATACCCACCCTCACTCTCCTCCCTCACTCTAACTCCTGTGGTTGCCTCCCATTGGCCACACCCAACAAGGAGCCAGAGAGCCAGGGAGTCCAGTGAGGCCATCTGCAGATGTTAACTTCCTGAGACACAGAACAGAGCAAAGACCAAAGAATGAATCGGGGGGGGGGGGGGGGGGGAGGAGAGCTAGCACAAAGATTCACAGAAATACATGTAAAATGTTGCATTCAGCTTAGAAAGTCGGTTCCATAAAGATTGGATGGGACACATTTTAATGTGAAATGAGGCATTTCATGTGAAAAAGCTACAAAAGTGTGAGCTAGCTCGAGGTTCTATGTGAAGCAACTGTGGATATATTAACAGAAGCAAAGGGTCTCATTCAGGGGAGTTTACACTTCGTGCACTTAGTGCTTTCTGCCCTGATCAGACCACACTTGGGGTTCTGAGCTAGGCTGGGTCTCACACTTTAGAAGAGGCATTATAATCATGTATTCAGAGAGGCAAGCATCATATTGAAGAGCCTGAGAATCAAGTCTACTGATGAAAGGCTGAAAAAGATGGGTAACAACACTTCAGCTGAAGGGAGTATATCTTAGAGAAAAGACTAAAACTTTCTCCAAATATTTGAAGTGCAGTATTTGAACTCCCCTTTGGGGCACACCCCCCCAATCCCTCAGTGCCCCAAACTATATGGCACCACTCCTACGACCTCCCATAGCAAACAGTGATTTTTCTCAGCCTTTTCCCACCCCGTTGCAATTGTCCATTTGCTTGTCCATCTTTCCTACTAACTGACGGTGAACACTTTTTCACCACTGCACCCCAATCCCTAATACTTGGCTGCTGGGAAGTGCTCAGAGAGTATCTGTTCAATGAATGAAGTGCTCCAACAGGAGCCAGACAATCCCCTGCAGGGGGAGAGGGAAATGCTTAGGGTTGGTGGGAGAGGGGCCATCCCACCTTGTTTTAAAGTCTGCAACTGGAGATGTGTGAGTCTGGACAAGGTTACCCGTTCTCTCTCAACCTCGGTGTTTTTATTGTCGCTGGGGGCATATTGAGGACTCAAGGGCCTAGTCTATTTGTAAAGGGCTCAGAGCACAGCAAATGTTCAGAAAATAGCTGTTGTTATTACTGCTGTTTGAATGATTCAGGCTGTGAAACTAACTGTCCTGGGTCAGATTCCTCAGAAGGAGATCCTGTCCTTTTAGTGAATGTTCTCGGTAAAACCCAGTAGAACAGTAAGGAAGTGGACTGGGGAGAGAAAAAGGCCAAACAATGGCGTGATATCAGGCAAAGTCCCATGGTGGGTAACTTTAGGGACAGTCACTCCTCAGAATCATCCCCATCAGGAGCACAGGAGCTGGAGTATTTACTGCACTCTCACACACAGCCGGCAGTTATTGGTCAAGGGCTGCCCCAGGGGAACAGAAGTTCCCAGGTGCTTTTGCTCTCCTTGCCCCCAGGAGAAGTGACAGCAGGACCCTGAGGGGAGTCGGCCTACAGAAGGCACAGGATGGCAGGGAAAGCCCAGCAGGAGCCAGCGTGCACAGAAATGGGAAAAGGATAGTCTGTTCCACTAGTACAAAAAGAAGTGGCTGGAGGCCAAGGTTGCCAGGGAAACCCCGGTCCCCTCCATCCAGATAGAGGCCTTACCTATTTCTGGTCAAACCCTCAGGCTACAGACTCCAGGCCCCAAGTGCTCTGAAGAGTCTGAGAGCTGGAGGAGCCGCATCCCCAAGGAGACATCTGCCTTTCCTCTCCCATGCTCATCCTTGTCTCTGTGCGGTGTGTTTGGCCTTCAAGATCATCTCAGGCTGTTATCAAACAGGACTTCTCCATCTTGGCCCTAAGAGCCCCAGGGTCCCACAGAAGTGCTAGGAGCAGATTCAGCCAGTATGGGTCAATACTCCCTGAGCTGATTTTTCTGAAGCTGTATTTTTTTTCTCATCCTTTAAGTTTGTGAGGGCATGCTACACATGATCCAGTCCCATCCTCCTTTCTGCCTCCATGTCACACACTCCTATGGACACTGTGGCAGTGTGTGTGGTCCAGGAGGCAACTGAAGGTGTCAACAGGACACTGCCCACCCTCTTCATGTCTTGGCTAAGGTTCTTTGAAATGGTTTCTTTCCTTACGAAATGTGACTGCTTTTGCTCTGGAGACCTCTACCCTGCAGAGGTGGGAGGGGAGGAAACTATACATCATCCCAGAATCCAGGTGCCCAAAGGCCCAGGGATCATTGAGCCAGACCATTGAGATGTCCACAGCACAGCTTAGGGACCCTGCATGATGTATGTTATGGATTGAATATTTGTGTCCCCGAAAACCTCATATGTTGAAGCCCAAACCCCCAATAGAATGGTATTAAGAGGTGGAGCCTTTTGCAGAAATTAGATTTAGGCAACTTCATGAAGGTGGGGCCCCCATGATTGGATTAGTGACTTTATAAGAAGAGAAAGAGACTAGAGCTCTCTCTCTCTCTCTCTGCCTCCTATGTGAGGACACAGTGAGAAGGAGGCCGTCTGCAAGCCAGGAAGAGAGCCCTCACCAAGAACTAAATCTGCTGGAACCTTGGTCTTGAATTTCCAGCTTCCAGAACTATGAGAAATAAATGCTGTCATTTAAGCCAGCTGGTCTGTTGTATTTTGTTATAGTAACCCAAGCTGGCTAAGACAATGTGTAAAGTGGGAAGCATGCCTCCTGCTTTCAGGAGCTTGTAGGTCTTAAGGTGCTCTGTACTGAAGTTGCATGATAACCTCATAGCCTGCCTCAGGCCACACCTAAACTACACCTCCCTCCTCTTTCCCCAGATGGATGGAGCAGAAATCCCCAATATCTGCATCAGGCTTTGCAATGCATGTTCCCTTGTGTTTAACCCCTGCAAAGTGCTAGAGCAGCGCCTGGCCAATACTGAGTGCTATATTCTCAGTGATGCTACTGCTGCTGCTGCGGCTGATGATGATGATGATATTCTCCCTATCACAGCATGCCCTTGAGGCCAAGGGACAGTATTGGCACCCCCATGTAATAGACAAGGAGACTAAGACTCAGGGGAATCAGTAATGTCATTACTGGGACTCTACCTTTATTTGCTCATTCGTGTATCATCTTGTCATTTGTGTGCCAGGCATCCTGCAGAGTTCTGAGGACCTATTTTCTGAGCAAAACAGTCATGATCCTTGCCCTCAAGGAGTTTACAATCTAGTCAGGGAGACAGGATGTAACTGAATAATCCCACAAATGATGTGCAATTGCAAACTGAAACAAGCCCTCTGCAGGAAGGGACTCCAAATTACACTGGGAGTAGAAGTTGTCAGGGAGTCTCCCTGAAGTATATTAAGTGACGTTGGAGCTGAGATATGGAAGATAAGGAGGGGTTGACTAGGCCAGGAATCCTCAACCTTTAGCACGCATCAGCTGCCCCTGGAAGGCTGGTTAGATGCCGGCTAGGCTTGGCCCCATCCTCAGAGCTTCTGATTCAGGAGGTCTGGGGTGAGGCCAGCAAATTTGCATTTTTAAAGAGTTCCCAGGTGATGTTGATGTTGCTGTTCCCAAAACCACACCGTGAAAGCCACTGAACTGGGTCAAAGGGAGTTGGAGGAGAGTGTGTTAAGCTGAGAGAATAGCATGTATAAAGACCCTGGGACAGGCAAGAGAGAGCATGGCTGGAGCCCAGTGAGTGAGGGGGAGCTTCAGAGGTGGAGGATGAATCTGAAGATGTCAGCAGAAGCCAGACCGCAGCACGGTTGACCACCCCAAGTTTCATTTTTAGCCATAGAGTGATGGGAAGCCATTGGGGGTTTAAAGCAGGTCAGTGCTATGGCCGTGTTTGCATAACTCTGGCTGCTTTGCAAAGAAGGGATGTGAGTGGACACTAGGAAGCCAGTTAGGTGGCCCCAGGCTTCCAAATGCCCCAGTGAGTTTTTTGTCCACTGCCTGGTTGCTGCCACCAAGCAAATCGATTATGTCCCACATGCTTACCCTTTGCCCATCAAGGCAGAAGTTTTTGTTGCTGTTGTTGCTATGAGGTGAAGGCTTTTCACAGAGGCTGGGCTTACAGAGAAGGCATGGCCCCTCTCCTTTAGGGGTGTCTTTTTGTGCTATGCCATTTGGCATTTGTCCCAAAAAGTAGCAAATGTAAGACTAGAGGCTGTGAAATATGGGCTTTGGAAAACATCAAAACCACTGCAAGAAACAGTACAAGTTGACAGTCAGAGTTGGTTTCTAAAAATGGAGTGTTTGGGGAGAGATGAAAGTCAGTGTTTCTAGGGGATGGGGACCACTTCCATGCATTCAAGACATATGGTAGAGTAGATTGGCTGCACATGATGGTTAATAATGAGAGCTCTGGAGCCAGTCTTCCTGTGTTCAAATCCCAGCTCTGACACTTACTCATTGTGTTACCTGGAGAGTCTTAACCTCTCTAGGTCTCAGTGCTCCCCATCTGTAAAACAGGGATAATAATAGTAACTACTGCATAGAGTTGTTGTAGGCATTTGATGAATTGATAAACACACGTAGATTCATGCCTGGCATATATGTAGATGTTCAGTGAATGTATCATCATCACTGTTGTTACCAGACACACTGATAGGAGTTTGGGGAGGATAGTTGGGATGGATGGCTCTACACGTCATATCTAGTTTTGTTTTGCTTTTGATTTGTCTTTTAAGCACAGTGGGAGTGAAACAGAAGGCTTTAGGGGAACATTTGAGAAGGATAGGGGAAGGTGAAGAAGGAGCCGAATGAAGCTGTCCTGGCTGGTATGGCAGACAGTGTCACACTGTGTCCAGTGCCCTTGGAATGACTTTTGAGTGTTTCTGTGCTCCTGCTCTGGAGCACGTTTCCAGTGGCCCGCACCTGCAGCCTGTCTTCCGAGGACTGCTGTGGGGCCACCAGACCCTCTTTGCCTACAAGTGTGGGGAACCCAACATGCCTGGGACTCTACATTCCCTCCTGCGTCCCCTACAGCTGTTAACAAACCGCTGTCCCATGGTCCCTTACTCAAGGCATAAGGAGCAATTTGGAAGGCAGGAAGGGCGAGTGCACCAGAGAGCAAGAGAGCAAGAGGGGGCCAAACTCGCTTCTGTAACAAGCCCACTCCCGTGATAACTAACCCACTCCCACCCCAGCGGCACTGATCCATTCATGAGCACAGAGTCCTCATGACCTGATCACCTCTTATTAGGTTCCACCTCCCAACATTGTTGCATTGGGGATTAAGTGTCTAACACCTGGACTTTCGGGGACACATTCAAACCATAGCACCTGGCTTCTTTCTCTCCCCTGTCTAATTTCCCCTACTCACTTACCAGTCTTCCGGGGAGCACTTCCTTCAGCAATCCCTTACATGTGAATTCTCATCTCAGGGCTTTTTTGGTGAGGGGAAACCTCACCAAAATCATCAGTTTTTGGTGAACTGACACGAGAAGAAGGAAGAGTGACAAGAGTTTTCTACCATCCGAACCCAAATCAAGGTGGTCATATTTGTATTATGTGGGTAGATACCAGGCACCCTTGAGTCAAATAATTAAAGGAGGCAGGAGGAAAGGACACAGTCCCTGCGGCAGGGAAATGGCCAGGGCAGCACCGGGAAGCCTTGCTTTTGAGGTGCGCTCATGTGAGTGCATGTCTCCAACTGCTCAGAGACCAGACCCACAGCAAAAGTGGTGGTAAAATAGATCAGAAACAGACCATGTGCCTGGGAGAGGAGCCTGCCCAATCCGACTGCAGCCCTCGTTCCCTGCTTGGCTGGGAGGACTGGGCAGGCAGGGGAGGTGGGGTGGGGCTGAGAGTGCTGCTGGGCCAGGAAAACAGGAGTTAAAAATACACGGCTGGGCTCGATGGCTCCATATTAGCCCAGGAAGCACTCTCAGGTTGTGCACTGCCACAGCGTCCAGGAGAAAGACAGAGAAATTGAGACCAAGAGAAAGATAAACAGAGAGACAGAAAAGGAGACAGAGACAGAAAGACAGACATAGAGAAAGAGTCAGAGAGAGACAGAGACAAACAAACAGAGACACAGACAGACAGAGAGAGACAGGCAGAGAAACTCACAGAGAGATGGGGAGAGAGGCAGGGACAGACAGAGATATAGCTAGAGAGAGAGACAGAGAAGGAGACAGGAGAGACAACAAGAGAGAAACAGAGACAGAGAGACAGGGAGGAGGGAGCGAGAGGGACAGGGACAGAGAGAGACAGGAATTAAGAGACACAAAGAGATAGAGACAGAAAGACACAGAGGCCGAGAGATTTGTGGACACATGTAGAAGCTAAGACACACAGAGATAAAGTGAGGAAGAGAGAGAAGTGGGGAGAGACCCAGACACAGGGTGAAGGAGAGAGATACAGAGACAGAAAAGGAGAGAGATTCAGAGAAACAGAAGCAGAGGGGGCGAAAGAGGGAGGGGAGACGATTGCCGAGGACCTAGCCAGGAAGCCATAGAAAGATGCCAGGGAACGCTCTCAGGGGCTCCGTGGGAGCAGGCAGCCCCAGAGCTGAGGATAATGACTGCCCCCAGCACCTCCAGCCAGAGCACAAGGGGCAAAGCTGCAGCATTGTGGCTCACCCTGAATCAAAGTGGAGGGTGCCAGCATCCCAGAAGATCCTCAGGGCCCTGAAGGCCAACTCTGTCCCTCTGCTGGGCTGGCAGCAAGCTGAGAAGCACCCCGGGCTCACCCGGCTCTCCCTGGCCCAGCAGCCCACGCCTCCAGCTTTCAGCTCTAACTCTGGGGCTTAGAGACACCCGACATCAGCGCCTACACACTGAGTAGAAGCCCACAGAGCACACAATCTCCATATCAGAAGCAGCCTCCTTAGCGGCGGGGTTACCATCAGAGAGGGGCCAGCGGGACGCGCGTTGTCAGGGAGCTTGTTTTCCCAGGAGCCGTCGCCGTTCAGATGTACCATGAGCGATTGCCAGTCTGCTCGCCTTCCCCTGGCAAATGATTCCACTGGAGTTTCTTCCAGCGTTCTGAGCTGCACTGCTGTAAATGCCAGAAATCATGTACATTAAGCCCGGAGTGACGGCAGGCTTATGGATGGATTTACCTTCAAACAGAGGCTGCTGAGGCGCCCGGCGTGGGGGGCGGCACATTATGGATGCCACTCTTAAGTGGTCAAGCTGGCTACATAATCAATTTCTCATGTGGGCCTGGCCAAAGCCACATGCTCCCAGGCCGGGCTTTGGGAGGCAGCCCCTCTACCCACCTCCCAGAGTCCTTGCTGCCCCTTCCCCAAGGGGGACTGTTCCTGTCTGCCTGGGGTGCTGGCAGAGGGGGCTGGACAGGGGCAACACCAAGGCAGCTCAGGCAAATTCAGACATCCAGGGCCTGATCCCCTCCACCCCGACCCCCACACGCACAAAGCCCTTTTCCCAGTGCCACTTGCAAGAGGAACAGCTGGGTCTCCTCTTGCCCCAAGCTATTGTTTGGCCCTGTGAGCCACTGTTCCACCTCTCTGATCTGGGAGGCCTGGGTCACTGGCTTGGCTGTCACTCAGGCTCTCCCCACTGTCACTCACTGCCTCCTACTCAGCTCCTCCCACCCCTTTGTCAGTTCACCCCTCCTTTATCCTGAACCTCCTAGGGCTCCTGCTCCAGGCAAGTCTCCATTCAGCCCCCCAGCTAGCACCACTGAGCATTCCCCTCAGGCAGCTAGGTACCTGAGGTGTAACTATTGGGGACACAGTCTGGGTCAAGGGATACTTTTGGGGCTCTCACACTCTCGTGGAGCCCCTCCTGTACCCCATCTGTGGCAGATTATATTTTCCAAGGACTGCTCCAATACTACCTCTGAGCTCACAAGCTCTTCTTACAAGGTGACTCCTTCTCTGGAGAGGTGAAGTCTATATTCCCTTCCCTGAAGTCTAACTATAGTGAAAGTGATCCTATTTGACTTCTGAGACTAGGTCATAAAAGACAATGCAGCTTCTACCTGGTTTAGTGGAACACTCAGTCTTGGAGCTCTGATTCACTATGTCTCACTGCCTGAGACCAGCATGTCATAACGAAGCCAAACTAGCCCATGCTAAAAGACCATATGGAGAGGCCTGGAGAGAAGTGCCTGGCTACCTCCTTCCCCTTGCTATTCCAGCTCCAGCCCCCTTCTGACTACAACCAACATCAGAGAAGCCGCTAAGCCAGAACCACCCAGCTGAGCCCTTCCCGAATTCCTGACACACAGAAACCATGAGAGATAATAAAATGACTGTTTTTGTTTTACACCACTAAGCTGTGGGGTGATTTGACACACAACAAGAGGGAACCAGAATAGCTTACATGCCCAGAAAACCAGTTTTCAAAGGCCAATGAGTCTTAATACAGTAAAAATACAATAAAACATAAGGTAATAGAAAAACAGGTCTAAAAAATCCAGTCTTTTATTGATCATCAAAAGGTGTTTAAGGAGTTGCAGAACATAATGTGCTGAGTATCTTTTCTCATTCCACAGTGCTGGGGTGTCAGAGAAAGGTGTCTAAGCCTCAACTACTGCTAGGCCCTACATGCGTTCATTCACAATACAGAAAACTAGAAAGCATGTGTGACCAGAACTGTTTGGGGACTGCTGTGGATTGAATATTCCTCCAAACTCATTGAAACTCAATCCCCACTGTAACAGAGTTAAGAGGGTGGGAAGTCCAATTACGGTAATTGGAAGGTGGAGCCTTTGAGATGTGATTAGATTGTGAGGACTGTACCCTTAGGAATGGATTAATTCATTGATGGTTTAATGGGTAGTCATGGACGTGGTTCTAATGGCTTTAAAAGGAGCCATGTGGTACCCTGCATCACTGTAGAGTCATCACCAGAAAAGGCCCTCACCAGATGTGTTCTCTGGACTTTGGACTTCCCAGCCTCTGACACTGTAAGCAATAAATATTGTTTTTGTTTTTTTACAAATTACCCAGTTTCAGGTATTCTATTATAAGCAACAGAAACGAACTAATACAGCCACTTAACTCCTAGGAAGTAATGAACAAGCAAATGACATGAAGACAGGAATCTTTTCTGAAAGCAATTCCTATTGTCCATACATATCTACTCCAACATTTCCATTCCTCTCTGGTGCCAAGAACTGCATCCTCTACCACCCAGGGGGGTTTCATAGCTGATAATCTGGAACATGGGGGTGCGGGGTCTTTAAAAAAAACATGAGGAGTGAATTTCTATAGGGCCTGAGCACTGCTGCAGTGTACTTCAATGGCAGGTTTGCGGAACTCCACTCTACTTGGGGAAGACCTTTTCTCTTTCTTCTCCCTCTCAAGCCAAAGGACCCTCTGAAGGGCAGAAAGTGATCATGGAACCCCTAGTAGAGGGGTTAAGAATATTTGTGCTACCACTTACTGCATGTACTACCTGAAGCAAGTTACTCAGCCTTTCTGTGCCTTGATTTTCCCATCTGTAAAATGGGGGTGATAGTAGGACTTTCCTCATTGGGGAATGTTAAGGTTAAATGAGTTCATATATGTAAAGAGCTTAGAACAGGACCTGCACATAGCAAGTGCTATGTAAGTGCTACCTACTATTATTATTATTGCTGTTGCTGTTTGGGGGTTCAAGGCTACTGGCGCTAACAGAGCCAGTTCAAAATCTTTTCAGTGATGCAACTGTCAGGTGAGAAATTTAGCTTTCCTTGCACTACCTCTCTTCAGCATCAACTCCCCTCCCTAATTCTCTAGTAGGTACATCTGCACACATCTGCACACATGCACACACAATAATCAGTGCTTGCTTGCCACGGGCCACACCGCAGTAATGTATTAGTGCAGGAGGAATGAGCCACTTTATCTTCTTCTCCAGGCAGAAGCCCTTGTGTGGAAGATGAATGCAGAGCATCTGCCTGCACTGTCAGAGGAAAACCCATCTGGATGGCTACACAGTCCCCGGAGAAGTAGGGTAGAGGCTGCTCCTAGGGACCTGACCCCATGAGTCCTCAGAGGCCTTGGAGGACAGTTCCAGGGGTCACTGCCACTTCTCTACTAATCGTAAGCCCAATCTCCCAGTGCTTATCCAGTTCCAAAGCCCTTGACTGGCTTTTGTGTCTGTCGCAGGTTTACTGCTGTGGACAGTCTCCAAGGGGACGAACACACTGCATGTCAGGCAGAGGGGCAGGGACAGGAGTGAGCCATGGTGATGAAAGACACACATGGCCTTTTCCTCCAGAAGCAAAGGGAGCTCCTATCTCATGGCAAATCTGACCCCGAGGTGGCTCTGCTGGACTAAGGCTCTCCCCAAGTGAATGAATCCAGCAGAAACAGTGCAAAAGGCCCCGAGAAAACAGCTGGCCCCTGTCCCTGGGTCTCCCACCCTTCGGGACTTGCACAGCAGGCTGCATCAGGCCCTGGCGATATATTGCCCAAATAGATTGATGTCACAAAAGGGGAACATTTAGGAAAGAAAGGAATCAATCTCAGTTCTGGGGGTACATTTAGCAAAATGAAAACAAATACTTCAGAGACAAATTAGCTTTCCAGTTTTTCAGTCATTTAAAAATATTTATGGAGTGACAACTACATGCTAGGCACTGCAATTGGCTTGGGGCCCCTGTCCCAGTACAGCGCAAGGTCTTTCCTATTCTGGTAGGCAACTCACTGCAAACTAATTGTGCTGGAAGTTGTGGCATCCATGAGAATGTGCCTCGAAGACCTCCAACTCCAGGGAGCGTGAGACAGAGAGAGCCCTAGGGCCCCAGCTGCTGAGCTCTGAAATCCATCCCAGCATTTGGGCCAAGGCTACTGCCTCATTGGCTGCTCCCAGCCAATGACTATGCATGGTGGGGTGGGAAGTCAGGTCCATCTTGGGAGAAACAGGATTCCTCTGACAGCTGGCTTTGGTTTGAGGACAGCCTGTGGTCTTGCTGGACCTTCTGTAGACTGCACGGCAGTCTAGGATGCTGCCACCCACTCTCCCTGTCCTCCATCCTTTACCGAGGTCAGGCACCACCTTTTGGCTTTCCCAGCCTTTCCCAGCTCCCTCCCCACTTTCTCTCATGGTATTTTTCCCAAAGAAAACCCTTGCCCCTTTAATCCTCTCCTGGCATCTGTTTCTTGAAGGACCCAGACTAACCCAGAAGCATTGCCATGTCCTCCTCCTCCCTCTGCACAGCCACCCAGATGGGCCACCTGGCTCTAGCCAATAGAGACCCCTCACAAACACCTGAACTGGTTTATTCATTAGAAGCCTCTTTATAGATTGGGTATCTCCCTGGTAGATTCTAAGTTCTGCCAGAACCTATAACATCCTTAAGGCTTCTCACTTTGATGGTTCTCAGCAGGTGTTGCTGACCCATGGCAGGGAAGTACTTGCCACCAGACTCTTACATGGTATTTCAAGAGGTCTCTATGAGTTCTTAAAATAATTAACAGTGACTATTGCCCAATGAGCCTATAGCATGATGCTAAGCTTTTCCATGCATTACCTCATTTAACGCCTAAATCTGAACACACACCCCGTGCCACCACCAAGCAAAACACTCTCTCCGCCACCCACTCCTCCCTCAGAGGATGCTCTTCTTCGAATGACAGCTCTGTCCCTTGCTCTTCCTCAGCAGTCCCTCCTTTGTGAATCCAAATCAAGACATTTGCAGGCAGAACACAAAGATCTGGTCTCAAAAAGTGGGAGCATTTTCCAAGAGACAACAGATACCCAAGTTGAGAAATTCCAGGCACACAGCTCAGTAACAAAGTCCGGCTTGGCCCAGGCTAACAGATGATATATTCAACTTCTCTCTTTAATCCTATCCTGTTTTACAACCCCCAAGCCATTTCTTCCTCTGTGCATTGGCTTCTTGGTACTGAAAAACAAGGCCTCTGGGCTCTCATCCAGGACACAGCCCAAGCATCCTCTGACCCTCTGAGCTAGATCCATCCTCCCCAGCCCCCACAGGCAGAAACGTTCTCCAGCTCACTCAGAGACACTGTCTACATACTGAACAGAAAGCCACAGGCTGGCCAGCAGTGGGACCTCATACAAGTTACTTGGCATCTGTGAACCTCAATTCTCTCATCTGTAAAACAGGGTCATAGGGAGGATTCAAGGGGAGAATAGATTTGAAAAATTACTGTAAATCCTTGCTACACAAAAAGCAGCATCACCTAGGGGCGTGTTAGAAATGCAGACGCTCAGCCCCACCCAGAGAAGCCTTTTGCACCCAGGTGATTCATGTGCACACTGGGGTTGGACAAGCACTGAACTCTTCTCTCCACCTTATTCCGTCGCTTCCCCTCCTCTGCTCAATTGCAGTCAGCACTCCCCAAACCCACCATTTTTACTGACTCAGTAAGAAAGGGAGTGCAGGGTGTGAACTTGACAATATATGTACACTTGGAGGGGGCCACTCATCATAGCTTCATGGCCAAGGACCACGGCGCCCCTTCTATGGGGCTCGGAGAAAGGGCTGGAAATGGACAAAGGGGCCCAGCCAGGAATATCACCCCAGCCATCACCTCTGATTCCAGGCCCCGCTGGGTGGTGAATTGCCCCCATTCCATGGGCCTGTGTGTGAGATACTTTCTGTAATTCTGGGGATGCTGTCTGTGTATATGTTAAATGACTATAGCAGTTAATTGTGGGTAAACAAGGGGTACCTCTTTGCCCCAAGAGGGACTGGAAGACACCCAAGGTTGAAATAACCACAGGATCAAAGAGAAAGTGGGGAATGGAGAAATAAGAGGAAAAGTCATTCTTCTCCAGGAGCTTCTTGGGGAGGAAGGGGTGAGCTGCTTTGGCCTCAGGGGAGTCGCACTGCTGGGGTAGCTTGAGGGGGCACACACCCAAAGCCTGCTAGTTGTGGCAAATATCCCTCCTCCTCTTCTCTCTTAGGCATAGAATCCCCAATTTTTAGCTAGACTCATGCTCCTTTCCTCCAATAAAAACTACATCTCCCACCCCCAGCTTGCAGCCAGGTGTGGCCCCGTGACCAAGTCTGACCAATGAGATATAAGTAGCAGCAACTGCTGAAATGTGTTCTAGAAGGGAGTGGGTGCATCTCTCTTCGTCCTTTCCTCTTCCTTACCCACTAGAAAGGGGATGTGATGATTAGCTTGGGCAGCCATCTTGAGCCACGCGGTAACTTTGAGACTGGAAGCCATGTTGGGCAGAGTAACAAGATAAAAGGAACCAGAGTCACTTACTAAACACATCTTACAACTCTTATGCCAACCATCTTACCAGCCCTGGACTTCGTACCTCTGGACTTTTATGTGAAAAATCATTTTCTAGCATATTTAGATCACTGTTATTTTGGAGTTTTGTTACCTACAGACAACCTAAATGAAACTGATAAAGATACATAACATGGTGTCTTAGATGAGGTTCTCTAGGATGCAGACTTTGAGATGGGAATTGGCATGAAGGATGTTCACTGGGCTGTGGTCTCAAGATCAACACTGGAGCTGGAATGAAAGAAAATTGAGCAGAGGAGAAGCTGAACAGCAATTTGATCACAACAGTGGCCTTGGTGGATCCCACGGGGACCTTCAGAATAGAGATTGCCCTTCAAAGTTCTTCTGAACTGAGGCAAGAGGGCTGAGACTGGACCTTACTGGGCTTTGGTTTTCTTATCTGTAAAATGGGTATGTTACTGATCTTGTACTTGTCATGGGGATAAGAAAAAAAGTGTGTTCAGGACCAGCCCACAGGTGAACAACAGTGAAAGCCAGCCTGGGGAAGACAGGAGAACTTTGGCCATGTCCTCTGGGGGGTTGTCTGGGCATCATAGAAAAGAGATGACTGTCACTTCTCCAGAACCTTCTCTAACACCATCACCTTCCCCAAGTGGGAGAATTCACAACCTCCTCTTCCATGTTCCTGCAGTGCTTTATGCTTAATACTATCGTGGCTCTTACCACATTGGCCGTGGCTGTTTTCCTGGGCGCTGAGCTCCATGATCACTTCTACATCTCCAGCTCCCAGCACAGCGCCTGGCACATAGAAAATGCCCAATGTACAATTGTAAAATCAATGAACCTCACTGAAGGAGCCAAATCCCTGTGAGTCAACAGGACAAAGGCTATTCCCCTGAAGCCAGGAAACATGGCTCTCGCTGAGCCTCAATTTTCTCATCCACATACTGGGAATAATAACAAAAACAAATGGGGACGTCGTGATGATCAAATGACATATTAGTTTAAAAACTGCAAGGTAGAATGTAGATGTTACGTTGTTGGAGATGGGAGACGGGGAGGTTTTCATCAGTTGAGTCTAAGTCTGCAACTCTGAGAAATTGTTTTCAGCATGTAACACTCTGGCTACACAGTTCTGCAAAATTAGGCAGCCGCCAAAGTGTGGGGCCAGGGACAATTTGCCACATCCCAAGGGTAGCCTTAATGCCAGCCTGTCTTGCCTGGAAATGCAAACTGTTTGGCCACATAGGCCACCAGATAAAGGCTCTCTGGTGGGCTCCACCCCTGGAAATACAGATCTTAAAAGAGAGCAGTTAGATATGGGATCATAGCCCCTGCCTAATGCATACAGGAATCAGGGATAGGGCCAGGCTCCCTTAGAAGACAGCTGCGAGTGGCAATAAACAGCCCAGGCTTTCTAGTTGTTCCAGAGCATGCTCAGGTGAGGGGCCTGACATAAATCTGGAGGGCAGCTACAATGCACCCACGCCAGTCTGGCAGGTGGAGGGATTCAGATCTCAAGTCGAACCACTGGGGACATAGGAGGAATTCAAAGCACCTTGGATCTGGAAAATAAGTGATAAAGCAGCAACATATCGAAGCAGCAGCAGGTCAGAGTGGTTAAGAGCATGGACTCTGGAGCAAGCAGCCTGCCTAGAGTCAAATCTTGCCTCGCAACTAGTGAATCGTGTTACCTTGGTCAAGTTTCATAATCTTTCCGCACTTCAGGTTTTCCATCTGCAAAGTGGGGACAGTAATTTCTCACCTCACAGGTGAGGGCTGAGTTAGCATAGGTAAAGCTCTTAGCACCTGATGCGTGGTAACTGCACCCAGGGGCCGGAAACTGGGAGCAGGTGGAGGGGGGACCATTTTGCAATCTCATCAGTAATGATCACCTACCAGGGTGCTGGCACTCAGGAGATGGGAGCCCAGTTCAGGATGAGCTCAGTCCAGCTGAAGATGTGGGTCTCCACGTGAAAACTGAATAACACCAAAACGCTGAATAAGGTCATAGATCGATGAGGGGTGCAAGAAGCAAAGGCCTAGAGCTCCAAACAGAGAAGGGGCAGGCAGGGCTCTTTTGGTTGCAGAGAAATGCAATTCAAATGGGCACAGTAAAAAAAAAGAAAGAAAGAAAAGAAAGAAAAAATATATTGGCTCGGGAAACCGATACATTAGAAGGTAGTTGATTTCAGGCATGTCTGAATCCAAGTACTTATCCCAAATGGTGACAGGATGGCCACCAGCAGTTTCAAACTTATATTTTATTAGTAGAGCAACCATAACAGAAAGGGCACTCTTTGCCAACAGTTCCAGAAACATCTCCAAGGCTGCCATTGCCTGGCTAGAACTGGCAGGACCAAGGAAGCAGGGCTGGCTACACTTGAGCCACACAGATGAGGGGAGGGTGGCTCCCTGAAGGAAAACTGGGGAGAAGATGGGGAATGAATGAATGCTGATTGCTCAGGCAAAATAATAGACATCACCTTCGGAAGGCTTTGCTCGGGAGGTGAGACAAGTCCGCCCTACCCGCCCACTCTTGTTTAAATAGTAACCAGCATTTGTTCGAAGCCACAAATTGCAAAGGGCTGGCACCTACACCATTTAATCCCTTAACTCACTCAAATCAATTCCAGGCAGGGGAAAACTGACCACGCAAAGGCCCAGAGGTGGGGCGGGCGCATGGCAGGGGAAGATTAATCTAGCAGCTGTTTGTAGGAAGGGTCAAAGGTCAAGAGCCTGGTGGGGTTTGGCAGGGGTGCTGATCTTTCCAGCCAGAGGAGGAGGGAGCCCATCCCTGTCTCTTTTCAGTTCATCTGTGAAGTCCCAGGGTGGTGTGGCAGGAAGGATAAGGCAGGTGGGGGGATTGGGTGGATGGACTTAGGCATAGGATGACAACCTGCTCGGATTTGGAAGCAGACGTCAAAGGAGTCAAATGTGATTCTCGCGTGCCAGCCGAGATAACAGTAACCAGCAGAAATGGGGAACTCTCTTAGGAGACAGAGGTGGGATTTGATTTGATTCATTTGAAATGAAAGTGCCAGAAGAGCATTCAGGTGAAAGTGACCTCAGACTGAGACCAGAGCTGTCGATGTCAGGGTCCTGAAAGCACCACTGAGCCCCTGAGCCCCTGTGAGTGGCTTGATCCCACTCCTGGAGGACATCTGCACAGAGAGAGAGGCAGGAAGGCTGAGAACTGGGCCTTGGGAGAAGCCCACATGTAGGGGACCAGAAAAGAAATGGGGCCACAAAGAAGACCGGGAAAGCCCAGCAGAAGCCGTGAAAGGCAGACAGAAAAGGGGAGGGTGCCCGGTGGTGCCAGGGCAGGGACACAGCACAGGATGGGCTGCAGGTGTACAGTTAACATTTCCCGAACCCAGTGGTCCTGGGGCCTTGGATAAGGCAGCTGGTGGGCCTCCTGCTCTGACAAGGGCTGAGGACCCTGACTCATGTAACTCCTACAGCACATTTGGGGTCAACAGAATTTGTACTCAGCCTTGAGGAGAGGGAAGATGAGTTGCTTAATCAATACTTTCATGATCATGACTGGAGAGGAAGAAAAAGAAGGAGACAACGAAGTGGGGAAATAGTAGGAGAGAAGTAGCTGTGGCACCTCCTACATGCGCATGCACACACGCGCACACACACATGCATACGGGCTTAAGCAGGCGAGAGAAATTGCTTCTGTGCTCAGAGAATTCCTTGGAGAATCCTCCCCACATGCCATCTTCTCCAGAAACATAAGGTTCTCACACACAGGTGTGCGTGCACATACACAGTCACACAGAGGCACACGTGGCACCACAGGGACTTTGGTTCACACTTGGCTGCCTGTAGAATGACTTCCCCGAGGGCCGGCGTCCTGGTGAGGGTGGATGGGTGGGAGCCCAGTCCTCCTTGCTGGCAGGCCTGGGCAGCACGTCCCCGGCTACCAGTGCTGCCGCCTTGATAAACAGAGGGCTTGCTGGATTGTGGCTGTTAATTGGGGATAGAGCCGCAGCCTTTAGCTCCGGGAGCAATGGTTAATGACGGACCCGCTGGGAGAAGCCACAGACGTTTGCCACTGTTCGAGTTCTGTCCTCTCTGCTTCTTAAACAGAAGTTTATCTAAAAATTGAAAACACTTTTCTGGGTATAATTATTTCTTGGAAGCTATGAGACTGCTCTCAGATTTCACGGGCTGCTGTCGGGTCGACCTTCTATAGGCTGAGGGGCTGGCTGCCTTTTGGGGGTCAACTTCGCTTCTGCGCTTTCCCACTTCCAGCTCTTTCCTGGGTCCCCACTGTGCAGCCACTGTGAGCACATTTGAAGGGGCTTTGCTGAATGAAGGTGGGCCTGGGAAAGAGGACTGCAGAGAATCTTCAAAATTCCAGCGGAAGACTCTCCTAGCATCACCAAAACCTGCCTAGAAGCTGCAGGGTCCTCTCTTCTGCTTAGGCTGAGCTCCAGGCCTGCTGGTGAGACAGTGTCAGGGAACAGGAGCCATGGTCGCCGAAAGACCCTCTATGGGCCCCATTTCTTCTTTGGGGGCTGTTTCCAGAAGAGTGAGCTTGCAGCAGTAGGGGGAGGCGTGGAGAAGGAGGGCACCCAAAGACCCGCCAGTTATTCAGATGAAGATATGGGCAGACGTGGTGGAGGGGACACCCGGAAGCCTCAGCTGACCTTGCCTTCTGCACCCCAGCTCTGATGGAGGAGTGGGAACCCATGCCAAAATCTGGCCCCATGTGTGGCCTCCCAGGGTCAGCCCGGCCCAGATCACGACAGGGCCATGGTTCCAGGCTCCACATCCAGTTAAGCTCAATGCGTTGGCCACGGGCCAGCCTTCCCGCTTGGCAACTACACATTGTCTACCTCCACCTCTCTCTGCTGCCCAGTCACCTCCCTGCCAGGCAGCTTTAATGCCGCTTGCCTCTTTCTGTCAGCAAATGTTTGTGTGTGGCGTTGCTGGGTGACAGTGGAAGAGGGCTTGCATTTTCCTGGCCCCTGGGTGCTTGATGGAGCCTTCCCTCTGAGGGCTTTGCAGGCCTCTGGGTGGACGTCATGTGAACCCCAGCACAGAGAAGCACAGGCCCCTGCCTGTCTCTTGGAGAGAAGGGGTCGCTCCGGCCGGATCCACTGAGGGTAACTGGAAAGTGGAGCCAGACCTTTCTCATGCTCCCAGCTCCCCAGGGAACTGTCCTATAAGTCCCCTTCACAGACACGTCTGGGGAGACTGCAACTCATTTCACAAATGCTTTATAAAGACAAGAACCGCAATTCCACCCCCAAATGCGGTCCCATGTGGTCCCTGCCCATGGGGGGCTGGATGGAAGGTTGGACCACCAGGCATTCTGTAAACACAGTGAATTGAAGGAGACACCCCAAGGTGGAGAGGCAAAACCAGGCTCTGCCCACCACCAGCTGTGCGGACTCGGTGCCTCAGCCCATCTCTCTGGGCCTCTGCTTTCTTATCTGTGACATGGATAATAACCACCCCCACCTTGCTCAAAACCGATGGGGCTTCGTCCTTAATATGTGCACTGAGAGGCTACAGTGGAGATGTCAGAAGTGGGAAAGGATCTTGTATCGAAATGGGGAAATGCAGGGGATTAAGGAAAGGAACCAACAGGGATCGGGAAAAGGAAACGAGGTAATGTAAAATGTTTTTATTTGGTGGTGGTGGGAGGGAGAGGGCTGCCTAATGGGCAAAGAGGTGGAAGAGTTAGAAGGATAACTGACGAGCCAGGGTAGAGGGCGGCAGGCCTGGAACGAGGAAAGCAGCAAAAGCACAGGTCTTCAGGTCACACGGACCTGAGTCCAAGTTTTTGCTCTGGCCTGTCCTAGCTGTGTGACCTTGGGCAAGTCGCTCAACCTCTTTGAACCTCATCTATCAAATAGACTTCCAATACTCACCTCATAGGATTGCCGTGAGAATGACATGCAGGCCAGTATGCAGTAGGCACCAGTGAGTTAGGCCCTCAGTCCTCTTGGAGAAAAGGGATGTACATGTGAGAAAGTCAAGTAATCCCTCAAGGGCAAAGGAAGTCATTGCCAAAGGCACGGGAAACAAGTGCACAGCGGCTCCAACAGGGGGCAAGCATCGAGGGCTGGGGCAGCCAGGGAAGGTGTGTTAGTCGGGATTCTTGTGGTTCCAAGTGACAGAAACAGAGCTTGAAGTGGAGGGA
The DNA here is from genome assembly GCF_027409185.1 of Cynocephalus volans. Taxonomy (NCBI): domain Eukaryota; kingdom Metazoa; phylum Chordata; class Mammalia; order Dermoptera; family Cynocephalidae; genus Cynocephalus; species Cynocephalus volans. The sequence goes on from NC_084478.1 coordinate 55,258,351, forward strand.
GCAACAAAGGACTGTGACAGCACAGGTGGGAGAACAGGAGTGCTGAAACAGACGGGTCAGTGCCCCCACGTGTACTCCCCCTGCACACGAAGGTGGCTGGTGACTACCAGGGCTTTCCTTCTGGCCACAGGTGCACCCTTGGCCCATATACAGGGCCAGCCAGAAGTCCTGGAGAGTTAATGCCCCAAGAAGCAACTCCTCCACCCGTGATGGTCAGGAAGTTGATGGGTGAATACCCCAGCTCCTTTGCTCTCAGGTGGGTACCTTAAAGGCATATTTCACGCTGTCTCCCAGAGTTTCTCAACTGGATCAAGCATCTGTTGTTTAAAGAGTAATTGGCTAGGTAACAGCCATCACTGGCTTCCTTTCCTTTCCTGCCTCACTTCCCCCTCCCCTATGTGTGCTCCCTTCGACCATTTTACAAATAAACTACTTGCTATCAAATCCTTGTCTCAGGGTCTTCTGGGGACACGAACCAAGACAAACAGTGAGGCTTCTGGTCTGGCTAGTCCTAGGTGCTTAAGCAATATTCTCAGGAATCCGTTCTCCGTGTCTTAGATCGGCTCTCTCTTCTCACTTCCATCTCAGATGAAGTTAAGACATATTCAAAGTACTTACAGAAAGTTAGATGAAAATGATATTTCATCCCCAGGGTAGAGACTGGGCCTCCTCTAGAATGACAGCTGGAAAGGGAAGACAGGAAAACATGAGGGAGGGCTGGCCAGTTAGCTCAGTTGGTTAGAGCACAGCCTTGTAACACCAAGGTCACAGGTTCAGATCCCCATGCCGGCCAGCCACCAAAAAGAAAGAAAAAAAGAAAAACATGAGGGAGACAGAAATGAATGGATTAGGCAGAGGGACAGAGTGCCCCGATTCCTCCCCTTGACACCTGGCTTGTGGAAAGGGGCTGGGCCACTGGAAGATAACAGGGAGGGGCAGACGTGTTTGTGCTTGGAAGGAAATAGTTCTAAGAGGGTAGTCAATCATAGCCGGAGGGATGACTGAGAAAATGCAGGTGTGCATGTGTGTGTTTAGTGACGAAGCTGGCTCATGGGAGCAGAAGGTGCCCCGTGAGCTGGGAGGGGAGGTCCCGAGCCAGCTTGGGTAGGAGATCCTGGGTGTGGAAGCTGAGGCAGAGGAATTGAAAGCAGGAGCTCTGGAAACTGAGAGCCCAGCTGAAGCAACAGAGATTAGGGGGACCAGTCATCTTGGTTTGCCTGGGACTGTCCCAGTTGAAGCACTGAGAGACTTGTGTCCTGGGCAAACCCCTCCACTCCAGGCAAACTGGGACAGATGGTCACCCTTGCTGAGATGCTCTGGCACAAGTCCCAGGAGAACAGATTCTGAGCAGAGGAGCAGGGCAGAGCCTGCCTAGATGGAGCAGACAAACTAAAAGAGAGAACGATGCAACACCCAAAGTATTTTAAGCAAAATGCCTGCACAGCTGTCAACATTTTAAATGTACGTACCTTTTGACCCAGAAACTCCACCACTAGGAGTCTTGCTTTCAGACACATTTGTGCTCACACCCAAAAATATACGCACAAGAAGGTTCACCACAGCCTCATCTGTCACATCCAAAAATTAGCAGCACCTTAATTGTCCAATAATAGGACAGTCATAGGGGAATTGGTTAAAGAAATCATGGTATGTTCCTACTGTGGCATACTTGGCAGTTAATAAAAAGTAAAAGGTATTTCTAAATTGTCATGTCTTGGCTTTCTGTAGAAACAGACCCTGAGACAGGCATAAGAATCTGGGAGGTGGAGGAGACTTGAGAGGGGTGGGGGTGGGAGATGGAGGGAGTGGTGAGGGGAGAAAGGGCAGAGAAGGCAGCCAATATAAGATGTGTTAGCTAGCTGGTCACCGCTGCGAGAAACTGGCCTCAGTCCTGCTGGGGACCTCTAGGAAATGCCTCCAAGTTATCCCACACAGGGAGCCAGGGAGTGATTATACACCAGCTCCTGAGACTCATTGATTGAGGGCTGCTCCCTGGGCTGTTAATTCTCTGGAACTTCCGGCCTTCCCTGCTTTGGGCAGAGCATTGGGGAAAGTCCTCAAGTCAAAGGATGAGGACCCTGGCAGTTAGAAGGTAGTGGCACATCCTGAAGTGGTAAGGCTTCGGGTACATAGGCCAGGCACCCATAGCGTTGGTCAAATGTAAGAATTGTCCTGGGAAGAAACTCCTGATATGTTGTTTAAGTGTGTGGAGGAGGGGAGGAGAGGGAAGAGATGCACAAGGCTATGCAAAATGTGATTGCATTTTTATTATTAAAATGTGTGTCTGCACACGTGAGTTTTGGAGTGCACCTGTACACTGGTATAAAGGAAAAGAAAAATGAGAGCACAGAAAGATCATACCAAACTGTGATCAGGAGCAGAGGCAAGAGCAGGGGCAGGGTCATCTATTTCCGTACTCCGAGTTTTTCCAAACACTACCTTTGTAATTAAATAATTATTATCTTAAATGGGGGGGGGAGGATTAAAGAAATGGAATGTAACACCAAGGAGAGAAAAAGGAGATAAAGGCCCACATCCTTCATCTGAAACCCATTGGGCCAGATAAGTGTCAGAATTAAGAAGTTTTTTAATATTAGAAAGGTAAGACTTGCAGAAACCACGTTTTATGAAACACTCCCCGTGGGTAATCAAACACATTGATATTTCTGTGCTGAGACATATGAATATGCACAGAATAAATAATGACTCTTAAAACCCTCACGACAGTTCAAACCAGGTTTTGCTGCCAAATACATTTGTGCCAAACTTACATAAAATCTTTGGGTTTTCATTGTGGATAAGGGACTGTGGACCAGTAGTAAGGAAAGGAGTTTCTAAAACTAGAGCCAGGGGGTGGCAGGGTCAAGAAGGCACATAAGCCTTCATAGAATGATACAGCTTTGGTGGTGGGACACTTCTGTCCAGCTCCTACCTGGTGCACAGCAACTGGACAGAGGCCAGTCAGACTCACATGCTTCCGGGGGCTCCTGCTTCCTGATAAGTACCCATGCCACCTTAGAGCAGATCTTGGTGTTACAACCTAAACATTATGGACAGATGAATCCCCTGAGGATCGTGTGAAACTGCAGATTCAAAATCAGTGGTCCTGGGTTGGGGCCTGAGAATCTGCATTTCTAACACGTTCCTAGCCCAGGAACCTATCAGCCATGGTGGCCACAGAGAACATGTCAAATTGTCCTGTCAATCATCAGGTTTCCTTGATCGGGTGCCAGCAGGGAGAACATGAGCAGGCAGCACTGTGGTGAGGAAGGGGAGCCCAAACAAGAAAGACTATATTCCTCTGGGAGCTTGAAGAAGCCCTGAGAGATAGTGAGACCAGGACCAGGCTATGTGAGAGGAAGTAGGAGGAGCAGATTACCTGGGTGTGACTATTTAATGCTATTTTATAACCTGGGCCATACAGGTGACTGGGTGCATTTAAACCAGAGTGGAGTGGGCAGGGTACTGTGGAATCGTAGCTGTGATCAGCCTCAGCAGGAAGTGTTTACATGGAGTCACCCTCCACCCACCCAGGGTGTAGCCTGGAGGCTGCGCCCTTGCTCCCTAATTCTGCTCCTGCCTGGCTGCAGTAGACGGAAGGATGAGTGTTGCCCAAGAATTCAGGCAGAAAGCACAGGTTCATTCAGAAGAATCTGGGCAGCAGCAGATGGAAAAGAACCTATTATCTCAACGGTAACAAGTTAAAATCATGGTTACTTCTGGGGGTGGGCATCAATGGGGAAGAAACCATGAGGGAACTTTCTGGGTGGAGGTGGGGTGAGAATGTTCTATATAGCTTGATCTGGATGTTGACTATGTGAGTGCTACATACGTAAAAAGTCATCAAGCTGTATGCTTAAGATTTGTCAACTTCACTGTGTGGTTGTCATATCTCAATTCAAATTGGAAAAAAAAATGAACCTCAACCCTGGGAGTAAGTAAGAGCCAGACCTTGGGCTCATATCTCAATTCAAATTGGAAAAAAAAAAAAATGAGCCAGACCTTGGGCCCTCTCAGCATTGCCCAAGAAGCCATTGAGTCACAAGGGACTGACAACTTGCCTAGAGGACTGCAATAAAGGACTGTGTGCCTTTACCTGAACTGAACTAACTGGACAACATGAGATGATTAAGCAAATAAGATTTAGGCAAACATGTCTCATGACTTCACAGTCACATAACGTGTTTGTGAAAGATCTCATTTGGCAAAGACCCCCCTGCCCCCAAAGCCATTCTGCTTCTCCTCCTTAGTCACAGAAAATTTATTTGAAGCATCAATGTGCCCAGCTTTCTGTGCCTCCTTTGCAGGTAGGTGTGCCCTGTTCTTGGGAGTATGGCTAATGTCTGACCACTGAGATGTAAGCAGAAGTGAGTGAGACCACTAGAAAGTGATAGGCCTTTCTTCCTTTTCTTCATACTGCTGCCTTCAGATGTGATGGCTGGAGCTCTAGCAGCCTTCTTACATCACGAGAACAAGAAAAGTTGTCTGGGGGTGGTAAATCAGTGAGCAGGAGGAAGGCTTAGTCTCTGATGATTTCAATGAGGCTCCTAAGCTGCCTGTTTAGCCTGAGAGAAAATTTTCTACCTTGTTTAAATCCAGTTATTTTGGATTATTTTTTCTGCCATATATAGCCAAGCCTAACCCAGAAAAGGTCCCTTTGCCTGTGTGTAATGGCACCCCAAATCTCTCACAGGATAGTGCACATTGGCCCCATACTGGCTGTGTGCCCTGGACTGTGGGGTGGGGAGGGAGGGCATCAGGGAGATCACACGCCAGAAGAAGTGGTATGGAAAGTCTGGGATGCAGGAGTGGCAGATTGCGCAAATGACTACATGCCAGCCCCCTCCTGATATCCTCACCCTTACAATGTGACTTCATAGCTCCTCCCAGCAAGACGGAATCTATTTCTCTACCCTTTAATCTGGATTGGCCATGTGACTTACTTTGGCCAATGAGATAGTAGCAAAAGTGGCCAAGTAAGTGTTTGAACAGCCCTTGAGCATTAGGGCTTGCTCTTGTTGCTCTTGGAACCCAAGAGGGCTGCGTGAACAAGCCCAGACTAGCTTGGTGGACGGTGCAAGACTACGGGGAGAGAAGCCTAGTCCTCCCCAAACACCATACCAGCTGGCTGTGGATGGACGCGTGAACAAGCCTAGTGGAGACCTGCCAAGCCCAGCCCAGACCAGACAAACCACCTAGCTAAGCCACAGACTAGAGAGAAGTAATAAATGGTGGTTGTTTTAGACCACTAAATCTTGAGGCGGTTTGTTAGACTGCAACAGCTGCTCAATATAGGGGACTTGGTTTTTGAAGGGTGAAGTTCACACTGCCTTACCCAGGGTAAGGGCAGGGTGAAGAAGGAACAGAAAATGGTCTGGAAAAGACAAGACGGCCCAGCCTTATGTCATCCCCAAGATTCTTTCCTTTGCCTCGACCCTCTCCCCAGCCTGGCCCAGCTCTCAGCTCAGTACAAACCTCCTCCAAGAGTATGGGGAGGAGTCTGGGCTGACCTCTCCATTCTTGAGCAGTGAGCAGCAAGTGGGGACAGCAGGTGGCCACAAGAGGACAGCCATATAAGCATAGCTCTCCCAGGGCAAAGGGAAGGCTCAGCTCCAGGAGCCAGGGAAAGCAGTGGGGGTGGAGGAAGGGACAGCCCTCGGGGCTAGTTTATGCCTTTAAAACATGCAGACATACAGAGAGACAGAACGAGTCTTTTCTATTATAAAATATGTGCTTAGCATATTTATGCCATAGTTTCAATGCGTGCACTGAATCGAGTTACTGCATTAGGGAAGGAAATTTCCTTTGCTGCTTTTCATCCACTTGGGTCTGTCTGCAGTTTTCGCGCAGGCAGTCTTCACGCACAAAAGGAACCCCAGCATCAGGCAAGGGGGTGACCTGGGGTGGGACCCTGGCCCACAAGCCATGCCTGGCTTTTAGCTTCAGTCTGACGGTCTTTAGCGTGTTGCCCCCAGGAAACGCAGATGTGCAGCGTTTCCTGCCAGGAGCCCCATGCAGAGCACTCAGGCCCTGCTGTTTACTGGAGGAGCCCCCAGAAAGACAGGGTGCTGGGAAGCTTGGAAGACTGCCCGCTCTCAAGGAGCTGGCCTCCTGGGGCAGCGGCCTGGGTGGAACTATGAGACGTAGGGTTCAGCTGGCAGAAAAAACTGACCTTGCTATGGCATGTGGCCTTGCCCCTCCCCCTTTCCCCATAAAAGCCCCTTTTGTTTTCTTCCTCTTTCTTTCTCCTCTTCTCTCACTTTCTTTCCCTCCCTCTCTTTCAATCTCTTTCCCTCTGACTTGTTCTGTCTTCATTGGCCATAACATGGAACTGAAATTCTTTTTATTATATACTATATTTGTTGAATACAGTTTTATGTTCCTTACCCTTAATTTTTAAAGTGGATGAGCTAGAAAACTTTATGGTTTTCTTTCAAAAATTTTTATATCACAGCAGTAACCATTAGGGCTGTTCACACATATTCCAGTTCTCCGTTTGGGCACATGACTGGATCAGACGTCCCCTCCTGTTTGGGAGTTACTCAAGGCCACATAACCTGTTTTGCCCAATTAAATGTGAGCACTCCTGGGTGGAGGCTTAACAGCCAGTGAGCCTACTGGCCACTTCGTTTTCTTGCCATTGTGGTGATGGGGGAAGCTTCTGTAGAGGTGAAGACTTTCTCAGCCTGGGCATCTGAGTGGCTGCAGTGAGCAGTCTCCCTGCTAGCCCACACAGGAGGCACACAGCAGGAGTAAGCAAGAAGCTCTGTGATATCAAGCCGCTGAGTCTGTTAGCAGCATAGTCTTACCTATTCAGACTGATGCAACCGTATCTTCTCTGATAAGAAATTATTTACCACAATGCCAAAATTATTATCTATACCAGTGTTTCTAATCTTTTTTGGGGAGGGGGGTCAGGATTCCTTTGAAAATCTGATAAAACTATGAGCTCCCTTTGCCCAAAAATGTACACGTTTTGCATATAATTGCAGGCGTTCACTCATTTCAGGGTACGAAGGCCTTTACTATTCTCGAAACTGATGTTGAACCATCACCACTCCTGCTGGGCAACTTTATTTCAAGGTGCTGGGTGGGATGAAGTCTTCTTTCCACCTCATCCTTGCCTCTGCCCCACAGTCCTGAAACCATCACCAGCACAGAACTCTGACCAGTCTAGTGGCATTCTAATGACAAAAAGTCATGCATCATTTCAATCACCAGAGCCTTGGCAATTATTGAAGTATAGATAACTAGATTTCCACAGAAGTTCCCTGTGTGGGAATATCTACGGGGATGTCCTTGGCAGCAGACAGGGATCTGAGGCACTTCTGGGGCAACACCTCTGAAACCACCTGGCAGGGTAGAAATGAAAATAAAGGGTGGCAGGAAGTTGGGAGAGGCAGAATGCAGTGACAAAGCACTTAACCATGACCCATAGGCTCATCCTCATGGGTTTCTTTGTAGTAAGATCACTTCTCTGATCTATGACACCATGCACCCTACATTTGGAGGAATGAATTCTTTTTTTACTACCACATACATGAGATTTTTTTTGCCTTTCTGAATGTCAATTTTATCATTTGTGCAGCTTAAATTACTGACTAAAAAACTCACTTCAAGTTGGTTGTTCAGAACTGGGAAAAAATGTCCCCCAGGAAGATGGTGTTTTTTAAAATGGTGGTCAATTTCCTTAGACAGATTACCAAAGTCTGCCAAATGCGCATTAACACTAGAAAATGATGGAAGCTAAACGGAGAAATCCCTTTATTTAAGTCCTAGATCCCTAAGATGTGCTGTTGCTAAAATTGCCCCCTCTTTCTTGCTCCAAATCTCACTGTCTCTGTGTAGCCAAACACAAAAAGGTGTTCAAAGAAAAGCAATTTTATTGGACTCATTCTCATTAAAACATGAGTGACCAAGAATCCCTTCATCCTCAGAGGTCTTCATATTTTTCCAAAAACAAATCTAAGAAATTCATTTGGATCCCTAATCGGTATACCATGTATCACAGTGAAATAAAAACTCAAGAGCAGTGAAGGAGTGCTTTCTGGGAGTTTGTCTCCTGGGCTCAACTCCCCAAAGCACAGCTCTTAATTGTTATAGCGTCTTTCCATCTTTCCACCAGCCCACACAGTCACTAAAACAGCAGTATCTTTCAAACTAGCTCATAAGGTCATCATATTGGGGTTCTGTGTGTGTGTGACACTGAGGGGCTCCACAGGCAGGAAAAGCAGCAGCTGTCAGCAGCCATGGGTCACTGATATGCCCAGTGCCCATGAGTGAGAGGACAGCCCAGAACAGAAATAATGATGCCTTTTCCATGCCAAGTTCACACAGAACCTCCCATAACGAGTGAATTGTGTTGTCTGCAAAGCGATCTGGTATACTGAGAAAGGGAAACCCTTATTTGAAGGAGTAGGTGGTTGGGGGTGGGAAGGATAGATTTTTCATTCCTTAAAAACCACTCACAGAATATAAAATTAGTCACTGCCCCTTGATACTGGGAACAGAAATAAAATTCACGTGGTGCCTAATTTTGCCTAAAAACACAGCTCCCTGCACCCTGGGGCTATGTCCAGAGGTCTGACAGATGAGACAGTCTTCATAGCCTTCCAACTGGGTGAGGAAGTGCCTTCCGGAAAGGGGCTGAGTGCCAAAGGGGACGTTATCGTCTCTTCCTTCCTTCAGCAGCTTTGTCTGCAAGACTGGAAAACGGCTAGTTGGTATATTTTGAGGGATCAAATTATTAGTTCTCTTGGAATCTCGTTTTAGATTTTAATTCTTAGTCTTGGAGCCAAACTATAGGAACAGAAACTTCTATCTGAGGCTGGAGGGATTCAGTTTCGGCACACTAAAAAAAGGCCTTGCTTCGGAGGCATTTTTCCATGCATGAATCAAATTATTCCAGCTGGGTTTTACCAACACGTAGGCAATCAAACCCTACTTTCATTTGCTATTTTATTCTTTATTTACTAGTTCTATAAATACTACGATGGGTGTGCTTTTATATTGGGGTAGGGGTGGCAAGCAGGGAGAGCAGCAGCTACTCACAGCCATGGGTCACGTGCAAATCTAGGGCTGGTGGGGACAAGCCTGCCACCACCACCCTGTCTGGAGTGAACATGGCTCCTGCTCACTTGTCTTTGGGCTCTCGAATGGCCACTTCCATTTGTCATACCTGTACAGAACACTTTTGCCACCCACCTTTCCTTCCTGGGCTGAGAAGGCCAACCTGATTTTTCAGAAAGGGTACCCAAACTTGGCAAGAAAATAAAAATAAAATACTATGAAAATCCAGGGAAGAGGCAGATGAATGCAAGCTGCCAACAATTCTGGCCAAGGCTGGTGCATCTGGAAGCCGCATCTGAAGTGAGAGGGAACTTCAGATGAGGAGCTGGAGTTGGTGGCCTCCAGCTCTGATAGCTGATGATTTGGTGAATTACTCTTGGGCTCCAGGTCCCAGAGGATAAACCAAGATTTAAGGGCTTAAGGGGTGAAGTACCAGAGAGGCACCTTCTAACTCAGCATCAGGACAAATTTGATAAAGATTAGAGTTATCTAAAAGCTGAATTGGGCTGCCTTGGAGGTAACAAGTGCCTTGTTTCTGCAGTGTTCTCAAGCGTGGGATGACCCTGAGGAGCAGCCATGGAGGGAGGACTCAAAGCTCCGAGGAAGGTTAGATTTGGTGACAGTTAATGTCCTCTCTGACTCTGGAATCCCACAACCTCTCCTTCCAAGACTCAAACTTTTAGAAATTCTCTACCACTGGCGTGAGTCCAGTGAGACAGACCGCTCCCACGACAAGTTAAGCAAAGCAGACTTAGTACTCACAGAGAGGCAGCAAGAACAAGCAGAAGCCTAGGACCCAAGGCAGGCCGGTCTCCCACGACCCAGGAAAGCTGCCCGGAGTGGATGGAGTCTCTTCTGTGCATGCCCCACATCTCACAGCTGAGGGACCCCAAAAGCACTCCACTGTGGGTTTTGTACCCTGAGCGCTACTAGGATCACTGAGACTAAGCATTACAGGACATCCTGTTTTAGGAGAAATGAGGGCACATCCCAGGCTGTTTCAAACAGTTCTTCCTTACATCAAGACATTGCCCTCTCAACATATTCTGCAATTATTCTGAGAACTACAAGCGGGGGCCAGAGGGGACAGAGTTGGTTGAGCCAAGGCCATCTGAGGACCTGTCCTCCTGCAATAGGGTCTTTGTCGATGTAATCAAGTTAAGATGAGATGGGCCCTAAATCCAATGATGGGTGTCCTTTCAAGAAGAGAGAAATTTGGGCACAGACACACACAGAGGGAAGATGGCCATGTGAAGATAGAGGTGGAGATTGAAACCATGCGTCTATAAGCCAAGGAGCACCAAGGATTGCCAACAATCACCAAAAGCTGGAAGAGGTAAGAAAGGATCCTTCCTTAGAGTCTTCAGAAAACACACAGCCCTGACAGCACTTTGATTTTTGGATTTCCAGCCTCCAGAACTGGAGAGAATAAATTTCTGTTGTTTTAAGCCATCTAGTTTGTGGTACTCTGTTATAGCAACCTTAGGAAACTAATACATCTAGCTTGGCTGTGCCCCTACAGCTCCAGTGGGTTCTGGCTGGGCCTCTGGCCTCTGCCTGGCCCCCGGGACCTCCTGACTGATCTGGATTTCAGTGTATTAAACGTGATTGCATGGGGAACCAACGGCATCACCACATGGGAGTAGCCCCAGGGAAAGGGAATGACTCCAATCAGAAGTGCATGGCCTCTTTCCCCTTTAGTTCCCAGAGGGCCACCATCTTGACCCCCATGCCCACCCTAGTCCCCCAGCCCCTTGATACAGCCCTGCCATCTGGAACGTGCCTGCCTTGAAGGTGTCACTCTCAGGGAAAGTTGACAATCCCACATCTAAGGGCACTATTCCAGTGTAGATCCGAGGAGGCAGGTACAAATCGAGCACCCACAGTTCATGTTTGACCTCTACAACACTGCAAAAAAATCCGAATTGGCAGCCAATGTTTAAAAATCGAAAGGTTTTGTATTAAAATCTTTTTTCTTTTTCTTTTGCCAAATTAGAAAATCTGGCCTCACCCACTGAAGCAGAAAAGCTGATGTCCCCTTTTAGGTGTGAACATACCTAGCCAGCACTCTCTATTACTCTCTGCCATTGAGGCCAGCTATCAGTTGCCATAAATCATTTCTTTTCATTTTGTGGGTCTGGGATAGTGCTATTAAAAGGAGAGTGAAATATTTCTTATACCCATGTCTCTATCAACGGTGCAGAAAAGAAAGGGCTGTGTCTTTAAAGGAAAATGGGAGTGAACATATATCTTGGTGGAAGTGGAGACTTTTCTTATGTAATTACTATGCCAAGTGTTTCCACACCAAACACGGTAAAGCCAAGGATGCCATTATGGAAAGAAAGAAAAAATCAGCCTGCTCATTCCCTTACATCCCTGGCCAGTTCCTGCTGGAAAGACTAAAGGTTGTTCTCAAATCTCTTTCCAGGCTTCCAACAACACGGTCCTAAGCACGGTTCCCTCGAATCTCTCTCCAGTATCCTCTATCTTCAATGGGGCTTTTCAGTGGAAATTTGATAAAGTTTGCAAGACACCACTTCCCCTTTTAAACAGCTTTTATGTCACCACCGCTGCCTGCAAGACAAAGTCCAACCAACCTTCTTATCCACCAGCTCCTCCCTCCCAGGCAGTCTCATTCTTCGCTTGGCCTGGCCCATCTAACTGAGCGTGTTCTCCCAGCACCACAGACATGTTTACCCCTTGTGCCTTTGAGCTAGCTTTTCCTTCCATCGCAAATGCCTGGCCAGTATGGGGATCCGAACTCTTGACCTTGGTGTTATAACACTGTGCTCTAACCAACTGAGCTAAATGGCCAGCCCCTCAAATGCCTTTATGGAGTTGAGGTCTTGCTGGTCTCATCAGCTCACCCAACTCAGGACCTGAGAGATGTCACAGCAGACTCCCAAAGTCGAATTTTCATTCTAGCCTCTGGATCTCTTGCAAGGTGACTTCAAGACAAGGAGCATTTAATCGTGCCATCCTGGGGAACTGCCTCCCAGGAGACAGGGCTCTCCCTCACCCACACAGGGAGGGCAGTTAAACAGTGAGAGTCCTGGAAGATGGTGTGGTGTGTTTGAACCCAGCACTGGGAATGCTGGTTCTGGGCCTCAGTCCCCTGAAAATTCAAGTCTAAGTTATACTGTGTGGGAGTCTCAGAGTTTTGTAATCAGTCCGAGATCAAACAACATAATTTCAGTGGTAATTGCTTGAGGGGGAAAAAGCCTCGAACCTCAGAGGCAATAAAACCTCAGTACCTGGAAACACAGAGCCAGCTGTGGGCAGCAGGGCAGCCTGGAGCACCAGGCAGAACGGCGACTTGGGGAGGCAGGTGAAGAGTGGGCTGGGGCAAAGTTAACAACAACTACAGGAATTCTGTGGAAAAGGGAGGAATCTGCGTGTCCCTGGAATTGTCACCCAAACCCTGACACTCCCCTTCCCACCACCCAGCCTCCACCTGCTAACAAACTCCTACTCACCAGCTATGCCCCAATTGGAATGTCCTCTCCTCTAGGAAGCTGCCCAGATCCATTTCTCTTTCCCTGTCTTCCAACCTAATAGTTTTCATAGTGCCTTTTCTGCCCACAGTTCAGTGCAGTAGGCACCCCATCAAACAGTCCTTCCCCCCCATACCCCTGTCCTCTACAAATCACCACAGGCTTCACTTCCCCAATGGCTCACTTGTATTTCTCTTTTTTTCTGTGCCTGCCCTTTGATAAAAAGCCAGTTCTCCTCCTCAGTTGTATTCTGCTTTGGACTAGGTACTTTGGACCTTCTCGAACAAACTTGCCCCAGCCCAGGCACAGACTCAATTCCCCTTTGCTCCATGCCCAGCAGCTGTGGGCCAGGTCAGCCACTCCCACACACAGCTCTGGCTTCCAGGAGTGCAGCCTGGGCCCAGCTCCAAGGACCTTGTTGCCCATTGTGAGAGGGTAGACATCCCAGCAGTGAGAACCATTCACTTCCATGCTCCTGCTGTTCGTTTGTCCTACATCTAGTTTCTAGCACCTCCTTATATCTTTGTCTATCTCTCTTGCCAGTCTGTGTTTCTGAGGCTGAGACCTTGTTTTATCTTTCTGAGTCTCTTCAGAACTCCACCTGGGGCCTGACACCTAACGAGTTGTGATAGATAATATTATTTGTCCATCATTCTTTACTCCTTGTCTCTGACATTGTTTACTGTATACGAAGTATATCTCCCCATCCTCTGACTTTGAGCTTGACCATGGGAATTGCTTTGGCCACTGGAATGTGGGTGAAAATGACAGTGTATCAGTGATGTGTTAAAGCTTTAAGCTTCTGTCAGCCCTCTTGAAGCTTCTGTCCTCTGTTATGAAAACAGCATGTCCCTGGTAGCCTGTGCTATTTCAGCCTGAGTCTCAGAATGAATCCATGTGGGGCAAACATGAACCTGAACTGAAGCCTGGACTCAAATCTAGCACAGCTGGAACTGTAACCAACCTCCAGATCTGAGAATTTGAAATCAACATTTGCAGTTGTAAGTCACTGAGATTTGGGAGATGTTTGTTACACAGCATGATTACAGAAAAACTAACTAATACACAGTCCCTAAGTAACAATTTTGAGCGATAAACCAATGGGGAATGAATGCATGAAAGCAAAACTCATTCTCAAGACTCAGCTCAGCTCCAAATATAGCTCACAACTAAGTGGTTCTCCAAATTCGCACCCCAGACCAGCAGCATCTGCATCATCTGGGGACTTTTTAGAAGTGCAGATTCTTGAGCCTTTTTCCTGATCTACTGAATCAGAAACTCTGGGGGTGGAGGCAACAACCTGTGTTTTTACAAGCCCTGCAGGTGATCCTGATGCACACTTAAGTTTGAGAACCACTGCAGTAACTGCTGAACTAGAACAGCTTCCTTCAATCTAGGAAACTTTTATTTCCTGAAATGCAGACACCCCAGAATTTTAAATGATGGAGCCTAATGCCTTGACCATCTCCAACACCATCATGCCATTTCATCTAAGGTGCCCCAAGGCATTCCATCCAGGCATAGAACTTTCTAGTCCAGTGGCTTTCGACTCTAGCTGCATAATAGAATCTCTTGGAAGCTTTTAAAAATCCTGATGCCCAGGTCACACCCAGACCAATTAAAAGAGAATCTCTGGGGGGTGGGGGTGAGACCCAAGCATTAGAATTGTTTAAAGCTCTCCCAGGTGATTTCAATGTGAGGCCAAGGTTGAGAATAACCTTTCCTTTTTTAAGGGACTGAAGCTGGCCCTGAACTGCAGCTGCCTGCTCTCACTCTTCATCATGCAAAGCACTGTACACAGCCCCCATGCAAAGTACTGTACACAGCCCCCCTGCCCCAGCTTTTCAGAATCTAAAGGCTTGTTAGATGTCCTGTGATTTGGTGCATTTGTGGCAAGTCTAAGAGACTGGGTCCAACCAGCGAGGCCTTGGGAAAGCACATAGCATAAGCTGTAAGGGCATAGCATGACTTCATTTAGTCATTTTTTCCCCAGCATATCCAGAGTACCTTTCACATGCCAGGCAGTGTGCTAAGTGCTTGCAAGTCTTACCAGTGGCAAAACTGGGCCAAGCAAGTGTGGAGAGTGAGGACCCATGTCTGGCACAGAAACCCCCACCAGAGCTTGAGCCTTGAAGTGCTACATATGCAGTTGCCCAGGCCCCGCTCTGGAGGCCGACTGGCTGGCCACCCTCCATCTCTACCCGAGTTGTTGGGGGTTGTCGGGGCAGCTTCACCATCTCCCTCTCCAACATGAACTATGGGGAGAGAGGCCTTTTTTCCCGGATGGCCTCCCCATTGCCTTTCCCTCGGCTCTTCACCATAAGCCACCTCCTCACCCCCTGAATTCCCTTTCCTCACTGAGCTGTCTTAGGCGGCCTTTCCCAGATGCAGACCTTGAGCTGTGGATTCTGGTGCAAGTGATTTCTGAAGGAATTGCTCCCAGGGGAAACTGGTAAGGGAGTGAGGGAAGCAGGACAGGCAAGAAGACGAAGCCAATTGAGGGTGCAACATTGGGCCCAGTTCCGCAGAGTGGAACCCCAGCCTGCTCCTGCTAGACCCAAGGCAAGAGAGCTGGGCTTTCATCGTACCCCTGTACACAACATCATCGGCGCTCAGCTAGGAACCACCCTGCAGCTTGGTGGGTGAAGCAGACTCCTAGGCATGTCCACTATCTAGGCCTGTAGGCAAAGCAGCTCCAGCAACCTGAGAGCAGGTCTGCAAAAGAGGAATCACAGGTGCAGTCCCTTGGAAGCAAACCACCCCAAGGCTACCGGGAGGGGTGTGCAGAAACAGTAACAAGGATCCAAGTGGGGCTATCAGAGGTAGCAAATAAAAATTCAGGATAGCTAGTTACATTGGAATTTCAGATAAACAACAAATGATTCTTTTTTAGTATAAGTATACCCCCCGCCCCATGCATTACTTGGGATATACTTATACCAAAAAATATTTTTCATCTGAAATTCCAATGTAACTGGCCATCGTGTATTTTACCAGGTACCCCTAGCCCAAAGGGATCTGGTAGGGCTCTGACCGTGTGGGCCTGCTCAAAAAAGTAGCAGAGCAGGCCACTTCTGCTGTTCACATAGGTACATGACATGTGGGTGACAATGTCAGCCTTTGCTTTGCTGCTCCCCATTTCTAATTGTGCTGCTGCACACAGTGCTCTGTGGAAACACTAGTATTGCCCTGAGCCACCACTCACAGCATTTAGGATTCTTGGCTACTGTGTCTTGGTTAGGGGCAAAGTTCTAGGCTGAGAAGTTAGTGGGAACCCAGTATTAAATGTCTCATTGGCCACTTTGGTACCTCTTCTGCATTAGTCTAGAGCTGAAGCTTACCCAGCACTGCCCTACCCCAATACCAGGGATGAAACAATGCCCAGATTCCCAGTCTGCCCACTCTGCCTTGGAGACCAAGGTGCTAATGTCCTTCTGACAGCCTGGGCTTCAAGCCCTAAGCTGTCCTCTCACTTGGTCAGCCTGACCCTTTCATTATGTATTTTTGCATCCTTTCATCAGTCTTTAAATAATGAAAAGAGGTCTTCAATAGTTCTGGAAGTTGTTCCGACGGCTGGCAGGTCCTGAAAATAGGTTGGGATTGATTGATTGTGGTTATAACCAGCAAGCCCCACCATGGGTGCCTCCCGGCCCATGCATAATATAAAATATACAAACAGCAGACAGGGAACAAAGCCAAGACTACGGCTCCTTACTTTGATTTGCAATAACCCCTTTTGAAATCTCATGTATTTAGAAGGCTCTGAGATGATCCTGCTTCACAGCCCCGGTCCCTGTCAGTATCCTGAGACCTCTGGGGCTGAGTAGGTAGATGCAAAGTCCATGCAACGCTTGAGTCTTTTGTGGGGGCAAAGCAGAGTAAAGCGGGGAAAAGGCAGTGGACAATTGGGTGCATTTGTGAAATCAAGGTATGGTAGGTAAAGGTGATTACATTCCAGGAGGTCCCACTCATTATCATTAAGGCATGGGTAAAATTTTTTAAATGCCTTTTGAATTGCTCTAAATACTCTTAAAATCTTCAAGTATTTTTTAAAGGTACTTCCATGTAGAAATTTTAGGCATTTCATTTCAAAAGTATAAACACTTAAAAATCATAGGATGTAACTGGGATCTGGAATTAATTGGAAAGAAACATCAATCATTGTCTTAGGCCTGATTCTTCCCAGGAGCAGACCCCAAGACAAAAGCTGGAGTGTAAATAGTGTATTTAGGGGGATATCGCAGGAAGCACCGAGTAGTGGGGAGATAGGGACAGGAAGATAGGCATTATTGAGCATGCATTATTGAGCAACGGTGGGCAACGGAGCTTAATCACACCGGGAAACAGAGCAGAACAGTTCTCAAACTATCTAGGGTAAAGGATTAGGGTTTAGTTTTTTTCCCTTTTAATTTCCAAGCCATCTTGGACCAACATTCTTTTCCATCCTGATATTTTTGAATACACAATGAAAATAAATTACTAGAAAAATAAAAAAAACAAAAACCGTACAAAATATAAGCCACAATTTTCTTTATTATTGGGTTCAAGAGATACATAATTACTCTATGGAATTACTACAGAAGCTTGCAAAGCTTACTCTCAGTTTTTGTATTTATTGCAAACCAGGATGAAACAGTTCCCAGACTGACACCAGTGTGGGAACCACAATTTGAGCACATGTGTCAAAGTCAGCCCAGCCAAGGGGAGAAGGAGCTGGGGTATTATGCACCAGTGCATGGGTTGAGGCTTGCTCCCAGAGAGAGGTGGCTGGGGTGGGGTGGCCCTAGTTCTCTCTCACTGTTCGTGCAAGGCACAGACAAAGCCCTTACCCAAGGACATTCAGAGGTGCTGGCAGCAGGAGGTACAAGGGGCACACCAAAGTAGTAAGAGCCAAAGGGTGATGGGGTGTGGGGGACGGGGACAGCCACAGCATCCTGGATTCACATGGCAGGAATGGACCTCAAAAGTCTTTGGGCCAGCCTCTGCTCCTGAAGGAGATGGAGAAAATGGTCCCTGAGCAAGTCATTGCCCCCGTGTAGTGCTCAAAGGTTATTGAGTAACACTGCTGCCAGGACTAGGGGAGAGGGAAGGGCTCTTCCCTAGCTTTCACTGCTTGCTGACCTTGGCTTTCTTCTATGCATCTGCTTGCCTAGTCGCTGGCACCAGAGGGACAACTGCCAGTTGGGAGACAGGTGATGCCATTCTCAGCAGGGCCAAACCCCACAGGTAGGAGTCCTGGCTAAGCTCTCATCTGCCCGTTCACCTG
The DNA here is from genome assembly GCF_027409185.1 of Cynocephalus volans. Classification (NCBI taxonomy): domain Eukaryota; kingdom Metazoa; phylum Chordata; class Mammalia; order Dermoptera; family Cynocephalidae; genus Cynocephalus; species Cynocephalus volans. Next base: position 55,276,180 of record NC_084478.1, read on the forward strand.
CTGGGCAGTGGAGGAAAGATCTGGGGATTTAAAGCAAAGCCAGGGCTATAACACAGATCTCCTGGCTTGGACCCATGGCTTGACCCTCTGCAGCTCTGTGTCCTCATCCATTAAATGGAGATTCTAAGCTGCGCCCTCTTCCCTTGCAGGGCTGTTGTAAGGATTGAGTGAGATGAAAGCAGGGGGGAAAGTTTTGAAAAGTTGGAAGTCCTTTGTGGCTGTCAACTCGAGAGGCCCTCCTTATCCAGAGATGAGCTATCTGGCACCCTCAGCTCTCAGAATACAGACCCCAACTCCATAGTGGCTTTTCAAGGTCTCGCCTTAAATTCAGTGCAAGATCTTGGTTTGGATCCTGGGTCAAAAAACTAATGCTCTAAAGCACACTATTGGAGCAACTGGCAATATTTGAATAAAGTCTGTACAGTGAATAATAATATTATACCAATGTCAGATTTGGTGACTCTTATCAATGTACTGTAGTTACATAGGACAATGTCCATGTTCCTAAGAGGTACATGCAGAAGTTAAATACTTCTTTAAAGTTAAATGTCAACATGTCCGGGTTGAAATGTCATCATGTCCGCAACTTGCTCTCAGATGGCTCAGCCATACAATAATAGCAACAAAAATAATAGTAGCAACAACAATAACATGCATGTACGTATGTGTGTACATGTGGCAAAATGTTAAGAATTGTTGAATCTTGAAACTTGAGTGTATAGAAGTACACTTACTGTTTTTGTAACTTTTCTGTAAGCTTGATATTTTCCATCATAAAATGGTTTTATAAATATCCATCAATCAATCAATCAATCATCTCCCTCTTCAAAAACAGTCTCTGAGCCTCTGAGCCACTCTCGACACTGTACTAATGCCAGAAACACCACGTCCTGGTCCTTCATTCAGAGCTTACTGACTCATATTCAACACAGATTTCTCATAGACTTAGTTATCTGATTTTTCAGCCCAGAACAGCATTAGAAATAAAAAGGTAAAAAGAGGTAATGGTAGGCATAATGACAACAGAAGAAATGATAGTTGACATCTGGATATAAAGAGATGGGACCAAAAAGAAAAAAAAAATGCCTTAAGAGGCAGACACACAGCTGTAAAACCTCTGTACTGTAATAGATGCCACGATGCTAAAGCCTAGGGATGAAAAGTTCTTCATTTCACAGAAAAGGAGAGTGAGGGTGTGGCTCATCAAAGAACTCACAGCCAGTTAGCAATGGAGCACAGATTCCACCCCTTGGGTGTCTCTTTTCTCTGCTCTATGCTGAGCCTACCTCATTATGTAAAAATTGGGTTGGTTTGGGATCTCTAGTCAGGAAGACAGGGAAACATAACCATCAAAAACCATTGAAAAGTTTTCATTGCTACTCGAAGTAGTAGCTACGGCAGATGCTGTTGGCTGCCCCTCCAACAGCCCTTTCCCTCCCACTTCTTTCTTTCTGTTAGACCCCCTCTACCCCAAAAGACTGAAACTACCAGATATTCACTTCCCAGTCTCCCTTGTGGCTAGATCATGACCATGTAATTTTGTGGCACCCGAGGAGGAGGCTTCTGTGCAGCTTCTAGGAAACATCCTCCACCCTGATTGAAAAGAGTGCATAAGAAGAGACTTCTCATGTCCTGCCTTGGACATGATTGGGTGTGAATATAATGCCTGGAGCTGTGGCAGCCATTTTGTGATCATGAGGTGACAAGCTGAAGATTAAAAACCAATGTTCTGAGTATGGAGAAGAAGGATGGAAAGATCTTCCATTTTTAATGATCTGTCTAAAGAGCTGGATTAAGCAACTCAGAAATCAGACTTCTCATTAAATGTTCTCATTTAAACCACAGTTAGTTTGCTGTTCTATTACTTGCAGCCAAAACATTCTTACGTGACACTGGGAAAGCATCTGTTTTCTGGAAACATTTCTGCAGAGCCCTCCATTCTCTGCAATGACTTACTGTGGGGAGGAAGGTTGGGAAGGTTTGAACAAGATGTGGGAAGTAAGGGCCTCTTGAAAATCTCCTTCATGGGCCAGCCCATGGCTCACTTGGGAGAGTGTGGTGCTGATAACACCAAGGCCACGGGTTCAGATCCCTATGTAGGGATGGCCCGTGGCTCACTTGGAGAGCATGGTGCTGACAACACCAAGTAAAGGGTTAAGATCCCCTTACCAGTCATCTTTTAGAAAAAAAAAAAGGAAAGAAAGTCTCCTTCGAGAGGAAGTAAACACACATGGACTTATCTTAGAAGCAGGTCAGTCTAATGGGAATTCTGATACTGTCAATATTTTTTTGCAGGACCTCCATGCCCCTACTTTGCCAAACCCACTGCATCATGATAACCAGGGAGGTTTGTTAAAAATACAGACACAGAGGGCCAAGCCCGTGGCGCACTCGGGAGAGTGCGGCGCTGGGAGCGCGGCGACGCTCCCACCGCGGGTTCGGATCCTATATAGGAATGGCCGGTGCACTCACTGGCTGAGTACCGGTCACGAAAAAGACAAAAAAAAAAAAAAAAAAAATACAGACACGGAGGTTCCTCCATTTCTACAGTATCAGAATCTTGGGAGTTCACAAACAATTCATTCTCACTAATGACTTCCTGAGTTTAGTAAGGTTCCTGATAGCTTAACATCATGCAGCCTCTGGTCTGTGCCATCTGGTTGGCTCTCTCCATGTTTCCTTCTCCTTTAAACTGGCTCCCTCACAGATGCAAATAGATGCTTCTAAGAGGGAGCATCTCCTCTCTCCTCTTCTCATGGAAAGTACTTTTCCACCCCAACTCAGCTTCTACCCCTCAAGGCTTCTCCAGACGCTCCCTCACAAATACAATCCACTCCCTAAGAAGCACGTTAATGAACAAAAATTTATCCATCTTATTGCATTGGTGAAAATCAGCTGTGATTGTCAAATACAGTTTCTAAATCAAAAAGGCTTTGAATTTTTCAGGAAATAACAGAAAAGCATACTCACAGAAATTCCCCTGAGGTGTTCTGGGAGTTATTCTTATTTCTCTCTTGTGGGTGAAATTTGGCCTGTGGTTCTACCGTGTTTTCCAAATCAGTGACTTTAGTCTTTCCTAGCCAACCATGTGAGGGAATTCATCTGGAGCCAACCAAGGCCTGCTTCAGGGCATGGGAGAGAACTGTGCAGGGCTAAATGTGGGAAGGACCAATGGAAAAAGGGCAGCCATCCTCCCCACTAGGGACAAGGACCTTGCCATGCCACTTCCCTCGTACTGACTGCCCAGTTTCCCATGAAAAAGAAAAAGGCGAAAGGGAAGTGCAGAGGGCTCACTTAACACTCATTCCAATGCCTTCAGTGTACCTGCCTCTATTTTAAGGCCTGAAAGCTAAAAACTACAATTCCCAAGATCCTCTCTAATCAAGGGTCAGGCACATGACCTTCATTCCACCAATCAGTCGCACTCCGTAAGATGTGAATGCAGACCCATGCAAGGGTATCCAATCTTCTGGAGACAACTGTGGCAGAGACATCTGGTTTGGGACAGCTGAGGCAGAGCTTCTGGCACCCAGTGCTGAGGGTCAAAGATGCTGAGCTGCAGACAGAGAGGTCATGGATGTTTCAGCTAGAACATCCACTTGGTTTAGTTGGGTGTTTCCTGCTAAGTTGTCCTGGCTGCATTGCCCTGGCTCTAAAGCATCCAAGGCCAGGTCTTTGGTCCTCCCTGGGATTCATTAGCTACTTAATTAACATCTTTTAATAAATCTCTTTCTGTTTAAACTATTTAGAGTGGATGCTGTTGTTTGCAAATGAGATCACTGAGCTATTGGGGAGGCAATTTAAATATTCCCCCAAACGAAAAAGAGGTAAAAACTAATGTCTTTATTTTTAATGCAAGAATTTAGAGATACAGCATTGCCAGCAGCCCGGAAAACTCCCTCACACCCATTCCCAATCAATTGCCATCTAAAGGCACACATTGTTTTGATTCTTATTACTACAGATTAATTTTGCCTGTTTTTTGAACTTCACACAAATGGAATAAATCATACATTATATACTCTTTTGTGTCTGGCTTTCTTGCTCAACGTTTTTTCTTTGAGATTCATCCATGGTCCTTCCTTTTCATTGCTGTGTACTATTCCACAGTTTATTTCTCCATCCTCATATTGATGGACATTTGGGTTGTTTCTAGTTTGGAGCCACTATGAATCAAGCTGTGGCACACACCTACGAGTGGAACATTCTGTGGCACACACCTACAGGTGGAATTGCTGGGCCATAGGGTAAGCTTAGGGTTAGCTTTAGCAGATATCACTAAACAGTCTTCCAAGGGAGTTGAACCAGTTTACACTTCCACCAGCAAAAGGCTTTAGCAAAGGTCTTTGTCTAATACTGAAATAGCTGCAAACATCAGGAAAGCCCCCGACTACCAGGACTGATCATCAGTTCAAGTAATACTGATTAAGGGAAATTTGAGGTGAAGGCCCCCAGTATTCTAGTGCAGAGATCCTGAACTCAACAGGTTCAGGTAGAAAAACCTCCAACCTTCAGTACCCAGACTTGTGGGACAGGTACGATGTTACTGCATAGAGAGAATAGATCCCTACAATAAACACTATAATCCCAACATGTCAAGTTCAAGGATGAGCTTGTCACAATGGAGTACAAAGGGATTATTAATTATTTTATCTTTCCCCTTTTATCCCACCAAGTTCAGGTTAGAGTTCTTGATTCCTCACTAATCAACCCCCACCCACCTCACCCAATGAAATCTTATTTCTCTCTTGTGGGTGAAATTTGGCCTGTGGTTCTACAGTGTTTTCCAAATCAATGACGTTAGTCTTTCCTAGCCAACCATGTGAGGGAATTCATCTGGAGCCAACCGAGGCCTGCTTCAGGGCATGGGAGAGAACTGTGCAGGAGAAAAACCCCTGGCCAGGGCTGGGGCCAGGGTGGGGCAAATGAGGATGGAGAATATAAGGGCTAACCCTCGTTCAACCCTGAGAGTGAGAGGCTTCTTACATTTAGCGCCTGAAGTGACTCACTGCCACACCCAAGTCCTGACTCTGATCCTGACTGTTACTTACAAGTTATGTGTCTTGAACACATTGCTTAAATTCTCTAAGCCACACTTTTCTCATCTGCAAAAAATGGGAATAATATTAATATCTACTCCAGAGGCACTAATCATATAAAGTGGTAGCACAGCACTGGAGTCATAGTAAAAGGCTTAATAAAGTCTAACTTATAATTAAAGCTAAGCCAGTTTGATTTTTGCTAACAGTGCCTTTGCTGGTAACTTTAGTGGCCCTGAGCGAAAATTACTGAAACCCATGCCTGAACCCCCTCTACCCAACCCAGTTCTACTCCACCTAGTCACATGATCATTCCTCTCCTCACCATTCCCTGGACAACTCAGTTTGAGGCTAAATAAAAATTTTCACACTGGCTAGCTTTGGCTATAATGGACATGGCACAGCCCACCTTCCCAACTCAGAATCTCACCCCTAACACTCTCAAGGCCAGGCTCCTGGTCTGCTTGAGGCAGCTGGTCTACCAGCCTTGGGTGGAGATGGAGTGAAATGAATCAATAAGACAGCCCCCAAGGTTCTACTTACCTGAAAAGCCAGAAGAAGGTCCACAGAGACAAACAGATGAAATAAATCAGGGTTGTGAAAACATATTTCATAACAGACTAGGGTTTTCTCTCCAGGCAGAGTCAAAGACTAAGCCTCCACACACTCTTCAAAAGTGAAGTCTCATTGATTTCCTTCGCAGTGTATCACCAAGATATGGTTGGATTGGCTCAGCATGTTCTGATCATTTTCTCCTCTTTCTGAGCCCAGAGTATAGGGGAGAAGGGGGCAGTGTCTTTTACACGATATCAGATGTCCCTTTCCCTTTCCTTCCCTTCACTCTCTCTCTTTCTCTCTCTCCTCTTCATCATGTATTCATGGAATTTATGTGATATCAGTAAATGAATGATGTGCACTAGGATTTTTTTAAAACTGTTTAATATGGAGAATTTGAAACATACACAAAAATAGGCAGAAGTACAGCATATAATAAACTCCCATGTGCCCATCACACAGCTCCAACAATTGTCAATTTATGATCAGTCTTTCATACCCTCATCCACTTCTCCTATCCCTGTATTATTTTAAAGCAAATCTGATACATCATATCATTTCATCCATAAATATTTCAGTATGCATCACTAAAGATAAGGCCTCTCTCATTAACATAGCCACGATACCATTCTCACACCCCAAACTAGCAAAAACTCCTTAACATCATCAAATATACAGTGTTCAAATTTCCAACAGTCTCAAAAATGTCATAAAAATAATTATGACCCAGTTTGTTTTGAATCCAGATCCAGGTAAACTTGAGATATTTAATTCATCTTTACTGTTTTACTTTTCTCCTCTCATGGCCACCTCTCTGGGGATGATTACATCATAGTTCTAAAATTCCTGCCCCAAATGTGCACATTGCTCACTTTGCTGATACCACATAAATTCTATGAATATATGATGGAGGAATGGGGAGGGGCTTAGCACACGCTCCTAATTGTAGCCCATCAGTCTGCTATGTGCTGGGACTCAAACTGTCGACACATCATAAATTCACAGAATTCTCAACAGGGGGTGGGGGGCTGGGACCCATTTGATTGCCACCTCTCAGGGAACATTGTATTCCCGGGTCTTCTCTGCTTTGCTAATTCAGCATCCATTCTGCCAGCACAGGGAGGGCTGGGGGACAGATTTGCTTCCAGAATGGATTCTCTCTGGCTCCAATGTGGTATGCTGGCTCTATCCACCCCCACAAAGTTTCCAACCTCACCCAGACCCCTGATCAAGCAGCCCACTGAACAGCCCTTTGCACACACAGTTGACTGCTCTAGAATGGTCAACCAAGGCCACTGAAGATGCCTTGAGGGCTCAGGCAACCATCTAGGATGGGGAATGTGTTGAGGGAGGGCCAGAGCATGCAGGGGAGGAGGTGTCTCTGGAGCTGCAGTGTCCAAAGCAGAAACCATGAGTGAAACAAGGATCTTCCTCCCACCTATCTTCCCACACACAAACCTAGTTGCAGCACCTGCACTTTATGTGAGCTCATTTCAGGCAACTGGCCCCCTTCTAGTTTCTGGAACCCTCCAGAAACAGAAAAGTCAGCCAAAGCCTTGCTACTCAGAATGAGGTCCTCGGACCAGCAGCAGTGGCATGCTTGTTGAAAATGCAGAATCTCAGGCCCCACCCCAAGCCAACTGAATCAGAATCTGCCCCTTGACAAGATCCCCAGGAGATTCCTGTGCATGTTAAAGTCTGAGAAGCATGGGAGCAAGGCCAAGTTCTTGAGGAAAGGAGGTAGGATCGCTTTCCTACACGTCCGTGCATTTCAGAAGCACTTCCCGCTTCTTAAAAATGTGAAGGCGGAGCCAGGGAGAACTGGCAACCTTGTAATCAAGACTAATGGGTCTCAATATGGAAAATGAGGCTCTTCTCTGCCTATGCCGGAGGGCACAGTGCCCAGCCCCCTCTCCCAACGCCCACCAACGCCCTTGGAGATCTCTGTTCATGGAGAACTTGCTTTTAAATGAGAGTCAATAGACCAGGTCGAGAATCTGTCAGACGCAGGAATTTCTGGTGCTCACGACTGTTGTAATTAAAATCATCCGAGTTGACTAAATTGGCCGAAAAGAAACCAGGCCCACATGACTGCCGTTCAAAGGGGAGCAAAATAGCTCCTAATTTGTTAATTAAAAATATGAATGCACTCCACACGGAATGGCTGTGCGTTAAATTCTATTCAGATTCCATTAGAAAACAAATAAGCTCTGGGCTCTGATTAGAGGAAACTGGTTTCCCCAAATCTGTGTGGATTTGGTTGGGCTTTTTTCAGAGAACAAATCTAGAGCTTGCAAAGACCTTGCAGAGAAGTCAAATTCCTGGGGAGATTTCTCTGGTAAATCAATCTGGTAATTAGAAAAACATGCCAATAGATTAGATCTGCTCTCTATTTCTTCATCATACTGATGAGACTGGTTCAAAGAACATATATTTCCAGAGAGATAGATAAGGCATTTCCTGCCTGTTCTGAAATTCATCCACTGTGGAAACTGATGGCTTGGAGGTAGGAGGGAGGGCAACATGGGCAAAATAAATCTGATTACGGGGGAAGAGGGGACAGAAGTCACACCTGATTCCTTCTTGGCCTGCCCCCCTCAGCCACCGGCTTTGAATCCCTGCCCCTGCCACTAAGCAGCCATGGGCTGGGCAGCTGAGCCTTCATTTCTCTCTGAGACTACAGGCTGGGTTCAGCTCTCCGAGGGCCCAGCCAGCACCGAGGTTCTGCCACTCCTCAAGCCCTGATTGTCCCCAAAGCTGCCTCTCTCAAGCTCTCCACCACTGAGCACTGCTTCTCCAAGCCCAGCCCACTGGTGGCCTAGCGCTCCCAGGCAGCTTCGGATCACTTATAGCCTGAGGCCAGATTGGAAATGCTCTCTCCACAGAAGCGGGGTTAATCTCTGCCTCCATAGGGTTTGTGCTTTCCTGAGGCCCAAGATTTTCTCCGACAGCAGCAGAGCTCTGCTGGCACACTTCTCCACAGCCACCGTGTCACCTTTCCTCCCTCGTCTCTCCACCTTCTAGCCAATGCACAGAGTCTTGGGACAGGTGGGGGCCATGATAGGGACCTGACCAGAAGCAGTGTGTCCTGGCACATTGGATGTTCCACGCTGCGTTTGCACCTTCGGCTCGCTGCAGCTCACTAAAGACATTTTTGTCGGGGTAGCTCACCAAACTCTCAAAAGTGGGAAGCTGCCTAGGGCCTTTGATCTCACTCCCATCACCTGGAAGGGGGACAATCACACTTTCTCCTGGGGGATGCTGCCGACCCAGGGCGGCACCTGCCTCCAAAGGCCTCCTGAGCAGCAGGTCAGTGTCTCAGAGAACATTTTTCTAAAACATCAGCAGCTTGGGTCTGTGTCTGGATGTATTTATTTTACAGACTCGCTGGTGTTCTTTCAAGGTGTAGAAACTGCGGCTTTGCCTTTATTAGAATAAGTAATTATTTTAACACCATTTAAAGTAGGTCATCAGAAAAGGCACTGTCTGTATGTCTGCTCTTTTCCACCAAGAGAGAAGCTGAGGAACATAGAGGTCAAGGGCACACACTTGGAGTCAGGCCAACTTGGTTCAAATTGCAGTTACACCACTTACCATTGAGATGACCCTAGGCAAGTACCTAATGCAGCAGATGCTGTCAGTGCTGGCTTGCATGCTCTCAGCACTCACTGTTCCCATGCAAGCTGGCAGTTTCTTACTGCAAGAACCTGCAAGAAGCCTGGGAGCTTTCTCTGGCTGCAGAAGCAAATGCCACTTTCCACAGGGCCAGATGAAGGTACCAAGAAACCTGAGGTTCCCAGTTGGAGGATAAATACCCCAGCTCCCTCACCCTTGGGTGCGACAACTCTGAGGTGCATTCTTCACTATCTCCCAGAGTTCCCCAGAGGACTGAGTCTCAGTGGCCCACAGCAGTAACTTGCTATTGTCCCTCTCTCTTGCTCTTGCTCTTTGCCCCCACCCTCCACTTCCTACTGGTGCTTTCTGGATCACTGTGTTTCATCTACCATTTGCACTCAAATCTTGGCTCAGCCCTATCTAAGTCACCTTGGAGTTGACTCAAGGGAACATTCCAAGAGGACAAACTCCAGCGTGGAAGCACTTATTAAGCTTCTGCTTGCATGATCCTTGCTAACATTCCTCTAGCCAAAGCAAATCACATGATGAGCCCACAGAATCAGTGCATCAAGGGACTATGTAAGGGTGTGAGTAGTAGGAGTTGTGGTACATTGGGGACTACCAATGTAACAGACTACCACAGAGGGCACCAGCTTCTCAAAGCCTCGTCAGTTGATCATTCACACAGCATCGACCTCCCAAGATATATAATCAAAGAAACCAGGGTGTTCCTTCATCATCTCCCCATGAACCTTTTCCCTGATAGGGTTGACCCACTCACCTCGCACATTTGGTGAAAAAAACTCCGAGTTACTGGATGTGATTAGGTTTCTTTGGTTGAAAGTCACAGAAACGCAATTCAAACTCTCTTAAAAGAGGGAATCTATTGGTTCATGTAACTAAAATGTCCATAGGTAGTTGGCTTCAGGCATGGGTCGATCTAGGTGTTCAAATGACATTAATATTATTTCTCTCTCTCTCTCTCTCTCTCATTTATTGGCTCTGACTTTCTCTATGCTGACTGCATTATCAGGAAAGCTCCTCTGAATTGGTGGCAAAGATGCCCCCACTGGCAACTCCAAGCTTACATTCTATTAACTTACAAATACAAATTACAGCAGTGAAAGAGCTTCTCTTTTCAAATAGTTCCAACCAATGTCCCAGAATGAGGTCCCATTACTAGGCTTGTGTCACATGCCTGTCTGTGAACAAATCCCTGTGTGGTGGCTAGCCTCTGCTCATGGGCCAAACCTGGGTTTTGAGCTCACCTCTAGAGCTAAGCGTATGGGCATCTGCCCCAGCCAAGCCTCTGACACTGAAATAGGAGAGAGTTAGTTTCTCGAATGACAATCAAGAGGCTATCACCACAGAAAGGGGAGGCCAAAACGCAAACATCCATTAGAGGTACAAAATAAATAGTGGGGAGAAATGAAACCAACTCCGGGACCTCCTTGGCTTCCCCTCCGCCTGCTCTCTCCTTTGGCATGTTTTTGATCATTTTAGTGATCAGAAAGAGCCTTCTTATGGGGAATATATAAGAAGCAAAGCTCAAATCAGGAAATTTTTCTATTTGCTAATAAATGTGATTCCAAATTCTATAAAGAGGAAGGTAAACAACTATTTAAAATAAATAGAGCACAATTGTTTTGTTATAATTATTATTATTATCATCATCATCTGGTAATTCTGAGTGTGTTATCTAGTCATTTCTGAGACCACCCATTATCAGGAATTAATTCTTCCCAAGATTGCACATGCTTTCTTTCTAATGACGGAGAAGAACAGAATATATCCATACGAAATGATGATTGTTAAGAAGTGGGGAGATTTCCTGCTGACAACAGGGAACCTGTGGCCACAAGTTCTGTGAACTGTTGTCTCAAGTGTTAAGCAAGACTGAGGTGCATAAGAGCCCAGCAAGGAACCCCAGAAAGTCAAGGACATGGCGCCTTTCTTCAGCTGGTGCTAGACCATCACCCCCTTGGAACAGTATGGAAGATAAGGAGAAAGGGAAGCAAAGATGATGTAAGTTAATCACAAAGTCACCAAAAAGTGAGAAGTTCAGGGCACTGTTAGCAAAAGAGAACTGGCCCGTTCCAGTCAGAGAGCTAATACCTTGGTCCCCACGGGGAGCTCTGGAACTAGAATGGCCTTTCAGAGCTGTCCCCCATTGGACTGAAATGGCCAGGCCTTTACCCCATCACATCAATTAGTCATTGGACATGAGCAGTCCCAGGAAAGGGTGTGACCTAGTGTCTGTACCACTGAGGCAGGCCCTGAAGACACTGACTGCTGAGGCTCACTATCATCCCAGCAGCTGGGTCAACCAGTCCTTCACTAAAGGGAACCTGGGAGGTACATCACTGTCCCACCCCAACAGTTATCATTTGCCCGATCCCCAGAGAAAATATTGGATATATAATAAACAGAGTTTGTTATTGCATTCTCGTATGCCACAGATGTCTCCTGAAACACCTTCGCCTGCAGGAAAAGAGGTTAAACTTATCCTGTCTGAGATTAAACTTGTTTTCACCTCTACTGTCTTCGGAAAAGTACGAGGGAATCTCTTGGGTTTCCTTTGGGAGTGGGAGTCACCACCAAGGCACAACATCCCACCAGGCTAGATGGAATAGGCTTTCTGTGTTTAAAGATAAAATGTGGAGGGCCGCCAGGCCACTGTGGGCCTCCCTGAAACAAGCATATAAAAGGATTTTTGTGATGCAAAGATCTGGGCCCAGTTGTAGATAATCAATCTCTGTTACCTGAAAAGAGGGTAAAATCAGCCCCTTGGGATTGAAGGGCCTAAGGGAGGGGTGTCTGGACCCTGAGGAGCAATAGAAGAGAAGGGGAATGGCTGGGGAAGGGAATTTGAGCCCCAAAGGTAGTGGAGAAGACTGCTTTAGCTGTTTTCAGCATTGGTTTATGGCCCAAGAGATTGGGAGTCCTGTGGACATGGGAAGCAGGCATTATGCAACTGCCCAGAATAGTAGCTACATTCCCCTGGAACATTCCAGAAGATCCTCATGCAAGCAGGCCATCACCACCCATTTCTGTGCATTGGAAACAAGTTCCATGAGCAACCAAATTTTCTAGTTGCCCTGGAAGTCACCAATTGGCTGCTCCTCAGTCTGCTCCTCAGTCTCAGTGCCTTGACCACTCCCCATCCCCCATTCCATCCCACCCATCCCTGACTTTGGTAGGTCTGGTTTCCTGGATTTGAAGGGATTTGGGATAACTTGCCTGTCCCCAAAAAACTCTTCTGCTCTTCTGCCCAGTTTTACCCACAAATCTTTTAACAAGAGATGAGTCTTTTATTCCACAATATAAAGATGAAGCTTGAATTGTAAATGATCCCAGAGGAGGCAACTCCTTTGTCTGACTTCACACTAAGGTATAAAGGAACAATGAAAATAAGAGGGTCTAGAGGAAAAGGGACACTGATGGGGGAGAGGGGACCATAGTAATAAGGCACAGGGGCACTGAAAAGAGAGGCTGTGTATTAAAGACTTAATAATTTTGCAGAGGCCTGACCTTGATTAATAGTCTGATATGACTCTGTTGGCCTAGACTCATGGTTCTCAACCCAGGCTATACCTTACAATCCCCTGGGGAGTGTAAAAGAACACTGATGCCAGCCCACTGCTGACTGCAGCCAGGCCAGCAACAGAGCCAGAGCCGGAGCAGAAGTCCCCCGCAGTGGGGGGACTGAGAGGGAGGGGGCAGGAGGAGAAGGAAGGGCTAACCCTTTCCCCCTCCCCACAACAACATCTTAGAATGTACTTATTTAAACAATAAATAAATTATTTAAGTAATTAAAAAAACATTCACGCCTGTGCCCCCACTTTAGACCAGTTAAATCAGAATCTCTGGGGTAATACTTGAGAATAGGTATATTTTCAAACTCCCCAATCATTCTAAAAGACAACCAAGGTTAATGTATTAGTCAGCTGTCTTTGTGATGCTCCTGCATAACAAATAATCCCAAAACTCCAGTGGCTCACAACAGTAAACATTTGTTTTGCTTACTCACAGAACTTCAGGTCAGGTGCAATGTAGCTGATTTCAGCTGGGTTCAGTTGGATTCAGCTTCAGGTTGGAAATTGGGTTCAGGTCTGCTGTACTTTGTCTTATCCAGACAAATGGCTATGCAGGATAGGTTGTCCCCAGGGGAATGGCTGGAGCATAAGAGGCCAAGCTAAGTCATGCAAAGACATGGAAAGCTTCAACTCAAATCACATCCACTAACATTCCATTGGCCCAGGCGAGTCTCATGGTCAAATGAGGTGGGAAATATAGCTGAATCTAGTAGGAAGAACCACAGAGTTCCCTAACAGGGAAGGAGTCAGAATTAGAAACAATAATCTAATCTACCACGGTTGGGAACCATTAGCCTATAGGCTAAAAATTAATTCTTCTCCCAAGTAATTGTTATAAAGGGATCCTGTTGTTTATGGGGTTCATTTTCTCCACATATTAGCTGCATACCATAAGCAAGTCACTTAACTTCCTTCATCCTCAGTTTCCCTATGTGTCAAATGGGGATAGTAATTCCTAACGTGCCTCTCTCAAAGGGCTGGGAAAAGGGGAAAATTCAATGAGTGTAAGTGACGGCACAGCACACTGCTTTCTCTCTGCCTAGCCTCAGTGAGAAAGATCATTGTAGCATATTAAAAAGTTGAATCAAAAGCCAGCGACACAATGAGCACTCTGGGTACATGTTTGTGTGTGACTGGGAGTTACTAAAAGTGCCTGAAGGTGACTCAGGGGCTTGAGGCAGGCCCATGACCCAGCATCTCCTGGCCTGCCACAGCCTGGAAGGCTAGTGTGGGTCCTCCCTCCACCACCTGGAGGCCTTGACCTAAAGCAACAGATTCTGTGGGACCATCCATAATGAACTCTGTGAAGAACCTCCCAGATTCCTCTTCCCAGCTGATGCTTCCATTCCCCTCGCTACTAGTGTGAGCTGCTGAAGATGCTCAGCCAAGTCCCCTCTTGGAATTGCCAACAGAGTTGGTTTCACTCAAGGTCACATCCCCTCCCGTGGGCAGCCAGCTACCAATGATGGGTCGATACTGGAGTATAAAAGCCCTGCCTCCTTGTTTCACTTTCAGGACAACTGGGCAGGGCTATCCCAGTCTCAGAGATCCCCATGGAATCAGCTGACCCTCTAGTGCAATCCCATCACTGTCCAATTTCACCTCTGCCCAGTCCAGCCTCCTGTATTCTATTACTGGTGTTGATTCTGTATTCCCTGATTGAGCACTCTCTGCCTGCAAATCTCCAACCAGAGCCTGCTCCCTGGAGAACCTGGCCTAGGACAACAAACCCAGGAGGAATAATCACCAGGTTATTTTCAGACCAGACAGAGGGCACCTTTACCCAAACCAGAGACCATCTTGGAAACCCTAAGTTCCAGCCAGTCCTTGGCCACAGACCACAGGTCATTGGAATGTGTGCTGTGTGACATCAGCCAGTCCTTGGCTACAGACCACAGGTCATTGGAATGTGCACTGTGTGACATCAGATGCTAGACTTGGTCAGAATAAAACTGAATCCTCTTCAGTAGAAAGACCCCAGCTGCAGCTGAAGGTGGAGCCCCCAGGATGCCCCCTCCCTGCTGCTTGTGCTGCTAGTGTGTGTGCATGTGTGTATTTGTGTGCTTGGAGTGAATAAATGTTTAAATCGGTGTGTCAGTTATAATTAGAGCAGCTCTCCCTTCTTCATCGCAGAATGATTCCTTCATGCTTAATGCCTGCAATGTCATTTTCCACTGTGAAATTCTTATTCTTCAAGGCCTAATGCCAAAGTCAGCTTCTGATGCGCTTCCTCTATCCACTTGCACCTCCCCATACCCCTCAGCAGCGACTAGGGCACTTACACCCAGCCTTGTGAGTAGCACTCACCATAGTTGGCATCTACCCCCATCTCAATCCCCTTGCAGGCAGGGGCCATGCCCCATTTTTCCCCTCAGTGCTGGTTACACAAGGGATGATTAAACCCAGACAAATGAATGAAAAACAAGACTGGAAGAGAGGCAGTGAACTGTGGCCATGCCACCAGAGAAGATTCCCAGCATTCAGAGAGAAAACAGACCCGCCCACACCTCCCCTCCCCAACACCCCCTCTCCCCACACCGCACTCCGTTAGTGACCCTCCATGCAAAGTATCTGGCTTCCCTGCACCTGGGAAAAGCCTACAGAGCAGCTGTCCCCACTCTAACCAGTGTGGAGGACTTCTCTTCCCGTCCCCTCACCCTTCTTGGCCTGGCTGCCTGTACTACAGGCTACTGAGTGGGTGTCCAGGGCTGCCACTTTGGACTGATGGAGCAACGCGTTATTGGAACTGATCAACTGATCAACACATAGTATGATGTGTTTGGGGTGGCTGTTAACACAAGAGAAAAGCCACCAAATTTCACTTGAAATAAATCCAAGCCAAAAGGTTCACTTTGCTGAGGGACACTTTCCTGCCCCCACTGCGCAGGGAGGGTCTCAAGGGAAGGCAGGAAAGCTGGGGGCTTGGGGGTGGGGGGGTGAGGAGGAGCAGCAAGATCCTTCTTAACCTCTCTCTTAAAACTGCAGCTGAGGCAGCCAAACGTGCCCGCCCTCTGAAGGGTCTTTCGGAGTGAGTTTAGAGAACCTTATTTTTTTTAAATGCCCTCCCCAGTTCTCTCTCCCCCCCGAGAATGAAAGAACCATCAACTCTCAGCCTGGGCTTCAGCATGCACTGTATTAGGGAAACCTCTGGGGAAGATGGGCTCCCAGCCGGAGAAATATTCCTGCTGCACAAAGCTTTGCAGCAGACCCCAGGAGGGGGCTCAGGCCCCCATGCTTCTGGGGCCTGCATTCCTCAGGGGAGAAATAATTGGCCTGTCTATAGAGCATCAGGATTCAAATAAAGCTTAAAAACACACGCAGCCCTGTGAATTCTATAAATGTGGAATTAAAAATGATGGCCCACCACTACATACAGACACATGAACACACATCTCTGAAGACCACCTCTGTTTTTCTCTCTGATCGTTTCCCAGATCCACCTGACTCAAATAAGCCCACTCTCATTTGAACTGGAGGCAATCTGGGTGGAAAATACCCTGTTTCGTTGGTGCAGGTCCAAACTGTCACCATTTGGCATCCTGACACACTGATATCCCCATCAGTTGTTCAACGTCAGCCAAAGGGGGCCTCCCCCAGCCAACAAATCAGAGATTTCATTAACCAGCAAAGCCTCCCGGAAGGATGAGCGACCTCACGTGAGCCTCCCCCATTTCCCTCACCTCCCCCCTCCCTTCTGCTACACAAACAGGCTCACAGTGACTAGATTGGATTCAGATCTTGTAGATGAAGAAATTCAGATACGACAGCAGCGCCTCGCCAAACCCCGAGCGAGGGCCGAGCCCTGCACGGCAGCTGGGCTGTCTCGGTAATAACCACTCGTAATATCTGACAGAAAGAACCTACGCTGGTCATACCCGATCCTGCCACATGAAAAGAAGCATTACACTGGCCTCTCGGGGGCCGGGGCTAGGGGAGAGCCTCTGCACAAATCAGAAACGTTTTCCACGAAGCTGCTATTCAAGGGCTGGAAAATCAACAGGGGCTGCTTTCCTAACATCCTGGGAGATGCTATTATTCTCTGGGCAGCACAGCTCACAGAACACAGCAAGGCCAGCTTAACCCGAATTCTTTGAGCGTTTGGCATTTCTGAGCTCAGAGGCTTCGGATGGGTGGGAACAAATACCCACCCTGGTCATGGAAGTGAGCTGCAGGGCTCCACAAGGTGACATTCAAAATATTTAACAACGGGGACAGCCTGGGCCTTGGCCATTCAGAAAGAGCCCTAGCCTCAGCCCTGGGGCAGGGACCTGGGTGCCTCAAGTTGTGTCAGGCAGCCTGGGCAGAGGGGGCACTTGGGACAATGACAGAAAAGCATTTCAATAATCCAGCAACTGGCAGGGCTATTGGTCCAAACTGGCCCAGAAACTCCTCCTGAGCCAGGCTTGGAAGAGCCTGCTCTTAGCCCCTCATCCCTTGGTGTACCGGACAGCCCTGAGTCACCCCACCTGAGCCACAAGCTTCCAGATGCAGGACCATACCTTTGTAGAGACAGGATTGGATGATTGGGTCTTCCAAGGCCCATGACCACCTAAAGCAGAAACTTACAACTCAAGGCTCCCAGCATGTTTCTACATGGCTGGATTTTAAATGTCAAGTGCCTCTAGATGCCCGCAACCACCTGTGACAAATACCCAAGGAGTGGCCCTGCCAATACTTCCCCCTCACCCCTCCAATTCTTGACTTTCATATCTTCCTGTTGCCACCAGCATTTTTCAAGCCAGGAAGAAAGAGCTAGATCCCTCAGCCCTATTTCTATCTCCACAACCCCATGTTCCCAGCCCCAGCCTCCTCCTGGCTTAACCTTGTACACCTATGAGGTTCTTAGGGGCCACAGTCACTTGGGGACATTGGGTCTCCAAGTCCTTGCCATTTTTGTATATGACAGCTTTGCCATGCTTGACCTTGTGACATCTCAACAAGGGGAGGTGACCTTCATCAAGCGGTCACCTTGGTTTTAAAGCAACAGATGTTGAGCTTGTAAATAGATGTCTACAAAGATATAGGTAATGTATCCTGAAGTCTTACGGGCTGGGGTGGGAAGAAATGAGGTATAAGCGGTTCCCTTCCCTCTTGCTCAATTTCCTGGTCAGTAAAATCAGGTCAGCACAGCGTCTCTGTGCCTCGGTTTACTCATCCAGGCTATGGGATGGATATGCATTCTGCCAATACCACAAGGTTATTGTGAGAATCAAATGATGTGTGTGAAAGTTAGCCCTGTCAGCTGGAAAAACGACACCCCAAATGAGCCCCTACATAGCCCAAGCCCCCCTAAAATGCTTTCTCTGTCAAGTCTGCCCTGAGCCAGTCCACTGTGCCCTTGGGAGCAGAATACGCCCAAGTTTCCTCGGCTGGCACTGCTGTTGCAATATTCTGAGGACAAAAGAACCCCAGTGCTTGGACAAGGACCCACCACAACACAGCCTCATCACCTCAGCAAACACTGCTCGGGCTCTGGAGCCTGGCTGACAGGCAGGGCTGGAGTGTGCGTGTGTGCGTGTGTGCGTGCGTGCACGCGTGTGTGTGCGTGTGTGTGCATGCGCGCGTGCGTGTGTGTGTGCGTGCGCGCGTGCGTGCGTGCGCGTGTGTGTGTGTGTGTGCGCACACACAGTGAAGTACTCTCCTAACAGCTGGTTTCAGCCAAGAATCCATGCTCACCCTGGAGCCTGGAGCTTCGAGCCCCCAGCCCCACAAGCAGGAGGGAAATGGATTCAAAGAAGGAAAGAGAGGCAGAGAGAGAGTGGGGGAGAAGGGGAGGGAGAGAGAAAGAGCACTGTGCGCTGAAGAATGGGGCTGGGCAAGGAGATGTCTGCCGCGCTGATCTGTCGCTCTGAGCTGCACACACAATGGACCTCTGGGTGGGCTCAGAGCGTCCCCCCGCAGCCCCCCCCCCCGACCTCCCGCCCATGACACAGATAAGGACCTAGAGGACTGCTCCAAGCTGCTGCGTGTGCCCTGGGCCAGCCGGCAGCGAGGCCAGCCCGGTGTGAGTGGCAGCAAAGATAAACGGCGGCCGCGCGGGCATTGAATGCCCCGACACAAAAGGCCGCCTCTCCCTGAGTCCCTCTGAGGCCCAGATGGTCAGGGAAGCCCTTTCCCGCCTCACAAAGAGGATCGCTGCGTGTCTTTTTCTTTTAAAATGGAATAGAAAAAAAAAAAAAAAGCCATTGCTCACAAAGGACCTGGATGAAAAATAAACCCTTAAAAAAACCCAGCCTCTCTTCGCTCAGCAGCCCGGCATTTCTTCCGACTGTCAGACTTAGCAGATTGCTTTCTGGAAAGGATCCAATTGGCAAGACCTGCCGCTGTGCAAATGAAATTTTAAAACCCTGCTCCTTGTTGCACTCAAAGAGCTTTTCTCTCTCTGCTTGTTCTACACGGCCTCGTAGAATTATTCTCTTGTCTCTCGTTGTATCGGAAACTAATATCCCCCCCTTTCCCACCCCACGTGAGGGGTTCTCACCCCAGCTGGGGAACTGGGTAATCAGGGACGGCTGGAGCACCACTCCAGACCCCCACGTTGATTCCCACCTGGGCTTCCATCTCACAGAATCACCTCCTAATTAGGAGAGAGACTCGTTCCTGAAGAGAATAAACACTTCCACGCTGCCTCCCTCCCTCCCCACCTCCCCGCCCCCGCCTCGGTAATGAGATAAGTGTTTGGGGGATGAAGGAGACAGGAGAACCGGGACGTTCTTCACACACAAGCTTTGACACCCGTCAGGCCCGTGACACCAGCTCTGTTTGGCTGGCGTCCCCCTGGTGAAAAGTCAGCAGGAAAAAATAGCCACAGGACTTGTCTGGGTTTGACAAGCTGCCTCAGCGTGTGATGAACTTGTAGAGAGAAGGCAACGTGATGAGTCCGAAGTGTCCCAGGCCTGGGAGCCCGGAGACCTGGGTTCAAATTCCAAGCCTGCTCCTGATAAGAGCTACCAGGCACTGTGCTAGGCTCTGTGCACGTGTTCTGTTCTGCTTCCCTCAGCATTAGCTCATTCTCAGGCTAGATGCTGGTACTATGAGATAGGCGATAGTTGGTCAAAACACCACCTCGTGGGATAGATGGCGTATTGGCCCCCATTCTTCATCCCTCCCTGAAGCCGTGCCCTTTACCATGAGACTTGGCAGCTCTTCTCCCTAAAGGGGCAACGTATATTTCCCCACCCCCTGATTTGTGGTGACTATATTACCCAGTTTGGCCAATCTAATGAGGCAGAAGGGACAATGTGCCCATTCTGAGCCTAGACCTCAAGAGGCACAGCCAGTTCCCATCACCCTCTTGTGACCTTGACATCCCATAAGAAGAACTTTCTCTGGGTGGCTGCTGCCCCTCCTCCTGGGCCCCGAATGAACATAGGTGAAACAGACCTGACATATAAATGACCTTCAGGGTGATGATACCTCCTCCCACCCCTCTGGTGGCTGCCTATATTTGACATTTTGAAAAGAAGGTACCCATTGTAGCCATCCTGAAGAATGTCTGTTAAATCCCACCAATCCCAAATAGGGCAGGGACATTAACACCAAATTATTCATTAATTCACCACTCACATATTTACTGAGCACCTACTGGGTGCTGGGAGCTGGGCCAAACAGCCCCAGAAGCAAACATGGGTCACTGCACCAGGCCACTGCATTTACCTGGAGAATGGGGTCAAGAATACTGAAAAAGAAGAAAGAGTCCATGATCAGTTGACCTATCCATATGTAAGCCCTGATCTCCTTAGTCATAAGATGTCATTGACTAAGTTAAGACAAGAAAGAAAAAAGAGAAAGGAAGCAAGGCAGGTGGGCTACCATATTAAAGAAATATATAGGGCCGGCCCCGTGGCGCACTCAGGAGAGTGTGGCGCTTGGGAGCACAGTGGCACTCCCACCGCGGGTTCAGATCCTATATAGGAATGGCCAGTGTGCTCATTGGCTGAGCGCGGTGCGGATGACACCACGCCAAGGGTTGCGATCCCCTTACCGGTCACCAAAAAGGACAAAAAAAAAAAAAAAAAAAAAAGAAATATGTAAATTATAGCATCCTAATTACAGAATGGTAAATTGTGAAAAGAAAGCGTGTGTCACAGAACCAGGGAAGGCCATTATCTAGTGTGCTCAAAGTCCAGGGCACTATCCATTGAGAGTACAGAGACGTTTAACCTGACTTTGGGAGTCAAAGCCCAGAATACTGGAAAGAGCCCAGGAATCTGTTTTCAATGGTTCGCAAGGCTTTGCCCAAGTGCCCAGGTGATGGGGCGTGCCCCAGGCAGGCCACCAATAGGTTCCCCAAGGTGTTCTTCACCCAAGAGCCTTCCCACAAGCAGGGGCTGTGTCAGTCATACAGGATGGTGGGGCCCACTGCTCGAAGCATCCTTAAACCAAGGCTTCAAAATCCATCCAACCAGGCAGTCTGAATGGCTCATTGAAAGAAAGTCTTATGCCCAAAGGCCATACCTGGCTGCAGAGCCCCCCACAAGCCAAGGGTCCCCGGAGAAGGAGGAACGAGGCTGGGAAATCTTATACTCAGAGCTGCAGTACCACCCTGGGAAGTTCTGGTGAGTCACAGCAGACAGACAGAGTAGAGGCAATGGCAAAATGCCAGGCCAATTCTAAACAAGCATCTGTATTCAAAAGCATCCAGATCTGAGGGGTAGGATGAGGAAAGCCCAGGGCTGGGACTGGAGCCAGCTCAATCCGTCCTGGGAAAGGCAGGCAGAAATTGGGGTGGGGCCCAGTGCCAGTCCCAGCCCAGGCCCCAGAGAGCCAGGACATGCCAGGAGCTTCAAGACTCAGGCAGAAAGAGCCAGTGGCATCTTGAAGCCAGAGTGAGAAGGAGGAGGTAAGCCCATACTCACCAGGCCCTCTAATGCCCAGGTGGAAACAGAGAGAAGTGTCCACAAACGCTGCTAGCTGCTGGGGTGGCGGCTGCAGCTGTTTTGCCAGGCTGGGCTCCTGCTGACCACAGGCAAGGTGAGGTCCAGGGCTGAGCCTGGAGGTAGACAGCCCACTATTCACCACTATCCAGGCAGGGCTAACCCCCCTCTCCCCTACTACAGGACTCAGTCCCAGCCAGCTCTTCTCAGGACTGCCCCTTGAAAACAACAGCTCAGACATATTCCAGACTCTTGGGCATCTAGTACTCACAGGTACAGATGTTCTAGTTATTCAGCTCTTGATGTGCTTTCAGACTGGTTAGCAGATAACTATAGCCCTGAGCGCCCCCACCCAGAGTTCTTCCAACCCAGCCCTCCCCAGACCCTCACCTAGGACCCAAGGACCTTCACACAAACCAGCAAGTAAACAGTTAAGGCCCACAGAGCAGGTCCGTGTGTCCATCCTGGTTGGTCAGGGACTGTGCCCTACAGTTGTTAAACATTTGAACATGCCACCTGGGCATATGAAAAATGCCAAGTGCAGTGCCCTGTTTATTTAGTCATTGGCCTGGTGATTCCAGCAGCTGTGCCTTTCCCCAACGACCAATCTGAGCAGAATGGTGTCTTCTCCATCCCAGTCCCTCTAATGGAAACCAGCACACCCACCCAACCCACGGTGACCAGGGACCTCCAGGTCATTTCCCTTCAAGCCTCTCCACCCCACCCTGGTCTCAACCCCACTAGATCCTTGGATCTACGACCTGGTTGGGATTTAATTTTCTAGCTTAAAACTTGAAATTCCTGTAAGACATTGATAAGCATCACTCAGCTTGCCTAGATTTTTACACGGCCCCTGAGCTAACTCATGGGCCAAACACTAAAAGTATTAGAGTAATGAATACCAATCCCCTTCATTCACCTACAAGGGATGCTTTGACCAAGCTGAGCAATTCCAGCCAGCACACCTGTCATCACCTGGCTCAGCCCTGCCTGCTGCCCGTCTCCCTAGGGGCTTACAGGAGGAATCTATTCTACTTTGTAGGAGGAAAGGATGCTTTAGCTCTTGTCAATTGAGGTACTTCCTCCCAGTTTCTGACCAAAGGCATTCGAGGGTCCTGGCTGCTTGAAACATAGAAGACAGAAAGAATGTGTCCAGAGCAGGTGGCTCAGCTCAAGACCAGCCCACCACACTCCTTGGGTGGGTAACAACTGGGGTAAGCCTACTGTCAAGGGGCAGAGCCTCTCAAGTTAGCGCCTTCTCACCTCAAAGACAGTCACCACTCTCACTGTCACTGAACAGAGCTGGCTTCCTGAACAGGAAGACCCTGAGGTGGAGGATGCTGGCTCCAGCATCCTCTTAGGACAGGATGGCCACACCACAGCTCCAGAGGCTGAGATCTGGGTACAGTCTGGCCAGACCTCTCTTGGGGCAGAGGTGGACAAGATCTTTGGCCACTCGAAGGCCCAGGTGGAGGCCAGATACCTGGCAAAACACATTTGCTTCCTGATTGTATTAATCAAGATTCTCCAGAGAAACAGAACCAATAGGAGATCAATCAATTGATCAATAGATAGATAGATAAATTTACAATAAGGCATCGGCTCATGCAATTATGGAGACTGAGGAGTCTCACAAATCTGTAGTCTGCAAGCTGGAGACCCAGGAAATCCAGTGGTCTAGTTCAAAGGCCCGAGAGCTGGATGTCCCTGGTGTACATTCCAGCCTGGGTCTGAAGCCTGAGAACCAGGAGCACTGAGGGCAGAACAAAATCAATGTCCCAGCTTAAGCAGTCAGGCAGAGGGAGCTCAAATTGAAGCTTACTTGGCCTTTTTGTTCTATTCAGGCCCTTAACCCACATTAGGGAGGGCACTCTGCTTTACTCAGTCCACCAAGTCAGATGTTAATCTCATCCAGAAACACCCTCCCAGGCATACGCAGAAATATTTTACCAGCTATCTGGGCATCCCATGTCCAGTCAAGTTGACACAAAATTAACCATCACACTGGTGAAGTCAGTTGCCATGGTAGTTAGAAGAAAGAAGTGGGGAGCATCACTGGTAATATCTGGCAAACCTAGGAATCACACCCTCAATGTCACTGACTGAGCCAGGGGCATTCCCCTCTGGAACAAGTGACAGTATCCAGTTCTGGGCTCCTAAGCATCTCTCAAGGTTAAGGACAGATGCTCCCACAGTTGACTTGGGGCTGCAAAGGCCAGTGGTTCCTACTAATTCAACTTGAGGAAATAGATCAAGACGTCATTCAGGTAAATTCTGACATCTCTATCAAGAAGTTATTCATGGTTAAAAGACAGCAGAGCTAAAGGGCCTGAGGGCTTTATGATGAACTTGAAATTTCTGAAAAGCATCTAGAGGAAGTCTGCAGATTGCAGAGTAAATACTCATAGTGTTGGATTCTTTTGATCAATTATTTATTCATATTGAGCATCAACTATGTACCAAGCACCATTTTAGATTCAGAGGATACAGCAGCAGTGTAGAAGTCAGTGACAGAATCCACTTTAGCTAATTTGAGCAGAAAAGTATTAATTGCAGAATCTTTGACAGTGCTGTAGAAGCATGTTCTAGACTGAGCTTTCAGGAACAACTAACTCCCCAAACGACATTGCAGGACTGGGTTGCCAGTGGAGTTGCAGGCTCTGCTGTGATGAGGACCCCTCTTGGACCACATTGCTTCCACTGAAAACCAACCAACAAAATGGATGCCCAGTGGCTACCTCTCATCACAAGCAAGTGAATCAGTGCCTGAGTCTAAGACTTCCTGGGTTCTCCAATTGACGAAACCAAAGTCATCTCCAGAACCCTAGCTGCATGTCACACAAGCCAATCCACTGTATTTGCCACAAATGGTTAACAAGACAGACCTGGTCCTTACATTCTATCTAAGGGAATGGCCACTAAACATCCAGTTACCTAATTAACCATCTGAGGAGGATTGGGAGAAATGCCTAGAAGAGGAATTATATAAGGTAATATGACAGGGAACGTGACCCACTCTAGAAGGTCAGCGAATGTTTTCCTGAGGAAATGGCTGAAGGTTGAGAAGGAGTTAGTTTGGTGGAGAGGGTGAGTAAGAACCTTCCAGACAGAAGGAATAGCATATATATAGGTTCAGAGACAGGAGCATGTCATGTGTAGCCCATGTGGCTGGAGTCTTGAAGGATGGATAGAAGACTCGGCGTAATGCAGGGAAGCCATTCCCGACATGCGTAAAAACATGGATGCGGCCCATAGCTGGCCAAGGGTGAGCCTAGCATATGTGAACAGCCTACCTGGGCACCACTGAGAGGCAGGCAAACCCGGAAATAACAGTAATACGTACCACTTATCTCGTACCTGCTATGTGCCAGGCACTAGGTGAAGTATTTTTTTCATCAGTTAACTCATTTCATTTTCACAACACCATGCTTTTAGTATCTCTATTTTCAGATGCAGAAACTGAGGCACAGAAAGATGAAGAAAGTGTTGTGTCCACAGCCATACAGCTGATAAGTGGTAGAGCCACGATTTAAACTCAGAGAGTTTGTACTACAGGATCTGCAGTCTCAACCGCTGTGTTACACTACCTCTGCAACAAGGGGAAGGTTTGGGCCACATGGCAGAGGGCTTCAAAGGTCACAGTAAGGAACTTATGGAAATGTTGTTCAATGTTAAAATATAATTAACAATATGAGGCTACTTCAAAAAGTTCATGGAAAAATAGAATTAAGAGAGAATGTGAATCTTTCCACAAACTTTTTGAAAACCCCTTGTGTAAGGCAGAGTTCAGTAAACAGCAAATGAGAGGAATAGTAAAAATATGCTATAGGGGTTTCTAGCAGATGCTGTGGGTGCCCTTCCTCTATCCCCTCACCCTTCAGTGCACGTGGTTCTAACTCCCATCCGACAGCACCTGCACCTCTTTGCCTGAGCACTTCTCTGGCCAAAGCCTGCTCTGCCCACCCATTCAGCAGGCCAGACATGCCAGGGAATTACCAGAACCCAGAAGTAGCCTTCAACCAATGACTAGTGGGAGATGGAGGATAAATACCACAGCTCTCTCGCCCCTTAATGGGATAACCGTGAGGCATGTGTTCGACAATAATTCTCAGAGTTTCCCTGTGGGATTGAGCTTCAGTCACCCACAGTGGTAACTTGCTTGATAGCACACTCTGAATTGCTGTCTTCCCTTTCCTATCTCACATCCTCACTCCCTACCAGTGCAGCCTAGGATTACCTCCCACATAAATTACTTTCACTCAAATCCTTGTCAGAGGAGATGGGATTGGGGATAGGTACAATGTCAATGTTGAAGAAGGTGGAAGGCAGGTATCACTTCAGGTAAGGAGACCCATGTGAGGCAGAGGGTCTAAAGTAGCCTGGTCATCATTCACGCAGGCTGCAGTGAATGTTAGTCCTCAGCCAGGGGCTCCTGTCCTGTCCTCGAATTCCTATCAGAATTCTCAACTTATTCCCACTCCAATCCTCAGGCAGCCCTGAGGGCCAAGCATTCCCAGGTGGCCAAGCTGCCTCTGTGAAGGTCACAGAGCTTTAAAGCTCTGTTTAAAGTTGGGACTTAATGGTACCCCCTCCAGCAAAGGTCCCGGGGAAAATGTCACATAACTTGGCCACTGCCAGTTTCTTGGCCCTCTTCCTATCACTGCCCTTACAGCTGGGGCCTGTAGGGTCACATTTCATGGCCAGGAAGGAGACCTACTTTTATTAGGTAAATGGAGGGATTTTGTCCTGAGCTTCTTGAGGGTGAAGAGCTCATCTCTTTGCTCTCCCCTGACAGAGCCTTCAACAGGGCATAATGAGATGAGTGTGCTATAGATTGAATGTTTGTGTCCCCCCAAAATTCATATGTTGAAATCCTACCCCACAATGTGATGTCATTAGGAGGTGGGACCTTTGAGAGATGATTAAGTTATAAGGGCTTCACCCTCATTATGGGATTAGTGCCCTTAGAAAATAGACCTTGGAAGCTTACTCACACCTTCCACATTAGGACACAGTGAGAAGGTGCCATTTGTGAATGAGGAAGTGGGCCCTCACCAGACATTAAATCTCTCAGCACCTAACCCTAACCCTAACCCTAACACTTCCCAGCCTCCAGAACTGTAAGAAATAAATTTCTGTTGTTTATAAGCCACCCAGTTTATGGTATTTTGTTGTAGCAACCCAAATGGACTAAGACATAAAATTGCTACCAAGAAGTGAGGGTACTGCTATAACAAATACATAAAAATGTGGAAGCAGCTTTGGAACTGGGTAATGGGAGAGGCTAAAAGAGTTTGGAGTTGCATGCTAGAAAAAGCCCACATTGCCATAAATAGGCCTTCAAAGGTGATTCCAGTGAGAGCTTAGGAAAAGAGAGAGAGAGAGGAGAGAGAGAGAGAGAGAGAGAGAGAGAGAGAGAGAGAGAGAGCTGTAGATAAAGCCTCAATCCTCTTAGAGAATACCTAAGTGATCCTGAACAGAATTTTTGGATAAATATGGACAGTAAGGGCCATTCTGATGAGGTCTCAGAGAGAAAAGAGGAAGATGGTATTGGACAATGGAGAAAAGGCTATCCTTGTTATAAAGTGGTAAAGAACTTGGCTGAATCATGTTTTAGTGTTTTGTGGAAGGTAGAATTTGTGAGTAATAAAGTTAGATATTTAGCTGAAGCAATTTCTAGGCAAAGTGTTAAAAGTATGGCTTGGCTCCTCTTCACTACTTATAGAAAAATGTGAGATGAGAGAAACAACTTAAAGGCATAATTGTTAAGCAAAAAGAAACTAGAACTTAAAGATTTGGGAAATTCTCTGCCTATCTATATTGCAAAAAATGAGAATGTGTGTTCAGAAGAGAACACTAAGGATGTGGCCAAGCAACCATTTAATAAAAAGATTAGTATGGGTGTAAACCACAGGCCTAATCAGGCATCTCGACAGAAGCCAGGCTCTTTTCTTCAAGACAAGGAAAGAATAATCCTGAAGGCGATTCAGAGATCATCAGGGCTGCCTCCTTGGTTTCGAAATGGGGGACCATCACCTTACTTTCAACAGGCTAGATGGTCTCCACCCAAAGCTATGGGGCAGAGTTGCCCAGAGCCTTGGGGGCCTAACTCCTGCCCAGCAAAGCTGTGGGGGCAGGACTGCCACCCCAGTAGGTTCAGAAGGCGGGACACTGGCCCCAGTGACAATGGAGATCATAGAATTGAGCCAAAGAGGATTATTCTTGAGCTTTTAAGATGTTATGGAGTTTGCCCTGTACTTTGGACTTACTTGACATCCGCTACCCCTCTCTTCTTTCCTATTTCCACTTTTTGGAATGGAAATATCTATTCTATGCCTGTCCCACCACTGTAGTTTGGAAGCACATAACTTATTCGGTTTCACAGGCTCACATCTGGAGAGCCATTTGCCTCAGGATGAATCATATCTTGAGTCCCATCTGTACCTGATTTAGATATATTTAAATGAGACTTTGGAGTTTAGACTTTAGAGTTGATGCTGGAACTAATTAAGTCTTCCAAGGCTGCTGGGATATAATGAATGTATTTTGCATATGAGAAGAACATGAATTATGGGGGGACTGGGGGTGGAATAATATAGACTGAATGTCCCCCTCACTCAAAATTTATATGTTGACATCTTAACCCCCAATTTGATGGTATTAGGAGGGGAGGCCTTTAGGAGGTGATTAGGTCATGAGGGCAGAACCTTCATGAACGGGATTAGTGCCCTTATAAAAGAGACCCCTGAGAGATCCCTCACCCTTTCTACCTACCATGTGAGGACAGAGTAAGAAGACCAGGAAACAGACCCTGAGCAGACCGTGAATGTGCCAGCACCTTGATCTTGGACTCCCCAGCCTCCAGAACTGTGAGAAATAAATTTCTGTTGTTTATAACCCACCCAGTATTTTGTTATAGCAACTAAATGTACTAAGCATGGCAGATGATATTTTCCAAAAATAGCTGCAAAAACATATGTATCCCTTCGCCCATGCTCTTCTGACACTGTGACTGATGCTCCTCTCAGAGGGGGTGGTCTATGTTCCTCCTCTTGAATCTGAGCAGGGCTGATGATTGTTCTGAATAATAGATTATAGCAGAGATGATGTGATGAGACTTCCAAGGCCAGGTCATAAAAAGGAGCCAGTTTCCACCTGCTTCTCTTTCTCAGAATCTCTCTCTGGGAACCCAGCCACCATGCTATGAGGAAGCCCAAATCAACTCATGGAGAGAGTCCACACACAGAGGCACAGGGTAAGAAGCCCCCACCCCCACCCCAGGCAACAGCCAGCATCAGCTGCCAGACATGTGAGTGCACAAGCCTTCCAATGTCCCAGCCCCCAGATTTTGAGGCTTCCAGTGGAGGCATGGAGCAGAGACAAACTGTCCCCACATGTCCTGTCCAAATTTTTGATCCACATTATCTGTGATTGTAAGAAATAGTTACCGTTGTTTTAATTCACTAAGTCTGGAAGCTATTTGTTATACAATCACAGTCACTAAAACATCAAGCTTACCAAATGCCCAGGTTTGAATTGGGTTGCATTGGGTTGGGTTGGGTTGGGTTAGGTTTGGTTTGGTTTGACATGGGTCTATCCCTATGAGGACAACTCCAGAAAGATCCTCTGTGTCGGGGTCCTGGCCCCTGCACGCCTTTCCCAACACCATCCCCTGACTTGTAGGTCTGAAAGGAACATGGCTAGGGTTTCTATAGTGACATCCTTCCAAAGGAGATGGGGACGGAATTCTGTATGAAGACAACGGGCCCAGCTGTGGTGATGTTGTTAATTCACAGCCACACCTTGCAGTCCCACCCTGTCTCTTCTTTCGTTCTGACAATACCCTCCAGACAATACCACCTAGGACTTGTGGCCAGGGAGGCAGACTCCCTTTCTCCCGCCTGACCCATAACATCCCACAGCCAACTCACCCAGTTCAGAGAGCCCTCCACATCTGCAGAAGCAAAGCAGCACGGCCAGGGGGGCAAGTGTCTGCAGATTTGTTATTTATTCAATTGCTCGTATCTGTAAGTTGGGCGGCTCTAGAGCTCACTCAGATGTTTTTAATCTCCCTCTTGGCTGCTCCCAGCTGCATGGCCCACTCACGCTGGAAACACTCTCAAAGCAGCAATGTTTAGCCCAGGGTTTAGCCCAGCCCTGTGAAACAGATGGTCCTTTAATGGTGACACTGACAGTGACACTGATGTTGAGCATCCTAATCCATTACCCCTCCCCACACGCACCTGGCTAAGGGGATGCCCATGTAAACCTGTTCCCATAGGCTTCTTCCGTCAACTAATGCCAAGAGCAAAAAGCTCCACAATCGTGTGCTGCGAAGCAAAATCACTAACTCCTTCAGAAATCGCTTTCTGCTTGGGAGCTGGGATGCCACTAACTAGCTGTATGACTTTGGGCTAATTACATAAACTCTCTAAGCCTCATGTTCTTTGTGTGTAAAATATGCCTAGCACCTACCTCAAAGCGTTGGAGAATGAATTAAATGAGATAATAAGGCATGCTTACTGAGTGTTCACTATGTTTCAGCAACTGTGCCACTTCCTTTACATGTGCTATTAGTTACTTCAGTCTGGAAGCCTGTGATAAACTTCTACCACCATAAGCCTCGTTGGGCTCCAAGAAACAGCAAATTATTTGATTAGGATCAACATTAACTATATTGAAAGGACTTAAAGTCGGTGAATAATCAAATGGGACAGGAAAATATCTTGAAAACAGATTTGTTTTCTTTGTAATATGAATTGCATGTGACATCAGAAAGAAAGTCCAACAACCAAAGTTGTTTTGGTTGTCAAGATGATAGCGTGGAGGGAGCACTGACTCTTCTTCCACATTTGTTCGACAGCAGCCACAGGAATGAGGGCCTCCAGTAGCTTCCCATTAGTGAGGGGACACTATCCAAAGCCCTTACCATGGCCACAGAGCCCTGCAGGAACTGGCCCCAGCTATGTCTCCAGTCCTAGCACCTGCCACTCTCCCCTGCCATATCACCCCAGTTCTCCTGACTTCTTTGCTGTTCCTTGAACATGCCAAGCCAACACTTGCCTCAGGACCTTTGCATTACTGTTCCCTCTGCCTGAAATGCTCTCCCCCATGATATCCGTGGGCTCACCCCACTTCTTCAGGCCTCTGCTCAGATGGCCTCCTCCATCCTCTCTCCCCTTAATGTGCTTTATTTTTTTTCTTTAGGTTGTTTATTTTGACAACATATTACATATATGTTCATTCATGTGCTTATTGTCTGTCCCTTCTCAGTACAGTGTAAGCTCCCTAAGGACGGGGACTGTTTTTATTCACCATTTTATCCCCAGCTTCTGGAAAAGTAACTGACATATAGTAGGTGCTCAATAAATATTCATGGATGAGCAAATGGCTTTTCTAAAATGTCAAACTGACCCTTCAGTTCATTGAACAATTCCCCTTTTGCTCTGTGGGTGAAGTCTCCGGAGCCCCTCATCATCTAGCCTCTGCTTAGCTCTAGTCATTTCCCACTCTACCACGCCCTCCATTCACACGCACTCACACACACACACAAACACTAATGCACACACGTAGATACATAGGCTCATACACATACGAGTACATACACACTCACAGAAACACACAGATCACAAAAATATACACTCATTGAACACAAAAACATATGCATGGACAGACACATATACAAACATATACATATACATATACATGGACACACATGAATACACATAACACACAGGCATATATAGACATACACACAGGCACACCAGGATGGACACATGTATACATACACACAGATACACACATAAACATGGACACACAGAGAAATGGATAGACATATGCACAAACACATAGATACACACACACACAGACAGACGCACACAGATATATGTACACCCACACACTTTCTAGCCTGGAGCTCCACAGACACGCTACACCCGTGCTCAGCTGCAGGATTTTACCATTTTGCACATGCCTGGCTGTTCTCTCCTGGACAGTTCTCACTCATTCCTCAGGTCACACAGCTCTGATTTTGTCCTCCCCAGAGGGTCTGTATAACATGGTGATTAAAAGCAGACTCTGGAGCCAGATAACCTGAGTTAAAATTTTGGCTTTGCCACTTGCTAACTGTGTGAGCTTGGACAAGTTTCTTAACCTCTCTGTGCTTTGATTTCCTTCCCAATAAATTGGGATGATAATAATAATAGTACCTACCTTGCAGGGTCATTTTGAGGAGTAAATGACACAATACACAGAAAGTACTTAGAACAGTACCTGGTCCATAATGGAGATTAGTTAGGCATTACTGCTATTTCCTGACCATGCCTAAGACTGGATGAGGTGCTCCTGCCAGGTGCTCCTTAGCATCCTATACAGCTATCTGTATGTAGCATGAATCTAACCACATTACAAATGGATGTTTATTGACTTTCTCCCACCAGGGCTGGGAGGCTGCAGAGGGCGTCCTGTGCACATGGAGCCCCAAGCCCAGGGCATGCACACCGAGGTGCTCAGCAAATACTCACAGAATGCACAGATGTCCTTGGGTGAGACATTTAGCTGCCCCGGGATGTTGCTTTCTCTTCTGTACAGTGAGACCATTGGACCAGAAGTTTTCTAAGGTCCTTCCGGGTCAAACGGTCTGCAATTCTTCAATTCCATGCCTGACCCTCTATGCGAAGAAAAGTTCTTCCCTAATTATACCAGAACCATAATCAGTATCTTCATGAAAGCTCTTTGAACTCTTCTGGATTTTTTCCAAAGGGAACTTGCAAAAATGATGCATGTCAAGGGCCCATAGAAATGAGTTCAACCCTGACCTTTCGTTGTGGAGGGGACCAAGGCCCAGAGACTGGAGAAGGCTTGCTGAAGGTTATTCAGCAAGCTAATGGAAGGATCAGAGCCACAATTCAGGGGTCATGGCTTACTGCACTTTTTTTCTGCACAAAATGTATGATTTGAAGAGATTTCTTTAGCAAAGGCATAATAGTGAAAACTAGCAAACTTCTGATGGGACTTTGAGAGAGGGGATGAGTCATATCTCTTTAACGTATCACTCAGTATTTCTGCTATAACAATACATGAAAACCACACCAGCTAACTGGTGTAGTGGGTTCTTGCCACAAGCCAGGCACTGCACTAAGCACTTGACACACTTCTCTCATTTAAACCTCCAAACAATGCTATGTGATGGGTACTCATTTTACAGATGAGGAAACTGAGGCTTAGAAAGGAAAAGTAACTTTCCCAAAGGTACCCAGGTAGTAAGTGGTAAAATGAGGCTCTGAACCAATGTGGTGTGGTGCCAGCTCCAGGTACCTAACTGTACATCAGCCCCTCCCGTCACAGTGTTATTGACACGTCCTCTCAAATTAAGTTAACATTCCTAGACAGATTGATGCATTTATCAGGAACAAGTCCAAACAGCAAAGTGTGGGCTGAGCATTTGTGTGCTGTAACTTTTTCTCTTTTTTTCCTTCTTTTTTATGATGACTTACTATACAGGCAATATGCATGTGCTGCAGACACAACTTCAGAGAAGTGGGTTACAGAAGATATGGGTTGTATCAGTCAGCTATTGCTGGGTAACAAAAACCACCCCAGCACTTAGTGGCATGTGACAATAAGCATTTGTTCTCACACCCACAGGTCTGACCGTCAGCTGTATGTCTGCAGGTCAGCTGGTCTAGGCTGGACTAGATTCTGAGCTATGGGTTTGGATTAAGCTTCCCCACATCTCGTTCTTCTGAGACCAGCGGGCTCCCTGGAGCGTGTTGCCTTGTGAAGATGACAGAAATGCAAGACAGCAAGTGGAAACTCATGATGCTGCTTAAGGCTTACTTAGGCTTGGAAATGGCAGGTTATCACTTCCATTACATTCCAATGACTTGGTTGGACAGCCAAGTCCAGCATCTATGGGATGGGAAATAGACCTGTCTCTAATGGGAGAAACGGCAATGGCCATGGATAGAGGGAAGGTTGAGAAATTAGAAACAGTTATGCAGTCTACTGCAGGGGTCATTCAAAAATTTAGCAAGATATGAGCATCAGCATGTTTCCATTTTGTGAAGATAGAAGAGGGAGGGAGGGAAAGGAGGAAGGAAACTGGTGTTACCTTTCTTTCAAATGCTAGTACAAAATTTCCCAGTTTCTTTTGACTTTAGGCCAGGGTTTCCAGAGAGGGCTGAAGGAGGTGAGGAGACTTCTGGACTGGACAGGGGACACGGGAATGGGCGACCTCCTGAGGTGTGTTCCCAGATCATGATTAGTACAGCAATTATTGCCATTGAATCAGAGACGTGTTCTGTGTGCAGCCTGTGTGTCATGAGAAGACGTGGCCCTAATAATTTCCAGGGGGCTTACTGGGAAAGCAGGCAAGCAAACCCCTCCATCACCGGAAATGATAACCAGATGGCCATGCTGCCTCTTGTGACAACACCTCTCCTCCCTGCTGCTCTGCAGCTCCTTCCTCCTCCCTGATCGCAGGGGGACCATTTTGCGCATAAAGGGCTGGGAAATGAAGTCAAGGGGTCAGCTGAGCTCTTCCTGCCCCATGTGTGCTGTCTGGCTCACTACCTCCTATCTGCCTAAACGAATAAGCCACACTCTCTCTCAGATCTCAGTTTCCCCACTTGTGATGACAGGTGTAAAATATTTCTCACACTCTGTCCAGGAGATAGGGGTCCTGTGGGCTGTGTAAGGCAGTGGAGTGCTTCTGGGGTGGAGATGAGGACCTGAAGCCTGGAAAGTGTGATGAGGGTGGTTCTCGTCCCAGCCTGGGAGTCAGGCAGGACTGAGCCAAACCCAGCCTCACCACTGTCCAGCCTGGGGACCTCTCTAGGCCTTAATCTTCTCGGCAAGAAAATAGTCATAATGATGATACTTACCTCGCAGGAAGGTTTGGGAGGGTTAAATGAGGAAGAATGGGACAGTGGCTAGGACATAATTACACACTGAAATTCATAGCATTATTATCATATGTCTGTTGGATTTGGGATGCTCAGGTTGAACCTCATGTTAAGTCTACGCAGGCACATCTGCAGGTATGGACACCCCCGACATCAGTCGCCCCAAAGTGCAATTTTGCCAGTGGGCCCCCAGAAACGAAATCACTCATTTATCCATTAATCCATCCATCCAATATTTTTATTGGTGGGCCACTATGTGCCTAGAACCAGTCCAGACATCGAGGGAAATATGAAGAAATGTAGAAAACAACCCCTCTCTCAAGTAGTTCTCAGTCTAGCTGGGAATCGAGGCCTTCAAGCCTAACATGGTAAATCTGAGAGACGGGAGGGACCTCCAGGCTCTTGGCCCAACTCCCACCCCTGGCAAGAAGGCCCCCTGTCCTGTTCCGGACAGATCGAGCCTCTGCTGGTGCAAGCCCAGCAACAGGGAGCTCAGGACATGCCCATGCAGGTGGCCGGCCCTTTTCAGTTCTCTCTGTGAGAAAACATTTCTGCCTGCCTTGGAGCTGAAATTCAGCTTCCTGTGACATTTACCCTTTTGGAACATTCACAGGCAGCTGTCCCTCTCCCCTGAGCCTTCTATTTCCTGAGCTAGACATTGGAGTTCCCTAAAATGGCTCCTCAAATGAGTACTCACCATCCATATCCAGGTGCCAATGCCCTCCCACAACACCCCTTCTGTGTAAGGTGACGATATAGTGGAAGTCGCAAGACACAATGTTGACCAATATGCTAAACCTGTGCTTTCTGGTTTGTGGAATACTAGTTCCACAGAGCTTAAATAAGGGTTCATTGCTCATTCCATCTGAGAAACTCTAAAAAAGTGAAACCAGCCAGGTTCCGCTACTGAAAGATATCATGATGCCTTTGAGGGATCATGTGCATTGTGATTGTCCAAAAGGTGGTATACATCGTTGCATATCCGCAGTCTTCAGATCCCAGGACTGAACACTCTGCTCATGGAGCATTTCCCAGAGCTACTGTTCCTCAGAAAACTCTTTAGGGAATGTAGTGTTAGAAAACAAACAATCCAGACTATGAGCACGTGGGCAAGAAAGACCATCCTGAGTTGGATAGTGTACAGAAGCCATCGTGTCCTGCCCACACCTGCTCAGACTTAATATATCCATGCACTTGACCCTGACTTCCCATCGATTGCCAGCAACGCATATCTATCTGTAAGCACACTGTGCCCACAACCACAGCAGTCTGCGATTCCTAGAAGTCAAACGACCCCTCTCCTGAGTAGCTCTCAACCAAGGAAAGACAGCCCAGCTCCTCGAAGGGCAGGGATAACTCTCCAGTGCCTCACCTACAGTCTCCCAGAGTCCCCAGTGGGATTGAGCCCCAGATGCCCATGCCCGCAACTGACTTGACAACACACCCTTTGTGGGCTCCTTCCCTTCCCTTTCTCAAGTCCTCATCCCCCTGCCAGCTTTTCCTGCAATCTCCTTCTAAATAACTACTTGCGCTCAAATTTCTTTCCATGCTCTGCTTCTGGTGACACCCAAACCACAATAGTGTGAGGGGTTTTCTCTGAGATGTTGGGGCTGGAGCATAAAGGAGCAGATAGTGTCTGGCAGGCTGAAGGAGGGAGAGAGGGGAGAGGCATGTTGCAAAAGCACGCCTGAGTGGACCCTGCCCGAGCTCGTCCTCCTCCTCCCGGGTGCTGTGCCGACATCCTCCTGGCCCCCGTCTGCCCCGACTTGACATGCCTCGCCAACCTCTCTCCCTTTCTCTCCTCTCTCTCTCTCTCACACACATGTCTTCCCAGTCTCTCTCTAACAAATCTCTCTAGTCTCTCTGTCTCTAACATGTCTCTTCTGTCTCTCTTTCTCTCTCTAACACATCTCTACCTCTGTCTCTCTAACACATTTTTTAGTCTCTCTCTCTCTGTCTCTCCCTCCCTCTCTCTCTCTTTCTCTCTCTCTCTCACACACACACACACACACACATACACACACACACTCCACACACCCCTTTCCAGTCTCTCTCTAAGTCTCTCCAGTCTCTCTAACATGTCTCTTCTTTCTTTCTCTTTCTCTGTCTCTCTAACACATTTCTCCAGTCCCTCTCTCCCTCTCTCTTTGCTCTCTCTTTCTCCCTCTCTCTCTCCCCACCTCAATTTCCCCACTGCTTGGGGACTCAGTCTTGCCAGGGTGGAAGAAGACTCCAGACAAGGAGCCCTGGGAAAGGAGGAGAGGTCTCTCTAGGACACATAAATCACTCTGCCGCTGAGAGGCCTGGTGTTCCCAGGCCTGGATGTTAATTCCCAGGGCTGAGAAGAACCTGGCAAGCAACCCCCAAGTCAGAGCAGGACCCAGGGCCAAGCTCCTCGGTTGCTTTTCTCCATGTTGCTATGGGTAGAACCTTGAGCCCTCTACCAAGGTAAACAACAGGGGCTGAATGATTTAGTTTGGAAACAGAAGAGGCCCCAGGGAGAAAAAGCACTACAGTAATAAATGAGGAGCAGACACAGCTGGGCAGAGCATGCCCGCCTCCCCTCCATTAGCACAAACCCAGGCATCTCTAAAGCTACAAGGCATCACTCTCCCAATAGCAATGACCACAGTTGCAGAAGCCACAAATCACTACAAAAAGTACAGAAGAATGTGAACCATTTCTTGGAATGGAAATAATAATAAATAATAATAATCTGTTCCTTGTATTTAGCCAAGACATGTTCTCCAAGGAGCTTTACACTCAAATTTATCATTAAGTCCCTAGGGTCTGGATATTTTTTAATTAAAACTTTTATTGGGGAAAACATACAACTCAAATAAAAAAAAGTCACCCCCAGCAGTGAGTTTTGTGGAGGGTTACAGTCTTGCACTTCTTTAGCATTGGTCTTTTTCTTTTGCCATTTGGATGGTTACAGCCTGGTCAGCCCTGCTATGTGCACTGTTCATCACATAAAAAATTAACCATAAATACCTGGACTAGACACCCTGAAAGAGAAAGAGGAAAGGCATGAAGACACATTGAGCTAAGTGCCAAGCACATCTGACACACATTATATTCATAATTCTCATTGCAACCCCGGGAGCTACCATTTAAGGGATTACCATGTGCCCACTAAGTGCTTTTGATGCATTACCTCATTAACTCCTCACCCAGTCCTCTGGTGTGAGTTCTTTTAGCATCCCCATGTTTCAGATGAGGACACCGAGGCTTACAGAGGTTGCACAATGCGAGGAAACTCTCGCAGGTGGAAGCAGGAGGGAACGCAGGTCTGCCTGGCTCCGAGCACTAGTTCTCCCTGTGAAGGCGGAGATGACAGAGCTCAGCACGGCGCCTCAGGCTGTCCGGAAGCAGTGAGCAAGGGCTCGGGTGCAGGTGAGTTATTAAGAAAGCACCCCCAGGAGAAACCAGTAAGGGATGGGCAATCGGAACAGGAAAGTGGAGGAAGCCAAGCAAGGGCACAAACTCAGTCTCCCCTCAGCCTCATCCCGCTAGGGGGCTCTGCGGGATAAATTACACCCCAGTTTGTCCTGTCTTCAGGCAATGGAGCTGGGCTTTTTAACTGCACACCAGTCACTGGCTATGGGTGCCCTGGGGTGGGGGCAGGGATGAGAAGGGAGACAGAAAACCCCTAGGCACTTGCAGCTCTCCATACCTTTGGGGAGATGCCAATGGCCTGGGGCAACCCTGTGAAGCTGTCGACAGCAGAGCCCTCTGAAGGGGGCAGAGGGGCACCCCGCAGACCTGGTAAGAGGAGTCCAGCAATGCGTCCTATCCTTGCCAACCTCATTAAGAAAGGCTCCCCTGGATAGCCAAGAGGTACATAAGGCTCATATTCTCGGGCATGGGACCCTACTCTTGCCCCATATTTGTGGCTAATTGAACAACCCTGGGACTGGGCCATTGTGTTCTGGGCATAACTGTCAATAACCTGCCCTTACCCACCAGACCCCAGGACACAGACCACCCAGCCAAGGCTGAGCAAATGAGACATGGTCTGTTGACCAAGTTAGCCAACCCATTGGTTGAAGAACAACCATGCAGATGGTCTCACTAAGGATGGGACCTTGGAGGTCCTTCCATGTCCTCTAGACTCACTTAGCCAAGAGCATGTGCAGGCAGAGGCAGACAGGAGCGCGGGACGAAGCCCCAGAGAAGCTGGCTGCGCAGGCCCGAGTGTGTGGCTGCGGCAGCCTGCCTTGCAGCCCCGGTTCTTGGAGTCCAGCTGCACTTCAGTCCCCATGCCTTGAGACTGCGAGTGGCGGCCAGACAGATAAGCCTGTTCACCTCTGGCAACCACAGGGCTTTGACTGAGGCAGGCAGCCAAGAGCCTCAGTCACAGGTATCCACCCAGAAAGCAGCTCACATGTGGGGGCCACTGAGCCGCGGCAGTGGCAGAGCACAGAGGGGAGCCCGCAACTCCCTGCTGCCGAGGTTTTGGACCAAGGGCTGCCCTGTGTCCTTCTCTAGGCTCAGAGCTTGCTGGGAGGCCTTTCTGGGTCCTTGTGACAAAGCTCCCTTGTCACTGGGGTTGGTTCGAGTGGGTGTCTGTGCCTGGCCATCAAACAGTCTCTAAGCCACTTGGCATTTCAGGTTCCCAGAGTAAGCAGACTTCAGCAGGGCAGGCTGGGACACACTGAACCCAGGTGCAAGGGCTCACACACACACACACACACACACACACACACACACAATCCCACACTTGTGCAGCCAATCTCTCTCCCTCTCTCACACACAGCTCTTTCCCACCTAGCCTGCCAAAATACAGAAAAACCACATATCAAGGCAAACATTATCTTTCCAATATTTATAAGTGTTGGTAGGTGTCAATTTACGGCAGTCAATGGAATAAACCTTCTATGGCGAGACATTTAGGAGGTTTCCACTGCTCTGCTGTTGCAAACAAATAATGTTGAGTGAAAAAAAGCAAGTTACAAAGGATATGAACAGGGTGCTACCACCTTTGTAAAATGTAAAAGCATTCAAAACAATGGTGCATGTGGTTTACGGAGACATACGTATGTAGTACAAGTCTAAACCACACAGAAAGTGATACACCAGCTCCCAAACGATGCTGACCCTAGGAGAAGAGGAGATGGGGATTTAGCTATATTGGGAAATTTATATTTTTTAAATATATGAAAGGGAGAAATGAAAATATGGCAAAATGTTAACATTTGTCTAAACTCTGGGGTAGGTTCATGGTTATTTCGTATTACTTCCTGTACTTTTCTGTGTTTGGAATGTTTCTTAATCCTGAATCATGTTTTAATAATTTTTAAAAATTCAACTAAAACTGCATATCAAGATGCCCTATGACCCAGCTATTCTACCCCTAAGTATATGCTCAGTGGAATGCATTCATGTGCTTACCAAAAGACTCGCACAAAGAATGTTCATCCAGCGCTATTTGTAATAGCCCCCAACTGGCAGATGACCCCAATGCCTGTGAACAGCAGAATGAATCAATAAATGGTGGTGTGTTCATGCAAGAGAATCCTATACGGCAGTGAGAATGATCAAGCTATAACATCCAGCAACAGGGATGGAGCTCACACACATTACACTGAGCAAAAGAATCAGATACAAAAGAGCCCATACTGGATGGTTCCATTTACATGAAGTTCTAGAACAGAAAAACACTCTGATGTTAGAAGTCAGGATAGTGCTTATTCCTGAGGCAGGCAGGGACTAGAAGAGGGCACAAGGGGTCTCTGGGGTACTAGTCATGATCTGTTCCTTGATCCAGGTGTGGTTACGTGGGTGTATTCAGTTTGTGACAATTCATGAAATGGGCACTTAAGATATGTGCCCTTTTCATCAATATGTTATATTCAAATAAAATCTACATTAATTTTTTTCCCCAAAAGTTAAGTCACATTCAACATAGTGCTTTCTGACCGGGCTATCACACAAAGGCCATTGTCAGCCATTAATTTCTCAACTTGAATTAATCTATTGATCACCACTGTTGTAACATACTCAATACTGGACATGAAATTATCGACCTGGAATAGCCTCTAAGTTGCTGCAGTGATGGGCAGTGGCAGGTGGAGGTCTCTGCTAATGGTATTTCACAGGAGATATCATCGCATTTCTGCACCCCTCCAATAGAATGTCCATTTTTAGCCCAGACCCCATCAGGAAAAGTCTCATCCCACCCCAAAGGAAATTAAACAACTCCTCCCCGCTTAGAGCTGTGGACCAACCACAGTCAGGAACTAAGTTCCCAGGTTAGAGGAGAGGCTGCAGACAGCTAAAGGAGAAAGTCAGTCTGCCAAGCCTTGCAGAGAACAGGCTTCCTCAGGCATCACCCGCCAGCAGAAGCCTGGGTCTAGCAGGGCCTTTGAACAGGGGCTGAGCAAGTGAGCAAGCCAGGCTGTGCAGCCTTGAGAGCTCATGTGCCCCATCTCCCTGCAAAACCTCTGGCAGACATCACTATTCGATCAAGGCCCTTGTACC
Source organism: Cynocephalus volans (assembly GCF_027409185.1). Taxonomy (NCBI): domain Eukaryota; kingdom Metazoa; phylum Chordata; class Mammalia; order Dermoptera; family Cynocephalidae; genus Cynocephalus; species Cynocephalus volans. The sequence continues at coordinate 55,317,249 of NC_084478.1, forward strand.
TAAGAGACAGAATAAGGCCTCACAGTCCTTCCCAACGCCTCTCTGGGAAGCCTGGAAGAAGGTCTAGCAAAGAGATTTTTCCCCGGGTTCTGTGGGCTAAGCCGGGGGTGAGGGTGGAGGATCTTATTAATTGTGTGCTGAAGAGCAGTTGAGACTAGACAGCACAACACACTGTTAATTACTGTGAGTTTGATGTATACATTTAATCTTCTGTTAATTGCATAGTAAATACAGTCATGGGTTGCTTAACGATGGGGATATGTTCTAAGAAATGCGACGTTAGGAGATTTCGTCATTGTGCAAACATCATAGAGCGTACTTACACAAATCTACGTGGTGTAGCCTGCTACACACCTAGGATATATGGTATAGACATTATAATCTTACAGGACCACCGTCATATATGTGGTCCGTTGTTGAAAGAAACGTCGTCATGTGGCGCACGACTGTATATAAACATTTTATTTCAGAAGGTGACTGTTTTCTTTCTGTGGTCCTAATGTAAAAGGTCCCTTTGAACTTTTGTTATATTTACATAGTAAGCAGTGGGACCTATATCAGCAACCAGGTGCACCCCTCTGCCATATTGAGGACAAATCTGGAGGAGAAGAAGCTGGAAACTTCTCCTGTTTTGTAATTGTTCACAAGCTAGACCAGGGTAAGACCCCAAGGCCAAATGATCCCTTAAAGGCAAAAGTGATGCCTTTCCTGTACAGAAAAGTTTCCGAAGGCAGACATTACCAATGAACAGGGCTGCCATTTGGCACATGGGGACACTGTTCACATTGTAGGTTTTGAGAGATTTGCTTTCTCTAGAGCTGCACAACAAGGCAGCCCTGCCGACAAGAGACTATGAAAAAGGCTTCCCATGACCTGCTCCCTGGGGGGAAGGCAGAGGGCCCTGGGAGGAGCCACCAATCTTCAGGCCAGGCTCAATCTACCCAGCAATGAATAAAACACAGCTGTGTCTCCCATTCAGCTGTTGTACCCCACGTGTCCAGCTCCCCAGACAGGGCCCCCAAGCCCCATCTGCAACGCCAACAGATTCTGAAGCTTGCCTGTGGGTGAAGAGGGAGGTCACTGAAGAGCCTTCAGACAGCCCTCTATTATCACACCCCCACCCCAGGAGGACTGACAGCCACACGCAGCCACAACGTGGCTCCCAGGCCAGCTGCTGGTGTACCCTGTGGCTCAGATCCAACCATCAAAACGCCTTGTTCCCCATGGTGGAGGTGGCAGACAGAGCCTTCCTATCCTAGAGGGGAGTGAAATGGTGACTTGGTTACTATTAACCCCATGTTTAACCCAGATGTGCTCTTGACACATCAAGCCCATCTCTATTCATTGCAGCACTGTCTGCTTCCTAAGGTGACCACAGTGTGCCAGCTCATCTGCCTCCATTTAGCCTTCCATTCCTCCCTTGGCTCCTTGGGGACACCCCTTCCCTCCCCTTCACCCCAGCGCTCCTGCTGCAGCCCAGATTGGCCTGAAAAAACTTCCAAGGACTTTGCAAGTTTCCATTCCATTTCATTCTCCAATTTTAAGATTTTCTTTCTTCAATTGTTTGCCCTGAAATTATAAGATGAATCCCAAGCCTTGGACAGTCTCTCTGGGCTGAATGTCCCAAAAGTGAGCAGGTTGCTGATGCAAAAGGGAGCAGAAGGGTACTTCTCCCCAGCAACCAGGCACTAGGCATGTTCTGCCCTTGGGGCAGAATCAAACTTAGAACTGAATATCCTTCTTAATGTCCCATTTGTCCTCTCACTGGGAAGGGCCCCAATCAGAAGAGGTGCTGGGTAACGTCATGCCATGACTTATGCAAGGATCCCCACCTGGAGCTGGCTCCTGATGGACAGGCTTTAGCAGCATACCAATATATTTGAGCTTTGATTTGTGCCTAAACCGGGAGCACTGAGAGTTCTTGAAGAGGGGAGTACACAGGCAGAGTAAGGTTTTGAGAAGGTATGCAAGAGAAAAGCCTGGAATAGAGGACTGGTTCTACAATAGCCCAGGAGAGAGGAGAGGAGGACCTGACCAAAGCAAAAATCCAGAAAGTTCCAAGAGGTAGGGGCAAGCCACAGGCTGAGTACTCAAAGAAACCAAGGCAACAATTTCCTCTCCAAGCCCACACGGAATGGAACCGTAGATGTATAAAGCGGACATTGCCCTAAGGATAGGGACCCCTGCCACCTCTTATCACAGGGGAGGAGACTGAGACCAGAGGACCGGAGGAAGTGACTTGACTGAAGTGCCAGGTCAGGGCCAGCCCCTCTGCAAAGTGCTTTACTACCTCGCCTGACCCCCCAATCTTCCCAATAACGCAATGAGCCGTTTTTCTGGGGTCATGACCCTTGACATAGAGAGGTTCAGAGGTTTGCCCAGGTCAGGGCTAGAAGTCAGTCTTCATATTCAACCCATGCTCTTTCCCCCACACTGTGCCACCTCTCTGAGAGAAAAGGGCCTGATCCTCTAGACATCAGCAGTAACCTGAGAGAAACTTGGCTTTAGACCAAAGGACAGCAGGAGGGACGAGCTTAAAGCGCAGTGCTGCCAAAGGTGGAGAACTTAGGGGGACTCCTGCACTGGAACACTAGGGCAACTGCACGGAGCCCCTGAAAAGAGCAGCAGCCTGATGATTCAACCCTGTGCTAAGTCACCAAGAAACAGAAAGCTGGGTCTAGCCATGAAACCTGCTGGCGATGACAGGAGCCCCTCACCTGCAGCCAAGCACCCTCGTGAGAACTGGGCCATGGTCAAGGAAGGAAAACCAGAAAAGGCTCTCACCAGATGTCTCAGGTCAGGTTCCCTAGAAGCATGGCTGAGACTGGCAGGGCGGGGAGTGAGGTGAGGGGGCAGCCTGGGCAAGTGATCTGTGGAGGGAGGATTCTCAGGAGGAACCTGGGGGGGCAGGGGGAACAGGGGAAGCAGGAGAGGGCAGGGCAAACAGCTAAACGGAGACATGGGCTTCACTGGAGTCAAAGGCAACCAGCCGACCAACTGTCCTGATTTACCCAGGACCAAGGGTTTCCCTAAAACTGATAGTCCCGAGAAAACTGGGATAATTTGGTCACCCTACCTCAACCTAATCCCGCGGTGAGCTCTGATGCACGAAAGTCACCAGAGTTGTCCCCCTCCCCTTGAAGCCAAGGGTCCAGGCTTTTGTAGGCCTGGCGAAGGTCACTGGCTGCACCTGTCCTCCCATCCCGCAGGTGGGGTGTGCAAACTCCCAGATATCTCTGAGTAAAGTGGATCCCTCCAACCAAGGACAATTCCCCTGAGGAGGAGGCAGCTGTGAGCTGAGCCTCACCAACAACCAGCCCGGCAGACAGCCAGGTGCCCCAGCCAGATAAAGGCAGTGTGGGCAAGACACTGCCAGCGTCTGCTGCATGAAGAATGCAGCCTCTGCAGAACAGCCTCCCCTCAGCCCTCACCCTCTCAGCCCGCAGCCCACCCCTCTCCCTCAGCGGCAGTGGCAGAGTGACTCCCAGCCTTACTGACTGAGAAGCTGAGAAGCGTGTGCCCGGAGGCTCCTGTTGAGGGCTGTTTGCAGGTAAGTTGGCTCATTCCCTTGCCTCGCATGGCTGCTAAGGGCCTCGTTCAAGGCTTTCACCAATGACTCTTTGATGCAAACGAGTGAAAGGCTCTTGTAGTTCTGTTAACCATCAACAACACGGAGCACAGTATCTCGTACTTACCCTCCAACCACATTCCCCATTTAACTGAGCTTTGATAGAAATGAGAAAATGTGCAGCCATCCATAACCACTGATCATCTGTCACTTTTTTTTCTTAAATGCAAGAATTCCTTAGGACTCGTTAGTGATGCAAAGAGTATGATGAAAGTCACTAGTTAACACTTTTAAAATAAAGGTACTGTGGAATGAACAGAGATGAAATGCAACACATTTCTAAGGTTCATATTAGGTTTCTTCAGCAATTTGTTCAGCAAGCATTTGTGGAGCACCTCCTATGCACCAGCTGGCTCAGTGCTGGATGCCAGGGTAGAAGATGAATAGCACAAGGTCCTTACCCTCAGGGAGTTGACAGTCCGGTGGGGAAACCAGATTCGGAATCAGATAAACTCCAATAAAAGTGCTGAGGAATTATAGAGTAAAGGGCGCCAACTGTGACTGAAGCGGGACGCTGGGAGAAGAGGGACTTGCAGGTTTTCCTGAGAGCCTGATCTTTGGATGAAGAGTTTGTCAGATTGAAGCAAACACTGCTAGTTGTCCCCCAATATCTGCTCTCCCCTTCTTTCTGATTTTCAGTGGAACCAAAGGACATCCAGAACAAAACTGTATTTCCCAGACTCCTTTGCATCTAGACTTGGCCTTATAACTAAATTTGCAGGCCAATGGGACTAAGATGTCTTGTGTGACTTCCTGAAAGTCTCCTTATATGGAAGGGCCAAGCCCTTTTTAATCCCTGCCTCCTTCCTGCTGATTGTTGGACTGCAGAGGTAATGGCTGGAGCTTGGGCAGCCATCCTGGACCATGAGATGAACTCGTGTGCTGAAGATTGTGGAGCCACAAGATGGAAGAAGCCTGGGTCTCTGACAGCTTTGCAAAACTGCTTGAACAGCCTTGGGCTGTGTGACTCCCTCTTCACTTACAGAGAAATATACTTCTACTGTGTTTAAGCCACTGTTATCTTGGCTTTTCTGTCACTCGCTGCCAAAGCTAATTCTAATAGGCAAAGAAGTTAGGGCAGAGCAATTCCATTCCAAACTCACAGGCCATGGATTGCTTTGGCTCTGGCTTTGGCTTGTGTGGGTAATTTTTCTTTCTCCCTCAAATTTCCCATTACCTCTTCTGCTTTTTCTCTCTCTTGACCCCAGTGGTTGTTGGGTGTACAAACCAGAGCTCTTTATGGGAATAAATAACCTGCTGCCCCAGCTACTGGTGTCAGCAAATAGCCTTTAGCTGTCACCCCTTGGGGGTGTCTCACCTAAGCTCATGCTTCTTCCTTCTGTAGCCCCCATCAATGTCTGACTGATAGGGGTGGTGGGTGGAGGAGGCCTGGCTATCTGGGCCCAACTCAGGACAACTCTGTAGAGCCATTCCCTAGTTGCAGAACTCTCCACGATGTCAGCCAAGGCTGTCTTTTGGCCTGCCTGGCAGTTCGACTTCTCCTTCTGCCCACTCCTGCTTCCTTCCCCTCCCTTCCCCTCCCTTCCCTTCCCTTCCCCTCCCTTCCCCTCCCTTCCCCTCCCTTCCCCTCCCTTCCCCTCCCTTCCCCTCCCTTCCCTTCCCTTCCCCTCCCTTCCCCTCCCTTCCCTTCCCTTCCCCTCCCTTCCCCTCCCTTCCCTTCCCTTCCCCTCCCTTCCCCTCCCTTCCCCTCCCTTCCCCTCCCTTCCCTTCCCTTCCCCTCCCTTCCCTTCCCTTCCCCTCCCTTCCCCTCCCTTCCCTTCCCTTCCCCTCCCTTCCCCTCCCTTCCCCTCCCTTCCCCTCCCTTCCTCAGGGCTCAATCCCAAGGAACTGCCTTCATTTTATTGTCCTCCTCCATAAACTCCATCTCAGAGTCTGCTTCCTCAACTTCCTAGACCCAACTGCAACAATCCCTGATTTCTTGGCTCCTGGACTCTGTCCCAATTGTTCAGCCTCTTATTTCTCATCTCTTAGAGCCAGTGACACCAACACCTAACACTGTACAATTAGCACCTAATGCAATTAGCACTTAATATGAGCTTTCAGTAATGCTAATGGAAGCCTCTCAGAGAGCCCTGAGCTAGCGCTCCTTCTGGCCCACAGGGAGGTAACTTGGGTAAACTGAGCCCTGAGTGGAAATCAAGAAACCTGGATTTCTTACCCACCTTTGCCTCTGGTGTGCTGTGTGACCTCAGGCCAGCCACTCAACTTCTCTGTGCTTCAAATGCTTGAATCAGAAAACAAACCACAATTTCGACTTTACAGGACATTTTTGTGGCTAAACCAGGGGTTCACAAACTATGGGCTTATGGGCCAAATCTGGCCTGCCACCTATTTTTGTAAATAAAGTTTTATCAGAACACAACCACACCTTTTGTTTATATATCAACTATGGCTGCTTTTGTGCTACAATGGCAGAGTTGAGTAGTTGTAACAGTGCATTGACTACATGGCCCACAAAGCCTAAAATATTTACTATCTGGCCCTTTGCAGAAAATGTTTGCTGATCCTGATCTAAACAAATCAAGGGGCTGTTAGATCTCTTGCCTCAAAAGCCAGGACTAGAGTCTATCCGTTCATTCAATATTTACTGAACACCTACTAGGTGCAAGGCCCCATTGTAGACATGGGGGCTGCCGTAGTGAACAAAGCAGGCCCAGCCCCTGCTCTCCCAGAGTCCGTGTTCCAGTGGAGGAGACAGACAGGAAACAAACAAACTAATAAGTATATGTCACGGGGAGATACAGGCTATAGAGAAAATTAAAGCAGGGCATGGGTTGGAGGGAGGTGGTGGGGTGGGGCTGCAATGTTAAGTTAGGTGGTAGGAAAAGGCTCCTCTTCTGAGGTAGCATTGGAGCAGAGACCTGAACGAGGCGCGAGAGCAAGCCGTGCAGATACCTGAGGCAAAACACTTAAGGCAGAAGAAACCACAAGTGCAAAGGTCCTGAGGCAGAAACACAGCCGGTATGTTAGAGTCACATAAGAAAGCCAGTGTGGCTGGAGCAGAGGGGGTGAGGGGGAGAGAAGTAAGAGGTGAAGCCAGGGTGATCACAGGGAGCCAGACCCCAGAGGACCTTGCAAAGCATTACATGGATTCTGGCTTTAACTCTAAGAGTGATGGGGTGTCACAGGAGGGCTCTGAGCAGAGGAGGGACACATCTGACTTAAGCTTTAGAAGGCCTCTGGCTCAGACCAGGCAGGCACAGGAGAAGGTGGGGAGAAGCAGTCAGATTGTGGGTGTGGTTGCAGGGTAGAGCCAACAGGCAAGCGTGTTTATTCCAAGAAGAGGGGGGCAGATTTACCCCCATTTGCCCTTTCCCTTGCTCTTCCTCAAATGGGGATAATGTGCCCTAAAGCCATTTCTGGATGCCTGTTACAGCAGGAATTTACTGGCCCTGGAAGCCCACCATGTCAGCAATTATCTATGCAAGCTTTACTGATGAGGGGGAAGAGTCTGTTCTCACAAAGAGGAAGGCCAGCAGTTTGTGAAGATGCGGAGGTTCTCCCTGTAGTCCACTCCCTCTTTACTCACAGAAACGTGCCTGTGGGGTCCAGAGATGGTTCCGGGGTAAACAGGCAACAGAGGGCTCTTCAAACCTAAGTCAGACATGTTCCTCTCTGCTCAGAGCCCTCCTGTGATGACTTGGGTTGAGGTGGGGGCCTATGCCCCCCACCTTTTGAATTTGGGCTGACCTTGGTGACTCTCTGATGGTCCATAGAATGAAGTAAAAATGATGTTGCAAGACATCTATGGAGAGATCATGTGGCTTCCACCTGGCTGTCAGAATACTCACCCTAGGAGGATGCCAATCGCCATGCAGAAAGTCTGGCCACCCTGAGACCGTCGTGCTGGAGGGTCCACCTATAGATGCTCCAGTCAGCAATGTCACCTGAACACTGACAGCTCTGTGCCTATGTCATCTCAGACGTCCAACCCAGTTGAGCCTTCAGATGACTACTGCCTTACCTAGCATCTGACCGCAACCCCAACAAGAACTGCTCAACCGAGCCCTTCTCGAAGTCCTGGCCCACACCACCACAAGCAAAGTACAGCATTGACGTTGGGGGGATGTTGTTGCAAAGCGATAGTAATCAAAGCACCGTTGATTTTGGAGCCCTCCTGCCAAGGATCTGCAGGTAGAGGAGAACTGATGGTACAATGTCCCCCACTCATTTGCAGAGAGGCAGATGTCACAAAAGCAGCATTGTGCCACCATAGGGTTCTTTTCTCCTCCAGGATAACACCCATCGGCCACCCAGGGTGGTGAGGCCCTTGGTGTCCTCAGCCCTGAGGAACAGTAAACATTGCTGGATTTCTGATCCTTTCTTTCACTCAGCTCCTCCATGTGGGTGGTGGCATTGGAGGGGTGGGTCCCAAACCCCAGAGAATTGCCCCCATGGGCTGAGCAGCACCTGATGCAAAGCAGAGAGTTGGGGGCCACAGAGTCCAAAGAGGGAGAGATTTACGCTTCTTAGTCTCCATCTGCAAAGCAAAACAAAAATAGCTGAAACGCCAGTTTTCTGCTTTATCGGCTCTGTGAATAAGCATATAAATTTCTATGACATTTCTGGAGGCTTGCTGAAGGGGAAAAAAGCCATCCCCCAGGACGCGGCCAGCAGCAGCAGCAGCATATGGTTTGCTAAGAGCGGAGGCAGAGCGCCTTGTGTGTCTGTGAGCACTGAAAAAGGTGACTTTGCGGGTAATTTCATACTCAAGGCAGAGTTTTCACCTTTCTTCTTTTTTGGTTTTCTCCTTTTTTATTAAAAAGAGAAAGTCTTGAGTAAGTCGAGGCAGTTGCCACTGGCCGATCAGTCCTCAGCAGGGAAGCAGGACTGGGCTGTGCCATGAGGAAACACAAGGGAGGCTGTTCTGATCCCAGGCTGCCTCTGGTGTCCCGACTCTGGAACAGGGGAAGGGTACCCCAGTAACAGGCTCACATAGGAGAAAGGAGAAAGCTGCCCACAGGACATGTGAAGAGACCCAAGTAACTGAAGAGCAGAATAGGAGTCTGGTGTTTTCCCTCATTCCAGAGATTTCTTCCTCCAGTGAGAACTCGGGTAGGAAGTTCAGAGAAGACATCTCCAGCCTTGCAGGCAGGAACCAGCACTGGCATCAAATTGACATCAGCCTGGCAGGGAGACAGGCCCCACCCCTTCCGCCAGGAGGCAGAAAGGGCACAACCTGTGTGCAGTTTCTTGGTCATAGGGAAGACCAACGAATTATTCAGCTCATTCCATACTTATATTGTACAATTAGATTCATTCTTCTGGTTCCAATCAAACAAGGGCCCTGTCCCCCTTTTAAGTTGCAATTACTCCTTTTCCTGATGTGCATTCATATGTCACTTTCCTATCAGTCATTTATACTTTAGTATAAATAAGAGTATGAGCAACAACCCTGAAAGTAGATTATATGAGGGAAAAGGAGGAAAGAGAACATGAGGGTGCTGGGCTGGGGGTGGGGGTAAGGGGAGGAATGGTAAAAGACAGGCAGAGAGGTCCAAGGAAGAAATAGAGAAAGGAAAGGTATCCCAAAGACAAATCTAGCTTTCTTCAAGCTTCATCCAGGACTCCACCTGCTGCCAGGAGCTAAGCTGCTGAGAAGAGAAAATATTTGCCAAAACAGTGAATGAATTTACAGAAAAAAATCAAAACTCCTCATTTGGCGTGTGAAGGCCATCACAATTTGTCTTCAACCTGCTTTTCCAGCCTTATCTTCTACGGACTGTCCTCCCCCCTCTGCTTTATCTGTGCACTGTTCTCCACTTTCCCTCTCACCATTTCCAAGTCCGTCCTGCACTGTCCCATCTCTCTCTTTGCTCACACTCTCTGCTCTTCCTGGATTGCCCTTCCCATCTTCACTGCCTGTCAAACTCTTACACTTCCTTCAAAAACTAGAGCAAATTACACCTCCTGCTAGAGGTTTTCCAAGATCTTCCCATAGACTTCCTGCCTCCTGTTTCATTATCCCTTACCAGGCTGTTTGAAGGTCAATGGTCACACTTTGCCTGGAATCATAGTTTCGTTTTTCCCCAAAAGCAGAGCCCGAGACATGGATCCGGGTGCTAGTTGTTTATTTGCAAGGTGATCTCAGGAACCCCAGTGGGGGAGAAGGAGAGTGAAACTGAACAGGGAAGGAAACCGGTAAGAGGAGATTACCCTTGTAGACATCTGGGGCTCAGTCCCCCTGGACAACCTCTGACGAACCATGTGTCACACACCTCAGAATGAGCCCCTGCAGGGCAAGGAGGCTGGAGTGCTTTTCTGCCAACCCCACCCCTCCTTGGCCAAAGGTGTGCCTGGGCACTAGCTCCCTGCACCTTCTGGTTGCTCCTGCATCGGCCCAAGCAAGTTCCCCCAGTACCCCACAAAGCCCTCGGGCAGTGGAAGTAGAGACGTGGCCCTTGAAATAGGTAGCAGTTAATGTGCTGGAAACTGCCCACCGCAGCTGCCCGGGAAGGCTGGTGGGCTGTGGGGAACAGGGCACGGAATGGACAGCACTACTTGCTCCGCGTAGTAGTGAGACAGTTATTTACATGTGTGTTCCTCTCCCCTGTGATACTCTCAGAGCCTTGTAGCGAAGAAGTCTGCCTTCCTCCTCTTTGTATCTTTACTTAGCATAGATTTGAGAATGGGAAATACCTGATAAATTGTTACAAATTGAATGGTGTCATTGTTATTGTTAGCAAAGGGCCTTACCCAGCACCATGTGCCCAGAGCTGAGCCAGGGGTGGCATAATGCTGAGGGTGGTGTAGATTTAGACACACACAGCCCTGGATTGGCAGCACCTCCCGCCCCACAGCAGGAGGCACAGAAATTGGGCCAGACACTTTGGACCTTGCACTTGAATAGATCAGAAGGTTTTATCAGACCACGGGTGAGCAGAGATGACGGTTCGGTCTACAGCCAGAGAAGCCCTTGTCCTCCATTGGCTCACCTCCAATCAATCCATGAAGGCAGCAGGAAAAGACGGAATTCCGGTAGGCTATTGGGGTGGTTGGAACCAAGGAAGTGGCAAATGGGGAGCAGGTTGCTGCAGGGATCTGTTTTGCCATCTGGCCAGTGGCAGAGGCCTGCCTTCTGCATGAGAGTATCTCCAGGTGCTGCCAAGCTCTCCAACCTCACTCCTTTCGGTCTCTACCTGGCTCACTCCTCTCCAGCTTCACTGGTGTCATGGGTTGAATTGTGGCCCCCACAAGACATGTCCACATCTTAACATGCTGAGACCTGTGCATGTCAGCTTATTAGGAAGAAGGGTCTTTGCAGACGTAATTAAGGATCTTGTGACGAGATGATCCTGGATTCCCCGGGGTGGGCCCTAAATCCAGTGACAGGTGTCATTAGAAGAAACACACAGAGGAGAGACACACAGAGAAGAGAAGGCCATGTGAAGACAGAGGCAGAGATTGCAGTGGTGCAGCCACAGCCAGGGAACACCTGGAGCCACCAGAAGCAGGAAGAGACGAGGAAGGTTCCTCGGGGAGCGTGGCCCCACCTGCACCTCGCATTCAGACTGCGGCCCCCGGACCGGACAGAAGCAGTTCTGCAGTTGTAAGCCCCGCAGTCTGTGGTACTTAGTTACAGCAGCCCCAGGAAACTAGTACAACTGGCCTCTTCGCTATTGCTCAGACAAGGCGTGCACACTCCTACCGGAAGACTTCTGCACCTGCCATTCCCTCTGCCTGGAATGTTCCTCCCCCAGATGCCAGTGTGGCTCATTCCCTCACCACCTCCAGGTCAGCTCAAATGTCACCTTCTTAGTAAGGCCCATGTAAGTACACCACCCCACATGCTTCTTCTCCACTATTTATTTCCCTTCCTGGATTTACTTTCTTCCACGGCATGCATCACCTCCTAACCTACTAGAAAATGGGCTTATTTATTTTGTTTATTGTCTGTAGTCTCTCCTCCACTAGACAATAGGCTCCATGAAAGCGAGGATTTTTTGACTATTTTCTTCACAGCTGTTTCTGCAGCACTTAGAACATTGTCCAGCTCATGGTAGGCATTTGACAAATATTTAGTAACTAAAGTAATGATCTGAATGAAGTAAGAACATTAAGGAAAATAATAATTCACATTCTTTGGTGCTTTATGCATAGCTGACTGCTTTTACCAACACTATCTCTTTTGATCCTCACAATAGGTCTGGGAGATGACATTACTGTTTCATTTCCCAGAGGAGGAGATTCAAAGAAACTAAATAATTTGCCAGAGGTCACAGAGAGGTGGAAGATTCAAACTCAGGCCTGTCTCCAAACCCCACATTCTTTCCAATCCACATACGTGTGAGGCACTATTGCTGGGAGGTTGCTGAGAACGTAGGGATGAACATCGTTAGCCCAGAGCTCATTGTGAACCATTTAATATGTGTTTAATGCTCAATGTTGTAAGATTGGCATCTGCATATACGTGTGTGTGAGAAAGAGAGACATTAAAATTGAGGGGACTTGTTCCTGTTCCCCATGTACACATTCACTCAACAAACATTCAATCACTTATTATAGAACGCACTGCCCTGTTATCCTCTCGGCCCGCTCCAGAGCTCACCTGCAGCTTGGTGGATAGATCTGGACACTCCAATGGCTTCCTGTCTCAGGCATTCATCACTCTGCCTTCGGGCTTTCTCTGGCTATGGAAATGCGCTCAGCCCACACTGCAGGCAGACTGGAAGTAGCCCACACCCGAGGGGCCACCTTCAACCAATGGAGACTGGCAGGCGTTGGTACATATGCACTCCAGCTTCATGGCCCCTCAGCTCAGGACAATTCTGGAGTATGTTTGTTACAGTCTTCCAGAAGGTTCCCAGCAGGATTGAACCTCACTCGCCCACCTGCTCCTCAGCACACCATTTACTGGCTTTCCTCCCTTCCCTGTCTCACTTCTGCACCCCTCGACTGGGCTCACTTCTGGAATCTTTTCACAAATAAGCGACTTGCACGCACATCCTTGCAAGAATGCAAGCTAGGATGCTAGGCATTGGAGATTCAGTGCAGGATAAGTCGTGGCGAGGTTCCCAGAGTCTCAGAATGACGATCCCAACAATTGGGGAATCTGGAAAGTCGGCTCCCTCTGAAGTGTGGTACTCCTTCTGGCAGTGTGGATCAGTTCTACAAACTCTGGGGAAGTGCCAGAGGGGTATCATATCACTAAGTAATTTTCTGAAAATACCTTCCAGGGCCATTGGCAAGCCAAGCAAGTTAAGCTCATCCTGCTGCTGTGATTCATCATAACTCATTTCTGATCCTGAAAGGGTTTGATGATTTCTTTATGCCATGAATATCTCTCAAGCATCCTGATGTGTGCTGGGCACAGTACCACAAGCCAGGCAGACCCAGATTCCACATTGGGGCCACCCTCTCACCTGGTCACCAAAGAGTGGCCCAAAGCACCAAGGTCTGCTGCCACTGAAGCCACCTGAAAGCACATGACACAGGCTCCAAAAGGCACATCCATACGATGTGTCCCCAAAGCATTTTTGAGTGATGGTAGCCACCTGGCAATAGGTAAATGCCTCCCAAGGTGTTACCCTCAAAGGACCACACTCATGAACAAGAAGCAGCTGTGGAATACTGGTTTTTAATACAAGGTCTCATTATGTTAAAATTATACCTTTTTTTTAAATTGCTGATGTTAAACCAAATAAATGAAAGATGGAGAATAAATCACCCACATTCCCCCAGCTGTCCCTAGACAAAGCTAAGCTGATCAGCAAACTGGTAGACTCTTCCCGGAAGGACACCCTGTATGAGAGGTGAGGTTGCCCTGGGGTGACCATCCAGAAAACTGAACATGGCCGAGGCCACCAGCTATTGACCCAGTGGCCTAAAGGGCCCTAGTTCCTCCTGGCATGCTTGACTGAGCCTCTAAGGCTCAGCAGAAGGCCTCTGCCTGGCATACAGGGGTCCTGGCACTGCCAGCACAGTGCACCTGGAGCTCTCTGACTTCTTCAGGTTTTGGGAGGGCACCTTTAGTGCCAACCTCAGTATCAGTGCCAGGGAGGGTTTGTTCTGGGCTTTTCCTGCCCTGGGCTAAATGCGGTTACCACCAGGTGAGGACCGATTCTCCCTTTCCCCCTTCCCCTGAGGAGGAGGAAGGGAGTTCCTGCTCCTCCTGCAGCCACATCCTGCAAAGAGTCTCAAGGGACTATAGGACAATGTGACCTTGTGGTGCCCTCTGGCCCGAGGTGGTCTCCAGGAAGAGGCCTGAAGAGGAAGGCCAGAAATCTCCTCCTGGCTGGTTTCCAGCAGCCTGGCTGGGGGCCCTCCCCACATGATTTGCCCCATCTGACTTTCTTCCAACAGAACCCTGAGTTTCTCCCCTTTTGTTTAATTCATCAGGAGCAGTGGCTGGTGGAAGGCTCTAAGAACGTCAAAGGAAGAGGGAAGGGGCTCCCCGGAAGGCGCACAGGCCTCTCTGGGAGGGAAACATTTTCTAATCCAGGAAATAAAAATCCTGCATTTTAGTCGATGATTAAAGATAGGATAGTCTGTGTCTCCAAAGACTGAGGAGGAGGAAAGAGAGGAGTAGTAACAGGCCGCTGACTGCTGTGGCGACTGAGTAGAGCTCCCATCAGACTTGTGCCACCCAAGCAGAGGGAAATGGAGGGTTTACCCATCAACTCCCACCAGTACTGGTTTAGAGCTACTCCGAAGGGACATTAGCTCCCTGGCACTTTAGGACTGCCCAGTCAGGACCCAAGTACATTTCTAAGTCAAGAGAGTGCCCATGGGCAGAAAGCTCTAGGCTTATAAGAGATAAGTGCTAAGGGACTGTGTAGGTGAACCAAGAACATGTGCTGCCCTCTTGGTAGAATCCCTTGTAGAGATCAACCTGGACCAGCCCCATTGACGTGTTATCCAAAGGGAGGGCAGCCATTTTCTACACAAAAGCAGCTCTCTCTCTCTCTCTCTCTCTCTCTCTCTCTCTCTCTCTCTCTCTCTCTCTCTCTCTCTCTCTCTCTCTCTCTCTCTCTCTCTCTCTCTCTCTTTCTCTCTCCACCCCTCCCTCTGCCCCTTGTTGCCTTGGGCAAATAGCCCCAGTCTCTCAGAAAAGAAAGGCACCTGTCAGACCCCAGTCCATGGATCCCAGATAAAGGCAGGGGTCAAGTATCATTGGGCTGTCCCAGTGGAGTGTTCACATTGTTCCTTCTAGGCTCTCAGCACCCTCCCTCACCCCCATATGCACCTTAACCCTCTTTTCTGGGTGGGGGCTAGAGCTCTCAGCAAGAGATCAGTTTTCTCCAAAGAAATCTGCTCATAGAAAATCCAGCATCTCCTCTCTTCAACCTTTTATATCCTCTTCTGGATTTAAAGTCCTTCAACTGGTTCTTTGATATTTCCTTTGAAACATCTGCATTTTGGTCTCATGTTGGAATTTCTTAGCTATTGTCTTTGGCACCCCAGGCGAAACATGTCATTTCAGGTCCTGTCCTGGAGACTCAGCTTTGAAGGCAGCAGAGCGCCACCTGCTCCCCACTCCCACCCCACAGTGGGTTCTGCAAAGGGGTAGGATCGTGCCCTCCTTCTCACCTGGGGCCCGCTTCTGACTGGGCACCAGAGAAGCCCACTGGTGCCCTGCATAGCACAGTGGAATCTTTCAGGAAACCAGCCAGCATCCCCTCCATAATCTTCAGTACAAGTTCAAGCAATCTGGCCTGGGGCCAACATCAAAAATAGTAGCGTGTTGAATGGTGGCCCCTAAAAGATATGTCCACCTGGAACCTGTGAGTGTGTCCTTATTTGGAAAAAGGGTCTTTACAGACTTAATTAAGTTAAGAATCTTGAGATGAGATCACCCTGAATTAGTATGAGCCCTAAATCCAGCGGCAAGTGTCCTTAGCAGAGAAGAGAAGGGGAACAGATTCACAGAGGACAAGGCGGTGTAAGGACAGAGGCAGAAACTGGGGTGATGAGTCTACGAGACAAGGAACTCCCAGCCTCACCAGCAGCCACCAGGAACCAGGAGACGGACATGGAAAAGAATCTCTTTCAGAGCCTCCAGGAGGAGCCAACCTGCCAACACCTCGATTTCAGACGACCAGCCTCCAGACCTGTAACAGAATCAATTCCCTTTGTTTTCAGTCACTGGGTTTGCGGTAACGTGTTACGGAACACAAATAAAGGACCAACCACAGCTGTCTATCTTCCCTCTGGCCCCTATTTTCCATTTTCCCTTCCTCTTACAGGGCCTCTTTTCCCAGACTCTGACCGTGACCTTGTTTCTCCAGACATATCAACAACACAAGCGAACAGCTCCTGCTGGTCAGCTTCCCCACCAACTCCACAGACGTGCCCCAACCACCCCAGTGCTGACACAACTTGGACACAGTGAACACGGCCCCATGTGGATTCGGAGTTGCAGCTTCTCCAGGGCCAGCCCCCTCTCAGCTACTTTCTCCTCTCACACTCAGTTCTCTCTGACTTCAACCTCATATCCTGCCCATATGCCCAAGGCTTGTGTGACTCTGCCAAGCAGCTGAATGTCCAGTGTGCATTCAGGCAAGCAGCAGAGACTCACTGGGCCCTGCTGTGTGCTGGGCTCAGTGCCAGGCACTGGGACATAATGGCAAGCAAGAAAGACTGCTGTCTGACCTAAGGCAGGTTTCAACTGACTGGCCTCCTTCAGGCCCCAGAAGGGCACAGACTGAGGTTGGCAACATGATCTCATTTCCTACCAAAAGAAAGCTATCAGCTCATGATCTTGCCAGCTCCCCATCAGACGGCCAGATACACAGAAGCACCTCCCTGCCTCAGACATGGCTAGCCTCCACATTCTGATCCCTCTGAAATAAAAGGTAGTACATTCTGGAGCCCTAAGAAAAGAATATCAGGATCCAGAAAATGCCTGTGGCTCTGAAAGTCTGTTATGAAAGGCTGTCCCCTCAGGTGCTATTATGGGTTGAATTGTGTCCTCCTAAAATTCAGATGTTGAAGTCCTGACCTCCACCATCTCAGAATGTGACCATGTTTGGAATAGGGCTGTTGAAGATGATCGAGTCAAGACAAAGTGGGTCCTGATCCAATATGACCAGTGTTCTTTTAGAAGGGGAAACTTGAACACAGAAACAGATACTAATAGAGGGAAGATGATGTGAAGAAACGGGGAGAAGATGGGCATCTACAAGCCAAGGAGAGAGGCCCGGAACAGATCCTTCTCTCACAGCGCTCAGAAAGAACCAGCCCTGTCAACACCTTGATTTTGGACTTCCAGCCTCCAGAACCGTGAGATAACACATTGAAGCCACCAGTCTGAGGTACTTTGTTATGGCAGCCCTAGCAGACTAATACAGGTGCAAATATTGGGTGTGACAATTCTATGAGACAATGAGACTAAGGGAGTACCTGGCCCAAGGCAATCATCAAAAGGCAAAGTGGTCATAGCAGAAGACAGGGTCCCCTGATGTGGGCTCCCCTGAGCATCGGGAGTTTTGTGACCCCTTGTGTCAGTTTCCCCCTGAATGAAGTATGGCTTTAGGTTCAGGCACACCTGGTTTCACATCTGGGCTGCTGCACTTTCCAGCTGTGCAACTCAGCCCAGATTCTGGGCTGAACCCTTTCATCTGGAAAATGAGAATGCAATTCACTTCGCAGGGTTGATCAGACAAAGCGTAGCAAAAACGGGGAGGCTCTCTCTGTGCGCTGTCTCAGGTTGGTTTCTCCCTGAAGCAGACCCTGACATAAGAATCCAAGTGCAAGTGATTTCTTCGGGAAGGGATCCCAGGAATCTTCAGCAGGAAAGTACTAAAGTGATAAAAGACAAGAAAGAAAGAAAAAAGGGGTGCATTATTAAGCCAGCTATGGCAGCAGTGACAGGAGCTTAATCCCTTGGATAAATTGAGAAATGATACAAACGGGTTCCTCAGAGTTATCCTGCCTGAGGGATGAGGCAGCTGAGCTATTTATCCACCAGCTCCCATCAGACACTGGTAGAGGGCTACTCTTGGGGCAGTGTTAATTCCTGGATGTATTAGTTTTCTATTGCTGCTATAACAAATTACCACAAAGTTTGTGGCTTAAAGCAACACATATTTACTACCTCCTAGAGGACAGAAATTCAAAATTGATCAGCAGGGCTGTGTTTTTTTAGGAAGCTCTAGAGGAGACTATTTCCTTGCCTTTTCCAGCTTACAGAGACTGCCTGCTTTCTTTGGCTCATGGCCCCGCATCACTCTGACCTAGTCTACTGTCGTCAGATCTGCTTTTCTCCTCTGCTTCCATCATTCACATTACACTCTCTGACTCTGACCCTCCTACTTCCCTCTTATAAAGACCCACCAGGATGATCCAGGACAATCACCCCCTGTCAAGATTCTTAATTTAATCACATCGGCAAAGTCCCTTTTACTTTCAAGTACCATAATCACAGATTCTAGAGACTGGGACATAGACATCTGTGGGGGCTGTTATTCAGCCCACCACCCTGGGCCTTTCTGGCCTGCCCCATACAATCAGAGCTGCCTTCTGGGCTGGGGGAAGCTCACAGGTACAGACGTGCAGATACCCTGAAAGGGTGGAGGGATGCAGGCAGTGTTCTGATACTGAGAAACATAGCTGTTGTTAGCAGGGCAAAGATGTGCAGAGAAAGTCACTGAGTTGGCAGAGGCAGAGCAGGTGTCTGTGGTGATCTCAGAAGTCTCAGACTAAGGGTATTGATGAGGAATCCAGTTGCTAGAACAATCAAAAGAGCCAAACTGACACATAAGCATGTTGGAGCCTCACAACCAATATTTCACACTGGTGTGGAGGGCATGTACAATTTTTTCCATCTTACAGCTGAAGAAACTGAGGTACAGTGACTTGCCCCAGGCCACACAGTGGAAGAGCCAAGACCTGCTCCTGGATCACCTGACTTGTTACCCAGTGCTGCTCTCACGACCTGCAACAGTCTGGAATGAGCCAACCCTGTGACCACCCCTGAGAAGATGCCAGCCCCTTAGTCACAGAATCTTCTACCTCTGAGCCTTGGAGTGCCTGGCTGAGCTGCTGGAATTGAGAGAGACTCAGCAGGACTGTTGATGAATTTGATTGCTTTAGAAGAAGTTTGAAAATGTAGCTACTGTGGTTGAGCATTGTTTATAATCCGTCTCTGGTAATTTGCCTCCTACGTGTGAACATGCAAGATCAGTTGCCAAATCCTGTTGATGATACCTCCCCAATCTCTCTCTCCCCCATCTGTCGCCTCTTCTTCCTTCCTATTCTCCCAGCTCAAGCATCCATCGCCTCCTGTCTGGACCACAGCAAAAGCCTCCTCATGGTGTCCCTGTCTCGGAAGTGTCCCTGCCCCAATCCATCAGCCATCCTGCCTCCGAATGAACTCTAGCTAAGATCAGTGTAGGAGGGGCTCTTGGTGTTCCATCTGCATTCCTCCAGACCTTTTCAGTTCAGTGTGTGCCAGCAGACTTCCAACTGCCAGTACCTGTATCTCTGTTCTGGAGGGTATTTTCAGAACCACAAGTTGGGAGGGCTAGAGAATTAGTACTCCCACATAAAAGCCCTCAAGCGATGTTGGAAGGGGAGTTGGTGGAGAAATGTCCTGCCTCCCTGGCCTTCCATTGAGATAACCCTGAGCTGTGTGTTCCACGTCGTCTCCCAGAGTTCCCCGCGGCACTTAGCTCCAGCTGTTCACAGCAGCAGTAGCCAGCTTGATATCACTTTCCTTCCCTGTCTCACTTCTCTTACTCCCCCGTACTCTACAACTGTCTTTTAAATAACTCCTTGTCCTGGAATCCTTCTCTCAGCATCTGCTTCAGGAGAACCCAAGCTCAGACAACAACTCGTCAGAGAACGTCACTCCACGCACTCCTTAGCCTGCTATCCCAGGCTCACCAAGGCTGGTGCCAGCCCATCTTTCCACTTGAACTTCATTTCTCCCTCCCGCATGGGATAAAAAGCACCACTGGCTTATTCTGTTTCCCTGTGCTTTTGGTAAGCTGTCTCTTTCACCTGGAGTCTTACCCTCCTTTTCTTACCCTGTGTCCTCTATCCTAAAAAAATCAGTCGAGAGGTATAGACAGGACAAGAAGGGAGGAATGTTGATCATTGTTAAAGTTGGGGATGGGTCCATGGGGGATTATTATACTATTCTGTTTGCTTTGTGTATGTCTGACATTTTCCCTAACAAAAAGCTAAAAAACAAAGTCAGTCCCTGGATGTCACAGACATTGCTGGCATCGTGCCCATATGCCCTCATTCCTGCAGCCTGCACACACCGCTGTCTGTCTGAGGGCGTTCCCTAGAGCCAGAGCATGCTCAGTTCCTGTGCGGGGCAAGGTGGGGGACAGGAACTAGCACTTGGCATGGCAGCTCCCCCTCGTAGATGCGTGGAGCAGAGCATAAACACCCTGGCTGCCTCGCCCTCGGGTGTGATGACATCAAGGCTGTTCTTCACCATCTCTCAGCAGTGCCCGGTGTGGCTGGGCCCCAGCTGCTCTTTAGCACACCCTGTACTGGCTTTCTCCTCTCCCCTGTCTGACTTCCCTGCTGGTGCTCCCTGGGATCTCCTCTCAAATAAAGTACTTACACAGATTCTAGTCATGGGGTCCCTTCAAGGGACAGCCAATCTAGGACAATATGTCACCACCACCACCACCGTGAAAGCATTGCTTCTTCCCATACTTAGAACTGAGCCTCTGGAGCACATCATCTGTGTTCTGGAAGATTCAGGACAGAATCCTTCTTAAAAATGTTTGGAAGGATGGTAGGATGGAGCCTGGTGAAGAAATGAACGGAGGGGAGCTTTAAGGTCTGGAGGCCAGGGTTAACTAAAAATAAATGTTATTGATTCTGGGTGGACCAAGACTCAGAGTCCCTTCAGTGCACACTATCCCCTCTTAACAGAGTCTTTCTGCCGAAATCATCACGCTGATGCCTCATGCTAATTGGCCAAGGGTGGGCACCTCCTTCAAGAAGCCATATATTTCACAGGGGCCATGAGTGGGGAGCATACAAGGGCCTGGGTAGAAAAAAGAGACTAGGTAGAGATGAGGAACAGGAGGGGAGTCCAAGACTGATGGGATGGCACTGGTGAGGGCAGGTCTCCTGTAGCCCCTGGGGATGGCAGAACATCTGCTAGGGGTGCTGCTTGGATCCTGGGGCCTGGACCCTGACCTCCATGGCCCTGGGAGCCTCAGTGAAGGTCTTGGGGGCTGTGGTGGGTTCTGAGAGAATGGAGAGCATGAGCAGAGAGCTTTGCCAATGAGCAGCTCAGGGGCTGTCACCATGGCCCTTCCCCCAGTTTCTAGTCTGCAGAAGTCCTGGGGATTCATAAGTCTCTAGAGAAGGAAAGGAAGTGAATGACCCTGGCAAGAGGGGCCTTGAGCCAGCCCAATAAAGTAATATGAAATTTCCTGTCTTCAAGAGTTGTAAACCAGACACTTCCACGAATTTATCCTTTGGCGTCATTGGCGGGATTGACGTCCAAGGATGGGTTGGAAAAGGCCATACGACTTGTGCTGTTTTATCTTAAGGCACGTGCCTTGGGAGTCCTGAGCCTTCTTGTAGGAAGTCCTGCTACACTGAAGTTTTCATGCTGGAGATTCCACGTAGAAAAACCACACGGAAATATAGAGAGGGAGGTAGGGGATTGGGAAGATGTTGGTCAAAGGACACAAAATTTCACTGAGACAGGAGGAATGAGTTCAAGAAATCCATCATACATCACAGTGACTACAGTTAATAACAATACATTGTATGCTTGAACATTGCTGAGAGTAGATTTCAAGTGTTCTCACCCCCAAAAAATAAGTATGTGAGGTAATACGTAAGTTAAATAGCTTGATTTAGCCATTCCACAGTGTATACATATATCAAAACATCATGTTGTCCACCATAAATATATACAATTTTTACTTGTCAATTTAAAAAATCAATAAATTATAAAAACTAAAACAAACAAAAAAAGAACTATAGAGAGATGGCCAGGGAGCCCTAGTTGTTCTAGCCCCAACTGACTAAGCCAACAGCCAGCATCAAGCACCAGAAATGTGAGTGAGCAAACCTTCAGATAACACAGGGCCCAGGGTTATCTGAGACAACCCAGCTGACCCTGAGTGGGAAAGAGAAGTGCTGTCCCCACTGAGCCCTGCCCAAATTGCAGATTTATGAACTAAATGAACATCATTTTAAGCTACTAGATTTTGTGGTGTTAACAATATAGCAGTAAGTTACCAGAACAACCATCCCCACCCCTGGAAATTGTGTGGTGGTTGAATTCTCCAAGCCTTTTCCAACTGTGGCAGAGAGATGCTATGTGTCCACCAATCCCTATTTACTTACCCATTGGCTACACAGGAAGACTACATTTCCCAGCGACCTTTGCAGCTAGGTGGGGCCAATGACTGGGTTCTGGCAGTAAAATGTGGACGGACTGAAACCTGGTCTCTAAAACTTTTCACGCAGTCCTAGACACCCTCTCCCATCTCTTCTCCGTCCATTGGATGGAAAGGATTAGTAGAGGATTCCAATGGACACCCATGACCTTTCACTCTGTATCTTCTGCCTATATTCATAATTATTAATATTTCTCTCTTGGCTTTCACACTAGACTATAAAATCCCTTAGGGAAAATTACATGCCTGAGTTACTGTTGGATCTTCCACAGAACAAGGGTTCCCTGCACATTATACAGGCTCAGTCATCATTTGTAGGGTGAACACAATAATACTCACTGACATTTATTGAGCAAATACTATGAATTCTGTCTATTTTAATGTATTTAGTCCACACAGTAGCACCACAAGGTAGTTATTATTATCACCTCCAACTTAAGAAATTGAGGATCAGGAAGGTTAAGTGACTTTCCCAAGGCCACACAGCCAGTGCTGTCTGTTTCCAAAGCCCATGCTCCTCACCACCAGCACCTCTGCCTGAGCACAATGCAGGTGTCTATATTGCTGTACATCCTTTCCAATTTGCAAGATCCGTGAAGATAAAAGTCAACCAACGCAAGTCTTTCCTCCTCACCTCCTCTGAGGAGGGCTTTGTGCTCACCTGAGCAGCAGATGGCTGGGCCTGATGGCTTGCCCTTCACAGTCACCATGCTTGGTACACAGGCCTCGCCAGACCTGGTGCCCCCAGCCGTGCAGCAGCTGCAACAGAGAGCCTTCCTAGCATGCCTCATGTGGCCAGGCAGCTCCAGCTGCCTCCTGCACTCTTCAGCCAGCCACCCCAGGCCACCTCGGGGCTGACAGAAGAGGGTCCCCCAAGGCACATGGGTGTGGTCCCTGGGTATTCATCCACACATTTCCCAAGGCCAGCTCTGCATTCCACTGTGATGACAATGTAAACCCATCAAGAGAGAAAGAGAGCTCAAGATGATGTATGTGTGTGCGTGAGTGTGTGTGTGTGTGCACGTGAAGAGATTTGCCTGGAAACACCAACCCCTCACCAAAGATGTTCCCAGCCCTCATTTGTACACACAGTCTTCAAACATCAAAGTGTTTGTTAAGCGTAAATATTTTTATTCCGTCCCCTCTTTCTCCTCCCTCTCTTCTTCCATCCAGGCTCTGAGCTCAGCGGATGCCAGGAGACTCCTCTGACTCAGAGCCAGCAGGGTTGGTTTTTGGAAAAGGGCACTTCCAGGTCCCAGCGGGCAGCCGGCAGCTGAGCCTGACAGCCGCCTGAGACTCAGCTCCCAGCAGCAGGCTCCTAGCTTGGCGCCTGTTTCCATAGGAACGGGCAGGCCCCGGATTGGCGGCCGTGGGAGCGTTACCCACGCCGGCTGCTTTTCAAGTGGTCCCTGCCTGTACCTCCCCTCCTCTGCAATGCCTGTGCCCAGGCTTGCCCTGGAAAAGTGCCCGAGTGTAGGGGAGCTGGAGGGCTTCCCCCAATACTCTGAATTCAGGGACACTGAGAGTCTGAGACAACATCTTGCTAGCCTCAAGTCCCCTGCCTTCTTTCACTAGGTACTCAATGTCGTGGCCAGTTTAGCTTTCGCACTGTGCCCACCAGCCCAGCAGAGGACATAGATCGAGAATCTGTCCGGGGTCGTTGTCAGAGGAGGCAGCAAGCCATGTGAGCCAGCCACTCATTCACAGCCAGTAAAGCCCTGTTATTAAGCACCTCTCTGCTCCGTGGTTTCCTGCGCCCTGCGGGTCAGACTGTACTCTGCCTCTTCAGCTTTCTGCCACCCCTGTGCCATGCATCTCTCATGATTAAACAGAGGCCTGCAAACAGAGCGGCTTTCTGAGTCGCCAAAGCCAGCACGAGTACGGCTCTACTGGAGACCACTGCGAATGAGCACATGGATTGCTGCCTTGCTCCAAGGTTGATCCCACTGGCGGTGGGTCTCCTCTGTCCCTCCTTGGAGGGAGCACCTCAGGGGAGACATTCATGAACACCCTTCCAGGTTCTGGCTGTTGTCATGCTTTGAACCCTAGTTTCCCTTTATAGTTCTTCTGGATATTGTCAGACTTGTCTGTAGCCTCCGTAGGCTTCCCTCCAGATGAGGCCTCCTGAGTGGTGCTTGATCCAAAGCTCTGCAAAGTTTAAAGGGTGTTCTGGGAGAAGTGGGGTTTTGCTGATGGAGTTGGAGTCTGAAAACTCCTGCTCAGAGCTAGAGGTTGAAATGCCAGCCCATCAGCGAGAACTAAACAGTTCTTAAGGCGGGAGGACACTCAGAACTATTGATCAAGGATGCACAGACTACATCTATAATTAGACCCAGGAAGCTGCTTGTACATCAGAAAAAGAGAAAGACATGACCGTGGCTTCGCTAGAGCCAGATATGCATCAGGATTTCAAAAAACAAACAAACAAAAACCCCACAGCTGAAAATGCCCTGTGCTGCTAATTCCTCTCTCTGAAAGGTCCCCTGTGAGTTACACACTTCAGTTCTATAAGGAGCAGCCAGATGTTATAAAGACCCTGCTCAGAAGGCAGCAACAGCTGACTTTTTGGGTTGATCAAAGCCAGACCTCCCAGCTCCGTGGTGGCCATGACCTCCCAGACCAGGGCAGCCCAGTAGCTGGTGCCCTGGAAACCCAGAAAGCAAAGTTACCATTGAAAAGTTTCCTTTGCCTTTTGCATTATTAAAAATGGCAGGAAAAAAAAAATGGCAGGAAAAGGTTTGGATTCTGGGCATTTGGTGGCATTCATTCGTTCATTTTTATAATGAATCTGATTTGGAAACTGCAGCTAAAATTCGGAGGGGGGAAAGTCCATTAGAAAGAAATACTGTTTGTTGGGGCTGTGGAATGCTTGTGGCAAATTGCCCTTCCTAAGTGCTGTTTTTTGAAAACTCATTCCTGTGGTAGGAAAATAAAGCAGATTTCAAACACTTAAGAGATCATTTTCGGAATGGTCTAGATGCGCGCTGGTGTGCTGGTACATTTGCCTCTCATTGTTTTTTAATCACTATTTTGTCAAGTTTAATTGCTGCCACGCTAACAACCCAAACAGGAGCAAAACAAAATAGGGGATATCTATCATTGGTGAGAGCATTTTGATGGAATCTATATCCATTTGCATCTTCTCCACCAAATTGGAAAAAAGGAAAATAGAAAAGGTTTTCTCCATTGCTGGTATAAGGATCATTTTCATTGGTCTGGGTGAGGAAATTCCCAGAGTACCAGACAGATTGAACAGTATCCCCCACACCAGCTCAGCCTCTTATAAACTGGGATCTGAGTTTTCTTGCCTGGATTATCCTTCCAGGGGTATCACAAATTCTTACAAGTTCTACTGAATGGTGTATGCCTTGAAAGCAGAGAGAGACCTTTCCATCCTTATGTACATGGTGCCAGGGTCTGCTCCCAATTCACCTTTCAGGTCTTGTGACAGACACAGAGAAGCATCGCTCAGGAAAGGATTCACTGCCGGCTGTGGTTCACTGACAGCCTCCAGCTGTTGGCATCAGCAGGGTTGGCCTCAACTTTTGCGCTGAGGTCACGTTCCTCTCAAGGTAGCTCCAAGCCAATGACAGAGCAAGGCGGAGGTACGTGAGCCAGCCATTTCCACCCAAGGCGGGGCTCCTCTGATGGGTACCCTTTGATCTGAGCTGCCTTTGGGCTGGCAGAGATGTTTCAGATCTGCATTGCTGCCCGATGGCTCCCCCTGCCCAATCCTGCTTCCTCCCCGTCTCCTTTTATAGGTGCTACTCCTGTGTTATTATTTTGTGCCAATTCATATAGTCCTTCTAGGAAGCCACTGAAGGACTAAATCATCTCTCACAATCACTAACTCCTTCTCAGCACCTGCTTCCTGGAGAACCCAACCTGAGACCAATCTTTTCCCCACAAAATGGCTTTTTCGAACCCGACTTCTGGCTGCCTTCGATGACTATTTAATGAAAATATATTAGGTGCTTTGCTGAGCACCAGGAACACTTGGGGGCTTTACCAACCCAGGGAAAATGCCAGGCCAGCTGTTCAGAACAATTGAGGGTGAAACCCAGCATGCCTTTTGAAGAAATCTGGTTTAAAGTCAGGTTTCCAGAACAGCCAGTGCAGGCTTCACATCTGGCAACTCGGTGAGGAAACACAGAGAACCCACAGTGCACAGGTTTCTCCTGCAGGTCTGATGCAGCAGTAAACGCTCAACTCTGGGAACAGAAACTCAGAATTAGGGCCTGTGTCCCAACAGGGCTAGGACCTGTTTTCACTTGAAGGTTTACCAAGCTCTTGGCTCGCTAAGTAGAGTGCCTGTCAGCTCCTTTGAACGCCAAGACATGCCTGTCTTGGTCACCAGTCCAGGGTCTAGAATTGGGCACAGCACATGGTTGTTGTTCAATGAGTACTTCATGTATGAATAAGTGATTGGGCCTCATAGATTGCATTTTGTTACTATCACTCCAATGCTCCCCCATCGCCTTGAGAATAAAGTCCAAACCCCTTCACATAGTGGACAAGAAACGTCCTGATCCGTCCTCTATGGATCCTCCCTCCAGCCAGAACTCCAGAATCAGCAAAGCCCTTAGCCTCCACTCTGGTTCACTTAGCAGTGACTGCCTCCACCACCACTTTTTGGGCAGGCCAATGCCGACTCATGCTGAGAACGCTTCCCTACACCTTCACCTTCTGTCCCCTACCCCTGCTACCAAGGGCAGTGTGGGACCTGGGCAAAAGATAGTAAACAGGATTCTTTCCCAGGCCACCTCCCAAGAAGGTCTTGGCTAAGAGCTGTCATTAGCACTGTCTCTCAAAAAATGCAGTAATAATACCTCTCATTTTAATATAGAATTCGCTAGTTCTAGGCACAGTTCTAAGTACCTTACATATGTTAACTAACTGAGGCCCTACACTATTTCTGTGAGGTAGGGATTATTCTTACCTCCACTTTACAGGCACGGAAACTGAAGTGCAGAGGGGTTTACTAACTAGTAAATGCTGTGCCCTGGCAGTCTGATGCTACTATCCAGTCTATCATGTCCCGTTCTGTGTGACTGGTGGCCACACTGAGGCTGGGTTAATGGAAGGGACTCTGCCCAGGCAGAGGCAGTTGGGATAAAGGCCAGTACTTGCAACTGTGGCTTCTGGCAAGCCTTCACCCTGCCGAGCCTCACACTGGTCATTGACACCTGGCGCCTATTGATCAAGAAACCTAAGCCACCTGGCTAGTACAATCTGCCCTTACCTACAGGAGGCCAAAGATAAGTGCTACAAGTGGGGGGAAGTCGGTATGGTACACAAGCCTCCACACTTCTGGTCTGGTGGCCTTGTGCTTCCCTTTCTGAAGAGGGTGTGGTTGCGGACTTCAGGGAGTACCTGGCAGGTGTCAGGCACAGGGCCAAGCACGTTTCAGCCTCATGATGCCCCCCGTGAGGTAGAGGTTGTTAGCATCCTCTTCATCCTGTGAGTTTGCATTGGGAATTGGCAAGGCCAGGGTTTGAGCCCAGGCAGGTCTGACTCCAGGGCACAGTATCTAATGCTGTGCTTGGCCAACAAGACCTCCAAATGGCCTCCCGCCACCCAGGGTCAGGCCAAGGCCTACCCCTCCCCCCTCACCTCACTCCCATCTCCCCTTCACACCCTCCTCACCCTCTTTTCCCTTTGGCCAGTCTCTCTCATGTCTCTCCCAGCCAGCCTCCTACAACCTTCCCACTGCATTTGGGTGACCTCTGCTGACTTCAGGGTCCCAGCTGAAGCCTGCACTGAGCAGCTCCCCTAGGCCTAGACACTGTGCAGCCTCCCCTTTCCTAACAGACAGCTGGCTGTATCTGCTGTCCCAATGCTGAGCATTGCTGTAACAGCCAGGTAGGCAGACACATGCTGGCCCACACCTGGGATGTTCTAGACTTTGCTCACAGCAGAAAGAAGAAATAACATCTACTGGCTATTCTGTATTTGGGGGGGAGGAGGTATGTCCCTCTCAAGGCTTCACAGTGATCTCTTTTGTAGATTTTGCAGATTGCACTTATTCTTCCAGAAGCAAGTGATGAGGCCTAGCAGGTGCGGGCCAGAACCCTGCTTGGGAGCTCGCAGAGAATTACAGGTCCTGCTCAAATGTGCTGGTGGAAACCAGCATCAGGGTGGTAGAGGCCAACACCCATAAAACAGCAAGAAGGCAACGTAAAGGCGTGTAAGACAACTAACTGTTTCAAGAAGGGGGAGACCATGGGCACGCTGATAGTATTGATCTGATCGTCATATTTTGGGCACAGGTGCTGATGGTCAGCTCTGTGCCCCTTGAATATGTACAATCAATCAAAATTTTAAAAATAATAAAATCTTTAAAAAAAAGAAGGTGGAGACCCCTGCAGCAGCTGCTGCTGACTCCCCACCCCATATCCTCTCAGAACAGCCAAGTTCACACTAACAGCTTTCCACCTTAAAGGACTGTCTCTCTCCGCTCCTGTGTCTCAGGACTTCCTCAAGAATCAGGGGCAGGGCAAGCGGGATAGTTTGTGGGGCATGGTGCAAAATGAAAATGTGCAGCCCCTCACTCAAAAGGCAGGACGCAAGCCTTTCCCTCTCTTCCACAAGTGCTCTCTCTCTCGACCTGTCATGGTGATTTTTATCTGCTATTTAATGCCAAACTCCCTCTGGCAGGGGGTGATCCGCACAAGTGCGGACCCTCACTGCAGCCCCATCCACAACTTGGCACTCAGCCAGCCCTCCCTGTGCCTGTCACCAGGCTCCTGCTGGGGGCTGGGAACAACAACAATGTGGGGGCAGAAGAGCAGGCAGGCAAGAGCCCATCCCAGGGAGGCGGGGAGGCTCTAAGTTCCCAGAGCATATTCAATTTTCCCATTAGACTCCACTTACAAAACATGGTTTCAAAGATAAAAATGTTAAGAATTGCAAGATGGGGACCGCAGGGCATTAAAGCCCAAGTGTGGGGCTCCCTTCTGCACTGGTCATATACCTTGGCCAGCGGAGCTTGCTCAGTCCCGTGTAGGCTCACCCCTAAAGTGTAAGGAAATTAGTGGCCCTGGGGACAACCCACAACCAGTGAGGGCAGGAGCAGTGGATAGACACAACCTGTCCTCCAGCGGAAGAGTTCTGAGGCATAGTCCACACGTTCTACTCACAGGGTCCCAGTGGGATGGAGCCCAGTTGCCCACAGAGCAACCTGCTCATTACTGTACCCTGTATTGGCTTTTCTCCCATCCTTGTCCCACTTCCACAAACTGTACCCATTGCCCTTAGTTCAACCTCTTCTTTAGTATGGGAGGGCAGGGTATTGGTTTCCCAGGGCTACCATAACAATACACCACAAACCAGGTGGTTTCAAACAACAGAAATTAATTCACACTTCTGAAGGCTAGAAGTTAGAAATCAAGGTGTTGGCAGAGCCATGCTCCTCCTGAAGCCTCTAGGGGAGGAGGCTTCCTTGCCTCCTCTTCCAGCTTCCGGTAACCCCAGTTGCTCCTTGGCTTATGGCTGTGTCACTCCAATCTCTGCCTCCGTCATTAATGGCTTCTTCCTGTGTGTATGTCTGTGTCCCTTCTCTTCTTATGAGGACTCCCATCATATGGATTAAGGGCCTACCCTATTCCAGTCTGATCTCTCCGAACTTACTAAACACATCAACAGCAACCCTATCTCCAAATAAGGTCACATTCTGGGGTACTGGGCTTAAGGCTTCAAGGTATCTTTTTAGAGGAACACAATTTAACTCACAACAGGGAGTCATTAGAAAAGTCTTCACGGCAAAGTAGAACTTGACCTATGTCTCCGAGCAATACTTCTCAAACTAAGGTGCACCCAAATCCTCTGGGAATCATGTTCAAATGCAAATTCTGATTTGGTGGGTCTGGGTGGGACCTCAGAGCCTGCATTTCTAACATGCTCCTGATGATGCTGATGCGGCTTTAATGTAAGGGCCATTGAGGGGAAATGGTTAACTAGGCCTGTGTTTCTCTTCCATGACTTGACTCTAATAAAATATAGAATCAAGTGGCCATATCCTCCCCACTGCAGAGAAAGAAAGTCCTTAATTATGCTCCTCTTTGGTGGAGCTTTGGAGGCAGGCTACCTCATGGGCCACTGGCCAGTCTGTGACTTTGCTGTCCTTGGGCAAGTGCCCTTCCACTCTTGGTCTGGTCAACACACGTAAGGGTAGCAGCATCCTATGGCACTGGCCTGGAGACATTCAGAAGGAATTTCTCAGGAGACAGCTGTGGGCCTGGCAAGAATCCTCAGCCTTGGTCTTGCTAGTGGTATAAACAATTTATATCAAAAGGATTTGAAAACTGAAACATGCTGTTCAAATATTGAGATGCAGACATTTCAGTAACCCAGAGGGCATGAGGAGGTGGGGCAGTAAAGCAAACCAACCCAGACCTACCTAGGGCTCAAACCAACTCACCAGTTTAAGAAAGATTTCCTCCTACCCTGCAAAGTTAACTAGACTTTATCAGGCTAAGTAACTCAAAGGACACTAGGGGTCCTAATCCAGCTCTGTTGTAAGGAGATTGCACATGTACCTAATGTGTGCCCATTCAGGTTCAAGAATTCTACTTCACTAGGTGACTTAGTCAGCTATTCCTATAATAATGCCTCATAACAAACCATCTCAAAACTCAGTAATTTACCAAACATTCATTCATTTTTCTTGCTCACAGGTCTACAGGAGCAGCTCTGCTTCAGGCTCCTAAGTGTGTTCAGTGGGCTCCACAGGCCTTCTCACTCTCCTTGGACCAGTGGCTACCCAAGACATGTACCCGTACACAGCAAAAGTGCAAAAGGTCTGAGTGGAAATGCAAGATGTCTCGTAAGGCCTGGGCTCAGAGCTGGCACCCTGTCACTCCTGCCTGTGTTCCATTGGACAAAGCAAGTCACATGGCCAAGCCTGAAGTCAACAGGTGGGAGATATATTCTGCCCAATCTCATGGGAGGCACTGAAAGTCACACAACAGCCTGCTAGTTTGAAGGGTGATCACCTCATCACCTGGCCCCTCTCATGGTAACTTGCTCAGTGAGTAGCGCATCAAGTGCATGCCTTTCATTAATGACTTGCAACTTTGCTATTTGGGGCACTAAATTTTGAATTCACTAAGCATTGAATGTTACATGTATGCTTTGTTCTTAGAATGCAGTGTTGAGCATACAGTGCATATTGCCTATGAAGCAGCTCAAGAGCCACACTGGAGAGTAATAAATGAAGAGAAAAGTCCTCATTAGGTTGATAGAATAACTAATGATAACTACATGTTGAGATTATTTTGTCCATTTTAGTAGGATTTTGCTGTGTTTAGCCTACGGTGCTATTAGTTTAGGGACTCAAGGATGCACGCATTTTTTTTTCCTTTGGCAATTATGATTTGGGCCAATAGAAGTAATCCTAAAAGAGGTTTCCTAGGAACAGAATTCTTTCCTAAGGCAGAGGAAGGCAGTACCAGGGCCGGGGACAGGAAGTTTGGAGAAGAGACATGTGTGGAAAATGGATAGAACCACAAATACACCCATCTCTCTTCATACACAGACGACTCAGTGAGAGCAAGACAAGAGAGTTCTCATGGGAACATACTCCTCCCCTGGTCCCCCCCACCCCCCAGGGTTAGCGGAATGCATCTGGCTCTTTCTCTCTCCAGGTCCTGTTGGCTTTCCCCACCCCTCCCCCCTAATCTTCTACTCCCCCACACACCACTCTGGTCATCTAGATTAGAACTCCCCTCCCCACCAGCTCCTACTTCAGCAATGTCTGAGTGCCAGGGCCTAGGGTGAGCATCAGGAATTTGGAACACTTAGCTACTGAGACAGTTTGGACCAATTGCGTATCGGGAGGTCATGAGGGGCAGGATAACTAACACAGTGGTTAAAGCTGTTAATGGTTAAAGCTATTAATGGTTAAAGTGAAAGCCTTTGGGTCAAATACAGGTGGGTTCAATTCCAGACTTTACCATTTACTAGCTGGGAACCCAGGGCAAGTTGTTTAACTCTTTTGGCCTCAGTTTCTTCATCTGTACAGTGGGAATAATAACGCTATATACACACCAGGGTTGTTCTTAATATCTGATGTGATGTGCTTTTTGATGAGGTCCACCATGCCCCTGGCACTTGACATTCATTCAACAGATGGAAGCTATTATGGATCCACAATCCTTTATCCAAACCATGAGGTCAGATAGGGTGCAGAATTCTGAATTTTTCAGATTTTAGGAAGGTCACATGGTACATTTGCCATGTATTACTTGAAACCCCAGCAGTGTCTGGGGCAGCACCTCACAATCAAAGGTTGCTATGGTTCAAATGTTTGTCCCCTCCAAAGCGCATGTCGGAACTTAATCCCCAATATGGTATTTGAAAGGGGAGGTCTTTAAGAGGTGATTGGATCATGTGGACTATGCCCTTGTGAATGGATTAATCCATTTTATGGAGCAATGGGTTAATGGTTTAACAGGTTATCAGGAAGTAGGCTGGGAGGCTTTATAAGGAGACGAAGAAAGCACATGGACACACTTTCACCCAGCCCTTGTTATGTGATTGCCTGTTATGCCACGGGACTCTGGAGAGTTCTCACCAAGAAGAAGGTCCTCACTAGATGTGCCCCTTGACCTTGGACTTCCCAGCCTCCAAAACTGCAAGAAATACATTCTGTTTCTTTATAAATTATCCAGTTTGAGGTATTATGTTATAAGCAACAGAAAACAGACTAGTACGAACACATTAACATTTTCTGCAGCAAAATGTGTGAATAGTCACATTAACTGGGGTTAAATAGACTCACATCAGCTCAGGTCAGGTTTTGCCATCAAATGAGATTTTTGCCAAACCTTCATTTTGGCGGGTTTTGGGGTCCTTGCACTGCAGGCAAGTCGCAACATGAGCAGGTTGCAAGCATCCTGACTGTGAATGACAGGAGGGAGGCCCCTGAGGCAGGGTGAGGAGTGGAAGGGCAGGCAGTGTTGAGCAAAAGGCCTCAGGATGGAGGTGGAAGGGAAAGCGGCCACCAGGCAGCTGGTGGTGGGAAAGGAAAACCGACTGTTCCTGCATTTCTAGTAGCATCATTTTGCTCCCCAGAGGCCTCGAAAATATTCATTCCCAGACCCCCTCTATCAGTCACTGAATAGCTGAATAAATGGATGCAAGGCAATGAATAAATAAACAAACAGAGAGGGGAGGGGAGAGCAGCTGGCTTCTGCACCCTAAGGGAGGCGGCCCAGCCAGGAGCCCCTTCCCACGGGGCATTCCAGAAGGTACACTGGAGGACCACTGGGGATGCCCCAGCAGGAGTTGCTGGTCAAGGTGAGCACCCACCTGGCCACCAGCCGTGGGAGAGAAGGAGGCAGAGCTGGGCTGACCACTAGCCAAAGGAAATTGGCCTGGGGGGACCGATTTGGCCTTTTAGGCCAGGAGTTTTAAAAGCCCCAGGAATCAAATAATTCTATTATCCTGGTTTTGTTCCCAGGTTCCTGATAGCAGCCTCTGGTCGATCATTAGCAGAGACACTGTGTGTGTGTGTGTGTGTGTGTGTGTGTGTGTGTGTGTGTGTGTGTGTGTGTGTGTGTGTGTTGCACCCATGTAACAACAGAGACACACAGAGAAAAGAAAGCAATTGTTTTCTCTGAGCCCAAAGGGAGCTGAGCTGGGAAAGAGAGAAGAGTGCGTTCTCCTCCCCATGTCTTTTCTTATTTTGCATTTCTCATTACATCCTCATGTCACGGGGCTGCTGGCTGATTTATAATTTATTGGTTTAGTGTCTCTCAGCAGGGAAAGGATGCTACGCTATATTTTTCAGGGACACTCAATTCCACATTGGTGAAGCAGCCACGGCCACAGCTGTGAGGGGCACAGAAGAAAGATGTGTGTGAAGAGGAGGCCAGAGAGCCCAATGCTGCCGAGTCTGTCCCAGCTAAATGCATCCACCATCAGATACACTGGCCTGCACAGGGGGGTTTGTTTAAATGGAGGGTTTCTCATTGGATGTGGGGAATCCAGTCTCAACCAGGCATGTAAACATGCATCTACAATTCAGGGAACTGGGCTCCAAGGACCTGGTGCAGTCCTGCTTTGGTGATTTCCCATAGAAGGCCCTGAAACTAGGATTCAGGCAAAAGTGATTTTATGAAGAAATTCTGCCAGGAAAAAGGAGTAGGGGAGTATCTTCATTTGCTAGGGCTGCTGTAACAAAGTACTGCACACTGGTGACTTAAACGACAGAAATGTATTGTCTCATGATTCTGGAGGCTGGAAGTCTGAGATCAAGGTGTCAGCAGGGTTTGTTCCTTCTGAGCTTTATAAGGAAGAATCTGTGCCATGCCTCTCCCATAGCTTCTGGTGCTTGCTGGCAATCTTTGGCGTTCCTTGGTATATAGAAGCATCACTCTGATCTCTGCCTTCATGTTCATGTGGCGTTCTTCCTGAGTGTGTGTCTGTGTCCAAATGTCCCCTTTTTAAAGGACACCAGTCGTATTGGATTAGGGACCACCCAAATGACATCATTTAAACTTGATTACCTCTTTGAAGTCCCAACTTCCAAGTAAGGTCACGTTCTGAGATACTAGGGGTTAGAACTTCATTATGTGAATGC
Organism: Cynocephalus volans; assembly: GCF_027409185.1. Lineage (NCBI taxonomy): Eukaryota > Metazoa > Chordata > Mammalia > Dermoptera > Cynocephalidae > Cynocephalus > Cynocephalus volans. The sequence continues at coordinate 55,351,807 of NC_084478.1, forward strand.
AGGGGACACAATTCAGTCCCTAATAGGAAATGACAAAGTGACACAAGAAAGGGAAGAGGAAAGCAAGGGCTCAAGGTCAAGTAAAGTCCCATAAAGGGAGCTGGCTGGTTAGCTCAACTGGTAGAACATGATGCTGATGACACCAAGGTCCAGGGCTCAATCCCTGTACCGGCCAGCAAAAAAAAAAAAAAAAAAAAAAAAGTCCCACAAAAGAGGACTTGGGCTCCATCCTGCAAGGGATTCCTAGAGACAGGAGAGGGAGGTCACCTTCCAATGTGTCCCTACTGGGGAACAAGGGAAGACCCCAGAGGGACATCAATTCCCAGGCACTCCCAGCCCTCCTTGAACACAGGTAACAAGGGTGCTGGCTGTTGGGAACAAAAGCAGCTGGAGTATGGTGCGTACAAATGTGGGAAAAGGCTCTTGACAGGGTACAGGGGCAGTAACAGCTTTTGCTGTGACCCTCCACTTTCCACTTCTACCCAGAGGTGACAAACTGCCTCTGGCAACTTACCTACTGCAGGGGCAGACATGCACACGTACCAGGGCTTGGAGGTGAGAGCACGAATTCCCAGAAAAGCCTAGATTGATACTGATATTGAAAGGCCTGTGGTTATTTTGGCTAGGTCTTTGTCAGTGCTAGATTTTAATTGTGGGGGTTGGGGGAGTGGATGATGTACAGACAGACAAGAAACCTGGCCGTTCTTGTGGGAAACAGGGAAAAAGAAATACACTTTGGGAAAAGTGGTAATGATCGACTCTGGGGGTTAGAATCACGGTCTTTGATTGAATAACATGGCAGGGTTTTGATTCAATAGTAACCCAATTTGGGCGGCACTCCAATAATAAATTCTCCAGCAAACTGAAAAATTCTGTAGGGTAATGGAAAGCATTCGAACCCCATGGTTTTCATTGAATTAAATATGAAAATGTATCATACAATCGATATTGCAATATTTGATTCAATCAGCATTTCGGGATGGGAACCGTTTTCTCCCATTTGTTTTTATGCTGTCGCAAAATATTTCAATTTGCTTCAGAATTTATTATTGACAAATCACCCTAACAGCCGTTGGGGGTTGTGGTGGGGAGCTTGTCACAGAGGATTGGCAGCTGAGAGATGTTGGGCCCAGAGAAGTAGCCAGGGACTGGGGAACGCTCAGGTGAAATTCCAGAAAGCGGCTGATTATGCACAGCAAGGAGGGAGATGTGCACATTTGTCACTGGAAGGGAGGAGACGAGATGGTGGCCCTGTCTTTCCTCTGGAGGAGGCTACACCCAAAGGGGTGTCTCAGCAGTGAGGGCCCTCCCTCGGCAAAATTGTGAGGCAGGCAAAGGGGATCCACCCATCTCCTCTGTTCTCTGTAACCCAGACTCCTATGAGGACAGAGCTTTCATCTGGACTCCAAGCATGCTGTCTCTGTGACCCTGCAGTAAGTGGCCTGGTGCCAGGTTATAGACACCAGTGTGGAGTCTCAGAAACTTGGGCTTGGGTCTGGGTTCTTCCACTAACTAGCTATGTGGCCTTGGGTGAGTGATTTAACTGCTCTGTGCCTCTCTTTCCTTATTTGTGGAATAGTGGTAAATTCTTACCTTCTTCATAGAGCTGTTGTAATAATTAAATAAAAATATTAACAGCACAGGCAACCACTAAATGTAAACTATTATTATTACTATTATTACTATATTAGTTATCTATTGCTGTGTCAGTAACTTACACTCTAAAACTTAGTGGCTTAAAACAATAACAATTCTACTGATCAGTTCTTGTCCATGCTGGGCTATGCAGATCTCGGCTAGGCACACAGGCATTTGTGGTCAGTTAGAGGCTCATCTGAGGGCTGGCATGGCCTTGCTCACATGTCTGGAGGTTGGCTGGCTGTTGGCAATGGTGATTACAGGGCCATGTGTCCCTCAATCCCCAGCAGACTAGTCCAAGCTATGACATGGCAGCTGGAGTCCAAGAGCAGCAAGAGGGCAAGCCCTGAAATGCAAGCATGATTCAAGTCTCGACTTGTGTCACATTTGCTGATGTCCCCCATTGGCCAGAGCAAGACATGAGAACAGCCCAGATTCAAGGGGTACAGAAAAGCTTCACCTCTCAGTACACCAATCCATATTGCAAGGACATAGATTCAAGGAAGGGAAGAATCTGTGACCACTTTTGCAAATGGCCATAATCATTGTTATCATCATCATTTCTCTGAACACGCTTAGCTTATCCCTTTCACCTCTCTAACTCACCTAGAGCTCCTTAAGGGCAGGATATCTTTTGTACCCAGCAAAGTAGCAGGTGCTGAAAAAATGCTTTCTGAATGAATTGCATAAGCATAATTATACACTTTTATAAAAAGGAATACTTCTAGAAATACATTCATACTAACAAGTTAAGTCATCAAAGTGACATGCCTCACAAAAGTATTTACATTTTTAAGCTAATGGCAGGGAAGGGGAATGGCTTGACACAAATGGAAGCTCTGGGTAGAATTTTAGGAATCACTGATGGGTGGCTATTTAAAAAAAAAAAATCTCCCCTATTCCTCAAATCACACCATTAGACAACCTTCAACTCCACGTACAAGCATGGCTGTCTTGTCTGTAGCTCCCAGGGAGAGTGGGTAGCTGCCAGGGCTTGTTCCATTTCTCTGATCTTAATTAGTCACCCATGGGGTTCTGGATTTCACCACCCAATAGGCTTCAAGCATATTTGGGAAGAGTGAGAGCGAGCAGGAGTTCATTGGAATTGATAAAAGTAATGAGACCATGGTTAAACTAGAACTCAGTCTGTAATCAGCCAACCAATGTTTATCAAGAACTTAGTATGTGTCAGTAGCTGTTTTGGACACTAGGGAGGCAGTGGTGAGCTAGATGGGCAAAGTCTCTGCTCTCATGGAGCTCCCATCCTAATGTCTGATCCAAAGAGATCTAAGCCAGAGAAAGCAGGAGGCAGAGGCTGTCCCAGAGGAGAGGTTGCAAGGTGTTCAAAGTCCTGAGTATTGAGTTAGGTGATGTGAAGTCTGTTCATCTCAGCTACTCACAACCCCCTGCTCTTCCTCCAGCCACTGGGGGCAGCTGCAGCATAGCAGCAGAAAGGCACAAGTGCTCACCTCCTAGAAAAGAAATCCAGAATGTGTGTGCCACGCCCAGGACTTCTCAAGCATATTCACTCACTGTTCTAAGCATTTACATGTATGAGCTCATTCAGTCTTCACAGCACCACCATGACTGTATCAGTGAGCTTTTGCTGCCTAACGGATAATCACAAAACCTTAGTGGTGTACAACAATCAGCTTTTATTTCTCAAGTATCTGTAGGCTTCAGCTGATCTGAGTTGGGCTGATGCTGGACAACTCTGCTGGTCTTGCCTGGGCTTGCTCATGCATCTCGGGGTTGGTGGAGGTGAGCTGATCTACACTGGCTGCAGCTAGGGAAGCTTGGCTCTGCTCACACATGTCTCACTGTTCTGCAGGCATGTCCTTATGGCAGGGAGCAGAGGCACAAGAGAGCAAGCCCCACTGTACAAGCCCACTTCGAGCATCTGCTTGTGTCACAGGCTAACATCCCGTTGGCCAAAGCAAGTCACATGGCATGGATTCAGGGTGGGCTGAGGAATTGAGTCTGGTAAGGTAATCTACCACAAAGAGGTCGGTACTATCATTAAGCTCATTTTACGCTGCCATAAGGATACGCCTGCCAGACCTTGAGACACGTGGAGCAGAGTCCAGCTGTAGCCAGCCTAGATGAGCTCACCCCCCGCTGACCCCCAGATGCATAAGCAAGCCCAGGCAAGATCAGCAGAGCTGCACAGCCCAGCCCAGATGTGCTATTATGTAATACCACAAAGAAGTCAGTGCTGTCATTAGGCTCATTTTACAAATCAGAAAGTTGAGCACAAAAAGTTTAAGGTACCTGCCCAAGGTAGGCCAGCTAGCAATTGGTGTATCCTGAACTTGACCTCAGGCCATCTGCTCTAACCCACACTTCTTCAACATTTCACTTCTTAGCTCTGGCTTAATCCAAAGATAAATCTGAAAGTACGGGATACATGAACTGTGTCTCCTTCAGCAAATCCTCCATAAATATTTTTTTTTCTTCCAGCCTTTGGCAGGCATTAAGTCATAGTGCATTCAAGGCTAGACTCCTAGTCAGATACCCAGAGTTTGCAAATTAAGTGTTACCATTTGGATGTAGAGCCACATGCTTTAACAGTTAGCCGCTCTGGGTTTTTACATTTGGGGAAACTGAAGAGCCTGGAAAGGATGCAGCCTGATAGGAAGGACTCTCTCCCCTCCATTGAGGATGGGTTGGGGGTAGTCTAAGGCAGCCAAGACAAGGTTTTACTCAGAAAACTGTTTTGGTCCTTTTTAGTGCAGAAGACAAAAGGCAATTCCAGAGTTTCCTACCATGGAGTAGTGTATCTTGACCATTTGGGAGCTATGGACCCTTTGAGAATTGATGAAAGTTAAGGACTCTCCATTCAGAAAAATGCACACACCCCAGAATTCTCCATATAACAACACGGATATTGAGAAACCCATGCGTGTCCAGGTCCAGCATCTGTGATGGGGTCGGGCTATAAAAATTTTAGGCTAGACAATTTGTAAAGCAGATGTCCATTTCAGCCCTGCAAATTTCAGTAAAGGACTCATAGGCTGTTTAACTTTGAACCACGAAACTTCCTGACATACCTTTCAAGAGCAAAATATACCCCTGGCTAGATTCCAAGTCAAAAGGGGAGTCCTCCTGAAGAGGAAGCCTCTGCCCCTCAATTCTGGCCTCATCCCAGCTACTCCAAAGATGTACCCAGAAGCCTACAACTCTTATCACTCCTGTCCCACAGCCAGCCAGAGGGTACCAGCCATGGTAATGTCAGCTTTCCCAGGAAGCCGCAGATTCAGAATGATTCATTTCTGGCCTGAGTCCAGTTGGGGAAGTCTTACGGCTTCTCTGCAGTGAGAGGCAGTAGGGCATGGTAGTTTAGGGCATGGATTCTAGGACCAGGAGCATAAAGATTATCAAATCAGTCTCTCTCTCTCCCCCCCCACCTCCTCCCCACCAAAACCCCCACTTCCCTCTTCTTCTCTCAGTTCTGTTTGTCTCTACTTCTGCTTCCATGTTGGCCCCTCCTTCCCCAGCGGGAGATGATGGCAGATGGCACCCAAGCCCCCACCTTCATGTTTTTAAATCTCATGAAGAACTCCTGATTGGCCCAGCTTGGGTCATGTGATCCCCTTGAAGCCAGAGGAGAGTGTTGGACCAGAGGAGAGTGTCCTAGGATTGACCAGGCCTGGGTCACGTGACCATGTCCCCCAGCACACAGAGGACAGAGGAGAAGGGGTTCTGCCATTGGAAGACTGGTGCAGGGTGGCCAGCCACTGCAATTCTTGAGTGCTGTTATGAGGAAGAGCCTGATAAAGCTCAGTGCTCTGCTGACTGTTGGGATGGGATGTTGCGGGGACACTGCTTGTCATATCGTAGTCTTTCTCAAACATCAGCGTGCTTCCGAATCATGAAGAGGACTTGTTTAAACACAGATTGCTAGGCCCCCAACCCCCAGAGTACAAATACATTCTACCAAGTTCCCAGGTGATGATGACGATAATGCTGGTCCCGATGACACTTTGAGAACCATTGTCAAATTGCCTAGTACCTCTCTAAAAAGACCCACAGAGAATGTGCTGTCTATCATACCATGTATCATACCATGATGAATGCTGCTTCTGATCAGCTGGTTTCTTCTGATATGTATAGGCACGGTGAATCTTATAAATCATGTCTCCCTCTTTGCGCTGCTGTTGGAAAGCTCAGAGCTCACCATGTAACCCAGTTCTATCATGTCTACAGTGCCTCAAGTTCATCCACTAACCTTAACCCCAGCTTCATTTTTTATTTTCTTGCTTCTGTTTTCTCTTCCATTTTAAAAAATGATTTGGTCGAAAGTGACAGAAACCAATTTGAGCTACATTAAACAAAAAGAGTGACTTATGATAAGGATACTGGAGTGTCCCATGAAATAGGAACGTGGTTGGGCCCAGGAACAGATGGGACAAAGGGCCAGTCAATTCCCCTGCTTCTTACCTTGGCTTCTCTCTCATTTCATCTTCATTGCCCTCTCACTACAGCCGACCTTTCTCCACATGGTGGAAAACATGGTTGCTGGCATCTCCTGAGCTTTACCTCTTGAATACTCTGTCAACTGACCTGACACTTGTTTCTATCCCAGGTTAAAACTCCCAAGGAACTGCTCAGATTGGCCCAGATCAGGGCAGTGCCTTGGCCTCAGGCCAACCAGCTGTGTCAGTGGTAGGGTCATGTGGTACAAAATGGCTGCCCCCACAGTAGGTATTGGTTTGGGTTTGGGTTAGGGTTACTGTAGTTGTCATGAAGGAATACTGGGAGGACAATCCCACAGATGCTCACCTCATTCTTTTTTCTAATCCATTTTATTTCATCTTTGTGCATTGTAATGTTAGCCACCTGAAATAATTTCCAGAGCAACACAACTTAAGGGATACACAGAAAGACAAGCAGAAACGTATTAGTTGGGTATTGTAATAGGGTTGTCCAGAGAAACAAACCAATAGGTGATAGATAGATAGATAGACAGACAGACAGACAGACAGACAGACAGATAGATAGACAGATAGATAGATAGATAGATTTTCGTTATAAGAGAGATTTTATCATAAGGAATTGGTTCATCAATTACGGAGGCTGCCATATCCAGTCTGCAGGGTGGACCAGCAAGCTGAAGACCCAGGGACAGCCAACATTCCGCTTCAAAGGCTGTCAGGCAGGGAGACCCAAACACGCAGCTGAAGTCCAAAGGCAGCCTGCTGTAGAAATTCCTCTTACTCATGGAGGCCAATCCTTTTATTTTATTCAGGAATTCAACTATTTGGATGAAGTCTATCCACAATTAGGGAGGGCAACTGCTTTACTCAGTCTACTAATTTAAATATTCATCTCATCCAAAAACACCCTCACAGGAACACCCAGAATAATATTTGACCAAATATCTGAGAACCCCATGATCCAACCAAGTTGTCACATAAAATTAACCATCGCAGATCTTTTTAGTTGGTATAAATTACATTTTATCTTATTTCTGAATCCTCACCATCGAGCCCAGTGCCTGTCACATGGCAAGAGCTCAGTAAACGTTGAATGAATGAATGAAGAAATAAATGATCAATGATATTTTCAATGCCCCGGATGGGAGGGCTTTGCTATTTAAAGAAACCCTGAGGTTAGGCCCTCTATAATGGAATGTGGGAAATTATACCCTAATTTACTCAACTTGTAGGTTCTGACTTTAATTTATGGGGTCTCCTTAATGCCCTCAGAAGAGAGGTTTGGTGGATTTAAGTTTCTTTCCACCTCAAATACCTTTGTGACAGAGACAAGAATTTAGTCCTCTACTCAGCTTTAAGCCCCAGAATTCCCAGCTTCCTGGGATTCTGGAAAGGAGACTGGACCAAATCTCCCACATATGAACCCACGAAGCAGACTGTACTTTTTGTGGCTGGAGCTGTCATGTGGCAGGTGGTTCATCCTGTAGGACATCCCAGCAAAGTCATCAAACCGAAGGAAGGAACTTTTAACTCCCAGGTCTGCCCCCTGTGTTTGGCCAGAGCAAGAGGGGTGGGGACACATATTTGTAGACATGAGTTGCCAAACGATGTTTTTTCTCCAGTTGAGAGCCTCATTCGTATAGCAGAATTTCCTGACTAGCCACATCTGGAGGCGGTTCCAGCACCACAATCATGACAAGGCATTTGCAGAGATCCTTTGTTCAAATCCTAAACGTAGATATTCAAAATGTATAGAGATTCTATGCTGAAGCTGAAGAGGGCAGCCAAAAAGTCAGCCATTCTCTGGTTTATTGCACTGAGCCTCAGTTATCTCATCTATCAAATGGAGGTGATGAGCACAGCCTAGTGTGCTGCTGTGATCATTCAATAACATCACTAATTTGTTTTTCAACCTACCTTTATGGAGCACCCACAGACATGGCCCCTGCCCTCATGGACATTTAAGAAAAATGAACTGGCCATCACTGAGTTGTGCCTGAAGCAGGAGGTCAGGGTCAGCAGTCACCACCATGACACGAGGGGTAGCAAGGATCCCCATGAGATCTGACACCTGTGGTCACAGGGCTAGGGTTCAGAGAGACATTTGTCACCACCTTTATGCTTTTGCCTACTCTACTGGACACAGTTGTGCAGCTAACATGGCATCACTTTGGAAAGAAATGGTAAGAATAGGTTAAATATAAGGAATGAAGTCATTTTTCTAGATGACCTGATGATCCTAAGCTCTTTATGAAGGGCACAGAACTGAAAACACCACTGAACGAGCACAGTAGACATTATCAAATTTAAGTTAATTAGGAAAAAAGAATCAAACCCTGAAATGTTTTAGAGAAGAAGTTTTAAGTTATGAAGAACACAAAGAACGTTGGTCATAGGTGTACATGTAGATACACCAACGACAGAGCCGGGGCACAGGCGGTGCTCAATAAGTGTAGGTTTCTAGGTATTAATTTGAGGGGAAGCAGAATGGTACTAATGTGGAAAACTTGACTTTTTAGTTCAGTCATCCTGGATTTCAATCCCAGATTTACAATTTACCAGCTCTGTAACGTACCTTCATTGGCACATTCAATAACTATTTACTGAGCACCTACTATGTGTTAGGTACTCTTCTAGCCCCGGAATACAGCTGTGGAAAAGAAGGAGACAAAAATCCGTGTTCTCATGGAGTTACAGTCTAGTGAGGAGAGACAGATGATAAACATGTAAAAGATACATGCAGAAGCTAAGTGCCATGAAAACAAGAGTAAAGCAGAGAAAAGGGAAGGGGAGAGCTTTGCTATTGGACACATGACGACCTTTCTGAGCCTCAACTTTCTCATCTGTGAAATAGGTAATAATCTCTTCCTCAATGGATGCTGTTGATGATTGCACCAGACAGCGTAGATAAATTGGCTAATAGCGCCTGGGCACTAAGAGGGACTCGGTGCATGAGTCCTCGCCATTCTTCCCTTAACTTGCTGATGCCAACAAAAACCACTTGGCCAACATTCAGAAGAAATATCTTCCTTGTGGAATTTCAGAATATCCCTGGTCTGTCTGGTCAATATCTATATTAAGAGCATAATCTTGACATTCGAAGATTCCAGGCATTTGTTGTAATCTATAGGCAGGCGCCCTAGGTTGTGGGAAATGCACGGCCTTAGGAACCAGAAAGACAGGAATTCAAATTCTGGCTCTGCCTCTATGACTTAGCAAACCTCAAGCCTTGGTTTTATTGTTGTTAAACTAGAAATGATAGTACCTACAGTGGAGGGCCGGGGAGAGGGTGAATTAAATCATCTTCCGGATAGAACCAAGCACACTCCCAGCGGGTAGTGGGTGCTATGCCAATTACAGTTCCTTCTTTTCCTATTGCCACCAGAGAAATGAGTTGTCATCTCCAAAAGGCCAGCTGGAGACAACATCAGCACCTACCTCAGCAAGTGGCACCTGCTTATGCCCCACCTGGCATCAGTCAGAAGTCTTCGCCCCTGGACATTGAAATAAACAGACTTTAATGTAGGGGATGCATGCAGAAGTGCTGACACACGAAAAGAACCATGAGGGGATGTTGAGGCACCCAGAAAATAGGAACAGCTGGAAGCCATCACCACTCTTAGAGACAACAGAGGGAGAGGTGGGACCTTGGAGGGGCCCCCAGTGGGATCTGTACTGGGGGTGGTAGTGCGTCCCTCACAGCAGGGAGGACAGCAGGGAGGGAGCAAAGAAGAAAGACCCCGGCCTCTCTCTCTTCCCTCCTCCGATCTGCTGCTCCCCATTGGCCAAACCCAACTGAAAGCTAGCTGGTAAGGGAACTCAGTGGGTCCGTCTGCAGAGTTCAGCCTCCAGGACACAGAACGTAGTGGAAGGTGGTCGAGACCACCACACACCTCCACCATGATGTTTGCACTGGAGACGCTTCTGCACATCAGCTGTTCCTCACAACAGCGTTCTCATGCTGGAGCGGCCTCTGAACCCCCAGCAGGGCTTGTTAAACACGGCCGGCCAGGCACATCTCCCGAGTGGCTGATTCCATAGGGCTGGGGGACCTGAGAATGTGCATTTCTAACAAGCTCCCAGGTGATGCTCATGCTGCCAGTCTGGGGACCACACTGTGAGAACCACTGCTTTATAATGTGACGTTTCTGGAGAGCAGCTTCCCTTCTTCCTCACTCAGCATTTAACCAGGTCCACTACACCCCAGGGCAGCTCCACCCAACACAAGCTCAGGAGCTCAGAGCTCTCCAGGGAAGCCGTTGCCACTCCCCTCACCTGACAGCCACAGAGCCATCAACCCTACCAGATGCACTGCCCTCGCTTTGTCCCCATCTGCCACCTTCACTCGTCTTGTCCTTCCTCTCTGGGCCTCATCCTCCGCCTGATCCTTTCTAAGGTTCCCTGGTCTGCCTGCCTGGTTGCTCCATCGTTGACACCATGAGCATGTGCACGCGCGTGCGAACTCACACACTCCAATTAGCTGTACCTGGATGCATGGCCTGTTTCCTAGGGGAAGACGAGTCAGACACTCCTTGGGGCCCTGCAACATCCTGTGCTCAGGCCAGGAGGTCACAATTCCTGGTCATGCGACATTGCCTCTCTGCAGGCAGCCCTGCCACTCAGCAGCTTCCCCTGACATCTTTGTTTTAGGGGAAATGAACACAGAATGCTGCTGGGTCCCTGCCAAATGCGGGCCAACTATGCCCCCTTCCTCAGTCTGCTAATGGGCTGAGACCCATCGAGAGCTGCTTTCCTCTTCCGCTTTTTGTCCGCGCCCAGCTCCTCATCTGACCCATCCCTTTCCTCAGCTTCCTGCTCTGAGGATGTCATTCCAGCAGCAGCTCCTCTCTTCCATTTTCACTAAGCAGCTGCTACAGTAATATATGAGAAGCCCCAGGGTGCATTGGCCCTGGAAAAGGCCTCCTGTGAACACATGTTCTTTGGGGCCCTTCTCTGGGGGACCCCACCCTCATTCCATGGGATCTAGTCTGGTTCTTGCTTGCGTCATCCTATGCCCCTTCCCTAACCTCACCCACAGGGCAACAAGGGGACCAAGTCCTGATCAATCAGCACAGTCCTTTCCCCTGGTCACAGCTTCAACCCAGCTGTGGGGACTTCAGACCCAGGACCCCTGGGAGCTGAACCAGGCTTGGTCCAGGGCTGAGCCTGAGTGCTGAGGAGGGGCACTTGGACAGATTTCCTAGAATGGGTGTGCAGACATGGGAACAGCAGTGTGCTGGAGCCCCCCTTTCACTGGCTCATGAGAGCCAAATATGTGCAGCTCTTGGGTAGCTTGAAATTGACCATGGTGGGAATATTTGTGCCGTGGAGAAATTAGCAAATGCTGCAAATCGTGGGAAAGAGCAGCTCTGTTTCCAGTAGATTGTTAAACTGGGAGGCTGTGAAGGCAGCAACTTCTTGCGCTGCACGGAGAGAGCTGTGGGCAGCATCAGAGAATGAAGGCAATGCAGAGAAGTAAAGTTAACAATAGTGCAAGAGAAAGAGAAAGAGCTATCAATACGGCATGCGCCCCTGGATCCAGACATGCCTGAAGCCCAATCCATCCCAGTTATATGAAACAAAAATTGCCTGTTTTGCAGTAGCTAATTTGAATTAGGGTTTTCCCCTGTAAGAAACCTAAACTGCCTTGAATGAAATGGAGCTTGGGAGAAAATATCTTCCCCGTGGGGATTCTTACAATTATCACCACAAAAGGGGAAGCTTACTCAGTCCAAAAGGGGGTCAGTCTTCTCATGATTTCAGGGTGGAAGGAGATGAAGCCTGATCAGCCCCTGCCAAGCCAGGATGCAGGGCACCTAGGGTGTGGCTGTCCAGTGTTAGACTCACACCTTCAGCCCAGCTGTGGGGACTTCAGCCCCAGCACCCCTGGGAGCTGAAACAGGCTTCAGGCATCAGGCATGCAGCTCGGAGAACTGCCCACCACCATCACCACCATCATGAAGCCAAGGCTGGACCCCTCTGGTTTCCATTACTGTGAATCTCAGGATACAAGTGTTTGAGATTGGCCCCTTTCCAGCTAGAAAGCCTCCAGATCTGCCCAGCCTGTCCGTGCTGCTGGTGCAAGCCAGCTCTGCACACCAGCCCTCTCAGGGAGGAGCACTGCCAGCAAGGCACAGGAGTCCCTGTTCTCATCGAGTCCCCTAGTCTGCAGAGCCCAGAGGTTATTCCAGCACCTTTGCCCTGGAACAAGATGGTATGTTCTGGGGCAACTGGCAGCCTATACCCCAACCAGAGAGGCCACATTGTATACACTTCCCTCAGGCGTACACGCACACCACATACACACACCACACACACACCCCACAAACACCACACACCCACATACCACCCACACAACACACACACACACCCCACACACCATACACACCACATACCCACACATCACATACATACCATGCACACGACACACACACCACGCACACACCACACACATATACATCACATGCACACACCACACACTCCGTATAAACACATACCACAGCCACACCATACATAAACACATACCACACACACTACATATACGCACCATACAGACGCATGCACACCACATACATGTACCACACTCCTGTGCAGAGGTGAATACACACGCGTGCGCACACACATAGATACATACACATATAATCACATGGGCACACACCTACAAACTCAAACATGCATGCATGTACACACAAATGCACACACATACACACACACACACCTGTCTACAGCTACTTGTAAATCGCAGCTCATAAAGCAATCTCTGGGATGTTTCCTTGATCAGAGCCCTTCTGTCCTCACTGACTAAATGCCAGCAACCCACCCCCCAGGAGTTGGGCCACTCTTCCCACCCCTCCTCCCACACCAGGCTTCTTTTCTTTTTCTGAGCGATTTTAGGTCCCCATCTGTCATCTTAGGTCATTAATCCCGAGATAGAAGGCCAAAGAAGCCTACCCCACATAGCCAACCCATTAACTAATTGTAAAAGGTGCCCTCATCATATCATATTAATCCACTGAAGCAGCCCCATCGCCTGTGCATCAGTTCCTGAGTTGTGCTGATAAAAATGACAAGCCACCTGCTACTGCCCTGCATGGCACTGTCATGATGGATGGTCCATGTCCAGAAAGAAAAGGCAGGGGTCAGCCACAGAGACTCATGTGTCAGGCCAAGGAGGGAGCTGAGAGGTGGACACGACTGAGTGGTCAGCTGCCAAGATCATCGTTTCCCCCACTGAGCAGGATCCAAGACTTCCTGTTTCCCCAGATACCACTGCCCAGGCCTGGCCACCTTATACGACTGCCCTAGAAGGGCAGGTTCTCTGAGAACAAGGACAGGTAAGAAGGCTGGGAAGGCTCCCAGCCCTGACCTTCCAGCAACTGTTCTCTGCAACCTTTCAGCTGCTCATCACTGAGTCCGCAAGTTCAAGGAGACTGGCTTTTGATTGAACCCCCAAGATCTGCAGGCAAAAATCTTCCGACAGGGGTCCTTGAATGCAGGTGGTCTCCAGGAGCTTCCCCTCCCCTCCACTCGGGGCTTAGAGGCCACACCAGCCCAGTGCAGGGACTGTCTGATGGCCTGTTTCCCGGCAGGGATTGCCTGTGAGTCTGTGTGTGAGCGGACATGCACATCCTGTTTCTCCACTTCTAGGATTGGAATAAATTGCCTGATTGACAAACCTCCTCTGTAGTTCATGTGCACTGGGCCTGCGGGTCGGCCGTGACTACAGTTGCAGTCAGCTGACCTAATCCATTTATCTTATTTATACCGTATTCCATTTTCCATATGCGGAGTTGGGGCTTCCTGGATCTGCTATGCAAATTAGACATGATGATTTACAAATGAGCAAAGGACTGGCACTTTTTAAAAATGATCATTAAGAATGTTGCCACCCTGCCTCTGAGTAGGAGGAGGGAAGCCGGAAGGGAAGAAATGAAGGCATGTGATACGAAAGTCCCTTCCCTTCTCAGTTGGTCATCACGCCCCTCGTTCTCCCAGCCTTCCTGGACTCCCACTCACTCTTGTCCCCCTATATATTCACTCTATTGGTGGGGGATGATGGGCACAGGCATCATTGAGGAGAAAAAGGCTGGCAGGAGATTCACAGAATGCCAAACAAGGCCAAAGGAGGATGTCCAGCTCCAAAGTTGCAATGTCCATTGCAAGGCTGGCACCAGCAATGCAGGGTCCCATTGCCCACTGCCTCAACCCACAAAAGACAGAGGTTCACTACTGGGTATTTTTCTTTTGAAGGATGGAGAAGCGAGGTCCATGGATAGCAGTTCTGCAGGGGCTTTCTTTAGGGCAAGCAAGCACCTGTAGGCTACTACAGAGGATGATCATGAATCAAGGGGCCCAGGAACCAGCCTTGCTCCACCAGCTCTGAGCTTGAGTCAGAACAGCGAGGACTACATTATAACACATGACCCCATGCAACTTTACAGAATCTTCTTCCTCCCTCCTTCTCACCTCAACACCCCTGCAGGCAGATGGGTTTGTCCACGATGCCAGCAAGCTGGGCCCAGCGTAGTCTTTAGCCATGACCCATAGCTCAGAAGTTGCCTTACGGATGAGCGCAAGTGAGAACATCCAAACCTGAATCTTCCTCAGGAACTCCAAGAGGTACCTCTACTGTGAGCCCCAGGCAGGGTCCCACATGGCATCCTGGAGAGCAAGTCACTTCTGGCAGGCTGGATGGGGGCCAGTGGGGTGCCCAGACTTGAGAAATGGGAAAGCATCACCATCCCAAGCCCCTCTGTGCCATAATCGTGCCCTCGGGTTCATGCCTGCTGTATTCTGGCGCGGCACTCTAGAAAGAAACTTCATTTGAGTTCATAGTTCTGTGGATTAATTTGGAACCAATGTCTTGCTTTCTTTTTTAATACATGGAGAAAAGAACACATAATCCCAACTTTCCCAAAGGCAGAGCAGAGCAGGAGATTTCAATATCAAAGTTGTGTTTCACTTGGCAATCGGGGGAAGCTGCCCCTTTTTATCCAAGTGTCCTTGTTTATTGTTCTGTTTCTAGGAATGTGTAGAAGAGATATCTCCAAGGCAGCAGGCACTCTTTCACTGGGAATTTTAAACATGGCATTCAAAACATTTCACCAATAGTTTGGCGAATGTGGGCTGGTCCCCAACATGCAAATCTTGGTGCCTGACATCAGAAATAGTAGCACAAGCTGTCTCTGACAAATAAGATGAAGTCTGCGGAGATTTTAATAAAATTAAGCACGAGATTATGAAGAAGATAATGCCGGATTTAACCCCAATGTGTCTGGTTTGCATTAAGAACCCAGACAGTCCCTTGCTATCCCTACAGCTCTCAATGAAAACCCAAGTCTCCTTTGAATCTTGTCTTAATGTGATTCGTTAAGGGCATGCCACCATTGGTGACCAGGCGATGTTTTTAATTACTGTGTTCCATTCGCTTCTGTATGGTCTCATTGTTATCCTTGCAGCAGATACAAATATGACTTCTTTGGGGGTTCCCTGTGATCTCCACAAAGACTGCAACTCCTAATGAGAGCCAGGCAGACCCCAGCCAAGCGGGGGTGTGGGGAGGTGCTGATTATCAGACCAAGAAACATCCAGACTGAGAAACTAATGAGATGGCAGGACGACCAAAACAGACAAAGAATGCAGAGTGCAGCACTGGGGAGAGAGGCCACCAAGACAACTGTAGAAAGGGGATAGAGAGGGGAGATAAACTTTGACTCTATCAGGACATTTGCAGCTGCTAACAGACAAGGCAGCTGTGTTGGTGGGAGCAGAGGAAGCTGTTTATTTGGAGGTCTTGGAGATAGGGCTGCAGCTCATCAAGGAAAGAACATGCAGGCCATAAAGAGTGGATGTGTTCCCTGGTGGCTCTTCTGACTTAGGGAGCCAATGTTTGAAAACCAGCTCTCTCCGCACCATGATTCTCTCTGTGTGGGATGACACCCCTGCACACCCACCTGCTCCCCAGCTCTGCAAGTCTGGTCTGCCGTTCCAAGGCCAGTGCGGATTCCACCCCTTCCCCTGGACTGCCCCGACCAACAGTGGCTTTTATTTACCAAACATGTATTCATTTCCTTCTACGTCGGTGCATTGGCTAGGTACTGGGCAGATGATTCTGTGATGCTCACTGCCCTGAAAGAAGAGCTGGGAAGGGCAACATGGAAAGGAATGCTCCCAGGAAGTGGGAACCTCAATGGCTGTTCCACCCGTGGAGAAAGCCGTCATGTTCTGCCTCGTGACCTGCTCTTGCAGTGTCCTCTTGATCTGAGATTTTATTCTGGAATTGTTTCAGACATATGCCTTGGGGCAGAGACAGGCAGACGCTCACCAAAACTGTTCCTTCTTCCTGGGCACACAGTTAAATGAGTTTTGAAGCCCCTTTCCATCTTGATGAGAGACTAGCTTTCACCAATCAAATGAGAGCAAAAGAGACGAGGAGGGCATTAAGAGTGAGGATGCCTTCTCCGTGTGCTCTCTGTCTCTCTCTCTCTCTCTCTCTCTCTCTCTCTCTCTCTCTCTCTCTCCCCTCTCTTTCTCTATGCTGTCTGCTCACTAACTGATGTGCCAGGGTGACCTTGAAGGCATATTTTGAAGATGGCAGAGCCACAACGTGATAGGAGCCCGATGTGCTAGGTCAGGTTCTTCTCAGCAGAGCTTGAGGAGGGGGTTCCCATGAAAGGGAAAGAATGTTCCCAGGAGAAATCTGCAAAAGGACAAGAGAAGCAGGAGGAGGCAAGGGAAGAATCCAAGTGAACAGGTAGTTTCAGATGAAGTTTAGCCTCTGACCGGACGGAGAGCTCTGGGGTGTGGTGAGTGGCTCCTGGAGGAGTTGAACCCAGTTGATGCTAAAGAGCCAGGCATTTGTACCCCTGTATCAGTCAATCACTGGCTACGGGCTGCCCCCAGGCCTGCCTGTCCTCCCAAGCATTTCTGGGTGGAGTGGCTGCCTGTCAACTAATGGCAAATATCTGGATAATGGTGCAGCTGTGAGCGATTAGCATTTATAGCAGCTGCAGGATGGGCCCCAGCCTGATAAAGGGAACTGAGAAAGGATGTAGTCACATCTACTATAGTGGGCCTCCGAATGACTGCCTGGGGCAGAGCCCCTGCCTGCATTCAATTGTGCCATGGACAAAAAGGAATCCTCTATTGTATTAAGCTACTGAGATTTTGGATTTGTTTGTTAGAGTAGCTAGTGCCCGAGTAATTACACACCTAGTCTCCTAAACCAGAAGTTGACAAACTTTTTCTGTAGAGGACCAGATTGTAAATATTTTTAGCTTCTTGGGCCATATGGTCTCTGTTGCCATTATTGGCCAGATTTGTGTTGTGGACCATAATTGGCCAACCCCTATCCTAAACTATAACCTTCAAGAAGTGGAGACTACGTCTTGGAGTTCTTTTTCTTTTAAGGCCTAGAACAGAATGTTACCTGTACTATGCAACCACTAAAACCCAGTTGATTGATTTGAAAATTTAAAAATAAAAGTAAGGTTGTGGTTGTTGCTTAATTTCATTGCAACTTGAGTGAGCACAGAGGGCCGTCTTTCTGGGTCTGGTGGAGATTATTCTGGATTCTGTGCGATCTCCTTATGAGTTCCTTTTGGAGATGGTGGGCTGCAGTTCCCCATGCCTCGGGACTGCCTGTCTGAAGTCTGTCTCACCAACGAGAACAGAAGTTGGCTGGAGAGATCAACAAGGTCCCGTGCAGCAAGAGCAGCAGCACTGACCATGGGGGCCCGGGTATACAGAAGGATCTGCAGCATCATGTTCTAGAATCTTGGGGTTGATTAAAAGTTCATCCATCCAGCACTTAAGTCCCCTCTGCTACAATCTCATCGTGGTGCTCCCACATCCAGTTTTAATGACAAATATACAAATATGTCAATGTGCCCTTGGTCACTTGGCTATAACCTGAGAAGGGCATGGTAAACAGAGGTTCAGACTCATCTGCAGTGACAGTCTGGCCCACCCCACAAGGAAAGCTGCCTAGACCAGCAGAGGTGCTAGCTGAGTGCGAGGGGAATCTAGAAAGGACAGTAGGTGCGGGGGGATGGTGAATATCAGTTATGGCCACATGATCAACTAACTCTTCTTTTGTATGTTTCCCAGGAAATAAGACCACTTAAAATCCTGGAGAAGGTCTTCCCAAATGGGCAAACTTACCTAAGTAGGTGGATCTCAGAAACACAAGGGGTCCCATGTCAGGGCCAACAGAGTCACATGTCAGGGCCGACACACTTATCCACCAGTGGCTGGCCTATCAGCTGCTTACAACTGGGTCCCTCACTGGGCATTGCCCTTGGTCACAAGAGACTGCCCTGCCCACGTTTATGCTCCCATCCCAGGATATGGCCCTCAGCCATCCCTAGCTGATACAGAGATACAAAGGCCTGGCCCCCCTCACCTCAATTTGGGGCAAGTCTGAAGGGCCATCCCAGCTCCAGAGCCCCCCACATCTGCTGAGGCCTCAATTGCAACTGTTGTATGGGTTAGCCTCTCTAGCAGCTCCTGGGATACTCCCAGTAAACCTTCTGCATGCAAAAATTGATAAGCCAATCCTAATTTATATGAAGATGTAAAGGAATCAGAAAAGCCAAAACAATTTTGAAAAGAAACAAAGTTGGAGAACTTATACTTCCTGATTTGAAACATAGTATAAAGCTACAGTAATCAAGATAACGTGGTACTAGCATAAGGGTTGATAAATAGATCAACAGATCAGAATTTAGAGTCCAGAAAGAAACTCTTACATTTATGTTTAATTAATTTTCAACAAAGGTGTCAAGGCAAACGTGGTACTAGCATAAGGGTTGATAAATAGATCAACAGATCAGAATTTAGAGTTCAGAAAGAAACTCTTACATTTATGTTTAATTAATTTTCAACAAAGGTGTCAAGGCTATTCAGTGGGAAAGGATAGTCTTTTTAATAATTGATGCTGGGACTACTGGATAGCCATACGCAAAAATATGTATTTAGATCCTTACCTCTCACTGTACACAAAAATTAACTTAAAATGGATAATGGACCTAAATATAAGAGCCAAAATTACAAAACTTTTAGAAGAAAATATGAGAATAACTTTGTGACTTTAGATTAGGCAAAGAGTTCTTAGTTATGACACCAAAGGTGCAAGCCATAAAATAAAAATTTAATAAATTGGACTACATCAAATTTGTAAATGTTTGCACTTCAGAAGACACCATTAAGAAAAGTCAGAGACTTGGAGAAAATATTTGCAAATCATGTATATGATAAAGGTCTTGTATCCTGTTTTTTAAAACCCTTAAAATTCATGAAAAAGACAAACAACCCAATTTTAAAAGATGGGCAAAAAAAATCTGAATAAGCATTTCATCAAAGAAGATATACAAATGGCTGATAAGCACAGGAAAAGATGCTTGACATCATTTAGTCACCAAGGAAATGCAAATCAAAACCACAGTGAGATACTACTTTATACCCACTAAGATTACTAGAATCAAAAAGACAGACAATAGCATGTGTTAGAGAGGATGTGGAGAAACTGGAACCCTCATACATTGCTGGTGGGAATGTAAACGTTGCAGCCACTTTGGAAAACATTTGGCAGTTTCTTAAAAAGCTATACATAAATTTACCATACAACCCACCAATTCCACTCCTAGTGTATAGCCAAGAGAAATGGAAACATACATCCACACAAAGACTTGTACATGAATGTTCATAGCAGCATTATTCACAATAGGCAAAAAGTGGAAACAACCCAAATGTCCATCAACAGATGAATGGATAAACAAAATGTGGTGTATTCACAAATGTGTGAATGTGGGATTCACACGGAATATTATTCAGCAATAAAAAGCACGAAGTACGGATACCTGCTGCAACGTGGATGAAGCTTAAAAATGTTATGCCTAGTAAAAGAAGCTAGACACAAAGACAGCAGACTGTATAATTCCATTTACATGAAACACCCAGAAAAGGCCAATCTATAGAGACAGGAAATAAATTAATGATTGCCTAAGGCTGGGGGTGGAAATGGGCAGTGACTACAAATGGTCATGAGGGATCTTCTTGGAGTGATGGAAATGTTCTAACGTTGGATTGTAGTGACGGTCGCACAACTCAGTAAATTTACTAAAAATCTTTGAGCCGTATGCTTAAAACAGATGAATTTTATTGTATGTACATCATATTTCAATAAAGCTGTTTTAATAAAAAAAAAAAAAACCTTCTGCATGCATATCTCCATCTCAAAGTCGATTTCCAGGGAACCCAATCGAAGACAACATTTATTGCGTTTTAACAGAAATGCCTATTACTTTTTATCTCTAGCCAAATTTGAGAAAATTGCAGTTTCAAGATGAAAAGCCCCAAAGTATGCTCAAGCACACAGAGCTTCCCCTGCCCCCACCTCTCAAGCTCTCTCCCTTTATATCACCGCCACATCACTGCCACCCTTCTCTGACACCAGTTCTACAGCCAACACTGGAATTTCTTCCCACAAAGAAAATAACTCAACACGTGCCCACGTGAAGCAAAGTTACAGGGGCACATCCCAGCATTTCTCATCATTTTAAATTATGAATTCCTATTTTTAATAGATGTTTCTGTTCCATGCTATCTTGTCTTAATTCTTTGGCCTGCAAAGCCCAGATACCTTAAGGTGTAAACACGGGTGGTATAAATTACCTGTGTCTGGTGGGGAGTGAGGGTCAATGGGTTGGCAGGAAAGAGCCCATGAGACAGACCAGGAAACAGAGAAGGGAAGGGGAAAAAAAAAGACGAGTTGATAAACAAGGACTCCGAGTTCATCCCCACAAGGCTGGCTGCTCATTGCTCAATGGTGCGAGACACTGACTTCTTAGGGGTTTGCAGTAACAGCTCGCTCGAGCTGGAAATTGCTATGAATGTGCGTGCTACCCGAGGCTGAGCTTGTAAAAAGAGTTCTCTGGCATCCTTGCCTTGCTGACAGGTCTGGGACATCATGTGTTCCTTTGGGGGCAGCTGAGTCTGAGCCCCAGCAACCCCGCCCCCAAGCTCCTGACTTCTAGATGGATCATCGACAAGCTGTCCCATCTCACTCCCTATCTCCCCCAGCTCTCTCTCCTGCGGTCTAGTCCCAGCCACGATGCCAAACCCTTCCCTCTGCCTGGAATACCATCCCTTTGCCCATTCATTCCCCAAACATTATTGAGCATCTATCATGTGCCAACGGAACTATCTCTGGGCTAAGTTCTGGTACAAACAAGCCATGAATAACACAGTCCCCACTCACAAGAAGCTCACAGATGTAAAAATTAGGTGTTCTTTGTGCTGTGATGGTGTGTAAAGGGGAAACATTGGAGACAGACAGGCAGGTGTAGACAAGTCCACCCAGAAGGAGATGTCTCAGGAGCCTTCCAAGAAGAGGGGACACTTACACCGTCTCTTAAAAGAAGGACAGCTGCTCAAAGGCCAGGTTTTATATTTCATACAAAGAAAAGAAAGCAGCAATTTAAGCAAAACCACAGAGCAGTGCTGTTTGCTAGAACTTTCTACGATGATGAAAATGTTCAATATCTGCATCGTCCAAAGTGGTAGTCACCAACTATTAAACACTTGAAATGTGGTTAGTGCAACTGAGAAAAGGAATTTTTAACTTTATTTCATTTTAATTTAAACTAAAATATGCATGTGTGGCTAGCAGCTACCAGAGTGGACAGCATAGCCCCAGAGGCATAAAACGGCAGAGCCCATTCCCATAAGTGCAAGTAGTTGTATGAGGTAGAAGCATAGGGTGCCCAGGAGCTTGGCACAGGAGTTCTGAAACACAGTCAGAAAAAAAGAGGCCAAATCACAGAGGAGCTTGTGGCCATGTCTGGCTCACCTGCCCTGACAGTAACACAGAGACACCCAATTCAACCACCAGTGAAGGAACCGGTCTCATCGTTGCCCTTCCACGGTCCTCAGGTCCAAGAGTCGCACATTCAGATGCCTGCAGCTGCTGAGGAAGGGTGCACATGCACACTGCAGGCATCCTGGACACTGTGTCCAGCTGGACAGTGCGAGCCCCATCGAAAGGGGGCAGCCACTACCCGGCATCGGTTGTGTTACTGTTGTCTCCAAATGCAGGCCCCAAATTGCCTGATCTTCAAATGTTTCAAGAGAATCCAGAAATCATGATGTATTTTGTGAGATCTTTCTAAGTCTAAATGTTGGATACTTTTTTTAACGTTCTGCAGGCTAAGGAAAGCCAGTCTTGTAGCTGGGATTCTGTCCTTGAACTACAAGTTTGCAACCAATACTCCCCACCATACCTCTTTTGTAACACCTGCTATGCTGTATAGCATGCACCTGTGTTTATAATGCCCATCTCTCCCCAATAGGGTTATCATCCCTCAAGGACGGGGACTGAAGTCTTATTCATTTGTCATTCTCAGGACCTAGTACAACACCTGTACATGGTCTTTGTTTTGTAGGTGTTTGTTGAATGAATGAATGAATGACTTCATTTATTTGTACAATGATTTTGCCAGCCAAGTCAGTGGCTCAAAGAGACAATAGCAAAGGAATTAAAAGGCAGGAAATGAACTAGGTTTTCGGATAAAGCCTCGTTAATTGCCATCTTACCAGAAATCCTCTTCCCTGCAAACCTGCGGGCTATAAATTAAGATTTGAATTGTTGTTTTGAGTGCAGCTTTCTCCAAACCACAGATTTTCAAACACTTCTCTTCCCGGTAGTTTGAGGCCTCACAACAGTCTTGTGCTATTAAATCTTGCTGAAAAGTGGGCTGAGACCACTAGGTCTCTTGTGAAAATTACTAGCCTGGTGGACGGCTGGTGTGGGATTAGCAAGATGCCTCTGTCCCTGACACCAGGAAGAGCCCAGCCATGAAGAGGTACCTGGGGGAGGAGAATCTCTGACCTTGGGTTACCCCCAGAGCTGTGGGAAATGGGGAAGGGGTAGATTGGAGTCAGCAGGTGGCCTCCCAAAGTAGAGAATCCAAGTCCATGGTCCCCTTGCTTGTTCTGCTCCACATTCCTTAGGGAAAATCATTTAAACTCTGTGCTCCAGTTGCTCCAAGCGTTGACTGAGAATAAATGTGCTACACGGCATGGCGGCTTCCTAAAGCCAGGTGGATCTTGGTGTAGCAATTTCAAACTTGTGGCAGGAAGAGCAAGGTCTGAGCCAAGAAAAGCCACAGTGGAACTTCTAAAAGACAATGGGGGGGGGGGCTGCAATAAACACAGAATTACCTGCTCCTGACATAATCACACGGGCCATCCGGGTAGAAACACAAGACCATGTTCCTGCAATTTTCCCTTTGGGGCCATTTTGGAGAGATTTTGAACATAGAATCAAGGGTAAAAGGCACAGAGAGGACTTTGACCTGACCCCTCTTGCCCACTTGCTGTACAGATGAGGAAACTGAGGCCCACGGTTCTCGCAACGCTTTGTTCAAGAGCACGTCACTGGACTCCCAGAGCCCAGCCCAGCACTCTGTCTTATCTCGAACCATGGTGCCCCTTGCTAGTCCATATGTCTGAGCACACCACAGTGTCCTCTGAGTCACTGATGACAAAGGCCATTTTTCACAGGAGGATATAATCTACTAAAATCTTCACCTGCGTTCCAGGGTAAGAGCTGCCGTATTTCACTGAGCGGGTTAATCACAAATACCCACTGATGAAGCAGAAAGACAGGAAGGGAAGGGAAGCAACCCTCCCAGTCCATGGAAACTTTTGAAATGGGACCTGCTTTGCTTCCCCTGTTTATGCAACAATTAAAACATCCTAAAGGCTTGTAACATTTAGCAAAATTCTTCTAAATACCTGGGTACAAAATAATGTTCTCTTTAAACTGATAGACAATTTATTTAGGAACGATAATTGATGAGTTATTTATATTAGTCCCCAGTGTCCAGCACCGCCATCATTGAGATGAAGTGCTCAGGACAGAGTGAAATCCCTTAATTACTCTCGCATGTGTTGCGTGTTGCAGGGAAAGAAAACATAATGCAAAGTGCTGATATATTTCAGCAGCATAATAGCTTGATGAAGATTTCTAAATTTTTCAAAATGTCATTTCTTTCCAAAAGATGGATTATTTCTGTTGGGGTTTAGTCTACCTAATTATTCCTGCCTTGATTACTTAACTACTCCAGATATTTCATCCCTCCATGCTCTTATCGTGTTCGGCATGTTAGAAGAACCGAGGCAGCTTATTAGCACAAAGTAGACAATACTGTTTCCTGGCAGTTCGTGTAAGAGGGTGGGTTACACAATGGAGCACTAGGAACCTCTCTGAAGAAGTAGTTGCCTCGCTGCAGCCTCTGCCCAATTGCAGTGTCCCAGGCTTGTCTAAGGCACATGCAGCCAGAACATGACTATCTTCCAGACCAGGGTCCACCCCTCCCCCATCCCAGGAGTGGGAGCATGTTAATTTCCCCTTGCTCTCCAGATCTCTCCCTGTACATTGCACAGACCTATGGTACCAGCTCTGCATTTCTCTAGAGGAGTGCTTCTCAAACTTCGCCTGGAGGGCTTAAAACACAGTGCCAGGCAGAGTGTCAGGGTCAGGAGGTCTGAGCTGGGGCCAGAGAATCTCCGTTTCTAACTCGTCCTCCGCTGATGTCCATGCTGCTGGTCCTGGGACCACGCTTGGCAAACACTGCTCTAAGATCATTTTTTCTTTCTTTAAAAAATAATTTACGAATTTAGTGCTGTAGCTAGTGTCTGTATTAAGCTGGAAATTGGGACCTAACGGTATTTATTTGAGTTTGTAAATGTCTGTCAAGTGTCCAGCTCTGGAATCTGTGAGCAAAATATCAAGGTAAAAAGGTAAAGACCTCACAGAGGAAGGAAGGAAGGAAGGAAGGGAGGGAGGGAGGGAGGGAGGGAGGGAGGGAAGGGAAGGAAGGAAGGGATGTACATGATTGGAAAGGACAGATTCTAGAACATCTGTGGAAGGTGTGATCTAAGTCTATGCTCTGAAGAGTCAGAGTGGGCACAGCTCCACGGCTGGACTAAAAGGAATGTGGCTTTTCTCCGTCTTTTCCTATAGCATGGGGACAGCAGGGGTCGGTTACCCTACCAACCGGAGTCATTCTTCACTAACGCGGGGGGAGATGGGCAAAGGGCAAGCCGGGAGCCCAGCGTCTGCCCCGGGTGCACCTGTCACGCCGAGGGAGGGAGGCCCGCGCCCTTTGGCTGATCCCACTGCCTGGAAACAAGCCAGACTCCGCTGCCTTTGAAAGTCTGTTCCTTGGAGCAATCCCGGCTCACTAGGTTTAATTGTTTCATCTCTTTTTTTTCTGGTTTATGAAGCCGCCCCGCCTGAAGTCCGCCCCTTGCGCAGCGGCCCGGAAAGGTGGGAGGAGAGCAGGCAGCGCTCCCGGCTCGGGGAAAGCCGGTTCCTATTTCCCGATTATAAAGAAGCATTTGTTGGGAGCTGATGAATTGCGGCGGTGCTGGGGCCGGCGGGACGCACACCTGTGATGCTCTGCGCCCGCCGTAGTCTGTTTATGCATCAGATGTGGCCACAGATTTTGCCTGGTGCTTGGGAAGACGGGGGGGGGGGGTGTCCCTCGCCCCCCTACAAGTTTGAAAGCCTCTGAGACCTTGCTACTCAAAACGTGGTCCGTGGACCAACAGCATTACCTGGGAGATTGTTAGAAATGCAAAGCTAGGACCCCCGCCCAGACCTACAGACTCTGAATCTACATTTTAATGACTCCTGGAGTGATTCCCTACTAATGTTAAAGTTTGAGAAGTACATCGCAGAGCTCCATGGCACAGAAAAGGTTAAGAGTTCCGATCTTATACAAGGAAAGGGAGGGGAGAGGGAAAACAGTTCAATACGAAATTTGGAAAAGGGAGCGGAAGGTTAACCCTGAGGGTCTCCCGCTGGGGTGGAGGACAGAGAAATTAACACATGGAATGAGTTAGCGGGGAAGGTCCTTGAAACTGGGAGTAAACGCGAGGAGGGGGGATAGCTCAATTTGTCTTGGGGGAGGGGTGGAAATAGAAGAGCCAGGTAAGTGGATGCCACCCACACTCCCAGAAAAGTTGGGTATGTGCATGCTGTGACCTTTTGCTCTGCCTGCTGCGTGTTTTCTGAGACCCAACCAAGGCATTTTAGCACGATATTTTAGATGAGAAAACAGCAGTGGCCGGAGCTGAGGGTAGGCGTGGAGCCGAGGTAAGAAGCACCTGGGAGTTTCTTAATAAGCAGGCTGACATGTGGTGCATAAAATTTTAATGCGGGAAGAAAGAGAAAGCACATGGTCGTAAAAAGTGTGCCCTGGCATCCCGCATGGCAACCAGGAGGACACGCCTGGCTGGGAGCACCGGTGGAGGCGGCAGCGGCGGGGGAGGCAGCAATCCTCTCCAGGATCCAGATCGCGCACCAATCAGCCCGCTCTCCATTTTCTGCACTAGTGGAAGGGGGAAGAGGTAGCGTGTTAAAGAGCAGGTAATCCATAAAGAAATGATTTGAATTTCGTGTAAGGGCTTTCTAGGCCCCCATCTGACCCTCTCTTGCCCTTACTGACATCAGCCCTGCTGGAACCAGGTGGCAGTGGTGAAGGAAGCAGACTTGAGCGGAATCTCATAAAATCCAAAGTAGGTGATACACTTTTAGACTCCCCTCCAGGGCTCTTTTTTCAGCCCTGTTCACCGTTTTTATGCATGGAGCAGATGGACCAATGGAAGACCTATCAAATTCCTGGTTGCCCCCAAGCTGGTAGGGTAATTTTAAAAACTGGATACTTTACTTGGATTCCAATGATGTCTGCAGACGCTGCTACAATAGGGTGAGTCTGTCAAAATGATATTTATTTATTTATTTGTTTGTTTGTTTGTTTGTTTATATGCCTCCACATCCTCTTCCATAAAGGTTTCAAGGCGATTTGCAGAAATTCAGTAAATGAAATTAAAATAATAAAATAAAAACATGAAAGTCATGCTCATATACTAAAGTTGTAGTATAAATTAGAATTGGCAGTCAAGACTGGTGGAAATGGTGGCATTTAATAGGAAAAAATATAAAGTTCTGTCCTCAATCTATAAAGCAGAAGTCCAAGTATAGGATGTGAGAAATGTGGTTTAGCAACATCTCAGGTGACAAACTTGAATGGACAGTAAGGTCAGGATTAGTAAAGAATGGGAGATGGAGGCTAGGGAAGGAAAAAAGAATCCTGCCCTAGGCTGTAGTCACAGATATGACTGTCTATGAAAAGGGAGGTGGTGGTCCCACCTTGTCCCACTCTTGTCAAGACCACTCCTGGCACATTCCACTCAGTTCCAAAAGTCACACTTTGAAAAAGTTGGTGGCAAACTGGACACATTCAGAAAAGAGCAGCCTGGAGAGTGAATGATCATGAAACATGAGACACAGAAGTAGACTATGTGCCATCTCCTGTGTCAAGTACCAGAGGGACAAAATCACAGAAGACATGGTCCAGTTCTTCAGAAACTTATGGCCTGGCAAGTGAATCAGATAAGTGAGGAAACCACAGGAAGAGAGAAGGCTAAACCAGGCTGTGGAATCTTGGAAGAAATTATAGAAATTATGAGATGTTTTGGACTTGGTGACATCCAGCATTCAACACTCTCAACAGCTAAGGAAAATGAGTGCCTTCTTAAAGAGGGAATTCAAGCAGTGCATCTCCTATGCACTACATGTATCAAAACCCTAACTACAGTGGTTTAAACAAATGAGATATATTTTGCTCACACAACAAAAAGAGAAGAGGTAGGGAAATATTGGTCCGAGAATGTCTCTGCGATACTCTTGACCCTTCCCTCATGATTACAAGATGGCTGCTACTGCTCCTGCCTTTCTGTCTCCTTTCCAGCAGGAAGCAGGAAGAAAAGGAAGGAGCAGCATCTGGATGAGGGAAACAAAAGCTTTCCCAGGAACCCACAGAAAACATCTGCTTACAGTTCATTGGCCGGAACTGTGGCCCATGATCCCATGATGCAGTTCATTATCAGAATGAGGTTTGGGTTGCTCAATCAACAGTGTCTGCCACAGAGGGGTTTCGAGTTTCAGGCACGGACGCTCAAAAGGATGGTGGTACCATCCACAGAGGCAAAAAATACAGAAGAGGAAGAGGTTTGCTGGGCCACAGGGTGGCAGTTGCTGAGTTCAGCCTTGGACATGTTGAGAAACCTGTGATATGTCTAAAAAGAGGGTTGGCATGTGGACAGATAAGATGCGAGGGTTTAGATTGCAACTGGGAGTGCTATGCTTAGACATGGATTTAGGAGTCACCAGCAAGAATGGGAATCGAAGCCCTGGGGGCAGGTGAGGTCCTTGTGAGAGGCAGTACATAACAAGCGGGCTAGAAGGGCCAGAGGTGGGTACCAGTTTGGCTTTTAGGAAGGAAGTATGCTGGGAAGGAACAGCCAGAGAGGCAAGCGGGACACCAGAGTGAATGGTTCACAGAGGCTGTGGGAAGAAAGATTTTCAAGAAGGGAAGGAGATACAGGGGCAGCCCATGCTGTCGACACCCCACCCCTGTTCCTTCAGCCCCCCTCTGAGTTCACCTGTAGTTGTGGAGCCGTTCCTGTGCACGCCGCAGCTTCCACCTTGAGTGCCTGTGTCTCTCTCTGCTGTGGGGTTTTCTCTGGCCCCACACGGTATTGCTCAGCCAAGTGCAGGCACAACTTGGAAGGTAAGGAGTTAACCATCCCCCAGAAGCATCCTTCAGCCTGGGCGGGGGTAGGTGGCTGGGTAAATGGCCCAGCCTTCCCAATTCTTAGTTGTATCCCATACAAGTTCTCAGAGGCCTCATAGAGGGATCAAGCCTCAGTTGCCCAACTCAGTCCCCGTGCTTCCTGGAATCACCTCCCTTATTTATCAACTACTGCACCTGAGTCTGCTGCAGGAGAACCTAAGACAACAAGGCCAAGTGGAACAGACTGGTCAGGGAGGGCCATGGCCAGGCCAGCCTGTAGAAAGCCCTCTGGTAGACATCATAAAACCTCAAGCCCGCAGTACAGGTGCAGGATGAGGGTCAGTGCAGGCACAGCAAGAACTATAGGACGTGGAGCCCAGGGTTGGGACAATCTGACTCTGAGGTGCAGAATTGCCTCGTGGGGTAAGTTAAGCTGTTTCAGGGTGCTGACATGGCCATGGATATAGAAGGCAGAGAGCCCACCATTCATTGTCCTGAAGATTCTCTCAGTCTCCCTCTGCTACTAGGCCCAATGAAGCATGGGCATGCCTTGGGGGACCCCAGGGAGGTAAAGGGGGGTCACCCACCCACTGGTGTCAACACCTCATTTCTATCCTTTGTATGGTTTAGTCACTGCTTTGGAAGGAAACCAAACTAAAAGCAACCTTGAACCAGGTTCCAGGCATCATTTTCACCCATCCTTGAACCTGGGCCTGACTCTGTGGGCTGACCCAGCTCAGCAATTGAAATGCATGAGAAGGACAGAAGGGTGAAGCTTAGCTTTGGCAAAAGGGGTCACCACTGACGTAGGAGCAAGCAATTTCAGGGGTGTGGTGGTAGCTGAGGCCAGGTTTCAGTGAGATGAGAAGTTAATAAAAAAGAAGGAAATGAAGCCAGCAGGCGTGGACTACACTGTCAAGACTCTTGACCCTGAAGAGCAGGAGAGATACAGGATGGCACCTAGGTGTGATGTAGATTCAAGGGAGGAGGTTCTATTTATCTTGCTTTTTATTTAAGATGGAGGTGGGTTGACGGCAAAGCCTCGTAGAGGGAAGGTGTTGGAGGGACAGGTGAGAGGATGGCTGGTTAGGTGCACCTCGGGATGGGGGTGGTTTGGTATAAGAGGATTGTCTCCTCACCAAGCCTTCAAGTAAGGAGACAAAAGCAGGAGGCAGAAGGAGGTAACTCTGTAGACATTGAGAAAGGAAGGGATGTGCTTACCTGATGACCTTTTCACATCAAAGTAGAGTAACAACAGAAATTAGTTTATATTCCAACAAGAGATATGCACAGAATGTACATGGCAGCTTTAGTCCTCATAGCTCCAAACTGGAAACAACCCAAAAGTCCACTAATTAGAGCATGGAACAAACAAATTCTGCTGTAAGCAAGGAAAAAGATTGAAATGTTTGCAACAACATGGATGAATCTCACAGATACTATGTTGACCAAAAGAAGCCAGATGTGAAAAGTATATATGTAAGTGTATGTATATACAAAATATATACAGTATATACTGTATTTCATATATGAAGTTCAAGAACAGGCAAAACTAATCCACGGTGATAAATAGTGGTTAGCTGGGGAGGGGAGGTTATTGACTATGAGGAGCCCAACGGAAGTTTCTGGTGTGATGAGACTGTTCGATATCTTGATTTGGGTGGTGATTTACACAGGTACAGACGTATGCAAATATTCATTAGCCAATACTTAAGATTTGTGCGGTTTACTATTTGTAGTTATACTTTAACAAAAAAAGAACACAAGAGTAGGGGGTAAGATCAGTAGTAAATAAAATGGGAGCTGACTGGTAGCAGACTAGTGAACAGAGGTCAAAGCTTGAAATAACCAGAGACTACCAATCACATGACTGTGGGACTGTGAGCATAACTGACCCCATCTTAGGCCCTTACCACTTGTTATGTCTTTGTGAGAGCTTTGCCCATAGAGTTGGACAGTAACTAGGGGAAAGGTAGTTAGAACAATAGATAGGCACAACCTGCTGACTGTAAAGAAGAAATGATCAAGTACCAGTGTAGCAAAAGCCGGCCTGGCCACCTGCATCAATATTTGGAACTAGTTATATTAAGCTTGTTTATGAACTGCCTATATAAACCTGAGCTGAGCCTTGAGATGGTGTGCAGAGAAGTTTGGCATATGCCTTTGGGTCACCGTCTGCCCAACCCATTACTCTGTAAGCAAGCTACCCTGTGTAGAGTTATTTGCTTTATCACATGGAGTGGCCTATTTCATTGTTCAACCTCAAGATAACTTTCCAGTTAGGTGGACAATCTGCCCTTGGTTCA
The DNA here is from genome assembly GCF_027409185.1 of Cynocephalus volans. Classification (NCBI taxonomy): domain Eukaryota; kingdom Metazoa; phylum Chordata; class Mammalia; order Dermoptera; family Cynocephalidae; genus Cynocephalus; species Cynocephalus volans. The sequence goes on from NC_084478.1 coordinate 55,382,833, forward strand.
CCTTCAGACACATCACTATTAGCCAGAAACTTAGTTACATGACTAAGAACATGAAGGAAGAATGTCAAGAAGCATTTAAGTCCCAGCTAAGGATGGAGACCCTGGATTTGTCATGGTATCAGGCCATAGAGGTGCATTCTCTCCAACAGATTTAGCAGCAAGGACATTAGAATAAAGATGTCCAGTGGTCAAATTGATCCAGGGTTGGAGTTTTGCAGGGCAGATGAGATGGAAACACAGGGTGGACAGAGTCAAGAATGGAACTCTGACTTCAATTTCAGAAGCCAGAAGTCACCTGAAAACATCTAGAAAGTCCTCTGCTTGAGGCAGTCAAAGTACAGGTGTTTGGGGAGGAGGAGCGAGAGGGGGAGGTGGAGAAAACTAAGATTTCAAACATGGAGCAAATGAAGCCATGGGTGTAGGTTGCTGGAGCCATGCTATCTGAGGAAAGTACTAGAGGACTAAAGGTGTTTAGATTGGAGAAAAAAGATAGAGGCAAGAATAAAAGCTATTGTCAACTGTTTCAATTGTGGTTATGTGCAGTAGAAATTAGATTTGACTATAGGACCCTAGTGGGGTGAACCAGGACCAATCATGGGAGGGAGAGCCTGGGAGGCAGATATTGGCTCTTAATAAGTATGTTTTTCAAACCTGGATCCAGGGCTTCAGGAACAGAGTGACGAGTATAGAGGATAGAAACAGGTTATCACCTCCCTTGTTCTAGCTTATATACTTCTGTTAATGCTGTGCAGCTGAATAATGCTTTGATTTTGATTTGATAAAACTTACAAGATTTTGTTCTATCTATATTGTATCCCTTTCCCCCATTCAAGTATGCTCGCAGCCTCACTTAATTTCACCATTGACTCACTGACCATGTAGTATTTGAAATGCACCTTGTCAAGCCTTCTCTCTCCATCCTGTTACTTGGGCCACAGGAGTTCATGGGAGGGAAAGTGACTCCTTGCCTCAGAATTGGAAATAAGGAAAGTACGTTTGCTGCTGAGCAGTAAACTAAGCCATCAACATTTAATGTGTCAGAACAAAGTCACCTTGAAGGGATGGAATGCCTGGACCAGCAAGACTTGGCAGCAGCCTGATTTAAGTTGTTAGGAAATTTGAATCTGTCAGATGGCAGATCCAGGTCCAGGCTGGATACCTTGCATTTTTCCTTCTGGAATCACTCTCCTCCCTCCTGCACCTGTTCAGACCCTGGTAGACTGATCTATATGGCTTCCGTCAACTAGCACCTCTGGCCTCATGCTTTTGGCAAAGCGTAGCCAATGGGAAGCCCCAGAAGGTAATCAGAGAGAAGAAGGAAAGAGGGGTCCATCTACTCCTTTCTCTGGCTCTCTCCCTGTGAGGGCACCTCAGGCTGGCTGCACCCTTCACCAAAGGCCACTCAGTGCTCCTCTCAATGTTCCTTCTTTGCCTGGGTTCTAGTAGCCACTTTGTCCCCTCATTGTATTGAACTTAGAGATGCTACCAGCCCTGGGTTTCTGTGCTATCCCTTGTGGTTCCCCACCCCACACTCCTCTGTAAATAGCACCTTTGCAATAAGTCTTCCTCGAATTATCTTAATGTGAGTGTTTGAACTCACTGTGAGCTATTTGAAGTTTTCCCTCAGTTTTCACCTGAGGGAAACTGAGTCAGAAACAAGTTGGGAGTGCCCACCTCACAACCCTCAGACAACTAGGCAGTCCTTTGACTCACCTGCAGGGCCAGGGGCCAGCTAATGGAAGCATCCAGTCAACCAGCTGCTAATTGTAAATGATCACATTAACCTTTCTGCTCATTCTAGCAGCTTCATGTTAACCTCGATTCAGAGCTGGCTCACACTGACCATCATGCAATTGAGTTTCTTAGCCTACAAAGCTAGTAGCTATACTAGGCCACAGGCAGGTGTATTAGTCCATTTCTGTTGCTTATAGCAAAATACTTGGAACTGGGTAATTTATAAAGAAAATGAAATTTATTGCTTACAGTTTCAGAGGCTGGGAAGTATAAAGTCCAGGGAACACATCTGATGAGGGTCTTCTTGGTGGTGGCCTTACAGCAATGCAGGGATCTCACATGACAGAAATTGGTGGAGAAGAGAGAGAGAGAGAGAGCAACCTCCTCATTCCCTCTCCTTTTAAAGCCATCAAAACCATGCCCCTGACCACCATTATTAACCCATTCACTACTGCACAGTCCTATAATCTAGTCACCTTTTCAAGGCCCCACCTTTCAATTACCATAATAGGGTTTCTCACCCTCAACATTTAGAGTGGGAATTAAGCTTCCAATACACAAACCTTGGGGACCACAATTCAATCAATCCACAGCAGCAGGCCACCAAAGTAAATGTCCACTGAGGGGGACATGCACTCTGCACTCTTGCAGAATTAACACCACCAGTTTTACCACTTGTGCCCACCTGCACCCATTTGAGCCACAGCTGGAGTACATAAGGAGCACTGTGCCAGAATTCAGGGAACAGAAACTTGAGGTGGCCTTGGACAGCAAGCCCCAAGATCCCACAGGTGCCCTGGGCCTCTCCTTTAAAACTGTTCTGGCCTCAAGGCCCTGGCTCTCCAGGTTTATGATAGGGGTGTCAGGACTGATAATCTCCAAACTGCCTTTGGGGTCATTCTTCCATTGTCTTAATGAATTGCACCTGGCTTTCACATATCCATAATTATCTCCTTATCAAACAGTACCTTGGCCACACCCTTGGTATTCTCTCCCAAACACCCCTTTTCATTTGTTGTATGGCCAGGCAGAGAATTTTCCAAATCTTTAAATTCTGCTTTCTTTTTTATTTTAAATTCCATCTTTAATTCATTTCTCTCTTCTTGTGTTTTGGTATAAGCAGTCAAGAGAATCCATGCAACACCCTGAATACTTTGCTTAGAGATTTCTTCCAGCAAATATCCTAGTACATCACTCCTAAGTTTTCTGCCTTCCTCAAAGTCCTAGGACATGGACACAATTCAGCCAAGTTCTTTCCAACTTTGTAATAAGGATGGCCTTTCCTCCAGTTTCCAATAACATGTTTTTCATCTCCACCTAAGACCCCATCTGAATGGCCTTTATTGTTCATATTTCTACCAACATTCTGATCATGACCAATCTAAGAAGATTGAGGCTCTGTCAATAGCTCTCCTCATCTTCTGAACCCTTACCAGAATCATCTATTCATGGCAATATAGGCTTTTTCTAGCCCACACCTTCAAACTCTTCTAGCCTCTACCCATTAACCCAATTCCAAAACTGCTTTTACATTTTTAGGTATTTGTTATAGTAACACCCCACTTCTTGCTACCAATTTCTGCCTCAGTCCATTTGTGCTGCTATAACAAAACATCTGTGACTGGGTAATTAATGAATAATAGAAATTTGTTTCTCACAGTTCTGAAGGCTGGGAAGTCCAAGATCAAGGTGCCAGCAAGTTCAACATCTGGTGAGGGCTGCTCTCTTCTTCTAAGATGGTACCTTATTGCTGCATCCTCTGGAGAGGACAAGCATTGTGTCCTCACATGGTGGAATGTATACATTGTGGAATGATCAAATCAGTCTAATTAGCATATCTATCACCTCAGATATCTACTATTTCTTTGTGGCAAGAACATTTAAAATTCATTCTTTCAGCTGTTTGGAAATGTACAATACATTATTATTGACTATAGTCACCATGCTGTGCAATAAAACACCAGAACTTATTTCTCTTGTCTAACTGAAACTTTATACGTGCTGACCAACATCTCATCTTTCCCCATCCACCCACCACAACCACCCCCACTACCACCACCACCCCTAGCCCTTGGAAACCACCATTCTACTCTCTACTTCTAAGAGTTTGGCTTTTTTACAGTCCACATATAAGTGAGATCATGCAGTGTTTGTCTCTCTCTTAGCATAATGTCCTCTAGGTTCATCCATGTTGTCACAAATGGCAGAATTTCATGGGATTGTTTAAGGCTGAATAGTATTCCTTTATGCACATATACCACATTTTTCTAATCCATTTATCCATTGATTTAGGTTGCCTCCGTATCTTGGCTATTGTGAATAATGCTGTAGTGATCATGGGAGTGTAGACATCTCTCTGACATACTGATTTCATTTCCTTTGGGTATGTACCCAGAAGGGGGATTGCTGGATCATGTCATGTGGTAGGTCTATTTTTCGTTTTTGAGGAACCTCCATACTACTTTCTAAAATGGCTGTACTAACTTACATTCCCCCCAACAGTGTGCAGAGGTTCACTTTCTCCACATCCTTGCCAATGTTTATCTTTCATATTTTTTGATAATAGCCATTCTAACAGGTATTAGGTGATAGCGTGTTGTGGTTTTAATTTGCATTTCTGAGAGCTCTCCCTAACTGCAGCTGCATGCTTGGACCACATCTGGGGCAGGCTAGAAGTGTCAGGGAGTTAACACCTTCTGGAAAAGCCCTCAAACCATGAGGGCCAGGGGTTGGTGGAGAAATGCTCCAGCTCCCTCCCTTGGTGGGACAGTTTTGAGGCATGTTCCACAGTCTCTGCAAAGGTCCCCTAAAGGATTGAGCCCCTGTCCCCACAGTGGAAACCAGCTCAATAAAGCACCCTTAGTTTGGCTTTTCTTCCATCCTGTCTCACTGCTCTCACTGTGCTTTATAGGCTCACCTCCCAAATAAACTACTTGCACTGAAATCCTTATCTCAGAGTCTGCTTTTAGGGGATCCCAAACTAAGACCAAGAACAACAGGAGGAAGGGAATCACAAGGAGCTTTTCTGGGTCCACACTGGGTTCCCCCTGCCTGAGCCGGCCCAAGGCGGTGGAGAGACCTGACTCCAGGTGCCCTGGTGCTTCCTGGAGAGAATCAGCCGTGGGGAAGAGAATGGTGAGCAGCTGCCTGGCCAGGTGCCAAAGAGCAGAGCTGCGTCTAAGGACAGAACAATCTGTCACTAAAATTGTCCTCCTCCTCAGCCCAGTGGGATTCTGCCTGCACCCACGGGCAAAGGAATTTAGAGAAAGAACAAGGAAAGTCTAAACAACTGAGACAATGAAGCACCTCACCCCTGCACCACTGATGGCCATAGAGAAGGTAGAGATGGGCCCTGGGCCCTTGACCCTGGACACCATCAGTCTTCTCTTAGTGACAATGTCTGGCCTGGCCTGGCCATCCTAGCAGCCATTGAAGAGACATGGGAATAGCTTCTCAGGCTTTTCACTTCATACCCATGAGGGTGACTATTATTTAAAGAAAAAATCCGAAAATAACAAGTACCAGGAAGATGTGGAGAAACTGGAACCCTAGTACACTGCTGGTGGGAATGTAAAATGGTGCACGAGTCCCCCCCTATGTGGGGGGGGATTCATTCCAAGACCCCCAGTGGATGCCTGAAACCGCAGATAGTGCCAAACCTGATTGCTGTCAATCAGAACACGTTTCTGTTCATATCTTCCACACACAAATTTTATTCCTTTTCCATCTTAATTAAGCACTTATCACTCAATGCGGCTATAACCTTTGCAGCTTAAGGTGCGACAGCAAAACTGGCACGAATTTCTTTTTCCTTCTTCACAATTTCAGGGATAGAAGATTCATTCTTACTGTAGATCTCATCAACCTCAGCACACAAGTCTTTTTTCTCATTAAGTGGAGAACTTTCTACCTTTTCACTTAGAGGAAGCACTTGACGGCTTCTCTTTGGCATATCCGAATTGCCAGCATCACTACTCTTGTGTTTTGGGGCCATGATGAAGTAAAATAAGGGTGACTTGAACACAAGCACTGCGATCCTGTGACAGTTGATCTGATAACTGAGAAGGCTACTGAGTGACCAAAAGGCAGGGAGTATTTACAGCATGGGCACGCTGGACAGAGGGATGATTCACATCCCAGGAGGAATGGAGCAGGATGGCGTGAGATTTCATCACGCTACTCAGAACGGAGCACAATTTAAAACTTATGACTTGTTTATTTCTGGAATTTTCCATTTCATATTTTCAGACTACGGTTGACTGTAATTGAGATTACAAAAAGCAAAACTGCAGATAAGGGGGACTATTGTATAGCCACTGTAGAAAACAGTATGGCAATTCCTCTGAAAATTAAACATAGAATTACCATATGATCTAGTAATCCCACTTCTGGGTATATACCCAAAAGAATTGAAAGCAGGGGCTTGAACAGATATTTGTCCACCTGCAGTCATAGCAGCATTATTCACAATAGCCAAAAGGTGGAAACAATCCAAGTGCCCACTGATGGATGAGTACATGAACAAAATGTGGTATATCCATATAGTGGAATATTATTCAGCCTTAAAAGAGAATGAACTACTGGCACGTGCTACAACGTGGATGGACCTTGAACACATTATGCTAAGTGAAAGAAGCCAGACACAAAAGGACAAATACTGTATGATTCCACTTATCTGAGGTACCTAGACGAGTCAGATTCACAGAGACAGACAGCAGAGTGGTGGTTGCCAGGGCCTGGGGGAGCAGGAAATGAGGAGTTACTACTTAATGGGGACAGAGTTTCAGTTTTGAAAAATGAAAACGTTCTGGAGATGGATGGTGGAGATGGTCGCACAATGATGTCAGTGTACTTAACGCCTCTGAACTGTACGTACGGAAATGGTTAGGGTGGTAAATTTTATGTTAGGTATATCTCACCACAATTTTTAAATAAAATAAATGGCTCCAGGCCCCATCCCCTCCCCCTCCCCCACCATCCCTGCTTTCCTGATTTCTTGAAGACGTTTGTCTCCAAGCTGTGCTTCCTCCTCCTCTTGCACCCACAAATTGACAACCAGTTCGCAATTGAACTCTGACTTTTAACACCTGTCTTAAATCAGGTTTCCTTGAAGCAGAAGCTGAAACAGGGATTCTTATGCATGTGAGTTAATAAGGAAGTGCCCCCAGGAGGAACCTGCAGAGGAGTAAGGGGAGAGGGGAGGAGAGAAGACGCTAAACACAGATGTGGGTTCAGCTGAAGCCTCCCCTCAGCTTGGTCCCCTGGGCAGCTCTGGAATGCGAGGGTACCTCAGAATCACCCACCTCAAAGCAAGGGAATGGGTTTTTCTACCTCCTTATCAGTCAGCTATTGACAACTGGCCAGTCCCGGGGGAGGGGGGGGGGTAGCCTCCCAGGCATTTCCTCGTGGGTGGCTCCCATCCAACTAAGGGTGATTGTCAGGAGAAGGTAGGAGCTATGAGCTGCAAGAAGCCAACACTCACAGCAATTAGGCAATGGGTGCGCCAGTCTGGTAACGAGTTCTTGTCTCTGTCTTCTAGCTCCAACCCTGCACGTGTGGATAGGAGACACCTCTGTTTGGCAGAAGCAATAGTGGCGGGATTGAGTGCTGGCTCCACAACATACCACATATATCATCTGGGCAACTTCATTTATCTCTCTCAGCCTCAGTTTCCACATCTGTAAAATGGGAATGGGAATGGGACTGTGGTAGTTATTTTATTTTATTTTTTTAATAATCTGGTATTCTCCACACATAACTCCCTTCTTCTGGTAACAGGCCCTGCCTATCCCTTGCTCACCCATGGGGCATGTGACGCAGGCCAAGCCAGTCAGAGTATCCCATTCATCCGACCTCTCAGGAATAGGACTGTGACCCAAGTAGGCCAACCATAGGCTTTCTCTGGGATTGTTCCAGCTGGAACTAGCAGGGAAGGCCCATCGCCTGAGGGCCATGAAGCTGTAAAGATGGAAAGCAGACACTGTCTGTGGCCATGTTTCCCACCACATGTAGGAAGTCTGTCTGCCAGAGGAAAGGGAGGCCCACGTGGAGAAAAGAGAGAATGAGGAAGAATCTGGATCACATCATTCGCCACCCTGAACCCGATTATGCCTGTGACCAGTTCCATCACTGCTTCCCAGGTCCAGGGACCTATAAATCCTCTTTTTGTCTAAGTCAGTCTGAGCTGGATTTCTCCCACTTGCAAACAGAAGACAGCTGACTAGCATAAGGAATGCCTGCCTGCCTTGCTGGGTCCTTGTGAGGATTCAATGAGGTGATGTGTGCACAGGGAGGTGTCTAACAATGGGCATTGGCATTCCCAGAAGGCCAGTACAAAACAGAGGTGACAGCCACTCCCTCTGTCATCTGTGTTCCTTATCTCATTGGACCCCCAAGCAGTGAGCAGACTCCTTCCTCGTTTACCCTCTTACTCAGAATTTAACTCAAAAATCCCTTTTTGAGGCCTTGACATTGTTCAAGGCTCAGTTCACCCTTTAGCCTTCCTGGCACCACTCTTATGGTTCTTTGCAACTGTTTTATGTCCATCGTTGGCTATATGCCAGCTCTGCTGCCTGATTTTTAAAAATCGCATTCAACAGGCCTCTCTGCACAGCAGCAGCTCTTTGTCAAGTTCGTCCTTTCTTCCTCCTTGGGCTCCTTTGTGGTAGTTGACTTGAAATTTCATTTTTGAGCTCCTCCAACCTTCTGGATGGTGTCTGTAATGTCTCAAGCTATGAGTACCTACCTGTTTTCTCTAAAGCACTATTCCCCAAAGCACTTCTTGGGGACCCCTGCATCAAGAGCACCTGAGATTCCTGGCCCCACCTCAACCTACCCAGTCAGAGTCTTGGACGCAGAGCCCCGGGGAAGGGGGATCTATATCAGCCCTTGGCCATATGTGTGGACTCCCAAGCCTGAGAACCACTGTTCCAAGCTGTTTGAAGTCTGAGCAGCCCACTCCTCAAGACCCTCATTCTAAGATGACAAACTCACCTTTGCCCAAGGTCCCATCCCGCTGCCTGACCAAACAGCTCCAACCTCTTGATTTGAATTCATTCCAGAGTAGCAATTCCCCTTTGTCACTCTTCTGTCTTGCAGGAGGTAAACTGCCAGCAAGGCAAGCCAAGAGTTTGTTCACATGCTCCACTTGCAGCTGACGGAAACTCTGAGCAGCCATCCACTTGGCGGTGCCCCCATCTACAGTTCTCTCCCCTCTAGGCCAGTTGTGTGGTCTCAGTCAGAAACCCATTGTCAGTTTCCCCCAGCTGGTCTGGCAGCCTGTAATGTGCTCTCATAACAATATGTCTTCTGTTCCCCTTGCCTTTGATCTCCACCCACATGGTTTCCAACACAACCCCACCCTCAAGACTGTGGATTTCCATGTGGGTGTAAATCTTGATATCATGTGTGGATGCTCCACCTCCACTTCTAATGGTTTCTTTTTAACAAGGTCAACCTTCCCATGTCTGCCCCACCCACAGCCCTCTTCTGGTGATGGCCCTTCTGCTCAAGTGACTTTGGCCACAGCTAATTGGACAAGTATTTTAGTTTGGGTTCCCCCAGAAGCAGACACTGAGGCAAGGATTCACTTGCAAGTAGTTTATTTAGGAGGTGATTGTGAGATGCACCAGTAATGGAGTAGAGAAATGAGACAGCCAATCCAGGGTGTGTTGTCAAGCAAGTCACCACTGCAGATAATTAGAGCTCAGTCTCATTGGAGAATAGCATAGAGGACAAGCCTTGGGGCTGTCCCACCAAAGGGGCAAAGGAATTGGGGTGTTTACACTCAAACTCTCATCAGTCACTGGGCATTCATACTCAGCCCTTCTAGCCAGCCTCACCTGCCAAGGCACAGCAGCATCCAGAGAAGCACCCAGGCAAAGACATGCAGAGGCTGGGAGTTGGAATTGTGACCAGCATGCACTGAAATGGAAAAGGCTGAGGGGTTATGGGCTGGGCACTGCCAACATCTGCTACAACTGGGCATGGGTGCCCTGGCTTAAGAAAACACACACCTATGTCAGAGTCTCCAAAAACTTAAACCATATGTCTTAGTCTGTTTGTGCTGCTATAACAAAATACCTCAGACTTTTTATAAAGAACGTAAATTTATTTTCTCATGGTTCTAGAGGCTGGGAAGTCCAAGATCAGGGCACCAGCAGATTCAGTGTCTGTGAGGGCTGCTCTCTGCTTCCAAGATGGCACCTTGTTTCTGCATCCTCACATGGCAGAAGACAGAAGGGCAAAAGGGGATGTGTCCTCACGTGGCAGAAGAGATGGAAGGGAGCAAACCCACTCCTTCAATTCTTTTTATAAGGGCCCTAATCCCATCCAGGAGATTATAATTTAATGGAGCCCTCATGACTTAATCACCTTTTTTTTTTTTTTTTTTTGTACTTTTGTGACCGGTAAGGAGATCGCAACACTTGGCTTGGTGTCGCCCGAACCGCGCTCAGCCAGTGAGCGCACCGGCCATTCCTATATAGGATCCGAACCCGCGGCGGGAGCGCCACTGCGCTCCCAAGTACCGCACTCTCCCAAGGGCGCCACGGGCCGGGCCCTTAATCACCTCTTAAAGGCTCCACCTCTTAATACTATTTGGCGACTAAGTTTCAACACATAAGTTTGGGGGACGCATTCAGACCATAGCACCAAGAGACACAGAAACCACAGTTGTAGAGTGTAATTGCTTGAACTGAGAAGTTCCACCAAACTGGGATGGGGCAGCCTGTTTCAGCTACATGGACGTTGATGAGTAGACAGGAACAAAACCACCTTCAAAGCCACGGAGGAGAATGGGGGAGATAAGCAGGGAAAAGGAGAAATAAGAGAATATGTGGCCCCAAGAAGGAGAAAGAGAGGTCAGCAGCCTCGGACTCTAGCAGATTGTTTGCAATGCCAGCCCCCAAACCACTATTCCTCGTCCCATAAGATGTTGCTATGTCTTTTTAATAAAGGTCTCTTTAATTAAGCCAATGTAAGTAGGTGTTATGTTCCTTCCAGCTGAAAAGCGTTGACTAAGACCACCTATGAAGTCCTCTGTTACCATCTCAGGTTTAATTTGTGCTTATACTCTGTACACTGATATATGCATTTCCGAGGCAATCAGACTGTTCCTAATGCCCTTTTCAATCCCTTCTTTGAATTAATTCTACAAGGCACTTCTCCCCCACTCTCCGCCTTTCATTTCCCTTTGGCTCAGGTCAACATGTCTCACTGCAATGTAAATTCTCTGTCCTCAAGAAAAGCATTGCCTCGGTACCCCCGCCCACCATGACAGTGCTTTAAGCCAAGATTCTCACCACATTATGCATCTTTTATGTGAGAAATTCACTACAAATCTTCATCCCGGAATTTTTCCACAGCCTGAGCTAAGGGTCAATGTCCCGCTGCCTCTTTGCAGCGAGTGTGGTGCAGGCAGGCTGATGATATGATCTTTGGATGCCACATGATCGTGTGGTTAACCAGACCCCAGGAGAATCAGAGAGGGCCATCTGAGCTCAGAGTCAGAGAGCTTCCCGCAGGCTCTTTGCTGCATTGGTTTGACAGATCCTGGGACTCAAAAGCAAAGCCACAACTCTCTGCAACCTATGGTCTGGCTTCTCAGGCCCTGGTAGCCACGTGGCTGTGAATAGCACCTAAAAGCTAACTATCCAGGGCCTGGGTCTTTTTCATCGTAGTTAAAGATCTTCATCTCCCAATTCAGACACCCCAATCCTTATCTTGATTCAAACTCTGTTCAGTGCGTCTGAGCTAGGAGTCCTCGATGAAGTCAGATTTTGTGGTGTTTTATTTTTCCAGTTTGCAAATGTAGCGCTATGGTAATTCAAGTTCTTTTACTTGGCTAGAAATTCTGCCTTAGCAGCATTTAATTAATGCATTACCTTAGGAGTTTTAAATATATCTTGGAAGTATGTGGGAAATTAATACAAAACTAAGTAAATAAGCATTTTCTTTCTTTAAAGCCAGTATTTTTGACATGAGGCAAATGCTTACCAGAGTAAAAACTCAATTCACTGGCGCCTACACTGATGAAAATTCTGAAGTAATTGGGATATATTTTGGACAGTGAGCTTTTAAGTAGGAAAAAAAGTACAAGTGAAACAAACAGCACAGCTTCTTGAACTAGGCTGGTACTCTTGAACCATTTGGAGATAGGCTTTATTTTTTAAATTTTAGTATTTTTTAAAATTATAAAATTAACAAGTAATCATGTTGAAAATTTCAAACTTGGTATAAACAACAAATAAAAGTTCCTCCTACCCCTGTCCACCTTCTAGTCCCAGGCCCAGAGATACCTCTATTAACAATTTCTTCAGTGTTCTAGAATTTTCCATGTGTATACAAGTATATATGAGGGGTCTTCAAAAAGTTCATGGAAAGATTGCATTATCTTTCAATTCCATTTTGCCATGAGATTTTTGAAGTACCTTGTATACAACACAAATTTAGTTAATCTAATGGCATCATACTCAGCACACTATTCTGAACATAATAGTATATTACTTAACTTTTTTAAAAAAAAATTTATGTATATCCTAGACTTGGCATAAATTCAGCCTCTGTCTTTTAAATTTACAGCTCTGTATGGAAAGAGTCAATGTTTAGTCTATAACCCCGAGAATTACAAAATGCCAATTCACCAAACATTTGATTATGTTTAGAATTGGTTAGTTTTTTCTATGCAACAAACTGCCCCATAACTTAAAACAGTACCATAGCTTAAAACAATAACCACTTATTTCGATCAAAAATCAGTGGAACGGCAATTGGGGCCAGGCTCAGCTAGGCAGTTCTGCTGGTCTCGGGCAGGCTCACTCACATATCTGTGGCCAGCTGCCAGGTTAGCTGAGGTCACAAGAGTGTCTAGGCCACTGGTATCCCATCATCCAGCAGGCTAGGCCAGGGGTCATTCACATGGCGATGGCTGCAGGACCCCTGGGAGCATGAGAGGGCAAGTCCCTCTCACTTTGTGAGTCTCTACTTGTGCCACATTTGCTAAGGTTCCATTGGCCAAAGCAAATCACATGGCCAAGGTCAGAATCAAGGGGTGGAGAAAGTGTCTCTGCCTCTTGATGGGAGGGGAAGAGCCTGAGACCATTTTTGCAATCTAGCACATATAATTTTTATGGGTAGAGGGGTGGCAGGACAGGACCTCATTTAAACAGAAATTGAGATTAACTAAAATCCCACTCCCACCCTAAATGTTTTGAATACTTCAAGTTTTGTATGAGAAGTAGGAATGGGAATGCAGTCTGTCATGCAGAGCTAGTCTAGTGTGGCACCAGAGTTCTAACTCTGAGCTGTGCTCTAGTTTATGCTTACAATCATGGATCATATACTCATTAGAAACAGGAAAGCACTGAGGTCTTCTACCACATTCTTCTTGATGATGTCTACAAAGTAAGAGATACAGTAAACACACAGAGACTACCTAGAAACAATACCCACATGCCACTTTCTTTTGAGCTTTGGTTGATAATTAGAAAAAAACCCACTGTGGTGGTATAATATCTTGAAATAATCACAGGATTTTCTTTCCTACATTTTTCCTCTTGCCTTTGGTGTGTGGCATTAGCAGCATTCATGGTGTGGGTGCACGTGGGAGGGGTGAGAACACAGCCTAAGACAAAGAAGCCATTTGAGTTTCAGCACAGAGTTTCAGAAAACTCAAAGCAGAGGCCAAAGTTTGAGAGTCAGGGCTTTCGATGACAAGCACAGAGACCTTGAGAGAGCAAAGGTTTCTTCATGCCAAGAGAGTAAGAAAGAAGCTAAGGACCCAGAACAGGCACTGGAGCTTCAAACAGCAGAGCAGGAAGAAAGCATGTTCCTGCCCCAGAGGGGATCGAGGCTAGGCCAGCTGGTGAGAGGAGAGGATTGGAAGGGAGGAGATTCAAGCTTAGATGCTGGTGGGCCCACCATCAGAAGAGGCCCTTAGTTCATCCCCAACTAATCCTGGCTGATTTCTGGGACTGGAACAAGACGAACACCAGGAGAAAGATCGACGAGTCTGGGTGAATCCCAGAGCAAAGGAGCCTTTTAGAGATGCTGTAGGTCCAGCCAAGACAGTTCTCAAGGAGTAGAGTAGGGGGTGTCTTGGGGCTGGAAATGAGGGTGATCTTACAGAGCTGCTCATGGTTCAACTCAGCCCTGAGCAACTGAGAGACGGCCAACAGGGTGTGGAGAGGTTGCACAACCAGACAAGGAAGCTGTAGGGTGACTGCATGCACCCTGCCAGCTGGGTGCAAAAAGGATACAGATGTTTTCCTTGCAGGCAGTGAGGCGGATGCTAATGACAGAACACCCACAGAGCCGGCGCCCTCACCAACCAGCCGGGGCAGGACAGAAACCAGCCTCACACCAGAGGCCTAGCTCCTATGACAGGACAATGGCCAGCCCGCCGGAGCTTAGAAGCATTGGAAGTTGCAGGCAGAACCCTAAAGTGACACTTTTTAAAAAAATCTCTAAGTGACTCAGTTTATGTGGAGCACTAGGTCAAGTTCTCTACGATTTGGTAGAACAGAGCTTCAGGCCAATTTCAGTTCAATTTCACAGAAATAAAAAATTTTATACACCTAACTTGATGATTGTGGAATTTGTACTAAAATCCCTTCATTTCTTAATCTCCCCGTCCACTGTTAGACTTGGGAGAGGGGCCATTTGCTCATTCCTGGAGGATAAACAGATATTTACTAACTGTAATTGTGATTAGGAGCAATAGAAGTAAAGGTGATTCTGATTACTAATATTTTGGGCATGTTTGGCCATTGCTTCAAGAACAAGCTCATACCAACAGTATCCTTGTACTCCAGGCAAAGTCTAGCATCTTGTTACTTGGGGTCATAGCTATAGAGACCAAGTGGCCAGAGCATAGAAGTGACTCAGGAGAGGGGCTCAGTGTGGCAAGGCTCCACATGCCCATAAATACCAGGATAACTGGTTTGCTGGTGGTGGGGTATCACGGTCCTTCCTCAATCCCTCACATCATGGCTGTCTTCCCAGCATGCATAGAGGCAGTTGGGAGCCCACTGGTCTGACACTGTCATTGGATCTCCTTTCACATCACGGACAGATTCATTGTTGTCTCTGTTGTTGTTGTTCTTGCTGTTGTTCAGCACAGTTGCTATCATGCCCCTCCCCACTTCAGAAACCATATGTGGCTTCCCATTGCCCAGCACTGTGGTCTTTTCTTAGCAAAACCCTGATAGATAGATAAACAAGGAGCTCTGCACTTGGTTTTCTGTCCCTGTGTATCGGTTAGGATTGGATTGGCTGTAAGAGAAATCCAACATAATGCATGTTAGAATTTTATTTCTTGCTAACATAAAGAAATCCATAATAGCCATTGCATGACTGGTATGGCACTCCATATGGTCAGGGACCCAAGTTACAGCTATTTTATTACTCTGCCATGAGTGGCTCCTGACCTCACTTCAGGATAAAAGATCTGCATCCAGACAGCTGGAAGGGATGAAGAAATTTGCACCTCATCCCTTGAAGGACAGTTCCTGGTCACATGGTCACACCTAGATGCAAGGGAAGCTGGGAAATGTAGATTTTATTCTGGGGAGCCATGTGCCCTGCTAAAAATTAAGGATATTATAAGTGAGGAGGAAGAGGAGAACAGATGCTGGGGGACAAACAGTCTTTACCACAATCCCCAAGGCAAGGCAACCCCTCAAATACCTCTAAGGAGCAATTGTACACTGCAAAAGTTTTTGAAAACCAACACTCATTGCAAAAATTCCAAAAGCTTTATCCTAATGTCCAATATGCCTCATAACATAAACCCGTCTTCCCTTTCTAGCCTCATCTTTCATGGCACCCTATCATGAGCCTTCTTGTGCCTATCTGAAGACTCTATACCCACTATACACTCCTACTCCCCCCTCTGGGATCCTTGCTCGTTCTGCTCTCTCAGTCTAGAACGGCACTGTCTGCTCTCTCAGTCTAGAACGGCACTGTCTCGTCTCCTCTCTAAATCCTACCTGTCCTTTATGTAATCATAACAGGCATTCCACAAAGTCTCTTCGCATCCCTGGGGACAAGATGGAGAAATGGAAGCTGAGTGATTATTAAATTAGATGAATTTCTAGTGTTTAATATGCCAGACCCAAGGAATGCAGAGTAACAGACCCCTGGCAATCCAGAGGACACTGACAGTGGGACATAGGGCTCTATTTATCTTCATCAGATCAGTACAACATTGTTATCATTGACACCAGTAAGAACCCTGGTGACAACATGATGAAAGCTGCAGAAGACATGAAAGAAGAAGGGGTATGGATTACATCTTACTTGAATATTTTGGGTCTCTGATTTCATCAAGATAAAATTTAATCGGAATAAATGTAATGTCCTGCATTTGGCTCTATGAGGTCAATGGCACAGCTCTGGAGCTTGGCAAGCATATGTAAAAATCTTTGTTTCTACTTGACAGCAAGTTCACTGTAAGCCATCAGTACAGCTACTTAAAAGGGTCATTAAATCTTAGGTTGAATTAATGGAAACACAGTGTCCAGAAAAAGAGAGGAAATAATCTAGCTCTTCTTTGATCAGATCAAATGTACGGTAGGCTGCATTAATGGCCCCATTTCTTCAGCTCTCCCACTATCCATGCCCTTTGACAGGTCACTTTAATGTTTCTCCTACAAAAGAGTCAGAGGTCCCCTCCCCTGTGTGACTTGTTTTGTTAGCAGGCTTGACATGACCAAAGGTTGGAAAAACACTTGGACAATTGGGCTTGCTCTCTTAACGCATCTGCCATCTTCATGAGAAAAACATTCTTGGGTCAGCCTATTGGTCCTGGGAGGTGATGAGAGACACATGATGTTGACTGAACGGCCCCAGCCAAGCCCAGCCTTGATCAGCTGAGTCCAGTCAAAATCAACAGAATTGCCTAGTCAAGCCCAGCCTAGATGAGCTGGTCCCCAGCTGATCCAGAGGCTCATGAGCTAAATAAATGCTTACTGTGGCACTCCCCTGGGAGTTTGTAGTTGGGTGTTACACTGCACTAGCTGACTGAAACAAGAACTGTGTACAGTTCTGACAGTCACATTTGATGAGGGACACTGACAAACTAGAATGCATCCAAAGGAGAACAGTGGGAACCATGATGGGTCACAGGACCAGAGGATATAAGGAACAGTTGATGATACTGCTATTATTTATGCTGTGAGAAAAAAAAGACTCACAGAGAACCTGAACATGTTCTCCAAATATGTGAAAAGCTGTCATACGGAGGACAGGTTAGCTATTGCTATGGTCTGGATGTGTCCTCCAAAATTCTTGTGTTGAAATTTAAAGGCCAGTGTATTAGTATTCAGAGGTAGAGCCTTTAGGGGTGATTAAGTCATGAGGGTGGAACCCTCATGGATGGAATTAGAGCCCTTTTATAAAAGGGCTGGAGGGAGTGGATTTGTTCTCTTCTGCTCTTCTGCCATGTGAGGACACAACGAGAAGAACCTCACCAGATACCAAGTGCCAGCACCTTAATCTTGGACTTCCCAGCCTCCAGAACTAAGAGAAATAAATTTCTATAGTTTATAAATTACTCAGTCTTGGATATTTTGTTATAGCCACACAAACGAACTGAGACAGATTTTACTCTTCATAATTCTTGGAGTCTAAAGACCTATTGAGAGTAATTAGAAAGGTTGATCTCACCTTTAGAACTGTCTGGGATGGAAACAAGTTTTCAGAGGTTGTGAGTTCTTTTTTGCTAGAGATATTCAAGTAGAGGTGACAGGCCCTCTGGCAGATTTGCTGTGGAGGGCACTCCACAGTAGAGAGATGTCCTCTAAGGCTCCTTCCGACCTTGAAATACTTTGAGAGATAACCATGTATCCCACAAAACATTGTCTGACTGCTGTTCTCCCCAAAATGTTGATTCCACCATCGCTCTCTGTGATGGTCCCTGGCTTCCTGTCTCTGCTACACAGCACACTTTCCGGTCCCCTCTTGGGCTTTTTCAGTTCTTCAGCAACACGTCTCCCCACTTTTGCATCTGAGGTTTATGTTCTCGGTTTTGATGATGAAAACAGGGTGCTACTCACCACACCAGGCTACATGTCGGAGATCGACTCCTGTGGTTTTCCTGGGCCTCTATTCCTACCAGAAAGGACCCCAGTTTTGTGAAAGCTCCTGTCCCCACTGTCTGTGATGTGATGCTCTCTGCCCATGTCTCTCCCTACCCTTGGTCAGCCAATACCCTCAAGCAGGTCTTCCTTCCTCAACCAAAACCTGGCTAAGAATGACTTTCTAGTATTGTGATTTATAACTTAATGTGAATCGAAGCCCAAGTTCCAACCCCTCTCCTAGGAGCGCTTGGATTTGCTGCCGCGCTATCTCTTGCTGTGGAACGAAGCACGGTTGACCTTGCATCTTGGTCAAAGAATTTATAACAGCCTCACGCTTTTCCTTTGGGAGCCAGCCTCTCTGGGGCTCCTCCAGCCCCTGTCTTTACTTTCATAAATAATGATTTAAATAGAGTGGGACACTCCATGTGTGAGTTAGTGTCTCTGACACCAGCCCAAACAGGCAGCTGAAAACAGAAAATATTAGTCAACAATCTGATATTTCTTAGTAATCCCACATACTTAGAAGTGGGTAGAAATAGTCTTCATCCTGGGTCTCTTAAAAGGTCATTTTTTTAAAAATGCACTAACGGTGGGGGAAAGTCAGGGTAGGGAAACAGGCATAGTGCCCCAAATTAGCAACACAGCTCCTGTCAAGCGTGTTTCTATGAGAAGCAAAGCCCACTGGTCACGGCAAGTGTGTGGCCTCAGCTTGTCAGAGCTATTGATTGACTGCTCACAATATTGCAGGTGATTTAAAGAGTTCCCCACCACCTTGTTTGTTTAATGTCACCTCCATATGAGAATGTCAGCCTCTGACATGTCTGACTTCTCCACAGGACAAATGCCAAGCCACGTGCAGTTGTCCCACTGACATAGATTGTTCCTTATCCTCCATAACAACAATGATGACAACAATTTCTAACTGCTTAATTTAAAAGAAGCATTAATTCTTAATACTCTCTGGATCGGTGGCATACCATGACTCTGGCATGTGGCCGAGCAAGCCTCCGTTTTTCTTATCTATACTTAGAAAATCTTCCAAATCCATGTCACACTTAGTGGTACTGGGGAGCTGCTGCTTTGTGAGCCAGCCAGTGTGAAGTTAGAGGGGGCAGGGCGCGGGCGCAGAGATGGAGCCGAGACTGTCTGGGGCCAGAGGCCAAACTTGGCCAGCCCAAGACAAACACAGACTGGAGATAAAAAGAGGAGAGGAGAAAGCACAGCCAGAGACAGCAGAAACAACAGAGATGGAAAATAAACAGCAAAGAGGGCTGGGAAAGCAAGACCTGCTGCTGCGGAGGGAGGGGGATGCAGGCTGAGGGGAAGCAGGAGCCCCCCCAACACACACACACACACACACACACACACACACACACACACACACACACACACGCAAGCAAGGGGTGTGAAGGGAGAGGAGAGAGAAAAGGACAGAAGGGGAGAAAGCTGGGGTCCGTGGACGAGCATGGGGTTGGGAAAGGGTCTGGAAGACAAAAGGGAGAAAGGACAAGGACAGGGGGAAGAGCACGAGGAAGAAAATAGGGGAGGGGGGAAGAAAGGCAAAAGTGGGGCAGCGGCACAGGCCCCTAGTGCGGTGGGAGCGCCGGCCGCAGACGCGGCTGCTTCTTTTCAGCGGGAGGAGAAACACCTCCAACCTAGTCTGCTGCGCTGTTCAAACGCAAATTTCTGGCAATTTTAGAGCAGATGTAAGAAGAAATTAAGTTCAGATTTAAATTCAAAATAGCTCTTTTAAACGTAGTATGTTCAGACCTAATGTAAAAAAAAACGGACTTTGTATGTGTCTAAACCAGTGGTTCTCGGTTGGAGGGTGGGGGGATTCTGCTCCCCAAGGGACAGTTGGCAATGTCTGGAGACATTTTTGGTTGCAACGTCTCAGTGGGAGTGGGGGTGCGGGTGGGGGAAGTGGTCTGGCATCTTCCCCCACCGGCAGATAGAAGCCAGGATGGTGCTACAGTCTACAATGCACGGGACAGCACCCCCAGCAAAGAATTCTCTGACCAAAATGGCAATAGTAGGTTGAGAACGGACACACCAGCAACAGCAACTTCCCCTGGGACCTAGTTAGAAAGGCAGATTCTCGGACTCACCCCAGACCTCGGAATCAGATCCCAGGATTAGAAATTGGGGTGGGGTCCAGCAGCCTATGTTTTAAGCAGCCCTCTACGTGATTCCAGTGCATGCTCAGTGTGACAAACCTTGGTGCAGGCTACACTGTCCAGAACGGTAGCCACTAATTCAATAGCCACATCAATGAAAAAAATTTAAAATCCAGTTCCTCCGTCATACTAGGCAATTCAAGTGCTTAGTAGCCACGTGTGTCTAGTGACTCCCATATTGCACAGCACAGATATAGAACATTTCCTTCCACAGAACGTTCTGGAGTTTTGTTCACCAAACCTTTCTCACAAACAAGAAAAGCCAATTACCACATGGGCTGAGGAAGGTTTTTCCTACCACACCACCTTTCCACAGAAGCATCCTGAGGCTGAGCTATGGAACAGATAGGACCATGTGGTGCAGCTGAAAAAGCCCTGGGCTGAGGTCAGGAGGACAAGATTTGAATTTCGGTATCAGATGTATGGATGTGTGGCACTGTTGTGTGGTGATTCTGGGATACAGTGCCAGGAATTTTATCCTTTTGTGCCATGGATTCCTTTGGCAGTCTGGTAAAGCCCATGGACTGGTTCTCTGAAGAAGGTTTATAAATGCATAAAATAAAATAAAATTACAAAGAAAATCAATTACATTGAAATGTAGTTATCGAAATAAAAAACACAGTTCTGATATTGTAATATATATGCTTCTTTATTAACACAGTAATTAATAAGATAGAGTGGCAGGTCTAATAACCACTATAATTTCAGAGACGTGATAAGTGAAAATGATATTTTGAGATCTGCATAACAAAGGTAATATGATATGAAATATCTGTGATTTCTATTGGAGACAGGTCTCAGGTACTGCTAATACTGCCGTGGTTTGTTGCCTACGTTCATAATTGAAGGAAGTGCTAAATCTCATGAGAAAGTTCATGAAAATAAAGAGGCATTTTTTTTTCCCCATCCAAGTTCACATTCTGATGAATTTGGAAAATCTGGTGGAGTGGCTCCACTGTCCCCCAAGGGCCTCATGTCCTCCAAGGGATCCTCCTTACCCCACTGGTAGACGGTGCACAAAGACAGAGCGGGAAGGGCTCAGCAGGGAAGTTTCCAGGGCGGGCCTGGAAGTAGACACACACACATCATTTCTGCCCTCCACCCGTTGGCCGGAACTACCTCCGGGGGGCTGAGAATGTTCAGTCTATGTCACACTTAGCTACTTCAACAATCAAAGAAGAAAATGATATGAAAGCATTCTGTCACACCAAAAAAAGGGTTTGATTTACTGAGAGCAAAATTATCATGAGAGCTGGAAACAAGATGCTAGGGGCCCTTCTTCCTCTGGCAGAGAGCTGGCAAGAGGACCCTCCAGCCTGGGGAGAGGAGTTTAAGGGCATTTCCAAGACTGGAGGTCCCAGCTTTAATACCAAGGCTGCTCCTGCACCATTTCCACACCAGACTGCACCTTCCCACCCCTCCCCATCCACCTCCAAAAAACTCAGAAAAGTTCCAGGACTTCAAGCCTTGTGCAGCCCACCTCCCTGGGTCATTCAAATCAAAGCCTGGCAGGCCCCACAAGAGGGAGGTAACAAAATTAAAAATAGCCTCTCCTCCAAGGAAAAAAATTAAAAATAGATTCCAACCCACATGAAAATTTGGGTGGAAAGAAAGGGAAGGAAAACAAAATGAATCATCTTTATGTGTTTTGCTGAGCGAGAGCCCGTTGCCATGGCTACAGGGCCCTGTGTGCAGGCCTGGTCTTTTCCAGCAAGTTCAAGGCCCGCCAAGGAGCCCGTGGGGGCAGCCCCATCACCAATATGTTATAGCCATTGGATCTGCGATCCCCCAACTGAGTCACTGCCACCGAGCAGGTCATATTAATGACTGTCACAGTTAATTTAGTGTTTCCTTCCATTGTGATCTGTCTATCGCTGTAATTGAGCAAACGAGAGGACTTGTTTGGGTCTCCTGGGAGTTTAGGAAAATCTTGCCTAGTTTTGCAATCTAGACAGTCAGGGGAGGTTATGCGAACTTGTGGAGAAGCCGGGTCTTAAATCGCAGAGTGGGAAAGTCAGCTTTCCAGCCCGCATCAGCCAGCTGAGGCCTACCTTCCTGGTGGGCTCGCTGGTGTGCACTTGAAAGACCCTAAGAAGGCAAGGAAAGGTGAGAGGATCAGCAAGACTCAATGGCCTCAGTGGCTAGTGAAGCAACGCCAGGACTGTGGCCCTGTCACTCTGGCAGTTGATCGCTTGGGAGACCATCCCCCAGATTAAGAAGGGCTGGATTTATGAGGTTCCCTTCTCAGAACTGGAGTTTCAGGATTTACCCTAAACTGGAAAGGGCAGCTTAGGGCTTTGGTGAAGCCTCTTGTCTACATACACTTTTCTAAAACAGTAGTGTAGAAAACGTAATATATTAAAAATTCAAATTTACAAAATAAATAAGATGGACACGGGAGGAAGAGGAAACTCACTTTATAAAGAATTCTTCACTTTAAAATAACTGGCTGGGCTGGCTGGTTAGCTCAGTTGGTTCGAGCACATCCTAATAATACCAAGGTCACAGGTTCGGATCCCCATACATGCCAGCTGTCAAAAAAAAGAAGAAGAAGAAGAAAAATAAAATAAAATAATTGGCCTGGAATTGTTCCACGTACAAGACAAAAGAAACATGTCAACTAAACGCAATATCTGATTCTAAACTAGATCCTCCAGACCAGAGAGGAGGAAATGCTATTGGAAACATTATTGGAACAATTGACAAAATCGGAATATGAGTGGTAGATCAGATTAAAATATTGTATTGATGATAAAGTTACTGAAGTTGATAACCATAATGTTGCTAACTGTACTGTGGTTATATAAGAGAATGTTCTTATTCTTAGGAAGTACTGAAGTATTTAAGAATAAAGGGCCATGATGTAGGAAACTGCTATGATCTGACTGTGTCCCCCCAAAATTCATGTTGAAATCCAAACCCCCAATGTGATGGTAATAAGAGGTGGGGCCTTCGGGAGGTGATTAGGTCATGAGGGTAGAGCCTTCAAGAATGGGATTAGTGTGCTTATAAAAAGACCCCAGAGAGCTAGCTCATCCCTTCCACTATGTGAGGACATGGATAGAAAGCACGATCTATGAACCAGGAAACAAGCCCTCATTAGACACCAAGTCTTCCAGTGCCTTAATCTTGGACTTCCGAGCCCCAAGAGCTGTAGAAAATAAATTTCTGTTATTTATAAGCCACCCAGTTTATATTTTGTTACAGCAGCCTGAACGAAGATAGCAACTTACCCTCAAACAGTATTAAAAAATTGTATATGTGTGTTTATATGTATGTGTATCCATGTGTGCAGATGTGTATGTATAGACAGATACAGGGAGAGGGTATACAAATGATAAAACAAATGGAGTAAAATGTAAAATGTTAAAAATAGGTGAAAATGGATAAAAGGTAGTTGGGTGTTCTTTGTATTATGATCATTCTTGCAACATTTCTGTAAGTTTGAAATTCTTCCCAAATAAAACTTTTAAAAATTGGTTTTGATTTCCTTTTAAATAGCCAACTCTCCCAGCGTGTTTAAGCATCACTTAATTCTGCAAAATTCAATTTACACTCAACTTTTTAGGGACAACACTGGCACATGAAACTCAACTACATCTGGGAATGTACTCCTTACATCTTTCATACATAGCAAATACACTCTAGACCAGGGCTGTTCAATAGAAGTTTCTTGGATGATGGAAATATCAGATATCTGCACTGGCCAATACCATAGCCAGTAGCCACATGTGGCTACTGAACATTTGAAATGTGACTAGTCCTAATGAAGATGTGTTGTGAGTGTAAAATACACACCAGAGTTCAAAGATTTAGTGTGAAAAAAACAATGGAAAATATTTTGGGTATATTGGGTTAAATATATTAATAAAATTAATTTTACCTATTTCTTTTTACTTTTTAATGTGGCTACCAGAAATTTTTTAATTACTTACATGGCTCACGTTTGTGGCTCACTTGATATTTCTATTGGACAAAACTGTTCTGGAAAGTCATGGAAGATAGGCTAGATCTGACTTGGCCTCTTCTGGCCTAGCCATTCTGGAATGGTGAATACTTTGGCAAAATAGTGGCTGATCTTAGGGTGTTCGAGGAGCTGGATCCTCCAGAGCCTGAGATAGGCAAGGGAAAGAGTTGGTGGAGAAGTGTTCTAAATAGAGACAGCATTTTGTAGAGGAGATGTTTTGTTCAAAGCCCACAGGCAACAGAAGGCCTGGTGGATTTGAAACACAACAGTGGAGTCCAGAGTGGGGTTGCTGATGTAGGTCATGTGAACCCCACTGAGAAGCTGGCGTTTTCCTAAGGCCAATGGGGAAGCATCAAAGTATTTTAGGCAGTGAAGCACCCTGATCCAAATTGAGTTTGCGAAAAATCATTCTGGTAGCTCCCTTAAGTCCGGCTGTGTGGTCAAGATTCCAAATTTCTACCACTGTAGAGCAATACTGGGGTGATGGTTCAAGTGTCTCTGTTCCTTCCAGCCAGAAGACCATGACCAACAGCTCACCGAAGACAGCCCCAGTGTGGTCGGATATATTTTCCAAAAATGCCCATATTACGGTCCCGTGTGTTCCTTCAGCACCTTGTGCTTCCTATCAAGAGGTAGAGTCCATGTCCTGTGACTGCTCCCACCAATGGTGTTCAGCAGCAATGACAGTGTCTTCCAAGGCTAGGTCATCAAAAGGATACAGCTTCCACCTGGCTCTCTCTCTGGAGACACTCACCCTTGGGACCCAGTCAACATGCTGTGAGGAAGCCCAGACTGCATGAGAGGCCACAGCCAGCTAGGGGCTCAGCTGACAGCCAGCCTCAACTGCCAGACACATGAGTGGACAAGCTTTCTGATGGCTCTAGCCCCCAGCCTTTGAGTCTTCTAGCTGAGACTCCAGACATCATGGAGCAGAGACAAGCCATTTCTACTGTGCTCCGTCCAAATCCCTGACCTGCAGACTCTGTGAATATAATAAATGGTTGTTTTAGGCCTCCAAGTTTAAAGGTAATTTGTTTTGCAGCCCTAGTACCTGGAACATCCAGAGTGTGGCCGGAAACATCCAAGCTTTACTAAAAGAGGGCAGCAGCTGCAATGCATGCTGGGATGTGGGGGTGAGGCCTCAGCAATAGCCACTTGCCACCAGCCTCTAGCACACTGTGGGATACCAGCTGTATCCCACTGTGAGCTTAACATTTAGCAGCTGGTAGATAGCTCTCAGTTGGGTTTTCTAGAATTATCAGTGGCTTGGGCAACTTTTTCAAGGAGAAAGTCAAGTAAAATGCAGAGCAGATTTAAAAGCACTGTTTGACATTAAATAGGTGTTAAAATATGTGTCATCTCTATTGCCTTTCAGCTCTAGAGAACTCCAATTATGACAATAATTAATATAATGGCTTGATTTATTGCTACTCTTCCTCAGGACCATATTTATTTCATTATTTTAAAATGTTTGAATCACCTAAGCAGGCTGGCTAAGGTAAAAGATTGTGGGGAATGTTCTGCCAGAAAAAAAAAAAGAAAAAAGAAAGAAAAAAAAAGCATAATTTATAAAATTAGTAACATATAGGAAAAGCGACTGTCATGTACTTGAAAATTAAGCTGGCTCAAGGCAATCTTGGAGGTGAGGTCAATTTTTAAAAACACAGAAGAAAGCAAAAGCTAAATTACTTAAGTGGTCAGATGGTTTGTTCTTATGAACTGATTGCCAGTGTCTCCTGTCCCAGCCTGCATTTGCTAAAATGCCTGACAGTGTCCCAGGGAAAGAACAGTGTTGTTGGCCTTTCCATCTTGGGTCACGTAGCAGGGACAGAGTGGGGAAATAGGGGGTGGCAGGGGACCACCCATGTACAGTCACCCACAAGCACACACTCCATTCCCACCCGCACTGGAAGAATGCCCTCTTGCCTGGAAAAAATGCTCTAATGTCAGCCTACTAAAGTGAGCCACTGGGTTGGGGTGGGGCAGGGGGAACACAGAGGAATGCGCCCTCCCAGAGAAAGGCAAATCTGGAAAGACAACAGAAAGAGCCAGAAGTGGTCAACCCATTGAATGGGAGGGGGAAGACAAACGCTGGGAACTCTCGCATGGGAGTTCTGACCCTGAGCATCATTTTGTTTAATCCCTACGACAAGCATGTGAAGGCGATCTTTGTAATCCCTACGTTATAGATGAGAAAACGAAAGCTCTAGCTTTAATTTCCCAAGACCACAAAACCAAAAATTAGACACCAATAATAATCAGATATCAATAAGTAATATTTTTTGAGCCCTTACTATGATCCCAAGAAGTATTCCTAACAAATTAACTTGCATTACTTGGATATCATTATACGTAATATACAGATAAGAAGAGTGAGGCTAAAAGAGATAACTGGCCCAAAGTCATAAGATCTACCCAGTGCTGCCCCGGCAAATTATCCCCAAGTGGTTGTTCAGCCCGGAGAAACGGGAGAGCTACACCAAGGGTGCTGCCCAAGGCAGTGGGGTGCGTGGGCCAGACGACGGGGCAGGGCGAAGTACCTAGGAGGGAAGACAATACTCACAAGTATATAGTCAGAGAGTGTGTCCCCTGAGACAGACACAGAGAGAAAACAAGCCGCAGCAGTGTCTGCGGATGGTGGGCCCAGGGATTCACAGCCTAATGAACTAGATCATGAAATCTCATTTGCGTGTTCGATAGCTCTTGCCATGTGCTCAGGTTCACTTAGGATGAAAAGAAAAGGGGGAGCTTGGAAAGGGCTCATTTTTTGCACTTTCAAAGCTTGGGGAGATTGATGGAGAGAGAGGTCCTGGAATGACCCCCACCCCCACCCTGGGAGGCAGGTGTGGCCCAGGAAGGCTGAGAGAGCAAGGACCTGAGAGCTGGCACCGACAGCTAGATGGATGTCCTACGCAAGCCACGGCCAGCAGGGCCACCTGCAAGGAGCAGGGCTCTCTGTAGATGATTCATAATTTAATTTACTGAGAAGCAGCTATGTGCATCCTCCTACGATGTCCCAGCAGGAAGATGCTGTAGGAGGGTGGCCATGGGACCCCAGTGCTTCTCGAACTCTCCGTGGTCAAGGACCAGTTGTTTCTTATTTTTTGTTTTCCCAGTCTGTCGGGGGCAATCTTTGATAAAATAAATCAAAAATGAATTGCTGAGGAAAAACTGAAATTTTAAAAGGCCGAAGTTTAATATTTGGATTCAACAGATATAAAATTATTCTGTCATATTGTTATGGAAGTTTCTCAATGCTTATTCTCAGTTTCTGTACTATCTTGTCACTTTTACAGGTAACAAATTGTTCCTGGAGCTCCTAGTCTGCAGGCCACTCTGAGTAGCACTGTCCTGGTGGGACAGGAATGCATGACAGCTTTTAGTTGAGTGTAAAATTCTACAAATGTTGATGCTTGTCACACTTTTACTCATGACAAGTCCCTGAGGGACAGAGCTAGGACACGTAGTACATTTGCTCTTCCTTAAGTGGGGAAACCAAGGCTCAGGGCAGTGATGGGATTCATTCAATTTCACAAGACGTTTGTGAAGCTCAGGTCTTCCTCCTCATTTCCAGTGACCTCTTGAGCCAGCTTCCTCATTCTGATGAGAGCATAGTATTGTGTGCACAGGGGCACCCCAAGGGAGGTGTTCTGTTCTGCAGGGGCCCCTCTTCTCTGTGGTTGCTGACAGCTTCAGCAGGCGTCGCTCAGATTCCTGCCTTCCTCACCCCCTCCTCCATAAGGAATGAGAGTCCCAGCCCCTCCCGAAGAAGAGAGCTGAACAGGATGCCCAAATCATAGAACCTCTTCTTGTTAGCAACAGGAACCAGGAGATCCACCTCAGATATTTCCTCTCACCCACTGGCGATTGTACCTTCTGGAACTGAGAGGGCATCTGGAGCCACTAGTTCTTGACCATCCGCCCTTACTCCCTCACCTGCTTGTCTGAGCCTGTTTTCCTTATCATATTCGGAAGGGAAGGGGCTGTGCACCCTCTTTTCCAAACAAGCCATCAACAAGCCCACGCTATAGACGGACCACCATTTCCTGGCCGAGCAGCTGCCAGCAACAGAAAAACCTGCTTTGGCCAGTTCCATCTTTGCCAGCAGATGTCACTGCAGCCTGACCTCGGGTTACCAAAAAATGAACCGCTAATTTTGGTTTGGAGGCTCCAGGAGGAGCATGGAGAAACACCCAGAATATCAGAATACATTCCTTTCGTTCTTTTTCTTTTCTACCTATGTGGCAAAGTTGCTGATTGCCAGAAAAAATGCTTTTTAAACCTCTTTTTCACCATCTGTAAAATGGACATCTTTCACACATTCCCTACCTTTCCTATAGGGATGCTGTAAGATTCCAGAATGGCTGTGATATTCCAGAACTAATAGTTCCCCTCCTCACAGGACCTCAGTTATTTCCTCAAACAGAAGATAAAATTGGAGCACCCCAATGGTAACTGCCTTACCTTGCATTTGCCTTAAGAGGTACCCGGAACAACCGCCACCTATTCCCGTTTCCATAGTAACAGAGGGTCCAAAAAAAAAAAAAATCCTCAAACAAAATAAGACACCTAAGAGGCATAAACAAAATATGTGATGGTGTGGGAGGCTGTAAAGTTTTTATTGCCACCTGTTTGGGAAGACCTGCATAATTCAATCGTGCTCCTGGCATTTGTGAGCGAAGCAATCACCCCAAAGTTGTGGCAATAAAGCCTTTATAGCCCCCCATGCTGGCATGCCCGCTTTCTAGGTACAAAGCCCCAGTTTGATAAACTTCCACTTCTCACATTTGCATAATGGAAATGGACGAGATTTTAAACCCAGGCTGTAGGGAGGCATAACTCGCAGCTCTCCTGAAAGTGAATCACGAGCTCGCTTGAGTGGAGGTGGCTGGGAGACACACCAAACTCGCCAACAGGACTGCAGGGCTGGGCAGGGGTGCCAGAAAAGACCTTCCCCGCTCCCTCAGATCTGGAACCGAGCAGGGTTCTGGTTGAAGGTCACATTACTCCTGGGTCAGAGAGTCATAACATCAAAGTGCCCTTGCGGTGAGCACACCGACAGTCTGTCTAAGGCAAGTTTGGGGCAGAAAGGGTGGTTACAACCTAGGTACGCATCTGATGTTCCTCTCCATCACCTCCCTTACCACCACCTCCCCCCCACTTTCTCTGGCGCCCTCACATTTTCTGGTACCCCCTCCTTCAATCTGCCATCCATCACCCACCACTTCCACACGTTTTGCAGAGTGTACTCGCTGGAGACAGAGGAGGAATCCGGTGCCTGCCCCTCTCAGGAGATTACCGCAGCCCTGCCGGCGCTCAGTGGTAAAAGTTTGAACGTGTCTGCAGAGCTTAATCAAATGCTAATTCCGTGTGGTGAAAGAATTTGCTGGAATCTGCAAGGGAGCTCCTGGCAGCAAGAAAATGCGTTGATTCACTCCCAAATCTGCTTTGCCCAAGCCGGGTGCGATTTAGACTGTAAAGCTGCATTAAATCACAAAGTGCTGTGTGGATCACACAGCCATCCTTTGTGTCGTTAATGAAGGGAAAAACAGGGCTTTATTCTGAAGCTTTGTGTATAATCAGATGCCATGTTGTAAAGCTCTGGAAAACACACCAGAAATCATAATTGGGAGGAAATAAAAGGGTTAGTCCAAAACAGCATATGATTTAAATAAGAAGGAAAAAGAAACTGCCCCCAAGATTTGTGCGTTTCAAGAATCAACTTTTAATTCATTCGCAGGGAGATTACAGAAGGGGAGGATCAGCCTTTAAAATAGTATGAAAAGCTAGTTTAGATGTTAATGAGAGATAATGGGCTTTCACCAGGAAATAAGCAGGGGGGCCAAGCTTGTGCCCAGGGCAGGGAGTTTGGGGGAAACATCTTGGCCTGCAGGGCTCCAAAGGCCTTTAGACCCAGATGCCAAGAGAACGCAGGGTTTGTGGCCTGGTGGCGGAGAGAGGAGGCTTCATGGCACAGGGTCTGGTAACCACCATTCAGAAGAAGAAAGATAGGTGCTGGCTGCCCGTGGTGGTCACCAAGGGTTCCGGGGCTTGGCCGAATTGAGGCGGGGAGAGATCTTGATTGTTGCTTTAACACAGAAAATTTCCTTGATATGAACATTCTGAGGTCGCCAAGGAAAGGGGTTGGGGCTTTTATGCTTGTCTTACAGCTGCAGTTAAGGAGCGCTGCATCGAGCCCTCCCCAGTCCTAATTCACTAATGATTTGCTTATTAGTTCGGATCAGGGAGCCAGCTTCTGGAGAGATGTGAATTGGCATTGATTTAATTCTCTTCCCAGCACGCGCTCCCAGCCCAGGGTGAGGCTGGGAGGGGAGAGAGGGGCTGCCAGCCTGATCAAGAGCAAGTTGCTGCTTCTCCTGCCTGGCTTTGTCTGCCTTCCTTACTATCTGCTCGCAGACAGAAAGGAGCCATGATAGTGGGCGCAAGCCCTAGAGCCCAAGCCAGGGGTCTACACCTGGCTGTCTCTGGGTGGTGCTGAGCTCAGTGGCCTCCTGGGAAAATATGGGTGTGGACAAAATGCTGTGGAGGGTCCCTCAGCTCAAGCATCTCTCATTAGGTGGACTGGGGCCTCTAGAACATTTTGGCGGGGAGTAATTCTGCCCACCATTTATTCAATATTCTGTGAGCCAGGTGCTGTTCCTAAATCATGTCACTTAAACCACCTACCAACCTCTCAGGTAGATACCATCATTATCCACACTTTACAAGGGAGGAAGCTGAGCCTCAGAGAGGTTAAGTAACCAGCCTAAGGTTGCACAGGGAAAACGACAGAACCCAAGCTGTGTAACTCTGGAGTCTTCAGTCTTCACCACCACACTGTGAGGCTTCATCTGAACCACTTCAGCTTGCACATAACTTCTTCTCGTCGGATGATCCCTTCATAAACTGCCATCAAGAGCATTTTTCTCCACCCTTCTAACTAGATAATTCAATGATAGTCAAGGATTTAGTGTTCTAGAGCATACTGTCCATGGTTCATCTTAGCATAATGCTCTTTTCTGAGCATTTCAGGAAGTACAACTCTATATTTGTTTATTCCAATCTCACTGGCCTAGTTACTACAGCCCCAGCTCCACACCTTTGCTCAGGCAGTTCCCAGAACCTTCACTACCCATCCTTCCCTTCTCTACCTGTCCAGAGCCTAGCAATACCCCCAGGGCGTAGAATAATCTACTGGCGAGTTGATAGTCATCTTGTCCTCACTCCGACCTTTCCCATTAAGAGTTCTCTTTTTTCAGGAGCTGGCCCGTTGGCTCAGTTGGCTAGAGCATGGTGCTGGTAACACCGAGGTCCAGGGTTTGATCCCTGTACTGGCCAGCTGCCAACAACAACAAAAAAAGTACCACCATCAGGCACTGAACACATACCATCCTGTTGCCATCTTTGCCATCTTTTCTTATGTATGTGCTTACTTTTCTTGTCTCCTCCGTCAGGCTGAGCTTTTGAGAACTGGAACTGAGTCTCACACTTCTGTACATTTCTAATTCTACAGTGACTTGAACATAGTAGGCCCTCAGAAAATACTTGCCAGTTGTCTGATTAAAACACGGGACTTGATGTGTAGTTTCTTTGGAAATCTCTGGTGGATATCTTTTCAGTCTCTATTAAAGTCCTGCTCCTCTTCAAAAGAGATCCATTACAGATTTCACTCAGTTTCAGAATGCTATTAATGGTTCAAATAAAGTGAGAGTTTCTAAGAAAGCCCTGTGGATAGCTCGCCTCAAGTCAGTTCCAGAAGAGTCCAACCAGCACTTATTAAACTCCTACTGTGTGCCCAGGCACTGTGCTAGACATTGAGGATTTCAGAATGAATAAGACATAGGGCCTGCCCTTTTATCTTGAGTTTTATAATCTGAACTAGACAGCCATTTTGTGGGTCTCTCCTACTAAATGGTAGACTTTGTAAGAACTGGGATCATGCCCAGTTTTGTTCACTACTCTATCTCCATTTCATAGCACAGTGGAAAGTATGCTCCGTAAATATACATTGAATATGAACATGCAGAGAACTTTATCAGATTACCTCATTTAACCTTCACTCCAAGACAGTGAAATTAGTACGGATGGTTCCCAACTTACAATGGTTCAACTTAACAATTTTTCAACTTTTTGATAGTAGGAAAGCAATATGCATTCAGTAGAAACTGTACTTTGAGTACCCATACAACCATTCTGTTTTTCATGCTCAATACAGTATTCAATAAATTACATGAGAGATTCAACACTTTATTATAAAATATATATTGGCTTTGCATTAGATGACTTTGCCCAACTGTAGGCTAATGTAAGTGTTCTGAGCAAGTTTAAGGTAGGCTGGGCTAAGCTGTGATGTTCAGTAGGTCAGGTGCATCAAATGCACTTTCAACTTACAATATTTTCAACTTATGATGGGTTTATTGGGACATACCCCTACTGTAAGTTGAGAAGCATCTGTACAGTGATTTTCATTCTAATAATGAAAAAGCAGGTTTAATGACTTTACATAAATTTATGGAGATTATATGGAGGGGGGAGGATGGTGAGACCCATGTCTGTTTGGTTCCCAACCATTTACCACACCCCTGACCCAGGACTTCCAGGACACCCTCCTGAGTTGATAGAAGATAGGGCAGAAGAAGTGTCCAAGCCAATTCTAAGTGTAGGTTACCATTGTCCCTTCAACAGCCAATTCACAGCCCAGCTTAAAATTAATTGTTCAGAATGAGCCCACCTAGCCCTTGGTTTCCAAATACCATTTCCCATCAATGTTTTGGAGAAACTTATCAAAGGAGGCTAAAGAGAAATGACAACTAAATGCAATATTGATCCTAGATTAGATTCTGGATCAGGAAAAGAACTTGCTGCAAAGTACAGTGTAGAGGCTATTGACAAAATTTGAGTATGGACTATACATTAGATATTTTGTATCAGTATAAATTCCTTGGATGTGAAAATGGTCTTGTGGTTATGTAGGAGAATGTCCTTGTTCTTAGGAAATATAGGCTGAAATACTTAAGAGGTGAAGTGCCATGGTGCCTATTTTCAAATGGTCCGGAAAAAAAACAGACAGACAGGTGAACAAATATGGCAAAATAATAATTTGTCAATCAAGACGTGGAATATATGGGTGCTCACTGTACTATTCTTCCTATTTTTCTGAAGGCTTGAAATTTTTCAAAATAAAAATTGAAAGAGGAGAGAATTATGCAGAAATCGCTCTGAAAATTTTGCCCACATCCGCCTAGAAAGGAAGATCTGAAATGGAGGCTGGGGGCCACAAATGCAGATGCCTTGGTCACAGTAAGTGGACAGCAGCTGTGAAAATGGCTGCATTAGCTGAAGTTCATCCTTACAAGAGCACTCGCAAGAAGCTTCTGGGGAAACCGACCGTTTTTATAGGTGTTTTCAAACCTGAAACCAAATTACTACATACCATTAAATATAGAGCTGTACATGTGGAAACCCTTGACTGGTAACTCAGGACGAGGTGGAAGCAGGTTTTAGGTATCCCATCTCCACTTCAGAGACTAAAATTTGTGCCACTTATTACCTCGGGTAACACCTAAATGTCAAAAGGCAAGGACAAAGCCAGAGAGCAAAGCTTGCCTGTGAATACAAATGGGAGCAGGCTTTAAAAATAAAGCTGGGGTTCAGGTTCCAATACTCCAAATGCCAATCAAAAAACTCATTTAATTTTTTAAATATGTGGGTGAGAGTTGAGAATTACATCTGAAAGGCCGCTATCCAGGAATAAGTACAGAATCATCCTGTAGATTTCTGAATTTCTGCTTGTCTGCCTTAGCATTGATTTAGCTTTCTCTTTTTAAAGAATAAAATGGGGAGGGGGCACGACTCTTTAGGTTTTTTTTAAATGAGCATATATTTGTGAAATTATTTTCCAGAATAAAAATTGGGATAAAAGAAAAAGAATTGCTCAGACCTGGCCCTGAAAATATGTCAAAGGTAGATCTGGGCAGTGGAGATAGAATCTTCATAATTAAAGAAAAGGGGGGGGGTAGGTTTTAGGTCTAAAATTTTTCCCTAAGTGGAACAATAATTGATGTCTGGGATGAACTTTCATGTCAACACTTTGAGGATGGGGCAGAAGCCAGAAGGAGATACAATGGGATACATTGGCTTAGAGGCTTCTAGTTTCTGTTGGCGAAGTTCTGGTGATGCCTTTAGTAGCCAGTGGTGGCACTTTTTTCTAAGACCTGGCAGTTGAAGGGTGGTCTCTGACTGGGGCAGTCAACAAAACAGATGGCCTTGTTCTCAAGTGGGAGGGTCCAGTTCAGTGCAAAGGAAAACCCTCAATGCCACTACGACCACCCTTGCTACCCCAAGCAGCCATTCTGAGAGCCAGGTACAAGCAGAAGTCCTGTTCAGGGCTTGGCGGGGCAAAGCCTTTCCTTCTGGGCTGGGCGCCATTTTGTTTCTCCTGAGGAGAAACCCAGAACAAGGGCAAGAACAGAGCTAAAGAGAACCAGGGGTAGACCCTGCCAACAGAAGATAGTTCCATTTGGAAAAGTAGGGACAGTCCTGTTCATTGCTATAGATCACGATTATTGCTATTTTGGTTTTGCTTTTGCTTGGGGGAGGCAGATTATCACAGTGAATAGAGTCGTTCAACCTTCTCCTGCTTTGCCTTCCAAAAGTTCTCACAGAGAAGCATTCCTGGGCTGAAAGTAAAAGGGCCTGAGCCCTGAATAATGTTGAGGCTTTGGAATTTATTTAGATTGCCTTTTTGGCATGTTGCATTCTCTTGTTTTGTAAATGTGCCATGTATATACAAAAAGAAAATGTGATGTTTGTCAACTGTCAAATTCTATTCATATCCGTTAAAGTTTACTAATTGTGTGGTTCAAATCTTCAATAGTGCTTTTTTTTTTTTGTCTTTTTTATTCATCATTTTACAGAAAGAGAAATCTTAACATCTCTAACTATACTTCGTGGTTTATTTGATTCTCTAATTCTACCCCTTTTTGCTTTAAATACTTGAGGTTATGTTGATAATTGCATAGAATGTAAATTCTATTGAAAATATGTATTTCTGTCTGTTTTGGTCTCTGCTATATCCTTTAAACCTAGAACAATGCCTGGAATATTGTAGGCTTTTAAAATACTGTTTTACATGAATAAATGTGTACTCATAATTGTTGTATATTCTAGAACTATTATCCCTTTTCCCAGTACATACCATATTCCATTGTCTTTTATGATGTCTGTTGCCTTGAATTCTATTTTGTCTGATATTAAAATTGCTACTCCAGTTTTATTTGATTTCTTTTTCCTGGTATATCTTTTTTTCATTCATTTACTTTTAGCTATTCTGTATTATTCACTTTTAAAGAATACGAAATCGCTGAAAGTAGACGATAGCAGGGTGAGCCCTGATCAGTGACTTTGGCCCACTCATATTTATTATAACTACCATTAGAAATTAATTTGCCCATTTTATTTTTTATTTTTATTAACTATAATTTCTTTTTGGTTTTTTTTCTGACTTTTACTGAAAATATCAAATGTTTCTCTGCTTGTTTATAAGCTACACATTTTAAGTTTATTCTTCTGGTAATTACCTCTAGTTTCAATCAATGTATTAAACTTACCAACACCTATACTGTGGCAGATTGTATTTTCCAAAGATGATTCCAATAATGTCCCCCATCCCATGTACTACTCTACATCCCACAATACTATTCTACAATGGCACCTCAACACCTCTCCTACTGAGAGTGTATTGGGTGTAGTAGAGAGTCCATAGTCCCTCCCCTTGACTCTGGGTGGGCTTGTGATCTGAATGTAACTTGACTGTGGTATAAGTGACACTCTGTGACTTCCAAGGCTAGGTCAAAAAAAGTGATGGAACTTCAATCTTGCTTGTTGGATCACTCATGCTAGAGCCCTGAACCATAATTTAAATAGTCCAACTACCCTGAAGCTGCCATGCTATAAGCCCAAATAGCCCACATAGAGAGAACACATGGAAAGGCCCTGAGGCCACATGAAGAGAGAAAGATGCTTGACCAGCCTCCAGTTGCTCTAGCCCCCTGCTGTTCCAACTTTAGTGGCAGTCTAATTGTAACCACATGAGAGATTGAAAGCCAGAACCACTCAGCTGACCCCTTCCAGAATTCCTGACCCACAGAAATCATGAGAGATAATAAAATAATTGTGGTTACTTTAAGCCACTAAGTTTTAGAGGGATTTTTATGTTGGTGTAACAACTGGAATGGATACATTTCTCCTGGAATAAGAGAAGTACCATAGCATGCTCTACCATCCTTCTAGTTTCTACCTATCCATGCCACCGCTATGATGGTGTCTCTACAATTTTGCTCTGGATTAATATGAATATACTTGGTAGAAGGGAGTCTCTTACCTTTCTAGAGAGCAATATACTAAGTTATGAAATCATTCTCTCTTTCTATATATCTCTTAACTGTAGTATTTAGTCCATTTATTTTGATGCATGATTTGATGTATTTGTATATGCACTCTTATTTTGTCCTATTTACTCTGCTTCCTTTTTTTAATCCTCCATTTCTTCTATTAGATGACTCGAGTTTTCTCTACTTTCTTTTTTCTCTGCTACTGGTTTGGAAATTATGCACTCTAATTCTGTGCTTTTAATGTTACCCTTAAATTTTTAGTATACATACTTGACATAACAAAGTCTTAAGTTAATCAATAGTTCTGCTCTCATCCTGAGCAACATAAAAACCTTAGAGCACTTTAAATTTCACTCACCTTCCTTCACGTTTTATGTTATTGCTGTCCTGTTTTGGAACTATCTTGTTTTTGGTTTTGCCCTTCAAATTAGACAGCATTACTATTATTTTCCCAAATCTTTGCTCACCAAGTTATTTATTTAACATAGAGGTTCCTGCATCACACACTTACCTCCTAGGATTATCCTAGGATTATTTTCCTTTTTTGGAGTACATCCTTGAAAAGTCTTCTTAGCAATGATCTGTTAGTGGTAGATAGTTTTTGTTTGTCTGAAAATGTCTTTATTTCAACTTCACTCTTGATTAATCACTTAAAAAGGTATAGAATTCTAGGTAAACTGCTTTCATTCAGTATTTTGAAGATATTATTTCATTGTCTTCTGGCTTTTATTGTTGCTGGTGAGAAATCTGCAGCCAGTCTTAATGTTACTCCTTAGTAGGTAATCTGTCTCTCCTCTCTGGTTGCTTTTAAGATACTCTCTTTCTTTTTGGAATTTTATTATAATGTGGCTAGGTTTTACTTTTATTTATCCTGCTGAGGATATATTATACATTCTGAATCTGTGTTTCATTCATTCTGAAAAATTCCTAGCTATTACATCATTGAATATTGCTTCTTCCATATTCTCTCTCTTATTTCATTCTGGAACTTCTGTTAGTTGTATATGGGAATTTCTCATTCTATTTTCTATACCTCTTCATTTTCCTTTCTTAGTTTTATTTCTCTGTGCTGCATTCTGTGTAATTCTCTGACATCACTCTCTGGTTCAATAATTCCTATTTAAGTCATACACTGAGATTTTTATTTCAATAAGTACATTTTTTATTTCTAAAAGTTCTATTTAGTTCTTTTTCCAAATATGCATGTTCTTTATCATACTGTCTTTTTTTCCCCTTAGGTTTTTATTGTTTCAATGCTTTTAATCATTTTAAACATGCTAATTTTATGGTCTCTAATAGATTGTTTTGTTATCTTAAGTTCTCGGGTGTCTAATCCTGCTGTCTCTTGCTCATGGTGGATTGTTTCATCAACTGTTTTGTACTTTTGAATTGTGAGCTCATCATAAGCATGGCTTTAAGTGTAGGAATTCTGTGAGGCCTGACTGATGGGGTGTCCTTCTGTGAAGTTTTGTTTTTGTTTCTGCCAAGCTCTCCAGGGGTTTTACTATCATTTTTATAATAATTTCTTAGCTTGGGGCTTCCTGGACTACAAAAGTAATATATATTCAATTCCAAACCTTCATAAAATATAGGTCAAAAATTTCTCAGGAGATACTTTTTCCAACTCAGAGCCTAGACAAAGACAGACAAGCCGCTCTCTGTCAATGCGCAGATTTGTTTCTAATCTACCCTCACACAGAGTATTCCACCTTTATGGACTATATCTCAGGTTCAACTTTTGCCTCCCAGGGACTCAAAGCATCAGCTTCTGCCCTACAAGTGGACATTAATTTGTCCAAGGCCCCAGAGTACTGAGTCAATGTCTCTCTCCATTCACCTCCACCCTAGAACAGTCACATTCTCATTCACAAGCTCACTGCCCTAGTTTTCAGTAGCCTTTTTATTCATAGCCCCTGTCAATTTCCTGTTTGCTCATCTATTCATTCAAATAAATATTTGTTTATTTCTAGATAACTGTGGAAAATAGGTTTTCAGGTTATCTTGATCACAGTATTGCCAGAACTAGAAGCTAAAATTTATTTATATAAGCGAATATGAAATCCACCAATTTCTAAGATTCCTGGCTGTGATACTGATATTCTTTTCTTAAGTATCTCTGACAGATAAATACACTGGTTTACATTTTTTGCACATTATTTTTAAATATTGCGGTCATCAAGGCTAGCCACTGCCCTAAGTTTCACTATATGGTGCATTAAAACTCCTGAAAGAATATTTGGCCTGCTGGATGGAATTACTCTTTCATAGTCAAGACTCTAGCTTAGTACTTATTCTGTTGGTCTTTACCTAAAAGTACTCTTGCCTTTATACTTTACTAGTATTATTAAGTCATTAACCAGAGAAGCAGTGCAGAATATGAGAAAAAGCAAACATGGGCTCTGGAATTAGGAAGACATGGCATTGTTACTTTCCAGCTGGGAGTCCTTGGGCAATTGGTTTTATCTGAACCTCAATTTCCCCATCTGTAACCTGGGGATAATTGATAACTACTTTGAAGGTATATTAGGGCTCTCCAGAGAGACAGAACCAATAAGACTGATGACAGACAGACAGATAGATGAGAAGAGATTTATTAGGGGAATTCGCTCATATAGAGCAATTATGGAGGCTGAGAAGTCCCACGATAGGTGTCTGCAAGCTGTAGAACCAGGGAGGTCAGTAATGTGGCTCAATCAAAGTCGGAAGGAAGGCCTCAGAACCAGGAAAGCTGATGGTGTAACTCTCAGTCTGGGGCCACAAGCCTGAGGTGGGGACCACTGGTGCAAGTCCTGGAGTCCACAGGTCAGAGAACCTAGAGTTCTGATGTCCAAGGGCAGGAGAAGAAGGGTGTCCCAGGAGAGAGAGAGGTAAATTTGCCTTTCCTCTGCCTTTTTGTTCTATCCGGGCCCCCAGCCAATTGGATGATGCCCACCCACATAAGGGCAGATCTTCCCCATTATCTACGAACTCGTACACCAACCTCTTCCAGAAACACCCTCACAGACACCCAGACATAATGCTTTATCGGCTCTCTAGGTATCTCTTAATCCAGTAAGGCTGACGTCTAAAATCAAACATCACAAAGGGTTGAAGTTAAAATTAAAGATAATGTTTATAAAGTATCCAGCACAGAATAGGTTCTTGAATTACTATTTATTCCACCTTTGAGGTCTTTTAACTACATAAAAATCTTCTCTTTGTATCATCCATAATGGCTAGGAGGATGTACCTTCAATTATGACTTTCTTTATCTCACAGGTCACCACCTATTTCTTTTTTGTAACATTAACAAAATTCCCCTTTTTATATGCTTCTGGTCATTTAAGAAGCAGTCATGTTAACTTAAATTGCCTTAACTAAACCTCCATACCCAATAAATGTGCCTTATTTCAGCCATAAAGTTAATCATTGGTTTATCTTCATGTTTGTAGCTGGGATGATATAAGTAGGAAAGGCGAGGTCTTTTGTAAATTTTTAGTTGGAATATACCTGATCCAGAGGATGTCAGAGCTCAAGGGGACCTTAGAAATGTAGAAGATGAGGATTCTAAGAGCTAGTGAGGAAAGCTGACCTGCCCGAGTTCACCTAACCACTGAGTGGCAGAGCTGGTGCCAGGAGCAGGGCTCTAACTGGAGTCATTTTCACTGATCAAACTACAGAAGTTGCAACTAACCTTCTGGTATGATCGGTTTGTAATCTGGAAGCAAGCCAAATCATCATTGTTAATGATTTCCCTTCCACTTTGTTTCTGTGACCCTGTAAACATATCAATTGTAGCTTTCCAGGGAGCCTTAAGACTCAATGTACATAGCAGAGTTGAATAACTATGTGCTCAATGAAATAATGAAGGACTGTCTTGTCATTATCTGACATTATGTACCATGAATTCTAAGCCTGAAATGAACCCTTTCATATTTTGGATTCCAGTTAGAAGTGGCCCTTATTGTTCTCCTGGCATTGCTATTTTTATGTGTTTTTAATATTTCCCCCACGTGAGAACTGAAAAGATGCCTTTCTTTCATTCTTGGGTGGTGCCTTTTTCTCATTCCCTCTCAGACACAGGAAGTTAGCAACCCTTCTATCATGAGCGGTCATCTCCACAGTGTACCCTGCACGGTGACCACCCAGTTGAGGGATGGATGCCATTTGTCAACAAGGAACCAGGCTGGGGTAGGAGCAGAGGAGGGGGCTCAGTTGAAACCAATTACCTCCATGAGAAAATTCCAATGTTGTGTCTTACCAACAGTGGGTTGGGAATGTGGTGGATCTAGACAGAGGTGTACAGTCCCTTGGAGCTCAGCCAGGTGCTGGGAGTTTTCTGAGCAAAATGGGAAGCTGAAGGTGAGGGAAAGCATGTGTCCCAGCTATGGAAATGGTACCACTGTTACAGAACACAGCTGCATGAAGGTGGGAGGCACAGTTGAGCTGGGTGGGTGGAGGTGGACACCAATACTGGTGGGTCTTTGAGGTCTGACTGGTCAAATTTGGTCTGGCCATTGGTTTGTGGTTATGTCCTGAAACCAGGTGTACCTTTCTCCAAAGTGAAGAAAAATGTGTCCTTCAAAACTGGGAGCTGAAGTGTGGGACCCCATAGGATTGGGCTGGGTCTGCCAGCTCATGGTCAGACTATGTCCCATAGAAACAGCTGTGCCACGGAGGTCCCTGGCACAAAATAAATTGCTCTGTCCTTGAGCCTTCAGCCTTGACAGTGTCCACTTGAGTATTTTGGGTCACAAGACTCAATCAATTCACAACAGCCCTATCTTGGAAGATATGACAGAGACAACTATCTGTTCCATCAAAATTTGTGTCCCTCCTCTTACATAGTATTGAGTTGTCATTGACATACAATTATGCAGTCAGAGACTACATTTCCCAGCTACCCTTGTATTCTGGATTGGTCATGTGGCTATTTCTCTCATCTACTAAATGAGAGAGGAAATAATATGTATCACCCCAGACTAAGGCATTTAAGAAATATATATGCCTGAATTCTTCGTGTTCTCGCTTTCTCTTTCCTTTAAACTGGAAACTGAAGATACCCAAGTCCTAGAGCAGTGGCTCTCAGTGTGGCCCCTGGAATAGCAATGTCTTCAACATCTGGGAACTCATTAGAAATGCACATTCTTAGGCCTCATCCCAGACTTACTAAATCAGATACCCTGGTGGTGGTGCCCAGCAATCTGTTTTAACAAGCCTCCAGGGGATTTTGATGCTTACAAAAGTTTGAGAACCACTGTCTCTAGGTGATAGCGGAGCCACAAGATAGAATAACACTGGGTTTCTGAATCACCACATGGAGGAGACCCACCCACCAACCAGAAAGATCTGCATCAAACTATTCTATGAAATAGAAATAAATGTTGGTTGTGTTAAGCCCCTGAAATTTGAGGGTTTATTTGTTACAGCAGCTAGTGTTACATTAATACAAGTGGAAGGTCCAACTCAGTCCCAAACACAATCACAATGGGGGAAAAGATGCTGGTTATCACTGGATTCCTAACACTTGGTGGGGGTGGGATATAAAGGTATCTTAACCGAGCTATGGTTAATGGTGGCAGAAGTGGGAGTAGAAGATCAGGGTCTAGAGGCCACAAGTAATGCTAGATCATGCTGCTCAAACCAGCAGGCCTCAAGAATCACCAGAAAGAGTAAGAGGCACGGCTAATGCTGAATGACTGTATCTCCCTGGGATCCTCTGCCAGTTTCACGTGAATGGTTTTCACAGAAAATCAGACAGACGGCAAGGAATATCTGCCAACTGTCAGCTGACTATCTAACTATATAACCACTGTTACTGGCAGACCAGGACTAGGTTAAGGAATTTTCCAGTGCCCATAAATCTATAGCACCTGGGTCTGAAACAGCTACTCATTATGCTACTGACCTTACTAGATTAGCTTCGGGAGTATCTACAAGGATGTGGGGTCTGGTAGGCAGAATTCTAAAATGACTCCCAGTGACTCATCCTTCTGTAATCCTCTCTCCTTTGAGTATGGGCAGAGCCTGTGACTATAATGAAATACCGCTCTGATAGTTATGCTACATTTTATGGCAAAAGTGAGATCATCCTGGGTGAGCTTGGCCTAATCATGTAAGCCCTTTAAAAGCCAAGTTTTCTCTAGCTAGTGGCAGAAGAGGGAGGAAGAGTGACGTGCTCCACGTGGCCTAGAAGAAAGCAAACATCCAAGCGAACTGCCTATGGAGGTCATATGGCAAGGAACTATTGGTGGCCTCTGGAAGCTGAGAGAAGCCAATAGCTTGCAAGAAAACAGAGCCCCGGTCTTACAACCCCAAGAAACTGAATTCCACCAACAACTAGTGAGCTTGGAAGAAGAGCCCAAGCCTCAGATAAGAACCACAGCTCCAGCCAACACCTTGATGTCAGCCCAGTGAGACCTTAAGCAGAAAATCCAGTCATGCCATGCTAGGACTTCAAATCCACGGAACTGTGAGATCATAAATTTGAGGTGTTTGTGGGAATTTGTCACACAGGAATAGAAAACTAATACATGGGAGTATATGGATCTACCAGTGCAGACAATGTCCGTGCTTGGCTCAGGTCCCCTCAGATCCCTTTGATGGCTTCTGTGTGCCCTTCCATCTTCTGTATACTTTTAGTTCTAACAGCCCACACCCACAATTCTCTTCAGCTGACTGGCCTAGGACTTCTAAAACTCTTTTACACAGCTTGTGCTGGGAGTTTAGCTCCCCCAGGGAGATGCTTAGTCAAAGACCAACTGGTATGGGAGCATAAAACCCAGCTCTCCTGCCTCAAGTTGGGATAAACTCGGAGGTGGAACTCATTCCACAGCTCCCCTACAGGATCAGG
The DNA here is from genome assembly GCF_027409185.1 of Cynocephalus volans. Lineage (NCBI taxonomy): Eukaryota > Metazoa > Chordata > Mammalia > Dermoptera > Cynocephalidae > Cynocephalus > Cynocephalus volans. The sequence goes on from NC_084478.1 coordinate 55,426,014, forward strand.
CTGAGGCTGAGACTTGGCCCGAGATGGCACCTTCCTGGACCCCTCCCCTTCCCTTCCTGGCTTCCCCCACCCCCTCACTGGTCTCCCCTGGGAGCTCATGCTTAATAAGTCACTCACACCTGAATCCTCACTTCAGGTTCTTCTCCTGGGTAACCCCACCTCAAACAATCTGATATCCCTTTCCCTCCCTGACCCGCCTCACCAGGTTGAAGGAAGAATCACTGCCCCGTCATCCATGCTGCTTTGCCTCTGCACCCCCTTCAATGTCAGGGTAGCAGAGTGAGATCATTATTTGAGCAGCTGATAATGGAGTTCCTTCTAGAGAGGAAATGGTGGTTGTTTAGGAAAATACCTTGAATGGGCAGGGAGTTTCTAAGGGTATGCTGTAGAGAGAGACCACCAAGTGAGGTCAATACTATGCTGTGCATAAGGAAAGAACAGGAACTCGAGGTGGGGAGGGAAGAGAAGAAAGGAGAGGCAAAGGCAGTCACCACACACCGACCAAGGCAGGTGGCTGGCAAGGAATCCACAATGGCGTCATGGTAAGGGGAGAACTCAGACTGTCAGCCATCCTTGTTCTCGCAAGTTAACTTGTTTACACATCTCTCTCATGGAAACAATATCTTACTGTTACGGACTCCAGAAGTCATATGCTGAAGCCCTAAGCTCCAGTGTGACTGTATTCAGAGACAGGGTCTTCAGAAAGGTAATCAAGGTTAAATGAGGTCACAAGGGTGGGGCCCTAATTTTATAGGACTCATGTACTTATAAGAAGAGGAAGAGATACCAGAGCTCTCTCTCCCTCCACGACAGCGCAGAGAGGAGGCCATGTGAGGACACTACAAGAAGGTAGCCATCTACAAGCCAAGGAGAGAGGCTTCATCAGAAGCCAGCCCTGCCAGCACCTTGGTCTTGGACTTACAGCCTTCAGAATGGTAAGAGAATGTCTGTTGTTTAAGCCATCCAGTGTGTGGTATTTTGTTATGGCAGCCCAGGCTCACCTACTGAGCTCCCCACCTCCTATCTCACTCCATCCCATTGTGAGCCAAGTGATCTTTCTGAAAGGCAAATCTGACCCTGTCACTCCCCTGTGCATTTTTTTTTTTTTTTTTTTTTTTTTTTTTTGCAGCTGGCTGGTATAGGGATCCAAATCCTTGAACTTGGTGTTGTAACACCTCACTCTAACTAACTGAGCTAGCCGGCCCACCTGCAAACATTTTTGAGACCTCCCCAGTGACTCCAGGATCAAAAGGAGATCCCTGACATTGGCCCCAAGGTCCCTCATGCTCTATGCACTTGTCCAACCTTGTCCATGACACTTCCTGGCTTGTTCTCGATATTCCAGCCACCCCAACTATTTTTAGCTTCCCAAACCTGCCATCTCTCTGCTGCTGCCATGCTATTTCTGCTACCCAAAGTGCCTTTCCCCCTCCCTTCGTCCTCCTGACAAATCCCTGCTCCCCCTTAAATGGCCCAGCCAGAGTCAATCCCACCCTCCTATAAGCCATGAACCCGTCCTGGCTTCTAGCTTCTGCTGTAGCACAGGTCACCTTGTGTTGGGCTTGTCTCCCACCTGTCTGTCTGCCCCACTGTGTCTCCCCAGCATCAAGACCAGTATCTGGCACATAGTAGATGCTCACATCTTTACTAAATCAATAAGGGGAGGAAGGAATAAAGAATTGTTCTTTCACAAGTCACTAGGGTTACAATGGAAAGGAACATTAAAGATGATGTGCTTCAAGTTCCATATTTTGCAGAAAAGGAAAAGTGCGGCGGCTGGCAAGGCTCCACCCTCTCACTCAGGCTTTCCTGTTCTGCTGCTGTCCAGCCTGAGTTCCCACTGCCACGAGCTCATCTCTGCCTGGGGGCTTTCTCTGGCCTCTGGCACCTGTTCTGCCCATACTTGCAGCAAGCTAGAACTGCCAGGAATTAATGCCTGCTGCTGCCCCAGGAGCAGCCCTCAACCCATGACTGCCAGGAGTTGGTGGATAAATACTGCAGCTCCCTCACCCCTTAGTCAGGACGCCACTGCAGCAGGTTCTCCACCGTCTCCCAGAGATCCCCAGCACAGTGAGCTCCAGTTGTGCACAGTAGAAACTAATTCAACAATCCTTCCTTTATTGATTTCCTTCTCTTTCCTGCCTTACTTCCCCTTTTCCCTGACAGTGTTTCCTGGGATCACTTGCCAAATGAACTATTTTCATTTGAATGCTTGTTTCTAGGTCTTTTCTGGGGAAACCCGAGCTAAGACAGAGACTGAAGCCCAGAGAGGACAAGGAATGTGACCAAGGTCATACTGCTGTTCAATGCCAAAGCTGGGTTACATGCTGACGCCTGACTCCTCCTGCCTACAGCTCATCCTACTTCCCTGCACAGAGAACTTTTGCAGAAATCCTAGGCCCAGGCCAGCATGAAAGCCTTTCCCTGGGTGAACCAAGGAGTGGTTGGGCCAAGCCTGTGATTCGGGTGCCAAAACTAGGGCCCCATTCTTTTTCTTCACCACCATACCCCACGCCTCCCCATCGCAGGCTGTCACACTACCACCCAGCCCTGGGGTGTTACTTCTAAACCCCTTCTTACCTCCCCTCTTTTGGGCCCCAAATTCTCATCTCCCAATACAAACAATTCCAGCTGGAAGAGACTTTCTTTGGTGTCTTAATCTCCTTGGGCAGCTATAGCACAATATCATAGATTAGGTGGCCCATAAACCACAGAAATGTATTTCTTACACCTCTGGAGGCTGGGAAGTCTGAGATCAAGGTGCTGGCAAATTTGGTGTCTGGTGAGGGTCTGTTTCCTGGTTCATAGATGGCACATTCTCACTGTGTCCTCACATGGTGGAAGAGAACAAGGCACCTCTTTAGGGTCTTTATAAAAGCACTAATCACTTTTATCGGGGCTCCACCCTCATGACCTAATCACCTCCCAAAGACCCCACTTCCTAATACCATCACCTTGGCAGTTAGGATTTCAACACAGGAATTTTTGGGGGGACACAAACATTCAGACCATAGCATTTAAAGAACCCCAAAATATTCAAGCTTCACACTCCACCCCAGCCCTCACTCCCACTCATTTTGATTTCAGACTGAAGTGGGTAGGAACACCCCATTAATTTCAATAAAGATGCCAGATTCCAAACGAAGTATAATGAGTCTAATATTTAAAAACTCATTTCAAGCCCCTTCAGATTCAGGGAATTGATACTAAAAAATCTTTCATGCACACAACCCATGCATATAACACACAACACACACATACAATACACAAAATATAAACATGGAATGCATACAACACACATAAATGCAATTCACGTAGACAACGTATATGCAACATATAATGCATACAGTACAAACATGGAATGTATACAATACACAAATCACATAAACACAACACACATACAATATAGACAACACACATGACATATACAACACACACAAACATTATGCACACAACACACGTACACAACATACAAGATACAAGCAACCCCCAAAACAAACACAATACACACCCCACATACATGGGCATGCACACACACACACACACACACACCCCACCTCTTTTCTTCCAGTCTCTTGCTCCCCTGGGCAGGAGGCAATGTCTGAAACAGGCCTGTCACCAGCTATGATCTCTTCAGTGCATCTGGACTGTACCGAGTGCCACACCAAAGAGAGGGTTATTCCAGTTCACTTCCACTAGGCATTTTAACCAACTTTCTCCTTTCTTTCTCATGCCTCCATAACAATTAGCCCCGAGATTTAAATTTGATACATTAAGCAAAACAATTCTAAATGCTTTTGGAGAAACAAATTCCAAATTAGCTGTAGCTGAATGCGCATCTATTTGAAAGGCAGGTGGCATGAACACCGACGCTATAAATAAGAGACCTTCCCCCTGAGAGGGAAGGCCAAGATCAGCAGTGTGTGTTGACTGGCTGGTCCACACCGCAGCCCTGGCGGGGGCTGTGGGATGAAGACTTTTGGGCCACAGGAGGGTAGGAAGGAAAAACCAAGGTTTACATCTAAGTTACAGGTGAGGGGGAAAGACAGCAATTTTCTCTCCTTCCCACGTCCCCCTCCTTGGCCTTCCAGTCTTTGGAACAGCCCTGCCTGCAGGTCCGGAGAGATCAAATCTCCTGAGGCTGCTAGAGGCCAAACCTAAAATTTCTCCCTGCTCCAACCAGCAATCTTCCCCCACCTGCCTTGGCTTCTTCTGAATGGTCCATAGGGCCTAGGGCTGGGCTAGGCCACTAAGGGACTGTTGAACACAGCACCGCGGTGCCAACACCTCACATCGAGTTCTGTCTTTTCCCCTCGGAAAGCCTTTAAGTTCCTTAAATGCAGAGATGTGGCACCTTTGTGGTTAGGGACCCCAGGCTTGCGCATGTTCTCACTGTCCAGTTGCCTAACTGATTGTATCGGCGGGAGTTTGATCAAGGAAGCAGAACCACTCTGCGGAAGCTAAAAAAGGGGAATTATAGAGACCAGCCCCGATGCGGCGGAGGGAGCTGCTTCAGCCATCTAAGGACGGCCACTGCTTCTGCGCCTGGTGATGGCTCCCACGGCAGCACGGCCTGCGCTCAGGAAGGAAAGATGGACGTGAAGTAGGGGGGACCAAGGACAAATTGAACCTGTGAGGACAAACTGAGACCCACATCTATCTCTCACCACCTCCAACCTCAAAGACACAGGTGACCTGCAAGCTAGGCCAGTGCCCTCCACCAGGTAGCTGCACGCAAACCAGCCCCAGGACTCTGAGAGGCCGGGGAAGGACGCCTGGCGGGCCCTGCGTGGGCTGCGGGCCCAGCTGCCACTCGCACTGCCTAGGTGAGTCCACAGATCAGTGGTGACACATGTGAGCTGTAACAGCACCCACCAGACATCCTCCCAACTGTCAGAGCATAGGAATGGCTGTTCCCACAGTTCCATCTTCAAATCACACGCAAATTTCTCTTCTGGCTAACCCCAACCCAGAAGCATACAGGGAAAGAGGATTCTGGGAAACACAATTCAGTCCAGTTAGGTTGACATCAACTGGATAATTACTTCCGCACATACTCAATGCCCCCCAGTCACTCACATTTGCTCCAGAGAGTAAATAAACTGGATTATTGGTGTATCAGCCAACTTTCACTGTGTGAACAATCTTGAAATCATAGCAGCATTCAATGATGAGCATTTATTTCCTACTCACAAGTCTGTGGGCTGGCTGGGGGGCTATCTCCACAAATCTCTCATCCTCTTCCTGGAACTGGTGCAAGCTGGAGCATACTCTTCTCATGGCGATGGCAGAGACACAAGAAGACAAGCAGAAACTCATGAAGCTTTTTAAGGCCTAGATTCTGAACCAGAACATTGTCCCTTCCACCCCATTCCATTGGCCAAGCAAGTCACATGGCCAAGCCAAAAGTCAAGGGATGGGAACATACACTGCACTCATGGTGAAACCACGGCAAGGATGTGAACGCAGGGAGAGGTGAAGAATTGAGGCCAATGACTCGATCCACCACCAGGGGGAAATTCTCTCCATCTGGATATATCTCCCCTGCCATTTCATCAACTACCCAAGGGCAGCTCGTGCCTCTTAGCTGCCTCTCTTTCTTCCACCTTGACTGCTCAGTTGATGAATCTCAGGCTACTTCTGTCTCACTTTTACTCCTATTCTTCCACCTTTCTGTCCTCCAAATCTTGTCTGGCAGTCACAGGGGGGCGGGGATCTCTTTTCCTTTTTCTTCATTCCATAACTGAGCCAAAACCCACGTGATGCCATATGAAAATCTGCAACAAATACAACTGAACCAGGGAAAAGAAAGGCTATTCGTTTTGAAGCTAAATTAGACAAAATAGTCAATATCATCAATCTCTAACAACTTGAAATTGTTTAGAAGTGCCATCCATAATCACTGCAAAGTCGCCATGTGCCTCCTCAAACCTAGCTAATTAATATTTGTTTTTCTTCAAGCCCCAGTGTTGAGCTATAAGAAACTTTCTCCATTTAAAATTACTGTTTGTGGTATGTGCATTTAAAGACTACAATTACTTTCTGCTCTTTTCTCTCTCAGGGTGCTTTCGAGGAGGGACTGAGTTAACCCACAGAATGCACTCAGCACAGTGCCTGGTGCACAGCAAGATCTCAGCACTGCTAGCCCCTGTTAGTAGTGGTCAGAGTCTTCAGCACAAAGGCAGAGTGCTGTGGATAGCTATTGCTGTGTAACAAACTATCCCAAAATATAGTTGCAAAAAACCAACAGCCTCACCGATTCCATGGGTCCAGGATTCAGACAGGGTGCAGTAAGAGTCACTCACCTTTGCTCTATGATGTCTGAGGCCTCAGCTGGGAAGACTCCAGTGGTGAGGAGTGACTTGAATGACTATGGACTGTTGGTTGCTGCTATGATTTCAAGACTGTTACATAGCAATAGCTGACTGGTACACTGATAATCCAGGAAAAGAAGGCAGAACACAAAGGGCCTTGAACCAGGGCCTGAAAAGCCACCAGAAACACACCAGGGCTTTTCTGCCCATCTAGGACCACATGCTCTCTTAGACCTGCTTTATTCTGTCTGTGCATCTGCTTCTCTCTCTCTCTCTTTCTCTTTCTCTTTCTCTCTGGTCCCAGGACCCCTCCACGTGGCTTCTTCAGCATGGTGGCCTCAGAATAGCCAGGCATCTTACATGGCAGCTCAGGCCTCCAAGAATGAGTGTTCCAGCAATCAAGGCAGAAGCCACATAGCCTTTGGTGGCCCAGCCTCTGAAGTTACATTATGTCACTTCTGCCATCCTCTATTGACTTAAGCAGCCACAAGCCCACTGGACTCAAAGGGAGGGGACACAGACCCCACATCTCAACAGAAGAAGCATGAGAAAATTTTCAGTCATGTTTTACAGCTACCACTTAGCTCTTCCTGGTACATTAACAGTTGAATAGGCTTTTGTGGGTTAACTGGGAACCTCAAGCGTCTTCTTAGCAGTGTTTCTATGGGAACTATGTTTTTAGGTCCAAATAACAGACTCACAAGTTAACTTTGGAACACAACTCATTCATAAGGTGGGACTTTCTGAACTCTCATTCCCCTCCCCCCAAAATGTCTAACACCACAAACACAGCTAACAATAATATTTATTAATTAACAATGTTTACTGAGCACTGCTATATACTAGGTTTCATGCTGTGCACTCTACATAGATTGTGTCATTTGATCCTCCCAACCACCCTATAGATGCTATGGTTATTTCCATTTTACAGATGGGGAAAGTGAGACTTAGAGAAGGCAAGTGACGAACCAAAGATCATGCAGCCAGAACTGTAATACAGATTTTGAAACCAGGACTGCCTGATCCCCAAACCCATGCTTAACTAACCACAGTGCACCAATTCCATAAATACTATTTGAGTAAATGAAAACCTCTGGAGATTTGTAAAGGCCAGAGGGCTCCCTCCAGGGGAGTGGGACTAACGGGGAAACTGTCATAGCTGTAGCCATCAGTCCCTACCATGGGTGACCTTTGCTTGTGCCAGCAGGTCAAGGGCTACAAAAGGGACTGCTCTCCTTCCTGGGTGGATTTGGGTCACATGGTCCCTTCACATGGTCACAGCATGACCTCTAGCTGTCCCTCCCTTGTGCCTGAGTTCCCAGTCTTCTCTGTCCCCACCAGCATCATCCTTCCTCAACCAGAGCAAACCAAGCCACACTCAGCTTTTTGTCCCCAGGCATGGATGGAGAATGAACGGCTGTTTTTGTCCCTGGCTGTACAATGCCATTTGTGCGGGGGCAGCTCTGGGGCGGTGCGAGGGGGGGGTATACGGCGGGGGGGGGGGGATTGAGGCAGACACAACCCCCATTCTCTGGGGCTGGTTAACAGACAGCAACTGCACACACAGCAGGAGGCCGAGCTCAGGCAGGACTGGCTCGCCCATGGGCTGCTCAAGAGGAAAAGAGGTTGCTGCTCTGGTGGGCTGTCCCCAGAGGTTTCACAGTCAAGTGCCTGTGTCACCAGCCCCAACCACCCTCCCCCCACTCCCTGTTTCCCCAGCACCTCTCCTCCACCCCCATCCCACAGTTTGGGATGAGAAAACCCCCTTGTTTGGGGTCTTTGCAGTAACGATGAAAGCCTTTTTTTTTTTCTTTTTAAGAATTCATCTCTGCATTCCAGAGGGGGCATTTATCACCCCGTGCCCAGGCTGCAGACGTCTCCCTCCTTCAGATCCTCCTACCCAGAAAGGCAGCCTTGTCAGGCACATGAAACCAACCCCTCTGGACATCTGGACAAGGCGCAGCCCTTTGGCTGAGCACGAGGCCTTCGTGAATGCCACAGACAGTCAAAGGAGAGCCCTTGTTCCCGGTCCAAATGGCCCAGCTAAATGGATGCAGCTGGGCACAGTGGGGGCGGTGGGGGGGTGAAGAGGGGAGCCAGGCTCTCTTGGCTGGTTGCCCCAGGCACCTCTACAGGCTAGCCTAAAAGGCAAGTTTGCTTTCAGAAGAAGCTTCTAGAGCTGCCTTAGTAACACCCTTCCACCAATAGTTAAGAAAGCTCAATCAGTAACTGGCAGTGGGTAACTGTTGTTTTTGTTTGCCCAGCACCCATCTTCTAGTTAAACAACCTTTCTTTCCTGTGGACAATCAATTCCATTAAAGGATCTAAGCCTTCCACTGCCCCACCGTGTACAAGACTCTGTGGCCAGCCCTGTCTGGCCAGTCAGTGTACTCCAATACCCAGGCACAGGCATCTGGCATCTGACGCTAGCTCAGCTGATCACAGCCGTCCTTGGGACTTTTCTCTCAAAGAGAAGGACTCTCTGTTTCCACCAGGGTAGGATGAGGCTTGCAGCTGTCAGCAGCCATCTTGCCCACCATGTGGCTTTAAGCTGGCTAAGAAATAGAGTGCCAGAGCCCTAAAATTATTGTTTGAGCCCTTAGATCCAGCTATGTCTGAAGCTCTTTGTTGGTTATTTCAAGTCTCTACACCAATAAATTCTACTTTTTGATCCAGCTGGTTTGAGTTGGGTTTCCGTTATCTGTACCCCAAAAAGACTGATTCAGTTTCTCCTCAAACAAATATAAAGTCCTCAGCCTGGCATCCGAGGCTCTCTGAGATGTAGCCACTGAGTAGCCATCTCAGGTCCCCTGGGACAGTTAGGTCAGCCTTGTCCCTACTTTAAAAGGGTCAATCCCAGTCCACCCCTTTGGGAGCAGGTGTGTCCCCAGCCAAGTGGCTCTGGGAGGAAGTATAACTCCAGGATCTCCAACCAGCTGTGACCAAAAGAAGCCCCAGGAAGAGCCCACCATTCTCACACTTTGCCCTGTGGTCTGGGCAAGTCTCTGCCCCAATGGTGGCAGGCCAGCTGCCAAGTCTAGGCACACAGGTCCCACCAAATCGCCTCGAGCCTGCTCGCAGAAGAACACTCTGGTGCCCCCAGTTAAAGTGACAATACATGGGGATGTCCTCAGACTGCCCAGGGCCCAGCTTCTCCCAGCAGCACCTCAGGGACGACCCTCTTCAGGGGCTGGTCCCCAGTCCAGTCCTTAGTGTGAAAGAGCCACAGCTGACTTCTGGGCGCTGACCATCCATCTTCCCTGGCATTTCTCACTGAGCCTCCTCCCCAGCTACTAACCTCTCTGCCAGCTCTCGGGTCCACTGTGCATGCGTGCACGTGTGTGTGTGCATGTGTGTATATGTATGCACACACACGTGCACGTACATGTGTGTGAACAAACATTCACAAAATCAACCGTGATGATACATTTCACTCACCCTCCCTACCTCCATGTTCTTCCCCAATCATTTTCGGTCTCACTCCCACCATCTCTCACGCTCTAATGAGCACACCTGCTGAGAACATTACTGAGAGCCTGCTTTATGCCAGACTCTACCTATAGGACTTCTAAATACATATTGTCACCCTCATTTTACAGAAAAGGAAACTGAGGCTCAGAAGGGTTCATTATGTTGCCCCAAACCACACAGCAGAGTTTAGATTTGATCCCAGGCCTGAAGGGACACCAGCACTCACGATCTTCCCACTGTACTCTGCTGTCTCCAATATAGTCACATGCAGACAAAGCTGCTCTCCTGCCCTACCTGGATTATAAGGCCTTGAGCGCAGAGACTATTCTTTCTCTGTCCTTTAGCCCCATCTTCCTCCAGTGCTGGCATTATTTGGGCACTCAATCAATACTGATTAAATTGAATATCATAAGATGCACAGAACTGAGCCAGGTGGCCAGGAGAGCAGCAGATGTTTTAAAAATAGTTGGCTGTGGGACATGTTACTTATCATCTTTGGCCTATAAAAGGGGAATAATAATAGTACCTACTTCATAGGTCAGTTGTCAAATTCACATGCAAAAAAAAAAAAGTAGAGCACACGGCACAGTGTGGGCACACAGTAAATATTAAATAAATAAATATTAGATGATAGTAGTTATTATTCCCACACAGTGGTCCAAGCTTTTTAATCCCCTTTACTGTATGACAGCTCTGCCAATCGTTTCATTCAGTGAGGGAAACACCCAAGACAACAGGTCTACATAACCCAGTGACTGTCCCCCGAGCTCTCGCCACAGGATTTGAGCTGCTTTTAAGGTCTCTCATAAACGCATCATTCTACTGAAACTCTCAGAAGAGAGAGAGAGGGCTGCCGAGCAAGTCATTTTGTGTCTTATTTAGAAGCAGTCCTACACGCTGGTGTAAAGGTCGCTGTAACACGGCCCACGTGACTGAGCCTGTGCCCAGCGAAAGTCTGCACCCAGGATCCACTGTTAAACCCATTCTTGCTTCCTGCAGGTCACCAAGCACAGACTCGCCGCGTGCCTGAATACCAACATCATTTAATGATTTTAAAAGATCGAGATCAATGGCTTCAGCAATTTCTGGGAAGTGGTAACTCAGTGAGCTGTGGAAGGTTCTCAATTTGCTGTCTCCAGCCGTGGCAGGATTTATGCTGAATGGGCTGCAGGAGGTAAATATATCCTGGGTTCGGGCCCCGTCCAATCACCCCGCCCAGGAAGTGCTGGCACACTGACATCACCCTCACAGCTGCCAAGTCCCCCTTGCTCTGAGGGGCACTCTCTCATTTCACATTAATTAGAAGGCCATTTTCCAAGCATTTCCAACCCATAATGAAGGGCTTTCTGCAGTGGCTCAGTGAAATATTAAAATATCTAACTTGGAATCTTAAAAAAAATCCATCCTGCCTGCTCAGTCTGTATATTGTATAACCCTTCCCATTCCGGGTGTGGGGGGGATGGGGACAGGGATAAGTTCAGATATAAGGACAGCTTGTCCCAGATGCTGGTGGAAGAGGTGGGGTGGGGAAGCAGGAAATGGCCATACCACCACCATCAAGCACTGACCACTGGGCAGTACTCCTTCCCCCACTTCTGTCTCTGATAGGGACATGGGGAGAGCAGGACAGAGAAATGGATGAGACAATAGGGAACACAGGATTAAAGTAAGAACTTCTAGAAGGACAGAGCAGTCCCCTTGTGGTAGACAGTTATTTTGGTGGCTCCCAGTGAACACATCTCCCAGTATTTTCCCCCTTTGTAGTCCCCTCCCGCTCTGACTCTGGGTCAGGCTGTATGACTTGCTTTGGTCAATGGGGCCTTAGCAAGAGTGATGCAGGCAGAGGCTGGATAAGCACATGCACATTGTTCTCTTGGAACACTCACTCACTCTTGGGATCCAGCCACCATGCTGGATCAAGTTAGCTGTGTGGAGAGACCATGTGGAAGGCCTCAACCTTTAAGCCATCCCTGCCAAACAACCAGATGTGTGAATGAAGCCATCTCAGACATTCCAGTCCCATGTACCATTGACTTCAGCCACACGAGATACCCCAAGCAAGGCCAGCAGAAGATCCACCCAGCTGAGCCCTAGTAACCCACAGATTTATCATGAAAAATAATAAGATCATTTGTGCTTTAAACCAACAAGTTCTGGGGTAGTTTGTTATGCAGCAGTGAAGAATCAATACATTCCATTATCCTCCCGTGGCCTCAGGGTCAAGATCACATTTCCTGGTGATCCCTTATGAAAGTTCCCCAGATGTCTGTCACTGGCATCCACTGATCTACTGTAAGTCCCCACTAACTGCCACCCTTTTCCTACCCTCCTACTCAGTAGGGTATCTGATAAACCATAGCATCTACATTTCTCAAACAGTAAATCTTGATTATCAAGTGTCTCGTCATGGACCTTTACTATGATAGCAAACTAGAGCTCCAGGGATATAAAGACGTAAAATAAAATCTCCTTCATTCCACTTGTGTGACAAAGACTGCATTTATGTAAGGCAAGGTGTGGATGCTGACAGATAAGTTTTGAATTACTAAAGACTAAATTTTACATATATATACATACATATACATATATACACACAGTAATTATATACAGTGATTATATATATATATTATTACTTGGTTCATGCTATATAGCAAACTAAGCTAAGTATTAAAAGGCTGTTTTGCTATGTGGAGGTCCTTGCTATAATGAATTAATAAGAACGCTGTGCAATCAACATATTAATTGTATGTAAATGGTGTTTTTTAAATGTTTTAAAACAATTTATTCCCCTGAGCATTTTAAATAGGCCCCCTGGAAAGTTGTTTATGTAGTCATTGGCTGTGAACTTCTTACTCCTGTCGGGTTCCTTCAGACCACAAATGAACACTTGAGGAAACCTGAGGCCCCTTCTCTTCTTTTCTAGGACCCAGGAGCAAGTATTCTGAAGGTGGTGGCCTGGGATCTCTCCTAGTGGTTCTGATATCTGATCATTTGTTCTTTGTCTCAAATGTCTTTTGTCCCTTCTTCTGTCAATTAATGCCTATCCTGCATGAGGTCTGGGTAAGGTTAAAGCATCAGTTGACTATCGGGGACAAAAGAGAATGAATCAACCCAGTAACAACTGCTCACTGGCTCTGCCATGTTCCCATCTTGGCGTGGAAGGAGAAAGTTGCTCAAGCCAGACATCCCCCACATTCCCAAGAGGACATCAACATTAAAATGCGACAAGTGACTCAGTACCTTCCCATCAAGCTAAAGCAATAAATCAGAGATCGTACAGCACCTAAACAAGATGTTCAATCAAGAAAATGAATGAATTGAAAATATGGAAAGAGCTACTTTTGCTTTGGTTTGGTTTGGGCTCCAAACAAATTAACCCAATTTTCAAATGTTCAATTTCCAAATTAACCCAACTTCCCAGGGACCTTTCCGATAAGTAAGGTTTCCAATAAGTAAGGCCAGATCTGAGGCAAGCCTGTTTTCCATCTAGAATGCTCCCACAAGCCCCCACAAAAGTTTAATTCCATTTATTTTCTTGAGACACATATGATCCAATTTAGAATAAATGTTCAGGGCCCCGTGTGTGAGCTGTGTTTAGAATCCAGCCCCTCTCACTCAAGTGTTTCAAGGTAGGTCCTGAGAAAGTTGTCTTAAGTCTGTCTTCTCCCCACCCCTCCCCACTGATTTCCCCCAGGTTCCCTAAGAGCAGAAGCAGGAAGCTTGAGGGAAGAATTAATGAAGGCACTGCACATCATGGCCTGGAGCCACACAGCCCAACTGCAGCCACCTTGGTGACAAAGGTGGCATTTGCATTTTGTCAGCCAGGAATAGCTAGTAGGAGAGTGGAGATAGAAATCCAACATTCCTACAGGCTGTAGACCAATCCTGTGGACTCCAAAATAATACAAGGAACCTGTAACCTGTTGCCGGGGGCTGAGCTTAGCTTGCTGAGGTTCACAAAGACCTCAGGTCACCCAGTTTTTGCCATGGCAGCAGGTCTGCAGCAAGGCCTGGTCCTGGGGCTGCGGGCCAGCTCCATCCCGTTGCTTCTCCTGGCCTACTCTGTATTGTAGGGACTCATGATTCCCTGGCTCACTTGCCTTCAGGCTTGCAGGGAAGCACTGGCAGATTAGAGGGCAAGAGGAGGGGAGAGGCCAGAGTATTTCTTCCCTTCTTGCTGTTTCTTATGGCCTGCCAAGCAGCAGCAGTGGCTCTTTGGAGGCTCCAGCTCTTTCTAGATGTCTCCTACCTTCATGGCCCCACATGCCATAAAACCTGGCTTCTGGGTTCCAATAACACTATCTATTCCCTTTAGCCCTCCAGCAGCTTCCTGCTGGTGCAGGTCTCTGTATTGCCTCACCCATGTGGCTTCTCACCTCTTCCACCACCTGTGTAGCCAGTTCCCTGTATTAAATCCCCTCAGTTGAAAGACCTAGTATGGTTTCTGTAGTAGTCATCCTCTTTCTCTTTCTCTCTCTCTCTCCTATCTGATTTAACTCATACTATCTAAGATTTCTCCCCCATCCAGATTTATTGCATTGAGTCCAGAACAGTGAAACACAGAAACAAGGACAGAAAAAGAAAGAAAAGCAGTAACAACTGATACTAAATGAACAATAACAGTGTTAAATATAGATGCATTACCTTATTTAATCTTCACAACAACATTAGGAAGTTGGTACTTTTATTATCTTCATTATACAGATGGGAAAACTGAGGCTCTGAGAAGCTCAGCAATTGGCCCGAAGACACACAGCTATGAAGTAGGGGTGTGGGGGTTTGACTCTAGTAAGGATCCAGGACAGTGTCTAGGAGCTAAGCTCCCTAACCCATCAGATGTTCCATGCCCACCAAGAACCCTAGGGTAGCAGATGGCATTCTGAGCTAGCTTCTGAAAAGGGTACATTCTTGAGCTGATCTGGTGGCTTTGCCTGGCTCCAACACAAAATTCTCTAGAGGACAGTGGGGCCAGTTTTGTTTTCTCCAGCTCACAGAACCTTAAGCAGTGATGGGTTGAGAATCTCCCTGCTTTCCTTTTGCAGTGTGTGTATGTGGAAAGGTGACAGAAGCCAGCCAATTACCCACAGCTGCCCATGACCAAACCCTGGAAAGGGGTGTGGAAGCTGCTCTGATTTCTCCAACCACCTAGGCCAGAGTGCTGAAGACCAGGTTTGTCCACTCCACACCGCTGTGAGACTCCAACCTCAGACCCGTGGTACCCGCCACACACCCCCTCAAAGACACTCCCAGTTAGATGGCAGCCTCTGTGTCTTCCAGCTGAGGGCAGGTGGGTATGCCACCCCCTCCGGCTTGGCACCCACTCCTCCTTGGCTGCCCCATCCCCAGTGCACAACATTTGCAAAGACTAAGATGTAAAGAACATTTGAAAACAGGACCACGTGGGAGGCCAAAGCTTAATAGAAAAACAATGAAATCATAAAAGAGGTATTTGGTGCCTCCACGGAAGGAATATTTAAGGGTAAATTCTCTCATGTTCACCAGCAAGTCACCAACTGGCCACCTAATCCTTTTGGTAAAAGCCAGGTCTGGGGACAGCCTGTCCCCTCCACTGACCAATCAGAGGGAAGCAGGCTGGGGAAGGGTCCTGAAGCCCCCCTCCTGCACCTGCTGTTAACCCTTTCGTTGCCAGATTGGAGGGGTGGGGCTGGGAGAGGGAGACTTGGGGAGTTGGGGCTGTTTACCAAGGGATTTTGATATTTTAACAACTGCTAAGGCCTTGCTGAAGCAGACCAGCCAAGTATGACCCAGGACAGGGCTTTCTGGTGAGAAACCACGGGGCTAGATGACTGCTCTGTAAGACGGGTTCTCCCAGACCCAGCAGGGAAGCCCTCATGAAAGAGGGTCCCTGCCAGAGCAAACACTCTCTGCCACCACCCCTGCAGACACATGGCAGTCTGGAGGGCTGGCTCATGGAGATGTCTTCCCTCCAGGGAGGACAGAATGATTTGCACCGAGCCTCCCAGGCACTCTCTCTCTCTGGCCCAGCGCCTGGTCTATGAAGCTGAGGTAGTGAGCAGAAGGAAGAGACCAAGGCCCACACTGGCTATTCTCTGTGCCAAGCTAAGTAGCCGGGGGCATTGGGAGGAAGACCTTGACCTCGGGAGCCCTAAGCCACGTCTGAGAGAAGACAGCCAGGGGAGCCCTTGGGAACGGTGCTTTACTGAGGGACATTTGTCTTCATTTGGGGCAGCCTACATCTCATCCCACAGGCATGCCCTGAGGCCCAAGTCTCCCTGACCCCTACTCTGACTGTCCCTGCACTGCAACCCCTGTCCCCTGCGCTGGATTGAACGAGAAGCAGCCTCTTAAAGTCCTCAGGGCCAGGGTGACAGAGGTCAGAGAAGAATAACAGCAAATTTCCCTGCAGCACCCCAGAAGGCTTCCATCCCCTGCCCGGGAAAGGAGACCTAGGGCAAGAATGGGCGCCCCACGACCAGCAATTCTGGAAATGCAAAACTCATACTCAGCATAATAATCATAGATTCACATAATGCAAAAAATAATATGTACCCACGGTTTTCAGAATGCCAACTAAAGAACTAAATCTCCTCCAAATCACTGTGGCTGGTCAGGAGTCTCCAGACCCTCTGTCTTCTCTCTCATGGAAAGAGACTCTGGTGGGAAGGACTCTGCAAAGGGGCTTTAGAATCTGAAAATATTAGAGTGCAAGTTTTTGGTGGGGGTTTTTTTTTCCCTGAAAAAGTCAGCAAGATATTTAAAATGTCAGAAGACCACGAACTATGTCCTAGATGCTGCCACAAATTTGCGGAGCTGTGAATAAATCATTTCACCGTTCCGTGCCTCAGTTTCCCAATGTAAAAAAATAAAATAATAAAATAAATCGCCTGATCATCCAAGGGGATGGCTATCAAGGCGGGACGCTGACAATGCCCCAGACCCAGGTTCCCACGTCGCTTTGCCTGGGAAAGGCTAGGAACCTGTCTGGACCTGGAGGCAAGCACGGAAGGCTTCAGTTCGCTGTACCGCGCTAAGCCCAGCCCTACAGCCAGGTCTAGGGAGCTGCGCAGCGCAAGGCACAAGGCACGTGGCGCGCCTCGCTCCAGCACTTTCCAACTGCACAGCCGCGCGGGGCCAGGGCCGCTAGCGCCAGGGGGCAACCAGGGACGGGGTGCCGCTCCCCGGGGGGTCGGTGTCCTCGCGTTCAAAACACCGGTCCGAAAGGGGCGAGCCACGTCCGACCTCGGCGCCCAGGCCGGGTGTGCCGCGGCGCTGGCCGGCCCTGCTGGCTGGATTCATTTCCATTGGCAGCGCGGCGCGTCCCAGCCGCCCTTATCTCGCCGCCGCCGCCGCTCTGCAGGCGCGGGCGCCCCGGGCTCCCTCCCTTCCCCTCCCCCGCCTCCCGCCCGCCGCCCGCCCGCCGCCCGCGCCTTTGTCTGGGCCGGCGGCGCGCTCGGAGCCAGCAGGGCGGGTAATTGGCGGCCGGAGGAGGCGAACGGGCCGGCCCGGCCTTGGCTAATGAGCGGGCGGAGTCGCGGGGAGGGCGCGTCGCGACCCGGCCGCGCAGCCAGGGAAGGGGGCTTCCGTGGCCGCGCGGACCCCGGGATGGCCCTCCGGGGCCCGGCCGCCCCTTCCCAGGCTGTAGCGGGGACCGACGCCCCGAGGGACAGCCCCCCCTCCCTCCCCAATCCGCTCCCCGGCGCTCCAATTACCCTGCGGCTGTGCCAAGGCCTCCGGCTGCCCCCGGGCCGCCCCCACGTCCCCGGAGAAGTGCCAGGGACGGAAAGCGCGGGCGGGAGGGCAGAGGGAGGGGGACTCCCTGGGGGCTTCTCTACGCTGCCGGGGACCCCGGCGGCCCAAGCGCCCCTCGGGCATGGCCACTGGGGGGAGGGGACGTCCCCGGGGTCCGATGCCGGAGAGCTCTCCGAGGGAAGCCTACAGGCAGCAGCGAAACCTGCATCAACGTAGATGGTGATAAAACCCACCCCGGCTGCTAAATTCATGACTGTATCTTGAATCCGCCGCGCTCTGCCGGCCCGAGCTACGGCGGGCTTAGAGTCGTCTGTACCAAAGGGCTCGGGGACCCCTCGCTGGAGGTTGGGGTGAGAGGAGGATCACGTGTTGTTGGCTCTAAGAAACCCCCTCTCGCTGTGCGGGGAGTGAAAGGGGCGAGCGGAGCTTTAAGGAGAATGGGCGCGGAAAGAGGGGACGGAGGGAAGCCTTTCTCCAGCCAGTCCTCCCGCTCCGGGAAGCCCGCCCTGCTGTCACCACTGGCCCGAGGTCCCCTGTTCCAGAAGCCGGCCCCTTCCTGTGGTCCAGTTCCCAGCTGTCGGGAATTCTGCAACAAACTGGCCCTGTGGCCTCACACTCAACTTTCACTCGTCCCCACTGAGCCCTGCTCTGTCTCCACTCCCGCCTGTGCTTTCAATTCCCTGGCAGCCGTTCTGGGTTTTTGAAGTCACTGAGGCTTCATGTTAACACGATTCTTCGTCGCCGTCCTTTCAGACGCGGCGTCTCAGAATTGGAGGCTGAGGTTCTGCCTGTGGAAGGAAGGACACGGGCTTCAGAGACAAGGGGTCCGTGGGGGAGCTCACACTGGCCCCAGCACAACCTTGGGGAATCACAAGCAGCTCAGGACAGACCCAGGGGGAGAGTGCCCCAATGGCCTCCAGGGTCACTTGGCTTGACAGGGACTGCCACCTCTCAGGGGCAGAAAGGACATTTTCTTCCCACCTAGAACCTTTCATTTTCACTTTCCTGCCCAATTCCCCCCACAGTGGCCACCTGGGAGTAGCCCACCCACAGAGAGCTTTCCCCTTTTTACTTACTTTTTTATTGAGGTATAACTTACAAACGGTGAAGTGCACACATTTTAAGTGCACAGCTTGATTGATTTTTACATATGTGTATACCTACATAACCACCACCCAGGTCAAGATATGGAATATTGCCAGCAGCCCACAAGGTTCCCTTATGCCCCCCCCCTTTAGGCAACATCCCCCAACTATTCTGATCTCCATCAACATGGATTAGTTTTGCTTGATTTTATAAACAGAATCATGCAGCACGTGCTCTTTGGTGTATGGCTTCTTTCACTCGTTGTATGCCAGATCCATCCATGCTATTGCATGAAACAGTAGTCCATCCTTTTTAATCCCTGAGTGGTATTCCATTGTACGAATGTGCTGCAATTGATTTATCTATTTGTTGATGGATGATGGACATTTGTATTGTCTCCAGCCTGGGGCTGTTAGGAATAAAGTGGTTGTGAACATTGTCCTCTGTGTCTTCTGGTGGATATGAGGACCCATTTCTGTTGGGTATAGACCCAGTGAAAGGACGAGTCGACACCAGTTGACAATCCACCCGAGAGGGCTCGTTTATTAGGCGGCACACACACATATATATAGGGCTTTTAGGGAAGGCTGATTGGCTTAAAATACAATCCCTACTTAGCATACTGCATGGGGCTTGGGGTGAGCTGATTGGTGTGCGATTCGCGCGGCGGGAAGGAGAGTACGGAAGAGAAGGGCAACCAGCGCCATGATGGGGTGTGGCCGAGAAGGACTTATGTGATCAGGGTGTGATCCCTTGGGGCATTTGGGTTCTTACATTCCTCCCTTTTTCTTGTTTTAGGAAAGGGGACATTGAAGTCATCGAGCTACTTCCTGCTGAACTGGGGCGTTGTGGGGGGGGGCAAAGGGAGGAAGGTATATAAATACCCATTATGAAACCCCAAAGGAGGGTGGAGAAACAAGTAATTTCAAAAGGGGAAAAGTCCATAAACGTTCCTTGAAGCCACAAGTCGAATATGCACCGGTTCCATTGTTCGTAGTTGGAGACTGGAGGGAGCAGCCAGGAATCGGTGGCAAGGGCGTGTAGGAATGCGTTTCCTCTGTAAGGTGGTGTCTCTTCAGCATCGGCTGAGGTGTTCACGAGATGAGGCGGGGGGTTCATCGGTACCTAGAAGGTGGTAGTTTCTAAGCAAAAGCTGGTTAAAGGCCTGATTAGAGATTTTTCCCACTTGGGTTTGAAGAAACCTAATGATGCAGGGCAAGAAAAGGCAGGTTATGAGGATAATGATTAGAGGTCCCAAAATGGGCCAAATCCAAGTTAGGATAGGGTTTAAGATAAAAGAAGAAAAGGGGTTAGAACTGGATGTGGTTCGTAGGCTGGAAGCTAAGTCGGTGAGTTTGATGATGTTTGTTTCTACTAGACCGGATTCATTGATATAATAACAGCATTCTTCCCCAAGGAAGATGCAAGTACCTCCTTTTTCTGTGGTGAGGAGGTCTAGTGCTCTATGGTTTTGGAGGGTGACCTGAGCTAAAGAGGTGATTTGTCTCTGTAGAGAGGAAAGAGATTTGGCAGTGGAGGTCAGAGCCCCGTCAAGTTTAGCATTTATGTCTTCGACCGCCCATAAACTGTGTCCTAAGGCTCCTCCCGACAGGCCGGCTCTGACCGCTGATGTTGTTAGGGAAATACCAACCATGATCGGGAGGAAGGCAGCCCTTTTTTGCCTTGAGGGGGGATGAAGAAGATGGAACAGTTCTGAACTGGTGTACAGAGTGAGTTGAGGGACGATGGTGACGAGAAGGCATGGGACAGTAAGATTGGACAGGATGGAGGTAGAGAGGGTTCCATTGCACCAGAAGAAAGAGGCCGGTGGGGCGAAGGTGTGGTTATAAATGGTTGAGGAAGGGAAGCGTTTAAGGGGACGGCCGCCAGGAGCCGTCGCATGAGAGATCTGTTGCCAGGTGTAAATGGGTGACCCTGGGGAGCTAGCAGAGGGGCCTGAAAGCTCCCTGGGTGAAATGAAAAGAACAGAAGAAGGCCAAGGAGAAGGTTCATGTCTCCGGAATTGGGGGTAAGCCTGAGGTCCGGGATAGGCGGAGTTTGAAAGGGTCGGTAGGATGAGTGATACACTTAAAAGAATGGTGTGTTAAGTTCTTTTGCAGCTTGTTATTGGAGTTCTCGGTGGCCGAGGGCGGATCCTGAGTGTAAGGCTTCAGCCTGGAAATATGATTCCATGGAGTAACATGATTACCTCGCAGGGCAAGTTTAGCAGCAGTTGGAGTGCAAAGTATGACAGGACATGGGCCTTCCCACTTAGGGGTTAGGGGGGTTTTGGGTTCCGGGGAAGTGTACTAATTGGCCTGGGCTGAGTGAAAGGTTATTTTTGGAAAGTGACGGATCTGGAAGTAGCCAGTCCTGGTACTTCCATAATTCGGTGCGAAGGTGGGAGAGCAAGGGTAAGGCCATGGTGGGTGGTATGGGTCCTTCAGTTGCTGTGATCCCCGGGGGTAGGAGGGGCCTACCATACATGACTTCAAAAAGGGGAAAGATTGGAGGGCCTTTTTGGGAGAGCCCTGGTCTTGAGTAGAGCGAGAGGTAGAAGACGGACCCAATCAAGGTGTAATTCCAGAGACAATTTAGTTAGTATGTCCTTTAAGGTTCTGTTGGTTCTCTCTACCTTTCCGATGCCTGAGGTCGGTAAGGGCAATGTAAGTGCCAGGGGAGAGAGAGTGACTGGGAGAGTTTCTGTATTACCTGGGCGGTAAATTCAGGTCCATTGTCAGGTTGAATGGAAGTGGGCATCCCAAATCGTGGGATGATTAGGGAAAGGAGAGTCTAGGCTACGGTGGAGGCCTTTTTATTGGATGATGGGAATGCCTCTACCCATCCTGAAAAGGTATCAACAAACACCAAGAGGTATTTGAGGCGCCGGACGGAAGGCATGTGTGTAAAATCGACTTGCCAGTCGGCCGTGGGTGTGAGACCTCTGGCCTGGTGGGAGGGGTATGGCCCAGGTTTGGGGGGGGGGGTTAGGATTGGTATGCTGGCAGATTGTGCTTTGTCAGATGGGGTGATTGAGAAGAAGGCTTGTAAAAACTGGGATAAAGCTTGGGGGCTAGAGTGAAACAGGTCATGGAGCAAGCGAAAGAGAGAGGACTTATCATCATTAGGCGGTTGAGGCTGAGAGGGTGTCTGTGAACCTTGGGAACCGTATGGAAGAATGGGAAGTTGGTTTTGTGTCTGTGGGTGCACTGCCGCAGTGCGTGCGGCAAGGTCAGCCTTACAATTCCCGTGAGTGATTGGGGAATCGTCCCTCTGGTGGGCTCTGCAATGAATGACTCCTAATTCACAAGGTAAATGGGATGCCTCAATTAATGTGGAGATTAAAGCTGAGTTGGTGATTGTGTTACCCTTGGTGTTAAGCAGACCACGTTCTTTCCATATGGCGGCATGAGAGAGAAGTATATGAAAGACATATTTGGAGTCAGTGTATAAGTTAAGAGTTTTTCCTTCAGCTAGAACGCAGGCTCATGTGGCAGCGATAAGTTTGGCCTGCTGGTTGGTAGTACCCTTGGGTAAAGGTTGGGCTTCTATAACCGAATCAAGGGAGACTATGGCATAACCTGCGTAATGAGTGTTTCCTTCCTTGGATGAGGACCCATCCGTGAACCATGCGAGATCAGCGTGAGACAGGGGCCCCTCAGTGATGGAAGAGTGGTAAGGTATGAAATTTTGAAGGCTTAGAAACGAGTATAGGAGGGTTAGGATTCTGGAAGGTGGGAGGGATTGGAGAGCCTTATAGGTCAGGAGGTCTTTGAGGTGATGTGGTGAGAGAATGGTGAGAGGTGCCCCAAATGTTAATTTGGATGCCTCCTTATGCAGTAACTGCCCCGCTGCCAGGGCTCTTAGACAGGGTGCCCAGCCTCGTACAGTGGGGTCCAACTGTTTTGATAGGTATGCTACGGGGGCAAAGGAGGGGCCATAATTCTGTCCTAGGACGCCTAGAGCTTGTCCTATATTTTCATGAACATAGAGGAAAAAGGGTTTAGTTAGATCAGGGAGATGAAGTGCAGGGGCTGTTAGAAGGGCCTATCGAAGCTTGAGAAAAGGGCGCTGAGGTGAGGAGAGCAAAGGTTCTTCAGGAGGACCCTTACTCATATTATAGAGAGGTCGGGCTAGCAAAGAGAAATTGGGGATCCATGCTCTGAAATATCCGGCTAGACCCAGGAAAGATAGGATTTCTGTTTTGGTTTGGGGGATGGGCAGGTCAGTAAGAAGCTGTTTCCTGTCCAGGGTGATTTCCTTCCTTCCCAGGGAGAGGAGAAAACCAAGGTAGGTTACAGACGGTAAGGAGATTTGGGCCTTGGCGGGGGACACTCGATATCCCTTACCCGCTAGGAAGTTAAGCAAATGGGCAGTGTCAGCTTGGGATTGTTCCCATGAAGGACTGCATAGAAGGAGATCGTCCACATATTGTAATAAGGTGGACTCTGGATGGTTTAAGTGAAAAGATTTGAGGTCCTGTGCTAGGGTCTGCCCAAAAATATGAGGGCTATCCCGAAATCCCTGTGGCAGGACCGTCCAAGTGAGTTGCTCGGAGTGGTGGAAGTGGGGGTCAGTCCATGTGAAGGCAAAAATGTCCGGAGTATCGGTTTCCAGGGGTATGGAAAAGAAGGCATCCTTTAAGTCCAGAACCGAGAAATGAGTAGAGGTCGCTGGGACCTTGGAGAGAAGAGTGTATGGATTTGATACAAGGGGGTGAATGGGAATGACAGCGGCGTTAACAAGGCAGACATCTTGGATGAGACGAAAGGCGCCATTAGGTATTTTTACAGCGAGTATGGGAGTATTGAAAGGGGAGCGAGTGGGACGGAGATACCCCTTTTTTAATAGGTCCTGAATGATGGGGCTTAACCCGAGGAGGGCTGTTGTGGTTAATGGATACTGAGCCTGACAAATATATTTGGAGGGGTCTTTTAGTTTTATGTGTACAGGGGAACACTGGGCCGGAGCGGGGCTGGCAGTGTCCCAAACTGTGGGGTTAACAGGGTGCGTTAGCATGGGTAAGGACTTCTTTGGAGGGGTGGGATTAGTAGGATCTTGGGCTTGACCTAGCGCTAGGAGGAAGGAAACAGGGGAAGAGGAAGAGGACAGGGGCAAAGTAATGGAGACTTGAAGCCGTAATAGAATGTCCCAACCCAACAAGGGGACGGGGCATTGTGGGCATGACTAGAAAGGAATGGGAGAAAACGGATTGAGTGCCTTGAAAGTAGCAGGTTAAAAGAGGGGTTTTTGGGGAAAGATTTGTTTACCTCCTACCCCAACTATAGGAGAGCTGCTGGAGGTGGTGGGGCCTTTATATTCCCTTCAGACCGAAAAGGTGGCTCCAGTGTCCAGGAGGAAAGATATTGGGTGGCCGTCCACAACCATGGATACCCTGGGCTCCTGCTTTGTTATAGAGATGGTAGGGAAGGGCCCAAGGCTCCTTCAGTCCTCTCAGCGAGGCCCACCATAGGTGGTGTCCACGGTTTGGGGGACTCTGGGGCAGTTGGTCCCTCACCCCTTCGGGCAAGGGGGCAATCAGATCCCCAATGTCCCTTCTTTTTGCATTTTGGACAAGGAGTGGTGGGTGGCCTAGGGGGTGGGGCAAGCCTTTGCCCAATGCCCTTCCTTTCCAAATTTAAAGCAGGCTCCAGGTGGAGGCTTAGAGGTGGAGGCTGTGGGAGGGCGCCCAGGGGTTTGCTAAGCTGGGCCAACATCTGGAAGTTGGCATGGTCGGCCTTTTGTTTTCGACGTTCCTTTTCCTCTTCCCGATTATGAAAAACCTTGAAGGCCACTGACAGGATTTCGGTCTGAGGGGTTGCAGGACCCTGTTCTAATTTTTATTGGGCCAGGAAATAGGTCATAAGGACATGCCGGCCATCTTCTGAGTTGGGGTCTAAGTTAGTGTATTGTTGAATTGACGACCTTGCGAGCCAATTTTTTGAGGCCAATTATTAAGCAAGAGGCAAAACGGTCTCGAGCCTGGATTCCCTGGGCTGTGTTATAATCCCAATTAGGTTCCTGTTCTGGGACTGCTTGGGGGCCTGGCGGGTGATTCGGATTGGTACAATGGGTGTCAGTGGCATGGGTTTGGGCTGTATCCCAGACCCTGCGGCGTTCCTCAGGGAGGAGGGTATTGGCTAGGAGCATGAAGATGTCATGATGTGTGAGGCTGTAGGCCTGCAGGATCCATTGGAATTCTTTAATGTAGGTGGTAGGGTCGGTAGAGAAAGAGCCTAGTCTTTTTTCTAATTCTGTAAGGTCAGCTAGGGAAAAGGGAACATGGACCCTAACTACTCCTTCAGCCCCAGCTACCTCGCGTAGTGGGGTGATTGTTAAAGGGGTGGGGGGTGGTCCTCGGGAATGGGTGAAAGGGGGGCTTAGTGGGTCAGGAGTAGGGGAGGGTAAAGACGGAGGAGTGGATGGCGCAGGAGGTGCAGAAGGTGACGCGGATGACGGGGGAGGAGGAGCAGGCGCCGGAGGCACTGGGGGAGGATGAGGTTGGTAGGGTGGGGGTTCATCAGCAGGATCGAAGGTGGAAGAATCAAGGGGTGACTGTGAAGATGGTTTACAGACTAAAAGGACTTGAGAGGGAGCACAGGAGGAGCAGAGGGCGGGGTTCTGAACCAAGAGGCGAAAAGCCTCGATGTAGGGGATCTCCTTCCATTTTTTTAGGCACTGGCAGTAGTTAAAGAGGTCTCCTAGAATGTTAGGATCTAGTGTGCCCTCAGGGGGCCATGTGTTTTGATTATCTAAAGGATAATAAGGCCAATCTTGTGTAAAGAATTTGGTGAGGTGTTTGGGCTCAATATCCAGCCTGAGGGAAAGGTTGGTGAGGTTTTTCAGAAGGCACTGAAGTGGAGAGTCCCCTAGGGAAGAGGAGGAAGCGCCCATTCTGGTCTCTTAATGGGAATTTAGACAGAAATTGGACAGAGATTAGTGATAAGACAGATCCTTCGGCCGGTTGGGAAAGGCGGGATCCTAGAGGGAATCCCCAGTAGGTCACGTCAGACCCGGCAGGTTCAGGTACGAACCAGGAGGAGAGAAGGGAGGTGTGGGTCGTCACTCAGACCTTCACTTCTCTAGGGCAAAAGCCCGGTGCCTGAAGGAACCTAGTGCCAGGATTTTCTGGTCGGGTCCCGGACCCAGGAAGTGGAGAGAAGAGAGTGGTGGACAGGAGGGTGAAGGAGAGAACAGAATGGGGCTTTTAACCTCCAAAAATGAAAGTAAAAGTTTACCAGGGCTTTGGAACCTGTTATAGTTTGGGAATTTATGGTGGTCGTGAAGACCGTGGTGGGGTGGGGTATGGGCGTTAGGGGCTACCGGACGATCATGGATAGACTCCCTGTGGTAGCCTGAAAAAGGGCTGGTGCCCTTTAGGAAAGGGGGCTTACCTAATGATGAGCCGGTGGTGAGTGGAAGGAGCCAGCGCCGAAAAGAATGGATGAGGGTGGACCATCAATGGTGAGCGGTGGAAGGGAGGCCGGTCCTGGCGGGATGGAGTTCCCGAGGGGCGACTTGGAAAGTGCTGCCGCTGCGATTTGAAAAGTGTTACAGCTCGAGGGAGCCCTGAGGGGAGACTTGGAAGGTGTTGCCGCTGCGATCCGAAAAGTGTCGCCGCTCAAGAGAACCTCCGTCCCAGGTTTCGGCACCAAATGAAAGGACGAGTCGACACCAGTTGACAATCCACCCGAGAGGGCTCATTTATTAGGTGGCACACACACATATATATAGGGCTTTTAGGGAAAGCTGATTGGCTTAAAATACAATCCCTACTTAGCATACTGCATGGGGCTTGGGGTGAGCTGATTGGTGTGCGATTCGCACAGGCGGGAAGGAGAGTACGGAAGAGAAGGGCAACCAGCACCATGATGGGGTGTGGCCGAGAAGGACTTATGTGATCAGGGTGTGATCCCTTGGGGCATTTGGGTTCTTACACCCAGGGTGGAATTGCTGGGTCATAAGTAGGTATATGTTTAACTTTATTGCCACTTTCCCGAAGTGGATGTACCCGGTTAGCTTTTTAAAGCTGCAGTCAGGGCACAAATGCTATTCAGAGGAATAAGCTGCAGGTATAGCCTAATAATGACAGAGGCCATATACTGAGCACTTAGAATACACTAGGTCCTGTTCTAAGGGATTTGTATGTAATTAACATTTATATACAAACATTCTCACAGTGCCTGATTTTATCTTAAAATGAGCACAAGATCTTAGGGGCTGGGTCATATTGATCTTTGTATCACCTGTCCCAGTTGCTGCTCACATACAATATTCTTTTTGTTGTTGTTGTTGTTGTTGTTTGTTTATTTGTTTTATTCCAGATACGATATTCTGTTTATGGAGTGAATCATCTCCATTTCACAGATGCAGAAACCAAGACGCAGAGAGGTGGTGACTTGCTGAAGATTCCCAGGCTAGTGAATGGCAGGGCCAGGTCTCCAGCCCAGGTCTCCAGGCTCCCAGTGTTGCTGCCATCCTGATGAATGTAAGCCCGACTCCACTTGAAGCTCCTTTAATTTCCTCCGTCTTACACCCCAGGTTGGCACCCTCGGCACTCCGGCACTCCAATCTTTTGTGATCCTTGCCTTTCTTTCTCCATTATCTCTTGTGTAACAAACCACCCTAAACAATTATTGTCTCTTGGGTTCTGTGAGTTGAGTGGACTCAGCTGGATGGTTCTTACTTGGGGTCTCTCAAGCGGCTACAGCTACAATCATCTGCAGGCTAGACTGGGCTGGGTGTCCAAGATGATGCATGCACACAGCTGGTGATCGATGCTGGCTGTTGACCAGCAGCTCAGCTGGGGCTGTCAACTGGAGCACCCCCATGTGGCTTGGGCTTCTCACAGCGTGGTGGCTGTATTCTGAGAGGGCGTGTCCCTGTCCCAAGAGCAAGAGTCTCAAGAGGCTGGAATAGGAAGCCACCAGGCCAATTAAGGGCTGGATTCCCTTCCATCATATTCTATTGGTCAAAGAAGTCACAGGGCCTCTCCAGACTCAAAGGAGTGGAAACACAGACTTGACGGATGAGTGGCAGGCCACATTGCAGAAGACCGTATGGGATGGTAGCTATAGTTGTAGTCATCTTTGTAAAGCATACACCTTCCTTGCGCACTTACCTTGCTCCCAGCTATAGGTCCAGGAAGGCCAAAAGCATCCCTCCACCTCTTTGGTTCTTAAAGAATCAAGGTTCCTAAGATTCCTTCTTTTTCAGGTCAAAACCACCACACTGAGTCATCTCAACGCCAGACCTTTGGCATTCCCTAACTGTGCCCACCTGGCACCGTGCCCTGAGCCAGCTCACCAATCCTCTCTGGGTCCCTGCCCATACACATTCGTTCCTGTCCAAGTACTCTGGGCACCCTCAGAGTAGTTGGACCACTCTGGGACGTCCAACCTGAACTTTGCCGTCCTGGCCACCAGCCCCAGCCGCCACCTGTCCAGGCCTTCCCATCCTGACAGTCATCTCTTCTCAGACAAACACAGAACCGTCTCCAGACTAGGATTTTCCTACAGCTACCTAAGGTATCTGGGGAGGGAGGCTTGCACTATGTTTGAAAGAACACAAACTTCCTAGTTGGAAGACCTGGGTTTGAATCCCTGCTCTGCTGGGAACTGGTTGTGTGGTCTTGAGCAAGAGGTCAAACCTCTCTGTGACTTGTCTGCATCTGCAGAATGGACATAATTATTGTACCCGCCTCATAGGGCTGTTGTGAGGATTAAAAGCAGTAACACATGAACATCTGCTATAGAACAAGGGAAACAGTAGACACTCACAGAACCAAGTCTTCTTTTCCCAGACCCCAAAGCTACTTTTCGAAAGTAAACTTTTTCCAGGTAATTAGTTTTTATATTCGATGAGTTTTCACAAAGCAAACCACATAACCAGCACTCAGATCGAGAAGCAGAAAGAACATGACTAGCACCCCAGAAGTCCCTGCTCCCATACAGTTCCTACCCCCCAAGACTATCCAGACTCCTATACCCTAGATTAATGTGTGACTACGTTCAGGGCAGTCAACTCACTGCACAATTGGCAAACAAGACAGTCATCTATCTGGTGTGATTTGAAAGAAGCCAGAAAATCCAGCTCCCACTGTGCCTAAATTTCCTCCATTATTATGCAATCCTCTGTGTTAAGCATTGCTCCCTACCCATGGTTCTCTTTTACAATGCAAATCCATCTTTGTTGGGGTAACTGCAATTCTCTAGTCCCATAGGAAAAAAATATCTGGTCAACCTCTTCACACTGACTCCCAGGACAGTCAAACCTTGTTAACCAGCTAAAAAATGCAGAAAAGGGGCAAACACGGAAGGAGGAAGATGGATTTTACCTGCTTCACAATTTTGCCCAAGACCGGTTCAGACTTTTTGTATATTTTTTAATTTCATGTTTAAGGGACTTAAGCTGCCATCAACCAGAGCAATTCCATCAAGCTATATAATACACAGAAAAGAAGCAGGTGGTGATAAAAATGAATCCTGTGGGTGGGCTGGGGTGTGGGCCCCACCCTGCTCTCACAACACACCTTTTGGAACTCAGGCCCAGGAGAGCTGCTGGCACTATTACATCATCAGATGTCAGGCCTTTGACAAATGAGTGGAGCCCACAGCTGGAGCCTTTGATAAGCCATTTGCAGGCGTCTGGGAGACATCCACGCTGGACTCGGGAATGTATCCTAGTCCCATCTCAAATTCACATCTTTTCATGTTTTTTTAAAAGCATGCCATGCACTGTGAAGATTCATGGCTTAAAATATTTTCTCTTTTCTTTGATATCTCACCTTTTCTCTTTATTTTATTTTTTCTTTTTAAGGAAAGGAAAATATTCGCTCCAAGGTTCATTTAGTTTCTGGGTAATAACTGTCAGATATTAATGGATAGCCCCATACATCCAGCATAAAATAATAGAATTTGTTGAGTGCATTAGACATCCAATAATGGGCACAGCGGACAGTGTGTAGAGCTGGAGAAAGATTTCTCTTAGTAAAAGGAAATGCATGCTATGAAAAACAAGACATAAAGGACATTTGTCAAAATGCCCACTTGTACCTTCTTCATACATTTGCACACGCATCTCCCTACCTGGAAAATTTTTTCATGACTTTCTCTCCCAGGCACCTTCTACTCATTCTGCAAGACTCAAATCAGCTTCATCTCTTCCAGCAAGCATGCTCTCACCCCTCTTCTGGACTCCACCTGTCACACCTTGTGTCCATAGCACCCTGGGCTTGCTTCTGTGAAAGCACTTGTTGTATTACATTGTAACCATCATCTGCACTATGGGTCTCTGCAAACTGCAAGCTCCTTGAGACCAGGGCTTATATCTTCTACCTCTGTGTTCCTGGCCCCTAGCAATGTATGAGACTCAGTCTAGCAGATGGCATTGGTGCCCACCTGTGGCCCCCAAGCCTTACCACTTCAGTGCAGACCTCTCCAGTTCCAACGGACAGCATCTGCATCTTTGCCCAGTTTGCTGTTCCTGTTCCAGGCTGGAAGTGCTAGGGAATTAATGCCCTTCCCTGCAGCCCCCAAACAATGCCTGGAGGGAGGTGTTATAGCCCTGCCCCTCCCTGGATGGGAAAACTGAGGCTTATGTTCGACCTTGGCTTCAAAATTCCTAAGTGGTCTTAAACTCCATTAGCCTTCAGTGATTATAGGCTTGATGATGTGCCCTTAAGGTCTGCCTTCCTTCCCTTCCTCTCTCACTTGCCCACTCACTCCCCTACCAATGTTTCCTGGGATCGCCTCCCAAATAAACTACTTGCATTCAAATCCTTTGTAAGACCCATGCACCATGCACAAATCCCACACACCAAGATGGCTCACTTCACAAAGACCATGAGACAGAGACCGTTGCAATCAGGCAAGAGGAGTTTTATTCCAGCATGCTGGGGTCACTTAGTCTCCTGGACAGAAGCGACCCCAAGCTTACAACACAAGCACTTTTTATACAGTTTTTCTGAACAGATCTTTGTGACAGGATGAGTTGCTTGTTATCTGTGGTGCCTTTAGATTTATGGGTAGACTTTAGCAGGCTGGTACTCTGATAGATCTGTGGCACCTTTAGATTTACAGGTAGGCTTTAGCAGGCTGGCTGGCACCCCGATAAGGAACAGCGCATTTCTCAATCGTTTATCTTCCCCGGGGTCTGGCCAGGTGGCCTTTAGATAAGGAACTAGTCAGTTCCTGGAACCGGGTGGGGGTCACTCCCTTCCTGGAATGTTTAGTGTGCTCGGGCCCGCCTGGCCTCTGTATGGCCCCTTAGAAGCTGCTTTACTTAAAATGTTTTTAGCAAGCATTTGTTACAAAACTACGTATATTAAAGTTATATTTTTCTACAATTCCCCTGCAATTTCCTACACCTTGTCTCAGGATCAGCTTCTAGAGAAGCCAAACTAAGACAGAGCCATGTAATAAATGCCCAATAAATTATTTTTGAACTGATAAATAAATGAATGATGGAATTTTTATAGCACAAATACCAAAAGAGCTCTCTAGGGCTGGATTTTCAGTAGGGTCCGTAGTATCCATTTTAAGTGACTACATTGAGTCAGATTCAAAGTCTATTTGAAAAGTTCTCCTTCTCTTTGGACAAAGCAGACAAGGCCAAGTGCCAGGGAACTGGGAAGATTGTGTAATGTGTGGCATTGAGGTAGATAGTTGTGCCTAACTTAGACATTAGAGCACAGGGGAAGCCGTGTCAATCTGGTTTTGATTTGGAGGTGTTGGCCACATTGGTTCCCTTTTCCCTCTTTTGTAATTGATCACATTGCAGCTTCAGATGGGTCTTGGGGTTCTGTTTAAGTGAGAAGCTGGCAGCCTGTGTGTGCTGTCCCTTTCCCTGGGGAAGTGTCATCAGCTGAGGGTCTGTCCTCACTGCTGTCTCTCAGCCCCTTTAACTAACATGAGGGTCTGGGAAATAGGACACGAGTGAACGTGTTGTCGATAGCGCATGGTCTGGTTTCACTGATTGCCTTTTCCCCCAATGATCATCTGTTCATTAGACTCTAGCTTGGTTGTAAGAGACCATTTCCTGCCCAAGGTGATGTTTCTGCCGCTTCTATGGTTCAGGAGGCACTTTCCAGAAGTATTCCAGTTTACTGGAGACAAAGCTGACCGCTGACATTCTTTTTACTTAGAAAATCCTTTGACAAATACTAAACATGTTTAAATTTCTCCAAAAAAAAAAAAAAGAAAGAAAGAAAGAAAATCCTTTGAAAATTTTAAATGTCCACATTTTTAATAAATTAATATTTATTTGCCATTCTAATGTAGCTGTGTTTCCAGACAGGATTTCAGAATTGAGATTTTCTTTTTTAGTCCTTTTTGTAGGAAAAAGAGCTGGAATACCCACTTGGCCCACAGGTAGGAAAAGTAACCCAACAAAAATAGCTAATATTTATTGAGTCTTACAATGTGCAAAGAGCTGTATGTATATTGTCTCCCTTAACCCTCCCACAACTCATGGGGCTTTATGATTACCTCCATGTGACCGAGGAGGAAAGTGAAGCCCAGAAAGGTGACAGAACCAGCCCACAGTTATCAGGTAAATAAGTGGAAGCGCAGAACACGTGCCATGAGCCTACATGCTTTCTTTTCTTTTTTTTTTTTTTTTTTTTGAGCCTGCATTCTTAACCACGGCACTCAACCAACTCAATATTTATCAAATGCTGTTTATTGCTAGGGATTGTACTGTAAACTTTACTTGCTTTTCTTGTTTAATCTTCTGTTTGGTGTGTTCTATTCAGTAGAATTTGTCTTCATTTGGGTCCTTCCTGGAGGGGCAGAAAGATGTGGCATCTTTCCTCACTGAGCAGAAGGGTCATGGCCAACACTCTTATGATGAAAGATAGGTTAACAAGAGAAAGGTGTAACAAATGTATTTAATCAAAGTCTTATGTGACTTAAGAGTCTGCAGAAATGAAGACCCAAAGGCCCAAGAAAAATATCTTCTTTATGCTTAAATTCGATGAAGACTGGACAGCCAGATAGAACTGTGATTGGGCAAAAGGGCATGATCTAATGGTAATAGACTGAGGGGGAAACCCGGCAAGGCCTGTTTCAATTCTTCCTGACCTCTCTGTGTAGTGTTTCTTCCTCCCAGGTATGGGGCAGGACCCCTCTGGAACACGGGTCTTCAAAGGAAAAAGGAGAGAGTAACCTTTCTAGGTTTTATGACTTGCTTTGCGGAAAGAGGGCTTCAGTATCTATGACCCGCCTTAGGGAAGAGTAATTCTGGTTTCTATGACTCTCTCCAGGGGAGAAAGAAGGGTGGGAGACAGGAGAATGAGAGAAGGCCAGAGAGAGACTGTTCTGAGGCCTTCCAATCTCCTTCAGTTCAAAGTACTCAGCATGACAAACTGCTATACTTTGGGGTATCGTGTTCTGAGCCCTAACACCCCAAAAGGAGACCATGAGATAAAGATGTGAGTGCAAGTCAGTTATTTGGAAGGGGATTCCAGAAAGCACCAGTAGGGGAGTGGGGAAGTGAGGCAGGGAAGAGAGGCAATCACTAAAGGGTACGTTGTCAAGAAAGTTACCACCCTGGTCAACTGGGGCTCAATCCTGCTGGGAGGCTTGGGAAGAAAGTGTAGGACATCTACCTCAATTACCATGTTCAAGGGACAAAGAGGCTGGAGTATTCATCCACCAGCTCACATGGGTCATTATTTGAGGGCTGATCCCCTAACTTGCTGCATGCAGGCAGAGTGGGCTGTAGAGCCAGAGGAAGCCAAGAGATGCAGATGCTGGCAGTTGGAAGACAGGCTTATGTGCACTGATGGATGAGGGAGTAGGGAATATGGGCACGGTGCCATTGTCCCTGCAATAGTATTACTATCCTTATGGCACGGATGAGAAAACGGAAGCTTTATAATATATGATATGATAGAGGTCTGGGTTAAGTATAGATAGAGGACATAGTAACAAGAAATCTCAAGACAGCAGGGACAGACAGCACTATTTCTGCCCTTAAGAGATTTGTCACCTTAAAGTAAATCAAGGGAACCCCCACTCTAGGATTACATTGTTGTGGGGCTATTGGGTCCCTTTGGGATGCCCCAAGGAAGACAGAGGCAGCAGACAATGGTAACAGAATAGAAATAACAAAATAGAAAAGAGAAATTTTCAGTATGCTTGCTATGATGTGGCAAAGCCCTAAATAGAAGAAATTTCCAGACCATGAGGGCAGTGTTTTAAAATTCTTTTGACTACTCAAACAACAGCAGCAACAATAACAACAAAATGTCCTTTGCTTAAAAAGCTACATCCAGGTTTGAGAAAAAGACGTGATCAAATGATCTGCCATCAGGGAATTCTCTGCTCTCACACCGTGTCCGGGGGCCACAAACCCACCTTTGCCCAACCACAGAAAAAAGGAATTGCCTTGAATGAGAACTCTCCCTGAAACTGGTTTAACTCTCAAAGCAACGGTGCTCTCAGCAGAATGTTTATCCCAAGGGAGAGAAGCTAATTCAACTAAGAGAATGGCTCTTGAACCATAAAAGTTCAAGTCATTTCTTTTATGACTTTTAGCATTGCCATATCGCCAAGTGCGGTAGGCAGAATAATGGCCCCTCAAAGATGTTCACGTCCTAATCCCTGGAACCTGTGAATATATTACCTTATATGGCAGAAGAGACTTTCCAGATGTGATTAGGTTCAGGACCTTGAGATGGAGAGATTACCCTGAATCGTTGGGGTGGCCTCAGTGTAATCACAAGGATCTCTATCAGGAAAAAGGGGAAGCAGGAGAGGAGGTCAGAGTGGTGCCATGTGAGGATTCAACTTGTCATTGCTGGCTTATGAAGAGGGTGAAAGGGAGCCATAAGCCAAGGAATGTGGGCAGCTTCTAGAAGGCAGAAAAGGAAAGTCTTCCATAGAGCTTCCAGAAAGGAACACAGCCCTGCTGACACCTTGATTTTAACCCAGTGAGACCCATTTTGGATCTCTAACCTCCAGAACTGTAAGATAATAAGTTTGTGTTGTTTTAAGCCACATTGATGGTGACTTGTTACCACAGCAAAACAAAACCAACATACCAAGCTGGTGGGCTGCTCAGGTCCCCCATGAGTGCCATGGGGATGGAGCAACCACACAATTACTCTTTTAAGCGGTCCCAGGGAAAATTGCAGAGAGTCCCCACTTTTTGTGAGATGACAACAGTGATCCTCAGGAAATATCAGGGCCTAAGAGAATTCCCGGTCTCTGCATCCACCTGAGATCTAAATGCCAGAAGAATTAGCAAGCCGTTCTCCTTGCAGGAATCTGCTGAGTTAATCAAAAACCCTACCCCAGCTGTTTCTCATCATCTCAGATGGCTTTAATTGCATCTACAACCAAAAACCAGTGGTTCCCAAACCTGGTTGGGCCTTAAAATTACCTGGGGGCACTTGCTAAAGAAGCCCAAGGCTACACTGTCTCTGCCCTGAGGTGCCTCATCTCAGGTCTCTTAAATCAGAATCTCTGAGGGTGTGGTCTGGGAACCTATGTTTTTGACAAGCATCTCCAGGAAATTCTGGTACCTGTCTATGGACCAGGATTTAGGAAACACAGTCCAGAGTGCTCAGCTTCAGAGCCTCATGGGATGCTTCAACCAGCTGAGATAGTTGGATACCACTACTCTCAGGAGAGCTGTGCTAATGAAGGGGTTTTGCCATGAGACTGGAAATGTGCAACCTAAGTGGCTTCTACTTGGACAGTCTTTAGCTGAGGTTGATCCTGGAACTGAAAGTCCACCATGTCAGCAAAGGCCTCTGCATCCAGGATCCAGTTCTACCACATTTTCCAGACCCCAGATGCCCCACTGCTCCAAGGCCCCATTAACAGAAAGACAAACATGGGCGATATCCAACGTGGCAGACACTGCTGGTTGACTACTCAACAGCCTCTCTTCCTTTCTTCCTTGCTAACAGAAGCCTGGTTTTTCTGACGGGAAAACTGAGCAGGGAAAGCAGGTCTCTCCCCAGCCTCAGAGGACCATTGCTCTGATCCAGGCATGGGAATCCTAATCCTCTTTGCCAGTGATTGGGAAAGAAATGATTTCACGGCCCAATTCTGAATGAGTCATAAGATGGGAAATGCTGGGCATTTTGGGAAGAGAGTTTTCCTCCTGATATAAGAGAAATCACTTCAGAAAAGTTTCATTTCTACCCACACTCTTCATGCCTGCTTGGGACACTATTTTGTGGGGACATAAAGCTTGGTGCTATAACTGCCACCTTATGACCATAAGGGCATAGATTTAAGAGTTGAAAGAACGTGCTAAAGATTGAAGAGCAGAAGCGTGAAGAAGGGTAGCCCTTGATAAAAATCAATGGACAGCTTGACCAAACTTGTAAACACTTAGCTCCAGACTTCTTGGCATGGGAGAGTAAATAAAAGTCTGTACTGCTCAGGCCACTGTTACACAGTTATTCTGTATGGCAGTCTTAAAACATGACAAACCCCGCCCCCCCATCAACAGATAACTGGATAAAGAAAAGGTGGTGTGTATATATATATATATATATATATATATATATACATACACACAATGGAATACTATTTGGTCTTTAAAAAAGGAAGAAAACCCTGTCATTTGCAACAACATGGATGAATGTGGAGGACATTATGCTAAGTGAAATAACCCAGACACAAAAAGACAAATACTGCATGATCTCACTTACGTGTGGAATCTAATAAAGGTGAATTCATAGAAGTAGAGAGTAGAATGATGGTTACCAGAGGAGGAGAGGGGGGACAGAAGGGAGATGTTGGGAGAGATGGAATAGGGAGTTGTTGATCAAAGGGTACAAAGTTTCAAATAGACAGGAGGAACAGTCTTTTGAGATCTATTGCACAGCAAGGTGACTATAGTCAATAATAATGTCTTGTATATTTCAAAATAACTAAAAAAGTGAATTTCAAATATCTCACCACAAAAAATGATAGTTAAGCAAGCTAATGTATATGTTAGTTTGATTTAATCATTCCACATTGTATACATATATCAAAACATCATGTTGTATCCCATAAATGTATGCAATTATAATTTGTCAATCAAAAATATTAATAATAAATTTTAAAACAAAACATGACCCCCTCTAATTTTTTGACCTCCCTTCCATCAAGAAGTGGGGTCTATGTCTCTTCCCCTTGAGTCTGGGCTCTGTGACCACTTCATCAATAGAATTTAGTGGAAGTCTGTGCCAGTTTCTGGGCACAGGCCTTAAGAAACAGGCCATCTCCTTTCTGTCTCTTGGGACACTTGCCCTTAGAACCCAGAGTCAAGGCTGTGAGGAAATCTGAGCAGCCTGCAGAGAGGCCCACATGGAGAGGACCTGGGTTCCTGGCCCTCAGCCTGGCTGAGCTCCCATCTGGCAGCCAGTACTAACCTCCAGACATTTGAATGAGCCATCGTGAAAATGGATCCTCTAGCTCCAAGCTGAGCAGTTCCAGCTGATGCCACATGGAGCAGACATTAGCCTTCCCCACCGAAATCTGTGCAAATTGCAGATTCATGAGAAGAATTAATTATTATTGTTGTTATAAGTCACTAACTTCGGGGGTAGTTTATTATACATCAATAGGTTACAGGAACACTCTGTTATTTGCAACTGAACTACATTTAAATAGGTGCAGAGCCATTCTGTAGACCAGGGGTCTGCAAACTTTTTTCTGTAAAGGCCCAGATAGTAAATATTTTGGCTTTGCAGGCCATATAATATCTGTTGCAACTACTCAACTTTCCATTGCAGCATAAAAGCAGCCATAGACAAAAAGTACAGGAAAGTGTATGGCCATGTTCCAATAAAACTTTACTTAAAAAAGAAGGTGGTAGGCAGGATTTGACCCTCAGGCCATAGTTTGCCAACCCCTGGTGTAGATCAAGGTTACACATTCTGCATCCTCTCAAGCCCAACTCCTTCTGGTAGTCCTTAACTCATCCTGTCATACCAGAGGAGACCACTGGGCCTATTGTCATCATCCATCATGATGTTTTAACCAGCCAGCAGGGGAAGTTGAAAATCTCAACCCTCTGCTATGCATTGAACATGGGGCCTGACTAAAAAGCCTTCCAAAAGCATGTGGTTTCTCTCAGGGAACCCAGACATCAAAACCATAAAGAGCCTTCCCCAGGCAAATCGTTACCCCCACTTGACACTCTGTTTAATGGAAAGCCTTTCCCAGAAATAAGTATATTAAGATAAGCTTTGCATTTTTTACATTAACTGAAATTTGATGCAAATTGATAATAAATTACCTTCCCCCTACTCATTCATTTGGGAATCACATAAACTAGTTTACAGTTATGTATTATTACATTTCACATTAATATAGCCATAGGAAGCTAGGCTTTGGAGAAATTTGTTTCCCAGCAAACCATCAGAAATCAAGGAGGTAAAAGTGGGATTTGGTGGGATATCTGACTCTCCTAATGTACTAGCCACTGAGAGTTGTGAAAAGTAAGGCATCAGTGCACCGCTTGAGGCTCAACTAATTCATCAAATGATCACAGTTTGTTTTATTTATCTGGCACAGTTTTTCCCACTTCAGGATCTTCCTTTCTTCCTTCTTTATTTTCTTTCTTCCTTCTTTTCTTCCTTCCTTACATTAACTGTTACACAAGTACTTTTGGGACCATTAGCACTACCTCTGGATGGCAAAAAGTAAATCCGAGAATGCAAAAGGCTTACCATTGAATGGAGACAAAATAGCTAGACAAATGTGCAAATTGATTAAAGGTATTCAAGGTAGAGGTTCTAAGTATACTTTTGCGTCTAAAATAAAAGGTCGATGGAGACTTCTGCTTAAAGATGGTGGAATAAACACACATTTATCTCCTCTTCCTCTTAAAACATCACTAAACAACAGAAAGTGAATTTTCAAAAAGACAAACCCACAAAAGCAGAGAAAATGGAAGAGGTGACAAAGCAACAAAATTTTAGAATATGGGAAGTAGGTGAATGAGTAGTAACTAACTTCACAGACTTGAGAAAATGAGCACTAAGCAGGAAGTATGGTGAGGGACAGCCTAGAACTTCGTATGCACCATAGAACTGCCCAAATGCCCAGAATGGCTGACACCCATTTCTAGAAGTAGAGGTAAATGGGGGGCTGGGAATGAAAGAATTGGTTGGAAGTCCATTTAGAAGGCCACACCAGGTTCCCTGTTCAACTTCACACAAACAGGCTACTGTCCCTCCCATGAAATGTGTGGTCCCTAGAGAGCATAAAAATGAAGATCTCTGGAGGAGGGTTATCAGGTAGAGTCAAAGGTATGGGTACCATCCAAAAAAGGAGTCGAGTGAAGTTAATATTCTGAATATCAAGAATATCCACTCTCTTCCTCACTTACTCCCAGAATGATGACAGGCAGACTTATACCCACCCTCCAGGGAGGAAACTAGAGTATCCTATTCTAAGAATTCTGGGCAGCCAGAAGAAAAGTCTAAAAATACTGAGACCTACTCTTAAGTATAAACCAATAGCCAAGGGTCAACAAACACCTGCAGGAAGTCTCTAACTTGAATGAGATGCCAAAACCAATCAGCAAAAGGGGACACTTTGGAAGAGACAACACAATGATGGATCTTGGACATGACCAGCACCATTTTTACACACAATAAGCACAAAGTAGCCATCAGCCTTTCCCTTACAAGAAACCTCATGGTTTCTGAAAACTAGAAACTCCTCTGCTTCCACATGGGTACAACCTTCCACCTGATTGCATCCGCCAGCCTTATCTTCCACACCAGCACCAAACCCTTCCCTGACTATGTCAGCCTTCCCTACAGCCTATATAAGCTCTCCCACCCCCAAGCCTAGTGCTGCCCTCCATTTTGAGCACAACCCGACAGATTCTTTTCCTTTAATAAAGCTTGATCAGTACCTGGCATTTTGGCTCACTTTCTTTCACACTACGCAGGAAAAAAAAATTAAAACCCTGAAGAAAAACTATTGTTAATATTATTACAGAAATAAGATGGTGATAATAGCTAAAATGTGTTGTGTGCTTACTATATACAGACACTATTCTAAGCCTTTTACATGAATTAATTCATTTAATCTTCTTAATAATCCTATAAAGTACATAGTTTTTTTGTTTGTTTGTTTGTTTTGTTTTGTTTTTTGGTAGCTAGCCTGTATGGGGAACCAGATCCTTGACCTTGGTGTTGCAAGGCCACACTCTAACCAACTGAACTAACTAGCCAGCCAGTAGGTAGAATTACTATCCTCATTTTAAAGATGAAGAAACAGAGACTCAAGGAGATTAAAGAAGTTACTTAAGTTTATGCAGTTATGGAAGTTATGTAGTTACGTAAGCTACCTAAGTTTATGCAGTTAGTAGGCTGGATTTAAACTCAAGCAATCTGGCTTCAGAGTGTGCACTCTAACTACCAAATAATTTTGCATCCTTGAAGCAAGAACAGGATAGTATTAAAAAGGAACATTTGGAAAACCTCACAACAAAATGAAAACAAATAAGCTCCTGAACTAAAAATACTATGGAAGAAATTGAAAAGTCAATAAGATGTTGGAACATAAACTTAAGGAAAGTTTTCAGAAAGTGGAGCAAA
This sequence comes from Cynocephalus volans, assembly GCF_027409185.1. Lineage (NCBI taxonomy): Eukaryota > Metazoa > Chordata > Mammalia > Dermoptera > Cynocephalidae > Cynocephalus > Cynocephalus volans. The sequence goes on from NC_084478.1 coordinate 55,466,181, forward strand.
AAAGACAAAGAAATGGAAATTAGGAGAGAGGTGATAAGAAAATTAAAGAATCAGTCCAGAAGGTCTACCATCTGAATAATAGTCTTTCCAGTAAAAGAGGATAGAAAATGAAGGGGATGATATTTTCAAGGAAAAGAATTCAGGATAATTTTGTAGAACTGAAAAATATAAATTTCTGGATTGAAAGGGCCTCCTAAGTATCCAAACTGATGGAAAGGGATTTACATAAAGGCATACCATCACGGAAGTTTAGAGCCTAAAACAAAGAGAAGTCCCTAAAGGTTTCCAAAGAGAAAAAATATGCATTGCATTAAAATTGAGTTTCTTTAGAATTGTGTTGGAGTTCTCAACAGCAATCGGAAGCTAAAAGACAATGGAGAAATGCCTTCAAAATGGTAAGAATAAATGATTTCCAGCTCAACATCCTATATCCAGAAAAAATATATAATACATTAATATGAGGAAGTGCAAAGATATTTGCAACCATAAAGAACCTTGAAAGTGTACATTCAATGCAGGCTTTCTCAGGAAGCTAATGAAGGATGTGCTCCACCAAAACAAGGGAGTAAACCAAGAAAGAGAAAGACTCAGGATCTAGGAAACAGGAAATCCAATATAGAGGAAGAACAAAGGGGATCCCAGGAAGATGGTAAAGAATGATTCAGGAGGACAGTTGTACAACAGGAGTATGGGGGAAAAAAGAGTCCAGATTAGAGTAGGCCAGAAGATTCTAGAAGTGATGTCTTCAAGATGATGGAATGAATAGAATATTGTGTTGCTTAATTATATTAAGAGGAAATTTAGATAGCAAGTGGAAATTTGGGGGCTGAGTTAGCAATAGGTACATAGAAAAATGTCTCAGTTATCTATTGCTGTATAACAAACCACTCAAAAATTTAATAACTTAAAATAACTACCACTTTATTTGGTCACAATTCTATGGATCGACACCTTGAGCTGGGCTTATCTGACTCATTCTGCTGGTCTTGCCTACAGTCACTTATGTGGCTGCAGTCATCCAGTGGCTCAGTTGAAGCTGGATGGTCCAAGATGGGCTCACTTACATGTCTGGTGGTTGCCAGGCTATTGGCTTGGAAGTCTCACTTTCCCTCCATGTAGCCTTGCCACTGGGATAGCTCAGACTAAATCACATCATGGCCTCGAGTTTCAAACTGCATCACATTTGCTAATGTCGGTGGCAGGCTGAATAACAGCCCCCCAAATATGTCTACATATTAATCCCCAGAACCTGTGAATTTGACCTTATATGGTGAAAGGGATTTTGCAGATGTGATTAAGGATCCTAAGATAAAGAGGTTATCCTGGATTATCAAGGAGGCCTGATGAAGTCACAATGATCATTATAAGAAGGAGGCAGGAGGAGACAGTGATGTGATTAGTGGAAGCAGAGACTGGAGAGATGCACCTGTCAAGGAATGCAGGCGGCCACTAGAAGCTGAAGAAGTCAAGGACACGAATTCTCCCCTCAGAGTCTCCAAAAGGAACCAGTCCTGCTGACACTTAGACTTTAGTTCAGTGAAATTGACTTTAGACCTTAAGAATTGTAAGAGAATAAAAGTGTGCTGTTTTCAGCCATTAAGTTTGTGGCGATTTGTTACAGCAGCAACAGGAAATGAATATAATGTCCCATTGGCCAAAGCAATTCACATGGCTGAGCTCAGATTCAAGAAGTGGAGAAAGCAGCCTAGAGGCGGAGAAGCGGCAAAGTCTCACTGCAAAGGGGCATGCATTCAGGGGAGGAATTACTGTAACCATCTTTGCAAGTCACCTACCACAGGGAGAAAGGGAGAAAATGCGACAGTGCGCTGCACGGCTCTGCTCTGACTATCATTTGCACAGTCATAATAACGCGAATGCTGAATATTGACGTAACCTAAATTTTAATACAGGTATTTTAAGAGAAAGCAAAACACGGAGGAATCCGTACAGGTAAGGGTGGTGAAAGAGAACTAAACGCTCATATTCCATCATATTCCATCAATAGGAATTCAAAGATAATGCCTAAGACTGAAATATCCTGAAGTAGTAGTATAAGTGTGTTATTTAGAGTAAGAGAGGAAAATACCCAAAGAGATAGCCAAAGGAGATGAAGGAGAAAAAGGGAGCAGGTTTGCCAGAGACTTCTGCTGGTTTATAAAAAGCTTTGCAGGGGCTGGCTGGTTAGCTCAGTTGGTTAGAACGCAGCCTTGTAACACCAAGGTCAACACCAAGGTCAAGGGTTTGGTTCCCTGTACTGGCCAGCCACCAATAGATAAATAAATAAATTATATACATGTACAATATGACAAAAATAGAAGCTAGTATTTTGAAAGGAAGGTATGCTACCTATCTTTTTGTTGTTGTGGTAATGATTTTGTGTTATTTTGAACTACCTCTCTTATATAACAATACAATCTCTCATTTGCAAAGCCAGTTCTAAAAGCTATGCTTTCCCTTCACTAATAAACAAATACAAATAAATTTAAAAGGCAACATTTTATACAAATACATGTAGATAAAACTAAAAGGCCTCCAATAGAAGTAAAGAGTCCAAGCTACATAGCCTGGAGGCTGATGAAAGGCCACCATAATGTTAACAGGCATTTGCCTGATAGCTATAAAGGTAATTTATACCCAGAACATTTCCACCCACGTGAGAGAATGACCCTCCATTTTACTACATGTTGTATTAATGTCAATCAATATATGTTTGAGGGCTTTATACATTATGGATAATAATGGTGGAGCTTTGCAAACCATTCCTCTTGGGGGAGCTCCACAAAATTCTACAGGAGCAAAGAGAGCAAGCAACCAAGCCCTGCATGACCAAGCCCTCACTGGGTTCAACAGATGTTAATCGGCTCAGCAATGCAAATGGGACTAGAAGCAGGGGACTCTGGGAATGAAAACGGGAAAGCCCAGGGGCTGAGGCCATTTGAAATGGGAAGTGGCATCTGGGTGTGCTCAGGACAGAGGCTAGGTGCACAGGGGACTTACTCCTGGACCATGATGCTGTGCCAAGGAAAGACAGCCATGCGGTGGTCTGGGGTACTTTGGCCAAGTCACTGATTTCTTTATGTCTCAGTAGTTGCTTTTTAAAATTGGGCACACTAATCACCTATACTTAGAGTTGTTGTAAGGAGTAGAAAAACTATATGCTATATACTCATTTTTGATATTTTCTATTTCTGCTGGTGGTAAATTAACTGACTGGGCCTGCTTCTTCCTCTTCCTCTGCATCCACACCCTTTGTCGTGCGAGTTGGAAGTCCATTCTGCTTCCCCAACTTGACCTTGAGCTTGGCCGTATGACTTGCTCCGGTCGATAAAAGGTAGCTAGAAGGAAGTGTGTCAGTTTTGAGTTTAGACCTTAAGAGGCCTCACTGGTTTCTGCTTGTCCTCTTGTGCCCCTGCCATTGGCATCGGAAGAATGTGCCCCTAGCTCTCCTGCTGGTCCAAGAAGGATGGAAACTTGTGGAGCAAATCTGGACCCAACGTGCATCTTAGAGCTGATCCCAGATGAGCCAATCTAGATTCACAGAGCCAACCCCAGCCAACTTACATGTGTGAGAGAAATAAATGCTTATGATTGTGCCAGTGAAGTTTTGTTGCTTTTTACACAGCACCAGCTGACTGATACACATGGCCAAGCCAAGGGACTGTAAGCACGAGAAGATGAGGTGCTGAAAAGAAGAAAGCCAGGCAGCCCACCTGTAGGCAGTGGCCATCCAGAAAGCACCTATAGTGATATGACCCTAGAATAAGGAAATTCTCTGTGCTGACAAGCTCAGAGTATCTCACTGGAATTCTTGGAATAGAGAATTCTTACTCCACAAACAGTCTTATGCATTTTCAAAATATTTATGTTTTAGGACTTCTTTTTGTCCTTACCTTTTGTGGTCACCTGCTCACATTGCCAATGGGGAAAGAGAAAGATCTGTGCCTTCAACAGGCCCGAAGAGAAAGAGGAAAAGTAAATTTCTGCAATCCAGGCACAGTAACGGAGATGAGTATAAAAACATTGCTAGGGAAAAGGCAGAAATTGGGGGAAATAAAATCAGGGAATACAGGTGGCTCTTCTTGCCTGGAATTGTTTCTCCCCTGAGGTCTTCTCTCATTCACTGGAGCACTCAGCACTGTGTTAGGTTTAAGCATGTAATTCTTGTATGCAATCAAACTTTACTTGGGTTTGAATTGAAGGCATAATTCAAAGTTGTTCCACTAGGCCCTGAACTCCTTGAGTGCAAGAATATCTTACTCCATTGTGCATCTTCTGTGTCTAGCACAGTGCCTGGCCCATGTTACATGGATGGACGGTTGGATAATGAATGGATGGATAGATGGTTGGATGGTCGGATGATGGATGGATGAATGGATGGATGAATTGTTGGATAATGGATGGATGGATGAAAGGATGGATGGATGGATGGATAAATACACGCATGGGTGGATGGACGGGTGAATGTGTGAATACTCATTTCTCGGAATTTGTGGAAGGGTAAACCTATACAGAAGAGGCATTTTTGCTTGGAGATAATCCTATTTGAGCAAGAACTTCATCTAAAGTTCTTAAATCATTTCGTATATTATAAGTGCTTAAATATCTTTAACATCATTGTTATCATTTAATAATATTTTGGAGCTTCCTCCATAAGCTAACAACTAACAGAATTCATTTAAAACAAGTTCTCTGACATCTAGGAGCTTACTGTGTAATCCAATGTTAATGCAGTCTTTAAATTGCAGCAGTACTCATACCTTTGATTATATGTCATTTCTCAGTCTCATTAATTTGGTTTTTTGTAGCCTAAATGCTAAAGTGTTGATTGGTGCAGGCATGTTACAACTGAGGGTGAAATGAACCAGATGACTTCAGAGAACATCTTCTCTGCCCCATGATGAGAGTACACTGGAGCCCCAACCACTCCACTCTCAGACTGGAACCATTGGTCACAAAGAGGATATGGTGCTGAAAAACTCACCCATTGATCACATCCGGGTGAAGAGGACTGCCTGCAGCAGCACAGATCAGGGCCAGAGTATGTTCTCCCAAACACCAGTTGCCTCTGAATATCTTTCTGGCCTGCTTCTTACCTCCCTGATGCCCACAGCTTCCCTCACAGCCACCTGGATCCTGCCTCCAGGCTCTCACCTGCCTGATGATGCTTCTATGCAGCACCTGCTGTCCCCTCTTCTCCATTCCCACCTTAATCCTTAACCTCAGCACCTGCCCCATCCCAGGAGAGCATCCTCCCTGGCCCAGGACCTCCCACCGGCAGCACCAAGAGATGCGAGTGGAATTTCCAGGCACAGCTGATGGCTGCGTTGCTAATGTAGCTATGAAGAGTACCTGCAAATGTCGAGCCACTTACTTCTGTTCATTGATTTCAATTTGCTGTGCAGTCATTTCCTGGGATCCCACTGGCCCAAGCGCTCAGAGCCCTCTTCAAGGTACTGCTGAGAGGAGCTCTGGACTTCCTGGGGCAAGCCAGTCCTTCATCGCAGGGCACAAGCCAGAGTTCCACAGAAGCAACTCCAATATGTGGGCCAGCGCTGCGCAAATGGGAAAACATTTTGAAGCCGCAGGCTTCTCCTGAATTAAATATTTACTCATTTCATGCCTCTCCCTCTGTCCACGGAGAATCCAGCTCAAACTAAATAACAAAGGAGGTCAGGCTTGTGATCTGCACAAAAATACTTACCCTGCAATTATAGGAATATTGGGCCTTACAATTAATGCCAGGCCTGTGGAACTTGGAGAGGGTCCAAAGAAAAGCAACAGAAATGATAAAGGAGCAGAAAGATAAAGCTAGTAGGAAAAGCTAGCGAAGTAGGGCTTGTTTTGAATGGAAAAGACCTGGGGGGGTGGCTTAATTACAGTCTTCAGTAGATTCTGGGGCTGGAAAATGGCAGCATGGGACTTCCAGTTCCACTGGGGACATGCTTAACTTCTACCACCACGTTGGCCAACTCTCACGTCCCAACTTTTTGATCTCACTTCCCTGTTAATAAGAACATATCAAGCACACACCCCATAATTGTGTTCGTTTATTTAATTTTAACTCATATAAATATGTCATTGTACTAATGTTGTCTTCATTATGAAGCATGCAGGAAAATAGAAAATATTGAAGGGTGTGATAAACATAACTTTTAATAGACATATGAAACTGTTCTTCCCACGTCTCAATGGATCACCTTGCTATCGTGCCCCACCTCAGATTCCAATGTCTGGAATGAACACATTCCCAGCCACAAGGCCTTCAGGAGGGCAGGGAACTTGTCATATCTTTCTTGTCCAGCCCCGTATCCCCAGAACCCAGAACAGTGACTGTTTAGATTGGAATAACGAACACCCCAAGGTTCCTCAGGAATTCTGGGCAAGCAAAGTGGTTCCAGTAGCCTGAGGGCAATCCTCCCCAAAAGAGCCCCCAGTTCTGGCTGGGGGTGGGGGGTTGCAAAAAAAAAAAAAAGATAAGAATGTATCCAAGGAGATGGGGGACACTGACATTGCACACTATGGTAACTAATTCATTGCATACCCTCCATTAATGTTTGCTGATTGACGGACTGAACTGTACAGCTCATGCTCCCAAGTAAGTCTCCATGCACCCTGCAGGGCTCTGGAAGCTCTCTTTCGATGAGGGTAGTGGGGCCCGGGTGGCCAGATTCCCCACCCGGGCCTGGATGGCAGAGGAAGAACCGTGAGGAGGGAGATCTTCATAGCCTGCAAGGGGGGCCGCCCTCAGGAGATTGAGGCCTTTATAAAACACCAGCAGAGAAAAAGTACTGCCCCAGAGGTGGTGCTCTAGCAAGCTGGAACTGAGCCTGCACTTCCAAAAAGTATTTCTCTAGGCTTGGCTGAGCAGCAGGAACCTGCCGCCCCTGGAAATTTGGGCCAAGGACCGAACGCCCAATTTGCCAGCTCATGCTGTGGCCGTGTGACCTTGGGTAGAGTTTGACTTCTCTCAGCATGGACATTTCTGCATCTATTAAAATGAGGAGGGCCGTGTTTGCTTCCTGCCTGGTGCACATATAAATGTTCCATTTCAGGAGCCCTTGGAAGAAGGGAAATTACTAGTACCTGGAGGCATGGGTTTATTATTTGCGGCTTGGATAGGCAGGCAGCCACCTAGCAGCAGAGTGACTTGTTAGATGTTTGTGACTGTGCTCTGAGGGCCCAGAGCTGGTTCTGTGGCCATTTTTGAAGAAACAGACACCCGTGGTTCCCTGCTATGATGTTATCACCCTCTGTTCTCCGGTCCCCATCTCGGATACATCACCATTAACATTTCGCCGTTCTTGCACCATTCTTTAACGAAGAACTCTATTTCATCATCTGAAATGCTGTGGAGTTAAAAGTGTATGGATGTGGATTCTGAGGCCACAGGATTTCTGAGTCACCAGACAATGATCAAATTTATATTTTTTCTGCACCATCCACCTTTCAGATACTGTTTATGTTTCATGTTAAATATAATTCTCTTTGGCTTCCCCAGCTGCCTGGGGCCTAGTTCTGCTCTGTCCTAGAACAGCTCACCCGGGAGCTGCCTCCCCATGTGGCCTCTGGGGTCGATTCATTTTTCTCCCGATGCCTTAATGAGTGATGATTTCTAGAGACAATCAGATCGGCAGTGCGGGAGATCCAGCTCCATCATTACGACAGCCGGATACATCACAGGCACCATTTTTCAAACCCATGTTTTTCATCACACAGATATGACTTGATTAAACCTTTGTGATATTACATTGGGATATTTGAAAATAGCCTTTAGTGGCCAACATGTGGGTCTTATTTCTGATAAATCTATTACTGCTATGTGTGGTAGTTTTACATATGGGTTTGACAGCAGAGACTCTGAGGCCAGACTTCCTGGGTCCAAATCCCAACTCTGCCACTTCCCACTGTGTAACTTTGGTCAAATTACTCATCCTCTCTGTGTCTCAGTTCCCTAATCAATAGAGTAGAAATAATAATAAGGTACTGCTATAGTTTAAATGTCTCCTCCAAAACTTATGTTGAAATTTAATTGCCTCTCAGAGATGATTAGGCCAGGAGGACTCTGCCCTCATCAATGGATTTATGCTGTTATCATGGGAGTAGGTTAGTTATAAAAGGGGGGAGTTCGGCCCCCTTTTCCTCTCTCTCTCTTTCTCTCTCTCTCTCTCTCATCCTCTCTCGCTATCTGATGCTTTCCACTGTGTTTCAATGCAGCAAGAAGGCCCTCACCAGATGTGGCTCCTGAATCCTGGATCTTCTAGCCTCCAGAACCGTGAGCTAAACAAATTTCTACTGTTTATATATTATCCAGTATGCAGTATTCTAATACAGCAGCAGAAAACAGACTAAGATGAATACCAGGCTAGCCGGTTAGCTCTGTTGGTTAGAGCGTGGTGCTGATAACACCAGGGTCCAGAGTTTGATCCCTATACCGGCCAGCTGCCAAAAAAAAAGGAAAGCCAAATCCCTACCTCATAGGGCAGTCACCAGGTTTAAAGGAGTTAATATGTGTAAAATGTTTGGCACATAGTGAGCACATCATAGTTTGCTGTTATTATTATTATTTGCTCCTCACTACAGTCCTGTGAGGTAGAGCTGACCAATTATAAGGAAACTTATGTTTGAGAAGGGTTAAGTAACTTGCCCAAGAGGTAGGGACATGGCACCAAATTTTATGTTCAGAATCAAATGTCTGTCCTAGCTGCTCTTGACATCTCTCTCCCTTCAAGGTTGGCCCTTATGTGAAGGTAAATAAAAATGTTGCAGGAGAGGAGGTGGCAAAAACCCAGACCCCACCTCCACCTCCACCAACAAACAAAAGGAGCAGTGAGACACACACTCAGTCAGTCGGTGACCAAGCCTAAATTCAGTACCCATTATGTGCTAAGCCCTTGAGGATCTCTCGGGCTATCTGGAGGGCTGGACAGAAGCACAATGAACCCCATACACCATCATGCATGCCAGAAAAGTCCCTGAACCAAGTCGTAGGAGGAAATAGAGGCCCACAGAGGAAGAGGAAGCCGGGAATCTGGCTGCTATCATTGGCTGTCCTGGCTTGTGCCTTGTGTCAACCAGGTTTCTGCCCACACTGCTGTGTAACAAACAACCCTCAAGTCTCCATGGCTTACAGTAACAAGCATTGGTCTTCTTCAGCTAAGCTCAGCTCCAGGCTGCAAGTTGATTTCAAGGCTGCTCCACATATCTCTGCTTTCTAGGACCAGCAGCCACCAGCACACGCTCTTCTCACAACAACTAGCAGGTGAGCAGGAGGTCAATACAAACCACACACGCATATTTAAAGCCACTCACCATGTCACTTCTGCTAAATTCCGATTGGCCAAAACAAGCCACATAGCCGAGCAGCACTAGTGGCACAGAGAAGTACACTCTGCCTACTGTATTAGGAGGGTCTGTAAAGTCACACTGGTATGCCCATATAATCCGATTACCAGGATGGAGTAAAGAATTGGGAGCAAAAATGCAATCTGCTGTGAGTGTCACAGGCAAGGCCAAAAACGGGGAAGAATGCAGGTTTATACAAGCACTGAGAGCCACTCCGGGAAACAGGGTGTGGCTACTCTGTTTATTAGGTGAGAGACAGATGCTCAACTCAAATTCCCTTTCACTTAAGCAAAAAGAGAATGCATTTGCTAGGTAACTGGGAAGTCAGAGGTATGGGGGGGTTATTGAATTCCACTTTGACTATTTCCAAAGGTTCAAATGATGTTGTCAGGGTTCGGTCACTCTCCATCGTTCTGCCCTGATTTCCTGTGTAGTTGCAAGTTGGGTTTGTCACCTAAGGATTTTGCAGTCTTTTCAGCTTGAGATCCCAGAGGAAGAGAGAGTGGTTCAGAGCATTCACAAAACAAATCTCAGGGAAGGTGTGGATTGGCCCAGTTTGCCTGTCTGTGTGTTGCTGAATCCATTACTAGGACCCTGGAAGAGAATGCTTTGGGTGACTGGTTAGAAGGATGGTGGCCTGGGGACACAATGATTATCAGCCCCACCAACATCACTTGGAGTGGAGGAAGGGCAGTTCTTCAAAGGAAATCAGGATGTTATTTGGGGACAAAGAGGGAAGGGATGCCAGGCACTGGTGAGCATTTGAATTCAGTGGGTGTTGCTGGTACATCTTGCTGTGTAACAAATCACCCCAGAAGTTAGTGGCTCAAAACAGCCATTATTCTTCATGGTTCTGCTGGTCCCACCTGGGCTCACTCATGTGACTGCTGTCACTTGCTGGGTCCACTGGGACTAGACAAAGTGTCCTAAATGAGCTCATTCACATGTCTGGAATTTAGTGCTGGCTGTTGGCTGGGGCACCTCTGTTCTCCTCCACGTGGCCTCTCACCCTCCGGTTGGCTAGACCAGGTGTCTTCACAGCATGGTGGTCTCAGGGGTCCACGAGAGGGTGAAAATTCAAGCTGCCAGGTTTCTCAAAGCCTAGTGTCAGAAGTCACATGGTATCACTTCCTCCACATTCTATTAGTCAAAGCAAATCACAAGAGTCACAAGCAAGTCCAGATTTAAGAGGAGGGGAAATAGATTCCACGTCTTGACGGAAGAAGAGGCAAAGTCAGCTTGCAAAGGGGCCTGGGGGATGAGAGGATTGTTGCAGCCATCTTTGCAAACAATCTACCACAGTAGGTTTGGGTGGGCCCAGGACTCTCAGTTGCCAAGCCCTGTCCCCAGGTGATATGAACACGGGTGGTCAGGGTGCACTGCAAATGCATTAGGTTTCTCCCCGTTACCTTGCTCCCCTGTCAGACTGCTCCACTGCCCCCAACCCAAATGTCCACTTCAAGGCAAAGCCCAGCCACACACCTCCTACAGGAAGCCTTCCTTATCCCTCAGGCCTCAGTCAACTTCTGCAGCCACTGTTCTAGGGTTTTCTAAAAGTGATACTGTAATGTCCTTTCTTGCCTTCTTTTCCACTGTGACCCTCTGAAGTGGAGGCCTCCCGTCCTACATTACCAGATCTTGGAGGGCAGAAGGGACATCTTAGATGACACTGACCCCTGTCCCATGGCACTGGGGATAGGACAAGGCCCTCATCAGCACTTGGCAACTAATGGATGGAGAGAGTTGCCACTCCTGACCGGACCCTGCCCTTCCTTCAGTCCCTCCTAAGACACAAACTCTGTCCCTGTGGTTGGGTGGCTTTCCAGCTCCTTGCTGGAAAAAAAAAAAAAAAAAAAAAAACAGAGTGAGAGTGTAGGAGCAAAGAGGAGAAGACTTGAGCTATGAAATGCTCCTGGATCCAAAATGAGAGAGTAGAGCCCAGTGCAGCTTTGATTCAAAAGAAAGGAAAAGAAAAGAATAATGCCATCACTGCAACCCACAGGCTAGCTGCCTCCCTACCCAGTAAAGCTGGTTCAAGTTCAGCATTTCACTTGCCTTCTACAGCCTGGCTTCCCTCCATGGGGCAATGAGAACCAAATCCCAAATGCCCTTCTTCCATTTCACGTTCACTCAGTTCTTAAGTAGCAGGAAAAAGCATCATAGTAGGGCTCGCCAGAAGCAGTGTTATTAACATTAAGTGTCTCAGCTATTATCTGACGCTCATTAACGAGGCCGGACTGATATTTGCAATATATCGTTGGATTCATGTAAGGAAGGCATTTGATTTAGAAACCAACAGAGGCTACCGCTGTGAACTCAATGACCCTACCCCTCCCTTCACAGTTTCCAGAATGTTCAGTTGTGAAGGGTAATCCCACGGTTTGGGAGAAACACAAGTTCTCCTTCCATGCCATTCAACAAACACCAGGGGAGCATCTTTGCCCTTTTCCGGGGCTTCCGTCTCTGGCAAAGGTTCCACAAAGCCTCGAGACCCTCCTGACAGGCATCCTGTGCCCATCTGATTAAAAGCATAAAACTGCCTTATTTCCCTTGGCAGAGGTGCCTGTGACATAACTCCAGAACCAATGCTCTGCGGGGATGTGTTCTGCCTTCCAAACACGTGCCTCGCTGCCTCACAGGGACCACGCTCGCCCCGCTGGGCTCATCTGCAAGGTTTGAAACGCCTCCGTGTTACACATGGACTACAGCATTTTCCTTCCCATCAGCATTCTGCAGGCTCAATATCGGGAGACAATTCAGCCCTTCGTACTGAGCTGAAAGGCTGGCGCTGTGACAAGCCATTTCATGAGAAATATCCCTGAGAAGCTGAGAGGGCTGGCTGACAGTGGGTCATTGCAGTGTGTTGTGTGCTGAGAAGGTCGATGCAGCAGAGCCCTTCGTTCGGCCACTCAGCAAATGTCTACTGACTGCATGCTAAAGTGCAAGCCCCAGGGACAGGTAGGACGCCAAGCCAAGGAGTGGACCCAGCCCTCAGGAAGTTCACAGCCTAGTTAGGGAGCAAGTTCCTTCCCAAACAACAGTAGCGACTAATGCACAGGCTAGAAGTGGTAAGACTTTAGCCAGGAGACAGAAGGAATTGGAAAGAGTGGAGTCAGAGCCCTGAACATTGTGTCAAGAAAGTCCGATGCTGCCCACGCCAGCTATCAGGCTAGGATTGACATTGGTGATAAGACCTAGAAGGAGCAGAAGCCTTGGGAGATGGTGAGATAGATTGGCGAGGAAGAGGGACTCAGAACAGGCTCAAAACCCATTCAATTTTTTCTCTCTCCAGCTGTCTGTCTTCCAGCATCTATTTCATTTTGTCTTTTCCTGTGTTTCTCTCTCCACCTCCTCCTCCTCCTCCTCCTCCTGTCTCTCTCTCTGTCTCTGTCTTACTCCTTCCCGGATCATCGTCTCTTTCCTTTTCTGGAATCCCCTTTTAGATTCTTTTGTTTTTTCTTTCCATTCTTGCAAACTCTCCACCTTTTTGTCCTTTGGTCTCTTTTTCCTCTCTCCCTGTCTCTGAGAAAACTAGACAAGAAAAGAACTGAAGTACATTTGGGGGGACCTCATTTGCTTCAAAACTACTCTGCTTGATTTTTGTATTTTGAAAAGTAGGAAGTGAACCAGACTTTTAAGGGGAAAAAAATAAATAATATTCGAGTTACAGATTGTCATAAATTGCCATCGTGTGTGGTTTTCATTAGGTATCGTCTGTGTTCAATATTATCAAAATAGATAAGAAACTCAGAGATTATTAAAAAAAGAAAAAACCCACAGTGGGGAAAAACAGGTCAACTAATATGGGCAAGCAATTCATAGATAGGAAACCTCTAGTGATTAAAAAGACGAAGAGATTGTAAACTGTCATAAGTTATCAGAGAAATGCAAATTTAAAAAGCATCACTTCAAACCGAAGATACTGGCAAAACTTACGGAGCTGAATAAAACCAATTGCCATGGAAGACGTGGGGAAATGGGAACTCTCATGCACTGCTGTGCAAAGTGATACTGTCATTCTGGAGGATTATCTGGCGGTGCTTAGGAATGAAGTCTGTGTAAACCCTATGACCCAGAAAGCCCCCAGGCCTTTACCCCAGAGATACATGTGATGGTGGGAGATATATCTGGCAGAATTCCATGTAGCAGTCAGAAGCAATAGGCCAGATTTACATACAGCACATGGACAGATCGTTAAGACAGTCTGTTGAGTGAAAAAGGGAGATTTATAGCTTTATATTAAGTTACTATTCTTATAAATTAAAAGCACATGTATACCCAAAGAAAACACCGTATATCTTTTAAAGGATATATATTAGAGTGGGTGTCAGACCTGGGGTTAGGATGGAAAGAGAAGAACGGAGTAGGGCTGGAGGGGTGTAGAGGAAAAATAAGAAAACAAATAGAACGAGAGGAGTCTATGCCTGGCTCATTGAGGATGACAGTGCGACATGATCTGAGGAGTATGGTTAATTCAACTCTCTGCATCTGGAGGCCAGAGGACAGAAAGGCCAGAAGAAAGAGAGGAAGGAAAGGAGGACAGTAGGAGAAAAGGAGACAAACACAGTCATTGTCCTCAAGGAGTTCAGAGCAGGCATGACAGATCCTCTTTTTAAGAGGAGGAAAGTGAAGTTCAAAATGAAGCCATCGAGAGACTTGCCCAAGGTCACAAGGCGAATAGAGGCTTGGGCCCATGTGTTCTCATTTCTGGTCCAAGCTCTACTTGCTGCGTCTTTCTCAAAATACAAGGCAGCAATGTCAATTGCCCAATTTCAAGCATTGTATCAGATAACCAAGGTGGTGGCCAAGAGGGTGAAGAAAGAAAGAAGGCCACTAAATGGACTTGGTCAAACGGACAAGGACTCTGCTCCAACCAGACCAGAGATCTGGGCAGTGGCTCAGAGGAGCTGCTAGCCAGTGCCAAACAAAGCAGTAAGGAGATTCAAGGCTTGAATGTATACCATTCTCGTATCTCCAAGGGAGAAGGTGACACTTGCTGAGAAACTCTTAGGAGGCTTTCTCTGCCACTCCTTTCCTTTCATCCTAACTCAGCTTCATATAAATATGCATGCCCTCAGCACTTCCCCACTTGTACTGGACAAAAAACCCAACTCAAATGGACTGAAGGGAAAAACAGGGGGGTGGGGTTATCTGCTTCTGTGACTTACCAGTTCATGGAATATAGCCCACTTCAGGCATGGCTGGATCCAGAGCTTCAAGCAGTGTCAAAGGAGCCTGTGTCTCTCTGACTGCCTGCGTCTCTTTCTCTGTTTCTGTCTCTCTGTCACTCTGTCTCTCTCTCTCTTTTTTACCCCCTCAGTTTTCCTCAATGTTGGCTTCATTCCAAGGCAGGCTTTCCCCTCGACCCCAGCAAAGAAGGTTGCTAGCCAGTCCAGGCTGATATTTTGCACACTCAGCAATACCAAACACCAGAGTGTCTCTTTCCCCATAGCAGTGACAAAAGTTGCAGGAAAGGCTGTCATTGGTCTGGCTTGAGTCATGTGCCTAAGCATGAACCAATCATTGCAGCCAGGTTGAGCTCTGAGTGGTAGGCCTGGGTCATATACCTACCCTCAAAGTGTGTGTGTATGAGGAGTGTTATGATCAATACCAAATGGGGGTAGTGGTTACCCCAACTAGTAATTGGGTTGCTATGCAGGCACAAATGACGGATATCCACTACTGTATATACTCATGTGTGTGTGCATCTGTGTGTGTATGTGTGTATATATATGTATTATGTATATGTGTACATATTTTTATATATTTGTGTATGACTTCATATGTATTTATTTTTATTTAGTTACTTTTACATAGCTAATATTGTCACATAGCTCAAAATTCAAAAGGTATAAATGAGTGGACAATGAAGAGTTTCCTTCCCACCCTAATCCTAGCCACCTACCCAATGAGGCAGCCAATATTATTGGGTTCTTATCTTTCTCTACAGAGATATTGTGAGTATATATAAGGGGTCTTCAAAAAGCTCATGGAAAGACTCATATTACCTTTTTTTTTTGCTAGTCTGCTTTTAGAGAATCATATTATCTTTTAATTCTGTCTGTCTATGAACTTTTTGAATCACCCTCATACAAGCCAATCTGTAAACAATCTTCTGCCCCTTCCCTACGTCCCCTTTTTACACAAAGAGACACTTCCTATACTTGGGATTGTACCTCTACATTAATGTTTTCTGTTGCTCATAACAGAATACCTGAAACTGGGTAATTTATAAAGAAATAAAATATATTTCTTACAGTTTTGAAGGCTGGAAAGTCCAAGGTCCGGGGGGGGCACATCTGGTGAGGGTCTTCTTGGTGAGGGCTCTGTGCAGAGTCCCATGGCAACGTGGAGTATCACATGGTGAGAATGGCAAGAATAAGACAGAGCTAACCTTCTCACTTGCTCTCCTTATAAAGCCTCAAGTGCCACTCCCAGGACAACCCACTAAACCATTAACCCAGTACACCACCAATGGATTAATCCACTCACGAGTGCATAGTCACCACAATCCAATCACCTCTTTTAAGGCCACAGCTTTCAACACTGCCATAGTCTGATTTCCCAC
Organism: Cynocephalus volans; assembly: GCF_027409185.1. NCBI lineage: Eukaryota > Metazoa > Chordata > Mammalia > Dermoptera > Cynocephalidae > Cynocephalus > Cynocephalus volans. The sequence continues at coordinate 55,482,091 of NC_084478.1, forward strand.
CCTTTTAACACTGTTACAATGGGGATCAAGCTTCAATGAGTTTTGGGGGGACATTCAATCCAGAGCAGCCTGTATTACTGCATTTTGTGGTGGAGGGGGAGCAGTTTGATTCTGGAGGAGACTCACCTTTGCAACTTCCCCATCCTCCCCAACCAAAGGCTGGGCTAGGCTGCAGCATAACTCACTGAGGCCCACAGAGCTCCCTGCCAGCTGTTTGTTCAGCAAGGAGCTTCCAACCCCCGAGGGAGAAGCTACAGGGGAATCCCAGCTAGCATGGTGTCCCCAGCAGCAGCAGTACCTATACGCATGGGATCTTGGCCTGCCTCTGACCTGACACCTATTTTCAGGCCAGGCCAGCAGATGAGGTACAGGTCTGGGCAATGGTCCCACCCCTACGGAAGTGGCCTCTCTACTCTCCCTGGGGCCAGAGGGATTGGCTGAGCAGAGCACAGTTCGGGTTGGAGGAGCCAGTGCAGGAAGGAGAAAGAGGGGTGAGCTTGCCAAAAGGGGTCACAACCCAGGGCAGCTGTGCAAGGGATAGGGCCTGAGCCTAACACAGCCCCAAGCTTGGCCTCTTTGGCAAACAAGACCTCATCCTGAGGTATGCCACCACCATCCCTGCCCTAAAAAAGGGATAACCAAAGAGCAGCCTTTATCATTTGGGGCCCCCTTGCAACATATCCATGACAGGGGTTTGGCTCTGCTGCTGGTTAAGTGCCATCCTTGTATGGGTACTTTTCAAATAGAGTCCCATTTAACCCTCACCACCACCCTATGAGGCTGGAAGTAGTAGGAGTCCCCCGTTACAGACATGGAAATGGAGCCTGAGCTGGGAGGGACTCGCCAAGGATGCAGACACGGGTCTGGGCTGTCGCGCTAGGCCTGTTCATGCCCATGCCCAGCTCCCTCTCTGCCCCTGCTTGGCAGACTTCCAACAAGACCACAAAAATCAGAAGCCTGAAAATGGTCAATCACAGGTAATAGCAGGGATGCTTGGGGACGTTCATTCACCTGTTGATGCTGAAACCCAGGACAGGTTTTCCCATGTGCCTGGAGCACCCCGGGCCAAACGGAGGGGGCCAGGTCCTCCTCTTCCTCCCCCTGACCTCAGTGGGAGTTGCGCGCTTCTAATGGCCAATGGTGTGGAGAGGCGCTGAGCAGCACGGAGCAGCGTGGGTCACAGCGGTTAAGTGTTGTCATAATTCTCTCCCCCGGAGCAATGAACTCCATCTCCCTCCAGTCTGTGTGGGAGGAATGTAATCCAGTTCTCCTTGGAACTCAGAGCACATAGCGACTCCTTTCTCCTTTTGTGGTCAGGAAATGAGTTTTCTCTGTTTTGTACTTGGGGGCTTATTATGCAATTGCTTAAAATATGCAACGGGATGCAGATATTTATACGAGGATGTTGAAATGATGACTTTTTAATGGATGCAATCTAATTATGCCATATCTGCACCCTTTTTGGTTTTTTTTTTTTTTAATTATTCTTACGGTATTTTAAAGAAGAGATTTGTGCATGTCTGGGTTGTGTTTTTGTTTTTGTTTAGGGTATGCGGTTTTATTTAATCTCCCAGACTGTTTAAATGGATTGCAAAGGGAAAAAAATCCAAAAAGTATATGGCTGCGATTTAACAAGATAATTAGCAGCTGCACTTTATAACAAAATCTAAGGCAATTATCACTTCAGGAGGACCCGGAGGAATCCCAGCTGCCAACATCCTGCTTCGCTGCCAGAGGGAATGACATCATAACTGCTCCAGACAAAAGGGAGGTGGTTTCTGGTCACTGTGATGTCACTTGCTCCAGCAGACAGTCCCAGACAGCTGGGAGACAGGTGGCTGCTTCCTAGGGCGTGAGAGAGGAAGATGGGCACTGAAAGGACATCAGCGCATTACAGGCTCAAACCCCGTACCACCCAAGGCCACTCCCATTGGGCCACCGAGATGGAACGTGTTTACTCAGGCTCCTCCCCAAGTCCTCACAGTACCTTCTTTAGAGAAGTTGAACTGTTCCTCTCCTTTTCTCTTCAGCCTCATTTCTAAATCTTTATCCCAGCTACTCAGACTTTAGTGGCTGATTGGGTCTTGCTCATGGTCAAGTTCACCACTTAGCCAAAATGTGTCCCTTCCATGAGAATTGATAAATTGCATTGGACAGTAAGTCAAAGCAAGCTTAAGAACAAAATTTGTATTTTCACCTCAGGGTTGCTTTCTTTGACCCTATAACCAGCTGTTTATCAATCTAGGCTCCCGAGTGCTTTTTAGATCAAAAACTGAGCACTCTAGCACAAAATTGTCAAATTCTAGATAGTAAATGGGGATTTGTCACTGATGGAATTTTATGTGTAAAATTGAGCTAGAATTATAAATTTCAGCAAATGTTCATGTGCATTGTGGGATTGCCCACAATTCAATGCATAATCTTTTGATGGTTCCGAAGGATGGAGAAAACAGATCTGATTTCTTTGTAAACTGTAGAAGTTACAGAACAGCAGGCTGACTCTGGTCACAGGCAGCCAGATGTGCCCCCCACCCACGCCGCTTTGTGAAACTATAAAGCAGCAGCCAAGGCCTTGTACGTCACATTGCCAGATGACATTCTTAGTGCCCGGGTGGCAATCTGTCCTCTGTCCTTTGACAGATAAACCACAAAAAGATGTGTGCTTGCTCATGCGCATTAGCCTTCTCCCACTTCCCCCCCCCCCCCCACCTTTATTCTTGCCTCTTAAAGCCATCTCCTTTAGGACCAAGTTACAACCTAAAGGAGAATAAAAGGATCAGGACATCTTTCATTCCTTCTCCCAACCTCAGCTAGAAGGTTTCTGGGCCACACAGGAAATGAAATGAGACTTGAAGAGCCCCAAGAAAGCCACGTACTCCCAGGTCTCATTCAAACACTGAGGCTGTCACTCGAGGTAGCAATCACAGGCCTGGCCAAAGTTCAGCCTCCCTCTGGAACCAGGCAGAGTTCTACAGCCAGGAGCTAAGTGTGCAGCCCACACAGCAGATCCTTTGGCCCAATGCCATTCTCAGCCTTCTAGAAAACTTCCTGCTTCCTTTATGGAAAACAGGTGTCCATGTCTTCATGCATTAAGCTGGACGCCAGGCAGGACCCTGGGCTAAGGAGCTGTTCCTGTTATCTATTGCTGCTTAACAAACCTCCCCAGCCTTAGTGGTGTAAACAACAACCATTTTAGTATGCTCCCAGATTCTGTGGGTCAGAAATTCAGGCAGGGCACAACAGGAGTGGCTTGTCTCTGCTCCTTGATGTCTCGGCTGGGAAGATTTTAATGGCTGAGGATGACTTAATGGCTGAGGCTCTCTAGGCTCTCTCACTCACATATCTGATACTTGGGCTAAAATGACTCAAAGGCTGGGCTCATCTGAGACTGTTGACCGAGGCACCTGCATGTGGCTTCCTAACGTGGATCGGGCTTCCTCACAGCATGGCACCCAGTAGTCAGCTGTCTTACATGGCAGCTTGGGGTTCCAGGCATGAGTGTCCCAGCAAACAAGGCAGAAGTTGCATGGCCTTTAAAAGACTGAGTCTTGGAAGTCATACAGCATCATTTTTGTAATAGCATTAGCATTGAAGCAGTCACAAGCCCAGCCAGATTCAAGGAGAGGGGCCATAGAAGCCACCTTTCCACGGAAAGAGTGTCAAAGAACTTGTTGCGATGTTTCAAAACCACCACGGGGCTGACTTCTGTACAGTAGCACCCACTTTCACTTTCAGCCCGGCTTGAACACTAGGGTGACACTTTTCCATCTGTAGCAGTGACATTAGGGCAATACTAGGGAGGCGGAGGAGAATTGGGGAGTGGAGGGACAGAAGCAAAACTTTGGTATGTCTTTGTTCAGTGTCTAATTCTACTTTCTCATTTCTGAGAGCCTAAAAGGTCCCTCTGACACCCCTACCCCCCACCTTGCTGTTTTCTTACAAAGAAGGTAGAAAAGGATGGCCATGTGACAGTCACATTCTGGGTGCAGAGAATGTGGCTTCCGGTTCCACAGTGTGGGGAGAGAGAAGGAGACCTGCCGGGAGAAAGCAGGCTTTTCGGTGGGCCAGGGGTGGGCTTGATCTAGACAGCAGGGGCCCTGGCCGAGTGGGAGGTACAAAGCCATTTCACATGCTCCCTCTTTTCCCACCCTCGAAGCCTGGGCACATGCATCCTGCGGCTTCTGTCCTGAGAAGGGAAGTATTAGAATGGAAAGCGATAGGGTATCTGAGATTATGGCCAGAGTTCTTGGCAGGGCAGGTTTCTGGGGTGTTTGCTTTCACTCCAGTCCCAAGAATGCACCTGTTAACTTGCCTGGGCCTCTTAAAAAGCCCCTGGCATTTGTACAGGCCCTCCCAGGTGCTGAGATAAGTATAAAAGAGGGAACCCCAGTTGGAGCTGAAAGGGAGCTTCTGGCCTTGAGGAATTCACCTCCAACCCTGTCCTTTTACGGCTGAGGGGACCGAGGCTCAGAGGGGCTGTGATTAGTCTAGGGTCACCAGTGTGTCAGTGGGTGAGTTAGAATTGTGTGTCACCCTGCCTTCCACCCTAGGGCATTTTCCAAAGCCGGCTGACTGCCAGGAGTTACACTCAGGGGAAAGCCACTAATCGCCAGCGTTTGGCCAGCTCGGTCAGCCGCCCTGGACCTCTGGGCAGTTCTAGGCCTGCCAGGAGGGTCCTGCCCGCCCCCAGCAACCCGCAGAGGCCCCCCAGGCTGCCAGGGCCACGTCACCGCAGCCTGCTGTCTGCCCAGCTAATGGCAGCGGCTGCAAGGGGAGCGAAGCCGCGGTAATTACGGCATCAAGGAATCACAAATGGATCTGCTAAGATGACATTAGGAGCATTAGACCTGGCACGGCTGCCTCTGCAGAGGTCGCAGGGAGGAGGCCGCGGCTGGGGCCAGGGGACAGGAGACAGACGCGCCTCCGTCTCACCCCACCCCCTTCGTTCCCAGCCGGGGCTGTGATGACAATGCCAGGATTCACAAGCCCCTCGCAGAAACCACGTCGGCAGCCAGTCTCGTGTGTGTCAGCGAAGATAACAGATGTCTTTCACGGGGAGGTAATTGCTTGAAACACAACTGGACAACCCCCCAGGAGGTTGCACTGGAGGGAGGGAGCCTTGCTTGGGGGGATGGGGTGGTGATCTGGTAGGCAGCCCCCTCCCCAATTCCCATGGTCCTTTAACATCCTAATGAGCTCTGCTGGCTTCGCCTGGTGCAGTCACAGCCCTGTGGAAGGTAATTATTATGTCAGCGGTGCCGCCTGCCCCTCCAGCAAGCCTGGTTGGGGGCATGGCGGTGGGGCGGGCCTTCCTGGGTGGAATTTGTGGCTGGAGGATTCCCCAGAGGCTGGAGGGGGTTGGGGGAGGTGGAATTGGGGAAGGGCAAGGCCTTGGTCAGTTACCATCTTCCAAAGCCTGAGAAATGGGTCTGAAGCTGCAAGGCTGACTTTGGCCAAAGCTGGCACCAGTAGGTGTCACTGTAGGAAAGGAGGGGCCCCCAGGGCTGTCTACGGACTGTGCTGGTAAAAATAGAGCTCGCCTGTGTTCCCACTGCCAAGTCGCCAAGCCTGGTGATTTATAAGGCTGGGAGCAGACGTGTGTGTAAATGTTTTTGCGTGCGAGATGTGTAGCCAACCGCGAGCTGGCTTTTTCAAACTTACAAGGAGAGAGCGAGGGAGGGAGGGAAGGGGAGAGAGAGAAGGCGGCCAGGGTGGGAAGCACATGGGCCACTTTTATGTAACACTCCTCTGATACATGCCGCAGTGGGGATTTATGCTCTCTTTGAAGTAAATTGCATCCCGGTGCACCATAGCATGAAAGTTAAGATTTACCATGGCTGGGACCTCCGAGACCCTGCTGGAAGCTAGAATAATTAGCACAGCATTTGGCTGCCTCTCCTCCTGCTCTGCAGGCGGTGACAGGAGTGGCACTAATAGATCTTCCAGGTCTGGGCCCCGTGTGTTTGTCATGGGATCCGTGGTGGCTGTGGGCAAAGAGGACCCCGGTCAACTGAAGAAATAAGGGGGGGGAGGGCAGTCAGGGACTGACCTCACTGCCAGGGACAGTGGGACCTGTCTCCCCCCTCCACCAACTCTCCCGCCATGGGGCTGGATGGCAAACCAGCTCACCCCTATGGGCCTCAGGTGCTTCTCTGTCACACGGAAGGGCTGGGCCAGATGAGCGCTTCAGGAACCCAGAGAGCTCACTTAGAAAACAGATATCAGTGCCAGACTCCCGGCTCGCTACAGGTGGGTGTCCTAGAGCACTCAGCCAGTTTGGGGGTCCCCGGATTATATCAACTCCAGTATCAATGGTTTTCAGAAGTCAGAGCCTGGACCCCCAAAGCCCTCCTACATTTCTCTCTCCCCTCTCCCTCTTGCAGGCACCTTTCCTGTGTTCATTCCCAGGGACCGTGCATTTTTACATTGAATAAAACCGAGAAATGAACTTGATCAACAAATCCTCAGCCCCAAGGGGGAGAGTCCTAACAGCTGCCTGGTCACTCCCAGCTATGTGGCCTTGGGCAAGTCCCAGCCCCTCTCTGGGCCTCAGCCTTCATTTGGGTATCGACTTGAAGGGCCTCTGCTAACATTCTGTGACATATCTGACTACCCCACTTCCCAGGACACCCTCAAGAAACTCTAAGGAGTCAGGTGTAGAAGTAAGGCCCAGTTACGGGATTCCAGGTGCTATGGTAGATAGGTCACCGGTGGCGGGGAAGGGGCTGGCCCACACTGCTCACCGCAGAGATCGTAAGTGCCTAAGATCGTAAGTGCCTACTCAGCAAGGCTTTCCTGAGTTTGCCATAAGGTCGCACAATCGGTTAACTCTTCCACAAAGCAGAACAGCTTTCCAGCTCCCACTTCATAATCATGACAAGAAAACAACATTGGGCAGCATTTTCCAAAGCCCTCGCTGGACTCTCACAACCTTCTTTTAAGGTTGCTAATAAAATTGTCCCCATTTCACATCTCAGGAAACTGAGGCTCTAGCCCAAGTGAGTCAAAGGAGAGTAGTAGAAATATAGATTTTGAAATCAAATACACGTGAGTGTAAATCAACTCTGCCACACAAACTGGGTCAATTAGGGTAAATTAGAAACTCTCGTGGCCTTGGTTTTGTCATCTGAAAAATGGGCATTAAGTAGACCTAAATGAGGTCTCCTAAGGGCTCAGCACACGTGAAAAGGACTCACAGGGCGACCTCCTCATAGGTAGGGTGAATGAGCAGAGGCTCCCTGGGCCACAGGGGTTCAGCTGGTCACGGGATTGCTAGTCATCAGACCCAGGCCGCTGGCGGCCTGCCACTTTTACCACGCAGGCCTTGCCTGCTGCCTAGCACGGGTCGGGCCCAGTAAATATCTGCTGAACTGAATATTTGCCACCACAGAGACTTCACTGTCAAGCAGCATTGGGGAAGTAGCAGATAAAGCTGTGGGGGCCATGGAAGGTTCTCGAAGGGAATCCTGGCCAGTAGTGTGGGAAGAAGTTATGAAAGAAGAAGAACCAAGTTTAAAAATCCCCGTGGATGTGGAAACCAGACTCGGAAGGGTTCAGAGGTTCTTAGGCAGATTCTGAAGGGACAGATCCCCAAAAAGCCCTTAGCAATCTTTCACATCAGTCATCCAGGCCTGGCCATTTGGGGAAAGTCTGATCAATGAAGTGGAACCAGTAGCCACAAATGCCAAGTGAGATTCCTGAACAGTCTTTCTGCTCCTTTTCTCCCCCCCCCCCCAACCACACCCTAAATTCCCATCTGCCTCATTGATAGGGGTGTGGGAGGGAGAATGAAGTGGAGGCTTCAGCTAGAATAAATCCTGGGCCCAGAAGGATCTCCGACTCACCTTAGCAGATCGACAACCACTCTTCCCACTCCAGATTCTCTGGCATCAGATCTCTTTCTGAGCTGAACGTGAAAACACAGCCCAGCCCTTAGAGTGCTCCATAAGACCTGCCTTCTGGCCGAGCGCCAGTGAGAAAACCTCCCCCATGGATGGGGCCTGAGGCTCTCCTGCATAATTACTCTTTGCACCTCACTTCCTCGAGGTCGCAACTAGGACAGGAGACACAGACTCACACAGCAGACAGGCCAGCAGAACACCCCAGCATTCTTGGTCTCCCCTCAAAGATCAGGATTGGATGAGTGGATAAGAGGATGGGTGGATGGGAAAGTGGAAGGATGCATGGATCGATGACTAGATGTGTGGCTGGATGAATGGATAGACAGATGTGTGGATGGGTGAATGGCAATGGACGGACTAAGTTCCCCGCCCCCTGTTGGCTAAGTACTCTGAAGGCTCACACCTATTACAATCGAGCGATTTTTTTTTTTCCGGGGGTCTCACCAATTTTCTCCCACCTGTGGCTTTAAAAACACTCCTTTTTTCCTGCTCATTGGGAGACAACAAACAGCCAGGTAACCTCCCATAGGAAATTGTTATGTTTATTTAGTTAATTGTCATTCCACACATATGACATCATGGGAAGAGGGAGGGCTTAGAGACAGACAGACCCAGGTTTGAAAACCAGACCTAACACCACTGAGCTGTGTGACCTTGGGCAACCTACAAAACCTCTCTGAAGCTGTTTCATCATCTGTAAAATGGGGGTCAAAATCATGACTTCCTGGGAGCATTGTGAGAAAAGAGATTATTCTCAAGAAGTGCCTGTCATGTGGTAGATAGATATTTTCTTTTTAAGGAAGTGAGCTAGTAGTGGTAGAAAACAGCCTGGGCTTCAGCGTCTAAACAGGCCTAGATTGGAACCTGCTTAACCACTCGCCATGTGGCATTGAGCCAAGACAGTGAATTCTGAGCCTCAGTCTCCTCATCTATCAATGGGGCTATTAATATGTACCTTTCAGAGTTGCCATGAAAGCAGGCATATTTTATGTAAAGCTTCTGGCACATAGTAGGTGCTTAACAAGTGGTTAAGCTTTTCTCTTATGAAAAAAGATGGGGAAACTGAGGCACAAAATGACCTGCTAAAACAGTGAACAAGTATGGGGTCTAGGCTCCCTCCCATGTGGCCTGTGAGCCATGCATGCCAAGACACCATTAGGGGTGATGTTAACCATGCCTAGTCCCCACCCAGCAGCCCCAAGGAAACCCTCGAGGCTCCCTGGTGATTAGGATCGGCTTGACCTCTGACTGGCTGCCACTCACAGGGCAGGCAGGGCCTGAGAGCTAATTATGTCCAGTTTCCTGGGCTCCCAGTCTACTGCTCTTCCCACACCTCTATGAGGTGGCATAGCCGAGTGATGGAGAACACCAGAGCCATGCCACTGTGGCTTCCAATCTTGGTGCCACCACTTGAGGCTGTGGGACCACTGTCCACGGCCTGGCCCTTCTGTGTCTCAGTAATGGGAATGATAAATAGTGCCTACCTCAAAGGGTTGTTGCAACGGTGAGACAGTGCCTGGCACATACAAAGTCCCCAATCAATGTTAGCTACGATTATTATTCGCTCTTTGCCACATAGAGCTTTGATCTCTCAAAGACCCATTAATCGCTCAGCCCCTTCTTCAAGGGATTAAAAAAAACAGCAAATGAAATTCTACATGAAATCATCGCTGTAATATTTCTGCTGCCAGGACAAATCATTAGGAGGGGGGAAAAACCTGGCAGTGATAGCACTGGTCTGCTCAGAATGAAGAAGGGACATTCATATAGCAGCTTCCTGTCTAATGGCTGAAGAAGAGGGAGGGGTAGGGGAGGGGTGCCCAAGGAAGGGGACGCTGGCCCCAATGGGGTGGGGGGAAGGGACCTGTCAGTCAGGGGGCCCCAGGAGGCAAAGAGGTCTCTGTGGCCACTGGGGAGAGGCACAGAGCCAGTGTGGCTCTGGCGCAGAGGAAGGCCCCCAGGGGACCACTGAGAGGCCTGGGTCCTGGCGCAGTGGCCCTCCCTCCCAGCAGTGTCCCTGCAGCATGGGCAGTGCCCAGCCAGTCTCTGGCTGTGACACTTCCTCCTTCAGGACCAGGGAACTTTTTGGACTCAAGGAACCTGAATGTGCCTCTGTCCTCCACAGGGCACCGGCCCAAGGAGCTTCACTATCCATGAGGCTGGCCCCAAGGGACAGCAGCCCCGGGTTTGTGCCACTTCGGCCCCTCTCTGACCTCCCCCATCCCCTTTCTGGGCATCGATTTCTTCAACTGAAAAGAGAAGGGTTTGGCTGAGGTTATGGGTTTGAAAGCTGCATTGGGCCGTGCAAGGGCAGGTAGGGGCTGGCGAAGGCCAAGGTCAGGTGTGGGCCTTCCCCAATTTGAGAACTGGGTTTACAGATAAACATGATTTTGTTTAGGAAAGGGGTTCCGCTATCTTAAACTCAAGAATGTATGCACAAAGCCCCCGAGTAGAGGTCTCCAGCCCCCCACCCCCGCCAACTGTCCCCTGTCTTAGTAGGCACCGAGACGGGCAGGGGGAGCTGGCTTGGCCCTGGCTCTGGATGAGGAGGAGAGGGCTGGATCCGGAGGCCTTGCTGATTCTCCTTCCTGAGCGGCCGCCGGGCCAGCAAGGGCTGGCTGGACACAATGCCTTGGCCCCAGACCCACCTGCAGGAGCCAAATCCAACAGTCTCCTCAGCTTCCTGGCTTGTGCCAGCACACTCCTTGGCAGGAGAGGCGACCAGCAGGCAGAAGGAGCACTGTTCTGCCTGGGCTCAGGCGCACCAGAAGGGTGTCTCGCTGGTCCCACCGGGTGGCTGGGACTTGCGTTCTAGGCTCAGGCCTGGGGTGTCTCAGCCCCCAATTCTAAATCCAATCTTGGGGTCCCTGACCAGAAGGCAGGGTCCCCTGGTTGAGTCACGGGGATATATCACAGACAGTTTCCTAACAGCACTCTCTGTGGCGGGTGAGGAGGAGCATTAGCATATTAGGCACGCCAAGCTAGGAACAGGAATGAGAGTTTCCCTGAAGGAGGAAAAAAGGCACAGAAAGCCCATAGTCTATCTGACAGTTTTGCTGGGGTGCCCATCTGAGCTCCTTGTTGTAGCAGTCAAGGCCCTCCAAGTTAGGACCCCTGCCTGCTCTCCCACCCCAGCATCCAGCCTTTTCCAGCCCCTCTGGACTTGGTAGTGCATGAGCAATCAGGCCACTCTGTGCCTCTGGGCCTTTGCACGTGCTGTTTCCTAGAACTAGGAATGAACATCTCTTTTTCCTATCAGCTGCTCCCTGCCTTCTCTGCCTGGCAGGCTCCTGCTCACCCTTCAAAACCCAGTTTCCCTTCCTCTGTAAGACCTTCTCTGATTCTTTCCAGAGACAGTTCTCAGCCCCTCCTCTGTCTCCCCACAATATCTTACACACACACACACACACACACACACACACACACACACACACACACACACACACTGCTTGTGGCAATTATATTTACTGGAGGAATTTGTTTTGAATTACATTACTGGACTGTGAGCTCTTTGATATAAACTATAACTTTGTATATGCACAGATACTTGCATGATTGTCCGTTTTTGTCCCACCTACTTACAAAAATCATCTGAAATTCATCAGGAACAGTGATAACCAGCATTTATCAACAGCCTGGTGTGTCACAGCACCCAACATGTATTTCCCATAACACCCCTGCAATGCGGGTGGTATTACTCCATTTCACAAAGAAGAAAACTAAAGCCCAGGAAGGTTAGGTTATCCTGCCCGGGGTCACACGACTAGTAAAGCTAAGCCAGGATGGGTTCATCATTCTTTTAGATTCCAGAACCCAGTGTTTTTATTGCTCTCTTGCCACACTTGTGGCTACTGTAAGGTCTTCCCCATCTCTATCCCCAGCGCCTGCCAGTAGATGCACCATGCATGCTTGTGAGGCGGATGGACCACCAACAGATTGAAAGTGATCTCCAGTGGCTGGCCTTGCTACTCCAAGTGTGGTCCTCGGACCAGCAGCACGAGCATCACCTGGAGCTTGTATGGAATCTCAGGTTCCACCAAGACCTCCTGAATCAGAATCTGCATTTTTAACAAGATCCCCAGGGGATTCATGTGCCCATTAAAGTCTGTATTTGAGGCACCTGTTTCCATGAGGACAAACCAGAAGTTTCTGGTAGAAGGAGCTGGCAGGTCATTTTTTTTTTTTTTTTTTTTTTTTTTGGCAGCAGGCCACTGTGGGGAACGGTTACTTTTTTAAAAAGGACTTCCACTGGCCGGATCAGCTCACTCAGTAGAGCGTGGTGCTGGTAACACCAAGGTCAAGGGTTTGGATCTTTGTACCAGTCAGCCACAATCAAATAAATAAATAAAACACTGAAAGATTTTCACCACACAGGTTAAAATTGGAAATTTCCTTTCTCATTCCACTTTTACTTTGCTAATTTCTTAGAATGTAAAAGGTATCAAAAATTGTTTAACTATACACTTTTTTTTTCTTTCTTTCATACTTTCAGCCTTAGGAATGAAAAGCTGATGTTAGGAAAAACCGTTTGGCTTTTTTTGACTAAAGCTGAACATACACATACCTTTAGTTCCATTCACAGAACATATATCCACCAAATACTAGAATGTACTAGAACGTCCATAGCAAAGCTAACCTACCCAAAAGCCTACAACAGTGGATGGATAAATGGAATCGTCACACATGAAATACTACACAGCAAGGAGAACGCACAAACTACACCTAATTCAACAAGGTGTGTAGATCTCACCATTATAATGTTGAATGAAAGAAGCCAGACGCAAAAGAGGACAGACTCCATGATTCCATTTATGTAAGGGTCAAAGACAGGCCAAGCTACTGTCCATGTAAAATGGGAACACCTCCCTTGGAGAAAGCAGTGACTGGGAGAAGGCATGAGAGGGACATCCTCAGGGGCTGCCGATGTCTGTGTCCCCACCTGGGTGCTCTTACATGCGGGTGCTTTCACCATATAAAAATGTATCAAGTTGTATATTTCGGTTATGTGCACTTCTCTAAATATAGGTTATACTTCAATAAAAAGTTAAAAAAAAAAAAAAAGCTAACGTTGCCTAATGGCCTAAATTCTATGAATATGCAGTAAACTTGCAGCATAAGAATTTTGTTCTGCAATTGCCACTGACTCCGAGTTCAGGAGGTGTCAGGGTAACAAAGCACCCCAGAGTGAGCATTTGACAGGAAGCATTAGCTGCCCTCCAGGAGCCTCAAATATCTGATGGGCTTTCTCCTGCTTAAAATTAAAAACCTACCCCCAAAGATGCCGAGGAAGGGAGAATGCAGCCCCAACCCTCACCTTGCAATATTATTAACTGTGGGAGTTGAACGCAGTGGGTAGTGGGATTCGTTGACAACAGCTGGCTGGACACCAGGTGCTGAAGCTGGCGACTTCTCTATCTTTACATGCCCTCCCCACACACACACATACTCACATGCACAGCCTTACCCACAAAGGCATAAAGACATCCTATTGCTTAATAAACAGTTTCCTATGGACCATAGCACATTGGCACTGGAAAGAGTAATAATATCTCACTTCAGTTTTGCACGAGCTGTGTGCCCAGCCACATTAAGCACTTTATCCACATGATCTCCTCGACTCCACACAATTGCCCGGTGAGGGAAGGGCCACTGGTATTCCATTTTGCAGATGAGGCATGGAGGAGGTAAGACAGTACCTTGCCCAAGGTCACACCAGGACTGTGGCAGAGCTGGTCACACCCAGGCAGGGTGTTTGATCCAGAGCCTGCTTTGCCTGGAGGCTCCTTGCTTTGGAAGCCATGCTGTCTAAGCCCCCACCTTTACAAATATGGCCATGGGCTAGGGTGGCCGGATTTAGCAAATAAAAGGACAGGTTACCCAGTTAAAGTTGGATTTCAGATAAACGATCCATAATTTTTTAGCATAAGTATATCCCTGCAGTATTTTGGACATACTTACACTAAAAATTATTCCTTTGTTTATCTAAAATCCAACTCTAACTGTGCAGCCTGTATTTTATCTGACACTCTTACCACTGGGGCCCACAGAAGTAAAGTAACTTAGGAAGTGACACTGGTAATTCGTCAGTGTCAGAGGTCTGGGCCCAGGCCCCCCCCAACACACACACACACACACACACACAGACTTCTCATTTGATGCTCTTTCCACTGGCTGCAGCCAAATCCATCACTTTCCTCAAACTAGCAGCCCTCCCAACTGTTGGTGGCTGCCAATTTCATGACATCACGTGACCAACTCCCATCACTCCTCTCTCTGAAATCCTCTTGCCCTTGATGTGCACCACCATCTGACCTGCAATGCATGGTGCCTGGGGACACTAGCCAACCTTGGAACTTGTAAGCAAACTCCTTAAGAGCAGGGATGCGTGTCATATTTCTTGTACCCTACTAAGCCAGGCTTGCTGTGCTAAGGCATCGCAATGTTCACAGGCTCAGCCCAGCCTTAGGCTATGGGGGCATGGACGCTTCCTCAGGGGAGACGCAGGGGCTCCTGGATTCACAGTATAGTGGCTCTGCCTTGTCACACTTTCCTCTTCTACTGGGAACTCTGGTCCTAGTAAGTAGGTGCTCCAGTCATCTCCTGCTGCACAATAAGCCACCCCTAAAGTTGTAGGCTTAAACCAATGGCAGTTACTAATTTTTCTCATGAATCTGCACTTTGGGCAGGTGTGGGTGGAAAAGATCTGTCTCTGTACCACATGGCCTGATGTGAGGCAGTTCAACAGGGGACTGGAGGATTCACCTCCCAGATAGCTCACACAGAGCTGGCAAGTTAGGGCTGGTAGTTGGATGGGAGCTCAGCCAAAGCTGAGGCCCACGGGCCTTCATTCCTCTGCATGTGAGCCTCTGCGTGTAGCCTGGGCTTCCTCACAACATGGCAGCTGGGTCCCAAGGGTGAGCATCCCAAGGGAAAGCCAGGTGGAAGCTGAATCGTCTTTTATGACACAGCCTCAGGAGTCACATAGTATCATTTCTTCCATACACTTTTAGTCAAGGCAATCACAAAGACCCATCCAGTTTCCAGGGGAGGGGACGTAGACTTTATTTCTTGGTATGAGAGTATCAAGTTTCTGGAAGATCATATGGGACTGGAAATATTACTGTACTCATAAAGGGCTTGTTATTTGGGACCACACTCACACCTTCTAACCAAGGCCAAAGTAAGGGACTCTCAGCATTAAGAATGTCATGGCATAACCTTCCCAGGTGTTGACTTGAAGCTCAAGAAATTATTTGTTAAGTAAAATCCAATATGTATTGAAACATCATGTACAAATAAAATGTGTTAGTTTTAAAAAAAAGAAAGAAAATCCAAGGCAAAACACTACATTCTATATGCTATCTTTCATATTAAAACATGTCCACAAAAATTCTGTGCTTCTGAGTATATATGTGTGTATGGAAAAGAATTTTTTAAAGTCCTGGAGAAGAAGTATCCAAGACATTAACAGTGGTCATGTCTGGGAAAGGGACTTGGGTTGGGGGCCACTAGGAATAACAAAGGGAACTCTAGTTTTATTCATGTAGCTTGAATAATTTATAGTGGAAATGTACTCTTGTGTTAGTTGGATAATTAAAAACAGAAAAAATACGAAAAGAAGGTATATTAGTTCATTTCTGTTGCTTATAACAAAATACTTGAAACTGGGTCATTTATAAAGTAATAAAATGTATTGCTTATAGTTTCAGAGGATGGGAAGTCCAAAGTCCAGGGAACACATCTGGTGAGGGCATTGCTATTGGTCATGGCTCTACTTCGACACAGTGTGTCACGTGGCAAAAGTGGCTGGAGCAAGAGAGGGCTAACTCCTCAGTTTGCCTCCTTATAAAGCCATCAGAACCATGCCCATTACTCCAGGAATGGATCAACCCATTCACAAGGGCAAAGTCCTCACAACCTAATCATGTCTTCAAGGCTCCACCTTTCAATTACCATAATAGGATTTCCCACCCTCTTAACACTGTCACAGTGGGGATTAAGTTTCTAACACATGAATCTTTGGGGAACACACACATTCAACCCATAGCAGAAGGGAAGAAAGGAAGAAAGATACAAAGGTTTCCTGTTGGTGTCAGAATAAAAAGCAAAATCCGTAGCATGGCCCACATGGTAGGTTGGATTATTGTGCCCAACTTTTTCCTCTACTAAGATGGAATCAGCCCCACACCCTTTGCTATCTGAGTGCATGATTCCTAGTGGACTACGTAGAGGATATTTCCTTGTCCCACTGATTTCAGGTTTGGCCTTATGACTGGCTTTGACCAGTGGAATGTGGACAGAAGTAATAAGACTCTAAACCTTGGCCTTGAGAGGCATTGTTTCCAATTGCCCTCTTGAGCTTTATCCTCAGCCATGAGAAGAGCTTGCCCCATGTAACTGTTTCTCCTTCAGTCTTGATCCCAGAATGACAGAAATGTGGAACTCTCTTGAGCCCAACCTTGGGATGTAGCTGAGCTCTGCTGAACTACAGACAATGGAGTGCTGTATGAGTGGGAATTTGTCACAAGCCACTGAGAATTGGGGGCTGTCTGTTAAGCAGCATTATGCAGCAGAAACCTGGCTAGTGTAGCTTCTAAGGCCCTGAGTAATCAATCTAGCCCCTGACGACTATTCCAGCCCCATCTCTCTTCACAGTGCCCTTTTGTTCATGAAATTCTACCCCCACTGTCCTTTTTTAGTGTCTCAAAGGTTTCTAGTCTTTCCATTAGAGACTCATTCTACCTAGACTATACTTTATCCTTATTCTAGCTAATTCCTACTGAAGACTCATGCTTCTGGAGGACCTCATCTGAATGCCCACCACCTCCCATCTAAGCTAGCTTCCCCCTTGTTTGGCTTTCTGATAACATCCTGTCTATTCTTCATCCTGCTAATACTCCTTAACACAGTTTATACATCTCTGTGATTTTTGGACTTCTGTTTCCTCCCTCACTGTACTGTGAGCTCGTTGAGGTCAAGGACTATGCCTATTTTGTTCATTAACACATCCCCACCAGTAATGGTGCCTAGAGACCAAGTGCTTTATTGAATAAACGAAAATGGCTGAGTGCTTCTGATCATGCTACAGGAATCGGAGGAGGGCTTCCTTCCCGGTGGAAACAAGGCTGCAACAAGGAAGTGGGATTTAATCTGAACCCTAAAGTATGGGTAGAAGGGGGGTTTTTGTTTGTTTTGTTTTGTTTTGGAGGCTGGCCAGTATGGTGATCTGAACCCTTGACCTTGGTGTTACAAGACCAAGCTCTAACCAACTGAGCTAACCGGTATGGGCAGAATTTAATACAAGCAAAGACATGACCATGGGAAGCTCCAATGGCTCTAAGGAGCAGCGAGGGATGGAGCAGTTTGGCTAGGTCAGGGGGTCAACACCAAGATCAGGGAGGTATAGGAGCCTTCCCTATCCAGCTGTGGAGCTCCAACTTTATCCAGCAGCCGGTGGATGGGTTTTGAGCAAAGATAGGAAGGGATAAAGGGTCAGAAGAAGTCTATTCCAGAAGATATCAGTGACAAGGAGGCCAGTAGGCTGGGTGTAAGGTGAGGAGGGCATGGGGGATGAGAGAAGAAATACCACTAAGCAAAGACAGTCATGGCTGCAGCCAATACAGAGTAGCCCTCCCTCTAAAGGAGCTCAGCAAACACTTGTTGACAATAGCGAACAGATACGGTGGAACAAATGCCATGCTTCTGCCTTGAATAACTGAGGGGGTGGGGATGACTACTGAGGGATGCAGGAAGACAGGGGAATGGGCTAGTGTGATGGGAAAGAGAGTACACGTAATTTTATACATGTCAAGTTTGATGTGAGCACAGGTTGTCCAGAAGGCAATCTGGAGATGAGTACCAGAATTTGGGAGAAGAGTAGAGAAAATGCCTTAGTTTGGGTTTCTCCAGAAGCAGACTGTAAGACAAGGACTTGTGTGCTAGTGGTTTATGAGCTGATCTCCAGAAAAACTGATAGGGAGATAAGGAGGTGAGACAGGGGATGGAAGGAAGCCAATAAAGGGGGAGTTGGCACGCAAGTTAGCACCGCAAGCAATGGAGCTTAATCCTACTGGGGAGCTCCGGGAGACTGCGTGGAACAAACACAGCACAGCTAGCCCACCTGAGGGGCTGAGAGCTGCGGTATTTCACACTGACTCCTATCAGCCCTGGCCTGCAGACTCCTCCCGGGAACTGTTTATTCTTTGGCACTTCCAGGCTGCCATGCATACAGGAAGAGAGGGCTCTAGTGGCTGAAGAAAGCCTTCAAGCAAAGAAATGCAGGTTGTGCAGTTGGAAGTGGGTAGCCATGCAGGGGAGTGGTATGTTTTTCGCCCCTGTTATGTGCTGGGCACACCCTAGATACTCAGAAATAATATCATGTTCCATCTTCACAAGAGCCATTTTAAAGATGAGAAAACAGATTCTCAGAGCTAAAAGTGGTGGGTCACTGAGATCCACTTTGCCAGAGGGACCAGCCAAGAAAACATGAGTTCGTGGTATTTGCTGGGCATTGGCAGGACTCAGAAACTTCCAGTTCCGAGAGCCCACTGTAGCAAGGGGAAATAAAAACAGACAGAGAGAACTCCTGGAGGAGACATCATGATGATGGCCATGGTGTTAACTTGTCACAAAAGACAAAATTAGAAAAGGACATGGAAGCCCTACTACTGTTAAGTCAGCAGGACTGAGTGATAGTAATGCTAAGATTCTGAAGGAAATGAAGTATTAAATGGCACTGATGTAGGCAGAGATGGGAAACCTTAACAGCACCTGCTCCTGAGGAAGAGAAGAATGTCACCAGAGGGAGTTCACTTTGGGGGTTCGCCTAGGGGCTGCCCCACTGAATGCCAAACTGCACAGTTTATCTCACTCCTGGGAGGACAGAGAAATTGCGAAGGGCCAGGTATTGCAAACAGAACACAGGGCTCTCTCAGCCAGATCAAGCACAAAAATAAAGGAAATTAGTTTATTGATGCCACATGAAGGCAAAGAGTTAGTTTTGAAGAATTATAGCAAATGACTGGGAAAATGTGGGCCAAAAAAAATGGAAAGCTCAGTTAATGCTAAACAAATTATTAATCATTAACAAAGTTGGAAAACAGGCCTGTGCGGGCAGATGAGAGGAAATGGGGTCCAGAAGGCTGTAGACGGAGAGACAATCAACTGTCTTCAAGTACGTGAGAGGTTATTAATTATTTTCTTGTAATTTGGTGGTTGTTGCTGAGGCAGTGTGGGAAGTGGGGGGCAGGTGATGAGGGAAGGGTGATTATATCAGAATTACCTGGGGGGCTTTCTGGAAATACGAGATGACTCGGGCTACCTCTAACTTTAACAAATCCTTCAAGATAGGTCTGTCTCATGCTCACTTCGGTACCTGACATCTGCTGTGCCACAGTCTTGTCAAAACTGCAGGACCATCATTGTCCCTCCTGCCCTGCACAGTGCCCAGCACATTGTCTGACTCCTGCTTGTTGAATGAGGTACATCCCACCCCCAACCGGAATAACCATTTCCAGGCATTTCCTCAAAACCAGGTAGATTACTGAAGGGACCGCAGCCTCTGCCTAGGTGGAAATAGGAAAAGGAAAAATACGTACTCAGGGATGGCAGAAGACTCGGCCAATGACTTGCTGAGAAACGTGTCAGGCCTCGCAGCCCCATGAAGCAGCAGCAGTGAGCTAGGGTCACTGTACGCTGTCACTGGGCTGAACTGGCTGCTGAGTGTCCATGGGGACCATGGCTGCTCCCTCAGGAAGGGCTGCCTGGGAAGATCCCAACCAGACTGCCCTTGTCCGGGGTCCCCGGGTGATTTATGGCCACATCCACACATACACGCTCACTCATCCTGTCCACAGACTGAATCTGGGCTAAGGCCCATAAAATAGGCAACAGCTATTGGCAAATTCATTAATTAGGATTCTGTTTGTACTTTTATTGTGAAGGAAAATCATTTGTCAGCTTAAAGTCAGACCTGGTGCCTGATGAGAACTGTTATTCTAAGAAGGTATCGACTGATGGCTCTGCATGGCAGTCCCTCTCTCCCCATCTCTGCCATCCCACCCCGCCCCCACCTCGGAGGGAGAAAGCCTCCTGTCCCTCCACTTCAATCAGGGCCTGTGCAGGGCGATTTGTGAGTTTCCTACCCCCACCCCTTTTCCCTGCCAGCCTAACCCTGCTTCTGTTCAGGGATACGACAGTTGTATGCACCAAGGGCAACTGGCCCCTCCCGACTCGAGAGAGTGAAGCTTGACCAGTCAAAGCCAATCGTGGCCACTCCATTTCCTGTCCCAGCGACACAATTCTAACCAATGAGGTGTGAGGAGAAGTCAGCTAGTGCTCTTTGAAAAGGACTCGAGGAGGGCTGACCCTGTGGCGCACTCGGGAGAGTGCGGCGCTGGGAGCGCAGCAGTGCTCCCGCCGCGGGTTCAGATCCTATATAAGGATGGCCGGTGCACTCACTGACTGAGTGCGGTGCAGCTGGTCACAAAAAAGACAAAAAAAAGAAAGAAAGAAAAGGACTCGAGGAAGGAGCATTCTCTCATCAGCCTTTGGACTTGTGCTGGGATGTGATTCCTGGAGCCAGTGAAGCCCTCTTGTGAACAAGAGGCAGGAGGAGGAGCAGCCCTGACATGCAGAGCAGGGCAGAGCAAAAAGGCTCTATTGAAAGGGGAAATTTGGACACAGACATGCACATAGAGAGAATGCCATGTGAAGATTGGAGTCATGCGGCCACAAGCCAAGGAAGCTAGGAGAGAGGCCTGGAACAGATCCTTCCCCAGCACCTTCAGAGGAAGCGTGCCCTGATGACACCTTGGTCTTGGACTTGCAGCCTCCAGAATGGCGAGACAATATATTTCTGTTGTTTAAGCCACCCAGTCTGTGGCCACCCAGTCTGTGGTACTTTGTTACAGTAGCCCTAGCAGACTAACTCAGTCTCTTACATAAATATCAGTGTTATTGTAGTATATGGAGGCACAGTTCACCTACTAAGGACCATAAGGCCAAAGACATAACTTTTGGGTAGAGATCAGGTGTGTTCTAAATTGAAAAGTCTCTCAAAGTGTCCTCAGACACAGATCTAGCTGGGCAAGCCAGCTGGGCAGCTGCCCAAGGCACTAGTTTGTTAAAGGGTCCAAAATACCACTGGAATAAATAGAAATACTCATGCCAGTTGACGCAAGTTTCCACAAGCTCCTACCAAAGTAAACAGCAGCCTTATATGGAAATTTAAAAAACACCCCTAGCTGGCACTGACCCGTCTCATTGGGTATTTCTGTAATACACACATATAGCTGCCATCAGCTGAAATTCTGAAACCAAATAAAGCATGGTGTAGCTTTCCTTTTTATCACAAACAAGGATTCATTTTATTACATAATTTGTAAATCCTACAATATGCCCTCCCCCACCCTGCACACACAATTGTCTGACTTGTGAAATTGCCAGAGAAAACCGATGCAAGGAAAAGAACTACGAAAAGGGTAAGACATGTTGCCATTTTTTAAAAATCATTAGTTTTTCTCTAGCCAAGGGAGGTAAATTAGTGAGTAAGTCTGTCTGAACATAAGATTTTTTAATTAATAAGTTTGACAGAGTCTGCTTTTTGACCCACATTATCTTTTCTCTCCTTTCTCTAGGCTAAGAGAATCAACAATTTTAGCTGGGCATATGGCCACCCAGAATAAAGACTACATTTCCCAGCCTCCCACCACAAGGGGTGACCATGTGGTCATTATCTCTGGCCAATGAGATAAATTCAGAAGCATCATGTGACAGTTCTGGGAGCCTTCCTTACAAAAGAGCTGTGGGCGCCCTCTGCTTCTTCTTCTTGATCCTTTCCTCCTTTCTGCTGGCTGCAACATGGACAAGCCAACTTCAGCTGCAGCAGTCATCTTGGACCATGAGGTGACCTGGGGACTGGGACCAGGCATGGCAGAGCAGCGGGATAGAAGGAACCTGGGTCCCTAAGCACTTCACAGAGCAGAACTTCCATGTCAGCTGTAGACTGCCCACCTCCAGACTGCTGTGTGGGAGAGGAACCCACCTCTGCCTTGCTTTTGATCTATTTGTCACTTGCAGCCAAATGCTGTTTTGATAGGAAATCTGTTTCTTCCCCATATGAAGAGGCACCAAATGACTGCCCCGCACAGAGTGCTGCTGAGTCTTCATGTGGCCTGGGTCTGAGAAAGCATCATTCTGTTTCCTGCTTGGCTTCCACAAAGGCACTGCTAGGTGGTAGGCAGTAGGATGGTGACCTGTGAAGAGACAGACCAGGCATTAGGAAGAGCGGGGTCCCAAGTCCCAAGTCCTGTGTGAATGGGAAGGAAGTGGTGAATCACTGTGGTGGTTTTGAAACATGGCTACAAATTGTTTAATATTTCTCCCATCAGGAGGTGCAGTCTAACTCCCTTCCCCTCGAATGTAGGCCGGCCTTAGTAACTGGCTTCTAACAGAGAGAATATGGTGGAAGTGATACTGGCTGACTTCCAAGGCTGGGTCAGAAAAGGTATCATGGCTTCCACCAGGCTCTCTCTCTTGAGACACACACTCACTCTTAGATCCCAGCTGCCATGTTGTGAGGAAGCCAAGCAGCCACTTGGAGAGGCCACGTACAGACAAGTCCAGCTAGTGTCCCATCTGACAGCCAGCATCACCCACCAGACATGTTAGTGAGTGGGCCTCCAGATAATCCAGCCCCAGCTTCCAGAAACCCCAGCAGAAACCGAGTGGATCAGAGAGCATCTGTCCCTGCTGAGCCCTGCCCAAATTGTAAACTCATAAGCAAAATTAATATGGCCATTATTTTAGGTCACTAAGTTTTGGAATGGTTTCTTATATAGCAAGAGATCATCGTAACAGCCACCTGCTCTGCCCACATCCAGCATGCCAGCATATATAGATCTCTGGCTACCACAGAGCCCTCTGTAAAGTCCCAACCACATTTCAGCAGGTTCCTGAGAAGAGGGCAGGGGTCCTGGGCCACACCTGGGCTGGAGGATTAAAGGGGGCACAGGTTGCTGGTGTCAAGTGTCCAAAGAGGGAGAGGTCAGGGCAGAGGGAGCCAGCGGGCCCTCCCTGCCTGGCAGTTCTAATCAGAGAGTGTGTGCGTGTACACACACACAAGAAGCTGAACCTCAGGCAGAATCCCAGCCCCAGGGTGCACGTGTGTGTGTGTGTGTGCGCACTCACTCCTCAATTTGCCACCTAAAGGCTCTCCTGGTAGGGCCCACCTGAGAGGGCCTGATTTCATTCCATGAAGGTCAGCAGCATCACGTAGGTGGATCCTAACACGTCCAGGAGGCTTTCTCTAAACAAAGTGTGAGGCCCAGTAGTATTAAGACAGGGGTGAGACACCTCCAGAGAGACCTAACTGGTAGAATCTCTGGGGCTCTCTGTTAAGAGTAAAAAGTCTCTCCCTACTCTGTACTGACTTGTGTCCCACTAAAATTCATATGTTGAAGACTGAACCCCCAACGTGACTGTGTTTGGAGACAGGGCCTTTAACAAGGTAAGGATAAATGGGATCATGAGGGTGGGGCCCTAATCCCGTAGCACGGGTGTCCTTATAGGAAGAGATGCAAGAGAGCTCTCCCTCTCTCTTTATGTGCACAAAGAAAAGGCCATGTGATGACTGAAAGAGAAAGTGGCCATCTGCCAGCCAAGGAGAGAAGCCACTCCAGAAACCAACCCTGTTGACACCTTGCTCGTGGTCTTCCATCCTCCAGAGCCATGAGAAAATAAATTTGCATGGTTTAAGCCACCTGGTCTATGGTATTTTGTTACGGCAGCCCCAGCTGACTAATACGCCCCCTGAAAGAAACAAAGAAGGAGGGATTGGGGGAGAGAGAAGACCCCAGGCCACCATCCTTCACTGTCAGTGACACAGGGGAGAACTTTATCCTGGCGCATCCTCAGCAGCACAGTCCCATGCAGGGATCCCCTGCAGGCAGCATGACTCAGGGGACAGTTACTGGGAAAGCCCCATCCTTGCATCTGTCCCCTGAAATCTCCCTGGTATTAAGCATTGTCCTCTCCTTGCAGCCTAGAGGGGTGCCACGCCCTCCCTGTGTGTGTGTTTACCTGCCAGGCAGCAGGAGCTAAAGCTGCCTGGGAGAACCCTCTGGCTGGGGCAGAAAGCATATGACATCTGAAGAAAAGGGCCTGACTTCCCCTGAGCCTGTTTCCCTGAAGCTGCTAACCTGGTGGCCTCTCCTCAGCTCCGAAGGAGCCACCCGGCTCCATTCTAGAGGCCAGGCTGGCCTGGTAGGTCCTATTGCTGTGCAGCTGCCAACATCTGTCGGCCTCCTCTCTGCACTACCTTTGTGCTTTGAACTTAAGTATATGCCTGTCTGATTTCTTGCTCCCCCCCCCCCCCCCCCCCCCCCCCCGCCAACTCTTTAAGGGAAGAGAATGAAAGGAGGGAAGGAGGGAGGGGAGAAGGAAAGAGTGGGAGGGAGGGAGGAAGGAAAAAAGGAAGGAAGGAAAGAAATAAGGAGGGAGGGAGGGAGGGAGATGGTAGGAAGGATCTGCATTTCAGGGCTCAAAGCCATTTCCACCTCCTGACTCCATCTCATCACGCCTTCTCATGGTTCCCTCTATCTCCCCCTTAAGGGCGCCATGCAGGAAACCCGTAGCTACTCTGTTGCCATCCTCCCTACTTGAGCACAATCCAGGCAGAGCTGCACTGTAGCCAACACAGAACATCTGGCAGGCCGCCAAGACTCCTGGGTGAGGACCCCAGCTTGCAATGCATTACTGAGCAATCCTTAATCTTACATTCATTGAGCAAAGTCTTGATCAATATTCCTTCCACAACAGTGGGCCAGGCCCTTTGCATGGGCACAGCACTGAGCAAGGTACATGGAGTCCCTGCTTTCTTCTTCTGGGGTAGACGGACAAGGAGAAAACAAATGGGCACGTGGCAGTTGGTAGCAAGTCCTATGCTAGGAACTAAAACAGGGTGCTGGGGGGAGCCACTGGGGAGCTCCTTCTGGTGACCTGTAAGCTGGGGTCAGGAGGGCAAAGAAGCCAGGTGTGTGGTTATTGGAGGAAGAGCATTCCAGGCAGAGGGAGGAGCTGGTAACAAAGTCTCTGAGGCAGGAATGAGCTAGGCGTATTCTAGAAAGAGCAGGAAGACCAGTGTGTCTGGAGTTCCCTGGGAGAGGGATAGGAGACGATATCGCAGAGCTCACCAGGCGCCAGATCATGTAGGGCCAGGCGCACCAAGATAAGAAGTTGGGATTTCAGCTGGGGTTAGGAAAGGGAGGTGACCTAATCAGATTTCTGTTTTTTAAAAGACTGCTCTGCCCATAAGATTCGTATTAATTACAAAGGAAAAAAATAGTAACAGTGAAGAGAGCTTGAAGACACTGCCTTAACCAAGTGATCAAAGTTAACATCACCAGCAATGGGACAAATGGACATCACATGCCTCCTGATATGACGCAAGAGGATGCACATCACATGAGTGGAGCTCCTGCCAAACATCCAGAGCTGAATCTAGTCACCAGAAACATCAGATAAAGCCAAAGTAAGGGGCGGTCTACAAAATAGCCAGGCTGAACGCTTCAGAAGTGTCATGAAGGACAAGGACAGACCAACTAACAACGCCAGATTACAGGAGATTAAAGGGACACAACAATTGAATACAAGGTGCAATTCCGGATCTAATCCTGGACCAGAAAAAAATTTTTTTCTTTTGTTATAAACATTAGTAGGAATAAGATCTATAGATCAGGTAATAGTATTGTATCAGCATTAATTTCCCGATTTTGATACACTGTATTGTGATTATTTAAGAGAATGTCCTTGTTGTTGTTTTAGAAAATACACCCTGAAATATTTAGGAGTAAAGGAACATAATGTCTGCAACTTAATCTCAAAGGTTTCAGGGAAAACACAAGTGTGTGTGTGCGTGCGTGCGTGCGTGTGCGTGTGCATACGCGTGCGCGTGTGCGTGTGTGCGTGTGCATGTGCGTGTGTGTGTGTGTGTGCGCGTGCACAGAGAGCACATGCAAAAGGGATACAGGTGCTCTTGGGACTATTTTTACAACTCTTCAAGCCTGAACTTCTTTCAAAATCAAAAGTTAATAAAATAAAAATTAACAAGTCCACTCCAGTCACTGGGTAGGGTACAAATATTGGGGGAAGGGGTGGCACGAGAAGAATCAGGGCCAAGGATGGTTTAGGATGCCCTGGCAGGAGGAGACAAAGGCCAAGGCTTTCTGATAGCAGAGAAATCAGGACCCAAGGGACTTCCCATCTTAGCTCCTCAGTCCCCCGCCATTCCACTAACAAGGGGCCCAGCCAGTGCCCATCAAATGGCTCCTGCGAGCTTCCTTTGCAGCCAGGCTAAAAAGTGATCAAACATGAACTCCCAGGGAGGCCAGAGCAATGTGGCCAGCACTCACCTCCGGGAAGCCAGTCAGGGAGGGAAGGGATTGGCTGGGTGGGGCCTTTGCTGCCTCATCACCTGCATCCCGAGTGTCCCCCATCGCCCTTTGCTCCCTTGGCAGGCCTCAGCCCTTCAGGAAATAAGGATCTCTGGGCCCTAGCAGGCCTTTGCCAAGACTCTTTTGACCCGAGCTGGGGCAGCCAGGGCTCGTTTCTGAAAGAATAAAGAAACAGGCTTTCTCGGGGCGCTGCGCCTCCTCGGCCTGCTGCTGGGGACGCTTGGTGCAGCCAGCAAGGCTGTCTAAACAAGCAGGGGGTAAGCTGCACACCAGGCGCCATACTCATTAAACAGGGGGCCAGCCTCAGGGCTAATCTGAAGGGCTGCCTCTAGATGCCTGGGTCCTGCAGGTGGACCGTGTGCCTCAGGCCTTCACATGTCCCGGCAGAGGCCAAGTGGTCTTAGGATCTCAGACAAATATGCCAGAAAAGCCTCCCTCTCCCGCCCTCCTCTCTGGAGCACAGAAACAAACAGCGCTGCGGGGATGGACAGAGGGAGGTTTACATGCCGCGCATGATCGCCTTTGGGACGGGAACTCTGATGGAACTCCTTGCCCCACTCAGAAGTCACCATCGGACACCCACAGCCTGCCTTGCTGGATTAGAGGCAGCAGAAAAAGGAGGCCAAAAATGTAGACGCGCTGATAGATTGCTATCAGCAGGCCCCTAGGAGAGCCTGCTCCTTTATTCTTTTTGAGCTCTTTCATGGAGACGGCCGGTCGAGGCGTGGTGACTCAGACACTCCAGAATTTGGAGCAGCAAGGGCCGTGGGGCTGGGTGGTAATGTCGGCCTCTGTGTCAGGCCCAGCCTGGGCGCTCAGCCAGCTGGAGGCTGGGAGGCTGGGAGACTGGAGGTTTGCAGGCTCATAAAAAGAAATCGCTTGTTCCTCTGCCAGATGAGAATGTGCCAGATTCGGTGGGGAGAGCAGAAAGACGCTGCCGGTGCCGGGATATTCACACCCAAGAGAGTGTCCTCCCGCAGGTCGAGAGGCTGGCGTAGATCTGCTGTTTCTTCAGGGCAGGCGTCAGCCACGTCAGGGAAGGAATGTGCCTCTGACCCACTTGCAGGTGACCCAGTTGCACCTGAGGAAACTGGGGCGCTGGGAGACAGAATGACTTAGCCCAAGGCCACCGCTAATACCTGCCCTCCACATCCTTATGGCGCAGTAGCCTCTGAAAAACTTGGGGACACAAAGGAACGATGACCCACACCTTCCAAGTTAGCCCAGGCTGGGGCAAGCCTTAGATGTTTCCCTATTTTGCAGGATCTCTCTTCCCTCTCGAAATGCACAGCATCAAGCACAGTTTCTCAAACTAGCTACGGATGTAGGACCAGTCTTGTTTGTGTTTGTTTGTTTGTTAATTAATTTCAATCTGTCATGGACAGATACTTTTGTAAAGTACAATAAAAATGATTTGCTAGAAAAATGAAATCTAAAGGAAACACAACATGTAAAGTGCAAGCCCAAACTTCTATCGTTAGATTTAACAGACGTCCACATACTCTGTCAACTTGCTATAAAAGTTGCTAAACACTTGCTCCCATTTCTGTACTTAGCTCACCGAGGATAGGTGCCAGACAGTTGTGGACTGGCACTAGACCACAGAGCACATTTTGAGCAGTGGCAGCGAAAAGTCAAGGTCAAAGTATGTGGGTTCTAATGGCACCTCTGTCACTAACTGGAGGCGTGGCTTCCCCTCTGAGCCAGGCTACCTTCATTTGCACATAGCAGACTCACCAAAGTGCGCACACTACAGTCAGATGTGCAAGGGAGGATTTCAGTTCTTTGCGCATAGCAGATCCGTCCTTTCTCAAGCATAGCACAATGGGGTGGGGTGATAAAATTTTAGTTGTCTAGAGTAGACTGAGTGTAGTACAATTGTTTAAATGGTCCCTTTAGGCAAATGCCCAAGCTCTCTCAGATTTCTACCCCACTGCCCCTCTCTTCTACAAGATGATGTTTGGGTGTACAGGAGAGCAGACTAGAATTTATGCCAGTGCTTCTCAAACTTTAATGTGCACAAGAGTCCCCTGGGGAGCTTGTTAAAGTGCAATGTTGATTCAGTAGGTCTGGTGAGGGACCCGAGATTCGCATTCCTACTAAGTTCCCAGGTGGTGCCGAGGCTGCTGGTACTCAGAGCGTACTTAGAACAACAGGGCTTGTGGGCCTTATACAGACCAATCAGGTCCTTGGACATCCTCGCCAATCCCCGCCCCCAACAAGAGACCCCTCCCGGAAGCTTCTCTCTACAGTGGAGTGGCAGGTCTTGACTGGCCCTGGAATGATGATCGCTGAGGTGTGCACAGCCCTGCCTGCCTTAAGTCTGAGGCTACAGGACTCCTAGTCCAACTCTCTGGGTGCACACAGTGTGAGCCCCATTGCCCGGCCAGCTCTGCCTCCCCTCAGCTCTCATTGGTGCCTTGGAAGCCTTGAAGACTCTGTGATGTCCCCCAGCTCAAGCCACTGGCCCTCAACATAGCTGCCTTCCATCATGCCCACACAGGGGCACCAGGGAACCACCAGGAACCATCGCCAGACCCAAGGAATCAAGGGCAGCTCTGCTCACTACACCGTGCCATCCACCAAGTTTTCTTTCATACGGAGTACACCAGATGAGTGTGAGTTGCCACCTCCAAACTGTGTCCTTGCAGAGCTCCAAATACAACCAGGGACAAAAGCACCACTGCCCAAGGCATGCCCCCCTCTCACTTCTTGAACACGCTTCCCTCCAGCCAGATCCCAGAGGAGATCAGAATTCCTTCCGTGTCTTCCCACAGTCCTCCCAGACCAGAAGGAACAGCCTCTCCCCATTCCTCTTGCTATACTGAGTAGGAACTAAAGGAATGTAGGAAACCCTTTTCTCCCCAGACAATTGCTGGCTTGCCACCCACTTTCTCCCTGTGGATTCAAACACAACCTAATTCGACCACAGCTGAGCAATGCCTTCTTGGTGAGCACTAGCTTCTCTTGCCTGATGTGCTGAGATCCACCGGGAACCACGGGAAAATACTGCCAAAATGACCCCTGCTCCATGTGAAATGAAGGAGTCTCTCTCTCTATCCCTGAGAATCTGTGCAAAAGCCATCATCTTGGCAAGGTGGAAATGGAGCACACTTCCTAGGGATGCCTGTGGCTGAGTCATCAGACATCCCCATCACCCCACAGATAACTAGTGAACACCTACTAGGTGGCAGGCACCAGTGGGGCATCAGAGAGACAGGTGAGCCATGTGATCAAGGTCCTGCTGTCCAAGAGCTCACAAGCTTAGCGTAACAGTATCACCAGCATCCCCTGTGGTAAGCACTATGGTGTGCCACCCGGGTCCCTTTTCAAGGAAAACTTGCTGCCCAGCACCCAGCTCTCAACCCCTTCAGGATCTGCCTCAGCTGCTGCGAGCCACCTGGCTGAAGCCAGGCCCTCCAGAGCCAGCCCACCCCCAATGACTGATGGCTGCAGCGGTATCCCCAGGGGACAACTCAGCATCATCCGTGGCTGGGTGCACTCGGGCTCTGGGCCGGGCAGGGCCTGGCCTCCCGCTAACCACACGGCTGGTTGCTGGGAGAGCTGCCTCGAGGGGAAGATGTGTGCTGATTGCAGAACTGAGAGCTGTTGACTGCAGCCTTGGTCACATGGCTGGCAACCTCATGCTGTGTAAAGCAGGGCCTGGGTGTTCCACACCAAGAAGCGGAGAAGGGAGAATATTCTGATGGGCTGTGGGCCACCGCCTCTGTCTGGGTCTCTGTTTCCTCACTGCTGATGGGTCTTTCCCAGTTCCAATACGCAAATGGTCCGTCCCTCACTATGCAATATAATCAGAGGTATCATAAGCTGTCCATGTGGCCCACGGACTCAGGGAGTGTCCACAACCCTACCACACCTGCTTTGCCCCTTGCAAAGGGCTGCACCCCCACCCAAGGCACCCCCGGGGTGTTTCAGGAGAGACACCAGGACCACTCCCAATGCCCTGAAAGCCGCCTCTGCTCAAGGGGGAAGAGAGGCCCCTTCTCTAAATATTTCTCTACAAGTTTGGCTGGAGACAGTCACAGCTTTTCAGGGGGCCCCGGAGAGCGAAACAGGCCTGCCAAGAACCACCTGAGGACAGCCTTTCTAAGGAAATCCCAGGGAGCAGGGCTGGCCAGCTCCCAGGCAGCAAAGGGACAAGGCCCAGCCTCCCCTTCCTGGGTTGGAGCCAGGGCACCCACTGCTGCTGGGAGGGCGTCGTAGGCCCAGGCAGACCCCAGAAAACAGCCCGCCGCCCGCCAGTCAGCTGCCTCGCGTTTGTTTTCGCAGCTGCTCCTCCAGCTCGGCTGTTCCATGAGCAAAGGAATCTGTTTGTCTGAGAAGAAGAATGTGGCAGAGAGGCGGGAGGCAGCCCCAGGCAGCCCAGGCAGCCTCAGCAACTATGGAGCTCACCCAAACCAGCCAGCCACCCAGGGGAGTCGCCCAAGGGCCTAGATGCCAAGGTCACAGGCTCCAGGACACCCTCACTTCCACCCGCACCCTGCAGACGACCCCGCTCCTCCATGGGCCAGGGCTTTGCCCAGAGTCCTCGGGGCAGGTGCCAGCCTGGCACCCTGGGTGTGCAGGACAGAAGCCCACCCACCTGAGGTATTTTTTTCTTTCTTTCTCATTTACAGACAATACCCCACCACACACACACACACACACACACACACACACACACACACACACACACACACACACACACACTCTGCAAAGGAAATCAGTCAGCTGTGTGTATGAGGAAAAAGCACACAGGACTGAAAGCAAACAAGTCCGCAGCCAGGCCTACAGTGAGCCTGCAGATGAAGAAAGCAGAGAGGTGTCAAGAGGAGCCGCAGAGTCCCCCTCGCCCCGGCCCCGAGGCAAGCCTAGTGCCAGCCCAGCCAAAGGAGGCAGAGCTGGGCCGAGGTAGGGTGAGGGCCATCTGCCAAACAGGAGGTCCGGCCACAGCCCCCAGGACTGTCAGCCTTATTCTGAAGCATTCTGGGCAGTCCAGCAGGAGCCCAGGCAGGTCCAGTCCAAAGGTCACCCTCATTTGGGTGGTTTTGGACATGGGGACACCTGGGATCCCAAAAGAAGAGCTCTGTGTCTCCAGGCACCCTTGATACTCCCACCCATACTCCTCACCAACTCCTGGTCTGACCAAGAAGTTGCCCTGTGGGCCAGGACAGGGGTGGAAGGGAGAATTAGCTTCTGGTGAAATTTTCTAGATTATATCAGGCTCCTACCCCTAAGTGGTCAGACTCGGTTTGGAAAACTCCCCACTGCTCTTGCAATCTGACTTGTGTTAAACACCTCAGGTGTGTGGAAGTAGAGTACATAATAACTAATCTCCCCCAAACCTCTCCTAGTTAAATTAATAACCTAGACTTCATTGAGTACCTAACACCCCTGAAAGGCTCTAGGGGTTTAAAGGACTTGCCCAAGGTCATGCAGCCAGAGTGACCAAGGGAAGGTGTCTGAGGCTGAGCTCTCTCAAGAGCAGTCCTTGAAACAAACATTTGGGGCAAGTGACTTATTTGGGAGCAGGGAAGTGAGGCAGAGAAGGGAAGCAACCAGCAGGGGAGGTGTTATCAAGCAAGTCACTGGAGTGAGGACCTAGGGGTCAACTCCACTGGGCTTCTCAGAGAGACCCCATAAAAGACACCTCAGCATTACCCGACTTGGTGAGTGGGGAAGCTGGAGTATTTATCCTCTAGTTCCCATCCATCATTGCCTGAGAGATGCTCCCAAAGGCACTGCCGCCAAGCCCTGTAGTGGAGTTCTCATGCCCTTGCAGAATGTTCTGGACTGGTGAGTGCCAAAGGAATTGGGACAAGGCACCAAGAACGTCTGCTGCAGAAGTTGACCACAGCTCTATGTGAATCCAAAGTGTTACTGGGTTCCCTGCGCCAAGCTGCCTCTCACCTGGTTCTTGAGACTGGAATCTTCAAGGCCCTGGGGCTAGTCCATGGTGAGGCCAGCCGGTCAGTACCTGTGGTGGTAGGGGTGGCAGAGGTGGCGTAAACAGCCTCCCCCACGCATACACACACGCACCAGTGTGTGCTACTTGAATGGGTGTGGGCTTTTGTGTTGATCTCTGACTGGGATTCCCCTGAGGCCTGTGAACTGTACCCTGTAGGTAGGTGAGACCCTCTCAAAAGGGCCCCACACTTGGGAGTGAAGATCTGGATCCAATTCCCAAATTTTCCACTGTGTGACCTAGGTCAAGGGACAGATCATTGAAGGTTCCAGTGCCTGTAAAATGAGGCCATTCATACCTACCTCAATCCTCTAAGGTTTGTTCTAAGAGTTAGAAGTAATAGGGTGGCCTTCCTACTACAGTGCCTGGTCCAGAGCAGGGGTAGTCAGCCATATTTTTTTATTGAGGTAAAATTCACATAATATAAAATTCACTATCGTAAGCATTTTAAAGTATACAACTCCGTGGCATTAAGTACATTTACAATGTTGTTCGACCATCACCACTATCTGATTCCAGAACACCCAAAAAGAAACCCTCTACCCATTAAGCAGCCACTGCTTGTCCTCCCCTCCTGCAAGCCCCCGGCCGCCACTAATCTACTTTCTTTCTCTACGGACTTGCCTATTATAAACATTGCATATAAGTGCAATCATACAATATGTGGCCTTTTGTATCTAGCTTCTTTCCCTTAGCATACTGTTTTCAAGGCTCATCTGTACTGTTGCATGTATCAGAACTTCATTCTTTATCATAATCGAATAACATTCCATTGTATGGATATGCCACATTTTGTTTATCCAAGGATGCACATTTGGGTTGTTTCCATGTTTTGACTATTATGAATAGTGCTGCTATGAACATTTGTGTAATGTTTTTGTGTGGACCTGTGTTTTCATTTCCCTTGGGCATATACCTAGGAATGGAATTACTGGGTCACACGGTGATTCTGTGTATAAGTTTTTGAGAAACTGCCAGACTGTTTTCCACAGCAGCTGCACCATTTTACATTCCCACCAGCGATGTAGGAGGCTTCCAATTTCTCCACATCCTCTCCGACACTTGTTCTTTTCCTCTCCTTTTTTTTTTATAGCCATCTTATAGGTGTGGAGTGCTATCTCATTGTGGTTTTGATTTTTATTTCCCTAATGACTAATGATGTTGAACATCTTTTCATGGGTTTATTGGCCCATATATTTTTTTTAAGATGTCGATCATTCCAGCAATAATTACCCTGGGTTTAAACCAATACACAAGTGGACTGAGGTCATGAGGAAAGGGGATTTCAGAACGCCGTGGGCCTGTGTCTCCTGGGTCTAGATGTCAAAGCCACTAGATGGCTTCAAGGGCCTGGGATGCGGGGCTAGCACGGTGGGTAGCAGCAGCCCGCAGGCAGAAGAGGAGTGGCATACCATGTCCGCTGATCTATTTTTTTCCTTCTTTGGAATAAATTCCCAGGATTAGGATCACCAGGACAAAGAGGACAAACACTATTGTTGCTGCACCTTTTTAAGCCGCCACAAGTTCCGTGTGTGTAGTTTTACCATGACCTCTCAAGCACGGAGTATCATTATGGTCTTTTAAATTGTTTTGGTAAATACACATAAAAAGGTTTTATATTTTTAAACTGTATTATATCTGCATGATATAAATATATAGCTTATATTTAGATATGATATTTTCTTTTTTGTGAGTTATCTTTGTATGTGCTCATTTATTAATATTTTCTTATCAGTTCAGATGAGCTCTTTCAACAAAATAATTGTATCCACCATACTTTTTGTCCTCAATCTGGTTTCTCTTTGTAATTTGGTTGGAATGTAGTCTGGGTTTGTTTGTGGTTTTTTTTTTTTTTTCCTTTGTGTTAAGCATTTTTGATTATCTGTACAGTTAACTTTTATTTTCTATTTTCTGATTCCTTCCATCATGTCCAAACTTAAAAGATCCTTCCCCAGGAGCAGAACATGAATTTAAGATGTGATTCTTCAGAGAAAAAAATTCCACTTCCTAAGAAATCACAAAATCCCTCTGATGGGTTAGATGACATTGGTTTCTTCCTGTCCCCAAGGCCCCGGGTTGGGGGGAGAGAGGGGCATGGAGGGGGGGTGAGTCATTCAGTGTCACTGTTAAGAACATGGGCTCTGGAACCAGACTCCTGGGTTTACATCCTGGCTCTGTCACATGGGCAAGTTACTTAATTCTCTGTGCCTCTACTTCCTCATCTGTAAAATGGGGATAATAACCACTTGGAAGGGTTGTTGAGAAGATCAAAAGGTACTCTAAGTATATCTAAGTTTATCTAAGTAAAGCTCCTGGAGTGAAAGAGGAGGATGAGATGGTATCTTTCTGGTCCTGCCCAAAAAGGAGCACAGAGAGGTAAGTGCCCGGCTCAGTGCAGAGAACTGGCCGCTGGGCTCGCTGGGCTTCTCTGCCAGCTTTTCCCTCTTCTGCCTTCTGTTCGCTTTGCTCTGAGGTTGACAGACCACCTGGGCTGCTAAACCAGGAAGGTAAGCTCATCCCATCTGCCCGCTCCCCTGCCAAGAGCCCCTCACTGTGGTCTTTGTTTGTACACACCAGGGGGGTAGCTGTGGATGAAAACAGCCCTGCTGGTTTTGTCACTCGGTCTCCACTGCCACCTGAGGTCTGTAATCCCCCTCCCTTCAAGGCGGCTCAGACCCAGGAATTTTAATTGACCTGGAATTAGAAACTTTGTTAACAGGAGGAATCCCTGGAGAAAGGCCTGAGAGGGATTTAAATGCCTGTGACTTTTAGGTGGAGTAGTCAAGTCCCCAAAAAGCCAGTGGGGAGGGGTGACATCTCAGCCAAACAAGCCCTGGAGAGAGACATGGGTCAGGGCTGAGCCCAGAGTCTGCATGCTGTGGAAAACAGAAAACAAAGATCCCCACGTCCTTCAAGTCCCTCAGCTTCAAATGAAATCTCCCCTTCGTTCCGAAGTCTCCCCCACCCCCCGCACAAATGTCCTACGACTGCAGTGGAGTGGCCACTTCTAATCATAGTCACTGGTTGGGCACATTCACTGCTCTAGTCAGTCAAGCCATCCTCCTGTGAGCCCAGGGAGGCAGGCATTATCATTCCCATTTTACTCAGGAAAAGGCTGAGGCCCAAAAGGGTGAACAGAAAGTTCGGTCTCAAGCCGAGGGTTCTGAGTTTTAACCTAAAGAAGTGATTCTTTAGCACCTCGGGATTCCCTGGAGCACCAGACCCCCAGAGGTTCTGATGCACTGGGACCAAGAAGTCGCTTTTCTAACAAGTGTCCAGGTGATGCTGATGCCGCGGGGCTGGCCTAAAATTGTTGCCATTACACCTGCCTCCTGTTAATAAAGAAATGCTTCCCACAGCTATTGATGGACAGATTTGGGCCTTTCCCAAAGAATCTGTTAATGGCAGCATATCTGAAACATAAGGCGGGAGCAGCAGACTCCAGCTGCCGGGTGTTTCACACATAAGCTTGGGCAAGAGAGACTGGAGCAGTCTGGGTTTTCAGCCTGAGCACATGGGGTTAATTCTGAATCCCTTCTGGGAAGTCCACGTGACCGGCAAGGAGGAAGGTGGAATGATTGCTTATATACAGAACCGTCAAGGTCTTGACTGTGTTAAAACCCAATCATTACTTCCAGGTAGTAATGCGTTTTAGGCAATGTCTTCTGCTTATGCTCAGCAACGCATGAGTCTCAGAGCGGTGGCCAGAGAAATGGCGAACCGTCGTATATTGAGCGAGTGATAATGGAATCCAGGAGGTGGAAATTACAAGTCGAAAAGTAAAATCGATGCCCTGACTGTGAAATGACTGAATGCCTGGTGAGGATCTGTGTAGAGATGGCCCCCCATCGCTCCACACCGACCTTTAAGATGCTCACCAGTTCAGAAGTTCCTTGAGGGCAGGGAGCATATTTTAATCATGGATAATCATATCATGTCAGGGCTGAAATGGGCCTTAGAGAGCTTCCAGCCCTGGAATGGCAAATCGGTTTCATTTTGGTGCCAGCTACAATCGTTTAGTGATGGCTGCCTGAAGCGCTGGGCTGAGAAGTGCTCTGCATGTCTCTGGGCTCGGTGAGGAGCCGGCCACCATCCATTAGCGACATTCAGCACGGGCAGCAGCGGGTAGTGGTGGTGGGGAGGAAGCACTTTGCTCAGATTAGCCAACTCCGATTTAGTCCAAACTGTCCCACTGGCAGATGAGAAAAAAAATGCTCTACGGTGGCCCTGTCTCTGTCCCCAGCCACACCCCAGCACATTCCTGTCCCCTAGCAGCCATCCAGGTCAAAGGGTCTGTGTGCAGTATTCAAGGGTCTATGAACTTGGATGGGAAAAAAAAATTACATCTTCAGTTTCACTAACCTCTAACTGAAATCAAGCACTTCCTTCCATTATGAATGTAGGCAACAAACCATAGTAGCATCAGCAGTGCCTGTGACTGTCACCAGCAGAAACCACAGCTATCTTCATAGCACATCAGAGTTGCTGCTGCTATCTCTAAAGATTACTTACACTCCTTACTAGTATGAAATGATAGTAGTTATTAGATCTGCCACTAAATCTTGTTATTCAATGCATTAATAAGGAAGCACATATATTACTGCATCACAAAGCTGCTTTTTAATATTTGGATAACTACATTTCAACATAATTGGTTTCCTCTATAATCTTATCTTATGCAGTTAAATACATTATTCTGAGAAGGGGTCCATAGACTTTACCAGTTGCTAAAGGGGTGCACGGCCCACAAATGGTTAAAACCCTGTGCCACAGTTTGCTGATGGCAAGTCCTGTGTGCCAGAGCCCCTCCTGGCCTCAGCTTCAGGCAGAGAAGCAGTGTGGGCGATAGGGGCGGTCTCTGGTACCTTGTATTCTTTGCTGGGATTCGGCGGCAGCTGGCAGCTGAGACAGTGAGAATTGGCTGCTCTCCACTGTGGGGAGACAGCTGACCTCGGGGGCTCCCTGGGCTCAGATGCCCAGACGGTGACAGCTCTGGCCCTATGCCAGGCTTCCCCAGTTTGGCCTTCCGCAGTGATGGTCAGCCTAGGTCACAGACACAGCAGCTCAGTGTTGGGCTCCAGCCTTCTTTCTCCTATGGCAACCCTTCCCTTCCACCATGCCGTCCCCCAGGAAGCTGAAAGGCAGGCTTCATGGACAGCTAGCTTACCTCTGTGTCTGGGTGGCTGTTGTCAGCTCTGGGGGAGGTGCGAGGAGAAAGACAACCTGCACACAGGCCACACTACCGTGGCCTTACCTTCCTGTCTTCATTTCATTTTTCAAAATGCATCTACCCTCCCTCCTTTAGGCATGCAGATGCTAAGTTAATAGGCTATTAGCCCTGTAAGGCACCTCAAAAAAATTGTCTGTTCCACACCTCCCCCTGCCCCCACCTTCACTTTACAAACCAGGAGACAGGCTGAGAAAGGGAACATGACCTACCCATGTGGCACAGAACTGGAACTAGAATCCAGGCCCACAAACTGCCAGGCCAGTCCTTTTCCCAACATTGCATAGCCTCGTAAATAATGTAAGATTTTGGCATCATAACCATCTGTCTCAGAGTAAGAACCGGTGAAAAATACAACTGCAAATTCTTCCCTATTCAAAAGCACCATTTGATTAAGTGAGGGAATCGGGGCTACAACAGCTGCCCATTTCCAGGGGGCTCTGTTCACACTGGATTCTCTGGCACAACCGGAAGTTTTGTGGCAGAATTCTTACTTGTTTTTATTTTCAGACTCTTTGAGAAATCCTAGAAGCAGTGTGGGGTAAAGAAGAGAAGCCTCCCATTTTTCATCAGTATCACAGACAATGCCTCAAAGATGCTTCAGGGATGGAGGCTGCTACTTTGCCCGGGGAACTTTCCCAACTGCCTTTCATGTCAACATGCCTGAGATACTAGGTCCTTCAGTTAGTCGGAACAGGTAAGGAGCTGTAATGAATAGCCCCCAAATCTCCATGGTTTAATGGAACATGCAAAGGCTTCTTTCTCGCTCACTTCACATTCCAACCAGGTGTTCCAGGGGCAGCCTTCCACATGGTGATTCAGGGACTCAGGCTTCAGGCTTCTTCTGTCATGTGGAAAATAGCACGACCAACTTCAATATGTGACTCCCAAGGTCAAAGTAGAACAAGAAGAGAAAATGGAGGATCCTGAGTGGGAGATTTTTATGGCTCAGGCACATCACTTCTACCTACTTTCTATAGGCTAGAACTCAGTCACATAACCCCACCTAACTTCAAGGAATGCTGGGAAATGTAGTCTAGCTAAGAACCCAGGAAGACTAGGAAATGGGTGTGGTGGGAATGGAGCATCCAACTGCCACAATCTTCAATAGTTATACTGTTGTCTTAGTAAAAGTTCTTTTGGTTGCATGTGACAAACTTGCTTATGTGGGGTGGAGAAATGTTGGATGGAGATGACTGAAAGCATGCAGGGTACCATATAGAATCCAAAGGAAAGCTGACGAAGCAGATGCAAAAAGGCTGCATGAGGGAGCAGAGACCATCAATAGACTTTCATGCCATGGGACCCCATGGTTTTTGACTCTTTTGCTTTGTTCCATTCATTCAAGCAACAAATATTTTTGAATATAATATTTTCACTTTGCTTCATCTTGTCTGGGTCTCTACTCAAAAGCTCTTCCCTGACCACCTTGTCTTAAATAGCCCCCTACACAACTCTCCTTGCCCAACTTGATGTCTCTCCATGTAGGGTACATGAGACATTCATTCATTTACTTGTTTATTGACTGGCTTCCCACTAAAATGGAAGCATCCTGAGGACAGGGACCTTTGCTGCTTTGTTCTCCGATCAATCTCTATGCCCAGAACTGAGCATGGAACACCACAGATGCTCAGGAATAAATACCTCCACCTGCTTCATGATTTAATTGTAAAAGTAGTCACCTCTTCATACAAAGCAGAGGAAATTGGATGCGGTTGGGGTCGGGGGGTGAATCTTCCAAGGCTCATACTCTAAAAAGGAAAACCTTTAAAACTGCTTGCAACCCCATGCCGCATATCCCCCCCAACCCCACACCTACCCAGCCCCTGATTTCTGGGACTCTCAGGTCAGGCCCACAAAGAGAGGCAATGTGAAAAGCAAGAACTCAGAATCTTGAGTTGGGATTTGGGGGGCGGGGGGAAGCATACTAATTCCTTTCTATATCCCCAGTCCAAAGCACATGCAACTAGGAGTCCACAAATTAGAATGAGTTTATTCTAACTCCAGCTCAGCCTCTGTTTCCTCACCTGTAAAATGAGTATAATACTTACCTGTGAGCATTGTTACCAGAATTAAGGGAGCTAATTAAACTCACATATATACACTTACTATAGTACTCAGTGCATGGTAAACACTCGACAAATGCCCGTTTAGGATTCTTTTTCCTATTACCAGGGTGCATGTGGCGCAGGGCCTGGCACATAGAACACCCTGGCAGTGGGAAGGTGGTTTTGACCTGATCCCTGGGGTCTCTCAGGTTTTGAAGAACCCATCAGTGAAAAGGTAGTTACTACCTAAGCTGAGCACAATGACGGAGATGGGGAGACCCAGCCCCAGGACCCCAAGGGAGGACTCAGGGCTAACTTTACCCGTCGGGCCTTTGGGAGGATGAACAAGAGTCAGCCGAGCCACTATTCTGTCATGTTCGCCCACAATTCCCAAGGAGAGGGCTTGGAAAGGCTCTTACACAATTGCTGTCACCCAGGAGGGCAATTTTTTGCATGTTTTTCACCAAATCCCCACTTAGGAACTTTGTGCAAAGAGAAGACAGTTCTCACAAGCTCCGTCATTTCGGTCTGCAACCTCACTACCTCGTACTCACTTACTTTCATGAACATTGCTTTTTGACCCTGACCCCTTAATTTGGAATTTGGGGCCAAGACATGGCCCAACTTTGCCTTGTTTCTACGTGCTCCTTTTCTGGAACCTGCCACTTCGGTCGTGGTAGTCAGCAAAAGTGGGATTTGGGCAAGATCTCACAGGGAAAAGATCAGGAGATTTCAGTTGCTTCTTGTATTTCTACCTCCTTACTGATCTGGGAGGGGGAGAAAAAGCCAGCCCACGTGGGCGACTCAGAAAACAAGCCGAGATAAGAGCTTATTGACAGGCCCAGCTAGCAGGCCCCTCGTTCACACCGCTTCAAAGACAAACACTTTCCGTTTGTCGATTTGTTTTAGGCCTTGCCGAATCGGCAACTCTGTGGCCTTGACTCTAAAAATAAATCTCCTGCAATAATGACGAGGCTGTTGCAAAGAGGAAGGCGTGCAGAGAAGGAAAGATGGAGGGAGGCGACCCTGAGAGCAGGCGGGAGAGAAACCGAACACCCAGACAGGAAGAAAGGATGCGGCTGCTTCCTCCCGACCAACAGCCGGCCCATTGCAAAAGCCAGCGGCACCGGGGAGCGCGCGGCCGCGGGGCCTGGGGTTCATTAGACGCCAGCCCTGGAGGGGGGAAGCAGTCCTATCTAGCCATTCTGCCCTCTGTGACCCTGCTAATTGTGGTCCCAACCAGCGGCGTCAGCATCACCCGGGGGCTTGTTAGAAATGCAAATTCTCCGCCCCACCCCAGAGCTGCAGAATCCCAATCTGCATTTTAACAAGATCACCGGGTGATCCGTGCGTGCTTTAGAGTTTGAGAAGCGGGCAGGGTCCCTGGTGTTTCCACAAATGCAACCTGGAGGAGTCAAACAGACTCTTCATTCTCCTCCTTTGAAACGAACCAGAAGGGAGCCCCTCCCCCGCTGAGCGGCTTACTCCCAGAACTTTCCTTTGGATAAAGGAACCCAGCAGCGTCCAGTCAGGTTTTTTGTTAGAATATGGCAGTACCCACCCACCCCCAGGATCATTAGGAATCTCTGACCCATCCTTTAATCCTCCAACATTCACATGGATGCAGGATGCAAACTCTGTACAGAGCTTGTTACTCCAAGGGGTCTCCCTGGGAACTGTCCCTCGAGTCCCTTCCCTCCCACCCTCTTTGCTTTGTTTCTCCTTCCCTGGCTCCTGGCCTGAAATGTCTCCCTGTCTCCTCATCTTTATGAAACTCTATTTCACAGATGCAGTGCCGAGATTTTGATACATGCTGACACCCCCTCTTCATCCTCCGCTCCCCTTGTGTCTCGCTGGCATATTTCAACCCTTCCTTACTGTTCTCATCAGTTCTCCAAAGAGACCATCCTTTCCTCCTTTCTGCCTCCGCGGTCATAAACTCGGTTATTTAGTGTGGATTCTGCTCCCCCTCGCTCCTGCCGAGGCTGGGCAGGTGAACAGTCAGGCCATTGTTTAGATGCTGAGCAGGTGACAAATAGTTATGGTTGCTCTTTGCTGGAATTCTAAATAGTGGCTGTCACTCTTCATTGACTATAAAATGTACAAATGTGAATGATAAGAAAGAACATAACTGTGCCCCATCTTATCAAATTTATTTTAGCTGTGCTTTAAAATCAATTTAATTTGTAAATTATTCATGGCATGTAGCAACTATTACAGACCTGCACTACCAAAAGCTATGCTTTAAAGATTCTGCTAACTTTTTCCAGACATTTCGTGGATTTGTTTTATTACTTTTTATTATGAAAGTAATTCATATCTATTTTAGAAAATGTGAATACTACAGA
Source organism: Cynocephalus volans (assembly GCF_027409185.1). Lineage (NCBI taxonomy): Eukaryota > Metazoa > Chordata > Mammalia > Dermoptera > Cynocephalidae > Cynocephalus > Cynocephalus volans. The sequence continues at coordinate 55,524,032 of NC_084478.1, forward strand.
TAAGCAAAAATAATTATTTTATTATTATCACCTGTAATCCTATGACCAAGAAATAATCACTGTTAACATTTCGGTATCTATCTTTTCAGTCTTTTTTCATTCTATGCATACACACACACATATATACAGACAGCTCTCTCTCTTTTTTAGTGTCATTGTATACGTGCTAGCTTGTCTCCAAAGATGGCCACCATCAATTCCTTCCCCCCTCATACTGGAGGCTCCCCACCCCCACCCCTCGCTGTGTTCTAGAGTCACCTTAGATCAGTTCTCTAGAGCCAGTTGTATACATCTCTTCCTAACTCTGCATTCAGTGACATCATGTTGATAGCTTGAGATCAGCCATAGTGGAAAATGCTACTAATCAGGATTTGGTTCTTGTTTTGATGTTTTTCCCAGACACCCAGTTGTTCAATATTTACCAGCATGCTGCTGTGTATATAGATGCACAGGGCCAGCTTCATGGGCATGAGACCTGAGTGAGCAGTCACACATGGCCCCGTGATCAGAATGGCCTCATGTTTGGTTTCGTGCTCTGCTGTCTCCATCATGAAGTTCTTAACAATTTTATGTTTGAACCCATGCCTTGTAAGTGAAGTCTGATAGGACCACAGAGCATGCACATGAGTAGAGGAGATACATACAATACGTGTGTCCTTGTTTCTTGTGGCCCCATTAGCATATGGTGTTCGTGATGCCCCCTGAGCACGGAATTATGGTGAACCACAATGCGTGGGAGTTCAGCAAGACAAGCAAGTACAAGGTTACATCTAGGGCTGAGGAAGTGGGGAGCTGACAGCCCCGAGGGGGCATGCTTTCTATTTGAAACAGTACTTGCTTCAGATGCAGAAAGAAGGCAGTGTCATTTAAAAAAACACAAATGACCAAGAATCCTTTCACATTCTTACTTGTGTTATTGCCGTGTATTAGCCAACCACTTACAGTAGAAATGGCAACACAGAAGGAAAGGAAAAGATAGGGCAGCATAGCTCCTTTTCCTTCCACTCGTTCCTTACTCATCGGTAAGCTGAAGGCAGAGTGTTGGTAGAATGCGGGCATATGAAGAAGTCACATAAAACAGTTGACTTCGTTTTGTGCAGTGTTTCCTCTATTCTGGTAAGAACAAAATACATATGCATGTATGAGCTACAAAGCACAAATTGTGTAATTTCAGTGATTCTGCATACTAGTTAAAAGCTCTTATATTTGCATTTAAAACTGACATTGCACAATATATAGATGAATGGTACATTCATGTTAATAATTTAAAATTTTAATATTTTCTCACTTAGAAGCACATTAAATAGCAAATAAACACCATAAGTCAAGAGACAAAGCAAGGAAGAAAGGAAAAAGCTTTATATTTTAGTGCCTGCTACGGTTTGAATGTTTTTGTCCTCTCCAAAATTCATGTTGAAACTTAATCCCCAATGCAACAGTGTTGGGAGATGTGGCATTTGGGAGGTGATGGAGTCAGGTGCTCTTATAAAAGGGCTTGATGGAGGGAGTTTGCCCTTTTTCACCCCTTCGATCCCTTCTGCTGTGTGAGGACATAGTGTTCCTCCCTCCAGAGGACGCAGCAACAAGGCGCCATCTTGGAAGCAGAGAGCAGCCCTCACCAGGCATCGAACCTGCCAGCATCTTTATCTTGGACTTCCTAACCTCCAGAACTGTGAGAAATAAATTTCTGTTCTTTATAAATTACCCAGTCCCAGGTATTTTGTTAAAGCACCACAAAAGGATTGAGACAGTGCCTTTAATGGCACATTTTCCCTGGTTTTTTGAACACAGGACCTTGTGTTTTGATTTTGCCCTGGGGTCCCCAAATTGTGAAGCCAGCCCTGTCCGTGCCACTTGCCCCACTAAGAAATGGAGTCTATTCCTCTACTTCTTGAATCTACTCCAGCCTGTGACTGCTTTGACCAGTAGAATTCCATAGAAGTGAGCTTTGTCATTTTACCTTTAAGGGGACTGGAGGTTTCTGCTCCCTGCCTCTTGGAGCTCTGAGCCACCATTTGAAAAAGTCCAGCCTACTCTGTTGGAGAGAGGGGCCACGTGGAGGAGTACAGGAGCACCAGAAATGTGAGGAAAGAAGCCACCTCAGACATCCAGCCTCATCGAGTCTTGGGATGGCTCCAGCCTCAGCTGCCTTCTAACTGCAACCATGTGAGAGACCCCAGGCAAAAACCACCTGGCTGAACTCTGTCAACCTGCAGAATCATGAGAGATAGTAATAAACTGTTATTTGATGCCACTAAGCTTTGGGATGGTTTGATTGGCTGCAATAGATAACTGGAACAGTGTGCCTCCCCTTCTATAACTGTGTTTTTAGATTTGAAAGGGAAAATCCGAGACTTATTTCTTTGAGGAATCCAAACACTAAGTAGCAAGTATTATTAAGTCTTAAGAGTAGATCTTAAAGTTTAGAGTGCCTGAGATTTACCAGGCAGGGTAAGGGCATGCATTAAAAATGCAGCTCCTCTGACAGCCCCCCAGATTCAGATTCAGTAAATTTAGAGTGTGGCCAAGGAATCTCTGTTTACAAGCCCCCACGTGATTCTGAGGCAGGCTTTTGGTGGACCACAGTTTCTAGAGCACTGCTTCAGGGGGTATCACTCCACGGTGGCAATAGGATGTTGTTTTCAGTGTCTGAAGATTCCCGTAACTGCCCCAGCCCCGAATTACAGAACTCAGTGGTGACCAGGGAGAGTTAACTGGCATAAGGATAGGCCTGCCCAGTACAGAACGATCCCCATCATATATGTGAAAAACAGTGGAGAAAGCAGAAGACAGACTATTGTTCTTACATGTTAAACAGAACTTTCAGGAAAGCCATGTAACTCTTATCCATTCAAAGTGAGTTTACTCACAGGACCGCGCAGGGGACTTGAGAGAGAGAAATCACCTGTCTTTTGTCTGCATCAGACTCTTCCTTTCTGTCATTCATTCTCAAAAGAGACATGGGTCACCTCAAAACACCACTTGATTTCAGTTCTTTAGAGGGAACTAAAAACCACAAAAATATTTTAGGTAGCCATACCAAAAGAAAAATGGTATTGCTACAATTCAAATTTCAGTTAGATTGTGACTTAGGTATCTTACATTCCTGGCTCCTAGCATGGTGCCTGCCTCAGAATAGATGATCAGTAATTATCTGCCAAATGGATTACTTTTAGCTATCAATAAATTTCAAGCATCAAACAAAGCTACAATTTTGATGTCATACAGACATCATTGGATATGATTAGCATTCAGTGGACCTCATTGGATCCTGGTGGGAAATGTCCTAAAAGAGAAAGACAATGAGCACATCCTGGTGAAATAAATTCATGCAAAGCCTCTCAGAAACGTCCGAATCCCTGGGAGTCAGTTTAGTCTGGCAGATCTCCAGGGAGGGACTTTAATAGGGCCAGGTTCAGTGAGTATCCCCTACCCAAGTGAGGGTGAAGAATGAGGGGTGCTCTTGGTTCTTGGGACATGGCCACAGAGAATGGGTGTGACCATAGACCCTGGACCAAAGAGCAAATGGGCATCTGAGTGGCAAGCAGAGAGGAAGCATTTAGAACCTTCTAGGTGAGAACAAAGACTGCTCAATCTCATCTTCCTCCTCTGTAAAATGGTGAAAACTGTATTTATCCCTCAAGGTTTTCATGAGAATTCAAGAAGGTAATGTACAAAGGAGCTGTCACAGTGCCCACCACATAACAGCCCCTCGACAAAATGTTATCTCCTATTCTCTTTCCCTGAACTCTCACTACGCTGGATGAGTCTGTTATGCTTCAGCTTTCTCTGAGAATACAGAAATGTTTGTATAAGGGAAGCTGGCAATGGGTGCTCTTTCAATTAGTTTTTGCTGCATATCAAACAACCTCATTGCAGATTGGGGTCAGGTTGGATTCTGGGTCCCAGGTGGAAAACAAACAACCTCATTGCAGATTGGGGTCAGGTTGGATTCTGGGTCCCAGGTGGAAAAACTGCTACGGTCTGAATGTTTGCACCCCTCCAAAATTCCTGTGTTAAAAACCTAACTCCCCATATGATGGTATCAAGAGGTGGGCCTTTGTGAGGTCATGAGGGCTCCTACCTTATAAATGGGATTTGTGCCCTTATAAATGAGGCCTGAGGGAGCTTGTTTGCCCTTCTACCATGTAAGGACACAGAAGGTGCCATCTTTGAGGAATGGGCCTTCACCAGGCACTGAATCTGCCAGCACCTTGATCTTAAACTTCCCAGATTCCTGAACTATGAGTAGTAAATTTCTGTTGTTTATGAGCCACCCAGTCTATGGTAGTTTGTTATAGCAGCCCGACTGGACTAAGACAGGCACCATGCATGGGAGCTGTGAGAGAGAAGCCACCCATCTTCCATCTGCATCATACTCTTCCTTTCTGTCTTCATTCCCAAAAGAGACATGGGTGGTTCCAAAATGCCACTCGATTTCAGTTCTTCAGAGGGAAGTGCTTCTCATGACAATGACAGAGGTGCAAAAGAGCACGCCCAACCACATTTCAAGCTAGAAGGACAGAAGAAGGAGATGGCAGAAGTACAGCCCAGAAGCTGGGGCCGCAGAGGAAACACAGCTGCTGCAGGAATGCCACCCAATGCAGAGAATGGAGAAGAAATACCCTGGCTTCCTGCCTCTTCCTGGCCCCTGACTTCTATCAGTGTCTCCCAGTGGCTGAACATACCAGGGAGCCAGAGAACAAGGGAGCCAGGGAAATGTAGTTCCCTATGAGACGGAGCAGGGTAGAAAAGGGCAGGCATGGATCTGGGAGTAAACAGGTGAATGTAATCGCGTTTACTCAGGCCAAAGCTGTGTGCACACCAGGCTGGGCACTGCACAAGCACTTTAACAGTCAAGGTCAGCACCCCACCCATATCCCCTTGGCACAGACTGATCCCACGCCAGAAGCTCTTACTGGAGACACCTGCAGCTCTGCCCGAGGGCTTTTCCTGGTCACAGCACGGGGTGCCCTGAAGGGCAGGGGTGATGGGGGACAGGAAGGTCAGTACTCCTGGGGGTAGTCCTCAACCAAAAAGGAACAGGCCTACCCCTGGGAGAAGCCAGTCTGAGACAGACATCCCAGCACAATTCACGGCCAGCACCGGTGCCTTGTCAGCCACGTGCCTTGCCCGTGAGTGGCACAAGCCCACAAGCCCCAGGGGCTAGGGAGGCAGGCCCGGGACTGGGCAACTGTGTATCACCCTTGGGATTCACAGCCTTCCCGTCCTGTTGGGCTCCTCTCTGCCACCACAGAACAGTGGTCTTTCCATCCCTTCCACGGGAGGAAGAGCAGAACGAGAGAGGCTCAGGGAGCCCCTACAGTAGAAGTCAAGGGCAGACTTGGGCATGGAACATTCTCCCAGAATCTCTACCCCGGTCCTGCTGCCCCCAGAACCCCACAAGAGGCCCCGTCCCCAGAAGGGAGTGAGTTAAGCACCGCGTTACCAAGGAACTGCCACGCTAGCCACCAAAGTGACTGCTCGTTATTTGAACACTTTCTTCTATTTGACTGAATACAGAAAAAATGTCACAAATAGAATATTCATCATTCCCCTCGTGCGCCTTTTCTTCCCTGCTTATCTCCCTGCTGTCATGTACGAAGCCCGGCTTCAGGTTCATTTGGTATGTTGAGTGCGTGCCCGGGGACAGGAGGCGTGAAAGGCTTGCCCACATGCTCCGCACCACACCAACGCCTCCCCACTGGTGACACCCACCAGACAAATGCCACTCACGCCGACCCCTCGAGGCTAGGACACCGTCTGCCTAAGCGGAGGGGCCTTCTGCTCCAGGTAGAGGGAACATAAAGGACCCGAGGAGCCTTCACAGCCATTTAGTGATTCTCTGCGTGTCACTTTTACAGACACCTCAGCTTCCAGAGCTTTTATCCTCAGGTGCTTCTTAGAAGACGCGGGATGGCATCCCCACCCCACTTCAAACACCGTCTGTTTCGAGATCCTCAGAGGGGCTAACACCGCCTGCCAATTTCTCAGCGAGAGTCACCAGCATGCAGCGTCTCTGCCTCTTTCCCTCGGTGCCAAAGACCCCCAGCCCACTCCTCCTGCAGCCAGGCCCCATCCTGCAGATTGCCGTGTCAGGCTGCAGGGAACATGCTTCTAAGACTGGAAAATCAAAGTACTTATTGTCCTGACAATTAGATATTATGTTCAACTGCAGTAACACCAGCCTGAAAACTGGTGGCTTAAACAAGGGAGGGCTTTATTTTTCTCTCCTGTAGTATCAATCCAAAGGCGGGACAGCCAGGACTGGTATGGCTGCTCCATGAGGCCACCAGAGAACCAACCCTTTTCTCCTTCATTTTTAGGATGCGGCCTTCATCCCGTGCTCTTAAGATGGCCACTGGCACTTCAGCCATCACACCAGAATTCCAGGCAGGACACAAACGAAGGGGATAAGGGAGCTCACAAACTGAATTAGCTTCTTTTGTAAGGAGCTTTTGCAGAATTCCCACCCAAAAATTCCAGCTACACGTTGTTCACCAGTCTGTGTCATATGACCACCCTTAGCTGCAAGGAAGGCCAGGAGTCTAAGTACTTAGCTGGGCACATTGCCATCAGGCATCACATTGGGGTTCTGATTGGGGTTTACTGTGAGCTAAATTCTGTCCCCCCAAAATTCATATGTTGAAGTTCTAACCCCCACTACCCCAGATTGTGACTATAATTGACGATAGGATCTTTAAGGAGGTAACTAACGCTGTAACACCAAGGTTAAAGGTTCGGATCCCTGTACCGGCCAACTGCCAATAAACAGAGAAAGAAAGAGGTAATTAAGTTAAAATGAGGTCATTAGAGTGGGTCCTAATCGACTATCACCGGTGTCCTTATGAGAAGAGGAGATTAGGACCCAGACACAAGCAGAGGGAAGACACAGGGAGAAGACGGCCATGTGCAAGCCGAGGACAGAGGCCTCGGAAGAAACCAACCCTGTGACACATTGATCTCAGACTTGCAGCCGCCAGACTGTGAGAAAACACGTCTCTGTTGTTTCAGCCACCCAGCTGGTGGTACTTTGTTACGGCCGCCTGAGGAGACTAAGACAGTAAGGACGAAGGGAAGAACGGGCACGCGTCGCCAACAAGCAGTACCTGGCACATTTGGGAAGACTGTCTTTATTACCCAAGCTTCTAAAGATAGTTTTCAGCATCTTTTTGTTTGTTTGTTTTGTTTGTTTCGTGTTTTGTTTCTTGTCGGTTTATTTGTTTTTTCAGGCTGGCCGGTATGGGGATCCGAATCCCTTTTTAAAGATCCCCTTTGGGCCGGCCCGTGGCTCACTCGAGAGAGTGCGGTGTTGATAACACCAAGGCCGCGGGTTCGGATCCCATATAGGGATGGCCGGTTGGCTCACTGGCTGAGCGTGGTGCTGACCACACCAAGCCAAGGGTTAAGATCCCCTCACCGGTCATCTTTTTTAAAAAATAAATAAATAAATAAAGATCCCCTTTAAGGTACTGTTTCTCAGGGGGTATCCATCAGGCCCGCTCCATCCCCACCCTTCCCAGCCAGCTCTCCCCAGCCTCCATTTCCTCTTGTCTCTGCATGATTCTCCTGCCTAGAAATGCTCGTATAAAAATTGTGGCCTCTCTGGAATGATTTGAGAGGTACTGAAATAGCCCTCTCTCCCTTCCACTGGCCATAAATAGCCTGAAAGTCTAAAGTTGGTACTTCATTCCTCTGGTTAATCCATTATCCCTATGAAAGTGCAAATTAACTGGCAAACGCTCTGGATCTGGTGAGCCCAGAGCAGGTTTTGATGGGGGGAGAGCACAGGGCAGGGCTTGGAGGGGTGGCTGGGCAGGGGGTACCAAAGAACCAGAGGCCAGAACGAGGGCACAGAAGGCCCAGGTGGGGTTGCTACCAGCAGAGGGGTCCCTCAAACACTGCAGGCCCATCCTGCTTTGCCAAAAGGGAATATGGAAGGATGCTGGGGTCAAGATCAGAAAATTTTCCAGGGAAGACCCTGTATCTCTGTCCCATCCCAACCTCTGATAAAGCTACATTTCCACACTACCTACCAGTCACTGCCCTGCCTGCCCTCAACTGCCGTCCAAGCGTCTCTGCAGGAAACCAGGATAGTTGAATCAGGATGAGTGCGTGTCACTGGTTTCCTCACATGGGATGCCACAGACATAAGACATGTGTCTCTGACTTTGCTGAGTCTGGCCGTTCTTTCTCTTTCTTCAATTCACTCACTTTTTGCTTTGATGGAGAACACCTTGAAGAATTCTTTCAGAAAATGTTAAATTTCCCAAGTTCTTTCGTATCCAAAAACATCTTTAACTTGCCTTCACACTTGAGTATGAATTAGCTAGTGTGCCAGTCTAGACAGTACCTATTGGGCTGGCCGGTTAGCTCAGTTGGTTAGAGTGTGGTGCTAATAACAACAAGGTCCAGGATTCGATCCCTGTACAGCCAGTTGTCCCGAAGGGGGGGAAAAAAAAATATATATATATATATATGTGCATGTATGTATGTATGTATGTATGTATGTATGCACACAGTACCTGTTGTCTCTCAGCACTCTACCCACCTTTTTAAGCCAGCTCGTCCTGCTGGGGCTGGCAGCCTGCAAACTACATTTCCCAGCTGCCTCTCTGTTACGTTCTACCCATAGGAGGCACTGGGTGGAGATCAGAAGGCAGCAGGAAGGGAGAAGCTTTCAGCTTCTGGCACCGAGAGGGTGCGGCTGCTGGTTTCTCTTTTCCTGATTGGCCCCTGACTGATGCAGTGGGGTATAGAATTCAAATCTCAAAATGATTTTCTCAGGCGTTTGAAGACATCGCTCCATTGTTTTCCAGCTTTCCAGCTGAGGTCTTTAATACCGGCTTACTACTTTTTATCTTTCTGGGGGATTTGGACTTTTTTTTCATTACCCTTGGAGTTCAGAAATCTTGATGCCTTTAAGGACAGGTCTTTTATAATTCTTCTTTTTTGGCATTTGGTCTGCTCTTTAAATCTAAAGATTGAAGTTTTTCTCCAGCTCAGGGAAATTGTTTATTCTGTTATTACTTTGATTATTTCCTCTCCTACAGGCTCTCTGTTCTTGGCTTCTGAGAATTCCTATCTCCTATTAGATAATTGAATTTAAGGTCCTGCCCCATGTCTCTTACTTTTTCTCTTATACTTTTTTTTTAAAAAATCTCCTTGTCTGTTTTGCACTTTTTGAGAGAATCTCTCAGCCCTGTCTTCAAGAGAGTCTTCAGCCATGCTTAGCCGGCTACTCAGTCCCTCCAAATGCGTTTATCACGTTAGCACTTAGACTTTTTTAAATTCCAAGAACTTTGACATATTCACTTTGACAGCAGTCAGCTCTCTACTTATGGATAGTGCTTTTACTTCATTTAAATATCTCTATGCTGGGAGAATTCCGTGGGGATTAGTTCTTTTGTTTGTTTAGTTTGGTGCCTCTTTTTCACAATGTTGGTTTTCCTCAAATATGTTTGATAACTCTTTACTCTCTGTTCCTGTTAGAGATGAAGGTCCAGCCTTACCTATAGTGGAGGTTGGTGTGTACTTTCTAAACTTCAGTGAAAAATGCCTGTTTTCATGACAGTGAAAGCAAGTTCTGGTTATGGAAGCCCAAACTCATGGCTTTTTTGGTGCGGAAGGGCTTGGATCAAGCCACCTTTCCTTTTGGATGTTTGGGTAGTGTCTTAGTCCATTCTGGCTGCTATAACAAATTACCCTAGACTGGTGGTTTATTAAAAAACAGAAATGTACTTCTCAAAGTCCTGGAGGCTGCAAGTCTGAGATCGGGGTGCCAGAAGAGTCGGGTTCTGGGGAGGGCTCTCTAGCAGGTTGCAGATGGCTGTCTTCTCCTTGTGTCCTCCCATGGCAGAGAGAGGAAGCAAGCTCTCTTAGGACTCTTTTGAGGACTCTAATCTCATTCATGGGGGCCCCACCCTTGACCTCATCTACTCCTAATTACCTCCTAGAGACCCCACCTCCTACTACCATCACATTAGTGGGGAGGGTTTCAACATATGAATTTTGGGGGAGCACAAACATTCAGACCATAACAGGTAGCTTGTCTTTCAAGGGTGAGGACTCCCTTCCCTAATGGCCACAACCCGGGCCATGCCCTTTCCTCCAGCCACAGTCTGTGGGAGTGTCCTAGGTCAGAGCCCTCACATTGGAGGGTTGTTCTCGTGGCTTTAGCCTGGAGGCGAGTGTCAGGAACTAGCTCCCGAGAACTGAAGTCAGGGCAGCACCCTTAATGGACAGCCTCACCAATAGCCCCATAGCCTGTGCTTCCTCCTCCAGTCCTTACTGCCTCTGATCTTGGGACTCTTGGGACTCTTCCAGAGTTTTCCAGAAAACTCACCTTTGAGAGGGAGAGCTTTCTTTTGCCTTTGTAGAATTTGGGGATCTTCAGAGCCACTATGGATTCTACCTTCCTTACATTGTCCCTAGATTTCTGGTCAACATGTAACACCTTTCCCAGCTTCCCAGCTAGGCTTTTGGTTTTATGTAATATTTTAGTATGGAAAATTTCATGTATATACAAAAGTAGATAAAATGTTATAATGACCATTATATTAAGTCAAATATGCCAATCATAAAAAGACAAATCCTGTCTGATTCCACTTATATGAGGTACCTAGAGTAATCAACTTTATAGAGACAGAAAGTAGAAAGGGGTTGCCACGGGCTGGGGGGAGGGCAGTTTTTTTAAGTGACCTTATTTTTTAAATACATATTTTTCCCATGGGGGTGGAGGAGGGTTGTGATTATTGTTATTAATTGGAAGACGGTGTGGGGCGGGGTGTACCCACATGCAATGCCCTGTACTTCTTTCTATACCAGAAAGGGCAGATTTCCTAGCCAGGCCCACTTTTCCTCTTAAAGACCCCTAAGTCTTTCTCTAACTTCCCTCCGCAATTGCTCTCCACTTCCCCAGGAGACAGGCCTATATATTCAGGGACAATTGTTTCCACCAGAAGAATGCTGTCCAGAGCTTCCATTAGCCACTATGTGTTTTTATTGATTTATATCTGCCTTGTTCCAAAGATATATTTAAAGTTTACAAAGATGCCTACAAGAGAACAGCATAAAATAAGTTAAAAGTAAATAAGAACAAATGAGGTAAAGGGAAAACAAGGATAGGAAAATAAGATGGAGCCAAGAGTGAGATGACTACATAAATGCCTGCTGTGAAACCTGCTGCACTTGCAGGAGGCCGCACACAAGTTTGAGGCTGAGTTCCCAAGCAGCCCAGGTGAAGAAGGAAGCCAGGTCACACTGTGATTTAAAGACTCGATGACATAAAAACAAAGCAGACAGTAAAGAGAAGCACAACCATTCCTAACATGGGGCTCAGGGAGGTAAGTTTTCACCACAGATTATCATAAATATGATATCATAAACAACATCCTCATGTCACACACAGCAACAGAACACACAAGACTGTCTTACCCACACGCCACCGTATTAGTATACAATGAAAGCAGTGATGCTGTTCAAGGAAAACCATTCTGTCGGGACCAAAACAGGCCTCACACTGGGGTGGCTTCCCATGGGACAGACTTCAGAGTATCCTAAGCAAAGATTCATAGCCTAGAATCCATGCACCGGGATTCAAGGGGTCCAGAAATCCTTGGCACTGTCGGCAAAAGTATGTGCATATGTGCATTTTTCCAGAGAGTGAGTCCAGAGCTTTCATTAGATTCTCAAAGCTGTCGGCAAATCCACAAAAAGTGAGGAACCACCCACGTGGAGGGAACGAGGCAGCACACGCTTTAAACCATCTCTATAAACGCTGCTTCTCTCTGACTCTTGGCATGTGACTTCTCAGGGTCACCAGTGAGTGGTGGAAATGTAGGCTTAACATTTAATGGGCCTGGCCAGTTAGCCCAGCTGGCTAGAGCATGGCACTGATAACACCAAGGTCCAGGGTTCGATCCCTGTACCAGCCAGCTGCCAAAACACAAAATGGATTTGGCAGGGAAGACTGGAGTTCTCCTGTAAGACTGACTGAGCTGAATCAGAACAACTAGAAGGCCCCCCAACCCCTGCTCAGAGAGTTGCTGGGGGGAGCCTCCAGGGGCTGGGTAACTTCGAGAGGACAGAGCAATGGAGGTGCCACCGTGGTTCCAGGCCATCAAGCAGGGCTACGATAATCTCTACCAGGAGAATTTTTTTCTAATTTAAGACAATGATAACTAAACACCCACCTAAATCATTTTTTAAAAGTCATTAATCTCTGATCATGTGACTTCCTAATGAATCCTCCAAGCTCAACTAGTGCAAAATGTGCTCCAAGGTGACCCAGGTGATTAGTTGCTGGGGTTATAAGCCAAGCACCAGGTACAATCTGGGGAATTCCTACCACACACAATAGTTTTGGATCCAGGACAATTAAACTATAGTTCTTCCTGCCAATAATTAGATAGATAGAAGTTGTTTATGAAAGCCATTCCTGGGTGTCATTATTGATAATAAAAATATCTAGCATTTATTACATGCCAGGCACTATAATTTTTAATGTGATCCTTACAACAGCACTCTGACAGGGGGACTAGCCCATCATTCCCATTTTATAGATAGGCAATCTGAGGCTTAGAGAGGCCATTTGCACCAAGTCAAAATGTAAGCAAGATTTGTCTGACTTACCTGCCTTTGTCCTTAACAACAGTACTGTTAACACTTATGAATATGAATCATTTACCAAAAATGATACCAAATGGTTAGGGAATGAGTTTAAAAAGTGGGAGTGGGGTAGGAGAAGAGAAGAAAGTCCTGGTTTATCCCCCTGAAATAATTGTCATATCCATTAGGAGGCCATTCTCCCTGTTTCAATGGTCTGTTTCTCTGTAACAAACCACCCCAAAATGTAGTGGCATGTGTAGGGGAGAAAAGATTTATTTTCTCACTCACCACTATGTTCGTGGCTGGGGCCACTAAAACAAGACAGATTAGCAAGAGAAAAGCATACAAATTTATTTCGTAAAACTTTTACACGACACGCGAGCCTTCAAAAATGACAACCCAAAGAAACAGGTAAACTAGTGTATTTTTATGCTGAGGTTTTATGAAGCATGGACAGTTGTGGAGAAGTATGATTAGACAAAGGGGGTATCATCCAATGGTAAAAACTAGGGGGAATTTAGCAAGGCCTGTTTTTACAGATTTTTCTCTGTGTCCCTGTGTCTTCAGAGATAAGGACATTCCTTTCCTCTGATTATAGGGAGGGCACCTCTCACATGAAGGCCTTATGACCTGCTTCAGGGAAAGGTCAGAAAATTCTTTTCCAGGTTTTATGGCCCGCTTCAAGGGAGAAGGGCAGGAGAAGATCAGAGAGACTTCCTGCTTCTGTGGTTTTCTCAAATTCCAAGGTGTCATATTTTGGGATAGCATGTCCTGAACCGTATCACATAAAACAACAATTTACGATAGCCTCTCACAGATCTGTGGATTGGCTGGGCTCGGGTGGGTGGCTTTTGCTTGGGGTTTCTCATGCAGTTGCAGTCAAGTGTTGGCTGGGGCTAGAGTCCTCTGGAGACTCAACTGAGCTGGACATCCGAGAGAGCAGCTAGATGTCCAAGATGGCACTTGCATGGGGCTGGCAGTTGACACTGACTGTCATCTGGGATGTCAGCTGTCTACCAGAGCATTCACATGTGCACTTTCCATGTGACTTGGGCTGTGAACTTTGAATTTCAGATAAACAATGAGTAATTTTTTTAGTATAAGTATATCCCAAATATTACACAGGACATACTTACACTAAAAAAAAAGTCATTCTTGGGGCCTGCCCCGTGGCTCACTCAGGACAGTGCGGTGCTGGTAGCATCGAGGCCGCGGGTTTGGATCTTATATAGGGATGGCCGGTGGGCTCACTGGCTGAGCGTGGTGCAGACCACACCGTGCCGAGTGTTGCGATCCCGTTACTGGTCAAAACAAAAAAAAATTCATTCTTAACCTGAAATTAAAATTGGGGGCATACTATATTTTTTAAATTATAATTTATCTGAAATTCAAATTTAACTGAAAGTCTTGTATTTTTATTTATCTGGCAACCCTACCTAGGGAACCTTTCTTCCCCCAATCTCAACTATATAGTTTGCATGGAGTTGGTCTTAACCTCTGTATTAGTTTTCTTTTGCTATGTAACAAGTTAACACAAACTTAGAAGCTTAAAACACTGCCCATTTATTAGCTCACAGTTTCCATGGGCCAAAAGTCCAGCCCAGAGTGGCTCAACTGGATTCTCTGCTTCTAAGCTCATTAGGCTAAAATCAAGGTGTTGGCAGGTGTTCCTTTCTGGAAACTCTGGTGTCTTGGTCCATTTACTGTTGCTATAACAGAATACGACAGACTGGGTAATTTTTAAAGAAAAGAAGTGTATTTGGCTCATGGTTCTGGAGGCTGGGAAGTCAAAGAGCATGGCACTGGCACCTGGCGAGAGCCTTCTTGCTATGATATGCTATTCTGTGGTCAGAGGGAAGAGCAAGAGAGCCCATGCAAGAGAGAGCTCACTTTTATAGCAAAGCCACTCCTGTGATAACTAACCTGCTCTTAAGATAATGCCATTAATCCACTTGTAAGGGTGGTGCCCCAATGGGGGTGGGCAGTCAGGCTGACCCAGTGGTTAACATGAGGGGGAAAGGCAGCAAGTTTGGCCTGGCTCATTGTCACCTGCTGCTATGGGTTGAATGTGGACCCCACCTGTTAATACTGTTACAATGGCAATTAAATTTCAACATGAGTTTTGGAGGAGACATTCAAACCATAGTATCTAGGGAGCTTCCAAGCTCATTCAGGTTGTTGACAGAATTTAGTTTTTCCTCACATTTTCCACATGGCCCCCCTCATCTTCAAGCCAACAAGGGCACATCGAGTTCTTTCTGTGCTCTGAATATCTATGATCTTCCCTTCTTCTGTCTCTTCTGCCACCAGCCAGAGAAAGTTCTCAGCTTTTAAGGGTTCATATGATTAGATTAGGCCCACTCAGATAATCTACCTTTTGTAAGATCAGCTATGCTATATAACATAGCACAATCATAGAAGTGAAATCTCATCTCATTTACAGCTTTTAAGGATTAAAGAGCATGGGATCTTGGGGGCCATTCTTAGAAATTCTGCCTGTCACACCCCCAGACCTAGGGGTAGACCCCAAGAGTCTTAAGCCAGTAAATGTTTCTGAGGTCCAGCATTTTAGCCCACGGTCACTGGAATAAGGATTGACCAATAATCCAGTCAGAGCCAATGAAATAGAAGGAAACGTTTGCCCAGGATTTGGGGAAAGAACATTTTTTGTTCCGTAGGATTGGGTGCTCTCTGGGCATAGGTCTGGAGGCCATGAGGGCTGGGCTGGCAGCTAGCACAGGCAACCAAAAACAGCTTGAGAGGGAGCCTGCCCAAGAGAGCAAAGCCAAGAACTGGGCTGGGATATCATCGCAGGGCTGAATCAGGACGCTCCAGAACCCTCCTCTACTTGTTTGCTTTTAGTGCTGTACATTCTTCTTCATGCCTAAGAAGTTTCGGTAGGTTTTCCCATGATCCACAACTGAAACATTCTTAACTGATACAGGAGGTGATGTCACTAACCTGCCTGCAGCATTTCTGGCTCTTGGTAGACTATGTCAAACCAGCACTAGACAAATCACTCATTTACCAAAACTGGGTCCTGAGCCTGTGCTAGGTTACTGGCAATGCAACAGCAGGAAAAAGTCTCTCCCTCAAGGTAGGCAAAATGGAGTGGCAGGTAACTATCCGAGGGCAGAGGTCCCCTAGAGCTTTTGGAAGGCTGCCCCTCTAACTTTCCTTGTCCCTTTAGGTGGGCAGCAGGCTGGCCCAAGGGTTAACACAAAAGGGAAAGGCAGCAGGTTTGGCCTGGCTCATCATCACTCATTGTCACCTGCTGCTATGGGTTGAATGTGGTCCCCAAAAGTCCTTGCATGGGGAGCTTTGTCACAGTGTTAAGAGGGTGGGAAATTAGACTAGGGCAGTGTTGAAAGGCGGGGCCTTTAAGAGGTAATTGGATCATGAGGACTGTGCTCTCATGAAAAGAAGTAATCCATCCATGGAGCAATGGGTTAATGGTTTAGTGGGTTATCATGGATGTGGACTGGTGGCTTTATAAGGAAAGTAAGTGAGCATGTTAACAAGTGCTCCTCCCCCCTCTCGCCATGTGATACCTTGGTCACCATAGGAATCTATAAAGAGTTCCCACCCAGAAGGCCCTCACCAGATGCACCCCCCGGACCTTGGACATCCCAGCCTTCAAAACTATAAGAAATAAATTTCATTTTTTTAATAATTATCCAGTTTCAGGTATTCCATTATAAGCCACACAAAATGAACAAATGCACCTGCCCTTTCTGGAACTTTCTCACGTCTTTCGATCACCTGCCCATTCTCTTCTCCAGAGCTGCTTCAGGAATAAGTTCTTGTGGAACTTTAGCCTGGTGCTGTAGCTCTGCCAGTCCCTATGGGCGCTAACAGCTCTGTGGAGTGGGGGTGAGGGTGCTTTTAACGAAAACAACACAAAACAACAAATGACTCTTGGTGACCTAAAACCTCATCTCTAAATAACTAGGCTCCTGGACTGGCCTGTGACTCACTTGGGAGAGTGCGGTGCTGATAACACCAAGGCCACGGGTTCGGATCCTATATAGGGATGGCCGGTTGGCTCACTGCTGAGCATGGTGCTGACAACACCAAGCCAAGGGTTGAGATCCCCTTACCGGTCATCTTTTTAAAAATAAATAAATAAATAAATAACTAGGCTCCCTATCTCCCCAGAAGAGGACTTTGGTCGTGTAATTCACATTCATTGAGCAGCTGATAGGTGTCAGAGGCTCTGCATGATAGTGATGATACAAGCACATAAAATACTGTATACACATGAACACCCAGAATCCCACAGCACCTAAGAGAGGAAGAGATTGTTTTTTGTTTTGTTTTGTTTTGTTTTGTTTTCTCTGCTTTTAGAGATGAGGACATGGAGATTCAGAGAAGTGACTTAACTTGCTCAAGGCTCAAAGCAAGTGGGGGCCAGAGGCGGGATTCACACAGAAGGCCACCTGACTCCAGGTAGTGTACTCCAGTGCCAGCCCCTGGGCTGGGTGAGTGAGAAGTGGCCAGGACAATGACCCCGGTGTGCCTGGTTTTAATCTTCCCAATAACCCTGAAAAGCAGATATCATTAACATTGGCCTCATTTTATGCATGAGGAAACTGTTCACCCAGTAACTTTTCCAGTATTATAAAATGAGTACAGAGTTAGAGTTTGAGCCCAGGGCTGGTACTTTTTACACTAGGTAATACCAGATGGAGAGAGATGGGATCAGAGCAGAGCTAGGCAGGAATTTGAGGTCAGAGATCAATAACACCTGAGTATCATTCATACACATACTAATCAACACACTTGCTTACACATTCAGTTATTTGTTGTACACCTCTGGTGTGTCACACTCAAGAAAGGTTCATACCACTGGTCTTTGCCCTCAAGAAATTTCTAATCTACTAAGGAAGATGATTGAAATGTGTGCCCAAAAGGAACATCCTAGTGGAAGGGGTGATGGCAGGAGCTGAATCCAGAAGCAGGGAAATGGCAGAGTTCACTGCAGGAACAGACCCAACTTTGCTTGCGTATTTTCACAAAAAGGGATTTGATACAGGGAAATGGATGTTAACAACATTGTTGGAAGGTGTGGTGAAAATAGGATAATTTAATCAGGCTCTCTCTGCTCAGGTCTGGTTGGGGGTCGAGCAGCACATTTCTTATAAACAAGTTGTGTGTGGGTGGAGTTAGTGCACATGTGCACCAATGTATCTTTTTAGTTTTGTTGCTATTGTGTGTTCTTGAGTTCAGGAAGCAGACCTCAGGGACAGAGCTCGTGTCTAAAAATAGAGCATGTTTACTCTGCTGGCAGCTGCTCAGTTTGTCTTTGGACTTCTCCAGTAGCAGTTGAGTTTCTGAGTTTCTCCTGTGGACTGTTTAGCTCCTAGATGTGTGTGTGCTGAATAAAGAGTATTCCTACCTCAGCCAAGGCTCCAAGGACCTTTTTGCCGGTTACCTAGCTCATAGACCTGCATGTGAAGGGTTTGTGAACAGGCTCAAGGGGTCTGTGAGCTCCGGACCCAGCCCTAGCTCTATAGAAGGGCTATGGAGAAGACACCTGTACAGGACCCCCCAGAATGACCTCCAGGATTTACCCTTCAGGGGAGCTATTCCCTCAGCTACAATCAGAAAAGTGGGAATCAGGAGGTGCCACTGGGACTACTGAGTTCAAGAACATAGCCAGAGCTGTGATCTAAGGATCAAAAAGCTGCTGGTTCCTAGGACCCAGTTTAGGAAACTGGAACGTGGAGCCCGGTGCCACCACTTCTCACCACCTGTGGTGAGAAGCTGGAAACTGGATAACAGAATGTTGCCACAGAAGATTCCATGTCTTCACAACCTTGCTTGTATACAGAAAATCTGCCAAAGGCACAGGAATATCATTTCCACCTCAATTCCCTCTTCCAAATCTTCAACGGTCAGAACATGCACATCTAATCAGTAGAACCTATTTTGTGTCCAGATCCCTAGTTACAAGGGAGTCTGTGAAAAGTGGTATTCTTAGCCTTCTAGCTTCTGCTCCACAGGAAGACATGCAGATGGAGGTGGGAGCCAAGCACTGAGAGATAGTGGTGAGCTGGTAAACCATCACCTCCACCACCCCAAAAGAGCCCTGATTCATAGTAGCTGCCAGCTTCCATGGTGTAAATACTCTCATGGTGGCTGATTTCAAGCTGCCAGTGTGATATCACTGAACTCAGAGTTGGGAAGAGATGTCTACAATTGGCTCTGGCAAGTCGGTACAACCCAGGTCCAGCAGACCATTGCTAACAAATCATACCCAATTTATGTCAGAGGCAGTGGGGTTGAGGGGAGTGTAGGAAGGACTCCAGATGCCATGTTTGCTCCAATTTAAGTACAGCAGGCTCCCCACTCTTGTCCTCCATTCCCCTATTGACGGCTGCCTTACTACCTTACCTGTGGGCTCTGCTGGCTCATTTCTCAATGCTGAGAAGCCGATCTGTGCGGATTGCAGCCCTGAATGATGGAAGGAACACAGCCAGTGAAATTGGAGCTTCCCTCCGGATGGGAGACTGACTCCAACAATGCACTTCTGAAGCCCTGGCATATCAAGTTTCATCATTCTCCAGTTTTCTCCCAAATGTTCACAAGATGGCAACATGAGAGAAGTGGAGGACACCAAGTGACAGCCAGTAAGGTCATTTGCTGACTAATTTGAAGAGCCTTGGTCAGAAGAGGAGAATCTAACGGGTTCTTTTTTCGAGGGAGGGGGTGCTTTTCTTTTATATTGAATTGGAGAAAAATCCTCAAGTTCAACCACTGTGAGAATTATTGAACCAAACAAGATAAACTTCAAAGGGAGCCCCCTTTTAAAAGGAGGGTGAAAAGCACTGGGAAGGAGAAAAATAGGTAATAAAAAAATAAGATCTTGATGTAAATTGGTCCGGTGAATATAGGGAAAGGAAGAGATGGCTTTATTTTTTTAACTAAAATAAAATAAAAACACTTTGTGGCTGGAAGCAAGAGTTAACAAGACCAGCCGGGACATGGCTGGGGCCTCCCAGCACAGCCCACACTGGGAAATACAGCCTGGCCTCCTTACTGAGCTCTAATTGGCTTAGGCCGACAGTAGTATGGGAACACGAAGGGGGGGGTGCCGTATATAAAAAGTTACAGGACAGTTCATCTACCTCAAGTGTCTTACAGAGCGCACCTCTTGAATTTTAACGACCAGAGTTACGACCGGGCAATTAACCCCATGTGCAGTAGCCCTCCACCCAGGACAGCTAAGAGACAAAAGGCAGAGACGGTAACAGGCTCTTGAGGGTCAATAGAGTCAGGCTTCCACCCTCCTCCCGGGCAGAAGTAAATGGCTTTTCTTTTCTCACCAGGATCTCCAAAAAAGAAAGCACACATGCAAAGGGACTACTGTAAACTTTTTTTAAAAAAACCCATCCTGTTTCATTCAAATGTACTGTAATTATAAATGTTTAAAGGACAACTGGTAAAAATCCCTTTAAAAATCTGAAAGACCTGAAGCAGGTCTTAAGCTGCTAGGAGTGTTGACTACTTAACAACAGATAATAATTAGCTATTCAATGCAAAAATCACTTTTCTATCCAGGCCAGCAGAACGGTGGGGGAATGAGCTACTGAATGAAGACAGGAGCACAGTTTCCGAGGACATCCTTTTGTTCACTGGAAGGCGGCTGTCTTGGGGTTTGTGCAACATCTTGGAAATGGGTAGCATTTTGCTATCTGTCCTGTACCCCAATCCAGCCCCACCTACTTCTGACCAAAACAGGAAAAAAAGACTGGAGACAGCCTGCAGCTGAGAAAGCCCCTAGGAGCAGAGGGCAGCTGTTGCTCTTTGTAAAATAGGGGTGACAAGGGTGTGAGTGGATAATTAGGCTGGAAATGAAGATGCCCTAATCTCAAATATAGTAACTTCCGATGCCCAAGCTACCATGAAAGCAGTTGCGGACACGGAAGGGATAGGATCATGCAGAATCCCAAAGCTCTAGAGAAGGAAACAGATTTATTAAGTTAAGCCATGACCCCAAACCTCTCAAGTCATGTGCCACAAGGTATGGGCCCCCTCTAGTCCTTTTTCAAGGGCTTGCTTGATCTAGTCCTTCTTGATTATATACTACCTTAGACTGCTATGTGGGGTTTAGTTAAATAATTTATGTGATTGCTTTAATAGAAAGTTCACTCTTTATAGGAAAATCAATAATGGCTACATCATGTCCTACTTTTGTGCAGGCGTGAGTTGAATCTATTCCCTTAGACCCCCGCCACCCATGGTGGGTGTCCAGCTAGCGAGGCTGGCACTCTGAGCTGGACGACAAATACTGAGGAGAAATAGGCAACCGCTCTAGGAGCAAGTCTTGCAAAACTAGACCTTTTGAACATTAGCCATGTGACCATGCAGAGCCAGCTCCGTAGGCATGCCAACAGGGCCCCACACCCAGAAGGGTCCATGCTTGGGGCTTAATGCCCTGCGGTGAATAATCATATCTTTTGTAAGCGAAGTCCAAAGGGACAATGGAGCCTGAGCTGGGGACTTGGAGCCTCAGCTCATACATGATCCCACCTCCTGCCATCCCCCAGCTTCCTTGGGACAGGTTCTTGGCAGCCTGCTCCCCACCCTCTGGTACCCTGTCTCTGCCCAGCCTCCCCCTCCCTGCCTGCCCACCCAGCAACCCAGGATGGTGTCCCACAGGCCACTTGCCTAGAGGTAAGCCCTTCACCCACTCCCATTCTAGCAGCAAGGTTGCAATCTCTTAGGAGTCACCTCTCCACCATGAGTGGGGGCAGTATTCCTGTGGGAAGGGGCAATTGACTTCCCCCCCACACACAAACAAGAATGTGGCCTGCAGATCTGGCTGGAAAGGGGGGACCCAGCAGCTCACAAGTGTAGAGTTGTGAGGCAGGACCCCCCAGGCACCTGTGAGGGGCTGCACTTGCTCCAGGAACATGACATTAACAGGAACATTAACATAACATTAACAGGAACCTACCCAAGGGAACATGACATTAGGTAGCAAATACAAAACACCATGACACGTTGGGAGAGAGAGACAGCAGAAGAAAAAGTTTTATACTTTAGTACATTTAATGACACTTTTTTCCCCTGCTTTTTGAACAAGTGGCCCCGAATTTTCATTTTGTACCAGCTCCGCTAAATTACATCACCATGTTTTACCCATATTTTGCTCCTAAGGGCTAATATGGATTCTATTTTTTTTTCTTTTGGTGGCTGACCAGTATGGGGATCCAAACCCTTGACCTTGGTGTTATCATCAACACTGAGCTCTAACCAACAGAGCTAGCCAACCAGCCTAACGTAGATTCTAGATTGGCCTTCATCGTTGGTATCATTTGTCCTCTCATTTCTGTTGGGCCTGGGGAGCGGGTGTCGCCCAGCTTAAAAGAGCCATGACCTTTCCCATCCAGAGCCATGGCTGTGTGCCCCAAGAAGGGTACCTACCTGCCCCGTGGTGAGCTGGAGAACAGTTAACAAAAGGCTCTCCAGGGGCTGATAGCCCTGACTGGTAGCACTGGCCCATTTCTATGGTGTAAATACTCCCACCACAGCTGATTCCAAGACACTGATATGACATCACTGAACGCAGCATGGGGTAGGGATGCATGCAGTCTGCTCTTGCGTGCAGGTAGAAGCTGGCTCCAGCCCACAACACTGCCTCCAAATCCTCGAGGCATTAAACCAGGACCACAGGAAGAAGAGGGAGAGCCTTAGAGATTTGGAGACCGTGGCACAGAGATCATACAACAAAAGCGCTTTCTCCTAGATGGAATGTTTTCCATCTTGACAGCACATTGGAATTACCTGGGGAGCTTTAAAAATCTGCAGACCCAGGTGACATCCCAGACCAATGACATTAGCCTCTCTGGGGGTGGACCAGGCAGCGGCATTCTTTTAATCCCCAGGTGATTCCAATAGAAGGCCAAGGTTGTAAACCAGGGTGGATCAGTGGTTGTCAAACTTTAATGTAGGTCGGAGGCCCCTGGGGGGCTTGTTAAAACACTCTTTGCTGTGCCCGACCCCAGAGCTTCTAATTCTCAGCCTGGGGTGGGGCCCAGGAATGGGCATTTCTAACAATTCCCAGGAGATACTGATGTTGTTGGTCCAGAAACCACACTTTGAGATCCATGGTTCTAGAAAAAAACCTGCCTGGCACCAACCATCCTGATTAAGAAGGTGCCAGCTAGAAAGCTTTTATTTAATTGGAGGCCCCTGGGTTTACAGAAAGCCTCCCTCCTGTGAAGAAGCTGTTTAGTGAGAGTGAGAAGCAGGAGCCCAGTACTAAAAGGCAAGTGAGCTGTGTGTGCCACCTGCTTAATTAAAAATGCATACAAGTAGACAAAGGCCAGGTTGATCAGCCCTAGGTGGTCACCTTGAGGAACTTGCTGGCAGACAAGAATGTCTGAGGAGGAAACAGAGAGAGGGGAGCAGATCTGTCTCCCTCTCCAGGGACTGCTGGCTGCTCTGGCTTGGCCTAAACCACTCCAAAGGTGTCTCAGCAGCCCATGCCTGGCTTCTAGACTCCCTCAGTAGGTCCTTTCCTGCGTTCATCTTTCCTTTAATTCACCGTTATCCACTTCTGCATTGTAGCCCCTTTCTCTGACCAAAATAGGAAGTCATGATTGGCAAACAAAATATGGTGATTAATAATAATAACACCAATTAAAAGAAAAACTTTGGTGTTGGAATTCCTGCTGCCTTAGAAGGCAAGTTTGGGAAAATCTTTGTTCATGGAGGAAATGTCCCACCTACTGCACTATCTAAGCCTCATTCTTTATAGAATAAATCTCTTAAAATGTAATTGGAACTAAAACTAAATACATATAAATATTCCCACCGAGGAATTCTACTCTTAGGAATACCCAAGAGAAATAGTTCATATGCCCACACAAACACATGTATATGAACATTGGCACCAACTTTATTCGTAAGAGCCAAAAAATGGAAACAACCCAAATTTTCATTAACAGGAAAATAGATAAGTAAATTGTGGTGTATTCATACAATGGAATACTACCCAGCAATGAAAAGAAAAAGAACCACTGATACATAACACCAACATAGATGAACTTTGCAGATATACTGAATGAAAAAAAGCCAGGCAAAAAGAGTACCTACGTTCTTATTCAGTCTACATGAAGTTCCAGAACAGACAGAACTACTCAATGATGATAGAACTCAGGATAGTAGTTAAGGAGGTAGGGACAGTATTGACTGAGATAGGGCAAGAGGGATCCTTCTAGAATGCCAGAAATGTTCTATATTTTGATCTGGGAGGTGATTACATGAATCTAGAAATATGTAAAACCTACTGAGTTGTGCAATTGAGATTAATGTGCTTTATGATATGTAAGTTACACTTTAATTTTTAAAAAACGTTTTAATATAATTGAAAACATTATTTTAGGCCATCTGGTCTCAGATGATAGTTTTCAATACATGAGAACTGAGGTTTGAAAAAGTTTGACAAATTAACAAAGATTTTTTTTCTTCTTCTTGAATTGGCCACGATAAAGAAATGAGTCTCACCAACCAGTCCCCCAGTGCTGTTGATGTATGGCCACTACCCTGGTATGTACGGAACTTGTACCCTCAGCCAAGCCCTGGGCCAAGTGTCATATGCACATTCTCATCTTCACAACAACTCGGAAAAGTGGGAGCTATTATTATCCCTAACACGAGGGTCAGAGAGATGGAGTAAGAGCTGAGAAAGGAACCCAGCCCTGTTGTCACCCAGGCTGAGCTCTAGCCATCCATCAAACTGAGACTACAGGACAACATGTTTGTTTCCTGGAGACCAGTCCTTACAAATGGGTCATAACATTTTTTGTGCCATGGCCCCTTGGTGGGCTGGTGCGGCCTGTGAACTCCTTCTCAGAATAATGCTTTAAATGCATACAATAAAATACCATGGAATTGCAAAGCAAATCAATTATATTAAAATAGGCCTCAAAATATGTGGTGATATAGTCATATATGTGCTTATTTAATGCATTAAGTAACAAGGTAAAAGAACTGCTGTAATTTCCAAAAGGTGATGGGAATGAATGATATTTGAGATACCTGCAATAACTGTAATGTGATATGAAAATATCTGTGATTTCTGTTGGTTACAGTCACAGATACTGCCAACATCACTGTGGTTTTTTTCCTACGTCCATTAAAAGAAATGCTTGATTTCAGTTAGGGGTTAGTGAAAGTAAATATGTAATTTTTTTTCCCATCCAAGTTCGAGGACCTCCTGACGTCTGCTAGTTTAATAATCCTGCCTTCCAGGAAGCAGCCAGAGGCTGTGGAAGAAGAGGGAGCAGCTGGGCTGGGTCTAGCAGGAGCTCACTGGGTGGCCTTCCAGAGCTCACTTCCTCTCTCTGGCTCTGGTCCTCTCCTCTGCAGAAGGAGGTCCGAATTAGGCACTCTTCACAGTTCCTGGCTGTGCATGCGTTTGTCCCCAGAAGTTCCTCAGCCAGCTCCATGGCTGTGTTCAGCTAATCAGCAAATGCTTAACATGTCTCACTCTAAGCTAGAAGCCTGGAAACCCCTGGAGGGGAATCCCTGTGCTTCCCAAATGCAGAAAGCCTCCCCTCCTGAACCTGGGACCAGCGAAAACCCCAACCGCAGCGATGTCATCCCTGGCCAGTCCCCTCCAGGAGAACTCTTATCACGGCCTGCCTTGCATTCGAATGCTCTAGAGGCATCTTGCTCCTTCCCCAGCAGATGTGGGAGGACCCAGAATATCTTCCTCCTCTCACAACCCCCTTCATTCCCGAGCTGGGGCATTTGCATTTCGAAATTCTTTGTCTCATTGATTCTGTACCCAACGGAACTCAGTTAAGTGAGAGGAGGGAGTATATAATCCAGGTTCCAGTCAAAGCAGTAAACACTGGGGAAGATAAATAACAATGCAAGGGTCAGATAATGGGCCCAGGAAGGAGTGATTAATCACCAAACACCCAGTTCCAAAAACAAGCACTGCAGCAAGAGGGAGAGGGAGAGATCGGTGGAGTCAGGCCCTGTGTCCAGAAGGTTTTTTGCAGACGAAAGGGCTGGTGATGGGCCTTGAAAGCTGGCAAGTCGTGAACTGGCCAAGGGCAGAGTGCCCGATGGCAAAGGTCAGTAGGTCAGGGTCCAGGTCCCCTGGCAACCGGTTGAGAGACTTGCCCAAGTCCCCTGGCAACCGGTTGAGAGACTTGCCCAGGTCCCCTGGCAACCGGTTGAGAGACTTGCCCTGGATCCTGACCTACTGACCTTTGCCATCGGGCACTCTGCCCTTGGCCAGTTCACGACTTGCCAGCTTTCAAGGCCCATCACCAGCCCTTTCGTCTGCAAAAAACCTTCTGGACACAGGGCCTGACTCCACCGATCTCTCCCTCTCCCTCTTGCTGCAGTGCTTGTTTTTGGAACTGGGTGTTTGGTAATTAATCATTCTTTCCCACGGCTGGGAAAGCAGGACTTTTGTAATGCTAGGGAGGCCTGGGTCCCATCCTCAGAGATTGAGATTTGGATGGGGGGGGCCGGGACATGGAGAATTTTTTAAACTCCCCCTGAGGGTTCTAAAGCTGAGTTGTACTGCAGAGGGCCACTGCAGCAGCCAGCTGGGTAAACAACCTTCCTCTTCCACTCTGCAGGCCATGGGAGGGGCCCTTCCCAAGCAAGATGTCTCTCAAAAGCAGGAACCTGCAGGGAAGCTCTGGAGTCACCAGGGGGAAGGCCATGGGACATGAAAAGAGAGTTCTGTGGATTCTCTGAAGTAACACTGCTGTCCCAGCCTTCACTGGTGTTGGCCAGTGTAGACACCTGCTGCTGTGTATTTTTCCCTTTCACTCAACAATAAAACATCTGCAAGGGCCAGAGCATCTGGTCTAGGGGCTTTGACGGATATAAAAGGGTCTGTGTAGTCTAGCCTTACCTGCCAGTGTGTGGAAGCAAAATAGCCTTAGCAGCCACTGCAAAATGCCACAAAGGCATCGCACCATGCCCCACCCCAGCCTCCCGCTGAGCCTCTGGCAAAAGTTGCCCCAGTTGTTTCCTGAAACCCCAGAGAAGGTCTCCCAGGTACCCAGCATTGAGCCTGCCAGCCATAGGTTGGGGGGGAGGGGTCCTGTCACCTCTGCTTATGGGACTCTCAGGGCCCTCAGGGTGGCAAGGCCTTAGAGACAGATTGGGGTTTTGGGGGCCAGAGTACGTGCAGAGAACAGTTATTTTCCCTGCTCTGGCGCCACTTTACTGCCAAGGCACGATCCCAGCGTTTGTCCTAAGCCCCCCACGTTCACATGTTCAACAAATATTGAGGACTTATTTGTGCTGGGTACTGAACTAGTTGCTGGAAATACAGCAAGAGACAAAACAGATTGAAAACAAAATCCCCGCCCTCATGGAGCCTACCAATCTGGTGGGAGAGAAAGGCCAGAAACAAGATATCCAAGTAAACTGTGCAGTGTGTCGGATGGTAATGAGAGTCAAGGGGGAAGACGGGGAGTACATGGCTGCAGGGGGTGTAGCCCAGGAAGTCCTCCCTTGAGAAGCTGACATCTGGTTAAAGACCTGAAGGGAGAGAGTGAACAGAGAGTGAACAGCCAGCATGGGGGAGAGGGCAGTCAAGCCAGAGAGAGGAGCAAGTGCAAAGGCCCTGAGGCAAGCAGGCCTGCTGGCTTCTGGGCAGTGAGGCTACAGGGGAGGGAACTAGGAGGAGCCAACAGAGGATGAGGTCAGACACGGACGGGGACTGGGTCATGTAGGCCTTATAGGCCACTGCCATGGAACAATAGCATTGCCGTCAGCACTACTTTCACTTTGAGTGAGCTGGGAAACTTTAGAAGGTTTTGAGCCAAGGAGTGACATGACCTGACAGGGGCATGATGGCTTCTTCATTGAAACTTGACTTTGGGGAGCAGGGGTAATGCAGAGAGGAAGCCGGGACTCAGCCCAGCCTGGTGGCAGCCACCCATGAAAACAGTCAGGGGGTGTTTGGACAGCGAGGCCAACACGGTTTACTAACCAACCAGATGTCAAGTATGGAAGAAAGAGGGGAGAGTCAGAGGGAATGCCAAGGGTTTGGGACTTCGAATGGGGATGGGGGAGAGGGCTGTGGGTGGAAGAGGAGACGTGGGAGGGGGTTGGCAGAAGACTTTTGAGGAGCCTTCCTGACATCCAGCATCCGGTGGGAGATGTGAAGGCAGGTGAGCAGGTTCCATGCACTGTTTCTGAGTTTCGGACACTAAATGCTGCCCCCATCCTGGGTGGGAGCACACGTTGCCCACACCCCTCCAACCTCTGGAGTCTTTACCCTCTCCCTCCGCCACAGAACAGCAAAGCCCCGGGCCTGCCAGCTCCTGGAAATACTGGTGACCCTTGTCACCTGAGGTCAGCCACCATGGGGGAAAGCCCGCTTACAGAGAAACCACTTCAAATAGAGACCAAAGTTTTCAAGTCAATAGTAGGGAAAAAATTTAACTGGGACTTGATCTCGAAAACGACACAAATCATAAAAATAAACTATTTTCGATCTCACTTATATGTGGAACTTAAAAAACTCACACTCATAGAAAGAGAGTAGAAAGATGGTTACCAAAAGTTGGGGGATGGGAGAAATGGGGAGATGTTGGTCAAAGGGTACAAGGTTTCAGTTATGTAAGATGAATAAGTTCTAGAGGTCTAATGTACAGCCAGGTGGCTATAGGTAATATTAATGTATTGTATACTTGAAGTTTGCTAACAGAATAGATACCAAGTGTTCTCACCACAAGGTCAAGGGTTTGGATCCCCTTACTGGCCAGCCACCAAAGAAAAAAAAAAAGTGTTCTCGCCACAAAACAATGTGAACTACGGGAGGTGATGAATATGTTAATTAGCTTGATGGTGGTCATCATTTCATAATATACACACATCAAACATTGTACACCTTACATATATACAATTTTTATTTGTCAATTATATGAGGGTACTTCAAAAAGTTTGTGGAAAGATTCGTGTTTTTTTTTAATTCTATTTTTCCACAAACTTTTTGAAGTACCCGTGTACCTCAATAAAGCTGGAAAAAAATAAGTTATTTTATCTTTAATCTAACCAAATGGAGCTTTTAAGTGCAACTGTGCACTCAATCTTGGCAGTAACAAAGTGCTAACAAGTTTGGTTGGAAGTTCAAAGCTTTTCTTTTCCCCAATCAAATCATCTAACGATACGACAGCCTCCAATCCACCCTTGACTTTCACACACCATCATAAAGAGGGTCATGTTGGCAAAAAGATTCAAGACCTTCATCAGCTCTCCCAAGCATCTCTCTTGATTCTGAGGTCTTCAAAGGGTCTGATTTTGAAAACTCCCATCATGCCTCCTGCCTGTGGATGGTCTCTTGGATTAAGGACGGAGCTAACTCGCTCAATCAAGATCCCGATTAGTGACTCCTTGTGAGATGGGAGCCATTGTCTGGCATCGACCTTGTTTGACTTCAGGAAATCCAGCAGCTCTTGACTTCACTTCGCAAGTGCACTGCACTGTTTTGGGCTGTAGTCCGCATCCTGGAGCCTGGAGGGCAAAACTTACGCAGCTGGTGAGGAGGGAGGGAAGTCCGGGTGGGGACAAATTCCATGTGGTCAGTTCATTACTGAATATTTTTATAATGTGACAACTTCTGTTTTCCTACCTAACTACATAACTGCAGAAATCCAGAGAGCAAATGTTTGGAGATAAGTAAGGAGACCTGGACATAGCCAAGGGCATTGTAAAATACCCAAATCTGTACCCCAGTTTTGACTTCACTAGGGCACCTCAAGAAGTTACCATCTAAGAAGGAGAAAGATGTACAGAAGTTTCCCATCCAGCAGCTACTATTCTACACCCCAAAGTCTTTCTAAACCACAGGCTGCATTTTCTCCTTTGTTTTGCTGTGTTTTTTCTTCACGGGCTTAACTCCGGAGGCAGAGTATTACCCGTGCAGAGTTCCACCCCCACAGAGCCACGTTTATGTAATCATTCCAAAACTCACAACTCCTGAAAACTTTGAGGAATGTTATTAGGCCCTGTAGGCCAGAAGGGCCGTTTCCAGGGTAACAGCAACTCCACACTAAGGGAGCAAAGCCTTTCTCTTCCTACGCTCCTCTTACGGAGTTCAGGCCACTGCAGAGAAACCCCGAGCCTAAGGGACACTTCCTGTGGCCCTTACCCAACCGGCCCAGTACACACGGTGAGGACACGCTGCACTGGAGGGCCACACCTTCTGCCTCAAATATCCCGTGCTGACGTCCCACCATAAATCCACCGATGCCTGTCCGTCAGCACGTCCCAATTTGTGGTCTGGAAAAGTCGGCATAGATGTGAGAGGAACTCCTGCACAGCATTTGTTTTTCCATGGTGTAGCTCGAGGCCAGATGCCTGGCTTTTGTTTTGAGCAAGGTGGAAATGAAAACTGTCTCTAAGGGAGAGAATGCTCTTTCCAGGTGCTCAAGTGACTGAGGCCCGGAGAGCTTGAAGGTGCCCCTTTCACCGTGGCCATGTCCTTCTCGCCTGAGCAAGATATATTCCCTCCATCTGATAAGGAAACTTGGAAATGAGAAAGGAGGCCTGCAAAGGACCATTTTGGAGTTGCTGTCCATATAAGGCTTTCTCCCCTGCATGCGTTGGCTTTCGTGGCTACCTAATCCAGTCTGGCTCTGGCAGGACCACTGAAGGCAAGCCTCACTCAGCCCAGTGAGAGACCCTCCTGCAGGACTGGAGACATCTCCTGAAGTCCAAGAACAAGGCTAGAAAGTTCATGGGGCCAAGGTGGGTTATGGCCTCCCAGTCTCTCTCCCCATTCCCCTCGCCCATCTCTGTGCACCCCACCACCCCTGCCTCCATCCACACAAAGCTTGGTCTCGCGCTTGCAAGTTTCTTGAGCAAAGCTGGAAAAAACGGCCATTTCTTCCGATGACACTGATCTTCCATGATTCATATGGAGTCAGACCTTAGGATCCCTCTAGGATATAGAAGAAGTGACTGACAGGAAGCTCTTGGGATCCTGAGACCCTTGAGAATGGGAGAGCCAAGCTGAGCAAAAATGAACTCACATAACAAAGGGCACAGGCAAAGCTGAATGGTGCTATTTAAGTCCAGCAGCAATTCATAGCGGGGAGCTAGCAGGGTAGGCCAATTTGGGCAGGGGAGGATTGGGGGAAGTGCTGAGGCTGGAGTTAGGTCTTGAGTAAAGTAGATTTTGTAGAAGAGGGCTAGGCAGAAGGCAGCAGCGCCAAAGCACAGAGGTGGGACGTCCCTGGCATATTCGGGCAGAGACAATGATCCACAGGAAAACAGGGTTTGCTTATTCTGTTTAGAGGATTTTCTAATACAGATTCAAGTCATTCACCATTTACCAGTCACCTACTACAGGGTACCTGCTATGGGCCAGGCACCATGTTGGGACCTGCAGGGGATCTGAGGCTGGCTCAGCAGGACAAAATACCAGAACAAAGTGACGTGTTGTCTGAGTTTGGGTCCCCCAGAAGCAGACCCTGAGGGCAAGTGGTTTATCTGGGAGGAGGCAGAGAAGGGAAGGTGACCAATGAGCAGGTTACTGCTGTGGAAAACTGGGGCTCATTCCTACTGGGGACCTCTGAGAAACAGCACAGAGCAACCACTCCAGATTATTCCATTGGGGGTGGTGAGGGAGCTGGGGTATTTATCCACCAGCTCCCATCAGTTATAGGCTGAGGGCTGCTCCCAGGGAGCATTAACCCCCTGGCACTTTCTGCCTGCTGTGTGTGGACAGGCAGGGCTCAGGTGGTCAGAGACAGCCCCCAGGCACAGGGCCACAGGTGCTGGCAGCTGTGTGCACAGAAATGGTGAGCACAAGCAGGCACGGGTGAGACCTCTATAGCACATGTGGTCGAAGTGGGGAAAGAGGATATGGACTTGTGGCCTCAGTAACGACACCAGTACAAAGATGGGTACAAAACCCAGTCAAAACTCAAAAGATCCTTGGGGTTCAAAATATCCAGAGCTGGGGTGGGGAAGTAGTGCACCATTTCAAATGGAAGGAACAGTGTGAACAGAGACAGCTGAGCAATGCCACAGCTGGGAGAGGGCGACAGGTCTGATCTGGCTGAACAGTGGCTAGGAAGGTTGGAGGGGACCTGGGCCACACCGTGGAGAGCTCAAATGCCAGGCAACAGCTTCATTCTTCATTCTATAGGCAATGGGGAGCCACTGAAGGTATCTGAGCAGGGATGGCATTGAGTACTGTTGTAGGAACATTAACCTGGCCAAAAGGCAACGGGATAACTTGGGGGCAGGGAGACTAGGTAAAAAGTCCCCAAATGAACGTCTGCTAGCCACAGTGGAGATTATTTCGGCAGAGAGGGAGGTGAAGGGGGCTCCCAGTGGCTCTGGCTCCAAGAGAAAGGCGCCTGAAAAGAATGGCGTGGGAGCTGCTAAAAGGGGGAACAGCCCCTCAGCTGCCTGGCCCGATTGTTCCTTCTGGCAAAGATGTGGGCCCACTCATTTCTCTCCCATTTTCTTTCCTCCAAAAACGCTTTTGGCCTCTGGTTTCCGAAAGCTTTGCTCAGTGAGTTTAAACAGCATCTCACAGCATGGCCGAGCAGTAACAAATGGCGCCTGGTGGCTCGCCTGCTGGTGGCTTAAAAAACAATTGATGACTTTTAATCAGCTGAATGAGCATGGGACAAATGACAGCATGGCCTGAATGCGGCCCAGACGTCATCGGCTGACATCAGTGGGGAGGAGGGAGGTGCCCTTCTGGCGAGCTTGGGAACAAACAGGAGCAGTTCCCGGCCGTTTATGGCTCCAGGAGGCAGCCCTGCCCGTGCCCCACAGCCACTGCCCTCTTTCATACCTTCGGGGGAGAGCGGGAGGGAGGACCGGCTGCATAAGCAGCAAAGATAAACCTCCGGGAATTACATAAGCCTGCACATCTTGTCATGCGATCTGGTGGGCCAGGGGCTGTGGCGCTGGAAGGCCAGGGCTCAGGGATTCCAGCTGTTACTTGATAACCCCAGGGCAAGTCAGTTCCCCTCCGGACCTCAGTTTCCCCCTCTGGAAAATGGAAGCGATAAAGGCAAGCTTGCTTCCTCTGTTAGGCTGCCCAGCATGTGGAATAGCTTTAGGAGAGGGATGAATCTCCAAAGGACTCAACTTAGGAGTCTGTTTATGTATTCTGCCCCATCGCTACCACCAGCACTCCCCCCTGCCCCCCCCACACACACCAAATGGATACTCAGCAAGCATTTCTGATAAAGGAATGCAAATATGGGCAAAGGAAGGAAAAATGGCAGGAATGAAAGTAAAGGTATCTATTGAGTGTTTACTATGGGCCAGGCCCCGCACTAAGCATTTATATGCACTATTTCATCATCCCCAATTTACAGATGAAAAACAGGCTCTGAAGGTTTAAGGAATTTGCACAGAGTTCTACCTCTAGGAAGTGAGGGGATACCAACACACGAACACATACTTAACAGGTTTCAAAGCACTTCCTCTCTTTTCCAGCTCAAACCAGGGCACAGCAGCAACCTCAGAAAGGAAGAGGCTGGGGGGAAACGTGGCCTGTTGCAGGAACATATAAGTTACATTAAGAAGTGCCAGAAGTCTGACTAGACAGCTCAATGTAATGTTTGCAGGCCACATCCCAATCATAGTCATAGGAATGCAAGACTTTTCTTTATGCCATGAATCCTCCCTGGCCACCAGAATTTAGGGATTAAGAAATCTGCTTCCCAGGATTATCTTTTTTTGCATCCCGAGTTTGGCCCACAGGAAAGGCCACTTCCTCCATTTGCATGCTGTTTCTCTCCCTGAGGAGAACTATCCCTCTCTCTGCCCCTGGCTTACAGCAGGCTGCCTCGGAGAGGGACCCTAAGATGAAGACCAGTGTGCACAGCTTGATTGGAGGGCGCTCTCAGGAGCAACACCTGGGAGGGAGGGAGGGGAGCAGGATCGGGCAGAGAGAGAAGCTAAACTACGCTGCTGCTGCGACAGGGGCCTCAGCTGACCCCATGGAAAGTTCTGGATTTGGGTTGGCCCTTCAGAGATGTCCTGAATTGGGGTGAGAGGTGAGCCCCTGTAACCCCTACCTCACAGACCAGTCATTGACTATGAGTTGCCCTCGGCGGGGGGAGGGCATTATTACCTTGAGCAAGGCAGCTCAGCTCTCATCAGCTAAGGGTAATTCCAAGTGGGCAGCAGGCCCCACCCCCAGCCCTGAAGGAGGTATCTAGGTGGTGCCCCACTGCATCCACCACCCCGTCCAACAAAACTCCTGCTCATCCTTCCATTGGCAGCTCAAGCCGAACCCACCCTTCCCAGACTCCTAGCCACTCCCTGAGGACCTCAGATTTGCCACTATTTCTGTCTGCTGTGATGGCCCTGCTTCAGAAACGTTGGCTAACTCCTTACCCTCCATCTCTAGACAGTGAAAAGTAGAGATCACCTTGACCATCTGTTCCCGGCACATAGAAGTCTCTCCCTAAGTTCTGAGTAGATGGATGTTGCATGGGAGGTGCCGGCAGGCCCGTGGGAATGCTCCAGCTTCCACAATTTCCTCTCTGTCAGTGCCTCAAAGTGTCTACGTGGCTTGTGCCGATGACATGCAAGCACACAGAAAGCTTGCTTCTACAGCCAACCTGGCAACCACTCTTGGGCTCAAGCCAACAAAGTCCTGTCCTTGTTCCCTTCCCTGTCCAGCATTCTGCTGCAAGTCCATTTCCTAGCTAAGAGGGCCAAGTGCAGTTAGAGACGTCCGTGCCAGGGAAAGCCCAAAGCCATTGCCAACCGCACTACATTGCCGTTCTTCTGAAGGAAATTACTATTGATCCCACAGCTCTCCTCCCCATGCTGTTTGCCGGGGACAGCCAAGGATTCCCGTGCCAGCTGGGCTCCCACACGGCTCGACTGTTCCTGCACCAGATGGCCAGACCAACACCCTCTGGCTGCCGCACGCTCCGTGGGAGACGCGGCTCTGACGTCTATCAGCCTGGCTTTTTATGCACGAGGACGGCGGGGTCAGGGATTACAGGGCCAATCACATTACTCTAAAAATCTCTGCACAATGAAAAGATTTCCAAATCCCAATGGTTATCAATGTAACCAACAAGGCAGGGAAACTTTTTCTGTAGCTTTAACTTTTACTGCTCACTTGACAAATATCAGTTGAATTCCTCCTTGGCCTGAGAGATACAATAACAAACAAGACAGTCCCTACCCTCAAGCAAATTACAGTCTACATAGGGGTATGGGTTGGGGGACTGTATCATTTATTGTTCAAACCAAGACACTTTTGAGAACATAAAATGAGTGCCATTCATAGTCAAACCAGGGTAGCAGGTATAAATGAGGACTTGTTCCAGGCAAACCAGGACTTTTGGTCACCCCAGGTAGAGATACATGACCAAAATGGGGGAGTGCAGACTGGGGGGGAAGGGGGGTGGTACTGTTAGGTGGTGCCACAAGGTGGCGCAATTGAAGTACTCGTAGCTTTTCTTTGTTTTTGTTTTCTATCTTGATGAAAACTGATTTTCCTTTCCATTGCCACAGAGCCAAAAGAATCGTTCCATGGTGTGTTGGAGCCAAAAAGTACCAGTTTGTGAGAGCTGATCATTAAATTTTCAGGAATTTTACCAGTCGATTGTTAACACAGCCATTAATAAAAATTAAAATAAACTAAATTAAAATTAAAATAATCAAAATTTTAAACGGAATAAATCATATTAAAAACAAAGGTAATAAACACTCAAGACTCACACCGTCCTAATGCTTTTCTATAGTTTCTTATTATCTATGCTGCCAAGGTTATTTAGGCAATTATATCTGCGTGGTGGAAATACTGTGTAATGGTGTGCACATCTCTTCCCAACTCCACAGTCAGCAACATCACATGAGTAGATTGAGACTGGCTATGGTGGGAGTATTTACATCACGGAAATCAGCAGATGCTACAGTCAAGTCTTGGGAGAAGGGAGCCAGTTATTAAGCATTTACCAACACCTCACTGGAACCATCATTTAAGTTTCATAATTTATGTGGCTGATTTCATGTACTCTGGGCAGTTCTATCACATTCCAAAAAATTGTGTTCTCCACCCCAAAAAACCCAGAAAGTTGGGGGAGGAGAGGGTTATGTTCCTCCCATAACCTCATCTGGACATGCAGGAAGGGGGCGTCCACACAGATAAGCCAGTTCAGTGCTAAATGCCACGGTAGGGGTGAGAGAGTCAGGGAGCCCAATGCCAGGCCCTAGACTGCTGTGGAAAGCCTACCCCAAGTGACTGATGCCTGACATTTGCATATTCAAATTGACCAATGGGGAACTCAGGATATCTTGTCTGTGATTGGTGAGATGACTTAGGGACTGCCCACGGGCACCACTCCTGCTGCCTGTATGAGTCAGGGCCCCAGCAGGAACGGATGGCACACTCAACAAGAGGGTTAATTGAAGAGAATTTAGTAAAGGGACTATTTACAGAGGTGTGAGTAAATTACGGAAACCACAAGGAATAGAGAAGTATCCTGTGACTAGCAACAGGGGAAAGCTGCTACCACTCCCTGGGCTGAAGGGGCAAGGGTGGGGGCTGTTAGCAGAACCTGGACAGAGCAGTGGGTGTGGGCTGCTGTGGGCAGAGAAATGTGGCCACTGTCAAAACTGCAGTGGCCATTTCCAGCTGGGGAAATAAATACCCCAGCCTCCGACTCCTTCTACCCACCAGATGGCCCATCAGTGCCTCCCTTTGGCCAAACCTAACTGGAAGCCAGTGGACAAGCACCCCAAGTGATCCAGTCCACAAGGATCAAGGATCAGCCTCCTGGACACAGTACAGGGCACAGAAGTGGGTGGTGGGGGAGGAAGGGCACATAGATTTGCCCAACCAATATGGTGCTGCCCTCAACAGTCTACAGGCCCCAAGAGGCCACGCCAGGAACCACTCACCTGCATGAGACCGGGCCCAGCAGAACAAACACCAGGTTGGCTGTGGGCATAGTGGCAGGCAGGCCATGGTCTGGTAGAACCATACCAGAGTCAAAAGAGAACAGTCCAAAACCATCCACTTGACCCACACATGGATGCGGACATGAATGTGTCTTACCTCCAAGTACACCCATCATTAAGCCTCTGCACAGATGTAGATTTCACCTCAACACTAATGAAGCTTAAACTTCAGGGCCTTGGCTCCCACATTCCCCTTCCAAGGCCCTGGTAGAGCCCTAGCAGTTACAGTTTGTACCTCTGCACTGGTTGTCTTAAAGGCCCCAAAACTCAGGTAAGTCTTAGGCCCCCAAACTTAATTGGGCTGGTACTCTGGTTTCTCCCTCCAGGGGTAGGTCCATCCGTGGGGTCCAGGAGGGGGAAGCCAAGCCACAGGACAGAGACTCTACCTCCCCCCAAGAGGGGTTACTACTCTACTCGGCTTCTCTCAGAGGAACATTTCCCAAGCTCCTCCTCCTCGTCCTCATCTAGGAGAAGGTTAATAGATATGGGGACAGGGGAGGCCTTTTGTGACCAACCACTTCTGGAAAGATTGGCTTCCCTCCACACACCCGCCTGCACCCCTCCGCCCCCCAAGATTTACAGTGTACATTAGCATAGTAAAGGCTCCAGATAAAGAAAACCTTGGCTTTGTTTACTGTGGGTTGCCCATACTTCCTGGAGCTTAAGCTGAAAGCGAAAGGATGAGTACAAAGAGTCAGATAAGATTGTTTTAAGCTCGAGGGCACAGCCTAAGCCCAGGCCCTGAAACACCTGGAGAACCGGAAGACGATGCTGCGTGCAGCTGGGGTGGGGGAGGGACCTGAGGCAGCCAGTGGAGCACAGAGGGATAGACTGGAGGAGGAGACCCACAGGCCTTTTATCTGAGGGCGCAGGGCCACCACGTGCTCAGAGCTCACTTGCTCACCCTCAGTGACAGGCAGCACTCCCCCTCTGACGACGTGACTTGCTGCTCCTGGCACTGTTCCGTCTGTAAGCCACGTTCAGGGGTGGGCAGGAGCGGACACGGGCTGCAGGATAAGCAGGTCCCCCAGAGTCTCTGACTCTCCTCACCCCAGAGCTGGCAGAACCACAGTGCCCAGTGGCTCCCTGGCAGCAGATAACCCTGCTGGCTCCTGGGAGGGGATGAGGGCTTCAGGCTGGCTTCCCAAGAACCAAGAAAGGTTTGGAGATACTCCTGACCTCCTGCAACCAAAGGCACTGTCCCCCAAACCCCTGCCCATGGAGCTGCAGCCTGCCAAGTAAAGATTGGCTCTGGAAAAAACAATTAGCCGACAAGGGTGGCACTGGCTGTTTCTGAAGCCCAGGCCACCACTGGGTCCTGGCCCCAGTCCCATGAGCCTTCAGAGCTGCCAGTGAGAAGCGAGAACTCACAGAGTTCTCTTTTTGAATGGTTGGGGGATAGACAGGGCACCAGACCTCGGGGACACATCTCTCCCTGACCCTCCCCTGAGCAAATGACATCTGCAGATCGCATCTCCCAGGCCAGAGTGAGCTGGCCAAGCCTTGCTTTCCAGCCTCAAACAGCCACCCTCCTGATGTCAAATATGACACATTCTTCATGCTAATGACCTCTGTCCCTGCCTTAAAAAACAGCTCTCCACTTCAACTGTCTTTGGCTGATGACGAGCAGTTCCTTTGTTTCCCGGTGATGCTGATTCCCTTCCTTCAATCTGATTTCGCGTCTTCCGCGTCTCTCAACGAGGGGCATGTCTTCCCACCCTCCTGGTTCACCCCTGCCTCACCATTTAGAAGCCAGTCTGGGGAGCCTTTGATGCAACGTACAGATTTGCGGGCTGGCATTTGGCTCTCAGATTCATGTTCAGAGCGGCCATGTGGAAAGAGAACTGGGTCTCAGAGTAAGATCTAGCCTTGGGACTGACTTTCCAGAGCAACCAGGCAAGCTGGTAGATGGAGCCAGCCTTTTTGATGGCAGAAGCCCTAGGCAGAGATGGGCCCTACTATACCCAGGAGCAACTTGAAGAATAAATACAGGTCACAATCAGCATTACTGGGCCAGCATGTGGCAGCTGGCCACTTAGCCCTAGAGGACACAGTAGAGTGTCTACAGCCTGGAACCTTCTTGAATGGGCCAAAGGAGACCTCCTAGTTCCACCCTTGACTTTCTACATGCTCCTGCGCACACAAGGTTACCTAAAATGGTGGAGAGCATGGAGTCTGAGTGTTGGTCCCTGTAGCAGTTCAAGTCCTCCAGGTAGCAGACACCAAGGTGGAATTAGAAGTGTAAGAGATGTATTGTGGGAGATGCCTTAAAGGATAAAGGGGGAAGAAACAGAAGGAGGCAGGGGTGGAGGGTTGGGGGAGGCAGGTCTGACCCCCGTAGAAGGAGAGGAGAAGGAAGGAGAAGTGGGTAGGAAGAGCCTCAGGCTGCAGCACAGCTCTGAGAAAGTCTCAGCCAGGCCAACGGGGAGCCCAAGAGCAAAGCCTGCCCATCAGGGAAGTCCCGTGTCAGGCAGGAATGGCCCAGTTCTAGTCCCCCTGCCATGCTCAGTCACTGGATGGAAATAGCCTGGGGAGAGGGTGGCCTCGGCAGGAATGCTGCAGTGGATCCCCAAAGCGTGGCAGCCCGAGGCTGTCAGATAACAGCACTCCTTGCAGCAGGTTCTCTCTTGTAGGACAGTGTCTGTGCATTTCCATGGCTGCCACAATCCTTTTGTGTGGAGGCAAGTGGAGTGAATCAGGAAGGGGCACTGGCTCTAATCCTGGTCTCATGACCTCAGCCAAGCTTTTCCCCATTTTAGTTTCTTAGTGTGTGAATGAACAGAAGGAACTACCACCTCATCTATCCCCATCTCTACAGCGATGCTTAACACCCTGAATTCAGGTTAGTTTAGTCTTTGAGCTCCTTGAAGGTACAGAATCAGAAGGGAGCCGGGTACTGAAGGGCCTCCACCACCAGAGACAAATACATTCTAGGTAGAAAGGGTCCAGAATCCCTTTCTATTTGCAAATACAGAAGGGATGCAGGGTTGGCCCAAGACCACTGAACTACCCAGTCACTGATTTGATTATTCCACAAAGATGAAATAATCTGTGTAGATAACTACTATGTGCTCAAGGGAGGCCATGGGTCTCCTGAAAACCAGAGCATCTTGAACAGGAAGACCCTGCTGCCCCCCTCCCCACTCAGGCTTCCCAATTCTGAAAAGGGAGGGGCAACGTTCTAGATCAATCCCACTTGGTCCCGAGGTACAGAAAAACGAGGGGGTTCAGGACAGAGGCTCCCCAAGAACGGAGAGTAGAATTCCAGTGATACACACACACTTTCCCTGCACCACCAACTCACAAATACATGCACGCGCGCGCACACACAGCCATCTATGGCGTCATTAATAATTTATCTATGTAGAAGCCAGAAGCCAGTACAGTTTACAAATATGAAAGCATTATCTCATTGTTTTAATCACAACAACTGCTTTGGGGTAGCCTCCTTCTTTCTGATACTGAAGCTAGTAGGCTCAGAGAGCAGACCTGAACAAGGTCAAATGGCTGGTAGGTGGTTCTTAACTTTTGGGGCTATAATTTTGCCCACACTTTCAGGGGTTTGCGGTTTCCTACACCAAGCCCTTGCAGGGCTCTATGCCACCCCCTACTCCCCATCCCCCCACCCCCGCCAGTGGTGAGAGGCCAGACTAAAGTTTTGTCCTGGTGGGGCTGAAGTGTACCAGGCAGCCCCAGGATGAAATCTAGATAGGAGCCTATGTGACACCGCAGCAGAATTAAGAAATCTCCCAGACAAGGATGGGCATAGAAAGGGTTAAGGGGCTGTAGGGTTTTGTTTTTCACCTCTGAGGACTCTGTTCTGGGTCATTAAGAACACACAAGGCCGAATGAGCATTCCACTCGCTGGGCCTGCCTCCAGCGCACAGTTCTGCTTCCCAACAAGATAAGTCCTATGCTCAAGCACAATCCCGCTGCCGGGAAAGGCAGATGTGAACCCGCCCCAGATAAGGCGTCTGCTCAGAGGGCCGGAGTCACACAGGGCCTGTCTGCAGCACGAATGGCACTTCCGTGAGGCTGCGTTTCTTGCAGGCTGAGGGGAAAGGTTTTCTGAGGCGTCCCCTAACACAGTGCTATTCTGAGCAGTCCTAAAAGGAGAAGCCCCCCCACCCCGCCCCCGGGTGCAGCTCGGTGCTGGGCAAAAGTGGGGCTGCCTCCAGGTGGAAGAGAGGCCCCCCGTGTTCCTGCGGTTTGGGGAGGGAGCTCCAGCGATCCCTCGGTCGCCTCCTGCTAGGCCTGCACCCCCACCGGGGCCTTCGGGCACCCCCGCCCCCACCCACCACCCAGGTGGTACCTGTGCCCGCGCAGGTGAGGGAAAAGGCCTGTGGAAAACACCATTACTGATAAGTAACAGCTCCTTTCAGGTTTAATGACACGTTGCATCCATCCTAAAGCTCTCAAAAAAAAAAAAAAAAAAAGAACCCTCTCGGGGGACGGCGCCTCCCGCCTGTAAATAGGAACGACAGGCCGGGGCGCGCGCAGGGGAGGGCGCACGGCGCGGCGCGGCGCGGGCGTGTAAATTAACTGGGGGCAGTAGAGTAAATACATTACGCTCGGTATTTATTATGCGTCCGGACCTCGAAGGGGTTCTCCGGCACCCGGACGTGGCAAATCTCGTCCGAAGCGCCGCAGGCCTCGCTGCAGAAGCCGATTACGAGCGGGCCGGGGGCGGGGTGGGGGGGTCCCCTCCCGCGCCCGGGAGCCCCCGGGCGGCCCCCTTCCCGCGGCTGTATGGGGGAAGGGCTTGGCTAAGAGAGACGTGGCCCCGGGCGCCTCTCGGGCGAGGGCCCGGGCGGGGAGGGGGGCGGGGTGGGAACGGGCGGCGCGCCCGGCCTCTTAGCATTCCGCCGGCGCGCCCGCCATCGCCGCGTGCGCCCCCGCGCCCCGCTGTAATTACCCCGATTACCAAATGAATCTCGCGCTTTTGTGCTCGCCGGGCGGTGGGTGCGGGGAGGCAGTTCTAATAGTTGTCATTAGGGCCGGGGGAGGCGGGGCGCCGGGGGCTGGGGGTGGGGAGCGCGGGGGTGGGGGGAGGTCCGCCGTTCCCTCGCTGGCTCGCTCGCTCGCAGGCGGTCCCGGGCGGCGCGCAGGCCGCTGCTGGCTGCTGAGTAATGATTTTTTTTCTAATTGGAGACGAACAGCGGCCCTAATGGATGGAGCCGCTCTCAGCGCGCTCGCTGCGCCCGCCCCCCGATCAATATGGCTCGCAAAGACCGCCGGGCCGAGCTCCCCGGCCCTTTGTGGTCAGAGATACTACGGGGCCCCCAATCTCCCCCCCGCCCCTGAAACCGCGCCCCCCATGCTGCCTCGGCCCTGCCCAAGGTGTCCCTCCTCCCTGACACGCCGCCCTCCAGCTCCCCTTGGATACTTCATCCCCGACCCCCTTCTCGGACCTCCCGGCCCGCATTCTCCTCTCGGGACACCCCTCTGCCCCTCCCCAAACGTCGCCCCTGCATCCCCTGCCTTCCCGGACACTCCATCCCCTCCTGTCCTCACGCTACTCCCAGCAACCTGGTCCCCTTGGCTTTTCAGCCAGGTGGAGTTGACAGGGAGATGTAAAAGGTAGGGAAGAGGAGGCCCTGGATTGCCAAATGCCCCCACCACCACCACCTCCGCGCGCCCTCCCTCCATGACAGCTCTTCCGCCGCCGAGCGCCCCAGGCCTGGAGGGGCCCGGGCACAGGCGGCCGCTTCCAAGGGTTTGCGCCGGCTGGTCCGGGAAGGGTTCGCTGAGTCCAATTAAATCCCCATGTTCTTTCCTCCCTGGGCCCTCTGCTCAGACCGGCTCCCTTCAGCTTTCTGGAGGAATCGAACCATGAGAACACAGACGCACACCCTGGGGGCACCGTTCTCCAAGAAGCGTCCACACCCCAATGTTTAGCTCGGAAACTGGACAGGCTGGACGAGTCCTTGGGGGTAAGGAGTCAAACGTGCCCCCTGTTTTGCAGATCCTGTTCCTGCATTGCTGCTAACTAGCTGGTGACCTTGGGCAAGGACTCAGCGCCTGGGGGACCCTTTTTCTTAGACCTTGCAGAAATTTATCCAGCCCTACAAACTAGGGGCCTGAAATACTTTTAAAGGAATCCCCCCTCCACCCTCCCAAGAAAATCCGGGCTCCTGGCAGGCCCAAACTGCTCGGCCTATACCCTCCTTCCTTCATCTGCTCGCTTTCTATTGCTGTCATTTCAGCATAGCATGTAGCATCACCTGACATAATAAACACTTTATTAGTTTACTGTCAGTCTTCCCCCAATAGCACGCAGCCTCCATAAGGACTGGGATTTTTGCCCATACTGTATCCCTAGCACCTAAAATAGAGCCTGAAACATAGTAGGTGCTCAATAAATATTAGATGCATGAACAAATTTAAGGAATTGAACTTGGCCCAACTTCTTCCTCTCCTTGGAAGAGGATAAGACCTTGGCTTCTCACTCCTTGGGTTCTGTGGCACATTGTGTTTTACAGAAATGGCCACAGCGGTATTACTGATCCCATATGCTCTTCTAGAACCTTGTCACTACGCCCCTTCAGGAGAAGGAGTCTGTTTCCTCTCCACTTGAACCTGGGTGGGCCTTTCT
Organism: Cynocephalus volans; assembly: GCF_027409185.1. NCBI lineage: Eukaryota > Metazoa > Chordata > Mammalia > Dermoptera > Cynocephalidae > Cynocephalus > Cynocephalus volans. Next base: position 55,567,191 of record NC_084478.1, read on the forward strand.
GACTGCCTCCCTATGAATAGAATGTGGCCGAAGCAACGTTTGCAGACTTCCTAGTCTAGGTCATAAAAGGTGATAAGGCTTCCATCTGACTCTCTTTCTCTCTTGGTACTGTCACCCTTGGAATACAGCCACCGTGTTGTAGGGAAGGCCAGGCCACATGAAGAGGCCAAGTGTAGGTGTTCCAGCCAACACCCCCAGCTGAAGTTCCAGCCAACAGCCAGCACCAGCCACCAGATAGGTGAAAAAGCAAGCCTTCAGATGAGTGCAACCCTGGGCTTTGTGCCACACTAGTCGACACCAAGTGGCATCACCCTTCAGACTGCTCAGCCAACACAGAGTGGAACAGAGATGAGCTGTCCCTGCTGAGCACAGCCCAAGTAGCAGGTTCATGAACAAACTAAATGTTGATGTTGTGAGTCACTAAGGTTTGGGGTGGTTTGCTACCCAGCAGTAGAGAGCTGGCTCCCCCCACTCCTCTGGCCTCTTCAGCCCCCTACTCCCTGGGCATACCATGGGCCTCCTTGCCATGGTACACAGAGTCACCGATCTTCTAAGGCCCTCAGCTCTGTGCTTTGGCCATTTTTTTGAGGATCCATCCTTAGCTCCCCTGTCCCAGTGCCACAGGCCTGGATAAACATCAACCCACTATGAATCCAACAGGCCTTCTGTGGGCCTGCTCCAGGAGGCTCAGTGGGAAGAAATTGCTCAGCCTGGCTGATCACCACCACCTCCAGCACCCCTGCATCTTCCTGATCAGCCTCTCTCCCACCCAAAGCATAGCACCTTCCCCCATTCTCCACTCACCTCAGACCTCAGCCCCATATCCTCCTTCACGGAGACCATCAGAGTCACAGACCAGATCTCCCCCATCCCAGCATTGTGCCACCACACATCTGTCCACACCGTCCTGTCCACCTGCCCTCCCATGCCCATTCTGCCCATCTCACAGTCAATCCCACTCTTCGGCTCTGGGTCTCAGCTGCTCAAACTCTAGGGCAGTGCTGCGCTATAGACCTTTTTGCAGTGATGGAACTGTTCTGTATCTGCGCTTGCCAATAGAGTAGCCACTAGCCACCTGTGACTATTGCACTTAAAATGTGACTGGAGAACCAGGGAAGGAAATTATTTAGTTCATTTAAATGTCTGAACGTGGCTGTACAGTGCAACTTCAGAGATTAATCCCGCCCTCCCCTGTGTCCTCAGCCTCACCCTCCCCATCAGCAACTCCTGTGTCCTTCTCTCTTATCCCCTTCTTTGGTCCTTCACAGCCGAGCTTCACAGACTTGTCATTCCTGCCTCTCCTAGGTCTTCACACATGCTGTTGTCTTCCCCACCCTCCATCCCACCCCATCTAATGAACTCTGATCATGCTGGAAGTCTCATTTTAAAAAGTCACTTCCTCCAGGAAGCCTTACCAGACACACCTCCATCCCAGAATAAATTGGGTGTCCCGTGTGCTCCTGGGTACCCCAAATGTTCCCCGGGACTGTACACATCACTGTTTGTGGCAATTGCCTGTGTAATTGTCAGGCTTCCCTGCAGACTGGTTGCCCCCTGAGGTAGAGGCCCACTCCCTTACTCATCCTCAGACTCCCATGCCTGCACCAGGCACGTAATGGTGATCAGTAAATACCTGTTGATGAAATGCTCTGGGGGGGAGGACAAAAATCACAACCTAGTCGGGGAGACGGTAGCTGAACAAGCAAGTGACAGATGCTTCAGTAGAGGACCCAGTGGGTGGGTGGGAGCACTTGGAAGAGCTGGGGCTTGGCAAAGGCTTCACAAAGAAGGTGACATCTCCAGTGGATCTGAAAGGACAGAAGGTGTTTGCCAGGTGGACGGGTTGGGAGACTATTCCAGGGAGAAGAACATCAGGAGCAAAAACCCAGACATGAGATGGCCAGGAACAGGAAGAAAGACAGGCCTGAGGGGATGGGACGGGGAGGGGAGCTGTGGGAAGCAAGGCTGGGGGCAGAAGTGGGCCCAGAGGAGAGGGTCTTGCCTTGGAGGTTGTGCACTTGATCCTGAACCAAGCAATGACCTGTTCCACTTTGAGGCTTTTTCTTTGCCTCCTTGCTCGAGGGCTCATAGGGACTTTCAAGCAAATAACCGAGGCAGTGGTGTGAACAGACCTGGGGGCACGGGGTGAGGCTCAGGAGAAGAGCCAAGCTAGGAGCAGTGATCAAGCCTGGAGCAGCGGGGACTCAGAGCGGGGATTCAGAGTGGGGACCACTGCTGGGGAGTTTTGTGCAGCTGCAACAGCAGGATTCTGGGAGCCACTGGATGTGGGGAAAGCATGAGGCAGGGGTTGTCAGCAATAACCCCACTGCACTGGACACCGTTGCGTGAGAGGGGAACTCTTCCAGGAGGAGTAGGTTTAGAAGGGACCGTGGCAGCCACGGAGCCCCACTGCTCAGGTCTGCCTTCAAGAGAGAACTTTCCACAAGACATGCAATTAATTGCCAGCCTCCAGCTGAGTGCCTTCAGGCTCTGCCTCAGCTTTCGGGCCAGAGCTATGCACATCCAGTGACTGGCTTTGTTAGTCCATTTCTGTTGCTTATAATACCTGGAACTGGGTAATGTGTAAGAAAATGAAATTTATTGCTTATAGTTTCAGAGGTGGGGAAGTCCAAAGTCCAGGGGAACACATCTGATGAGGGTCTTCTTTGGTGGGGATGCAGAGTACCACATTGTGAGAAAGGCAGGAGCAAGAGAGAGAGCTCCTCATGCACTCTCCTTTTAAAGTCCTCAGAACCACACTCACAACTGCCATTAAACCATCAAATGGATTAATCCATTCACTTGGGCATGGTCCTCACAATCTAATTGCCTCTTCATGGACTCACCTTTCAAGTATCATAATAGGATTTCCTACCCTCTTAACACTGTCACAGTGGGGACCAAGCCTCCAACACATTAAATTTTGTGGGAACACAATTCAATCCATAATACTGGGCATGGCCATTTCTGTCTAGCTCAGAACTCTTCTCTGGGCAGTCTTGACACTGGAGCTCCCCACTACCCTGGCCAAGACTTTGTTGAGCTGCTCTGCCATCTGAGGTTCTCTCTACCCACCCCTCCTTCCTTCCCCTCTCCTTCCACAGGGGTCAGACCTGCCTCCCGGTCTGCAGGCTCTCCCCATTCCCCTGCCTCCTCCCGTTCTCCTGCTCCCTCCCCACTTCATCTTCCATAAGCATTTACCCCAATTGACCTCTTGCCCATCTAATTCCATCTTGGCATTTGCTTTCTGGAAGACCCATGGGACATAGGGCAGAATAATCAACACAAGCGTTCCCCTTATTGAGCCCATGTTAGCTGCTTCCCATGCAGTGTCTCATCTGCCTTTCCAGCAGTCTGATGAGAGAGGCCCCGTTATTATTTTCGTGAGACAGATGAGGAGGAGGGCTCAGAGAGAACAAATGACTGGCACAGGGCTTGCTGGAGTGGCTAGGGCTTGCTGGAGTCCAAAATCAGGCCTAGGTGTGCCTGACTGCAAAATTCGGGTTCTCGAGCCTTGTGCTGGTGACTCTTTAGGGGCTGGTTGGGGTGAAGGTATCCTGGAGACAGTGGCCAGGCAGATGAGAGGGACTGAACCAGATGATCCCAAGAGTCCTCCAGGCCTTACTTTTTCCGTCTCTTGTGACTTTGAGGCACACACTTGCATGTGTGTGTGCATGCATACACACACGTGTGCACACACAGGGACAAGGATGTACCTGTGCCAGGGAGCCCACCTGCCCCGCTGTGGTCAAGCAAGCCCTGGATTAGGACAGAAGAGATTAGGATTACAGTTTGGGAGATTTGGTCACCAGCTGAGTAATCTTAGGCAAATGACTTGGTTTCTCCAGGAACCTTAGTTTTCACAGCAACTGTGACAATCTGATTTCCCTGACAATCTGGTGCCCCTGACGTTTGATGCCCCTTTCTGCCACAGCCTAACCTCCTGTCCAAGACACTCAAGGAAAAGGCGGAGTTTTTCTCTGGCCTGAAAGGTGGTCTGTGCTCTTGTCTCAAGAAGCTGAAAGAAGGCGTTTGCAGTTGAGGTTGGAATATCTGAGGACCACTTAGGTAAACAGCTCCGCCAGGCTTCTGGTGGTGAGCAGAAAGGGAGAGAAGAGCTCAACCAAGGCTTACTTGAGCCTACGCCTGGCCCTGCACATGGTCACAACGAGGGTGCAGTCTCGGCCCCCTTGGGGAGAGAGTGCAGTTGTGAGCAGTGCCCTTCTCAGCTGCCAGCTGTGGCATCTAACCTGTGGTGTGCTGGTAAATGTTTAACAACTCTGGCTCCCTGGGGGGAAAGTCTTCATTTCTAGCATTTGCCTATTTCCATAGAGCAAATCCTTGTACCATAGCCAATTCCAAGCCAGCAACTTGTCACTGAAGGCTGGAGCCCGCCTCAACACACCTCTCAGTGGGTCTAGCCCTGGGGCTGAATGAGGAATGGTTCCCCATGTATGGCCAGAGACTCCTGAGTACAGAGGGCCAGGCTAGGGGTGAAGGAATCAAAAGGAAGGAGCAGGGGTTAGGGGCTTTGAGGCCTGGGAGGGGCATGTCAGATCACAGATGCCAGATCACAGCTCAGGCTGTCACTTCATGGTCTGGCTCAGCATTTGCTCTCTTTCTGGTGACACTCTACAACTCAGGCCCCACGTCCAGCAGATGCTCACTACATTTCTAATTGAGAAGTGTGTGTGTGCACTTAGATCCGGGCCTTACTCCTGGAGACAATAGAGATGGAGATGCCCAGGGATTGATGGTAAAGAATGGGCCACAGGCTTGGCTGCTCTGGGCTGCAGTGGGGGCTACAGTGTCAGACCAGGAGGACGAAAATTGCTCAAGGAAGACAAGGCCCCTACTAAGCTGGGCTGAGAGGTTCACAATCCAAAAGTGGTGACAGAGGGCTCCTCTTCTACAAAGACCCCTGGAGCAGGCCTTAGCCCCTGGAAGCTAAAGGCCATTCCCCGGCTGCCTACCCTCAGATGACCTTCCCCTCTCCCACCCCTCCATGCCTCTGCCCAACTGACCCAAACGCCTTTTTCTTTTTTCTTCTTTTCCTTTGTATACAAAGGGGAGGGCGAGTCCTGCTCAAACCTGCTATTCTCCAGAAACTGCTGAGAATTACGCTGAATGGGGCGGGCTGGCTCCCAAAGCCCTGTATGGTCACCTCCGACAACCACCTTGGTGGCCGTTCTTCATGCCCACAGCTCATAAGGGTTTCTGGGGCCAGGCCAAGAAATTGCCAAGGACGAGACAGGCGGCGCCTGCCCCAGCCACTCCGCAGAGCCCACTTCCCGCAGAGGCCCTTTCTCCAGTGTGAGCAAGGGGGTGAGTTGCGCTGAGCTAGAGCCTCGTCTGACAAGTGACACTTTGACGAGAGACGCGATGACGAGTCCCCGGGGAGGCTGTGGAGTCTGGTTCCTGCAGACAGTGTCTCCCCTGAGGCAGTCTCCGTGCTTGAGTGCTGAGTGTGTGTGCGCGCGCGCGCACGCGTGCACATCTCACTTCTCCAAGGAAGATTCTCTGAGCTCCACAGCGCACTTGACAGAAGCTCCCCTGAACACACCCAAGGCCCTGGGACATCAAGAACAGGTACGGCAAACCAGCCACTGGCTGCTGAGTTCATGAGGTCCCTCATGGGGTTGCCCTGTCCCTACCTCCTTGTTCCAAGCCGCCCCGCCTGCCCCAGTGTGGCAGGCAAGGGAGGGAAGATCTGGCCTCCAGGTGTGCGGTTCGCCTGACCCAGTCCAAATCCATAGTCATGCTTGGGCCATCGGCCCTGTGCTAGGCACTGGGCCATACAGAAATAAATCAAACAGAGTCCCTCTTCTCAGAGAGCTTGCAATCTAGGCACTACAGAATATGGTAGGGGTCAATAGGGCCAAAGAAGCTGAAGTCACATGACAAGCTTTCTGAAGGAGGTGGCATGTGAATTTGAAAAATACCTGGGCTGACAAAAACCCATGGAGATCGAACAGGAAGGAGGGATGGTTCTCTCTTCCAGCAGGGGCTTGTGGTGCAATGTCAAGAGTTCTCTTTGGGGGAAGTGGATGGAATGAATGTGGAGGAGAACAAAGAATCAAAGAAGCTCAGTGGGGACTGTGTGTCAGCCATCTGGTCCCCCAGGTCTCCTTCCAGACACCAACAAGCAGCCTCCATCTTTTCCTTCTTGCCCTGCAGTGAGTGCATTCGATGTCACATATGGTGCCCTTCTTAGGTGGCTCTGAATGTCTTAGAGTTCTTACTTTTACTCAGCCAAAAGGTGCTTCTCCTTTGCCATTCTCCCTGGGACCTGCAAGGACAAGACTCATTCCACTTCTATCAATGGCCATTCAAATATTCAAAATGACTGTGCTTTGCTTATCTACTGCTGCCTAAGAAACATTCCCAAAACTTTATGGCTTAAAACAACAATAATTGATTTTTTTCTCATGATTCTGTGGGTTGGGTTGGCTTGGCTCAGCTGGGTGGTTCTTCTGTTCTGCAGGGCAGCTGGAGCTCATGCTACTGCAGTCAGCTGGGAGTTTGGCTCGGCTGGGGACATCCCAGGTGGCCTCATTCACATCTTTGGCAGTTGGTGCTAGGACTGACTGAGGTGCTTCTGTTCTCCTCCAGTAGGATAGCCTGGACTTCTTACATGGCAGTTCTAGTCAAGAAAGCACAAACAGACACTGCCAAGTCTCTTGAGGTCTAGGCTCAGGAGTCACACAGCAACACTTCCACTGCATTCTGTTGATCAAACTAAGTCACAAGGCCAACCCAGATTCAAGAGGAGGGGAAATAGACTCTTGCTTCTTTTTTATGGGAGGAGCGGCATGCATAGACAGGAAGGAGAGGAATTGCTTGCTGGCAGCCAGTTCTGCAGATGGTCTGCCAGAAGCTGTCACAGCCCCTGTCTCTGAACTTCTCCAGGCTGCATACTCCACATCCCTTCAGAAGCTCCCAGCAGGCTCAAAGTTCTTTCTTCCAAGTCATTGCTCATGTCTGAACCTACTCTGGGCTGAGTACACCCCCTCTTGGGCCTGCCATAGAGCTTCCTAAAGCATGCAGAGCATCTGAGCAGCATGGGATATTGGGGCTTTCAGAGGAGATCTGGGGAGGTGGGCTTGGCCAGAACAGGCTCTAACTTTTATGGTAGCCCCCAAATCGACTAGGACCAGAGGAGGTGGTGAGGGAGAGGGGCTCCTGATCGAGTATGTTTAGAGGCCCCCCATCCCTTGTCTGAAAAGCCCTGAAGAAAGAAAGCTTCCTGGCTGGTAAAGACTCTGGAAAACCTGTCACACAGCAGAACAAAGTGTTATTTAAAAACCCTTAAGACTCTCCATGTCCCAGCTGGTCACTTGGAGCAAACACTGCTGGTTAGGGAACTTGTAGTGCTTAGTTGGCAATTAATCACTTGGAGCTCTGTGACGTCCCTCATATTGTCCCGGGTTGTTATTTAACTCTGGCCGTGTTTATACTGCCAAGCGCTGGGTAGAGCTTCTGAGACAGACTACAGGCTGGTCTGGAACACCCTCTTCCTGGGATTCTCTCCTCTCTCCCTTTCTGTCTCCATCTCTCTGTCTCTCTGTCAGTGATAATTTTCATTTTCTTCCTTATATTCTTCTGTATTTTTCATTTTTTTCTATAATGAGTATATTATGCTTTCATAACAAGAAAAAAATTGTTATAAACAAATTAAGGGAGCTCCTGACAAAGATGTTCATTGCAGTATTATTTATATTAACAAAAACTTGAGAACAGCATCAATGTCCAGCAACAAGAACGTTGCTAAATAAATTATAACTCCATGGGGTACAAAATTCTGAAGTCATTTAAAATGAGGCTCTATAAGTTTTTAATGATACAGGGAAATGTTCATGGTAGAACATGAAGTGAGAAAACAAGCCAGATTGAAAATTTTTAAAGGGTTTGGTCTAAATTGTGATATATGGTAATACAATAATAAGAACTAATATTTATTAAGCACTTACTATGTGCCAGCACTTACAGGAATCATCTCATTCATTTCTCACAAAATCCCCATAAGCTAAGTACTATTCATATCCCCATTTTAAAGAGGAGAAAACTGAGGCACAGTGAGGTTAAATAACCTGACTAAAATGACACAGCTAATGTTACAGGGTACAAATTTGAACCCAGACAGTCAGAGTCCCATCCTATGCTTTTAGCCACTACACTATGTACACATTTATTACAGGCTGGACAGAGATGTGTCAAAATGTTAATAGCAGTGATTTCTAGCAAGAGATTATAGGTGTTTTTCATTGTCTTTGTTACGATTTTCTACATGTTCCAAATTTTTCACAATAGGGTATGATTTACTTTGATCACTGGGAAGAAATAATAATTATTTTAAAATAAGAATAAAAATAAATGGGACCCCTGCTGGCAAAACTTCACCCACTGGACTTAAGGTTTGAAGCTTTCCCTTTGATCCTCAGACCGGCCCCATCCTGGCTGCTGCTGTTCCCCTCTTGGCTCTCCTCATGGAGAAGCAGAGGGATAGGTCCCCTGCTTCGTTCTTGGCAGCTCTTCATGAGTATTTGACCAGACCTTGCAGGTCCAAAATGATGGCTAAGCGTCAGCTGCTTCATGCAGAGCCACCCCCTCCCGACCAGGCACCGCCCCAGTTTCACTGCCGCAGCATCTGGTGTGCAAGTGTATCTTATCCCCAACTAAATCATCCACTGCTCTGGGTGTGGACCATGACTTACACACATCCTGCTGTCACCCACGTCACCCACAGAACCCAGCGTCTTGACGTAGATAACAGCCACTGAAATCACATCTACCCATTGGCTGCCCAACACATGGAAGCCCAGAAACAGTGCAGATAGCACACGTGCTTACAGTGGGAGGAAGCTTCATGTCAGACCCAGACATCCTACCTGGGTGGAGAGGAATGGAAGGGAATACAGGGTGTCTCCAATGTGAGCCACCAGATGCGCCTATTTGAGGCTATTGACAAAGAAGCAAAAAGGAGTGCCAGAAACTCAATTCCAGCAATAGAACCTGGAGGGGAGGAGATCTTGTAGTTACTCACAGGAAGGAGGTCATCCTCAGACTCATTGACATTCACTCTAAGCCCCAGTGGGATTCTTCTCGTCCCCATGAATGTGAGCCTGTATTTATCAGTCAGTCAACAAATATTTACTAAGCCCAAGGCATCAAGTTACAAGGGTTAGGTAGGACAGGGGTTCATGGGGGTTAAGGAGGGACAGTGGGTTCCTCCACTCATCCTACCACGTGACACACACACACATATTTTGGAACCACTGACTTAGGGATTTAGAAGACTGGTTCTTATAGATTTAGTATGGTTTTAAAGAGTAGTTTATAGGCTATTGGACAAAGTGTCATATGGATCATCATTCCCCAATTCCTCTCCCTTCTTACATTAGAATGACTCACCCACACCCCTTGACATGTGATCTTGCAGTTACTGTCAGTAGAAGTGGAGTGCATTTCCCTAGCCTTTGACTTTGGGCCTGGACCTATGACTTGCTTTGGCCAATGGGGTGAGAGCAGATGGCGAGCAAGCAGAGGTTTGCAGCATGCTTGCAAGGTTAGGCTAGCCCTCTCGTGCTTCCGCCGGCATCATGGGAGGAAAGGGCCTGCTCACCAGACCTGCCCCATCTCGCCAGACTCCCCCACCTCTTGCCTGCTGTGGCAAAGGCACCAGGCCAGGCACTCTAACATCCACTCTTTCACTGAGTCCTCTCAACAGCTCTAGAAGGCAGGGCCCACTTGACAGATGAGGAAACTGAGGCACAGTGAAGTCGCTTGATCAAGGCCACATGGCCAGGGAGAGATAAGTGAGACTTTGAACTCCAGAGCCTTCAAGGTGAGCCGCCTGGGTGACCACTCCTTTTGCTCTCTCCTGACTCCCTGGGAACCCCATCAGCCAGTGGGATCTGACCTCCTGAGCCAAGTCCAGGCCAAGGGGAACATTCCTCACTTGTGGCAACCTGGGAGCCATGTCTCATCCCAACCTCTGGCTGGTAAAGAATCTGGAACATTCCTGCCCACCACCACCACCATCACCACACTCACCTGCCTCAGAGGCCCCCATGACCCCCCCAGGAGGTACCTAGATTGACCTCCTGGTGGGCCCCACCCTCTCCCACACTGGAATTTGAAACCTCAGGCAAAGAATAAGATGAATGTTTTTCCAATCTCCTGCCTGGGCCATGGGCTCCCTCAATGACAGCCTCCATTGGCAGGCCCTGGGCCCTTCCTGCAAATCCCTGGGCTTATCACAGGAGTCTCCCTACAGTTTTCTGACACATGTATAGCAGTACTTCAAAAAGTTCATGGAAAAATAGAATTGAAAGATAATAGGAATCTCTCCATGAACTTTTTGAAGTACATTCGTATGTTTGTATCGATAGTATGTACACAGATGTCATCATAATTTTGGCTTTAAGGTCTTGAAGGGCAGGACCGGTGGGGGGACAGGGAGTTGTTAGTACTATCCATTACTATTAGAAAAGGAGATTTATTTTAGCCAAACACTAATTCACACTAAGTCCAGAGGAGGGCTAAACAGTCCTTCACTTTTGTCATCGAGTCCCTTAAAGTCCATACAGAGCAGATCTCTGTGAGTTAGCACAGGGTTTGACTCAGAGTGATAAAGACCAAAACTAAGCGTGGCTTAAATGAGTCAAAAGTGCATTTCTCACTCAAATTCCTGAGCTAGACAGTCTAGGCTGCTGTGGCAGCTCTGCTCCAGGAGCCCTCAGGGACCATAGCCAGTAGTATTTTCCAGAGCTGACCACAAGAGTATCTCCCATTCCTTATGCTCTCCTGTAATGTAACCTTGAGGGTCTTCCAATGGAGAGGGGGGTTTAACTCTCCTCCTCTCAAATCTGGGCAGGCGGTGACTATTTGGGCTAACAGAATTTGGCAGAAGTGATGCTGCAGGACTTCTGAGAGGTGATCATAAAAAGGCATAGTTTCCACCTTTTCACAGGAACATTCCTGCTTGGGGCTCTGAGCCAGCACATAAGAGGTACAACTACCCTGAGACCACCATGCTGTGAGGACACCAAGCCACACGGAGAGGCCATGCGTAGGTGCTCTGGCTGGCAGTCCTAATCTTTGAGTCATCCCATTCCAGGCTCCAGATGTGCAGTGAAGCTGTCTTAGATCTTCCATACTAGCCCTTTATAGTCAGCAAAGTGACTTCAGTCAACACTACCAGCAGCCAAAGAATTGCCCAGCCAAGCCCTGCCTAAATTCCTGAACTACAAAACCTGTGAGCACAATAAAATGGTTGTTTTAAGCCACTAGGTCTGGGGTAGTTTGTTATACACCAAAAGTATATGGAACAGGGAGTTAGGTTCCACCCAGCTCATTGGTCTGCCATACATGGTGGGGTGGCCTTATCCTCATTGTCCAAAATGGTGTCTAGAGCTCCAGACATCACATCTGCATTCCAGACCATAGGATAGTGGGAGAGATGAAGGGGCAAAGGTTATGACCCAGCTGTCTCTTAAGGAAGTTCCTGGAGGATGCCTCAGGACATGACATCATACTGGCTAGTATTTAGTTATGTGGCCACACCTAGCAATGAAAGAGGCCGGGAAACATGGTCTTTATTCTACATGACTATGTGCCCAACTAAAACTCGGGGATTCCATTACTTAAGAAGATGAAGAAAATGAATACTATAGCAGTCAACCAAAGCGTCCAAAAGCTCCCTTGCTCTCTCCCCACCCCACCCCCAAGCCCGCCTATTTATTTCTAGAGTCTCAACCACTCCTAATGGGAACATCAAGGCTGAAGAAAGCTATGGATCTTCAGGATGAACATCTAAAAGACAAAGGAGAGGTTCTCTGGCTAATAATGAAGACGCCTCTCAAGGCATAGTTTTTGATGCTAATAAAGTCCTTGTCTCTTTTCTTTCTAAAATCCCCTTCCCACAAAGGATGAGGAAAGATAGTACATTGCGGAAGGGGATGGGGATCCTAGCTGGCCACACATATTAACTAAGCATCTGTTACTGTGTCCAGCACTGGCTCATGTAATCCTCACCCTAAGATACAGCACTACGATTATCTTCATTTAGCAGATAAAAAAACTGAGGCTCAGAAAGCTTAAGTGACTCACCCCAAGTCACACAGCTAGGGAGTGGCAGGGACAGCAGCGCTGCTGTGGCAGCTGTCATAGCTCACTCGCGAGCATAAGGTCAGGTGCCGGGCCCCAGGCGGTGGCTATGTAAACAGCAAGTCCCAGCGCGTCCTTCGCCCGAGCTCATCAGAGGGGCCTCCTGTGTTCTGCAGCCTCCACTGTGGAGACGCTGCGTGTCTGTCCTCCCCGCAGGATCACTGATGAGCATGCCTGAGAGAGGCCAGTGTCATGTTTAACTGGCCACAGCTGAGGCCCGGAAAGGGTGTTCTCTTTCAGTGCGGCCTGGGTTTCCAGAGCTCCAGAGGCCTGAGCCTCCCTCCTGGCCCACTCAGAGGCAGGCTCACCAGCTGCAGAAACAGTCAGGGAGGTGCAGGCAAGCCCACAACGTGTCAATCAGTGAGCTGTGATATGTGGACAGCCACCGCCAATGATGAAAAAGCTCTGCGGGTGGATGGTGGAGACAGTAGCACAACTACGTGAATGTACCTAATGCCACTCAGCTGTGTACTAAAAACTGGTGAAAATGGTAAATTTTATGTTACATATATTTTCCCTGAATATGACAACGAGATTAACCCCTCTTGGAGTTTGGCCATCCAGAGGATCCTATGCCCTAACCCTTGCACAAGAGAGGCCAGAGCATGTATAAGATGCTTAAAGGCCACAGCTTGTCTTTCAAAATGGCTGTCTCTCCCAAGCCACAAGAGAAGAAAGCTTCTATGATCTAGGCCAGGGTAACAGGGCACCAAGGGTGCTTTCAAATCCATGTCTGGGCAGCAAATCTAACAGTCTTCCCTTCATCCAAAGGGAAGCAGTGCTCCAAGACCCCTGGGCCTGGTAGAAGAGAGCCTCCCTCTGCCGTTCTCAGAAGCCATCCTCAAATCTTACCTAACATTGTCTGAGGATGTCCCAACTACTCTGGAAACCCTACTTCCACTTGCTGTGGCAGTTGGCCAGACAGGAAGGAGATACCACCTTGGGGCAGGGTGGAGGGTCACAAGCCATCTTCAGGGTCTCGCCCTGCTTCCAGGAAGCAGGCCAGGCCATGGGACTGTACCCAGCCTGTCCAGCATGTGGGAGCTGCGCTGTTAAAAGAATTTTGATCTTCCTCTTCCCTGGACCTACCCTGCAGGCCACCCATGCCAACCAGGGAGAAATAGAAACGAGAGGGTTTTTTTGTTTGTTTTGCAACTGGCCCATATGGGGATCCGAACCCTTGACCTTGGTGTTATCAGCACAATGCTCTAACCAACTGAGCTAACCAGCCAGGCTGAGAGCATTTTTTTTAAATTTGTTTATTTTTATTATTATTAGCATATTCATCGTTACAAATCGTGATTTTTCTTTATGCCCTTTACCCGACCTGTCCCTCCCCAAACCCCCTCCCTCCCTTCCCCCATCTCCAGTAACCTTAGGTTTGTTACACGTAACATAAAAGTTCAATGAATTGTTGTGGTCTTTTCTTTCTTCTCTCTCTCTCTCTCTCTCTCTCTCTCTCTCTCTCAGCACCCAGTTATAAGTGAGAACATGTGGTATTTCTCTTTCCTAGTTTGGCTTATTTCACTTAACATAATTTTCTCCAGACTCATCCATGTTGCTGCAAATGGCAGAATTTCATTCTTTTTTATGGCTGAACAGTCCTCCATTGTGTATATATACCACATTTTCTGTATCCAGTCATCCATCAGTGGACACTTAGGTTGGTTCCATACCTTGGCTATTGTAAATAGAGCTGCAATGAACATGGGAGTGCAGGTGTCCCTTTGACGTGATGATTTCCATTCCTTTGGATACATGCCCAGTAGTGGGATTGCTGGATCATATGATAGATCTATCTGTAGTTGTTTGAGAAACCTCCTTACTGTTTTCCATAGTCCCACCAACAGTGTGTAAGGCTTCCCCTTTCCCCACATCCTCACCAGCATTTGTCATTCTTGGTTTCTTTAGTAACGTCCAGTCTACCTGGGGTGAGATGATATCCAGGCTAAGAGCATTTTTAATGACCTCATGTGGTAGCAGCAGTCTTCCAGGATGGAGCATCCTTTAGAAAACAATACCTATGGTTCTCTCAACCCTATTACGTGAGGCGGACCCCCCAAACCACCCCCTCCATTTCATATCCCCTTGGGTTTGGCCAGATTTTTCCACTCAGCATGCTCAGTGTCTCAAGCTGACATGCAGCACACATCTGATTAAGCAGCTGCCAGAACCCAAGCACGGTTTGTGTGTTGACTCTGTGAACGCTGCCCCTTCCTGGTTCTGCTGGTTTATTGCAAGTTAATCGGTCTCCCCTCCTCCCAACTCCATCGCACTCATTTATTTATTTCTATATGCCAGTTACATAGTGTTTTCCCATTCGTTCATCAGATAACAAAAATGTCTCTGCCTCCTGATTTTTACTTGGATGGGGCTGAGGGAGGGAGACAACTGATGACCCAGAAGTGCCCATGTTACCCTGGCGCTGGGGGACAATTGGAGGCTCCCTCACTTGGGCTGGAAAGGATGAACTGCCACCTTTTCCTTACCGGTCAAGCTGGGAAGGCTGCAGGCCTCCTGTTGTCCCCTGTAGGCTCCCTGCCTCCCCATGGTTAAGGGAATATGGCCATTGGTAAATTGGGGAGGGGTGCACATAGGCACAGGACTGGGGGACCAGTAGCGCCCTGATAAATCCAGCCTGGCTTTGAAGTTCCTAATAAGAGCCTGACTTCGTGGCCTCCTTTCTCCAGGTTCAGAAACTTGGACAAATAGCTGTCCCACTCCCAGAGCCAATGCCCAGATCTGGACAGAGGGGGAGGTGAGAGCAGGCTGCAGAGAGTGGGGGCAGAGCCACTACCGCTACTGCTGCAGCCCCCTGTGTATAAAACTCCCTTTGTATGCAGGTCGCCGGCTGCTCCCCATGCCAGGTGCAGCTGCCAGGATTCTCAATGTGGTTTGAACACAATTTGCCAGTGTTGGTTCAGCTCCGCTGGCTTCCAGTTGGGGGGCCATATGCTGCCTTTAATCTGCCTGTGCGATTCTCACCGATGTCAATAGGCGCAGGCGGGTGGGTGGCTCAAATGGCCCTAGAGCTGGGGCTGGGGTGGCACTCCCACTGCTGCCAGGTGGCCCAGCTCTCCACACCACCAAGGCCACCAGCAGGTCCTCGCAGGAGGCCTTGGCACTGGGCAACAGGGGCAGGCCGAGTTTGGCCACTGGCAGCTGCCCTGTGTTTGGCTATGGTGCGTGGGAGCCTAGCCACTCGGCCATCCCCATAAGCCATCACTGGGCCTTCCCCTCGGCAGAGATCCCAGCCAAGGAAGTCAGCCGGGAGGTGCCAGCACTCAGTCCAAACTTCACATTTCCCTCATTCTTTCTTTAATTGGATTTTTGGTCCTGCTGTGCAAAATAAGCTTTCCACTGGCAAAGCACTCTTGCCTCTTCTGAACATGCCGTGGTGCCCGGCAGCTCTGCGCAGCTCTAGGCAGAGAGTCGCCTTCCTCCCCCCACCTAAGTATTCATTCCTTCTCCCCAGGGACGCAAGAGCTCGCGTGGTGCACACACATGCACAAGCACACATGCACACCCTCTGCCAGGTCCAGCCAAACTCAGCCTCCCTCCAAGAACTTGATTCTGAGTCCTTCTTTGAAAACAGTTATCCTTGGTTACCAGGTGAAGATCCACTTGGAATGGCCCAGAATCTGATGCTGTGGTCTGAACTGGGGCAGCTCGGGTGTCAGGCTCTGCTGCCCCAGCTGCGGGATGCACCCTCCACGGCTGGCTGCCTCCTCCCTGGTAGTTAGACCCTCCTTCCCTCAAGCCCAGAAAGTCCATTTTGTTACTCAGCCACAGATTAAAGTGCCAAAAAACAATCTCCCATTCTTCCTTGACAACCAAGCAAGCAAGCATAGACCTTCGTGTGTGTGTGTGTGTGTGTGTGTGTGTGTGTGTGTGTGTGTGTGTGTGTGTGTGTGTGTGTGTTGGGGTGGGAGGGGGGAGAAGCCGGCAAACAAGCTGGAGTCTGAGAATGTCATTCAGAGAAGTGGCATTTTACTAGTCACACTCAACATAGTATATTTGGATACTCTTAAATCTTAGACTGAGCATTAAGGAAGAAAAGAAGAGGAGGAGGAAAAGGAGGAGGAGAGGGGAGGGAAGGAGAGGAAAGGGGCAGAAGAAAAGAAGAAAGGAAGAGGAGGGAGAAGAGGGGAAGGGAGAAGGAGAGGTGACAGGAGGAAAAAGAAAGGGGAAAGGGAAGGAAAGAGGTGGGGGAAGGGGAGGAGGAAGGACAGAGGGGAAGGCCAAAGAGGAAAAGGGGGGTTAGGAAGGGGGAGGGGGAGGAAGAGCCATCCCTCCCCTCCCGCCCACCTTTACAGGAGGTGTGTCTTATTTTTATTTTATTTTATTTTATTTTTTGCGGCTCAGGAGGTGTGTTTCAAAGGGAGGCAGTTCTGCGGGCAGGCACAGCTAATAGCTAGCCACTCTTGGGTTTAGCCAGGCATATTAAGGACCATATTCCCAGGTCATCCTAGAGCGCCAAGAGAGCTCAACAGTCCTCTCCCCTTTTCTGCCCCTGGGATCCTGAGGCCCCGCATTTCCCCTATGCTGGGCCCTTCCCACCCACTGCCTATGAGTATATGAGACCTCCAGGACCACCTTAAGCAGCCCTCACCCTGGGTTGTTAAGGGGCCTATTAAAATACACCACGTTCAGCCCCTGGTGAGCTGCTGATGGTCAAATAGATCACTATATTTCAGAGTCACTGTTAACAAGCACCCATTAAAATTTGACAACCAGGTAGTAGTGCAGAAAGCGCTCATTTTGAAAAAACTTGAGAGCTTTCTGCTGCTTCAGCAAGACAAGGCTGGTTTACCTTACCTGTCCTTTGGATTTTAAGCCTGGGAGCACGAGGCCTTCCCATCTGGGTGCTGCCTGGTTAATGGAATGCTGGGTGGTTTATTCGCCAGGCCACATCTGAACCAGGCTTGTTAATGAGCCTGCCCTTGTAAGCTCACTGTCACTCAGCCTGCCTTTTTTTAATCAAAAGATAAAACAGTCGGTTATCAAGGATTAATGACTCTTACAGCATCCATATGAGGCTCGTATTTATCTTTTAAAAGAAAATGGAAGGAAGAAAAATGACCAGATTTTGTTTCAGTAAGCAGTTTAAATCTGCTCTGGTAAGTTGGATTCATTCATTCATTAATTCAGTCATGTGTCTGGGTGAAGCCAGCGGGAGCCCCTTCCATCATAAGAACTTCTGACTGTGAAATAAACCCCGAGTAACCAGATTAACTATGAAGTATGTCTCCGTCAGGTTTTAGGCATTAGTTCAAGTGTAGTTTCTGTGCGTTCCGGCTTATTGTAGCGAGTTGCCGATTCCAGTATTCTAGGCAGCACTTCAGGAGGAGAAAGAGTCTCTGTTTCCCTTATCCAGCTTCAAAATAGAGCTCGTGTATGCAATGACATTATTGCACGGTGTTTATTTAACTGAGAATATCAATATTTTAAATAGATTCCCATATGATCCATATAGTTTTGCATAGCAGAGAGTGTGTAAATATCTCTCCACCTCTGAACACACAGAGGCATATGCGCATGCATGAGTATGCATGCACACACATGCAGTCGCGTGAGCGCACACACGCAAGCACCCATATCACATATACCTGTATGTGACCATGCAGAGAGTCTGGCTACCAAAATACTCATTTTAAATTGAGGGCTTTGTTTGCAACAGACAGTATGATGTTTTATTTAGCAACCCTAGATATAGTTTGGCCATAAACACACACACACACACACACACACACACACACACACACACACACACACACACACACACACACACACACACACACACACAGACACTATTGGCCTTGCTCTCACCCAAATTGGGCCCTGCTGTTTTCCAAGTTGGTTGTCTTCATATTGGCCTCTTGCTTTTTACTCTCTTTCCTTGTTCCGAGTGTCTGTGTGCTCTGCGGGATGAGAGCTAGTCCTAGTACATGAGGACACTTGAAATCACAGCCAGAAATGTCAAGGTGCTCCTTCTCACATCTGCAACAATGGCACACACTCAGGGTACAATGCCGGCCATCTTGGCAATTCAGTGATGTTTACGGTGCTGCGGCACATCATTCTATGGCTTCAAAGAAAGGCAAATACTGATTCTGGAGTGAGCTGGGGATCACAAACAAATTTTTTTAAAAACCCCAGCGAGGGTCTGTCTACTGTAGTTTAACCTCTCCAGCTCCTCCTCACTTGTAACACGGTAATATTAACACCTGATCTGCCATCCCACTGGGGAGCCAGGAGAATAGGATTTAAAGGAAATGCCATAAGGGGATTATTTCTGGGTGGGGTTACTAACAGTTCAGTTCCCGTGGGAGGGGTGTCTCCTGGAGGACCCGGAACCTACCCCCACTCCCCGCTGTTGTGCCACCATTGATGTTCTGACCTCTGGATTAGGAAGAGAAGCTGTTGGGGGTGGGAGTGTGGAGGAGTCCTGGTGAGAGGTTCCAGAATCTCTGTCTTCACTAATAAAGCTATGTAGTCCTAGAAAAGTTTCTGATCAATCTCATTGAGACGGAGTTAGAAATGCAGGCCAGGGGCCATTCTGCCTGCACTCTGCCAGCTACTCCTTCAGGTGACACTATTTTTGACCCAAACCTCAAAAATAGTAAAGGGCTTTGCCCACGTGACAGCGATTGATTACAAAGGGAAGAATCATCACTTTCCATTGGAGAAAACTGGCAAACATCACCTTAACCCAGTGATGAGATTAACAAACTGGCCTCATGTGCCTCCCGATGAGATGTGCTAAGAGGCACACAGCATCGCTTCTATGGTGTTCTTGCCAAACATGCATAACCTGAATCAAACCATGAGGAAAAATCAGACAAACTCAAGTCGAGAGACATTTTGCAAATGTATGCTTTAAAAGCCTGTATGCTTTAAAAATGTCAAGGTCAAGAAACTCAACTAAAGACTGAGGAACTGTGCCAGATTAAAGGAGACTAAAGAGACATGACAATGAAATGTAATATGTGATCCTGAATTGGATCTTGGGCCAGAATTTTTTTTTTCTTTTGCTATAAAAGGATAGCAGTGGGACAATTGAAAATGTGAATGTCTGTAGATGAGATAACAGTGTCATAACAATGTTAATTTCCTGATCTTGATAACCGCACTGTGGTTATGTAAGAGAATGTCCTTGTTTCTCAAGAAATCTATACTAAAATATCAGAGGTAAAGGGTCATTATGTCTGGAACTTATGCTCAAATAATCCAAAAATACACACACACACACACACACACACACACACACACACACACACACACATACAAAGAGAAAGAGTAATAAGGGAAATTGCTAAAGTGTGAACCTTTGGAGAATCTGGGTGAAGGGTATATCAGAATTCTTTATAATATTTTTTGCCACTTTTCTGTGAGTCTGAAATTATTTTTTTTAAAGCTGGGGATTAATAAGTATATAAAGGATTTTGGGTTTCTCTTTGGAGCAGCAAGGAATGGGGGAACTGGGAAGTGAACTGGAGCCAGACTTGGTGAGCGTGTGGACCCCCAAGAGTTAGTAGACAGGATGGCCATGAGCCATGGGAGAGGGGACAGGACAGGGACCAGCACTGGTGCTGATCTCAGCCAAAAGTTGCCTCTGGCATTTTCGGCAATATGCACACAGAAGTCATCTAAGTGTTCTTTATGGCTCAAAGCCTATTAAGGGGACGCAACACTTAGTAGGTGGTCAATTCGTTTTTTGTTGCTGAGTGAGTGAGTGAATGAATGAATTAATATGCTCTTCCCACATCACACACCATGGGGCAGCAGGCTCTACAGGTCTGACCAAGGCTTTAAAGGGAGGTTTGTGGCTCCATTTACTGGCCCCAGTTGAGTGAGAAGGCTTGAGCGGCAGTGGGAGTCAGGGCTCCCTGCATTCATCTGAATGCTTATGCGAGATTCATTATTGAAGCCCAGCACATCCCCCAAATAAACACGTGCGTCTTTGCAGCCTGCAGCCTGGGAGCTCTATTAAACACGCAGCGGCAATAGGCCCAGGCCCGCGTTGCTGCGTGCAATTTCCAGCCGGCTCGCTATTCTTCTGTCACCGCCTTTTTATTGGTTTTCTCAAAGTGGTTACAATGCTGTTATTGTAAAACCCTCACACCAGAAGAGCAAGAGAGGTGGCAGTGATGGGGAATGGAGCAATTTCTGCCGGGAGAGCCTGCAGACTTGGGGGGTGGGGGAGGCTACCTGGTAAAAGCGGGGCGACGGAGTCTTTCTTTGCTCAGGTCCACTTGACTGGCTAGTAAATCCACTGGGAGCCAGAGCAGTCCTTGAATTCCCTGGAGGGTAAATGGCCTTGGCGTTTTCTACCCCTGGGGAGGCCCCTCTGAAAGATCTCAGCAGCCCTTCCCCTCCACAGTCCAGCAGGCTTCTGGATGCGTTGGCCAGGCCTGGCCTGTGGTGGGGACGGCCTGGAGGACAGAGTCACGCTCTTGGGGGCTGTGACTTCACTAGCATCCCCATTTCTCAACAGCAGAAATAAGTCTTGTTCTCATCTCACTGGATTACACATATTGAGGTATGTCATTTATGTGTAATAAAATATACAAATTTCACATACACTCCTCAATGACTTTTTACACGACCCAGCTCAAGAAACGGGGCCTCGTTATCCAACACATCTTTCTGCAAACTTGGAAATGTTCTATATCTGTCGTGTGTGGCTTTTGAGCACTTGAAATGTGGCTAGTGCAACTAAGGAATGGAAGTTTTAAGTGTATTTCATGTTCATTTTAATAGCCATGTGTGGTTAGTGGCTACTATATTAGCACAAATATAGAACATTTCCATCATTCCAGAAAGTACCCTTGTGCCCCTTCCAGTCAGCACCCCCCAAAAGGTAACCACTTTTCTGACTTCTGTCACCCTAGACAAGGGGTTCTCCATCTCAGCACTATTGACATTTGGGGCGGGCTCATTCTTTGTTATGGGGGCTGTCCTGTGCATTGTAGGGTGTTTACCAGCATCCCTGACCCACTAGGCACCAGTAGCACACACACACAGCCCCCAGTTGTGATGACCAAAAATATCTCAGACATTGCCAAATGTCTCTCAAAGAGAGGTGGGGTGAGGATTCACCCCTGATTGAGATCCCCTACCCTAAGTGAGTTTTGCCTGTTGTTAAACTTCACATTAATGAAATCATACAGTACGTATGTCACCCCCAGCTTCTTTTGCTTAATATCTTGTCTGAGATTCATCCATGTTGTTGCAAGTATCTGTAGCTGATTCTTTTCTACTGCTGAGTACTACTCCATGGCATGGATGTACCACAGCATGCTTTTTCATTCGTCTGTTGACAAACATCTGGGTCATTTCCAGTTTGGGGCTATTATGCACAAAGCTGCTATGAACATTCACAGACAGATCTTCGTGTGGATGTAGGTTTGCATTTCTCGTGGGTAAGTGCCCAAGAGTGGAATTGCTGGGTCACAGGTAGGTAGGCATGTGTTGGAAACCCTTCTCCAGAGTGGCTGTACTGTTTTCCACTCCCACCAAAAAACGTATGAGAGCTCAGTTCCCCCACACCCTTGCCTCTGTTGTCTTCATTTTAGCCGTTCTAGTAAATGGGAGGGCGGCCTAATAAAGGCCACAAAGCCACCCACGGGAGCCAGACTAAAAGTGAAGCTACGATAACAAAAGTATAAGAAGTAGAGGGGCCTTGGAGACCCCTGGCCTTTGTGAGCTCTGAGTCCAGGGAGCTGAGTGGGCCTGGGAGCCCCCCACAGGGGACAAGGGGGAGGTCGCTTCTCAGCAAAGCTCTTTGAGCTCCACAGCTTGTAGCAGGGAAGAGGCCACTGCAAGGAGGTGCCATGGGGGAGGGGAGACACAGACTTGGGACAGAGTTTGCATCACAAACGGGAATAGCAGGAGACACGAATTCTATAGAAGACCCTCAGCCACTTCCCCTTTCTCACCCTCACCCCATTTTCAACACACACACAAACACACACACACACACACACACCCTCCACGAGGGAAGCAGGACAGCAATTCCTTTGCAAGAGGCAGAGTGATGTTGGGGAAAGAAGGAGAGAGGATGAGAAGGTTACTCAGCTGCTACTCGGGGAGTTCGATGGTTTGGCTAAGGACTTGACACCTTTTGTAGGGCATGCCCTGAGCATGTTGTAAATTAGACACTAGAAGACGGGAAATTCATCAAAGAAATAAATCCCGACCCCCACCTCCATGGAGCTTCGGATCTAATTTTTGACAGAAAATATAGTGTGACTCCAAAATTAGAGATACTATAATGCCACCAGGACCTGGACACAGAGATCTGCCTGCGTCAGGACTGACAGAGTGTGACAGGTTAATCCAGAGGGGCTTACCAGAGGAAGTTGGGAATCTGAAGGAGAGAAGTGCCCAGAATTAAGCATGAGACAGAGGAAGCGCCCTGCCGTCCTAACAAGAATAAGTGTCTTAACATGTTCTTCTATTTGGTGCTATTTTGAAGGGCCTTGTTACCTGCAATGTTCCTCTAAACCTTTACCTTGGGGAAGTGTTATTTCCCCCCCAAAAAACCATTAGTCTATTATCAGAATCATAAGGAAACTCCTGGTGATGAAACAGTCTATCCCTGCTACTACAGTAAGTGCGGGTCTCCTGTGGGTCACCTGGGAAGGTCTCCTATAGAGGTGGGGGGTCAGGGGTAGGAGACAGGGCATCCCCTGAAGATGGCCTCACTTGTTCTGTAGATCACTCGAGAAAGAAATGGCTAGTACTAGGAAGTGGCCCTTCTGGCGTTCAGAAGGTAGACCTTGGTCAACCTAGAGAGGGAACACAGATCTACTTCTCTCGAGCCTAGACGTCTTGGGGCTGGAACATTCTTAATGGCACCCATCATGGGAGCGCTCAAAGTTGGCATCTGCTTGAGGAGAAGAGATGACAGCCAGCCAGGAAATCATAGCGGGAGGGACATCAAGCTGAAGATTAGTCCACCCTAAATTGTAAGCCAAATGCTCCAGGTTGGTGTTTCTCTGTTCACTTTCTTTTTGCTCACCTCCAAACTATTTATTAAAATGTGAGCTCCATGAAGGGCAGGGCTTCGTCTGTCTTGTTCACAGCTATGTCTGCAGCCAGAAGCATGCGTGGCACATGTCTCGCTGAAGACTTCTTGAACGGATGAAGAGCAAAGACCTGACTGAGTGTTCAGGCCTTGATTTAGCTGCACTCCTCAGTTACCACTGGAAGGCGGCGTTCTCCAGAGCATGGAGGACCCAGCCAGGATGCAGCAGACAAACACCAAGCACTGTGGGGCCAGGGCAATGGTCTTGGGGTGACCAGAGTCAGGAGCCCAAGGGGAAGGTGACTTCTCTGAAGTTTCAAGTGCCGGCTGTGTTCTTGGGCCTCTGTGCTGATTCCACCCCCATTGCCAGTCCCTGGGGGAGGTGCGCCCTGTTTTACTGAACAGTGTCCTAACACGGCCTCCCTTCCTTGTACAGGCCCCGAACCTTCCAGGTGTAAACACAAGCAAGTTTCCAAGAAGGAAAAGCTCCAGGTAGACATGGGAAGCCGAACCCCCAAACTTCCTTCCTGGAAGACCCCTTCCTCTTGGGGTCTGCACCTAGATACTGTAGGCCACCCCCAGAAAAAACACCCTTCGGGACTGGTCCTCAGAGGAACAGTCTTTTTCTTTGTCTCACCTTAGCAGAGTTGACAGAGGCAGACATTTTTAAAATTAGCTTTGCTAAAGAATGAAGGAGGAGCAGAAACATAAGCAGCATAAAATCACATTTGTTTCCCAAGGAGCAAGGCATGCCTGGACATGTAGGGGCACCCTCGATCCCAAACCTGCCATCTGGAGTCCGATAAGGGAGCTGAAGTGCCAGCCAGTGGCCTCAGCTTTTCCTAGGTCCCCCTACTCCAGCCTTCAATGAGCCAATGCCATCCTCCTCCAAGAGGCAGATGCCATCTCTCTTCCAGGGCCTGCGGGGAGTCATTTCTCTGTCCTTCTGCTTTGGGGATAGCACCTCCCAGCTCCCCTAGTCTCTCCCCCATGTGTGAGGGTGCAGCTAGTCTGTGGATGATTTGCAGGACAGAGGTGCTTGACAGCCGGCAAATAATAGAGCTCTCTGGGCCTGTGTTATCTAATCCACCTACCTCTGGAGCTTCCCTTGGCAACTCACTCAGGAAGCACCCCTCCCCCTACACCATCTGGAAGTGGTTTTTGAAAAACCTACTCGTTATTGTTAAAAAGCAACACGTAGGCTTTTACAAGATCCAGTTACAATAGCAGCCCCTAGACTGTAAGTTTCCGGAAGGTAGGAATCTTCACTTTGTTGCCACTGTATAACTATGACCTGGCACACAGTAGGAGCTTGATAAATGACTGTTAAATGAAGGGAGAATTAATAAACTCACAATAAGGGTATTCCAGTTGTTTCTGCATAACAAATTACTCCAAAATTTAGCAGCTTAACAACCATTTTATTACGCTTGCAGTTTCCATGGGTCAGAGATTTTGACTGGGCAAAGCAATGATCTCTCTGCTCCACAATGTCTGGGGTCTCAGTTGAGAAGACTTGAGGGCCTGGGGGCTGGAATCATCCAGAGGCTCCTTCACTCACAGGTCTGGCACTTAGGCTGAAATGACTTGGAGGCAGGGCTCAGCTGGGACTGTGGATCCAAGCATCTATATGCAGCCTCTTCCTGTGGATTGGGCTTCCTCACAGCATGGCTGACTCAGGGTAGTCAGTGTTCTTACACGACGCCTGCTCAAGGCTCCAAGGCAGAATCCGTGTAGCATTTTATAGCACATCCAGATTCAAAGAGAGAAGAAACAGACCCCACTTCTCATTGGAAAGAGTGTATTAAAACTCTAGTCATGTTTTAAAACTACCCACAAAGGGTAAAAGATTAGAAAGCCCTAAGGATTTTGCATTCATTCCTTCAACAGAATTTATACCATGCATCTATCACACGTTAAGCTCTCGGTTGGGTGATGTGTAGGGATTTAGCAATAAACAAAATAGACATTATCTCTGCCTTCATGTAGCCTGCATTCTACTAGAGAAGACAGACTTTAAACAAATACACACACAAGCAAATGCATAACGACAGATCATTATGAGCACTAGTGGGGGCAGGGGGAGAAGTGCCTGAGAAAGAACAGGGAGACTTAATTTAGACTGGAAGTATCTTGCTCCACTAGAAGTAAAGTCTGATGCAAGGTTTCGAGCACAAGCAGTTGCTTTGGGAGGTGATTCCAGGAAGCACCAGTAGGGCAATGAGGCCAGGAGACAGAGCCATGAAGGAAGCCAGAGGGTGTATTAATAAGTAGGCCACCACTGCGGACGAATGGGGCATGGCCCTGCAGGACACCTCTGGTTGAGAATGTGGAATGCACCTCAGATTGTCCCACTTGAAGGACGGGGAAGCAGGGGCACTTATCCACCAAACCCTAACAGTCACAGCCAGGGGCATTAGGGTGGGCTGCCCTCCTTGTGGGCCCTGCCCACTCAGGCAGCCCAAGAGAGTCTCAGTCCCAAGAACTAGCAGAGGGAGCCTCAGGGGTTGGGGAAGCCTTTCGTGAGCAAGTGATCTTCTCAAAGGAGTTCAAGAGTCAAGAAGATGAGATTTGTAGATGGTCTGTATATTATATGTGGATTTTCACCAAGCACCACCCCAATGTCAGTGCTTGGCACAGTGCCTTAGATAGTAACTCGTATTGGGTTTTCCTGGTAATGCCTGTGAGGTTGCAATGACTGTCACTGCTGACCACCCTGTCCCCATCTCCCCCTCCCCTTTGTGACTAATTGAAAGCATTGGCAAAATTGCCCACAGGCAGGCAGGCAGGCAAGGTGGAGCTGTTTGTGTCCAGAAAAGAGTTTTCCCTTTGTGTGAGGCTAACCGCCCAGAGTTGTGAGCGCCACACCCCTCTACTCTGACCTCAGCTAGCTTAGCACAGCAGAAAGGCTGGCCCAGCTGAAATGATCACTAAACAATTCGTGGGGTGTCGTTCATGCCTAGTCAGGTCCCCAGGAGGGAAGCTCTTGTAGGGAGAAGTGGGAAGCAGCACCCTTGTCAAGGGGTGGTCACATTAGCTGGAGATCGTGCTCTCGACACGTGCACGGTTTGATGTCAAGGCTGGCGGATGGCTCTCCGGTGCTGGCAGCCTGAGTGAGATTCCAAGAGCTTGCTCACGGCTGCTCAGCCAAAGCTTTCCAACGCTGCACTCCACCGAATCGCAGGTCTGCGGCGAACTGGGGCCACGACACAAAAACACAAAATAGCTAGAACATCTAGGGGAAACATCAGTGAGCAACTGGAAGAGAAAGTATTTTTATGAAGACAATATGAGTACAATACTCTTTCATTTTCAAATAGCTAAACAGAACTTCTGTAAATTTTTCAAACACTGTTTTTCTTCATGACCCTTTTAAAGCAGCCTTTTCCAATTCCACTGTTACTGAATATCAAGTATATGACGTGCCCTGACTTAAGCACTTTTTTCAGTTAAAAATAATAATAATGACTGCCACTGTAGTGATGATGATGGCAGGGTGGGTGAGTGATGTCGGGAACGCTGCCTCTGGCCACCTGCTCCTGCTGTGGCTTCTCGCCTGAGCCACGATCTTGCCTGCAGGCTCTGGAGAGCTCTCCCAGGCGGCAGCAGCCCACCCCCATCTGGCCTGGGTCACTGTCACCCTGAGGACAGCAAAACAGTATGTGGCGGGGGAGGGAGAGTGAGGGAGAAGGGGAGGAGGAGAGAAGAAGGGAAGGGAGGGGAGACTGGAGAGGGGAGAGAAAACGAAAGGGGGAGAACAGCGGGGGGAGCAGAGGTGGAAAGTGAGGGAAAGCGGGGAGAGGGCAAGGCAAAGAGGGAAAGGAGAGGAAGAGGGGGAGAGGGGGAAGGGGAAGAATTCTACTGGGATGGAAAAGCCAGGAAGTCAAATTCCTAACCCAGTG
This sequence comes from Cynocephalus volans, assembly GCF_027409185.1. Lineage (NCBI taxonomy): Eukaryota > Metazoa > Chordata > Mammalia > Dermoptera > Cynocephalidae > Cynocephalus > Cynocephalus volans. The sequence goes on from NC_084478.1 coordinate 55,594,293, forward strand.
ATAAATAGAATCCCAGCTGCACCAAGAACAGGGAAGTGGTAAGATCATTCAAACTCTGAATTCCTGACGATGGAAAATAAACTCGTCTTTGCTGGTGAATGGCAACTTTGGGGAGATGACCTCTTGGCCTCCAGGTCCCACATCCTCACCCCCCACCCCCCATCCCCAGTATCAGGCACCGAGGCGTTGGTGGGTTGAGAAATGGGGTTGGGAAGCTGCCCAGAGATGCACTAAAGCACCCTTAGTCTTCAGGCCACGTTGCTTAAAGTCCAGAGAGGCAGAGAGAAGCAGCTGAATGCTGCAGGAAAGAGGCTGGAAGGAGGAAGATGAACAAAAGAGCAAGGCGGCCTGGGAGACGGAGGGGCCCAGAGCGGGAGACAGAACGCAAGGAGCCCTGGTGGTGGGTGAGCTTAAGAAAAAGCCCGGGCAAGTTCCAGGCCAGGAGGTGGAAGGAAGGAGGAAGGCTGCTGGGCTGAAGGCAAGAAAAATAACACCCCTCCTGCCCATCCCCCACTCTGTCCCCCGTCCCCGGGCATGCATTGCGAAGCAGTGTCAGCAGCACTTTTTGGCAACCTAGCCTGTGTGCTAGACAAAAGATGTGGAGGCACTGGAGTCCTGGGCCTGTGCCCAGCCCTGCCATGCCTGGTGTTGGGTACCCCCAGAGGCTGGCCTTGGCCAGAAGCTCCTCAGGCTTCCTGGTCCTCCTCATCCTCAAAGGGAAAAGCCTCGGCAACACCTTTCCTCCTGACTCCAACCCCCTTCCCTGGCCCCAGTCCTGTCCTTACAGGGGTGCTGGCCTGGCCTCTGCTGGTGGAAGTGGCAGATGAGCAAGGATAGCAGGGGGACACTACTCCGTGCCCCTCCCCTAGCTTCTAACAGCCTGCGCCTGTGACTCTTTGGAGGCCTGCCCTTGGGTACTGGGGCCCTTTTTCCTGCCCTCTCAGAGAGCCAGAAGTATCGGAGGTTTCTGTCCCCACAGCCAGGACAGCCCTTAGCTGATGAGGGACCAGTGAGAGAGCATGAAGGGCCAGCTCTCTCGCCTGGGGCCAGGACAGACCCTGAGGTATAACTTACCCTCCAGAGCTCCCCTGTGGGGTCAGGCTGAGGCCACCCTCTTGTTATGGAGGAAATGTTTGTGTCCCCCCAAAATTCATATGTTGAAGCCTAACCCCCAGGGTGATGGTATTAGGGTTGGGCCTTTGGGAGGTGATTAGGTCACCAGGGTGGAGTCCTCAAGAATGGGACGCCAGAGATCTTTCTCACTCTCTCCACCATGCAAGGACATGAGAAAACGGCCATATGCAACCTGGAAGAGAACCCTCACCAGAACCCAACCCTGCTGTCACCTGATCTCGGAATTCCAGCCTCCAGAACTGTGAGAAGTACATTTCTGTGGTTTATAGAACACCCAGCCTATGGTGCTGTTATAGCAGCCCAAAAAGACTAAGACACCTGTGCAGGGGGACTCTGAAACTGGCTTCCTCCCCTTCATGGTCCTTCTACCCGCACCCCCTTACAGTGTCTCCTGGGAGCACTTCCGTAATAAATCACTTCCAGACAAATCTGCATCTCAGGGTCTGCTTCTCGGGAAACCAAAGTGACAGGGCTTGTGGGCTGGGCAACAATAACAGTTATGACAGACAGCACCTCATCCAACGTCAGAACCACACAGCCATGTCTGAGCGCATTGCACAGAGGAGGAAACGGAAGCTCAGCGACCAGAAGGGGCTTGCCCAGGATGGCATAGCTGGTGAGCAGAAGAGCCTAGATGAAACCCAGGTGTTGCTAGCTCCAAAGCCAGCGTTTAGTCCTTGACACTCCACTGAAAAGAGACGGGGCCTGCAGGCTCTTCTGTAGGGAGCCCTGCAGCTTCTGAAAGGAGCCCCACCGCCAGGGGCCATCTGGGGCCAGCCAGGTACTTTGAACAGATGACTGAGGAGGCAGCGAAAGCTCCCCTCATGCCTTCGGTCTGGGAGTTGATTCCTCTGCGTTCACATGCTCACCCGAGCCAGTCCCCCGAAGCCCTCTGGCTTTGCCAAGCCCCAGAAGCCTTCAGCTAGGAGCCCACTGATGAACCAAACCCTCTAACTCCATGGGGTGAAGATAATCCCCAAAAGGCAGGACTTCCTAGGAGAAGTTCAGAAACTGCCAAAAGCACCCTATGAATAAATGTTCAGGGTTCCATCCGGAGACGCCCACGGTGACTGAGGAGTCATCAGATAGCCAGCTGTCACCACAGAGCACTATATATAGAAGGGGAAGGCCGGAGGGGTGTCTGGTATGTAAGGCAAGGGGGAGGAGCATGCACCTAGGAGGTGAGGCCCCAGCTGGGGGGCAGGCCTAGAGCACGGGAACTGCACCCTCAGCTCTCCCCCAGAGCAGAATCTGGGTCGGCAATTCCCCAGCACAGAATTGGAAGCAGGCAGCAACAGGGCCGGGTGTGGGCTATGCCAGTACATTAATGACGGTTACTGCTAATGATGGTAATGGGAGAATAACAGCCGGCAAACTCCCTGCGCATCACCTCATGGTCTTCCCATAATACCACATACGCAGGACTTATTCGTTTCGCTGCCATTTAAGCAGCTGAAACGGAGGTTCGAGCCCCCCGGCTTGATTAGGCTAGGCCTGCACTGTCCAGCATGGTAGCCACTAGCCACAGGGGTCTAGTGGCCGCTTGCCATGTGGCCAGTCCAAACTGAGTTCTGCTGTAAGCATAATCTACACACTGGATTTCGAAGACTTGGCTCCAAGAAGAGAATGTCAAATAGCTCATTAATAACTTTTTCTCGATTTCATGTTGAAATGATAATATTTTGGATAAACTGGGTTAAATAAAATATATTATTAAAATTCATTTCACCTGTTTCTTTTTACCTTTTTAATGTGGCTACTCGAATGTTTAAAATTACATTTGTGGCTTGTATTATATTTCTATTGGACAGTACCGGGTTACAGGCTGGAAGCCAGAACCTTCAGGAAATCCTGGCTATGTCCTCTCCTGACAAATAAAGCCTGCTTCCTGGTTCAAGGCTGAGAGAGGCCAAGGTTGCTCTCCAGACAATGCCAGTGGCCAGCTGCAGCTCCACATACCCGTCACAGAAGGACCAGGTGACACACAAAAGTCCCCAAGTGTCTGTGAACCCCAAACTTGCTCCTTATATCTTCTGAAAATGCACAGCCTTCCAGAAAAGGATGATGAATCCTCCCTGGCCCTGTCTTATGCCTTCCCCACTTAACCCCCAAGAGAGTTCAAAGCTTTATGATTGCAAAAAGAGACCATAAAATAAGGCCACTTCACAGCTGAAGCAGTCTTTTCCCTCACATATGCAAACAGCAGAGAGAGACAAAGGAAAGAAGGGGAATGAGAAACAGAACGAGAAACGCAGAGGAGACACGCGATTCACAGTGAGAGAGAGAAACTGTACCCCAGAGACAGGCACGTGGATATCATATGCTCTGCCCACAGAGACCTGGTGGCGGGGGGAGAAGGCTGCGGGTGCATGTGTCTGTGCGTGTGTGTGCACATGTGCATGCCTGGGTGTTGAGCAAGAGAGCTGTAGAGAAGGGTTCGAGAACGAAGCAGACAGAACAGAACAGGAAAGAGATGCGTGCGAGTGAAAACACACGGAGGCTCAGGGACTTGACAGACTCCCCGTTGTGGCAAAGGCCGCCTTTGCTTTCTGTGTCAGCTTAAATTATTCACGTCGGGACAATGGAAAGAATATAGCAAAATAAAAAATGCATCGGGGCCAGGCGGGCCCAGGATTCATGTGCCATGGAAATAGAGCCCAGAGAGAAGGCAGGGCTGCCTGCTCTGCACCCAGGAGTGGACCGAGCCTTGGGTGGCTGCTGAGGGGGCTGGGGGGGTGCGGGGGGGGCTTTTCCACTTGCTCAGTACCTCCCTCAACTCCAAAATGTGGACAGAGCCGGGCTTAACTCACACCCCCAGAGGCTGGGCCTGGGATGTTTAGGGAGCAGTGTGAGTCACACAAGGCCTGGCGGGCACCCCCAGATAGCAGCCCCTTTGGGGCCAGGCTGGGAGCTGCCTATGGCCTCTGCCTGCCCCCAGACTGGCTGACACTTTGCACCATCCTCCTGCCTACCCTGAGCTGACCCCTCACTGGTGAGTTCAGTGTCCCCTAGGTGACCCCCAGTTAATCCAATCAATGTGTGCTGCCAGGACAAGATGGGGAGAAAGGGGCTGCCCCCACCCCAGGGCTCCTACCCTCCTAGGTAGAGGACTTCTGGGAGCCTATGCCCACCTTGGTCACCTCACCTGAAGGGGGCCTCTCAAGGAGATGCAGGATGACCGTCTTAGTCAGCTCGGGCTGTCACAACAAACTACCACAGGCTGGGTGGCTCACACTTATTTTCTCACAATTCTGAGGCTGGAAGTCCAAGACCAAGGTTTGATTTCTCTTCTGAGGCCTCCTTCTTTGCTCGCAGGTGTCCGCCTTCTCACTGTCTCCACATGGTCATCTCTCTGTGTGTGTACCCCTGGTATCTTTTTGTGTGTCCATATTTCCTTCTCATAAGGACACCAGCCCTACTGGATTAAGTCCACTCTAACAAACTCATTTTTACTTAATTACCCTTCAAAGACTCTTTCTTCAAATACAGTCACATTCTGAGGTACTGGGGATTAGGACTTCAACATATGATTTGGGGACACACAATTCAGCTCATAAGAACAAAGAACAGAGAGAGACAAGGCCTCCTGCCTGCGCTTAGGGCCTCCTCCACAGACATTGATAAAAACTGAAGGCAACAGTTCTTCGGAACACAGGGTATGAGGGAATCTTCTTTTCACGGCTGATAGTCACTGTCTTCCCTGGGAACAGGTTTTGTATCCCCAGCTTCCAGTTCAGTGCCTGGCCTTGCAGGGACACTTTGAAGGGGACAGAACAGAGGCCACTGGGCAAGGCTCTGGGTCCTTGCTGATTTAGCATCTTGTTACCAATGGAAGTTACACCAGAATGAATTTGAGCTTAATTTACAGAGTTGAGGCCCTTTCAAAATTAAAATAATAAAAGAAAGAAAAAGAAAAACCACTGTGGCAGATCATTTTCCAAGATGGTCACAAGATCTCCCATGCTATGTGCCCTCCTCACGATCTGACGTCACTCTTCCCTGCCTCCGCACTCTGTGGTCTGTCCCTTCGAATCTGGGTGGATTTGTGACAATGGTAGAAGTGTCACTATGTGACTTCCTTTATCTCTCAGGATATTTACTCTTAGAAACCAGGCACCATGCTGTGGGGAAGCCCAGACTCCACGGAGAGGCCACGTGGAGATGTTCCAGCTGAGGTCCGGCCACCGGCCAGCGTCAACGGCCAGATGTACGAGAGAGGAAGGAAGCCTTTAATATGACTTCAGCCCCAGGCATTGTCTGATGGCAATTGAGAGAGAGAGACAATGTAGCTGAGGGCAGTCAACGGGCAGAGCAGCAAGAGATAATAATAACGTGGTAGGTTTTTTGAAGTCTCTAAATTTTAGAGTGATTCATCACGCAGCAATAGATAACCGGAACACAAGCCAAAACGCAACGTGTGCGCACGCGCGCGCGCACACACACACACACACACACACACACGTACACAAAAATCACAGGACCTGTTTGGAGGCTCCTGGCAGCAGGCCTGGCTGCTGGGTGTGGACTCCATAGCTTCTGGCCAGGCTGCCAGGATTCACATTCCTCTTCCACCACTCCTTAACTGTCCCACCTTGGATGAGGAAATTAGCACCTCGACCTCAGTTTCCTCATTTCTGAACTGGAAACCGTGGCAGAGCACTCCACGTGGGACGCTTGGGAGGATTAAGTGCGCCAGCCCACATCAAGTGCTCAGAACCGTGCCGGGCGTGCAGCCGTCGCTTGATAGCTGCTTGCTGGGATGATATTACTCAACATGTCCCTTTCCGCTTCCTAACAGGTGGGCTAAGAAACATGCCGTTTCTGGCAGACACGCCACTGACCATCTTTTTCCATCACACTGAAGTCACACTGAGCTCAGCCCCACACTTATCTGTTTGGTAGAAATGTCAGCAGCTGGGCCCCAGCCCTTGTGGGAAGTCAGCTCCCCCTCCCCCTGCGGTGCTTGGGTTCTGTCCCTGCCACTGTCATCTCACTCCTTTGCCTTGTTAAACCACAGATTAGCAGAAGACAAAACACCGACTAAGGGCTGACCTCAATACCTGTTTTTAAAATCCCTCATCCTGGCCCAGCCACAGAGCTGCGGGACACAGGATAAGCAGGCATCAGATGACAATAGTTGGCTGAGCTTGCAAGACCCTCTTGCCTCTCTTTTTGTGGGCTAGCTGACATGTTCAGCCCTCGGGTGCCCTGGTTCCTCCTACACACTGAGGGCGTATAGGACCCACTTCCCAGAGGTGATTCCCATAGCCCACAGCGGACGAGGCCATGCCAGGGTGCATGCCGCCCTCAGGGTACCAGCGGAGTCAGAGGCCAGGTCTGTCCCCTGAAGAACTGGGGAAGCAGGGGGCAGGATAGAATAAAGTCAGCAGCAGAGACCATTTCTGTCTAGCCAGGGCCTTCCTGGCCTCTGGAAGGGTCCCCTCTGCCTTTTTCTCTGGGGCACCCCCTTGATTCTGCCCATCCTAAAGCCCCTGACTTGGGCACCCACAGCTCTCTGGCTTTCCAGCTGTCTTCTTTCTCACTCTCCATATGTGGTACCTGGCTTGCCCACCCAGCAGTACTACCCGCCTCCACTCCCACCCTCGCCCTTCCCTCCAGGCGGCCTCAGCCTGACCTACAGTGGGCGCGCAGGCTTTCGATGAGCTCACCAGCTCTCTTCCTCAGAGCAGTCCCCGCCCCAATCCCCTGCGTCACCTTGAAAAATGATCCTTGGTCTCTACCGAACCAATTGGTTCTTTAGAAAGGACACCTGGAATTTTCTTTGCAGCTACTAGCCATGTTTGTTAATGGGAACACTATTACTATTTGGGCCTGGACAAATCCCCATTGTATGAGACAGTTCCCCTCCCCCCATTGTAGAATGTTAAGTGTCCTTGGTCCCCTGCCCATTAAATGCCAATAGCACCCCCTAGTCATTGTGACAACCAGAACTGCACCCCCATTTCCCAGTGCCCCAATAGGGGAGCACTATTCACCTCAGGATGAAATTCCTGATAGATCATCTTCAGCAAAGCATTTACTGAGAAATCATTTGTGTAATTCCACACCCCTCTTCCATCACTGGCATCACTCTTAAAAAACTAAAAGAGCAACCAGTGTTGGAAGCGTTCCGTTGGAGCTATTTGTTCATCAAGGTCTATTGAGTCAAAATTCCCTGTTTAACCCTGAATGCTCAGCCCCCTGCCTCTAACATGAGGTTGGTGTTTGTACCTTAAAAAGAGAATTGAAATATAGTCTTTTAAAGATGGACAAAAGGGAATAAAATAATCCTCTCTCTACAGTGACTGCACTTTTCAACATAACATGGGAGTGCGAGCACCTTCCACCTGTCCCTTGAGCTACATTTTTACCAAAACCCCTTGCCAGCCTGGCACAAAGTGCCCACACCTGGATCCACCAGTCGGGAAGAGCAGCCATTCTGAGAGGGACAGAACTTCGCACACAGCCACAAACAACTGTGCGTTTCTGTGGGTCTAGCTGTTGTAGATGCAGGCAGCTTGGGCCAGTTTTCTTTTTGGAACAATAGTTGTCAACATTGGTGGCTTCTTGCTGGTGACTTGAAATCCCAATCTCACAATGACAGCTTAGGCCTGAAGGTTTAGAGGTTTTAGTCTTCTGGGGTCCACTTGTGCAGATCTGATGAAACCTATGGCCTTTCTTCCAGAACAACACACACATACGTGCACATAGTGTTTGCCTGCATGCATGCACCCGCTCCCACAGAATTGTGCACATGATCACAGAGGCTCCTGAAGTCTGTCCACAGGCTGTAGATTAAGAACCCACCCCTGGTTTAACCCAAGAGGAAAGCTCATGTAAAAGCAGCTTTGGTGGCACATACAAATATGATTCAGTTCCAGCAGGTAAGGAGACCAATTCCCAAATAGTTCTTCCTGAAACGAGCCAAGAGCCTCGTAAAGATGATGGCCCCCGTAGATAGCGCCACTGGTTTGAAAACACAGCAAGAAATAATGAGAGAAAGCTTCCGGAGACCACTGTCACTCCTGAACACACCAAATTTATGTGGACTGCTAAGGAGAGAGGCCATAAAGCAAAATGACCTTGAAAAGCTCAAAACCCATTGTCCCAAAGTGAAACACTTCGTGCTGATGGCAGTTCCTGTAGATAATAACACTGCATTGCCTTACACTCGCACAGTGCTTTACACGGCTCGGATGGCTTTCACCGGCGTTATTCCATCAGTCTCACAGCCACTCTGTAAAGGCAGGGCCAGTATTATTGTCCCCATGCAGAGGTTGCAACAAAAAAGATCTCAAAGGATTGAAGTGATGCCTGAAAGGACACATCTGTTGGTAGCCGTAGGCCAGGAAGAGAATGTGGGGGTTAGCTGACCCCAAGTCTGACGTTCACGGGAACTATGAGGGGGTAATACACTGTCACGAGATAATCAACTAACAATTCATGTAAAAGCCACATGCCAGTTTTGTAACCCAGATCTCTAAAGGTCTATCCCCAATGCTTCCTCAGCCCAATTGGGTCATGAAAGGGATAGCTCTAAAGTCTCTTTTCTGAAATTGGTGTTTGGAGCATGGGCTTTAAACTTGGGCCACTACCTCCAAATATTTCCCCTTTTCCTCCCCCTGTCAAACTGGAATTAGAGAGTGTTGCAGTTAGAAGGGCCATGAAAAAAGGGAGAGAGAAAAGAAGAGAAGACAAGGGGAAATTGTATAAAAGAGAAAACTCACACTGATGCAGGTAAGAAAGTAATAGAATCTGTGAGCAGAAGACAGTGGAGGGAGGAAGCAGTGACACCAGAGAAACCCAGTCCCAGTTTTATCAAATATTTAGCCACTGCCTAACATAGGTCACTGTACTTTCAGCCTCCTTGCCATCTACCACCCAACCCTAAGCCAGTACCATACATTTCAGAGTTTTTCATTACTGCTGAACCCCACTTCTGATACCAATTTTTGTATAAGCTAGGTGATGGAGTTTGGATATGTTGTCCCCTCCAAAACTCATGTAGAAATTTGATCCCCAATGTGGCAGTGTTGGAAACTGATTGAGTCATGGGGATGGATCCCTCATGAATGGATTAATGCTCTCCCTGGGGGAAGGGGGAGTAATGAGTGAGTTCTCACTCTATTAGTTCCCACAAGAGCTTATCGTTTATAGGACCCTGGCACCTATTGCTTCTCTCTCTTTCTTCCTCTCTCACCATGTGATCTGCTTGTACCCGCCGGCTGCCTGCCACTTTCTGCCATGAGTAGAAGCAGCCTGAGGCCCACGCCAGATGCAGCTGTCCCAGAATCGTAAGCCAAATAAACCTCTGTTCTTTATAAATTATCCAGTCTCAGGTAATTCTGTTATAGCAACACAAAACGGACTAAATCATTGGGTTATTCTGAGGTAATAAGCAATCTCCAAAATCTCACTCCCCAAACCCAAAATCTGCATCATTCTCTCTATGTGGTCTATTCATCTCAAGGAGACTAGACCAAGCTCTGTCACATGGTGAGAGTAGTAGATGAAGTAGCTGTCTTAGTCTGTTCTGGCTCCTATAACAAAATATCTCAGACTGGATCATTTATAAACAACAGAAATTTATTTATTTTATTAATTTTTGTTTTTGGTGGCTTGCCAGTATAGGGATCTGAACCTTTGACCTTGGTGTTATAACATCACATTCTAACCAACTGAGCTAACAGGCCAGCCCTAACAACAAAAATTTATTGCTTACAGTTCTGGAAGCTGGGAAGTCCAAGATCAAGGTGCCAGCAGATTTGGTGTCTGGTGAGGGCTTGCTGTCTGCTTCATAAATGGCATCTTATTGCTGCATTCTCACGTGGTGAAAGGGCCAAACAGGCTCCCTCAAGCATCTTTTCTAAGGGCACTAATCCCATTCATGAGGCTATAGCCTCATGACCTAGTCATCTCCGGAAGGCCCCATCTCTTAATATTATCGCATAGGACATTAGGTTCCAACATAAATTTTTGAGGGTCACAAACGTTCAGACCATAGCACTGGGCAAGCCTAAACATTCAAGCACTTATCAAATCTTGCTTGCATCATGCTTGCTGATGTCCCATCAGCCAAAGCAAGTCATGTGACTAAACTCAAAGTCACTGTGAGAGGGGACTAACCATGGATGTGGATATTGGGAGCTATGACTCATTAGAGGCCATATTTGTAACAACCTACCACACACACATGAGCAAAAGAATCTCCCTGCCCACATAATGACTGAAATGCCATCATTTATCTTTTAGATCTTTGGTCTAAGCATTGCCTTCTTTTGCTTTTCTCTTTGAAAAATCAAGCATGTCTTTATTGCTTGTCCTATGACCCAGCAATTTCATTTCCAGGTATATATATAGCCAAGAGAAATGAGAGCTTGTGTCTACCAAAAGCCATACACACAAATGTGCATAGTGGTTTTCTTCATAACATCCTAATACTGGAAACAACGCCAATGCCTACCAAGAGGAGAACAGATACACTAATCATGATATATTCATACAGTGGGATGCTACACAGCATTGAAAAACAACAAATTACTGCTACATGCGACAACAGGTGAATATTCCAGACAATGTTGGACCAAAGAAGTCACACATATAAGAATACATATCGTATGATTCTATTTATTCGAGGTTCAAAAACAGACAAGTCAAGTGTGTGCTACTGAAAGTCAGAGTAATGGTTACCTTTGGGGGGACAGTAACTGGGAAGGGCACAGCAATTGGGAGGGGACACAAGGGAGCTTCTGGGGTGGGTGCTGGAAAGGGCCTGTATCTTGACCTGGGTGGCCATGGTTCTATACATGTGTAAGAAAGCAGAGGCCATCTTGTGAAACCTGCAGAGAACAGACCTGGCCCAAGGCCCCGAAGGGCTCCCCATCTCCAGCCCTGGGTTTGAGGGGGTACTTCAGAGTGGGGCATGGTGGTGGCCTTGGGAGCCCCTCCATGGGAATTGCGTTGAGGAGCCTTTGTTTCCGAGAGTTGATCAAGGAAATGAGTTGATGGTGAACAACAGAAATAACAATAATTTATAATGGGCAGAATAAAAACAGATTTCAAATCCTGCAGCTAATTTGCCAGGAGATTTATTCCTGGGGCCTGCAGCACTCTCCCTTCATCAGACTGCAGGGTAAACGAGGAAGTGGCAGGACCAGGCCAGGCAGCTCGTGGTGGGGTCAGGGGGAAGGAGGGAAGCGGGAGGAGGGAGGAGCAGTGGGGTCTGAATGGGCTCTTTGGGACCGTGCAGACAGCGGAGGCGTAGTAACCCTGGGGAGTGGGAACGGGCTGGAGCTCATCTGGCTACCAGGCTTGCTCATGGGCTCTGTACCCCTCTAGGAAGGGTAGGAGCGCCCACATCTCAAAGATGTCTCTCAGAGACCTGCAGCCTCCTCCGCTCCCCTGGATTCTCCCCCTGATCGTCCCCTCAGACTCTTGAGCCTTTGGTATATGTCCCACACTGATACTGCCCCACCCCCAGGAGCCCAGGTTGGGGGGCGGGCAAGACCACACAACAATGGAAGGAAAACCCTTGTCAGAGAAGGAAGATTCTAATTGGAGCCCTAAATGCTGCAGGAAGATTATCTTTCCGGTTCCCATTGCAAAGAGAGCAACTAACAATCGCCCCCACCCATAAGCCCTCACCTCTCTTTTCGTCCCCTGCCCCGCCTCCAACAGGCTGATTTGTATAGCTTTCGGGACTCCGCTAAAAAATGAGTGCTCAGAGATCCAGCTTCTTCCAGGATGGAGGCAAAAAGCAGCCTAGGCCTCCTCTGTTGGTTTTTCATGTGAGAGATGTCAGCGTGAAGCCCAATCTGAGATCTTTGGGGGAGGGGGTCAGGGCTTGAATGTCAGGGTCAAGTCTATTAAGACCTGCTCACAACCAGGGTCTTTGGACGAGAAAATGCCCTTCTTCCCACCATGCCTTTCCTTGCATGTCCCCAATTCCTTCCTGATATCCCTGGCTTCTCAGGCTCCTCCCCTGCCCCTCCCACAAGGGCCCAGGCTCCAAACCAGCTGTTTGCCAACACCACCTCCCCTCCCCTCCCCTGTACCCTGCTTTGTTCTGGTGTAGGGAAAGCCAAGGCCTGCGTGTACCTGAGTCTGTTGGAGTCTCAGCCCCTTAACCCCAAGGCCGTGGACAAGCACTGGGGGAACTCTGCAATTCCCACTACTTGAGTGGCTGCCTCTGTTGACAAATGGACCTCTCTCTTTTCAACTTTAGCAGAGTGGATTCTTCTTGCTAAAGGCTAAGTACTCGCTGAATTGCAAGTTTTAGAAAATGAGGCCATTGTGGGGCTATTTCTGAAGGAAAGGAAGGCCTGCAGTGCCAGCACCAGCCCTGTCCGCCTCCCACAAGAATTGGGCACCATTATTTTTACATCGGGGAAAATTCCATCTCCTATTGCAAGAAAAACAGCTGAATCTGGCTTCATCTTCGGCAAAAGTATATACTGTGGGGAAAGGGCGAGGTTTAACTCTCACAGACAGTTCGGAGCAAGTGACCAAAAGGAACTTCGGGCAAAAAAAAAAAAAAAAAGGAACTTCAGAATTAAGATGACTTTGCAGTGCCCAAGAGGTCTTTGCTGAGGAAGCCCCTGCAGTTAGGGTACCAGCTACAGGGTAAAAGGGGGATGGGAGAGAGCCCCCGGGATGGCACCATATTGAGAGCATAGCCAGGCTGGGGGGTGGACAGAACTAGCTCCCCAGGAAGAGGCAAGGAAAGGTGGGGTTTCTGGTAGGTTTTGCAACCAGTTATATTATTAATCTGCTAGGGATGTCATAACAAAGTATCACAGATTCAGTGGCTTAAACAACAGAATTTTATTTTCTCACAATTCCAGAGGCTAGAAGTCTGAGATCAAGCTGTCAGCAGGCTTGATTCCTCCTGAGGCCTCTCTCTTCTTGGCTTGTAGAAGGCCACCTTCTCGCTGTGTCCTAACCTCTTTTTATAAGGACACCAATCAGATTGGATTAGGGCCCACCCATATGGCCTCATTTCAACTTAATTACCTTTCTGAAGACCCTTTCTCCAAATACTGTCACGTTCTGAGATACTGGGGGTGAGGAATTCACCTATGAATTTGGGACAGAGGGTGGGCCTAAAGCCAGTGGAGGGTTTCTCTTTTGTTTCTGCAATTCCGACCTATTCGAACTGCCATGTAGTTCCAGGGCCAGGAGAAGCTGCAGGGTTGTGAACCACACATAGAAGGGTCCTTGTCTACCCTACCCCCAGGCTTCTTCCTGTGTAAATTTTCCTCCACATCCAAGTTCTGCCTCTTCCAAGAAGCCCTCCCTGACCCATGTGCTCATACGGAGCTTTTCCCTTTCCTGAATTCCACAAGGAAGGATCATCAGAGTTGAGTTATCTGCATCCTAAGTATAAATCTGCTTTCCGCATAAGATACTTGAGGACCGGCACCCCCTTCTCCCCACCCAACACACACGAACTGCCAGCATCCATCTCCCCACTCCCAGCCAGGCAGTTGGAGGAGCTGGGGTTGGCTGCACACTCAGATCCGGGGATCGGCCTGATCACCTTCATCTGGAAGGGAGGACATACGTGACCGCATTGGTCCAGAGTAGGTATCAGGACTCTGGATAGGAATGCTGGGACACAGAGCGTCTCTTCTGGGATGGGTGTGGTTGTGGGAAAAGGCAAGGCTTTGAGTAGAACAGCTGCATCTGAGGGGGAGGGGAAGTGTAGGCGGGGACAGCTTGCTGGAAGTTCCAGGGATTTGGATGGGGTCGGGGAGGTACAGGCAGGGAACAACCACTGCGTGTAACCGTGAAGCCCATCCAGAGGAAACAGAGCAGATCACGGGTGCTGGTGGCATCCATCAAATCCTCGATCAAGCCATACCTGAAGTAAGTTACCTCTGGACCGTTCAGTAACATAAATCAATACATCCCACTTTTGCTAACATTGGTTTGGTTTGGTTTCACAATGGGAAAATCACGAGCTGATCCAATTTCTTTCAGATCCTCCAAAGAGCCTGGCCCCAGGATAGTATGGACTCTCAATAAACACTACAGAATCACAGAGTCTCCACCTACGAAAGCTTTGTAGGCCAGGAAACCATGACCAAGGGTAAAGGGATTGGCCAAGCCTTGTGGCCAGTTAGTGGCAGAGCCAGGAAGACAGATTAGGTCTCCAGTTTAATGCCATTTCCACTGCACCAGAAGGGACACAAGCCACTGTTGCTTCTCCCCTGCCCCCCCCCAAACCTTGTCTCTGAGGGAGAGAGAGGGGGCAGAAAAAGCCCATGCGAAGCTGCAGCACCCTCAGCCCCCAAAATTGAAAGACTCTGTTGCAAGCCAGGAGGCCAGAGGAGATGTGAGGCAGGAAATTGAGCAGCTCCATGTCAACCACATGTTCCAAGTCACCTGGAGATGTAAGAAGCTACTGCGGAGATGGTGAGCAGCTGCCACCCCAGGCAGCAGGCATGTTGGTGTCCCCAGGACCTCAGAGGACCCCAGTGCATACTCCCAGGAGCCCTCCATCCCCAGGAAGGCTGTCTCCAAGTGAGATGGTGGGCTTGGCAGGCTCCAGAAGGGGTAGAAATCTGTGAGCAGACACACATGGTTGGCACGTGGGCTGGAAAGACTCAAACATCTGGCGGGGGCGGGAGGAGCGTGCAGAATATATGGGATGCTTTGGGCATCTCTCCCCAACATGGCAGCTTCAGGGCTCCAAAGACACATGTCCAGAGAGAGAGAGAACCAGGCCATATCATCTTTTACAACCTAGTCTCGGAAGTCACACAGCATCATCTCTGACTCATTCAATTCATTGGAAGAGTGTCTGGCCCTTATTCAAGGGGAGGGAAATTAGACTTCACCTGATTGGGAGGACTGTCAAAGAACGTCCAGACCTGGTTTTAAACCACCGTAGAAGCCAAACATGGCAGAGCAAGAAGGATCCGGGGTCCCAACCCTGTGCAATGGCCTAGCTGCCTGGCACTGCCTAAATCTGCACTTCCTAAACATGACAGAGAAAGTGAATTCTGCCTTGGATATGTCACCATCATTGGGGGTTTTCAGTTACTCTCAGCCAAACCTAATCCTAACTGGTACAGAGAGCATGAACTGCCACATCCTGTTCCTGGCAGGGAGCAAGATCTCAAGCCAAGACTCGCTAAGTGAGAGTGGGTGGGCTGATGATGGAGGGAGGAAAGGGGTATGTGGCAGCAGACACGCTGGACTGCAAATCTTAAATGTGCTGTTTTATTGTCCTAGAGAGTCACTTAACATTTGTTAGGCTGTGTCCTGATATCTAGTTGTTAAAGTGAGAAAACATGCAAAGGAAGTAGAGAGCAAACAGTAAGTGTCTGTGGGTGGAATCAGCGAATGAATGAAGGAACTAATGAAGGTGAAAATGGGCAAGAGGAGGTCCTGAGAGCAAAGGCTGTCAGATATGGCCAAGGTGCCCAGCTCGCTCGAGGCCACATTATGAAAAAGTCCCTTTGTCTTGGGAGCCTTCTTTTTCCTCTCTTCTCTGTCCACTCCTTCTCTTCTTCCTTCTGCTTTTCCTCCTCCTCTTCCTCCTTCCTCCTCTTCTTCTCCCCACCCATCTGTCTCTCTCTTCCCACACCCACCTAGTGCATATTCTCACTCCCCTCCCCCAGGAAACCAGGCATTTTCTGACGTCCTAGACAGAGGGAAGAGAAAACCAATCAAGCCATCGACGCCAACTCCATGGCAGGCCTGGTGGGTGCAGTCCCAGCGCTCCATCCATCTTTCTCTCCCTTCCCCTCCCCCCCACTCCCACCCATGCCCCAGTCCCCTCACCACATCCTTTTCCCCTCGCTGCCTTTGCAAATGCTGTTCCCTCTGCAGAGATGCTTGCCTCCCCATCCTGTTGTGGTCAACTCCTACTTGTCACTCACCACCCCGCTCAGATGTCATCTCTTCTAGAAAATGCGCCAACCCACGCCAACACAGCAAGCCTCACTGGGGAAGGGGCCCTTCCCATGCACCCCCAGAAGCCTGTGATTACCTTTATCAGGACACTCAGCCCACTGAGGTGGAGCAGTCTGCCTTGGCCTCCACCAAAAGACATGGTGTTGCAGGGGTGGTGTGTTTTCGTTGCAGAACCTCTGAGAGTACGCCTTCCAGAATGCCTGCAATAGTGACTCCAGTGGCTTAGTCTTCCCTAGATTATAGCAAAGACTAACCCAGAAGAGGGCATTTCCTGATCAAGGTAGGTGGGCAGCCCCTATATTGTGTCCGGGGCCTAAGGAGCACTGGGTGGTCCTTGGGCTGATTCCCTGGAATTTGAGTTTCTAACAGGTTTAAGCCATGTCTTTTCCATTCTTTCCCTGGACACCTCTGTTGTGATAGACTATATTTCTGAAATATGGCCATGGTAATATTTCCAGTCCCATATGCTTTTCCAGAATCTTGCCACTCCCATCAAGAGGTGGTGTCTTTTTCCTCTCCACTTGAACCTGAGTGGGTTAGTGACTGTTTCCAACCAATGGAATATGGTGGAAGTGATGCTAAGTGGTTTTGGATGTTAGGCAAAAAGTACAAACAGCTTCTACTTGGTGCCCTCAGGCTCTCTTTCGGGACACTCACCCTTGGAACCCAGCTGCCATGCTGTGAGGAAGCCCAGGCCACACAGAGAGGTCACATGTAGGCGTCTGGCCAACAGCCCAGGCTAAGGGCTTCAAGGACCACCAGCATCAAGTGCCACACATACGAGTGAGCGAGCCTCCCTTCCAGAATATGTGTGCTTGCTTGACGAGAAGGCTCCCCCAGTGTCAGCAGCAGTAGAGGAGCCCTGGGGCAGAAACCCGAAAGGCACAGACACGTGGTACTCACTTTGCTTGAGGTACCGTCAGTGTGAGTTGAGTCAAAGCCCTCACGGAACTGTCTGCCACGGCCACAGCTAGCAGCAGGAAGCTGAGGTCTTAAGGGGGTGAGCCAAGGCACCAGAGGCTAATGATCCAGCAAGTTCTTTAATCCCTCCATCTAAGTTTCCTCATATGCAAAATGGAAATCATAACAGGGCACGTGTGAGGATTACACATGATGACCCATGCAAAATGCCGGACACATGGAAGTGCTCAGGAAATGGTAGTCTACTAGAAACGAAAGAGCTTTTGAGGTCCCGGGAAGGCTTCTGTAAATCTATCACAGGTTGACTGCTCTTGAGAGCCATGACTTCCAAATGCAAGCACTGAGGGCTTCAAACAGAGGGCATTTTGGAATTCTGAACTTCACTGTTTAGATGCCTTGCACTTGGAACATGGATTCTACACCACAATATATAGACTGGCGGAGGGAGGATGAGAGCAGATTTTCCTGCCACAGGGAAAGGGAATAAAGGGTCCACCAGTTTGGGAGGTTGAGCAGCTAGTGGAAGAGTCTACATGCCAACTGGAGCCCTGCAGCAGGCCTGAAGCTCTCATGGTACAGGGACAGGAGAGGCACTGAGCGACAGGCAGGGAGAAGAGAGGGGGCAGAGCCTCACTCCACAGCAGCTAGCCGGGGAAGCCTGCGTGCTGTACAGAGAATGTTCACATTCAGCTGGAGCCGCAGAGGTAAAGTGGCTGAGGCTAAATGAAGGGCCTTAGCAGTGTCACAAGAGTGGCCCAGGTCCTGCATACCCCAGCAGAGGAGAGAGAGCAGCCAAGAGCACCCCAAGCCCCCACGGCACCCAGAAGGGCCGAGCACAAGGGCTGACCAAAAGGGCCCACCATGGGCATGTAGAGGCGCAGCATGCAGGAGCCTCTGGACTAGAGCCAGAACATCAGTATTCATGTTCAAGTCCAGGAGAGATGAGCACAACTCATCCAAGACCAGTGATCCCAGTGGGTAGGGCCAGAAAGCAGAGGGCAGCATGCACATACATGTCCTTTGCTCAACATCAGGACAACGTAGGGCCCCCCCATCCCCTCCCACCCAGAGGGCTGCAGCTCACACCTGGGAAGAATGAGCAAGAGAGAATCCTGAAGAGACAGCAGTTGCCTACAAGTGACCATGATTTAAACCAGAAATGGTGGTTACCTTGACTTGGCAAGTTTAAGTTGTCCACCATCAGCAGAAACGGGGGCTCAAGAGCCCAGTTAAGGCTGCAGTTTGAGAGAAATAAAGAAACGCTACATCTTAGCACACCTGAGTGTCAGGAGAGTAGAACTTAAACCTGCTACACGAGGCTTTACTCCAGGCTTGGGAATAACAGGAGGGAATTAAGCCAGAGCGGAGCTTACACATAAATAATCCAGTTGACAAGCTGCGACTTGGGTCCACATCCCTGCAGGAGGCACACACAGAGGAGGGGGCAGACAGAGGGAGGAGGCCAGAAGTCTGTCCAAAGGAAGACAAAACATGTGGCTCTCCTTTTTGGATCCTGCTGCCTCTCTCAACAACTCTTAATTACCAGCAATCAGCTCTTAATTACCTACAACAAGAGAGACCAGGGAAAACACAGATAAATGAAATCCACAGATAATCCCCAAACCCCAATTTGGTCGATAACATCATCCAGCTTCCCCAAGTAACCTCTTGCTAGGACTGCTGATCTCCTGACAAGTTGCAGAGCAGAATGATCCCCAATTCCCCGTCTCTCTTTGACCTTGCTCTTGCCCTTGCTCTTGCCAGCTTCCTGCTGATGCAGGGGGAGAGGCTGGTGGGCCCTAAATAATTCCCAACCGGATACTCTTTCCTCCTGTCTCTGGGATGTGGCTGCCAGGGCCCCTGGCCAGGTGCCAGGCTCCAAACCTCCTGGTGCTGGACCGTTTTCAGTGTCTGTTTGCCCAACAAACAGGAGTGTTGGCTGCGAATTCAAGCCACCTTGGAGGACAGGAAAGAAGGACAACAGGTTCCAGGCATGGGCTTCTGGAACCACAACTGTCCGGGGGTGGCTGTGGACCACAGATGTGTCCCTCAGACCCAGGTTGCTCTTTGTCCACGTCTGAGGAATGACGGCTGCCCAGAACCAGGGGACAGAACCAAAACAGGTTAGAACGCGGAGAACAGGAAGGGAGGGAAGCTGGCGTAGTCCCAGGGCTCTGCATTTCCTGACCTTTCTGCAGTCAGGAATTCTGAAGGGCTCTCTCCTCTTGAGTAGGTAGGCAGGGCATATGCCTCAGGCCCCGTGCCTGGGCTAGCAGAACCCCAGGAAAGCTGCCCATTCTGCTTAAAAAGAATAACTGAGGGTCATCACTTGGGGAAAAATGAGCAAGACTGACCCAGGAGCACAGCAAATGGCCCAGTATCAATTAAAAAGGAAAAAAAAGGGGGGGGGGACAGAGAGAACCATGGAATCAACAACACTCCCCCTCCACCTCTTCACTTTGCCCCCACCCCCAGTGATAGCCAAGACAGCCGTGGACCTGTGTCCTTTTGATTCAGAGTACTCGTCTGACAGCTGAGCGCAAACCCGAGCATTGCTCTCCTTTCCTGACTTTTCTTTTTTCCGATCGTCCAGTTAACACAATGGACAAGCCAATCCTCCTTCCCGCAGGCCTTGTTAATGAACTTTCAGTAGCAAATGTGCCTCGTCATTGCTGGAAACCTGGAAGCAGCACGCCTCAGCAGCGTGGAGACAGCACACAGAAAGCCCCCTCCCCCTTCCCCTTGCCCATCCTCCCCACCTCGCCCAGGGTTCTCACAGCCTGGGTTCAAGGAATCCTGCTGAGCATGTCCAGGATGTCCTCCTCCACCCCTGCCCTTACCCGTACCCTCCCCCCACCCAGATTTCTCTGGAGTTAAGTGGGCCAGGAGGTGACATACATGGAGGTCCCAGAGAGGAGATTGCCTCCTGAAAATCAGGGCTCAACGGGGCATTGAGTAGGAAACCACCAGCCCAGGTTGAAGAGGAGTCTAAGGAATGCTAAGGGCTGTGGACTGAATTGGGGGGAGCGGCTCCTGTCGCCTCGCCCCTCCGCCCCCCCCCCTCCTAGCCTTGACTGTGTCACAGCCCCTTCCACACTCTCAATGGGCATTAATGCGGCCAGCGCTAACTCAATTTTATTACAGGGAGACAGGAGTGATTTTTCTCCTGTCCTTTGCTTCTGATACGTCTATCTCCAATGACAACTGTTAGTTCTGCTTCCTAACGTTAGATTTTCAGGCGTTTTGGCCTTTTGCTAATCTGTTTGATGACCAATGGAGTAAGGGAGAGGCTGAGAGGGAGAGACGGAGAAACACCCAAGCTCCGGGGACAAAGCAGCATCCTACAATCCAAAGCCACTGTGTTTCCAGGGGGTCATTGTGCATCTCTCCTGTGACCTGGTGACCCAGGACACCGGAGGGCCCCATGACACAGCAAGCGAGATGCACCAATAGTCCTTTTCACCAAATTGATGTGAAAATGATGCAGGGAAGTTTTTAGAAGAGAAAAGAAGAGAGCGAGGAAGACAACATTCAATTTCCCCTTCTGCGGAAGCTGACGTCATGTCACCCTCTGCCAAACAGAGATCGCCTGCCTTTCTCAGAGCCAGCATTCTGGAGCTCTTTTCTGATGATTTCTATCAGCCTGATAACATGTAGGTTGAGACAGCTGCCTTTGCAGTTTGGAGAGTTTGGCTTTTCTGCTGGCTCCTGCAGAAGTATAATTTTTGCTCCCTGAAATCCACGTGCAGCTAGGGGAAAAAGGGTTTGAATGAATTTTCTGACCCCAAAATATAGCCATCCCGGAATTTGTTGCAAGGTCCAGCAGTCTTTTCACATTGACTGGCTGCATGGGAGGCCCCGTTGCTGTGTCTAGTTCAGAGAGTTCCGCATTCTCAGCCAGTTTTCTCGCTGATAATAGGAACTGGCTAAATTTGGGTTCTGTTCATTCCTGTTTGCAGTCTCCAGGCCTCACAGCCCCATGTGGTGCACTGTCTGGTGCCCGGAGTCTGGGTATGATGGCTCCCCTTGGGCTTGCGTCTTCATGCCAGGCCTGAGTGGAGGGGTCGCCAGCGATGCCATACACCCCTATAAGAGCACCAAGAGAACAGAGTACAGTGCTGTCACCGTGTGCCCCAGAGCCCAGAGAAATGGGTGCAGTTCGTTTTAAAGGATCGTGTCTAACTCAAGGTGGCTCTCGAGGTAGCCAAGGTTAGAATAAGGCTTCTATCAAGACAAAAATTCAGAAAGTCATCAGAGAAAGTTAATCAACGTGTTAGATAGGACTGCATTTGGCAGAATACCAACTATGAAATGTTGTGCACCTGCTGGGAGCAGGAGCAGTGCTGGGTGATTTGCACACATCACCTCATTGAATCCTCACAACAAGTGATGCAGATATTACAATAGCCATTTGACATTCTGGAAATCTGGAAAACCCACCTGTGAGTTCATTTTTTTCTACAATTACAAATGCTCCCTTCTCTGGGTCTATGTGTTTTTAAAACACATGCAATCCTAAATAAACTTTAAAATCACACCATCTTTAGAAAACAGTGCAGGAAGAGGTCTGCTTCCTGGATGCTGTATCTAATGGAAAGAGTGGGTGAGCTCAGGCAGAGAGCAGGCTCCCCAGGGCTCCTCACAGCTGTCCACACCTCCTCTTTTTTTTTTTTTTTCTTTTTTCTTTGTTTTTGGCTAATCTGTCCCTGATTGGATGCTTCTTTCTGACACTAATACACACATACACAAGTTGGTTAAGATCTTCCTTCTTGGTTGCAAAAAATGATCACCAGGCCAACTGCCCTGAATATTTCCTGATGTTGATCATCCTACAGGTTCTCAGAAAATAGGGAGGAGGTTGTTGCTGACACTTGGTCACCCCATGTGCACTGCCCACCACAGGGGCACAAGGGTGATCAGACACGGCATCCATTGAACATCCCTGCGCTGGGCTACCCAGAGGTCATAAAACCCCCACCAAACCAGGCATCCATGTTCTGTCCTCCCCCTGAGCCTATCAGAGCCTTCATGAGAGAACTGGCCGACAGGGCAGGGTTATAGAGTTAGGAGACTGGCCAGTCCCCTAACTGATACCCCAGAACACACACATCCAGAGATGTCTCCCTCACTGCTGGCCCCTTACGAGGCCACATACTTATTTTGATGATGCAGTGACGCTCAAACCTCGTGAAACTCCACTTTTAGAACCACTGCCAGAGGCAGTTGACAGACCACATGCAAAAGTGAGTTCACTGCATGAAGCTTAGTCTCCTGTTTGCCCCCCTCCCCTAAAGTATTATTCCCTGAGTGCAGAGAATCTGTTTGGGAGGTGATCCCAAGAAATACAGCTGAGACAGTAGAGAAAGTGAGATGAGAAAGGGGGAAAAGACAAAAAGAGTGTGTTAATGGACCAGTTACCATGGGGGGCAGTGGAGCTCTGACCCCATTTGGGTCCCTCTGGGGCACTGTGTGAAAGACACAGCAGAATCGTCCCACTGCGTAGTGATGAAAGGAAGAGACTGACCCATTACCTCCCCTACGTCACTGGTGGACAGTCGGCTCTGAGGATGTTCATTCCCCAGCCCTTCCAGGGGCATTATCCCACCTGCTCACCATACTGTCATCCTTCCCAAGGCCATAAAATACTGTCTGCGGAGACATGCAGGAAGCCACCTGCAGGTTTAAGAACTGTCTGCAGGGGACCTCTAGGGTGGGCAGAGGGCACATGGGCACCGAAAGCATCTGCTACAAATCTGGATGACTTTTGAACGGTCAGCAAGAAATCAAATCCACGTTCAGAAGATAAAGATTGCTATCAGCAGAGATCTTCAGGGGAATAATAATAATAGCTGAAGTTTATTGAGTGCTTATTGTGTGCCAGCTGCTGTTCTAAGCACTTTACATGACAGTAACCCATTTCGTTTTCACGTATCTGTATAAAACAGGCACCATTATTATATCCTTTTGACACATAAGAAAATAGATGTGCCACAATCTCCAAGGCAATTCCACAAACATCTTGGAGCAGTGAACCCATTATTGGAATAAACAAACAGCCATCCAGGTGAGAGTTTTAAGGAGATAAGGTAGATTAGTGTATGTATAAATATATGTATATGCAAATTCATGTGGGTATGTTCGTTAAAAGCGAAAATGGTTCCATTACTTATACACGAAGCAGTGAATAACCAATAGAATTCTGACCACTCTAAAGGCCCTAAGAGTTTAGAAGCAGAAAGAGAATGTGCTGGAAATACCAAAGATGGCTTTATGGAGAAGATGGGCCTGGAGCTGCAGTGGAGAGGTGAGGAAGTGGCACGAAATAAGTCCTAGAGGGAGGGTGGAGGAAAGCATGGAGAGGAGCAGCTCATTGGGTGTGTTAGTCAAGATGCCGATGGTACTGTTCACCAAGTGTTTCCAGCCCTCTGCTTTTCTGGCATATGATAGAATTACATTTTCTTGTTTCCCCTTTGAAGTCAGATGTGGCTGTGTGACTTAATTTGGTCAAGGAAATGTTAGCAGAAGTTACTTGTGTGCCATCTAAGTGGCAGCTTTAAGAGTCAGGGCATGATCCACCATGTTCTCTTCTCCGTGAGGCGATCAAAGAGCACAAATTAAGATGGACTCTCCATCCACCTGGATACCTGAGTGACTACCATGAGAAGAGCCTGCTGGCCTATGAAAACATGTAACATGAGCAAGAAATAAACATTTGTTGTTGTGTTGTAAGCCACTGAGGTTTTGGAGTTGTTACTGCAGCACAGCCTAGCCTGTCCTGTCCTGACCAATACACTAGTCTTATGCTGCCGTAACAAACAACCCCAAGATCTAGTGGCTCAACAAACACATTTTATGTCTATGCAAAGTTCACCACAAGTCAATGGATGAAGGAGGAGAAGTGTTCTTCTCCACACAGTCACTCAGGGACTCAGGCTAATGGAGGCTCCACCATCTGGAACATTGTACTGGTCACTCCAGCAAGGGTTGAGAGCAGTCGGAGGATCCTGCAGGGTCTTTTTATTGTCTCAGTGTAAAAATAGTACACATCACTTCCACACATATTTCATTGGTCGGAACTAGTCACATGGCTCTCCTGAACCGTAAAGGGGCTGGGAAATGGGATCTCTTCTGTGCCCAGGAAGGAGAGAAGAACTGGTTACTGGCGGATGCTAATAATGTCCACCACACTTAGCTTCAGAATACTGGCAAGCAGTGGGTAGTTGGAGGTGTGGAGAGTAGAAGTACAGATGAGAAAACCTCTTGAGAATCAGAACATGATCCTTGAGGTATCGGGGAGCCACTGTAAGAATATGAGCAGGGCATGAGGAAGGCTGAGTTAAAGCATCACTGGACTAGCAAATTAATGTTGGACAGATAGGCATGCTGGGGGGAATGGAGCTGGGGTGGAGACAATAGGCCTATTGGCAAGGAGATCTGTTGGGAGGCTGTTGTATTAACCTAGGCCTGTGGTGAGGAGGGCATGGCACCCACTGTTGTCAGAGGAAGAGAGATGAAGAGTTAATCTTATGGCATTTTAAGGAAAGAGGAAGTGTGGTGTATTGGGAGCCCAGGCTTTGACAGACCAGGATTCAAATCCCACCTCTGATACCTACTAGCTTTTTGCTCTTAGGCAATGTATATAATTTCTCAGAGCCTCGGTGTTCTTACCTGCAAAATGATGTTAATAATATTATTTACCTTATGTAGCTGTTGTGAGAATTAGAAGACCAGAGATTATAATTGTAAGTTGACAATGAAAGTGTTGATGAAGGTAGAGATGGTGGTGATGGTGGTCATAATGGGGATGGTAGTGGTGGTGGTGAAGGTGCTGGTGGTGGTAGTAATGGTGGTGCTGAAGATGGTGGGGGGGGGATTGTGGTAGTAATGGTGGTGGTGGTGGTGGTGGTGGTAGCAATGGTGGTGCTGATGATAGTGGGGATGTTGGGGATGATGGTAGCAGTGGTGGTAGTGGAGGTGGTGGTGGGAATGGTAGGAGTGGTTGTAGTGATAGTGAATCATAAAAGGATTGAGTTTAAGGCTTTGGGAGTAAAACAACTAGAATTAGGAGGCAAGATGAAGAAGAGACTCCCAGCATATAGAATGTAGCAGTAGTAGTCAGAAGATAGAAAGTAAACTATAAAATCCAGAGTCCTAGAAACCAAAGAATTTCAGTAAGAAAGCTTGAGCTCAAAGTGGACAAGGAAGACATGAACAACCACCATCGGATTTTACAAGGATAAAGGGACTATGACCTGGTGAAGGGGTCAGTTGGTGGCAAGGGATTAAGAGGGACTAGGCATCTGAGAAGAGGAGCCAGCCAGTATAGACCAGACCTCCCTTATAAGGAGTTTGGCAGTGAAACAATGTAAGACCAAAGAACCTGTATCAGTCATAAATGCCTTTGGCTGCAAGTAACAGGATACACTTTAAAATCAAAGGTGTAAGAAAAGAAGCCCATGGAAAGAGAGGAGAAATATTTGTAAAAATGCTTTGCATTCAGAGTTAAAAGGATCAGCCATAAAGAGGCAAAAAAAAAAAAAATTCTCGGGGGTTTTCAAGATGGTAGTGGCAGCAGTGGTTGGCACGGAGTAGCTGAGGTGGAAAAGGTGGCCACTGGGCCTCAGCAGCCGGGAAACTTGTGGACCTTCCTCTCGCCATCTCTTAAGGGAGGACTGCTGCTGCTGGCCGGTCGTGGGGGCTGACCGCCACTTTGCCCCCGGCAGGAGAGGCTGCCTCATTTACAGGCAACAGCTTTGAAGTGTGGAGCAGGAAAAGAACTGTTTCTTAGCTGCAAAAGCGAGTCTCTAAACAGGGAACACAGCGCCAGGGCTGCTGTGGATGCAGACAGGATCCCGGAGGCCGGGGCCGCGCTGAAGGCGGCCAGCTGCCCTATTCAGGATTCGAGGTTTCAGGCCGGCATTAAAGAAGATTCCTGGGAGAGCCCGAGCTGCGCCGCGGGACCGACTGAACAGCCCGCGGCGGCAGCGGCCAAGAATGGGGAAGGCGACAAAGCAGAGGCAGAGAGTGAGCGCCCGACCTGGCACAGCCCTGTGAGTGACCCCTGGCCCAGCCCTGCTCGGGGGACTGATGCCCACCCGGCTTCCGCCTGCATCACCGGGTCACTCACCGCCCCGGGGCTGCCTCCATTTTCCCAGGTGCTGGCAGCTCCAGCCCGGCTCGGCTCGGCCCCTCACTGAGCCTTCCTACTTGCTTGGCCCGGCACGGGGCTTCCCGGGGCCGGCGGGCTGGCCTCCCCTCCCACTCCCTCCGTGGTTCTCTGGCGGGGCTGGTGGCATGGGGTGTCCCCGGCCAGTGTCGGGAGGGCAAGGAAGTACGGGCAGGGCCGACTGTCACTCCACCACACCCTGGACTCCGGCCCCCGGTAAACTTCCTGTTACTGGGAGGCAGATACCATCTCTGCGGCCACCAGTTCAGAAAAACGCCTAACCAATTTCTGATTGGGAATAGTGTGGTAGGAGAGTTCCCAAGTCCACTTGAACCTGCCGGAGAGCTGGCTGCAGGCGGGCGCTAGACTCGATCCATGCCGGGGGGATACAAAGGTGAACAAGTCCCGAGAAAGATCTACATAGTGCTACAAAGGCACCCAGAGCGACCGGTCGTCTGTGCCTAGCAGAAACCTGGTAGACTTCCTCGGCGAGGCGGTGCCGAGCAGGGTCTTGAAGGCCCAGCTGATAGACGAGGGTTGCAGAAGACACGTACCAGCCCAGCACAGTGCGCACAGAGTGGGGAGATGTGCGGCCAGGGAGGCAGAGACTCGACAGAAACCACACACCCTGTGGGGTCGCCACTGCACGATCCAACAGCCTGGGCCAGAGCACACGGAACAGGGAGAAGTCCGGCACAGGAAGTGGAAGCTCAACAGAGATCACACACCCTGTGGTACGTGATCCACCAGCCCAGCAGAGTCCAAGCTGACCAGAAAGGTGGCTCCCCGGAGAGGCCCAAGACCCGAGGCAACCATACACACAAGGGACTAGAGGACAACTGAGCAGTCACGGAGGTAGCCATACGAAATTGGCAACCACAGCAACATCTTAGTTAGTCATTAGTCTCAAACTGGTGGACTGTGAAACCCCCTGCCACAATGAATAAACATCAAAAAAAAAGATACCAGAAATACAAAAAATCAAGAAAGTACACCACCAAAAGTTAATAAATCTCAAACTATAGATCCTATAGAACAAGAAGCCCTTGAAATGACTGACAAGGAATTTCGAGTGATAATTCTAAGGAAACTGAATGAGATACAAGAAAACTCAGCTAGACATCATGATGAAATGAGGAAAAGTATACAGGATCTGAAAGAGGAAATGCACAAGGAAATCAATGTCTTGAAAAAAAATGTAGCAGAACTTGCTGAACTGAAGAAGTTATTCAGAGAAATAAAAAACACAACGGAGAGTTTAACCAGCAGGCTTGTCGAAGTTGAAGAGAGAACCTCTGAACTTGAAGATGGGCTGTTTGAAATAACACAAGCAGACAAAAAGAAAGAAAAAAGAATCAAAGACATTGAAGAAAATCTGAGAGAGATATCAGACAACCTTAAGCACTCAAATATCCGAGTCATGGGTATTCCAGAAGGGGAGGAAAATGGAGATTCCATTGAAAACATATTCAAAAAAATAGTGGCAGAAAACTTCCCAGGTATAGGAAAAATCACAGATCTTCAGATCCAGGAAGCTCAACGATCTCCAAATGTATTCAATCCAAAAAGGCCTTCTCCAAGACATGTTATAGTCAAATTGGCAAAACTCAGAGACAAAGAGAGAATCTTAAAAGCTGCAAGAGAGAAGCGTCAAATCACCTATAAGGGAGCCCCAATCAGGCTAACATCAGACTTTTCATCACAAACCCTAAAAGCTAGAAAGGAATGAGATGATATATTCAAAATACTAAAAGACAAAGATTGCCAGCCAAGAATACTCTACCCTGCAAGGCTATCCTTCCAAAATGAAGGGCAAATAGTATATTTCTCAGACAAACAAAAACTGCGGGAGTTCACTACCACACGACCACCCTTACAAGAAATCCTCAAGGGAGTACTGGGTTTGGTTCCTGAAAAATAACTACCACTGCCATAAAAACCCAAGAAAAATCAAACCCACTAGTATAATAAAAATGGCATTCATGAAGAGAAAACATGCAAACAAAAAGACTATCTACAACCTAAGGAACCAACAAACACAGAAACCAAACAGTAAATCAGAAAGCAAGGAACAAAAGACACCTAAGACAACCAAACAACCAATAAAATGCTAGGAATAAATCAACACCTTTCAATAACAACTCTTAATGTAAAAGGCTTAAATTCCCCAATCAAAAGACACAGACTGGCTGACTGGATCAAAAAGGAGGACCCAACTATATGCTGCCTACAAGAGACCCACCTCACCCATAAAGATTCACATAGACTAAGAGTGAAAGGATGGAAAAAGATTTACCATGCAAACAGAAAAGAAAAATGAGCTGGAGTAGCTATTCTTATATCTGACAAAATGGACTTTAAACTAAAAACCATAAAAAGAGACAATGAGGGACACTACTTAATGATAAAAGGACTGATCCATCAAGAAGACATAACAATCATAAATATGTACGCACCCAATGTGGGAGCAGCCAGATTTATAAAACAAACTCTATTAGATCTAAAGAAGGAAATAGACACTAATACCATAATAGCAAGGGACCTGAACACCCCACTGTCAATATTAGACAGATCATCCAGGCAAGGAATCAGTAGAGAAAAACAAGATCTAAAAAAGACTCTAGACAAATTGGAATTGGCAGATATCTACAGAACATTCCATCCAACAACCTCAGAATATTCATTCTTCTCATCAGCACATGGATCATTCTCCAGGATAGATCACATATTAGGTCACATATCAAGCCTCAATAAATTCAAAAAAATTGGAATTATCCCATGTATTTTCTCAGACCACAATGGATTAAAACTAGAAATTAATAACAAACGAAACTCTGGAAACTATACAAACACATGGAAATTAAACAGCATTCTACTTAATGACATATGGGTCCAAGAAGAAATCAAGCAGGAAACCAAAAAATTTATTGAAACTAATGAAAACAATGATACATCATACCAAAACCTGTGGGATACTGCAAAAGCAGTATTAAGGGGGAAATTTATTGCATTAAATGCTCACTTCAGAAGAATGGAAAGATGGCAAGTGAACAACCTAACACTTCACCTTAAAGAACTAGAAAAACAAGAACAATCCAAACCTAAAGTTAGCGGACGGAAGGAAATCATTAAGATCAGAGCAGAACTGAATGAAATTGAAAACCAAAAAACAATTCAAAATATTAATGAATCAAAAAGTTGGTTTTTTGAAAAGATAAATAAAATAGACAAACCATTAGCATGGCTACCAAAAAAAAGAAGAGAGAAGACTCAAATAACAAAAATTAGAAATGAAAAAGGCGATATTACAACCGATTCATCTGAAATACAAGGAATCATTCGAGACTACTATAAACAACTATACGCCAACAAATTTGAAAATCTGGAGGAAATGGATAAATTTCTGGACACACACAAGCTCCCAAAACTGAACCGTGAAGACGTAGAAAATTTGAACAGACCGATAACAATAAAGGAGATTGAAGCTGTTATCAGAAGGCTCCCAACAAAGAAAAGCCCAGGACCAGATGGATTCACAGCAGAATTTTACCAAACATTCAAAGAGGAATTGACACCGATTCTTTACAAACTATTCCAAAAGATTGAAACAGATGCAAATCTCCCAAACTCATTCTATGAAGCAATCATCATCCTGATACCAAAACCAGGTAAAGATATAACCAAAAAAGAAAACTACAGGCCGATATCCTTGATGAATATAGATGCAAAAATCCTCACTAAAATACTAGCAAACCGAATACAGCAACACATACGAAAAATTATTCATCACGATCAAGTGGGATTCATCCCAGGGATGCAAGGTTGGTTCAACATACGCAAATCAATAAATGTGATACACCATATTAATAAACTCAAACACAAGGACCATATGATCATCTCTATAGATGCTGAAAAAGCATTTGATAAAGTTCAGCACTCATTCATGACAAAGACCCTCTATAAGTTAGGTATAGAGGGAAACTATCTCAACATAATTAAAGCCATATATGACAAACCCACTGCCAATATCATCCTGAATGGGCAAAAGCTGAAAGCTTTTCCTTTAAGAACAGGAACTAGACAAGGATGCCCACTCTCACCACTCCTATTCAACATAGTGTTGGAAGTACTAGCCAGAGCAATCAGAGAAGAGAAGGAAATAAAGGGCATCCAGATTGGAAAAGATGAAGTCAAACTGTCCCTGTTTGCAGATGACATGATCCTATATATCGAACAGCCTAAAACCTCTACAAAAAAACTGCTGGAATTGATAAATGATTTCAGAACAGTAGCAGGATACAAAATCAACACACAAAAATCAGTAGCATTTCTTTTCTCCAATAGTGAACATGCAGAACGAGAAATCAAGAAAGCCTGCCCATTTACAATAGCCACCAAAAAAATAAAATACTTAGGAATTGAGTTAACCAAGGATGTGAAAAATCTCTATAATGAGAACTACAAACCACTGCTGAGAGAAATTAGAGAGGATACAAGAAGATGGAAAGATATCCCATGCTCTTGGATTGGAAGAATCAACATAGTGAAAATGTCCATACTACCCAAAGTGATATACAAATTCAATGCAATCCCCATCAAAATTCCAAAGACATTTTTCTCAGAAATGGAAAAAACTATCCAGACATTTATATGGAACAATAAAAGACCACGCATAGCCAAAGCAATGCTGAGCAAAAAAAATAAAGCTGGAGGCATAACACTACCTGACTTTAAGCTATACTACAAAGCTATAATAACCAAAACAGTATGGTATTGGCATAAAAACAGACACACTGATCAATGGAATAGAATAGAGCATCCAGAAATCAACCCACACACTTACTGCCATCTGATCTTTGACAAAGGCACCAAGCCTATTCACTGGGGAAGGGACTGCCTCTTCAGCAAATGGTGCTGGGATAACTGGATATCCATATGCAGGAGAATGAAACTAGATCCATACCTCTCACCGTATACTAAAATCAACTCAAAATGGATTAAGGATTTAAATATACACCCTGAAACAATAAAACTTCTTAAAGAAAACATAGGAGAAACACTTCAGGAAATAGGACTGGACACAGACTTCATGAATACGACCCCAAAAGCACGGGCAACCAAAGGAAAAATAAACAAGTGGGATTATATCAAACTAAAAAGCTTCTGCACAGCAAAAGAAACAATTAACAGAGTTAAAAGACAACCAACAGAGTGGGAGAAAATATTTGCAAAATATACATCTGACAAAGGATTAATATCCAGAATATATAAGGAACTCAAACAACTGTACAAGAAGAAAACAAGCAACCCAATTAAAAAATGGGCAAAAGAGCTAAGTAGGCATTTCTCTAAGGAAGATATACAAATGGCCAACAGACATATGAAAAAATGCTCAACATCACTCAGCATCCGGGAAATGCAAATCAAAACCACACTGAGATACCATCTAACCCCAGTTAGGATGGCTAAAATCCAAAAGACTCTGAACGATAAATGCTGGCGAGGTTGCGGAGAAAAAGGAACTCTCATACATTGTTGGTGGGACTGCAAAATGGTGCAGCCTCTATGGAAAATGGTATGGAGGTTCCTCAAACAATTGCAGATAGATCTACCATACGACCCAGCTATCCCACTGTTTGGAATATACCCAGAGGAATGGAAATCATCAAGTCGAAGGTATACCTGTTCCCCAATGTTTATCACAGCACTCAACAATAGCTAAGAGTTGGAACCAGCCCAAATGCCCATCATCAGATGAGTGGATACAGAAAATGTGGTACATCTACACAATGGAATACTACTCAGCTATAAAAACGAATGAAATACTGCCATTTGCAACAACATGGATGGACCTTGAGAGAATTATATTAAGTGAAACAAGTCAGGCACAGAAAGAGAAATACCACATGTTCTCACTTATTGGTGGGAGCTAAAAATTAATATATAAATTCACACACACACACACACACACACACGCACTCACACACACACACACAAAAAAAAAAACGGGGGGGGGAAGAAGATATAACAACCACAATTATTTGAAGTTGATACGACAAGCAAACAGAAAGGACATTGCTGGGGGGGAGGGGGGGAGGGAGAAGGGAGGGAGGTTTGGGGGATGGGGAGCAATAATCAGCCACAATGTATATCGACAAAATAAAAATTTTTAAAAAATAAATAAAAAATAAAAATAAGAACTGTCAAAATATATATATATATATAATACTGTGAATCTGGTTAAGGTAATAACTTTTATGTTATATGTGTTTTACTAGAATTTTAAAATGGGGGGGGGAGACAGCTGGTTTGTGCCTTGTCATCCCTTTCTTTTTTTTTTTTTTTTTTTTTCATCATCCCTTTCTTTTTAGTCATTGCCTCTATCCTGCTGCCTTAAACATGGGTACCATGGCTGCCATCTTGGACCATGGAGCAAAAGGCTCCATCGTTAGAAGGGCAGAGCGGCGAGCTTGGAGGATCCTGGATCCCTGAGGATTTCATGGAGCAGGGCAGTCATTCCAGCTCTGGACTGCAGCCAAAGCTCATCTTCCCAGATAAAGTCCCCAGGGAGGGAACAACTGTCCTGGATACCCACTAGGGTGGTCTCTGAGATTCATGCAGAGAGACCAGCCCTCTCTGGGGGTAGCAGTTTGACATAGGTCCACCCCCAGTCCTCCTAGGCACCACTTTGTAGCAGGGGGAGTGAGGCCCACCTTGCCCTCAGCCTCCTCAGTATGGTGAAATATTAGAAAGAAGATGCCCAGAATGGCCCTTTGGAGCTGCTTGGGAGACACGTGACCCCAGCATTGGCTGGCTGGCAGGAGGACAGATTCGGATCTCAGTTGTGCATGGTTGATGAGCAGTGACTTCACATTGGTGAGGCAAGCCAATTTGAGTGCTTTCAAGGACAAAACGCGTCCTGATATCTGGAGGTAAAAATCAGGACCAAGTAGCACTGCCTGGCTATTTCCAGAGGCAAAGGAAAACCTTTAGAGACCGGTTCCATCTGTGTTCTGATAGGAAGGCCTGTTCTCAGCCATACCAGACCCCCACTCCCACCCTCTAAGAGCATCTACGTCATTTCTCCTTCTGGGCTCATTCAGCAAATACCACCTACCACCTGGTTCTGTGGTCTTCTTTTGGGTAGGTGTCCTGTCTCCCCTGCCCCTCCCCTGACCCCACTGTGAACTCCAGGAGAGCGGGGCCTCTGCCATCTTCACCTTTGTAACTACATTACCCAGCCTCATGCCTGGCATGCAGCAAAGGCTCACAAATGGTTTTTGATTAATCCCCACTGCATTATAATTTGGTAATCTTTGCTTGCGAATAAGAGGAAGGGAGTCCAAAGAAGTCATTTGTGCCAATCCCCCAATGCCAGCCAGCCTAACAAGGCTGCATCTAGTCTCTTTTGAAGATCTCTCTCTCATAACCTCCCAAGTTCCAGAGAGAATTTCCACCAGCCCTTCTTCGTAAAAGGTAGTGATATAGGTTTTCCTAGGATGAGCCTAAATTTCTCCTGTCACAGTTTATAACCACTCCATCTGCTCTTAACGTCAGTGTGACAGCCCAGCTGCTCACTGCCACCTACAACCTGGGCTGACATTCAGCTGAAATGCACTGCTACGACAGCTGTACTGCTTGTTAAAATGTTGAAATGCTTCTGTAACCATATAGTAAATAGCCACTGCCCCAGGCCCCCTAAGTGTCCCCACCTGCCATCCTGGCCACCCTTGGCCACTCTCCTGGGATGCCCAGACTCCCCTCCAATCCAGAGCACAGGTGGGCTCCAGACCCCAGATCCCAGAGACTGTTTTGAATGGTCTGTGCCCACATGTGAAACGTGCCCAGCCATGGTACCCCCACCCTTCTCTTCCCCAAGCTGCAGAACAGTGACTCCAGCAATTTGTCCCCTCCTCTCAAGCATCAATGTCCAATGATGGCAGCCCCTGACAGATGTGTAGGTCCTGTGCCAGGCACAGACTAGGAGTGGGGGCTATGAGCTGTCCACACCGAGAGGGGAGGTGAAGCCACTCACCAGAAACAGTTGGGGGCCAGATGCCCACAGAGGGGACAGGAGGTCAAAGCCTGGTCTTTGAAGACACCAGGAACCTGGATGGGGCTGGGCTAGATTGAGCTGGAGCCATACCCGAGCAGGATGCCCGGGAGAGACCAGGTTCTAGGACAAATGCAAGATCAAAGCCAGCCAGGCAAGAGGCAAGATCATCCAGGCTACTGATTCCCTCTCCCTACCCTGGAAATGCCAAAGAAGTGAAACAGTAACATATATTCCATCCAAAGACCCTGAGAAACCCCAGGAGAGACAACTGAAGGCTGCTGAAGTGGCTTCGGTAGGGATGGTGGGTGGCTAAAAGCAGAAATGAAGGAATAGGAAAGAGGGAAGCTTTTTATTTTTTATTTTTCTTTATTTTTTATTGAATTATAATTGATTATACCTATTTTGGGGATTTAATGTTGACATATGTTGATCAAATCAATATTACTAGTATGTATATTTTTACAAATTGTACTTATTCTTTATGCCCCTTGTCCAATCTCTCCCTATCTCCCGCTCCCTCCCCCCTCCCCCCACTGATAACCCTAGATTTCTTCTCTCCCTCTGAAAGAGTAATGGTTACTCTGTTGATTTGTTGCCTAGATGATCTGTCCAATGCTGAATGAGAGGTGTGTTCAGGTCCCCCAGTATTATCATAGAGCAGATGCTTCTTCTGTCACTCTGGAATGGGCTTTGTGGAGAGAGACATCCTCTTCTTTTCTTTGGTCTCTACTGGTGACTTTCCTTGTGTCAATGCATTCCAGTGGATGGCAGACCATCTGTGGTTGTGACATCTAGCCACTTTCACAGCAGCCATGGTTACTGTGGTGGCTGTGTTGGGCCAACCACATGGAGGGGATATTTTTGGCCTGCTCCTTGGCACTGGCAGTGTGCCTGGTTGTGGGCAGAGGGTCCGGTCCTTGGCTCCATACCTCAGGCCCCCAGGCAGGGCCCCAAGGTGCTGGCAGTGTGCCTGGATGTGGCTGGAGGGTCCGGTTCCTGGCTCCATGCCTCAGGTCCCCTGGTGGCTTGAGGCTCTGGTGGTGTGCCTGGGCTGGAACTAATTTTTGTCCTTTGCTTACTTCTAAAATGGGGGAACTTCCTGTGGGAACCAGTACTTGAGCTGTGTGGTTGAGCTAAATTGCTGCTTTGCTGCTGTTTCCCTAGGGAAGACTTTTTGTGCAGCTCAGGGTTTAATGGTTGACCTGATAGGTACTTCCAGCTCTCTGTAGTTTAGCTAAATTGCTGCTTTGCTGCTGATTCCCTAGGGAAGGCTTTTTGTGCAGCACAGGATATAATGGTTGGCTTTATAGGTACTTCCGGCTCTCCAGAGATCTGGTGCACCTGGGTTGTGTAGAAACTGTGATCTGGGCCTGAATCTTTTCATCAGTCTGCACCCCATGCAATTCTGCATTCTCGGCCAGTCTCCTCTGAGTGATCCTATGCTGACTGGGGGACAGGTCAGCTGTCCTTGCTGTGCCCCAGTGTTCTCCTGGTGGGCCCCTTTCCCCCACTGCCCATGCTGCAAACACTTCCCATGGGACGGGTCATGGGATGGGCCATGGGACGGGCCCTGCGCCAGTCCCTTGTGATGACTCACCAGCCTCTGAATGGCTCCCTTTTTTCAGCTGTTCTGGCTCTTTGCTCCTGAATGGGTCCACAGGAACTGTATTAGTGGTCGTGCTGTCCTGGGGGCCACCAAGGCCCTCTTCTCCCCTGCTGCCTCCAAGCAACTTCACCCGAAGGGCACAGCTGCGGCTTCTGCTGGTTCCTGCTCTATGTACTCAGCAGTTCCAGCCTTGAAGTAGCCACAGCCCAAAACGCTCTGAGCAGTTTTTTCTTTCTCTCATCATGGCTTCTCTCCCTTCATGCACTCCATAGGTCTCTCCTCCTCTTCCCCTGAGCTCTAGCAGCCCCAGCTTGGCTGTTGTTACATTTTTATAGTTGTAAATTGGTTGATTTGTGGGAGAGAGTGACACTGGGGACTGTCTATTCCACCATCTTGACCAGAACTACAAGGGAAGCTTTTTAAATTTGACTCTTGCATCCCCCCCCATCTACCTGAGGCCTTGGGACTGTCATTTCCTGCCCCTTCATAACAGAAACTGGTGGCAACAGCCCAGGCTTCCAGTACCTGCATCATGGGGTATGATCAGGCAACACAAGCCCTGCTGGGTGAGGTGCTGATGAAAAGAGGTGCTGGGCAGAGCAGTAGCTCCCAGGCCCTGCCCTTCTCCTTCCCCTGAGGCCCCAGGGCTGATGGGCTAGAACCTGGTAAGCCTGTCTCCTCCTCTGCTACAGATGTCTGACAGTTGAAAGGAAATGCCCCAGCCATAGACGTTGCCTGATGAGGTAGCCACAAACTGGAGTGACAAACACCGGTTCTGTGGTACCACAGACTCTCCCTAAACTCCCCAGGACTGACATCTACTGAGGCCTGGCCTTCAACCCTCCCTCAATGCATAGGACCAGGCAGGTGGTTGACCCCGCCCCTACCCCATTGCACATGACACCCCCCCCCAGGGCCAAACAATGAGGCCCCCAAGGAGCACATCTATCACAAAGGAAAGAACACCAACTGGACATCAGAACCAACTGAAGCAGATGGAAGTGATCAGAACAGAAGGACCCTGCATCTAAAACAAGCACGAGAAATATACTTAAGGGGAGACTAGAAAATAGTCGCAACAAGAAACAAGAATGCAGAATCACAGAAAAATACCAAGTGGAAATATCAGGGGGACAAAAGGAGAAATAAAGAGCACACTTGTTGGGATAAGTACTAGGATGGTTATGATTGGAGAAAGAAATGGTCGGTGGGGAGAACGGATGAAGGGAGGGCCCCAGAGCACAGCAGGACAGGATAAAGAGAGAGAAAGGCTCAGCAGAACGTGGCTGGATGAAAGCACAGTGCCTTGTGGAACTCACCATCTGCGGGTCTCACGCACGCTCTTCCCTCTGCCTGAGGCGGTTGACCTCTCCCCCCCGCAGCCAGCTCTGAGCTCTCCACCCAGACTTCCCTGGCCCCTCTCTCCAGACCAGGCCAGCTGCCCTGTCACATGCTCTCTACCACTCTGGAATGAATACTCCGGGTGTCACCTGCGCCTCTTCCAGAAGCAGTCCTTCTCCACAGCCACATTGTTTCCAGGGGCAGCACCATAGCAGTAATTCATAACCCCGCCCCTTCACTGAAATTGATTGGTCCAGAGCTAGACACCTGACCAAGCAGAGCCAATGAGATCCTTCCCCAGGAATTTTTGGACTTGAAAGGGAGAAAGGTGAGTGAATCTCCAACAGAGGCTGAAGCCATGAGGTATAATGCCCCAGAGCATCAGCCGTGCTTGCCTTAGAACCTGGTCTCTCCCAGCATCCTGCATAGGTCTGGCTCCAGCAGAATCTCTCACATTCTCTGTCACATGACAAAAACTAGTCTGCATGAGAGAGAAGAGAGATATTAAAGAGCAGAGAGGAGACATAGGGAGAAGAGGTTCCTGGGTTCCTAGTGTCCCAAGCCCAGCCACATTACTGCCTTGGGTTCTATGAGATGCCCGTTTCTCTGTAAATGATGGGGGATCTTTAAC
Source organism: Cynocephalus volans (assembly GCF_027409185.1). Classification (NCBI taxonomy): domain Eukaryota; kingdom Metazoa; phylum Chordata; class Mammalia; order Dermoptera; family Cynocephalidae; genus Cynocephalus; species Cynocephalus volans. The sequence continues at coordinate 55,632,070 of NC_084478.1, forward strand.
CCCATTTTCCTTTAAGCCGGTTTGAGTTGAGTTTTGTTCCTTGCAACAAGAGAGAATTACTGATAATCAAAAGTCAGACTTGATCGTAAGTGCTCGTTTAGTTGGCTGTTTCCTCCACTGGTGGCAGGCTCCTATCCCTACCTTCTTCCTTGTGGTCTCAGGACTCCAGGCGCAGTGCTTGGCACGTGTTAAGTGCTCAGCACGTGTGTGAGGAATGGTCGTGGCAGTGGCGTCAGATGTGGTGGCTGCTCATTGCTGCAGGACAAGGACGGGCCCAGACTGATAGTTTAATCTCTCCAGAGACCGCCCAATCCCACAGCTCCTGAGTCCCTTCTTGTGCTCTGGGGACAGGCAGAGGGGAGAGTGGGGCCCAGATTCTGGGACTTAGTTCAGTTAGGTGCTTTAGAAGCCCAAAACGGCCATCTGACAGCTTTAGTGACACTCCTAAGTAGCTTTGAGCCTGGTTCAGGGGCACCATTGAGTTATGCCCCTACAGGGATCTGGCTGACCCCCACCACAGGCTCAGGAGTAGGTCTGCTGTTATTCAGGGGCTCTTTCATTTCCAGAGCCTGATGACAAGGGCGTATGTCACAGAAACCCATTCCCACATAGCTCCAGGCATTTCCAGAGAAATGGGATCCTATTCCAGCAGACCAGCACACTGACATTTGAAGAGCTAAGGAATACATCCCAGCTCCTTTCAACCCACAAATGTGTCTGGAAAATGCACGTGGCATCCTTTAGAAATGTCAGCCCCTGGTCATGAGCAGAGGGTAGAAGAGTGTTCTGTCACTCCTTGGGGACAGCACAGCCCAGGAGTTGAAACAACAGCCCTTCTGCCTTTGGAGAGTGGGTGTTTCCCAGAGCAGATCCACAAAGGGCAAAGTAGGTTAGCTAGCAAGGTTTGATTCAGGCATAATTACTCAGCATCAGTAGCAGGCCCTTTTTTTTTTTTTAAGATCTACACAGATTTCTGGAAGCCACACAGGCCTGTTAGTCTCCCTCTCTTTATTTCCTCTTTTTTTTATTTTACTATTGCATTATGAGAATATTTTATGTTAATTTTTTGAATATATCTTATTGTATTGGCATGGGATTTATTTTTATTCATGCAATGGAAAGCCCCACCTTCATCTCTGTCCCGTCTACCCAGTGCTCCCCCACCCCCATGCATCCACTGTTATTAGTTTCTTGTTTTTCTTTCCAGAGTTAATTTATGCAAATACAAGCAAATATAAATGCACATATTCTTATTTCTCTCCCCTTTTTATAATAAAGGTAGCATACTATATACACACTGTCCTGTACTTGGCTTTTTTCACTTAATCTATTTTTGGAATTTTTCCAATTGCACACAGAGGAATTCTTCATCCTTTTTTCAGCTGCAGATTATTCTAAAGTGTGGACATCACAGTTTATTTAGCCTGTCCCTTAATGATGGCCGTTTTGGTTATTTCTCTCACCAGCAATGCTGCGGTAAGCAACCATGTACAAATGTCATTTCACACATGTGGAGGAATGATCACATTGATGGCACCAGGTCTTTAGCTCTCCCTGTATCCTTGCACTTTGCGCAGGGGCCATGCTAATCTTCTCTGTATCGTTCCAATTTTAGTATATGTGCTGCCGAAGCGAGCACTATCCTTGCACTTTGACCCTTGACTTTGCTGCTTCTCTCACTAAAGAGGCAGAGTGCATTTCCTTGCCCCTTCACCAAGTAAATTGCTTAGCAGACTTGATGCAAGCAGAAGCTTAAATAAGCACTTGAAGTTCCCATTTCTTTTGTTGTTTGTCTGCAATTACCATGAAACATGCCCAGGTCAGCCTGAGAACAAGCTCTGGCTAGCCTGCTGGAGGATGAGAGCAGTTATGGAACACAGCCGCACTGCCCAGCAGCGACTGTCCTAAACAAGCCAGCCCCTGGGCAATCTGCCAGCTGACCACAGATACATGAGTGACTTTAGCCAAGACTAATGTGGGCTAACTCAAATCAGCAGAACCACCCAACCAACCAATTAGTGAGAAATAATAAGTAAGTGTGGTTTTAAGGCACTGAAATTTGGGATGGTTTGTTATACAGCAATAGCTAACTGATACAACATACAATACATACACAAGTAGGATAAATTCCCAGAAATGGAATTACTAGATCAAAGGGCATGTGCATTTGAAATTTTGCTAGATATTGACAATTTCTCTGCGTAAGGGTGGGACTAATTTACACTCCTACAAGCAATGTAAGAGAGCACCTGTTTGTAGATAGCCTCACCATCGTAGCATGTTACCAGTTTTTCAGGTTTTTGCCAATCTGCTAGGTGAAAAATAATCTCTCCGTGTAGTTTTAATTTACATTTTCTTATTATGAGTGAGAGTGAGCAATACTTCATATGTTTAAAAGCCATTTGTAGCTCCTTTTCAGTTAACTATGTGTTCATATCTTTCGCATATTTTTCTTATTGGATCACTGATATATTTCGTATTGATTTCTAGGAGCTCTTTATAAACTGGTGAGATAGCCTTTTGCCTTGAATATTAGTCTGTTTCTGTCACTTATAACAGAATACCTGAAACTGGGTAATTTAAAAAGAAATTAAATTTATTTCTTACAGTTTCAGAGGCTGGGAAGTCCACAGTCCAGGGGGCACATCTAGTGAGGGCCTTCTTCTTGATGGGAACTCTGCAGAGTCCTATGGCAACACAGGCAATCACATAGCAAGGTCACATGAGCAAGACAGCTAACCTCACTTGCTCTTCTTATAAAGCCATCAGAACCACACCCATGACAACCCATTAAACCATCAACCCATTACTCCATGAATGGATCAATCCATTCATAAGGGCACAGTCCTTGTGATCTAACCACCTCTTAAAAGACCCACCTTCTACCACCATATTTGGGGTTAAGTTCAAATATGAGCTTGGGGGGATATTCAAACCATAGCACCTTGAAACCATCTATGCCTAGATGAGAAGCCTAATGGCAAGCAGGGGTTGGGGGAAGACACAGATAGTAGAGCTTCGGTAGAAAGTAACTTTTCCTCAAAAAATCAGCAACTATATATGAGCACTTTCTTGGTCAGAGTTCTGGGTTAGACATCCCAGCATATTCAGCAAAAAATATAACACAGTACTCAAGGAATGTTCTAGAGATGACTGCTGTTTAATCCCCATGTATATCTACCCATGGTCCCTGCTTAAGGGGTGGCCTGAGGTACCATATATATTCTTTATGACCCAACCTCCTTGGCCACTGCTGATTGGCCAGGACAATATGCCCGATCTAGGGCAGAACCAATCCCTGACCTGAACTGAACCAATTAGATTCTCTCTGAGATTCTGAACTCAGAGACCTAGAATCAATCAGAGAACGGTGGCCCTGGAGCTGTCAGACTATTTTGCACAGTTGGCACTACCATTTGGGGAAGCCGAACTGAGCCACGTGCAATCAGACAAATGAATCAAGGAAGAGCCAGTGAGTGGTGACAGAACACACAGTCACCCAGAGAACCACAGGGAGGAGCGACCGTGGGCCCCAGACTGGGGCAGACAGACCACAGCTTCGTCTCTAGCTCTCCAGGTCTCAATTCCTGTCCCCATGGTTCTGAACAGTTCTCCTGCAGTTGGGCTCGTGAGGGACCTTTGTCTGCTACTAAACTTTCTGTTTCCTTGAGCTAATTTAAATAGTGTCTGATCCTTGGTTTCCGGAACGTCCTAAGACAAGGTGTTTTCACGTGGACTGAAAAAGATAACAAAGCATCTTCATCTTGTATGACATATTTCTGCCTTCAAGACTTTCGTGGTTGCCATTACCCCTCATTTTATAGCTAGAGAAAGTAAGACTAGAGAACTCAGGGGCTTGGCCAAAGTCACCCCGCCCACCAAGGGCAGAACTCAGCAGCCAGCTGGAGTTGTCTGCTGCCAAGTGGGCTTCCCCCCACGCCACCTTGCTATCTGCAGGCCAAACATTATATAAGCATTTGCTAAATCAGGGGGCTGAGGCTATAAGTGCTGACCAATTCCCAGGAGAGGGTGATCAATACAGGCTAGTGTAGCCAGGGAAATTGGCAGAGTGCGGGGCTCGGCCCTAAATGACCTCTCTGGCTCCCATCCATCCCCCACACACACTCGGGGATGCTTCCTACAGTCACTCATGCTTATTTACCTGTACGGTACCCTTCCTTGAAGGACAGCTGGTATGCTAAAGGAAAATCAGTGTATTGGTCCCCCAAAGAGACACACTTGGCCTGCAAAGCCACTCATGCAGCCCCTACAGAGGCCTAGCCACCTCCTCAGGGACCCGTGCAGCCATGAATTCCATGCAGGGATTTGTCTTCCCACCTGCCCGTCATCCCCACCCATACTTCACACCGGAAGTAAGAAAAGGGGAACACTGAGCAAAGTGGCCAGCCACTGCCCCACATCAGTACCCTCTCCCATCAATCAGCAGAGGGACCCAGGGGTCTCAAGTGGCCTCAAGTTTCCCTCCAAAGTAGGATTCTGATGTTCAGGTGGGGAGGGCCAGGCTTGGGGTGGGAGGGAGGCTGGGACAGGCTCCTGCATGCAGGACTCCATGCTGGGGGGAAACTCTCAGACCTTCCCTGTAGGAGCAAATGGGTCCCCTTGAATGAATCCACTTTGGCCCTTCTGTCCACAGCCACATCAAAGAAAAGAATTAGTTCACCCAATCTTTGCTAAGCATCCACTATGTACAAAACACCCTGCAGGGCCCTGGCATGGGTTCAGGAGGATTCTGGGTGCATTCTCTGCAGGGGGAGGGGACAGGGCTGGAGCAAGGGTGGCGGGGCAGGGGGAATAAACCTACTGCCAAGCAGGATGGAAATTGCGTCTTCCCCTTGCCCTTCTCCTGCCTCCCTCAATGCCCCTCCTTGACGACTCACTTTTTTATCTCTCTCCAATTACAGTTTTAAGTATTTAGGGTGTTGCTGTTTTAGTTTTAAAATTTGTTAGGCTCAATTTATGCCACTTAGTAAAACCTCTATTTCAAATGAAGCCAAATTAGAACTAAAACACTGCAAGCAATAAAATGCGGGCATTTCATTTGGACTGGGTTGGCTTTTTGATTGTTTGCACAAATGAAGCTGAGAGAAGAATTCGGGAGCCTGTCTCAGGCCTGGGTGAGGTGTGCCCTGGGGTGCCACTGGAGGTCTGCCAGCTGGCTCAGACCAGCCTTCTCCCTTGGCCACTCAGGTCTGGAAGAGCAGGTTCATGTACAGCCAGGCAAAGCGCAAGCCTTTAAAACAGGGCACTGTCCCTCAGCAATGCCCTCCCCTCGCTGACCCTCAGCTGATGGTAGGAGCTGCACGGTCTCCCAACAGCAGCACAGCCAACAGCATCCTGGCAGCCCTGTGTTAGCCAGTGGCAGCCACCCACTGCCACTGTATAGCAAATAGATGATGAATTAAATTAAACTGGTTGCAACCAGGGACACAGTCTAGAAACATCTCCTCCATGCCCTTGCCACGCAATGCCTGAAAATATGCCCCTACCTCCGATGACCATTCCACTGTGCTCCAAATCTGGGGGTTGCTAGGGGCATCAGGGTGGAGGGGGGTGGGGCAGAGAGGAGGAGGAAATCCTGAGCTACTAACTAGGTATCTGGTGTTAGAGGAGGTGTCTGTCAAGCAGGTCAGAGAAGGTCCTGCCTGATGAGCCAAATATCTGAGCCATGCGTTGGCTTTCCCTGGAGGCCTCGGGAGGTGACATCTGTAGCTCCTAGGGTGGCCTCGCCTGTGCCAGGGGAAGACTGAGGACTGAGAGCCTGAGAGGGGAGACTAAGGCAGCCGTGATGGCCACAGTGATGAGACGGTGACTAAGGGCCAGCATGCAGCTTGCCAAGAGATTTGGCTTGTCCCCATGCCAACGATAAAGGCCCAGTGTCTGGCAGGAGATGGGGATTTTGTGTGCAGAGGGACACCTTATGACTGGCCCTGGCAAAGAGCCACAATCATCACGAACAAGAGAGGAGCACAGACATAAGGGGGGGCAGAGGTGTCCTTTAGATGAGCAGCACTGACTTGGGGCTGGGAGAGGGGTGCCTGGGGGGGAAGGGCAGGATGAAATGCAGTAGGATCAGAATCACGTTGAGGGCCGGAGTGGGGCTGGGGCGGTGCCCTCATGAAAGTGTCTATTATGTTTGGAATAATCTCTCGAAGCATGGGGAAACAAAGTACAATCAGTGAAGAAAACTTCTGGAACAATTTAAGGGAAACTGGACGAACCCCACAGAGATTATAACAAAATGGCATCTGGAGTGCTGCTGGTTCCTGGGATGGAATCCATGACCCAAAGGTGTAGGTTACCCTCTGTCACAGGCTGGAGTCTCTGGAGGCAGACGCTGAGATGGAGATTGGGGAGTAAGGGGAGTTTGTGGGGGACCAACCCTGTGAAAAAGGAAGGAGGAGGGAAAGCAAGACTGGGCAGATGGGGGCGTCGAGCTGAGATGCAGACCTAACAGAGTCTCCACTAACCTGAAGGAGAGAGTTCTGGAATGAGGGTGGCCCGGCAGTGTCCTTCCTTGAGCTGAAATGGTGGGGCCTTTATAATAGCCCCCCACCTCAGCTCAGCCACCAGATACGGGCTACCCCAGGAGAGTGTGGCCTTGGGCGAGGTGCTCTCGGCAGCAGAGGCCGGCCCTGCAGGCCTGGCAGCGGGAGGCTGTCTGTAGACTGCGCAGCCCACAGCTGGGCAGCCAGCCTTCCTCGAGGGGGTCTGGGCAGCGCTCCTCTGTATCAGCCACATCCTCTCCCCCAACTCAATTTCAAGGCTTCTAGAACATCTGGATAGATAAATCTCTTGCTTTTCCTCTGCACCCGGTTGCCCCCTCACTGTTCCTCCAGAGGCAGATGCATGTGTGAAACCCAGTGTGACCCTAGCACGGCCCAGTGTCTTCGATTTGCTAAATGACCCCAGGCCCGCAGATGAGCACTCCAGTCTGACTTCTCCGTTGTGCCTTCCTCCTACACACAGGCACTGGGTCCCAGTAACCAGAGGCCATCACAGCTTGCGACCGGGGGGTGCCTAATGCTAAAGGCTTAGTTGGGGGTTGGCGTTGGTTCTGCGGTGCTGCTCATTAGGCTTCCTTGTGCCGCCAACCAGGGCACTGGCCAGCCCAGGGCGAGCCCAACCACAGTTAAACAGGACAAAACAATCTCGACCACAAAACGGCCATTGCTTGGCCTGTCAGCTGTGGCGAACATGGCCCTCACCAGCCCCAGCTCAGCCCCCTTCCTCTGCAGCCTTGCCAGTGACCAGCTGTTACTTGATTTCCAGCCATGTAGCTTCCCCTCCAAAGAACCCAGAGCCTGGTTTCCACTTTCAAGCCTAGCCATTGGAACAAACTGGCACATTCTCCAGATACCCACCAACTTTCCGATTTGCTTGGGCTGTCCCAAGGCCCGGCTTCTCTCTCAGAACTAATTTTAGGGGTCCTAAAGAACAGACAGGGTCTGGGGCAACATGGGGGCTGAGCTAAACATTCTGGGCAAACACGTGTCCTTATTTCCCCCCTGGTGTCATCCTAACCTCCCTGTTTCACAGCCCTGGAAGCCCAGCACATAAACAGAATCAGCCAACTCCAGCTTCGCCAGGAGGGTGGTCTTGTTCGGAGCTGCCAAGTCCACTCTTGTTTGTAACTTGGGTCAGCAAGAAGCTGAGGGCTTCTGGGGGTAGAATCCTGGAGGAGGCCTACTTAACCCCCATTACAGTCGTTCTCTAATATACTTTTCACCTTCAGTAAATAGTGCAAATTTGAATTTTTACTCACTGATCAAATATTTACTCTGTGAGCTGCCGGTCTGACTGGCTTGACTTCTACAGTTCTCCACGTTTGTATTAGATAAATTAGCATTTTATTGTTGGCTGGTTTGGGATTCAAAGGTGAGATAAGAATGACCAGAGGCAGCAGCCCAAGAGATTCTCCATAAAGAGTGGGTTCAGTTTAGTCTTGTGTCTTAGTGTAAGTGACAGGTCTCCAAAATACTCATCAGATATTTTAAAACATTGTTTCGGAAGGTAGGGACGATCATTGCTTCTAAAGAACAACTTTCTGTAATTCTCATCTTTATGACACACACCTTCAAAACTTATCTGAGAAAATGGATTCAAGGCTTATCTCATTGATTTTTGCCACATAAATGAGCAGATCACGTCACCTTTCGGACCCTCAGTTTCCTTATTTTATAATGGTACAATAACATTATCCCATCACAATATTGTTGCATGGGTCAAAAGAAATATTAGAGGTGACAACACTGTAAAACGTAAAGCACTAAATGAAGAGTTGTATAAGACTAGAAACTGGGACCATTTTTAAAAATGGCCTCCAAGTTCTCTGATACTCCCCCCATCAAGAATTAGGGTCTATGTCCCCTCTCCTTGAATCTGAGTGGGCTTGAATCTGACTGCTTCAACCCATAGAATATGGCATGGGTGACACTGTGTGAATTCCGAGGCTGGCCCAGAAAGGGCCATGCAGCTTCCGCCTGGTTCTCTTAGAACAGTTGCCGTGGTGGAAGCCAGTCGTCACATAAGCGGTCAAAGCACTCTGAGACTGCAGGGCTGGGGGGGCCACACGCACACACTCTGGGTGACAGCTCATCCCTGCTGAGGCACCAAACAGGTGAGTAAGCCATCTTGGACCCTCCGGAGCAGGCCCCCCCCACCACTGGGTGGTCTCGGTAGATGCCACGAGGAGCAAAAAGAAACACCCAGCTGAGCCCTGACCAAATTCCTGAACCACAGATCCTTGTGCACAATAAAATGGGTGTGGTTTATACCACTAAGTTTGGGGTGGTTTGCTACTCAGCAGTAGTACTGGAAGAAAAACTACCCATTTATTAAGTTCCTGTATTGGCCAAGAAATCAAATCCCCCTACCTCTTGTTTTGTTTCCTCATTTCTATTCGACTCTAAGATAAAGGGTGAGGTGGGATTTCTCTTGACCCAACTTTGTGGATATGGAACTACAGCGTACTCGAGAGTCCACAGAACAATGGAAGACTCTAACACAGGTGTCCTGCTGCCCAGTCCCCTGCTTCTCCCACAGGACAGAGCTGCCAGGTCCTCAAAGGAAGAGGCTATCATCATGGGTTCTGACCCCCTGTAAAAGAGTTAATAGGAAACGCCTAATTATCCAAGCAATAAAGCAGACGGGTGCCATAGAAAACTACAAACAGCCCATCATCCGCAATTAATTTCTTCTTGACTTTGGAATGCTGGGGGGTTTGTCTCTGAAGCAGGTTGTCCCTTCCCACTTATGTCTGGGCTTCTGCTAAAATGCAGAGGAAAAACAAAACAAAAGAAAAGAAAAAGGTTGGCCCTCCCAGAACTTACTCTGCCTGGAAGGAGCTTGGTGTGGCCCAGAAGGGCGTGATAACCGTGCCAGCGGTGGCCTGCCAGGGATCTTCAAAATAACCAGCTTCAGAGAATCCGGAAAGTGAGCAACCTGCACCTGGAAAACAGGTTGCTGGCTGCTCGGAGCTTTCCAGGTCTGGATCCCGTTTACACTTGCCGAAGCGCAGCCTTCTAATTCCAGCTGCTCATGAAAAGGCACGTTCGTCCTCTGTGACGTCAAATCACTCTTTCAACTGAGCATAATTTCTTTCAATGATGGGCTTGGAGGGGTTTCAGCGACGGTGGGTTGTTTTTTTTTTTTTTTAATGAATCATAAACATGCAGATCAGATTTAGTGTTATGACTGTGGTGCGCAGAGCGTCACTGTTAATTCTTGCTAAGCGCTGACAGCAGGATCAACCCCTGAACAGCACAGGCAAATACACCATCCCAGCCCTGGGGGCTTAGAGACTACATAATTACAGACAACGCACAGTAGTCATTATCATCACCGGAACATTGCAGCCCAGGCACGGCACCCCCGATCCAGAGAGCCCCCTGCCAGCTCCAGTTCTCTCAACCGGGGAGGAGTTCGCTCCCATCTTTAGATCAGAAGGCGGGTAAAGGTAACCGAAAGCTGGGCAGAGCAGGATACAGCTGGAGTGCCCACTCCCCTGACCTGGAGGTTGCAGTCTGTGGCAGCTGAAGCTTCCTCTGAAAGGCTGCTGAGGATAAGCTGGAAGGGCAGGGGTGGAGGGCTGTGCAGAATACATGCCAGGTTTTGCTACATGCCAAACAGCTGAACAAGTCTCCAGGGCTGAGGATCCTTCGGTGTCTCTCATCAAAGGCTGAGGAGTGGGGGCTGGAAGTCAGAGCGATCCACTGGGGTGCCCGTCACTGTGTATGCCCCAGGATTGCCCAGGGGGACTGCGGGAACCACCACTCGGCTGTTTTCACAGCAGTTAATAAGGGCATCATAAAACCTCATCTGGGTTTCTACACCATCTTTCCTCCCGAAGATTTAAACTGAAAACCAAACTCCTGGGATCTGTTGAACTCTGCTGGGCTCTCCTTCCCTTTCTCGGTCAGCACGTGAATAGTTAATGAGCCTCAGCCACACGCAGATCTTTGAGTTGGAGCTAAGAGGGCAAGAGAGGAAAGAAAACAGGCAGCCTCAAGACCCAGAGGATGGGAGGGTGACCTTAGATCTTCCAGCTCAGTGTATTCTGCTATAGGAATGCCAGGGGCCACCCACTCTTACCCATCACTCCTGAGTACCTGCTCCGTGCTCCCTACTTCACATACGCAGCCTCATGCAGTCCTCCCCAGGACACCGGGTAGCGGGTATTACCACCGTGCTCAACAGATGAAGAAACTGAGGCTCAACTTCAGCAGTCCACTCAAGGGCACTCTGTTCTTCCTGACACTGAAGTCAGACCCTCTATGTCGGTGGTCCTCCCCCTGGGCTGCTCATGAGAATTTTTGGACAGCTTTTAGAAACCCCACACTCAGACCACACCCCAGACCACAGCAGCCTGAATTTGGGAGGCTGGGACAGAGGCATCAGCATATTTTAAAGACCCTGAGGTGATTCCAACCTGAGGTCAAGGTTAAGAACCAGTGCTTTATACCACTGTCGTAATTTTTTTTTCTTGCCTTCCATCTTTCCTCCCTTCCTTCCAACAAATATGCGTTGAGTGCATATTAAATACCAGGCCCATACATGTTCAATAAACGAGCTTCCTTCTCTCGATAGCAGTGATTCTCAGGAGTGTATGGGAGGGGAGTGTCCTTTACAAACAATCACCTAGAGTGACAAGAGGTGACCCTGATAGGAAAGGGCTTGCGAGAGTGGCCAGAGTGGAGGCAGAAATTGGCGTGCAGTCTAGGAAGCTGAAAGTTCCCTGAAAAGCAATCCTCCAGTTCTGCTTAGAGACTTCAGAGAGGGTGGAATTTGGTGTTGACTGCTGCAGGCTGGGAAGTTTTATTTCCAGAGTGGCTTCCATCTCTCCAAGAGGAGAAAGATGCACATCACCAAGGCCTGAGCTCAGCCCCAGGCCTACAGGGCCACCCATAACTGAGGAGAGAGCTCCTGGGTGACTCCCATTGCACCCACCAACCACTGATATGGGCCCAGCCAGACTATTGTCAGGAACAGAGGGAGAGTGGGAGCGCCCCGCTCCCTATTGTACAACCTTGCCTCCATCCTGGAAGCGAAGGAACAGCGCTGCAAATCAGTTGTTTTCCCACTAAAGGCTGCTCTGAGGCATATGCTTCTTGCAGATTGCATTCAAAGGAATGTCAGGCTTCCTATGTCAGGAGAGATAGAGAGAATTTTCTTGGGCAGCCAGCAGAAATTTTTTCTCTTTAAGACATAAGATGTAGGTAAAACTCTAACCCCTCACTTAACCAGCATTAGGGAAGAATGGGTTCCTTTAAAGAAATGAATTTGCAGGATAAGTAAAACTTACCCCCTGTAAACTCCAAAACTTCAAAAGTGCACCTATTTTTACATAAACCAAGTCTAAACTGCCTGACGCATTTCCCTGTTTCCTTAGATGGTGCTGACACGGTTGACAGGGCCTTGGTGGCCCACTCATTCGGAACATCAACAACTGCCTCCTGCTGAAAGACAAGGCAGCCTTCCACGTGGCTTTGCCCCTTGTCAAATGGCCCTGCCCTGCTAGCTTCTTTGAGCTCTGGCTTCTGGTTTGTTCCCATCTCTTCTCTTACTCTGGTACTGACAATAACCCCTTCCTGTTGCTTTCAGTATCCCAGAGGCCTCTCAGTCTATGTCTACACTTGAACTCATTAACTTCCCCCCAACTTGCTCCCCTTTCTCTTGTATTCCTGATCCTAGTCATGGAAGTCAAAACCAAAGCAACAACGAAAGCAGAAGTTGGGGGAATTTTAGAGTCAGCTAGTTGGTTAGGACAGTGCGTGAAAGAAGAGTAGAGAGGTCCTGATGAAAAGGACTTGAGCACTTCTGTGGCGAAGATCATCACTGAACTTCAGAGCAGGGAATTCCTAATTTATTTTGGCTCTTCTTGATTGTTCCAGATACTTGAACTTGCTAAATCAAGTAATTTCTGGGTAAGCAAGGTGTCATAGTTCAGTTTTTTGTTTGTTTCCTTTTGTTTAAGACATCAATTTTGTATCATTCCACAAACAGGGTACAATTCAGAGGCCCGCTGGGAGCTTTTAACCTCTCTCCACCTCTCAATTCCCCCATTGCCCAGTCCCCCAAAGATCTCCCAGGACTCCAAGTCCAAAAGAGCAGCTGCTAGGCCACGACCAACGTGAAATGAGGGCCAGTCTGCTCCGTCCCCTCTTCTCCTTTTCTCTTCCTCCTTCACGAGAGTGCCCCACCACCCCATTCCACCTACACCCCTCACCACCTCGTGCACCAGTCAAAAACCAGGGCAAGGGGCAGGGCTGGCTCAGAATAAGAGAACGGACTTGCAAATAAAGTTACAGAGGGGAGTTCAGCTCTCAGACATGGGGCAGGGGAGGGTGTTCTGGCCAACTACCACAGTCGGGAGCTGACTCAGAAACAATTTTGTCAGCTCCTGGCGCAGACCAGGGTCTGCCAGGCCTGACTCACAGTCATCAAACTCAAAAGATCGAAGCAAAGGTTGGATGCCCACACAGCCGTTGGCAACGGGACCCATTCCTTTCCCAGGACAGGAAAACCCATGACCACATGTGGGCCATCTTCTTTGAGGTTCCTGGGAAACTGAGTCAGCGCCAGAGGGTTTCGCACATGTGTCATGGAAAGGAGAACTGGAAGTCACAGCCAGTGTCTCCACCCTGGATGGCAGTGGATAGAATCCTGCCGGTTTCACTTTAGACCCCTTGACACCCTGCTGTCCACTCCTGTCTTGAATACAATATGTCAAACTGGCACAATTTGACAGGGTAGGCCAGACCCTTCCTTGGTGTCCTGAGACCATACCCCTGACATCCTGGATGGGTTGTGTTGTCCCAGCTCTCCCAGGCCCACCTGTAGATGGGAGCAAAGGGGGAAAGGTTTGGGAGGTGGAGGAGAGTGGTCTTGGTGACAGATGAGGTTCTCATGCTCCTAAGCTTTGTAGCTCTGTAGTTCCTCATGAAAGGTCCCTATAAACTGACTCCAAGTGCCACTTGTAAAATAAGTCCCTCCAGCCTTCCTCACCAGCTTGCAGGCGCCTGACTACTAATTGTCAAACTGATTGAAGGCCCTGGACTCTCAGAAAAAGCCTGAAAGACTGGGGTGGGTGTCATGTCCCACTTCTGAGCACCTGCCCTGATCTGTCACTCACCAGGGGAGCCCTCCTTGACCTCGTGGAAGCCACCTGGAGACTAGCCTGGCAGAGCAGCTTGCCCACGGCCTCCTTGCCGACCTCCCGGGCAGCCATGTCTTTGGCTAATGCCAGCGCTTTGGAATGAGGCAGGAAGAAAAAGATGGGGGTGGGGGAGGCCTTTTTCCGAGCTTATTAAAAATCTTTTGTGTGTCATAGAATAAGTCCAGTCTTGTCCGTCTTGCTCCCCCAGCACTTAACTTTTTCAGGCCTGATGAGCTTAAATGCTTCAGTTAGTCCATGAAACCAAAGACCCTCCTTGGCTTTTGACTGTGTCTGGGTTTCCTTTATGTGGCCATCATAATTAGACAGTGGCTCAACCCTGTGGCCCGAGGTGCCTGCTCTGGCTCTCCACAGCCCTGTCGTGTCTCCGAGGACCCACACACCGTTCCAAGCCAGAGCTGGCTAGAACAGTCTGGAAGGAAAGCCCATTGTCAAACAAATCATCGTTCTGGGAACACAAAGCCGCAGGGACCCTCAGGGTGCTGCTGACACTCGGCCGGCAGCATCAGAGAGTCGCGTCTCCCGTGTGGCGCTGAAGCCCAAGTTTGGAGACAGAAAGCTGGCTGGTGGCCAACAGCAGCAGCGGCGGACACCTTATCTAAACAAAGGGAGAGGACATCGAGCACCAGGGTGGTTTCGCGTTGCGATTTTTTTTTTTTTTCTTTTGTGGCTGTTGTTTTTCTTTTTATCTCTTTGGTTTTGTAGTATTCAACAGCCGGGCGCTTGGCAAAACCTGGCAGCGATACCCACACAGCCGTTTCCAGTCCAAATGGCTCCTGTCAACTTTTACAGCCCTGCGCTAAAACTCCAGGCACGTCTCTTACTGCCAGCACCAGGTTATTTATCTGCCCGGCCTGTCTGGCCTCACGTTTTTCACGTGTGTGTTACTCCCACAGTTGCTTCAACTTCCCTCCGGCCCTTAAAATGCCAGTAAACGCCCAGTCCAATTTCGAGCTGGGAGGTGGTGAGCATTTATTTCATCTTTTCAGCATCCTGCACTGGTTAATGTCAGTTTCGTCTCCACTCAGCTTTTGACCTGAAGGAAGAGGAAGACTTCTCCATTGTGGAAACTGCTCTCTTTCACTGGAAACCATTGTTACTAATAATAACCTCACCAGCAGCACCATCAAAGAGCCCGGATGCCCCCTGCCCACAGGGGTGGGGTGCACACACGACTCAGCGGGGACACGGCTGGCCCAGGTCAGCCAGTGAGGGACACAGCCTCGGCCCCTCCATGTTCTGGAACCCTGGTCATGTTTTGGAACTGGGCCTTTCATTCTTTTTTAATCCTTTACACAAATAGTATGTATGCATGAGCACACGCGCGCGCGCGCGCGTGTGTGTGTGTGTGTGTGTGTGTGTGTGTGCACGTGTGTGGCTTTGAAATCATTCGAAAAAAAAAAAAAGAAGGGGGGTTTCATGGTTGAGCCTGACCCAGTGCAATGCAGAATATATTATTTCTTTCAGAGTGTAGTAGCAGATCTGCACGTGAAAAACAGATCAAACATGGCCCACAGAAACAATGGTAGGAAGCATAACCAGAGTGAATTGATTCCTTGATCCTGCTATACCAAAAAATTAAAGAGACGCACTCCTGGGGTTTTTAACCCAGATAAGACTTCAGCCACGGCCGTGTTTCCCGTGTTCCCGGCTCTCTTGTTCCGGCTCCTTTTTCTGTGGGTGAGACATGGAATGGAGTAAGCAGAGTTCTGCCGGTCTGTCTGGCTTTTATAAAAAATTAAATGGCTGCACCGCTTTGACCTCAATGCACGTGTGCATGCACACACACAGTCAGAAGCTTGTTTTACCTTTTCCCCAGAACGAACAGGACAGACTCTGCCATTTCTCCCAACAGAACAAGAAGGAGAACGCAGAAAGAGCCCTCTCAGGCATCAGCTCTTCAAAAGGAAAAATTCCTAAAGCAAAGAAAATTCTATTCCCCAGCCCGAAGCCCGTTCTGTCTCTCCATCCCCAAAGGATGACACAGCCCCTTTGCTCTCAAATATGTGTTTAAATATGTAGGTGTTCTTGCCCAAGTCGGCTGGTTTTTATGTTGGCAATGACCCTGGGCTCACCCCAACCCTGAAGACCCCAGGTTGCCCTGCTGGCTAAGCGCTGGAAGGTGGAGCTCACTGGGAGCAAAGCCAGCCCTCCCCGCCTTCTGATGGGTCACTAAGGCCACCCGGTCAGGCTGGTCAGCTGCAGCCGGCGTCCTCTCCTGACCTCTGCTCTAATCCCGAGGATGCCCTTTATTTAGACACCACAGTCCAGCCTGATCCTCAAGTCCCAGAGTCACTGGCTGGATGTGAGCCAGAGATGGCCACAGGCTGGCTCCAGAGGGCTCCCCAAAAGGGGCCACAGAGACCTTAAGAGGCAGGCCCAGAGCAGGCAGGCTCTGGTTGAGCTGAAACAGGGAACACAGGTTTGAGTTTCCAAGGCCTGAGTTCGAATTCCAGCTCTCTCACTGGCTATGACCTTGGCCCACGGCATAACCTCCCTGATTCTGATGCCTGCATCAATAAAACAGAAAAGAAGGCATGTGAAGGCAGAGCAGAAAGAGATTTGAAGATACTGGCTTTGAACTTTGCAGTGATGTGGTCACAAGCCAAGGAAGGCCAGCAGCCATCAGAAGCTAGAAGAGGCAAGGAATGGATTCTCCCCTGGGTTCTCCAGAGGAAATGTGGCCCTGCTCACACCTTGATTTCAGCCCAGTGAAACTGATTTCAGACTTCTGGCCTCCGGAACTGTAAAAGAATACACCCTATTGTTTTAAGCCACCAAGTTTGTGGTCATTTGTTATAGCAGCAATAGAAAACTAATACAGACTTTACTAAGGGCTGCCGGGAGAGCCGGGAGATTTCCGTAAGATGGTAGATATTGTGATCTGGCTTGGATTATCTTAATGGGCCCTCAGAACAAGCTTGGAAAGTAGTGGGCAAGGCAGGCCTTATCCATATTTTACTGATTAGGAATTGGAG
This sequence comes from Cynocephalus volans, assembly GCF_027409185.1. Lineage (NCBI taxonomy): Eukaryota > Metazoa > Chordata > Mammalia > Dermoptera > Cynocephalidae > Cynocephalus > Cynocephalus volans. Next base: position 55,648,741 of record NC_084478.1, read on the forward strand.
GCTCTGAGAAATTGTCTTGTTCAAGATCACACGCTGTTCAGTGACAGAGCTGGGACTAGAATAGAGGTTGCCCAGAGCCTGATGCTGCTCCCTCTCCATCACACGGAGCTTGGCAAGTCCTCTCAAAGGCTAGAGGACAAGGGAAGCCCTCTCCCGCCCCCTTCCTGGCCTTTGGTGTTTGCATTTGGGCAGTGGGGGACAGATGCTCCACCCCAAGTTGCGTCTCTCCTCTCAGAGGAAAGGGAATCTGGGGACATGAATTTTCTCTCAGTGACTCACCTCCGAGCCCTGTCAGGTCTCCCAGGCCTCAGATTCCTCTGCAGTGACATGGAAATACTAACAGGGCTGCCCCTCCTTAAGAAGCTATGGGATTAGAGAAAGAGCCTGCCCAGAAATGCCCATGGTGAGTCGATTCCTGAGCCCCACTGTCCCCTGCCCAGGCAGGTGGCCCTCAGGAGTCCCCTGGAACGGGAGGGTCTCGGGGAAGCTTGCCAGGGGCACCACCCAGCGAGCCGCCAGGGAGGCCCTGCTGGATCCGTCACCCACATGGGCCCCCGGGAAAGTCTGACCTGGCCCAGAGAGCCTGGGACAGCTGGGGACCCTGGAGACTGGACTGCAAGACTCTGTTGTGCTCTGTCGCTCTGTCTCTGCCTCTGTCTCTTGCTTTCTCTCTCGCTGTCACTCTCCGTCTGTCAGGCTGTCCCTCTCTCTGCCCGCTCTGGCATTCTGTTTCTCAACCTCTTGTCTCCTCGGGTTCTCTCCCTCCTCCTGCTCGCTCTGCTTCCTCACTCTCGCTCTCCTTGGCGCTCTTCCATGCCCTCTGTCACCCTGCCACTCTCTTGTGCTCTCGCTCTTTCCCCCACTGTCTTCCTCTCCTGCTCTCCATCCTGCCCTCTGCTGCCATCTGCACCCCAGAGCTCCCCCGGGGGATCAGGCTGAAGCCACACCGCCCCACGACTCCGTCCTGGCTTAGCCTCACCTGCACTGGCTTTTCCTGACAGCACATGCTCTGTCAATCACTGGCATGGGATACCCCATCTCAGGCTCTGCTTCTAGAGAATTCTTATCTAAGATACCATGTAAACCAGGAAAGAGGCACCCCTGCCCTCCTTGAGCTTCTGACCTGATGGGAGAAGCAGCCTGATGGAGAATCCAGGGCAATAGCCAGTGTTCTAGGTGCTACGATGGAGGTGTGCTCAGCCCACCGTGGAGCACAGGGGAGCAGGCAACCTGTTGAGGGTGTGCAGGGATAATCAGGGAAGGCTTTATAGAGTAGGTGGCTCAGGTTACTGAGGAGGTGGGGGGATGGGGGGAGATGAAAAGGAAGCAGGAGAGAAAAGACAGGGCCGCAGCCTAACCCACCAGGGGGCTCCCAGCTGCTGCGTGTGCCTGCAATATGAGGTGACCAGGGTGGGGGGCACAAGGTGAGGCTGGAGAAGTTGCAGGTCCCCATCACAGCTAAGGAGTGCAAGCTTTCTCCTGAGGGCAGTGGGGAGCCATGGAAGGTTTTAGAGAGATCAGGTGTATTTCTGAGCGCTTATCTTGGCTGCAGAGCAGAAAGATTTGAGCGAGGCAGCTGGAGGCAGAGATTTGGACAAGGTGACCTCTTAGGTCCCTTCCAACCTGGAAGTTCTAAAAGTCTCCAGGGAAGACGTAGGGCTGTGTGGCATGGAGAAGAAAGCAGGGCAAGGGCTAGCCAGTCAAATTCCCCCAGTAGCAACTATCAGAAGAGATGGCAGAGTAAGCAGCACACAGAGGACCTCTCTGGGTGCTGAGCTCAGCCACACACTTCCAACCCTGACCCAGAGCCATTCCCACTTGGGCCCATCATGCGGCCAGGCCCGGAGGGTCCCAAAGGTGCCTGGTGCTGGCAGATAGGGCATGAAGATAGACCAGCACAGCCAAGACAGGAGAGTGGTGACAGACTGGGGAGAAGCCGTGTCAGGCCCTGGGACAGAGCCAGGCAGGCACAAGACCTCTTTATTCCTCTGCATGATATGTGCACTTGAGGCCCCTGCACCCCTGCCACAGCTCAGCCTTGTATCCCTCTCCCGTCCCCACAGACATACACGGGGCCAGCCAGGGTAAGGGGCATTCTGTCCACCAGCAGTGACATGAGAGGCCCACACAGGGCTCAGACTCACATCCACTCAGAGGGAAGCCCAGGCTGGTCCTTTCTGCAGTTCTCGTGACATGCTGGGAGAGCTGAGGCCTGGGGTAGGGAGGGGACACAGCCAGGAGACACTTCGTCATTAGAATGCAGTGCAATTCCGTAAGCCTTTCTCCAGTGCCCAGGCCACTCTTGCCAAGTGCTGTATGCAGAGCTGCAGGGAACAGGGCAGGACAAGGCGCACGGAACCGAGAGTCCCGACAAGACAAGGAGATGCTTGTCGGGGTTCTGGGAACCAGCAGAGGCCTCAGGGCTTGGGGCGGGCCCAGGCTGCTCGTGGAGGCAGGGCAAAGAGCCCTGATTCCCAAGGAAGGGCACTGGGAGTCGGGTGACCAGCACCCCAGCCCTCAGGCCCCCACCCACTGTCCTTTCCGCCTGACTCCTTTTGCCTGGCTTTCAAAGACCCCATGGCAGAAGGAGCCAGCTTTCATTCCTTTCCATGTCAATCCACAAACACAGAGCACTCCTACTAAATGGGGAGGATCAGAAGGGTTGGGGCAGGACAGGAGTGGGGGTCTCTTTGATGCAACTCTAAGTTATTCTCACTCCTGCCCTCCAGGAGTTCACAGTCTAATGAGGGCGACAGATACAGTCACGACCACCTACAATGCCAGCAGATACGGAGGCTAAGTGGGGTCTATACTTATTAAGATACTTAGTAAGATGGGGAAGTGCTCTGGGGGGAAATCACCGTAGCAGCTAACACGTCCAGCACTCACCTCGCCCCAGGCACGGTTCTGAGTGGGTTACATGCATTAATTCGTTTCATCTTCATCACAGCTCTGAGGCGGGTGCTAGTGCTAGCCCTATTTTACAGATGAGGAAACCAAAGCACAGAGATGTTGAGTAACTTGCTCAAGGTCACACAGGTAGACTGGAGATTTGTACCAAGTGGCCTGGCTCCAAAGTTTGTGCCTTTCATCACTGGGCCAGACAAAAGAAATAATGACATCTCATTGGTCTTTGCAGCAGCATTGGTGAGTGGGGGAGAACACGGGGCCCTGGGTGAGGTAGACCTGTAGCACTTGTTAAGTGGCCTTGGGCAAGCCCCTTGCCCTCCCTAAACCTCGGTTTCCTCGCCAGTAAAGTGGAGAGCAACAGCACTGAACCTTCCTCTGCCAGGAAGAGTAAATGAGTACAGGAGTGCGGGGTCTTTGCACAGGGCCCGCACAGACCATGCACACTGCTCCGCTTACATGGGCTTTAGGAGCCGCAAGCCCTCTTCGTGTTCATTCATTTGACTTGACAGGGAAGGAGCCAGGTCGGGGCTGTGGGGCCTGGAGCCAGGTCCCCTGGAGGGATGAGGGCTTCAGGAATGGCTTATGAAGGGGGGTTATGTTCATCTCTCCTCAGTAGTATAACCAGGTCCCCAGAAAGTCTCCCCCAAGCCCCTCACCCTGGCTTGATCTCACTCCCAAACTCCTGAGCCATCACACAAGAGCACAGATCACTCCCCTGCATCAGGGATAGTCCAAGCCCCCAACATTCAAGGACCAAGGGCCCCACATCAACTGCCATCCAGATGAAGGACCTGAATCTGAGGCCAAGAGTTAGGGAAGACAGGTCCCCTGGGGATGGGAGGGAGGAGAGAAGCCTTCACCCCCACCCTACCCTGTTGAGAAGCTGCAGAGCCTGCCTAGGATTAGCTCCCCACAGAAAAGCCGGCCCCAGTCGCCACCCCCTGCATGGAGATTTGCTGATGGTTCCCTGATGTGATCTAGGGCCCTCCCTGGCTGGCACCCACCAGCCTCAGATGCAATTAGGGGAAAATAATACGTAAACAAGAGCTGGAGCCTGCGCTACTGTGGGCGGGCAAAAGTTGGCTCCCTCCTGGGCTTCTGCCCTGGGCTGCTACCCACCTCTGGGACCTTGCAGCTCTGGGACTTCTCACTGGCTCTTCCTTTGCTGAGCACCCTTCCCCACCGCATTTTGTCTGCCTGGAGATATCCACTTCCAGCTGCATCTTCTCCAGGGCATTTTGACAAAAACAGCACACACCCCCATCACACATACACACATGCACACACAAGTTCAAGTTTATCTTCCTCTCCTTATGCCCATGCTGTGGCATGTATACACACTTACGGAGGAGAGTGCCTCACAATGTTACATTTTTTTCTTTTACCTGTCTATCCCCCAGTTCCAGTTACCTATAGCTGCATAACAAATCACCCAAAACTTAATGGTTTAAAACAATGACATTTATATTGCTCACCAATTTGCAATTTCAGCAGGGCACAGTGGAGACAGCTCATTTCTGCTCTGCTCGCTGTCAGCTGGGGCAGTCGGGAGGCTGGGGCTGGGTCATCCAAAGTCCCTTCTCCTGTGTGGAGGATCATGCTGACTGTCAGTTGGGATCATGGCTGGGGCTGGGGCCAAAGCCCTATTCACGGCCTCTGCATGTGGCCACTGGGCTCCCTCCCGGCATGGAGACAGGTTCCAAGAGGGAACATCTGAAGAAGACCAGGCAGAAGCTCTAGTTTCCTTTGTGACTTCACCTAATATGTTACACAGCATCACTTCTGCCATGATCATGGATCACCAATTCCTGGGGAGGAAACAGACCCCACATCTCAGTAGAGGAATGTCAACATCCAATTGGAAGGAGACCTTGTGGGATGGGACGAATGACGCAGCTATCTTTAGAAAATACAATCTGCCACGTTCCCCTAATAGACCCTCGAGGACAGGTGGCATTAGTCATTGCTAAAAAAAATAAATAAATTGTTTGTAGAAGGAAGAGAAGGAGGAAGTTGGAGAAACAAAGGAAGGGAAGAATTTTATAACAAAAATGTAAAGGAAGTAACAGACTCGTTGGAAGTGGAAGTTACTGAGGGGATCATCTAGTCTAACCCTCCCATTCTACAGATGAGATAACTGAGGTTTAGAGTTGTACACACCCTGTCCAAGGGCTCAGAACCAGTTCAGTAATATCTAGTGTTTGAGTCTCTCTTTTCCCCAAGGTAGGGAAGGGAAGGCCTTTTGACACCTGGAGTCTTGGGCCTGCCCCAGTCCCCAGAGCCAGTGCCATCTTGGCATTCAAGGGGTGTCAGCCCCATCATTGGACTCAGTCTTTCAACACTGGCTTCTCAGTCCTGGTCTCCACCATGCCCGTACTCCAATCCCTGTCTGGCTCCCTCTGCATGGGCCCCACTGGGACCAGTGGCCAGGGCTCACCTCCACCAGCCCTGGCTGCCTGGGGCTGGAGCCTGCTCTGCCCTCCAGCCTGCTGTCAGCCCTCCTGGACCTCCATGTGTCAGCCCATCCAGGACTCACTTGACCATCCCCTATCGCCTTGCCAATCTGCCCCAAACAGCATGGGTCAGGGAGAGAGTGCTGGCTGGGGAGTCTGACGGGTCTCAGTCCAAACACAGGCTCAGCTTAGTGTGACCCAGGGCACAGAGCCTCCTGGCAGGCAAGTGGGACAGATGAAAGGGAATCTCATCCATGAAGGACTCAGCAACTCAACGATGGTGCTCAGAAATATGGCAGCTCCTCTTCTGTGCCTTTTCCTGATCCTCTATGACCTCAGGAATGGCAACAGCACCCAGACCAAGGCTCTCTGGGATTCCAGAAGCTGGAGCTTGGGAGGAAAGAGGGTGGCTGCTCCCTTAGCCCTGGCTGGCAGAGCTCAACCTGCTCAGCCATGGTCTCCTTGTGGAGGACACAGTGACTCACCAGTCCTTCTCCCCCAGCCTGGCAAGAATATCCCTCAACATCATCCAACTCCTGTTATGCCATTTCTGTGATTACCAAATAGGCCAGTTAGCTCTTGCTGCATGACAAGTGATCCCTTTAGTGGCTGAAAACAACCACCATTTCAGGATCTTTCATGACGTTGGGGGTCAGGAATTGAGGCAGGGCTCAGTTGGGCGATTCTTCAGCAATCCATGGCATTGACTGGGGTCACGTGGTAGCATTCATCTAGTAGCTTCACTGATCTGGAGGGTCCAAGATAGCTCCACTCCTGTGCCCAGTGCCTTGGCAGAGGGGGATGGAAGGCTGGCTCTGCTGGACCTCTCTCCCTTTCCATGTGGCATCATGACCTCTCCACAAGGTCTCTCCAGCAGTGTGGTCCAACTTCTGCATGGTGATTTGTGGCTCTAAGAGACCAAGGCAGAAGCTGCTGGGCTAAGCCTGACACTGGCACAGGATCACTACTGCCAGCCTCCACTAGTCAAAGTAGCCAGAGCCCAGCCCAGACTCAGGGAAAGGGTAGTAGACCCCACCTCTCAAAAGGAGAAGAGTCAAAGCATCCATGGTTCTCTTTAAACTGCCGGAGCCAAGCAACCTTTGGCCCCAAGGCCCAGGTTCCTGGGCAGGTCCTTCTGTGCCCAGGGTCAATCCCAGTATTCACTCTAGCCTGAGCTTGTTATGGGCTGAATTGCATCCCCTCAAATTCATATGTCAAAGTCCTAACCCTCAGAACCTCAGAATATACTACATTTGGAGATAGGGCCTCCAAGAGGTGTGTGGGCCCATAGGAAAGACCATGTGAGGACCCAGTGAGAAGGTACCATCTGCAAGTCAAGGGGAGAGTCCTCAGAAGAAAACAAACTTGCCCACACCTTGATCTTGGACTTCCAGTCTCCAGAACTGTGAGAAAATACATCTCTGTTATTGAAGCCACGCACTCTGATATTTTGTTATGGCAGCCCAAGCAGACTAATACAGAGCTCCTGCAGGTGATTAATGCACTGGCATTTTGGTCTCCATTACACTCTACTGAATGTGGTGAAGAGTCTATTACTTATCTGTTTTGAGAGTTTGATTAATATGATAAAGGTTCACAGATTGGGGATGGGGGACAAGGAATCAAGGTCCAGTTCTGCAAAGGTGAGGCTTGGGCTGGGCCCCTTAGAGAGCTGGGCAGGTGCAGCCAAGGTGTGTGACAACCCAGAGCAGGCAGCCAGTCAGTGCCTGCCTGTCCTCACCACACCCACCATCCCAGGGTTGGGGGTTGGGGAGGAGTTGTCAGCTTCAGCTGGGCCTTGGCCAAGATCCCAGGACCCTCAGGATCCCTGAGATGCTGAAGGGACAGATATAGGATGCGGGTCTGAAGTTCAGCATTCAGAGCATGTAGGCATCAGCTGCGGTGACAGATGTTTGTCATGCATGCCACAGCGGGCTTTTCTGTGGTTTCTCTCCTCCTGGCAACTTCTGCAGCCTCCTGCATAGCTCTGTGCCTCAGTTTTTCCCCTTCCACATGGGATGGTGCTGCTCGATCCCAGGGGGAAGTGGTCATCTCCAAGAGGTAATGTCCACAGAAGGCTTGAGTTCCAGGAGGAAGAAGATGACCAGCAAGGTGGCAATGACTGTCATTGTCCTTCGAGCAGTGACACCTCTCCAGAGCAAGGCAGCCATGCTTCCCCCAGGCCCAACCCATTTGCCCTGCCCCTGCCGAGGCTACCTCCCAGTCAGTGTGCCCACCATCTCCCAATGGGGTTGGGTCACTTGGTAAAGGTTTTCCGCACCTAGAAAAACAAGCAGAGCACCAAGAAGAAGGTGACTGCTTTATTGAGAGCTCTGCCTCCCAGACTAGGGGAGGAGGGCCCTGTCAGCAGCAGTGTTACACAGGGCAATCTCTTCTTATGGCTGGGGCAGAGGGAGTTGGCAGGTGGATACACAGCAGAAGGTGAGGATTTGGCTCACCCTTTCCGGAAGCGTGATTGGCCTGCAGTGAGTAGCAACAGAGGGAGGACAGCCATGAGAACTGACAAGCAGGGGCTGAGCTCTGACAAGGAGCTCTGCAGTGGAGGGCCTCAAGGGCGGAATCTGGTTTCCTCTTCACAGCAAACCTCACAGAGGGTCCTTTATTCGAGCTTCATCGTAGAAGGGCAAACTGAGGCTCAGCGAGGGGAGGTGGTAGATTCAAGGTCACACAACTGGTAAGAGGCAGAGCCCAGATTCAAAGCCAAACCTGTTCAATACAATTCCTGCGCTTAAATTCTACCCTATGCTACGCGTCCAGGATAACCAGGCACAGCAATGTGCGCGCACGTGTGTGTGCGCATGCGTGTGAGTTTAGAGTAACAGAAATAGATTTCAGCACAACACAAATAATGACTTACATGACACTTCACTGTTTTAAAAATTCAACAGCAGTTCCTGGTGTTAGGGAATTTCTCACTATCCCCAGTTCATGGCCATGTTCATGGGCTTCTTGCATTTGCTCCCCTTTCTCTCCTCGCCCCTTTCCTTCCCCACCTACAGATCATCCCCAAGAAAATTCTTCCTAATTTATTAGACAGAACAATTCAGTCTTCACTCAGTCTCACCCACTTGCCCACCCAGACTGGGGAAGGGCCCAGCAAGGCTCATCGGAGTGCTGCCATCGTTTTACTCCTGCCAGAGAAAAACGCCCTGGTGTCTGCCCATCCCATCTCTCTGCCACCTTCCTTACTCTCCACAATTTGAGAGTCGTTAAGCTGGAAAGGGCCCAGCATCAGGTAGAGCAACTGTCTCACTTTACAGATGAAGACACTGAGGCCCAGATCAATGACATGGTTTGTCCAATGCCAAGGAGCACGTTTCTGGAGATTAGGGTCTGGAAGCCAGGGATAGAGACACCTCAATCTTACTCACTCTTGTACTTCTGACTATCTCATGAGTTATACCAGTAGAACTGGCTTTGGCTGTTGCAGTGACAGGAAGACTGTTCGTTCTCTATTTCTAGATAAGAAATTGTGCCAAAATTTAGCAGCCTAAAACAACATACTTTTGTTATTTCACACAGTTTCTGAGGGTCAAGAACGTGGGAACAGCTTAGCTGGGTGGTTCTGGCTCAGGGTTTTTCACAAGGCTGCATTCAAGCCGTTATCTGGGGCTGCTGTCTCTGAACACTTGACCGGGACTAAAGAATCTGCTTCCAAGCCTGCTCACATGGCTGTTGGCAGGAGGCTTCACTTCCTTGCCGCATAGGCGCCTTCATAGTGCTGCTCATGACATAACCTTCCCCAGAGCCAGCGATGTATGAGAGAGAAAGAGGAAGAGAGAGAACCTGAGACAAAAAAAGCAGACTTGATAACCTAATCTCAGAAGTGACATGCCATCACTTCTCCATATGCTATTTGTCACACAAACCAATCCCGGTCCAATATGGGAGGGGACCATACAAAGGTGTGAATACCAGGAGACAGGATCATTGAGGTTGATCTTATAGGCTGCCTACCAAAAAACCAAATTAATAGTGTCTTAAAGAAGACAAAAATGTATTTCCCTCTCTCACAGATAAAGTCTATGAAGACAGTCCCACGCTGGTATGATGGTCCCATTTTCATGAGGAATCCAGACCTCTTCCCTCTTGTTTCTTTGCCACCTCATAGTCTAATATGGCTGCTCAATCTCCAGCCATCACATCAGCACTCCAGCCAGCAGGAAGGAAAAAAAGATCCCTTTACAAACTCTTCTCAGAACTTGCACATGACCTGTCTACGTACACCCTTTTAGTCAGCAATTTATCAAAAGGTCACTTCTACCTACAAAGGAGGCTGGAAAACATAGTCTTTATCTCACATGGCCTACATGCTCAGAAAGAATTCAGAGGCTCTATTACTGGGAAGAAAGATAAAAATGGATGTTGGGGGACAACTAGCAATCTCTGTCTTTGACAACCCAATGAAGACTATGAACCCTTTCATAGGAAAAAAAATGTGCATACAAGTATCTTCAGAGGGCTTGCAGATGCCTGTGAAGTCAGTTCATGGATGTCACACAAAGAACCTCTGCAGCTCTTGTTGGGACCTCACCATGTCCCTGTATGCGAACAGTGTTGACTTGGACCCCTTGGGCAGTGTCTCTATGAGAGGGCAAGGGACAGGCCCAGCACATCTCCTCAACAAATGGGGCATGGCAGCTTCATCCGATACCTGACTGGTAGAATGTTCCGCCCCAGGAAGAGCTATGCTGGTGTCTGGCAGAGTGTGGATCTCACTCTCCTTGATGACTTCATGCAAAACAAGGGCTGATAAGGAAGGAATTAAAATGGGTTGGTGTCATGAGTTATGCTGAGGGATCCCCCACTGGTATTTTCAGCAATAGTGTTCATTGGAATTCCAAATCAGCTTTTGTCTGTTGATATTTCAAATGTCAGGTTCAAGCACACAGGCCTGGAACCATTTTCAAAACTATTCAAATTAGCCATACTTTTTCTAGAACTGAAAAATGGTCCAAGATTAAAACCACAATGAGATGCCACTTCATATCCTCTAGAATAGCTAAAATAAAAAAGACCAACAATACTAAGTGTTGATGAGGGTGAAAAGCAAGAGGAGCTGTCAGATGTTGCTGGTGGGTACATAAAATGATACAGCCACGTTGGAAAACAGTTTGACAATTTCTTATAAAGTTATATGTGCACTTACCATAAGGTCTAGCTATCCCACTCCTGGGTACCTACACAAGAGATGAAAGCATTTGTCCACAAAAGGATTTGAACATGAGTGTTCATAGCAGCCCAAAGCTGGAAACAACCCAAATGTCCATCAATGGGTAAAAGAATATACAAAACTGTAGTATATTCACACAATGGAAAACTACTCGGCAATAAAAAGGAGCATAAAATTGATAGACACAACTTGGATGAATCTCAAGTGCAATATGCTGTGTGAAAAAACCCAAGCACAAAAGAGGACACACTGTGTGATTCCATTTATATGAAATTCAAGAACAGGCAGGACGAAGCTACGGCGAAAGAAATCAGAAAAGGGAAGGAGCATGAGAGAATGTTCTGGGATGACGGAAGTGAGCTATATGTTGATAGGAGGACGGGTTACACAAGGCTAGGCATTTGTCAAAACTCCTTGAGCCATAGCACTTAAGATTGGTGTATTTCCCTGTATGTAAGTTACACCTAAACTTAAGAAAAAAATGATCCCACGTAAGTGCAGGAGCCAGCACCCCACAGACCAAACCCCAGCCACCCGCCTGCCTACCGTGCAGAGCTGGGCTCAGTGCTGGGTCAGCCATAGCCGCTCAAGCTGAGAGACAGTGAGGTCCACCAGGGAAGGGGGTTATACTGCAGGCCTGTTCTAAGAAAGCCCCAGATGGTAAACATGCAAGTAGTAATGACAATAATAACAGAGCTGGCTGAGATCTGGCCCCGCCCAAGTTCTGCTGAATGTGGTCCCTCTGTTTGGAGCAACCAGCTCCCCAAAATGCATAGGGGGTTCAGGTTAGTAGCCCCTCCCCTGGCATGCCCTTTTCATACCTACTGTTCAGCCTGCACAAAGACCACCACCGTGACCGGGATGGAGCAAAAACAGACACAGAGAATGGCAGTTCCCAGAGTTCCTCCCAGTCAGCTCCCCATTTCATAGAGGAGGAAACTGAGACCCAGAGAGGGCGGAGCTGAGTGGCAGAGCCCTGAGTAGCACCCCATCCCCCTGGACTCCCACTCCAGTGCTCACATATCCATAAACAACTTCCTCTCCTGCTCAGTACTTTCCTACCAACATTTCTAAAGGTACTAAAATGAACAAAAAGGTCTGTTTTCTTCATTTTCTCTTAAAAATGTATGCAAAAATTTTATTTCCATATGGGAGTGGTTTTTCCCTCAGGTGGATTTCAATGTAATTTGGCCAGAATGTTACAAAATTAAAGTCCAAAAGTTGTGGGGGCTTTTTCTCGTTCCACAAATCAAAAGCAGCTGGTGCATCCACACATCCCAGCAGGCGCAATGGAGGCAAGATTCAAATTGGCTGCGTTAGGAAGTGGGGCCTGTCACAGCCTTCTGCCGCTGCCCCTAGCTGTGGGACAAGAAGATTGCCACGTAGGTCTCCAGAGAGCCTCAGAAACCCTCTTCCCTTCCCGAGGAGTAGGTATCTCTTGAAGCTCCTCAGTTCACACTAAAAGAGACCAAAGTACCTAATGAGAAGGGCCTTTGCCCAGACTTGAGTGGCAAAATGACATTTGCAGGTCCAGGTACCTTAGAACTCCCCCTCCCTCATCCCTCCCCTATAGTGGCTGCACCCCGTCTCCCTCCTGTGCACACAGAATCTCCAAGCCTAGCCCTGCCCCTCTCCCCGACCCTCAGCACTCTTTAGATTCTATACTAGGATTACCAGAGCAGCTGCGATTCCTGAAGACCCACTATGTGCCTGGTGCTGTATCTTTATATAGAGTTCTTTGATTGCAAGTAACAGAAACAGGTTCTGACTAATTTGAGCAATGGGAATTGACTAGAAGATGACTGGAGACTGGCATCACAGGTGGGAAGTTCGGAGAAGAAAGCTTGGCATTGGCAGGGGCCAGGGCAGACCCAGGGGCAAACAACAAGCTCTTGGCATTCTGGTATCTCCGTCCTTCCACTCAAGATTCACATGTCAGGCAGAAGTATAAAATGGCGGGGCCGCTTTGGACAACAGTCTGGCAGTGTCTCACAAAGGTTAATATACAACTACCCTATAACCCAGTAATTCCACTCCTGGGTATTTATCCAAAAGAAATGAGTGTATGTCCATAAAAACACTTGCACAGGAATGTTCATAGAAACTACATTGGTAATGGCTCCAAACTGGAGTCAACTCAAATATCCACCCACTGGTGAATGATAAACAAATCGTGGTGGAGCTGTATTACGGAATACTACTCAGCGACGTGGAGGAACGTGCTACCCACGCTCACAGCAGCGTGAATGAATCTCACAGATACTGTGTCAAGCAGAAGAAGCCAAACACAAGAGAGCACGCACTGTACGATCCACTTATATGAAATCCAAGAAGAGACGAAACTACCCTCTGGTGAGAGAAATCAGAACAGGGGCTGCCTATGGTGACCAGGGAGGATTGGCTGGGAAGGGGATAAGGGAACTTTTGGGGGTGATGGAAATGTTCTAGATCTTGATCGTGGTGGTAGTTACATAGATGCATATATTTGCCAAAACTCATCAAACTGCACACCTTCTGGGCATTTCAATGTATGTAAATTAGGCTTTAATTAAAAATTAAATTAAAAAGAATTGCAGGCGGGGCTTCTGCCAGGAGCTGGAGATACAGTAGCAAACAGGGCAGGCAGAGCCCTGTCCAGAGGGAGCTGCCATCTGTCCCCAGAGCTAATAAGTGACAGAGCCGGGAGCAAACTGAGAGTCTCCTGCCTCCCAAGTCACTCCCAGCTTTATACAGACAGCACACCCCAGAGCAGAATGGGAGCTCCAGGGAGGTGGCCAGCAACTGCCCCAGAGGCCCTCCCTAAGAAGGAGCTCGAGGCTGCCCAGCGCAACCCAGCAGCTCCGTGAGGAGACAGGCTCGGGCCTGCCATTCCCGCCCCACACAGGGCTGCCAGGCCTTCCTCTCCTTTCCTGAAAACTTCTGGCCCACAGGACCACACACGAAAGGGACATTTTATTTATTTATTTCTCAGCAGAGGAAACATAAAGCACCCCGTCTTTACGAGAATATCATTCAGAAAGTACCAAACTTAAAGGAATTTCTCATACATTCTGGCCAGTGAAGAGGGGGGAGGAGAGAGTTCAAAATAGAAAATGGGGAGACCCACGGAGATTGAGATAGGAAAGACAAGGCATTGGCTTTCAGGGGGTGTGCTGTCCTGGTCACTGTCTGCTGTCCCCTTGGGCTGAGGTCCTCAGAGCATCACCAGGCAGTGGTCAGTTATTTAATGACTGTTCAAACTTTTGCCACTCTGGCCCTAAGCCCCTAGAGGCTGCAGTGGCCAAGGAAGCCCATCATGGTAGAAACTGCCACCCACATAAGCAGAAAGACCCTGGCTCCTTGGCACCAGGTCCCCAGTCCTAGATGCAAAAGAGGCACACCAAGGAATGTTCTCAGGACCACCAACTGTAACTCCTTCCACCTTGTAGCATTTTGTAGCTTATGTCACACACACACATGCACACACACACACACACACACACCCTAGCCCCACCTTTGTGATGTCAGCATTATTGTCCCTAAATTATAGATGGGGAAACTAAGTCTTTGAGAGGTTGCTTGGAGAGACATGGGAAGGAAATGGCAGAGTCAGGGCAAGAATCAAGATCATCCAACGCCCACATGTGAAGTTCTTTTCTCCACATTGCCTTGTAATAAGGCAGAGCCTTCTCAGGCCTGAGAATCTTCTGAGCCAGTGAGGCTGACCAGATGTCTGCCCCTGTAGCAGGCAGCCTCTAAGATGGCCTCCAGTGATCCTCACCTCCTGGTATTCACCCCCTGGTGGGATCTGCTTCCTCTGAGCATGGCTGGACTAGGAAACTTGCTTCTGACAAACAGTACAGAGCAGAAGTAATAGGATGACACTTCTGAGATGAGGTTACAGAAAGACTGTGATGTCTGTCTTCAGTGCCGTGTGGCTCACTCTCTCCCTCAGGACACCAGATATCATGCCATGAAGACACTGGCAGCCTATGGAGAGACCCACGTGGCAAGAAACCAAGTCCTGAAGGCAACCACATGAATGATCTTGGAAACAGATCTAAGACCTCCTGCCAGCAGCCATGTGAGGGAGCAGATCCTCCAGCTCCTGTTGATCCTTCAGATGACTGCAGCCCCAGCCAACATCTTGATAGAAATCTCATGAGAGATCCTGAGCCAGAACCACCCAGCTAAGCCACTCCAGATTCCTGACCCACAGAAACTGTAAAATAAATGTTTGTTGTTTTCAGCTGCTACATTTTGGGGTGATTTGTTATGCAGCAACAGACAACTGATACAGCTCATAACTAATACCCTATTCCTACAGCACTAATAAATAGTACTCCCCTCACCCTGACTTTCCTGGCCATACACACACACACACACACACACACACACACACACACACACACACACACACACACACACCTCCCCTTTGGAAGCTTTACATCATTTGACTTGGTTTCCTTTCCCCATTTTTCTCTCTTTCCTTTTCCCTGAAAAGCATGTCAAAGTTGGTCCTACTACACGAAGAACATGGGAAACAGCAATTGTGTCATCCCAGGAGAAAGGGAACCTTGAGGTTCCAATGTGCTGTACCGCTTACCTTGGCTGCCTGGAATACGTTCCCAGCGCCTTTTGCATGATTGCCTTTGTTTCGAGCACCCCCTAAATTGCCTCTGTGCCAAATGCTGAATGTGACCAGAAATGACACAGGATGAATAATGTGGCATATAATTATCACCACATTTCAGATGAGGGCAATATGCATTTTTCTCAGAGGCGAAGGGATGCAATTTTATTTTGTAACACAAAATGCTCCATTTGGGGGTCAGTTTTCAAGCAGCCCTTCATTCTGAAGCAATTTCACGTGAATAAAAGCATTTGTATTCAGGTGCTGCATAATGTACATTATCCCAGCCCCGACTCCCGGTGTGTACTTCACGTGATTCCAGCTCTTCTCAGTAAACCAGCCCAAATCCGAATCTGAGAAGGTGAATATGACAATGTGTTTGACTTATTTCAGGTCTCTGAACCTTTTTCTCCTTTTCTGCCAAGTGAGGATGAGCCAGTTTCTCCACAAAGTACTCTCAGACTCAGCCATAAAGACCAGATCTTTAATGCTCAAAATGAGACCATACACACCTTAGCATAGCACTGACCTTTTGTCCCTGAGTGATGATCTCCTAATTTTTCCCCCCAAAATCAGACTCTGAGCCAAAGATCTGGAACATCTGGGACTGGGTAGCTTATTTGGGAGATATATTTAGTTTGCTTGAGCTGCAGTAACAAAACACCACAGGCTGAGTGGCTTAAGTAACAGGGATTCATTTTCTCACAGTTCTGGAGGCTGGAAGTGCAAGATCAAGATGTTAGCAGGGTTGGATTCCTCTGAGGCCTCTTTCTTTGGCCTGCAGACAGCCACCCTCTTGCTGCCTCTTCTCACGGTCTTTCCTTTATGTATCTTTCTTTGCATCCAAATTTTCTCTTCTTGTAAAGACACCAGTCAGATTAGATCAGGGCCACCCTAATGGCCTCATTCAACTTAGTCGCCACTTCAAAGGCCCTATCTCCAAATACAGTCAAATTCTGAGGTGCTGGGGCTTAGGACTTCAACATATGAATTTGGGAGGGACAAATTCAGCCCATAACAGGAGGTGATCCAGAAAGCATAGTGAGGGGCTGGTGGGGTGACACTGGAAGGACAGATGCCAATTGGGTGCTTTGATAAGCAGGGGTTTTTGTGGGCAACTGGGGCTTGAGACCTTGGGGACAGTGCGGAGGGTACACCACAGAATCATCCCACCAAGGGGCAAGGAAGCTGGGACACTGATGCACTGATGGATTCCACATTGGTCAGAGTTCACTCCTGGAGTCGTTTCCTCCTCGGCACTTTCAGGCCCAGCACACACCCAGGACTAGAATACACCCTTAGGCAGAGACACCCAAGGTTTGGTGTATAAGGAACGGACCGCAGGTGAGATGCCTCAGAACTTCAAAATGATGGGCAAGCTCTTTGAAAAGAGAGAATAGCAATGGAATCTTTATTTCTAGGCCTGAAATGCTCATCATTTAAAAGTCACAGGTGTAAGATCACACCATCTCAGAAGTGGATCATCTACTCCAAGCTCTGTGCTTCACAGGCAGTGGTGGCCCAGCAAGGTTACCTGCCAGGCCTGCAGCTGACAAAGCAGAGAGGAATTAGAACTAGACCCTAACCTCCAGACTCCCAGGCCAGTGCTCTCTCCACTCCAACAGGCTGCTTCTTCGGGCTGCTTTTTTTCTCAGTGAGCAAGAGCAGGCTTGGATTTGATAGTCCCTTTGCTGGTTAATAAACTCTCAGCTCACCAGGAAATGCAAATGAACAACAGGGAAAATCTAAGAAAGGTCAGCGTCCATTCCCTTCCCAATACACACCGTTTCTGCATCAGAAGCCAGCTAGAGACCCCAGGAGCCTGTCAGAAAAGAGAAGCCACCCTCCAGTCACAGAAGGTTGCACATTGAAGCTAAGCCCGAGCCCTGAATGGGGCAGAAGTGGCTTTGGTGAGCTGCAGGGATATTGCCAGAAAGATACCAGATTCTTCTAGGTCTCTATAAAGGTCCTCCATCCTACAGAGAAGCAGGCTTTCCCTAGGGAGTCTGCCCCACCAATAATAATAAAACAAGACACTTTTAGAGATTTCCCAATTTATTTATTCCTCACAACAACCTTGTGAAGTCAATATCACTGGCCCCATTTTATGGATGTGCAAATGGCACACCTGGTTCAGTGAATGTCGTTGGGACCACGCAGTGGATGGCTGGGGCTGGAAGAGGCTGCAGGAGGAGCAGGTATGGGGGGGTTCAGACCTGCTGAGCTTCTGACGTCTACTGCACATTGAAGTGGCAAGGCTAAGGAGGCAGTATGGGTCTGGGGTTCAGAGAAGAGGCCCAGGCTGGAGTTATCCATCTGGGAGTCTTCAGCATTTATGCGACGAGACCACAGAGGGGCTGAATACACAGCAGGGATCTAAGGACCGGAGGAAAGCCTGATGCCAGCCGCACTCAAGCAGGTGGCCACAGACCTCTAAAAAGTCTCAATTTGAGATCTCATGGCCTCACCAAGTATGAGTAGCTGAGTAGCCAAAGGACCAGGGACCCCAAGAGTGAATGGACACCAAGATCTAGGAGACCAAGCCTAAAGGAGAAAACAATGGGTCAGAGGATGGCCTCTGCTCACAGCGAAGTGCATCCTCCGGCACTTCTAGGAAACAAGGCACGGCCCTCCCTTTACGCAAACAGGACACCCATGCCCCAGGGGAGGGGGACAAGGGGGTGCGATGGGCGGGGCCCCCGACTGAAGTTTCCGGTTTCGCAATTGGCTGGGTTCAAGTGAGGCTTGAGCACTAGGACGGGCTATTCGAGGCTGATCCGGAGCAGCAATCGCCAGCTGTATACTTCTCTAACTGACCACACAACGAGGAAATGAACGAATTCACGACTAAACAATTTACAGACAGACTCGGGAGATGACATGGGAGCTTCCTCCTGACAGTAGGATGGGAGGAGTCAGGAGAGGCTGGAGAGCATTTTCTAGAAAGAGGGACGGTGAGGTCGCAGGGGCAGCAAGGCGGTACTCGCTGGGCACCTAAGTAGCTTGGTGCTGCCGAAACGCAGATTTCGAGGCAGAGGGCAAGACCTGAGCCTGGAGAGGTGGCTCAGAGAGCAAGGGATAGACCGCTGCGAGGAATTCGGCCTTCATCTCCAGCCGCTAAAAGCCCACAAAGCGTTTTCAGGAGGGAATACCAGAGTCCAGAGTTCGATGTGCATTTTTTTTTTTTTTTTTTTTTTTTTGTCGTTTTTTCGTGACCGGCACTCAGCCAGTGAGTACACCGGTCAGTCCTATATAGGATCCGAACCCGCGGCGGGAGCGTTGCCGCGCTGCCAGCGCAGCACTCTACCAAGTGCGCCACGGGCTCGGCCCTCGATGTGCATTTTAAAGAGCCCATTCAGGCAGTTCTGTGGAGAGCAGATGTGAACGGGATCGGGCAAGCAGCTGGGGGGGTGGGAACGCTCTGACTGCACCGGTGGCTTCCCCCACCCCCACCCCCAGTGAAATCTCTGGCCTTCCCCACGTAGCCACTGTCAACCTAGGAGCCCCAGGAGAGCCATCATAAAAGGGGTCCCCGAGGGAGAAGGGGTGGGGACCCACTGCCAGGGAAGCTTCATCCGTCAGCCCTCCTGGCAGCCGCTGACAGCAGGGCCCTTGGGAATGCTGATGACAAGGCGTCCCCAGGCCAGGCAGAAGGCTGAGAGCCGAGGTGGGAAGATGCCCTGATTCTCAATTACTCACCTGGCCAGCCCAGAAAACAATCACGGGAGCCAGGTGTGTTAGTTCATGGCAGGAGTGGGTCATTGGGGAGGGAGAGGGCACCCTGATTTCAGACGGAAGCGTTGGTCCCCCAGAGGAAAGAAGGGAAGGTCCAGAGCCCCTCCCTGGGTGTGCCCTGCCCCACCCCACCTGCCTCCTGGCTCTGTGTGCTGGGCAGATGGATAATAAGTTCAAGGATCAACACATCGCAGCCTGCTGAGTAAGAGAAGGCAAACCAGGTAGACTGAGGCCCAGTCACCCCGGCTGAACTCAGTGCTCAGACTTTAGGTCTAGACCCTGGGCCTCAGCAGCACCACCCCCTCCCGCCAAGCACAGCCCTGCTCAGGGACCCCCTCGCTCCTTTCTCACTGTTATTCTTTGTTTCCACGAGGATTTCTCATCCTGGTTCTGCTAAGGCCCTAGTGCCGGTGTTAGCTCTGGTCTACACTGCAGACCTGGGAGATTAAAGAACTTTCCCCAAATCCCCCCACAAATCAGAGCAGTGCTGGGGTAGCCAAGATTCCCAAGCAGAGAGCAGAGAGCAAATCCCATCCAGGCACCAGGGAACCCTCTCTCCAGGTCTCTCGAGGCCTTCAAAAGCCACAGGCTGGCCAGCGAGAGACCTCATTAAAACCTCTCGGTGGCCTGTGTTTGCTGCAAACCCATTAAACAGCCGACATAATCCATTCATACATAAAAATAAGGGACGGGGAAAGAGCACACTCCCACAGGATGTGTGTCTGGGAGAAACAGTTTCCATAAAAATCCAAACAGAAACGAAGTTCACGGGGAGGTTTTGGCTGCAATTGCTTTTTGGCTTCTGGAAATTCTAGTCAGGAAAAGATTCCCTTTGTAGCCTGTTTGGAAACTCTCTGACTCGGATACACAGAGACGAGGGAGAGGAGAGGGGCTCCCTGGTCTCTTTGCTGACCACCCTGCAGCTAAGGAATTGTTCTAGAAATCTGGGGCATTTGTTCAAGGGGGCCTAACAAGGGCCTATCTTGGCCACCCTGAAGCCAGGGTGCTGGGCTGAGTGTCCACAACAGCTGTGGCCGTGGAGACACTCCCAGGGCTTTGTAAAAGGGAGAAAGACTCCAAGAATAAATAACTCAGGCAGCAGGATCCCTGTTCCCTCCCATGGGAAACTATGTCACAGGCCAAGCCACCCCACCATAGGGACCCCTCTCTGCTAAGGCCAACAGGCCCAGCATGTGTACCCAAGGACAGACACATGTCATCTTGAACGTTAGGAGCTGTTGGGTTATTGTTTTAATAAGCTGGTAAACCAGTATTTTTATTCTCTGTCATCTTAAGAAAAAAAAAAAAAAAAACCAGAAGAATGCAGCTAGTTTCTTAAATTAGAGATCTGTTGTGTAATTAGTCCATTTTATCTTCTGCGAGTTGTTGCTGTTTTCCCTCTGTGGTTTCCAGAAATGTCATTGGCT
This sequence comes from Cynocephalus volans, assembly GCF_027409185.1. Taxonomy (NCBI): domain Eukaryota; kingdom Metazoa; phylum Chordata; class Mammalia; order Dermoptera; family Cynocephalidae; genus Cynocephalus; species Cynocephalus volans. The sequence continues at coordinate 55,669,072 of NC_084478.1, forward strand.
AGGCTTAAAAGTAGGGGTTTTTTTTTTTTCCTCCCAGAGAAAAATTCTATAAATATTTTCTCCCTTTTAGCATGTTTTAAATTTGAACGACATATTGTAAAGATAGCAAGAGTTATGAAAGTCTCTCTTGGCCGCCAATGAAATGCAGTGGGAAAACTGATTAAAGAGGGGACTTCTGCCCACAGAGAACACAGTTGGGCCCTCCCCAGAGGGGTTCAGAAGTCAGGGTACCCCAGCTGCCTCTGTTCACCAGCATTTGGGCTTGGGAGCTACAGAGAGTGGAAGGCCACTCTCAAGGTCGGCAAGCAGGCTCTACTTGGGGAAATGGCATCCCTTGCTGATGGTCAGAATTCTACCATTAGTGATTAATTTCTTCAGATGGGATTTTAGGCATGAATTTGACATAGTCAGGTATACCTTAATTGTTTTCCATGTTAAAATGCATGCCCTTTTCTCCAGCAAAGGTATACAGATACACCACATGTGAGTAAAAACCTGGTAAAGGGATATTCGTGGCAGGATTATTTGTAGCTGCAAAAAATCAAAAACAACCTGAATGAATAGCCATTAATAGGAGACTGGTGAAATAAAGTCTGGCATATCCCCATAATCGAATGTTACGCTGCCATTAAAAAGAATGCAATAGAGCAATAGGTGTTAATGCAGAATGCTCTGCGAGATTATAGCGTTAAGTGAGAAAACAAGAAGTATGGAACTTTATGGTGTTTATGGTATACCGTCATTTGTCTTTTTTTAAAGGATATATATGTATAACCTTGTATTTTAAGTTGGCAGCAGGAGTGGGCTTCAAGAATGAAAATAAAGTCAGGAGGATGACTTGCTTTTTACTAAATATATTGTACTCCTGTTGTACTGTTTGCGTACAATGTGCTATCGTTTGCATTTTTTAAAAGGATACATTTATATACCAGGTTGCTTCAAAAAGTTCATGGAAAGATTTATAATGTCTTTTAATTCTATTTTTCCATAAACTTTTCGAAGTACCCTCATATAACCATATACATGTATCCTTCTATATGCCTCGACTATCTCGGGAAGCATATATAAGAAGTTGTGGGCAGCGCAGGGGAACATCTGCTGGTTGCAATGTATGCCTTGAAGTAATCTGATACTTTAAAGAGGCTGTCCTTCCAGGCTGGGGTGGGGTGGTCCTGGGCAGGTGAGAAAATAAACTTTGTGCTTCTTCTGTACAGCTTCGAGTCCACGCAGAGAAGCATTAACATTGGTTCGTGCTCCAGCCCTATGTCCCCAAAGTCCCCCAGGTATGCCCTACCTACTCTGCTCCATGATACCTCATGCCTACTGCTATTGCTGCATGCTGGTGATCTGGCTTCTCTGCCTGTCTCTACCCCTGGACAGGGCGTTCCTTGCCGTCAGGGATGGGTTTTATTCCTCTTTGCAGCCCCAGGACCTAGCACAGTGCCTGAGCCTTGGAAGGAGGTGCTAGAGTCAGTTAGATGTGGGCATAACTATGGGACTTCAGGCCTCAGAGCCTCAGTTTCCTCATCTGTACAATGGGAGAAGTACTAATATCTTCTTCATAATGCTGGTACAAAGATGAAGTTAGATAACAAATATGCCTGGCACATGGTGGGTGCTCAGTGATAATAACTGCCTAGTGTAATATAAGATAGTATTTCATGTTATAGTATGACATGTTTATATTATAGTTAATAGTATTTCATGTTATAGTATAACACGTTTATAAACAACATGTTTATACATGATAGTATTAAATGTTTATCATATGAATAAATTGAGCTCATGAGCCTGAGATGGGTTAAAAGGTAAATACTCCAGATGCTAACTCTTTCAGACCCTGATGCCAAGTAGGAATGAGTTTATCAGGGAACTTCTTGCCAGAGCCCCTTTGCTGCCTGAGAACACCTCGTACCCAAAGAAAGAGGGTGGACCGCAAGGAAGAGCAAGGAGCAGGTGCTGGCCAAGGGCGGGAGACAAGCACTAGGAGACAAGTGCCAGTGAGTAATCGTGACAGCTGCACCACCGAGCACTCGCACAGCCCTGAAAGCAATCTCTCGTTGTCTCCATCTTACAGACCAGGAGACTAAGGATCAAGGAAGGAAAATAACTCCCTCGAGTTCCTGTCATAGAGTCAAGATTTGAACCTAGTTCCATCTGATTCCAAGGCTGTCCCCCAGGCTTGCAGGCCTGCCTGCTGGTGGCTCTGTACGGCCCCTGCCTTGTGTATGCCAGTTGTCTGAGTCTGTCACACCCCAGAGTGGCAGTTCACCAAGCGCCTGGGAAATCTTCATGCCAAAGTGGCCTGAAAATCTCTCAGTCACAGATGAAAAACAAATATCTGTCACGTCCACTCTGGGCCTGAGCGGTAGGTAGTGGCCAGGCACCTGGGGAGCATTCCTCCTCTGCGGCCGCACCCGCAAGGCGGGAGGCCCCTTCCACGGCTCTTTCCCTGGAAATCACTAAAGAAATCACTAAAAAAATTGCTAAAAAGATCGCTAAGCCCACTATGGAGGAATGGATTAAACTGCAGGGTGTTCAGTGACTTGTCCTCAGCCAGGCCCTCCCAAGAAGCCTCCGAGGCTACACAACCCTCTGCCTCCCAGTGCCATCTTGCCAAAGTCACGCCCAACGTGGACCTAGGGTGCAGAGAGCAGCAGGTGAAGGGGGAAAAGGGGACCCCCCGGTCAGCCCTGCCTGCCTGCACCCCCGCACAGCAGACCTCGCTGAGGCTACAGCATGTTGATCCTCCCTGGAGGGGCCCACAAGGCCAGGGAACAGCCTTCTTGGGTAGCTGGGCAGCCTGCCACAGGTGCCAGGTCTCCTCCAGCCTGCCAGGAGCCAGTGGCCCAGCCCTGGCAGGAGACTCTCTCGGCCTGTCCCAGTGGGCCCAGAGGGGAAGGCTCAAGCTGCTAAAATGGCACTAGCAGAAGGGAAGTAAAGGGCCTTGGAATTCTAGATAATATTTCGATTTTGGCTGGTTTCGTGTTTCCCTCAATCTAAGGTTGTGCTGTTTCCAGCACCTGAGCTTCCAGAGAAGAGGGAAACATCTTTGTTTAGTGCCTGCCTGCAGAGGGAGGGATAAGACACACAAGAGTCAGCTGGGGATGGGGGAGGGGACAGGCGTAGGATGGCCACCCATGGCCAGGAGAACCATCTGCCTGGTCACTCTAAGCCCAACAAATGGCCAAACAAAGCTGAGCTTCTGAGTGACCCCAACAGCTGAAAGAGGCCAAGGCCAAAGTCCATGGTGGGAAGCCATAACTTCAACATCTGCTAGCTTACCGGTCAATGTTGCATTTTCTTACCCTCTGTCTCTGTTTCCCTCACTCCCTTTCTGCAGTCAGGAACAGCTCTGGAAGCCAACAGGCCAGATGGAGTTAGTCCTGAAGTCAAACTTTCAGAAAGAAAAACTTCTCAGTCCTCAAGGTGGGTGTGCAGATTGCCTACCAGTAAAAGATCCAGAGGCCATAGTGAACCCCTGACTGCACAGGCTTTAGAAACAGTCTGCTGTGCAAAGAGTAGTCTAGGTTCATCTCGGAGGGCTTCTGGGGTCCTAGTTCCTGTGTCCTCTTTGGGGGCCCCCCCTGGGCCTGCCCCTTAGCAAACTCAACCCTAAAGCATTGAAATATGCTAGGGCTCCTTGGTTCTTAAGATAACTTGAGATCCAGTCAGGTTTGTAGCATTTAAAAACAAAGCTCCAGACTTGCACAAACTTAGGTTCAAACCCCAGTTCTGCCACCTCCTAACTGTGGTCTTTGGGTAAGTTGTTTGGGCTCTCTGAGCTTTACTTCCTTATCTGTGAAATGAAGCTAATCACAACACTTAAGGCAGGGTGGTGCTGTGAAGCTTAAGGAACACAGACAAAATGTTTGGGCTTTAGTCCAGTGCCTGGCACATAGTAGGTACTCAAGCAATGTTAGTACCTCCAGCTCCCCAGAATCCTAGCCTAGGACAGCCCAGGTGGGCTTGCAAAAGCCCCAAGCAGAAAGACAGCTGCCAAAGTGAATTCTACTCACTGGCTGGTTTTCCAGAATGCCCCCCAAGTCTATGCATCCTAGGCCCTGTCCCAAAGAAGAAGCCAGAACCCCTCGTCAGCTGCACCTTCCTTATTGAAGCCATTCTGTATCATGTTCGCACATCTTCCCGCTGCCCTTCAGACCCAGGTGGGGAGCTCTCTCAGAGGCGCCCAAGGGGAGGGACACCGACTAGCAGAGCGCAGAGACACTGAGCTCAGACAGGCCGTGGCCACGGCCCCAGCACACGCAGGTGATGCTGCAAGGGGGCTGTGCTCAGACACATCTTGAGGGGAAACCGCAAGACTGAGCCGTTGTGCTTATTGACGCCATAAATCACCAACTGTTCGCAACCTGCTGCACCTCCCTGCCCCTGCTCCCTTCCAGCCAAGCTGTCCCCAGGGCCCCCTCGCCACCACCCGCCCTGCACCACTCCCCCACTTAGGGGCCAGAGCCAGCCACTCACTTACAAGCAGGATGAGTTCAGCAGAGTTGATTTGTTCTTCTTTTTCAGAAATCTGAACTGGCTTTGTTCCTGAACAGTGAGGAGTGTGCAGCTGTGGAAGGTGCAAGGGGATGCAGGCCAGGAGCAGGGGAGGCCAAGGGCTCAAGGGACACAGGACAGGCCTGGAGAGTTCGGATGCTCTGCAGACCCGGCCCGGCACTCTGCTGAACTCTGGCTCCCAGTCAGCCATCCTCAAAGCTGAGATGACTTCCTGGCTTCTGTATCCAGAACATTTTCTCTACTACACTGTCCACAACCCTTTTCTAAAGATGGTCGCAGGGTTCAACTTAGCCTAACCAGATGCAGGCCCAGTTCCTGCAGGCATCTGGGAAGCCAGGGTAGAGTCTCTGGCTGCATCACCCACTGAGCTCCATGGCCTACCAACCTGCTTGCTTCCCACCTGCAGGGCGAGTATCACCCCTGGGAGCCCCTTCCCTTCAAGGACGCTGCCACCAGGTGGTTTTCCTGATTCCCTCTGCTCCGGGAAAAGCCTTCTCTTTTACGCAAGAGTCTGGTTTCGTGACCTGGGCAGAGGAGACCATCCAGATGTGTCCTGGAAAACCCCCCAAAAGTAGAGGAAAAGGCTCCAGTCAGAGACAAAGCAAGGAAGAGGGAAAGGATGAAGAGACTGTCCGGGCACAAGACTGCATCACATATGTGGAACTGAAGGCCCTCCCATGTGTGCACACAAACACACGTACGTGAACACATAACACAGTTAGCAAATACTAAGACCTCAGCAGTGGTCATGTCTAGGTAAAATGGGATTATGGGCATCTCTGATTTGCCTCCATATCCCAGCTCTCCTCTTACTACCTGTGTCATTCAGGGAAAGTTACCTAGCCTCTCAACTACTCAGTTTCCCCATCTGTAAAATGGGGTCATGAGAGTACATATCTCAGTGTATGGTTGTGAAGATGAAATGAGATTATACGTAACAAGATCTTAGATTCACTTGGGAGAGCATGCTGTTTGGTAACACTAAGGTCAAGGCTTTGGATCACCATACTGACCAATCATCAAAAAAAAAATAAAAGATAAAAAAAATCTTAGAGCAGTGCCAGGCATACATGGTAACAGAATCAATGAATATAATGATTATAATTATTTCTCTCTATTTCCTCGGCCTTCTACAAAGGGTATGCATTGCTTTTTACATTTTTAAATATTGTTTTGTTTTAATTCAAAAAGTAGTATGTGCTTATAAAGAATCAATTCCCAGAAAAAAAAGGCAAAACTCCCCTCACTCTCCTTCCTGATACAGCTTTTCTCCCTAGAGGGACCCCACCCCCAGCCTGGCCATATAGCTCAAGGCCTTTCTCTCTGCATTTATAAAACACAAAGGTATTGTTGTTTATAAATGAACTCATGCTGTACATATGGATTTACAATTGGCTTTTTTCACTTCATTTCTTGGAGAATATATTCCATGTCAATCCATACTACTCTTTTTAACAGTTATATACTGTACCATGGCATCGATGCTTCTTATTTATTTAACCATCCCTTTCTGTTGGACATATAGGTTGTTTCTGATTTCTTGCCATAAAACAATGATGCCTTAAACATCCCTGGATATATGCTTGCCTTCTCATGTAGATTGGAAGAAACGAGATCTAAAAGTAAAAATTCTGGGCCAAAGGCTATGACCACATTTAAAAGTGCATAAGATATGACCAAATCATTTTCCGATGAGGCTGTCCCAACTTAAATCCCCAAAAGCAGCACATGAGAGTGCCTGTTTCTTTCTATCCTCTCCAATACCCTTCTTTCATTTTTGCCAACATGACAGGTGAAAAACAGCATCTTGTTCTTGCTCTGATTTGCACTTCTCTGCGTATAAGTGAGGTTGGACGTCTTCTCATATGCTGCTGGTTATTTGTGCTGGGGAGGCCCCCCTACCCCACAATTATTGAAGCACTCACTTTGAGATTTCATCTCAGATTTTTATAGTATTTTTGTAATGTTTAGATTTTTAATTCACCTGGTATTTATTTTTGTGTAGGTTGTAAGATTGAATCCTAGCATTGCTTCCAAATAATTTTTTAAAGAAGCTATTTTAAAAGAAAGAAAGGCCCTACACACACACACACACACACACACACACACACACCCCAGCTGTGTGTGAAGCAAACCACCAGCTTAGTCAGTAGCTGGAGAGCAAAGTACAGGGGATGGCCCTGGGTGGGATGCCCAAGCCAAGAGGCCCATGGCCCCCTAGTCAGTATTGTGCCCACCCCCAAAGCAGGTGTCAGGTGGAAAAGGCCCAGGCTTCCACCTTCGGCCCTGCAGGCAGTCACCAAGGTAGCTGTAGCTGTTCACTCTGCCCCCAGTGTGCTGCCAGGCATGGGGACTCCACAGCTTGACACGGCCTTGGAAGGGGGACCCATCCACGGATCCAGCATCCAGGCCACAGACTGGGAGTGAAGGTAAACCCAGACACCAGGAATGCAGTCCGCCTCTGCAAAATGCTGCTGCAAGCTGCCCAGATCCTCATCATAAAAACTTAATCTAATTACACAGGAACGAGCAACTTCCGGCCTGGGGCAGGACGAAGAAGGCATTCTAATAAGGCCAGGCTTCCGCTGAGGAAGAAGAGAGGACACAGACCAGCCAGAGGAGACCCTCTGCCCCCTGCCTAGTTCACCCAAAACCTGCAGGGGGCCCCAGGATGATTTCCAAACAAAGGCCCCATCCACACCAGAGCCCCCCAAGCACTACCTGGGCAGTGTGGCCCATCACCCACCATTTATGGGGACCCCCATGTACCCAGATGCTGTCTTCAAGAAGCCCCCAGGCTGGTGAGTGTATGCATGAAGGAAGGAGCAGGGCAGCCTAATGCAGCCTGGGGAGGTTCAGGAAAGTTCTGGAGTTGCCTAGTGGAGGGAGTGAGAAGGGTGTGTCTAGCAAGAGATCCGACAGGTGTGAAGGTGTGGAATGTCAGGGAAGATGAGGTGACTCCTCCCATGGAGAGGTGGGGTCTATGTCCCCTTCCCTTGACTCTAAGTGGGCTTGTAACTGGCTTGTAATCAACAGAACATAGCAAAAATGACACCACATGACTTTCAAGGCCAGTTCAGAAAGGGGAATCAGCTTGGATGGACCTTCTTCACTGGAATACTGGTGCTTGGGTCCCTGGGCTGCCACATAAGAAATATAACTGTCCTGAAGTTGCCATGCTGTAAGGAAGCCCCGGGCACATAGAGAGGCCAGTTGTAGGTGCTCCAATCAGCAGTGCTAGTCCTCAGGTCATCCCATCCCAGGTGCCTGCCAGGTGACTGCACAAACAAGATGGCCCCAGCTCCCAGCCTTCGAGGCTTCCAGCTGAGGCCCCAGACATTGTGGAGCAGAGTCAAGCCATCCCTGTTGTGCCCTTTGCAAATTCCTAATCCATAGAAATCTGTGAGCATAGTAAAATGGTGGCAGTTGGATGCCTCTAAGTCGGGGTGGTTTGCTATGCAGCAATGGTAAGTGGAGCAAGGCCGGAGACGTGATTAGAGAGGCAGGAGGGATGCAGAGCACCTAGATGGTATGGGCCATGTGAAAGGTTGGGAACATTGTACATGTTTGCTCGGGAGTCACTGAAGGGCCATGTGCAGAAGAGTGGATGGTCAGATTTGCCTTTGCTTGGCGGTTTTAGCTTGTCCCTCTGGCTGCACGGTGGAGACCGGATTGGAGGGGTGAGTGTGGGAGATTGGGTAGCTGTCTGTTTCAGTGGTTCCACAGAGAGAGGAAGGGGTTTAGATGAGGGAGTGGCAATGGCCACGGGGACCAGGAGATGGACTTGGGAGACACACAGTTGGGGTTTGGAGTTGAGTTGGATGGTGGGCACAGGGTATCAAGGATTGCCCCCTGGTTTCTGGAAGGAGCCATCAGAGGGCCGGAGGAGCCATCCATTAAGATGGGCAATACTGGAGGAGAAGCAGGTTGGGCTGGGGGTGAGGAGATCAAGCTTTTCACTTTGGACATGTTGGGTTTGTGGCACCAGTGAAACTGCCACATGGGGTGTCAGCAGGCAGGTAGGCTGTGGATGTCTGGAATTCTGGGAAGAGGCTCGTGTCCAGTTATGAGTACACAGGAAGCATTTAAAAAGCCCTGGGAGGAAATGAGATTATCCAGGGAGAGAGGCTGAGGGAGGAGCAGAAATTCCAGGGACCGAGCCCTGAGACAGGCCAACAGGTAGAGGTCAGGTCAGGGAGGAGGTCTAGGAAGAGACCAGAGGGAACCCCAGAGGGCCCTAAGGAAAAGCCAGACACAGTGATGTCCTGGAAGCCAAGCCAAGAGACATTTTCAAAGTGGAGAGGGTGACCATAGGCATCCTATTGACATTCTGGGCACATGACCTTTCACATAGAAATGCAGAATATCAGTTGACTTGTCATTATGGAATAATCTTTGCTATGGGGTTATTCTGGGTCATGGAAGGAGTTGCTCTGGATTCAAAGTCTACAGTGAGAAAAGGAGGCCATTTCCCACTCAGGGCCCCCATGAGACCCTTTCTTGGGGACTAAGGAGCCCACCCTCAAGAAGCCTGTGGTCTAACTGTTAACAAGTCACATAATAGGGCAATGCAGTGAATGTCAACAAGCACCTGGCTCAGGGACTTCTAGTCAACCCCCAGGTCTGTTCTTCCTTCTTGCTCAGTAATCAAACTCTCAAATTTTACCTACGTACATGACTGCCTGGAACAAAGACCACATTCCCCTGCCTCCTTTGCAGCTGGGTATGGCCATAGGCCTAAGTTCTGGCCAATGGAGTGTAAGACGAGGGAGTGTGTACAGTGACCAGGAAATGAGAAGCACAACAGTAGAGGTCTTATGAGCCCAGACACTGGCATTCAAACCTTGGCTCAGCCACTTCCTAGCTGTGTTATCTTGCACAAGTTTCTTAACCTCTGTGCCTTCCTTTCCTCATTTGTAAAATGTAGCTAATAATAGTAGCTATTTCACAGGATTATATGAAAATGAAATGCACTTGGAACAGTGATTAGCACATGGTAATGATGCATCAGGGTTTGCTGCTAATATTACTATCATTGTCATTGTCATTATTACTAACCCTAAAGGGAGACAGCACGCCCCCTCCCTTTCCTCTTTCTTACTGGCTGGAATGCAGTCATGATGGCCGGGGCTGGAGCAGGCATCTTGGTCCATGAAGTGACCTTGGGAACCAAGGCTACACACAGTAGGCTGGGCTAGCCAGGAACCTCGTGAGGAGGTGGAATAGACAGGAGTATCTTCTAAGATCAGTGGGCCAAGAGGAGCAGAGAGACAACTAGGTCACACTAGCTGGCACAATTCCAGCTCAGAGTCCCAGCTGCTCAAAAAGGGAGGCAGCGTCTACCCTGGAGTAATGGCAGGATGGAAAGGGGTACCAGGCAGCTCAGTCTGTGGAGGTTCTTAATTAAAAGTCAGGAGAGGAGTGTGGCTTGAGCAGTCCGTGGGGAACCGCTAAAGGTTTGTGGGTGGAGGAGAGAAAGGAGAAGGGCAGGCCCAGGGAGCTTGGCTGCTGGCAATGGGCTGATGAATCAGAGGAGGGAAGACTGTGCAGCTGGTGGGGGTCAGGGGCCACCACATGAATCCAGGAAGGAGAGGAAAGGGTGGCTCTGAGGGGGAGGAGTCCCTGGACCTCAGTGACTTTTCTCTTCTGCTGCTGTGTGCATGTCTGCTAATCACAACTTCTTATTTCCGAGCCCCACCCCACATCTGGGGCTGCTCCACGTTCCTCCTGCATCCCATGAAGTCACAGAGGTTTCCAAGCTAAGGTTACTGGCCCAGCAGCCTGGAATAGACAAGGAACCTGATGCCTATGGCTGCCTTGACCTCCCGAACTGGGGTTTGGCAGAATGGGCATCTGGGCTACAGAGGGGGGCAAACCTGGATTTGTGAGCTGCTGGCTTTACAGCCCCTGCAGGGCCTCAACTTTCAGCTCCCTGGGTGGTGAGGAATGAAATAAAACAAAACATCAACAAAAAACGGGAGGGGGACTATTGCTACACACAGCACGTCTCACGCTCACACAGATGATGTGGGGCCAAAGAAACCAGACACAGAAATGGACAGTGCTGGATGATTCCATTTTACAGTTCAAAAGCTGGCAATCAATCTATGGTGAAAGAGGTTGGAATAGTGGTTACTTCTGCAGGTGGGAATACTAACCGGGAAGGGCACTAGAGAACCTTCTGGAACGATGAGGAATTTCTCTATCTTGATCTGGACTGTGGTGACAGAGGTGTAGACATATATAAAAATCCATCCAGCTTCACACTTAGTACATTGGATGCTTTTTACTGTATTACTTTATACCTCAAGGAAAAATTTAAAAATACAGAAACAAGAGGGACCCACTCTGAGGGGAAGAGGGCATTGGTACCTGAAATGAACTTTTTTCTTTTCCTTTTTATCAAAGTCCTATGCAGAAGCTGCAGCTACTCTGCCATGCTCTGCCAGGCCTCTCTCCTGCACTCCCTCTATTAGCACAGCTCTCCTCAGTGGAAATGCAATTAGGGGGAAACAATGTCTGTGGCCCAGATGCCACTGCGGAAGTGACCAGGAAGAACAGCGGGAGATCAGGCAGGACCCACCCGCTGGGAGTCCTTGGGGGCTGCAGGGGAGACAAGAAAGCAGATGCTGGCAGAGCTGTGCCAACAAAATACTCCCACACCCACAGATGCACGCCTTTGCTGGAGCCCAGGGCAGAGCATCACAGAGCTGAGGAGCCCAAGGCCTCGCAGTGGAAGACGAGGCGATGCCACGCTGCCACCCGCTCTCCAGCCACTCCGCTGAGGCGGCAACACAGACGTGTTTAATTATAAATAAACGGGAGCAAGTGATAACAAAGGCAGAGGGAAAGGCAAACAAGACCAATGGCCGGAAATCAACTGTGGCTCTCACTACGATCTGAAATGCTCCTGGCTGCTGTCTGTCCAAAGATGCTTCTGGAACCTGGGTGCATGGAAGAATGTGGGTACCCTGCAAAATGTTCAACTGAGACAACCCCAAATTGCCCAAATGCTCCAACCCCATCTGTCCCACCAACTTGCATTTCAAAATGGCCACTGCAATTCCGTGGGGTCTCAGATCCCTGCCATTCCTGCCTTGCTCATCTTAATACTACCTGCCCGGTCCTCACACAGTCCTCATGTTGAACATGAGGAGTGTTGAACTCACAAAAGTGCTAAGGCTGGACCTCGCAATTTCACTCTTTCCAATGATGATAGATATCTCCAGATCTATCAACTCCAAGAAATCAAAATTCCATATATTGATGTCCTAGAAAGGATCCCCCCAAAGCAGACTCTGAAACAAGGATTCGGGTGCAGGTGGTTTATTTGGGAGGCGACCCAGGAATCCCAAGTCAGAGAGTGAGGAAGGAGACAGGGCAGGGAAGAAAGCTAGCAAATGGTGCTTTATGGAGCAGGTTCCCGCTGTGAGTGACTAGCTTGATCCTGCGGAGGACCTCAGAGAGACTGTGTAGAGCACGCCACTAGATTAGCCCCTCAAGGGGCAAGGGAGCTGGGGTATGTATCTACCTACCTTTGTGGAGGTAGGGTAGCCCATTGGAAGAGGGCTGCTCATGAGACATTAATTCCCTGTTATTTTAAAACTACCTCTCCCACCCCATCCCCCCACGACCACACACAGCCCAAGCATGATCCCGAAGCCAGAGAAGATCTCAGGCAGAGAGAGCAGGGAGCCACTGACCTGTAAGGAAACTGTCTGCCCTGACCTCCAGCATGGGCCAGCAGGGTGCCATAAGCACCTGCGCCACGTAGTCACCATATAGAGAAGCTATGCTCTACTGCTCCAAGATGCTGAAGGCAACACCCAAGTTCTCCCACTGCATTGCAAACATCACAAACCCAAATCAAATTAGCTGAGACCAAAAAAAAAAAAAAAAAAGGGAATTTACTGACTCTTGTAACCGGGGAGTCCATAAAGAGGAATGGTTTCAGGCATAGCTAGATCCAGAGTCTCAAGTGGATCTAGAGCTCTGCTTTCCTCCATGGCTTGGCTTGATCCGACTCTGCAGATAGGCAGGCCTGCCAACCCAGGCAGCGTCACATTCCCAGCCTCCCAGCTTAGCAAACCCAGCAGAAAGAAAGAGCCTCCCTCCCCACTGGCTCTAGCAGAGATGCCCTGAAGAAGATTTTGATTGGTCTGGCTAGAATTACATGCCCACCCCTTAATCAACTGCTGTGATCAGAGGAATAGGACACACTGATTGGCCAGGCCAGAGACACGTGCTCCATTCCTGTGGCCACAGGAGGGTAGGGCACCATGATTGAAAGCCTCTCAAGCTACAAAGAATGGGAGAGGGGCCCTTTCATAAAGAAAAAGTCCCCCACAGGGTAGTGACTTGCCAAAGGCCAAGCAGTTAGTCAGAAGCAAAGCCAGAACTTTGACCTAGCTGCTTTATTGCCAAGCAGAGGTGGCCTGTTATCAATTAAGAAACATAGGCTTGGTGCCCCCAACAACCAGGCTTCAAATTTAGCTGGGTATTCTTGAGCAAGGGTCTTAACTTCTCCGATCCTCAGTGTTCTCATCTGTGAAATGGGAGTAATAATACCTTCCCACATAGTGGTTGAGATGATTAGATGACATAACCAATGGGTAATGCCTGGCATGTACGGCTATGGTATTACTGCCCTACTCTACAACCACACCTCTTCTTTTTCAAACTTCTAACATCTTCATAAGCCAGGAAGAATGCAAAGGCATCCATGAAATCCTGGAACTTTTCAAATGACATTTTAAGGGACAAAAAGAAAGTTATCTATGGCTACATAACCAATTACCTCAAATTTTTGCAGCCGAAAACAACACACGTCTATTATCTCACAGTTTCTGTAGGTCAGGCATCTGGGAGTAGCTAGACTCAGTGGCTGTGCCCCAAGATCTCCCACGAGGTTTCGGTCATGGAGCTGGCCAGGGCTGCAGTCATCTGAAGGCTCAACTGGGGCTGGATGACCCACTTCCAACATGGCTCCTTCATGTGGCTGCTGGCAGGAGGCCTCAGTCCTCACCACACGAGACTCACCACATGGCAGCTGGCTTCCCTGCTGAGGGGAAGAGTACCAAAAAAAAAAGGGGCCATATCTTTCAAAGCACCACAGTGTCCGATCCAGGGTGAAGCTTTCCACCAGCTTTTTCTTCCCCTCCTCTCACCTGCCCAACTGGGCTCCCTGAACCCTCTTTCACCTTACATGGATCACATTATCCAGAAAAGCAAGTTTCAGAAGCAGAACATGGCTTGTCTCAGAAGTGGCCGCACAGGTCACACAGAAGAAACGGGAAGAGCAGCATGGCCTCGAGAGGTGGGTGGGGCCCGGGGGGAGCCTGAGGCATCCTTATTGCTGTGCCCTGGAGGTCTCATAACCAGGGCCTGTGTGACTGCAGTTTCTGCGCCGAACATCTGGGCATCCTCCATGCTTTCAGCTGCCAGGGTCATGCTCTCACAGGACAAACGCTATCAAGCTGCTGGGCAGCTACCGTGGGCCCTGCCAGAGGCTGGCTCAGGCTGAACAGTTTCTATGCCAGGGGCAGCCCCCATGGGATGTTTGCTCAGAGTGCGGACGCATGACCCAGGGGTTCCCAAGGGCAGGCATCTGGGCAGAACATGGGGCAAACAGGCCCACACCATTCTCTTACTGCCCTTCTGGAAAGGAAATGGACATGATCATATTCTCATCTGAGTGAAGACAGGGGTTAGACAGGTAAAGCAATTAATTTCCACATTTCCTTCAATGTAATCAAAATAATCACTATCTCTCCTTGAACCATTTCTGGGGCCAGGCACTCCAGTGAATCATCAAGTGTATCCTCACAAATGCCCTATAAGAAGGAGCTGGTATCAGTTCCATTTTACAGAGCAAGAAACTGAGACTCAGAGAGGTGGAGTAACTTGCCCAAAATCACACAGTTAGTAAGTAGCAGAGCCAGGCCCTCAACCCCAGCCGTGCCCCTTGCACTAAATCACTTCTGTATTGCATTGCATTTACCATATTACTTAGGATAGGGCTTCTTGAACTTTGTCACCAACGAGCCTTAACAGCCTCCTGGAGGTCTCAAGTTACAGCTCAAAGTAGCACCTCAGCAGGCTGGGCATTTCCCTGACGTTAAATGTTTGGCGCTGACATTCATGCCCATCTGCATTCTAGTCCATCAGGCAGCCAGTGCTTGTTTTAACATAAAAGTGACATTGACAATCACTTCAAATCAAGTACAGTTGATCCTCCAGGAAGCACTGCCACATTTACCCTGCAGTTTCCAGTGCCCAGCACCCCTGCGGAGATTGCAGAGAATGACCAGGGCGGTCTAAAATCACAGAAGACAGCCCCCAATGGGGGGCTGCTCCTCCTGCCCCCACAGCCTGAGTCCTGCCCACTGCCGTCACCCCAGCAGCTCTAAACTGAGGCAGGAGGGGGAAGTGAGGGTGAGGGTGGGGTGATCACTTCTCACACCTTGCTGCTTCACTCACACCCTCCTCCTCCTCTTCCCACCCCAAACCGCCCCCCCACACACACACACACAAACACATCAGCCCAGAACAGAACTTGACACATTCAGGAACTGAGTGGTTGCAGCTGCCACAGACGCCTGAGAGGAAGGGGTTAAAAACATCTTTCATCTCTCAGCAGTGGCTTTATATAGTCCACGTGTGACTCTGAATGGTTATGGCTTTATATATAGCGTGCTCTGTGCGGAGGGAGAAAACACCGTAGTTAAGGGAACAAAGGCGGTTCTAGCCTAATGACCTGCTCCTATTTGCGGGGACCGCATCTCCAAAGGGCGGCCTTCAGATGACATCTGCCATGTGAAGTGTGTGCCTGAAGAATTACACCAATAAACTGTGGCAATGCAAATATAAAAGGAGTGGGAATGCGCACAAATAAACTAAGACCACTCATCCTGTTTATTGTTTCTAGAAAAAAGAGAAATCACACGTTTCCCTTTGGATGTTTTCACACATAGCCGAACCCTAAAATGTCATTTTCTGCAAGGTGTTTGGCCTAAAAATAGTATAATTTCTGTGTCATTCAAAAAGCTGTTTAAAATGACAGACTTAAGCCTGATTTTTCAAACATACATCTAGGATGATGAACCGAAGTTGCATTATTTAGGTAGGGGCAGAGTCTTTAAATGAAGCAACTAGGCCTTCATTTTACTAAAATGTGCCTGTTCCTGTAATTTCTCCTAGGTGAAATCTGCTAAGGGTTTTTTGCCCACAGGTCTCCTCTTTGTCCCCTGGTGATTAAGACAAACAGGAAAAAAGAAAGGAAGGAAGGAACAGCCTGGGGGAGGTGGAGGGAGCTGGCAGTAATGTCCTGGGAATCCATACACCTTTGCATCTTAGACCGGTAACCAGCCTCTGCTGACTCACTCACCCCAGGGGCACTAAAGGGCTCAGACCTGCATTTACACTGCTGCACTCTCCAAAGGAGTAAAACCAGGAGTTCCAACGGGGGCCGACCTCAACGGCAGGAGGATGTCACACACACCCTGGCAGGCAGGCAGGCCGCCAGAAGCTCGCGGTTTGTTTAGACAGGGCAGGTCACTCCTGTCCACACCCTAAGCCGACTCGGCTTTATAAACATGGAGCACGGAATGTAGTCTGTAAGTGGCCTCTGACAGAGATCCACGCTACAGAAGGGGCGGGGCACCTTGGACAGGTTCAGGTGTGAACTCAGAAGGAGCCACATTTCTCCACCCACTGAAAGGATCTCCAGTTTGATGCAAAGGGTGCCAGGCAGGGGCCAGCTGGGCTCTTAGCAGCCCCTACAAAGCCCTGGGAGCAGGAGACTGAGGTTTGAATCTTACTCTGTAACTGTGTGACTTAGAGCAGGTCACTTAACCTTTCTGAACTTTCACTTTCCAAATACAGGGCTTAGACTAGCTCCAAAAGTTTTATCATTCTGGCAGGTCCTTGATTCACATTTATTAAACGTACAAATGAGTGAATGAACAAATCAATGAACAGCCTGAAATAGGGGCCCCAAGCCCAAGCCACCTCTGCCTTGTACCCAGCTCCACACCTGCGTCCCTTCTCACCCTCTGCAACTCCCTGAGGGCCTCTTATCCTAGAAAAAGTAAGCATTTGAAAAAGGTTTCCTACAAACGTGATTTCACAGACACATTTTGAATGTTCTGGTGCCCAAGCTCCTCCCCCACCTCGAGCATTTACCTAAGGCAGTGCCCGCCACCAGTTTGTGCAACTCCTTCATTCCACCCTTGGCTTCCTGTGCTGGAGCCCGGGGAGCCCTGGCCCACATGCTGCTGTACCAAAACCTAGTGAAGAAACAACCCAGCCGCCCTCACGTTCCTTGTACTTTACCAGTGGGTTCATTTCAAAGCCTGTGGGTGTATTTCAATGAGAACAACATGAAAACATAGGCGGATTCTTTTTTCTCTGAAAGAAAAAACCTGGAACAATAAGCTGCAGTGATAACAACGGGAAATGTGGACATCTGCTCCCCGCCCCGACCGACTCCCCACCTGGCTTTCCCTGAGTCTGGTCACATCCCCCAAGGCCTGGATTGTCAAAGTCAAAATTCATTCGCCGACAGCGACTGGGCATCGCAACCTGCTGATGTGTTGCTTGAGACTTATTGTTCATTCATTAAACTAAAACGTGGTGAGCCCTTCCTAGGTGCAGGGTGCTGCGGAGGCATCATTTCAAACAAGGCTTTTAGGAAGTCTGCAGTCTAATGGGGGAGCTGAGACAAGCCCATTAATAACTGTGATGCAGGGAGAAACGAGGCAAGGCATAGACACAGGAAGTACTGGGAAGAAAAGGAACGTGTGTGTGTGTGTGTGTGTGTGTGTGTGTGTGTGTGTGTGTGTGTGTGTGTGTGTGTGTGTGTTGTGTGTGTGTGTGTGTGTGTTTGGGGCTGAAGTGGTGGCCAGGAAGACTTCATGAAGGTGGTGGCATTTCACCCGGGCATTAAAGTCTGGGTGAGAACGCACAAGCATGGCTGGAAGGAAAAGCATTCTGGGCAGAGGACACTGAGGGAGGAAGGGTACAGAGGTGGGTAGATGCCAGAAGCAGGGGTCTGAGCATCACCTACATCCTGTGCGAGTGTGCAGGGCCCATGGCAGATAAGCCCAGCAGAGTGGACAGGAACAGGACCAAGAGCATGTAGAAAGTCACACTGAGGAGTTTGCAATCTATTCAGTGGGGAGAGGGAACTACAGAAAGTTTCTTTGCCTGGGAGTGTGTATCAGTCATTTGTCTGTCTCCTCTCAGATCCATTCCCTGTCCTTCCCTTGCTCTGCTCGGTGTAGCAAGGAACTACATTTCCCAGACTCCCTTGCAAAGGGTCTCTATCAAGGTTCAGCCAATGGGAGATGCTGGTGGGAGATGGGGATAGAGAAAGGAGAAACCAGGGTATTCCTTTCCCAGTGTCTTTGCCTTGGGCATCATCCCCATTATCACTTGCTTCTCTTGGATCTTCTCTGTGATTCCAGCTCCTGTCAGTTGACTACACTCCCACGTTCTCATAACACATTCTTTTCCCTTTGTCCCTCCAGCCCTAAGCTGTCATTGCTAACCTCTGGGTTACCCCACTGTCCCCTGTTTGGCTTTTCAGCTCCTCCAGCATCTGTGAAGCTAGTTTCCAGGATTAAATTCCCTATGTTTAAATACCTAGAGTGGTTTCTTTTCTCTTGGCCAGACCCTCACTAATACAGGGTAATTGGGTCCAATTGGGTTTCAGAAGGCTCATGCTGGCTGCAGAGGGCCTGTCTGATCATTTTTGCAGTCTTCCAGGGGAAGGGTGAGTAGCATGAAGCAGGGCAGTGGCATGAGAATAGACAAGGGAAGATGGTCAAAGAGCCCCAGATGGGGTGATCCAGCAGGACCGTACCAGAGGATGGGATGAGGGTAGGGAAAGAGGATGCTGACTTTCAGCTTGAGTGCCCAGGGGAATGGCTGCACCATCAACAGAGGAGGAGACAGTAGGGGAGAAGCTGCACTGGACAGAAGCCGATGAGCTGGACTTTCCTTTATTCTTTTTCTCCTTTTTTATTGCTTTTTTTTTTTTTTTTTTTTTCCCTTCTCTAGCTAATCCATGTACTTGGCTGTTGGGCTTTTCCTTATTGATTTTGGATTGAGGAGATTGGAGGAGGAGATGTCTAAAGGGAGAGAGCACCAGGAGACAGGAGTAAAAGGCAGAGGACAGCTTCAGGCCAGCAGGAGAGGCTGAGCCATGGGCGAGGCACACAGGAGCATGGAGAAGAGCCACAAGAGGTCGAAGGCCTGAGCACAGGGCAGGAACTAAGGTGATGAGGCAAGGAGAGTGGGACTGCCAGCTGCCAGGGGCCTGCAGGAAACAGAATCAGGGGCTCGACGGAGGGAGTCATACTCAAGGGGTCACAGTATGAGGACGGCAAGCACAGAGGGATCTTTGACAAGAAGTCTGCCAGAGAGGGAAGGCAGGAGAAGGCTTGCTCAGAGACAAAGTAGATTTGAGCCTGTGGAAAGGGGCCTAACAAAGAGCAAGGGTGCAAGGGTGAGTGTGTTGTCCATCCATTCAACAAGTATTTTTCGAGTGCCTCTATGTGCCAAGCACTGTTTTGAGTTCTAGGGATGTAGCAGTGAATGAAAAAGGTGAAAAGTCCCTGCTTGCTTAGAGCTTCTATTTGAATAAGAGGAGATAGATAATAAACAAAAAAATATCAAATATGTTGTGTTGCAGGTAATGGTGATGGCTCTAGAGAGGGGACGTGCAGGAAACAGGAATCAGATGGGGAGGAGGTTTGGGATTTAAATAGGGTGGTTGGGGGAGGGTGATTGGGAAGGAGACTTGAGGAGAGGAAGCAGACCATGAGGATATCTGGAGGAAGAGCATGTCAGAAAGAGGGAACAGCCAGTGCAAAGGCTGGAGGTGGGAGTGTGCCCGGTGTGCTCCGGGAATAACAGTGAGGCTGGGGGGGGCGGGAGGTGGGGTCGGAGGGGGGGGAAGAGGGGCCAGATCAGGGAGGGCCCTGTCATGCAGAGTGGTATGACCTGACATTGGGTAGTGACTGAGGAAGGGAGACGAGTCATCTGAGGACAGGAAAGCTAGGGCGGTAAGCTGCTTTCCTATGGGAGCCAGTGCCCCAAGGCCCAGCTGGCGCACGCCTAGTGGGGAGGGATGGCTTCCCCTGACAGCAGGTGGGCTGGGTCAGGGCCAAGGAGTACCTCAGGCCTTTGCCATGTCTGAGGCCAGGATACGAGAGTGCACTGGGATTTACCAGCACACAGTAGGAGCCTCCCACCCTGTGAAGGAGCCATGAGTCCCACACCCACAATTCCACAGAACAAAGTATTTATGAGCCACCTGAAGACCTCTCCCTTCCCTCAAATCCCTGAGCAGGGGCTCTACTCCCCACTCCCAGTGTCCACTTGAGGGGGGTGGGAACTATGAGCCCTCTGAACTCCTCTGCTCCCAGAAGCCCCTGTACTGAGGCCTGCCCTCAAAGTTACCCCCAGAAGTCTCCAGACTCCCCACTGGCCTGTCTGAGAGGCAGCCTGCAGACAGGGGCAACTTCAGTGCATCACCCACAGCCTGGCCCTACCCTTGCATCCATCCTCTTCCCCCCACCAGTATTTGGGAGCCTCAACACTCCTCTTCTACCCCTCACTCCTAAGATTGCCCACCTCTGCGAAGGCCATGGCTATGGCTTCTACAAACCTGCAACCAGCAATGGAACCCACAGAGCCAGGGCAATCAACCTCATGGCCTCAGCTGGTTTTGTTTCCTTTTGGAGCCTAACCTCTTCCCTTCAGTCTTTTGGAGCATCCACAAGAGTATATATCTCTGTGTTCATGTACACAGGCCTACTGGACCTCTCCTTTAGAAGAGTGGCTCCTCACAGCCTGAGACAGCCATTTCCCCTCAGAACTCTGAGAACAACAGCAGTCCCTGGTGGGCACTCAACAGCCCTAATTGGCAGCCATGTTGGAACTGGCAGCCATGTTAGAGCTGGTGACCCTTTCAGAAAGGATCCATCCAAAAACGGGCATTGAGATCTCATCACTGCTGACATGGACCTTTATGCAGAAATGCTGCTGCCACTCTCTGTCCTCATGACCCCCAAATCTCAGTCTTTGGGAGCCCGAGTATATTCAGCTGGGTGCAAAAGCGATTGCCTTCGACTTTAGACTCTTCCTAAATTCTCCAAAACAATAAACTTTAGTCTCCCTGCTTGCCTTATGAAAGTGGACACGTCTGTACTCTACATAAAGTTGAATGTTAAAAATAATAGCTTTTGTGTTGGAGTATACACTTTCAATATTCATTTTCCACGCCTCAGGATAAAATATATGACCATTAAGCCACTACAATAAGTTGAAAAACAAGATTACTGCTTTCACATCTTGTGTGAGTTGCTAATAATCTTGCTGTTATCCTGACATTATGGTCAAAAGATATTGCTTTTAAAGTTATTAGGATGCAGTGTGCCCAACATGATGGCTTTTTGAAAATCTACAGTAAAGGAAGACTGAGGGGCTGGGAGGAGGGGAGACTGTGATTTTAAGTGGGGGGTTGGGGCGGGTGATGTCTTTTTACACTTCTTATTATGGAGAATGTCAGACATATGTAAAAGTCCAGAGAACAGTGTAAGGATCACTGTGACCGCATCACCAGCTTCAACAACCAGAACCAGGAGCCACTCCTGCCCCGCGCTCACCCCATCTCCCATGAGGCTTTGAAGCAAGCCCCAGACAGACACCACAGTCTTCATGCAGGTGGTACTCATTTGGGTACTTATTGTTGAGGGGTAAGACCTCTGTTGGTAGCCTTCCTTCTCTACTTGGGTGAAACTGAGAGCATCCTGGCCAGTCCCCAGGAGGCCTGGGATGCTGGTTTCCAGACCTTGGCTGCTGCCGCCTGGACCTTTTCTGCAGCGGAACAGAAGGCATGTCTGCAACTTAATGAGGGCCCGAGAGGGGAGCTGGGATGGAGGGCTGCGTGCAAGGCCCTGCTGTGAGTGCCTGGATCCCTGAAGCCCGCCCGTGGGAAACACGCTCCATCTGCAAGAAATGACCTTTCGAAAAAAGCTCATCTGATCCCGTCATTTAATATCAGCTTAAAATTATTCATGGGGCTTTCCACAGCCCTCAGGAGCAAGGCCAGACTGGCCTTGTGTGCTCCAGCTCTGATGGTCTGCCCCCCACCCACACACCCCACTCTCCACCTTCATATCTCACCCCAATGCCTCCCCCTGACGCACTGATCAGGTAGCTCCAGACATCTACAGGAGGCACCTCAGCTGGGTCCCATGGGCCAGGTCCCCATGCCTTCACCCCTGCTGAGCTCTCTAACTGGAATACACAATCCCTTCCCACTAACTGTACACTGCTTGGTCCTTCAAAGCTCAGCTCCGGTCACCTCCTCCAGGAAGCCTTTACTGGACTCCCAAAAAAGATCCAGTCCTGCCCTTTGTGCTCACAGAGCACCCTATTTGTTTATCGCTGAATCATTTTCTTTCAACAAATATTTACTGAGCACCTACTATGTTTCAGGTACTAGTCTAGCCACTAGTGATATAAGTGTACAGAAAAAAATATAAATCAGTATGTGCCGTTACAGAACTTCTACTCCAGTGGGGGAAGACAGAAAGTAAGCTTGTAAAAAAATAAATAAGATAATTTCAGGTTCTCATAAGTGCTACAAAGAAGATAAAATAGAATAACGTGGTAAAGGTTGACTGCAGCCTACTGATTCAGGCGGCATGGCCAGGAAAGGCTCCTATGGGACAGCAACATTTAACTTATGTAGTGGTTTTTAAAAAACGGCCACAAAATTCTTCAACACTCCTCCTATTGAGAGGTGGAGTCTATGTACCCTCCCCTTGAATCTGGGCATGCTTGTGGCCACTTCAACCTACAGAGGACAGCAGAAGTGACACTAAGAGAATTCCAAAGCTAGGTGACAAAGGCCATGGAGCTTCTGCTTTGTTCCCAGGAGCACTTGCACTGGAGCCCTGAGCTGCCGTGTAAGGTTTGACCAGCTGGAGGTCACTATGAAGAAGCCCAAGCCATGAGCAAGGCCACATGCATGTGCTGCAGTCAGCAGTCCCAGCTGAACTGAGCACATGAGTCTTCCCAAGCCAAGTGCCAGACATGCAAGTGACGGGGCCTCCAGATCATTCCAGCCCCCAGCTGTAAGTCACCTCCAGCCTTTGAGTCTTCTCAGCTGAGACTCTAGTCACAGCACAGCAGAAGCAAGCCATCTGCTAGACCCTGTCCAAACTCCTGACCCCATGAGCATAATAAAACTCTTGTTGTATGCCCCAAAGTTTTGGAATGGTTTGTTATGCACCAACAGTAAGGGAAACAAACTGAGTCTTGAATGATGAGAATAGAGAGACATGCAAAGAGCTGGGGATGACAAGCACAGCAAGTGCAAATGTCCTGAGGCAGGACCCAGCCTTGTAGGCCACGTATCGAGTAAGGGTTTTATTTGAAGTGTTACAGGAAGCCATTGGAGGATTTTGAGCAAGGCAGAGACATGATTTAATTTACACTTTAAAAAGATCCTTCAACTGTACCAAGTGATGACAGGATATGAAGCAACTGGAGCTTTCATACACTGCTGATGGGGGTGTAAATTCTCTAAGAAAGAAGCACCCTCTGGACCGGTTAAGTAGTCAAGTGCTGTCTCTCTCACCAGGTCCCCAGCAGACACTGGCTGTGAGGGGCAGGTTGCCATCCACAGCTCCCCTCAGCTCCTTACTTACTGCTCCTGGGACATCTACCGCTCCCCTGGGAACCTTGGGACATCAGGCCAGCCTACCAGTGGGGCTAAGCGGTCTGCCTTTTCCTCACCTTCCTGCCTTCCTTGCTCCCTCTCCCCTTCCTATTTTCTCACCTGTAGCCCAGGTGAGCAACTGCCCTCTGCCTTCACCTTACTGCTTCAATGCTCACCTGGACTGCCGCATCAGCCTCTCTGCAAGTCTGCCTGCCGCTACCCTTTCCTCACCCCATTCTCCACACAGCCGCCTGACATTCTGCAAATAAACTTTTAATTGAAGCAAAATGTACATAAAGAAATGTGTGCATGTTGTGAGTGTATAGTTTGATGATATTTCACAAAGTGAATCTACACCTGTGTAACCAGCATCCAGATCAAGAAGTAAGGGAGCATGACCACCGCTCCAGAAACCTCCTGGGGCCCCTTCAGGGGATTACCCTGTATGCCCAATGGCAAACATTATTCTGGCTTCCAACATCATAAATTAGTTCTGCCTGGTTTTGAACTTTGTGTCAATAGGATCATATAGTATGTGTTTGTTTTAGTCTGTTTCAGCTACTATAAAAAATACCTCAACCTGAGTAATTTATAAACAACAGAAATTTATTGCTCCCAGTTCTGGAGACTGGAAAACCCAAGGTCAAGGCGCCAGCAGGGTGGAGGTCTGGTGAGGGATCATTCTCTGCTTTGTAGGTGGCACCCACTCTCTATGTCCTCACAAGGAAGAAGGGGCAAACAAGCTCTTTGGGGTTTCTTTTATAAGGGCATTAATCTTATTCATGAGGGCTCCACCCTCATGACCTAGTCACCTCCCAAAGGCTCCACCTCTTAATGCCATCACATTGGGGATTAGGTTTCAACATGCAAAGCTGGGGGGACACAAACATTCAGACCATAGCAGTGCTCTTTTGAAAGTTTCCATGTCGTCCTGAGTGGCAAAGTTTGCTCATTTTCATTGCTGTATATTATTCTATTGTAAGAATATGCCACAATTTATTGATCCAGTCTGTTGCTGATAGGCACCTGTGTTGTTTTCATGTTTGCTTGTTTGTTTTACAAGTAGTGCTATAATCATATATTGACCCTGAGGGAAGTTCTCTTGAGAGGTGCTATGGTTTGAATGTTTATCTCCTCTAAAACTCATGTTGAAACTTAATTGCCATTGTAACGGTATTAAGAGGTGAGATCTTTAAGAGGAGATTAGGCCATGAGGGCTCTGCCATAATGAGTGGATTAATGCCACAATAAATAGGGCTTTCAGGAGTGGGTTCACCCCCTTCCTTCTGCTCTTCTGCCATGTGAAGAACAGCATTCCACCCCTCTGGAGGATGCCACGTTCAAGGCACCATATTGGAAGCAGAGACAGGGCACCAGAACCAGACACCAAACCTGCCAGCACTGTGATCTTGGACTTTCGAGCCTCCAGAACTGTGAGTCAATAAATTTCTATTCTTTATAAACTATCCAGTCTCTGGTATTCTGTTATCACAGCACAAAACAGACTTAGACAAGAAGCAAGGTGACATGCATAGCAAAAAAGAGCCAAGAGATTGGTAGATCGATGGAGTTAGAGCTCTGATCACACCACACTTGAAGCTCACCCTACTGCTGGACTTTTCAGTTACTCAAGCTATTACATCCCCTTTATTGTTTAAGCCAGGTTGAGCTGAATTTTCTGTCACATGCAGTTGAAATCATTCTAATTGGTAGAGAAAGCTGGGAAGGAAAGACCTCAACGTGGTATAAGAAATGCCACAAAAGCAGATGTAGGATGGGAAGAAGTGGGAAGTCTTGGGCCAAAGCAAATAGGAAAGAGAATATGTGGGTTCATTCCAAGGCCAGAGCAGCACTAGGAAGGGTGATCACTGGAATTACAGTTTAGTAAATATTCACCCCTCTCCCCTCCCTCTATGGGTCAGGGTAGACTGGCCTACCCCATTGATATTGTGCTGGATCATGTGGCCTAGTTTGACCAATGAGATCTCAGCAGGCTCTAAAGTGAGCGAAGACTTGAAATAAGGCACTTTCAAGCTGGTGTGGCTAGGGTTGGCCTCTGGTGTTTCTGCCACCGCCATGAGAAGAAAGTGCCCTAAGTAGACCTAGTCCAATGCTTCAGTGAGGATGAGAGACACATGGAGCAGACCTGAATCCAACCTGCAGCCTGGTGCCAAACCTAGCTGACCTGCAGATGTATGATATGAAGAAATGCTTGTGCTTATATGCCACAGATTCGGGGGGTGGTTCGTTACACAGGATAATTATAATAACTGACTGATACACAAGGCAAGAGGAAGGATCAATAAGAGCAGGAGAAATTGACCTAGGACGGTGGATTAGTTTGCTAGGGCTGCCGAACCAAGTACCACAAGCTGGATGGCTTTAAACAATAGAAATATAGTGTCTCACAGTTCTGGAAGCTAGAAGTCCGAGGTCAAGGTGTTGGCAGGGTTGGTTCTTGTTGAGAGTTGTGAAGAAAGAATCTGTTCCAGGCTTCTTTCCTTGGCTTGTAAGTGGCCATCTTTTTCCTATGTCTCTTCATGTTGTCTTCCCTCTGTGCAAGTCTGTATCTAAATTTTCCCTTCCTACGAGAACATAAGTCATATTGGACTAGGGTCTACCCTCATGACCTCATTTTAACTTAATTATCTCTCTAAAGACCCTATCTCCAAATAAGGTCACATTCCAAGGTACTAGAGGTTAGGATTTCAACATATGAATTTGGGGAAGGGGTGAGGGGGAAACAATTCAGCCCATAACAGAGAACATGTTTGTGATCATGGCAAGAACACCAATCACAATAATAAGGAAAATTCTCTCTGCTACTCATGAGTCTCATGCCGAACATCTTTGTCCCACTCTGTCCACTAGTTTCCACCACTGGGCGGATGCAGTGGGTTCTCTACTGCGTGGAAGGAGGCAGTATAGAAAGCGTATAGAAAGGGTTTAGAGTCAGACAGTCCTGCATTCAAACCCTAACTCTACAACTAACTAGCTTGATTATTCAAACCTTCTAAGCCTTAGTTTCCTCATCTGTGAAACAGAGATGCTAGTTCTATCCCACTGAGTTGTCCTAAGGACAAAATCATATGTGTCACTGAAATCAGCATTTCGTCACTTATAGAAAACTCAACAAGCCATGGCTTAAACAAGTAAGGGATTTGTTTACTTCATACAAAAAGAAATGAAGAGGATGGCTATCTAGGACTAGTATGGCAGCCCAACAATATCTCTAAAGACCAGGTTTCTTCTCTCTTCCTCCTCTAGCATCCTCAGCACATGGCATTTGTCCCCATGATCACAATACAGCTGCTGCACCTCCAGACATCAAGCCTGCATTCCAGACAGGAAGATAAGGGGAGGAAGAAGGATAAAGAGCCAAAAATTCGAGCACAGTACTAATACTTACAGGTATTTAATAAACATTTGCCAAAGTTCATTTCATGGAAGAAAACATTTCAGACAAAGCATGGGATTCCCTGGGATCCCCACCCCCTTGAGTCACTGTGACAGCTTCAGACCTTACATCAGGATTTCCCCACCACCAGTTAGATTGGAGAGTTGAAGAAACAAGTGTGAACATCCTTGAATCTGGTTCCATGACCTCTCCTCCTGCAAGCCTGGGGTCACCAGCAGAGATTCTGGGTGCCACAAGGAGCACTGAGAAATCCTGTCCCAGAGCCCAGGGACAGCATCCAAAAGCTGCACTTGCCAGCCAAGAGCCAGGGATATTCCAATGTATTGGATTGTGGTAGAAGGGGCTCCGGCCACAGAGAACCAGCTGGATCTCTGAACATCCTTGCAGACCACAGCTGTTGGCTGACCTGACATGCAGGCCCACAGGAACGGCACAGTCCCCAACCAGAAGGGGTCAGCTCTCAGAACAGGGCTCCCAACATTCTCATAACCAAGTCCCACTTTTTATAAGGTCCAAAAATTTCACCTCCTTGCTGCACTGTTAGTATCTGTTAAAAACAGTGGGCCAGCCCATGGCTCACTTGGGAGAGTGTGGTGATGATAACACCAAGGCCACGGGTTCTGATCCCTATATAGGGATAGCTGGTTAGCTCACTTGGGAGAGCGTGGTGCCCACAACACCAAGTCAAGGGTTAAGATCCCCTTACTAGTCATCCTTAAAAAAAAAAAACAGTACGCAGTACGTGATGACATAAAGCAACTCGAAATTCTGGAATGACATATTTTACTCATCACAGCAGCACTATAGACATTTGGGAAAATGGTTATATTTCTATATGCGAGACATAATATTTATTCAGCCTACATATGTACAGACTGCCTGGCCCAAATATGGACTCGAGGACCCCTTACTAGAACCAGACAGCCTAGGCATCAGTAACAGAAGAGTCAGGGAAGCCCAGCAGGCGTGGGGGAGAGAAGGCTCAGAAGACTGGCTCACTCACAGAGAGAAGCTGAAGAGTGTGTGTGTGTGTGTGTGTGTGTGTGTGTGTGTGTGTGTGTGTGTGTGTGTGTGTGTGTGTGTGTGTGTGTGTGTCTTGGAGGCTGAGGCTGCAGCAAGGGGTCACGTTGGAGAAAATGCCCTCCAGAAGCCCTCTCGGGAGAGGTGTGAGATTGCACTTCATATGTCAATAAAGGTCAGGGACCAAATAATGAGACTGTAGCATGCTGCATTTTGTGGCCACTTGATTAATGAACATTCCCTTCTCAAAAGCGTTCTGCCCTCACCCCCATGCCTTTTAGTTTTCTGGATCGGCAGGGTGGCCTAGGGAAAGTCAACTCTTACAAACTGTGCAATTTGAGATGGCTCTGGGAACGACAGCGTGTCTGCTACTGCCACCTCGGCTCTTTGTGCTCTATTAGCCGGGATTGCCTTTGTGTCCCTACTCTCTCGACTGGGTCATTTCCTGGGCCTACAGCTCAGACAGACTTCCAGGCTACAGGGGGCTTCTTTCCCATCTATTCAGATCAGCTGGGAGAACCAGGTAACTACAAGGGTGGCAAAAAAAAAAAAAAAAAAAAACCCAGGGCACACACTCATCAGCCATCCAGAAGCCCCTTTGCATGTTTAAATGCAGCTGGATCTCTAGACCCCAGAGCCTCCCAGAGCCTCCTGTCCCCACCCTGGCCTGGACCTCAGTGGTCTCTCAAGGGCCTCCTAACAGGTCTCCCTGCTTCCAGCCTTCCTTGTCCTTCCCCAAACTGTTCTCCTGCAGTTATTTTAAACGTACAACTTACTACCTCACCTCCCTGCTTAGAACTTTTTGGAGGAGTCCCACTGATCCAGCCCTAAATTGAGGAGAGCACTAAAACGCCCTCAGGCTGTGCTCCTTCCGCATCCCCCTCAGGGCCTTTGCAGCACCCTCCAGCCTGGAAAGCCCTTCCCTACAGGGCTCATCTTGTTAACCCCTCCTCGAGCTTCCAACAAACGTGGCTTCTGCAGGACACATTCTAGGATGGATGCCGCAGACTGACACCTCAGACTAAGTCAGGGCCTTATACCCTCTCAGACCCCCGATGTCACAACCCCACGCCAGACGGGAAGGTTCTACACTTGCAAGTCACCTGGTGACTGTGACTCCCTTAGGCTGTCAGCTCTGGGAGGCCAGGCATGGGGTCTATTTGCTTCACCCTACAGCTCGAGTGCCAATGAATGCCTCCTACCTGGTAGATGCTCAATCCATCTTTATTGAGGGAATAAAGGCAGAAATAAAAATACATTCATTTTCAATTATCCTTTCCTAATTTCAAAAAGTAATGTTTCTTTAGAAAATGTAAAAAAAAGAAAAGAAAATTAAATCAACCATATTTCCAGAGATAAACACTATAACAATTTTACGTCCTTCCTTCCAGTCTTTCCCTATAAACTTTTTGTTTTATAAAACAGATTCTACTGAATATACAGTACAGAGCATTATAGAATAATTATTTCTCAAAAACATGAATGTACCATTCCCTCTACTCTTTGTTTCTGTCACTTTTTTTCTGATTTAACAATAGCAAGTGGCCACTGTAGAAAATTTGGAAATTACCAAAAAAAAAAAAAATTTATATATAAAAGAAACATAAATTACCTATAATTGCACACTAAGGATTTTCTAAGGGTAACATAGCCCAGTGTTTCCTTTCGGTGTTTTTTTCTGTGCACAAATTTTGCTGCATTCATTTCTGATAAAAATCACAATAAATTTCCAGGTGATTCCCACCCAGAAAAAGAAAAAGGTGTTTCTGGTGGGGTTTTACCTGAGCCCCTGCTTCTCCCAGCTGCTTAAAGTGAAGGGTGTCCTCTGGGGTGGGTGGGACACTTTAGGGGCTAGTAGGGAGTGGCTGGCTCTGCCTCAGCCTCCACCCCCAGTGCCTGCACACCCCTGGCCCCAGGGCCTTTTGCTTGCCCCAGGCCTCCCATGAAGCCTTCAAGGCCTGGTGTGCTTTTGTAACCTGATCACCTTCAACCCCACCATCCCTGCAGGTTTTCTTAACAAGGCCAAATTTATGTGTCCCACTGGGAATTCAAGCTGCGGGCCTCCTCCAGGCCGAAGCCCACCCACCACCACCCCCAAAACCACAGGATATTTACAAGGGGATCAGGTGGGCTTTGATAAAACTGAACCAACCCTGGATGTCGGGTTGGAAACCCCACCTCTCTGAGTTCTGGGTTCACAAGACAGTCATGAACAGGAAGCATTTCCACTGTGCCTAGCCTAGCGGGAAGGCAGGCAGGGCTGCTGGATGGATTCAAGTCTGAAAAATAAAGAAGCGCTGGGTGGGTGCTCAAGGCTACCCCAGTCACGGAGCACTCACCCCACACAGGTTCCAGTTGTCATTTAGACATGGACTTGGCAGTCAGGTGAAGTCAAAGCAGTCATGATTTTCAGTTCAGATGGCAGGCAGACAGCCCCCCTCCACCCCTGGGGGTATTAGGTGGGCAGCACGGGCATCCAGATGCACTGGAAATGAGGGTAACCACAACCCCCAATGCCCTGAGTCTTCAGTGGCAGGAACCTGGCCCCCAGCCTAGAGCTGAGGGGAAAGACCAGTGGCACCATGCCCATGCCAAGAAAGGCTGTCCCAAAGTCAAGCCTCCAGAAACGCTTTCCTGGAGTAACATAACACAGGAAAAATGAATCGCCCCATTCAGCCGGACAGTTCCTAGAACTACACCTCTCCGGAAGTAATGCTTCTGGGAGGGTTCTGGTCACCCCCAACAAGGGTCAGGCAAAAGACTAGCAGGTTGAGGTAAAGAAGAAGGGCATCATGGGAACTGCTGGTAGGAAACCCTTCTGAAGGAATTCCCACAATGGACTGTCATGCTCAAGTTCTGCCCCTCTGTTCAAATTCCATCCA
This sequence comes from Cynocephalus volans, assembly GCF_027409185.1. NCBI lineage: Eukaryota > Metazoa > Chordata > Mammalia > Dermoptera > Cynocephalidae > Cynocephalus > Cynocephalus volans. The sequence continues at coordinate 55,699,649 of NC_084478.1, forward strand.
ATTGGCATGATCCAGATTTGCTATCAGTTCCTTCCTGAAACAACTCAGAGTGCGAGAATCCGAACTGCAGAAGACCTTAAGCACTGCTAACCTAGTGTTTCTTGAGGTGTGTGCTGTGAAATCCAGTCAGAGGAATAAAGGCGTTCCTTGGTCGGGTGACATTGGGAAACACTGCATGGTAGATTGCCTTTGATTGCTCCAATTCTTTAGCCCTCCTGGAATCCACGCCCTTTGCCATGGAACTTTGCAGTGCCCTCCCACTGTGGGCAGGGTGACCTGCTCTGCCCTTTGACACTGCCACATGGGATTTGGCCACTAGGATGCTAGCAGACATGAGGGAAGAACAAGCTTGCAATGAGCTGGGATTTTGGAGCTAGCCATAGAGCATGCCCTGGTGGCCTGCTGGAGGACGAGAGACAGGTGGAACAGAGCACATCTGCACTAGTCATCCCCACCAGGACCAGCTCAGACGGCCCTCCAGCCATGTGAGCGTGCCCAGCCCAACCCCAGGTGATTCCAGACACATGAGCAATAAATACGCGTTGTTGTAGGTGCTTGAGGTTTTGTGGTTGGTTGTTTTGCAGCAGCATCGTAGAAGCAAAAGACAACCGAGAACACTGCATGCTATATAACTCTCCTTGAGGAGAGTCACAATGTACATTAGCGTATTAAAGGCCCTGAGAAGTCCTGTAGTAGAGAAACCTGTTTAACTCTGCTGAACCCAGCATTTCCCAAACTCACTTGCTCAGGGAACCCTTTTTTCCCTAGTAACACCTTAAGGAAGTAATGTTCTTTTTTTTTTTTTTTTTTTTATCTTTTTTTTTTTTTGTCTTTTTCGTGACCGGCACTCAGCCAGGCTGGTCCTATATAGGATCCGAACCCGCGGCGGGAGCGTCGCCGCGCTCCCAGCGCCGCACTCTCCCGAGTGCGCCACGGGCTCGGCCCAGGAAGTAATGTTCTTATAAATGAGGAAACCAGACCCAGAAAGGGGGCTCTCTTGGCTTCTGGGCCATAATTTATTCAACTTGGTGACATTGCCAATTGCTCTAGGCAACATTGCTATCTCCCTTTACTGAACTGAGGTCTGAACCATGCATCTTTGACTATTTGCCATATGTTGTTTTCTAATTCAACAAGAAAGTTTTATTGAGCACCTACTATGTGCAAGGAACTGTGTTAGGCACCAGGAACACCAAGAAAAGACACAGTCCTTAGCTTTAAGCAGCTCACAGTCTGGTGGTGGAAGAAGGCAAAGAAAAAGATGATGACAATTCAAAGTGGGAAGTGGGAAACACTGTGATGGGCAATGTTGGGGGTGCTATAGGACACAAAGGATAGGGAGGTAACATATCAGGGAAAGCTTCATGGAGGAGAGGTGACATCTAAACTGAGTCTTGATCTGAGTCTTATAGGTACCTAGATAAGAAGGATGAAATAGGTTGGGACATGGTGGGGTGGAGGCATGGAGGAGGAGTTAGAGGCAGTGGGAGTGAAAACATGAGTGAGCTGAGCTGTCAGGTGTCAGGGGTCGGTTGCAGCTAGTTGTAACAGAAAGGAATTCCTTGTAGGATATTAAGAGGCTAACAAGATTATTTGGAGGGCTGAAGAGCCCATTCAATGTTTAGCTTCCAGAAAAGTCCCCCAAAGCCACACCACAGAACTAAGCTGCCATCATCAGGGTGCTATTAGACAATTGGAAGCCACCACTGCCAGCTTAAGAACTATGTGGCCTCAGCCATAATCCACAGCAGCAAAGTGCAGTCCTCTCTCTCTCTTTAAGTGAGATCCAAACACAAGAATATCTGATCAGCTAAATCTCCACATATGTGGAACCCTAGCTGCAAGAGAGTCTGAAACCTACTATTTAGCTGTCTAAAAGAGGTTGAAAAGGATGCTGAACATCAAACCACTGTATCTTTCTCAAAAGTCCACCTTAAAGAAAACAAGTTTCGCATGAATTCAGGGCTTATCTTTGTATAAACATTCTCAGCTCTGAGGGCTTTTTGCTGTCTCCCTCATGGTACTCCCCCCCACCCCACTTCTGAGCATGCCGGAGGTGTTCATTAAAGACCTCCAGAAAGTTGAGCTTATTAACCAGCCTCCTCACAACTTGATCTCTGGGGTGGGCAGGTATTGAGATGAATGAAGGCACCTTTTTTTTGGGGGGGGGGGGTCTTGCCTGGAATAAATTGCTACTTTCTTGAACACACAGAAAGCTATATTATTATAGAGGTGTTCTGTTTTATTACTGAGAACAATTATTCAGAAGCCAGAAGCCTAGAGCTGACTAGGTTATATTCTCAGAGGAGAAATTCCAGAAACCATTACTCATTAACTTTTTTGCTTGTGAAAATAACCTTTTCCTTCCCCCGCATGGCTTTCCACCCCAAGGAAGGACTCACCCCTCCACATTCGCACTGCATGGGTGAGTGGATGACAGGGAAGGCAGTAATCTCCATTCTGATTCCACAGAGGAGGACTCTGGGAATGAAGCTTCAGCTTGGGAATACTAAACAAGTGTGTTTCCAGAGAAATCCCATGAGCGCTCCTAATGAGTGAATCCCCATCCACCCAGGCTTCCCTGGCAGAGATGGGTCAGGTGGCACTCTGATTTCCACACTGTCCCTCCAAACCACTGGCACTCTGCCCTGACATCGGGAAGGCAGCGCCCCTGGAATCAGACATCTGTCCAAACCCCACAGGAGGCGTGGGAGGCCCAATTAATTAATGTCGGTGGTGCACCTGTGCAGCCTCAAATGAGAAGGTGCGAGGCGACCACAAGCCCCATTAATTACCACTATTGATGGCCACTTTGGGCCCCACCTCCTCTTTCATTTCAGCCGGCTTGCCCTGTCTCAGGGCAAAGTCAGGCAGGAAGTGGGGGGCTACCGAGAGGAAAGCAAAGGGACATGCTGGCCAGAGCCTCAGCTCTCCCTGGCAGGGGGCGGCCAGCTCTCAGAGTCACTGGGAGTTTTCTGTCTAGGACCTTTTCCCTCAGAGAAAATGACTATATTCCTCAGAGTACACGAGTTTCTTCCTCTGAGTGTAAGCCTTTTTCCTCAGAGCGAGGTGCTAGTGCCAAGCTGAGCCACCTACCAAAAACTCTGGCCTCTGCTTTCAAATGAGCTGGGTCCCTCGTGAATATCTGCAAAACCCAACCAACTCCGAGGACCGAGTCTACGTTCACCACAGTCCAATGCGATTCCCACGTGTGTCTATCCCTCCACTCCTGGCTTCTGTTTTTCTTTCCCACTCTCCACCATCACCCCCTGGGGAGAGAGGAGGAAGAGGAAAAACTGTCCACACAGGAGGACATGGTTTTATTACAGCAAAGTGAGTGCACAAGCATCCATAAATGCAGTGTGGAAAATGGGGGCTATTTCACATTTGATTCCTTGTCCATTTTATTGCCTAAGGGATCACTGGGTGTTTAATTTTCTAGCTCCAAGCACAGGCTTCAGCCATCCCAGCTCCCTGGATGTAAGTTCAAGGTTGCCTTGGACTTCCTTTGTCCACAGGCAACCAGCCCCCTTCTCCGTAGGCAAGAAGCCTTCCCCCAACTTCTGCCAGAGACAGTTTCCTCCTTCCCAGCCCCACAGTCCATTCCACCTCGCACATCCACCTCCTGCTTTGCCCTCCACCCTGGCTGCTTTCTGGTCCAAGGGGAGGACAATGAGCTACAGCTGCATGCGCAGTCGCCCAGGCAGACAATCCTGCCTCTCTGGGTGACAACAGAGGGTTGTTTTCCTTACCTCTCCTGACCTTAGAGAGCAGGGGGCTCCAGCCACATTGCTCAGTCAGGGGAAGGACCTGAGGCCTGCTGGGCTTGCAGACTCGGGGGAGACACGTTCGAAACACCATGAAAGGAACTGTCAACCTTCATTATTAATACCTGCTGTTAATATTTAATGTCAGAAAACTGCAGCTACCTTCTCTGCACAGTCATCAGACCTGCCCGGGTCACACCAACCAGAACTCTTCCAATTCAGCACCCTCTATAACTCCATGCCAAGACCAGCAAAGCAGCTTAGGTCTACTTGAAGCATTAGGTGCAAAACAAATTCTGAAAAAAGAAAATTCAAATTATTGTTTGTTCGGCAGCTGGCCAGTATGAAGATCCGAACCCTTGACCTCAGTGTTACCAGCACTACACTCTCCCAAGTGAGCTAACTGACCAACCCAGAAAATTCAAATTAAATAAGACTAAGAAATTATTTTATTGCTTTTGAAATCCACCCTATTGTTTAAACGTCTCTAATACTCTGTGTTCAAGGGCCAGAAAATTTAGAAATGGGGCAAGTGCAACCTTTAATAGAGCAGGGGCATTATAACACCAAGGTCAATGATTCAGATGCTGGTACCTCCCAGCCACCAAAAATACACACACACACACACACACACACACACACACACACACACACACACACACACACAGGAAGGTCTGAGGATTTTGTGTGTTGTTGATATTCCAGACATATTTCTTAATCAGCAGCAGCAGTACAGTATGGATGCAAACAACATCTGAGGGGTCTGATGGACATCCCGAGATGAGCTCCAGATATTGAAAGAACAGGAATATCTATCACTTAAGCAATCAACTAAATCTTACCTATCAAAATCAACTTGTTTCTCAACCTGGGGCACTACTAGTATTTGGGGAGGGACACTCTTTCATCGCACAGGACTGCCCCACACACTGTCTCTGCCTACTAACCCCAGAATGTCCCCCTGACATTGTGACCACCAAAAACACAAATGCCCCTGGTGGTGGGCAGTGTAGCCCTGGAGTGGGAACACTTGATTCAGGTGCACTGGGCCACCGGTGTGGATTTTTGGACAGGCACAGAGGTGTAAAGGCAAACTCAGAAATGACCAAGCCACAAGGCAAGGCCAGCAGATCCAGGCCATCCTTATGCTGAGGTGTTTGGGAAGGTGGCAAGGGCTGGCGCCTGCCTCCACAAAGTGAACTGAAGTGGTATCTTACCCCCATCTCACCCCACTTATACCCCACCCCTATCCCACCTATACCCCCCCCCCCTCTCCAGGGCAGTGGCCTCCTTTCCTCTCCCTTGGGAATAGGCTGCCACCTCCATTTGAAGTCAGGAGTGGCCACAGCTTGGAAAGCTTTCATCTTTACAACTTCAAAGAACAGCCTGGAAAAAATGTTCAGGGCACAATTTTCCAGGATCCAGGAAACTGGATACTTCACCTGTGCTGTCACCAGCCAGGGGTCTCAGCTTGCGTCTCTAGACTTAAACTACACCTACAAGGCCTCACCTTGCCACCCGCTCATGGTAGGCATTCTTAAAAGGGTATGTTACCAGAGCTGGGTCCCTGACTACGTTGGGAAGGCCATTTAGAAGGATATAAATAGATGATAATTTAATTTCAAGGGAATCTTCTCCCTATAAAGTTTTTTATAGTATTTTATTGAGAAATAATTTACACACAGTAAAATGCAGAAATCCTTCTTTTTTTTAGGGGATTGTAACCCTTGACTTGGTGTTGTCAGCACCACGCTCTCCAAGTGAGCTAACCGGCCATCCCTATATAGGGATCCAAGCCCGTGGCCTTGGTGTTATCAGCACCACACTCTCCCAAGTGAGCCGCGGGCCAGCAAAATGCAGAAATCTTAAGTGTACGACTTGATGAAGTTTTACATATGTATACACTCGTGTACCTTATAAAGTTTTAAGGAGCATAAAAAGAAATTTTAATTAAAAAACACAAAGAGACTAGCTGGAATAGCTAAAATTAAAAAGAAGGAGAACACCAAATGTTGGCAAGGAGATAGGGCAACTAGAACTCCCATACATTTCTAATAGGAGTGTAAAATAGCACAACCACTTTAGAAAATAGTTTGGCAGTTTCTTATCAACTTAAACATACACCGACCCTGTGACTTAGCCATTTCACTCCTAGGTATTTACCCAAGAAAGAAGAAAGTATATGTACACAAACATGGTACAAAAACATTCATAGCAGCTTTGTTTGTAATAGCCAAAAACTGGAAACAACCCAAACGTCCACCAACACATGAATGGATAAACAAACCGTGGTGTATCTGTGGAATGCTTCTCAGCAATAAAACGGAACAAAGTACTAGTGCACGTAACATGGATGAATCTCAAAGTCATTATGCTCAGTGAAAAAAGCCAGAGAGTACATACCGTATGATTCCATTTATACAAAACTCTAGAAAATGCAAACTATTCTCTAGTGACAGAAAGCAGATCAGTGGTTGTTTGGGGGCGGGGGACAGGGAGAGATACGTGGGAGGCATCACGAGGAGGCAGGAAGAAACTTTGGAGCCAGTGGATATTTTAATTATGGCGGTGGTTTCCCAAGTTAATCATGTGTTGAAACCTATCAAATTGTGTACTTTAAATATGGGCACTTTATTGTATATCAAGTATACCTCAATAAAGCTTTTTTTTAAAGCTATGTGTTTTACTGTATGAAAAGCGCATCTCAATTTTTTTTTAAGTGCAGGAATGCTCCACCAGCCCTCCTCAAAACAAAACAAAACAAAAAACCAAACACATTCAACAATTACAGATCTGGAATTCCACATATCCTGGCTTTGGGATCAAGCAAGAGAAATCCTACTTTCAGCCCAAGGCAGTGATAGGAGTGTGGCTGCTGCCGCAGCAGCAGGAGGACAAGTCTGCAAAGCTGAGCCCCAGCGCTGCCTTCCTGGGGCGCTGTGGCCCTGGCTCTCGCTTATATCTCAGGCTAACGGGCACATTAAAACCAGGCAATTATTCCCAGGGTGAACCACGTATAATGCACACGTTTCCACCTTTTCTTCTCTCTGCTTCTTCCTGTTCCTCTTCCTTCTCGGATGACTGTTCATGGCAGGAACTCCAAACCAGCAACCAAAATACTGCGCCGTGACAACTTCATCTCTTAATTACAGTAAACATTTACATAATGCTCAGGCCCAGCCAGTGCAGAAAGATTCGTTAATGCAGAAACATGCCCTTTAACCATCCCGTTTTATTACACAAACCCCCCCAGGGACCTGAGCAGCCCAAGATTTGCAAAAGATGATGGAAAAATTGGCTGAAATATTAAGCCCCTTTCCAGGTGCAATTAAAAGTGGGACCAAGAGCCTCCTGCTCTTACAGATATATAATTGTTTTCACTCAATTCACACTGTAAGGATTCCAAGTACCTGGTCACCCAGCAGTTTTCTAACATTTGCTGAAGATGGGGTTTTGTTTTTATTCTCCTCTTCGCCTCTCCGTTGCTGAACTAACAACCCTGCAGGTTTTGCTGTGCGGTCTAATATTTTCACAGCCGCCCAAGCACGATGCCTTGGAAATAAGCCTGAGCAGCAAAATCCTCATGAACGTTCTGAACGTTCTCTTTGCTTCAAGCCTTTGATTCTTTAACACACACCCTCTCTGGAGGGACCAAGTTTAATCACATTTCCTTGAGCAACACCCAGCCAGCCTGAGAAGGGACAGCCCAGGCCAGGCTCAGAGCAGGCAGCGAAGTGCTGGAATGCCACAGTGGGCTCCCCACTTTCAGGAGGATCTGGACCAGTGTTCAAGGAAGGTCACCAGAGGAGGAAGGGGAAAGACAGTGGGCTTTGGGCCAAGTCAATCCTGAGATTCCTCCCAACCTCCCCCGCCCCCTCGCCTTTCCCAGCCTCTTCCAGGCTGTAAGACCTTGCAAAAGTGAACCCTTCTCTCTGTGCCTCAGTTGCCTCATCTATAAAGCAGTGAGCAATGAGACCTGCTTTGCTGGGATGTTGTGCAGCTTTAATGAGGTAGCTCTGTCCAGAGCTTATAGCCAGGGCTGGCAGGTCAGTATGCTCAGTAGCTGTCAGAGGTACCATGATTCTTTTCTTGCTGTTGCTGATGTTATTGCCATATTTCGCAAACCATAGGCAGCAAAAAGGATCCCTCACGCCACCTTCCTAGCAATGAAGTGACACTTGAGTGCTCTTGCATCCCCCTTAAAAAGCCCCTGTGACTTAAAAGATAAGGCCTACACCAAGTCAGCTTGTGAAAGCCACCTCCAGGGTCCCCGTCTAGATTGACAAGAAAGGCCCTGGGCTGCGGCTGGGGTGGCGGGGGCAGCTCTGAGCAGTGAGCAGCCAGGCGGTGGTATGGCTACTTGGTAGGAGAGCGGCCCAATGTGTAGGGGGGTGGGGGGTGGAAAGGGAGGTGGGAAGGCTGAGGACAAGGCCAGCCAGGAGCCTAGAGAGACCAAGTCCCCGGAAGAGCAAGAGTAGCTGGCTGAGCAGCAAGACCCAAGGCCAACCCCAGGGAGAGGCAGGAGCAGGCTCTGTCTTGGGCAGGCTCTGTCTTGGGCACAGACATATACAACAGTAGCTCCCCTCCCCGGTGACAACTTTCAGTTATGTAATTTATGTCGTAGACATGTATAAAGCATTTGGGCTGTACTGGGCACTGTTCCAGTGCTTTACAAATATTAACTCATTTTGTCCTCATAACCCTTCAAGACAGATATTGTTATTATCTCCATTTGACAAATGAGACAACTGAGGCTCAGAGACATTCATCAACCTCTGCAAGGTTGCAGAGCTAAGAGGTGACAGAATTGGAATTCAAACCCAGAGTATGTGGCTCCAAAACCCACACTCTTTTAACCATTACAGGTGAGAAGTGTCCTGGAAGTTCACAGAAGGTAGAGATCCAGCTAGCTCTGAGCCAGCACTTGCAGGACTGGATGGTCGGGGGGGGACACAGAGAAGCAAAGGGCTTTGCAGGTCGGGGGAAGAATGTGAACAAAGACTCAAGGCAGAAATGAGAGCCACATGACTGGTTGGGAAGGCCTCAAAGAAAAGGGCTAAGGTGGAGAAGAGGGTGTCATGGATACTTTTGACAAGTTACAGAAAACCTCGACTCAAACTGGCTTACACCAGTGGCTTTGGAACTCTGACCATGACCCACAGTAAGAAATATAGTTTCCACTTTGGCTCTGTACATGCACATCCATGGCACTAGACAAAAGTTTACTGCGTGTGATGCCCTCTGAACTTTTCCATTCTGTTCTTCCCTATTCTAACTCAACTTTTTCCTTGGTGGTTGAGCCCCACTGAATTGACTTCATGGCCCACTCATGGGTTCTGATCCACAGTTGGACAAATACTGGTTTAATACTAAGGAAATTAATGATGTCAGTAACAAGGAGTGCAGACGTGGAGCTGGCTCCAGGTACCAGGTAAGGAACATTCAGCAGCTCATTAATGCCCACAAGGACCTGGATGTCCCCATTTGCCCGCTCACTGGCCTTATGTCAGCCTCATGCTAAGAGTTGTTTCTCTGGAAGTTGTGAGGTGCTAGTGGCCATCCCAGATGGCACATCTAGGCAGACACAAGTCCAGAGGAAGAAGACGGTAGGCTAAACTCTGGGCACCTTTCTTAAGAGCAAGTCAATATTTCCCAGAAGCCCCCAGTAGACCTCCCCGCATTGGTCAGGGCTGAGCCACAAGTCCATTCCTGACCTAATCCCTAGCAAAAGAACTAGACTGACCACCCACTGGAGTGACAGGTATCAAGGTGTCAGCCACCACACCCTCCAAAAGCCCACAAGGGCACGCTCTCATTATGGATGCCAGCCAAGAAATGCAACTTGTGGGGTTTTCAGCAAGGGTGACAGGGTTACATGTGGCAACAGACAAGGGATTCACAATGGCTGCCCAGTAATAGTACTGGACTGTGGGAATGAAAGGCATGTTTGGTATTCACCAACATGGAGAAGGGGTGTGAACCAGGAATGGGCAGAGACCAACTTCCCCCAGGGCCACCTTGACCAGTACATGGGGGCCAGCTCTTGGAGGGCCACCTGAAGGGCTAAGGACAGTGTGCACATTAAGGGAGGGGACAATGACATGTTGGTACCTAGTCCCAGTCCTACCTCTGCCAAAGACCTGCAGGGAACACTCTGTTGAGGGAAGAGAGCCAGATGTCAGTGTGTGAGCAACCGAGGGCAGGAGAGCTGTCCATAGGGGCCAGACCTGGAAAAGTAGGGTGGTAAGAATCAACCTGAGTTTGAAGTGGGGCTCAATGTGCAAGAGGGAACACAGAAGATGTCTTAGTCTGTTTTGTGCTGCTAAAACCAGGTAATCTGTAAGGAACAGGAATTCATTCCTCACTGTTCTGGAGGCTGGGAAGTCCAAGATCAAGGCACCAGCATCTGATGAGAGCCTTTTTGCTGCATCCTCACATGGCAGAAGGGCAAAAGAAGGACAAACTCTGTGTCCTCACATGGCAGAAGAGCAGAAAAAAGAGACAAACCCAGTCCCACAAGCGCTTTTTATAACAGCATGAATCCATTCATGGAGGCAGAGCCCTCATGATCTCAACACCTCCCATGAGACCCCACTCCCAACACTGTTGCATTAGGGATTAAGTTTCAGCATGAGTTTTGGAGGGGACAAAAACACTCAAACCATAGCAGATGTTCTGGGGAGGGTTCCCTCAGACGTGGACTTTAACACAAGGATTCCAGTGCAAGTAGTTCATGTGGGTTTTGGTTATCTACTGCTAGGCAATGAACCACTGCAGTACTTGTTGGTGGCTTATAACGATCATTTATTTGCTCACAATTTTACAATTTGAGCACCAGCTGGGGCAGCTCGACTAGGGCCGGAAGACCTGTTTTTTAAAGAGCCAGCAAGTTGGTGCAGGCTACTGCCTGGCAGTTCAGCTGGGGCCTTCATTCTCCCCTAAATGGGCCTCTGTGTGTGGTTGCTTGGACTCCCCCACAGCTCAGTGACTAGGTTCCAGGAGAGACAAAGCAGAAGCTGCCAGGCCTCTTAACGTCTGGGCCCGGAACCAGCAAGCATCACATCGCCATATACTACTGGTCAAAGCAGTCCCAGCCCCAGTCCAGATTCCTGAGAGTGGAGAAAGATACCTTGTTAGTTTCCTAAGCTTGCCGTAACAAAGTGCCATGGACTGGATGGCTTAAGACAATAGAAATTCATTCTCTCACACTTCTGGAGGCCAGAAGTCCAAATTCAAGGTGTCGGTAGGGTTGGTTCCTTCATGGAGGCTCAGAGAGAGAAATCTGTTCCAGGCTTCTCCCCTGGCTTCTTGTGGTTGCCACCAATCCTTGGCATTCTTTGGTTTCTGCTGCATCAGCCCAGTCTCTGCCTCTGTGGTCACATGGCATGTCTGTGTGTTTGTTTCTGTGTCTCTGTGTGTTTGTGTGTCTCTGTGTCCAAATTTCCTCTTCTTATCACCGGATTAGGGCCCACCTTAATCCAGTATGACCTCATCTTTACTTGATTACATCTGCCAAGACCCTATTTCCAAACAAGGTTACATTCACAGGTACTGGGGGTTGGGTCTTCAACATATCTTTTGGGGGGACACAATGCAATCCATAACAACAGCCTACCTCTTGGTAGGGAGAATGACGAAGAATTCACAGCCATTGTTAATCCACCATAACCTGAGAATAATCCCGGCAAGGGAAGCGAGGAAGCGAGAAGGGAAGGAAGCCAATAATGCTTACGTAATCAAGGCAGCTGTTACTGTGAGCAACTGGGGCTCAGTCCTCCTGTGGGTCTCTGGGAGATGGTGTAGAACACTCTGCAAAGTTTCCCCAACCGAAGGAGGGGGCAGCTGGAGTATTTACCCTCCAAACTCCTTTGTCATTGCTGCGCCCTTCCTGCCCTGCATGCAGGAAGAGTGTGCTGCCAGAAAAACTCCCTCCGGCAGAGTCATGGGTATTTGCAGTAAGCAGCAGTCTTCTGAGTACAGAGGCCAGGCTGCAGGCAGGTGGGTGGAGCACCAAGTGTCTGCTGCAAGGGGCAGGTCAAGGCAAGCCACTGGGAGGAGCAGAGATGTCCCATGGCAAAATTCCAATCCCACAGGTTTAACCACTAGCAGAGGGCTGAAGGGTATGTGGGACTACATGGAAGGTCCCCAGGGGCTATCCCACAACTATTTGAATCGGACAGACGCTGGAGAGCCAGGAAGGGAATAACATGGGCTCCTCATGTGGGGGGCAGCTCGGAGCCAGTTTGGGGACAGGTCTAAGTGCCTGCCACTAGGCAGAGGGGGGGCCCAGGCTGTGGCCTTGGCCAGGAGCCTGGGGGAGTCTTGGGGGAGCAGCTTCCCAGCCTGGAAAGACAGGAGTGCAGTGGGGAAGGAGGCCCACCAGAGCCACATCGGCTACTGAGAGGGCAAAAGTCCAGCCAGCGTCAGATCTAAACGTGGCTGGGCTTCGGTGGCATCCACCCAAGCAGCTTTGTCTGCCCCAAACAGCAGCTCTTCTGACCCAGGCCTCAGGGGAAAATGGGAGGGGAGAGGCCATGGGGAAGCGGGCAGGATGTTTAGCCCTCTCTGCTTGTCACCTCCCCTCACTCGCCCCACAGACCCTCCCAGGCACTCGTGGCGTTCAAAGCCGCCTGCAGAAAGCACAGCCACGAGTTTCTCATGAATGATTTTAAATGATTCTTGCTGTGTCCATGGGGGGAAATCATGTATTGAAAGCCCCACAAAAGTGTAGCCAAGTGACAGCATGGCCACTGGCGTTCAAACTGCAAGGGGTCCTGGGAGGGGAACTGGCTCCCCAGGCCAAGGCAGACGTGTGCCCAAGGCCACAGCCTCTGAAAATCAGGCCACGGTGCCCCCACTTTGTGCCTCACACGCATGGTCTCATTTAATCCTTCCAAGCCGTCATTCGTTAGCTCAGTTGTTCATTATGCAACAAATAATCACCAAGCACTTGCTATATGTCACTCACTGTTCTAGGCCCTAGGAAACCGTAATGAACAAAACAGATTTTTTTTTTTAAATCCCTGCAGTCACAGAGCTTACATTCCTGTGGGGGAAAAGGTAGCAAGCAAATAAATAAGCCAAACATGCAGTGTGTCTGATGAAAGCGGGAAGGAGAAAAGGAGGGGAGGAAAGGAGACATGGAATGTAGGGGCTGGGGCTTAGGAAAAGGCTGCATGTTTCAAAAGAGTGATCAAGGACTTACTGAGAAGATGACACTTCAGCAAAGACCTTGAAGAGGTACGGAAGGGAGCCCTGTGGACAATGGAGAAAGAGCAGGCCAGGGAACAGCTTAACAGCAGAGGGAACAGCTGGTGCAAAGGCCCTGAGGACGGCACGTGCCCAGTGTATTGCAGAGACTGCGGAGAGGCCAGTGAGGCCGGAGCGGGGGAGGGGAGGTAAGTGGCCACAGGCTCAGAGAAGGGAGGGGCGGGCCCCAGGTCACACAGGGCCTTCCTAACGCCCTTGACTTGCACTCGGATGACATGGGAAGGTTCTAGAGGGTTCTGTGCTGACAGGGACAAGATCTGATTCAAATTTTAGGGGATCCCTCTGGCTGTTGTTTTCAGAACAGACTGTAGAGGAGAGAGGGCAGAAGGGAAGACACCAGTAGAGAGACTACATAACCAGTAATTCTCCAAATCCACAGACTGAGAACCACTAATGCAGCAGTAAATATTATTTTAGTAGAAATTGTTTTTAACTTTATCACCAGCATTCTGCAAAACCCACCCTCTTTATTATTCCCATTTCAAAAATAACTTAAGTCACCCGGTTGGTATACTCTTAGACCAGGAAAACTCTGGTATGGATTTCCCATAAGGCCTAGGTATATTAAAACCCAAATTTATCTATCTCCCTCTTTTACTACTGCTCCCTTCTTCCTTTAGGTAAAACACAAAAAGCCTTGTTTTGTCCACTGGTTATTGAGTTGATGCCCAGTTCCTTCTGGTCTTTTCCTTGGCAGGCAAAGTGGCATGAGTCCGGGCTAAGGAGTCACATGGGCTGGGCCGAGCCTGGGCCCTGACACCCACCCATGGGCAGGGGAGGTTACACAAAAACTGATCCAGGCTTGACCTCCTCCTGCTGTCGCTCCTCTGCTCCTCTGTGGCCCAAGGCAGCAGCCAGGCCTCAGTGTTCCCCAGCCTTTGTGCATTTGAGGCAGGGCCACAGCTGAAGTTGTCAGGTACCCAGGAGTCAACCCCACTCCCGGGCTTTTGTTTTCAACTGAAGCCAAAGAGTTGAAAGGATTATATATGGGATCAGCCGTTCCCAGAGCCTGTTTTGTACACCGTTGGAGGTATACACACCCGTATTTTTTTTTTAATAATTATGGTTATGTATATTGATGTGCTAAGAAAAAGATAACTGGTGCAGCTAACCCATGACTTCATGAATATTGTTGCTCAGGAGGAAGCTAAAGTATTTAGGGTTTGTTTCTTTTTTTAAGGAAAAGAGACTATTTAAATAAAAAATATTGTGGGAATGATAACATAGGTGGTACAAGATAGAGCAAATATCATGGAGGACATAAAGAATAATCTGTGGTAGGTTGTCTCAAGACGAAAGGAATAGATGAAGGGGAGGGATTTCCCCCAGTTATCTGAAAGGTTTATTTTATTTATTTGTTTATTTTTGGCAGCTGGCCAATAACGGATTCGAACCCTTGACCTTGGTGTTATAACACCATACTCTAACCAACTGAGCTAACCGGCCAGCCCCAAGTGTTGTGGGGTTTTTTTGTTTAATCCTGTTAATGTAATAGAAGAGAAGGCACATTGTAAAACATTAGAAAATACAGACCATCAAAAATGTTAAAATAAAAATTTCACACTCTCACCTCCCAGATATCACCACCGTTAACACCTTAGTGCATAGCTGTCTTAGTTTTCTACTGCTGTGTAACAAATTACCACAAACGTATTGCTGAAAACACTACCCATTTATTACCTCCCAGTTCTGTAGGGTGGACTCGGTTTTCTGCACTGAGTCTCACAAGGCCAAAGTCAAGGTGTCAGCCAGCCACCCGGGGTCCTGAGGTATGGAGCCAGGGGAAGCCAAACCCCCCACCCCCTGCAACCAGGAAAAGAGCACACCCTAAACACTGTTTCCACACTGGTAACCCACCATAGCCACTGCAATTGCCACAACTACTGCAAAAGTGGGTAGTCACCATAGCAGTAGTCACAGCCACCGTGCAGTTGGCCCACCACACACTCGAATGCATTGACACGAGGAGAGTCACCAGCAGAGATCAAAAAAAAAAAAAAAAAAAAAGGACGTCTGTCTCCACAAAGCACACTCGAGAGTAATAGAAGCAGCATCTGCTCTATGACAATAGTGGGGGACATGAACACACCCCTCTCAGCACTGGACAGATCATCTAGGCAACAAATCAACAGAGGAACAGTTAATCTATCAGGAAAGAACAAATCTATGGTTATTAGAGGGGGGAGGGGAAGAGATTGGATACGGGACATAAAGAATAATTATGATTTGTAATAATGAATATGCTAATAATAATATTTTTTTTAAAAAGGTGTCAGCCAGGCTGGGCTTTCATTTGGAGGGTCTCATGGAGGATTCTCTTCTAAGCAAGTTCAGGTTATTGCCAGAATCCAGTTGCTCGTGGCTGTACGATGGGGACCTTGTTTCTTTGCTGGCTGTCCATCAGGGGCTGTTCTCTGCTCGTAGAGGCCTCTCTCATGTTCTTGCACATCTTCAAGTCAGGAACAGTGCTTCTGATACTAATGTTTCAAATCTCTCTGACTCCTTCTGTCTTCCTCTTCGGCCACCAGCCAGAGAAAACTATGCTTTTAAAAGACTCCTGTGGTTCAATCAGGCCCACCTGGATACTCTTCATCATATTCACGGGTTCTGAAAATTAGGAGGTGGAATCTTGAGTGGCCATTTTGTTGGAATTATGCCTACCACAATATCTTTCCAGATCTTTCTCTGCACACATATATTAATAAATACATACTTGTGTTACAATAAGCAACCTGCTTTCTCCAGTCAGTGAGCTCCACTGGCACCCTCTCAAGACATTGCAAGAGGAATGTCTGGGATGAACTGAAGCTGCGGTCTCAGGAGCCATGGCAAAGATCCCCATCACTGAGCCCAGCAAGGAAGCCAGCATGGTAGGTAAATGCCCCAACTCCCTCGCTCTCTGGATGGGTCAACTCTCCACTGATTCCCAAAGGTCCGCAGCTGCACTGAGCCCCAGCTGATCACAGAAATAACTTACTTGCTAACCCCACATTTATCAGTTTCCTCCTCTTACCTTCTGCAGCTCACTTCACCCCCTCACCGGTGCTTCCTGGGACCACCTCCCAAGTAATTCACTTGTACTCACCCCTTATGTCAGTGCCTGCTTGGGGACCCAAACAAAGACCGAAGCATGCAGGGGATTGAAACTGGCATTGAGGTTGTTTCAGTGTTTTATGTTTTTTTGACAGGGATGTTTTCATTTATTATTAATGCAATTAAAAATCAATTTTAAATAATAAATGTTTTACGAGGAAAAACTACAGCTGGGGGGACACAGATGTCACTGAAAGAGACCACACTCTGCAACCCCCATTCTGTATTCTCTTGCTGACTGAGAGCCTCCTATCCTACTGACCTCCACAGCTCCCTCCACACACCCCAGACATGACAATGGCAAGTGATCATTTTAAGAGAAGCTGACATTTGTGGAGCAGATTCTGTGCAAAATGCATCATACATGTTATCTGCTTTACATACTTAGAGCACATGCATTTATCTCCCCTCCCTCCCAAGATCCCTTTACTAGGATTGTGAAGGAACAGAAAAGGGCTAAACCCACAATAAGGAAGAGGGGGGTGTCAGCAGATGAGAGATTTCAACACATTTCTGGAAGACAGAGAGCAGAAGGAAGGGTGGTGACAGGTGACACAGAGCAGAGAGAGCCACAGCTGGAATCCTCCCAGGCTAGGAGGCGTGAGGAGGAGGAGGCTCCAGGCTGAGACTGCAAGGGTCCCTGAGGGCAGGAGCAGGCAGTGTAGCCGGAACTGGAAATGGGACTGACTGCAGAGTTTCAACTAGACCAGCTGGCCACCCCACTACCATCCCCACATGCGGGGATGAGGTGAGTAGGAAAGCCAGAAGCAAGCTTCTTGGTTTCTTATAGTTGACATTGGAGTTGATGCCTGCACTTCCCAACAACCACAGCAATGGGGAAGACCCTCTTCTGAAGAACTGGGACACATTTTCTGAGGAGAACTGGAGCAGCTCATGTGTGTATTAGTGCTTTGGGAGAAAGCCCCTTGCCGAATCCATCATTTGGAAGACCCCAGCTCACCAACCAGCAACCCCCACCCATGCACACGATGCTTAGGTCCACATTCCTCTTGCTCCGCACAAAGGCACAGCCACCGTGGTTGTTCATCTAAAGAAAGCCTGCAACATAACAGAGAAAGACAAAAGTGAACAACAGAAAAATAGATCCTAGAAGAAATAGAGATAATTTAATGAAAGGGGAAGAACTTTTAAAAAGAAAGAAAGCTTTATATAGTACCCTCAAAGAGATTTGTGAAGCTATTGCATCTATAAGGCAAGAAGATGGTGCTAACAATTAGAAAGAAAGAGCTCTTGGAAATTAAAAATACGGGGACAGAGTGAATGAAATTGATTGAAGGTCTGAAAGAAAAAAAAAAAAATGAAGAGAATCTACCAGAACATAGAGCATAATGAAAGAGATAGAAAACATAAGAGAAAAGAGACATAGAGGATCATCTGGGAGGCCCAACCAATGTCGGAGGCAGGGTCTGGGGGCCCCGATAGCCAGCCTCAACCCACCCTGTCCTCTTACCAGGTTCTTGACTCTGCCACAGGTAAGAATTCAAGGGCAGAGTCACAGTAGAAAGTGAGAACAAGTTTAATATAACAGATAAGAAATACAGTTGCCACGGAGGGAGTGCAGCATGTTCCAGAGACTGAGCAGGGCCCCACCAAGTCCAACACAAAAGCAAGAAGAACTTAAAGTTCAGTAAAAAGTGCAGGCTGGCTCAAGAGAGTCAGCAGCTGCTTGCTGAAAGTAAGTTTGATACAAAATAAAATATGCACACCTCAGCCGGCAAAGTGCAGGCTGCCTCCAGGAAGGTGAGCAACAGCCCTGCCTTCAGCTGGGATTCGGCTTTTATAGTTTCTCTATCTAAAGAAATTTCAATGAAGGGGATGGTTCCTAGTTATGTAACATTTAGTCTTGCACATACTCAGTAGGTCTCTTCCTGGAGCATGTTCGTTGGTCAGACCCTACCACATGCACCAGGCATACTCGAGAATGTTCTGTGTTCTCTATTGAGCATGCCCAGCACTGGATTGCATAAGCCAACCACCTTGTGTCATCTTCCCCGTGTTGGTGCTGAAAATAGGTCTAACTGGCAACAGTAACTTTCCTCCACGGGAGAGCCCAGAGGAGGGGGCGGAGACATTGGGTGTGGCTGAAAACCCAGAGGTGCGTCCTGAAACCCTAGCCCAGGGAAACTGAGCACCTCCTATATCACATGAGACTAATAATAGGATTTTCAGAAAGAATAGAAAAGGTAGAGAGAAAGAGCCTGCAAATGGTCCCGAGCCTGGTGGCTTCCGACAATACCCAATAAGGCAGACCTTGGGAGGCTGAGTGTGATCCCTACACTTTGTAAGCCAGGTTGCTTTTATGTTTCTGTATTTTGTGTCAATTTCCCTTTTGTCCTCCCTCCCTTTCTCCCTATTTAGTGGTCTTGGTTGAGCCAAGAGGAGCCACTAGGGGAAAAATGTGTCCATGCAGGGGACCCAAGTATAAAATGGAGAGGGGCAACACTTTTCATCCTGCTAAGAGATTGTCTTTCCAGAGCTACATCCTAGAATCCTTAGGCTTTGTTTGGAAAAGGAAAACCTGAGATTTACAGCCTATCTTGTGGGTGGGGAAGTCAGCTTCTCCTAGATGTCTTATATCCAGAGGTCACTAAAGTCAGTAGATGGGCCTGATAGGAGTTGATTGGGGCAGAAGTTATAAGAGACTTCTGAACCAGATGCTTTGGATACTGGAATGGGATGTCCGTCAAAAGAGTGAGCTTTCTGTCACTGCAGGTATTTAAGCAGAATTCACACAAACATCTTTTGGGAAAACTGTAAAAGGAATTAGAACCCTAGAATAGGCAAATTCATAGAGACAGAAAGTAGAATAGAATTTACCAGAGGTTAGGGGAGAGGAGAATGGGGAGTTATTGTCTAGTGAGTACAGAGTTTCTGTTTGGGATGATGAAAAAGTTCTAGAAATAAATGGTGGTGATGGTTACACAACATTGTCAATGTACTTAATGCCACTGAAATGTACACTTAAAAATGATTTAAATGGTAAATTTTATAATATGTATATTTTACCACAATTTTTAAATTAAAATAAAGAGGGGGGCTGGCCAGTTAGCTCAGTTGGTTAGAGCATGGTATTATAACACCAAGGTCAAAGGTTCTGATCCCCAGACCGGCCAAAGGGGAAAAAAAAGGAATTGGAACCCAAATACACTGCTGGTGGGAATGTAAAATGGTACAACTGCTGTGGAAAAGTCTGGCAGTTTCTCAGTAAGATAAACATAGAATTACCATATGACCCAACAATTCCACTCCTAGGTATATACCCAAGAGAAATGAAAACACATGTCCACACAAAACTTGTACACAAATGTTCAAAGCAGCACTATTCACAATAGCCAAAAAGTGGAAATAACCAAAATGTCCACTAACAGATGAATGGATAAACAAAATGTGGTGTATATCCACACAATGGAATGTTATTCAGCCTAAAAAGGAATGAAGCACTAAGACATGCGACAACGTGGATGAACCTTGAAAATAATTATGCGAAGTGAAAGAAGCCAGTCACAAAAAGCCACATATTATATGATTACATTTATATGAAATGTCCAGAATAGGTGAGTTTATAGAAACAGAAAGTATATTGTTGGGGGGGGATGAGGAGTGACAGCGAATGGGTTTGTTTTGAGTGATAAAAAGCGGTGATGGTTGCAAAACTTTGTGAGTGTACTAAAAAACACTGAATTGCACACTTTCAATCGGTGAATTGTTGTGTGGTATATAAATCATATCTCAATACAGCTGTTTTTTTAAAAAAAAAAAGAATAGGAGATTCCCATGAGATGGGAGTTGGGGGCACACGACCTCTTTCCGTTCCAAGGCTCTGCAATCCTTGCCCAGTCCTCTGATGCGTCCCCTTCCTGAGGCTCCAGGTCCCAGGAGAGCTTTCTCAGCAGCTCGCAGATGCCTTCCCCTGCCCTGTGCTGCTAGAGGCTGAGTAGGAAGCTTCGGGCGGCACCGAGAAAACACCCCCTGCATCACACTGTCAGCCTGGCCCCCTGGGTTGGTTTGTTTTTCCAGGGCGTAAACATATTTTATGGAGAAATAAAACGCACAATAATAAAAAGGGGGAGGGGAGTGTTTCCACAGGCCCACATTTTATCCAAAGGGGCCGTGATTTGGCATCCCTAGCTCGAATATGAAATTATTACACAAGAATTGACTCTCGGTGTCTCTGATGCTCCCTGGGATGATTGCTTCTATAACTTATGGAGACAGCTGAGCGTTTGTATTCAAGCGATCACATAAATTAATATCCATATGTGGAAATGGTGTGCTGGGAGCCGGCCTGGTTTAAGAATGCGTTCTTTGTAATGATCCTCGCACCTGAAGAAAAATGCCCGTCCAGGGCTCCGAGTGCAAGTCCGGAATGCTCTAGTCACGGTTCAGAAGGTGTGAAGTAAAAGAAGGCATTCAAAATGTTACCCCTTAAAGTGGTGAAGAACTGGGTGTTGTTTTCAGCTATGATGTCATCAGAGGGAATGAAGGGAAATGCTTTTTTTCTTTTTTTTTATTTTAAAAAAAAATGAAAAAGCATGCGCCTCAAAATGTAATGTTTCACTCCTCAGGGATGGGTTTAGCCCAAAGTTCTAATTATACATGTGGCAGTGAAGGCCTCCCAGTCTTCATGCTTGCCAAAAGCTTTTATTTTGCTACGTGACAGGAGACAAAATTATTCCTTTCTCCTTAGGAGATTGCCAACACCATGCCTAAAGGATCGACAGGGGCGGCAGCAGCACCAGCGGGAATTGATGATGGCCTTTGTGGGGGCAGAGCAGGGGATCGGGAGTTAGAAAACCCAGGCCCTGCCCTTGGATCACGTAGGTGAGGCCACAGCCACAACCAGGCAAGGCTGCACAAGCCAGGAACGGGGAGTCACAGGGCACAGTGCCTGACACAAGTCAAAAACTCTTTGCTTTAATGAAAATGTAGAAGAAAAGGAGCAGAGTCAGGCACCACTACTTCCATCCTCATTCATTCATTCATTCAAACGTTTCTTCAGCTCTCATTGTGTGTCAGCAAAGCCCTAAACAATCCTGACTCAAGATGAAGGGACAGCAGCCAGCAGAGCCCTCTCACGTGGTGCACACTTACTTCCATTCCATTCATTTGGGGCTTTTCAATATTGGGTAGATTTATAACCTTTCCTGGTGATGGATGACAAACATGTGCTCAATAGAAATGGCTAGATATGGGCGGTCCCTTACAGATTTGGCCACTTCTTCCCGTCCTTCCCACTGCAAGTCCACCTTTGTCCAAGTGGCAGCCAGTCAGCTTCATGCAGGACTTGGCTAAATTTTATTTTTATTTTTTAAAAGATGATCAGTAAGGGGATCTTAACCCTTGACTTGGTGTTGTCAGCACCACACTCTCCAAGTGAGCTAACTGGCCATCCCTATATAGGGATCCGAACCCATGGCCTTGGTGTTATCAGCACCACTCTCTCCCAAGTGAGCCACAGGCTGGCCCAGGACTTTGCTAAATTTTAAAATAAAGTGTTTGGGCTGGCTGGTTAGCTCAATTGGTTAGAGTGTGGTGCTGATAACAGCAAGGTCCAGGGTTCAATCCCTGTACTGGCCAGCTGCCAAAATTGAAAAAAAAAAATACCAACAATAAATACTGTTTGAAGGTTTCTTTTCTATATCAACAGTTGAACAAACATGGGGTAGTGCAACTCCTTTGTTCCTACACACACACACACCCCTTGGTTTTCCTATATCCACCTACCCCACCCCACCCCCATCTCACAAACTTTCATTTGCCTTTACAAGGACAGTAGATTTCTGAGAAACCTCAAGGAAGACCCTCCTAAGGTTTCAGTGGCACAGACTTTTCTCTCAGCACCAGTGATGTGCTGGTAAATGATTAACACTGGCTTTCCAGGAAAAAGGGTGGGGGGGAAGCCTATTTGCAGCATTTGCTGATTTCTGTGGTGTAAATACTCCCACTGACACCAGTTTCGAGCCACCAACTTCACATTACCGACTGCAGAGTTAGACAGACACGTGTGCAATCAGCTCTTGTCCGCTGGTGAGCACGGCCTGCCACCAACACATTGGGAAAAACACAGGGGAATGTGGGAGCGTCTTCATGGACTGTCAGAGGGGCCAGGTTCTCTTTCCCTTGGACCGCATCGCACTGACTCTGAGATGTAGTAACACACTGGGCTGCCTTGTTCCTCCCGTGAACCTGTCCCCATGAGGAGTAAGGAGGGAAACCTGGAATCTGCAACAAAACCTCAGCTATTCCCCCCAACCTAGAGAAGATTCCTGACTTTTGTCTCTTCTTGCTTTCAAAGGACCCAAATGGTAGACACATGGGAGAAAAGACTCCACATTGCAGAAACTTAATTGTAGTTTCTTTTAAAAGCCTATGCCTTCCCACGGTGCAATATTTCATAATAAGAAAATGGGAATCAAAAGTCTTCCCCACTAAGAACGAACAGTGGAATGAGAGACAGAGAAATCACTGAGGTGGAAAAATTGATTTGCAATATCCACAGCAGATTCAATGACCTTAACAGCACCTGGATGATCCCGGCACTTCTGCCAAAGACTGGATTTTTTTTTAGAGCAGTCTGCAGTTGTAGTACGAGCACTTTGCATCCAAGCCATAAAAGTTCTCACATGAGCCACCAGCTCTTCCGCACTGAGGACCTGGTGAACACCCTAACCAGGCCCTTCTTCCTTCTGGATCTCTGTGTGCGGTCCCAAGCAGCTCGGTTCCACCGCTCTGGCTTCATGCGCTGTGGCAGTCTGTATGATCGATCGCTCAGCATATATTCACTTTCCCCTCCCCACTCCAACCCCTCCGTGGGAGGAGTATATTTCTCAGCCCCACGGATGCTGGGTCTGGCCTTGTGACTTGCTTTGGTCAATGGAATGTAACTAAACGTGATCCTATTACAGGTTTGCAATGTGCTTGCTTCGTTTGGTCCGGCCTCCTACACTCCTGTCATCCGCCATGAGAAGAACATGCCCCCAGGTAGCCACTGCTGCTTCAACCTGGGACCCTGGAATGAGAGATGGATAGTGCTGACCTAAATCCAATCCATAGCCTGAAGGAGACAAGCCACAACCATCCATGAGTGAGAAATGAGTGTCTGTGGTAAGCCACTGGGATTTGGGGGTCGTTTGTTATGCAGCTGGGTTGTAGCAGTAGTTATTATATACACTCCAGGTTATGTTTAAATATAGAGCCTTTACAAACTTGTTTCTACAGAAGACTTGGCTTGTCACCGATATGGTGTCAGAGACCTTCCTGCAAATCAACTTCCAGGTATACCAGTACTTTAAAGGATGTATGCGTACCTTTGGCCACCAGTGTCCGCACACATATGCCTGCCTGAATTCTGAAAGGGGTTTTGTTTATTCTTTTTCTTCAACAGTGAACCATTTGCTAAGTACCTACTGTACACAAGACAGTTTGAGTCCGGTACCTGGACCCCATAATCAAGAAGGTTACAGTTACACTTGAGAATACAAGTACATAAAAAGGATGACATTTTAAAGCCCAAGTGAATGATACAGATAAAGAGTGCCGGGAATTCAAGAGGGAAAGAAAAATCACTTTTAGGATTGGAGAAGGAGCAGTGGGAACCAAGAAAGGCTTCACCAAAAAGGAAGAAATTGAAATAACCCTTAAAGAAAGAGTTGATCTCACATGCAGGTTGGGGCCCAACATTCCAGGCAGTGAGTCCATGTGTGGTCACAGAAGGTTTAAGGGGCAATGCATAGAAGAGACAGTTAGGGGAACGGTAAACTGAGCCAATTCACAGAGGCTTGCAATGTCGAAAGACTCACAGTTCTGTTCCGTGGGCAAGTATAACCATTAGCAATTTTCCTTGTTTTTTGTGTGTGGGGGTTTTTTTGTTTGTTTGTTTTTGCGGGGGGGGGGGGGTTGGCGGCTAGCCGGTATGGGGATCCAAACCTTGGTGTTATAAGGCTGCGCTCTAACCAACTGAGCTAACTGGCCAGCCCCATTAGCAATTTTCAAGCATGACAGAGCAGTCTTCCTATATTTTGGGTTAATCTGGGGATAGATAGTGTTTAAAATTTAAAAGGTAGAGCAGACCTGGAAGTCAGAAAACTGGATGGCAGTCTGAGATGATAAGGCCTAAAGACAGGGTAGAGACAAAAGAAAAAGACAGAAACCTGCACTTATAAAATCAGAATATGTTAGAGTTATTAAAAATCTTCTAAAACAGGTACTTGCAAATATTTATTCTGTAAATGTGGAAATGGAGGCCCAGAGAAGTGAAGTCACTTTCCCAGGACCACACAGCAAGTACAGCAGAGCTGGGAACAGAGCCCAGGTATATCAGTTAAGAATGTTGTAACAGAAATCCCAACAAGAAGTGGCCGGGATGAGTAAGGGTTTTTTTTTTTTTTTCATGTAAAGAGAAGTCCAGATGAACATACAGAACCCAGAGCTTGTGCATCTGCTCAAATTATCAAGGACCCAGACTTCTTTCTTCCTGCTCTGCCATCCACAGCACGTGGTTTTCATTCCCATAGCCCCAAGATGGCTGCTGCACCTCCGGGCACAGAATCCATGTCCCAAGGAGGAAGAAGGTAGAAGGACTAAAAGTCTTCTCCATGCAAAGTTTTGTCTTATTTGGGAAGGGAAACCCTTCCCAGAGATTTCTGCTTACCTTTCATTGACCATTCACTAGAGCCACTACTAGCTCTAAGGGAGCCTGGGAATTCGAGCATTTCACTATCTAGGCTCTATGGTAGCGGATGAGAAGGCAGAAGAGAGCTGGAATGGGTGTGAGTGAGACTAACTAGAGTAATTTGCCTGACACCTGGTCTCTTATCTCCAGCTCCAGAGCTCTTGGTATTTTACACTGTGACAGGGCTGGTTGCAGTGGAGTGGGGAGGAGAGGGGGGCCACACACATTTATCTAGGCCAGAGCCAGAGAAGACGGCCACCTCCTTCTCAGATATGGATAAGGCTGCATGAAAGACTTGGGGCGTTAGGAACTGCTCAAAAGAAGGGGTACAAAGAATTCACGTATGGCACACAAGGGGAAGGAAGCGATGTAATTCACCCCACAGCAAACTAACAATTACCAGGCATTTACTACTATGTGCTGAGCACTGTTTTCAGATCCAGATCTGAGAAGTGTCTTTAAAGTAGAATATAGAAGATCAAATTAAAAGAATGGATGGGAGTCAAGAAAATGTCCTTGGAAAGAGGGCAAGAAAACAAAACAGAAAACCAAAAGAAGAGAAGTTAATCTTGGGAGGACAGCTTAGGAAAGGGCTTGAGTGCAAAGCATGAAATCCTGGACAGGCTCCACCAGAAATAAAAGCAAACATTCTCCCTTGGCACCAGCCAGGATCAAGATGCCCCAGCGCACTGGATTCACTTCTGGGTGGGTCATTTGGAAAGCTGAAAAGGGGCCAGAAAAAGAAAACAAAAATGGTGACAAAGCTCTTCATGCCAGGCCCCATGGTCAAAGGAGAGATCTGAGTTTCCATCCCAGTTCTATACCTCCTGGATTTAACTTTTCCAAACCTGTCTGGGAATAGTGACCTCTATGTTTCCCTGAGGTGGCAGGTAAATCAAGACTCTGTCAACTGCAAGTGACAGAAAACCCAGGTCAATGTGATGTAAGCAAAGAAAATTTATTGGCACATGTAACCGAAACACCCTGAGACAGGGCTGGCTTCAGGATCAACTGGATCCAGGGGCTCAAACAATGAAGACTCTGTCCCTGGCTCTGCTCTGTCCCTGTTGGCTCTATTCTTAGGTTCCCAGTCTGCCCTGGCTTATAGCCTATCTTTTTGGTAACAACAGTAGAAAGTGCAATTCTCTTTTCCACTAGAAACAGCAAGTTCTGAAATTATTTCTCTGGGACACACCCCATTGTGGCCAGGGTGTGGGTTCAAATCCTCTATTCATCCCACTTCTACAGCCGGGAGATGGAGTTGTTCCCCTCCCAACAAAGTACATGAACTGAGAGTCAGAGAACAGTGGTTCCACCAAAGTGTGAGCTCTGGATCTAGAAGGAGGACCAAATGTTGCACAGGCAAAGCCAAAGCTGTCTACCACAGTGGTTCTGAGGAGCTGGGAAAAAAGTCATAAACACCAGAACCTCCCAATCAATCAAAAGCTGCCTTTCCACTGAATCCAGCTACATCCAGTCTTGGGGATTAGAACCCTAGCTTCCGCCCTTGTCAAAGAGAATGCCAATATGTCTATGCTGAAAAGGCCCTTGGAAATAATCCTCCTCCACCCCCCTCAACTCACAAGGGCACAGAAAGGGGAAGAGGGCTGCCTAAGCGTGCAGAGCTAGATCAGCTGCAGAACAGTACTAGACAGGACCTACAAAATTTCAGCCAAGCGTTCTGCCACTTCCGCCTGCAGCCTCCCTGAGAATGAGGTATAAAGGACTTAACGAAATTCCAGAGAATGTCCCCAGAAATGGGAACAGGTTATGGCCGGCCTACTGTGATAGCTCAGTGAAGAATTTCTTTGAGGAAAAAATCCTCTTGGAGTGAAGGCGGCCAGGTTGTATAAAGGACTGGGATGTCTGGGGCCCCTCCAGCCTGGATCAGGGACATTGTGGCTAGGGACAGAGCATTTTTCCATGACAGGCTGATTTGGGCTGAGGAGGGCAGGTGCAGGGTTAAAGGACCCCCTCAGGGACATCACGAAGCATACACCAAAGAGAAAAAGTTGGCTATAAGATGCCAGAGAACCACAAACCTTCTTCCTGATACCAACAGCCCTGGTGTCTTATCAGCAGGACCTCAAAGGCCTCCCACTTTGACTTGCTGTCTACAATGAGATCTGTTTCCCGCTGCTCCCAAAGGAGGCCACGTGTCCCCTTCATGTTTTGGTCCTTCACCTGCCTTCCCTTTGATCTTTCCCTTCCTGGCCAACATCCAGGCCTGGCAGTACCGTTTCTCAGAAACTTGGGGACATACTCAGTAAGTTTATCTGGGCAGCAAATCCATGTCAGGGAGGAAAGTTTTCAGGGAGAGATGTTGCAATGCTCTTTATTATAGGTTGCTTTTTTCTCTCCTTGTCTTTTTCTACAGGACTCAAGTGGGAACACCAAATGGCCTCGACCCTAAGGAATCTGAAAGGATTATCATGATTACTTAAGAAGGGGTTTTCTGAAACTCCCAGCCAAGTGGGAGAGAGAATGAAACTTCTAAAGTTATAACCCTTCAGTGACGGGTTAGATAAGTGTGGGGCCTGAGCAAACACATAGACCAGGAACAGCATTTCTCCTGTTAACTCTTTCAAGGCCTAGAAAATACACACTGGAGGCCTTTGAAAATCCCTCTGAGCCGCGGTACTCTATAATTTACCAAGACAAGCCTTCACTCCTTAGATAAAAGTTCATGAATCGATCCTTTCTTCATCTGCTTTTACTCCTCCTAAGTCACCCAAAGCATTACAGCTCCATTCATCCCAGGCCATCTCATTCTTCCAGTCAGAAAGCAGTCTCTTAGGGAGGAAAGCCCCCATTTCCCTAGGGGGTCAGGGTGGGCGTCCAAGGGCACCAAACCAGCAGCAAGCTCTGTATTTGGCTGCAGGAGCAGCCAGCCTTGCCTCAGTCTCAGCAGCTACAGGGCTGGCCAGAGACTGTCCGAGAAGCCTCACATCTTCTGGCCATGAGAGACATCCCACCTGCCGGTCATGCTAGCTGCAGAACCAGATGGAAGGCTTGGCCTGGTGGCCATTCTGGTCTGGCCTCCCAAGATGGTATCAGGTGCCTCCCCCGGGTGTGAAGGCAAGGAAGCCTGAAGGCACATACATCATCAGGAGCATTTGCTGGAGAAAGAAAACTGCAGGAGACAAATCTCCCCAGCTCCAGAGATATCAGTGGGGACCAGCAGGACTGAGGTTGGGGTGGCTGCTGGCCTGTGCCCAGGCATGCTGGCACAGGGCAGGGAGCCCCAATGTCAGAGCATAAGGGCAGGGAATCTCTGCTTTCAATTTCCTTTAGAGTCTGCAAAAAAAGATCCCACAAAAAGTGATATGAAGCTGTGTAAACCTGAGAGTTTAGGATCCAGAGTCTTGGCCTGTCCCAGTCTGGGAGACCCTGGCTATCTCACCGGGTGGGTTTTATGTCAATGAGACCTAACACCTGTGGTTTGGGCAAATGAAGGGAAATGGGTAAAAAAGAATAATAATAACTTTGAAAAATAGGTGCTTTTGAATTCTGGAAACAGTTCCTACCAAGCGAGAGGATACCAGGACAGAAAGGAGCAGTAAATTTTCCAGGAATTGACAACCCCTTCGGGCTTTGCCAATCCCGGACCCAGAAAAGGGGAAGGGGCGGGAAGGGGGTTTAATCTGCCCCTCCGCAGGCTTCCTGCAAAGGGGCCCACCCAAAGCCGCGCCCAGGCCTCCCCCCTACCCTGCAAGAGCTGCGAAGGGCCTCAAGTCCCACCGCCTGGAACCCCCGAACCCACCGCCGCCCCCGCGCCATTTCCAGCTCTATGGGCGAGGGGGGGTCAGTGTCGTTCAAATAATTTCTCTGCGAACACAAGATGGCAGCCTTAAATAAATGCAACCCTGCGCAGCTTTTAATCTTACACATCATTAAATTCCTAATTTACACATTATGTTTTCGTGGGCCAACCCATAACTCATTAGTGTTGAACTCACGAGGTATAAAGACCAACGCACGACGGTCGCCGGGGCGCTGTCACCTGCCTGGGTTAACAGTTCCTGCCGCGGGGGCAGGGAGGAAGGCGGGAGAGGGGCGCGGGGTGCCGGCAGGGCGGAGGCTGGGGCGCGGGCGAGCCCCAGGTGCCGGCCGCCGCGCTCGCAGCTCAGCTGCTGGGAAAGTGCCAGAGCCGGCTCCCCGCAGCTCCCTCCCTCCCCTGCCGGGGGGCGCGGGCGCACGCACACACACATCCCGCAAACATACACCCGGGTGGCCGCGCGGGGCTCCGAGCGCGCAGGCCTCCTTGGCAGACATCTTCCTGTGGGAGGATTTCAAACGAGCCGTGAAAGCCAGAAACTACACGGGTTACAAACTCCGGAATCCCTGGCCGGCCCCGGCCTCCTTCCCCACCTCCGGCCCGGCCCCCTCCGCTCGGCCCAGGGCCAGGAGCCCAGCGAAGGGCAAAGCGCACAAGCCGACGGCGCAGGGAGATTCGGAGGTGCGGGGACTGCCCCCAAGTCCCGTCTCCCTTCTACCCTAGGGACCTACGGCCGAGTGTCGTGCAGACGAAATCGGCCTTGCCAAACTGTAGTGGCCCAAGGCGACCCGAAGTGCTCCACTTTTAGGGTGCGCCCTGGCCAGCGGTAGGGTGGAGGGTCAAGTAGGCCTCCCGGCACCCGAGACTGGCCGCCGCGCCCCCTCAGCGCCGCTCTCCAGGGAAGGTCACCCAAGCAGAGCTCACAACCCCAGGCCCCGGCCAGGGTTCACCCTAAAGAAGAGGGAATCTGCTGCCTGAATGGGCCCGGCGGCTAAGGAAAGTGGTCCGCGCGCAGGGGGAAGGCCCCAGGTGGGAGCTCCGAGGACAGGTGTCAAGGCGGCGACACTAGGAGTGGCCTCGCCTTGTGCTAAGCCAGCCAGGTCCTCGAGGTGCTCCGCGCTGCCGGCGGAGTGGGAGGCAGGAGGCCGGGCAAGCGTCCCGCCCTCGCTGCCCGCGGTCACAGGGGCAATTACACTCCTCGCTGCAGACGGTTACCAGCTCGCCCGCGCATCTCTCTCCCGGCTGCTGGCTCCCTCTCCTCTCCTTTCCTCTCCTCCGCGGAACTGCTGGCTCAGTCTTAGCGAGGGCGCCTGGGAAGCGCGGCCGAGGCCGACTGCCTCCGGGGACCCCCCGAAGCTCCTTGCACGCTGCGCGCCTCCCCAGGTAGCCAGGGCGAGCCCACCGCACCCCGCACCGCGTCCCTCGAGCACCACTGCCCGAGAAGCTGTTTTCGAGGTCGCGAAAGGGCAACAGGACCCTTCTCTACGCACTGCAAAACCCCAGCAGCTGCGCTTCGCCTCGCAACACTGCCTTCAGCCAACGCAGCTACCCTAGCGCCCCAAATCCCCGGTGCGCGTGTTTTCTGAGTCCCGCTGGCTTGCTTTCCTATTCCCAACTCAACGCCTAGACTTGTTGTCTTAAACCTCCCAGGCCTTCGCGCTGCCAGACGTCCTCACCTGCAAGACCCCTATTCCAGAAGATGTCTTTGAAGCTGTGAATGAAAACTCAGGCTTTGGATTAAGGGATTCATTTTCTTTTGGGGGGTTGGGGGAGGGGGGAGGGAGCGGCTGGCGGATACGGGGATCTGAACCCTTGACCTTGGTGTTATAACACCGAGCTTTAACCTACTGAGCTAACTGGATAGAAGGGCTTCATTTTCAACTAGCTGCGTGATCTGAGGCAAGTTTAACCTCAGCTTATCTGCAAAATGGGAGAAATGCTGCCCATAAGTGTGGCTGGCTGCGAGATTAAAAGAAGATATATATGTACTGTATATATATAAAATGCTTGGCACAAAGTCCTCGTGGTTAGCATTATTATTACCATACGGCCAGAACTGTGGCGACATTAAAAGTGAGGTGGCCTTTTTCCCATCAGGGGTGAGCCCCGCGGAGTCCTGGAACACATCTCAAAAATCGAGGTGAGCCTAAGCCACCGGCTAGGCCTGAAGGGAGGACAGGCGTGGGGCAGCCAACCAAGCGAATCACTCAGCCTTCCCCCTTTGCAAATGAATAGGGTTCTGTGCAGGGCTTCCACCATTCCTACCCCAAATGTGCAATGCCTAAGGCTTAAACCTGGCTCGAAGGTAAATTTAGCCTGAAGGTAGAAGCTCCTAAGGGGCGGGGATGTCTTCTTGGAACAAGGAAAGGGAACAGGGTCAGAAAATGGAGTTGCCTCTGGGAAGAGAAATCATGGAGAGGAAACATTCAGGGCCGCTGGCGGACCACTGACAAAAAGAAATCGGACGCAAAAGAAGCCTCCCCAGAAATTGGGCCACCGTGGGAGCCATGCGAGACAGACTTCCCATCTGGGAAGGGCTGTCTATGGGTAATTGGGTTTGCTCGAGTTGCCTCTATAATTAATAAGTGATTTGACTTGGAGATTGGAAATAGTCATTGAAAGGAAGCCGCAGGCGTTGGGGTGTGAGGCCCGGGAGCCTCCCTCCGAAATCCAGTGACCGCGGAGGAGGACGGTTTAAGGAACACAACGAATGTGATAATATTGGCATCTAACCTTCTAGTGTTTGAGTAATTCGTTGCTTAGCTACTTTGGATAGGCCATTATTTTGCAAACTGGAAACATTTGCAAGTGATGATATTTTGCTCCTGCCTGACGCAGGGGCTGCAAACCTACCCCGGCTCTGCTGAACTCTTCGAAATATATATGCATAAATTGTTCCTAATGAGACCATCTGTTTTTTATGGCCCCTCTGGAAGCAGAAGGAACCCGAAGACTGCTCCGTCTTGCAGAAATCTGTGGCCAGGCAGGCCTGGGAAATAAATAGGGGAGATTAGAACGGTGTGCGTGATTTAACAATACGCAGACAGCAGATTCGGTGGTCGAGATGTGTGCTTGGGCTCCCAGGGGTGCGGGTCATTTAGGGTGACTTCGGGCTGCTTGGGGTATGGGAGTTCCAATCAGCGGGCCTCCTAGGAGGGCCAGGGGTTGTACGGGGTTTTACAACACACAGGAACCTCGTTTTTCCTTGCCTGGAACATCGCCAGAGCCACAACGCAAAACCTCTAGCCTGCCGCTGCTCAGGGACCCAGGATATGTATACAGCTATGGGTAGCTCCCGGCATTGCCCAATAGCCAGGGCCTCCCCCTACAGACGTGAAAAGAGTCAGAGCTGGGAGGCTGAGAACGAGCCTCACTCACCTCACCCCCAGGTCGGAGCGTGGCGCTCACTTCGGGGGGCCTGTCCCAGAAGCTGAGCTTTCTGCTCCTCATGCGTCCGTCTGGCAGCCCCAGCGGCCCGGCCTGAGCCCGCACCGAGGGTGGCAGGGCAAACACTTTTCACATTACCCGGTGGCTGTTAATTGGGCCAGTGCAAAAGACGCCTCGCCTACCCCTTTGCGGCGGGGGGGGGGGGGGGGGGGGGGCGGGAGGAGGGAGATCAGCAGTGGGCAGTGGGGGCTGCTTAATAATAGAGGGGCTGACCTGGGGAGCCTCAGATATCGGTAACCCCCATGATTAATTCATAACTCTCCACTGCGCCTGGCACCGTCTCGGGTCTTTAATCGGTTCTGAATGTCAGCGAGGCTTCCCCGACAGCCTGAGCGCTGCCTTTTGAATGTGTTGAAAGTCGCTGCGCGCACACCAGGAGACAAAGTTGCCATCTGCTCCGGGGACCACGGCAACTGGGCGCTGGGAGGGGCCTTCCTCCCGCGGCTCCGGCTGCCCCGGACAGCCTACTCTTCCTGGCCTGCCCCAAAGTCAACACTGTCCCCCGCAATATCCCCACCCCCTCCCCGGGCGCATGCACGGTGGAAACTCCGGCTTGCCTTGAAGTGGAGCGCTGCGCTCGGGAGCGCCGGGAGCCTCGCGGTCACCCAGACCGAGGCCTATGCTAATGAGATTAGGAGCCAGGTTGTTTGTGTGCGCGGTCGTGTGTGTGGGGGGGGTGCAGATAAAGTGTGCAGACGCGGATGACTTAGAGGGGGGAGGGGGAAGCCCCGGGAGAACAAAGCTCCTGGCCGTCGGCCTCCAAAGAGTCGCAGAAGTGACCGCCACTAGCTTGTGCACAGGCGGAAGCGGGGTGGGAGCAGTGCGGGGGGACGCCAGGCCTAAAGCGGCACGTGGTTTAAGAGACCTAGCAGAGGGCACGGGAGGGGGGACGGAAGGCTCAATCCATTGCTAAATGTTTGGCCTTTTGGCTATTTTTTAAGGAAATGGATCCCAGGAAGTGAGGGGGGTCGCGCCCCGCTTTCGGGGAAAAGCACTGTCCTCCTTCTTTCCCTCTCCCCCTCCCCCTCTGCGGAGGGTGTGCGTTGACCGACCTTTCCGCTCAGGACTAGGAGGGGGACGGAACTGCAGGGGGGCCGGCGGCCGTAGCCTGCCCCGGGGTCTCGCTGCTGCCGGCCTGCGCTTCCGCACTCCCGGGCTCCGTGCGTCGCCTCTCGCGGCAGCGCCTTGCCTCCAGACTGTAATTCCACACTCCCGCGAGCACTGGGGCTGCGGAATCGTTTGAGGGAGTTGGAACCGCATCAGCTGAGCATGCCGGAAGGTGACATCGGGTAGGAAATAGCCGAAACTTCTGAGTTGTGCGCCGCCCTCCTCACACACACCCCCCACAATAATTTCCCTTCCCCCTTCCCAGCCACCACCTCCCCCACCCTCCCGATTCTTCAAGGTTTGCAGCCCAGTCCTGTCATATGGTTTTGTTTCTGTGCTGTTGGTTTTTTTTTTTTCAGACACGAAAATTGGACACGTGGAAAATTAGCCCGGCTGGAGAAGCGCTGGGTGCAGACTCAGACAATGGTTTCCAGCACCGAAGCTGAGGCAGTACCTTCCCCGCCCCACCCCCAAATGGCAGCTGCCTCTGTATACAGCGGGCACACCCCTTCACTGCTCCCCTCCCCAGAGCCTGGGAAGGAACCAGCGTGGGCTGCACTTCCCAGAGCCCCTCACCCCGACACAAATCCTGGTAGATCTGGGCTGCCGCCTCTGAGAAGGTCATTGTGCCTGGGGTCTCTGGGGACTTGGAAGTAAAGGGTTTGTTATTTTTCCCTAGGAAGGTTCTGTCTCAAAGACGCCACCCCAAACATTATTGTTTAAAAGCCCAACCTGGCTCCAGGATCGCTGTCCTTTGACAATTCTGCCCTTCTTAGGCTGTACTTTCCTAAGCTGCTTGGAGCCTCTTCCTCCCCCATCTGATGAGCCACCTCCAGGTGACCGGGCCTCTTCAGAACAGCTTCTTTAGCGATCGTCTTCTCCAGAGGCCCCATCCTCGACTGCAGTCCCAACCTTGCCCAACAACCCCTCGGAGGCCCCCAGACTGCGCTGCACTGGCGGCAGCCGCAACTCCCCCGGGCAGTTTCTCTGGCGCTGAGCGGCCTGTGCATCTAGTTGGGGCAGACACGCACCGTACAGAAGCTCCCTCGCCTCCCAGAGCTGGTTTCCTCTTACAGCTCCCCTTCGAGCTATGAGGACTGTGGCAACGCCTGCGGCTCCCTGTGCAGCTTTGGGTCTCGCAGCACAGGGAGCTATGAATCTGTCTGCTTTTCCCTTCCAGCAAAGGTCAAGCCACCTCCTCCTCCCGTATAGCCACAAAGAGCTCTGGCCTGCAGAGCTTGAGAGTGCAGCTTGAATGTGGGAATGGGGTGGGCATCCGTCCCACCCAGCCAGGGGACAGGGACCAAGGGGGTGGGATTCAAGAAGGGGAACGCTGCAGACAAACCCCAGAAAGCAGTTCAGGACTTGCAACCAGAGATGCAAGAGAGGAAGAAAAAAAAACAGGAAAAGGCTGCTGAACCTTGACTCCTGAAGTGGAGGCCTTTCTCCCCAGGGGCTGCCCTAGGGGAAGACCAGGAGAGGAGGCCTCAGGTGTTCACACTGTGTTCTGTGCAGTTCCTAGGGCTCTTGCACCTCCAGAGAGGCTGCACTTAAGGCTTGGAATTCAATGGCCACAGGAGATTAAGTCAGCTGCAGCCCCCCAAAAGACGGACCCTGGAGAGGCCTTTCTGCCACCCCAACCCCATAGAAGCTACTGGGCTCCGCAAGCAGCAGGGGAAACGATGTGGAGGAAAATGAGAGGAAACGCCATTAAACTTGCTTCCCCTAAATAGCACTACCCCCAGTTTTCTCTGAACTGTACCTAAAAAGTCAGGAGAGAACTCGTTAACTTTTGTTTGGTTTAACATCACCAGTTTCAAGTCAACCATAGGCCCCCCGAAGGTTTTGTAAAATATTTAATCTAGCTCAGACAATTTCCTGCAGTCCCTAACGGGACCACCCCACTTACTGAGCCGCTGCCAAAAAGCAGGCTTCACTGCAGGCTGGCAACCAGAAGCCTTCCAGCTGCCTGGCTGTGACCTCCACTCAAGGAGCCACCACAAGACCTTTCAGAATCCAGAGAGATCAAGATTTGGGCAATTCTGGAGGCCCAACCTGGTGAGGAAGGGGCCCAGGAAATGGAGTCGAAGACGCTGTTCACACTAAACAGGTTGTTGCCTGCATATCCTTCTGTGCCTTGGCGCTCTCTGAACTCTGTAAAATGGGTAGGGTACGAGGGTGCCTCGTCTCCCTCCTGGTGCTATGCATTCTGAAGAGTGGGCACTATGAGAGGTGGTGACCCCCTGTGTGTCCGCAGCGCCCTCCATTCACACTCCATTCACTGTTTACTTAGACATAATCTCACTAGAGAATATAGCAAGCAGGAGTGGGCTCCTTCGACTCCGCTGAGCTTCCACCCCTTCCAAACGTGAGGCTCACGGGGAGAACTCTTGCTCTGCCCAGTTTCCATTCCTGCCTCCAGAATAACGAGCCGAAAACATGTGTACTGTAAATAAAGCCTGTCTAAATAAAGCACTCGGGTAAAGGCTGCCGAGAAAACACTCCGCATCGCTCTGTGCTCAGAGCGTGAGTCAGCTTCCCAGCCCCCAGGGAACCATGGGGACCTTGCCAAGAGTTCTCTTCTGTCGACCCCTGACGGCCCCCAGACCCATTTAGGTGGCGGGGACGTCGACACACTCAGCCCTTCGGCCCTGAGGTTCGGGAAGGGGGGCGCTCCCGGCGAACGGGATCGGGGTCCAGCCCCAGGATTAGAGCCGCCAGGAATCCCTCTGCCCGCAGCTGCAGCGGAGGGGTGGAGGGTTAAACAAACAGGGCAGAGGAGCGAGCCTTCAAGGCTGCGGCCGGCACGGAGAGGGGAGGGAAGGGGGCGCGAGCTACGCAGCCTCCCGGTGGGAAGAAGCCTTCTCCCCACCCCAGGCCAGGCTCTCGCCCACCCCGCTGGCCGCCTCTCCTCCCCGGCCTCCCAAATCTCCGCGAAAACGAACGTAGCAGCTGCCAGTCACCCCACTTCTCTTACTGTCCCCATAGGCCCATACACACACTCGTGTGCTGAAAACTCGAGGAGGCCCAGCCTCCAGTGCTCGCGGTGTGGGCACCAAGGCCGCGCGAGACGGCGTCCCTTTGGTGGAGGGCAGTGTTGGGATTCGTGGCGGCCTCTGCGCTACGTCTATCGCGACCTCTGGGCTTCTTTGCGGAACTACACACCCCTGGGCAGGAGCCATGTGGGGTCCTGCGGCTCGGGCACGACTGGTGCGGTGGCCTCTGCCCTGGTGTGGGCCGGCGGTTCTCCCGCGCCCGGTGACCTAGAGAGTCAGGGATCCACCCGGCAGGCCCGCGGTTTCCGGAGCCGCGCAGCCAGCTCTTCCTCCTAGCCTCTCCGGCCAAGACCGCCCTGGGCCGCCCAGCCTCGGCCGGCCGGGTCCCCGAGTGGGGCGGGGGGTGAAAGCGCGGAGGGCCTCACCCACGCTCTGCGCACACGCGCCGGGCCGGGGTCGTCGCTCCAGCAGCCTGAAATCGCCAAATCGTGGCTGGGCAGGGATGAGGGTGAGGTTTTGGAAACCGGGTTTGAGCAGGAGAAGACGAGGAAAACAAGTGAAACGGGAGGGGTGGCATGGGGTGACGGCTCATAAATCACCCAGCCCCACCCTCGGGCCTCAGTGCAGAGGCACCCTAGCCCCGCGGGGGAGAGGAGGGTCACTCGGCCACTCCTGGCCGACCTCTGAGCTCTCCCGGAGCCAGCGCCCCACCCTGGGCTCAGGCCGCCGCAAGAACCAGCTCCTGGCCCAGATCGTAAACCACCCGCCCGATTCGGCGGGAAGCCGCCCTTGGACGCAGCGCGCATCCGCCCAAGGGGAAGTTTATTTATAGCTCGTAAACGTAAAGGAAACCAGACCGTGCTAGCTCGCCGCGCTAGGGCTCCTTTGCTCCCCACCTGCCCACCAGGAGGGTGCGGCGGGAGTTGGGGGGGAGGGGCTCGGTTCCACTCCCCTATTGCACCGTTCCCTGGGGAGAACAGGGCCCTAAAAGGCTGGCAAACCTCAAATTCCTCTCGGGGTGCCTATCCAGCGCGTGTAAGCCTGAAAGGGCGGAGGACAGGGCCCGGGCACCGGCGTGGTTAGGATGGGGGCGGCCGAGCTGGCCCACTCGGCACGCATGGGCGGCCAGACAGCGCGGCGCGGGATTCCGCAGCTCCCGCTCCAGGCCGGGGAAAGTCCTGGAGTGCCAGAGAGCCCGGGGAGGGGGCGCTCCGGGAGCTTCTCCTTGGAAGGCGGGGTGCTTTCCCCGTTCCTCCCGCGCACGTGTCCTCAGCAGAGCAGGCAAGCGCTGTGCGCCTGGGGCTGCGATCCGCGGGTGACAGCGGCTGAGAGGGTACCCTCTCCACCCCCCACCCCCGCCGTCGCCGCCTCTCCCGAGGAGCTCCAGGCTCCGAGGTGCATTCGGGGCAGGCCCGAGGAGCCGAAGAAATGGAAAAGTGCCGGGGAGGAGATTAGGAAGACATTAAAAAACCCAGCCCCGAATAGACAAGCAGCCGAGCTGAAAAAGACGCCTGCGAGCACCCCAGTCCCATCCCGGCGGCCCCTCCTAGTCTCGGGGGAGCGCACCCACCCCCGGCCTCGGCCGGGCGAATTCCTGTGTGTGTGTGTGTGTGTGTGTGTGTCCGCGCGCGCGCTCGAGCGCTGGGAGGGCAGTTGCGAAACGGGCTCTTGGCTGCAGCGCGGCATAATGGAGGTGGCTGGAACAATGCGCGCTTTGTGCGCGCGGGGAGTTGTTTTCCACCCGCCTCGCCCCCCTCGCTCGGGCCGTATGGCACTTTAATCCCCGCCATGGCTCGGCACAAATGCACTTGTGTCCTACGGGTCATCGGGGGCCGTGCGGCTGGAGTCGCCCCCACCCCCATGGAGCCCACGGCCGGCTGCCCCATCTTCCTTCCTGCGCACCCCCACCACCACCTCAATCCCCGGCGTGGGCCGGTGAGCCGGCTAGGAAGCTTCCGGGCCCGCCGGCCCCTTTTATTTTCTGTGAAAACGGTCCCTCCCCCCCTCGAGGACGCGCGCGCGCGCACACACGGGCCAACTGCAGGCCCCACACTCGCCGCCCTCCCCCGCCTCGCCTCGGCCCGCCCCCGCCCCGCGCTCCGGACTCCTGCGAACAATAGTAAATGTCAACAGATTCCGCGCGGCGAGTGTCTGACTCGGCCGAGATAAGGGTGCGCGGTTGGCCCCGCGCTCTGCGCCGCCGCGGGGGGAGCCTACCCTGACCCCAGCTGGGAAGAACCAGCTGTGATGAAACCCCGTGCCGCGGGGTGGGAGGCAGGAGGGGAAGGCACCAGTCCCAGTCCCGCGGGGGAGCCTCTCCGGGAGACCAGGCCCTGCCCCGCCCCCACCCCGCTTAACCCAGGGCTACTGGGGGGGCCGGTGGGCTCCACGAAAGCGACCCGGTCGACTTGGCGCTCGGGCCTGCTTTCAGCTCACGACTCCAATCCCCAGCTGACACCTACAAAACGCTGGTCCGAGTGAGGACTCAGGCAGGTTTTGACCTACTGGCAGCCGGCACCTGAAAGACGCGAAGGATTCGGGTCCTCGTCTCTGGAAACTCATTAAAATATGTTTTTAAGCGCGCACACTATCTCGCAGGTCCTCCTCCTCGGTCGTCCGCATCCCACCACCCAACCGAGTTAAAATTCGCAAATTGATTCCCACGCGTTGGTTATTAATGGGTTGTTCGTCTTAAATTGTTGCCAACTTTGCTAATGGATTATTATTTAAATGATTTCTTTTTTATAAAGTACGTGTTGTTTTATAGATGCGTATTTACTTAAAGAAATCAACTGCATCTATTAACATATTAAAGAGAATAAAGCACCGGGGCCGGTGTAATGTACTGTTCAGCCCCACTTTGGGTGCTCGCGAAGATAGGAAAATCTTATTTGTTTAATAATAAGTCACTCATGAATATGCAAATAGCATCGGTGCAGTACCTCACTTCTGTCACTATTAATGAGTTGCAAATTAATGTGACAACAAAAGGAAAATCTATTTAGTGGAGGAACTCGGGTTCCTACCTGGGGAGATCACAAGTAGGCCTGGAACTTGGGTCTCCAGGAAGGAGAGACGGGGAATGAACACCTCCTCACCGGCCTTTTCCTGGAGCCTCCACTATTGTTTGGTCTCAGGAACTGGCTTTGTCAGGAGCCCCTTAAAATTCCTGCTCCAGACTGGAGGCAGAAAGGCTGTTCCAGGGTAATTAGGGCCAAGTGTGATTAATGAAAATCAGCCCACGGTTTGAAGTAAAGCAATTGGGAAGCAGATTTTTTGAGGGGTCTCCTCCCCCGTCTTAAAGATTCCCCAAAGCCTTTTTGACCTCCGTTGCTTTGGACAGGATTCAGAACTGTAAATATCAAATCAGGCCTCACAGGCCTGATCACGGGTATTAAGACAGCACCCTATGCACTTGCATTTTATGAGGTGAATTTCCTGATGGGAGATTTAAGAGCAGATCAGCTCATTTTCCTGCCGACCTACTTCCCAGGGGTTACAGACTGAAGTCTGGTTGTCTTCCAATTGAGTCTTCGCTGTTTTCTGGCCTACACATCAGAGCCTGTTTTTATGTCATTGATAAATGCCGGAGAGACGGTTTCTAATTCAGTTAAGCTTGGAAACATTGCTAAGAAAAAATAAATGTTAAGCTGCCCAGAGTTATGGACTAATAGTTCAGGTGCCTGGGTGGTATTTCAAAAAGCTGTTTGATTAGAGAACCTTCTGGGGAGATGCAAATATTCTATATCTAACCTGGATAATGGTTACATGGATTTATACATGTGTAAAAATTCATCATGTTGTACATTTAAGATTTGTGCACTTTACTATGTCTAAGTCGTATCTCGTTTTAGTTATCTGTTACTGTGTAAAGCCACCCCAAAGCTTAGTGGTGTAAAACAACAATAATAATTTATTTTGCTCAAGAATCTACAATCTGGACAGGACTTGGCAGGGACTGCTCACCTTTGCGCCATGCTGTGTCAGCTGGGGCAGCTCAACTGGGACTCCACTCTCAAGATGGCTCACAGACATGGTTGGCAAGTTGGTGCTGGCTGTGGTTCTTCTCTATGTGGGTCTCTCCATGGGCTGGCTTGGGCTTCTTCACAGCATGGTGGCTTGGTGCCAAGAGTGAGCATCCCAAGAGAGAGGACACGGAAGCTGTCAGTTACTTAAGGCCTGAGCCTGGAAGCAGATGTTTGGAGAGTCTCACCAGCCCGAGTTAAAGATTCCCCAAATTCTTTTTAGCCTCTGACGCTTT
This sequence comes from Cynocephalus volans, assembly GCF_027409185.1. Classification (NCBI taxonomy): domain Eukaryota; kingdom Metazoa; phylum Chordata; class Mammalia; order Dermoptera; family Cynocephalidae; genus Cynocephalus; species Cynocephalus volans. The sequence goes on from NC_084478.1 coordinate 55,740,060, forward strand.
GGAAAGGGTTTAGTACTGTAAATAGTGAATTAGACCTCGCAGGCCTGATCACAGGTGTTAAGACGGCACCTTATGCACATTATGGCAGTGTCTGCCCATTGTCTATTGGTCAAGCAGTCATAGAACCCAGATTCAAGGGGGAGAGGACATAGATCCCTCCCTCCCACCACTCAATAAGTGTGTTAGATAATTTGGGGGCTATTTTGTTGTTGTTGTTTTGTTTTTTTGCAGCTGGCCAGTAAGGTGATCAGAACCCTTGACCTTGGTTTTATAACACCAAGCTCCAACAAACTGAGCTAACTGGCCAGCCCTGGAGGCTATTGTTTTAAAACTGCTACATATCTCATTTTTTAAAAATGGAATACATGCATTCATTTTTTGCTTCATGTCCCTGCCCATCTTTTCTTTCTTCCATATCTCTTTCCTCCCAACCATCAATGGGAGTTAGTTGCTATCCCAGTAAGTTTGTGTGAGTGTGTATGGAAAAGACCATTTACATTTGGGTTTTAAGTTACTATTCATTGATTAAAGTTCCAGATTTTAAAATCTAGACTTCCACAAGTCTTTACCTTCAGCGTATTAACCTTGTTATTTTTATATAAAATTAGAGCAATCATTTTCAGGGAGTCTTTTGATGAAGGTCAATCATGACAAGTCAAACAGACTAAATGCCCTTAAACTATCCCATCTATTTATAAACTTACCTAAATTTGCCTGAGCATTTTAGAATGCAACACACATATACTGAATTTGTTTTATTTTCTTTTTAAGCATTTATATGCCTGAATGTACAAACTTATGACCCTCCTAAACAAAACCTTCCCAAGGACTTAAACAACATTCATAATCAAATAAATGAAATTTGTAAATATATTGAATATCCAGTTGTCTTAAACATTGCAAGTCTGCTCTGCAAGTCAAATCTTAATTCCTTTTACCTTAAAATTGCAAGTCTAAAATCTGTTACACAATTCAAGTTAGAATCATAAGGCTAATTCGTCAGATTCTTTAATACCCCCAAATTTTCATGAACACTAGAAATTAAACCACATACATAGATTGTTCCTGAACTTAACACCAAAATATCACTACATTATATTTGATTCATTTTATCTTCTCCATATTCAATTCTCAACTTTCCCAAGGTTAAAAGGACACCGTCTGAAGAATGTGTTTTGCCATCTCAAGGGAGTTGAGGTTACTTGATGTAAGGAAAAATTTAAGGCTTTGGAATAAGCTAAAGAGATTACTGGCTATTTTTTCAACGGAATGTTGGCAGAGGCAGTGGGGTTGTCTGAACCTATGGGGATATGAGCCTTTGTCTTTGACTAGGCTACTTTACAACTCTGTAAGTGTAAGATAACTAACAGCAATGTGAATACTTCTTGCCTCTAGACAAGCAAATAACTCCTATCTGGGGAGGGGACAACTCTACTCCCAACCTCACCCCAAAAGCCAGTTTTGTGTCTATTTGCAAATTTATTTCAATATTCCTGACCTATAAATATATCTGTTCTTAGATTCTCTTTTGAAGCAGTAGTAATATCTTACCCATTCCCTCATTTAATTAATGAATTAAATAAAATCTTTGACATGTGTTTCTTTTATATTTGGATGAGAGTCATAATTTTGCCCTGTTTTTGAAAATTATCCTTTAACATTGGTCAATAGTTCATCATTCCATGTAGATAATACTCATATTTGTGCCCAGCTAGAAATTAGAAGTCAGGATGCAAGATATGGGACCTGCAAATCTCCAGGGAGAATTTGCTCACACCCCAGACAGACCAACAGAGCACTTTTTATCCTGTTTATAGTTGCTATGACAACTGAAGATCCAAGACCATACCCTTCAGGTGGAATTTTTTTCTGAACACCAGGTTCCCAGGTCAAGGCAAATCCTTACCTGATTCATTTCTAATCTCTTCTCGCAGCTCTGATGGGAGGAAAGGAAAATACATAGCTACCACCCATGTTGCTGCAACACTTGATTGGATCCAATTAACCTATTTACTGCCTGTGGTGGTTTTTAAATATGCCCACAAATTCTTTGATACTTCTCCCTTCAAAAGGTGGAGCCTAATTTTCCTCCTCTGAGTTGTGGGCTGTATGTAGTGACTCACTTCTAATGAATAGGATGTGACAGAAGTGACTGTATGTGATATCCATTATTAGGAGATAAAAGGCATTGTGGCTTCCTCCTTACTATCTGAGAGAAGCCAGCTTCCATGTCATGGGGACATGCAAGCAGCCCTATAAAGCAAGCCATGTCTCAAGGAACTGAGGCCTCCTGCCAACAGTCATGTGAGTGAGCCCTCATAGAAGCAGCCCCAATCAAACCTTCAGATGACTGCAGCCCCAGCCAACATCTTGATTATAACCTTATGGAAGCCCCTGAGCCAGAACCATTCAACAAAGCTACTACTGAATTCCTGACCCCCAGGAACTCTGATGTAATAAATATTTGCTCCTTCAAGCCACTGAATTGTAGGGTAATTTGTTACGCAGCAGTGGGTTACTAATACAGGAATCAGTCTTGCATTTGGAAATAGCTCTAAGTCATTCTAATAACACTAAACATAGTTCTGTTTTGCTCAGGGGGGTGGATATCCCTCTTCCAACCTCCAAAGCAAGACACTCACCTATTTGTCTCAACCTTGAGAACCATTTTCTAAAAGCCGTGAGGAATAACTTAAATCACGTTGCTGGGAGCGAGAGAAAAGAGTGAATATATATATAGCAAAATAAAGTTTCCAGCAATAGCAGTGATGATAAACTAGCAGAAGCAGTAAAGCAGTTTTAAATAGTTCTTTTGATCACTTTGCAGTTGAAAGTCAAATCTTTGCAAGAATTCATTAGCATTTTAACTTACAAAGAGGAACCATTCTTGGGGGTAGAGTCAAAACGAAACAAAACACACATTCATACCCTATAAGAAGCCACCAAAAGTGTGAAGAGCAAAACTAGGATGATTAAATTCTGGAGGAGTGAATCTCCTATAGGTATGCCCTGAAGTGCTACTTCAAGATAAAATAACTTCCTTTCTGTCTGCATTGGTATTTTTCTTTTTTTTTTTTTTTTTTTTGTCTTTTTCGTGACCGGCACTCAGCCAGTGAGTGCACCGGCCAGTCCTATATAGGATCCGAACCCGCGGCGGGAGCGTCGCCACACTCCCAGCGCCGCACTCTCCCGAGTGCGCCACGGGCTTGGCCCTGCATTGGTATTTTTCAACAACCTAAATGATAAAACATTTGGAGTGTGACCTAAATGACTCAAGTTGCTTCCTGTCCCAAAAGCAGGGACATTGTAGTGTAGTTAAGACTCTCCTCCATGAAGAGTAGGTAGACTGTTTCATGTTCAAATTATTTAGTCCCTCTCCTTTCTGTGAGCTTAAGTGGGAAAATAGAAGTAGTGTGTATGTGTGTGTGTATCTCATGTTCTTCCACAAAGGATTTGAGTAAATTTATAATAAAAACGTAATAAGCTGACAGAAAAATATAAATACTGAAAAATCAGAATCAGGGAGATTTAACTAAGAGTAGGATGAGACAATATGAAGGCTATAAGAGAAATGGTTTTTTTCTAACAATTTGTCAAGATTTAGTATTCATCCATTTGAACAATATCTTTTGAGCAACAACTGTGAACTTGAAGGCAATGATAACATGTAAGACACAACTCATTGTTAAAGATGCTCACAGTCTAGTAAAGGGAGACTGGGACTTAAATTGGGGCAATGTGCAATAGAGTGCCACAGCTGTTTCAGCAAGTCTTTGTGGGTTACTAGGTTTATATGCAACCACAGTGGTATACACATATTCACCAAAAGACACAGTTGACAGCAGCACTATCGGTAATGGCCCCAAGCTGGAAACTATCCAAATGCCCATCAACAGCAAAATGAGTAAAGAAACTGGTGTCTTTGTACAATGGAATACTATACAGCAGTGAGAGTAAACCCTCTACAGCTGCATGTAGCAATACGGAGGAATCTCTCAAACAATATTGAGCAGAGAAGCCAGACATAAAAAAGCACATACTGTATGATCCCACGGAGGTGAAGTTTAAAACCAGGCCAAACTATCCTATAAAGTTAGGAATCAGGATAATAGTTACCCTTTGAAGGGAGGGGTGTAGTGGTGGGAGGTGGCACCTCTGGGAGACTGGGAATGTTCTGTTCCTTAATCTGGGTGTGGCTTATATACAAGCACAACAAGTCACTTCGGTTTACGAAAATCCATTGAGCCATACACTTGAACTTTCCTGTACGTGTGCAGAACTTCAATAAAATGTGTAAAAAAAGAAAAAGTCCACCCTTTAGAAGGAGTGGTTAGGGTGGGGAGCTCCAGCAGAGCTTCCTGAAAGAGGTGATGTGGGCCTTGTCTTCACAGGCAAGTCCACCTTGGCCTTGGAGATCAATGAGGGAAGGTGTTCAGAGAGAGGGGAAATGCAGAAGCAAAGTCCGAGAGCCCTGGGGAACAGTAAGGAACAGTTGCAAAGTGGCAGTGACCAGGACACAGGGGCCAGCTTCTGGCATGCCTTATCACAGAAACTTTTCTGCCCCTTGCTCACTAGTATCTACTTGAGAGTTGGAGATGGAGAGGACAGGATTACATTTGTGTTCTAGAAAGCTCTCTCAGGCAGCCGAGCAGAGGGCTGGTGGCGCTGGGCAGGACTGAAGGCTGAGAGAACCTTCCAAAGCGAGATCCTGGCCAGAGGCATGGGGGCCTGACCTGCTGGGCTCCGGGGCTGGAGGAGCAGAGAATCCTAAGGAATAGGGAGAGGGCTGGAGAAGAACAAGAAAGAACCTCAAAGATCAAGGAGAAGAATGGAAGGAGGGGTATTTTTAAAGCTTCCCGTTACACGTGTAAAAATGCAGTCTGCTCAACTTTCTATAAAGGCAGCTTCACTGAATTCTTAAAGACAGAATCAGTCATCAAAGGGATGCCCCAATTTCTCTCTAAAATAGGGCTTCTTAACTTGGAATCTGTAGATAGAATTTGGGGGACTAGTGAACTTGGATGGGACAAATTTTTCTTTTCGTTAACCTTTAAGTGCGATTCAGCAGGTCCTCGGGTCATGCATGTAGGCAACAATTACAATCATATTAGCAGCACCTATGACTTTGCCACCAGTCAAAATTACGGATATTTTTCTATCTTATTATAGTTGATATTGATATCTTAATATATTGATTGCACTCATCATTAATTCAAAATTGTGGTATTTGTTAGGCCTGCGGCTAGATGTTATTATTTAATTCATGATTAAAGAGTCTTGGCACGTCCATTAGTGTTGTGGTTATCTATGCTATGTAACAAATTTCCCCCAAATGTAGCAGCTGAAAACAGCAACAATCATTTCTTTTGCTCTTGAACTTGCAGTTTGGGCTGGGCTTGGCAGGATGTCTCTCGTCTCTGCTCCAGGCAAAAGCAGAGGCCTTAGATGGGATTATCCAAATGACTCTGTACTCCTTGGGCATCTCCATCTCTCTGTCCCTCTAGGCAGTCTCCTAGCCTCTCCATGTCACCTCTTCTGACATGGCAGCCTGTGGGTAGCCAGACTTATTATATGATAGCTCACAGTCCCAAAAAGAATGCTCCAGCAAACAAGAAGGAAGTTGCAAGGCTTCTTCTGACCTAGGTTTTGAAGTTCCAGGATGTCACTTTTGCCAAGTCCTATTGGTCAAGAAAATCTTCTACTAAGGTCAGCCCAGATACAAGGGAAGGGGACATAGACCCTGCTTCTCCATGGGGGAAGTGTCAAAGAATTTATGGCCGCAATAACTATACCACAAACTTGTGCGTATTTTTAATATTTTGATAACTGTATTTCCCTATAATTGGTTTCCTTTGTAATCCTATTCTTTTACTCTGCATTTTACATTACTCTGAGAAGGGGCTCATAAGATTTATCAGACTGGCACAGGGGTCCGTGATGACGAACCTCTGCTCCCAAATGTCCCTGGATTTATAAGCATCCTCCTTCTGTCCCCTCCCCCTGGCCTCTCCTGCTGGACCACCACAATAGCATACTTATTAGCCTCTGTCACTGGGCAGTTCCATCTCAGGTCCTCCCTCCAAAGTCTGACCCTTCTTAAGCCCAGATTCATTCAACGAATGAAACATCCTATATAGCCAAAAGCAAAATGATTCCACACTTTCCTAATGAGAAGGTCCTCGAACACCTTTTGTGGCTACCTGGAACTTTTAGGCCTAGAATGTTAGATGCAGGCCAGGGCAGCAGGGCTGAAGAGACTGGAAAATTGCACAGTTGTTGGCAGGCTTCAGCTCCCCCTCGGTAAATCACCACCTGGGCATCTCCATGGGGCAGCTCCCAACATGGCAGTTGGCTTCCCCCAGACCTAGTGATCCAAGAGAAAGCAAGAGACAGGGCAACCGGATGTCTACAGCACCTCAGGACCTAGTCTCCAAAGTTGTACACCATCATGTCCTCTTTATTCTATTCATTAGAAGCCACTTACTAAGTCCAGCCCACATGCAAGGGAAAGAGAATTTGGCTCCACCTCCTGATGGGACGCAAAGAAGTTATGGACCACCACAGTCACCTATAGTATTTAAAAGTACATACAATTAAAATAGCCTATTAGTTTAGGTTGTATTGGCCTTTTCCCCAATCACAGCACAAGAAGCTGTTGTATTCAAGCCTCTCACATGTCTTTGACATGAATGATTTCATGTGCACTGTGTTGGGTCACCTGACACAGCTTTCCAGAGCAAGTGGCCTGCCCTTGCTGACTGAGTAGTGGGAGACCCAACGCCTTCTATGTGGAAATTGTGTTCATTGCCCAACACGATTTCCCATCAGGCTCTCTCTTCTTTCTGTGCTCATCTGTGGCCTCCACGACAGAACCACAAGCTGCATTGCTTTTGAAAGCAAGCATTAAAAGCAGACATGTTCATGACAACATCTAATACCTGTGTCCTAACCAGGCATAATGACGAAATCTTGGTTAAATTCCTTTGATGCCTTTTCTTTTTATTTATTTATTTATTTATTTTTGGTAAACCAATTCTGTCAGGTGACCTCCCCAAGCATTACAAACCAGCATTGCTTGAGGCCATTTCAAGTTAATGGGTCTTCCCAAAACACCACATTGTTATTCAAAATAAGGCAGTTTTGAGGGTGCCCTCCAACTCAGGAGGTTTCGTTGGGATTCAAATATAAGACAACTGTCACTAGTGAAATGGACAGATAAATGTGGAGTATGCACAGAACGGAGCACTACACAGCAATGAGAATGAGCTGACCGTGGCTCCATATCACCACATGGATGACGCTCACGGATTAAATGTTAAGCTAAAGAAGCCAAATACAGAAGAATCCGCAGAGTGTGATTCCATTTATAGAAAACATAAACACTGGCTGAACTGATCTATTGTGGTAGAAGGCAAGACAGTGACTATGTTGGTGGGGGAGGGCCCTTCTGGGGGGACGGGTCATGTTCTGTTTCATCTGGGTGCTCGTTACATGGGTGTGTTCAGCTTGTGAGAATTCATCAAGGTGTATATTTATGAATTGTTTACTATTTTGTATGCTGCATGTCAATAAAACAGCTTATATTAAAAACTCTAGGGCTAACTGGTTAGGTCGGTTGGTTAGAGCGTTGTGCTGATAACACCAAGGTCCAGGGTTCTATCCCTGTACCAGCCAGTTGCCAAAAATAAATAAATATAGAAATAAATAAATACCTCTAAGGTGGCTTTCCCCTACAGGTAGTACTTGGGTACTAGAAACGTAAGAGTGAAGGAGAAGACGCAATCTCTGCCCTTCCGGGGCTTTCAGGCTGGCAGCGTGGACAGATAATAAACAACAAAGATATTTGTTTCTATTCAGTTCTATGCATGATAATTCATTGATTTAAAAAGAAATGTGTGAGGGGCAAACAGAGTTGGTAAAGAGGGATAAAGGAGTTGGGCACAGCTGCCCTGGCCATGTGAACTTTGGCTGAGACCTGAAGTTCCATGTGGAAGCTGGGGGCGATGAGGGGGGAGGGAGTTTTCAGCAGAAGGAGCTGTATGTGGGAAGGTCTCCAGGAAGAGAAGGCAGGACCAGGATGAGTGAAGAGAAGGAGGCAAGGGCCAGACCGTGCTGGTCTTAGAATCCACCTCTCTGTAAAAACCATAGAAAGCACTAGAAAGTTTAGAGCAGGAGTGACAGGATGGGTTCCGCCTTTGCACACACAACCTCAGGCGCCAGAGTGGATGGAGAATGGATGAGACTAGGGTGGAACTGTACAGGTGGGTGGGAGGGGACAGAAGCAGAGGTGTTTAGTGGGCAGAGGCGGCAAGGTCCCATGGGGGACCGATTGTCTTCAGGAGAGGACGACTCCCTGGTTTCTGGTATGGGCAACTGGGAAGGTGGTGCTGCCATCTATCACAGAAGGAGTCCTGGAGGAAGTAATACCATGAGTTCCATGTTGAACAGTTTGAGTTTGAGGTACCTGTGAAAATAATAGCAATAATACTAGCAGCTACCATGTGTTTAGTACGGAATACACTGATCATGTATTTAGACAATGCTAAGCATTGTCCTAACAATTTATTTCTATGATCTTGTTTAATCCTTACAGCAACCCTATGGGGTAGGCATTATTCTTATTCTAGTTTACAGAGGAGGAAACTAAGTCGAACCCAGATCCAAGAAGAAATGTAGATCTGATCATATTCTCGTTACTTTTATTACTATTATTATTATTATTATTATTATTATTATTATTATTATTATCATTTTATTTATTTTTGGCAGCTGGCCGATACAGGAATTGAACCCTGGACCTTGGTGTTATCAGCACCACACTGTAACCAACTGAGCTAACTGGTCAGCTCCAGACTTTTTTTTGTACTACTCATTCTTTTTTATTTTAAAGATGACCGGTAAGGAGATCTTAACCCTTGACTTGGTGTTGTCAGCATCATGCTCTCCCAAGCGAGCTAACCGGCCATCCCTATATAGGGATCCGAAACCATGGCCTTGGTGTTATCAGAACCACAATCTCCCAAGTGAGCCACGGGCCAGCCCTGTACTACTCATTCTTAAGGTAGACTGCTATATCAGTTAGGATTAGGGTCAGTTATGTGGCACAGAGAGACTATAAGAAATAACAGTTGTTTGACAAGAGAGATGCTTATTTCTCTTTCATTGAAAGGTGTATAGAGCCGGTATGGCACTTCATGTCACGGACCTGGTCACCTTCTATGTTGTTGCCTCAACGTCTTAGGCACAAAATGGCTGCTCAAGCTCCAGCCATCATGCTTGCATTCCCACCAGCAGGATGGAAGAAAAAGGTTTTATTCTTCCATCACTGTCTCTTTCCACTTGTCCTCAAACCCACTCGTCTTCTGGGATCTCCTCCACCACCAGATTGTAAGCTCCAAGAAGTTGGAAACAGTTAACCATTGTACCCCAGCTCCTGATATTTTGTCTGAGTCACAGTAAGTGCACAATAAATGTTTCTTGAATAAAGTGAATATCAAGGTCCAAGCAGTTCTGTGATTGGCTTTATGCTACTACCTCTTGTCTCTTGCCTCCTGCCTCTGCTTACAAGGCCTTTCTCCCAGGCTCTGCTTTTGAAATTCCACTGTCCCTCAATACCTAAGTATTTCATCACCTCTTCTAGAGTGCATTTGTGGGCCGAGCCCGTGGCGCACTCTGGAGAGTGAGGCACTGGGAGCTCAGCGACGCTCCCGCCGCGGGTTCGGATCCTATATGGGAATGGCTGCTGCACTCACTGGCTGAGCGCCGGTCACGAAAAAGACAAAAAAAAAAAAAAAGAAAAAAAAAAATAGAGTGCATTTGTTATGGGTTGAATTGTGTCTCCCCTTGGGCTGGCTCATGGCTCACTCGGGAGAGTGTGGTGCTGATAACACCAAGGCCGTGGGTTCGGATCCCATATAGGGATGGCCAGTTCACTCACTTTGGAGAGCATGGTGCTGACAACACCAAGTCAAGGGTTAAGATCCCCTTACCGGTCATCTTTAAAAAAAAAAAAAATGAATTGTGTCTCACCAATATTCATATGTTGAAGTTCTGATGCCCAGTAGGTCAGAATGCAATTATATTTGCAAGTAGGGTGGTTGCAGATGCAATTAGTTAAGATGAGGTCATACTGGAGTAGAGTTGTCCCTAATACAATGTGACTGGTGTCCTTATAAAGAGGGGAAATTTGGAGATGGATGCACACATGGAGAAGGCCACGTGAAGATGAAGGCAGAGATTAAGGTGATGCTTCTACAAGCCAAAGAACCCCAAAGATTGCCTTCTAACCACTAGAAGCTGGGTGAGAGGTATGGGATAGTCTCCCTCACAGGCCCTAGAAGGAACCAACCCTAGGGACACCTCTGTCTCACTTCCAGGCTCCTGAACTGTGAGACAGTCACTGTGAGAAGTACCACAGATACGGCGCTTAGTTACAGCAGCCCCAGCAAATGAAGACAGCACCTCACACCCAGCAGCGTGGAGCTCTGGTCTGAGCTCTCTGGGACCCTTTCTTCATACTGTCTCAGGCAGGTGGTAGGATTCGCCTTGGGCAGGGGCTTGTCTGCCTTAGTCCTGTATGTGAGTTCCTGAGGAAGAGGCACTGTTGGTCCTCCAGCACGGAGTGACCTTTGCCTGATATCCTGCAATTCACAGATATTTGTGAATTTGGCAGGGTCACAAAATTGTCCAGAGCCCCAGGAGTTAGGCTCTGTTTGAGGTAATAGTGTGACTTGGCCATAGTTTTCTTTCTTATAATTAAAAAATAATATCGACACTCTCCAGTGCAAGAGAGCTAGTGCCTTTTAGCTGTTTTAAAACCAAGCAATATAATCCAAGAAAACAATTTTTTTTTTTTTTGGTGGTACTATAGCTTTCAAGAAAAGACCTATCTGTTTTGCAGATCACCCAATTAAAATGATAAGAAAGAGGGAAGAGGAAAAATCAGGGAGGGTATGTGGATGGGTGGGAAGCGATGCCAGTCCGAGGAGAGCAGCCCAAAATGCAGCTGGAGAAAAAAAACGAAACTTTCTAGGTGTTGGTGAGCTGGGGAATATAGCATAGGGCTTCTAAGGTCAAAGGCCCTGCTGCCTTGTGGGGACCTCAGTTCTGAAATTGCTGGGCCTCTTGTTTCCAGAAAGATGATGGATAGTTTAATTAACCAATAAACAAATTAACAAACAAATAAATAAAAGTGAAAGCCTCCCTGCTTTAAGTTTCCCCAGGAAACAGGGACTCTTTCTCATTTGTCTTTGCTAGTGGGAAAGAGGCACAGTTCTGCACATTCAGGCAGGGCCTTCTCTGAGTTGGGCCTGGTACAAGAGCTGCGGGGAGACAAAGAAACTCTTTCCAGCCTCAAAGATCTTGCAATTTACTGACAGGCAGTACAAATTCCTCCAGGTAGGTTGCCTGGGATACAAAGTGGCCAAAGTATAGAGAGTGACCCGGGGGCTAAGAGATGGGATTGTCTCCCTCATTTAAACTGATAATTAAAGAACCCAGGCCAAGTCTGTCCACATCGTTGATAGAGGGGCCATTGTGTGCAGAGGGCTGAGGAGCCCTTGGGCAGTCTTCAAGAAACTTAGAACACCCAAGGGCAGAAATATAGTGCCCTGTCCTATTCTGGGACCAGAAAAGGAAAGAGCAGAGGGTCTTTCCTGGGCCTCCAGAAGCTTCATTTGAAACATGGATTTTTGGTAGTAACTTACATTTTATTTCACTTTCTTTTACTCATTTTTAGAACTGCAGTGTTGGGGAGGATTTCCAAAAGGGCAAAAATAAGAGGCAGGTTTGAAAGTGAAGCCACAGTTCTGGGAGATGGTGAGATTTGGAAAGGTTGGTACAGGGCTTAGTGGCAGGGCTCTGACAGAGGAATTCAGAATGGGGAGTCCTGGAGGCTTTGGAGGGAGAGAGGGCTGTGGGTAGGCGTATTTGAGGCCACTCAGCCTTGCTGGCGGGCACAGAATTGCCTGGGTTTGGGCTCTGCTGAGAGCTTGGGGCTGAGGGAGGAAGAGCAGGGCAGCTCTGAGGGATGTTTCAGTCAAACACGGGCTGGATTTGGGTTATGACCTGGAGCTCCTCGGAGACACAGGGCTATGAAGGGGAGCTGGCAAGTAGGATCGGGGAATTCGTGAGGGGGTGGAGGGATGTCTGACTGAGGGTTTCAGGCAATAGAGAGGGTATAATGAGCCAGGGACTGCAAAGCATCACATGGGTCACAGTCAGGGAAAGGCTGGAGTTGGAAGTGGGAGAGTGGGAGGAGACTGGGCCTCGTTTGTAGAAAATGGCAGTCTTGCAGTCTCCAGAGAGTTCTGCTCAGAGCAGAACAGCTCTCCCTACCAACTCACTCCTCACCCCCACCCCGCAAAGCAAGGTCAGACCTTTATACACCTACCTCCCAGCCGCCCCTCGACCTGCCCTCAGGAACACCTTTCCCTTTCAAGATGCTAAGGCCTTGCAGTATGACATTAGGCTGGGGACACACAGTGAGCCAGAGCCTGGGCGGGGGCAGAGGAGAGAGGAAGTCAGAGGAAGGAATGGATCTGAGAGAAGGCAGAAGTTTTTAGAAGATTCAGGTGAGAGCCGCAGAGCCCTCAGGACCTAAGGGACTTAAGGCAAGACTACTTTTTAGTCCAGAAAGTGGGGACTTTGGTGGACTTGTGAACCTTCAGGCCTAGCCACATGTCCTTGGCCTCTATTCCTCGTTGTGGTTGTCTCTGATCTTTAGCCCACCTGCTAGATGTTCGAGAACTTAAGACCAAACAGTTTGTGTTGAAGAAGCCAAATCATTTGTCTTGAGAGTGTTCCAGAGTCTGGGTTTTGCTAGTTGCATCCCTAGGGTGATGGTGAATATGATCCACTCACCCCTGTATTTCTTGTAAACTAGTATTTAGAATGAGAGTCTTGATCAGATTTGGATTTGATCTTTCTTTCTTTTTCTATTGGCAAGACTGTGTCTTAGATGTTATGCTCCATCAGGAACTTATCTCCTTTTTTGTGATGTTAGTGGTCTTTGATACAAACCACTGCCTAGACTCCTACTTCATCAGGGGCTACCAAATGGTGATACTCTAATTCTATCACTTCTTCTTCACATATTAGTTAGGATACTTCTATAAAGTAAAATGACTCCTCATCAACTGATCTGTTATCCTAAAGAAAGGAACAATAAAATGCTTGATTCTTTCCCTTTATTAGCCAGTCTTCAAAATAATGAATTTGCTGCCAGTTGTCCTGCAAAATGACAAACGGGGTTTCATTCTTTCTCTCTCTCTCTCTCTGTCTTTTTAGTATCATCATGGCTCATAAAACTGAACATATTCAACATGTTTCAATCCATTGAAGTTATTCTTATTGATTTTAAATTGTTTCATCTTTAGCCAGTGGAAGCCCCTTCAAGTTGGCTCCTGAGCCCTTTTAACATAACCCCATGTCAAATTTTGAAAGTTTCCTTGCTTTCTAGTATGTGTATAAAATGTTCCTGGCTCAGCTTGTGTTTTTCCTGCCCCTAATCAGGAATTAACCAGTTCTCCAAAGAGCCTCACTTTCTTTTGGTGGAAAATAGTATTTAGAGGCCACGATTTGGCCACTAGGATTTCTAAAGGGGAACAGGGCATTCAGAATAAAGACTACATTTCCCAGGCTCCCTTGCAGCTAGCTGTGATCATATGACTAAGTTCTGGTCAATGGGATATAAATGGAGCTGTTGGAGATGACTTCTGGGAATGTCTTAAAGGAGGTAGCTGTGCCTTTTTAGTCCCTTCCTCATCCCTGCTGTCTGGAATGTGGATATGATGGCCAGAGCTCCAGTAGCTTTGTTGAACCATGAGGCAAAAGTTCATGTGCGTTGAGGGAGACAGAGCAAAGAGATCAATGGAGCTCAGTTCCCTGAAATGGGAAAACTACTTACCATGCCACCACTGCACTGCTTATCTCTAGACTACCCTAGTGTGAGCAAGACTTAAACTCCTGTCTTATTTAGGCCATTGTCATTTTATTCATGTTTTCTGGCTGCTGTGATTGTTTTTTTGTTTGTTTGTTTTTAAAAGATGACCAGTAAGAGGATCTAAACCCTTGACTTGGTGTTGTCAGCACCACTCTCTCCCAAGTGAGCCACGGGCCGGCCCTTGGCTGCTGTGATTGTTTTGATGGTTGTTGTTGTTGTTTACATTTTTGTTTTATGGCACTCAAATCCAAAGCTACCCCTCACTGGTTAAACAGGGCATTGACAAAATAAATCCTAGTGCAGTAAAACACCATGTTAACTGTCACAAATAATAACAGAGAAGTATACTTATGGACGTGGAAAGATGTTCACAATATATTGTTTACAAAACTAGTTATAAAATAGGGCTGGCCAGTTAGTTCAGTTGGTTAGAGCATGGTGCTGATAATACCAAGGTCCAGGGTTTGATCCCTGTACCAGCCAGCTGCCAAAAAAAGAAAAAAAGAGCTAGTTATGAAACACGTGTGCAATATGAAAAAAGCAAACAAAAAAGAGACATGGATAGAAAAAGAAAATTAAAAGGATATTCACCAAAATCTTGCCTTTTCCCCCTCTCCTTCATGGGTTTGTAGTTCATTTGTGTAATAAAAATAAAAAGATTTTAAATTTTAAAAAAAAATGTAAGTTTATGCTCTACACTGGATTCGCTTATTTATTTAAAAGGAAATTAACCAAGACCTGAGGCTCAATGGACTCACTGCACTGTTTCTCTAGGGAGTGTTTTAGACAGAGGCTCTTGAAATGGTCTCCTTGCTCCTGCACAGGGTGTGAATAATTCAGACCAAGGGAGAGCACAATTCTGGAAACTTTTATTCCATATTTCTACTCTCCACGGATGTAGACGGGAGTTTGCAATCTGGTGGGCCCAGGCCAGTTTAGGCATGGTTTTGTTTGGCCTACTCAATGTGATATCAATGTCATGAATGATTGTGAGCATTCACATCAAAATCTAGATTCCTGGCTTCTCTTCTAAAAAGTCCAAAGACCTGACTATTACAGCAAGTGGCTGCTGCAGAGCAGCAATTGACCCTTTTAGACAGGGCCCATGTTGTTCGTCTTGACACAGTCCCTGCCACTCTCTGGGCTAACCCCAGATCGACACAGGGGAGCATGTGGCCCAAGCTCCTCATTTACATTGGCTTGGGGTCTCTGCAGGCATTTCACGCACTGCATGGTTTCCCCTGTAGAGATTTGGAGTGTGGGTGAGGAAAGAAGAGTGCGATGTTTTGAAAACATGCCTGCCAATTCTTTGACTCTCTTCCCACAAAAGGTGGCATCTAGTTCCTCTCTTCTTGAATATAGGCTGGTCTCAGTTACCGGTTTCTAACAAACAGAATGTGGTGAAAGTGAAAATGTCTGACTTTCAAAGGTAGGTCAGAAAGGGAAATGCAACTTCTGAGTGTCCCTCTCTGTCTTCTAGGGATGCTTGCCCTTGGAACCCTGCCACCATGTAGGGAAGAGACCCAGCCTCATGCAGAGTGAAGGTGTTGCTGCTGACAACCCCAGCTGGGGCCCTGGGGCCCGAGCCCACACCCATGAGAGTGAAGGAGCCTCTAGCAGATTCTGGCCCTGGCCTTGAGCCACCCCAGCTGATGCCAAGTGGAGCATGGGTGAGCTACCCCGAGAGAGGCCTGCTCAGATTGCAGATTCATGAGCAAACTAAACGTTCTCACTCGAGACATGAAGTTCCTTTTAAAAATCTTTATTGAGATATAATTCACATACCATAAAATTCACTCATTTAAAGTATACAATTAAATGGTTTTAATATATTCAGAGTTGTGCAACCATCACCACAATCAATTTGAGAACATTTTCATTACCTCTCAAAAAGCCCTGGAATCTTCATTCCCTTTACCCTCTCCCTAGCCTCTGGGAACCACTAATCTATTTTCTGTTTTTATGGATTTGCCCATTCTGGACATTTTGTATAAATGGAATTAAGCAATATGTGGTCTTTTGCTGCTGGCTTCTTTCACTAAGCACTAGTTTTCAAAGTTCATCCATGTCGTAGCATGTATCAGAACCTCATTCTTCTTTATTGCCTTGTCTGGTTATACCACATTGTCTTTACCCATTCATCAGTTGATGAACATTTGGTTTGTACCTACCTCTTAGCTCTTATGAATAAAGCTGCTATGTACATTGTTGAACAAAATTTTCCGTGGACATATGTTCTCATTTCTCTTGGGTATGTACGTGGGAGTGGAATTATTGGGGAATACAGTGACTCCATACTTAACATTTTGAGATACTTCCAAACTGTTTTCTAAAGTGATTGTATCATTTTACAATCCCACCAGCAGTGTATGAGGGTTCCAATGTCTCTACTTTCTCCCCAACACTTGCTATTGTCTGTCTTTTTGATGGAGCCACCCTAATGTGGGTGAAGCAATATGCAATATGCGTTGTGGTTTTGATTTGCATTTCCCTAATGACTAAAGGTGTTGAGCATCTTTTCATGTGCTTATCCCCACTTACATATTTTCTTTGGAGAAATGTCTGTTCAAATCCTTTACCCGTTTTTTAATTGGGTAATTAGTTCGCCTTTTTATTATTGAGTTGTAAGAGTTCCTTATATATTTTGGATATGAGTTCCTTACCAGATATATGATTTGCAAACATTTCCCCCCATTCTGTGGGTTGTCTTTTCACTTTTTTGATGGTATTGTATGCAGCACAAAAGTTTTTAAGTTTGAGAAAACTCAGTTTATTTTTCTTTGGTTGCTTATGCTTTTGGTGTCATGTCTAAATAACCATTGCCTAACCCAAGATTGGCTTCTATGTTATCTTCTAAGAGTTTTACAGTTTTAGTTCTTGCATTTAGGTCATTGATCTATTTTGAGTTAATTTTTGTATATGGTGTGAGAGAGGGGTCCAATTTTATCTTTTACATGTGGACCCAGTGGTCTCAGCACCATTTGTGAGAAAGACTATTTTTTCCCCCATTGAATAGTTGGCACCCTTGTCAAAAATCAGTTGACTATGTCCTATGGATCTCAGGATTTTCTATATATAACAATCAAATACTCTGCAAATAAAGATAGTTTGATTTCTTTCTTTCCAACATAAAAAAAAAAAATCAGTTGAGTATTTATGTGAGAGTTTATTTCTGGGCTCTCTATTCTATTCTATTCTATTTCATTCCATTCTATTTCATTGGCCTAAATGTCTGTACTTATGCCAGTAAAAGCCATGGAGTTTGGGGGTAACTTTTACACAGCCATCGCAACTGAAACAGGAAGGCAGAAGGGTGGGGGAGAGGGGACAGTAGGGATTAAGTGAGAGATGGGGAAGGAGGCAGATGACTGAAGGGAGAGACAGGAACCTATTTTGCTCCTTTTTGAGTCTTCTGAAGCCTGTTCTTTGCTTAGATTTGTATACCCTAAAAATGTCAACCTTGTACATGCATAAGCAGCCATCTTTTTTTTTTTTTTTTTTTTTAAAGATGACCGGTAAGGGGATCTTAACCCTTGACTTGGTGTTGTCAGCACCACGCTCACCCAGTGAGCAAATCGGCCATCCCTATATGGGATCCGAACCCGTGGCCTTGGTGTTACCAGCACCGCACTCTCCCGAGTGAGCCACGGGCCGGCTGAGCAGCTGTCTTCTGATCCCAGGAAATGGACCATGAGGGCTGCTCATTTCTGGAGAACCGAAATCAAGTGGCAGAACAGAATAACTAGGTCAACTTCAAAAGGTTTCAGACTTGTCCTTGTTGGTGCCGCCCTTTTAGTGTGAAACCTTTAGTTGGGGGCATTGTTAAGACTTGTACGAACTTTGGGAATATAGCAGAGTTAGGGGTGGGGGTGGTAAAGGCAGAAGTGAAGCGCTGGGCCGAGCAGCCAGCCTCACAGGGTCACACTCCCACCACCAGTAAGATCACTCTGTAGAAGAAAGCCAGGTAGATAAGGAAGAATTGCAAACTTAAAATTTTTCTTCTAGCCTTGTAGACACAGGATGTTTCTGGAGACCAGAAACTCTGTTTACTTCTGGTATTTTAAGTACCACACAGGCTTCAGTCAAAAGAAACTTCTGGTTCCAAAATTTATATCCTTGACATTTTCTGCCTTCCTTTTCTCCCTCCCTCCCTGCTTTCCCTCCTTTCTTCCTTCCTTCCTCTCTCCTTCTCCTTCTTCCCCTGCCTTCCCTCCTCTCCTCCTTCTGTTAACCACATCCCTTCCTCTGCTGCTTGCCCCCCGACCCCACCCCCATGTAACTACTAGCCTGGATTTGATATGTATCACTGCTTTCTTTTTTTCATTTTATTTATTTATTTATCTTTTTGGGGTTTTTTTTTGTTTTTCCTCTTCTTGCTTTGATATCTTTACTAACTACTCAGAAACCCATTAAGAGTATTTGTGGTATTTTGCCTATTTTTAAACTTTATATAAATATGTCACATTATGCACATTCTTCTATTCTGGCCAATATTCTGTTGACATTATCTGTCTTAATTGCTGTAGCTCGGGTATAGTATCACATTGTTTTGAGTATAGGCCAATTTATTTATCCAATGTCCTGCTCAAAGGCCACCTCAGAGTAGCCTTCCCTTACCACTCACCTACAACAGACCTTTTGCTTTCTTTTTCTCTTCTTCTTTTTAACAGAAACGCCTACTGAAGAAAAACACCAGCTTCCAGAAGCAAATCTGGCCCTTGACAATGGCCTGAGCCCTCTTTTATTGGGCATGTGGCAGAAGGAAAGCATGTGTGCTTGGGCCAGCCAAGAAGCCGGCCAAGATGGGCTTAGGCAGGTAAGCGATTCATTGGGGGAAGAAAAGGAAAAGGTGAGAAGAGCCTGCAGACCAGGAGGCAGGTCTGACTCCTGTGGAAGGAGAGGGGAAGGACGGAGGGGTGAATGGGAAGACTCCTGCCTCAGTGTAGTTCCAAGAAAGGCTCAACCAGGCCAATGGGGATCCCTAAGCCAGAGTCACTCATTGGAGGAGCCTCACATCTTGCTAGGATGAGCCTGCCTCAATACTGCCACCGTGCCCAGTCACTGGTGGGGAAGAGCCCCCAAGAAGTGTGGCCTCTTCGTGGGTGTGATGGTGGATTCCCGAGTGGAGGTAGTTGGGGCCTCCCTCAAACATGCTGCTAGAGGCAGACCTGAGCAGTGTGCTCTCATGGCTGCCCCTGCCGCTCGCCAGCTTGCTTCCAGCTGCTTGGCTGCAGGCTCTTGACGAGGACCTACTGCTCAGGTTAAGACCTGGCTGACAAAGCACCCTCAGAAATCCTTCCATTTGTCTAAACCAAAGGGCTCTGGGAAGGAGGGTGACTTCAGAGTGAGGAGAAGAGACCCCCAAACCAGACCCAAATCCAAAGCTCGAACCCTGAACCTGGACTTTGGGAGGAAGGGCTGCCAAACCTCTGGGGCCTTCTGTTTTTGACAGAATCTTAATTCCTTTTAGAAAAGGGAAAGAGTGACAAGGTAATAAGTGTTTTAACCTGCCTGTGTTTCATGCTTCTCTGAGGAAGCAGTTAGGAGAGGAATTGAAAAAAAATCTCAGATTGAAAATATGATTTTATTACCGGCCAGCTGCCAAAAAAAAAAAGAAGAAATTATGATTTTTTCTCAACGTATTATTTTGAAAAATCCCACACTTATAGAAAAGTTGAAAGACAGTTTAATATACCCTTTTCCTAGATTCCCCAATTATTAATATTTAGCGATGCTTTGTTAATTGTATGTGTATATGTATATATATATGTGTATATATATATGTATATATATATATATATATTTTTTTTTTTTTTTTTTTTTGCTGAACCATTTGGAAGTAAATTACAGACATCACATTCTCCTACACAACCACGATGCCATTATCACTCCTAAGAAAATTAACATTTATTTAATAATACTCTCTAATTTCTAGTCTTTATTTCAACTTCCCCATTGACTCTATACTGATAGAAACCACATTAGTGGTTGCCTGGGGAGAGGGAGGTGTTGAAAGCAAAGAGGCATGAGGAAACTTTTTGGGGTGATGTAAATGTTAGATTCTTGATTGGGACTGATGGTTACACAGTTGTAAAATTGCCAGAACTCAGAACTGGCCACTTAAAATGGGTGTCTTTTACTGTATGTAAATTATACCTCAATATGATTGATTTTTCAAAATTTCCCCAGTAGTCCCAAAAGTTTTTTATAGCTATTTTTTCCCTGATCTAGGATTCTATCAAGGTTTATGCATTGCATTTGTTTATCTTATCTCTTCTACCTTCTCTAATGTAGAATATTCCCTCCTGCTTATTTCATTTTTCATGACTGACATCGATTTAAAAACAAACTGAGCCAGTTGTCTTGCAGAATGTCTCACATTGTAGATTCATCTGTTTCCTCATGATTTGATTCAGGTTACACATTTTTTTTTTTTTTTTTTTTTTTTTAAATGTCTTGCCCTTATTTTTTTTATTTATTTATTTTTTCGTGACCAGCACTCAGCCAGTGAGCGCACTGGTCATTCCTATATGGGATCCGAACCCGCGGCGGGAGAGTCGCCGTGCTCCCAGCGCAGCACTCTACCAAGTGCGCCACGGGCTCGGCCCAGGTTACACATTTTTGACAAGAACACTGCAGAGGTAACGCTGGGTCCTTATTCATCACCTCAGGAGACGTATGGAACCAGTCAGTCCCTTTACTGGCAAGGCTCACCTTGTATGTTCCCTGCTACAGACTTGGGGTCAGCAATTTCCTTAAGCAGCTCCTGTTTCTTGACAGGGGAGAATGGCACTTAGAAACCAAGAACTTGGTGCTAGATGTGCTCATTGCTACTGGAGTGTCAATGTTTCTTAGGCCCTTTTAGTAGATAGAGCTTGGAAAACTACACTTGATTTGTTTAAATCTTCAGATGACCATTTAACATCACAATGTTCTTTTTCCCTTCTCCATATTCCATTATTTGTATCTCCCTTCTCACAGTGGTTCCTAGCATTACCACGGTGTTCATCTTTGCTGTACCTTACAATGCATATGAAAGACTTTCAGAATTACAATACAAATGCTGCTGCAACGATCTGCTCAGTAAAGTTCAAGATATCTGTGCAGTTATTTTCATCCTTAGAATATTTTTCACTAGGGCTGGCCCGTGGCTCACTTGGGAGAGTGTGGTGCTGATAACACCAAGGCCACGGGTTCGGATCCCTATATAGGGATGGCCGGTTAACTCACTTGGGAGAGCGTGGTGCTGACAACACCAAGCCAAGGGATAAGATCCCCTTACCGGTCATCTTATAAAAAAAAAAAAACAATATTTTCCACTAAGGATGTACACTCCTTAGCACTATGTTCAAAACTGACTCAGGCTCAGGCTAATTGTTTTTCTGTGTGGTAATGTTATCAATGTGACACAAAGTTTCATTCTTTCTGTTTATACTCAAATTCAGTATTTGCCTTTATTCATCTATTTTTATTTAATTTTTAAAAAATATTTAAACATTTACATGATTCAAAAGTAAAAATTATATAAATAGGTGTACACAGAGAAATCATGTGCCACCTGTGGCACTTGTGGCCTTTGCCACTGAGAGCTGGTATTTAACACTGAAAAGGTTTCTCCCTCTGTTTTCCCAGTGAACAAACGGGTCATCAGCAGATGGTAGAGATAAGAATACAAATCTGGTTTGCAGGAATTTAGAAATTGTGTGTGAAGGGGCAGGCTCCTTTCAGGATCCTTTTTCTTTTTGTTTTTAAGTATATACAAGGAAAATCTAAACTAACATTTACCTAGTGTTTACTACCTGCTGGGCATTGTGCTAAGTGCTCTACATATGAGCACCTGGCACATACATACATACTTGTATATGATCTCATTTAGTCCTCATTTAAAAAAAATAACTTTTTATTGTAGAAAATCTCAAACACACACTCAAGTAGAGAGAAAAGTATAGTGCGAAGAGACCTCCACGTACCCATCACCTGCTTCAAATGATCAGGCTTGGTTCATCTATACTTCCATCTTCTCCACCACCCCCCGCCCTACCCCCAATGACTTTGATGCAAATCCCAGAAGCCTTATCATTTCATCCATAAATGTTTCAGCATATATTGCTATACGGTAAGGACTAAAAAAAAAAAAAGGTCCAGTGTTCTTATTTCCCTGGTTCTCACAGTTTATTCAAATTAGACTCTAAGATCCATATTTTGCAATTGTTGGTATTTTTCTCTTAAGTCTCTTTTAGTTGAGAAAGAAGTTTCCCCTCCATCTATTTTTTTCCTCAGCTGAAGAAACCAAGTCATATGTTTTTTAGAACCTCAGACTTGCTTTTGCCAAATGCGTATCCATAGTGTTCTAATGTTCCACGGTACCCTGTGTTTCCCGTAAACTGCTAAGCAGATCTAGACGTGCATGGTCCAGTATGGTAGCCACTAGCCACACACATGGCAATTGAGCACTTGCAATGAGGCCAGTCCAAATGAAAAGTGCTGTAAATGTAAAATACACATTGTAAAGTACAAAAATCAAAAGTAAATTGTCTCGTTGATTGCATGTTGAAATGGTAATACTTTGGATATAGAGTTAAATAGAATATATAAAAATTAATTTCACCTGCTTCTTTTCAAAATGTAGTATTACAAAATTTTAAATTACACATATGGCTGACATTGCATTTCTATTGGACAGTACTGCTCTAGAGCTTGATCAGTTTTGATGTCAATTTTTTGGCAAGACCACTTCATAGGAGGTGGAGTACTTTTTCATCAGGAGGTTCATAATGCTTGTTTGCTCCTTTTGTCTGTCTGTCTTGCTTTTTTGGGTAATGGTGGGCATGAGTAGTCATTGCCTAGATCCTGTGTTTCATTAGGGGTTATAAAATGTCAACATCCTATCATTTCTTCTTCATATATTTGGCTGGAGTACTCCTGTAAAGGAATCATTTCTTTTCATATAGGAAAGGCAGAAAAAGTGCTTGATTCTTTCCCTTCCTCAGGGTTCAAATGATGAAGTTTTCCCCTACAGCCTCCAAAGGGGCTCGGTGAATGTTATTTTGCACACCATTATGACCTCATGGATTGAAACATATTTAATGTTTCTATTCACTGCAGTTATCTTCATTGATGTGCAGTGTGGTAGCCCCTAGCCACATGTAATCCAGTGGGGGCTTCTCAAAGTTGGCTATTGAGTTTTTTTGACACAATCCCACTGGCTTATTGTATATATTTCCACTCCCCCTGTGCCTTCTCCAATTCTCCCCTGCCCCAAACTGCAATTGACCATTTCTCAAAGGAACTACAATTCTTTTTAGTGAGAAAGGGTATTTAGGAACCACAGTCCAGGAGCTGGTGGTGCTCATTTCTATCAGTCATTGTTTCTAGGCCCTTTCAGTAGACAGAGTTAGGAAACAAACCTAAGATAAAATACACGTGTTCATAGTGATACTTCTAATTCAAATTCAGGACTACATTTTCATTTAACCTCACCAATCCTGTATTTTCAT
The DNA here is from genome assembly GCF_027409185.1 of Cynocephalus volans. Lineage (NCBI taxonomy): Eukaryota > Metazoa > Chordata > Mammalia > Dermoptera > Cynocephalidae > Cynocephalus > Cynocephalus volans. The sequence goes on from NC_084478.1 coordinate 55,763,499, forward strand.
CTCCTTTCTCCCATGTTGAAAATGACAGTTCTCAATACCAATATGATTTCTTTTTGCTTTATCTCACAATACAAACCAGACAAGGTCAGAATAATATCAACACTACCAACAAGGATAGGATTACTAGAAACTTAAAATGTTGTACAATTCATTCTGTCCTTAGGGTAAATTCACAAGAGATTATAAAATCGATTTATTGTGTTTTACGGTCACTTGAAATAGTTCCTCTGTGTGGTTGTGCTACCAACTGGATACATAGGTTTATTTGCTGCATTTTGCTTTTTGATTTAGAGGTATTGCTTCAAATCTATACTCTGGGAACATTCTGAGTATCAGAGCTTCCATCCCTTTCCCTTGCAACCTGTTCCCTTCTTTCACCAAAAGTAACCATTTTTTAAAAAGCCTTTTATTCTTTCATTTTTAAAATAAAGCAGATACATGTCTTAACACAAGCCATGCATACTTTCCTTCACCTTGTCTTTTTCGTTTAATAATATTACTCTGGAGGTCACTCAAGGAATTTAGAGCACTATTCCTCAATTCTTTTTACAGTTGCATATACTCCACTGTGTGTGGGTATACCATTGTTAATTCAACCAGTGCTTGACGGATGAAGATTCAGGTGTTTTCAGTCTTTTCCTATGATAACTATTAGGCTAATTTTGACAAAACAAGGTTGAGAAGGTAAGTAATTTGTCCAAGTTCACACAGACGGGGAAGCATACTAAAATTAGATTTGGCTATAGTAGTAGAAAAACTCAAAGGAACAGTGGCTTCAACATAAGTTTATTTTTTGCAAACATAAAAGACAGGCAAGGGCAGGGCTGGTATGGAGGCTGTTCCACTAGGTCCCCAGAGACCCAGGCTCCTCCAAACTTGTTCTGCAGTGCTTAACCTCCACACTTCATGGTCCATGGTGGCTGCTCTAGCTTTAGCTATCACAACCACATTCTAGCTGGGAGGAGGGAGGACAGGACAAAGGGCATGCCCTTGACCCTTAGGGACACTTTCAGAATAAACCACTTCTGCTCTCTACCCTCAGTGAGCTCCCAGCACCTGGATTGAACTCCATGTGACTTCTTCTGTACCTCTTGTGAGATCCTCTTCTACAACCCTGGTTAAGTTCTTCTAAACCCATGGTCAGTTTCTACACACCCCATGTGATCTCACCTATGCCCAGGATCTCCTCTACAACCAGGATGAGCTCCCTTTCTACACTCATGGTGATCTCACACCCGTGATAACATCTTTACCTGTGGAGAGCTCTTCCTCACTAAGGTGAACTAATTTATACCATGCCTGCTCCACACCTGTGAGAGCACTTGTCTACCTATGATGTTGAGTCCTTCTAAACATATGGTAAGCAACTCTACTCCCCAGTGTAATCTGGTCCATACCTGTGACCCTCTTCACTCCCATGGCGAGCTCCTCTACACCCATGGGGAGTTCCTGGACTGGGGTGGTGAACTCCAACTCATCCAAACTTTTCTCTGCCATGGTGTGATCTCCCAGTCAGTTCTTCTACATCCATATTTTCAACTACCCTGATTGTCCCTGCAATAAATGTCCTGTTTACCTGCTCCTCCAACTGCATGAACCACAGCCATAAGCCAAGCTCATTCCTTTCCCAAAATCTGTGGCTCCCACCTGTTTTCTTGCCTTAATTAACAGAATGACCTTCACCCAAGGTAGAAACCTCAGGCAGCCTCAGGCCCTCCCTTTGCTTCCAGCCCAAATACAAATACAAAGAGCCAAATAAATGCCCTTGAGTTTGTTATTTTTTAAATTTAGGCTCTTGGGAGCCCCTTGTTGCCTACAGTAGTTCAGACTCACCAGTCCTCTTTTGCTTTTATCATTTCTGCAGCTCCGTTTTACTGGTGTTGCTATCTGCTTTTTTCATTTTGCCACTCCCACCTGCTGTTTGATAACTTCCTAAAAAACAAAAATCTCAGCAAACTTACCACTGGTTAACTCTGGAGTGAAGGAAGGGGTATTGGCACGGAATGACAATAACTTTCTTATTTTGAAAATGCTTGGATTTTAACAATTTAAGGATTTTTATTTAAAAAGAAAAATAGATCAAAAGACCTTGTTGGTTGTCTTTTGTCTTCAGGACACATACCCAATCCTCCCCAACAAAGGACTCTCATTCCTCACACAGGGTTACCTGACCATGCTGGATTTCCTCATTCCCAACCATGCCTCACTCTTCCCACCTATCAGGCCAGTGTTTGTTGGCCCTTTTCTCATCTGCCCTCCCCTCTCCACATTCTTCAAGACCAGACTCAAATACAGTGTCCCCATGGCCTCTTCCTTGACCTGGCTACCCCCTTCCACTGGCTCTGCCTTGGCCTTCTCAGTGTTCAACTCAAGAGCATAAAACCCTCAAGGATTTGACACTAGAACTCAAATGCTTACATGGTCTATGGAAGGGCTAGAGGAATGGGGGTCAGGGACAACTCTGGAACCACGGAGTTCAAGAAAAATCTGCTGAGGCTGTCTGTCATCACTATTGCCACATCCACTACTGCATTTCATCACCCACAAAGCTGAAGACCAGATGCTGGAGTGCTGGTCTAGTCACTCCAGCTGGCTGGCATGTCTCCCCAACCTTTCTTATTGGCAGCCACTATAGTAGAAAGGTGCCTCTACCTCATGTTGCCTTCCAAAATGCATTCAGAAACCTAGCTGCAAGGGAGTCGGTAGTCCTCAGCTTTCTAGTGTCTGCAGTAAATGATAGGTGTAGAAGAATGTAGGATGGAAATCAAGTACTAACGACAGTACGCAATGCAGATACAGCTGGAAAAAGGAACAGAAGTGGAGGGGTTGAAGCTATATGCTGTGACTGTCAGGCCAGGTAAACTTGGACTTGATCCTAAAGGTAACAGAAAAACAGGAGGCCCGGAGGAAGAGAAGTGAGACAACAAATGCCCAGATTAAGGAAAAAGCACTCCTAATAATAAAGGGTTGGCCATAAATTGGGACTACAGTAGGTCAAAGCCAAAGGCAATGCAAAGAGACAGGGAAGAGAAGGACCTGAGAAGCAGAAAAATATATATCCAAGAACTGGGCTTTTAGAATAGCACTCCAAATCATATTCTGAGTATAATTTTTCTGAAATCCTCCAGTCTGCCTTGGTTTACAGAGACTATAAATTGCTTTAAAGGTATCTATAGGGAATTGATAATCAACACCATTTAAAACAAATAGTGACAACAATAATGCTGTACCAATACATAGGACGCAAGATACTTCAGTTTTCTCCTTTCCTTAACAGGTTTATTGCCTTTTAAGAAAATTTTTGTAAAATATAAATACAAAGGCAGAGAAAAATTACAAAGTTAAAACACAGATTTCAAACATAAACACACAAGTCAGAAAATTTTAGTTTTATATACATTTTCAAGCAAACTCAACATATTATGTTAGTTTTCAATATTTTACAGGGTACAGAAAAAAATAGCTCAAAGTCTTCTTTAAATAAGAGCATAAAATGTTTAAACATATAAACAATCCGGTTTGATGCGTGAAAACTAATTTCACAGCTTTTAAATTAGGATATAAAAGTTTCATACAATTAGTTGTTGTGTGTGGATGTGGTTTGAATTATATTACACACTACTGGATTACATCCAATAGCATTTACCTGGCCCAAGCAGGTACTCTGTAAACAAAACATAAAGTTACAACATCACCAAGTGCCTTCACCAAATTTGCTCCGCCAAACCAACCACACGGTTCTGGCCACACTTTACACAGTTATGGCCTCTGTCATCAGAGCTTTGTATGAAATTAAGTCAAAGTGTGGAGCTCCTTTTCCTCATTTTTTTTCCTCCTTAAAAAAGAAAAGAAATAAAACAAATGTTCCAAGTAAAGACAAACATATCCCAAAGCATGTGTGCATTGAAAAGAAAAACATTATAACAGCTTCATAAAAACTGACTTAAAAGTTTAAAAAGAAAAAAACATGATTCTAAGTCCTTCTGACTGAAGTAATTTCTCTTATATAAAGAAGAGATATTTTCATATGTAATAGTGTCCTTTCTTTACAGAAATAGTTGTATTATGACACATATGCACAAGGATTAACACTATAACACACTGTACATGGTGGGTTTGGTGAGCTCACCAGTAGTTGTCTGAGACAATGTCGCTGGGGTGGAGCCACTCCATGGATGAGCCCAGCAGAGTCTGAAGCTCGCTCGTGAATTCCACCAGATCTAACAGCTCCTTACTTTCTGGATTGAAGGCTTCCAGGTCTTTGGAGCAAGAGAACAAGAGACTTGCTGAAACCTGCCGGTAAAACTCTGCCTCTGCAATGGTGACAATTTCCACATTTGGAAAATTGCAGCGGAATATGCGGGAGGACATTTTCAATTTCTTAAGCACGTCCGAAAGCAGTAGCCAGTTTCGTGGCCTGCAAAATAGAAAGGAAAGTGGTTCAAGCTTCTCGCCAAATGAAAACTGCTCCCAACTATTAACTACCACACCCCAAGTAGACCACAGCTGGTTACGTTCACTTTGACACCCCCCCCATCTCTCACCATACCTACTCTGACTACCGTCCTCTTCTAAGGTAAGGGAGTATCTCCTTCTACTGGTAGGAACTCTGGATTCATCTGGTCTTATTAAAAGCACATCTAGGGAGGACCGTCTGAACCAGCCTCACTGCTCCCATTGCAGATGGAAATCAACAAGTAAAGTCCTGCTCATTCAGCTCTGGTCACACCTCTCCAAGTACCCTTCTATAGTCACTAGGAGAAGCAAGTCTATATCCCAGCCTCACTGATCTCTCTTCTTCTCAGACCCTCACTAATAGAGCATTATAAACACAGAGGGCTATCTCTCTTTTCCTTTCATACATCTCCATCCCCACCCCTCCATTATTTTGGGAGTGACATTTTCAAGAAGGAAGGTATACATTCCTTACATACAACCTTCCACACTTTATGATTTTAGTCACTGTTTGTAATGGCATACATGTTTATAGCTTCAGAGCCTGAGCAGGCAGTTACTCATTAAGCAACTTTCTTTGTTAACACATGGCAGAGCATAATCTCTTGACACAAGGTGCCTCGTTAGCGCAGTAGGTAGCGCATCAGTCTCATAATCTCTTGACACACACACAAGGGATTGGTCACCAGGGTACAGTGATCCAAACATAGGGGCAAGACTGAATCTAACCAAATCAAATGACACACTAAGATCCCAAGTATAACAACTGTCCTAATCTTAAACAGGAAGGTGGTAGGTGTAGTCCAGTATACCTCAAAGACCTGGGAAGGCCCCTATGGTGGCCTGTTGGGGAGGCTCCTAGGGAGGACCCCTTCCCAAAGTGTTTAGTGACCAAAGTATCCAAGGCACTGACTTTTCTGTGAAATTCCAGTCACTGATTTCAATGCCCTTTGGGCTCTGGAGCATGACTTAAGCCTTGCTCTTCTGATGAGGGCAGTTTATACCATGCTGTGACCTACCCCTCACCCTGCTGGGTATAATTAAGCTGATGTATACCCTTCCTGAAAAAGAACTACTGCATTATGTGAGCGTCACAGACATTTAAGAATTCACTTACCCACCCACCCTCATCTGCTTAAAGGGGCTTTCTAACTCCTGCCAACCCAAAGCAGCTCAGATAGTTTTCAACCACACCATATAGCCATGCTCACCCCTGAGCGACAGACACTTGGATGTTATAACATGGTAATAGGGGGCTTTCAGAAAATTCAAATTCAAACACATCGCTATAGGAATCGTCACCATCCTCATGGTCTTCTGGTCCCGGGGGGTTTGCTAAAACATCATATCCACTTTCATCATCTGGTTCTAATGAAGGGCCAACAAGAGAGAAAGGAATCAGTAAGCTATAGCAAGGTTTCAGCTGTTATCAAAAAAAGGACTTTTCCCAACTGAGTCCTGCTCTGGGACCCACCGCCCGCTTCTACCCTCTACGACCAGAGAGAACTGTCCTCTAACTCATTCATTTCCCACTGAATTAACAAGAACAATGATGCTTACCACACATGGAGCTGCCATAGAACTCCCAAGAGCCAGTGGAGTCATCATCACTGCGGCCCTGTAGGTCATTTAAATAATCTGGAGAAAGAAAGAAAACATTTTTTAAAAAAAGATAAAACCTACTGGTGAGAACAAAATGCTGGCAGAGTTAGGGGGCATTCTTATCAATTCACGACAGGCTGGCATGTCACTTCCTGTCTTCCCCTTTCTGTACGCCTTCGATGTTATTTTCTGTAGCCCTTTTCTCTGCCATATCTGACCAAAACCTACCTTTGATAGACAGACCACCCTGGCCCACCAAAATGAAAGCTAGACTGGCAAACTAAGAGTTTTTTCAACCCTCAAATGCAAAAATAAAGTAGCATTATACTTATGTATCTCTTCTTTGACAGACTTAGCTGCTTTTTCCAATAAGTAAATGCAACTTATAGTAAACAAGGGTGGGTCACAAGTGAGCAAGTGGTGTTCTTTGGCAGTAAGTGTCTGATAAGGAAATTTAACTGCAGGTGCCTGACACACATGAAAACCTGTGCTTCTGCTTTAGGGATCTTGTAATTCCTAGGGCTTAAACAATGGTTATCAAGTGACCAAACACCACAAAACTATCCAAACAATTTTATGATGGGAGGTTTGAGTTATTTCACCCAGACTTGAAATGTAAATTTATGAGCCATACGTAAGTTTAAACTGCATTTGAAGAAAAAGAAGTGACTTTAGGAAATCTTTTAAAACATTAGGGTGAATAGATCAATTAGTTTGACTGGAATAAGTTTACATCATACAAAAGGCCAAATGCCCAGCTGCTGTCCTAAAAAGTTTTAAAACTCCAGCCTTTTGATTTTTGCCCAGTTAAATCCAAATCGAAAATATCTAGTTACCATCTAATTTCTGAATAAGACCATTTCTTGAATTTAGTTGTACCTGTTAAAAACTTTTCCATGAGTTCGCTGTGGGTCATTTTCATGATGGTTCTACCTGAGTACGTAGCCAAAGTGGGGTCAGCACCATAGGAGAGGAGCAAGCGGACAATTTCCAAGTGATCGTTCTCTACGGCATCATGCAGAGGCCTAAGAAGAGATGCGCAAGGGGATTAAGATCATGCACGTGACACTTGCTTCCCGAATCGTCACATTTAACAACAGGCAAAATTGGGTGCATGTGTATCTTGTGTACTCAGCCTCCTAGGGACAACGTTTCACCTAGGAGGTGTGCACTGTCACTGCCATTGCACAGATAGGGAAACTGAGGCACAGTGACTGGCCCAAAGTCAAGTGAAGAGTTACTCTGCTATTTCGACACCTCACCCTTTACATGGCAGGTGAAGGGACTATTCCAGGCCTAATTCTCAAATGGAAATCTATCTTAACCAAATGCCTAAGAAGTTCAAGCCCAAAATGAACTTTAGTAACAGACTGTGTAAAAGTAACTTACAGGGGGAGAAAAAAATCCCATCATTATGGAAGTCAATACAACAAGCAACTGTTATATACCATTTAAAAAAAAAAAAAAAAAAAGCCACCTCTGCACTGAAAAGAAACTAGGTGCAAAGGGAAGTGATTAGTGGTAGACTCTCCCAAAAACCTGACCCCAGGACCTCACACAGGTCAATGAAACCCTCTGGCCACAGAAGCCAAGGGCCCAGTGGGTGTGTTCTCAGGAGGGGACAGAGGCCTCCCGCTCACGTCTACAGGAGGGGGGAACATGACAGGGGGACGAGACTCCCTGCAGTCCCATACTGAGGGAATGCTATTTGGAAAATGTGAAAGACCAAATACATTTCCACTTGGCTATTTTTGTGACTGTCAGAAAACCCCAGTACCCTGCCTCCTAGCAGCATCCCACTCACACAACCAGGAAGATGCTTGGGCTGACTCAGACCTGGGTCTCTGACCAATAAACCAGGGTTAAGGCCAGGGCCAGGGCCAAGGATGTGGGTGGGGACAGCAGGCCCTGCCCAACTAGTGGAGGGGCAGTTGGTCCTCTATCTATACTCTCAGGACTGTCAACTCACGTATGTTTTAAACACAGTGATTTCATAGATGGTGACGAAGAGGCCAGGGTCTTAAAAGGCAAAACCCCCGGATTATCCATGCGAGTCTCATATTTTCAGAGGCTTTGGTCCAGAGCAGCATCTCATGATTAGCCAAGATTGGGAGCTTCACATCTCAGTATGCCAGCAATGTCTGTTGGATTCAATTCTAGAGGACTCGGCCATCAATGTGCTTATTACATGTCACTCTCCAGTTTTCCTCCTGGGATTCCCACATACCCTGAGAACCACCACTTGTGCCCCAGCAGGGCCAGGATGAGAGCGAGACACACCACTGACCTGGTTCCATCCTGAGCACTGCAGTTGACATCAGCGCCATATTCAAGGAGATGTCGCACGATATTGAGCCACCCCCTAGCACAAGCTTCATGCAGGGCACAGTAACCTGCATTGTCTCTATGATTCACGTCACAAATCTTGTTCTCCAGGCAGTACAAAACCACTTCCTGTGGGGAGGGGAAGGGGAAGGCCATCAGATCAGCACACAATGAAACTGTAAGGGGGACCTCTCTGTTCAAAGGCATACACCCTCAAGCCTAAGAACCCACTGTGGCTCAGGCAGGCCATGGAGTTTTGCTTGACGAGGGGCAAACACGTGTGTGAAGGGCTTGGTGACAGGACAGTGTCATCTAGGGCTCTGCAGGCTGGTGACTGTGTTTGAAACTTGGCTCTGCTGCCCAAGCTGCCTGGTCCTGGGCGAGTTATGCTTCAACTTCTCCAAAGCCTCCATTTCCTCCTTTGGAGGAGAATAACAGAGCCTGCATAGGGCTGTTGAGAGGATGCAATTAGAGAGCCACAAAAGCCCTTAGCCCAGTGCCTGGCATAGTGAGTACAGAGGGTTCCGCTGCTAATATTTCAAACGATGCATTAGTAAGTACAAGGGCATCTCACTCAATCAGTTCATTGAGTAGTAGAACTGGATGACTACATGTATTTAGGTAACTAAAGTAAGGACAACTGATTCGTAAGAGATTAAATGACTGGAGAACATTTCTCAACTTGGAGAAGAGGTTAGCCAGGTCTTCATGCCCCTTGAAAAGGCCAGGAATCAGAGCCTGGGAGGCAATGCTTCTGTTTGTGTGCTAAGTATAGTTTAAGAAGGCTCTTTCCACGTACCACATATACTATCAAGAAATGGCATAAATGCTTTCAATAACCCCACCCTCTCTTTTGCCTCACTCTCCACCTCACTCAGGGCTGAATCAATATATTTCCATATTTACTTAAGTTAATGACAGGAATCTGATATACCACATATGCAACCTACACATTTCTAGAACTAAATAAAACAGGCCTACCCTTCTCCCTTTGCAGAACGTGTTCTGTGTCAACAGTATGCCTGAGAATCACTGTTATTAATCTTACTTCTTTGGCATGTTAAAATATTAATATGAACCGCTCCCAGTAAGCAGACCAGTAATTTATTTCATGTTTTGTTACCTTGATTGAGAAAGTTTTTAAACACATACAACAGCCTCTGCCACCAGAAAACAGGTTACACTATGTTCCTACAAGTCATGTCCAGCAGAGAGCTGTTAGATTCTGAGAACTGGGGGGTAGGCAGAGCATGTGGGTGGCTAAACACATGGCCCACTTGGTAAGGGGGAGCTCAATGAGTCACAGCGGGCCTGCCTTTATGACCATCTTAAATAACTCATCTGTTATACCTAAAACAGGGGTCATTCTAGCCACCTATAAACGTGAGGTAGGTTCTGAAAAACCTTTTATGCCCTTTCAGTCAAAGGTGATTACTCACTTGGGTGCTAACTAGAATGTTCCATATGCTCCCCCTGTGAATCTGAAGCTGCACGCTGGTAAACCTGGCCATCTGTGCCCTGGTGCTTCAGGTCACTGCAGCAACTCCCTTCCAAAACAAGGGGAGGAAGAGAGAAGGCATGTCCACAGAAGCGTTTCTTCCTTCAGGTCCTAACCTGCCAGAAAGCCCACAATTCTCTGAGCTCCCAGGCCACCTGCCCCAAGCACTGGTATCCAGGATACCGCATGAAGCTGCTGCTCTTTTAGCAGGCCCTCACTAGCCAGACTCGAGTGGACGGCTGCAAGCTAATGAGTTGTGTGCCCCAGCCAGAGAGAGGCCTTGTCACGTGACTCTGGGATCAGCTCAGAGCGCCACCGACTGCTGTGCACAGATCAATTTACCCGGATCCCGGCAGCCTGCCTGGTGTCCCATCAACCCAGGCTTTATTTGTTCTGACAATTACAGCCTTCACCTGGAAACCTTCATCGCTACTAGGGCTGATTTTACGGAACCTAGAAATGAAAGGATGAAGCTGAAGTTGTAAGTCAACTCTCTTTTCCTGGAGGACGGCAGGAAAGGCAGCAGTAACCCAACGACCAGGTCAGATGTTTGCCATGGCCTGTCCTACCTCAATCGTGTTAGTGTCACTAATTCCTATAATACTTCTCATTTCCTCAAATGAGTCTTATGTCATCCCAATGACCTATGAGATATCAGGAAGGAAAATTGGTATTGTTCTCATTCAACACTTGGGGAAATTGAGGCCCAGAAAGGTTAAACCCCAAGCTCAATTAACATGTAGTACGAGACCTGTAAATCAGGTCTTTTGGTACCTGGATAGTCCAGCCATGACCAGCATCCCTCAGACCCTCTCAGTTGGGATCCTAGCTGGGCGGGTGATGGCCTCACCACTGTCACCAACAGAGAGAGTGGTGAAGACGCTGGACAAAGCCTCCTACCCAATATATTTCTTGGTTTATTTTCTAAGCTAGAAATGGGAATGTTCTAAGGGCAGCCCACCCATCCCCAAACAAAATCAAACTGTTGTTGTTGGACAATTCTCTGTTAAGCAGCTATAAGCCGAATGCCATTAACCGCAAAATGTAACCATAAAGGCCATAAACTCAACATTGTTAATTAATTAAATGCCTCATTAACTTTTTAAAAAACATGATTTATTCAATTCATAGAAAATTTAACCATCACCACTAAATGCACGAGCATGTGGTTCCACATTGGCATTTTAGCCCAAGAAAGAAAAGCCTCTTTACCTGGATGGAAAGGTTTGAGTGTACCTGGCCTTTTAGGGGGTCTAGCTAACACAGATCTGAAGGGTGTTACTAAACCTCAAGAACCAGCTTAATACAAAACAAAACTCAGCCTTTTTGTTGCACATGGTATCTTTAGCTGAGCAGAAAACAACAATGGCAAAGACTGACTTCAGGAAAACTCTCCCAAAACGGCATTCAAACCACATCTCACTGGGGTTAAGCAAATTGTCCTTCCACTTTAAAAGGTTTAAATTGCCACATCTGAATGGCCCATCATCCCAACATTTTAAATTCTGCCTAAAGAAATTCCAGAAAGTTGGATTCAAAGTTAAAAGTTTTCATATAGTAGTTAAAACATTCCAGCATCAAAACTGGTAACTTGTGAAATTTACATATTGAAATTTACATTTGAAGGAAAAAAAAAAAGTTGGCCTTACATAAACATTCCTAAGTCTGCCTGAGCCATCAAAGGCAGGTAGGCTGAAAAAGTATGGATCAAATGCTCCTTGGTCCAAGCCTCAGACCCACTGGCAGTATGAAAATAACCAAAATGGAAACTGTTCCTTAAGAGGACCCAAAGGTCCCTAGTCCCAAAGGAATGAGACTGGTGAAAATGGTGCCATGATCAAAGACCAGGCCAGGAGCCCCACCCTCTATGGCCAGCAGAGTTTACTGCTCTCCTGCCCTTCCTCACCTCTGGAGCTTGCTGGAAGCACAAGCCTAGTTGGTAACGAGCGGCCTCGCTTGCTGGAAGGGAATGAACGCTAGGCATGCCGCATCTACCCTGTCCTCCTAGGTACTGCTGCTCTCAGCTTGTGGGAAACCAACTGGCTGCCACTTGGTTTTAATCCGCAAGTAACTGAGCTAATTACCAAATCCTTCCAGAGAGTTCTCTCCAAGATAATCCAGATCTCAAAAAGAGACATGTTACAAACAACAGCACATACAACCAAAAATACCACACTAGTGCATCAAAGGACCTTCCCGCAGGTGTGCACAGACTTCCAAGTTCCTACAATCATGCCTCAGGGGGAGGCTCTGGATCAACGGGAGAATGGCAGCCGGGCGGTCCCACCAGGAAGGGCACAAGGCACAACGGACAGCAGCAGGGTCAAGGTGTGGGGGCCGGAGTTCTGGCCAAATCCTATGAGCCTCCAGCTGAGTGTGGGCCCCCCACCCCCCACATACCTCCACACTCAGCTCGCTGAGCTACATTTTAATTTCACCATCCAACTCCCAGAGGGCTGATGCCAGCATAAAAAAAATGCCTTTGCCCTGTGGGCTATTACATCACAAGTTCAACTGACAAGTGTGTGGTGGGAGAGACGCATGGGGGCAGAGGGAGTAATCTATCTCAAGGAGGTTTGAACTGTAAAAAGGGCAATTCCAATGTGAGCCAGTCCTGGAGAGGAGCTGGGTCCAGGCGTGGGGGGAGAGCTGGGCTTGGAGCCAGGCTGCTGGATAACTGTCTGTCCAAGTCATTTAACCCCCATGGGACTCAGTTTTCTCATCTGAAAGCGGGGATAATACTAGTTACTACTAATGAAGATGATGAAAGGGTGACATGAGTTACTCCGGATCATATGGGCTTAGAAAGAACACATGGAGTGCTTGGTCAATATAAGCTATCATCGTCGTGGGCCATGCTGGGTGATGGGAGGAGCAGTGAGTATGGGGCAAAGTCTGGGTCTGAGTCCCTTCTCCTGTCCTCAGCCCAGGGGCTACTTTACCCTCTCTCACCTCAGTGCACAGCCGCTTCGGGCCTGCTCCCCCCACAGGGCCACCCCTGCACCCACAGCAGCACCACAACCCCAAATAGAGCTAACAACTTCTCTCCCCCTTACTAATCAGAATGCAAAAGGGCTCATTAAAATTCCCCCAGTCGCCAAGCCCTGGGTTATGTCAGATTTCATATCAGAGATAAGTGAGCGAGACTGGAGGATGCCGAAGCAGCCTACCTGCCTGAACATGAACTGAACATCAGAGAGGCCTTTCTTTTCACACCACGATTGAACAAGCCACCAAAGAGACAGCAGCGAGAGTGGGGCTAACACAAACATCCTGTTGGAGCACCAGCCCAGCCCCCTGAGGTGAAAGGGGTTGGGATCTGCTCTCCAAGTCCCTCCCCTGCCCCAGCCAGTGTGCCACCCCCCACACACCTGGAACAGCAGCACAGGGACACTCACCTCATAGCCAAGCCGGGCTGCCCGCTGCAGGAGGGTCTCACCAGCATTCTTATTGACAATAAGTCTCCGTGCTTCTGGTGGCATGGGGCGAGACTGGGTGGTCTCTTGAGGGGAACTTGAACGTGGCAACTGTGTGGACTGGGAGGCTGGGAGCAATTGCTGCAAGCGATCGAAGGGCTTCAGCTCCTGCTTGGCTGGTGACAGATCATAGTCCGAACTGGGCTCGGGCCGCTTTCTGAATCTTCGGACAGTCACCTATCACAAAACCAGGTAGTGCACACAGTTAAGGCTGTGGGTGTCCTCCCAACACCCGCCTCCACTCCTCCTCCCCTGCACTGAAGATTGCACTTTTTCTCGTCTTTTGGGGGAGGGGGTGATGTCAAAGGAGGGTAGGGGAAAGGGGGTTTTATTGTTTTTGTCTAGTTTAAAATTTTGCTGCCACCCAGAAGACATGCTCCTCTGGGACAGTGGAGTGATGTGTGGGGGAGGAGTTCAGGAAAAGGAAAGCTTTGTCCCTGAGAAGCAGCAGGAGAAGCAGGCAGGCGGGTGGGATATGCTCCCACAGGCCCAAGGGGAAGCAGAGGTCGAGAGGTACCTTGCCCTCAGCACTCTCCACATAGTAGTCCCCTGTCAGCGACAAGCCCCGCCTGGGCTCCTGAGGTATCAAGTGCTTGGTTTTGCACAGTCTCTTCCCGGATGGCTTCTCACTGTTGTCGGTGTATTTCTGCAGCAGGGAGGCAGCCTGGCAATCCTCTTCTTCGTCTGTGCACAGCACATCTGTCTTCTGGCTTTCTTTAATTTTCTGCTGTTTGGCAGGCGGCCTCGAGGCTGGCGTGCAGCTTGGCTGAGTCTGCTTTTTGCCGCTTGCATTGGTGGATGAAAGGCTCTTCATGGGCGGAGAGCCGGAGAACACAGGCAAGCCTAAATACGGAGCGGGGCGGGCGAGAGAGAGGAGAATCAGGCGTTACACAGTCATAGCCGGTGCAGAAAGAAAAGCCCATTGTAACACTGATCACTGGAGCGGTCTCAGTTTTTAAAGATACACCAATTATGTTTTCAAAGCATTAATATTTTAATTATCCCACATTCAGATGGCAAATAGGTTAACCCACAAGATGCCAAGTGGCAAGTTTCTTCAAAGGGCCTGGACAAGAGGACAGAAGCCAGCTCTTCCTGCTGTCCCGCCCCCGCCCACTGGCCCAGGCGCAGGGCCTGCCCAAGGCTGGCCAGCCTGGGTGCTTAAGACCCGGTGAGTGGAGAAAGCCTGAGGCTGGAATGAGGGTGCTGGCAAGGCCCTGGGGCCACCTGACTCCCCTTCCTGCCCAGCCATGGGCTGGGTGTGGAGCAGCCCAGGAAGCCAGTCAGGTCCCTCTTCTCAGCTGCATTCTAGAAGGAAGTGGGGAGGGCACAGGGAACAGAGTGAGCAAGGACATCCCGGTCAGAGTCAACTTCTGCAGCCTAAGTTCCCTTCAAAGGCCCTTTCCTACAGAGTTTCCTCCAGGAGCAGGGTGGGCACTCACGGAGTGGCCTCCACACACCTTGTTCATTGTCACTGGATTTGAGGGACTCTTCCGACCAGCTTCTGTTGCCTTTGGCCTCTGCCCTTTTCCTGCCAGGTTTCTCTTCAGTGATGTTATTCCCCTGGGCAGCAGCCTCAGGCTGAACAGCCTGGGTCACTTCCTTCCTGCTTTGCCGGCCAGGTTTGCTCTCTGCTGCCGACAACTGCTGCTCCCACCGTTCTCTAAGGTGCAGCAAGTGGCGTTGTTTTTTAGGATGGAGCCCTGTTAATTCAATGCACACCTTCAGGTTGGTCAGCTCACTATAATGTGGGTCTTCTAAGTGGTTAGAGGAACTGTTTGTCATTTCCCTCTCAGGCCAGTCATCTAATGGAGAAATAACTACAAATTAATCAAAAAGCCCCCTGGGGGGAACAAACTGTCTTACACATCACTAATGGGGAGGGGGGAGGGGAGGGGGGTGGTCACTGTCTCAACTTGAACATGTCTCTGGGCTGGAGAGCCTGCATCTGGCTTGCAGGGAGGAGGTGTGAGCAGCTTCCCAGGGCTCCAGGGTGGGAATCTCCCAGAGATGGTGTGGGAATGGAAACAGAAACGCTCTGCTGCTGTGCCCATGGTGTCCCCTCACCGACTGTCTACGGGGATGACACGCCACACATTCATCAACACCTCCTGGCTGTCCCCGTGGCCACATGCACAGGCCCCCAGTAGGCAGCTGAAGATGACCGAGCTCACCTTTAGAGACCCGTCTTCGCTTGGCCTTTAGCAGAGGGTCCTCTGGCAGCTCTTCCACGGGGGTCTCTGTGAGGCTGCTGTCCCCTGAGACTTTGCGTTTCCTGTCTAGCCGGAGGGTGGGGCTGTGTGGCATGTCCACAGCTGCGGAGTCCGCAGGCGGCTCGCTCACAGGCTGCCTGTCCACAAAGTACTTCTCCACAGGAAGATCTTTGTCCTCCGGGGCTTCAAAGAGATCGTGTTTGTTTCCAGCACTAAACTCGCCTAAGGGGAGGGGAGACAAGAGGACAGAAACGAAAGACCAAAGTCACCAGGAGAAGGCCGGATTTGGGGAGCAGGTGGGACCACCATGCCCAAGGGAATCTATTGATAGACCCTTCTTTGGAGACTGGCGGCCCCCTCACAAACTGGAGGTACAAAATGCTCAGAAATAGAACTTTTTCTATCTTTTTCTAGTGGGGACATGAGGGAACAAAGAAAGGAGATGAGACATCAATATTCTCTTTTTCTAAGGCACTATATCCTTTATTTCGGCAGCAAGATCCAACCAAGCCAGGGCTGACCTAAAAATCTCTATGGAAACAATTGCTGAGGTCATTATTTTGAAATAAACGGAATGATGTCAGAAGGAAGAGACCAAATATCCCCATAATGACATCTACAGAAGGGATAACACCAATATTCACTTGGGCCAACAGAGGAAATGAGGAGAAAAGAAGGGTGGGAGCCAGGGTGTTGGAAGAAAACCTAGATCCTTGATGGGCAGGAGTCATGGTCTCTCCCAGAGAGCTCCGGGCCTATTGGCCAGGCCATCACTGCAGAGGGAGGCAGGGAACCCAGGCAGACCCAGGGGTACTGGGAAGAGGGGCCTGGAAAAGCCACAGGCAAGGTTTCCTAGCACACGCACAAATTCAGAGACAACTTCAAAGAGCTCAATCTGACGGTTGCACACACGTGGTGGGAAAAACATATCACCAAAATCAAGGGGCTGCTCTCATTTCCTGTCCAAGATAGGGGGACCCCCATGGGGACGCTGGTCACCCCAGCTGGCACTCTTCCTTCACTGTCGGGAGTGTCTTTGCCAGGCCAGGTCGGTGCGCCACTGCTCATCCCAGCACCCCATGCTGCTTCTGGCTCCCTCTGCTCAGCCTACCATTGAGGTGGGGCTTTTCCTGGAATCTTCTCAGCCCAGCGTCACTTCCAAGTTTTGCCCTAGCCCAAGAAACAGCTCGCTGACTGCTTTGCTGTTGCATTTTTTCTAATACACAATAAAGTAAAATCGATAGTTACTTCACAACCACCGTAAGGTTAAGGTGTTCGTCCTTGGCCCACTATAACACTCCTGCACCTCAGCAGGGAGATGAGTCTGGAATGTCAGTAACAGTGAGCTGAGCTGAACAGGTCACTTTCTAGACGCAAGATAAGCAGACGCCTCACATGCTGACCTTACCCCTCCTTTCCCCAGCCCACTTCAAGTGTCCCTCCCACTGTGACCAGCCCCACTCATCCCCTCAGCAGCCCTCTCTCAGGGGCACTCTCAGCGTTTAGTGGCAGTCTGCCACGGAGGCGAGCCTCACCCTGGCCTTGGCTAACCTGTGCTCTCAATGGTGGAAGGATCCGCTCACCTGCTCTTCAAAGGTGTCTCAAGGCAGAACAGATGGAGCTGTATCTACACTTGCAAAGGAATGGCAGAGTCTCCCCAGCCATCCCTCCTCCTCGCTCACGATGGTGCACCATATGGACTGGGAGAACTGAGTCTGGGACTCAGCACCCAGACCACTTTAGGGAACACCACCCCAGGTCTCTGTAGCTACACCTGGCACTGAGTGGGCACCCAAGAACACAGCCAAGGGGAGTCTTCCATCATGGGAGAGTCCTAACACAAAGCTTGGCCACAGCAGAAGAAAACACACAAGCTGCCCAAACCTCTGGTCCCTGCTTTCAGGACCATGCAGATGAGATGACTACAACTTGGCCTGGGGATGAGAAAAGGGTGGGCTGCGGGTCCTCACTCTGCTGTGACCCTCTAACTACCCTGGCAGTAACAGCACCTCTTTACAACTCGGCCCCCTTCAGCTATAAAGTGGGACCATCACTGCAAGCTGCCTCCCTGGGGTGGGCTTCACAAACACAGCTGAGCAGGGCAAAGGGAAAGGTCAGAAAAATTACTTTAAAAGGATGCTAAGACCCTCAGACCAGCTTGAATCTTAGCCCCGATATTTATGAAATTTTAAGATGTGAACTCTCCTAGTTACACCATTTGACTCCCCTGGTCCAATCAGCCTTCCAGTGTAAGAACCATCTGAAGAAGCACCATGTGCAACTTTAAAAATGCACTTTTAAACGTTTAAAGTGTACTTCCCCCTTAGATAGGAAAGATGGCAGGTGACTGGGTGATGTCCCAATGCCTTCCAGGGTCACAATCAGCCAGCATGCAGCCTTGCCACCTCAGATCAAAAATCTCTTAAAAAAAAAAAAGGGGCCGGCCCGCGGCTCACTTGGGAGAGTGTGGTGCTGATAACACCAAGGCCACGGATTTGGATCCCTACATAGGGATGGCCGGTTAGCTCACTTGGGAAAGCATGGCACTGACAACACCAAGTCAAGGGTTAAGATCCCCATACCTGTCACCTTAAAAAAAAAAAACAAACTCTTAATCCCAAGTGTTTCAGATTCCACTTCCACATTTCACACTTGAACTCCAGGTCACATATAGTTGCCTGTACTTGTAACAGTCTTGACCCTGTCTAAGGCATCTTAGGGAGAAGATTTCCACTTAAGTTTTCACCCTTACTTCAAACTATTTTTTGTTTTTAAAGATGACCGGTAAGGGGATCTTAACCCTCGACTTGGTGTTGTCAGCACCACGCTCTCCAAGTGAGCTAACCGGCCATCCCTATATAGGGATCCGAACCCGTGGTCTTGGTGTTATCAGCACCGCACTCTCCCAAGTGAGCCGCGGGCCGGCCCTCTTACTTCAAACTTTTTAACAGTAAAAAAAGTTTCTATCTCACCCACCTGATCTTTTGCCAAAACTGCCAGTATCTTTTGCACACAGAAAACACCTGGAAGACTTGTGATCATTTATTTCACAGGCTTGTGTCAGCAGACAGTGACTGGGGACCTCGTCACCCTGCTCCTCGCTGAATGAGAAAACCCCTACGAGACAAGGGGTCTTGCCATCTCTGTCTCCTCTGGGGTTCCTATCTGGGAAAAGCTAACCAATAGGGGTGGAGAGGGTTCCCCTCCACATACCACCTCCTGCTCCTCTGGTTCAGGTGGGGCAGGGAGGACGGGGGAGTACACTGCACACAAGCTCACTCCCTTGAACCCCCACCATTCCCCATTCAGCTGGGGGTGGTATTCCAGTGCCTGGAAGTCTGTGGCTCACCTTAAGGATGGTCCGTCCCTTCCTGCCTTGTCCCTAGGAACCCCAGAGAGCAATGCCTGTGGTTTCTCATCCTGAACTGTTATCAGAAATCCTCCATCTTCCCTTGCTAAATTTGGGTTTCACTGAAATCACATCCACCCACACATATAGCATAGCTGCTTTCCTCTCCATTCTCAAGAAGATCGTTTCCCAAACTAGGTCTATCCCCCTTCCCCCAATCCCTGAGCCTCTCAGGGTAAAGATTCTGATTCCCCTCAGTGTAGGCCCCAGGACCTTACTCTAGGGTGATCCATCTTCTATGGGACAGTAATAATCCTGAAGAATAGCCACTTGACTGCCCAAGGTACACATGGCCACCAGCTATGGAGGAGAGCTACATGTCACATTCCTGGACACTTCAACTTGGAGCTCCTCAAACAGGGCTATTCCAACCACTACCCACAGGATTACCTTTGAGGGCAAAGAAGATGGGTGGACAGATAGAGAGACAGAGGTCCTAACCATTAGGCCCCACCATCACTGCTCCTTTAGGCCCTTCCAAATGCAGGAAGCCATGTGCTCTTGGTCACGCAACGTAGGCAGGTGTGAACGTGGCTATGTTGTTCATGGTTTAACATTTGCTCCCTGTGGCATGGTCACATGACTCACAGCACATACATCCCATAATTTATCATGGTTATGCCACAGCAGTACCTCATGGAAGCATCACCATGGCAACATTTACAAGTTGCCATGGCAACAAAGCAACTTCAACACTGTTGCAGCCACGCCTAGTGAGCCCTAAACAAGAGAGTACTGAGACTTTTGAGGGTTATCCATGATGTCAATTTCCTTTGTAAGTAACGTAACAAAGCATCTCTGCTCCAAACTCACAGTAGTTTACAAAGCATGCAGGTGCTGCTTTCCTGGAAGAGAAGTTTCCTGAGTCAAGAAGTCCCATGAAGCTCTCTGACTTAGGCTTCCTCTAGTTCCTGCCCAGGCTCTGCCATTGAGCAGGTCTTAGGTACTCCTAGCCAAGTGGCTGGCAAGGGTTACCATTCTCGAGAAAGAAGGGCCCCATGCCTCCTTGTCTGTTTCAAAATGCCACTGATGGTTCCTATTAATGAACTTTCAAGGTTGAGGAGCCTCCTAACCCACTTGTTAACTTCTGAAATGAAAATTTAACTCAGCCCCCAAACTATAATAAAGAGTAAATGAAAATCTTGACCATGGTGTTTTCAAGTTCATTCATTTTTCCTAAACAAGCCCCTCCCAACAAGACGCACCCGCAGGCGGTGGCTGAGGCTGTGCGAGAAGCACCTGCCATCTCAGAAGCTACTGGTGACCCAGGCATCTGAGAAGGGAAGGATTCGGGGAGGTGTCCTGTACCCTTCTTTGTGACCCCTGCCTGCCCCTAATCCTCATCCTAGCTCCCAGATTCTCACAGCTTGGCTCTTGGCCACCATGACACCCCTGAAACAAGAACTGAAGAGACCCACGGGGACCAGGGACTGGGCACCAGGGCCCGAGCCCACATGAAAGATGTGATGGTCAAGAAGGCCCAGGTAATTTGCAGCTGAATGGACCCAGCACCTGCTGTCCCCTGGATGAGGTAGCAGTGGCAGCAGCAAGGACTACAGCTCCGCTAGGTTATTCCTCTTCAACCACACACAAGTCTCCAGAAGAGCCTGGGGATGATGACCCACCTCCTCCTTTGCCCCAATCTTTAAAAATGAGTCCCTCACCTTCCCCAACCCTTCTTCTGTTGTCACGGCTCATCATCCGGGCAGCACTCAGTGGCAACCTATGGTTCTCTAGCCCCTGTCCTGGGGACTCCAGGAACAGAGTCTGCTGGCCTGAAGCTTAGAGAGGTTTAGGGGAGGGGTAAGGGAGGCCTTTCTGAATCATCAGGGGCTCGGCCCTGCTCCCCATCAGCCACACCAAGTTCTCGTCTCTAGGTTCAGCAGAAAGATGGAGAAAGACACAGAACTTCTCTGGGAAGCTGGCAGAGGTGAGGCCACTCAGATGTGAATTTGAGGGCAGCAGCCACCATGGGCCTGGCCATGTTACTCAAAAACCAGAGAAAGGGCAAGAAAACTTGAAGCTGGCTAAGTTCCCATCCCTTCCTCCGGCTCCCCTCACCATCCACTCAGAACAAAGAGGGATTCTCATTGGTGGGCAGTCCCCCTCTCCTAGAAGCACCTTCCCCTCAACTCAGCCTTGCCCACTTCTCCCAGGTCCCTCTGAGAAAGCTTCCCGAGAGCCAGTGCTATATGGCAACCAAGAAGAGGGCTGCGCGTCTGCAGCGAGCACAGCGAGGAGGAAGGCTTTCTTCGCCTCTTCACCTGAGGGTGGCTTGGCCCCTCCATTGCCCCATACATCCACCCTCTGAGGTGCAGCAAGTAAGGAAACTTCAGGTACAACAAGAGTCCCTGACACTTGGGTAAGGCCACCACTTAGTGGCAAAAGAAACCACCTTCTTCAGGACTAACTTACAGCAAACTGGTCCTGGTTTAGCTTACCCAGGAGCCTGGCAGGTGGCCTTCATCAGCCCAACCCCAAGGTTGAGCTGGGGGTGGGGAGAATGGGGTGCTCTGGGCAGCAAGAGCCACACTCTCCCTGACCACAAATTCTCCTCAAACTCCACCAGGCACTGATGACCTGTGCTGGGAACGCCAAACCTATGCCAAACCAATGGCACGGAGCTCTCACATGCACCCACCATCCCCTCCAGTTCACCCAGACACTCTAATTCATGTTGGCCAATGAGGTTTTTGAGGTGCAGAGCAGGCTTCAAGGCTCAAGCATGCACAATGGAGAAACAAAGAGCAAGATCTTCTCCACTGGCTGCCAACACATCTTATCACCCCGGAAGTCTCGTGAGCAAAGACTAAAGCCAACCCCAGCGGCAGACCAGCTGTTGGGACTGAAGACAGTGTCCTGAGGAAGGGTACTAGTTTTCTCTCCACATTTCACCTCCAAAACATGAGCTACCCCGTCTGGTGGGAAGAGCCCCCCCATGTATGTCATGCTGTCAGATGGCAAACAACGGACACAGGAAATACTTATGTTCACCTTCTCCAGTGCTACAAAACAGCACCTATCAGTACCCCACAGGCTTCTTACCCCCATTCCTCTGCTACATTGCACTGAATTGTTACTAACCATGGGATCAGTGTTTCTTTGGTAAAGGAGATGTGTTCCAGGAAAGAATCTTTCACAGATGTCTCCTTCCTGGCTGTCACAGTGTTCAAAAGGACAATCAGCCCTTTGCTCCATTTCTCTGAGCAGATGCGACCCGGACCTCAGGCCATCATAAGTGAATCGCTTCCTCTTGCCTCCCTGGGCTCTGGGAGCAGGTTCACCCATTCTCACCAACGTGGTACCACACACAAGCTGCTCAGATTTACTTACATCTCTCACTGTCATTCTGGTCAGCAATGGCCTCCTCCAGGGTGACCGACTTTGGCTTTTTGTCCTGATTTCCTTTCAACCTTTCCCAGTCGGCTGGGCTGAATTTGCACACCTCGGAGTCTTTGGTTGCTGGGTGGCCACCTTCTCTCTCTTTCATCTCCAACTCTGAGAAGCGCATCATTGCACGCTAGAAAGGGAATGGAGATGAAAAAAAAAAAAAAACAACACCTTACCATAAAAGCTATTTCATTTGCCTTACCTTAAAGGAAAGTATTTTCAAAGAAAAGTTTGCCCAAAACCAACCACAATTTATGAGATACAACTCAAGATATTTTAAAGTTTAACAGGTAAAATTTAAGAGTATCTATATGTAAGCAGTCACACATTCTTTACCCATAAAGTCATATGTATATAGATATATATGCGGTGTGTATGTATGTCATACATACACTATTGCATAGAAACAGACATTCTCTTTTGAAGGTAAATAAAACAAAACAAAAACACAACGCAAAGAAAACAAAACAAAAACACAACAGAAAAGAAACAAAATGCACAATGAGTAAAGACGACCATGGCCCACAAACTTCCCTTTGTATATTTGGAAATGAAATTTAACTCAAAAGGTTTATGTAAGATTCTAGTAATAAAAATTTGAAGAACTGACCTCACAGTAAGCAGCAGGTAGACATAAAATACTGTCCTCTTGTAATCCTTCCATCTATGTAATTAAAATGGGCACTCAATGGATCATTTAGATAACTTCATCCATTTTTATAAGCATAAACCAATTTTTTTCTTAACATT
This sequence comes from Cynocephalus volans, assembly GCF_027409185.1. Taxonomy (NCBI): domain Eukaryota; kingdom Metazoa; phylum Chordata; class Mammalia; order Dermoptera; family Cynocephalidae; genus Cynocephalus; species Cynocephalus volans. The sequence continues at coordinate 55,786,617 of NC_084478.1, forward strand.
GCAAAACAATTTGGCTTTATTCATCTTTTAATTAAAAGTAAAATATCTTAAGGAAATTCCTATACAACATCTATCATAATTCACTAGCAAGTTAAATACATACTCTATCCCTTTAAGCGAACTATCTTTTTCTTTTTTTTTCCTTTTGGTGAAAAACTTGCACGAATCCCACAGACATGCGGCTGCTACACATCTCTACCAAGTATCAAGTAAGGCATTCAAAGCAGCACTTATAGGTATATCCGTTATCTTACAGGCAGAGAAATCAAAGGAATTGGTAGGTAAACGTCATGCAGTCTTTAGACATCCTTCATAATAATTAAAACCTGTTATCAGCATTTGACTGGAGTTCTCTTATAACCTACAGAATAACTTCAAGTATCCAGACATACCTAAGTGCTACCACTCACTTCCCCTTACTGGCCACATTTCATACATTCAAATTACCATAAGCTTCATTAACTAAATCTGACTGGTGCCCTGCCCTACCATACTCCCCCAATCCTCTTTACACATTAAAAAACTGACAACTGGTAAAGTTACTGCAATTCAGGTGGGGGGCTCACCTGCAATGCCCGCTGCTCCCGGCTGAGCTGACTGGAATCTGCATACAGTTCGGTAGTGACACACTTGAATCGGTCACCCACGTAACCCGCCGAGTTTGCGATTCTCTTTGCCAGCTTAGATGGCTTCGGTTTCAGAACTTTGCCATCATTTGATTCTGCCTCCTCGGCTCCATCTTTGGTATAGGTGGGGGTGATGTCCACACTCGGTGGGGCACCGCCCACACAAAATGGTTTGGGATCCTCTTGGGTTTTACCAAATGTGACAGCAGGGCCATCGCTTCCCAGAGTTGGCTCCAGGAATGGGGCTGAGACTGGCATCCCTAGGTTCTCTTTGTTGGTACCTGCTGGAACACTGTCCTTGCTTAAGCCGAAGACCGACTGGCCTGGGGCCTGCTTGAAGCTATAGGCCTCGTGGAAGTCACTGATACGGCCCAGCTCCTCTCTCAGGGCAATGAAATCGCGGTGCTGCTGCAGGGCAGGGTCAGTTGGGGGCTTGACGGGCTCAGTGCTCTGGCCAACACTCTCTGCTGCGAAGCCAGGTTTAGTCACATTTGCGTCAGTTTTAGCATCTGGTTCTTCTCGGAGAAGGTCTACATAGACAAGCTTGTCGCTTTTGATCACAGTCTTCCCTTGATTCCAGCTGGGGTTCGGCTTCAGGCTCTTGTCAGTGGGGACTTCTGGGTGTAATTTGGTGCTGCTAGCGTCCAGCATCTCAGAAAACCGATTCCGGAGGGTTGGGTCCTCATAGCGGGCTCTCTCGTGGGACCGGGACCTCCTCTCTGGTTTCTCCTCCTTAGTAATCTCTATGGGCGTGTGTGGTATCAGCATGGGATGCACCATGCCCAAACCCAGGGCATCTTGGTAGGTCACAAACTCTGGCCGGCCTGTGGGCAGCCCGTAGGGCAGTCCAGGCTTTGGGGCAAGGTGTCCAGGAAAGAGACTGCCGTTGGGTAACAAAACTGGGTGAGGGTAGACAGGTCCCTTGCCATGTAAAGAGAGGGGACTTATCGCAATGCCCTCAGGTGCTGGGTAAGGGAGGTAACTCCTGGGGTAGGGAATTGGTGGGGACCTGAATGCCTCATTCGGAGAGAGAAATATTGAGCTCGGCGGGAGGCCATTCTCGTTTGCTTTGAAACTTGGTTCTGGGTTGCTGGCTTTGGCACCCTTGCTGCTGGTGCTGCCGCTGTGCTTGGCAGGCGTGGTCGGGGGCTGGCCCACATGCTGAATGACAGACGGCGTGGTGTCCACGGAGCTCCTGCTGGTCTTGGTGCCATCTGCATTGGCATTGGGAGCTGGCGATGCAGAGGCTGGGCGGCCCGCGCTCGACACTGACCCTGAAACGTTAGTGATCACGGCGTCCGTGCCGCCCATGCGGGGACACGATGAACTCCTCTGCTGTGGTATGGCCCAGTCCAACGCCTTGTTTTTCAGCGATATGCTTTTGCCATTGTTCTCTTCGTTAGGACTTGGCCCAGGCACCACCCAGGATGAGGGAGCAGTGCTAATGATTTCAGATCTATAGATAGCACAGCCATTTCCTGGAGGAGATAGTGTTTCTTTTGGAATCTCACTTCCGGAGAGCACTAAGCTGCTCCCAGCCCTGCTGTGAACCAGGACTGTGGGGGCCATCTTTTTCATGTGGTCTGCTTTGGAAGCATCTACATCCACCACTTTAGAAGACAAGTCGAGTGGCTTATCCGTGACGTCTTTGGTAACACTTTGCTTCTCCAACAGAGGAGGTGAGCCACCATCCTTCCGCTCTTGACCTGCTGTTTTGCGGATGTGCCCGGGCACTGGCTGGGCACTTTCGCCCCCCTCGGGAGCCTTGGGATACTTGCCATTGGAGAGCCTAGCCGTGGGGAACTCACTGTTGACCGTCACGTATGGCTTGGACAGGGTGACAGAAGGGGAGGTGGAGATCCTGGCATAGTGCTTGTGGAACTCCGCGTAGGTGTCTGCAGCAGGCTGGGTGGGAAGATGGACCCGGGGGGAGGGTCGAGGTGATGGGGGCAGCAGGAGAGCTGTGTCCCCTGGCAGGCCACTGCTGACCACCTTGGCAGAGGGCACCCTGGGCTGTTTACTGTTCTGGATGTGGGGATAGGCGTGGGAATCGACAGGGTTCCCAGGGCTGACGCCCATCTTCCATGGGAGGCTCTTGTCTGCGCAGTGAACAAGAGGTGGGATGGCTGGGGCAGCAGAAGGCGTCGAGAGCCTCATGGGTGAAGCCAAGGATGACGGGATGTGGGGACTGACGTAGTGAGGTGGTGGCAGGTAGAGGAAGCGCTCCCCATTGGTGCAGACCGGAGAATACAGCGGCTGGGCCAAGCTGTAGGACTGCTGAGGTAGCAAGGTCTTGTACATGTTCAGTGAATACTTATTTGGCGAGTCAAGGAAAGGGTAGATGGCCGGCGTGGCACCCTCCATGTAAGGGTTGACCCAGGGCAGCCGCAGGTAACTAGCACCATTGATGTTGAGAGGGCTCTGTTTGTCACTGGCAGGCCTGTCCAAGCCCAGTGTTTCTGCTGTGGCGACAGCACTTTTTTGTATTCCAGGCGGTGTTTTGTATATAGCACTGAAGCCATTTGGGGGTTTTCCAGAGACAGCAGAAGCCTCCACTGTCTCGGGTGTATTCGGTTTGAACTGCATCTCTGGATTTCTTTCTGAAGAAAACCCAAGGCCACCTAGAGTGCTCGTGGCAGCCTCCCGACCTTTCTCGGAGCCTAGTCCACACAAGCTAGAGTAGACGATGTTTCCGGGAACCCGGAGTCCTTCCCGGATCAGGCCAGTGCGATCCATGCTTAGCGCTGCCAGGCCATCTATCCGATGGGCTGTGCTCGCATCCACCTTTGCAGAAGAACAACACGGTGTTACTTGGGACCCTCCTTCAAAGCAGCAGCACCCATCCCAAGGAGAAACACCAACTGGCTTCAACATCCCAGCAGAAAGGGTTAAAGACAGGATTCCCAGGGTCTGTTCCCTTTCCCCTTATCCAAACCCTTCTGCTGTCTGCCTTTCCCTGTCTGTTCAACTAGTATCCTCAAAGCATGTAAAATATTGATTCCTTTAGACTTGAGGCCCATATATTAATTCAGTCATCTATTACTTTGGAAAATTCACCTTCTCAGCAATTCTGAGAATATACCAACTCCAATACCCTCAGCACCACCCTCATAGGGCACAGAACTCACATTAACCCTCCCTGGGCCTGTTAGGGTTGGGGTGGGGTGGGATGTTCATTTCATTTTCCTGGATGTAGAAAAGCATTATCTAACAGAACAAGAAACACTCTTCAGTGGGACAATAGGAACTGAGGACTTTAGCTGGCTCATTTCTAAATCCATAAAGAGGCCATGGGTCAAACTGTGGTTGCGTCTTTTGACTTCCTCTCCCTGGTGTCTGAAGAGACAGTCCTGTGTTTCAAATTTTACTGGAAAGGTAAGCCCTAAGGAGCTTACTTGGAGGCTGAAAATTTATCCAGCTGGGAGCATTGATGTGGCACGTAGCTTACTTATCTAAGAAAAGGCGGTACACATCTCACCAGTCACTAGGGGATGGTGACAACATGTGGCAAGCATGTTGAAAGGAGTGCACCGCCAAGAAGGCAAGTCAGAAAGAGGTTGGGTGGAGGTCGTGTCCGGAAGCACAGACTTTCTCCTCAGCCCTGCCATGACCCTTCCCCCCAGGCCCTTTAATGGTATGCAAATGAATGCTCGATTGATTACTGATCACTGATATTCAGATTTCACATCAATAGAAGCCATTAATCTCTTACCACGTTGTGGTTCAAGGGATTTTCTTCCCTCAGTTCCAGTCTGGTTTTTGAAGCATCACCATCATTTACAGGAATTTTCCTATTTAAAAGGACACACCAACTTCATGAAAGCATTCCTCACTGAATCCATCTTTCATAGATCTCCCTAGCACAGACCAGGTGCTCCTAACCTGCCCCTCTAATGGCCCACATTGAAAGTTGCCCCCAAATGGTAATTCAACTTGACTGGGAAAAACCAAGGAAAGGCAGAACCTTTCACATGCGGACATGAATCACAAATATGTCCGCGAGGTGGGTAAGCCAGAAATTAAGCACAACCACTTTTCCTATGCGATCTCTCTCTAGTGAGGCCAAGAAGGCCGATCTGAGTTCTGCTGTCCTAGCCAGTCCACATAAGCTCTCCTGAAGGGCAGACATTAAGTAGCAAAATGGCCAAAGACCAAAGGGGGGCTGAAGCTTGGAGTCTGTGGGCTGGCTGCATCATCAACCACTTGTGTTACCCACAAGGCCAGCTTCCAAAAGTTGTCCCAAAACAAAGTTAGGGACCATGTCCTGCAAAACTGGTTTCCATGGTGATAATGAAGCCATATTTGACTGCCTTTATCAAAATGACAGGGGGATACACACTAGTATCATACAAATGTCAGCTGCTCCAGGCTGGAGAGGAAGCTGCACATCTGTGCCAGGCTGCTGCGCCTGCCCTGGGACTTGTTATCAGAGAGCATCGATAAAGAAAGTGCTTGGTGCCAACTTCCAAATCCCCAGGATGAAATCGCTGACAAGTAGCAGAGGAAAAGTTTCATCATTACCCCGAAGAGCAGCTTCAAGCATCTACTGCTTAGCTACCTTGACCCCACACTCCAAAATTCCTGATTAGGAACATAACAGAGCCGTCGGGTGACTCAACCCAGGCGCCAGTGGCCTCACCCAACAGGCAGCGGAAGACAACCAGAAAGCCTGGGCTTAAATGAGAGAAAGGGTGGCTATCTCCCCATTTATTACTGAGCAAACTATTTGTTTTAAAAGCACATCGAATGCCGATCCACCTGGGCCCACACTCCTGACATTTAGAGTTAAAGCAGCATATAGACTGGGATTAATTCTCCTTCATAAATATGAAATAATAAATTAAGGACGAAAGTGCACTGAAAGGCCGCTTTAGGGGCTAATCTTTTAAAGGGCGGTGATGCTTCGCTGAGCTGGGTTGCCTGTTAAAACTGTAAATCAAGGGCCGCCAGCTAGGCAGGAGCTCATTCTTCCCCACCCCTTTTGGGCCACTCCAGCTGTGAGAAGGGGAGGGGGTTTCAGCATGGGCTCCGATCAGGGCTGCGGGGCAAGGGCCCACCTCCCTCTCCTCTGGCCTGGCCCAGGTAGCCACATTCACCTGTCTTCGCTTGTCCCACACATGCGGACCCTCTCGCTGTTCATCCAGCTGTGAACGTTCCCATACAGGGGAGTTGCTGAAAGCATGTCGTCTTCTTGGATGGCAGCTTCGCTTCAAGCGTCTAGTCTGTGTGAAAGGCAAAAAGAATCCCAGGGGGTTGAGTAAAGGAGGGCCAAACAGGGAGCTCAAGAAGGCCTCTTTCTAGGCAATTCAGACAGGATGCAGACTGTGCATGATGGCCTACAGATGTCCAGGGGCCAAGGACACATCTGACCCGAATGTACAGCGCAGGGGGCTACAGCTTCCCTGGCAAGAAGCCCTGGGGGTGGGGAGGAGTTTAAAGCAAAACCTGCAGTCCCATCCAAGGGACAGCACACCTCTGCACTTGCCGGGCCCCTTTCCCAGCCTTTGAGAGTGTATAGCGGTCAAATAATATTATTCATTCTTGCCACTTGTTAAGGAAGGTAAGACATTATTCAAGGCAATACTATGGCAATAGGCTTAAGGACCACTGCACCTGGATGATGAATTTCCAAGACTGTTGTGTGTGCAACTTACAGATCGAGGGTAAAAGAGTCAGTTGGTTGGTGAGGCGCCCCACCCGAGCCCTAGATTAGATTAAGCACCTAACCCAGGTGGTTTTGCCTGGGAGCTGCAGAGGGAGGTGGCTGTGTAATTCAATGACGCTTGCTCGCTGGGGACAAGAAATCATTAGTGAGCGCAGAAGTCTTAGCAGCCCAGGCTGATGGGCTCCAAGCCGTTGGCACACGGGGAGCAGGCAAAAGCCACCCATTTTCCACCTCCTGGGAGCGGGAGGCTGGTGAGGCAGAGGAACCCAGACCACCTCCCCCTGTCACCTTCTCTGCCCACCGCCCCCACCCACATCACATTCTAGTTTGCTGCATGAGTGAAGGGTCAGGACAAGCTGCATTTTATTAACAGGATTATCACGGCGCGTGATTTATCCTCGTGCAGGATTTTAATTGCTCTTTGGAGGTTGAGCCGTTTCTTTTGACTGCGCTTCAGCCCATATCCTGCTGTTAAATGCTGGGTTAATAAGTAGGGGAGCCTTTAATGCCTGGGACCGATGGCCCTCAGCAATTCCCTGTTCTCAAACACATCTCAGTTTCCCTTGTCCAGCCCAGCCACAGCATTTTTCTACAGGACCCAAACGTGAGTGTGAAATAATTGGTGTGCAGATCATCAGGGGAACTTTTCTTTCTCCTCCCTCACACACCCACCCAGTTTCCGAAAGCCCAAATGTTCCCTAAGTCGATACATCTCCTTTGTTAGCAAGAAAAAATATGCAAATGCCTGCTTGCTTTTACACTTTAACACACGGAGCAGACCTGGGGGAGCAGGCTGCTAGTTCAGTTGGGTTGGAGGCACCAGGTCCCGGCACTCTTCTGGGAATGACTGAGGGTGGGGGTGGGGGAAGCACCTGGGAGGACTGAATCCAAAAGCCAGGCTATCCTTCCGCATGTCTTTGTCCTTTCTGGGTCTTTTGTCCACCAGCATCCCCCATTGGCCCCCATCCATAGAACAATGTCTGTTAATCAAAATCCACATGCAGCGACACACCACGCATAGTTAGAGCTCAACAATGAAGCTGGAAGAGAGGGAAAGGGCCCTGAGAAAGAGGCAGGAATCTGCAGAGATGCGTCAGGCGGAGTGGGCTTCTGAAAAGCTATTTCCCTAAGAAGAGTCTCTTTCTTTAGACAGACCATAAGTTTCTACTGGGCTAGCCACAGCACCCCCAAAAGGACTGACTAGGGTGTTGAGGAAGGTTCTGTGGGAGCTCATGGGTTTTTCTTCCATCTTCCAAATACACCAATGAAGTCGGGGAGGCCACCACTATTGCTGGGCAGATCACAGGCACACTCAACAGTGTCCCCTCCCCAACTCCTGCCACCCATTCTAACAAAAGGAAGACATTCTGGGTGGCCTAATGGAGAAGGTGGAGCATCATTCCTTGGTGCCAGTGTGTCTTGGTCATCGGGCTGCAGCAGTGGGACTGCACCATGCCATCCTCGCACTGTTTGCCATGCTGAAATGCAGAAATTACATCAGGAGCAAAAGGATCACTTAATCAAACCCCCAAGACAAGGATGAGGGAAGGAGCATTAGGAAACCTCAATCTTCTGGTGTCCCAGTACTTAAAAACCGGCCTCCCCTTTAAACAAGGTGCCTTCTACACCCCTCCTTTAGCAGCCACTTTGTGAAAAGGACCTCTGAGCACCACTCTGAGGAATAGAACCATCCCCCCCAAAATCCCAGCTTCCCTTGAAAGGGCTTTTCTTCAGAAAAGGCAGCCTGGACTTAGTGGAAAGGTGAATGCAGTGTAGAGGCACCTGGGACCAACTGGGTGCTTTCAAAGCCTCTCCCCTTCTCCAGGGCTCATCCTTTGGGGTTTTCAATATTAATGCTGCACAGATAAATGACACCAGCCTTCAGAATGAAATGTTCTCACATGCACAGGGTCAGATGGAGGGTTGAGACCAGGAGTCTGTTTCAGTGTCAGCTGTGTGAGTGTTTGGGGGGGAGGGGCTGAACATAAAGATGCAAAGTGGGGGGGGGGTTGTTTGATGCTTGGATCCTGCTGTGGACTGCGTGCGCGCGCGCACACACACACACACACACACACACACACACACACACACACACACACAATCTTTAGCTGCCCCATGAACTTTTTGTGAACTGTTTAAAAGTGGAGGTCTGTTGAACAAACAGCGGCGCCACTGCCAGCCATAATTTCATTGCAACAAGCTAAAGACTTTTAACTCTTCAGGTTCCTGGCCAAAGATGGAGCAGAGTGCAACTGGCCAATGAGCAATGGCCCCAGGATGACAAACAAGAGCAGCCCAACCCCCCAGCAGAAACATCCTTAGCAAAGGCCACTGCTTACACCAAACCACTATTCAAGAATGGGAATTACCTTTACCCACACCCTACCCCGGCTTCTCTGGGGCGTTGGGGTAAGAAACAAAGAGACTGAGAGGCAGAGGTGTAGCGACACTCAAGCTGCTTTGCTGCTACATATGAGTTATTTTTCAGGGCTCCCCCTCTTCCCTCCACATGCAGGCTATGCTTCTAGAAGTGCCAAGATGTGTGAAGTCACTCATGAAAAGCACTTTCTTTACGAGCACCAACCTACTTCCAATGTGAGCTGCTAAGCTGCACCTTGGCTCTGGATTTTAACCCTTTTTTCCAGTAGTGGAGAGAAGGGGACAAGGATGTGGGATAGGGATGAAGAGGAGATGGCTGAGAGAGCAGGTCAGACAGGGAGAGTGTCTGGTTTTTCAAGAACACACTGGGAACTGTAGTGGCTGTGTACTGGAACACCCAGTTCCAGGGGGGAGACACCTGGCTTGCAAACACAGGCACACACCACATGGTCTCCAGCTCTTAGTACGGTGGTGGCACTTGAAAGTGTAGGAGAGCTTGGGTCACCCTTGACAGACTCTGAGCAGCCAAGGGTTAAGATTCCAGTACCTGGGCTTGGCCTGAACACTGGGGAGAAGAGCCTGATTGGCAGAAGGGGGTCAGAGGGACCAAGGTGAAGAGCCGTCACTCCAACCTTGCCATCCCTGAGAAGGGGCACTGCTGGCCTATGTGAAAGAATGAAGGAGTACCACAAACCCCAAGCAGCACCCACTGCCACCATTTTGCTGATTCCTGCCATAAGGACACCACTATAGACTAAGGAAAAGGACAGAACACTGGTTTCTTCTTTAAAGGCGACTTGTCCCTGCAGACGACAAATAGCAGGTTGAAAGGAAGGAGCAAAGGCCATGAGAAGCTGGAGATAAGTGAAGGGAGGGGAGGCAGCACAAGGCCACTTTCTCTCCACCCCCGTCCCTGTTGCACCAGGCCACTATCCACCTGCCTCCACCCTTGAGGTGGCAATCAGTTCAAGTTTGCACATTGTGTTTGTCAAGTGGCACCGACAATATGAAAAGCATGGCCACCAGACCATACCAACTTCCAGAAATCAAACCATGCCTTCTCGTCTTCATAGACATTGATGGTTACCCTTCTTAGAGGCTTTTCTAAGTTTCTCTGTATTTACCCAGAGGGTCTCTCTCACTAGTGTCCTCTTGCCCCCCCCCCCCCATCAGGTAGTTATCCAGTCAGTGGCCAGAAGGACTGAACAGGTTTCTGGGGGCTTCAGGCTCAGGTGGCTAAGCAGGCATCTGGGATCCCAGCCAGTGTGCTGGGGTCTTCTGTGAGCTGGGGAATCTCTCCAGGTAAAGGGTCTTACTCCCTGCATGGCTGGTTCCCTGTAGACAGCACGCAGGAAGAACATGATCACCACAGCCTCCCAGCTCCCACCCTTACCCGAGGCTGTCTCTGGGCAGGTGGCCGAACCTCTCCAACCTTGGTTCCCCTCTGTAAATATTTGGCACGGTGTTTTCCAGAGGACTAAGCTGCACTATGGACTTGAGTTTTGCCTGGCAATAGCTGGTGCTGGCCACATTTAACCCCATTAAACAGCATCTGCCTCCACTAAACATACTGTATAACAAGCCCCAGAACCACTGCATAGTTTCTTTGTGGCAGTACCACCGCATTGGGAGGGTGGGGGCGTTGAGGTAGGGACACAGAAGAGGTCTGGCCAAGGAGGGATGACTTGCAGCAGTGCTGTGTGAATTTCACAGAAGCCCAAAGCTAACCACGCCAGCCCTTCCTGGAGCTGCTCCAAACACAGACTGAGTCACAGCACCGCTGCACTCCTGGTGTCAAGGAAGGGAGAGGTGAAGAAGTTCCTATTTTAGGATGTTGGGGGGGCTGTGTGGGGGTGGGAGATGAAAAGAAAAAGCTCTTCCGGTTGTGGGGTATGGGGCGGGTCCTTCCTGGGCTGCTTTCCTGGGTGTCATGTAGCTGGGGAGTAGGGGAACCCAAAGCTGTCCCTCAGGTTCTGGGCAGGGTCACTGGCTTCCAGGAGTGTGGTCAAGGGAGGTCGCTGGCCAGGTCTCACCCTCCACCACAACGTCAGTGTCTCAGTGCCGGAGACGGGGTGCGTGGAGTGATCCAGCCATCCCAGGTGCTGTCTCTTGGCCGTGACCGTAGCCTCCAGGGGCGTCCCCACCCACACCTCCAAGTTTTGCATTAGTAACGAAAGTGGGGGAAGAGGGAGACGGGAAACTCGCGCGGCCCTGACCTTTCCAGCACCCAGAACCTTCTCTGCCCGCTCCCGAGGCGCCCGGGTCAAAGCGGAGAGCCACCCGAGTCGAGATTGAACTTGGCCCTCGGCTGCGGCCGCGATAGCGGTAGCGAGGGAAAGAGGGGGAGGGGCGTCCCCTCCCCGCGCCTCAGTCCGGAGCGCGATCGGTCGGCAACAAAGGGATTTTCTCTCCCACCACACACACCCGTGCTGTTCGGGGCTCACCCGCCGAGGTCCCGGTGCGCCACGGCACACACCCACACTCTCGCGACGCGCCCCCGCCGGGCCTTCCAGGAACTCCAGCAGTCCCTCCCGGAGGAGGGCCTGACCTCCCCAATCCCCGACCCTAGTTAACCCCTGGGACCCTGCGGCCCCGCTCGCTCCTCTGTGGTCCCCTTTCCCGAGCCCCCGCCACTGAATCTCTGACAAGAAGAAATTTGGGTGGGCGCAGGGAGAATCGGGATTAACCCGAGACCTCCAGGGAAATGCCGCGGAGCCCACCGGGGGAACCGGCACTACAGACCCCTCCCCGCCCTGCCCTCGTTCCAGGCTTTCTTCTGATCAGGCTGCTGTGCTGCTCCTCTGGAAGCCTCCCCTAGAAAGATGTGAGCCAAGTGTAGCCAGCAGTTAAGGGGGTTGGGGTGCGGGCCTCGGGAGTTGCGGGGGAGGGCATCAGCAGAGACCCACCCTGAGAGTCTGTGCCAAACCCGGGATGCCGGCCACGCAACTCCCTCCCCAGGCAGAGCCATGGCCGGGGGTAAGTGTCACGGCCTCCCCCAACTCAGAAACCAGTGATGAACAGACACTTCCCCTTCTCCTGCGAAGTCCTGTCCAGGCCACCACCTGGGCTTTTTTGTTCTTTCACTTTCCTTCATGGTTGTGCCACACTGGGAGTAGAGTAACCACGTGCACATTCAAGAAAGGGTAAATTTGGAAACAGGTGTCCCTCAACAGGAGGCCACCCAGAGCCAGAAACCTAAGTTGAAAATCAGCTCCCACCATACATACCCTCCCCTTTCTCCTCCTTAAAAAACCACATACATGCCCCCTTTGGTCTAGTCCCTACAGAGCTGGATCCCCACTTGGGAGTCTACACAACCTGAGGGCAAATTCAGAATAAATGCTCCACAACACGCCTCCAAAGGCCAAATCAGTGCATTTCTGTCTCCACCAGGGCTTTGTGGGAATAAAACGCATTTAATGCCGCACCCCCCCCAACAGAAAGGAACAAGCTATACCATAAGGCTAATAACAGCTATCATTAGTAGACACAGGAAGCACAAAGGAACTTTTAACGCATAAAAGATGCATAAAACGCAAGGGGGTCCTGCGATCTGCATGCGGGTTCCTTGCTGATTGTGTGGAGCCTGGGAGCCCCAGGAAGGCTGGGGATGAGGGTAAGAGGAAGAGAGGGGCACCTACTTTCTTTACATGGAACAATAGGAATCCCGTGTCTGCTACTCAGTCTTGGAACTCAGAGCACCCAAAACAAAGCCCTGCAACAACTGCGGTATAGATGGGGGCCCATGAATTTTTGTAGCCCTTCAGAGCTTAATTACTCCTCCTTGATCCGTGGGACTAGACACGACACCGCCAAGGTTAAAATGCCCTGAACAGCGCCGAGCAGATGTGAGCGAGCTGGCAGACGCGCAAATGAGGCCTGCCTCGGAGCACGATAACAAGTGACTAATACATTGCATATCGTTGAAAGAAAATTATTTTTCTCTAATTTGCATTTGCTTGGGGGTAAAAAAAAAAAAAGCCAACCCGAGTCCCTCCTCACAAGCACGAGTCTAATCCTGGAAATACGGCCCGGCTGCTTTAAGAGAGCTGGAAGGAGGGAAAGACTGCCAGTGTTTTGGCGTTACAGACTTGTTTATCTTTCCGCCTTTCCTCCAAGGCGAAACTCGTTTTGCAAGCAACATTCCTACAGAAAATGGCACACGTCATAAAAAGAGACCAATTTATAGAACTGGCACCGAAGTTCATGTATCACTCCAGAAGCATCTCCCAGCTCCCCATGGGGAACCCAACTAGATACAGAAGTCCACGTTAAAACTCAGAGGGTAGACCTGGGGTGTGGGGGGTGGTAAGGAACTAGATTTGCAGATCCTGGAGGCTGCACACCCAGGGGCCAAAGTCACATAGGGCCGAACACAGACTTATGATCCTCCAACGCCCAGGGTGGGCATGGGCTTCGACCTTGGTATTCCAGGGGGAGAGAGGTGAATTTTTACACCCAGAGTGCGCTGGTCCAGCCCAGAGGCAGGCCCCCATTCTTGACCTTCCAAACCCTGCCTGCTCCAGCCAGCCATGCATCCCCAGGACTTGCCGGAGTGGGTGACTGCCACCACCAACTGCTCTCCCTCCCACCCTGGCACCTCCATCCCTACAGGGCCTGGCGGGGTACCAGGAACTCAGAGAAGGCCTGTGGCTGTGGGCATCTATAGTTGATGAAGTCAGAGTGGGTGGGGCTGCGGGCAGGCCTTAGGACTGCACCTTTGTGTCCTGCAGCTGAAGGCAAATGCGCTCTTGAACACGGAAAGGCTTGGAAGGGAAGGTTAACGGGTGCGCATAATCAAAAGCCAACCTGCACCACCCCTTCCCCCAAGACACACCCCCCCATCAGGTCCTGAACCTGAACTTGCGTTTCCAATCTGGGGAACAGTGCCGAGTGCACAGAACACAGCGCCCGCCTGTCTCTAACTTGTCTGAATAACAGGGCCATTTCAGAGGGGAACAACGGCCTTCACAGCCTCTGCAATTTCCAGAAAGCCTTCAGTTAATAACACATTCTTTCCAACAAGCTTACTTAGGGCCGAAAGTTATTTTCCCAAATCTTATAAACTCGCTCATAAGCAGCTGAGGGCCTAGGTCCACAGATCCTGGCCAAACCCCTCCAGACAGAGACACTTGTGACCCCTGTGGGCCTTCTCCTGCCACCTCTGCCTAACAAGTTTCCTAAACCACAATGTGTAAACCATCCCACACCCCCACCCCAATCCTGGGAAGTCATAAAGGTGTGTGTTGAGGATGAGGGGGTGGGGGTGCTGCTGGACTTTCTCTCACCTGAGGACGTGCTGGACAGAAAGTGTCAGCCACCTCTGCAGCTCCTTGCGGGCCTGCATAGTGCGCGCTTTGTGTAAGTGCTGAGGAGGCACAGCGCTGCTCGCGCGCCAACAGCTGTCACATTATTTGCACTCGCTGTAAACAGCCTTCACATTCCCCCCTTACCACATAGTTAAAGCCAGACTAACAATCCACAGTTAGAGATCAAACCAACAACAGCAGCATTGTGTCTGCCTTTGCTGCCTTCGCACCAAGCCCAGCAGCTGGCAGGTTTCTCCGGAACAAGGGACCCCCTTCTCCCCCCACCCCTCCAGGCTCCAGCCAAGGCTAGCCAAGGAAGCATGCATTTGTCAGTGCTGTTTGTTAAAGCAAAAGAGCACCGCCATTTCGCAGAGATTTCTGTGTGGTTTATCAGCCCTTTCCCGGAGTTTGCTCCTTCTGGTAGCTTGGGAAAGCATCATGGGAATCAAGGTTGTTCAGATTCCTGGGGCTGGTTTCTGTGCTCAGCAAAACGGGGGCTGGCCTGCCTTGGCCAGGCTTGGGTGGGGGCAGGGAGGCCTGAAGCTCTCCATGCCATGCATGTCACAGCGGCCAAGCAGGTCTGCACTTTCTGCAGACCACAGCAGAACACCTCCTGTCTTTTGGAGATTGCCCAACTCACTGAATACTTACTGGTCGCCCCACTGATCAAAATGTCTCCTTTATGATTTTTGGTTAAGTTGAACATTTCCATAATCGTCATTATTAGCGCAAATTACACGCCTAATCGGTCCTTAAATAGATTTTAATTAAATAATCATACAAGGCTCATTTTATGACTTAAGAAAGGCATTACTTTTCGTTATAAACTTTCCACCAGGATATAGAATAACGATAGCAGACAAATACTTATTCTTTGAAAATCACCAATAACCGATAGGCAGAATGTCATGAAACATGCCCTGTTTTACCTTCTGAAAATCGAAGCTGAGACCAGACATATCACAGCTGAACAACTTTCCTCCTGGGATGGGAGGGGATTTCTTCCTCCAAAGAACTACTTTTGGGGCCGGCCCCATGGCTCACTTGGGAGAGTGCGGCGCTGGGAGCGCTGAGGCAGCAGTTGGGATCCTATATAGGGATGGCCGGTGCGCTCACTGGCTGAGCGTGGTGCGCAGGACTCCGAGCCAAGGGTTGCGGATCCCCTTACCGGTCAAAAAAAAAAAAAAAGAGAGCTCAAAAAAAAAAAAAAGAACCACTTTTGTTCTCTCTTTGGCCAGTGGAAATAAACCCCAAATGCTACTTTTCCTTACCCATCTCCAGCTAGTCTCTTCTAGAGACCACTCCTCCCCCACCCCCATCCGCTTTCCACCCCTAGTCTGCTGAGAGTCACTGTGCAAGGCAGGCAGGCTGTGCTTGTTAAATGCTGTTAATAAAATAATAAATACAAAGGACGGAGGCTGCTGGTTCCATGGGTGTTTTGACTGGAAATGCCTTGGCACTTGTCATGTGTTTATGGGAGGGCAGACAACTCCAGGATTTACATAGTTTGGACATTTCTGTACTTCATTTATTCTTTCCTAAATGACGTAGGCCTCAAGCTATTTCAAGTTTGCATTTGTACAGAACTGTTAAATGCCTAGGAGTTTCTCCAATTCAACCAAGTTTTAAATCAGAACCAAAGCTGGAACACACTCTCTGACTTGCCCAACTCCACCCTCAGCCTCTGTTGCTGGAGAAAACAAACAGACCCTCGAAAACAATCCTCAGTCCTCTAGCTCCCCACCTTCAACTCCCCTCCGAGGGCCCCTAGGGCAAAGGTTAAGGCGTTTTCAGATTCCAGGCCAGGCCCAGGCTACACACTGTGGCAATCACCGCAGTTAGGCGCATCCTGTCTGTACACTACCTCTAAAATAGTGAGCTAAAATGGGGGGGAAAGTGCTGGCCTGGTAAAACCCACTGTTCACAAAACAATGTCAGCCAAGGCTGTAAGGCATTCTTTACAGAGGGACCAGGGATTCGTGCCTACTGAAGCTCTTTCAGCACAAAGGCTTTTAGGGGAAGAAGGGAAAAAGAGGGAGGGGGGGAGAGGAGGAAAGAGAGGGAGGGAGGGCTCCTGTTTCAGAGCAGGCATCCCCTGAGAGTCAAGAACCAAGTGTAGCTTCAATCAAACGCTGACTTCCCCTCTGGGAGTCGAGTAGGAAACCTGATCACAGTAGCTTACTACCGGCCTGGATCCATACAGGTCTGGTTTTCTTCTCATGCTAGTAATTTTTTTAAATACATATCGATATAAAAGAAGCAATCCCTGGCAGACTTTATTGAAAACCACACTGAGCCCTCATAACATCCGGACTTAATCCCTATCAAACAAACCACAGCACCTCTGGCCTCTGCAGCAGCCCACCCCCTCTCACCTCTTCCAACCAGGTCTCTGCCCTGCAGCCGCTGCTATTCCCTCCCCCGAAATGACGGGAAGGCTTGCCAAAGAGCACCTAGACACCAGTTCTGAAATCAATTCCCCACCATATAATGATCCCACTTAGGGGGGGAAAAAAAATCCAAGTCCTTGCATATGGAATCCTTTAAAAACAGAATGCAAAGAACTGTAACAAAGGGGAAGAGGAACCCATGGAGGCGGACCCGGAGGATACCCTTGGAGGGGAGCTTTACTCTGCAGCCTTGCTCCCAGGACACTGGCCTAGTAGGTCTCAGGGAATCTCAGAGGGAATCAAGGGCAGCAGGGAATGGAGGAGCAATCTATAGCAACAAGATCAGTCAGTCAGAGCAATTATTAATCCTCAGGGCCTACTACGTGCCAAGTATTCTTCTTTGATCCTAAAGGTGGATAATTATTCCCAGTCTTACAAATGAAGAAACTTACTCAGGCTCAGAGGCCATAAATAACTTGCCCCCAAGGTCACACAGCTAGTAAAAATGGGCCACGGTCAAACTCAGTCCTGGAGTTGCGGAGAGGAGCCAATTATTGGTTTAATTGTGCCATTTGAAATCCCTATTTTCACATACTGTCTCCTTAAAGAAGTTCGGAAGGCTTCCTGAGGCCTTGCATACCTAAGTACAGGGTAAAAAGATAAGCCTTTAACGCCCATGTAACTTGGTCCACAATGAGCCTTGAACCCAGTTTCTCTGACGTTTGGTAATCTCTTGGCCCATTGAAAGTGTTTCATAATTTCCCCTACATCCTACAAATCTCCCTACAACTAAATACCCTGGGGGTGAGACCACTCCACTTTCCCTTCCTCCAGTAGCCCAGAATAGACAGGAGTAGGTGGGTCAGCTACACTCAGGTCTCTGGGAGAAGTGCTGCCTACTAGGAACAAGGCTTGCCACCCTACTTTTGCCACATAAAGCAATAAATCAAATTATCTAGATAGAGCGAAGCCCTTTGGAAGGAGCACCTACACCTTATCTTTCCTAGGGTTCAAACAAAAAAACCCCAGGGACCAAAGTGGGGTGGGAGAGGGAATTAAGAGGGAAGTGGCTAGCGAGATGAGGGCCCTACTGGACCACCAAGTGTCCCCACAAAAACACAAGCCCCGAAGCAAGCTGGGGGATGGGGTATCTTTCCTTTCCCCAACCTTTCCTCCCAGAAGCGCCTGGAGGCAAATCACAGGGCCCAACATCCCCTCCTCATCCGACCCCATCCTCAATTTCTAGATCTGCCCCAGGCTTTCAGATACTCCGGGAACTACCTACACCCGACGCCGCAGGCCCCACTGCCGAGAGCCATCTCCAGCTCCGCTCGGTGGGGACGGGCACAGGCACCGGATATTCGGCCGCCCCAGCGGGCTTCCCGGCCCCGGACCGGCTGCTTCTCCGGACGACGAAGCTCCGGATATGCGAAATGGCTCCGTGGCGCGACCGGGCTGGCGAAAGCCTCAGCGGCGGGAGGGATGGAGGGGCGACGGTGGCGCCGGACGCTCACCCCGCTGGCCAGCCGAGCACGCCCCCGCGGCCCGGCTGCCCCTGGTTCTGGGCCAGCCCTCCGCAAGTGGCTTTCTTTCTCTTTTTTAAACTTTCCAGCCTTGGCGATGGGGCAGGATTTTCAGCCCTTCCCCCCAATACTCAGGTCGGGCGGGCCCTCCCAACCCCTTCGGGAAGGCTACTCCCCCCGCCCCCGGCACCCCTAGACGGCGACCCCGGCAGACGCCTCCCCCCACACACCCCCCATCCCCGCCTACTTGGGCCACCTGGAGCAGGCGGCTTCCCGAAGCGGCCGCAGTCCAGTCGAGCCTGGGACCGCAGCGTCCGGAGAGGAACTCCCTGCAGCCCCAACAGTCCAGGCCTGCCCGCGGCGCGCGTGCAGCGCGCCCTACACATAGCGCTCTCTTGGAAAGGTCTAACGCTTCGAGAGGGGGGTGGAGACGACGGCAAGGCGGGAAGGGGGAAGGGCTGCCTTTTTTTTTAACTCTTAAGATGCAAGAGTTTTGGTGTCCCTGGCACGATAGTGAGCGCCCGTGCAGAACAATAGAAATGGGGGGGGGGAGTGCCGGAAATGGTGCAAGAAGACCCTTATAACCCTATAAACCTGCCCCCCCCTTGGCAATTACCATAGCATTGAGACCCCAGTGCCTTCAATGCAATAGTGCCTTTTTATAACTTTTTTCCCGAAATACGTCCCCCTCCCCACATTTTGAAATAACAAGGGCAAAGATAGCTCCCAAAGTTGTGACCTCCCGAAGCTCTTGGGTCTTTCACCTGCTCTGCCCCTGGCACCCTGACCTAATTCACCCTCCTTCCCCAACGGTTTCCCTGGTTTGCACCTAGACAATAAATTTAGTTTAATTTAGCTTCCGGTCTTTAATTTTAGCAGGTCTCCTTTTTGCATGCAAATCAATATGGCAATTACCATCTAAAAGCTCGCCCAGCCCCGGGTCAATGTAAATTGATCATTGTCCGCCTTCCACAAAATAACACCGGGAGTCTGTGGTGCATAATGAGATTATACTGGAAACTGTCTTTTAGATCACAAACTATATTTTATTCTGTCAGGATCTTCTCCGAGCGGACTTCCCCGCTTGTCTAATCACGGGGAGCCGAGCCCGTGAGTGCTGGCTGGGAAGACAGAGGTGAGCTTGTGCCCCGAAAGGGGGCCTTCTACAGAAATATAGCAGAAGAGCACCGTTAGTGAACTCCAGTTCAACAAAAAGTCAGATAGATATCCCTTCTTGAGGAACACGTTGAGCGCAACCAGAGTAAGCCGTCGGGCAGGGCTGGAGATCGGCGGACACCCCCGGCCAAGTGCTTGCGACAAACGCGGCTCAGCCACCGCGAGGGTGGACGGAGGCCAGTTACTCCGGCCCCGGCGGCTTCTCCTCCTGCCTCCGCCACCTAGGCCTCAACAGCGCGCCCGGCTTTGCGAACAGACGGAATCCCGTTGGTCATAACACTGGCAAAGAAGGGGGGCGGGGCCGGCCGAGTCCTCTCCACCCGTGTCTGGGTGAGGCCCCCACGAGGCCCGATCTATGAAAAGGACGTCCGGGGCTCCGATGCAACTCTCTCGCCGAGAGCACTGCCCTCCCGCCCCTCGGCAGCCCCCTGGGCACGGGTGTGACCCCCCCGGGCCTAACAAAGGGCTTTCTGAGCTCCTATCCGCCTCGGGCCGGCGGGGGAGGGGTGGACCCACGCGGTCTCCCGCCCCGCCGCGCCTAGCTGGATCGGCTCGGCCCGGCGCCCTCGAGGAAACCACCAGGATGGCATTGTCAGGGCTGCCGAGCGCTCCTAAGGACCGTCCTGGGGCTCTGGCGGCACTGTGGCCTGCGAGTCTCCTCGCCCAGCCCGCGGCCGGGCCCGGCCCTGCCCCGCCCGGCCCGGCGCGGGCTCCACCCAAGTGCGGTCTTCCCAATAAAAGATGGAATTCCCGGCTGGGCTTAGACAAAGAGGGACCGCGGCAAATCGACGCCGCGGGCAAACCAAACCGTACCCAGAGTTTAGTGCGCGATTGGGGTCACCGAGGCGCCTGCTAATCCACCCTACCCAGTCCGTCCCCAGCGTGGTCTCTTCCAGGAAAAAAAAAAAATTATAGCCTACCAAAATGAAAGCATACCTCTCCTTTATTCCTCCCAGAAGCCACTTCTTTCGTTTCTATTTTCCCCGTCCACTAGGCCCTGAGCCACCTTAGCAAACAGGACCCCAGCTGCCCAATATCCATTCCTCCCGACCAAAACAGAAAGCTACTCCTCTTTCTTCCACCATCCAGCCACTCAAAGTCTAGAACTCAATTTGTTCAGAAGCCTTACCTGCTCAACACATACACTCTTCCCACCCCTCCCCACATACACTCTTCCCACCCCTCCCCACATACACTCTTCCCACCCCTCCCCACTAGAAGGAACTGTAACTAGAAGTAATCTTAGTTAACGGAGGGCCTACCCTTTGGTAGGCTGCTTTGCCCTTAGTTTCCTTCTGGCCCAAAATACATTATTTCCCTGTAAATGAGTGTGTGAATGTGGTTGTATGGGCCACACTTCCATACCCAAGTCGGCCTCACTTCGCAGGAATGTCTTGGCGTCAGGCATTGAAGAGTTTTTGTCATTCAGCCTGTGTATCTAAGCATGGATGTATGCGTGTAAATGCTTCTTGTGTTTCCAAGTGACCCTCTTCACACCTTTAAAATGGGCTTTTATCTCTGGAACACAAGTTACAGAAATTCTGCCCGTTTCCAGCTCAACAAAGTCTGGGATTTTTCTCTTAGAATATCACCATACATCTCTGTATTTGCATACCCATGTTTACATTCCCCTTGGCCAGTTCTTTATCTCTTATGTATCTCTTGTTCCATTTGGGAACCGGAGCCCAAGTGTCTTGATTTGTCTCAGCACATGTCATTTAGGCGCACAACTTAATCTGAGCATTCCAGCCGAAAGTACACCTCCCCACTACTTACATTCTTCTTGCTTTGACTGTAATGTTGCTCATTCCCAGACCAGAACAGTATGGCTTTGCAGTTTAAATGTAAATATAGAAGATCCCTTAGACCACAAACCCTTAAAAGAAAGGTTGAGGAGGGGCGAGAAGCCAGTGGAATATTAGTAATGAGTTATTTATGCATAAGGTAACCCGCCCACCAATTTCAGGCCTGGAAATTTTGAACTAGACAAATGTCTGCAGAGTTGTATTAAATTTTTAGACCAATTCAACATTAGCCCTATATAAGTATACAAATGATGGTTCTCTTAACACATAGCACTGTCCAAATCCCACATACACATATCTCATTCTAACTCCCCACAAGTTCATGATTAAAAGGGTGTCATTTATTTATATGGACAATTCAAAGACTACTTTGTTCTCTCCAATGCATACTTATACACACTGGCCTGGTATTTCAGACTCAGGTCTTTGGTCTGCAGCAGCCTCCTTCAGAGGCCCCACGCGAGCATGAATTGTCTCTGGGAAAACTGAGGTCTACCTCTGCCTCTCCCAAACTCCTTACTTAAGTGGGGGTGCCCAATGTGTGTTCACAGTTCCCTCACTGAGAAGTAATTGGTCAAACTAGATTTTCTAGAAGCTGTGTTCGGTTTGTCGAAGAATCGAGCCCAATGCACCAGGATATGACCATGCACACACAGAAGAGAAAGGAAAACCCTAAGCCTAGACTCCTGCCACCCGCCCCCCACGAGCTACTTTGCCTCCAGAAATTTCTAGTTGGCTCTTTGACCCCCTACTTCATTACATTATCCCCATAGCCTTTAAAGGGTTAAGAGAAACCCCCGCAGCCTTTCCTCCACCCTGCTCGCTGGGCCCGCAAGCTAGCTCGCTCACTCTCTGCTCACCGGAGTCTGCTGCCATCTCCGCGGCCCCCACCCCACCCCCGTCCTTCAGCCGGGAGGGAGCCTGCATGCCTGTCTAGACCGATCTATCACCGGCACACCAACAACACCCGCGAGAGCGCGGAGACCCTGCCCAGGTCCCCCGGCCCGCACGGTTCACAGCGGACAGAACCCGGGAAGCGTGACGCCTGCAGGGTGGGGGTGGGGAGCCTACAGGCGCTAGCAGCCCCCAAAGCACCACAGGTCCACCCCGGCCCCCCGCGCTCCCACCAGGCCGGCTGCCGGGGCACAGTCACAGCTCTGCGCGCTGGGCAGTCCTATTTTTATCTTGTCTAATCCCAAACTGGGCGGGGAGCACAGGCGTCGTGCTTAGAGAACAAGAGATAGGCGAGGGAGGCTGGGAGGAGCAGCCAAGGAGCGACGCGAGCGGGAGCGAGTTAAAGACACAGCGGAGGCGACCGCGAGCAGGAAGAAAGAGCGGGCTGCGCGGGCCTCGCGGCGCCGCAACGGAACGCGCCGCCCGGCGAAGTTACACTCGCCTCCGGCCGTCCCTCACAGCCGGCCCCTCCCCACTTCCCAGCGGCGCTCTCCGCAGCCCGGACCGCGGGGCCCCGGCCTCTGTGGAAGGCGGAGGCCAGCCCTGCAAAGGGCTGGAGAGAATCGCTAATGAGCTGTGCGGCCCATTGATCCAGAGAACACTTCCTAATTAACTCTCAGTCACCTACTGGTGACAGCGCCTCAAAGGACAGCGCTGGGGCCGGCCGAGCCCCAGCCCCGACCTGCCAGCAGAGCGCCTGGCGCCCGCACCCCGCACGCTCCCCTAACCACCCCAGGCAATCCGTGTGCGTGGCGGTGTATAACCGCACACTGAAGGCCAGCCTCGGATCAAACCTGGATGGCACATTAATCCATCGCCTCCCCTCCTTCCTCTACGCGATGAAATCGTGCCCCAAATAAACACGAGAATCAACACTGCAGAGCCCAGACCAGATAACAGGTCGGGGATGGAATGGGAAGGGTCGAGAAACGAGCATATTCCCCAAGTGTCCACGTACAGGAGTCTCCGAGGCCGACTATTTAATGCCTTCCACACAAGCAATTCTGTTGGCAAAACCGAATCCAACACCTCCTAAGGATTGATTTCGGCCCGCGGTGTCCGTTTCTAGTGCCACAGGAAGTGTCAGATGGCTAGAAATACCCAAGTCTGTCTGCGCTCACCACCCACCACCTTCTGGGGTGGGCCACTTCCTTCTCATTTTCACTCCCAGGCCATTTTAAGGATTTTTCTCCAAGAGGCTACCCCTAGAAACAAATACCACTATCCATCTCCTAGCCTCCTCTCAAGAAGGGGGCGGGGGGGCGGACAACACAGCTAAAATCCGAAGCTGTCTAGTCTAGACACAGCTAGGGTTATGCGAATACCTATTTGAAGCGCGCTGGTTTCTTTTTAAGGTTTGTTTTTAAATGCACATAACCCTCCCTCTTCCCTCTTCCATTCCCCCAACCCCCAACCTTCAGACGCCGGTGGCGCGCGCCCTCGCGCGCGGGCACTCACAATCTCTAGCTGGAGATCGCAGACTTTCTGGAAAAGATTCATTAACAGCAAATTAAGCCTCGCCCGGCCTCGGCCTACACGCGGCCACACTCAGCTGTCTCCGGGACCCAGAAACGTGCCCACTCCAGCGTGCGAGCGGCGGGAAGCCCGCCGGAACCACGCGTGCCCCAAGCCGCTCTACTCCGCACAAGGTGCCCCAAAGCTCGCTTGGTAAACAGCAGGCGCTCGTCGCCGACTTCCCGAGCCCCCGAGTTGGCGGAGGGCTCTGCAGCGCAGCCACCCGCCCGTTCTCTGCGCGGGCCCCGCGGCGCGTCGGCGCTTTACCCTCCCAGCCCCGACCGAGGATCGCGCCCGGGTGCGCAAGTTCCTCTTCGCCCTGAGCCTCCGCACCTCACGCCCTCCGAGTGCGACCAACTTCCTCCGGCCGCAGACTTTCACACGCCCATCAGTGCTTCCCACCAGAGTCTCCACTGCCCAGCTGAGGGCCCAGGTTTCGCCCGCCCCCGCCCTCACCCTCCCTTACCGCCACCGCCTCCGCACAAGCATTCTGCTCCCACCACTGGGGGTCCAGAACTTAAATCCTACCTTCACAACTGCGGCGGGGGGGGGGGGGGGGGTAGGTTAGAGGTAGGACGGGGCCGCGGATTGAAATCATACAAGAACCTTTACAAAACAAAGCGTCTGACCTGGCGGGCGGACGGGCCGAGTCGGAACCCCTCGCTCTGCTCGATTTCCTAGTAGCTTTTTTTTTTTTTTTTTTTTTTTAATATTAATCCACGTGATTCGCGCTTTGGGGCAACCCAAGAAAAAAACCGGGACTCCCCTCCCGAGTTGCACGGCGGCGGCGGCAGGTCGAGCTCTGCTCGGCCCGAGGCGCCCGCCACACACCCTCGCGCACGCACACGCCGTCGTTCCACTCACAGGAACAACCGGCCCCCAGAGAGGCGAGACGAGGCGGCGGCGGCTGGGGGTTTTTACAGTTCTTTCCCGAGTCGAAAAAGAAAGCAGACGGGAACCCGCCGCCCTCCCCTTCCTGCTCGCGAGCTAACGCCGAGCCGAGCTTCCCAGCTTCCAGCCCACCCCCCCCCTCCGGCCAATTCGCGGCGTTCAGCGGCAACCGCGCTCCCGCGCAGACACACTCAGGCTGCAAACTTCCACTCCGCGAACTCCCTGCTCTCCTCCCAGGCCCCAGGGAGGTGGCAGGCCCCCCGCCGCGCCCGCTCCCAACCTCGCGCCCACGCGGGGTCGTTTAGGTTGGCTGTATTTTAAATAACTTATGCCACTGAAATAAAAACGAAAGCGAGCAAGGCAGCCGAAGGCAAGCCAGAAGCAAAAGCTTCGCGGGGTACGCGAGAGTGTCGGGGAAGAAACCCGGGGCGGGCGGAGGCCCCGGGGGAGGGGGCCGACTGCAGTCCGCGGCGCGCCCGCCCGCGGCCTCCCCGGGAAAAGGTGTTCCGGGCACTGACCTGAAATCCCCGATCGGGGAGTAGGCAGGGAGCCTGCAATCCGGCGCTTTGAAGTTTTCCCCCGAGCAGACTCGAGGCAGCGAGGAGCGGTTGGGTGGGTGGGCAGAGGTGTGCGGGGTTGGGGGGGGTGGCGACGTTAAAGAGCGGAGGAGCCGGGCCGGGGAAGCGCGGCGAGCAGCAAAGTTTGCTGTCCCCGGCTGCCCACAGTCCGCTCGCGTAACCGCGCTCGCTCGCCTCCCTCGCCGTCTGCTGCCAGCCCGCTGCCCTCGGGGTCGGCCCCGCGGAGGGGTGGGCTCTTGGCCGGGTGGGGGCGGGGCGGGGCGGGCTCGGAGCCCCAGGGCAGGTGGCGACGGCCCCGCGCGATCCTCCGGGCTCCCGCAGCTGGACTGGGCTCGGCCGGGCTCAGCACCTCCCGCGCTGCCGCTGCCGCCCGCGCTCGGGCAGGAGCCCCAGCGCCATGTTGACGGTTCGCCGCGAGCGCCCGCTCCGGCTGGGTGTTAGTGTGTGTGTGTGTGAGTGTGTTGGCCAAGTCGTCCCTGCGCGGCGACAGCGCGGCTTGGGCTCTCCGCCCGGCGGCTCGCGGGCTCCCCCTCCTCCGCCCGCCTAGCTCCCTCTCTCGGTCGCGGTCTGGGCTCCGGCGCGTCTCCCCGGCAGCCGCCGAGCTCGGCCCGCGTTCAGCGAGGAGCGCAGCTCTGCCTCGCCTTGCTGTTGGGAGCCCGGGCTCCGTCTGCCGCCGCACGCCGAGATCCCAACGCGTCCCCCTCCCTGGTTCCCTCCTCTTCCTCCTCCCCCTCCCTCCGCCCGTCCCCCCTCCCTCCCTCCCTCCCTCCGCCCGTCCCCCCTCCCCCTCCCTCCCTCCCAACAGCCGCCTCCCCTCCCCCCGCAGGCGCAGCGCTCGGGCGACAGCCGCCCGCCCGCCCGCCGCCTCCAGCTCTCGCAAGTTTGAGCTCCCCCAGTCTCCGCTCACCCTTTTCTGCGGAGCCTCCGCGGTGGGGCTTCGGGAGGGGTGATTCCCCAGGAAAGGTTTGCCCGAGTTTCCCCGGCTGTCATCGATTCCCGGCCGGGCGCATTTTGGCCCCTCCAGGTCCGAACCCCGGACCACTTGGGTGGCGCCCCCCTCGCCTCCTGCCCTGCTCTGCCCTCCCCTCCCCTCCCCAGCTCGGAAGCGAGTTGGTTGCGCACGCCTGGCCCGGGCGCACGTCCTGGGAGAGCCGGAGACCGACTTGGGCGGCGGCAGCGACGGCGGCGCGGGCGGCCCGCAGAGCCTGAACCGAGAGGATGGGGGCGGCGGGGGCGGCTCTCCCAGCCGCGCGCCGAGACTCCCCTCGCTACCCAGAAGGCCAGTGGAGGACCGCAATTACCATAAAGCGCCTCGCACTCCGCACAGCCAAAGCTGTCAAACCCCAGCGGCAGCCACCGCTGCCGCCTCTAGCCACCAGCGCTGCGCTCGCCTGACCTCGCGTCCCCTCCAGCAGAGCCTAGCGAGTGTGTGTCCGCTCCCACCCCCACCCCAGATAGCCCCCTTTTCCCAGAGGAGCTCTATCCTATTTCGGATATGTAAGAGCTACCTGAAAACGCCACCCGGGGCAACACTGGCCGTTCCGCCCGAACTCCGCGCCCGAGTTCCCCGGACGTTTCAATTGTGTGGGAATCGTTTGGAGACGGGGGGGTGGGGTGGGAGGGGGGAGCAGCCGTGGAGGCAGAAGAAGGCGAACGGGCGGCGGTAGGGGAGCGGAGATCCGCCTGAATTTCTCCCGGTTCTCGAGCATTTCACGGTCTGCATCTCAGATGGTTGGAGGGTCTACCCTGGCCCCTCACCCCAGCCTCGGGAGATTATCTCCCGCGTTTTATTTTCCTTGGCAGGGAGCAACTTTTGGCTTACACCGTTCGCCCCATAAATTTCCACTCGGTAACGTCGTGCTGATCGGTGTTCGGCGGCGGCGTACAGCCTGCGCCCGCAGCAGTTCAATTCAATTGACACGTATTGAGCTTCTCCAGCGCACCCGGCGCGGCGCTAGGCGCGGGGGGGGGGGGGGGGGAGGGCGGGGACAGGCAGGCGGGAGGGGAAAGCGAAGAAGCGAGGTTCTGGCCTCCCCGGAGCACAGAGCCTCAAGGGCGAGCTGAGAAGCCCCAGTTCGTAAAGCTGGCGGGAAGGGGTGGGAGTGGGGGAGGGGGTATTCCGGCCTAACCGCACCCAGACTGCGGGCCCCGACTTCGCGGCCAAAGGTGACCCCATTCGGCTGCTCGCTAGGGTCTCTTTATGCTGGGAAGGGGGTGGAGTGCCTCTTTCTGCCTAAGGACAAGATGGTGCAGGCTCGATGAGAAAATAAATCCGAAATGGAGGTGGCCTGTAAATCCACACGGAAAGTTTTAAAATATCCTGGAGTGTCCCCATGCCAAAAATAATCAAAAGCATCTCAAGTTGATTACTAAGTCAAGGTCAAGGCCAAAATCAGCTTTAGCTAGCAGATATTTTCCCTTTTAAAAATTAGACTCACTAGTGACTGCGTGACTGGTATTAGCTGCGATTTTATTCATTCTGTTTTAGTTCTCAGCACATAAGTCATAAAAACAGCCCTTCTCAAAGCAGAAGTGAAACATCTCTACCGTTTGAAACCCGAAACTTCAGCAGAATTAAATCTTCATGCTCCAGAGCTGCTTATAACAACTGATGCAAAAGACAGGCGGGCAAGTGCCCGTGAGAGCAGTGCCCAGCAGGGCTGGGCCACGAACGGTTCCAGGACCCGCGCCTGCAAAACAGAATGCACGCCTTTTTCTTCTGGTCTTTCTGGGGGTGGATGTCTCTGAAAAGTAACCCACACATTTTTTTAATCTCCGGTAACAAGCAGAAAGACACCTGGACTATTACGCTGTAAAGCTATTTTTTATAAAGACATTTTAGGGCCAGACATTAAAAGTTATTAGACTGAACGCATGCGAGTTACAGACACAGCTGGAGAAAAGGCCTCTGGTTGTGTTGTGTGTTGTAGCAACATTTCTTTTTGAAGGGACTCCTTTTATTCAAAAGTCTAAAATAACCGGGAAGGCTGAAGTTGGCTATTTGTGGGGAAACTCTCTGAAGGTGGTTCCAGGCGAGGAGGCCGCTATGCCGCTGCGGACTGGGAGGGAGAGCTGGCCTGGGCGAGTGCGGAGCCGTGCCAGGCTCTTCCGGCTCGGTTAGGCCGCACCACAGAGGCCCTGGCCCGGTGCCCGGCCAACTTCTCTCCCCTCCCCTAGTCTCCCCAACTCTCCCCCCAGGCACAGGCTTTTCCCTGAGTTCAGAGTCGCATGTAACCGTCCAGAACTTTTGGAAAATCCAGGAACCGAGCACGGGGCCAGCGGCCTCTCCGAGTCCTGCGGCCTCCCGGGGCTGCTGACAAAGAGGCCTGTTTGTCTAACTTTAAAAGTCCAAGAGTTAAAATGAATGGGGGGGGGGGTTGCTGTAAATGCAAAGGGGCCGCGGGGAGGGTTGATTGCGGGAGAAATTTGATGCTGGAGACAAACAGGCCAGTAAATTCGCCTTTGACGTAATTTGCAGTATTCACCACCCTCCCACTCGCCCTTTAGTAGGGAGTCTCGCCTCCGTGGTATCCCCGTGCGGGCTGGTGGGATTAAAGAGTTTCTCTTCCATCTCCTAGGGATATATTTTCCAACTCCGTGGGATTTTAAAAATATCTTATTAAGGGAGTCCTAAGAGGCGGGGGGTGGGGGGGGGATTCGTGACTCACTGGGAATTAAAATGTGGGATTTTCCCGAGGTGCTCTAAAATGGAGGGGATGGGGGCGGGGATTACACCTATCTGTCCGGTTAGTTGGAATTATTCCCAGGAAGAGCAGCAGAATGCTGTCGAAGGGCAGTCCCATCTTGGTATCCCCACTCACGAAAGGGCTCCGGGAGCTGGGGACGCCACGGGGCCTGCAGCGTGTGCGGACGGCCCGGCCCTTCCCCTTCCCCCTCCTCCCCTGCCCTCCACGAGCCCCTCGGGAGCTGACCCGGGGGTCAGGCCGCTGTACCCGGCACTCAGCGAGGGGAGGATTTCAATGAAAGTAGAGGAGGAGGCGGAGAGAGCGAGCGAGGGAGCGTAAGGGAGGGGGAGGTCGCGCAACCAGCAAAGAAATAAATAGGCGCCAAAATGAGAGGTGCCGCGGCGTGGGCTGCCCCTCCTCCACCTGCCCCAATCCCATGGAAGGGTCCCTTGGTTATAACGTACCGCTCGACCTCAGGCTCTCGGGAGCGCTCCTGCTGCAGATTGTAACCAGTCTCTGCAACTGGGCAAGCAAGTTGGCCCTCTGGGAGCAGGCCTGGAGCCTGCCTGCCCTTTTCAGGCTGACTGTGCAAGACCTGCCAGGGCCTCTTCCACACCTCCAGCTAAGTGCAAGCCTAGAGGAAAGGTCCCGTGGTGAGGTCCTTATCCTGTGTTTGGGAGGACCCTGGGATCCCAACATTGTGTGTGTGGTGCATGATTTAAAAGTGTGTGTTTGCAGACACTCGCATATATTTTAACATGTATAGGATCCAAATCATAAAGGTAGGTAAGCCTCAGATGGTCCCTCTCAGACTCAGACGCTGTTCTCAAGGCCTATGGCACTCGTTACTGGAACAGGTGGGACTTGGGTGATTACAGATAAATGTATTTCTACTTTACATAATGTGGGATTGTCTATTACTGTTTATTTTTAAAACACACGAACACCCACACAGTCTTCCGGTCACTTTGTAAAAGAACTCTGGGCTTACCTAATGACTTTTTATCCACTGGCCCACCCTCCAAGCACAGGGCATATATCTGGCTTCTCCTCCTTAACTCAAATGAGGTCACATCTGAAGGCCCATCTTTGTCCCAGGGATTTCACTAATCCGGAAACATCTAAAGGTAGCTGCCTTACAGGGGACAAGACCGCTGGACTTAGGGGTCGCCAGGTTGAAGATGGCTGCTCTTTCTCCTGCCTGGCCTCTAGAGGCTTATCGAGTGTTTGGGGGAGGAAGGCCCAAAGGGCAGGCACTATGTACTTCCTAGCAACCTTCTCCCAGAATTTCTGGTCTGAGCTCGATTTATGTCAGGCCCTGAGCTTCCCGAACCCAGACACGGGTGAGTAAACTGCCTCCTACACTTCGGGGACTGCTGCGGGAATCAGGACATAAATACAGGAGGTTTCTGGGAGGTTTGGCCAGGCCCTAGCTTAAGAGCCCTGGAAGCCGCCGGGCTGGGCCGGATGCTCCTGCAGATAAACCCGGACGCCACGTCCCGCCCCGGCTGCTTATTTAGCAAGGCGCCTCCTGCGCATATTTTCCCCGGCTGGGGGCAGTGAGTGGGAACCGCAGCGAGAGGGGGCGGGGAACCACCAACTACTCGCCCTCGGACCCCGCTTGCCAGCCTTTCTCCCCAGCCGTCTTGTATCCAGCTTCCCTCCTCCACTCCCGCGGGTCCCCTGCGGAGACGCGCCACCGCGGGACTGGAAGGATTTTGAAGGCTCCACCAGCCCCTTGCCCGCGCCAGGAAGGGGGATGCGGACCAGCAGATGGAAACGCGGCGCTGAATACGTCTGAGTATCCCTAAATACCTCTGAGGCCCCCCCCCACAAAGTCGGGCACAGAGGTGAGTGGCGCGGGATGGTTGCCTCGAAAAGGTCGCATCCAAGAGCAAAAGCTTGGGGCTCGCGCAGGGCTGGGGATTCCAAAAGGCTTAATCTGCGACACATTTTCCCCGCTCGCATTCCACCTCCCGGCCCACTCGGCTCTGCCTCCACCCCCGGTGCTCACTCCTCCCCCATCCCTGCGTTTCCAGCGTGTTAGCAGCCGCGCAGCCCCTGGCCGCGAGCGCGGGGGGTGGGGGGCACAGGGTGGTTTGTGTTGCGAGGCCTGACAGAACCTTCTGTGTGCGGCGGAGGGAGGAGGCTAATGCATAATGCACAGCTCCTGGAAGCCGGGCCATTAGCGGCCTGTCGGTGACACAGACAAACGACTGAGAGGGAGGAGATCCAGCTCGCTCTAGAGTTTAAATATACCAGCGTGGTGGGGAAACGCCATGATTTAAAAGTGTGTGTTTGCAGACACTCGCATATATTTTAATGATTTCCAGCAGGCTTTGCGTCCCAGCCTTGCATCCCTGGAAGGGGGGATGAAGGCAGAGAGGCCTCAACCCGACCCACCACCAGCTTTTGAGATGAAGCGGGGAAGAGGTTGGTAACGCAGTGCTGAGAAAGCGAGGCCTGGGGAAGCCACACGACCCAAGGCCATCCCCAGATCTTTTTTTGTTTTTTAAATCTAGTCATCGGGCCTTTCATCCCGGACTGGACCCTCTATGCTGTACCAGAAAGGCCTGGAGGAGAGAATTAATCCTGCCACCTTTGCTTCCCAGGAGCCCATATTTTTGAATCTTCCTTTTCCACTGACAATCCAGAGACCTCCTTCCTCCCTGTTTAACACACCAGTGTTTTTTAGCAATTAAGGCGAGAAGGGGGTGGGGATAAAGATAAGCCAATTTTTTTCCGCCATGCAAGTGTGAAAGATAAGATAACGCTAAGCTGGGGCAAAGCGGCTGCTTACAACCTCCCCTCAGCGATTTTGATCGGTCACTTCTTATCTCGAGAAAATGCTCCTTTCGAAAACTGCATCAAAAAAAGAAAAAAGGGTGAAGGAAAGCATTTTCATTTAGAAGTGACATTTAAAACCCACCTCCCCTACACCAACAATCCCCTCCCCATTGGCCAGGCGCCCCAGGAAAGTCTCACCTCGACTGTAGGGTTTCAGACTTTCTTGGGGGGGGGGGGGGCAAGATTACTAGTGTAATTAGACTGAATAAAACCAGGGATGCGTGATGAGGCTTTATCCTGCATCTAACCTAAGCTTGCGGCCGGGTTTTCCTTCACTTAGTTACTGGTCGATGTTAGTGTTTCACCATCGCGCTCGTGTGCTGAAACTAAACAGGTAGTTATATTTGGGATGGTCATATAACCATGTCAACACGAAGTGGTTGTTAATGCGAAATAATAAGAAACTCTGCTGATTTTTACAGGCCTCTGTAAAGGGAGGCAAAGGCATCCCACGCCCCAGAAATCAAGAACTCTCGGCCGAACCGGACTCTCGGAGAGTTATATAAATCCTCTTTTCCGCAAAGGAATCTCAAGAAAGGTTTTCAGGAAGATTTTTATTTGCTGAAGGCTTCGGTATCGAACTTCAGGCCCGCAGGGCGGCCTGCAATTTCCCCCCAGCCTCGCTGCT
This sequence comes from Cynocephalus volans, assembly GCF_027409185.1. Taxonomy (NCBI): domain Eukaryota; kingdom Metazoa; phylum Chordata; class Mammalia; order Dermoptera; family Cynocephalidae; genus Cynocephalus; species Cynocephalus volans. The sequence goes on from NC_084478.1 coordinate 55,818,589, forward strand.
GGCCCCGGCCTCTGCCCACCTCCCACTCCGATCTCTCTCCCACCCCCAAGATGCCATCCCGGGTCGGCATCTTGGCACCCGGTGCACGCCGAGTCTGCTCCCTCTGGGCCAGGCTGCAAGACCCAAAGCCTGGGGCCAGCCGCGGCCTGATTGTCCCCAGAGAGCCGAAACCGCCAAGCGGGGAAACCCCTCTCTCGCCCTTCCCCGAAAAGCCTGGCCGCGGCGTAAGCGCCGACCGAGCGGGCATCCGCTGACAGCCGGGCCTCACGTAAGGTCCACACGCGTCCCATTAGTCAGCCCGCGTTCCCCTCGGGCGAGCCGTCTGGCGCGGCCCCAAAGCCAGGCGCAGGCGCGGACGGGGAGGAGGTGCGGGGCCGCAGCGAGCTAGGGGCGGGGGCGCGGGCCCCGACCGGGCTCGGTTCCGCGTTCCTGGGTCCGCGGGTAAGCTGAACCGGCGGGGCAGGCCGCTCCCTGGCTGGCGCCGGGGCGCCGAGCTGCGCTTCACGTGCCCGCCATATCAGCGGCGGCGGTGGCTGCGAGGAGGGGGACTGGGAGGCGCGCGGCCGCTCCCGCGGGGTCTCCGTCCCTCCCCCGCTGCGGGCTGGGCCGGGACCACCCTGCAGCCCCCATCCCCGCTCAAGCCTAGAGTGGCGTTGCCAGACGCCGAGAGGCTCCTAGGGCGCCGTTTTGAGAGCTGCGCGGCGGCGGCAGCAGGGGAGGGTGCTCCTCGCGGCCTCCCCGGGAACTTCCCGGCCGCCCCGCCGCCGCCGCCACCGCCGAAGTCAAGGGGACCGGAAGCCCTCGCGCCGCCTCGAGCGGCCTCCGCTGGCCCCCAGGGCTGTTCCAGACGAGGGATGGCCGCGCATCACCCCTGATCCCTCCTGGCCTGCGCCCTGGAGTATCCCCATTTAAGCTGGGAGGACCCTCTTCGAGGTCCGGTGAGACATTCTTCTGCTGCCGCCATAAGCACGCCACCTCCTCCCTCTCCCAGCCCCGCAGCTGGAACGGGAGGGGCGCGGAGCCGCCACTCCGGCCGGGCAAGAACACCTGCTCCCGGGCCCTGCAGCTGGGCGCGTGGTGCTGGGAGAAGCTGCCTACTGTTGTGTGCAGAGATCGCGGAGGAGAAAATGGGGCTCCGAAGCACAGGGCCAGGAGCAGCCGAGCTTTGGCCACCCCTATCACCCACCCACTCTGGGCGATCAAGCCTGAAGCCAGAGGGCTGCTGGAGGCCCGAGTCTCCTTTCGAGGGTCGAAGAGCCGCCACCCCTGGGATCCGGCTTCTGGCCTTAGGAGATCGTTCGCAAGACAGATGGGACAAAACCTGTTTTGGGAGCCTTCCCGGTGTCCGCCCCCGTTCTCTAAACCAGACACACTCATCTCCCCCTTGGCCCCACTCTAGCCTCCGGCGAGTGACGAGAGTAGGTCATGACGGCACCAGCACCCCTCCATATACACACGTAGGGACGTAGGGTATGATACGGGATTAGACTGCCATTCCGCGTGGGGAAAGGCGGATGGATTCTCCCCATCTCGGAGCCCCGAAAAGATCGGGCGGCCGAGCTGACCTGCGCCGCTTACCCTGATTCACCGCGGCGGCACCCCCCCCCCCGTCCCGCCCTCCCCGACTCTCCTGGCCCAGGGCCCGGCCGGGGAAGGCGTTGTTTTGCCAGCGGGAGCCGAGCGAGTGAGCAGAGAAAAGCCTCCCTGCTCTAATGAGAGTGCACACAGCGCTGCAGCGAGGAGGATGATTACCCGGCAGGCGGGGGGGGGGGGGTGGCGCGGGCCTGGGCCGCGGGAGGCGTGTGCGGCGGCCCCGCGGGCTTGGAGTCCCCGCCTGTCTGGCTGCTAATCGCACGCTTTCTGTTACGGAGGCAGGCGGGAGCCGGCGGCCGAGCCCAGCGCCGGCGACTCGGCGGGTGACACGGAAACATGGCGCAGCGCCCCTCCCCCCGCGCTCCCGCCTCCCGCCTCGCACTTCCTCCCGCCCGCGCGGCTTTTGCAGTTCTAATGCTCTGCTTTCGGCCTGGCACCATTACGCTAAGCAGCCGCTTCTCGGCAGCCCCGCGCGTCTCTTTCCCCTTTGTTTTCGGGGTCTATAGAAAACGTTTGCTTTTGTCCCGAGCTCTCGTTAAACCAAACTTGTGGTGGCAACGGAAGGCGGTGCGGGTGGGGAGGGGCCCGGGGATTTTGGCAGCAGCAGACCAAAGCGTGGTGGAAACTTCTCTCGCTGGGTTCCCCGCCACCCCGCCTTCCTCCCCCTTCCACCCCCACACACAGACCAGCCGGCCTGCTGACTCTTCCCCCTTCTCCCCCGAGAGGCCCCAGCGCTCCAGGAAGGAGGTCTGGGCCACAGGGACTGTGACCAGTGCTAAAGAGCCCAGGGTGCGTGTCTGTGAGCCTCGAGTTTTTGGCACTCGGTGACCTCGCTCTCGCAGCCCCGACTTGCCTTCCTCTCCTTCCTCTTTGGTCATTCGGGGTTTTATATCAGGAGGGAAGAGAAAGTGTTTCGGTGGTTTTTATTTTAAGGGTTTGTTGGAATCTCTCACCCCCAACTGCACAGCCGCCTTTTTTACAGGATCTAGGGAGAGAAGGGGGTAATGTGGGCTCTGCAGGGAAAGGGTCGGAAAACCTAGCCCTGGAAGTTGGATCATACTCTACTGTCAGGCTCATCAACACTCGGTCGGCACGCGGGATGGGGCGACCCTGCAGAGTGGGGAACACGAGGGCCAGGTTCCTCCATCCAGGAGACGCCAAACCTCCCTCCCTCGGGACGAAAGACCAGGACCCTCCCCCCGCCCGCTCCCCAGCCCAACGCGCACGCCGCGGCTCTCCGCACCGGAGCTGCTCAGGCGGCAATTTTTTAAGCCTGCAATTAAGCGAGGCGTCGCCGTGTCCTCTGCTAGTGTCGATCCTGTCAGTCGCACATGGCCTTGGTGCTCCGGTCCGAGGCCCCGCGATTAGTCACAGGCTCGCTTCGCTCCTTCCCTAATCCGCCTCTGCAGGCAGCCTGGGGACGCGGCCGACTTGGCGGCGCTGGCAGGGAGCCACCAAGCGCGGAGCGGGCCGCCTGGCCAGTGCTAGCCACGCTGAGCCCAAGCCGGCGCGGGCCCCAGGGTGCGGGCTTGGCGCCCCCGCCCCTCTTACCTCCCCTGACTGGGGCGGCGGCGTCCCTCCTCCCGCCCCTCTCCCGGGCCTGCGAGATCTGTTTGTGTGGTGTCATTTGCATAAAAATAGGACAAGTGTTTCAGTGCGTTCGAACGCGGGAGGCGAAATCCTTATTGATGTGTCTGTGTGGAGCCTTCGGTTGTCGGAGCGGTTTGATTTAGGGTGTTTGTGTTGCCTTCTAGGAGAAATGAGAGGAAATCCTGCGCAACGCCTTCGGCAGCCCCGGCCCCCCAGAGTATCCCCCTCTGCGCAGCCTGGAACGGTCCACCGCCTGGGCCCCGGCGCGCCAGGTCCACAGCGAGCAGGCTGAGGGCCAGGCGGGCGGCACATTATGACTCATAAAACCGGGCGGCCTAATCACCAGCTGCCAACCCATTTACATGTGGCGCTTCCCAATGCTCCCTTCGCCTGGCCGGGCCTCCCGTGGGTTCGCCCCATACACGGCTAGAGCCGCCAGTGGGAGCTAATCAAGTAGCCGCTCCTTCCCGTAGGCAGCGGGGCTTCTTTTCCCGGGCGACCCCCGCTCTCTCCGCCTCTGCGCCGCTCGCCAGCAACTCCTCAGCTTGGACAAATAGCTGGGAGGGTGCCGGCCGCGCGGAGCCAGTAAATCAATCATTAACTCTCCGGTGAGGCCTGGCTAGGGGAGGGAGCAGCGGCCAAAGACAAGTCCGCAGGGCGAACGCAAGGCCCCCACCACGGGTTGGCAGCTAACCACGTGCCAGCTAACAGGGTGCGTGAAGGCGGATCCCGCCGGGGCTTCCCGGGCCCCTCCAGAAGCCTCCGCCAGCCAGGCCTTTCAAGCCCGCACCTCGCCTGGCCGGGCAGGTCGGGTTGCTGCGCGGCCCCTGGGCGGGCTTGAACGTTAACGAGCTGCCTCGGGCCTCAAGGCCTGCTCTCCCCAGGAGAGCGTGCCGCGCTTGGGCAAGCTCCTAGGATCCGGCTGGGCTCCTCCTGGCTCAGGCTTGCCAAACCAAACTGATCGCACCCCGTGTGGACCAGCTCTCTGCGACACCCTCCTCCCGGAGCCCACGGTGGGGCTGGCACGTAGGGGGTTAAAAGCCCCGGTTCGCCCTGGCTCCTTGGCGCCGCGGAGGAAACGCTGATCAAAGTGCTTAGGGGCAAGGAAACGCACGTGCGGGACCGAGTCGAAGGAGGCCGACTGGAGACGGCGCTGGAGCCGCCCACCTCGACCCGCTTCCCACACTCCCGGGAACGCGGCGGCGGCGGCGGCGGCGCTGGCCCGCGCGATTCGCTCGGCGGAGCTACGCGCGGCGAGGCGGGGAGGGGGGACGAGGGGGCGGGAGGCGAGCCCGGGCTGCGCGCCAAGAGGCCCGGAGCCGCAGATTAGTCACCGCTCGGCTCGGCGCTCAAGGGTGCTCCAGAGAATCGGGAGGGCAGGCGTCGGCCCCGCTCAGCCGGGCTCCCGGGGCCTCGGCGCCGGTACCCCCGCCCCCACCCCCGCGCGCGCCCGGCGCGGCTGGCTTGACTCTCAGGGACTCGCGCAGCCAAGATCCACTTGTCAGTTCAAGGGCAGGACAGAAACTCTGCAAGCGGAGTCTTGCGAACAGGAAATTTCTCATTGACAATGTGCTGCCCCTCCCCCACTCGGCTTCAAAACAAAACAAAACCCCAGCGCGGGTGGCCAACGCACCCAGCCTCGGCCCGCCGCAGCCTGCGCCCCTCCACGACCCCCGCTTCTCGGCCCCGTCCCCGGGAGTGGAGAGCTTGCCGAGCCCCGGCCTCCAACGCAGGCGGCAGCGGCGGTGGCAGCGAACAGGCCCAGGTGACGGGCTCGGCTAGGGTCCCGCGGAGGGCGCCTGGCTGCCACCCTCCGGCCCGCGGGCGGGGTCGGACGGGGACGTGGAGCCCCGGAGGCTCCGCGCCCTCTCGGGTTCTGAACCCCGCTGTGCGGTTTTGCGGAGCAGCTGGAGACTCCCAGGTCAACGGCTCCCTGGAGCGAGTGGGGGCGGGGAGGCCGCGCGGCGCTGCCGACTGGGCGAATCCGCTGCGGGAACCCGGGAGGGCTGCGAGCTCGGCCTGGCAAAGTTCCTGTGGAAACTCCATGTTTTGAAACTCCAGCGGCGTTGCGGAAGGAGGGGGAGAGGGGAGCGCGCGGAGCGCCGGGGGCAGCCTGCACTCGCCTTTCAGCTTCAGGGGAAATCTGGAGGGCGGGGATGGCCGGGTCCCCGGGCACATTCTTTTGTGTATTCCCCTCTTTCCTCCACACTCTTAAGGGAAATTTATAAACCCACTTTGTTTATTGAATTCAGCCAGGAGAGGAAGGCTGCCGCCTTTTTAGGGACCCTGATGTTCAGGGTAATTTTGTATTTGACACATGTAAGTACTTAGTATTCCCAGGTAAGGTCAAATTATTTATCATCTTAATTTATATTTCAATAGGCCTACAATTTAGAGGCGCAAAATGCCTCCTTATGAATCATTATGGTCTATTAGGGAAAGTAATGTATAAACAGCACTATTTGGGAGGGAATTGCTTATGTTGACATTTAAATGGCTCTTCAATAGTTAAAAAAAAATAAAGACATTCGAGTGCCTTTGATTAAATATACAGTTTACAAGACCATCAGCAAAACCATCAGAAATAGAAATTCTTCTTGGGAGTTTTATTTACTTCCAATTTTTTTTTTATGCCTTCCAGGACACGTGTGTCATTTGATCCCTATAGGGTAAATCAACACATTTCAGGCAAAATATCACTCTCCTCTCCCCCAGGGAATGTCTTATCAGGAACCCAGGGAACCTCTGGAACTGAGAGCAAACTCCACCAGCAGGGACCCCAGTGGAAAGTTCGTAGATCGCTGTACCTCAGTGACAGAATCAACCACTTTCTAACAATACTGCAGCTAATTGTTGAAACAGCATAGCTTCCCTGCAGCAGTCAAACCTTCCTGAAGGCCTGTGTCCATCCATCTATCTTGGTGTTCCTACAGCACTCAGCACAGGGGTTCACATTGTTGTAAGTCATCCTTCTGTACCTGCTAAAACATCAGCTTCTCAGAAGCTCTTCCTAGCTGCTTCCACCCCCTCCCCTGTGTACTATTTATTGAATGACCCCGTTGTATTCATTTGCTTGCAGCACCTCTCATCTTTAAAATGCCCTTTCTTAACCCCACATCTCCCTTCCTGCCTCCCTATTTATCTGTTTACCTGTACAGCTGTAATTGAAAGAGGTGTCTATATCCATATGCATTTCCACTTCCTTACCTCATGTTCACTCTAAAAATCAGCTAGTTTTGAAATTATTCTAAGACATTAGAATAAGTGCAGCTTTGTTTATAACAGCATAGGATTAGAAACAACCTAAATGTCCAGCAATGACATTAATGGCACACACATACACACAATGGAATATTCTCTAGCTGTTTAAAAAAAAAAAAAAATATATATATATATATATATATATCTGTTCTTTGTACTGATGTGGAATGACCCCCTAAAGTCTATTGTTAAAAGAAAAAAACAGGTGCAGATGGTGTGTATACTATGTTGCAGTTTGTGTAAAAAAACAAAGCAAGGGGCACGCAGATGCCTATTTGTGTATTGAAGATCTCGCTTGGGAGTCCCCCCCCCCCCCCGTTTCTTTGTACATATGCATGTCCTCCTCATTTTCAGAAATGGGAACACACTGCATAAGCTGTTCTGTACCTCACCTAGGAAACTTATTGCTACTTACAGATCATTTTCCACGTGGAGATGGGCCTTGTCTGTAACATGGTGCATAAATTTCACTGTATAGATACATCATCACGTGTCAACACTCTTCAACCCACTCTTCCATTCTCCCAGGTTTGTTGCCAGGAGTGGGTGGTGTTTTTCAGTTTTTGCCTTCCTTGGCCTCTTAGAAGCACTTAACACCCCTGACCCATCTCTGCACACCCCCCGCCTTGCTCCTCTTGGCTTCCCAGATGCCACACACAATGGTTTTATCCTTGCTCTGAATCTCTTTTAATTTCTTTCCAGGCTCTTCTCTGTGTTCTACTAGTTACTTTGGGCGTGGGCCCTCCCTTTTTCCCTGCCAATCTCATCCAGGTTTACGGCTGTATTTATTTTTGCAGGGGGGGGGCTGCGGGGGAGGTTATGAGGCTGCACTCTAACCAACTGAGCTAACCGTCCAGCCCCAGGCTTATGGGTTTAATTACCACCTATTTGTTGTTGACTCAAATTAGTTTTTTTTTTCCCAGTTCCAGACCCCCATATCAAACTGCAGGCCTGATATCTCAACTTGACATCTACATCCAGCTTAACAATAGCTAACATTTACATAGTGCTTGTTAGGTACACAGCTTTCCTCTAAATACTTTATATAAATTAACTATCAATCCTTACAACTACCCTATAATGTAGGTAGAGTCATTATCCTCATTTTACAGATGAGGAAACAGAGGTTACAGAATATTTCCAGAAAATGGTGGCACTATAGGATTCAAATCCAGGCAGTCCTATCTCCATAATCGATGTTCTTAACCACTCTGCTACACTGCCTCATAGCATGCAAAAAAACTGAATTCTTAAAAAAAGGAATTAATCTACAAATATTTGGGGGTATTTACTAAGTGCCAGGCCCTGCAGCAGGTGCTGGGTAAACAGTGGTGAGCAGGACAAACTATCCCTTCAAAGGGGAAGAGTTCTTCCCTTAGAATCTGCCCTGGCTCCAACTCCCTTCCCTATCACAGAAAATGGCTTAGCTGCTCAAGTGCTTAAAGCAGAATCCTGGGGTGGGGGGTCATTCTTAACCTCTCCCCTTTATCTGCTACCTCACCTCCCTACAGTCCCCTGGCAAAGCCAGCTGATTCTACTTCCAAGCGTTCTATCCAATAAGCCTACTTCTTCCCATTCTCCTACATCCACCTTAAGCCAGGACACCATCTTTTCTTGCCTGGATTATTAGCCAGGATTATTATTCCAGCTGGTTTCTGTGCTGTCACTGTCACTCTCCTCCAATCCATCCTCCACATGGCAGCTAGAAAGGTCTTTTAAAAACATATCGCATGTCACTACCTCTCTAGTTCCCTCTGCACTTGGAACAAAACCCAAACTCCTTAACAAGGCCACTTTGTTCCCTACCATTTCATTGCTTGCCACTGTCTACCTCATCTTCTGAGGGCCAGTCACACAGGCCTGTTGTCAGCTCTTGAATAGGCTCTGCAAGTTTCTCCTTGGGCAGTCATCTTCCCCGCAAGACTGTATGTTCCCTAAGGGCAGGGTGTATCATCACTGTGTACTGAGCTTGTATCAATGTACTGCAATGAGCATGTATAAACAAAATGTTACAAGGCTTTTGCTCCCGCCTGTATCCCCCAGTGCCTAGCACAGTGCTGGCACAAATGCATGCTAAAAAAAATACTTGATAATTCATGAAAGATTGAATGCTTAATACATTTTTGCCAGCTGAATAAATATTCTATATCAGGCTGGCCAGTTAGCTCAGATGGTTACAACGTGGTGTTAAAACACCAAGGTCAAGTGTTCAGATCCCCCCATACCAGCCAGCCTCCAAAAAAAATTCTATATCAGAGCCAGAGAAAGAAACCAAGTTCAAGAGAGCAAGACAGTTGTGGGGTTGTGCTAAAGGTAAGGGAGGTTCCTGAGCTTGCAGGGAGTGGTTCTCTGGTTATGGTGAGGACTGAGGCAGAAGAAATTAGGAAAGTGAACCATGAGGCTGGAGCAGCCACTATCTTCTGGGGAGGCTCGAGGGAGGCTGATGGGAACATGGGACGCATGTATACAGGTTTTTGTCATATGCGCCAAGTGACCTGGGTGTGTGTGCTGTGGGAGGCCTTGGGAGTGCCATCCTTACTAAGTGTTGCAGAATAGCATCTCCAGCAGATGAGAGAGACACCCTAGCTAAGAGCAAGACAAAGCCAATCAGAGCCCCCTCACAGTACTCTGCGTATTGCCAAAGATTTGGTCCTTCCTTGCTTGCAGAAGATTGACTTTTTTCCTAGAGTCCCTCAGAAACTAGAAGTGTAGGTTCTGGTCACAGCCGAGCTTGGGCAATTGGAGTTCTCTCAATTCCTTGCAACTTGACCTCCACTGTGTCACTACATTACATTTGATAGCAAAGCAAGTCTTTTTTAACAATGAATAATTCCTATATGATAAAAATAGCTACTGTTTATTGAGGACCTTCGCTCTTTCCAGTGACTATTACGTGCATTTCCAAGTTATCTGACTTGTGCCACAAAATAACCCCATGGGTCAGGTATTACTATTCACATTTTATAGTTTAGGGGACTGAAGCTCTTAAATTTGCCCCCTAAAAATACAGGGCTAATGTAGCAGAGTGTGGCTACAGGGATTCGACATGACTCCAAACCCAGGCTCTGTCCAATAGAGTATATTGTTTGCCTCCTATGCATATGCCCGGTTTCCCCCAAACTTAGACTATTTATGGGACCAGATCCTACATAGCTTCTCCAATTGTATCTTTCTGGGGTTGTCCTGGCAACTTGCCAACTGCAGTAAATATCATAAAAGGAGTTTCCTTCTTTCTGGGATCAGCAGGTCTTGGCTGATCTGTTGCATTCACCATGGGAACCTAAGAATTTATCATCTGAATGAAGAGTTTCCTTCCTCCTAAGTAAGCCTTGAGAAAGTGTGAGGCCAAAAAGTTCAAGGGAGGGCCTTCCTCCCCAGAACAAGTAGATCCTCTAGCTCTGTTTGGAATGTTTCTGCACCTACCTCCACCAATGCTAAATTATGGCTCAGTGTTTGGCGAGATTATAAACCTCCTTGCCCTTTCATACTCCCAGGCAACATTTTTCCCCGTTTTGAGCTTCTGCAAAGATTACTCTTACTCTTACCATGGAGAGAGCTAGAGCAAAAAGAGATGAGATGGGAAGGACCCATCATGCAGCTCTTCTGAAGCTGGAGAGCTCTTGAGATTTGGGGAGAAGACGGTTACTAGCTTTCTTCGGCTCTTAGAAGAACAATAGCTATAATTGATTAAGGGCTTTCTATCTGCCAGGCACAGTTCTAAATACTTTATATACAATAATAATCTCATTTTGTATAGATAACTACATTAGAATAAAGGTACTATTATTATCCACATTTCACAAATGAGGAAACTGAGTCTTAGAGCATAATAACTTGCCTGGACGCTCATTACCTGATTCCCAAAGCCCAAACTTTTACCATGCCATCACCACCCCTGCCATCACGGTGTGACACTGGCAACTAAATTTCAGACTTTCCAAGCACCTGAGATCCGCTTCATTACCCTGCCAATTCCACAGGATCATCATTATTGGGCACTTTATTTGGCTCTGAAGGCAATGGCCTTCACTGCATCCTGGCATGCAAATGTTGTCCCCTGAGGACATGAAGGCAGTGAATTTATCATGCAGGTGTGGTTCAGGGCGAGTGGAAACTATGGGATGAACTGCAGACAGAAGGTGGTCATTCCTGCCCTACTCTCTCTCTCTTTTTTTTTTTAAAGATGACCGGTAAGGGGATCTCAACCCTTGGGTTGGTGTTGTCAGCACCACGCTCAGCCAGGGAGTGAGCTAACGGGCCATCCCTATATAGGATCCGAACCCGTGGCCTTGGTGTTATCAGCACTACACTCTCCCGAGTGAGCCACGGGCCGGCCCCTGCCCTACTCTCTTTGACAAAGCATGCTGGTCAGTCAGTGAATGCCCCCATTAGTTCAATGCCAGTGGCTGTGCTGAGACCTTTCTGGCCTGCTTGCTGGCACAGGGAATGCTGACGAGAAGATCAATCTCCAAGATAATTTAGGTTCAGTCTTTCCTCGAACCAGCCATTGTCCTCTGCTCTAGGTCTGACGACTATGATTAATGCGCCACCAAGTATTTCCTCTTCAGCTTCTTCCTTGCTTTGGGGTTTATTTTCCAGCTGTTGCCAGAGTTTCTTGTCAGAAGAGAGTAAATACAGACTAGAGCACAGCCCTTGGTGTTGCTCTGAAAGTGTCCCAGGTGGCAGACCACACAGGGCCATTCCTGGCGTAGGTGATGTTCCTGATTTAGAGTTCAGTGCTAACCCACCACCTCCACCAATCGAGGCCTACTCCTTTAATTATTCTGAAAATACCAAAAATAAAGATTGCAGGGAAGGCAATTAATAGGATCATATGGTCTATTCCTCATTTGTAATTAGATATTATTATTTTTCTCCATACTTTGTTCCAATAATGATTTAAGGCTGCTTCCAAAGATACACAAAACCCAGCAAAGATCAATAGAAGAAATGGGACGTGAATTATAATGTCATGCCTGCTTACAACGTCTTTGCCCCATTCCACATAATGGAACTGAATTCATAACGCCTTTCCAAAATGACATAATTCAGCTCTTTTGGTGGCAACAGTAGGCCCTTTGTAAAGTGAGCGGGTGGTACACAGTAATGGAAAGAACCATGGAGGGGACCAGAAATCCAGTTTCTAATGCTGGCTCTCTCAGTTTGTGACCTTGGGCAAGTCACTCACGCTTTCTGGACTTTGGATTCTGAAATTCTCAAATGTGTCTGCCAATCCCTGAGGCCCCCTCTTCCCTCCCTCTCCCGCTGACGTCCAAGGGCGCCATCAGAGAGGCAGAAGCCAGCACTGCCCCCTCCCTCTCCAGCGTAAGGCTCCCTAGGAATTACTATTAGAAATATGGCTTCCCAAGAAGTGCACCCTCTCTCTCTCTCTCTCTCTCACACACACACACACACACACACACACACACACACACACACACAACACACACACCTTCCCGGATGACCGAGACAATAGGACTTGAATGGTCTCTGCCCCCAAGGCAAGGACCCCCTTCCCATCTTGAGCTAAAGAGAGCCTTTCCAGAGGAGAATGGCCTGGTAGCATTCAGGAGATCTTTTTGGGAGGCAGGGAGCACACCCCTCCGACCTCTCTCTCCCCACCTCAGGCATAAGCTACTCTTTCCTCTTCTTGCAGTTCAAGATATTCTTACAACCTGGCCCCAGTCTCATCTTTCCTTCACTCCCTCCTAACCATGTCTTCCCGTGCAGCACCTAATACAATGCTTAGCATATCATTTGCTTACAACACCCATGTTGTCTTCTGCCCCACTCAAAATCTCCATTGACCCCTACTGCCTCTACTAGGGCTTCTCCAAGTTTTTCTCAAAGTATTCTACAGGCCAGAAGGGGCTGCGGGGGCTCAGCCCCGATCACTTGCTTGAAGTGGGAGACTGCTTGGAAGGCTGTTTTTTCAAATGCATGCACAAATAAAATGTTATGCAAAAGAAGTCAGCCTCAAAAAAATATGCACAATAGGATTCCACTTACTTCCAGTTTTAAAGTGGGCAAAGGGGTTCATCTAAGGTGTTAGAAGTCAGGATAGGGGTAAATCCTAGAGGGAAGAGCACAATGGGGACTTCTGGGGAGCTGGGAATACTCTGCATGTTGAACTGCATGCTGGTTACACAGGTGTGCTCAGCTTGGAACAATTCATCACGCTGTATACTTAGGATTTATACACTTTTCTGTCTGTGCTGTACTTCAGTAAAATGTTTACAAAATAAAAAACATAATAAATTTTTTAAAAATAAACAAACTGGGGAAGAATAGGGCTTAAAGTTGCATGCACACTCTGGGCAGAAGCCCTCGCAGCAGGAGCGTGTGGACGTTCCGAACGGAGTGTGGGTGCAGGGGGTTGGGGGAGGGCCGTGTGGTTGTTCTAGCGACAGCAAGGAAGCAAACTTTTAAACCAGGTGAAGAGAAACAAACTTTCTGTTCCACCATACAGCCGCGTGGTTGAGAGGAAGACACCAGGCCGATGTGCCACGTTGGCGTGGAGGGTTTGCGCACTCCTGCGAGGCAGCCCTGGCCACGGCCCGGAACTCCAGGGTGAGAGCGTGGAGGAGGCAGCATCAATGGTTCGGCCAGGCCCCCAGCCTGCGGTTCCTCCTGTCTTCCTCGCTGTCTCTGCAGGAACTTGCGCTGCAGCCCAACTGGACTTTTCCCCATCATTGCCCATGCATGTTCCCTTCCAGGAACACCCCTTCTCCCTTCTTTCCCCTAAAGCTGCTTCTTCTCTCTGGTCCCCACCAACCACCTGGTTATACTGTCCAGGAACCTGGGAGTTACGCTTGACGTCTCCAATCCCTTCACTCACACCCCAACCTGACCCATTATCAGATCCTGTTTTCTTTTCTCTACACTGCTCTAGTAGTCATCCATTCCCTCCGCATCCTGCCCCCTGCCCTGCCTGGCACAACCTCTCGCCTGTATTACGGCAATGACCTCCTACCTGGTCCCCCTCATCTGCTCCTGCCCTTCTGCAGTCCATTTCCCACACAGCAGTCAACAGCAACTACCGCATCTGTGAATATCATCACTACTGGTGCCGTTCCAGGCACTCAACACACCATGGGGAATAAAACAGATGCTGGCCCTCAAGGTGCTTATATTCCAGCAGGAGAAAGATGGACAGACTCCTCCCCCCGCCTCCCAAAAAGATGGACGATAAACAATAAAAGTAACAGGTCATAAAATTACCTCAGACAGTAGACAATGATATGTACCATGGAAAGAAAAGTGGGAGCAGGTAAGGGGCATCAGGAAAGCAGAGTGTGGGGAGAAGTTTGCAGAATTCAGGGGTGGTCGGAGAAGCCTCTGAGAAGGTGAGATATGAGGCAAGAGAGTGAACCAAGCAGATTTCTGGGGGAAGAGTGTTGAAGACAGAGGCACAGCTAGTGCAAAGGCCCCATGGCAGGACAGTGCCTGCTGTGTGTAAGGAACAACCAGGGTTCCAGAGTGGGCAGGCTGCAAAGTAGCAAGAAGAATGATCAGAGAGGTAAAGGGGGGCAGATCCTGCAGCCAGACTGTCCTAGCAGCTTTCACTACTGAGATAAAGATGAAAACGCTAAGCCAGCCCACCAGGCCCTGCCCCTCGGACCTTCGCTCTTGGCAGCTCTGTTTCCAGCCCCATCCCACATTGGAGCCTATCTAGCAACTGGCCCAGATCCTTGTTCTCTCCACCCCCTTCGCCTAGTCATTCAGAGCTCTATTCAAACAGCCCTTCCTCCAAGACACCTTCCCTGAAACATCATCCAGACCAGTTGAGTCCCCCAGCTTCATGCTCTCAAACCACCCTGCCCTGCCCCTACATCACAGGCGTCCCCAGTGCACAGCAATACAGAATTAAGTCTATAATTAGTTCATTTGCTTCATCGCATACCTGATGGTTGTTTACTGTGTGCAAGCACTGTCCTGGGTGCCAGGGCACCGTGGAGAACAGGACCCGACAAGATCCCTATCCTATGGGAGATGGATCATAAACAGAAAGCAAAAAGAAGTAACTTGAGATGACGATGCATGCTACAAAGAAGATGCAACGGGTTAGTGTGGCTGAGAGTGGTGGGAGAGAAGGACAGCATTAGCCAGGATGGCCGGGAGGAGAAGCTGAGAAGGAACCCATGAATGAGTATGGGGGAAAAAGAGGGTTCCAGGCAGCCGAACAGCAAATGCACAGGCCCTGGGGTAGAAATGATCTTGAACTATCTGAGGAAGAGAAGGAAGCCTGTATGGCTGGGGCAGAAAGGACGGTCTCTCCAGCTAGAATGGGAGTTCTACAAGACTCAAGAGCCTTATGTTCGAATTAGTCTGTTTCTGTTGCTTATAACAGAATACTTGAAACTGGGTAATTTATAAAGAAACGAAATTTATTTCTTACAGTTTGGAGACTGGGAAGTCCAAGGTCCAGGGAACACATCTGGTGAGGGCCTTCTTGTGGGGGGTGACTCTTTACAGTGATGCAGGGTATCACATGGTGAGAATGGGCTGAGCAAGAGAGCTAACCTGCTCACTGGATCTCCTTATAAAGCCATCAGAACCCTGCCTATGACCACCTATTACACCACCAACTCATTACTCCATGAATGGATCAATCCATTCACCAGGGCATGGTCTTTGGATCCAATCTAATCAGGCCCCACCCTTCAAATAACATGATCAGATTTCCACCTTCTTAACACTGTTACAATAGGGGTCAAGCTTCAATGAGTTTTAGGGGAGCGTTCAATCTGCAGCAGTTCTCTGTGTGCTGCAGCCATCCCTTGGGCTTGCTCACAGTTGACGCTTGTTGCATTTGTTGAATGAAGATGTAGATATTTCAGTTCTGCCTATCCATCAATCCCACTTTCTCCACAAACTCTTTCCAGCCCTCTCTAGCTCTCCAAGAACACTCCCTCCTCTAAACCAAAACCTCAGGACCTTCATTTGAGATCCTTGAATGGCCTACTTGGGGCCGGGCAACCCCTTGAAAGGGTGTGAAAATGGCAGTCCTCAGTGTGCATGTCTACTTTTCCAGGGGTGCATGCATCAGAGACCCAGGAGGCAAAAATGTTTATGGAATTGCATTCTAAACCCCTTGCTTTGCAGATGAGAAAACTGAAGACTAGCAGAGGGAACACATTCCCTAGGCCTGCCTGGCTCCCTCTCATGATGCCAGCTGCTAGGCCACAGGATCCACCCAATCTGGCTGTGAGAAGCCAGGGTGGGGTCCTCTTGTTGGCACTTGCTGTCTCAGAGCCTCTCGTCCCGCTGTATGGTTGTCCTTGATTTTATCTGTTAAGGCGCAGTAAGTACCTTGAGGTAGGTCAATGTCTTCCCTTCTAAGATTTTATATTCCTTGAGGGCAGGATCGAGTGGCTGGCTCTTTAATGTTACTTTACTTCCATGTCTACACACTTCCAGTTGAGAGACTCCATGAGCACCCGCTGCCCAGTAAGCTCCTTCCTCCCATGCCCAAAGGACCATGGAATCCGCCACGCGGGGCATTAACTGGCTTGTGGTCAGGCCTGTGGCTGGATATTCTTAGCAACCTTTGGTCACCCGCCCCAAGAATTTAAACTCCCCTGTCACTAGGGCTTAGATCTCTCACTGCCAGGGCAGAGATGTTTTCTACTTGCAGGCAGGCCACTCTAAGTACAGAGCAAAGTGGAGTGTGCTTGTTTCAGAGGCCTGAGCTTTGGGGCAAAGCCCAGCATCACACTTAGCCTGTTGCTCGCCCCGGGCCTGACTGACCAGCCAGACTGTTTGGAAAACATGCTCTGGTTTAGCAGAACTGCACCGCATGGCAGAAGCTTTTGGCCCCAGCACAGCAGTTATCAAGTCTGACCTCGTTCCTGGGCCCTGAGGCAACACTCTGAGGCCTGGAAGTCATGCCACTCACTGACCTTCATTTATGGAGATTTAAAGATATAAACTGCGGGCCAAGCAGCAGTTTAAAAAAAGGGGGCGTGAGGATTAGGAATCCCCATTCTCGCCCTTTCCTTAAATCCCTCAGTGAATTCCCCTTCTGGATAAAACTGCTTCTTCCACTTTCTTTCTTTTTTTTGTTTTTGGCAGCTGGCTGGTACAGGGATCGAACTCTGGATTCTCCCACTTTCAAGAGGATATCATATTCAGCCTGCCATCAAGCCGTGTGTGCAGTGGCAGGAAGTGGGGATGGGGTCTCAGGGACCTCCAACAGAGCACTGTGGGAGAGAAGGGCTGTGTATGGAGTGAGTAGGGGTGCTGCAGTCAGCTAAGCACGTTTTTTGGATGAAGGTTTCTGCATATTCACTGTCCGTTCATGATGGCATCCAGAGATAGAACCAAAGTCGGACTGCCCTGCAGAGCTGGAGCTCTGGCAACAGGAGTCGGCTTTGTCAGCTTTTTCTGTCGCACGCCCCGACGCTGCCTCCCTCGGCTGCAGTGTGCACACATCAGAGTTGCAAACAATACAGCCTTGGCCTCTTCCGACTCCGAGCCATTTCTTTTTCTTGTTTTCTTCCACACTTTCTCCTTTCTCTTGGGGTGGCGGCATCTACAGCTGTGTCTTTCCTCCATTTATCTGGCTCCGGAAGTGCCCATGCACAGACTGGGAGGAGATTCAGGCCAGGGAACGGGAAAGCTTGTGGGGGTGGGGGGGAGGAAGGGGATTCAGGGAGAACAGAGATGTTTCCTTTCTCTTGGCACCAGTGTTCCACCAGTCCACAGCAGGCAAAAGTCAGGCTCAGTATCAAAACCCCGAGTCTTCAAGGGTGCCACGTGGTGAGGAAGGGCATCTGTGGAATGGGTTTTGGGGAAGGGGCAGGGGCCTTGGAGGGGAGGAATAAGCACCAGAGAAGCTGTGGTAGGAGAAACCTTCAGAATCCCCACTGGGCTCTTTGCTACTGTGGGATTTGAAAAATTGGAGAGCTAGGAGCTTAAGGAAACCGGGAAGATTCTGAAATCAATTCTATTCTACAAACACTTCTTCAACCCCCCGGATGTATAAGTCAGGTGCTATGGGAATGAGTAAGACATATTCTCAAGGGAGACTGCCCTGGAAAAGCCACTCCAGGCGCCTTGAGGGGGAGTGTCAGGTCAGACAGAAGAGGGAGGGGTATGCGTGGTGGGTGATAAAGGCAGGTGTGCCCAGCCTGGCTTGTTCTGTTCTGGGAGGCCATTCACCCAGTCCACTCAAGGCCAGCTGAACAAGTGGGAAGAGAGGTGGCAAAGGCAGATGAGGTGGTCCCTGCAGCATGCTGTGTGCCCAGGAGTGAGGTATTAGGGGAAGGGGCCTGATTATTGGAGAAATGGAGTCTGGAGGGTTTAGGGCTTATAGTTGGAGTTTTTCTTCACTAACCTCAACAGTGGACAGATAATAAAATAGCAAAAATAGAAATACTGGCGGCTGACATGTTTGAGCACTTACTGTGCTGGGGCACTGGATAATCTCACGTAGTCAATAAAACATGGCCACAAGTTCTTTGTAGCACTTCCTACCAAGGGGTATATTATGGGCTGAATCGTGTCCCACAAAACTCAAATGTTGAAGTCCTAACCCCCAAGACCTCAGAATGTCACCATATTTGGAATAGGGCCTTTAATGAGGTAATTAAGTTAAAATACAGGCATATGGGTGGGCTCTAATCCAATATGATGGCATCCGTATAAGAAGAAGAGATTAGGACACAGACATGCACAGAGGAAAGGCCATCTCTGTGAATACACAGAGAGAAGGCAGCCTTTACAAGCCAAAGAGAGAGGCCTCACAAAGAACTAACCCTGCCAATAACCTGGTCTCAGACTTCCAGACTCTAGAACAGTGAGACAATACATTTCTGTTGGTTAAGCCTCCCAGACTGAGGTACTGTGTTATGGCAGCCCTGACAGACTAAGACAGGGTGGAATCTATGTCCCCTCCCCTAGAGTCCTGGTTGGCCTAGAGGCTTGGTCTGACCAATAGAATATGCCAGAAGTGATTCTGTGTGACTTCTGAAGTGAGGCCTTAAGAAGACTCACAGCTTCCTGCTTCGCCCTCTCACACGGTTTTGAGACTGCCACATGAGGAAGCCAGTCTCACGTACTACAGGATGTGAGGCCACAGGGAGAAGAGCCACAGTTCACTCCAGCTGACAGCTGGCACCAACTGCCCAACTGTTCCTGAGACCATCTTGGATCTCCCCACAGCTGTCCTCTAGCTGACTGTAGCAGGAGTGAGCCCAGGTTTAACTAGCAGAGAAACTGCCCAGCCAACCCATCCCATTGTGAGGGAAGAGGAAAGTGTTTTTGCTTTAAGCCATTATGGTTTAGGGTAGTTTGTTACACAGCAAGAGCAAACTGATAGATCTCGTTGAAACATACTGTAGAAGGGTTTCCATCCACAAGTTCTAGAAACAAGTATGTTTTTGTGAATATTGCGGAAAGCCCTCAATTACATGGGGAAAATCTTTATCTAGAGCTGTTACTTCCCTAAGGGCTTCACAGCTACCTCTGGGTTGTGCCCCCCACCCCCATCCCCGTCTGTGCTCACTGATTCCAATTCTAGGGCACAGCACAGAGGTAACTCTCTCAGGAGGTTGGGGGGGAGGGGCAGGCACTGCCCTGCCTGAATCATCAAGGAAAAGAAGGGAGGACCTCCATTTCTATATCTGCCCTCTAGTAATACACAGCTACCTATGCAAGTTAAATCCCCAGCTGCCTAGTAATCAAATGTCCTCTGCATACACACAGCCATAGAATCACTCTAGAAATAACCACCATTTATTAAGCACCTACTAAATACCAGGTGCCTATTTAATGCATTCTCTTATTCTTCCTGGAAAGATGGACAAAATAAGGCACTAGTCACAACTACTACCCTATTTTGTAGATGATGAAACTGAGACTCAGAGAGTTAGTTATGGAGCTCTCCTAAGGTCACAGAGCTTGTAGGCCTGGACTCCCAAATCAACGGTCTTTCTCCCAAGCTGTGATGCTTCAGAAGGGTGGTATAAAGACAATGGGGATTTCTGCCCCGGGGAGTAGAAACAGGAGGAGCTGGTCATGTAATGGGAGGGGGCCAGGCCTCAGTGTGGGGCTCAGGCCAGGACAAATATTTAAGGAAAAGGGAGAACTGTGGGCAGAGCTGCCAGGAAATATCTCAGGGAGAAGGAGAAAAGAAAGAGAAAGAGGGAAGGAGGATCTAGGAGGCCTTGGCCAGGCGGGGGTAAGGGGGAGCAGAAGCTCTTCCACTCTCCTCACCTGGGGAGCAGGACCCCTAAGTACAGACTCCACCCCTCAAGCACACTACCCCTCCACCACCCTCCCTCTGGCTTCCTGACTTCTCCTGGATAATTCTACCCTCCCTTGGCAACTTGCCAAGCACCCCGCCCTCCTTCCCTTGCTCCTGTTTATTCAAATCCCTAACAGGTAGAGACCAACCTGATTAAGGATGCACCCCCTCATTTCCTCCTCATGGCCACACTATGAGGTGGGCATCTCGTTACCTCCATATTAGTCCATTTTTTTTGCTTATGACAGAATACCTAAAACGGGGTAATTTATAAAGAAATAAAATTTACCTCTTACAATTTCAGAGGCTGGGAAGTCCAAAGAACACATCTGGTAAGGGACTTCTTCCTGGTGGGAACTCTACACAGCGTCCCATGGTGACCAGGGTGTCACATGGCAAGAATGGGCTGAGCAAGAGAGCTAACCTGCTCACTCACTCTCCTTAGAAAGCCATCATGATGATACTCAAGACCACCCATTAAACCATCACTGAATCAATCCATTCATGAGGGTACAGTCCTCACAATCTAATCACCTCTTAAAGGCCCCACCTTTCAATTACCTTAATAGGAGGTCCCACACTCTTAACACTGTTACAGTGGAGATTAAGTTTCAACACTTTTGGGGGACACATTTGACCCATAGCACCCCCATTTTACAGATGAGGAAACTGAGTCATGGAGATGTGAGAGGATGGGCAGCCTGCAATATGGCCTAGCCTCGTCAGTCAGTCTGGGAGGCCTCTCTTGGCCTTCCCAGTCCTGAGACCTGCCATACCATGGATTCCTGGGGTGCTTACTCACACATCACTCGCTTGGGCATGTGGTGTGTCCATCAATGACATCATGGAGGCATATGGCCATTTCTAGCCCTCAGCACGGTGTTGGGCACACAGAAGGAGCCCATTAATGTAAGCTCTGGGGACTAAACTGTGGCATTGCTGTGCAGCTCCAAGCCTTACCCCACCCAGCTCTGAACAAGACAGGCGCTGAAGGTGAGGCTAGTGGTGGTGATGGGGGACGGGTGCTGCCAGGAGGTTAAGGACCCCCAGAAGGAAGAGCAGGAGGACCAGAGACAACGGTTTCCTCAGAGGAAACACAGGCCCGACTGCCTTTTTCTGGAACAATAGTGTGAGAGGAGGAAACAGCCCCCTTCACAAATGCCAGCAAATGGCAGCAGGCACACAATGGCCCCTCCCTCTGCTGTCCTGCCTTCCCAGGGTACCCCATTTGGCAAATTCTACCTACTCTGGCACCAACTGGAACCCAGTCTCCCTCTTCATGCCTCCTCATCCTGAGGTACCTTGAATGCAGCCCTGGAAGCCAAGCCATCCCCTACCTGCCCCTGGGAGCCAAGGAGCTGGCCCTGATGGTCTCCATTTGGCCTTTCTTGAGCTCTCCAACTGTCTCCAGAACTGGGGTGAAGAAAGCAAAGTCAGAGGAGTGACCCACTCATGACCCTGAGGTGGAGGAACCATGCCCACGAAACTCACTCTCCAACTGCCTTCTGTCTACCTGTCACTCAGTCCACCATCCCAACACGGGTGGGCCTCCCAGGGCCAAGCCAGGGTGTCTGTCCTGAAAACATTGTGTCCTCAGCCAGGTGTTACCATTTGAAGCCCAACGAGCTTCCAGTTGAGATCAGGCACATGGGTAGGGCTGATATGGGGTCGCAGGGAACCACAGGAGGCGTTGTGGATCTAACCCCTTGTGTACCCAGCAATGCCCCTCGGGGAGCTGAGCTGTCAGAATTGGAAGGTGTCCCCCTTCTCCCCATCCCTACAGCCCAGTAGACATGAACAACTGCAACTGGAAACCTAGTACCTGGCACTGACTCTGCCCTGTGAACTCCCAGACTTCAAATTAGAAGGGGAACTCATATTTGCCCAGCACTTCAGAGATCATCTCACTGAATCCTCATAACAATCCCATGAGGTACTGTGGTGGTTTTAAAGACGTCTGCAAGTTACTTGACACTTCCCACCAAGAGGTGAGGTCTATGCCCCCACTCCTAGAAATCTGGGTGGGCTTGTGACTGCTTTCAATGCAACACAAGTGACACTGTGAGACTTGTAAGAAGGCTAAGTCAGAAAAGGCCATGCAGCTTCTTCCTGGCTTTCTTGGGGCACTCACTCCAGAAATCAGTAAGAAGTCAACTGCCATGCATAAAGTCACCTGTAAGTGCCCCAGTCAACAGCCCAGCTGAGCTCTGAGCCAACAGCCAGCATCAGCTGATAGCCACAGGACAGCGCCATCTTGGATATCCTTCAGACGGCTGCAGCCCCCACTGATCTCTGACTGCAACTGCATGAGGTACCCCAAGTGAGAACTACCCAGCTGAAGCCTTCCCAGAATTCCCTGACCCACAGAATTACGAACAAACTACAATGGCTGTTTTAAGTGGTGTAATTTGTTCTGGAGTAATTTGCTGCACAGCATTAGTAACCAAAACAGAATTGTGGTGTTGTTCCCACTTCACAGAAGAGGAAACTGAGGCTCAGAGGGGTTGAGTAACTTGCCCGTGGCCACACACCTGCTCAGTGGTCAAGATAAGACTCAAACCTGGCCTCTCTAAATCCAAATCACAGCCCCTTTTCACTGTACCCCCTGACATTTTCTCACTTCCAAGAAGAGAACATTCTTTTCAGACTCAACTCGTTTCCAAACCTGGCTGTGCGTCAGAGTCAGCTGTGGCATGTTAAAGATAGAGATTTCCAAGCGCCACCCGGGCCTATTGAGTCAGAATTTTCAGGCATGGTGCCAGGACTCTGCATTCTGAACCAGCACCCCAGGTGACCCTGAGGCCATTAGTGTGTGAGCCAGCCAGTGGGCCCCAGCAAGGTTTTTTTCAAAATATTCTCATTGTCAGAAAATCATTCATGATACGTGCTCATCTGATTCAATTTAGACTTTCTTGACCCTAACATCTGGGAAGTCTTTTCTACTTCCACACAAGTAAGAGATAGAACTTGATGGTAGTGTATCTGATCAATAAGTACGGATGCTCCTCGACTTATGATGGGGATATGTTTCAATAAACCTAAGTTGAAATATCATAAGTCAAAAACGCATTTAAGGGCTGGCTGGTTAGCTCGATCAGTCAGAGCAGTGTTTGTTGATAACACCAAGGTCAAGAGTTTGGATCCCCATATGGGCCAGCCGCCAAAAAAAAAAAAGAAAATGCATTTAATACACATAACCTACCGAACATCATAGCTTAGCCTAGCCTACTTTAAACGTGCTCATAATACCTACAGTTGGGCAAAATCATCTAACACGAAACTATTTTATAATAATAAAGTGCTGAATATCTCATGTAATTTTTTTTTGCTTTTGTTTTAGCAGTTGGCCGGAACAGGGATCGAACCCTGGACCTTGGTGTTATCAGCACTATGCTCTAACCAAATGAACTAACCGGCCAGTCCTTATGTTATTTATTTATTTATTTATTTATTTATTTATTTTGGTGGCTGGCCGGCTCAGAGAACCGATCTCATGTAATTTATTGAATACTGTGCTGAACGTGAAAAACAGAATGGTTGTATGGGTAGTCGAAGTACGGTTTTTGCTGAATGCGCTTTGCTTTGCACGTTTGCATCCCATTGTAGAGCTGGAAAAATCCTACGTCAAACCATCTTAAGTTGCAGACTGTCTGTATTAACACTTTCCCAGGCTCTGTGGTTCCTGCCCTCTGAGAACATTCAAATGAACTGAGGGGATAAGATATGAAGTCATTTCAGAGCAACCAAATGATACGTCCTGTGGCTGTGGCAATAAGCACAAAGTCAACCAGGAGAATTAGACCAAAATGTGGCCCCCAGTAATTTGGGAGGGGCTCCGCAGAGCAAGCAGGGCCTGGAGCTGGGAGTCAGGGTGAGCAGCGAGACCACTCCGGGTGGGGCCCAGGGGCCGAGGCTCCCTCCAAGGGCAGAGTGGGCAGGAGGGCGTGGGTGGGCAGGGGGAAGCAATGTGCTGCTTGGCGGGTATGCTCTATGGCAGCTGTGGAGCCAGAGGAGAGGGTCAGAGCAGGACCAGATTAGGGAGGGATAGGGGGACTTGATGCCTGATCCAGATTTTTATGCTCTCAGTTCCCAAAAATCTACTGTCATTAAAGCTCAAGGACCACATTTCATATTTGACTGAAAATTCAAAGGGAACCACAAACTTTTATTTCCCAGGGCATCAGCTAACATTTTTCCCATGACAGTTTTACAGAAGACAATAGGGAAAATTTTAAAGGAAGAAAAATACTTTGTTTCTGCCCTTGAGGAGCTTAAAACCTATAGGGTCCATCAGAATACCTAAATGGAAAAAGAGAAAATTCCAAGTGCTGACAAAGAGAGCTCTCATGCTCAGCTGGTGGGAGTGTAAGTTGGTACAACCACAAATAAAAAAAAAAAGAAAAAAGAATTTAAAAAGTAATGAAAAAAGGAAAAAAAAAGTTGGTACATCCACTTTGGAAAACTTCTTAGCAGCATCTATGAAAGCTGAACTTAGGCAAAACCTATGGCCCAGCAATTCAATTCCTGGGTATACATATACCAGCAGAAACATGGACACCAGAAAACACATACACAAATGTTCACAGTGGCACTATTAGCAATAGTCCCAAAGCCAAACCTCCTAAATGCCCATCAACAGTAGAATAGTAGATAAATAAAATGTGGTATATTCATGCAGTGGAATACTACACAGCAAAGAGAATGAATGAACTATGCTACACACAATACAGATGGATCTCATACCCATAATACAGAGCAGAAGCAGCCAGACACACAGAAAAGTTCATACTGTAGATTCCATTTCTACAAAGTACCAAATCAGGCAATGCTAATGGATGCTATTAGAAGTTAGGACAGTGGTTACCTTTGGGGCCATAGTACCTGGAAGGAGGCAGGAGGAAATTTCTGGGATACTGGTAATGTTTTGCTTCCTGATCTGGGGTACTAGTTATACGGGTGTGTTCATTGAGTTGTACGCTAATGATGTGTGCACTTTTCTGTATAGCTATTTTGCTTCAATCAAAAGCAAATCAGTATCATTGTCATCATCATCATCATCTAATGGGGAATGAAGGCTAAAAGCACAGAAGGGTTTCTGGGACACAGTTGAAAAGAGATTTACACTGAGAGTGACAAAATAACAACATAGCCGTGGGAAATTCAAACATGGTTAAGTTCAAGATGGACCCAGTAGAATCAAGCAAAGTTGCCAGTGCAATCAGAGACCATGCTGCAGTTTCAGAAATGTCCAAAACATCCCATATTGGCAGCTGGTCTAAAACGTGGTCCCCCTTCCAGTTGTAGGCTAGGATTAGTTACGGAAGATGGTCACCTCACACACCTTTAGAGACAGGAGCCAGAATTCTCCCAAGTAAGAGATGGTCTGAATCCCAATGGGCCCCACCATAAAGCACATCTGCCCCAGAGCCCCATTCTCTCTGCTTACAAGATGCAAACCTTGATGCTGCCACCTTGAATTTTAGACAGTGGATTCCTTTGATTGGAATCACTCTGGGCAATGGTGATTAGATTCCATTAACTACCAGAATCAATCGAACGGCAAGTGTTCCTTCCTAATGGGAAGGGCTGGGTTCCAGTATTTGGCTGACTGCAGAGCCCTGGAAGAATTCATTGAAGGGAGGCCTGAAATTAGAAATCATCACCTTCTGAAGAGATACTTAGGGATCCCTCCCACATTATTCAAAGACAGCAAGAGAAAGGTAAAGCAGGACTGGGAGAAAGTTGCTGCAAGGAGGAGCTGGAATCTTCGACCTATACCCTTTATACAACAGATGAAAGTGTGTCCTGGACAGCCAGTGAGACTAAGTAAAGGTCTAGCTGGTAGTAGAGTGAGGCCCAGTGGTGACACCTCCTGGGTCCTTCATCAGATTTGTGCCACCAAGACATGTTCAGAGGTCAGCAAAAAATCTTACTGGGTCTGGGATCTACTCTGGTCTTTCCCACCTGCACCTTCCCTGCACCAGAAGCCCAGGCAGACAGAAAGGTCTCCATCACGGCCTTCTCTCTCAGCACTGGGATGGCCTGTGGCCCATCTTTCTGGGTTTCCTGAGGTTGGCAGAAATGACCCAGGAACCTCTGGTGTCATAATAAACCACCTCAGGGATGCTAATGTGTAATTATCGCATGGATTTATTTAAATTTAATCTAAAACAGAGGATTCCAACAAAAGCAGTTTTATCATTTGATATATGTGTTTGTATATATAAAAATGTCATAGCCAGAGACACAGTTTTGGTTTGAATCATCTGTTTCAGATTGCATCATTCTTCCCAATTCCTCACCCCACCCCATACTCGTGCCCTTTGCTGTGTGACTTTGCAATTCATCCCACTAGAGGTGGAGTGTACCTCCCCATCCCATCCATATTAGGCCACACGACTTCTTCTGGCCAATGGGATGTTGGCAGAAGGAACAGTGTGCAAGTTCTGAGCCTAGGACTTAAGAGTCATTGCGTTTGCATACTCCCCTCTTGCACATGTGCCACTGCCATAAGACAAACACCTCCCAGGCAGCTCATTTGTCCATGGAGAATGAGGGACACATGGAGCAGATCTGGACCCAACCCACACTTGGAGTCAAGTCCAGTTGAACACAGTCTAGGTCAGTTAACCACAGGTGACCCACAAACATGTACATAAGAAACAAATGCTTATTGGTGTTTCAGGGTGGTTTGTTATATAGCATTATCATGACAAGAGCTGACTGATACACCACTGAGCACATTACTCTGTCAGCCCAAGACTCATAGTGCACAGTCTGCCATCTAAAAGAACATCTCATCTCTCTATCCCTTTCTCCTTCTTAATTCTTCATAGCATTTATCACAACCTGAAAAATGATATCTTTAAAAATGGCATCTTTTTTTGCTCATGTATTTATTCTCTTTCTCTCCCCATTAAAATGTAGTTTTATGATGTCCACGATACTGTTTTGTTCCCTGCTATAAATGCCCAAAGCTTTGGTAGGTGTGTGGTAGGTATTAAATGATTATGTGCAGAATAAACGTATAGTCTTTTTCTCCTTAGTTAATATGCCTCTTATCTAATTTACGTCCCTGTGCGCAGCTCCACGACTTTGCAGCAGGCAAAGTTGAGGAAGAAGAAAACATTTTGCGGAGAAAAACCTGAGAACAGGAGACCTTTGAATGTCATCCTGGTGAAGTATGAGTGATTCTTCCCCAAGGAGCCATTCACAGTGGTTGGGGCCCTCAGAAATCACAGCAGGCCTCCAGAACTGTGACAAGTCAGCAGGTGGCTTGGCCAATGCCATCTAATATAACCACGACGCAGCTAAATTTTTGTGGACCATATCAGGGGCTGTCTTCAACCTTAGGAGGTTTTGTC
The DNA here is from genome assembly GCF_027409185.1 of Cynocephalus volans. Taxonomy (NCBI): domain Eukaryota; kingdom Metazoa; phylum Chordata; class Mammalia; order Dermoptera; family Cynocephalidae; genus Cynocephalus; species Cynocephalus volans. The sequence continues at coordinate 55,845,646 of NC_084478.1, forward strand.
TGTGTGTCAGCTCACTGGGGGGAACTTCAAAGGAACTTATGGGGCTTCCAAGAGCTGTCAGAACGTTTGACTCTCTGGCATTGTGCCGGCATCACACGTTAATTAAATTATATGGCAAAAACACCACAATATCAAGGTCAGATATTACAGCCGTCAAAGCCTAACATTAGCACAGTATTTTATAGCATAGAGCAAAGTATACCTTTAAACAAATTCCTTTATCTTTCCCCGGTCCCCTCTTGACTCTGGCTCTTAAGACATCCACCACTGGACACTTCCTATGTGAAGAGCACCACAGACAACCTTGCCCAGGGCCCACCAGATTCTCTTTGGCTTCTCAGACAGTGGAGGTTCCTGGAGTCGCACCTACTTGGTCTGTCTGAGCCTCAACTTTGTGATCTCAGGCCTTTGTGAGCCCAGGCTTCACCCTGATGGAGAAGAACATATTCTTCCTGAGTGTGTCCATAATGCAAATGCTAGTTCTTTTTTTTTAAAGATGACCGGTAAGGGGATCTCAACCCTTGGCTTGGTGTTGTCAGCACCACGCTCAGCCAGTGAGCCAACCGGCCATCCCTATATAGGATCCGAACCTGTGGCCTTGGTGTTATCAGCACCGCACTCTACCGAGTGAGCCACGGGCCGGCCTCAAATGCTAGTTCTTTCTTCTAAGATGATTCTATCAGCAGGAAGGCAACTAGCCAGGCTAGAAAGTGGGGAGTGGGGTGGAGGGGAGATTTTCCCTCCAAATACCTTTTTAATAAGCACGGCTAGAAACTCTCCATGAATGTGGAAACTGTCCACAAGAAGCCCCTGCCACTTACATGCTGAGCACGAGCAGTTCTCTCAGTTAGGGATGATTATGAAGCCACATTCCTGGTTTCCTCGGGTCTCTCTCGCAGTTACCAATGAAAACTCAGAGGCCATTAACTCAGGGCCAAACAACCTATGGGCAATCACCAAAGCAAAGTTGAAACCAAATATGTTTAAGTCACTAGTCTTCCCCAACACCTATTAAGCACTTTTTATATGCCAGGCACTGTTTTAAGTGCTTTATGCCCATCAACTAATTCATACTCCCAGCATTATGAAATGTGTTGTATTACGAGTATTACCCTCCATTTCACGGATGGGCAAAGTGAGGTGCCAAGAGTAACTGCCTAAGGACACACAGCTAGTCAAGTGACAGAGCCAGGTTTAGAACCCAGGCAGTCTGGCTCCCCCAGGCAACAAACCATGTAGTCTTTGCTATTGAGTCCCATAGCTTTATTAAGTGCCTGCTACACACAAGGCACACTGATAAGGTGCTGGATGGAGCCGGGAGGAGGGGTAAGGAACAAGCAAGCGACGTATCTCTGAAGGCAAAGTATTCCTAAGTAACATTTTAAGATAAAGTTAAACTAATTCATATCTTTGAAGGGGTTTTGAATACTTTCAAAGGGTAGGTGTGTTGAATAAATATAGTGCTTTTGAAAATCTGCTTTCATATATGGGTGTTCATTGTACTGTTCTTTCAACTTTTCTGTGGGTTTGGGACTTTTCAAAATAAAATTTTTAAAAAGAACCAGCCTTAATAGACTATCTTGGGAAGGGTAAGCAAGAAACTGGGAGCAGTGGCTACCTGCACAGAGGCAAACTGAATGACTGAGAAAGGGGTGGGAGAGGCTTACTTCTCCCCCTGAACACCCTTTCCTATCCTTAGAATTTTCTGCCATGTGCAGGTGCTACCTATAACATCTGCCATTACGTGAGGCTGTACAGGTGGAGCCTTGGGAAAGAAAGCATAGAATCCCAGCTCCCAAGTCCCTATGCAGCAGGTCAGCCACCTGCCCAGAGTCTGAGGGAGTCTTTGGTTATCCAGCTGTAAGTGGAAAGTGGGCAGAAAGACACCATCCTGCCCTTTGGCTTAAGAAATATATGCCCGAGGAGTAAAACCTAGGACTGCTCTTTCTCCGGGCTTTAGTGTGAGCTAAACACTGAGGTTTTCAGCTCCATGGGACTTATCTCTCTTGGACAGTCTGTATGTTCTCTAAAGAGGGGCATGGATCCTAAACCTGGTGTCTCCTGCAGCCACACCCAACAGCCACAAGCACAGTGTGGGACAGACAAGAGGGATGTGAGGAAATGCTTGCTGAATGAATGATTACACCGTCTCACCTTCCATGAAGGACCATGTGGCCCGATGCTCTCCCCATTTGTATGTGTGGGAAACTCTTGAGCATGTATGTCACTCTTATGACAAGCGAGCAGGGCTTCCCAGCCTTGATGCACATCGAATGTAATAATATTTTTACGGTGCACAAGGATAAACAGCGACTGAATGCTCACAGTTGCTCAACATGGCTGCTCATGGCCTGAAGCTACCAGGCAGGGAACTTGGGCCACCCCCAGGCCTACCAGGCCACTCTCAGGGGCTAGGGGGACCCCCTCTTGGCCCAATGGCAACCCATTCGCTCTCGGGAAACTCTGTGTTGAGGGATTTTGGAGGCCATTCACTCTCAGAACTAGCAAACCTGAATGGGGAGGGGGTCATCTGAAAGGGCTGCCAAGGGACAGCAGGGCTGCCTGGGGCTGAGGCTTGTTCTGGGTGTGCCCAGGTTTGAGGGGCAACCGGGCCTGAGCGGTGGGCTGGAGAGGGCACGCTGCCAGCTCTGGCTGGCCCCAAGCCAGGAAGTCTGACTGAACTTGGGCCAGCCCTGTTGGCCCACAGACTGTAAGCTGAACTGCTCCAACGCTCCTTGGCCTCTTTGTTTTCGCTTCCCCACAGTCCTCCCTTAGTGTTTAGGAATGTGCTTTGAAGGTTCCAGCGTGTTTCGCCTCTGCTTAGGGAAACCAAGAGCAGAGGCTGGGCCCAGACCAGATTGCTTGAGGGAGGGCACCTGCGATCACACCAAGGGTCAGGTGAAATCTGGGGGGCACAGAGTAGGGGAACTTAAGCCAGCCCCTCTTCTCTGCCTGGAGACTCTGCTTGTAGTGCTAAACCTTGGAGATTCTCAGGTTTGTTTTGTTAAGGGAGGCAGTATTCCCTTACCAGCTCCCCCAGAGAGCCTACATTTGTCCAGGAGCTTTTGGGGATAAGCTACACTCTTCTATTTGTCCAGAGCAAGTGAGAGAACTGCAGTGCGTGTTGTGTTCTAGATAGAAAAGTTACCTCCTGCTCAATTTGCAACAGAATAATTCTCCTGGCTTGCCTTGGAAAACAAAGTCAGGCCCTCCAAGGAAGGGGAAGTGAAGGACTCTGGCCCAGATGGCCCCTCTACCACCCCACCCTGGGATAACAATCTCGCAGGGCCAGGCACTTAACCAGGTCAAGGCTTGGCTGGGGTCAGACATAGAGGGGTCCCTTGCTACAGGCTGCCCTCCAGCCTCGCCACCCACCTGTAAACCATGCTGTGTGCTGCGTTTAAAAGTGGAACCTTGAGAGTGGTTGACTTCCTTCTCTTCCCCAGTCCCCTCACCCACTGTCCTCCATGGCTTTTGTCACCAGGCACATAGAAGCACCAAGTTTCCCCTGCTCAGTCCTTCGAGGGCTCATAGCACTTGTGGCCCCATATGCCCAGCATACTGCTTTACACACAGCAAGTGCTTAATAAATGCTAAATGATTAAAATACCAGGCATCTTCAGTGACCAAGAGCACCACCCTGGATCTTTCTCTAACTAGAAGGTACTTTCCTCTGACTTTTTCCCGAAGTGGGGAGCTCTGGCTTCTGGTCTCATTTTTGCCACTCACATGTCACCTTGAGCTAGTGTTTTCACCCTCTGAACTGATTTCCTCCACTGGGTTAAATGGGAGCTCCATGTTTGCCAGCTGTCTCTTTACCCCCAGTTCAATCCTGCCTGGACCGAGTTCCTAGTGAGGTCCCTGGTCTTCAGCTGAGGATTCTCCTCTGCTCCTCCACAATCTGTTCAGCTTCACAACACACATCTAGTCCTTGGGCTCTTGACATGTCTGTTCTTTTCTGTCCCTACAGCCATTTATACAGCTCCAGTCACTGTGTGCAATGGGGCCATGGCACATGAGCAATAACTCCAATGCCACAAGGGCATGCGAGTCATTTTTCTGCAGCCGGCATTGTCTGTTTGGTAGACCTCCCTCCAGCCTAGTGGTGACACAGGACATGTTTAGGTATGTGTGGGCTAGGGATTTTTTTCCCCTGATTTCCATTTCTCCTTGATTTCACTACCAGCGTTAATGTGCATGCCAAGGCTCTGCTGAGGGTAAACAGAAAGTGGGATCAGAGGGATCCCTTCTTCCTCTCTAAGAAGATTCACTCTCTCTGACTAGGTAATGACTGCTTTTTCCTCCCAGCTTCCTCTCAGCCTACGTATATTTAGTGCACGTTGCCCTGGATAGAGTTTAATTAGGCACCAATACACCCAGGGGCAAAGACCAAGGACCCCTTTCGGGTTGAGCAAATGGGGCCCAGGCCCAGCGCAGGAGCCTGCAGCCAGGCCTCCTCCGGCTGGTAGGTGGCTGGTAAGTGACGGGCTGCCAGCAGGTAGAGGAGGTTGTCCATTCTCAGCTAATGATCGCCTTAGGCACCAAGCAATGGAAAATCCAGGCAGGCTGGCGAGCTGCGGGGAGCAGTCAGGGACAATTGTATGGACCAGTTTAACACATCTTCAGGAGGGATGGCAGAAGGAATGCTGTGTGTGTGTGTGTGTGTGTGTGTGTGTGTGTGTGTGTGTGTGTGTGTGTGTGTGTGTGTGTGTGTGTGTGTGTGTGTGTGTGTGTGTGTGTGTGTGTGTGTGTGTGTCTATCTGTCTGTCTGCGTGTTTCCTGGTCTCTCTCTTTCTCTCCCCCTCCCTGCCACCTTTCCCTCGCTCTTGCTCTTGCTTTCGGTTTTCTCTTCTGTTTCTAGCCCACGCCAGTTGGAATTAGAAAGGTCTTTGAATCCATTTATTTGTTTTAATAAAGACAGCATTTTTAACCAGCATATTTGCAGCAATTGAGTGTTAAACTAAACACCAAGCTAACTAAATGTGTTTAGGGGGAAATGAAAAGTAAGTTTACAAGAAACATATAATTAACACGTTCTTTGACATTCCCTAAGCTTTTGTCTGGCTGGGGACAAGACAGAGGAGCCATAATCAACTTTAATAAAATGAAAGATGGTATCAAGGCAAAAAGGGAACAAAAAAGTTTGGAGTGAGAAACAAAGGCTGAAGAGGGGATTCTTGAGTTAGAATAAATATGTTTAAAAAAATCTTTTGTTTCCTTATTTTTAGTGAACAGCCATTTTCTTTCCCAATGCGAAGGCTCCAGTTTGTACTGTACCTGTTAGCAGCAAAAGAAGCTGAGACCTGGCTGGGGGAGGGAAGGAGGTGTGACAAGGAACCCGCAGGAGTGGCATGGGAGTTTCAGGAGGCTGATAAATCTAGGCTAATGGAAATTACTACGCACAACACCAGAGTCTTCACGTGGCCTGACTTCCAATAAACTGTTCCCCTCCTCACCCCTTGGAGAAAGTGAAATAAGACATTAGACTTTCAATAATCTCATATGGTGATGATCAATCAAAACCCAGAGGAGAAGGCCAATTTATAGAAATCGTATCTGCTTCACTGGGCGGCTGGAACCGCTGAAAAGAACACTGTGCTCACCTTTGATGTGAAGTTGCCCCAAAATGCCAAATGCCAAAAGACACTGCCTGTACACATGGGGTCTTTTTTTCCAAAGAGGCCTGTTTTAGGCAGATCACTGTAGGGACCTGCGGAAAGGCGCTAGCACAGCTTAGGCCACATCAAAGCTATTTATTTTTACTATATTTTGGCTATTTTAAGTTGGAGTTTCCTTCTTTCTTATTTGTTTTATCACCAATGAAGTTTATTTACTGAATTAACTTTTAATGGACCCTCTACTTTGTTCTTCAAAGTTGGCTTTTAGAACTTAGGCTTTTGTAACCCGGGACCCCTCTTGCCTTTGTGATCAGCTTGCCTTTGTGCCCCCACCCCCTAGCTCAATCCTGGAGGTGAAAGGCTCAGCCTCTGTTAACTCCTTGCCTGCTGGTGTCTTTTCTCTGTAACTACTAATCACCTCCTTTTGATCATTGCCAAGTTCTCAGGTTGAAGGAAGGAGAAAGGACCTCTTGACCATTCTGGCTGGCTTTCCACATGAGCCTGAAAATGTCGACAAATTTGAAACATCTGCCGGGTTGCTTTGGTCTGATTGCTAAAATATGCCGACCTCAAGCCCCCTCCCCCCCGCCCCATTTAATCTGTTTCATATTCACAAATTAAGCATTTAGTCTAGGTAATAAATCAGGGCGGTTTACGAGGCTCACACGAGACAAACAAGCGAGAAGGGCTCAACACAAACCCCTGGAAGCAGAGTGCACGCAGCTTCCTGGAGTCGGGAGCTCCCCGCGCCCGAACGCGGAGATCAGCCCTGGCGCGCCCCGACACGCCACCAGCACCCACACTTTGGCCGGTCCCGGAGAGGGCGGGGTAGAGGGTGCAGGGGAGCAGCCCCATCCTGGGCCTACACCCCTTGAACCTTCCGCGCGAACCCGCGGCGCCCGGCCCGCCCCAGCTCTAGGCAACTCGGCGCCCCCGCTCCGTCAGGGAGCGGCCGCTGGCAAAGGCGACAACCTCACCCGGCACACACCCTGTGGTGGGCCCATTAAGCCTCTCCCTGCCTAGAAGGCTGGATCCCCCGCCCCCACCTCTTCCATCCAGCTGGGCTTGGCCTTAAGGATCCCAGGCCCACACTCACCAGGGAAGCGAAAGATCCCCCTCCACATTCACGTGTGACCTCCAATAAGCCTGGGTGATACCCCCTCCCCGCCCCAATCTCTCCATGCTGCCTCCTCCCAGGTTTCGGTCCCAGCAGCCACAAAGCTACTTTCAGATTCAGACGGCGGGGGGGAGGGCTCTCCTTTAGAGTTGATCAAAGCTTAAGAAGGACATGGGGAGGGGAGCGAAGGCACGAATAGGACCCAGACCCCCCGCTGCAGAAACCCCAGCCCAGGCTTCAGTGACCACCCACTCGAGGGGCTCCAATCTGTGCGTTTCCCGCCCTCCCCTGTGCATCAGCGAGAAGTGGACCTGAATCAGGGACCTCGGGGCAGTCTCAGCCCAGGACCTTGGGAGACCCTGGAGGGAAGGGTGGACCGGGCCTCTGTAGCCCTGCTATACTCGAGTTCCCTGTCGCCGGGTGTTCTCGATGCTATCGTGGGACGCGGCGGCAAAGAGGCGGAGGGCGGGAAATCGGGAAGCCAGAACAAGCAGCCCATCGCGGACCTACGGGGAGGAATAGGAACAATTCCCCACTCCGCGACACAGTACACACGTCGCCCTTCCTCTTCCCCTAGCACACATTCCGACTGCGAAAGCCATTACCGCCGGCGCGCGAGAGACTTTTTAAATATTTACAGCCCGCTCTCCGCACGGTAGCCTGATCCATCTTGTGGGCACGGAGGCGGGGCGCGGAGACCGGGCTGGGGGCGCCAGCCGTCTCCCCCCCGCGTCTTCCCGGAGCCCCCACCTTGTCCCCCCACCCCAGGTGGGGAGGGGGCCCGAGACTGCACGCGGCGCGCCCGGAGCCCTGCCAGGGCCTGAGCGGGCGGGGGACAGAGTCCGGGAGGAAGGAGGGCCGGGAGGCTGATTTAAAGGTTCTCACCGGGAAGCAAGCGAGGCACAGACCTGAGAGCCGCCGCGCGGTGAAATCCGAGGAGCTCTCTTGGCGAGGAGGGGCTGTCAGAGGCCATTTATCTCTCGCCAGAGTGGAGGCTCGGCTCCCACACCGCCCGCGAGTAACAATGGCAGCGATCAGCAGCTCTGCACGCGCTTCAGTGCATGAATGGATTGCGGAAGATGCCTGCGCTCCGCTCCGCTCAGGCGGCTCTCGGAGCGCCCCCTCCCCGCCCGCCGCCCCCGCCCCTGCGGTCTCCCTCGGCCCTGCAGGCGCCTCGCGCCTCGGGGTTCGCAAGTTGGGCCCCGCGGCGCGGCAACTCTCACCCAGACCCCCCGCCGCCGTTCCCAGGGCCTTGGCACCTCGCCACCAAGTGTCATTAGGAGGCTGAAACTTGACACAAGCCTTGCCAGCCTCCCCGACGCAGGCACCCCCGCCGGCCCCCTCCCTCCTTCGCACCCCTCGCCACAAGTTTACTTTCAAGGAGTTGGACTGTGTTTCCGCCGGGCTCAGATGGGTGTCTTCACCTGCCTGGCGGCCTAGGGTGTTCGCAGGTCCCTGCTGGCCCCCAGCCCGAGCACCCGAGGCCGGCGCTCCCCCCAGCCCCCTTTGTGGCGGCTAACCCACCAAAAGTCCCTACGATCGCCACACGCACATGCATTCTGGGCACCCCACTCCCGCCCACATGTCCCACCAACTTTCGAGTCAGCAGCAGAATCGTGTACTCAAATTCTTTCTCGGCTGCTTACAGTCTCGGGAGTTGGGAGAGCGCTACAGACCGCGAGGTCGGCCGCAGAACTGTTCCCCCTCAACTCTGCAAAGTAGGTCTCAAAAAAGCCCCCCTCCAGTTTCGGCCTAGGGCTGAGAGCAGCAGGGAACAGCAGTGAGGGATACCCTAAGCCATCTTGGGTTTGCTTTTGTGGAACTAAACCAGACCATGGGGAGGTTTCTGTCTCGGGGGGCGCCGAGCCCCGCATGCGTCAGCCGGGAGCTGGGGAGTGCAAGAGGTGGGCATCCGCGGCGATCCTAAGGCAATAACAAGTAGCCAGCGGGAAGAGGCCGAGCTGAGCCCAGGTTGCGGGAAGACGGCTACACGTACGCAAAGACGCACTCGGAGAGGCAGAGCGCGACCCGCCGACCCAGGAGACTGGCGAGGACACGAGAGAAGCTGGCAGCGAGACAAAGCGGGAGCAGAGAGCCAGGGAGGCTCAGCCGCAGACCCGGAAACAGACAGCAGCAGCCCCGACGCGGAGGCGTGCGCAGCCAGGCCCTGCCTGGCATATCCCCATTCGCGCGCCTAGGGACACGGATACAGACTCTCTCGGCAGGGCCTGCTGCCAGAGTTGGTCTCTATCGGGCCTGAGCCGGCCTGGCGAGTCGGCTAGGGCCTTCCCAGCAGATGGTGGAGTCCTCGGGGTGGTCTTCACGGATCTGGACCCCTCTGGTCTCCGCCCCTCCCTGAGCCCCCGACAAGGGTAGTTTAAGAGGAGCTCGGCACTTTCTCAGGGTGCGAGTTTGGCCGTCGGAGAGCTGATGTCTCCACTCTGGGGGCCTCGTGCAACTGTTTTCCTGACTTGGTGGTGCTGGAGGACCGCCACCCTCCACCGCATTTCCATTTGAAGTTCCCATCTCAATACCCTTAGGGCACTGCCCACGCCCAGACCTTCCAGCGATCTAAAATCAAGCTGGACTTCTGCAACGAGGAGCAGTGCAATGTGGAAAGAGGCCCCCAGACTCAGGTTCCCCGCGACTCCCCCCCACCGTCCGCACACTGGGCCTATCAGCGCCTTCCACCCATTGCTCCCCCTCTGCCGGCTCTGCAGCCCCCGGCTGCTGCTGAAGAGTGCGCCTCTCCTCCCAGGAATGAAGCTGAGCGCTTCCCCGCGGCTGTTGGCTTTGCACACAGTCGCTGCACCCACCCCCACCACACGCGTGCACACACACACACACACACACACACACACAGTCGTTCTCGCCCTTCCTGTCTCCCTGCTGGGTGTCCTGGAAACCTGACTGCCTAGCCCGAATGCACACTCCAGGCAGAGCAGGGAGCCTGGGAGACTAAGCGGAGTGGCCAAGAGGCGAAGGAAAATGCCCTTAATGGGGGAGGGGGCTCATGTCTGAGAGAGAAAGAAGACAGCCAGCAGACACAGCCTGTAGGAGAGGGGGAGTATAAAGGGAAAGCCAACACTAATCCCTCAGCCTGCCGATGTGGGGCCTGACAGTTTACAAAAGCCTTTTCCCTGAATATTATCTCATCTGCGCCAGCCTCACGACCGGGCTGTGAGGGAGGTAGGGCAGATAGCATTACCCCCATTGGCAAAGGAGGGAAATGGGGCCCAGAGAGGTTAAGAGAGGTCTGTACTAAGGTCACAGAGCTAAGAGTGGTGGAGGAGGCCCGAGGCCTGGATTTCCTGCCCCAAAGTTCGCTTTCCTGTTCAATAGTTGTGTGTGTGTGTGTGTGTGCGTGCGCGCGCGCGTGCATGCGTGCGTGCGTGCGTGCGTGCGTGTGTGTGTGTGTGTGTGTGTGTGTGTGTGTGTGTGTGTGTGTGTGTGTGTATCTGCGTGGAGGGGAAGGGGGACTACCGGACAAGAATTAACAGTCCAGTTAGGGAAGTCCAGGAAGGAAGGACACAGCTCCACACCTCTTCCTCTACCCAGCTCGCACACAACAGCCCCTGCTCTTGCCACAGCAGCCTAAAGCTGGCCCCCAACCCGCTGGCCCAGGGGGGAGCTGTTAGTGCCTGGCTGTGCCTTCAGCAGTGGCTACTCCAGAGGTCTTGTCCTCTTTGGGAGGCCCCGTTCTGCTGGGCTCCACTCAGACCTCCTCTCTGCCTGTCATCCCTGCCCCCAGCCTTGGCTGCAGGATGCCTTGCGTCCAACTGTGGTTTCCGGGCAATAAAACAACTATTAAAGTCTCAGGCACGGCTGGTGATTTGCATCACATCCTCCCGTGCATGGATTCAATATTTAATACACAATATTGAATACGGATATTAAAAATCAATAGCTGCGGACCCCGAGGGAGGCGGCACAGTGCGATCCTGCTTCAGGAACACAACCAGCTCCTCTAAAAAGACAGGAACGGCAAGTTCAGCCAAGCTGAGCCCAGCACCAGGGGAAGTGAGTAGTGGATGCATCTCAGTTTCCAAACTGCACCATTCCTAAGTGCAGCTAAAGGGAGTCCAAAGAAATGGTATGTCCCTAGGCTTTGCTAGTTGCAGGGCGGGAGGGTTGTTTCCAAGCAGGCTACCAGCTGGGTGCCTGGAGTTACTGTTTTTGTTGCTGCTTGCACTTTGGTTTGGTTCAGGTCTGAGTCTTGCGTGCAAGCACTCAACTCTTCCTACCATGATGGCTCCTTCCTGGGCCTCATGACATCCAGCACCATAGGCCCCATGGGGATCTCTTGGCATAAACTTCAGGGAGATGGAACAGGAATTCCCATGGCTCAGAATATTCTTTGCACAGTAAAAGAAACATGAATGCCTGATACCAGGCTCTGAGTTGCAGGGTCTTCTGAGGCACTGTGCCAGCCTTTACGGCAGAAACCCTTTGGCCACATGACCCACCTAAGGGTCTAGTGATGGTTGGGTGTTGACAGAGGGAAGGTGAAGCACTCCTGCTCCAGAGTCAGAATCCAGATTGTCGGGCCGGCCCGTGGCTCACTCGGGAGAGTGCGGTGCTCAGAACACCAAGGCCTCGGGTTCGGATCCCATATACGGATGGCCGGTTCGCTCACTGGCTGAGCGTGGTGCTGACAACACCAAGTCAAGGGTTAAGATCCCCTTACCGGTCATCTTTTAAAAAAAAAAAAAAAAAAAAAGAATCCAGATTGTCTAATAAACAGCCAGGAGAAGAGCTAGCTCCTGGGATGCATAATCATCTTTGCAGGCTGAAGAGGAACACAAATTACTCTCTTCTTTATCAAAACATAGAAATATACCCTACCCTAAACAGAAACAAGGTTCTCACAGACATAGGGTCAGAAAGAGAAGAGAAAGTGACAGTGGGAGACACAGTTAGGTTATCTGATCGAAAGGGCCTGGAGAATTTTAAATGCCAAAAAACTAGGTGAACTTGACCTACTGAAGTGCCATCCTAGACACCAAGTTATAATATTAATTTTATGGATTCCTTTTTTATCATAGCTTAAATCAATGTGGGTTGAGTTGGCAATCTTGCTCTGGTTATAAATAGATTGAGGGCTGGCTGGTTAGCTCAGTTGGTCAGAGCACGATGCTGATAACACCAAGGTTCAGGATTTGATCCCTGTACCAGCCAGTTGCAATAAAACAAATAAATAACTAGATTACAAGGACATCTCAGGAAAACCCCCATAGTAGGAATTTAGGTAAAAGTTAGAAGTGAGGGAAAGAGGTGTTGGAAAATGACAATTAATGAGCCTGTGGCCTCCACTCTTTGTTCCCTAACAGTTGTTAGAGAACTATCAAAGGGGTGAAGTCACCCTTCTCAGAACCATCAAAGGAAAAGCAGATGCTCTCTGGCTGCTACAGATCCCCTCAGTGGTAGCTCATATACCAAGCCCCCTGAGAGTCTGCCTGTGTGCATTTATGCGTTTTGGGGCTGGAAGTGCAGCTACATTTACAACATTGAGCCCTGGGCATGTGAAATCCACTAGCAAAAGTCCTGCTCAGAGGAAAAGACGTTCTAAGGAAATGTTGGATATAGGTAGGGCAACTGCTCTAGCATCAGCAGCAACGTCTTCCTGAGTCCTTCTGAACTGTCAAACTGCTTCACTTCTTCCCACCTCAGCCAGGGCCAAGCTCTGGACCTCCTACAGAGCCATGCAGACCTGAGTTTGCTGACCAGACAGTGTGCACCTAGCACAGACATGTGGGTAAAGTATGAGATGGCTAGCCAAGGGAGAACGGGGGGTGGGGGTGGAGAGGACCAAGGCCCAGGACAGGCTAGTGACACAAGCTTAAGAGCTGAGCCAGCTTGCGGAAGTTGCACCTCCAGAACCCACTCAGAGTGATATATTTCCCCAGACCCACCTGGTACTTCAAACCAAGAGGGAAAGCAGCCTTGTGACATATAGGTGGGCCAGGCCCAAGGTATAGGAGAGCTCTGCTGCATGAGGGACCTAGACACCAAGTCAAGTCCCAAACGCCCAAGTGCCAAAAGGGATTGAGACCAGGGCAGGATGGAGGGGGTATCTTCCTGCCTTCCACCACCCCATCCTTCCATAATCTTTTCCTGATATGAACTGAAGTTGCTAGGAGCTGTTCTTGGAGCCCCTCCGGGACTGTCACTACCTCCTGTCACTACCTTGCAAGACAGCGAGGACGATGGCTTTCTGCCTGGAGGAGCCCCTGGATAGTACCACGAGGGAGCATCAGATTCTGACGCGAAGCCTCACAGTTCCAATAAGACTCCCCTCCCACGCCCCCCAGAAAAACACCCCTGGAACTGCTGGGGTGAATGTGGAGCCTAGGACTAGGGTCAGCAGAGGGACGGTCCACACCACCAACAAGTTGCCTGCCGAGATAACAGCTGTGGGAGGGGGAGGGGAGCCGCAGGCAGCCACGACTGAACGGTTGCGATCTAGAAAATTCAACAAGAGGCCGCCGCGGTGGCGGCGGCGGCGGCGGCTCCAATTAGCTGAGCCAACTGGGAAGGCAGAGAGGCGAGGCGGCGGCCCCGCCGATCATGCCCGGGGCGAGCAGGCGGGAGGGGGCGCGGGGCCTCCGAGCTGCCCGGGCGGCCCTCGCCCGTCCCCTCCCGCGGGCTCTCGGAGCGCGCCTGGTGTTTACACACTGTCCTTCCGACACGGGATCAAGTTTCAGGCCGCGCTGGAGGCGCCGGGGGCCGGCCACAGGCCTGGGAGAGAGGAAGAGCTGGAGCAGGATCTAAGGCAGCGCTGCGCCGACGAGGAGGCCCGGCGCGCCTGGGCACAGCTAGCGCAGCGGTTCCCCCGGGGTGGGGTGGGGAGAAGTCCCCAGGGCAGGGTGAGCAGGGGCAGGTGGGGATGCGGGGCCATTTCACGAGAAGCACCTCCGAGTAGCAAGAGTGGGGTCCCGCGCTCACTCGGGCCAGAGAACTTACTCCTAGGAGGGAACGGACGGTATGCTCAGAACCCAGGCACAGCGACTGTCCTGAGCGCCCCTTGTGAGTTCTTCACCCCTCTCCCCCACAGTCCCTTTGATGTACTACCGGATCCAAGCCATTGTTGGGGGGAGGAACGCGAGATTGGAGACCTCAAGCTTCCCTGCGCGCCCTAGCCCCAGCGCTGCGAGGCCTCGGGCCGAGTGCCGGAGGGCTCGCCGCCGCGCACCTCCACTGAGCTGGCAGCCCGCGGGTGCCCCACGCTGTCAAGCGGTGGCGGGTGAGCTTCCAGCAGCACAAGCACACTGTAAACAGCCGCGTGCGCGCCCTCCCCGCCCGGGCTGGGAACCTCACCCAAACACCATGTCGCCTTCTCTCTGGCTCCGGGGCGAGGCTTTTGTGGCCGAGCCTAGGGAAAGAGCGCTCCCACCACCATCCCTGGCCAGCCGGCCTCGAAGCGAGCGTTCTGGACCTGCAGGGGCGCGGGATGCTGCGGGGAGGGGAGGGAATCAGCGCCTACCCCCTCCCCACTGAATGTCTGCTTTGTTCCGGAAAACAAGGGAAGCATTAGGCTGCTGACCCCAGGGAAACACAAAACTTCTTTTTGCATCTCGGGAAGGGCGGTTGACTGCGTTACGGAGCTCCCGAGACAGACCGAGGAAGGGAAAAGCCGAGAGGGCGGGAGTAAGAGACAGGGAGACTTCCCAAAGAGGCTGACTGACAAAGTGGGGGCAAATCCGCTCCGGGTGACCGGGCCAGAGAACCGGGAACCCGATTCGGCACGAAGGTGCCTTGCGAGTTCCAGCGAGCAGCCGGCCCGGCCAAGTGGCGCCTGCCCAGCCGGCGGCCGTGCCAGCTTCCTGCCCTGCCCAGGACCGCGGAGCAGTCGGGGACGCCGCCTCAGGCTGGCCCGGAATCTCAGGACGATGGGGGGTGGGGGACACGAGGCCGAAAGTAACCCCTAAAACTAGAGCTTTCTGTGTACACACACACAAACCTTCCCCCCCACCCGCCGTGGGTCCGGATCCCGGGTCTGTGGGGCATCGGCTACGGGCTTTGAACCTTGGGGTAGGGAAGAGCAAAGGACCAGGGAGCTCGTCAGCGCTGAGAGTGGGTGACGGTCTGAGGTGTCTTTGGTCTCATGTGATGACCGCTTGTCCGATCGCCTCCCATTCCGGCTCTGCCGATCCAAGGGTGCCGGGTAAGTGCTACCCTGGCCGGTAGAGCAAGCAAGTGGACGAGCTAAAATCTATCTGCCGTCACTCGCCCGACTGCCACCCCTCTCTTAGTCCTTCCCGTATGCAAGGAAGGAGAGGGCACCCAGGCACTGCCCCTCCCCAGGCGTGCTACCCTCAGCCTCGGAAGCTCAGACTGAGAGCTAGGGTTTTCCCCCTTTCCCCTGGGCTCGCTGGGTTTCTAACTTCCTCTAATACCTCCCTCCTCGCTCCGAAAAGCCCCGAGGAGAGGAGCCGAGAGGAAGCACGCCGCTAGTGTGCGAAATGAAGACCATGTGTGGGGACCGCGGCATCAGAGTACAGCCGCGGGGGGTGGGGGTGGCGAAGGTCCCCGCGCGGCCCGAGGCTCCGGGCCGCAGCAGCCAGCGCCTCTGTTCGGCATTGGGGACGCGGAGCCGAGCGAGGCAGTGGAGAAGCTGGGCTGGCCTCGAGACGGGCGGTGGGGAGGGGGTGCGAGGGCTGCCGCGCCGTGGGGGGCGGGGGGCGGGGACGCAGCCCCGGCTTCCTGGGCCGCAGCTGCGACCGAGGGCGCAAGAGCAGATCGTGCTCGGCGGCGGCGGCTCGGCTCGCGGCGCTCGCAGCTGAGAATCAACAAAGGGAGGTGGCGGGCGAGCAGGGGGAGGGGTGCCGCCGAGCGTTTGCTGGCTGCTGTGGAATAATAAAAAATAATTAATAATGATAATAAGAGAAAAATCCCCTGGCTTTCATGGCTCTGGGTTTCCGTGTGGCTGCGGCGGGAAGCGCGCTGTCCTTGAGGCGGCCTCTCGCCTGGCCTGCCCGCCCCTCCCCCTCCCCCTCGCTCGCCCCCTCCTCTTCCAGGGAACCGGGAAGAGAAAGGTCTGCAGCTGACAAATATTATCCATTCTCCCCATCGATCGCGGAGTGTACAGATGTGAGCGCTTGATGTGCCCGCGGAGCGGCGGATCCTCCCTGCTCGCTCGCTCTCGCCCAGGCTCCGCTCGCCGCCCCCCTCCTCCCCCTTTGTTCTCCTCCCCTTTCCCTCTCTTTAAATAGATTTCAGGGCGCTGCCTGTTGGAGAGCAGCTGGCGATCTCTCCCGAGAGAGGGAGCGAGCGCAGCCCGAGGTGCCCTGTCACCAGCCTCCCCTCCCCCACCTTGCTTTCCCGCTGCGCCCCCCCCTCCAGTTTCCAAAACAGAGAACACTGGGAACACCCACGTCCAATGCACCGCGAGTTTCTCGAAGCCTTTGGACTCCCGCGCTGTCCCCGTGTTGTTCCTTGTGTCTGTGTCTGTGAGGGGGAGGGAGGGGAAGGCAGGGAGGAGACCCAAGGCCGTGGCAGAAGAGCCTAGGGTCGGGATCTTTCCCCGGCAGCAGCAAGGACGCAGCCCGGGTCACGCTAAGAGGGTACAGTTTACCCATTAGGGAAAGTCGGCGGAGGCGGCCCTTTTATTCCTCTTTTGCAGATGGCAGATTAAGCCGGCAGCGCCCGGCCTCAAAGGGGCCAGCCTCTCGGCAAAGGGTTAACCCGTTGGCGGGTAATCGCGGACACACACACACACGCGCGCGCGCGCGCGCGCGCCCTCCCCGCCCGCCGGAGCGCCGGCCACGGCCTGCAGTGCGCCCCGGGTTGGGGGAGTAGCTGGGGGGGGGTTCGGGGGGAGAGGCGGGGCGGGCTTAACCAGGCCGCTCGACTGAGCCCGGGCCACCTCGCCGTCTGTCACTTAAATGATTGTCCTCCGCACCGCTCAGTGCGGTCAGTACGGACTGTTAACAGGCAGTTGCAATCAGTTTCCGAAAGGTCAGCCAAGGTCCTCCGGCTCTCGCAGACGGAAGGCATTACGAAACCGCTTTTGTATCTGCAGGCACTTTAGAAAAAAAGGCGAGGAGGGGCGCACTGCAGCGCCGCGGCTGCTGCGAGCCCGGGGAAAGGGTCGGGGGCCGCGGGGCGGGGGAGTCTGTTCACCCGGGGCCTGGGCCCGGCGGCGGAGAGATCACACGTGGAGTGACCCAGGCCTTCCAGGTTTCGATGGGGAAGCAGGAAGAGGGGTGGAGCAGGCAGCAAGGGAAGGAGGAATGAGAGGAAGTGGGAGAGGCGTCCTGGCTCCCCTCGTCGCCTGGCCTGCGGCCCACACCAGGACCCGAACGGGGGCAGGTGGCCTTGGGCGCGGGGAGACCCTACTCGGACTCCCAGACCCTCTTGGTGCCAAGAAGTAGGGCGGGGGATAGTTAGGGGGGCGGGAGGAGAGAGACCATCGCAGAGCGAGCGAGTCCCCGTGCGGTGTCTGAAGACACTGCTGCCGCCGCCGCTAGAAGTCGTCCATCAGCAACCAGTCCAACCTGCCAGTGATAATGTGCGATCAACACCAAATCACCCCCGCCAGGCGCGATCCATCATCGCAGCGCGCCGCAGGCCCGCGTGAGGCTGACTCGCGGCTGGGGAGGGGGGGGTGCAGAGTAGAAGGCGGTCGCCCAGCACTTCGGGACTCTCCGCGCACCTAGCTGCCCCTCCGGTGCACCTAGGCCTGCTCCCCGGTGTTCATAACTCTCCAAGTTCCCCAGCTGCAGAGCGAAAACCCGGTGGCTCAGAGTTCCGGGCGCAGATCACTTAGGAGCCTGCGCTTCCTCCGCGCCCTACTACTCTGGTCACACCCTGCGAAGCCATCTCTTCGTCGGAGCTGCCCGGCCTTCCCCTCCCCCACCTCCGAGAAAGCGTGGCTGGCGGGAAATTAATATTTAATATCGTGAAATTGATTAAAGGGCTGGAAGCTGGCGATGGGGTGGGGGGAAGGGTAGGGGCTCCGAGCGTAATTAAAGATCTGAGTCGTGGCCGCTCCTAGTCGGCCCCGGCCATACGTGGCCTTTGTGAAGCTGAGCTGGGGTCCGGCGGGCTGGGGGTGGTGGCCCGCGCAGCCTAGGTTCTGGGCCGCGCGGGGGGTGGCGAAGGGCTAGGGCAGCACGGCGAGGGCGGGCTGTCCGGGAAGTGGTTAGTATCCACAGCTCACCTGGAGCTGCACGGAGCGCCACCCCTCCCTTGCCCGTCTGTATCGCTGGCCTGTCTTGGCCACTGGAGCCCGAAGGTCTGGTGCTGAAGCTCCTCGCTGATTATTTGAAGGCGCTCGGAGGGACTTTGAGGGCACATCCTCCCTGTGGCTCCAAAACCACCCCACCCCAGTGCAGCCTCACTCGGGCCCGCTCCGAGGCCGCCCCCAACCCCCGATAGGAGTCTTCTAGGCCTCCCACGCAGCATTTCGGGAGGGGGGAGTCAAGTCCGCCCTTTTCCCCTGTAACTTGGGGAGCCCAAGGCCGAGACTGCGCTTTTCTCTCCAGTCCAGGCCCCAACCTGGACCGCTCACGCCTGGGGCAGCTTCTTAACTCGTTCAGCTGCGCTGCAGATGGGGCCTGCTGCTCCAGGCGGTTGTCTCCAGGGAGTCGTCACCGAACCAGCTCGGCCCGCCGCCTGTCGTGCCGTTTAAGGTTACTACGCCTCCCAGAAGGAGCATCGCGGTTGCACAGAGTTGGAGAAGGGTGCAGCTGAGCTGGCGCCTGGCCACCCGAGCTGGCGCTAGGGGAGGAATTCAGTGGAGGCAAGGTCAGCGGTGACTCGGCACTGATTACTGTTTAGAAATCGGATGGTTGGTTTAGGGGTGGGATGACCCCAGCTCGTGGAAGCCTGGCTCCAAAGGGCTGCTTTGAACTTTTTCTTGTATACAATTTTTTCCTTGGTGAAGCACTCTGAAAAGTACCAAGTGTGCAGAGGGGAGAAAACACAAAACACGCCAAGCAGCATCCTTGGTCTTAATCAGTTAGGGGACTAGGAGGGCCCGCCGGGCTCCAGGCCCGCTGCCGGGAAGGTCAGGACCACGGAGGATTAGGCCCAGCCCTGGGTTTATTGCTGTACTTGAACAAAGTGCCGGGGGCTGCGTGAACTGGGGCTAGAGAGAGGTAATTAAAGAGGGGCTGCAGAAGGAAGGAAAGGCTGGTGTGGCTACTGCCCGCATGGGTGGAGGAAGTGTTTTCCATAAGAATAGCAATGTTCCGCAGAACGACTTTATTTCACCAAAACAAAACCAAAAACTTCACATTTAGCCTCTCAAACTGAGCTGATAAGCCACATGCAAACTTTGGATGTAACCTTAAGCCGGTGGGAGGTGTCAGCCCAGAGTTTACAAAGGGTAATAGGGGAACCTCTTCTGGGTACTTATCTGTTCCTACCATTGTGATTCTACCTGCATCAGCTACTCCCTTGGGGAGGGGCTTTCTGACCTCCTAACCTCAGCCCAGTGGGATATCACTCAGAATGCACCCCATTCATCAATGCCATTTCTGCTAAATTGGACCTCAGGTTTTGGAGTGTCCTAGGAGGAAGGCAGCCTACACAGTGCGCATACCGATGTCAGAGCAAGTGTGAGGGGCCGCACATATTCTGTAGCCTTTACTAGACAATACTATGGATTTCGCAACCAGACGTACCAGATTTTCCAAGACATTCCTGATTTCAAGAGCTCTGGACCCTGTGTCTCAATGGGGCATGAAGCCCTACCTGCGGTCCCTGGTATTGTGGAATTGTGCACCAAAGGTGTCCCAAGTCTGGAGGAAATGGCTGGAGTGTTTCGCCTGCACCCACTGGTCCCTGTTGGTCCACCATGTCTAGCCCAGCAGCCATCCTCCTCGAAGTCCTTATCCCAGCCAGAGCCTGTCCCTATCTGGCGTCTCAGGTTGTTGAGGGATAAAATAGCCCTTTAGGGCCCGTCCAGGTAGGGCGCGGGGCTAGGGCCCATGGGGGAAGTGGCAGGGCCGGGCCTCGGGGTAGCTGTGGGCGGAGGAGGACGCCTTCTCGCCGGCGGCTTGAGCGCGCGCCGCGACTCGCCGGGGACTGCCGCCGCCTCTCCGCCGGCCGCCATCTTGGCCGGGCTGCGCGGCCGGTGCTGCCCCCGGTGGCGGGACCGCAGAGCCGCAGGCCGGGCCGGGGCGGTCGCCCGGGCGCTCCAAGGCTGCTGCGGACACTCCCTCCGGAGCTCCCTCCCCGCCGCGGGCCACGCTGACCCCTGGTGAAAGCGCTGCCTGTCGTGGCCACTCCCCGAAGCATCAAAGCGGGTTTTAATCCCGAGAAACGACCCCTTGTTGCCGGACTCCTGCGATGGTCAACATGTTATCACCTCTCCCGCGCACAGCGCCCGATCCACGCACCCTGGAACTTGGCTGCTGTCCCCAACTGCAACCTGCGGAGGCAGCTCCGGGGGGCGACGCCTGCAGCACAGTCGCCACCGTTCAAGGGGTTTCCCAGGCGCTGTCGGGGCAAGAGGATCTGAAAGTTACCACAGGTTAAGGGCTCTTGACTGGGGAAGATTGTAACTTTATTTGTCCACTTTTTTGAATTTAACACGCCTTTGTGGAGAACTTGCTAAGGGCCAAGCACTGTGTTAGGACCTAGAGAAATCCAAAAGTACAAAAGTGAATTTTTTAAAAAGGCACCTCTGGTCCTCAAGTAATTTACAATCTAGGTGGAAAGGCAGACTTGTAAATGACTAAACACAAATAAAAGGAAACGTGAAATGAGCGTAAATAAAGGGCATGAATCCTGCAGTAAATGACCTGGGGAAGCGCTAATTAATTATTTTAAAAATAACCTTTATTCCTAAAAATGTAGAACCAGTCCTGAGAGGGGAGGGGAAGATAAAAATTAACTAATGCTGGATAGTTCCAGAGTTCCAAGGAATAACAGTCTTTACTTCTGAAAGGTTGCTGTTGAGGAAAAATGTTGAAAGTTTTTTACTAAGCAAAATACCGAGAATCAGAAACTCAGTTCATTTCTCAGCTCCTGACATTAGCGGGGTGGTAGAGATGCAATTTTCCATCAAAACACAGTACCCTGTTTGAAATCAGTAAAACTCCCACCATATTTCATAAAAAGAAGAGTATTAGAAAATAAAACTAAATGGAAGATTGAAAACTCTTCTACAAAGATTTCAGACTTAAAGAAAATGGGGATTATAAAAAGAAACAAAATGCAGGGAGAAAAAATGATCAGCGTATTTGCAGATGGTCTTCAAGATTTAGACATACAGAAAATTTTCCCAAAATGATTTGTACAGAGGTTGGAGAGTGTGGGAAAATTAGTCATAGGTCAAAGAAAATCAGGCAAATAAAAGAAGAGGCAATTATTAACTCTAGGAAAACAAAAATCTTACAAGAAAAGAAATGCAATCTCTGAGCTCATTTGCCTCAGCAATGAATGACATATATGTGGTTACAAAGTAAACACTGGATATGAATTTAATAAGATATTGTGATTTAGTGCTATAGTGAGAATGGGGGAGAGGAAGTTGGTACAGAGATCTAAGATTCTCCTCTGCTAACCTAGGAGATCAAAGGACAATAGATGAAATAGATTACTTAAGAGAAGGCCACATATTATTTGGAACTATAATGGTATCTGCCAGAAGAGACAGGTAAAATGGCCTTTACATATTATTTGGCTTCATAAATGTCAGGCAAGTATGCCTTTGTAAAAAAAACAAATTAATTTTCTTAAGTTAAAAAAACACAACCAGCCAGCTGCCAAAAACAAAAACAGAAACAAAACAAAAACACTCAAGCACTTAGAAGAGTAAACCTTTGAGAATTCCCAGGCACTATGATGTAACTAATGTCCTTTCAAAGGATCTTCCTTCAACATACCCAACTCAAATTACCCCAAGTGTGGAAAGAAACGGAGGGAGGGGGATGAATTTAGGGCTCCTGGCCTATACAATCCTGGTTGTAAGGGAAGAGTAAATCATCTAAATTTGCCCTTCTCAGGCCAGTTACAGCTTTATTGTGAACATAACTTTTTCTTTTCTTTTTTTTTTTTTTGGTGGCTGGCTGTATTGTGAAAATATCTTTCCAAGTATTAATGGAATTCCCAATACCAATATTGCCCAGGTTAGAAATGAACAGACAGTAAGCCGCTCTCCAGGGCTTATTAAGAAGGCTCCCAAAGGCCTCTCCTACCAGCCTATTGCTGACACTAGAAAAGTTCCTCTTTAGAATTGTTTAATTTTGATCAGGAATTGCATTCTCTGGATTATCCTTCACTTTTAAATGCAAATTATCCTCATCCATTACACATTAGTGTGAATTTTAGTTCACAGACAGCTTGTTAGGATGTCTAACTCTATTGTACCACCTGTTAGAGTCTTACACTCAAACACCTACACCAAGTACATAAAGGCCTGCACTTAACAACATACCTTAAAGCCTTCACATTTAAACCCAAAGAACCAGGCCTGGCCAGTTACTTAGAGCAGCACTGATAACACCAAGGTCCAGGGTTCAATCCCTGTGCCAGCCGACAAAAACAAACAAAAAAAAGAAAACCCAAAACAAAATCCCGCCTTGCTGGGTAAACAAAACACATTAGTAGGACAACACCACTGTCCCTTTTCTTTTCCAATCCAAATAAAGCCTAAGAGGGACCCAGTAACTTATGAACACAAGAGCCTGTAGATGAGAGGCAACAAAGAGCGAGTATATGGACCTACTGCGCCTTCCCACGTGCTGGGTCAACGCTGGCTTTGTCTGTAGCCTTACATTGGTCTGCTGCACTCCCAAGATGCCCTTTTGACCTCCATCCTGCCCTGTGTCACCTTTTTTTCTTCTTGGTCAGAGACAGAATCCATTTCTCCTTTGGCCTGAGAATAGAACTGCCACTAGCTTACCAGGTGACTTTGTGAGAATTGGAGAAGGGTGGCTCTGGGCCTGAATTTCAGCCCTCACTCCCTGTCTTTTTTTTTTTTCTTTTTCGTGACCGGCACTCAGCCAGTGAGTGCACCGGCCATTCCTATATAGGATCCAAACCCGCGGCGGGAGCGTCGCTGCTCTCGCTGCTCTCGCAGCGCCACACTCTCCCGAGTGCGCCACGGTCGGCCCCTCACTCCCTGTCTTTGATGGGGACTTTTGTGCCATACACAAATTGCACAGTTTGATGCAGTCACCCTGCTGGAGAAGCCAGCTTATTTCAGGGGCCACCCCCTGAATGCTGCTTACCTCTGACCCATAAGGTTCCTACTGAATCTGGGTTTCTTTTGTTTCCAGCATAGAAGGAGTTGGCCCTGCAGACCTAAATCACCTGAAGGGAGTCTGGGATGAACCAAGTACATCCTAAAAAGTCAGGAAAGCAGCAGATGATTCAGAGTTCATCGAGGAGTTTTCCACTAACTCTGGGACTTCAATTTGCATTGAGATCTAAAACGTGAGCATAATGCCCCCAAATCTTGCTGAAAATGAAATCTTCATGGGGGAAGAAGAAAGCAGGCCAGAGGGTACATGTGCCTTTTGGATTTTCAAAAATGGGAAAATGATTAGATTTCAGATTTAGAGAAGGTGCTTCATGTTAAGGGAGCCAGAGAAAATAATAAGTGCCAATTCCAAAGCAAAACAAAATCATGTTTTTCTACCATGTTTCTATCTCTGTCTCCTAGTCGAGCCACAATGAAATAGCAGATCAAATAGCAGATCAAAGGCAGAGGCAAATACAATTATGTTGCCTGTGAAACCCCTAGCATGAAATTAGAAGTCAAACTCTCTATTCAGGGGTTAGAGACAAGGATAATGGGAACCTGGGGCCTAGAGATGTACCCAGCCCCATTCAGTCACAACACTATCCATGCTGGATATTTAAAACCACACCTGGGGATAGGGTACAACCATTAAGTATTAAAGTAATTTCTTATTTTTTCTACATTTACTTTAGGAAATGCATTGACTACATTCCAAGCTTTGTATCATATAAACATATCTGTATGGGAGGGATGATTTGTAAGGCAATAGTGAAAATAATGTTGCCTGGAGCGATGAAGGGTTATCACAGATCTCCCCTAAGATGGTGGGCAAGGATGGTGGCAGACAGATTTCTTTCTTTCTTTCTTTGTTTTTGGTGGCTGGCTAGTAACAGGGATCAAACCCCAGACCTTGGTGTTATCAACACCACACTCTAACCAACTGAGCTAACCAGCCAGCCCCCAGCTTCCCTTTCAATGCTGCAGCACCTAAGACCCATATGATCCCATCACTCAATTCTTCCTTGGCCCTTCTCACACTTGACAAGCTCACAGAGAGAGCTGTCCTTTGATATTGTCTATTTTTCATAAAATCCATATTTGCTTTATAGCTCTATTTCTTTTTCCCTGGCCTAATTTTAGCTCTCTGCTTCCCCAGCCCCCCACATAATTTATGAGGCCTCCTGAGGGTATAAGCGCCTATTATAACGTAGACTGTTCTGTTTAGAGCCACTGCTAATTAAGCTTTGCTTTCAAGAGTGCCCGGCATGGCTTCCCCCCACCCCAATGGCCACAAGTACTTTGCACATCTCCCAACTGAGAAGTAGGGTCTGTGTCCCTTCCCCTCAAATCTGGGCAGGCTTGTGACCACAGTCACAGCCAGTGAATATAGCACATATGATGCTGCATGACTTTCTGAAGGTGCGTCAGAAAAGGTGATGCAGCTTCTGCCTTTTCTGCTGGAATGCTTGTTTTTGGAGCCCTGAACTGCCACTATGTAACTGAAGTCCTACTACCCTTAAGCCACCATACAGTGAGGAAGCCCAGGCCACATGGAAAGCCCTGTGTTTGTGCTATGGGACACAGCTGAGGTCCCAGCTAACAGTCAGACGTGGGTGAAGACGCCTCCAGATGATTCTAGCCACCAACTGTGAGTCTTCCCACCAAATTCCGGACCCACAGAATCCATGAGCAGAATTAAATTGCTCTGAGCTCCCTTGCAGCTGACATGTTATAGGGGAGGAGATCAGTTTCATAACATGGTGCTAAATCCATGGAAGAAGGTGAGCTGTATGGAATACAAATGTGTGGAGGGCAAGAAATTTTTGACTATAACCCAAATCTTCCACCTTTGATAACACAAGGTCTTGTTCTTTATGAAATCCCTGTAGGACAGTGACAATCCCTGTAGGACAGTGACTTGTCTCCTCTTCATATCTGATCTCACATTTCCCCTAAAGGATCTGGTTAAAGGACCCTATTTGTCATTTCCTCCTGACATACGTTGGCTGCACAAGGGAGCCAGTTCACTAGGCAGGAAAGGAGAGGGACCAAGCCATGCATTTCCGCCAGGCTCGTTTTGCCCTCCCAACTATTCTCTTCTCTCCCCATATTTTTTTTGCCTCTCCTGGAAGGTGCTCATCTCAGGGATGGGGAGAAACAAGAGATGGAAGAAGTGTCAGCTTACTTCATTTTCTTCCTAATCCCCCTGCAAATTCCACATCTTTTCATTCCCTGACCCCAACTACCTGACTTGTGTCACACTCCAGGTGCATGAGGTTCCAGTCACATAGCAAGGCCATACCCATAGAATCACCCAGCAGTGCACTTGGCCTCTGCCCCTACCCTTTCCACCTTCCCTGAGGCAGGCATTCACAGGCCCATGCTGTCCAGACAGCCCACTGGCCCTGATTCCCCTCCTGGGGAAGTGTTAAGCTCACGGAGACCTGGAGAGGGACTTCGAGACATCTGGAATGTGCAGGACTGAGGAGGGGAACATGGGGAAACCAGGTCCTATTCCCCCTGCCTCCCCAAACCAACAGAGCAGCCAGGGAGCAGGAGAAAAGAACAAACAAGTAAAGCAACCTATGAATGGGAAAAATAGGCCAAATTGTGGGGGGTGGGGGGTGAGAGGTAGGGAGCTACTGAACAGACCAGAATAGGAGAAGCAGCAAAGAAAAGCAGGCCCCTCCCACCCTATGCCAGGGATGAACTTGCCAAAGATAAAATACAGCCCTGATACAGGAACAGAGGTCAAGGCTGAAGGGACAGTTCTCCTTCTGACCACAGAAAGCCAGCACCAACTGAGATTATCTGCCAGCCACTCATCCCCGGCATCCTGGACCTCAGTGCACAACGAGAGCCCAGCCACAACTCAGCCCTGTGAAGGAGAGTTCAAGGGTCTGCGACCTGTCCCTTCCTCAGAGCCTGAGACCAAAGGCTGGCATGGCTCCTCAAATTCACAGCTTTGGGGCTGCCTGCCTCTTGGAGAGTGGAGTCCTACAGCTCCAATTCTCAAATTTTAAAAGCAACTCTTTCTTCTGACCCAAACCCCAGGCCAATGAGACCTATGCCTAGCTAATGCCTTATACAAATCTTCTTTCCTGCACTTCAAAAATATCAACCCTCAACCCAAATCCTCCCTTCACTCCTTCAAGAGCAAAGGCACAATATTTATTAAAAGCTTATTACCTTCCTGATGCTTTACGTGCAATTACTTCATCTAATCTTTCTCCAATCTTGTGACATAGGCATTCTCATGCCCATTTTGCATATAAGGAAACCGAGGCTCAGAGAGGTTACACAATCATCGGGGGCAGAGCTCCCATCTTAAGCCTAGATGTATCCTGCTTCACAGCTTTCCATCACAGCTTGATCTCCCATTTTGATCACTTATTCTGTGCCAGGCCCTGTGCTGGGCCTGCAAAGATAAATAAGACAGTCCCTGCCCTTGGGAAGTTCATAGTTTAGTAGGGGAGACAGATGCAATACAGTGGGAGAGGGGCTCTGAATTCGGGATGGTCCAAGTACCATGGGAGCCCTTGTGACTATCCCGATCGTCAGTGCTCCGCCACCCCGTCTCTACTTTCTTAGCCCCTCTGATTTCTTCTCGCAAGGCTGCTCTTCTCATTCTTCCTGAGGCACCAGCTGCTGGCTTCCTTCCCAGGCCTGTTTCTTTCCTCCTATTAACGGAGTCTGCACCCATACACCTGGCAGGGATCCTGGCACCCTGCTTGCTTGGAGAGGCTTCCTTGGTTGGGTAGACTTCCTTGGCCTTTGCGGCCTCAGGAGACGAGCTAGACCCTGACTGCAACCCCAGGCTTACTCAACTGGGAAATGGGCGCAGGGGCCAGCACTGAGCAGGCCGGTAGGCCTTTGCAAGGCTTTTATTGAAGCCTGTTAAAGGGCTTTGGGCTTCCTCTGATGAAAGGCGCTTAAGTGCATCTGGTTATGATTACAGGGAAGGAGAAAGCCAGGCAGTCTCTGGGGGGTTGGACCAGTCATCTGGCTCTGCCTTCCTTGGGGCAGAACTGGCTGCTGGTGAGGCCAGGAGGCCAGGTGTGGGGGCAGGCAGGAAGCAGAACCAGTACAAAACCCTCCAACTCTCCAAGGCTCCTGACCCCAGGCCCTGGCTCTGTCAGGCCCGACTCCCAGAAACACCGTCGTGGTTAGCGATGCCAGGCTCTTTTGAGAAAATCAAGTGGAGAGTGGCTGCTGCCCCCCCCTGACAACAGCTCTTCGTCGATCTCCACCACCTTCAATCTCCAAAATACCCTCTTGGGTATTTTGACCCTCCATCTACCTTCCCCACTGCTTTTCTCTCCCGGACGAAATTAAAATAGGCTTTTGCCGCAAGGGTTTCTGAAAGTGATAAAAACCAAGG
Organism: Cynocephalus volans; assembly: GCF_027409185.1. Lineage (NCBI taxonomy): Eukaryota > Metazoa > Chordata > Mammalia > Dermoptera > Cynocephalidae > Cynocephalus > Cynocephalus volans. The sequence continues at coordinate 55,872,960 of NC_084478.1, forward strand.
AAATGCAGACTTTCAAAAGTTGAAAAACCTCAACGTTTTCTTTCTGCTTTTCAACTAGCCGAGTATTGTTTCCCATAAAACAGACATCGTTAAGTATGTTCCACGTCACTGTAACTGACAACCATGCTGAATTAAGGGAAGAGATTAATATGAAAATAACGTGGTTGCCCCGGAACGTCATTGGGCAGTAGTTCCAAGCCGCTTTGTGCCCCGCACCTGTCCCTGCGCGGTACTCCACGTGGACACAAAAATCTCTTGGGGGATCGGATGGGTTAAACACAGTCTGCCGTTCTAGAAACGAAAATGCATTTTCTTATTCCCGCCCTGATTTAATCCTGCTGCGTGTTATTATTGTCAAGTCTCTTCGCACCATCTTTTCTAAAAAGAAAACCCGTGGGTCTGCACGGCCCTCCGCCGCCTGCTTGGCTTTTATTGTGCACGCAGCCTGGTCTGCGTGGATCCAGCACGTCGTGACCGCCTCGCAGGCGCGCACGGACACCCTCGGATTGGCATTTCGATAAGAGCTGGGCGCATTGTCTCAGCGGCGACACACGCGCGCGCGCACACACATAATAAAGGGCTATAACCCCTGGCCAACCCTCTTCGAAACCCATAATTAGAGATGACCTTTGCAAAAGGCAATTAAAATATGGTAATGATCGATGCGCTCGCCTGTTTCCAAAAAAGGAAAATACACAGGTGTTGGCTTCAGGAGGCTCCACCTGGCCGGGACCGGAGGCCTCCTTGGGCTCATGAATGAACTCTTTCTCCCGGGAAGATACGATTCTCCGCTACCTACGCGAGTGCTGCCTCACCCTCCCCTCCCCCACCAGTTCTCTGGCAGCCAGGAGCTTGCTGGCGGCGGCGGGGCTTTGTCATCGGAACGCACACACAGACACGCACACGCGCGCACCCGGCCACCACGGGACCGCGGCGGCCGCTGCGCCGTGTCCTTCCTCGCCGCGCTCCTCTCCCCGCCCTCCTCTTTTAAACAGCTCCTCTAAACCCTTTCTTCCGTCCTTTATGTGTGCGATCCTTTGCATTTAGGAGCTCCGGAAGCATTTTAGGGGGGCCTCCCGCGAGTCGCGGGACGGCAGTGGGGAGGGAGGACTCAGGACTGGACGCACACGGAGAGGACACGTGGGCAGTAGGGCTTTGTTTTGCCCCTTGCCCCTGCCCGGGGGTCGCAAAAGCCTCTGCCGAGCTGGGGCACACTGGCAAATTGGCAGCGGCGAACACCAGCACCTCGCCCCCCCAACCAAAGTGGAACGTAAAATCCCCTCCGGAATTCACTCCGGATGGGGAGCATCGCTGCGGGGAGGGTCTCACTGTCCACAAGTTGCTATCCCCACAGACAAATGTGCAGTGTCATTATGGTGGCTCCTGTTGCTCGAGGCCTCGAGGGTGCTTGGGCAGCGCGCGCGCACCCTATCCCTACAAGGCGCGGAGAAAGAGAGGGGGGCCTAGGGGATGGGGCTCCCCCGGGGGTTGTCTGGAGAAAACGCCGCATTGGGCCTTCCCGCACCTCCCGGCTGCCTTCCGGGACCGAGAGCACGAAGCCAGGGCGGCCTCTCGCCTTTCATTACGGGGCCTACGAAAGCAGCAGCCCAGGCAAATATGTAGCTATTAAAATTAATCGCCCTGCGTTGTCAGCTGAACATAATGCAAATTATTTATGGGCTGTCTGCGCAATATTTATCATCGTGCAGGCTCCAGGCACTTCGTGCCTCTCGGCCTCCCCCGCCCGCCCTGGCCCGCACAGGGCGAAGCTGCGGGCAGGATGCTGCGGCCTGGGGGGCTCTGGGCACCCAAATGGAGTTCTGAGGGCGAGGCTGCGCATCAGGCTGCCTTCCAGGCCGAGAGCCTCACTTTTAGTTCCCGCCATTCATTGCACATTTATTGGAGGCCTACTACGTGCGAAATTAGGAGGTCCGCTTATTCGGGGGGTAAAAACCAATTTGGAGAATTCTGAACCAAACAGACAAGCTCGGGTCCGAAGAGCGATGCAGGCGGAGGCGCCTAGGCTGCCCAAGAGAATTTTCTGTGGCTCATGTCTGTCCTCCAATCTGGGAAACCCGTGTTTGCGGAAGCCGGATTCCACTAGGAGAAACCAAGAGCATCGGATGTGCCCAACAGATCCTAGTACGACGCTGTCGACTGGAACAGGAATTTGGTGTCCTTTGAGCATCAAAACTTGTTTGCTGATCGCAGATAACAGATTAACTGCTAATTGTCAAAATCGGCCAACCATTTAGTTTATCACTGCTGGGGGCCTCTTGATATTTGCTGTACTTTTTTATATGTAAAAACAACCTTGGTAACTCCTAAACGGCTTTTGTCTCTTTGAAATATGATGTTTTAAAAAAACAGCAGCAACACGCCACCCCACCCCCTCTCCAACCAAGCTTTCAGTTTAAAAAAGCAAAACAAAAACAAAAACCAGGAGGAGAAATAATCTATAAAACAATCCCCCCCTACTGGTCGGCTCTGGCGTTGGGGCTTTTTACGCAGATCGAGTCGCCCTGGGCTGCGGAGGTAAACAGGCTTTCTGCACCGCTGCTACATGAATCACGAGGGGAAGAACCGGGACTGAGGGACAGGGGGAGGCCTCGGGATCCGGGCTGGGTGCCAGGGCGGGTAAGGTGCAGTACGAAGGGCAGTGAGGTGGAGGCGGGTTAACCCAGGCCCGAGGCCCGGGGGCCAGGGAGGGGACAGGAAGGCGGGTGTGCCGTCCTGCCGGAGGCCCCCGCTCGCAATCTGCGAGGCAGGGTGAATGCGCAACCTGGGTCTTCATCCACAGCGCGCCAGGGCACCACCTGGGGCCGGTCACGCTGCGTGAGTCCATCTGCGGGGAAGGAGGTCACCGGGCACCCGCTACCACGCAGTTTCCGCAGCTCTGGGCCTTCAGGATGCAGAGGAAGGCCTAGGTCTTCTGGTGTTCATTTTAAGCAAATTATCGCCCTTCATTGTCCCCACCCTGCACGCCGACGTCACCTCGCACTTAGTTGAGCAAGCCTGAGTCGAGGGCTACTTCCGGGGTCCTGGGTGCTGGGGGGGAGTGGCTGTCTACTGGCATCTGCTCTCCAGACTAACTGAAGTGGACATAGCCAGGAAACTACTTTGAATTTATACTCTTTTGGTTGCTTCTTAAAATGTGATTCGACCCAATTTTAAAGGCCCCCTTTCCCATTAACCCCAAATTTTCAACAGATTTTTCTTAGAACATTCCAAAGGCTCTCCCATTGCTTCTGAAACTTAATTTGAAATGATACAAAAGAAAAGGAGGTTCAAAATATTAGGTTGCTTTTGGATTCCCTTTATCTCGAACGTTCCTGCATAGATTTCAGGAAGGTTGGTTTTTCCTTTTTTATTCAGCAAATCACTGGTTCTTCTATGTGAGAGGCTGAACATTGACCACAGTGAAGTGGACAGGTCAGGCCGCATTTAGAGTGCTTGAACACTTTGGTCTGAAACTCACCTAAGGGGGTCGGGGTAAGTGGTATTGTTCCCATTTTACAGATGTGGACACTGGGCTCCTCCCTACACGTTTCAGGAAGCCAGTGTTCCTAACCGAACTGGGGCCAAAAGCCAGGTGAAACCCGCCTACTCCTGTGGTCAATGTCATTTAGTAAATGCTGGGTCCTTTTCTGGGATCTGTCTGCTGGGACCGGGGCAACCCTCCCACTTAAGGCAGCCCCGACAACCCACATTCTAGAGAGGCCCTCCCACAGCCTGCAAACCTCACGGGTTGTCTATTACAATTGTCTGTTTACTCGGTTGCCTCCACCCGGTCAATTCTGACTCCAGGCCCGGGAGCACAATTTTAAAGTGTTTCTGCAGACAGACCCTCTGGCCGTGCCGGAAGTGTTTTATGGACCTGTGAGCCGAGTTAATCCCAGGAGGCGCGGCGGGATTAGTCCCGGGTGTGGGTGGGGGATTCCTGAGTTTAGGTTTAATCCCCAAGGAGAGTGAGGAGATGGGGGTCGGGTGGCTTCGGCAATGTGTGCTCCCTCCCCATTAAACTCCGGGATGTGAGCCAAGGCGGGTGGAAACCTAGGCATGTGGCCCTAGACCCCCAGCCCTCGATCCTCGGCACGGCATGGTACGGGGGGGGGGGGGGGGCGCCCCGCATTGGCGCACCCTGGGAGACCAGTGCGGACAAGGAGACCGAGTGGAGAACGCAGTTGTGTGTGTGTGTTTTCCCAGGTTTCATTCTTCCAGCCCTGTGGAAAGGAGGAGAGCCGCAACCCGGGGAGGGAGCCGGAAAGAAACACTTAATCACCGGCGTCTCGCTGCTCGTCACGCGAAGATGGCAGCGGCTCCCCTGGGTTTCAAGGTTCCGGGAAAGGCGTGTGTTCTGCCTTGAGGCGCGGGGGCTGCTGCTCTCTCTCCCTCGGCTCGGCGGCCGGCCCGCGCCCACTGAGCCTCGCTCTCCGCCGGCAAGTGCGGCTAGGCCGCCCAGCCCCCAGGCCAGCCCCGTCCCCTGCGGGCCCCAGCGGCGGCGAGGGCAGTGGGGAGTCTGCACTGCCCAGCCTCACATCCACGGATCTTTGCGAGCTAAAAGTGATAGCTTGAGAGGGTGGGGACACACACTGGCACGGGCACGCAGGGGCGTCAAGCTGCGGCCAGTTCAAGACGCGCAGGGGAGACTCCTACTAGCGGTGGCCGGAGGCCGAGCCAGCCTTTGCGGGAGAGGGGATTCACCGCCACCCTCATCCACGCGCAGGCCCCACTGCCCGGCCCTACCCTCTGACCCGCAGGCCATTGCGAAACACGAAGCGAACAGGTCCCCGCCAGCAGTCGCCAATTCTCAGGGGAGATGGGGCCCCCAGGCCTGGTTGCGTACCCCAAAGGTGCCAGCGTGCGCACAGATCTTGGGGAGGAGGTGGGCAGCGCGGCCCCTCGACCCGGACTCCCCTAGCACAGCACGCTACCTCCACGGGCTTCCGAAGCGCCTGAGCTGGGAGAAAGAAGGGAAAGCGGTGGCCGGGAGGCGGGCGGGCCGCTCGCTTGGAACGTGAGGGGGTGTGTGTCTTAGCGTGCTCGGGCAGGGGGACCGGCGTTAGGGGAGGCAGGGTGAGTATGAGCAACTCGGAACCAGCCGTGCTAACCGAGACTGAGGAACTGAGCTCTCTAGCCCCGGGTTGTGGGGTTCCGTGCCCAGCGCTGGCTTCTCAAGCGGAGAAGAGCCCGGAGCTTCGGGAGGCGCCTCCGGGCGTCTGGCCAGCTCCGCGGGAGGAGCCTGGGGGCGCGCCCAGAGCCAGGGGACCTGTGTGAACCAGCCGGGGGCCCCCGCAGGCGGCCGTTTAGCTCCGCTGCCCCAGCCCACTGACACTCGGCGATAAGGAGTTCCTTGGCAATCGGCTGTCTCCAGCCTCTAGTCACCTCCGGCGGACGTGACCGCCGGATGCTATGCGGCTAGGTGGGCCAGGGGCCTTTGCACTGCCTGCCTTGAGCCCTTTTCGCCGCCGCCGAGCCACAGTAACGTGCTTCTTTTTTTTTTTTTTTTTTTTTTTTAAAGATGACCGGTAAGGGGATCTTAACCCTTGACTCGGTGTTGTCAGCACCACACTCAGCCAGTGAGCGAACCGGCCATCTGTATATGGGATCCGAACCCGGGGCCTTGGTGTTATCAGCACCGCACTCTCCCGAGTGAGCCACGGGCCGGCCCGTAACGTGCTTCTTTCTCTACGACGCTGCAGAACTTTCCTTTGCAAAATAAGGGCCAAATGTTGAGCCTTCTGTCTCTTCCCATATTTTTCTTTGGAAGGTTGAAGTCCAGGTAGCTCCCTCGAACCCCCCATCCCCCAAACTGGAGAAGCAACACAGCGCTCTCCCCCCCGCACCCCAATCCAGGGCCTAGCTATGGGCAAGCCGCTTAACAGTTCCACACCTCAGTATTCTCATCTATAAAATAATAATGGTGTCTACCTCATAGGGTTGTTCTGAGGATAACATGCCTTAATACATAAGGGGCTTAGAACACTGCCTCCAATACAACGCTACATATGTCATGATTTGGTACTCCTTTTCTTTGGATAGGGAGGGGGTAAGAAAAAACGTCCAGGTTGAAATTCCTGGACGCCCTATATGGAGTCGGGGGGGTTTTAACAGGGTGGAAAGGGCACTATTGCCCACAGAAAAGGCAAAATGGGTTCAAGCTGTGTCGACTAGACTTTCCCTTAAAGGCCTGCGTGTGTGGTGGTGGTGTAGAATGGAGTGCTCTTTAATGCGCTCATTTAGACTGGATTAATGGTAAGTTCCTGTCAGGATGCAGGCACTATTACGCACCCTCTCCCTGCAGCCTTGGGGAACAGCACTGGTTTCAAGGACCTCCAGCCTACTCTTCCAGGCCACCCTTTTTGATGGCTCAAGGCCACCACCTATAAATCAATTCTTGGAGGAGCTGGGCAAAAGCCACGTCCTCTGAGGGTGTACTTTGGTCTGTTTAACACTGGTCCAGGGCCGGCGCGTGGCAGGCCTTGTCCTTGAGCCACTGGTGGGCCACATTTCACTGACATACAAATGCAAGTACTACTTATGTAAACAGAATCAGTCAGATTTCTAATTTCAAAAGGCTTCCCATTACCTTTGAAGTGGAGTCTCCAACACGATGGGGAGGAGTTGGGGAAAAAGAAGGGCCTGAAGAGGCCTCGGCTTCCCACCTGGCCTCTCACCCATAATTCATTAAATGAGGCTGCCTTTTCCTTTTCAAAGACGACGCAAATGGCCTTTCCCTTACGTGGCTACCGGCGTTTGCCTAATCACTGAAATGTGCTGGCGGTGCGCTCTCGCTCTCAGTAGATCCTTATCAGAGCCGTGCGTGTCAGGCTGCCAGCCCCGCGAAAGGCAAAGAACACGGGCGCATCCACGTTCGCTCCTGAGGCCTCAGGGTCACCTCCGGGGCTTCCCCTGCACCGCCCGAGGCCCCCACAAGCTTCTGCCGGCCAGCCTCCGGAACAAACCCGCAGCCCTAAATCAGGATTCCAGTTCTCGAGCGCCACCCGGAGAGTTCCCATTTCCCCTCCTCCGAGGCCGCGTGGTGCGCAAGTGAGAGCCAGAGGGCGGCGGCAGCACACGTCTCGGCATCCCCCTCCCCACACCCAGCAGCACGTACGCAGGAAAAGAAAAGCCAAGAAAAAAACGAGGGCTATAAAAGCCAAAACCTAGGGCCATCTACTACTAAGTACAAATAACCCCAGTCAGGACTTTGCAGGGAGTAAGCAACCCCCAAGTAGAAACTACAACTAAAATAAATCCCCTCTTCAAGTTTTATAAATTAAGGGTCCTTGAAGGTAGAGCGCAAAGGGGACCCTGCCTTCTTAGGACATACACCGGCTGTGCCAAGATAATGGTGCTCAGCTCGGCACCTCCTGCACATGTTTAATACCAGGTAGAGAGCAAGGTTCGCATCTACCGATTAAGCAGTTATCACAGTATTTACAATTGACTCAACGTCAACGTGTATTGGGGGGGGGGGGTCTTGCTTGAAATATACGTTGGCAACCCGTATTTAGATGGGATAAGTTCCCGCAGCTGTCTGACCACATTTGTCTGGTCCCTTTGAGAATCCACGTTTTCTAGCCCGGGAAGGGGCAGGCGGCCCTCATGGCTCCTCCTTCGGCGGTTTTCTGGCGAGGAGCCCAGCCCATCCTCCCCAAGCACCGGGAACGGAGGCAGCCACATTAATACTCGCGGGCAGCCTGCTCTGACCTATACTGTCATTTTTTCCATCGGTCAGGAACGGACGGGGGGGAACCTCTCCTCCAAGGGGCTCTGCACGGATCGTTGGGTTTTCCCCGGCGAACTTAACACGAAGGCAAAGGGGGCAGATGGAAACCAGGCCTCGGCTGGCCGGGCGCGCTTAAGCACCGCACTCGGCAGCTCGACGCAAAGCCAGGGCTGGATTTTCGCGGCCCGGGCCCGGCGGCCTCCCCGCGCCGGCGCGATCCTCTCTCCCTCGGGCTGAGCAAACGTGCTCGCCTAATTCCACCCTGGAGACAGCAGCTGTGCGGCGAGAGGGGGAAGAAAAAAAAACCCGCAACTTTTCCAACAGAAAGTGTGTGCGCACAGGAGGGGTGAAGGCCCACCCCGATTCTGTGCACGTACCGACACAGCATCTAATCAGTGTCACTGCCAGGAATACGCTTCCGCAGCGGGCGACACCCCCGCCCCCGCCAACCTGCAGGAGGGAGGGGGGATGCAAATGGCGTCCGTCTAGCGTTGTCCCAGACTCTGCGCCGCACCCGCTGCCGCGACTCGGAGCAGACGTTGCTGCGACCTGGGGTGCAGCGTTTAGGGACGCGAGCACGCTGGCGGCCCGGGTCCCTCTCCCGCGCCCGGGTCGCGGGAAAAGAAACAAGCACCACTCCCTGCTCCGAGGCAATTCTCCCGCCCCTACCTCCGGAAGAGCCGCCCTTCCTCGACTGGGGTGGGGGGCGAGAAACTTTGTAAGACAACTGTTCCGCGCCTTCCCCGCGTGGCGCCGGAGAGGAACGTGTGTAGGTTTCCCGTCCGAAACCAGACCACACTACACTCTTCCAGGTCTCGAACCTGAACCTCATGGATTACGGGAGGGGGGTACATTTCGAGTCACTGGGGGGGGGCAACAAAGTCAGGCGTCCTCAGGGTTCTGGCGGATAGCCAAGTTTGTGCCCTTTCCCTCCCACGCTGGAGTAGAGCGCACCACTTTGGGGAAGCGTGAGACCCTTCGCCCCTGGCCACGAGGCCACCCCTGCCTTCAAAGTGGGCCAATGGTTTCTCTACAGCACCCCCTCCTGCCCCGCGGCTCCCACACTCCTGGGGAGCCCCCAGAGTTAGCCCGCGTCTTCCTTCGCCCGCTCTTCCGGGGGAGGTGGAGACGTGTACGTGTTTTGACCACCGCCGCTCCGGCCCGCACCCCCCCGCGGAGCCACCTCGGCAGCCCTCCCCGGCCTCAGCCCCAGCCGATCCCCTCCTGGAATAGACCCGCGGGACACACCCGCCCCCACGCGTAATGGGGCGCCCCTGGGACGCAGGCAGGGACGGCGGTTCCGGTCGTTCCAGGATTTGCGAGCAAAAAGAAAACAAGGCCGGCGACTACAACAGCGGCGCCTGCATTCTCGGGGTTCAGAGCCCGCGCAGTCTCCGCGTCCGTTCCGCTCTTGCCTGGGGGGCCCGCTTCCATCCCCATCCCCCACCCCACCCCCAGCGATTCCTCATTCCGCCTGTGCCGCACCACGCGGAGCTCCGAGCGCCCTGGCTCCCACACCAGCCCCTCCATAACTCGCGTGCCTCCCTCGCTCCGGGCTCGGGGCACCGCTCGCTCCCAGCGCCCCGAGTACTCCGGTTCCACCTTCGGCTGCGAAAGCCACCACCCCCGCCCGGTCCGGCCCGGCCCTTGGTGCCAGTCCGGTTCCCCAGCCAGCTGCGCCGCCACCGCCGCACGTGACCCGCCCCCGTCGCGGCTTCCGCTGAGCTGCCTGTTCCGCAGCACAAACAATTTCTGCTCTGACGCGGGGTCTCTCGGGCCCTGGCGTCCTCTCCTCCCTGCCCCCCCTTCCGGGTACGAGAACTCAAAACAACTCTCTGACCTTCGGGCCGACCAGCTCCGGCTTCCATCGACTCCGGCATTCGGATCAAACCCAGCAGCCGCGGCTTCTAAGATTTCACTCCGCGCTGGGCTGGGGGGGAGGGGGTGATTTCTCCGAGAGGGGGTGTCTCATCGAAAGAGTTACTTCACGATCCTTCCCTTCCTCTGAAGTGAGTTTTTAGACTATCCAGAGGCTCTGGGGAAACGCGAGCAGCCGCACGCAAAGGAACCCCCACCCCCACCCCCGCACATGCCGCCTTGTCTAGTGTGACCCGATTTCCAGGGTCAGCAGCAGAGGGCCCGGCCAGCTTCGGAAATACCACCAAGCGGTGGACTGTGGCACCAGGCAGGTGTGAGGTGGGGGGACTGTGCTAAATAATAATGGCAGCTCCCACTCCCACGTTTTGTGCTAAGTACTTCACAAGCCCTCCAACTTTACAGAGCAAGAAACTGAGGCATAGAGAAAGGTCAGTGATGTAACTCACTCAGTCACCCAGCTAGTTAAGTGACTTAGTAAAAATTTGAACCCAGACGGTTAAACATACGCTATAGTGGTCACCTTGGTATCAAAAGTACAGACCGTTTACAAAACCTAGTGTTTGCTTGAGGGCTATATATTTTGCATATAGCATTGTGGTTGAAATATAATAGGCACTCAATATTTATGGAATGACTGGATGTCTGAATAAATGATTGACAGAATCATTGATGACAAGTGATTTTAAAGAAAACAGCCCTAACCATTGTTCCTTCTAAGAGGATTGTTCTACCTTAAGCCTTAATAAAACCTCTAGCTGTTTTTTGAGTGTTTGCAGATAACAGGAAACTCTTATTCAAAAATATATTAACCTCCCACCCCCCACCAGCAGCAGTCAGCCTGGCAAGAATTTGAACTTGCTGGGGCACATACCTAAAGCAACTTCTACTTGGTCTCAACCATGTTTTCCCCTCCCTGTTCCTGCTCTGGGCCAGACAGCCTGGAACTGCAATCGAAGTGATTCTGAACACATAGCAAGAGAGGAGGAGGGTACACCCACCAAACATGGTTCGTTGGTTTCCCTTCGACAGGCCAGTCCAGGTGGGGGGAGCATGGCTTGCAGCTCAGTGGTTATTTTTTAATTCGCAGACCACATGGTGCAGCTTTCTTCAGAGTCACAGCCCTTACCAGCTGTGAGGTCCATCTTGAGGAAGGCAGTCATCTACCTTAACCAACGCCTCTGCGATGCTGATCAGAGGGACCACATCTGCCGTTTGGAGAGCTGCCCCTGGTGGTCCATGCTGTCCTGCTCCTTCCAGTGGCCCCAAGAGAGGATACGATTTAAAAACATTCTTGTATATAGATAGTCTAATAGAATGTATTTTATATCTTATTGTTACCACCACCACCCCCATTTTCTACACCTAACTAGTTATCCCTTCTATGTCACTCATCGGGCAACTTGAAATGAGGACAAATTTCACTTCAGGCTACCTGAAAGTAAACTTTCTTCTTTCCGATTTGATCCATCCAACGTTTGTTGATGACCTCTGTGGTATGTCACTATACTAGGCAGAACATGGAGTAGGAAAATGCCTACTCACTATTTCTGTCTATTGGTGTAGTCCTTCTCTTTCTCCCTCCTTCCCTCCTTCCTTCCTTCTTTCTTCCTTCTCTCTCTCTCAACAGTTGTCTATTTTGGCTCATGTTCCTATGATTATGAACCGAGAAATGAAAATGTGTATTTTCTCTCTAAGCTACAACCCAATCTTGATTGTAAGGCTAGGGTTTTGGCTGCCTCTTTTAGTCTGGTCTGCCGTGGCCATCAGGACCCTGTGACCTCAGCCTGTGGCCAGCCCAGGTTGGAAGCATCAGATGATTTCCAAAAAGGCCACAGGACTCAATCCCACGTTACTGGATTGTAGCTGAGAACAGCCTTGCCGAAACCCACCCCTCGTGCAGAGGGGACTGGTAACAAGGGATGCTGAACTGGAGGTTCGGAATGCAAATTTGATTTATTATCTGTGTACAGCCTGGGGAGGAGAAAAGGCTCATAAGTGTTCTAGGCTGGTCATTCTGAATGTGAGCGTTTATTTATCTGCAAAGCTGCCGAATGTCCCTGCAGGAAGTCGCAGGCGTAGCAACCCCTGACTGCACAGACAAAAGTCTCCCCTTTACACAGGGCTGCTTTTATTGTTTCCAACAGCTTTGTGCTTTCCCTAGGGGAAGAGGAGAGTCGCATAGTGAGTTTTCTTCCTCTTTTCTCACACTGCAGAGGAAGTGATGTTGTGGAAACAGTGGCATTAACTTGGCCTGCAAACCACATTGGAGCCAGAGTTGGGAAAAGCTCGGTGCATGGTGGCACTCTTGTGGCTCTCCTCCTCCAGGCCCTGAGAAACCCCAGCCTGGGTCTGAGCATGGGCACAGTGGGCACACACAGGTGGCACAAAGCAAGAGAAGCCATATTTGGGAATCATTCCCTGGATATAAGGAGCCCTGAGGTATGGATGATCTTGACCCCTTCGAGCCTGCTTCCAATTAAGGGTAAAGCCCCCGAAGGACTTGGGGAGCATGTTTCATTCATTCTTCATTTGTTTATTGGACATTTATTGATTACCCACTTTGTGTCAGGCACTGTAGTAGGCCTGAGTCTGCAATGGTAAGCAAAAGATACGGTCCCTGCCCTCATGGGTTTTTCATTCTACTTTGCTTGGTACACAAAAGGTACAGAATGTGGTCCCTACTGTCAAATCCTGAAGGTTCTACCTCCTTAACATCTATCCAGTCCTCTTCCTCATCCAGCTGTCTTAGTTCAGATCTTTGAGGACTCTGATGAACGGTTGGCCCCTCTCCCCACAAGCTCATCTCTTCCATCTGATCATGACACCCACTGTTTAAGTCTTTCAAGTAGCAAGAAAGGGAAGGAAAAAGGGGTCAGCTTCTTTTATAAAGATTTCTCAGAAGTCCCACCCAATGATGATTTCCACTTATGTCTCATTGGCTGCCTCTTGCTGCAAGAAAGAGGCTGAGTGTCTCAGTCAGTTTGGGCTGCTATAACAAATGACCACAGGTTGGGTTGCTCAAACCAAAACCATTTATTTCTCACTGTTCTGCAAACTGGGAAGTTCAAGATCAAGGCATCGGCAGATCCAGTGTCTAGTGAGGGCCCACTGCCTGGCCATCTTCAAGTTGCATGCTCACATGACAGAGAGCAGAGAAAGAAGAAGCAAGCTCTCTCATGTCTTTTTATAAGAGCACTAATCCCATTCATAAGGACTCCACCCTCATAACCTAATCACCTCCCAAAGGCCCCAACCCCAATACTATCACATTGTGAGTTAGGATTTCAACATATGAATTTGGAAGGGATACAAATAGTACTGAAAAGTGTTATCTTTTAGCTTGGGTACATTGCTACCTCATATGGCAAAGTCAGAGGGGGGGATGGATATTGGTGTAGACAGCCAGCCTCCTCTGCTCATATACTCACAGAGAATATGTGACAGATAGTATAAAAACATTTAGCATGTGGTAGGAGAAGATTCAGTAGCGACCTTTTGGGGTCTGTTCCTGCCTGGATCACCTTCCTGTCACTGGGGGTTGAAATGCCAGAAGCCTCTGTTGCTGTGGCTGTAGGTAGAGCCTGCCACTAGCTAAGCCAGTTCAGTTCTTTCCCCTGGGAATGGGGGATTGGAAGAGAGAAAGCTGCTTAGTAAGGGCAGGGCAGGCTCCATGGGCATGCGACTAGTGTAGTCACATGGGCCCCATGCTTGGGGTTTAATGCTCTGCAGTCACCATCCTGAAATTCTGATAATATTATTTTCAAATGTGTGTTTGGTAAATGAAGTCTGATGGCACAGTGGAGCATGCACCAGGGTCTTGGAGCTTCTGCTCATGCAGGGGCCCACCTCCTGCTGCCTCTTGGCTTACCTCCCTGAGATGGGTACTCAGATATCCAGTCCCCACTCCTGGTGCCCTGGGTCCTGCCCAGCTTATCGCATACCACCCTTGCCTAGAGAATGCTGCTGCCCTCTGTTCCTGGCAGGAGCTTGGGTGCTAATATTGGGAAGGTCAGGGTCATAGTTAGGTGTGCCTCGTGGCATCTTGGAGTGGGGCAAGATGTAGTTTTCCCCAGTAGCCACAGCACATTTGGCCAGCCACTCGGCAGGAGCCTCTCTACCACCTTAGATCCAGGTGCCAAGTGTGTACCAGCATGGAAATTGTGATCCCTTGGAAGCCACCTGTCTGCCATGGATTGGGGCAGTGGGTCCGCATTTTTATTTTGTTCTGGGACCCAAAGATTATATAGTCAGTTCTGACTGCAGGGCCATTGTGTTTCAGTCTGTGCATGCCAGGCCAGAGAAACCCAGTCTGCAGAAAGAGAATAATCAAGCAGAAGTGCAATGAGTAACAGAGCTCCTTAAGAAACACGTGGCCCCAGAGAGAGCAAGGATGGCTTCCTGAAGGGGTTTCAGTGCCTGGATCCTGTTCCTGCAGAGGCCTGGCTACGCTTTTGCTCCTGTGTTCCTCCAATCAATTCCCTTCTGTTCCTTGTGCTAGTATGAATGGATTTCTCTGATTGCCAACTAAAAGTTCCCTAACCAAGACAAAAAAAAGAACTTGGTTTGCAGTACAGGGTATTGGGTTTCAGTCACGACTTTGCCATTTAACTAGCTGTGTGTTATTGGTCAAGTTAGTTATTCTCTCTGAGCCCTTATTTCCTCAACCTTAAAAAACTGCCGAACATAGTAGCACCAGCGCTGTAGATTTCTATGAGGATTATCTGTTTATGCCCTTTCTTGTCAATAGAAGGATTTAAGGCACAAAGTCATGCAGGAAATTTAGAGTGAAATGACTTTCTTCTCTCACTATTTTCTCAATACTTAAATACTGTTTATTTGAATCTGGTTAACTCCAAGTTAGAAGATGGTCAAACAAGATAAATGTCATAGGTTTGAGCACTGGACAGGTTTGCTTGGTGCTTTTCCATGACTAAAGACTAAATCTATGAGGTTACTATTCCAGTTATCTATTGCTGCTCAGTGAACAACCCCAAAACTTAGTGGTTTAAAATAGCAACCATATCAATATATCTCACGATCTTATGGGTCAGGATTTGGGGCATGACTAGAGTGGGTGATTCTTCTGCTCCATGTGGGGTCGACTGGGGCTGCTCGCTGGTACTCAAGTGTTGAATGTACTGGTCTAGAGGGTCCAAGTTGGCTTCATGCACGTGTGTGGTGCTTTGCAGGGAAAGCTGGAAGGCTGGGCCCAGCTGGGACTGTAGAATGTGGCTTTTACTTGTGGCCTCTCCAGCATGGTGGTCTTAGGGTAGTAGCACTTCTACTGGTGGTGCAGGTTTTGCAGAGTGTTCCAAAAGACCAAAACAGAAGCTAGATTTGGAAGTCATGCAATAGCACTTCTACTGATTCACTTGGTTACACGAGAGTCACAAGCTCACCCAGATTCAAAAGCAGGGACTACACAAGGGCATGAATACCAGCAGGCACAGGTCATGGGGGCCATCTTTGGAGACTAGCTATCACAGTGGACCAATCACTCATAAAGTTTGTGCCTTTAGTCCTGGGGGCAAAGTGTAGTCACATGGATGGGAGAGCTCAGATGCATTCTTATTCATCATCATAAGGGTCACAAGAAACCCTGAGTGAGGAGCAGGAGATGGAAAGGCTCTGGGGAACATCAGTCTCTGCATAGTATCTGAAAGTGAAGTCCCTGGGCTTTGGGTATTAAACCCTAGTCTTGTTTCAATACCAGCCTCTTGAGCTCTTGAACTTACAAAAAGTCTCAGATTCCTATGAGGCAGTTACTATAATTATCTCCATTTTCTATATGAGGAAACTTAATTAAATTGCCCAAAGTCACAGCTAGAAAATGGCACAGCTGGAATTTGAAACCAGATATTTCTAATGCCAAAGCAGTAGGTTATTTTACAGTTTACAATTTAAGTAACTTTCCCAAGCTCACACAGAGAAACCAGAAATATAATTTAATGCCCGTTCATGGCAAAAACAGTTAGCAAACTTAGAAGAGAATGGAAATTCCTTCATCCGATAAAGAGTATGTGTAAACACAATTTACAACAAACATTACATTTAATGGTAAAATATTGAAATTTTTCCCCATGAGATCAGGAACTAGACAAGGATGCCCACCATCACTCTTTCTATTCATTATTATGCTGGAGGTCATAGCCATTGCAATAAAGCAAGAAAAAGAAATAAAAGGCATCCAGATTGGAAATGAAGGTGTGAAACTGTCATTATTTGTAGATGACATGATTGTGCACACAGAAAATCCCAAGAACCTACAATCCAACTATTAGAATTAACAAGTGAATTCAGCATGGTCACTGAATTTAATTTGGAGCTATTGTGAGGATTCAGTGAGAAATTTATATCACATATTAAACCCTTTCCTATTTAATGCTCCCAACCACCTCTCTTTGGCCTCTGACATTGGCAACACATCCTTGACATTCTCTTTTTCTTGGCTTCCTTGACATTGTCGTCCTTTGGGTCCTGTCCTTCTCTCCCTCTGGATTTCTTTCCCTGTCTCATCTTCAGGTGTCTGTTTCTACAATGTCATCCATGCTCAGAGTTCTGTCCACAGGCAGTGCTGTGACATCACAACTTCCTCATATTCTATGTGGATGGTATCTTCTGTGGTTGCTGGCACCCTCATCTTTTTCTTCCCTGGACTCTTTCACTGACCTAGTTTTCAGCTCTCCTGTCTCCAGTCTTGTTCTCTTTGCATCCTCTTGTCACACAGCCCCCAGGGTGACCTTCCTAAAATACAGGTTTGATCTTGCCATCCTTTCCCTGTTTAAATTCTTTCAAGACCTTGAGACACCTTGATTAAGTTCAACATCCTCTGCCTGGTGGTCTAATAGCTTCCTGTGATCACTCTCCCACTCAATCCTAATGTACTGTACATACTCTTTCTCACCTCCATGCCCGTCTTAATTTGGGTATCTCTAAAAGCTGACCCTGATCCCAGGATTTTGGGGCATAGGACAGGTGATCCCAGGAAGCACAGTGAGAGGGTGGAAATCGAGACAGGGAAAGGAGGAAGGCCCATAAAGCGTGCATCAGTGAGTAGGTTACAGATGTGGGCAACCAGGGCTCAATCTTGCTGGTGACCTTCTGTGATCCTGTGTAGCACACCCCTCAGGACTGTCCCAATGAGGGGTGAGGAAGTACGAGTATTTATCTGCCAACTCCCATACAGTGGTGTACTGCTAAACCAGCTTCTGGGAGAGCAAAAAGTCTCAGTTTGTAGTGTTTGCCAATTGTCATGGTATAAATATTCCCAGCATGGCTGGTTCCAGGTTACCAATGGTTTAAAGATTGGCTTGCAAATGTTCTGACTCTTTAACAATCTGGCTTTCCAGAGCTAGTACCACTGCCCCAGCACACCACTGCTGTCATTCCTCATTACCAGAGGGATATTTCTGGGAAGTTAAGCACTTATGAGGTATATATTCTGGCCATCTGAGCATGCCCTGAAGCCAAGAGAACGCCCTCAAATGGAGTTGCAGGAAGTCCTCATTGTATTTGGGAAGTCTTCGCAGGTTTCCTACCAGGGTGGGGCATCAACAGAGCTCGATTCCAAGGTCTTTGCACAGGCTCTTCCTTCTTAGTCTCTTTGCAGAACTCCTGCTCATCCTTCAGTCTTCAGTTACAGTGTCACCACCTCTGTGAAGCCCTCCTTGAGTTTCCACAAGCTGTCCTTGCTCTAATTACAGCACAAAAGCATGCTCTTGGCTTGTTACCTATTATCTGTCTTTCTCTCCCATTAGACTGCAAGCAGCTGAGGCCATGGACATTGTGTATTACTTTCTGTACCAGGGACCTTGTCTATTACTGTCTGTACCCTTGGTGTTTACCACAGTTCCCAGCACAAGCTTAGCTACTTAATAAATAGATAACTCACCCCACCCCACCCCTGCATGTAGTAATGGTTGAGTTAAATTAGCACTCCCCCTCCCCCTTCCATTTATATATCTACTTCTGAATCAATCAGCTGGTTTCTCTACGGCTTTATTGCTAATTCCCATCAGTTTCCAAAGAGAACTTTCGGCAGCAAGCAGGTGCTTCCTTTCCCGTGAAGGTGTGAGCGACCATATTTTCTGAAGCAATGATCAGGACACGTGATCTGACACATGTTCCAACACATGGGCTGACAATGGGACAGAATATTTTAAATCCCCACCATGTCGGCAAATCCGGGTTGTGTGGCTCGATGTAGAAAAGAGCCAGGAGCCCGGGCCTCGTGATGCACAGCCAGAGCAGGCAGGAGTTCAGTTTTAAAGACCACTGCGGTTTTAAGAGCAGCACGCGAAGATAGCTGGAGAGAGGAGAAGTTGATTTCTGCGGCACTCTAGCTGGAGCGATCATAGGGAGCAGGGAAAAATTTGTGGCAGAAACAAGCTCTCATTAAGACCATATGCTCTATTTCTAATCGATGGCTCCTAGAAGTAATTCCCCGACATTTCATTCATTTTTATTGCCTCCCCTTCAGGGGCAGAAAGAACAGTGTTGTTAGCCTGCATTTATAGATGAGGGTATTTAGAAACAGAGAGGTTAAATGGCTCAGCCCCAGTCACAGAGTGAATCAGAGACACAGCCAGCCTCGAATCCAGAATTCCGACTTGAGCTTCTGTGCCAAGATCCCTCGGGGCACATTTCCTCTCTAATTTGCATAAATCATCAACATTTTTTTCCAGGCTTGTGCTGAGAAAGCCCCTTTTCAAACAGCGGAAACTCCCTTTGCCTTCTGTCGCCTTGGTTTTATTTTATGAACCAAATTCTTTTACTTCAACACGTAGACTTGCTATTTTCCCTTCCGTTGAGCCCTTTTCAAAAGAGGTCGTGACCTTTGCTTATAGATGCAATGGAAACGGGTGAGCCCCAATGAAATAAAACAGATGATCTGGAGACCATATAAAGTGTAATTTCAACTAATGTTCAAAATACCTTGTGGTTGATTATAAATCTTGGATTCTAGCAGGTTATCAGAAAAATAAGAATGGCTAAATGACGCTACCAGTGTCTGAACCCTGTTGGTTGTAAGGCATGCCTCCAACTTTGGGAGCAGATTCATAGGATTAGAAATGAAAAACTGGACAGACCAGGGCCACACAAGTTTTGAGAAATTTCAGTTTGGAAATGTGTAGGGACTCATCCCTGAGATTGATGATATGTAAATCGGGGCTTCTGATCACCAGCATAATTACATAATTACTCACAACCCTTTCACATATTTAAGAAATTCTTAGCTCATGACCTCATGTGCCTGAGGGTCCTTAGGTGACTCTAGTATTGAGGTTTCTGGCAGGAACTGCACTTCCTGGGATCTCAAGTCGGCACTTAACACATTGCTGATTCTCAAGAAATAATAATAATCCTCTTGAGAGTAAAAACATGTGCAGTGTGTTTGGGAAAAACTCCCCCTCCCTCTGAAGAACATTAGATAATCAAGATAATTTATGGCTTGTCTGTTTAACCCTTAGAGAAAAGGGAATTCTATCTATACAACATCTTTGGTAAAATGCAGTTCAGCATAGAGAAAAAGCTTTTCATCTACATGGTATAGTCACTTACTTTATTACTTATCAAATTAGTCAGCTATTGCTGTGATAATGCTGTGTAACAAAAATTTTAAATACACCAAAATTCAGGGACTGAAAACTTGGATTCCCTGCTCCTGGGTGTATGGGTCACTGGGGTTCTGTTGATCTCTACTGAGTTTGGCTGCCCTCTGCAGCTTGGGTCTGGGTCTGGTCCACGTGTCTCCTCCTTCACATTGGACCAGTGGCTTTCTGGGTCATTCTCTTCCTAGGGCAGATCACTGGAGAGCAAAAGGCAGGCCAAATGGTATAAGCACACGTAAAGCCTTTGCTGGTAACAACACAACTGCTCACATTCCATCAGCTAAAGCAAGTCACACAGTCATGCCCAAAGTCAGCGAGGTCGCGAAGCACACCACACCAAGAGGGACGCTGAGGGGAGTGAATATTTGCTGAGCAATACTCCAGTTTCCTACAATCATCATCCCTACTAGCCTATGTTATAGGCTGAATTGTGTCCCCCTGAACTTCATATGTTGAAACTTTAACCTAGAATGACTGTATTTGAAGGTAGGGCCTATAAAGAGGCTATTAAGTTGAAACGAGGCCATTAGGGTGGGCCCTAATCCAATATGACTGGTGTCCTTATAGGAGGAGGAATTTGGACACACGAGAGACACTGCAGGAGTGTGTGCATGGAGGAAAGATCACGTGAGGACACAGTGAGAAGGCAGCCATCGGCAAGCTGAGGGGAGAGGCCTCAGAAGGAACCAACCCTGCCAACACCTTGATCTTGGACTTGCAGCCTCCAGAGTTGTGAGAAGATAAACGTCTGTTGTTTAAGCCCGCCAGTCTGTGGTATTTTCTTATGGCAGTCCCAGCAAACTAATACAGTCATCCTTCAGTATCTCCAGGGGATTGGTTCCTGGACCCTCTCAAGTAGATACCAAAATCTGCATATGCTCAAGTTCCTGACGTAAAATGGTGTAGTATTTTCACGTAACCTACTCACATCCTCCTGCATATTTTAAATCATCTCTATATTACCTATAATACCCAACAGAATGTAAATGCTAAGTAAATGGTTTCTATACTGTACTGTTTTTTATTTGTATTATTTTTTACTGTTGTATTTTTCAGCATGTGTGAATATTTTTGATCTGCAGTTGATTGAATCCTTGGATTTGGAACCCATGGATACAGAGGGCCGACTGTACAGCCTGCAAACCCCCTGTGGGCAGGGCTATGTCTTACTTATTATGCTGTCCCCCCCACAGTACTTAGCACATTACCTTAAGTACATATTTGCATATTTGTTGAATGAAACCTCTTAGTTTCAAAATCAGTAATTATTTAATGAGCAGAATTCATGATTGCAAATGTTAGAAACCCACTTAAACTTGTTTAAGCAAAAAGGAAATCTTTCTGGTCAGATGGCTGGGAATTTTCTGGGGTAGCTTCTAATGTCTCAGGAATGATTCCAGGAACTAGGGCTTGGGTACTGGGAACCACATAGTTGCCCGATCCTCTCTCCATACCCTCTCACTGAGGCCGTTGGTCTTCTTCCTGCAGAGAACATGGCTAGCAAGAGAATGGCAGATTATATTTTCCAAAGGTGGCAGCAAGAGATCTCCCATCCCAGAGTCACATCTTACAATGTGACTTTGACACCCCTCCCATCCAGAAGTGGGGTCTATGTTCCCTGCCCTTGAATCTGGGCAGGACTGTGACTACAGCAGACGTGATACAGTGTGACTTCCAAGTCCAGGTCATAAAGGACAATACAGCTTCTGCTTCGTTTGCTGGAACGGCTGACAAGTCTGAGGCTGCCATGCTGTGAGGAATCCCAGGCCACATGGAGATGCCACATGAAAGTGTTCTGGCCCAGAGCTCCAACTGAGGTCCCAGCTAACAGCCAGCAGCAGCCACCACATGTGAGTGAAGTTGCCTCCAGATGATTCTAGCCCCCAGTCATGTAATCACTCCTAGCCTCCAACTCCTCCCCGTCGAGGCCCCAGATATTGGGGGGCAGAGACAAGCTCTCCCCCTGTGCCCTATCAGGATTCCTGACCCACAGAATCTGTGAGCGTGATACAAGGGCCATTCAATGACACTGCACTTTGATGTAATTTGTTATGTGGCAATAGTGAGTTGAATAAAGAGCCCCAGATGACATCCTTACAGCTAGCCCTCCACTTCCTCTTTAGAAAATTCTGGGAGTGGACTCCAGTTGGCCAGGCTTGGGTCACATGCCTACCCCTTGAGCCAATCGCTCTGTCCAGGAGGAAGTAGAGTAGTTGTAGCTTAGGTTATGTGTTAATTCCTGAGGGGTAGCTGGGGGTGTCACTACTGCCAGCCACACCACAGCCCCATGACTGGACTTACTCCCTGAGGGTGGTGGGGGTGGTATCAGAAGAAGGGATATGATCTTGTATTGTGGGCAGACTAAAATAATAACCACATTCTATCACCTCTACTTTCTTTGGTACCATTTTTGTTTATTTGAGGTTTAAGATGGTTTCCTTTAAAAGAAGACTGGAGGCCAGGCTCTGTTGCCTACAAGCTGTGTAACTTTGAGCAAGTTACTTTGTCACTCTGAGCTCAGTGAGGATATTTCTTACACCTCTCTGGCAAGTTGTTAAGAGCTTGTTAGAGACACTTTTCATTTTAGTTAAAAGTCATGTTGGGTCAGTCATCACTTGGAAGCAGGGACTTCAAAGCCCTACCGAGTGTCCACATTGTTGTATGCATTAATTTCAACATGGCTTCCATCTTCCCTTTTCCACCCAAAATACACAGATACACACCAGCACATAGGATGTGCATACAGATATTAAATATATTTTTCATATATGCCAAAAATAACCAAAGTTCTCTTCTTTTCTGAAAGCCAGTGATAATTTTGTAGCCTAGAAATATTTCTAGGGTCAATATTCTCTATCAGGGATTGGCAAACTTTTTCTGTAAAGGGCCAGAGAATAAATATTTTAGGCTTTGCAGGCTATAGGGTTTCTGTTGCAACTACTCAACTCTGCCATTGTAGAGCAAAAGCAGCCACAGACAATATCTGAAAGAACGGATGTGGCTGTTTCAATAAAATTTTATTTACAAAAACAGGCAGCTGGCCAGATTTGGTGCACAGGCTGTAGTTTGCTAGAGAATCTATAGGGGCACTGTCCAATAGAAGTATAATGCAAACCACATATGTAGCTGCAGAGAGAGGAGGTGTCTCCTCAGCATCAGTTTCCTGTGTTCAGTAGAACCAGCTCCCCTGGTACAGGAGAAAGCATCCAGGCAGAGCATCAGAGAGATGCAGGGAGTTGTCATAGTACAGCAAACTGTTCACCGCAGCTGCAGGTGAACTCAGGTAGGCCAAAAACAGGGCATCAATAGTGCCTGCCTCGGGGAGCGAACCTGAGAATGATGCCTGTGCCTTGGAAGGCAGAACCACCCAATGAGGAGGTGCTAGGGCACTGGAGATTTCACAGTGTCACCAGATCAAGGCTTGCCTGAAGAAAGTACAACTTTCTGGTTACATGAACCAATACATCCCCCAGACAGAATTTAAGCCAGTTTCAGTGGGTTTTCCTTCGTCTTGTAACAGAAAGCAGTTTTTACTATTCCAGGAATTAAATGGGTTAATCATCCCAGCAACTCTTGGGATGCTGAATACTTTTACTATGAGAATTGAGATTGACAGAGGTATGGAGATTCTCATTTAAAGTGTTTCTCAGTCCCTTTATGTTTGATAAGAAGGTTCCCTCCCACCCCTGTCCCCTGAAACAACAAAATGAACCCGACTTAAAAAAAAAAAAAAACAACACCCTGAGGAATTTCAGTTGTACTCATTCCTGAATTGCACATGGCAGTCTGGTTGCTTGAAGGCTCAGTGTGTTGGCTGAAGCAAAGTGTAAACAGAAGCCACGCCACCAGTACAAAAGAGACCAGGTGGGTGTGGTAGGGTGGCTCCCGAAACACCCCTTCAGCTCCCCTCTTGCTGACAGTCCTCTAGAGCAAGACCATCTAGCTGATCTCCTACAGGTGTCTGAGCTAATTCCCAGAGAGCTGTGCAGGAGGGGTGGCCATGTGACTCCATTCTAGCCAGTGGGACACAAGTAGAAGTCAGCTGGCACTGCCTCTTCTACTGCTTTTTCCTTTTGCTGGAGCTGAAGATGTGGCAGCCACTGCTAAGGCTGGAGGATGGGAAGACAGAGAGGCCCTGGCTCCTCCTTGGCCTTCGTGGGCCACCATTCCAGAACTGGACTGTATTACCCTGCCTTCTTAGTGCCTGAGCCAAATAAGTTCCTTTTTAGTTAATCCACCATGGTTGTTGGGTTTCTATTATAGGCAGCTGACTGCTGTCATGTGTGGTACAGAATTATATAATCCTCTTTACTTTTACCAGGATATTCCTTTACCTAGATAACAAAATACCACCTTCCCTAGGAGCATGGGCATGTGGGAGACCTTGGAAGACAAACTGTGGCCTGGGCTATAGATCAAAGTCAGGACAGGTGAAAGAAGTTTGGGGATAGCTAAATGACTGTGGGAGGAACTTTCCAAGCTTATTTTTTTAAAAAATCTTCAAGGAATCCAGGGAAGATCATAAGAATAAAAAGTGCTCAGAAGCCAACTCCTTGCCCCTCATTGATATAGACTCTTGGATTCTACTGGAGGAGAACGAGCCATCTGAGGCTAAACAATAATGCCAAGCATCACAATTGTGAACATCTTACATCTCTCGAGGATTTTAGTCACCAAACCCTTGTCCTTCATGAAAAAGGCCTTTTGTTTTGGCTTCTTGTGCTTTCAGGAATCCCCATAATTCCCTCTACTACTCTTCCTGGTAGTTTATGGTACAACCATCACAACGAATTTCCTTTTCTTCTTGCCTTTCCAGAAAGAAACCTAAGTGCTAGTATTATTTTCCACTTTTAATCATCGCTTGACAGAGATGGAAAGTTAAGTCATGTAAGTGCTTTTGTGTTTTGTAGTTCTTTTCACTATTTTGGAAGAAAGAAATAGTTCCATGGATAAAATGTGGGTTTACACCAAACCCCAAACATTGTGAGCCTTAATGGCAACCATGTGTTACTCCTGAGAATACGCACCTAATTTGTTTGAGGAGGAAAAAATACAGCACTGCTCAACTTGTACGCAGAGTGAGCCAGAAAGTTCCAAAGACATTTGGGGATGGATAGCTATTGCAGGTATCGCAAAGTAAAAAAAAAAAATGTATTTTGTAAAAACTTAAGATGTAGATTGCAATAGGAATATTTGAAGCAAGATTGCCTTCCCACAACTCTTGAGTCATAAAACATGTGTCTCAGAGTTGGAAGGCTAGAGATGCCTGGAGGTGCATCTGGCCCATCCTGCCGCCTTCTGCCTGGATGGTCCACAAAACAGCTAGGCCAGCATGTGACCCTCGGAGCAGCGGCCAAGAAGAGGAGATAGAAACAGGTGGGGCTGCAGAAGACCATGCAAAAGAGGCCCACCCAAGCCTTCCAGTCCTCTGCAGTTTCTCCTTCTTTGTTGGAACCAGAGCAGGCCTCCTGTGGCCCCTGCCCCAGCAGCGCCCACCCCTGGGAATGGCGTGGGGATGGGGACTCTCCACGGGGATCAGGCCTTAGCCTAACACTAATCCTCGCCCTTCTATTGTCAGGAGCCTCAGGTGGGCTGGGGGCGGTGGAGGAATAAACTTAAAGACCCACCTGATTCCAGGGCCGATGACTTTTGACCATTAAATCGCGATTTCCCACTGGAAACGCCTGCGCGGACTTAGCATAGTGTGCGCTGATTCAGTGCTTGTTCAGGGGCTGTGTTTGGAATCAGAGCTGCGTTTGGAAGCACCCCAGCCCAGAATTGTAAAGTGAGTAGGAATTTTTGCTTGGTCACACACTCTGGTGTGCAAAGACTAATGTTTTATTTTCCTGAAATGAAAACTACCTCGGCTCTCAAGCCCGCATTTCCACTGATGGTGGAAAAGGTAAGTGTGCCAGTTCCAACCAGCTCAGGCACTGCCAGTTTAAAGATAGTCCCTTTCAGGGTACATGTGATTCCTCCTCCACACCTCCTCCTTCCCTTCTCCACAGGGGTAATCAAGGGCTGAGTGCTAGTCCTGGCATGATGAAGGGCCCACACGCCCCTCCGGTACTCTCTGACTTCTGCCCATCTGCTGATCTATTTCCGCCGCATACCAAACTTCTGCAAAACAAGCACATTGATTTGTCCTGTAGAATCTGTGATTTGAACAAGGCTTGGCGGGAACAGCTATCTCTGCTCCACTTGGTGTCAGCTGAGGTGGCTCCGACGCTGGGGGCAGGGATCATCTGAGGGCTCTCTCTGATAGTGGATGCTGCTGTCATCTGTGACCCCCATCTGAGGCTGTCAGCTGGGACACATGGCCTCTGCTTGTGGCTTGGGCTTCCCCAAGCACGGCGGTTGGGTTCTCAGGGTGAGTGGAGAGAGCCAGAGCCAGGCAGAAGCCAATTTGCCCTTCATGACCCAGTCCTCAGAAATCATGTCACGTCACTTTGGTCACATTCTTTTGTCAAGGTGGTCACAAAGGCCTGCCCAATCTCAAGAAGAGAGAGATATAGACTCCACCTCTTGATGGGGGAGTGGCAAATTTCTGGAAGAGTGGGTTAGATCATAAACAGTGTTGAGGCCATTTTTAGAATGCAATCTGCTACAACCTCTGTTCTTGATGCTTTTACTGCTGATCTGTTTAGATCTGCCATGGTCTCTGGTGTATTCAGTCCATTCTGGTTCCCTCACCACTGCCCAGAGGCCTCTTGGTTTTCCAGCCTCACAGCCCATCGTGGGGATAGGGAAAATTTTTAGAGCTCTATTTTCCCATGCTTGAGAGTTCTGGGAGGCTATCCTCGGCCATAGCTGCTCTGTGGCTCTGGCACCATGTTGGATGCGAGGCTTCTCTTTGTAGCTTCCAACCACTCCTCGGACCCTCTGCTTGAGCTCCAGCCCACTCGTACCCCTTCCAGCCAGCAGGGAAGAAGCAGCAGCAACAAAGGGTAGACTGCTCTCATTAAGGACACTTATTGCAAATTGTATAATCCCCTTCATTTTACACCCTATTGGTAGGAACTTTGTCACTTGGGCTGCCTTCTGGCAAACCATGTGTTCAGTAAAAAGTTGGAAGTTATCAAGGGAGAAAAGAATGAATTTTTAGGGAGAACTCTTATCTTGACCCCAAGAGGCAATATCTAACCTGAGAGCTTCAGGGAGAGTCAAAACCAGTAATGACAGAACCGGGCTCAGGGGTAGGGAAGCATGTGGCCTGTTGAAGGAACAGGAGTGTAATGAGTGAGAAATGTGTCTTGTGGAGGTGAGATGAGGATGGAAAGTGGGTGAGTACCAGATCACGCTGGGCCCTATTGGCTGGGATAAGTAGAGTTTGGAGGTTTTTTTCTAGAACATGTTTCCTAACACACTCTTCAGTGCTTACAATTCCTACAAGTAGAAATTATTTCTTTGATTACGAAGTCCATTCAGGCATGGAGCCAGGGACCGGGCCCTCCTCCCACAACCAAGCACACCATGCCAGCACCTTGGGGCCTGCCTGGGGATCAGAGGCATGGAGAAGGGGACCAGACACACCCTACAACCAGGCACATCGCCAGCACCAAAAAGCATGCCAAAAACTTCACCTCTATGTTGGTGGCCCCTCACAGTCACCACAGTAACCATGGCTGCCACAAAAGCGGCTAGACACCAAAACCACAACACAGATGGTCCACCAACCACTGGAGTGCATTGACACAAGGAAAGTCGCCAGCAGAGATAAAGAAAAGAAGAGGACGTCTCTCTCCACAAAGCCCATTTCAGAGTGACAGAAGAAGCATCTGCTCTATGATAATATTGGAGGACCTGATCACACCTCTCAGCATTGGACAGATCATCTAGGCAACAAATCAACAGAGTAACCATTACTCTTTCAGAGGGAGAGAAGAAATCTAGGGTAATTACAAGGGAGAGGAGGGAGGTAGTGAAGGATGGGGAGAGATTGGACAAGGGGCATAAAGAATAATTACGATTTGTAACAATATACATGCTAGTAATATTGATTTGATCAACATATCTCAATGTTCAACCCCAAAAATATGTATAATCAATTTTGATTCAATAAATAAAATAAATTTTTTTTAAAAAAGTCGATTCAACACAAATATTTATTGAGCGCCTACTCATAAGAGGAAAACAGAAGGCATTGCTGGGAGGTAGAAATAGCTCGATGTTTAAGAATTTTTTTTTTTCTTTTGGTGGCTGGTGCAGGGATCCAAACCCGTGACCTTGGGATTATAAGGCTGCATTCTTACCAACTGAGCTAACTGGGCAGCCCCAGCTTGATATTTAGAGTATGAGCATTTAGAAGGTACCCAACTTATTAACCGAGTATCATTGGGCAAATAACTTCACTTCTCTGAGCCACAGATTCCTCTCTAAGCAATGTTGTGAGTTTTAAACAAAATAATGCACATAAAAGTTCATGGTGAACTCAGGTGCCATATAAATGTTATTGGTATGTCATTACAATATTGGAGTAAAGTAGGTCATCACATTGTTTCTGCTTACCAAAGGTCCTGTCTGAGGGCAGGTGGGCTAGGGGAAAGTGCAGCTATAGAGAAGGACCTGGCAGGGTCACTGAGCACTGGACCCTGAGGGAGGGAAAACAGGGGACTGCCAGTGAGATGTGCTGGCTACAAGTGTTGGTGGCCGTGGAAGGCACTACTGGTGCCCATCCCCACATCCCCTCAACCCATCTGAGTTCACTTGCACCTATGGTGAAGTTTCTAGAATGCCTACAGTGATCACTTTTCTCTTATTCTCTGCCTATGGGCTTTCTTTGGCACCAGGGAATTTGCTGGAAATGCCACAGAGTGAACACCCTTGGGTGGGAATCCCTCCACCAATGGGGAATGGGAATCTGTGGATACAGGTCCCAGGCTCCCTGAGTGGTGATAGATTTTGAGGTGTTCTCCGCACAGTATCTCAGAGGGTCCCCAGTGGGATTGCACCCCATTTGCCAATGGTGGTAACTTGCTCATTAACAACCCCTGAATTGACTTTTCTTTGCAGTCTAACCTCCCCCATTCCCTCCCTGTATGTACTTCCTGGATTGCCTTCCAAATAAGCTGTCTGCTCCCAAGTCCTTGTCTTAGGCTCTGCTTTGGGGGGAACCTAAACCAACACCCATTCCCACCCCTTTCTCCCTACTTACCCCACTGCATAAGGTGGAAGGGCTAAATGTTCATTTTCCCGGCTCCCTTGGCTGGCATCTGTGACCATGTGACCCATTGCCAGCTATCGGGTCAGAAACTGATGTCTTCTGGAAGGTTTCTTGCAAAGCTTTCCCTTCTTTATCAAAGGAGCCGATATTTTGGGTGCTGCTGCATCTCCTCCTGCCTTCTTGCCTTTACTGTGCTGGAGCTGCAGCAGCCGTCTTGAGGCCTGTAGGAAAGGCCAAGAGAATCACACAAATGTTGCTCCTGATGTTTTGAGTGGCCGAACTGACTTCTACAGACATCGAAATCTCGACAACTTCTTTTGTGGGGAAAGCGCCCTTATGTTTGTTCAGGATGCTGTTCACTGAGTTCTTGGTTACTTGCACCCTAACACATTCCTAACTGATCCAGTTGCTCAGTGTGCCAAAATTGGTGGTGGCTGCTTCACGGATTTCCTAGTCCTGGGCAGGGAGTCAGGCTTCTCTGTTACAAGCCGGCAAATGTTGGGACAGTGCAGCCCAGTCCTCTCTCCTGTCTCAGAATTCCACAGCTTCTCCCTAGCAGGATAGGGGAGGCCCCTGTAGATGCCGCCTCCCTCGGAGTGGCGATTAGCAGGGCTGGAGGTCTGCCTCAGCCTGCCTCCTGCCTTCTCGAACTTCCAGTGCAAGGAATGCAGACGGCTTCAGGGACCGCAGGCAGGTCTGGACTAAGGCCTGCTCCACTTGCTTTCCAGCCTCCATTTTCTTCTTTTTCAATTCAGATTTACAAAGAGAGCAAGCTCTGAAGGAAAATGAAAAGAATCTATCCACAGTTTGGGGGACGATTCCCTGATTCCCCTGTGACTGATATCTCTTCACTTTCTGTCTTGTTTTATCTCAGTGTGTGTATTAGTCCATTCCTGCTGCTTATAACAAAATACTTGGGACTAGGTAATTTATAAGAAAACAATTTATTGCTTACAGTTTCTGAGGCTGGGAAGTCTAAAGTCCACCTGGTGGTGGTGACAGTGACCCAAGGGTCTCACATTGCAAGATGGTGGAAGCAGAGAGAGCAGAGAGAGACAGACTCTCCTCTTCTTTAAAGCCCTCAGAACCACACCCCTGACCACCATTTTTAATCCATTTACTACAACATGGTCCTACAATCCAATCACCTCTTCAAGGCTCCACATTTCAATTACCACAATAGGATTTCCCACCCTGTTAACAGTCATAGTGGGGCTAAGTTTCTAATACATAAAACTTGGGGGACACAATTCAAGCTTCAGGGAGTTTTGGGGGGACACAATTCAATCCACTAAAATGTGCAAGTCCATGAAAACTAGGCTTCCGGCTCCTTTTGACCGAATTGTGTACAATTGTTAACTACTGAGAACCTAGATTGCTCTGAGCTAGGGAAAATATGGAGGAAAGAGAAGACCTGTCCTGTCTTAAACAGGATATAGTCTAGGTGGGGAGGCACATGAAGCCACCCAAGAAAGCCTATAACCAGAGAGGTGCTGTAGCATAAGGATTAAGAGCACATGTTCTGGAACTGACCAGCCTGGAGGGAGCAAGCTATTTAACCTCTTTGTGCCTAATTTTTTCCTTTGTAAAATGGAGAGAATAATCATACCTAATCCTTGAGATCATTGATGCCGATTAAGTAAATTAGCTATGGTGATGTTGATGATGATGACGATGACGATGGAAGTTATGTGTTCACCCTTCACCTCTACAGTGCTCTGCACATCCAAAGCTGCAGGAGTGGTTTCCTTCATGAGTACTCAGTATGTACCAGGCACTGTGTGAGGCACTGGAGCTATAGCAGCAAACAAGATAGATAAGGTACCTGCCCTCATGATCTAGTAGGGACATGAACATTAAAGTCATTATGCCTGGGACAACTAAGTGTTCCAGGCAGAGTGCCCAGCCAAGGTCAAGGCCTTGGGCTGGGAAGGGGGTGGGTTGCCAGAGCCCAGAAGGGGAAGACGTAAGCTGAGCCTGGAGCAGGGCACAGATCCCATGGACATGGAGGGTTAGGTGTACTCAGACATTCAATGTCAGGTATCAGTGATTTGGACCAAACTGGTTTGGCATTCTGTCATGTAGATAAAAGATGTGTGAGAATCAGAAACAGTGCCTCCTTCTGACCTCTGCTTTGCCCCCTGCCCATTGGCAGTGTGGAGGGATCCAGGGTTCCTGCAGGAGCCAGGTGACCATCTCCTGCAGGCAATGGCCACGTAGGAAGATTAGCAATGGAAGATTAATTTCTCCTTGTCATTTCCCCAAGGGCCTTAGGCAATCTCCGGAGCGATTTTCCTCACCTAGAACACCGCCCTCAGGAAGCTGGCGATGATCTGTGGCCGAGCAGCACTGGCTGCGTCTCAGGTTCTGAGCTGCATGGCAAGCCAGAGAGAGATGCGCCTGCTGAACAGTCATTGCCATCATGTGATGGATGCCCAGCAAAAGAAAGGCAGGCATAAGCATCACTTTGCTGTGTGGGCTCTGCATTTGGCTAGGGAGTGTGAAGGACGCCTGAAACTGAGCTCCCTGACTTTCAGACGGCCACACGGAGCCGGAGCCGAACCAGGCAGCCTTTGTGTCAGACGACATTGCTTTTCCTAGTCGGGACTCTGCCTGGAGGGCAGGGTGCTGAGTCCAAGGGCAGTTTCCTCCTCTGCTAAAGAAAAGGAAGAGGGCAGCAGGGCTGTCACGTGCTGGGGTCAGGGACCAAACCGCACTCCAAGAGGGGAAGCTGAGGTTAGAGCTTAAAAAGGACTTTCTGGCTATAAAAGTAGTTTTCAATCTAAAATTCGTTGAGAGGATTTTCGATGAAACACAAAAATACCGTGGTTTGGGATGAATTTGAAGATGCTTAGGCTGGGGAGTCAAGGAATGGTCTGAGGACTGGAGCAGGCTGTGACCCACACAGGGTTTTGTTTCTGGGCCACACGGCAGACTGTACCCTTCAGCCACTCAGCTGCACCCCATGCTTGGTCATTCATTCTCCCATTATGCATTTATTGGGCACTGATCATGTTCAAAATAGGCTCCACCAGTGTGACCTTGGATGCAGAACTGACCTTTCAGACTCCATTGTTTCATCTCTCAATTGCGCTTTATAATGTCTTTGTCACAGGCAGGTGGGAGCTCAGATGCGTTAGCACGTGTAAGGCGGCCAGTGTGTACAGTTATGGCATCAGATGGGGTGCCTTCAGCTGCCAGGCGCAGAAGACACAACCGCAAGTGGCTTAAACAAAAGGGAACTATTAGCTCACAAAAGAACTCCTGAAGACATGGATGGACTTAGAGAAAATTATATTAAGTGAAACAAGTCAGGCACGGAAAGAGAAATACCATATGTTCTCACTTATGTGTGGGAGCTAAAAATAAATAAATAAATAAACACAAAAACGAATAAAGGGGGGTGGGGAAGAAGACACAACAATCACAATTCCTTGAACTTGTTAAGACAAGTGAACAGATATGATGTGGGG
Organism: Cynocephalus volans; assembly: GCF_027409185.1. NCBI lineage: Eukaryota > Metazoa > Chordata > Mammalia > Dermoptera > Cynocephalidae > Cynocephalus > Cynocephalus volans. Next base: position 55,904,817 of record NC_084478.1, read on the forward strand.
GGGAAGGGGGGAAAGAGGAACGGGTAAAGGGTCATAAAAAATCAACTACAATGTATACTGAGAAGTTAAAATAAAAAAAATAAAAATAAATTAAAAAAAAAAAAAAGAACTCCTGAAGTAGGATGGTTCCCAGATGGGTCTAGCAACTCAGGGGCTTTCCATCTCGGCTCTGCTGTCCTTGTATTGTTGGAGGTGATGTTCCTCATGGTCTAAAGACAACTGAAGCAGTTCCAGGCATCACACGTTCAGCTTATAGAAATTGGCACTTCCTTCTCGGTGAGTATTGGATTAGTGGATTTTGCCTCAGGTCGCATTGTCTAGGACTGGGTCACATGGCCATGCTCAATCAATCTTTGGTAAGTGATATGAGGCCACCGTGACTGGTTTAGTCCAAACATGATTCACCTCCCCCAGGACTCGGGAGAGAGTTGCCTTCCCTGATCACAATGGAGGGTAAACACCAGAAAGAACAAAATTTGGGCTTAGTCATTGGGGAGGAAGTAGGAGAGTTGGAGCATAGAAGGAGAGAATTGATCATTGGATAGACAGCCCATCGTTTTGACCACTTACCTACCTACTTACCTTTTTATTCTTGACTATATGTCATATTTCCATTAATAGAGAGAGTATAAAACCCTTGCTGGCAGGAAACCTGTTTATTTTCATATTCCCCAGTCCCAGGCACATAGGGCACTTTATATAAGCATTTGTTATTGAGGACGATGACATTATATATAAATTATTGCAAACATCAGCAATAGAGTTCGTACATATTTCTCTCTTTTTTTTTCTGAGAGCTGTCGGGGACTTTAGGAAACATAATATTATAATTTTTGAAGTGGTACTTAAAGCATTACTATGAAATTCATTAAGAGAGAAAGATCAAGGAGGAGATACTACAGAGAAATAAAAGTATGTCGTCTGGTGAGAGGAAGTCAGGAGAAAAAAATGAACCAACATACATCTAAGGGAATATGTACACACAGACTTTTTTGGTAGAACTTTCACTTCCTGCTTTACAAAAGTAATCTATGTTGAGAATCCCCCCTGCCACCAAAGTAAAGCATTTTTGAATTTTGGTCAAGCTAACAAATCAATAGTGGCACCCAGTGGCTAGAAGGGTTAATCAGGAAATGGCAATTTCTCTTTGCATCTCAGTTCTACCAACTGTAGCTGTATTTAAAAATTAAACCACTGTCCCCGTGGTAGAGATGGTGAAACTGAGTTCCAGGAGCCAAGGGATCTGTTTGAGGTTGCATGGCTGGTACAGGGGTGCAAGGAGGCGCCAGGGCCTGTGTTCCTAACAGTCGCCCTGTTCTGGCGAGTCCCAGGCAGGAACAGACCCAGAAGACGTGGACTCTGTCCTTGAGGAGTTCTTCGCGAAGTGTAGTGAGCACAGAAGGACCCTAGAGAGCTCTGGACACTGATTCCTGCAGCCAGGAGGGTTAGAGGCCAGGCTGGCAGTTTCCAGCAAGAGGAAGGAGACTGGAGCCAGGCTGGGAGGTGGCCTGGTGGAGGCTAGGGTGGACCCACATTTAAGTCAGGCAGGAAGGACACCTGGCCAGTAGGTGGGAAAGGCCTGCCGAGGTCACACAGCCTGTTGGTGGCTGGTCCAGGATGGCTTCCTTCTTTAAGAGTGCAAGAGTGGTCCCCCAGGGGGCCCCCTCCCTCAGCCTGCTCGACGGAGCGGGTAGCATGGAGCAGAGGAAGAGCAAGGCAGGGCTGAGGTGTGGTCTGTGTTTTCTTAACTCTGCTTCTATCTTGCCTCCCCACTCCTCTGGCTTTCCTCTGTGCCTGCTCCTGTCTCTCCCTGGGGTTTCTGGGGGCTGGAAAAGCTCAAGTCTTTGCGAAGCTAATGACCTGCCTCTGTGTGAAGCTTAGTGGAGGCTGGACCTCTACACAGACTCCACTGATGGCCTCTTGGCCCATCTGCTGGCATCCCCAGAGCCCAGCACTGGCCCCTTGCAGGCTGCAACCCCTGACCCCTCCTGTGCTGGTGGCCCCAGCCCCACGGAGCACATCGGAGCCTCCAGGGGCTGCCCTCCCTGGGCCCTAGTTTCTCAGGACTGAAACCCAGGACTCCCCTCTGGATGCCCACCACAGCCTTGCTTCTTTCAACCTTGGTTCCCACTTGGGGACCCTGGAGCCACTGCAGCTTCCTTGGGAACCTCATCAGGCCAGGGCCAGCCCTCCCAGGATGGCTGGGAAAAGTCATTCCCAACAATTTCCGGACGTCCCATCCCTGGAGTCATCACCTCCATTCCTGTCTTCTAGGCCAGCCAGGTAGAGAAAGCGTCCAGGACAGGTTTGTCCTGTTGAGGACCTCAGTAGTCAGGCAGGGAGGACACCTGGTAGCAGGAAGATCCGACCTGAGCATGTTTAAAATTGGGAGGGAGCTCAACATGGACAGTGCCAGGATCCTGTCCTTAGGCCAGGGCTCCCACGCAGAGCCCTGCCTGAGCCGCAGTTGTCCCCTCCGGGCTGAGTGCCCTGGCAGGGCTGGTGAGAGCGCTCTCGCTCATGCAGAAGCCAGGAAGGGGCTTTTCTCTAAATTCTGCTGCCTGGTATATTCTGACTGTTTTTGTAATGAGATTGTTGAATACAACGCCACCACCCTTAAAAAATAATAATAAAAATTAAACCACTGAGTCAAGCATTCGAAGATGTCTGTTTAGGCTTAGACTCCAGCAATTTTTTTTTTTTTTTTTTTTTGTGGCTGACTGGTACTGGGATCCAAACCCTTGACCTTGGTGTTATCAGCACCGTACTCACCAACTGAGCTGACCTGCCAGCCCCCCGCAACATCTTGTTGCCCACGAAAGCCTGGCTAGTGTTCTCCTCCTTCCGCTTTTAGCAGCAGAGTCTGTAAAGGCTCATCCATTCCCCGCCTTGGAGCTCGGGGTTGGTGAGCGAGAAAACCTCTGTAGTCTGGCACAGTTATGGGGATTGCTAAAAGTGTGTTTGTTCTACATCTTCTCTGAATGTGTGTAATTATGTGCATTACCAGAGTTCCAGGGCTTTCTTCAAGAGCACACCCCATCCCCCAAAGTTGCTGACGTCTGGTCCTTACCGGATTTCAGGAGGCAAGCGAGCCAGAGGAAACTGAAACCTCCGCCAGTTAACAGGATAACCAATTAACCAAACCAGTGAGAGGGAACATGAAAATGCCCATGCCTGTCTTTTGAGTTTCATCTTCTTCCTTCCAGCATAGCGTCAGTAGGAAGAGCATGTGACTTAGGCCAGGCCAGTAATTACTTAGTCACCAGGCTTTGCGAGGCTCTAAATCCTATTTATTAAGCAGAGTGGACTGTGCCTCTGACTCAGAAGGGAAGGTAGACCCAGCTTACATGCTGACATAGGGAATGAACTGTTTCCTGTTCCAGACGAGCTGGGGGATTCCAGTGGTGGAGGCCATTAGTTGTCCCTAGATAGCTACCCCCACCCCCCACATTTATAAGTAATCGAATTTTAGCTGAGCACATAGCCCCCTGGAGAAAAAAATACCTGTATTTTCCAGCCTCTTTTGCAGCTAGATGTGGCCATGTGATGAAGTTCCAGCCAATGGAATATAAGTGGAAGTGTTACATGCAACTTCTGGCAAGTGGGAAGTGTCCTTAAAAGGAGTGGTCTTGTCTGTTTTCCCCTGCTCCTTTTAACATTTGCTTGGAATCCAGTCCTGATGGCTGGAGCTCAGACAGCCATCTTGGACTGTGAGGTGGCATAGAATAGTCAAATGCCAACATAGAAGAAACGTGGGTCTCTGAGTGCCATATCAGTTCTGAGCACATTATGAACAGGCTTTCTTCCCTAGTACTTTCCCACTCAAAATGCAGTGTTGGACCAGCACAATCAACAACACCAGGGAACTTGTTAGAAATGCAAATACTTAGGCCCTATCCCAGATCTACTGAACCAGAAACTCTGGCAGTAGGGTCCAGATATCTAGGTTTTAACAAGCCAGTGGCGATGCTGATGCACTCTACAGTTTAAGAACTACTGCCCTAGACTATTAAAGTATTTTTCCATTAAGGTATTTTTCATTGATTGCCTCCCAAAATCTATTAAGAAAAAGTATGGAAAACTAGGACACCCTTTTGTCTTTTCTTCTACCTATTTTCCCCACCAAAAGTAAAAGGAGATATTAACAGCAATAAAATTATGAAAATATATGAATTGTGTATGGGCCAGACCAGGACCCCTTAAAGCATAAAATTTAGGACAAACAAGAACAAAACTGGTACTACAAGCTAAAAATGTCCAAGGATAAAACAAGTTGAGCACATGGAGGACAGTGTGATGGTTAACTGTATGTGCCAGGGGGTGCCCAGATATTTGGCCAAACGTTATTCTGGGTGAGTCTATGAGGGCATTTCTGGATGAGATTAACATTTGAATCAGTAGGCTGAGAAAAGCAGAGTGCCCTCTCTAATGCGGGTGGGCCTCCTCCACTCAATTGAAGACCTGAATAGAACAAGAAGGGTGACTAAGAGGGAACTTCACCTGCCTGACTGCCTGAGCAGGGACATCGGTCTCCTGCCTGCCCACTGGAACACACAACATCTGCTCTCCTGGTTCTTAGGCCTTCAGACTTGGACTAGAACTACAGCATGGGCTCTCCTGGGTCTCCAGCTTGCTGACTGCAGATCTTAGGACCTGTCAGCCTCCATAATGGCATGAGCCAATTTCTTATAATCTCTCTCTCTATACATATATATCTATAGATATATATGAGGGTACTTCAAAAAGTTTGTGGAAAAATAGAATTAAAAGATAATATGAATCTTTCCATGAACTTTTTGAAGACCCCCTCCTATACTCATATACACATACACACACATATATATGTATTTTATTGGTTCCCTGGAGAACCCTGACAAATACAGACAGGGAGGCAGTGTGGCAAAGTACAAACACCCAGGGAGACTCATATATGAAGTCTCTTTCCATCACTTACTAGCTATGAAGTTGCTTAACCTTTTGAATCTCACTTTCTCTACCTGTAAAATAGGGCTAATCATACCTTCTTTTCTAAGATTTTGACAAGATTGAGAGAGATAATGTTTGCAGAACACCCAACACAGTGCCTGGTGCATAGTCAGATGCTCAGTAATGGATAACAATGACAAAGATGATGATTATTCTTATGGTAATGATGATGAGGCCAGATCCACAGTGAATGAATATGGGAAGGGAAGACATATCCTGAATCTTTTTAGATGATGGTTCTTGGCCAGCAACTTCCTCAAAAGCCATCGGTAGGAGAGCCCATGATCTGTCTGACTTACTACCCTTGTCATTATTATGCATCATTAACCATATATAGAGATGATGGGCAGTGTGGTAGCCAGTCTCCAAGATGGCCCCAACGAGTCCCATCTCCTGGTATTCCTGTCCTTCTGTAACCCCCTTCTACTCTGAAGCAGGGTGAATCTATACTGAATCTATTATGACCAATAGACTTCTGCAGATGTGCTGGAGTATGACTTTTCAGGTCAGTTACAAAAGGCACTGCAGCTTTCACCTTGCTCTTCTTGGATTGCTTGTTCTGGGGGATGCCAGCCACGATGTTATAAGGACACTCAAGCAGCACTGTGGAGAGGCTCATGGAGAGGAAACAATGAGCCAGCACTGCCTTGCCAGCCATGTGAGTGAGCTACGGTGGAAGTGTATCTTCCAGCCTCCCAACTTCAGTTCTCTCAGCTGAAGCCCCAGACATTGTGCACAGAGACAAGCTGTCCTTGCTGTACCTTATCTGAATTCCTGATCCACAGAGATCAACAGATATAGTAAATTGTTATTGTTTTAAGTCACTACATTTTGGGGTGATTTGTTATGCAGCATTAGATAACTAATATAGGGGGATGGGTGCTCTCAGAGTTCAATTACAGTTGACTGCGCTCTTGGAGGTCAATGGCAGGCCTGGAGGTGACATGTCTCAAAGCCTCCAGTCAGACAGAAAGAAGTCACAAAAAGATCATCTATTCTCCTTGAATAAGTTCCCATTACCGTTGTATTTAGGCCTACATTTTTTTTTTAACTTAAGAATTACACAAGATATTAATACATTGTCTAAATAAGAAAACCTGAAGATAATTGAGAACTAATTCATAATTAAGGTGTAGCCTCGGGAGACCAAAGCCCTAGATTTGTATTTTTATCAGTTAGGATTAGGTTTGGATATAAGGGACTGGAAACACCAAATAATAGTGGCTTAAGAAAGGGAGAAGCTTATTTCTCTCACGCTGAAAAGAAGTCCAGAGTAGGCAGTCCAAAGCTGGTAGCGTGACGGCACAAAGTTGTCAGAGACTCAAGCTCCTTCTGTCTTGAAATTCTCAGCATGGGTTGTATCTCATGGCCCAAGATGGTTGCAGGAACTCCAGTCATTAGGTTTGCATTCCAACCAGCCGGAAGGAGGAAGGGATGTAAAAGGGCACACATGATCTCTATTTAAGGATACTTTCTGGAAATTACACCTTAAATTTCTGCTTATATCCCACTGGCCAGAATTTAGTCTCATGGCTACACCCCACTGTAAGGGAGGCAGGGAAGTATAGTCTTTGCTTCAACAGCTATGTTTCTGGAATGGATATTGGGGGACTCAGAGTTCATACTCCTGCATTGCATCAGTGGGGAATAGTTTCAACCGTGCAAGACTAGTATGGGAGCTCTTTATGAAATGCTCCCACATCCAGACTCCTGTATGCTTTGATCTTACCTGTGGTCCGTGTCCTCCGTTCCTAAAGCCATCTTATGGTTCAACATAGCTGCTCAAGCTTTAGCTGGGACTTGCTACATAATTTGTGATGTCTGGTGCAAACTGAAAATGCAGGGCCCCTTTTTCAAAAGATTATTAAGAATTTCAGTACAGCAACTGCAGAGCATTAAACCAAACACAGGGCCCTTCTGAGTGTGGGGCTCTATGTGGCTTCATCACTCAGGCATTCATGGGGCCAGCTCTGCCATTCCAGCCAGAAAGGAGGAAGGAACAATGACCGCTGTGGCAGCGGCATGTGGCTACTGGCCACATCTTGCAGAGCACCTTCTGTAGAAACAAAGGAAAAACACACTTGGTACTATTGTTTTTGCCTGGCCAGTATCCATTCCCCCTCCCTCTGATAACAGAACCTATCCCACTGATTCATCCCTGCATAACGAACTACACTAAAACTTGGTGGCATAAAATAACCAATATAACAGCTCATGGATTCTGACAGTCAGGAATTTGGCAAGAGCATGGAGGGGACAGCTTGTCTCTGCTCCATGATGTCTGAGACCTCAGCCCAGAAGAGTCAAACAGCTGAGGCTGCAGGATCCACTTCCAAGGTGGCGTCTTCCCTCATGTGACTGGCTTGGGTCTGGGTGGCTAAAGGTTGGACTCTGCTGTGACTAATGACTGACCAGAGCACCTGCACTTGCCTTCTCCAAGAGGGCAGTCTCAGGCTGGAAGGATTTATTAGTTTCTGAGGGCTGCCTGAACAAAGTACCACTAAGTGGGTGGCTTCAAACAACACAAATTGATTCCCTCACAGTTCTGGTGGCAAAAAGTCTGAAATCAAGGTGTCAGCAGGTCCATGCTCCCTCCAGATCCTCTAGGGGAGGAGGCTTCCTGGCCTCTTCCAGTTTATAGTAGCCCCAGGTGTTCCTTGGCTGTGGCCACATCACTCCATTCTCTGCTTCCATCTTCACACGGCATTCCCCCTGTATCTTCTTCACATGACACATATCTTCCCTCTCTTTCGTGTGTCTCTGTCCAAATTCCTTCTTTTTATGAGGACACTAGTCACATTGGCTTAAGGGCCCACCCTACAACGCTATGACCTCATCGTAACTTACTTCTCACAGCTGTACCCACTCTATTTCTGAATAAGCTCACATTCTGAGGTACTGAGGATTAAGATTTCAACATATCTTTTTGAGGGGCACAATTCAACTCATAACAAAGGACTTCTTATATGGTGACTCGGAACTCTAAGAGCAAGTATCCCTCCAGATAAGGCAGAATCTGTATTGCCTTTTCTGACCCAGCTTTGGAAGTTACAGAGTGTCACATCTGCTGTTGGTTGAAACAGTAAGAAGCCCATCCATCAGGGGCAGGTGTCTTAGTGTGCTAAGGCTGCCATAACAAAATACCACAGTCTGGTGGCTTAAGCAACAGATATTTATTTCCACACAGCTCTGGAGGCTGGAAGTCTAAGATTAAGGTGCTGTCAGAGTTGGTTTCTGGTGAGGCCTCTCTTCCTGGCTTGTAGACGGCCGCCTTCTCACTGTGTCCTCACATGGCCTTTCCTCTGTGCATGCAGAGAGAGAAAGAGAGAGCTCTGGCATCTCTTCCTCTTCTTATAAGGACACCAGTCCCATGGGATTAGGGCTCCACTCTTACAACCTCATTTAATCTTAATTATCTCCCTAAAGACCCTATGTCCAAATATAATCACACCAGGAGTTAGGGCTTCAACATATGAATTTGGGGGGGATGCAATTCAGTCCATATAGCTGTGGACATAGTCCTGACCTTTCAATGAGAGAGACATTAAAGAATTTGGGCCATATCTTATTTTTTAATTTAATTTAATTTTTTTTTTTTTTTTGCAGCTGGCTGGTATGGGGATCTGAATGTTACAACACCATGCTCTAACCAACTGAGCTAACTGGCCACCCCCCTACTCCCCCTCCTTTTTTTTTCTGAATTTGGGCTATATTTTAAAACTGCCAAGTTTCCTTAATTTTCCTCCGGGGAACCATCCTTCCTTTCTCTCAGTCCACATGCTTTGGTTAAAGCCCACTTCTGCTCTAGCTCTTGGGGTGAGCATGCATCCTGGCATGGCCAATCAAAGCATCACATTCCCTTGGTCACAATGATAGTTTCTGAGATAAGCACGTGATCTGCATTGGTTCAGTTGCCCATAACAACTACAACTCAAGTTAGTTTAAACAGTGAGTAAGCACCTATTGCTGTATAACAGACCACCTCCAAAACAGCAACAATTTATTTAGCTCATGATTCTGCTGGGAGGTTCTTCTGGACTGAGCCAGGCTTGGTGGATCTCAGCCAGGCTCTTTCATGTATCTCTGGGTAGTTGGCAGGTTGGTTGGCACTGGCTGGCCTCATTCACATATCTGGAGGTTGGCTGTCCAGCCACTGGGGTGACTAGGGGATGAATAGGCCATGTGTCTCTCATCTTCTAGCAGAATAGCTCTGGCATCCTCACGTCTGTAGGGTTCCAAGGCTAGTAAGTGGGCAAGCCCCTATGCACGAGCACTTTTCAAGGCTCTGCTGCAGTCACATTTATTACTTCATTGGCCAAAGGAAGTCTCTGGGCAAACCCAGATTCACAAGGGAGTGGTGGAGGGTTTGGCTGACAGATTCTTAAGGTAGCCCCATGTTCCCCCCCATCCCCGGTATTTATGTCCTTGCATAATCCCCTCACCTTGAGTATGAGTACAACTTGTCACTTGCTTCTAACCAGTAGAATATGGCAAAGGTGACGTACATTATTATGTGGTTACATTATATCAAAGTGTAGTACTACCTTGGTGGAGTCTTTCTCTCTCTCTCTCTCCTTTGCTGGCTTTGCTTGAGTAAGCAAGCAGACACGTTGGGAAATCCCATGTGGCCTCAAGGAGCAAAGGGCAGCCTCCAACTAACAGCTGCAAGAAACTAAAGCCCTCAGTCCTACAACCACAAGGAAATGGAATCTGCCAACAACCTGATAGAGCTTGGAAGCAGATCGTTCCCCAGTAGAGCCTCAGATGAAACCATGCCCCAGCCAACATTTGACTGCAGCCTTGTGCCTTGTGAGATCCTAAGCAGAGGACTCAGCTGAGCTCTGCCCAGACTCCTTAACCACAGAAACGTGGATTGTTTTAAGCTGTTAAGTTTGTGGTAATATTATTATGCAGCAATAGATAACTAGTACAGAGGGGAAGAATATGTGGCTACTTCTGTTATGTGAGTCATTATTATGTTGTCCGTACCTTAAGGTATGAATTAGTCTGTTCAGGCTGCCGTAACAAAATACCACAGACTGGTGGCTTAAGCAACAGGTATTTATTTTCTCATGGTTCTGGCAGGTGGAAGTCCAAGATCAAGGTGCTTTCAGGGTTCGTTTTTGGTGAGGCCTCTCTTCCTGGCTTGTAGACAGTTGCCTTCTCACTGTGTCCTCACATGGTCTTTCCTGTCTGCGTGCATGGAGAGAGAGAGCTCTCTGGTGTCTCTTCCTCTTCTTGTAAAGACAGTCCTATTAGACTAGGGCCCCACCCTTATGACATCATTTAACCTTAATTACCTTCCTAAAGGCCCTATATCCAAATACAGTCACATTGGGGGTTAGGGCTTCAACATGAATTTGGGTGGAGGGTACACAATTCAATTGATAAGAAAGCACTTCAATATAGACAGTGTGACATATATGTGTGTTTTTTCGTTTGTTTTAATCTATTCTATAGAAGAGGTAGGTTAACATTTGAAATACCCTAATGAAGAATGCTTAGTAAGCATCTGAAAAACCTGAATCAGAAATTCACACTCTAAAGATAGCTACCACAAGCATGTGAACTATGTAAATTTATGAAACCAGAGGGTTCACAAATTAGCATAAAGAATGTTAGAAATAAGTTCTTATTGATAAAACAAGTGGTGTTCAAGACATGGGGATTTAGAAATACTGTACCAGCATCTCTGCCATTGCCTGAAGTGGTGAGGGAGAGGTCTATGAATCTGGTGGGCCAAATACCCTTGGGTGTGGCACCCCAGGCCATGGATTTTGTTTACTCCTGTGGCAAGCCACTCAACAGAGGACATTGTGCCTGTTCTAACTGGACGTTTAGTTGAATCCTGCCACTTTAATATTGTCACATCTATGCTCAATGTACCTTTCATGAAAAGTACTTATTGGTATGCCTAAGGGCAGAGACTTGGCACTTTACTGAGTTACAAGAACAGATTGCATAACTGTTTTTGTGCCTGCTTGTAATAAATATTGTTATGTGTGATTTCTGATTCAGTTGGAGGCTGGCTATGATTTTTTTAAAAAAATTATTTTTAACAGAACACCTGGTAGTAAGGTTGTGCGGAACAGGACAATAACCCTTACTTTGCTCTAGACTAGGGGCTCTTAACCTGAGGTTCAAGGATAGAGTTCACAGGGTCCGTGAATTTGACGGGGGAAAACGACATCTTTATTTTCACTAGCCTCTAACTGAAATTTAGCATTTCCTTCAATGACAAAAGTAGGCAAAAAACCACAGTAGTATTAGCAGTACCTGTGACTTTGTCACCAACTGAAATCACATTCCCAATGTTGCAGACATCTTGAAATATCATTTATGCTCATCAGCGCTATGAAATGATTGTAGTTATTAGAACTGCCACGGAATCTTGTTATTTAATGATTTAATAAAGAAGCACATAAATTTCTGTATGACAAATTCATTTTAATAATTTGATATTTCAACATCGTCGGTTTCCTTTGTAATTCGATGTATTTATTTATGGCTAAGGATTCCGTTCTGGAGGCTTCTGCTGTTCGCCAGATAGTCCCTATATACGATGTATACTCAAGGCCAGGCTTGTCATTAAAATGATGGTGATTGGAAGCTCGTGTTTCAAATTGTCTTTTGATTTTTTTCAATTTGAGGGCCGGCTTCATCTCAGATCTGATTAGATTATGGTTGTTTTTGCCTCATAATATGGCTGACAAAGAGCTCATACTAGACACAACATCTGCTCTGCCTCCATCTTGTTCGGGCGTGTTTGTATTATTAGTATTATTTTTACCACATGGTTTCTTCGCAGGAATCTTTTTAAGCCCTATGGCTCATTTGGGAGTTAAGTTAAAACTAGGTCATATGATCAGTAAATCCACATCACCAGGCACCTGTAAGCTGCAACGCATCACAATATGCTGACAGCAGAGGAGGGAGTGGGCTTCAGCTCTTCTCTTGGAGTCACGCAGGTGCCACCCATGAGCACGACTCACAGTTGCATGGGCCAGGTGAGGGCATACATGAGTGGCAATCTGTACGGCAAACGTAAGTGGAGACTATTCACATTGATTTTAATCTACAAACAAAAAAGAAATTAATCTTAATTAATATTTACATTACAACTTTATGTATGATTTTTATCCTAAAACATAAGAGAAAAATTAAAATTGTAAAGCTGTCAGTGCACCCTAAAGGACAGCATAAGCCTTTGGTATTAGCATTTTGGGGGCAGTCACGTGATACCATAAATTCATGTGGCATTTCCTAAAGCCCCTAGGTCACATTCATTCATGCATTATTTTCACTTATTCATTCATTCAATAAGTATTTATTGATGAGCACAGTTCCATGCCAGATTCTGTGCTAGGTGCTCAGATTTAAAGATGAATAATGTACATTCTTCACCCTCCCTTGACCACAGTCCAGGGGAAGATGAGCAGTGAACAGTTTTGGGACAATGGGAGAAGGGTGCCTATGTAGGTGGGTACAGGTTTAGGGGGCACAGGGGTGGGGGCTGCCGGCCTAGGCATGGGCTCAGTCTGGAAGTGACCCCTGGTCTGGATAGAGGAGATGCATTGGGTGTGGTGTGGGGACGTTGGAGAAGATCTTCCAGACTCACAGAAGGACCCCACGGTGGGTGTTGGAGCAGTTGCTCCTCATGGCTGGTGGGCACGTGGGTGAGTAGCAGGCCAAAGCCGGGGACACAAAGCCTTGTCCTCTTTTGGAGTATCATAGAGCGATGGGATGTATCTTTTGGTGCAGCTTTTTTTGGGACCTAGCGGGGAGCCGTACGTAGGACTTGTTATTTATTTTAACCTGTTTAAGATATTTCTCCATCCTGATCAGTCCTACATTTTACGCCATGAAAGTTGTTGAACAGGATTGCAAAACCTAATGCAAATCACTAAGGGCAGCAAATTCCACTGAAGGGAAAAATATAAGGTGACAGATGCGTTCCTGCACTGCAGCTCTAGGGTGGGGGTAGGGAGAAAACAGTTGAACCACTTGCTTTCCAATTGGTGTCATTTCGACTTCAATACCATAACAGTGAAAAATCCCTGGCCATGCCACACTATGGTGTAATGGCAAATACTTTCCTATAAAAAAATGGAAAAGGCATCTTACCATCTAATGATACTCCAGCAAGTTCTTGTTCAATAAAACAATGACCACTGCCAATCACCAGTTTCCCTTCTACACATGACAGCCTCTGGATTTGGACATTTGGAATTTCACACTGAGGAGACCCTGAGACCACTTGAAATGATGATGGAGGAGTTAGAAATTTGATGATTCTTTTCCCTTTTTAGTATGGTAAAACTGGCCTAGATATTTTTGTCTTCCCAAATATGCATGGGGATGTGGCTGCTGGTGGAGGAAGGCAGAGGCGGGAGCCAGGCCTTTTCATCTTTGCATGGAAAATATGAATTCAGGACAGGGTGTAGTCACTGAGCTTTATTATCACCTTCTGTCTGCCTCTGGGTTTGAGAAGGTTGCTGCAGCTCAAACTCTCTCCCAATTTACTGGATCTCATCACACTGTGTCCTAAAACACCAATTCCTCTTCTTGGAGACAGCTCACCAGGTGGCTTCTGAGCAGCTCCAGTTGAGACTGGTTGCTTCCTGTGATGGGGGCACAGCTGTCATTCTGAGGTTTCCCTTCCTCATCATGGAGATTCCCTCTGACTCTACCTTGGGGGGCATTCTCAATTTCCTGGATCCCACATTTTCCTCTTTCTTGATTTTTTTCCTAGTATTTTGGTAGATCATCTCTTCTAGTAGCTTCCTGAGAAAGGATGCATGTTCAGCAATTTTTTGAGACCTTGCATATCAAAGAAATATTTTTCTACACTCATACTTAACTGATAGATTGGCTAGATATAGAATTCTAAGTTGGATCATTTTCCCTTAGAATTTTGAAGGCATTTTTCCATTTTCTGTCAAATTCCAGTGTTGCTGTTGAAAAGTCCAAAGCCATTCTGGTTCTTGATCCTTTGTATATAATATATATTTTTTCTTTAGAAGCTTTTAGGATCTTTGTCCCAGTGTCTTGAAAGTTCACAATGATATGCATTTATGTGGGTCTATTTTCATTCATTGTATTAGGTACTCAGTGGTTCTTTCAATCTATAAACTTGTGCCGTTTAGGTATGGGAAATTTTCTTGAATTATTTCTTTCATGTTTCTTTCCTTCTGTTTCTCTCTTCTATCTTAGGACTTCTTTTATTTGGACTTTTAGACTAATAATTAGAAAAAAAACTTTTCAATTTTTCATCTCTTTTTTTTCACCTTTATTTTCTGGGAAATGTTCCCAACTCTATATTCCAATCTTTTTTCTTAATTTTTCATTTCTGCTGTCATATTTTTAATTTCCAGCAGCTCAATTTTTATTCTTTGAATGTCTCCTGTTATTTCCTAAATGCTGCTTTTTACTGCTATTTAAAATAAAGCCTCCTCTGGGACATTGATAGGTAGGTAGGGTGTATGTGTGTGTGTGTGTGTGTGTGTGTGTGTGTGTGTGTGTGTGTGTGTGTGTGTGTGTGTGTGTGTGTGTGTGTGTCTGTGTGTGTGTGTCTGTGTGTGTGTATGTCTCTGTGTGTGTGTGTGTGTGTGTGTGTGTGTGTGTGTGTGTGTGTGTGTGTGTGTGTGTGTGTGTGTGTGTGTGTGTGTGTGTTACATTTCTCAGCATAGTCTCTGTTTCCTCCAAGGTGTGTTCTCTGTTTTGGTCTTGGTTGTTCATGTTAGAGGCTTTCCTTATATGCCTCGTGACCCCCAGTTATCTGTCCACATTTTATAGCAGGGCACTAAAAAGCTGATGGGAAGCTCCGTGTGTGTGTGGATGAGGCTTGCCCATTGCAGACTTCACTCTAGAGCAGTGCTTTTCAAAGTGTGGGCCCTGATCAGCAGTATTAGCATCACCTGGGAACATCTAAGAAGTGCACATTCTCAGGCCCCACCCCAGATTTACTGGATTAGAAACCCTGGGAGTGAGGTCTGGCAGTCTATGTTTTAACAGACACTCCAGGGGATTCTAATGTAGCCTCAAGTTTGAGTATTCCGCTCTTTGGTGATCTGGCCAAAGCCTTTTTATTGGGAAATCTCCGATGTCAGTATTCAATCTCCTTCTGAGAGGGTCTAAACCTGAATATCAGGTTTCTAGGAGTTGAGTGGGCAGGGGAGCTTGGCTGAGGGCACAATATTCAGTACAAGAACTTACACCTAATCTCCCTATTTCCAACTGGGCAGCCTACCCTCAACTACGCCTGGTGTCTCTATCCCAAGACCCCTCACTTGTTTTAACCCTCTCCAGATAATAAAAATCCAGTCTTCTGTCTGGGGTGGGGGGGGGGGCATGGAGGGACTGTCCCTCAGGTGCACAGAGCAGGGGAAGGCATCTGACATCTGACTGCTGCTTAAACGGACTTTGAATTGATCCTCCTGTTTTGGGGCCTGGTTTCACTTTCACTTCCAGAAGCACCTGGTGTTGCCACTTCTGAGTCTTTGGGAGGGGGAGGGGACGGGGGGGGGGGTTCTGCAGTGCAGCTCAGGTAGCCTCTCATTTCGCCAATGCCAGTCTCAGCCTGCTATAATTCAGTTGCCATGCAACCTGCTGCTTTCCAGCTTCCAAAACTCTGGGCTATTTTCTCCTTT
The DNA here is from genome assembly GCF_027409185.1 of Cynocephalus volans. Lineage (NCBI taxonomy): Eukaryota > Metazoa > Chordata > Mammalia > Dermoptera > Cynocephalidae > Cynocephalus > Cynocephalus volans. Next base: position 55,920,452 of record NC_084478.1, read on the forward strand.
CCTGCTCTCCTTATACTGGTAGGTGAACGCCTTTTTAAAATCCCTTTACTATTATTTTGATGAAGTTTCAGAATGAGGCAGAGGCATGAATGCATGTGTTCAACCAGACATACTGTTATTCTCTAAAAGGGTTCCCTTTGCTGGGGCTGGCTGGTTAGCTCACTTGGTTAGAGCACCGGTAACACCAAAGTCAAGGGTTTGGATCCCCATACCGGCCAGCTGCCAAAAAACTAGAAAAAAATTATTAAAGAGTTCCCCCTGGAGATGAGGAACTATAAATCACCAGTGAGAGATCGGGGTTTCCAAAATTGTTCCCTGCTGCTGCCACATCAGGGCTGGGGGCTCTGGCTGTAGTGTGGCCTGTCTGGGCCTCCTGGGTGAAAGGGCAAAAGGATCTAGGGCCTACAGTCATTTTGGCAGAGTAAACTTCTGAAAACATGGCTCTCAGCTCTTGCTCAGGAGCCAACCATGGCTCCCCTCTGCCCACTCCCGGCCCTGCTTCTCTTCTCCGGGGGGCTTCATTCAACACACCCACCTGCCTGAACACCTCCCTTCCCCTGCCTGTTCTCTCACCTCTACAAGGACCCCCCCTCCCCTTTGCGTGCCCAAACCCTGCCCATGCCTCAAAGTCTAGATGAGGTGACTCCATTTCCTATGTGTGTTTTGGCTTCTCTCCTCTGACTTCGTGCCCTTGTAGTCAGCAGCATCGCACAATTTAGCCCTATGGTGTCATTCCACAAGGACAAGGGCCATCTCTGACTCCTCTTCTGGGCCTCCCGTGGATCCCAACATCATGCCGGGAACACTGTGGATCCTAAATAAGCATTTTTGATTGATCAGTGAGGACATACTGTGATCACCTCTGATATTCTTGATTATGAACATATATCCTTTATTATTAACATATTTATACAAGACACAGAATATGTATTAAAAAGTGACACAATATCCTCAATTTCTCTTTCCTTATGATTTTTCTCTTTGTACAATTTTTCCCGAGTCTCAAGAAAAGGTAAGAAATTTTGCTATAGTTAACAGTCTGTTTTTTATGATAGAATTTCTACCTGACAGATTTTTCTTAAAGATATACAAAAATACATTGCACAAAATGTGTTCGAACAATTTTTTCAGAAATCACAATGAGTTCACCAATAGTCCCATCATCATAATGCATTAAACAGTTTTCATTTTTCTTTCTTTTTTTTTTTTTTTTGTCTTTTTCGTGACCGGTACTCAGGCAGTGAATGCACCGGCCATTCCTATATAGGATCCGAACCCGCGGCGGGAGCGTCGCCGCGCTCCCAGCGCTGCACTCTCCCAAGTGCACCACGGGCTCGGCCCAAACAGTTTTCATTTTTCCATGTTCCCTTTCAATCTCCTCCTAATCCACTCTTTAAAAAATTGAGGCAAAATTCACATAATGTAAAATTAACCATTTCAAAGTGAACAACTCAGTGGCATTTAGTGCATTCACAGTGTTATGCAACCACCACCTCTGTCTAGTTCCTGAACATTTTTATCATCCCTAAATAAAACCCTGTACCCATTAAGCAGTTACTCCCTATTCCCTCCTCCTCTCAGCCCCTGGCAATCACCAATCTACCTGATCCACTTTTTTCAAAATTAATTTTTTAATAGTAAAATATATAAAACATAAAATTTACCATTTTAACCACTTTTAAGTACACGGTTATATGAGTGGGAAAAACACACAGTCTTTCCTCTGCTCTTACAGCACAGTCATCAAAACAGAAGACTGACTTCTGTGACCAAATGCGTGGAAATTTCTCCCCACTGGCAAGCAAGCCAGCCATTCTGCAGCAGGCACCAGCTGAGTGCTCTCCAATTCAATTCTGACACTATCTACCTGGAGATAGCGTCAGATCCCACAGGTTGAGGGCTCAGTCCCCAAGACTGTCCCTCACTTCAGATGCCAGTAGCAAGTCTAGGCCTCTGGAACTTCTGACCAACTAGCTATAAACCAGGGTTCCCATAACCCCTTCCTTGGATTTGATTAGTTTGTTTGAGTGGCTGACAGAACTCAGGGAAACACGTACTTAAGTTTACTGGTTTATTACAAATGATACAGATGAAGAGACGCATAGGGCGAGGTGTGGAGGAAGGACATGGAGCTTCTGTGCCCTCCCGGGGGCGTGTGGCCCTCCAGGAACCTTCACATGTGCAGCTCTCCAGAAGCTCCCCAAACTCTGTGGTTCTTGGGTTTTTATGGAAGATTCACTATGTAGGCATGATCAAAGCATAGACAGCCATGCAGAGATGTGATTAGACAAAAAGAATATGATCTAACACTAACAGGCTGGGTGGGGAAACCCAACAAGGCCTGTCTGTTCAGATTCTTCTTGGCCTCTCTGTGCGGCATTCCTTCCTCCCGGGTATGGGGCAGGACCTATTCTGGAATGGGGGTCTTATGACCTACAATCAGATAAAGTAGGCCAGAGAATTTCTTTATGGCCAGCTCAAGACAGAAAGGTGGGGGAAGGTTAGAACAAGCCAGGAACCGTGGATGAAAACCAAAATATACACATCAGAATAGCACAGCAGTTCGGAAGCATTACGTACATTCATAATGTTGTGCAACCGTCACCACCATCTATTTACAGAACTTTTTCATTTTCCTAAACAGAACCTCTATACCCATTGAACACTAAGTCCCCATTGCCCTCTTCCACCAGCCCCTGGCAACCACCATTCTGCTTTCTGTCTCTGAATTTGCCTCTTCTAGGTACCTTGTGTAAGTGGAATCATACAGTGTTTATCTTTTTGTGTCTGGCTTATTTCACTTGGCATAATATCCTCAGGGTTCAACCATATTGTAACGTATCAGAACTTCCTTCTTTTTTAAGGTCAAATAATATTCCGTTGTATGTTGTATGGCTACACCACGTTTTGTTTATCCATTCATCTGCTGATGGATACTTGGGTTGCTCCCACCTTTTGGCAATTATGAATAACGCTGCGATGAACATGGGTGTGTGCCATATCTGTTTAAGTCCCTGCTGCTAGTCCACTTTTAAATAGCTGTGACTGTACTTCAGACACAGGTTGGAACTCTGATTTCATTTAACGTTATAGCACATCTGCCTTTTTCCAGTTTGCCACGTGGTCTTTATAATCATCCCTTCGAGAGTCCATCTGAATGACTCGATTTTCAGAAAGAAGTGCAAGGCCAGTTTAGATGAGTTCTTACAGGCCTTCTCATCCTGCATCTTTTAAAGGTTTGGAGTGGGACACATCTGGAAAACTCTCCCCGGGAGAAGCAGCCTGAGCTCATAGCACTCACACCCCTTTCCTCTCTTCCTCTGAATGCCCCCTGCCCCATCCCATCCCCATTAATGCTGCAGGACAGCAAAAGGAAACAACTGTGTCCTGAAAACAGAAAACAACAAGCTGAAAGACAGAGTAGTTTCTCTGAAGTTCAGTGCTGAAAGTAGGAGGGGAAAAAAAGGGCGAGAAGAAACTTACAAGCAGAAGTGCACTCACGAGTTTGCATTCAGCCTCAGAGAGCAGCCCTGGGGTCAGGTCAACACCTGCATCGCCCACGTCCTTGTGTGTATCCTTTGCCAACGCCCTTAATGCGCCCCGGACCTCCTGGACTGGCCTGGGCTGCTGCCCAGCGATGTAAGCAACACTTAGCCTCCTTGAGATAAAAGGTAGCAACCAAGGCATGACACAGCTTTAGAGGACTCAACGACCCCCTGCTGACAGCCCTGGGTGCCTGGTATGGAAACAAAGTGTTTAGCGTGGCTTTGTTTTGTTCACAGAGGGACTCTCCCAGCCCCCTTCGCCTTTACTGTATCACTTGAAGCAACAAACAGCTTAATTATGCTGCCTTTTTAAACTTTGAACTAGGCAGGCTCTAGTCCTTGTGCTCCTTTCCCTCTTTTCAGGGCTGAAAGAGCTTCCCTGCTCAGCCTGGTTTTAAAATGCTTACATCAAGCATGGAAAATTCTATAAATACCAAATGCAGACCTGGAGTTTAACCTTTAATTATTCCAGCCTCCAACTCAACCTCCCGATTCCACCATTTTCTTTCTGCACATACACCCTCTTTAAACTCTGTCCGGAGCTTAAGCAACATTAATAAAAAAAATCTTGGGAAGACTTTCAGAGCCACCCGAAGTGGAATAGAAATTGTCAAAATGGGTGTGATCTCTGGAGAAACGCTCATCTGCAGCCTGTTGCGCTGAGCTGATACTAGAGGTTTGGTTCATCTTGATGGTCTGAAATCACCACAATCTCCCGCAAAGCAAGTAAAGCAGGTACATGAGGCTACTTCAAAACAGTCTGTGGAAAGATTTGTATTATCTTTCAATTCTATTTTTCCATGGACTTTTTGAAGTACCTTGGTACAGTATATTGACTTGACTCCACTTTACCACAAGTGGTCTCCTGGATGCATTGAAGGAAGTGCTTTTTACAAGGGTATAGGGAAAGTACAGCCAAGAGGGCAGGTCTGAGATATCTGCAGTTATGCACCTGGGCCCCAGCCCGGAGCCAAGGGCGGATAGTTCCCAGAAATAGACAAGTCAGTTAAAGTTTCAAGAGTGCCCCTCAGCTGTTTCAAGGACTCCCACTTGACCGAAGTTCACCCCTGGCTTGATTTAAACTAACCAATTAAACTTGCTTCTCGCTTCTGTACCCGCGCTTATTTGAACTGACCAATTAAACTTGCTTCTCGCTTCTGTACCCGCGCTTTTTGCTATAAAAAGGACCCAGGAGCTCTACTCGGCGCGCCAGTCTTTCGAAAGACTGAGTCGCCCGGGTACCTGTGTGTTCAATAAACCTCTTGTTTTTGCATCCGAAGCCGTGGTCTCGCTGTTCCTTGGGAGGGTCTCCCTGAACTGACTGACTACCCACTGCGGGAGTCTTTCATTTGGGGGCTCGTCCGGGATCGGAGACCCCCACCCAGGGACCACCGACCCACCAACGGGAGGTAAGCTGGCCAGCAGTCGTTCTGTGTCTCGTTTCTGTGTCTCGTTTCTGTGTCTCGTTTCTGTGTCTCGTCTCTGTGTCTGACTCAGTGATTTCGACTGTCCCTCAGGGTGCGCACATTTTGGTTTCGGGTTTGTTCCGGGTTGATGTGTGAGTAGCGAACAGACGTGTTCGGGGGCTCACCACCCGGCAATCCTGGGAGACGTCCCAGGATCAGGGGAGGACCAGGGACGCCTGGTGGACCCCTTGGCAGAGGATTATTGTGTTTTGGTCTCACCGCGTCTCGGGAGGCGCGCTCTGCCATCGGACTCTTTCTTCTATTTCTACGGCACTCGGTCTCGTCGCCGTTTCTGGTTTCTTTTTGTCTTAGTTGTGATAGGTCTTTGCGTCGTCGTTCCCCTATTGGAAATTTTCGAGATGGGGCAAGGTGCCCTTACGCCTCTCTCCCTTACTCTAGATCATTGGAAAGATGTCAAAACCAGGGCTCACAATCTGTCCGTGGAGATCAAAAAAGGAAAATGGCGGACTTTCTGTTCGTCTGAGTGGCCCACATTCGGCGTAGGTTGGCCACCAGAGGGAACCTTTGATCTTACTGTCATTTTTGCAGTTAAAAAGATTGTTTTTCAGGAGACCGGAGGACACCCGGACCAGGTTGCCTATGTCGTGGTATGGCAAGACCTCGCCCAGAATCCCCCTCCCTGGGTGCCACCCTCCAGCAAAGTCGCTGTTGTTTCGGGATCAGAAAATACTCAAAGGCCACCTACAAGGAAGCCTTCCGCCCCTCCCCAACCCCCCGTCCTCCCGACACCAGATGACCTATTTTCTCTCTCTGAAACCCCACCTTACCCGGCGGCTCCGCTGCCCCCTCTGGCCCCTCAACCAAACAGATCGGCACCAGGACGAGCACCCAGTGACCCCAACCCTGAAGGACCGGCTGCAGGGACTAGGAGCCGCCAACCTCGCAGTCCGAAAGGCGACTCGGGTCCTGACTCCACCGTAGCTTTGCCCCTCCGAGCCATAGGGCCCCCAGCCGAGCCAAGTGGCTTGGTCCCTTTGCAGTATTGGCCTTTTTCCTCAGCAGATCTTTATAATTGGAAATCTAACCATCCTTCTTTTTCTGAAAATCCAGCAGGACTCACGGGACTCCTTGAGTCTCTTATGTTTTCTCATCAGCCCACTTGGGACGATTGCCAACAGCTCCTACAGATTCTTTTCACCACTGAGGAGCGAGAAAGGATTCTCCTAGAGGCCCGCAAAAATGTCCTTGGGGACAACGGGGCCCCCACTCAACTCGAGAACCTCATTAATGACGCCTTTCCCCTCAACCGACCTCAGTGGGATTACAACACAGCTGCAGGTAGGGAGCGTCTCCTGGTCTACCGCCGGACTCTAGTGGCAGGTCTCAAAGGGGCAGCCCGGCGCCCCACCAATTTGGCTAAGGTAAGAGAGGTCTTGCAGGGACCGGTAGAACCCCCCTCGGTTTTCTTGGAACGCCTGATGGAGGCATATAGGAGATACACTCCGTTTGACCCCTCTTCTGAGGGACAGCAGGCGGCAGTTGCCATGGCTTTTATCGGCCAGTCAGCCCCAGATATCAAGAAAAAGTTACAAAGACTAGAGGGGCTCCAAGACTTTTCCTTACAAGATTTAGTGAGAGAGGCAGAAAAGGTGTACCACAAGAGAGAGACAGAAGAGGAAAAACAAGAAAGAGAAAAAAGAGAGACAGAAGAGAGAGAGAGACGGCGCGATAGGCGCCAAGAAAAAAAGAAAAAAAAAAAAAAAAAAAAAAAAAACTTGACTAGGATTTTGGCCGCAGTGGTAGGTGAAAGAGGGTCTAGAGATAGGCAGACAGGGAACCTGAGCAACCGGGCAAAGAAAACACCTAGGGATGGAAGACCCCCTCTAGACAAAGACCAATGCGCGTACTGTAAAGAGAAGGGTCACTGGGCAAGAGAATGTCCCCGGAAAAAGAATATCAGAGAAGCCAAGGTTCTATCCCTAGATGACTAGGGGAGTCGGGGTTCGGACCCCCTCCCCGAACCTAGGGTAACACTGACTGTGGAGGGGACCCCCATCGAGTTTCTGGTCGATACCGGGGCTGAACATTCGGTACTGACCCAACTCATGGGGAAGGTAGGGTCCAGGCGGACAGTCGTAGTAGGAGCGACCGGCAGCAAAGTCTACCCCTGGACCACACAGAGACTTTTAAGGGTCGGACATAAGCAAGTGACCCATTCCTTTTTGGTCATACCTGAGTGCCCTACTCCTCTGTTGGGCCGGGACATCCTGACCAAACTAAAAGCTCAAATCCAGTTTTCTACAGAGGGCCCACAAGTAACATGGGGAGATCACTCTACCATGTGCCTGGTCCTAAACCTAGAAGAAGAATACCGGCTACATGAAAAGCCAGTTCCCTCCTCTATCGACCCGTCCTGGCTCCAGCTTTTTCCCACTGTATGGGCAGAAAGGGCAGGCATGGGGCTAGCCAATCAAGTCCCACCAGTGGTAGTAGAGCTGAAATCGGGTGCCTCACCGGTGGCCGTCCGACAGTATCCAATGACTAAAGAAGCCCGGGAAGGCATCAGACCCCACATCCAAAGGTTCTTAGACCTAGGGGTCTTAGTGCCCTGCCAGTCGCCCTGGAACACCCCTCTGCTACCAGTAAAAAAGCCAGGGACTGGCCACACAACTGGGGATAAATTGGAAGTTACATTGTGCGTATAGGCCCCAGAGCTCAGGTCAAGTAGAGAGAATGAATAGAACCATCAAAGAGACCTTAACTAAATTGGCCTTAGAGACCGGTGGAAAAGACTGGGTGGCCCTCCTTCCCTTAGCGCTGTTCAGAGCCAGGAATACCCCTGGCCAGTACGGTCTAACTCCCTATGAAATCCTCTACGGGGGACCCCCCCCATACTTGAGATGGGAGAAACACTGGGTCCCGATGATAATTTTCTCCCTGTCTTATTTACCCATTTAAAGGCTCTAGAAGTTGTGAAGACCCAGATTTGGGACCAGATCAAAGAGGCATATCAGCCCGGTACCATAGCTGTCCCCCACCCGTTCCAGGTCGGAGACCGAGTGCTGGTCAGACGCCATCGACCCAGCAACCTTGAGCCTCGGTGGAAAGGCCCGTATCTGGTATTGCTGACCACCCCGACCGCAGTAAAAGTTGATGGCATCGCTGCCTGGGTCCATGCTTCCCATCTCAAGCCTGCACCACCCCCGGCACCAAACGAGACCTGGGAGCTGGAAAGGACTGATCATCCTCTTAAGCTGCGTATTCGGCGGCGGAAAAATGAGTCCACCGGGTAAGAACCCTCACCGGCCTGTGACCCTCACCTGGAAGGTACTGTCCCAAACTGGAGACGTTGTCTGGGTCAAACAGGCTGCCCAGCCTCCTTGGACTTGGTGGCCCGATCTTAAACCTGATGTATGTGCCCTGGCGGCGGGTATTGAAACCTGGGATATCCCGGGATCCAGTGTATCGGCCTCCAAGGCCCAGATCAGACCCCCTGACTCAGACTATACAAAAGCTTATAATCAGATCACCTGGGGGGTCCCAGGGTGCAGCTATCCCCGAGCTAGAAACAGGCTTGCCGCTTCCCCCTTCTACGTGTGCCCCCGGGATGGCCGGACCCTTTCAGAAGCTAGAAGGTGCGGAGGGCTGGAATCCCTATATTGCAAAGAATGGGGTTGTGAAACCACGGGGACAGTCTACTGGGGACCTAGTTCCTCATGGGACCTCATAACTGTAGAACGTAACGGTAGCAGTAAAAGCTGTGACAACTCCGGCTGGTGTAACCCCCTTAAAATAAAATTCACAGAGAAAGGAAAAAATTCCAGAGATTGGGCACAAGGAAGAACCTGGGGACTAAGGTTCTATTTGACGGGAAACGATCCAGGTGTACTGTTCACCATTCGCCTAGATATCACCAATATGCCAACTGTGGCAGTGGGCCCCGACCCCGTCCTTGCAGAACAGGGACCTCCTAGCAACAAGCTGTTCCCAATGACTAGCAGGCAACCCCCCGCGGCACAAAGGAGCACTGCTACACAGAGCCTCCTATCACCAGGCACTCTACCCCCCACCACGGGTGACAGGCTCTTTGGTCTTGTACAGGGGGCCTTCCTAGCTCTAAATGCCACCAACCCGAACGCCACAGAGCATTGCTGGCTCTGTCTGGCCATAAGCCCCCCCTACTATGAAGGAATAGCCTTTTTGGGAGAGGCCAATTATACCAGCGCCGAGAGTTGCCGTTGGGGGACCCAGGGAAAGCTTACTCTCACAGAGGTCACAGGACAAGGGTTATGTATAGGAACAATACCTTCTACCCATCAACATCTTTGCAACCAGACCCTATCCATCAATTCCTCCGGGGACCATCAGTACCTTCTCCCCTCCAACCATAGCTGGTGGGCTTGCAGCACCGGTCTCACCCCTTGCGTTTCCCTCTCAGTTTTTAATCAGTCTAAGGATTTCTGTGTCCAGGTTCAGCTGATTCCTCGCATCTATTACCATCCTGAAGAAACTTTGTTGCAGGCCTATGACAACCCTCATCCCAGGTTTAAGAGAGAACCTCTCACACTTACCCTAGCTGTCCTACTGGGAATTGTGGCAGGTATAGGTACCGGCTCGGCTGCTCTGATTAAAGGACCTATAGACCTCCAGCGGGGCCTAACCGAGCTCCAGACTGCCATGGACACTGACCTCCGGGCCCTCCAGGATTCAGTCAGCAAGTTAGAGGACTCATTGACTTCTCTATCTGAGGTAGTACTCCAAAATAGGCGAGGCCTTGACTTACTGTTTTTAAGAGAGGGAGGCCTCTGCGCGGCCCTCAGAGAGGAGTGCTGTTTTTATGTAGACCATTCAGGTGTGATACGAGACACCATGGCCAAACTCAAACAAAGACTAGATAAAAGACAGTTAGAGCGCCAAAAAGATCAAAACTGGTTTGAAGGTTGGTTCAATAGCTCCCCTTGGTTCACTACCCTACTATCAACCATCGCCGGGCCCCTAGTACTCCTTCTTCTGTTGCTCATTCTGGGGCCCTGTGTCATCAACAGGTTAGTCCAATTCATCAATGATAGAATAAGTACAATTAAAGTCCTGGTTCTTAGACAAAAATATCAGACTATAGATAATGAAAATAACTTTTAACTCCGCTCTAAGATTAGAGCGATCCACAAGAGAAATGGGGGAATGAAGGAAGTGCTTTTTACAAGGGTATAGGGAAAGTACAGCCAAGAGGGCAGGTCTGAGATATCTGCAGTTATGCACCTGGGCCCCAGCCCGGAGCCAAGGGCGGATAGTTCCCAGAAATAGACAAGTCAGTTAAAGTTTCAAGAGTGCCCCTCAGCTGTTTCAAGGACTCCCACTTGACCGAAGTTCACCCCTGGCTTGATTTAAACTAACCAATTAAACTTGCTTCTCGCTTCTGTACCCGCGCTTATTTGAACTGACCAATTAAACTTGCTTCTCGCTTCTGTACCCGCGCTTTTTGCTATAAAAAGGACCCAGGAGCTCTACTCGGCGCGCCAGTCTTTCGAAAGACTGAGTCGCCCGGGTACCTGTGTGTTCAATAAACCTCTTGTTTTTGCATCCGAAGCCGTGGTCTCGCTGTTCCTTGGGAGGGTCTCCCTGAACTGACTGACTACCCACTGCGGGAGTCTTTCAGCATTTGTTCTGAAAAGCCACTGTTCTGGTTATTAATTGCTGCATAATAAATCACCCCAAAACTAGTGGCTTGAAACAATGTCAATCATTGAGTTTGCTCCGAAATCTGCAATCTGGGCAAGGCCAGTGGGTCCAGTTTGTTTCTGCTCCACGAGGAGTCCTCTGGGGGAGCTTGAAGGATGGGGGGTATTCCATGTCTGGGGGCTAGAATCATCCAAAGGCTGACTTGCTCACAAGTCTTGGGTTGATGCTGGCTGTCCAGTGGGACCTCAGCTGGAGCTGTTGACTATGGCCTCTCTGTGTGGTCCCTCCATGTTGCTTCTTGGCATCTCACAGCATGGCAGCTTGGTTCTAAGGCTGTGTCCAAGGGAAGAAGGCATATTTATGACCTAGCCTCAGAAGGCAGATAGCTTCACTTCTGCTGTACTCTGTTGGTAGAGGCAGTCTTGAAGGCCTGATCGGGTTCAAGGGGAGCGGGTGTAGATTCCACCACTGGAAGTGTCATTGCCATTGAAGTGCCATTGTCACATTATAACAAGAGCCTGTGGGGATGGGTAATATGGTGGTGGCTGTCTTAGTCTGCTTGGGCTGCCATAACAAAATACCGTACACTGGGTGGCTTAAACAACAGAGATTTATTTCTCACATTTCTGAAGTCTGGAAGTCCAAGATCAAGGTGCCAGCAGGGTTGGTGTCTGTGAGGTCCCTCTTCCTAGCTTGCAGATGGCTGCCTTCTTGTTGTATTTCCACATGGCCTTTCCTATATCCCTGGTATCTCTTCCTCCTCTTATAAGGACACCAGTCCTATCGGTTTAGGGTCCCACCCTCATGGCCTCATTTAAACTTAATTACCTCTTTATGGGCTCCAACTCCACATACAGTCACATTAGGGGTTAGGGCTTCAACCGCCAATATGAATTGTGGGGGGACACAATTCAGATCATAACAGTGGCCATCTTTGGAAAATACTAGCTGCGACAAGCCCTTAGCTACTTTCCTTTCTCTTTGAGTCTCTCAAGCTGAAATCATCCTTTGTGGGTGATAAGTGGGTCAAAGGACAGCGTTGTGTTTGACCTGCAAGTGAGGTTTGGAAAATATTACCCTGTAATGGTCTTTCCCTTCCTGAGCCAAGTCCACCTGCCAAACTTGGGACAAAGACACGTTTGAGGACTAGTAGCATAGTCTCTACTTCTAAACTAGCTGTGTAAAAGGGCAGCAGGGGATATTGTGCTGATCAGTTCAAACCGTGGCCCCTGCGATGGTGGATCATGTCACCTTGGCTAAGCCGGAGCTATGCTTCCCAGAACTTCCTTTCTTTTTATAGCTCCAGATTAGAGTTGGTCAGAAGAGAAACTTGTACATTTGGGAGGTGGAGGTGAAGCAGCTGTTACTCTGGTCATCATGGTTAGATGCAGTGAAAGACAGAAGGTGCCGGAAGGTGCCAGCTTGCTCTTACTCTCTCCTGCTCTGCATCCAGCTCTTCCCAACTGCCAGCCCTGCTGAGCCATAACCACCCCAGGCCACCACCATAGAGCCATGGCCTTCATGAGCTCCCACAGGAGGGCTGGCTAGTGACTCTTCTCTGATCCTCCAACTTCCCTTTTTGGACCCTTCCTTGCTTAGGCTCTCCTACAGTTGGGTAAGGTCTTACTCCTACGTAAAACCCTTACTCCATAATTCTCATAGAATCTACTTTCCCACTTGAACCCTGACTGGGACTATCCCCTCAACCTCTCTGCCCCAGTCTGTTCACAGAAATGCCCAGATATGGGTGGCTTCCCATGAATTTGATGAGAATTATTCATAATGGAGACTTCAGGACCAACCAGTGCTCTCCCCTCCATCTGTGATGCACACAATCACCTTACACTGCAGTAGCCCCAGGAAGAACTTGGGGACAAGGACCATGTTCATTCGCCCCATTTCCTCAGTAAGTTCTACCCTCACAGGAATATAAGGCACAGTTCTTACCTCCCTGAGGCCTGGCCACATCCTTGAGCTAGGATACACATGTGCTTAATTATAAGTGACGATACTTGAAGACAAAATGGATTCAGCATTGTAGGGGAGATAGAACAGTTAGACACATGCTGTGGATTGAATGTCCCCCCCAAACTCATCGAGGCTTAAATTGTGTCCCCCAAAGTTCATATATTAGAAGTTTAATTCCCACTGTAACTGTTGAGGGTGGGAAATCCTATTGTGGTCATTGAAATGTGGAGCCTTGAAGAGGTGATTGGACTGTAGGACCATGCAGTAGTGAATGGATTAATAATGGTGGTCAGGGGCGTGGTTCTGAGGGCCTTAAAAGAAGAGCAGATGAGAGGTTAGTGTTTCTCTGCTCTGCTATTTTCTGCAATGTGAGACCCCTGGGTCACCGCCGCCACCACCAAGACCCTCACCAGCTGTGTTCCCTAGACTTTGGACTTCCCAGCCTCTGAAACTATAAGCAATAAATTTCATTTTCTTACAGATTACCCAGTTCTGTGTATTTTGTTATACAGAAACGGACTAATACAGCATAGCTTAGGGGTTCAGGGAGGAAGATATTTTCTGGGGTGGAGGGAGTGGTCGGGATTATTTAACACTTTTGTTCAATCAGAGCTGGGCATAAATTCTGTCTGCTCAGTGACTCGTGCCCTGAGCAAGATTTGCACAATGGAGGGAAAGGAAACCAATGGGTCAGAAGAGAGTTTCTGGCTTGGCATGGGGCGTATCTCCATGCCCCGAATGCTGTGGTGGGAGTGGGTGCGGGGGGAAGGGCGTGCCCTTTCAGGACTTTCCAAAGCTGGGAGGGGCCTTGGGGTAGGGAGCAGGGCCTTTGCTCCGTGAGGGCCCTGCAGCACCTTCTCTGTGCCAAGGCTTCAGCTTCAGCTTCTGGATGGCTTTAAGGCCCAGCACCAAGGTATGTTTTGGCTTTTTCCATGACATCATTCTCTCCCTCAGGCTTTAGCAACAGCGTGAAGACAGTAAAATACCTGAGAGCCTGCGGCTTCTTACCTTTCTAGGGCACAGGCCTTTCTCATGTTCTTTTTCTTTTCTTTTTTTTTTTTTTTTAAAGATGACCGGTAAGGGGATCTCAACCCTTGGCTTGGTGTGGTAAGCACCACGCTCAGCCAGTGAGCGAACCGGCCATCCCTATATAGGATCTGAACCCGTGGCCTTGGTGTTATCAGCACCGCACTCTCCTGAGTGAGCCATGGGCTGGCCCGGCCTTTCTCACTTTTGATGACAGCACCATAACAACTCCTCAACACTGAAGAAAAAACTCAATTCCCCCAACAAGCTAATACATCCGTTTGATATGGTGACCTCACTTTCAAATGGCTTTCAAGGGTTCTCAACCCCAACAGCGAAACATTTTTAGCACCCCTCCCACTATATGTTATATTTATTTATAAATGACATACACGTGCTTACATGTTTTCTGCTAGATCACAAGGCTATATATGGACGGTCCCCGACTTCTAATGGTCCCACTCACAATTTTTCGACTTCACGATGGTGGGAAGGCAGTATGAATTCAGCAGAAACCATACTTCGAGCTCCCATACATCCACTCTGTTTTTCACGCTCAGTACAGTATTCAATGAATTATGTGAGAGATTCACCACTTTATTGTAAAATTCCTTTGTGTTAGATGACTTTACTCAACTGTAGACTAACGTGAGTTCTGAGTAGGTTGAAGGTAGGCTAGGCTAAGCTGGGATGTTTGGTAGGTTAGGTGTAGTAAATGCATTTCGGCTTATGATATTTTCAATTTACAACGGGTTTATCAGGAAGCAGCCCCATCGTTAAGTGGAGGAGCATTTGTACATGTGTATGAGTCCATTGGTAACAACAGAAGTTGAAAATCCACATTTCAAATGATCTTCTTGTTAATTTTGGAAGTTTTAAGCTGTCCGCCTTGTCACACCTGGTGAGGTCGTCCTTGGTACTGCTAATGGGGCCTGTGGAGCTCTCATAGACATAGCAGTGCGAATGCTGCCTCTCCCTTCCTCGCTTGTGCTCGCATCTGCAGCATCATCTTCAAGCCACGGTTTCTCTAGAGGAAGCACATCAAGCCTCTTGCCCATTTTGCAATGATTACTTTAGTTAGAGCTACATAACATAATCTGTAAATCCGTTCAACATGGCACTCATAACAGGCCATTCGCTGAAAGTGAAAAATCGTGTGGGGGATGCTGTCAATGCCTGCTCCAAGTTCCGGGCCTCCCGCCCTTCCCTGGGGATCCCTTGCTGCCACACTGGGTGTTGAGCACTGATGGACAGCCTGAATGAGGGGCCAGGGTCAATCTGCATGGTCCATCTTGGTAACTGTAATAGTCAGCTATTGCTCCAATAAGGCTGCATAACAAATATTCTAAAACACAGTGGCTTACAACAATAGGCATTTTCCCCCCTTGCTTGTGGGCCTGAAGGGCTGTGGGGCTTTGATTGATCTAGGCTGGGCATGGCTATTTCAGACTGCAGGTTGCCAGGCTTGGCTCTAGGTTGCAGTTTCTGTGCAGGTCTGGAGTCCAAGCTAATGTGACCATAGCTATTCAGAGCATGTTCTTCTCCTGGTGATGGCAGAAGCTCAAGAAGGCAAACCATGTCATGCAACACATTTAAAGTGTCTGCTCATAAAACATGTCTGCTAATATTCCATCAGCCAAAGCAAGACACATGGTCAAGCCCAGCTTCACTGGGGTGAGCACATATATTTCACCCACAGTGGGAGACACTGCAAAGTTACAAGGCAATAGGTATTAATTCTATTGTAAGTGAATGAAAAAGTGGGATCTATAAGCCAATTTATTACAGTGATATAAATGGAAGTTCTGAAGTTGTATTATTTTCTTCCCACCTGTATTAGTCTGCTTGGGCTGCCATAACAAAGTGCTACAGACTGGGGGGCTTAAAAAACAGACATCTGTTGTCACACTTCTGGAGGCCAGAAGTACAGGATCAATGTGTCAGCAGGGTTGGCTCCTTCTGAGGGCCGTGAGGGAAGGATCTGTCTCAGGCCTCTATTTGGCTTTTCTCTCTATGTGTCTTCACATTGTCTTCCCCAGTGTTTGAATTTTCTTTTTCTATAAGGACATCAGTCCTATTGGATTAGGACCCACCCCACTGACCTCCTTTTAACTTTATTACCTCTTTCCAGGCCCTGTCTCCAAATCAGGTGGTATTCTGGGGTACTGGAGTTTTGGACTTCAACTTATGAATTTTGGGTGGGGGCACAATTCAGCCCATAACACTACCCCTCAAAGAATTATCTTGTGCACCACTTAGGGTGTGTGTTCCCCCACCTTGGAGACTTTCTCCAATAGACACCGGGAGAGAAACTTCTCCTGCACCTCACCGTTTCTTCTGCTGGTCATAACCGATCCCTTTTTGCCCAGTGTTGAGCAGAGCCGCCAGACTTTAAGACCTCGGCCCTAGCCCCGTGATGATCAGAAGCCCTGACCTCCTTAGCCACATCATACCCAAGCCTTAGGTTAAGTTCACCAATGTGGCTTACACTCAGCTTGCTGGGGGTAAAGAAAGATCTATCCTGTTGTCTATAAGGTATCACAGAGGCAAAACCTGCATGTCACTCTTACCACGTGCAAAAGGAGTACTTTGCCTCCCTTTAATGGGGTGCTGTGATGTGTAATGCTTGCCAGAAGAGCCCCAGAGGAAAGGATAGAGTAAATCCCAAAGATAACTCTATAGAACAATCCTGCTTTTCTTATTCATGCTCAGGAAGGGGCCTGGGATAAATGACTGAGCTCGTACAAGTTCGTGTTGCAACACACAGGGCTGAACCGGCTGGCATGTATGCACGCAGTAAATATCTTTATCACTTTCTGGGAGAGCAAAAGGAGGCAATTCTCTTAGCAGGCTGCCTCGTGATGCTTGTCTGATTCATTCCTAACTGATGTGGCGCACATGTGCTCCCCGCGACAGCAGAAACAAGTGGGCTTTGTGCGCTGTCAGCGTTTTCCGTCCTGGTGTAAATTAGGTACACTCCAGCCATTTCATTAAGAAATTATGTCTCTGATACGAAGTGTCAGGTTTCCAGAGGTGGACAGGAAAGGCTGCCTGTGGCTGGGGACAGCCCTTTCTCCTGAATACAATGATTGCTCCATGCCACCTGACCATTAGGGAGAGTAGGAATAAGCAGCCACACGAGACTCGCTACCATCACGGCCACTGCCACCGCAGAGTAGGACAAGACTGTAACAATCATCAGCAGCTTCGGTGCCTTCCTCCCCACCCCCACGCCTGGCGTTGGAGTATTGCAGACATCTGGAATTATGACTGGTTAAATGCAGTCAAACACAGATTTCTTTTTGTGGAAATATTCTGATCTAAGACCCAGGAGGGCAGGGATATTGGGTAATTGCCATCCTTGCAATAAACATATTATGGAAGTTTATAAACTTGGCCTATCTCTTGGCTGCTTTAGGCTTCTGGTGTGCCTGGGATGGCTTTGATTTTGAAATTACTTAGACGATAGGCAGACTTTTCCTCTTCTTAAATTTGCAGTGCAATCTGATAAACACATCTGCAGCAAGTCCTGTTTTGGCTAGTTTGGGGCAGACCAAAGGATAGGGTACTTTTTACGAAATAGATATCTAAAAAGCATTTATGTGACACAACTGGAATTGGGAAGAACGGAAAATAACAGAAGATATTCTGTGCACATGATATCTAATCTCCCTTTTATACAGAAGAAATTCAAATGAGCCTCTGCCATTAAAACTTTGATTATCAGAAACTTCGTTTTAATCAGAGCTTGCCATAAACTCTGCGTGCTCAGCTGACTTGTGTATTTAACATTCTTGATATTATATGCTGTTCCAATTATCCAAATTTTTCTTAAACTCAATTTCCCAGGGCCTCGTGTTCAGCTAATCAAGCTTTAACTTTTTAAAAAAGTGTTTATCTCTAGCTCTCTATATACACACTGTGTATATATACACACAGGCACCAGATCTAGGAAGATGTCGGGGTGCATTTTTAAGGGAGCGAAATGCATACCCACGATGTGGTACTTTGCTGATGAAGGGAAAACTCTGGTACTGTCAGGAATTTAAATGCCACTAGCTTTATTCCTGACCACCTTAGTGCCTTGCTTGAACAAATGGCCTCATTTTCGTACCGCCTGCCTGTGCCACCCAACACCCTACCATGGCACCTGGTACTGACCACCAGAGGCAGACAGCCAGCTCTGTGGATAGATACTTTGCCAGCTGCTGGTTTTCCTCTGCCCCCTTCGCAGTCGCTCAGAAAGATTAACCTTCAGGAATGTGGTTAGCACACTGCACTCATAACTCAACCCAGCATAACACACAATCACAGGAAATACCGCGTATCATTGCAACATGCACGCTCACGCAGCAGTCCCCACACACGCCACACGTCGGGGGGTGCACACGCACATATTGCACCCGGACACACACCCTCCGTTCTGCACCCAGAACTCACAACTCAGGCTGTGCACACTTGGGCCAGAGCAGTTCGGGGCGAGGATCGACTAGTTTTTATCCTTGTGGCTACTTTGCATCCTATTCTAGGTTCAGTCCACAAGGGTCGAGAATTGTTAAGAAAGTCAATCTTGGCCCCAGTCCATTCTAACCACCGGAAGGGTTGAGCCAGAGATTGTGTTATTTCAGTTGAGGGAGGGCAGGCCCACTATTGCTGGCCCCACTCTGCCGGCCTCGGTCGGCATTCTTGTGTTCCACAGACCAGCCGCGCCCAGCCAAGATGTCCACGCGGTATCTTCTGCGCATGCCTAGCAAGTCTCTTTGCCCTTTGAACCAACCTCTTTTCTGCCTCCGGAATGTTCTTTCCCCCTTTCCCTGCCTATTGAAATCTCCTTTTCTCAAAGCTTCACTCAAGCCCCACCTCCCCTGAAGAGGCCCGCTGGAAATGATCTCTCTCTCATTTCAACTCTAAGTCCCTATTTTCTATAGCACTCATTGGATCCAAAGTAAACACTGCCATTGGGCGTTTAGGGTTTTTTTTTTTTGTACACCTGAGAGCAGGGACATTGTCTTGTACTCCTGTGCCTCCTGAGGGAGGCTAAATATGAAAAGGACAAGTCAACACCAGTTGACGATCCACCGGAGAGAGCTCGTCCATTAGGCAGCACACACACATATATACAGGGCTTTAAGGGAAAGCTGATTGGTTTAAAATACAATCCCTACTTAGCATACCGCATGGGGCTTGGGGGGGAGCTGATTGGCATGCGATTCGTGCAGGCGGGAAGGAGAATGCGGAAGAGAAGGGCAACCAGCGCCATGATGGGGTGCGGCAGCGAAGGGCTTATGTGATCAGGTGTGATCCCTCGGGGCATTTGGGTTCTTACAAAATATGATGACTTGCACATAATAGACATCCAACAAACGTTTGTGGAGGACGATAATGCTACTAACAGCTACCATTAATTGAGCACCTATGTGTGCCTGGCACTTTCTATAGATGATTCTATTTAATCTTTTTGTTTTTGATTAAATAAATGTTACATATGCCATACTTTAATATGTTCTTTTTATAAAAAATAAAATTTAATGCATAAATAGTGAAAGTCTCCCATTCCACCCCGCATCCCCTTTACCCCACCACTTTACTCCCTAGAGATAGCCATCCTTAATAATTTGATCTACCAGATCTTTGTCTAATATTTATATACATATATACATATATGTAAGATATACATATAAGAGGGTACTTCAAAAAATCTATGGAAAAATTGAATTAGAAGATAATACGAATCTTTCCATGAACTTTTTGAAGACCCCCCTCACACGGTTAAAAATATATGTATGTGGAATTATACCATATGTACAGTGATTCACAGTTTAAACTTCATGAAAATCTTAAGAGAAGTACTATTTTTAGAGTTGAGAAAAACTGAAGCTGAGAGATTAATTACCTTTTTTCAAGGGCACACAGGCAGTTAGTGGATAGGCCAGGATTTGACCATGGCCTGTGCTTTACATTTGAGTTACTGTGGGGTTTTAGAGTCTCCTCTGGACTGCCTGTGTCAGAACACTTGGGGGGCTTATTCAATGTACAGATTTCTTTCTTTTTTTTTTTTTTTTTAAAGATGACCGGTAAGGGGATCTTCACCCCTGATTTGAAGCGAGCCATGGGCCGGCCCCTAAATGTGCAGATTTCTACCTGCTCCTCAGCCCTGGGTTCTGATTCAGTAGATTCAGGATAAGGTTCAGGATTCTGAATTGTAACAATCACCTCCAAGTGATTCTGATGTATGCAAAGGTTTATAAAAAAAACTGTGAAAGCATCCAGGGAAGACTCTTGCCTTCTAGCACCTGTCTATGCTCCCCACCTGCTAGAGGGACAGCCAGGGGCAGTAGAGTGGTGGTGCTGCCCTCGTGAATCAGACCACTTAGGTTCAAATCTTGGTCCTACTCCTTCTAACAGTGTAACTTGGGCAAATTAATTAACCTCTCTGGGCCTCAGTCTCCTCATCTGTAAAATGGGCATGGTAAATAAGAACACCTCACTCATAGTGTTGTTGTGAGGATTAAGTGAAGTTAATGGACATAAAGCACTTAGAATAGCACCTGACAGAATAACATCTATACCCATTGCAGCTGTTATTAGAGCTAAACTACTCTGGAAGCTTTCTGGGGAGGCCCTTAGGTCTCTCAGGCCAGTGTTTGACAGGAGGGTCACAAGTTGTGGGTTCTCAGTGGCATTCTCAGATTAGGTCTTTTTTGAGGGCAGCTGCCCAAACATCCTGCTTGTGAAACTGCCTAGAAAGAGCCACTTGAATTGAAACCATTCCCTGTGCTTCCACTCTAGCAACAGGCAGCTAGAAGCGGCTCCAGCCGCCTCAAGAGTTTTTTTCTTGTGTCTCTCCTACTTCTCTCCTGCTGTTGTTTCAGAGACCAGCCCTCCTTGGGTGCCGTCGTTGTCCAGCCAAATCCCAGAAGAATGGCTTCCAGTTTCAGCCTTCCCTGGGGAATTGCTCTCTGCCTACAGGAGCGGCCTCACCCAGGGACAGCAACTTGGGGCTTATGTACCCCATTGCCCCCATGAGGGTGGCCTGCAGTCAATCAATGACTGACTGATATGGGGGATATAAAGGCCTGGCCCCTTGTGTCAAGTATGGGGATGAATGGCACTAGGATGCCACTCATACTCCAGAACACTCCAGGCCCCCACTCCTCCTACTCTGCTTCTCTCCATCCTTCTCTTTCTCTCCTGAGAGCCCCCCTCAGTCAATCATGTGCACAGAAATCCCTGTCTGGAGCCCTGCTTCCAAGTAACCTGACCTAAGACACTGCTGGTCACCATAGTCTGCAGTAATAACCATCACAATGCATGGAGACTGTTACCAAGCCATTGCCTGGCCTCTCTGTCCCCCACTTAAGTAATTAGTTCCCTCTCAGGGCTTATTTTCTAGCCCTCTAATCAGAAGCTGGCATCAGAGGGAAAGAATGATAAATGAAATAGGGTTGGGGGTGCAGCATGAAGCTGAGCAACGCCGTCACCTGGGAGCTAAGAACAGCTGCAAGCTCATTCTCCAAAGCCAGTGTCAGGACCACCGGCTGAAGGCACTAATTTGCCTCTCCTTTCTGCACATTTGCACCCTGAGGTCAGGAGCCTTAATGCCAACAAAATAACATTAGTTAGTGCTACTCGCTGGAGATACATTAAAACCAACATAGTGAAGGCTGGATACGTGGGGGGTACAGAAGAGATGTTTAAACCCGTTCCTGCAGTTGCAGCATAGCTTAGGAGGGGCAGGAAGGAGTTCACGTCCACACTCCACATGGGCCAGGCATGTATAACTGCCTTGGTCTATTACAGAAACAAAACGGCTGCCAGGAACGCTGTCCTGCCCCACTGCCTCTTGGTTGAGCACTTTCTCGATAGATATCTATTGACATGAGAACCTTCGTGTTTCTCTCTGCAGTGCAGTTCCCTAACACTATCTCTCCAGACTGTTTTGTAGGCAGGTGATACCGCTGTAATGGTGGGCATTTGGTTTTTAACTCCTTTCACTAGTTTTCCGAACAAGGCAAAGTGATATGTGGCCTATTCCTTACCTAGGATGTCAGGATCTGCCAGTGGCTGGGGGACCTATGGCCAGATTTACTGCAATAGGGTAACTAAGAAGGCTTAGAAAAGGGGATGCCAGGTACAACTAAGGACGCTTTGATTCTCTGTGAAAATTACTTATGATTTAAATGCAAAATATGGTACACCAATTAGGGCAAAATGCCAAGAAACACAAACACCCAGGGGCAAATGTAGCACTTTCTGTGTGAATTTTAACTCACAAATAAATGCTTAGCAGTCTTCTAATTTTTCTTCTTTGGCTTCTAGGAGAAACTTTAATTTATTCCCAACTAGGTTTCACTGAATTTTGAAAAACGTCAGGCCTGGATAAATCTTCCCAGTTCCTTCATAACTGGTTGTGCATGTGTGGATGGTCCAACATTCATTCGATTAACCAAGTCTGTATACATGAGGGGTCTTCAAAGAGTTCATGGAAAGATTTGTATTGTCTTTTAATTCCATTTTTACACAAAGTTTTTGAAGTACCATTATGTGTGTGTGTGTATATATAAATATCTTAGTACTTCAAATGTATATAAACGCGCAAACACACACATGCATATATATGACTAATAGATTTCATTTTTCAGGGCAGTTTTAGGTTTACAGGAAAATTGGGCAGAAAGTTTAGAGTTACTGCATACTGCCCCCAGTTCCTGCTATTATTAACATCTTGCATTAGAATATTAGCTCCATATTGACACATTATTATTAACTAATGTCCATAGTTTATATTAGGGCTCACTCTTTGTTATATGTTTTATGAATTTTGAAAAATGCACAATCGCCATTAACAGTATCATACAGAGTAGTTTCACTGTCCTAAAAATCCCCTGTGGTCCACCCTATCCATACATCCCTCCTTGACCCCTCAGCCCTGGCAACCACTGATCTTTTTACTGTCTCCATAGTTTTGCCTTTTCCAGAATGTCATATAGTTGGGATCACACAGTAGGCAGCTTTTTCAGATTGGCTTCCTTCACTTAGTAACATGAATTTAAGTTTCCTCCATGTCTTTTCATGGCCTGAAGATAGCTCATTTCTTTTTAGTGCTGAATAATATTCCACTGTCTGAATGTACATACCCCTTGCTGTATACTAGACATTGACGTGAGTGCTAAAGAGATCCAGAGGAGGCTAATAATCAGTCTTCACCTTCGAGGAACTTCTATTCAGTTGGGGAGAGAAGACGTGCACCCTTGCAAAGTCAGCTAATAACATGAAATAGTAAGGCAGACATGTCGGAGGACACACATGGCACAAATAATGGCTGCAACAGTTAACGAGGAGGGGGGGTCATGGGGGGTTCAGGACGGGGTGGCGTGAGGCAGAGGACAGAGAGGGGAGTCGAGGAAGGCTCTGAGTGTCTTGAGGCGTTCTCAGCTTTCAACCCTGTGTCCTTTTACCCAGGTTGTCGACAGAAGAAAAGGGAAATGATACGCCCACAGTGTGTCCACTTCTCTGGCGTGAGCAGGTCCCCACACGGAGGTCCGCTGGCAATTAGCTTGCAGGTGGGTGGGCTCACTCCCTCTCTCAACAGGCCAAGGACAGCAGCAAGGAAGCCGGTGTCCTTGTTAAATTCCATGCCTAGGAAGCAAAGCCTCTCAACTCTAGCTGTGTGTGTGTGTGTGTGTGTGTGTGTGTGTGTGTGTGTGTGTGTGTAGTATGAAAGTTTACTTTAGAAGAGATCATTTTTATACTACTTTTTATTGTGGTAAAATATGCATAACATAAAATTTACTATCTTAACTGTTTTTCTTTTTTGGCAGCTGGCCAGGATCGAACCCTGGATCTTGGCGTTAACAGAACCATGCTCTAATCAAATGAGCTAACCAGTCAGCCCTATTGCAACCATTTTTAGGTGTATAGTTCAGTGGCATTAAACACATTCACACTGCTGTGCAAACATCACCACCACCCATCTCCAGGACGTTTTCTTCTTCCTAAACTGAAACTGTCCCCTTTAAGCACGACCTCCCCATTCTCTCCTCCCCCCATTCTATTTTCTGTCGCTATGATTGTGACTGCTCTAGGTACCTCATATGAGTGGAATTATGCAGGATTTGTCCTCTCGTGACTGGCTCACCGTTTTCTGCAGTGGCTGCACCATTTCACACTCCCACCAGCAGTACACAAGGGTTCCAATTTCTCCACATCCTCTCCAACACTTATTTTCTGTTTCTGTTTGTTTGTTTATTTTGGTTTTGATAATAACCATCCTAATGGGTGTGAAGTGACATCTTGTTGTGGTTTTGACTTCTTTAGCTAAACTTGTATTTGCTGGGGAAGAAGTTGAGAGATGCTAACTGTAGCAGACCCTGCTCTGCACATCAGAGGCCCGCCTTTCCACCTTCTCAGTTCATGCCTCCTCTGGGGCCTGTTGTATAAAATACGTAGAAAATGTTAAAATTCCTTCCCCAACCCTCCCTGTACTGCATTCTCCTTCCCCAAGGGTAATCAGTGCTATCCGTTCATATGTAAAAAGTTCTTCTTAATATTTAAATGCACATATATATTCACACATAGTTGTGTTTTGTTTTTTGTTAATTCTTTTTTTTTTTTTTGTCTGCTGGCTTATACGGGGACCCAAACTCATGACATTGGTGTTATAAGGCTGCTCTCTAACCAGTTGAGTTAACCAGCCAGCCCTTTAACTGATTTTCAAAATGGCAAGCAAGTTCAGAATACAGGGGCCCCAAAGCCTGGCTTGGAAGGACTGGGCCACCCCAGCAGAAGGGCGCGGAGTGCTGGAGGTGGAGGACGAGGGGACACAGAGTTGGGAGCCGTCCTCCACGTTTTCCTTTCTCCCACCTCCGGTAGCAAGATTTTGGTTTTGGTTTTGGTTCTTGCAACACATTCCAGTGTCTGTTGTCAAGCGCATACAAGCCAAGGCCAAGGCCTGGCTGATTTGGCTGGTAAAAATGCAGTGAACCATTTTTAGATTTGAACAGTTTATTACTTAAACAAACAGTGAAAGGAAGATTAGCCAAAGGTGCCAGCTCCCCGGGTCCTTGTCCCATACCAAAAAGGACGACACTGAAACGAAAGACACCAGATGAGTGCAACACAGGTTGCAGCTACCTGGCCACTGAGGGCTAACTGGAGACTGCGGTATAAAACCAGGCAGTTTATGGCCTGCAGCTCCGTCATGAGGGGGCGGGACAGAAAACCTCATACCGCCCCAGAACCCAGGGGAAACAGGGAGGCATTATGAGCTGAATTGTGTCCCCCCCACCCCCAACGCAATTCATACTTCATACGGTGAGGTCCTAACCCCCAGGACCTTGGAATGTGACAATGTGACTGTATTTGGAGACAGGGTCATTTTAGAGGTAATTAAGTTAAAGTGAGCTCGTGAGGGTCGCCCTAATCCAATGTGACTGGTGTCCTCATAAGAAGAGGAGGTTAGGACACAGACATGCACAAAGGGGTGGCCATGTGAAGACACAGGGAGAAGGCAGCCATGTGCGAGCCAAGGACAGAGGACTGGGACGGATCCTTCTCTCATGACACCTGCTGACACCTTGACCTTGGACTGCCAGCCTCCAGAACTGTGAGAAAATAAATGTCTGTTAGGCTGTGGTGCTTGGGTATGGCCGCCTGACCTGATGAATATAGGAGGCAAGGGGAAGATGGCCTCAGCAATTCCTCATAGGCCTCCTATCTTCTTAGGCTCTGCCGAGACTCAGATTAGCCGCGGTTCAAGCCTTTGCCTGCGTGGCGCATGTTGGATATGTGCAAGGTCACTAGGGTGCCAGGGTGGAGCCATTCCCCTATCTATCTGTTACCAGCTTTGTGGATCGGGAGAGAGAGTCTGCTAACTGTGGCTTCCAAATATTCCCATGCACACATATATTCACTTCTGTTTTAACTTTTTAAGATTTATTTTTAAAATGGAGCTATATGAGTACTATACCTACTTTTTGCACTTGACAGTCTATCATGGTCAGTCTCACAGTGACCTCCTGACCCCTGGTTCACAGCTGCGATAGTGTACTCTTGAGGCCACCATTTTCACGGGCTGTCCCCTGATTCCACCTGCCCCCACCTTCCTGATGGAGGCAGCGATGACTTGAGCTGAACCAGGAAAGAGATCATTGTATTTTCAACACTATAGTTCGTGGTAGCTTAATATAGGACAGTGGTAATGAGGGCGGAAAAATTTGAGATCCACACAATATATGTAAAATCTCTCCCCTCTTCTACCCTCATGAATTCCCCTTCCCTTGCTCATATGTGAAAAGGCCGTTCAAATATTTAATGCACACAAATCTCTACATACAAAGTTCTGTTTTATCTTTTGTCTGTTTACAAAATGGAATTACATTTATACCTATTTTTTTGCAGGACGCTTTTTTTCTCTTGATGATGTGTGTGCAGCCTTATGTACCAGAGCACACACTTGTTACTTGTTATGCATACTTGATACTTTTTTATCAGCTGCATACTATTCCAAGTCAGGATGAAGCATTAGATTTTTTTAAAGTCATATCATTACTAATGAGCACAGAGGTTGACACCACTATTTTTTAATGTTACAATAAACACCCTTGGACATGCAGTCTTGTGCTCGCAGGTGTTTCTATAAGATAAATCCCCACAGTGAAAGGGTTCTTAAAAGGTCTACACCCAGCAAAAATGTGTTTCTACAGGCACAAAAGACACATACGAGAATGTTCCTTGGAGTACTATTTGAAATAGTCCCAAACTGGAAACAACCCACGTGCTCTTCAACAATACAATGGAATAATAAAGTTTGGTCTATTCATGTGATGGAATTCTATGCAGCCACGAAAATGAACATTCTGCTTCATAGAGCTACACAGATGAATCTTAAAAATATAATATTGAGTGAAAGAAGCCGGACACAAAAGAATAGATATTATATAATTCCAGTTATGTACTGTTCAAAACCAGGCAAATTTTGCCAGAAGTCAGGATAGTGGTTACCTTTGGGGGATTTCCTGCCTGGGAGAGGGCACAAGGCGGGGTTCTGGGGACTCATAATGTTCTCTTGATCTACTCGAAGGGTACATGGGTGTGTTCAGTTTCTGAACCACACACACTTAGGATTTCTGTACTTCTCTATGCGCATGCTATACTTCAATAAAAAGTTTACCTACATTTCTTCATATGTATTTAAAATAATGATTGGAACTGCCAAATCACCCTCCAGAAAGTTTGCACCAATCTACACGCTCACCAGTAACACACGAGTTCTCTTTTCCCCCCATCCTCGCAACAGCAGATGCTATAAAGTTTTCTGGTTTTGTGCCAATTTGATGGCTTTAAAAAAATGTATCTTATTTCCATTTGCATTTTCCTGATCTTCAGTAAGTTGAGTACCTCTCATGTTTATTGACCATTTGAACTTCTTTTTTTTTTATGACTTACCTGTTTATACTCCCCCCCCCCCTTTTTCTATTGAACTGTTTGTCTTTTTCTTATTTATATAAAATGGATATTAACTTTTTGTTGGGTGTGTAACCGCATTTATTGAGTGCCTAGTGTGTGCTACGAGCTGTGCTAAGCACTGCATATATGCGACCTCACCTCCTTTAATCCACACGCAGCCTGTGAGGTAGGGCTACAACCGTTAAGTGATGGGGCCCAGTGTGAACCAAGCAGCATGCATAGCCTGGCCTCTCAATGTAAATTCCAGCTCAGTGCTTTCTGCGCAACCCCCCCACCCCCCGCGCCTCCCGCCAAGCAAGGCTGCCCTCCATTCCAGAAGCCCCTCAAGCCGGCCTTGCAGAGCCTTGGTCCCGTGTCTCCGCCCACGGGAGGCGTGGAAAGCAGTCCTGGGTACTGACTGCGCAGGCTCCAGGCTCGCTGGCCCCACCCTCTTATGCCTTGCTTCGGGGGCCCCGCCCCTTTTGCCTTCTCGCTTGGTGCTTCTCGTTTTCCATCTCTCCTCTGGTTGAGGGCTAATGAATGAGTCCCGAGACACTAGCTAATAATCCAGGTGTGAACCAATAATGAAGGTGCTGGATGGGAAGGGTTTTAAGGTGTGACTTCTCCAGGCCACTTGCGTTGGTAAAAAGCGGCACAGACAATACAGTTTATTTTTTCATTATGAAAGCTATTCATGCCCTTCACAGAGAAGTCAAAGATACAAAAAGATATAAAGGAAAAAACCTCATCCTACCACCTGGAGATAATCATTGTCAACATTTTCTGATGGTTCTTGCCAGTCATTTTCATATATTTTCTATATATATAATTGTTCAAATATATATAATTTTTAAACAAAATTGAGATCATTCTAGCAATATGCTTTTAGATCAGATCTTTCCACACATTGTATCACATGTGAGCACTTCTAAGAAGGACCCTTTGAAGGCAAAAATGTCCTTCTGGTCAGGGGTGGAATCAAGGGAAGGGGAGGGTTTAGGGTTTTTTTCCAGCTAGGGGGTTCCCTACCCGACCCAGGGCATGGTTGTTCCCGGGCCTCTGCCTGGGTAGATGGTGATGCTGTCTGCTTGGGGTGAGAGTGAGGGAAGATCCCTCTGCCACCCTCTTCAGTGTCACTTACCAGTTCTGAGGAAGGTGTGGAGCCTCCCAGTAACATCTGCCTTCACAGCAGGGTCACACCCCACCCCCATCCCCATTGTTAGCCAGCCCCCCCCGCCCCCCCCCCCCCCCCCCCCCCGTATACTTTGTATGTGTGTGCTTGTGTGTAGGAAGGCTGTCTTATGGAGGGACAAATGGGCTGGCTTCTGGTTCCTTGAGGCGCTCCTGTGGTGGGGGCAGGGCACCCTTGGCTGAGGCAAAACAAGCCGCGTTTTGGCTGTGACCACCGTGCTTCTGACCCCCATTAGCTGTTTTCCTAGAAGTGCAAATGGATTCGCTCTGGGTTCTGTTATCCCTTGTGACCCAGGGCTCACGGAAGCAAGGCCAAGAGCACAGGACTGGCCACCAAACGGAGCCATCCTAACCCACCCTTGTGAGTATGAGCACAGGACTGGCCACCAAACGGAGCCATCCTAACCCACCCTTGTGAGTATGCCCCCTGCTTCCCTCCTCCAACCTCCTGACAAAGACAAATCTCTAGAAACGTGAGGAGGTTTGGAGCTTCCCTGGAGAGCCGTCCATTCACTGGTGCCAGTGGAGGAGGCCCTGCTAGACGGTAGTGGTTAGAACCTGAGAGAGTCTCAGCTCTGACCTCAGCTGGGCCACCTTGGGCAAGTTACTTAACCCCTCCGAGTTCTGCTTTCAATTACATACATTCCACATCTCCCACAGTGCCTGAAACACAACAGCTGCTCCATAAATAATAATTGTTATTGCATCTTAAATTTACTCCTCATAACTCTTGGTAGGCAGTATTATTACCCCATTTTATGGAGGGTACTGCTGAGGCTCAGAAAGGTTCAACAGTGTTTCAGTTCCTTTTTTACTGTGTAACAACCATCCCAAACCTTAGCGGCTTAAAATGACAATGAATGATAATTTCTCATGATTCCATAGATTAATTGGGTAGTTCTTGGGCACCGTGTGGTGTCAGCGAGGATATTTCATGTGGATACAGTCAGCTGGCAGCTAGATTGGGCTGGGAAGTTCAAAGAAGGCCTCTCGCAAGACTGCGGCCTTGGTGCTGGCTGTTGGCTGAGTGGCCATGGGCTCTCTACCTCATGACCTTTTCACCTGGCTAGCTTGGGTTTCCTCGAGCATGGCAGCTGGACTCCAGGAGGGAGTGTTCCACGAGGACAAGCCTCAGTATGCAAGCACTTATCACTCTTCTGCTTTCCATCATGCTTGTTAATGTCCTACTGGCCAAAGAAAGTCACCTGGCCAAACCCAGAGTCAACGGGAGAGGGCACAAATACTGAGAGGCCTGGCACCTGGGTGAGGGATGCCCTTTTCATGGCCCTTCCTGCTCGCAGTCCATTGTTGACAGTGAGCACTGCTCACTTTCCTATGGCTGGAGCCCCACTCTCCTCTCCTCTTAAGGCCTCAAGAGAGTTAGCCATCTATTCAAGAACTTATCGTGAGATGACGGCAAAGCTGTGGCCTTGAACCTGGGGCATTGTCTTCAGCCATTATTCTTGCAGGATTCCCAATTCCCCCAGCTTGCATTTTTGGAGTCTGAGCAGGGCCCTCAGCTCCACAGCTGTTCTGCCTCAGCATGGAGTGGAGGCTGATGAAAAGCAAGGCCTCTGGAGAAAGAGGAAATGTTTTCTGGATGTTGAATTGGTGACCTTGGGGAGGTATTTGGCAGGGGTGGGGGGGGTGTCTGATTTGTGCCCAAAGAAAGGTCATGGTCAGTGAGAAAGTCTTTGATGGGAGACAGTCTGAGATGGAGCCCAGGAATATCTTCATGCAGCTGCCCAGAATGGACACGGGATCCTCTGTCAGACCAGGCCAGTTCTCTTGGTGTAAGATCAACAGGCCAAGGTCCTGGGATATGGAGCTCTCAGGAAGTGGACTGGGATGCCTGAGGTATCTAGGAATTAGTGGTGTCCTGTGTGGTCTTGCTGAAGGAAGCCAGGCAAAATCTGGCAACTCAGCTGCAACAGCCAGGACTCTTGGCTCCAAGCGACAGGAAGCAATTCTGGTTTATTTAAGCAGAGAAGGACTTTATCAAAAAGTTCTTGGGAACTCACAAAATAACCAGGAGGGCTGGAGAACTGGGTTTGGAAAACAGGCCAAACAAAGGAGGCTGCACGGCGGTCAGGACCATGGCCAAAGTCAGGCCAATCCAGTGATGACCCCGCTGCCAAGTCCAGGATGCCCAGGCTTACACTGCTACCTCTGGGCATGGGTGTGGTTCCTGCCACCCCAGGAAATGGAATGCCATTGACATAGCGATTGCCACCTTCCACCAGAATGGACTCCTGTGCTCCTTGTATCTACATCAACAGCTTCTGATCTCTGGTGGGGGCATCTGATTGGTTGAGCCTACATCAGGCACTATGCCAATTGCAATGGCAGCTGGGAAAGTGCCTATCTGGTGTTCTTTAGATTCCTCAAGCATGGTAGGAGAGGTTGGATGCTGGTCAGCTGTGCATCTGCCTCACCTGGAAAAATGTACAACAACCATCCCCAGTGAGCGTTAGAGAACCGTATGTCTCCAGGGACAGCCTGAGCTTATCTTCCTCTTCCTCCAGATGGTGATGGACGTCTGTGTGTGTGCACGTGTGCACGTGTGTGTGTGTGTGTGTGTGTGTGTGTGTGTGTGTGTGTGTGTGTGTAAGGAAAGGAAGTGCACGATGTGGGATTAGGAACCCTGGGTTTGATTTTGAGTCCCCTCTGCCTGTCCACCTTAGACAAGCTGTTCACAGGCTTGGGGCCTCAGTTCTACATCATCACCTGCTGTCCAGCATGCGATGGTGTGTGATAGGCTCTGCTGTAGTCTGGGCAATCTGGCCAAAGGATACCCCAAGACTGCCAAAGCCCCAGATGGAATTGAGGCCGTTGCTTCTGTGCAGTGGTTGAGAGTGCAGGTTTCTAAGTCAGTGAGATCAGGGCTCACCAGCCATGTGACCTTGGGTGTGTTCTTTAACCCCTCTGAATCTTAGTTTCCTTATTTGCAAAATGGAGGTGTGGTGGCAGGCCCTCGGCTCCATTCCAACCCATAGCGCCTCTGCAGTCTGCAGAGGCTGGAAGGCTAAAAACTACATATCCCAGATACCTTTGCAGCTGGGGCTGTGGATGAGAATTCCATTTCACCAATTAGATGCAGTTGTGTGAAGTTAGGAAGGCAGACCTGAGGCAGAAACTACTTGTGGGCTGCCCTGGTTGTTGCTGCTGGAGGCGCGCATGCGCGCGCGTGTGTGTGTGTGTGTGTGTGTGTGTGTGTGTGTGTGTGTGTGTGTGTGTGTAGGGGGGGGAGGGAGGGAGAGAGAGAGTGTATGAACATTCTAGTGTTTGCTCAGTCACCAGCTTTGTGGGTATTGAGAGGGGTGTGGTGGCAGTGGCTTCCTGATCCCTGGATTACAGTTACAATAGTATACTCTGGAAATCAACATCTCTGGAGGCGGAGCCCCTCACCCCCACCTTCCTGGTAGTGGCAAATGACGGCAGCAATCTTGGCAGACCAGTTCAGTGGTGTTGTTTTGAGAGTCTGAAGACTGCTCCTCCTGCACCCTTCCAATAATTTTGTAAGCACCTCATTTCCTGTATTAAATCTCTTCTCACTTAAAATAGCCAAAGAGGTTCTTTCTTTTTTTTTTTTTTTTTTTTTTTTTTTTGTCCTTTTTTGTGACCGCGCTCAGCCAGTGAGCCAACCGGCCATCCCTATATAGGATCCGAACCCGCGGTGGGAGCGCTGCTGCGCTCCCAGCGCCGCACTCTCCCGAGTGAGCCACGGGGTCGGCCCAAAGAGGTTCTTTCTTTCCTGCAACTGCATTGTCTCTGCTACAATATCTGCATTGTATCTGGGGTTGTTGATGAAATGCCATGAGATGGTGAGCTCAGCTTTGTAAACTGTAAAGCCTTTTACGTATGCTCGGTGTTTTTCAAGGAAGGGTATCTCTTTTCAGAGGAGACTAAATCTGATAGAACCCTTGTGAAGAGCTACTCTAACTTTTACAAGCTCCCAGTCAATTGTTTTACATAAGGTCACTAGGGCAGAAAACAACTTGAAAGAATTCAGGTTATTAGGGTGGGTTGCCTGCTTTTGAAGGCTGAACAGGTTCTTGTATGTATTTGGGGGAATTCCACCTCTCTGGCCACCATTAGAGCAAAGTGGTACCACAGGCATGCCACAGGCCGCTGGGAAAGGTGACAGGCTTCCTGGTGTGAGCCCAGAAGGCCAGTTGTGCCTGTGTTCCCACCATTATCACTACCAGTTTGTGTTAAAGCACATGTTTAATTCCTTACCCTGCCCAGTCAATCTTTGCACATATTTACAAAACCTTCGCCTCCTCTCTCATCAGATTTGAAGAACAAGCCGCCGAAGGATCTCTCCTTCTGTGGGGAATAGTGTTTTCATGGCTAGGGCATTGGTTCCGTGAATTAAGGGTTTCCAGAGAAAACACTGAGAGACTTTAAATTCTGTGGGGGCAGGGTGTGTGGGACGGAGTTCAAAATACAAGGCTGGACTTGAGGCGACTGGGCAACCCCAGCATGGGGCGCTGGGTGCTAAGGGACACAGAACTGGAGAAAGGGCATGAGAGTAAAGGGGGAACTTGAAGAGCCCTGTTCAGCAGACAGATTGCTTTTCTACCCTCCTAGATCCAAATCCCTCCTCTCCCCACCTCACTCTCTTGCTCTCCCTCCTGATCCCTATCACGAAACGGGGACCCTCTGTGGAGTGAGGGGCCAGGCAGGTGGTTCTGGGGGCCTTGAAGCTAGATGGAAGCTGGGCCAGGATTGGCTTCCAGAACAATCCAGGCTCCACTCCAGCCCATCAGGGGCCTTGAAGCTGAGTGAGCGAGATAAACCGTGGTTTTCAGGAGCCCTAATCAATTGCGAGGCAGGGCGAAGCCCTCCGCAGACAGATAAAGCCAGCCCTGCGCTCCCTGCCCGGTTGGGGTTTGAGCTTTTGTGTGGTTTGGACAAGTTCGCTGGGCTTTGCAGGAGCGGTTGACTCTGTTTCCAAACTGCAGTGGAGACAGGCAAACCGCCTTGGACACCACACGCCATCCCTGAAATGAGATAGGTGGCCAGTCCTCTCTGCCGCATCGTCCCACAGGCTCAGGGAAGAGAGGCCGGGCAGGTCCGGGCCACCCCCGAGCTCCCGCATTCCGCTAGTGGCGCGGGCTGTGGACGTTTTTAGAAACGCTCCCTCGCCCGAGGCAGGCGAGACCTTGGCGTCGGGGAGGTGAGCTGCTGCAGGTTTGATCGTCTGCTCCTGCTTCCAAACTAGAAAGACGAATGCCCACTTTCAGATACCATCTTCGGCCGCGGACGCCTCCGGGACGCGCAGTCGCCCGGCGCAGGGGAAGCCCGGGACGCTGGGGACACCGCCTGGAGCCTCTGCGCATAGCACCGGGGCGTCTTTCCTTCCAGCTGGCGGCTTCTCCTTTAACCTCTAAGGTGCCAGAAGATCCGCAACGCTCGCGGGCCGCTCTTTGGCTGGCCCCGGGAGAGGCTGGGTCCCCCAGATCCGAGCGCTGCAGATGTCTGTGGCGCTGTGTGCGGGAGAGGGAGGCTGCCCGGCGAGGCGGAGGAATGCTGGGCCCGCAGGTACCCATCTGACAATGCTCTGTCCCCTGGGAAGCCGGTGCGTGCCAGCCTGCGGGGGCCACAGCAAAATAGAACCAGGAACATGTGCTGCTTGGGAGGGAAGCCAGGGCGCCTGGCATATCTCAATGGTGCTGGCACCCTCCAGGGACCTTCCTGCCCCCACAGAAGGTGGGGACAGAGGGGGAGGCGAGCATGGAGAGAGAAAGGGAAGTGGGAAGAAATTGGTCACGGAGGAGGCTATTTTTATTCTTTGCTACAGCTGCGTGCATTTCTCTGACCAACTAGGCAGCGAAAATTAGACTGGCGCTGGCTGAAAACAGGCCCTAAACTTTACGGGGTGGGGGTGGGGGGAGGAGGAAAAGCAGTGGAGTGGGGAGTGGGAGGCGCACAGGAAAGGGGCAAAGAGCGGGATATGCCTGAGGATCCGGCAAACCACAGGCCCTCACTGCGTAGAACAAGCCCCCTGCCCTTCCCCGCCGCACATGCTTCAACGTTCCCTTTGGGTCTCAGAGGTGGGGCACCCTTTCCCCTCCGTGTGACATCTGGGGCATGACACAGCCAAGATTGGGGATTTGTTCATTGGTGTCTTCCGCTGTTAGACCTCGGAGGAGAGCCTGATCCCTTCTGGCAGGGGACAAGACCTCCTGGCTGGTGTCAGTCACCACTCAGTCACTCCAGCACCTGGAGAAATGGCAACTGTCCCAAACAGGAAACCAAGATTGGGTATGAGGGCCCTAGAGTCAGAATCTTTGGGGGCTATGATTGTCTAGGTCAGCAGTTCCCAAAGTGGTCCAAGGATCCCTGTGGTTTCACCAAGACCTTTTCAGACCGTTGTCTTTTCTAACCGCAAAGCTCCATGAGGCTGGACTTTCTACAACCAAAGCAACATATCACAACAGATGGAATGCCAAAACAGCTATGAGAAAGCAGTTGTCTTCTATCAAGCCAGATATTAAAGAGGTTTATAAAAATGTAAACCGATGCCACTTTTCTCCCTAAATTTTTTTTTTTGTTTTGGAAAATATCTTTATTTTTTCATAAAATTGTGTGTTGGTGTTACCATGTATATTAGTTATCCATTGTTATGGATAATTATACCCAAACTTTGTGGCTGAAAACAACTAACATTCATATCTCACACAGTTTCTGTGGGTCAGGAATCTGGAAGTAGCTTAGATGAGTGGTTCTGGCTCAAGGTGTCTCAGGAAACTGTAATCAAGGTGTGGCCCAGGGCTACAGTCATCTGGAAGCTCAACCAGGGAAGGATCCACCTCCAAGTTCATTCATGTGGCTGTTGGCAGACCTTGATTCCTCTCCAGGTAGGCCTCTCCATGGGCTGCCTCATGACAAGGCAGCTGGCTTCCCCCAGAGAGAGTAAAAGAGAGCACCCAAGACAGAAGCCACAGTCTTTTTATAACCTAATTTTGGAAACGACATCCCGATAGGACAATAGATATCCTGTTCTGTCTATTAGGAATGGGTCTATAAGTCCAGCTCGCATTCAAGGGGAGAGGGTTACTCAAGAAGATGAATGACAGAAGGTGGGGGTTATTGGACACCATCTTAGAGGCTGCCTACCACACATGTACTAAATTTTTTATTGTTATTTTTATATCAATTAATATATAAATATTTTAAAAATCTGTTTTCATTTTTAATATGGGAAATATTGATAGACATAGCTGATATAAATAAAAGCTTTTTGGAGTCCTCAATAATAAATAAAAAAGTAAAGTGGTCCCAAGACCTAAAGGTTTGAGAACAGCTGGTCTAGGTGTTATGGTATTTACAGGAGAAGTTCTTTGGTACTGTGTGGCAGCTAGTCCATCCACCCATCCATCCTCTCACCCATCTAATCCATTCATCCATCCATCCTTACTTGTATCCATCTACCCACTCACCTATCCACCTGTATATCCAATCAAGATGTTCCAACAACTGGGCTAGGGCTGGCGCTTTAACAGTGAAGACTGCCAGTGACTGCCCTGTGGAGCTTATAATATTTTAACAGATGACACAATTAATGATTTAAAAATAATAACTTCAGGTTGTGATAATTTGGGCCCCCAAAGCCTAAAGCCTAGGGAAGCAGGTACTCTCCAATTGACACCATTTTGGAGGGTGACATCACAGGTGGCTCAGACTACAGGGTCCAGGGAGAAGGGGATGTGTCCTAGCTGTGGTCAGATGGGTGTGAGGCCCTGATGAGCCAGAATGATTTGGTATATCCCAGGTTCTTCATGCTTTGTTCCTTTTTGACACCCCCCCCCCCCAAGTTTTTGATAAAAGCACAGCCTCCTTTGAGTCCCTAGGGCAAACCTGGGAGGGATCCATCCAGGCTTGCCTTAGAGGCCAAGCTATTGGTGACTGGAACTTTGGGTGAGAGACCCTCAAGTGGAAGATGCAAGAGTTCTAATCTCTTTGTTCAATTTCTCTTTTCTCAGTGGA
Source organism: Cynocephalus volans (assembly GCF_027409185.1). Lineage (NCBI taxonomy): Eukaryota > Metazoa > Chordata > Mammalia > Dermoptera > Cynocephalidae > Cynocephalus > Cynocephalus volans. The sequence continues at coordinate 55,956,729 of NC_084478.1, forward strand.
GGGACTCCTGGAGCTAAGCTGACATGATCTGGCTCTTACTTTGGTCCTGGAGACCCTCCATGGCTTACAGTATCCCCTATGAATCTCTGTACCTGAAATGCCCCCATTTGAGATTCCCCAGGGAAAATGCTAAGATTCATGGTAAGTGCCTCAACCTACCACCCCCAAATACAGGAAGATTGGGTTCTTTTATCATCTTGTCACTGTTACTGTGGAAGCTGAAGCTGCAACCTTTTGACAGGAGGAGGTGGGGGAAGCCTGGGGCAGAGAGAGGCAGCAAAGGCAGGCTGGAGACCACGGAGGCTGGGCACTGGGACAGGAGAAGCGGGATGGGTGGCTGGAGTGGAAAAGTGGAGTGGTGATCTTTCCACTTCAAATTCTTGCCTAGGCTAGCCCTGCTCTGAGCATCAGCTGAAAGACTGGAGCATTTTAGAAATGTGCCCCCTGCCCACCCCCTCAGGGTTTCACAGTGTAAACTGTTCTCCATAAGGCCAGGCCCATCCCCTCGGGCACACTTGCTTTTAAAAAGTGACCTTGTCCCAGCCCAACCGGCTCCAGAAAGACCAGGCCAGGATTCCTTGGGATGACATAGGGCAGGAATACTGGTTTTTTTTGGAGGAAGGGTATAGGGGTTATTGCTTAAAATGTGGCCTCCCTGTGGCCTTAGCACAATTCTACTTTCCGAGCAGTGTTCTCTGTGGTGGCCTATTGGTGGCTTCAGGCCTCAGGTTCAAATGTAGGTGATATCACAGCAAAACGCTAAAATGATGTGAATATTTATGTACAAGTTCAATTTGGCTCTTGAACCCTTTTCAGGAGACAAGCGGTGTTACCTTTGGTTTCAGGCTTGGCGTAGATTAAATTTGTGAGCTAGTAATAACCAGCTCAATTGCCTGCGGTGTGAGTGGATCTCAAAGCCTGGCCCTGGACCAGCAGCAGCAGCAGCAGCAGCAGCGCCGGGGACCTTGTTAGACATGCAGATTTGGGGGGTTCACCCAGACTTAGAATCTTTGGGTGTGGGGTGGAGCCTGGGAATCTGTGTTTTTAACAAGCCCTCCAGGTGATTCTGATGCCCATTCAAGTTCAAGTTCAAGAGCCACTGTTTATTAAATTTATCTCCATTTAACAGACAATGTTTATTAAGATTATGACGTTTGTTAAGCTTATTATCTACATTTAACAGATGAAGAAAATGAAGTTCAGAGGGGATGAATAGCTCTACCAGGATCATGCCAGGACTCAAACTTGGGTCTTTCATTAAAGAAACTTTTTCTTTTGTCTTTTCCACCCCAGCCCTCTATCCTCTTTCAGTCTCTATCCTCTGGGGGAGGGGGGATTCTCAACTTGGCTTCATATTGATATCAGCCAGGGAGCTTTAAAAAATAATATTGATGCTAAGGCTCCAACCAAGAAAACTGAGTTCCGGGACATGGCTCTAGCATCTGTGCTTTTTATTCCTTGCTCACAGGCAGCCTTACCCAGATTCCACTGCCATTTAAAACGTTTCTGATAAATGCATTTGCACTAAGGTGCGAGTAACTGAAGGTGTTACCTTTCTTGGGGTATCTGCATTTGAAAAAAAGAAACCAAGGACATAAAATAATGAATTGCATAAGCATCCCAGCAAGCGGGAGAGACCAGCTTTTGATCTCAATTCTCCCACTTGCAGCAGATTGATTGCTCTTACACACCCTGCTAAGAATCTACCCCACGGAACTGCTCCTACCTAGTCTTGTCTGAGGTTTCTGAATATGCCATGTCTTTTTGAGGGGATTTTTGGAGTAGAAGAACTTGAATGAATCATTCTTGACTGCCCTTAAGCCATCAACCTTGCCCACGAGGGCTGAGTTTCCAAAATCAGTAACAGCCAGTCAGTTCCATTCTAACTAGTTAGCAAAACCAAAATCATTTAAAAAAAAATTTTTTTTTAAGCTTTCAAGAATGACTGTTAAGGATCTCCCCCTTCAGGTCTTTTCCCATGCTCATCCAAACAAACATACTGGGCCACAGAAATCAAGGTGGCCCCTAAGCCATAGATTAGATAAAGTTAATTTCCCAGACCCCAGTTCAACCAAATTGTGGGTGCCTTGGCTCTCTCTAGGATGTGAGAGGATTTAGATGTTGACCTAGGCTTCAGGACCCCCTCCCTTTTTTTTTTTTTTTTTAAATTGTGGTAAACCTTTGCTTTTTAAAAGCAAAGAAAAATAAAAGCCCACCCTAAAGTGATTTTTTTCTTTTATGGCAGCTACAGGCTCTACCCTGTTTCCTGCACCTGGCGGGAGACACAGAGCACCTCCGCCCTTCAGGAAACAGCCCACTTGTCAGCAGCTGGGCTCCCAGGAACAAAGGCCTAGGTTCATTACCACAGTATCGACCCTGACACGTTCCACCCCGGCCATCTCCCCCAGAGTTCCTCAATTCACACCCCAAATGAAGTGTAATTGGACCTGGGCACCTTTGAAGTCCCCTAGCAGATTGCCAGCATTTTGAAATGTCCTTGATTTGCATGGTGAGGACCTGGTTGGAGGTGACATTTTCCTTCCCCTCATCCCACAGTTTTAAAGACAGAATTATTTTAAATGACATTCCCAACTAGGAGGAGTTACCATGGAAGAAATAAAAATTCTCAAAGCCAAAAAAAGAAAAGGAAAAAGAATTGGATGATCTGATTAATCTCTAATGCACCCTTAAGCCCAGTTCTGGTTCTGTGAATGCCACATCCGAAGCCACGGTTTCTTCTCAGACTTCTCTCCAGGACCCCAACCTGGGGGATGACAAGGATCAAGGAGAGACTGGACTAGGAGGTTGTGAAGGCCAGCAGGCAGGCCACTGTGAGACCTGAAACCAGAAAACAAGCCCAGCTGCAGGCCAGTGAGTTGGCGAGGGAGGTGGGGTGTGACTGTGGGTCATCTATCTTCCTTCCCAGCTGAGCCAGGGCTTGCTCTGCAAAGTCACGTGCAGTCCCAGAAGTCAGCATGCCTGTGTGAGCTGTGGCTCTAAAGCTTGATGGTTTCCTGCAGGCCACAGAGGCAAGGGCCTGCCTGGCAGAGTCGTGCCTGTGGGCTCTCAAGGAGCCAGTGTGGCAATACACTTTGCCCCCACTTTGTGGCCAGCCCCCAACTTGTCTGCTTCTGTGAGTTTCCTCAGGGGCAGCTATTCTCTGAAGCAAATGACCCACTTTCCCCTAGAACAGCACTGTCTGACAGAACTTTCTTGAGGATGGAAATGTTCTATGTCTGCACCATCCAATAGGGGAGCTGCTAGTCACTTGTGGCTAATGAGCACTTCAGATGTGACCAGTGTGACTGAGGTGCTGAATTTTACTTTTGCTTAACTTTGATTTATATAAACAATATGGCTAGTGGCTGCCATATTGGATAGCACAGGGACAGATGATCAAGTAAAACCTAAGAATGAAAGCCCCAGTTTGGGGGATGTATGGTGTCGACTATCAATTCCCCAAAAAAGACCATCAGGAAAACTTCTAAATTAAGCAGAGCTTAGAACTACTCAGTAAGAAAGAATACCTCCTTAACAGTACTCATGTCTCAAAGTAGGGAAATTGGGGAAGGGTATTTTAGAGCCCAGACTGGGTGATTTTTAAGTTGGGTCTTTCAAGGCAAGAGAATGACTGGGACTGGGGAGAGTTTATGACAAAATAGCTTTGGGTTGTGAACACAGCCAGGCAAAGGTCTTGTAGTAAGTCTTGATGAGCTAGCTGTTGGTCTTGATAACAAGCTATTTTAGTTGGTTCAGCCTTATCTTCCAGAAGCAAGTATTTCTTAGGGTAAGTAGCTAAGTTATTTTTGCTTGTTCTCAGTATTATTTAAACATAGGACAGGAAAGTATGCCTGGTCCCAGTATTGTTTAACATAGGGACAGGGAATAACAAATTACCCCCAAACTTAGTAACTTAAAACAATAAACATTTATTATCTCACAGTTTCTGAGAGTCAGGAATTTGAGAGTGGCTCAGCTGGGTGGTCCTGGCTTGGGGTCTCTCAGGAGATTACGGCCAGCACGTTGGCTGGGACTGCCAATAGTCATCTGAAAGCTTTACTGGGGCTGGAGGATCCACTTTTAAGGTAGCTCCCTCGTATGGCTGCTGAAATGGTGCTGGCTATTGGCAGGAGGGCTGGGTTCCTTGTCATATTGGTCCTTCCAATGGGGCTGCTTGAGTATACCACGACTTGGTAGCTGGCTTCCCCCTGAGCAAGTGATTCAAAAGAGAGCCAGGCTGAACCCACAATGTCTTTTATCACCTAAGCTCAAAGTCTCTCTTCATCATTTCAACAATATCCTACTGGTTATACAGGTCAGCCTTATTCAGTGCAGGAGGTGACTGAGGGAGTTAATATCAGGGGGCGAGAATCACAAGGAGAAAGAATGATATGGTTTCAGGTCTCAGTGGTAACTGGGGAAAGTCGTATGGGGGTGGGGGAGGTTCCTGAGTTTCAGAGCTGAGAAGCAGCTGCGGCAGGTCTGAATTGTGGGGGGCTGACCCACCCACCAGCTGACCCAACCTTCCATCTACCATCTTGTGGCACCTTGTTTCCGTTACTATTGCTACATAACAAATCACTCCAAAATTTAGTGACTTCAAACAACCATTTAATATGCTCATGGACTCCCTGGGTCAGGAGTTTAGGCAGGGCACAGTGGGTGATGGCTTGTCTGTGCCCACCATGTCTGGGGCCTCAGCTGGAAAGACTCAGAGACCAGTGATGATGTGATGGCTGGGGGCTGGAGTCATCTGAAGGTTCCATCATTTACATGTCTGGTCCCTGGGCAGGGAGGACTCAAAGACTTGAACTGTGGACTGAAGAGTCGACAGGTGGCCACTCTATGTAGCTTAGGCTTCTTCACAGCATGGTGGCCCTAGCATAGTGGGACTTCTTGCACGGTGACAAAGGGCTTCAAGTATAATTATTCCAGCAAACGAGGAGGAAGCTGCATGGGTTTTTATAACTTGGCCTTGGGAGTCACTCGATCTTACTTCCACTGTATTGATTGAAGCAGTCGTAAGCCTACCTGGATTCAAGGGAAGGGGACACAGACCTTGTCTCTCAATGGGGAATGTCAATGTCACATTGTAGAAGAGCATGTGGGATAGATGATATTGTTACAGCCATTCTTGAAAAATACAGTCTGCTATGTACACCAGTTTCTCAAGACTTTTGTCTTTGATGGGTGGGAGTAGTGGGGGTGGGGAAATTTGGGCCCCTGGCATCCGACAGAGGCATCTTTGTTAGACAATGCTTCAGATGACTGAAGGTTTAGCTGGGGCTGGAGCATCCACTCCCAAGCGGGTTCCCTCACACGGCTGGCAACTTGGTGTTGGCTGTTGGCTGGGGGCCTTGGTTCTGTCCATGGGGGCTCTCCACAGGGCTGCTTGAGTGTCCTCATGGCATGGTGGCTGGCATCCTCTAGAGCAGGGTTTCTCCATGAGGGCAGAATCTGGGTGTGTCTCAATCCCTGCTAAATCTTCAGAGCCCAGCCTAATGTCTGGCTCAGAGCATTCCATGAGGTTTGAAAGACTGAGAACTGCTTTAGGCATTCTGTCCTAGTTCCTTTACATTTTTCTATGAGGATTTCTGTGGCTCTGCCTATGTTGGCAGTGGCCTCGAGGTTTTTTTTTTTTTTTTTTTGTCCTTTTTCGTGACCGGCACTCAGCCAGTGAATGCACCAGCCAGTCCTATATAGGATCCGAACCCGTGGCCTCGAGGTTTTAAAGAAGATCCGTACACCTCTTGGTGGGAGAACCTTGTGGGAAAGAGAAAACTCAGGCCTGCCGAATCTCAGGCCCAGCTGCCCCTCCTTATCAGAGGTTGTCCTTCCACAGCTCAGCCTTGGGCTTTTGAGTGCATTCTAAGAGAGTCCACGTTCATGGAAACCCGGATAACTGTCCTACAAGGCAGAGAGCTGTGCAGCCCCGAGAAAGGGAGGAATGTGTGGGAAGGAGCTGAGGGTGGCCAAGGGGCCCAGTGTTCCAGCTGAGCCAAGAAGGGCTGGGCAAAGTTGCTGTTCTGGTGAAGTAGCATGTGCAAAGGCCCTGAGGCGGGAAGGTATGGAGCAGGTTCTGGGGCTGTTGAGCAGAAGGGCTGGGCTGTGAGGGCAAGAACACAGGGATAAAGCCCAATCATGGGGCAGTGGGATAACTGAGGCAGCACAAGGACGAAGATGGGGCTGGGGTGGAGAAAATGAAACAGGGAGCCTGCAAGTGTCTGGGCAAAACTCACGAGGGTCTGAACCAAGGCCACAACCCTGGGAAGGGGATGAAAGGGAAGGGGAGAGGTGAGTTCCAGAGATATTTAGATGTAAACTTGACCAGATTAGATGCCCAGATATTAGATCAGACGGGAGGAGGTGAGGATGGTGGGTGAATGGTTTTCCCTCTGAATGTTTGGAGGCAACAGTGCTGTAAGGAGGCTTAAGGGGTTTGCTCAGTGTTGTGGAACCAGGAAGAGACCCCAGAAAGCTTGGGGTCCAGCAAAGTTTGGGCCATGATGGCGTTCACTCAAGAGGTCTGGCTGCAGCCTGTCTGGGGTGAAGCCCTCACTGCTGCTTGTCTCCCAGGCCACCTAGCCTGCCGAGAAACACGCACTAATGACCCTCTGGATTTGCAGGTTACCAAGCACTGGCACATATAACTTTCTCTTATTGAATTGGCCCAGTGGGAATTGTTGTCTCCATTCTACAGATGAAGCAACCGAGGCCTCAAGGCTCAGAGAGGTCCAGTATCTTCTCTCAGGCCAAGGAGTGGCAGAGCAAGGCCTGGAACCCAGTTGTCCCAACTTCCAGTCAAGGCTTCTCTCCAACACACTTCCCTGCTCCCTTCACAGCCACCTATACTGACTGAAGTTCACAAGTTTTTGCAGTGTTCCTCCCGGGCCTCTGTGAGGTGGGTGGGTATGGTAGTTTTGAGGTGAGGTTGCAAGCAGCTCTGTTATTTTTTGGGTGGGCAATCCTGATAGAAGTGTTACAAGTGTGGGTGTATGGTGGGGTGGAAGTGGGGGGGAGGGACAGAGAGATCAGAGTCGTCAATCAGAAACGCGTCCCTGAAGGCAGACTGGAGCCGAGTTCAGGAAGCCCATCATGATGACAAGGATCTTGGGCAAAGGCCCATCAAGGTAAGTGTCAAGTTCAGAGAGATCTTGATATCAGGGCTCTTTGCTGTCTCCCTTTTCTGGTGCCAGATGTTCAGGGGCTTGACCTCACTTTCCCGGTTTTGTCTTGTTTATCGCCCCTTCCGCATGGCTTGGGCCTCCTTCCCTGCTGCCACATCCCTTTGCTGGTTTTCTCTTCCAGGAATGGGTGGCCAGGATAGTACCAGGATCCAAAAAGGAGCTAGGAATTCCATCCTCTTAATTCCTCCCCTAGCTCCCCTTGCCTCCAGAACACCTAAGTGCTTTCTGCGACAAGCTCTTTAAGTGATTGGAACTTTCTCCCAAATCAGCACTTTTTCATGCTACATTAGCATTTATTGGTTTGATATTTACATTTGGCAAAGGAGCACCCAGTCCCTGGGTCCCTGGGAGACACACCTCAACGGAAACAGACGCTAATTGTCTCACTCTCCTCCCTTCCCCCCCACTCAGTCCCACCCCATCTGTTACCTGCTTGTCCTCCCCCAACTCTCAGTCCGTTAAAAAAAGTTTGGAAGGTTGGTCTTCCCAGACCGAAAGTGCTGCTGACAAACAGTGGCCCTGAGCAGAGGAGAGATGCGTTCCCAAAACAAAAGGCCTGGCAGTGGTAATCTAAATTTGTGTTGCAGTAATGTATATATACATAATAGCTTCTCTTTTGGAGTATAATCTCCTTGATAGCAGGGATCTATTTTGATTCTTTGAATTTCTCCAAGGACAAAGTTCTGCAAACAGTAGGTTCTCAAGGGCCATTTGTCTACTCTGGAATTAGTAGGAAGTCCCTCCCTCCTTACCTCTGGCAGTTGCAGTGGAGGAGGGTGCAGGAATTTTCCAGGGAACACAAAGGAAATGGAAGCCACATGGTAAGGAGGAAAGTTCTCCCCTTTTCCTTTCAAAATCCCCTACAGATTTGGCCAAGGAGTCCAGCCCTGGGAGGCTGTGGTGGAGGGAGGAAGCTGTGTGGTAATGTGGTTAGAGCTTAGTTAGAAGTGGCTGCGAAGGTCAGCACTGCTGTGTGACTGGTGCTGGGCTGTTTGCTCCACCTCTCTGGGCCTCAGTTTCCTTTCTCGTAAAATCAGGATTACAATAGTTCCTTCTCTCGTGGGCTGGTTGTGAGGATTAAGTGAGATCAGGCGTGTAATGGGCTTAGAGTACCCTGCAGGGCACACTGTAGGCTTAGGAGATGGCGGTTCCTGGTATTTATTCAGACCTGTGGCCCGCTGCCTTGTGAGAGTGAAGTCCTAAGTGTAAATCATAAGTCCCAAAGGCCTCTCAGTGTATTTATGCTGTTCCCTGTGGTTTTCAAAGGGAAAGCTCTCACATGAGCCTCAGAGCCTTGCTACTCAAAGTAGGGCCTGCTTGGCAGCAGCAGCAGCACCCAGGAGGCTGTTAGAAAGCAGACCCTCAGGCCCCACCCCAGACCTACTGAATCTGCATCTATATTTTAAGAAGATCCTCAGGTGACTCGTATGCATATTAAAGTTTGTGAAGTACTTTAGAACCCCCCTGTGAAATATGTAGTGTGGAAATGACTACTCCCATTTTAAGGATGAGAAATCTTCCTCAAAGAATTGATGACTTACTTTGTCCAAGCTCATGAGCATCTAAAAGAGAGAAGAGGGCTTGTGACTCATGTGTGTTCTGGAAACTTTTCTCTACTGGTGGCTGTTCCTTGAAGGCTCAGCACTCTCCAGTGAAGGGTGGAGATGAGTGGGTCAAGGGGCATGAGTCTCATGCGCAGCCCCAGCTTCATGAAGGGGGCAGGGGTTCCCGCCTGCTCTCTGTGTCTGGAGTTCATCCTGAGGAGTATGGAATATTGGTCCATGGACTTGAGTTGGGATGACAAGGCCAGAGAAAAATGTCATGTCAATGGATACAAGTATTTCATTATTAAAGTAGATGCTATGGTTTGAATGTGTCCCCCAAAAAGCATGTGCTAAAAACTTAATCCCCAGTGGAACACTATTGGGGGGTGCCTAATGAGAGGTGTTTAGGTCATGAGGGCTCCACCCTCATGACCGTTAATCATGAACAGATTAATGCTAATTATTAAAGGGCTTGAGGCTGTGAGTTCAATCTCTTCCTCTCACTTGCCCTCTCTTTGCCCTTCCACCCTGTGATGACACAGCAAGAAGGCCCTCTCCAGATGCCAGCACCTTGATACTAGACTTTCTAGTCTCCAGAACTGTGAGAAATAGATTTATTTTCCTTATAAATTACCCAACCTGTGGTATTTTCTTATAGCAGCACAAAACAGATGAAGACAGTAGAATTTTCAAAGGGTTAAAAAACTTGGCTCTCATGCAAATATAAAATAACCACATGTCAAAACTTTGATTTAATTCATTAATTAATGAGGGAACCTATAAGATGTTAAAACTGGTCCTAAAGAGAATGTGAGGAGCTAGGTACTTACAGGCAATTTAATAAAAGAAGGTTAGGATGAGATGGCTGGGTTAGAAATTATTTGCATCTCTACCAGACAAAAATCTAAAAGTTAACCTCTGCCCCTTTTGGGGGTTGTAGAATAGCCCAGTCAATAGGAAATTGATCAGAAGTGCAAGCCCAGCTTTGCATTGGAAGAACACCCAATAATCTCTTTTGCCTATTTGCAATTTGGGATAATTTTTTCTGACACTACCCTTTGCTAGTCCTTGAGAGTCCAGAAATAGCTGTTCCTTGAGAATTACCCTTGGAATGGAATGTGGGCTTGGAAGAAAAGAGAAAGAAAAGATGAGCAAGCCCCTCTTCTCCAGATCTGGAGTGTGCTTTCCTTGGTCCCACAGAGCATGGCACAACTGCTTTCAGAGGGTGTGAGTTGACATCATGCAGGGGACAATGACTGTTCATGGGAAGGAGACAAGGCAGCCTGTTCCTGACTCCCATTCTTTTTAACCTTGGCCACTGCATAGAGGGAGATGATGTATCTGCAAATATAGGCAGCCTTGTCCAAAATATTTTCCCCTCCTATATAGTTCCTGCCAATATTGTTAATCTGTGGGTTGACTTTAGACCAAAATAAATCTCCCAGCCCTGGCCACCAGCTAGCTAATTTTACTTTGTAACCAGGGAATAGAAAGTGCAGGCCCTCGGCCGATCATTCTGTGTTTATTTTGCTTTCTCTCTGCTGCAGTTTAAAAATCACATTCGGAAAAGGAGGCCCTTTGTGCAAATGCACAGACACGGAGAGAAAAAGCAACAGAGAGGGACGGATTGAAAGCAGCAAGTTCTGTCTCTTCTCTCTTCTCAGGATGCCGATCGTGTGTATTGCCCTCTTCCATGCTATCTACAGTTGCAAAATGTGCCAAAAAGCAGAAGGGTACATGGCCATTCAAGGAGTATTTTCTTAGGGACTTGAAGAAATTGCCGTTGACGTTTCAATAGGTAAGTGGGCTGTGGGTGGCCTCTGTCTTTCACCCTTGTCTTCACTACCTAAGAGAATTTAGGTAGAACCTTAACATGTGGGTGCTGGAAGGGACCCTGGAGGGCATCTTGTCCCACCCTGCCAGCTGGGAAGCAGGATTGCCTAGTGGTTAGGAGCACAGATTTGGAACCACACAACTCCAATTTGAAACTGACTCCACCACTTACTAGCTGTGTAACCTTGCATGAGCTACTAACCTCTGCCTCAGTTTCCTCATCTGTAAAATGGGGATGGTGATAATTGTACCTACCTCATAGGACCGTAGGTACAGACTAAATGAATTAACATATATAATGCATCAAGAACAGTGCAAGGCATACAGTAAGTGCCTGATAAGATAAGGAAATGAAGCTCAGAGAGGAGCAGCAACCTCCCTGAGGTCACACATGGAGTTGGCAGACTGAGTTGGACTTGATGAAAAAAGAAAAGAGGTTATTGACTCTTGGAAATTTTGACTAATAACTTGTTTTCTTTGCCTGTGTTACATCATCCTCGCTCAACACTTGGAGAGAACCCTAATGTGGAAGTCAGGGCAGTGCATTCTGGTCCAGGCATGCCTCTACTGATGGTGGCCCTACCGGTTGTTAGCTTTGGGCTGGGTGGTCTCTGGGATTCCTGCTGGTACTAACATCTTATAATTTGAAATTAGGGTCTGCAGCCTCTATTCAAGTCAAGCCTGTCTTTTTCTACAACACTCTTTTCAGTGTTTGGGTCCCCCTCCCCTCCATTTCCTCTGACACTTAGCCCAACTGTATCCCATGGGCATCAACAACCAGTTTCCTCTTGGCTTTTTTCCTGTCCCTCCCCCTCATTGCTCCCTCCCTTTCTCCCCCCTGCTAGGGCAATTATGGTCTTCAACTGCCCCACACCTGAGCCCCGCAGTTGCCATATTTAAGTTGCTTATACCATATCAGTCTTGTAGGCGCCTTGAAAGTAGGGACTTCATCTATCCTTATCACAACCCACTTTGAGGGCCTCATAGAGGGCCCTTGGCAGAGTGGCTTATTTATTACGGTTTGTCGACTGGCTCCAAATGGAGTTGGGATGTTGGATGACATCTTATATCAAGACTCCCTCTAGTACATTCAGTACAGCCCTCATAGATGTACTTTCTTTGAGAGCAAGCCAGTATCATCAAACTTCAAAATCTGATAAAAAGGGTATTTTAGAACAATTACAACTGCAGACTTGAAAATGTCAAGCTGGGACACAGGAATATGTTAGATACTTCCTTTGCCACCCTCCTTTCTCCCCAACTCCATCCCTCATCCCCTTTCCCTAAAATACAGACCCAAGTCAAATGTTAAGTTACCACCTATTGGTGAAATAGAGCATTGCAGGCCAGCTGTACAAAACATAGTGAATGCCTCTATGGAAGTGAGTGGAGATTGAAATGCTGGGAGCTGGGAAGGTAGAATCAGGTGTGGCCCAGAAAAACATCTTTTGGATTAGACTGATCCTTAGGGAACAGTGAGGAGAAGGAGGGAGTTGTCCCAGAGTAAGAGAGAAACTACTAAGCACTCTAAGGGCTGCAGAGGGAAAGTAAACAGTTATTTGGGGACACTAACTTCTGTACTGCGTAATACTACTAGTGCATATACTGGGCCTCGTATAACAAGGCCCAGTGTGTATGTAACATTACATGTATAACTGGGCTGACCACCAATGTAATCCTGCCTTTCCCAAACCTTTGTCCTTAGTCAGAGTTGTTGGAGCCCACTTTAAAATTCTACATTGGAGAGCAAGGACAAAAGGTTTCACATAAGAATTGAGATGGATTATATTTTCAGAAGATGGTTGCAACAATATCCCACACACTTTTTTGTAGTGTGACCTGCTATGCCCCCATCAAGTAGAAGAGACTATTTCTCCACCCCTTGAATCTGGGTGGGTTCTGTGACTATTTTGACTGATAGAACGAGGAGGAAGTGATGCTGTGTGATTTTCAGGGCGAGGTCACAGTAAGCTTTGCAGCTTCCACCTGGGCCGACTAGAATGCTTGTTCTTGGGACACACCCTCTTGGAACCCAACCATGATGCTATGAGAAGCCCTGTCTACATGGAAAGGCCACATATAAGGCACTCCAGTTCACAGCCTCAGTTAAGTTCCCAGCCAGCAACCAACATTAACTGCCAGCCTTGTGGGTATGCGATCTTGGATGTCCAGCTTGGTTAATTGTTCAGATGACTTAGCCTCAGCTGACTGCAAACATGTGAGACACCCAGAGTGAAAACCCACCAGCTGAGCCCAGTCCACTCACAGAACTCTGAGAGATAATAATAAATTGTTGTACTAAGCCACTAGGTTTGGGAACACCATGCAGTAATAGGTAACCAGGACAATAGCAACTTTGATTAGGCACACGAGTCATGGAATGACACATAATTAGGTTTATTTCTTAAATCTTGGATTCAGCTTTAGGGCAATGAGTCCCTAATATCACAGAACAGTACTATTTCAGTTCACATCTACCTCCTCTGATTGAAACACTATCTTGGTTCCTGATAGAGAGTGCATGCCTTTCCTGACAGATGTCCCCGTGCATCCTCATCTGTGCGACTGTGTAGTTCAGTGTCTCTTACACATTCTAGCACAGAACTTGGTGCCCTATTTGCAAGCCCTGAGGGAAGAACTCATGCTGTTGTCTTCAGAAGGTTTCTTGGGTGGGACTGTGCCATCTATAGCAAAAATCTATCCATGCCTTTTCTTTTAATCATCTTTATTGATGTACAATTCACATATAATAAAATGTACCCATTTCAAGTGTACGGTTTGATGAGTTTTGCAAGTATAAACCATGTAAACACCACCATGATCAAAGTATAGGACATTTTCATCACCCCAGAGAGTTACCCTGTGCCACCTTGCAGCCAATCCCCTCCTCCCACCCCCAGCCCCAGGCAAGCACTGATTTGCTTTGTCTCTATACATCAATTTTTGTCTTTTCTGGTATTTCACATAAATGGAATCATATAGGATGCACTCTTATGTGACTGCATAATATTTCAGCATAATATTTTTGAGGTTCATCCATGTTGTTGCATGTGTGTATAGTTAATTTCTTTCTTTCTTTCTTTCTTTCTTTTTTTTTTTGGTGACTGGCTGGTATGGGGATCAGAGCCATTGATCTTGGTGTTATATAGTTAATTTGTTTTTATCATTGAGTAGTATACCATTGTATGGATATGTCACAATTTGTCAATTCATTCTCCTGTTGATGAACATTTGGGTTGTTGATAGTTTGGAGCTATTATGAATAAAACTGCTATGAATGTTCATGTACAAGATTTTGTGGACATATGTTTTCATTTCTCTTGGGTAAATATGTAAGAGTGCTACTACTGGGCTCTAGGGTAAGTGTATATTTAACTTTATAGAAAACTGACAAATTGTTTTACATGCCTACCAGCAAAGTATGAGTTCCAGTTGCTCATATTCTTATCAACACTTGGCACTGTCGGTCTTTTAACTTGTAGTGTCCCTGGTGAGTGTAATGGCACCTCATTTTCCCACAGGTTTTTGACTGTCTCCCCCATTAGGATGTCAGCAGGGACTTGTTTCTTTACTGCTACATCCCCAGCACCTGGAACAGCCCCCAGCACCTGGAACAGTATGCAATAAATATTTTTGGAATGAATGAGTTCATGTTTCCCTGAGCTTTTTGTGTGTTTCTGAAATATTGATTTCTGTAGGGAGTACTGTGCACAAAGGATTTATACAGTCGTGGGATATGTTGCCAAATTGCTTTTTTAAAAAATGCTGAACTGCTTTTCGGCTTTTGGCTCAGAAGAAGCCACGGTGCAACTTTCTTCAGTCATCCCCAATCCAGGTTCATCCAACACCAGCCATCTAAGTTTGACCCCAGCAAGATCAAAGTCATGTACCTGAGGTGCACAGGTGGCAAAGTCGGTGCCACATCTGCCCTGGTACCCAAGATCAGCCCCCTGGGTCTGTCTCCAAAAAAGATTGGTGATGACATCACCAAGGCAACCGGTGACTTGAAGGATCTGAAGATTACAGTGAAAATGACTATTCAGAACAGACAGGCTCAGACTGAAGTGTTACCTTCTGCCTCTGCCTTGATCATCAAAGTCCTCAAGGAACCACCAAGAGACAGAAAAAAACAGAAAAACATTAAACACACTGTTTATATCACTTTTGATGAGATTGTCAACATTGCTCAACAGATGCAGCACAGATCTTTAGCGAGAGAACTCTCTGGAACCATTAATGAGATCCTGGGGACTGCCTAGTCTGTGGGCTGCAGTGTTGATGGCCTCCACCCTCATGACATCACAGATGACATTAACAGGGGTGCCTTGGAGTGCCCAGCTAGTTAAGTGCAAAGGAAAATATTTTACTAAAGGATCATTTGACCACCAAAAAAAAAAAAAAAATTTAAAAATGCTGAACAAGTTTACCCTTCCACCAACACTGGTTATTGTCAAGTGTTTAAATTTTTCTGCCAATTGAACAAGTTAAAATGGTATTTCACTTTGTTTTTAATTTTGTATTACCCCTATCATTGGGTGAAATTGAACGTTTTTTTCATATGTTCATGGGCCTTTTCTACTGCTTCATCTGTGATTTGTATTCCTGTATTTTGCTTGTTGGACTATTCTTTTCTAGTTAATTTATAGAAACTTGGTTTATTGGAGATGTTCTTGTTTTGTTTGTAATGTACGTTGAAAACATTTTGGGGAGTGACAATCAGAATGGTCCGATGATGACTCTAAGAACACTTCTCATGTTGCCTTCTGGAGCTCAGGGCCCCTCCGTGCCCCTGGCCGGAGTGTCTGTGACTGAACCTTCACATTTGCATTGGGCCGAGGGTGCCCCTTCCTCCAGCATGCTCTTCCCCAAGTCTTGACCATTTATTCCTTGCATGCAAAGCCACACCAAGTTTACATAATTAAAAGGTAGCAAACAAGGTTGGGAGGTGCAGGACCCCTCCCGTGGGTCACAGCCCTGCCGTGCATCCAACACAGCCCCTGTTTTTCTGTGGGCTGATGAGAGAACGGGGTCCTGTGCCTTATCTTGCTGAGCACTTACTTGAAAAATTCCCCAGTAAAACCTGCTCCTAGTACATGGTGGTGTTTGCCTTTGCCTTCTTCTCCACATTGCTTCTCTCAGTTTGTCATTTATCATAGACATTGTTTATGCTGTCTTTTTTCAAACACAAGGTTTTACTTTTATGTAGTCAAATCTATTCATCTTTTCTATGACTTCTGGATTTCACGGCTTGTGTAGGAAAGCTTTTCTCTTCCCTATAGTGTAAATGATTATTTTGTATTTTCTTCTAGTACTTTTATAGGTTTCTAATGTTTGGCTCCATCTGCCTGGAATATACTTGGATGTGGGGTCAACAGCAGAGTTTCTGTCCTTGGAGCTGCTCTTAGGATGTGATGTTAGTGTACTGCATTCATTATCTATTGCTGCATAACAAATTACACCAAAAATTAATGGCTTAAAAAGACAACAAACATTTATTACCTCACTGTTTCTGTGGGTTAAGAATTCAGGAGCTGCTTAGCTGGGTGATTCTGGCTCAGGGTCTCTCCTGAGTTTGTCGCCAGGATGTTGGCTGGGACTGCAGTCATCTGAAGGCTTGACTGGGGACGAAGGACTCACTTCCAAGATGGTTCACTTGCACAGCTACTGGCAGGAGGCTTACTCGAGTGTCTTCACAGCATGACAGCTGGCTTCCCCCCAGATAGGTTGATCCATGAGAGAGAGGGTAGAAGCCACAAAGTCTTTGGTAATCCAGCCTCAGAAGCCACACTCCGTCATTCACACAACATCCTGTTGGTCAGGAAAGGGATACATGAGGGCACGAATAACAGGAGGTAGGGTTCATTGGAGGCGACATTCTTGGCTCTGTGATTCCTGGCCCTGTGGGTCCAAAATACACTCAAGGACATAAAGAGTTATCAAAGTCAGAAAAGTACTCTAAATGTCTGAAGAGGAAATTGAAAATTCTGGCTATAAACATTTGGGCCTCAAAGAATCTTATTTAATTCTGCTGTTTTAGAACCAAAGAGAACAAAATTTTTCCAAGTGATTCAAATTGAGTGACAGATGGGGCCCAGACTTGATCCCAGGATTTCTACACAAACTCCATGATCTTCTCTGCTCTCCTACAAGCACTCACTGGTCCTTGCTAGTGTTATTGGTCAAAGTCCAGTCAAGAAAACAGAAACTACTTTAGGTACCTTGAACAGATGAAATTTAATGCACAGAATTGTTTACACATGTGATAGAAAAACTGAGAAGCCAAACAGGAAAAGGTGAGACAACTCAGAGATAAGCAGCTGCAGGGAGTTTCTAGCCCCCTAAAGCTGGAGGGATTTAGGCAAGAGCCAGGTCACTGGAGCCCTGCGCCAGGGGCAGCAGGCAGAAGCTGGAGCTGTCATGGGCCTGACCGCTGGGATCTGGGGCCACAGAGGAGCTCGAGCTACTGAGGCAGAAAGCAAAGCAAAGAAATACCCTGACTTTTCCTTTCCTCCTGTCCTCCAGTCTCCTTCTAGTGCCTTCCATTGTTGAACCCAGCTGGATACCAGGAAATATGCAGACAAAGCAGAGCAGAGGAAGGTTAGAAAGGGGAGGATTTGAGGGCATGAGGCCCAGGACTGGCACGCTTGTGCTGGGCATGTAGCAGATTTAATTTTTCCCAAATGGCCACTACAAAATTTCTGGTCTTCCATGCTCCTCTAGAAGCAGGACACTTCCATCAACAGGTGGAGTCTGAGTCCTCCTCCTTCATCCTGGGTGGGACTTTGTCATTGCCTGGATGTATAGAATGAGGTGGAAGTGCTGCTATGTGACTTCTGAGGCTGGCTCCGCCTGGCTCTCCCGTGCTTGGGATGCCCTCCTTTAGAACCCAGCCACCATGCTGTGAGCAAGTCCAAACCAGCCCCAGCGGATGGAACACATGGAGAGGCTCATGAGGAGAGAAATTGAGGGCCCAGCCAATGACCAACAGTATCCTCTAGCCCTCAGCCTCCAAGTCTTCCAGCTGAGGCCCTGGATGTCACAGAGCAGAGACAAGCTGTCACCACTGTCCTCCGTCTAAATTTCTTTTTTTTTTCTTTTTAATTTTATTTTGTCGATACACAATGTGGTTGATTATTGTGGCCCATTACCGAAACCTCCCTCCCTCCTCCCTCTCCTCCCTCCTACCCAACAATGTCCTTTCTGTTTGCTTGTCGTATCAACTTCAAGGAATTGTAGTTGTTATGTCTTCTCCCCCCCGCCCCGGTTTGTGTGTGTGTGTGTGTGTGTGTCTGTGTGTATTTATTTATTTTTAGCTCCCACATCTGCAGAATCTGTGGGCATAATCAGTTTGTTTTATTTTTTTGCCACAAAGTCTCGGGAAAATTTGTTACTGCAGCTCTTACAGCTGGGACAGCTAGGGAGAGGGGCAGGAGGGGTTTGGGTGCACAGTTGGGGCTCAGGGTACTACCAGCCCCTCGTGGGTCTTCTCTGTTGGGGCGGAATCCCAAGCAATAATTGGATTTGCTTTGTGAGCAAGTGGAACTGATCTCACCCCTCTGCAAATTCTTAAAACCTTGTTTTTGGATCCACTTCCTTAAAGAATTCATTCCTTCATTTAACATATATTTACTGAGTGCCTAACTTGTGCTAGGCAACGGGTATACACTTGAAAATAAAACATACACAGTCCCTAACCTCAGACAGAAAACATATTACCTTATTAGCAACTACATAATTACAAGTTGAGAAAATGCTATGAAGGAAAACTATGGGGTGCCAGGAGAGTGTGTAATAGAGGATCTGGGTTTTGTTTGGGGCGTTGGCAAAGCCTTTCTTAAGAAGAGACATTTCTCTCTCTCTCCTCATCTATCCCTTTGCTTCCTAAACTTACTTATTTCTTCAAAGCCATGGAATGCTTTATAATACACTTTTAAAAGTTAGCAATAAGAAATTTTTAATTGAAAGTGGTAATCGGACCTACATATACTGAAAAGCATTTACCCTCAAGAAACCAGAAATCACTGGGAGTTTTTGCTGGGAGACACATGAAAATTAGGGACTCCCCTCCCCCAAAGAATGCTCAGATGTACTAGTGCACTGAATTTGATGTAGAGTTTTAGGGCAGCAACTCTTCGTCCATAGGAGCTGGGGACTGCAGGTTATCGGTTATGTGTGTCTGGTCTTGGCCGTGACTCCTTATTTCCAGAAAGCAAGCGCAGCAGAGTGGGCGCCAGGAGAAGAGAAGTTGGGGGTGGGGGGGGGTGTTAGGTGCTGCAGGGAGACAGCAGGGAGCTGTACCTAGGAGGCCCAGGGGAGTGGGGACTGGGTTGCAGGCTGGGGGCAAGCCTAAGGAGCCTAAGTCAGGTCCCTGTCACAGCCACTGTATTGTGCCCCAAATCTGTCAGTCACTGCATATGCAGGTACTTCAAAGTTTGTAGAAAAATAGAATTAAAAGATAATACGAATCTTTCCTTAAACTTTTCGAAGTACCCTGATATAATAACTAATCATCCCCTAAATCTTTCCTAGTCAGATTAATAATCTAGTCAAATTAATAACTTTGATTTCCTTTCCACCAGTGCAGGGGGATTCCTGTGGAGATGGGACTGGGGTCTCCACCTCTGACATCTCTCTCCACAGGGTCCTCCTGTCTGTGGTGGCATCTCTCTGGTCAATGCACAGTCACCTCATGCACAGCCCTCTTCCAAGCGCCGTTCACACATGGACTTGATGGTGGGCAGTGATGGTTGGTACCTCACCTCTTCCGCTAGGAGCGGCTGCTGTGCTTGCCACTCCTGCCTGCATCCCCAAGGTCGGTACCAGGAAGATGCTCGCTAAATGCTGCTTGCAGAATGTTCCTCAAACATACAGCCAGACTTTTCCAGCTGCAGTCCTGCTTCCTGATATTGTGAAGAACAGACAGGAAGACATGGCTGGGGGCTTTAAGCTGTGACCGCCTTGACGGTGCCTCTTGGGCTCACCTCCGGGACTCTCTGCTGGCTTGCTCCATCCTGGTGTTCTCCCCGCTCTGATAACCCTTCCCTAGATAGGGAGACCAGGCTTACTAATGCATGATCGTCTTGGTAGGTTCGCCCCTAACTCTGTTGGGGTCCAGCACAGGAGTACACACAGAGGCCCACATGCCATATCTGTAAATATTTAACAATTAAAGTCAAACTTACAAACCGTTATATACAGTCTGTTGAGGATGATAACTTCACAGCCATGTGAAAGGCCAGGCTTGAATGTACACTTGGATTCCTCAGATTTCCACACTGGAGCAGAGCGATTGGGGAGAGCTGGCTCCTTCCTGGCTCCTGTCTGTCCCCCTTTTTCTTCCCACCTCTGGGGCTTGGTCTCACATTGGGAAGCGGCTTGCGTGCATACATGTGTCCCTCTTATGTTTCAACTCTGTCCACCTTCTGCACCCCCTCCCAGTACTCCCTCTGCAAACAGTCACCTCTTGGCTGCTGCTCTGACCTAAGGGTGTGAACAGATGGTGACATGTGCCCTTGAGACATGGGGAGGAGGTCTGCACAGTCCCTGGCAGTAGGCTTAGGGCTGTCTGGCGGGGAATTCTGGGGTCCTACGATCTCAGAGCATGTCCAGAAGGGGAGAACAGGTTCCGGGTGGGTGTACCTTTGGACCTGGGCACAGGTGTGACCAGAGCAGGGCCCTCTGGGGCATGGAACCTGGGCCAGGAGCCTTGACTACCCAGCTGAAGGGTCATTCTTGTTTTGTTCAGTAGAAGTGTTCTGTGTCCTTTGAGCTATCACTTGTTTCCTTTTATTTCTTCCTGGGCTGCTGCTAGGCACCTTCATTTGGGTTGCTCACCTAGCTGGCACTCATTTTTCCAAGGGTGATGTTTAGACTATCTCAGCACTGTATAGCACAGACACCCAGAGCAATCAGAGCAGAAGCCTGCTCAGTGCTGAGCCGGGATTCCAGAGGCCACTGCTGGGCCAGGCACTGACCCTTCTGTTGCTGGGCCATGGGGGGACAGAGGAGGGGCCAGGGACGTAAGGAGGGACATTGGGGATGTGGCTTGGGGAAGGGGTCATTTATTATCAGTATGGAAATATTTCAATAATTTAACAATAGTGCCACCATGCCCATGAATATCAGTTCTGCATTCTCCCCATCCTCCTTGGATTTTATTAGAGGCAGCATTGTGCTCAGCTAAGACTACACCCCCAGCCTCACTTGAAGCTTACAGGTGGCTGATGAAATATAAGGGCAAGTTTTCAAAGGGGCTCATTCAGGTGGGAGGAGTCCCTTTGTCCTTTGCCAGTGCTCCTTCTTTCGAAACCTGTCCTGGCAGGAATGATGATGGCTGGAGCTCCAGCAGCCATCTTATGACCCTGGGGAGGGAAGTCCCATGCTGAAGAAAGCAAAGCAGAAATACATCTAGAAGGAGCCTGGATCCCTGATGAGTGTAGCTGGCATACCAGCCCCAGACTGCCCACCTCTGGACTTTTTTTTATAGGTGACAATCAACCTCAAGTTTGTGTGAGTCTCTGTAGTTAGGTCGCTATTATTAGTATTTGAACTCAACTGCTAACTCACTTTGGTTCCAATCGTAAATGCCCATGTCTCCTCAGGGCTGGTTTGTCATCAGGGATGGAGATGGACAAAGAACCTTCCTTTGGCATGTGCCCTCCACGGGCTAGATGTGTTTTGTCAGCTAATCCTCAAAGCCCTTCTGGCCACCGGTGTTATTCTTCTCACTTTGACAGGTGACAAAACTGGTCTGAGAGGTTATGTGGCTTGACGGGGGCGGAAGTGGGTCCAAGGCCTAAGTCTCGCAGCCCACGTCTGCTCCAGCCACCTCTCAGTCTGTGATGCAGGACTGGGGTCCCCTTCTTGCCTGTCCCTAGGGGAGTGCCTTTGAAGCCCTCTGAGGCTGGGCATTGTCGGCTTTGACAGTGGCCCTTGCAGATCCTGCAGGGCCTCACTGGCACTCCGGTGGGCTTCTGCCTGTCCAGAAAAGCAGGGGGAGGGACATGTGTGTCAGAAAGGAGCCTTAAATATCTCCTGTCTTTCCCCAGTGTTATTCACCAGAGAAAATCCCAGAAAACTCCAGTAGGGCTACAGGCCAGAGGGTGGGGAGGAGCTGGGAGGCACGGCGGCAGCCTTCTGCCCTCCGTGCTCAGGGAATGGCAAATCCTTGGGCAAAGGGAAGGAGGCAGGGACCATATCTGAGGCGGGGGGCCTCCGAGGGGCCTGAGAAGGTTCTCAGACTTTGCAGGCTTGGAGGCCACATTGTCCTCTGCCCAGAACACTTGTTCCCCCCCAAACCCGAAAGTCCAGCTTCTGCGTGACCTGTGAGGGCGGCTGCAGCAGGAGGATCATTTTCTGAGGCAGATTTATTACCCCAAAGGTCACTAGCAGATGTCGGTGGAGCCCAGCACCAGGAGGACGTGTCCTCACCCGCTCTCGGACCCCTGTGCCCGACCCACTTTCATTCCTAGTCCATTTGTCCAGAAGCCCACAGCCCTGCCTTCCCTCAGATCTCCCCAAGTTCTACAGTCCCGTTTTTTCTCCTCGGGGGCCAGGGCCTCTCACACACCCCCACCCCATCTGCCCAGGGACTCACAGAGGGGAAGTGTCCCTGCGCAGGGGACAGGAACAATGGGGTTTCTGAGCACTGGAGAAAGAGCCAGCCAGACCTGGGGCAGGAGCACAAGCTGGAGGCTCAGAGGACCTGCCAGGGCCCTGGCTGCCTCTAACAGCCCCTCCCTGTCCCTGACTCCCCTCAGAAAACGTGACCCGCCGGGCCCTCCTGACAAGCCCCCGCCGCGCCTCCCCCTTCCCAGGCTCCCAGGCGGAGGAGATGGAAAGCAGACCCTCCCGAATGTTTAACTTCAGCGGAGATGATAATAACTTTCCCATGGACGCAACTGTATCCTTTCCCTGTGTTCCTTCGGGGATCCCAAAACTCCATACGGTTCTCATTTGCAGCTCGTTCCTGAGGAGGCCTCATTTCCTCGCCACACACCCCTGATGTGGCCAGGGTCTCCCTCCCACAGCCCGGGCAGGGGTGGGGTGGGGGTGGGGGCTTCCCTGAGCTTTTCTCTAATGGCTGCCTGCCCCCAGGACCCTCTCTTGGCCTCTGCCCTTTTCCTACCACCCTTCCCCCCAGTGCCACAGGCTTTTCGGTGCCTGCTCTCCATGCCCAGGGGCTGCTGTCAGGCCTGGGGCTGTTCCCTAGGCAGAACTGCCCTTTCTAGAAGTTTCTCCCACTCAGCCTGGTGGGCATGTCAAATGACTCCAGGGGTCACCATTAGCACTGTATCCTATGCGAATAGCGCCTCCTGGAGTTAGAAGACGGATGGCTCTACTCGAGAGAGTCCCAGAGCCCTTGCAGGCCAGGAAAAGACCCCAGGGGCTTTTACTTCCACACCTTAACCCCCTCTTGCTAGTCAGCTCTGCTCCCCAAACTACTCCCACCACTCACCTCCCGTAACTTTGATCTCACAGGAAGCCAAGAGGAGCAGAGAAGAGGAAAGAAAAGAACAATAGACTGTCACTTCTGCGTAGCTCTCAGGTTTTGTTGTTATTTTCACATTCCTGGTGTCTCTCAAGCTTCAAAACTCCCCCATGGGGCTATGGGGCAGGGCTTTGTAATCTGCATTTGATAAAATAGATGAGCAAACAGAAACCCAGGGAGCCTTAGATGACAAAGAGCCCGATCAGGGGCCATTGGGCCCTGGTTCTGTCCTGTCCCACCATTTCAGGTCAGGAGGCAGGAGGGGAAGAAACCGACGGTGAGCAGGCAATGGAACTGACTGCCTGGGTCTGAGTCTCCCACTGTACCCTTTGCCAGTTGTGTGACCTCGTGTGAGTCACTTAACCTCTCTGTGCCTCAGTCTCCTCATCTGTGAAATGGGAATTATGACAGCATGGCTATGGGTTCATAAAGGGAACGTTAAGAATGGTGCTGGGCACGAAGCGCTATTATTTTTGTTGTTATGAGATGTACAGGAGCCAAATGAAAGCCCATCGAGAACTCTGCTTCTCTCTCCCTCCCAGCTCCCTGCCCCCATTACGCACACGTGGAGATCTTTGAGGACAAGTAAACCTGTTGATGTTGCTGCTCTCGCTTCTGCATCTGGCTTCCTCTTCAGGTCTGGCCACCAGTTTCCGTCTTCCAGGACTAGTTCCAGTGGATTCTGTCCCTCTTTCCCTGTTGGCAGCTCCCAGGGTCCAGGTCAGCCAGGGTGCATGTGGGGCTCAGGGATCCCACCTGTCCTGCCTCCTTGGTAGCCCAAGGTCCCCAGAACCCACAGAGAAGCAAGCCCTTGTGTTGGCGCTTGGAGCGTCCTCAGGAGCTGGGCTTGCCCTCAAAGGCTGGCCCTTCAGGGCGGTTCTTTTGTTTCAGGCTGGACCCAAGATAAATAGATGTGATTAGGAGATCAAAGCACTTTCCACGGGTTTGGCCTGAGGGGATCCTTTGATCAGCCGCCATCCCTCAAAACCCCATCACCCCACCTCCACCCCATTGCTCTCTGTTCAGAAATCCTCCTGTTTTCCTTCCCTTCTTATCAGCCACGGCCACGCCAGGTCAGTCTTGTCTGTTGATGAGGAGCTGGGCTTCCCCCTCCGGGGTGTTTACTAACTCACCAGTTCGAAGCCTAAGCCGGCACACTGCAGCAGCCTTGGAAAACCCAAACGGTTTCATTTTGAGCCTCAATTGCAAAATCTGAAATCTTGATATGCTTGTAAATGATGGGCGCTGACTCATGCCTGCCTCTCAGGGTATCTAATTAGATGCAGGTCCTGCCCGGTCTCCCAGAACTTGGCCCAGTGATGGGAGGGGGGTGGGAGGCGTCATGAGCATTTTCTCTTGATCCTTTGAAAAGGGTAGAAGTCCCTGTAAGTGCTAACCTGTAGAGAAACTGTGGAATGTTCCTTAAAACTTCAGAGGTGACTCGGAAGGATTGTGCTGTAACTGTTCACAGTGTACCCTCTGCCACTTATGGCTGCTGCTCAGGCTGCTTGGCCCCCAAACTAGAAGGGAGGTGTTTTCTGGGCACATTCTGGAATAGGTCACCTTGGCCAGGTTTCCCTGCCATCAACACAGGCCATGGGGGCCTCAGCGGACCTGCTCTGGGGGCTCTTGTCCCTCTGTCTTAAGCTGCAGTTTTCCAGGCACTGCTCAGGGAGTTGATGATGTGCAGGGCACCTGGGTGCCCATAAGGGGAGAAGGTCCTTGTCAGTTGAATGCGGTCCTACAGCAGATGGAGGAGCATTTCAGGAGAGAAACTCCAGGGAGGACGGAGATCCCTGCCCTGAGTTTCCCTGGGGGGGGGGGGGGGGGGGAACAGACAGATGGGGGCTCTGGCTGCTTTTATGCTTTTACCTCCATGAGGGCAGGCCTTGGGGAAGCTGCTTTTTCTAATCCAAGAGGGATTGGCAACCTAGGTTTATTTGTTCAACAAATGTTTAGTGAGTGCCTACCGTGTGCTAGAAGCCGGTCCAGGTGCCGGGGTCTATCAGTGAACAAAATGGACAAAAGGTTCTGCCTCCCAGGGCCGGCCCATGGCTCAATTGGGAGAGCGTGGTGCTGACAACACCAAGTTAAGGGTTAAGATCCCCTTGCCAGTCATCTTTAAAAAAAAAAAAGAAAAAAAGGTTCCGCCTCTCATGGAGTTTACATTCTAGGGATGGGGGGAGACAAACAGGAACCACAGTAAATAAGTACACCATGTCATCTGTTAAAAAGGAGAGATGTGCTATGGGAAAACATAAAAGGACATAAGGGAAGGAGGTCAGGAGGGTGAGCTGCGGTGGTGGCTGTATGGAATAGGGAAGTCAGGAAGGGAGGTCAGCAGGCGTAGGCCAGGCTGATTATCTGGAGAAACAGCAGTCCAGGCAGAGGAACAGCCAGCGCAAAGGTCCTGAGGCGGGATCACCTGGAATGCTCCAGGAACAGCAAGGAGGCCAGCATGGCTAAGGTGGAGGGAGGGAAAGGATAGGGATGCAGGAAGAGACGTGAGGGGTGGGGCAGCTTGTTGTACCATCTTGGAAGCCATTGTCAGGACTTTGAGTAAAACGGGGACCCAGTGCAGGGTCGCTGAGCAAAGGGGTGACATGATCCAACTTAGGTTTTTTGGGGGGGGCTGGCTGGCCAGTACAAGGATCCGAACCCTTGACCTTGGTGTTATAACACCATGCTCTAACCAACTGAGCTAACTGGCCAGCCCCGACTTAGGTTTTGAAAAGATCACCTTCCCAATATGGACATTCCAAAATTCTCATGCAGAATAAACGGGGAATATGCAATATTAAATTTCAATATTGAGTCTCTAATATGTGCTGAGCATTGTGTGTCCCAGTTGCTAGGAGCACCGCAGGCTCTTCATTCAAGGAACTTGTGGTACGTGTGTATGTGTGTGTGTGGGGGGGTGTCCTGTTAGAGACATGAAACAAATTCAGTGACAACACCAAGTGAAGAAGCACGGGGGTGACAGGTGGAGAAAGTAAATTACTTCCTGGAAGGGGAGGAGTTGAGGAGGACTTCCTGAAGGGATGTCTGACCTGAGTTCTGAAGGCTGAGTAGGAGTTTTCCAGGTGGACAAAGGGAAAGGGGTCATTCCAGAAGAGGAAACAACCTGCGGAAAGGAACGGAGGCTTGAAAGAACAGGGAACCGTAAGTCATTCAGGGACTGAGTGGACACTGTACTGTGGAGTGTGCTGGAGGGAGCTGACAGAGTTGGGAAGGAAGGAGAGGCAGAGACAGAGTGAAGGAGAAGGGACGCCCATCTCTTTCCACGGCAGTTGAAGACGTGTTTTCTGCCCGGCTTCACATGTCCACAACCATGCATCTAGTTTCTGAGATTTTCCCTGATCAAGTCTGGTATGTTCTCTGTGCTATGGTTTGTCCTGCTTTGGGTCCCCCAGAAGCAGACCCCGAGTGCAAGGAGTTTCTTTGGGAGGTGATCCCCAGAGGCACCAGAAGGGACCCAAGGGACCGAGACAGGGAAGGGGAGGAAAGCTGTAGAGGGCGAGTGAATAAGCAGGTGGGAAACAGCCTCAGGACTGCCGGGGTCCTCTGGGAATCAGGGAAGGTTTGCCCCAGAGTTGTCTCACCTGAGGGGTGATGGAGCTGGGGTATTTATCCCTCTGCTGCCTAGGGGTGGTGACTCCTGGGCCCTCAGGTCTGCCCTGCAGCCAGGGAAACCCCTGGGCAAAGTGCTGGAGATATGAAAGTGAGAACCAAGGTCACATGCACAGGCACCTACAGTGGTGAACTGAATCTACAGTTTACAGGCTGAATAATATTCCATTGTATGTATATACCACATTTTGTTTATGGACACTGGGGTTGCTTCCACCTTTTGGCTGTGTGACCTCAGGCAAAGGGCTTCACCTTCCTAAGCCTCAGTTTCCTTCTCTGCACAAATAAATCAGAAGAGGAACAGGGTTGGGGTGGGCAGTCAATGAGGTAGTGCAGGTCCAGGGCTTAGCCAGGGCCAGCAGATGGCATGTGCTCTCAGGGGGCGCCACTGCCATTATGATCCATTCCTGGGGATTCCTCTGAGGGCGAGACTCTTGGTGGCAACTTAGGCACCCATCTCATGGTGCCCATTACTGTGCTAGGATTTGGTGATGGAACATCATGGTGGACTCTGTAGTATACCACCCGGACCCCCCTTGCTTTCCCAGTTTGTGGGGTGCTTTCAAAGGCCCCCTCCAGGAGTCAGCACCTTCAGGGTCTGCCTCAGCTACAGTGTGTTGCTCAAAGTCACACCCTTCAGGTGACCTTTTCATATGGGAGAATAAAGTCCTGGTCACCTAGACCCATCTCTGGACAACTCTGTGGTAGGCCAAATAATGCTCCCGCTTTCCCCCAAGATGGCCATAACCTAGTTCCTGGAACCTGTGAATATGTTTGTTACTTTACATGGCAAAAGGAATTCTGCAGATGTGATTAAGTACCTTGAGATGGGGAGTTTGTCCTGGATTATCTAGGTGGGACCAATGTAATAATGAAGGTTCTCATGGGAGAGAGGCAGAAGGGTCAGAGTCAGAGAAGGAGAGGTGACAGTAGAAGCAGAGGTCAGAGTGATGTGACTGCTGGCTTCAAAGGTGCAAGAAGGGGCCATGAGCCAAGGAATTCAGGAAGCCTCTAGAAGCTGGAAAAGGCAAGGACATGGATTCTCCCCTAGAGCCAACAGAAGGAACCAGCCCTGCCACCACTTTGGTTTTAGGCCACCGACCTCTAGAACTGGAAGAGAATAAATGTGTGTTGTTGTAAGCCTGTAAGTGGGCAGTCATTTGTTTCAGTCCAACTCTGAAGGGTGATTCTGGCTCCAGAGCTCCCCGGGGGCTGGGGGTCAGCAGAAGCTGTCGCTGGGCCTGCTTCGCAGCTGTCCGCTCCCTCTGCCCGCTCCTGCTCTCTTCCCCTCCCATCACCAGGGCTTGGTGCCAAGGGCTCTCCCTACTAAACCTCCTGCCCTTTCCTCGGGAACCCAACCTGTGACAGTTGGCATTTTCCTGATGATTTGTTATGGAAAAGTTCAAACTTGCACAAAAGCAGCGAGAATAAGATAGCATTGTCCCATGATCCCATCACCCAGCTTTGACAACGGTGTTTGATCCTTATGGGAATGGTAACTTAATGGGCGAAGCAGAGCTCCTGCCCTGGAGACTTGCCTGGCAGATGCTTCGGAGGCCAAGGGAGTGCCAGCAGCAGCGCCCACAGCAGCCAGGGGCGGACCAAGGGCAGAGAAGCAGCCTTGCAGACAGCAGGGAAGGGGAGCTGGCAGGGCAGGCCACATTGTCCTGAAGGAGTGGCTCCTGCCATCCTGGCAAGCTAAAAGGGCCCTGAGTCCAAGACCGGAGCAAGGTGAGGGAGGAAGGGCCAGCGGCAGGGAGCCCTTGGGGAGAGCAGAGCATCACCTGCTTCTGTGTTTCATTCCCTTGTTTTTCTCATCTGGTTCTCTTTTTACTGGCCCTTCACCTGCTTCTGCACAAGGCCGATGATAACAATAACACTGCTAGAATAGAGTTGTGCCAGGTACTGGGCTAAGCACTTTCCACAGCTTATCTCACTAATCCTCACAACAACCCGGGGAGGCAGATACTATTTTTGTCCCTGTTTCACTTATCCCCATTTCACTGAGACTCAGCAGAGAAGGCCAGTTGGCCAGGGTCCTACAGATGGTGTATTAGTTTCCTGGGGCTGCTATAACTAAGCACCACAGACTGCGGGGCTTACGGCTGCAAAACTGCTTCTGTCCCGGGTCCCGGGGCCAGGGGGCTGCGCTCCCGGGGGGATCTCGGGGAGAAACCTTCTTCGTCTCTTCTGGCTTCTGGTGGCTCTGGTGTTCCCTGGCTGTGGCTGCACCACTGCAATCTCTGCCTCTGTCTTCACATGGCCTTCTCTTCTCTGTGTCTCTCCTCTGTGTTTCTTCTAATGACACCTGTCACTGGATTTAGAGCCCACCCCGGGGAATCCCGGATCATCTCATCACAAGATCCTTAATTACGTCTGCAAAGACCCTTTTCCCAAATAAGCTCACATGCACAGGTCTCATGGGTTAGGACATGAACATAGCTTTTGGGGGGCCACCAATCAACCCATAACAGATCATATGAGGTGGATCGGGGGTCTGAACCTAAGAAAAAGGATCTTCTGTCACTGGAATGTGATATGATCTTGCTGAGAAGAGCCAGACCAGTAGGAACACCCTGTGGTGCTTTCATTTCTTTTTCTTCGGAAAATTTTTTTTTGGAGTGCAGCCTTGTAACGTCAAGGTTGAGGGTTCAGTTCCCCATATGGGCCAGCTGCCAAATAAATAAATAAATAAATATTTTTTTCTTCATCATTGGAAAAATAGCTGAAGTTGTGGTGGTTTTAAAATGTGTCCACAAATTCTATGACACTCCTCCCATTGAAAGGCAGTGTCTCTGCCCCTCCCCTTGAATGCTGAGCTTGTGACTCACTCATAACCCAAAGAACGTGGCGAAGGGATGCCGCATGACTTCCAGTCAGGGGTCAGAAACGGCAATGCAGCGTCTGCCTTTTTTTGTGGAAACATTTGCCCTGGAAGCCCCGAGCTGTCATGTGATCTCTCTGGCTGCCCTCAGGCTGCCATGCTGGGAGGAAACCCAGGCCACATGGAGAGGTCACATGTAGGTGCCCTGACCAATAGCTCTAGCTGAGGTCCCAGAGAAAGCCAGCATCACCTACCAGACCTGGGAGTGAAAAGGCCTCCAGATAACTCCAGCCCCCAGCTGTCCAGTCTCCCCCAGCCTTCGAGTCTTCCCAGTTGAGGCCCCAGACATTGTGGAGCAGAGACAAGCTGTCCCATCTGAATTCCTGACCCATAGAATCTGTGAATCTTATCGAATGGTTGTTTGAGGCCACTAGGTTTGGGGGTGTCTTGTCACACAGCAATACTAAAAAGAACACCTTGTCTAGAGAAAGAAAGCCCCAAATCAGGGGTTAGCAGTTCCTGAGAAATCGATCTGATTCAGAGAGAGACAAAGAAAATATCTCCTGTCTGAACAACCACCTCCACCCCCACCCCCAATTCCCAGTGGTTCCATGATGAGAGGTGAGGTGAGGTGGGGTGGGGTGGGGCACAGTAAAGGAAACGGCTCCTCTCAGCATGAGAAAACGTCCCCCGCTAAAGCCCACTCGCAGACCGGCTGTGCAGCCTGAGACTGCAGCCAGGCCTCCCACCAGCTGCCTTCGCTCCAGCCTCTGCCAGAGCAAGGCTCATGGCACCTGAATGTGGGCTGCCGTGGAGCTCAGCTGCAGTCGCAGCTTCCCACGCAGCTGCAGCCGACTGCAGGCCCCCAGCCACATCCCTCCCCAGGCCCTGGCCACCTGACTGACCACACCGCCCCCCGGGGCCCAGCCTCCCCTACCCCAGGGGGCTGGCTGCTCCCCAGTCCTGCCTTTGCTTAGGGCCCAGAGTCGTCTGCAACCCTGGCTGCCAATTATAGCACAAGCCACTTCATTCGCTGGATTGAATTTTTGGATTTTGTCATTTGCTATGCGGAGGTTTTCTTTCTGACTAATTTGTTTACCAGGTTTAATTCTTCAATCATGTTTTCATTTTAAGAGATTTCAGGGTAATTATGAACTTTGAATAAATCCATCTGAGGCACAGAAGTGCTCTGAGCACAGCTTTGTTCGGGCCTGCCATTCCGTTGCTGCACTTGAGATTTGGTGTGAATAGGACCTTTCCCACCCACCCCCATCCCGACGCCTGCAATTGAATACAGCTGGGCCTCTAGGAGCCCAGGTCAGGATTTGAGAAAAAGCCACAACTGAAAACCACACTGGGGCTGGGGAGAGATGGAATCAGGCTGGTGTGTGAGTGAGGCTGCAGAACCTGCGAGAGTCTAGGCTGCTCCCCGCCCACCTTGCCCAGCTACTTCCCAGGGCGTCAGGCTGAAGGGGCAGAGGACCGGGCTGCCCATCACCTCCAGCTGAGTGTTTGTCGAAGCAGGGTGCAGGGCGTTGGCGGGGAGGGAAAGATGGCTTCCCTTTACCTTTCTAGGTTCTTTGGCTGGGCTATGAATTGAATTGACATAAAACAGATTAACAGTAGAAAAACCATTTTAATTATGTACATACGCATGGGAGTCCCACAAAACTATAAGGCTCAAACAAGGGCCAGATGATTGAAACTTATATAGCATCCATCCTGAGCTACAGAAAGGGATAGGGGCTTGGGGCTTCTGGGGGGTGGTGGTGTAGGCAAATTATGGGAGGGTGATGGGAGGAAGTGAATGGTGAATAAAAAGGTCGCCTTATTATGCAGATGAAAGTCTCTCAGGTGATAAAAGTTGAGCAGCTCTCTTCCTGATAACAGATACCTTTGCTAATGAAAATTTCCTTTACAAAATGGGAGTTTTTAGAGCTACTCCTGTATCTGCAGTTTCTCAAAATAACCAGCTCGAAAGAATCAATATGTCAAGGAGGTATATTCTGGTGTGGCATATTCTGGTTTCCTACAGTTATATTTGGGGCGGGGGGTGTCCTAAGCCCCAGCAGTGTACCTGGGAGAGGACCAAGCATAGAGGCCAAAGGCTGTGGCTCTAGTTACAGCAACATAACCCCTGGGGGGGGGGGGGCAGAGGCAGTTTCTGAGCCCTCACAAGTAAAATAGAAATAGATCAAGGATGATGACAATTCCTGTTCCATAGGTTTGCAGGCTTGTCACGAAGGAGCTGATGTAGGAGGAGGCATTCTGTAAATTGTATCACGTGGCACAGCTGTGAGGTGGTTGTGCGGAACAAGGTCTCTTGGTCATATCAGCAGGGTCACACTGACAGGCTGGAGTGATGTGACACCCAACCGACTGATCTAAAGGCAGGAAACACCACCAGGCCCCCAGATGTCTGGACTCTCTCACCATTTCTCAACCCGTGTGTCTGGCTCTGGGGTGCGCTGCGATGGTCTCTATATAGAGTGTGATTGTTTGAATTGTGTTTCAGCCTCAGCACCTTATCAACACTACACAGGAGGGCTGCCTGTGTCCGGCATCTTATCAGTATTAAAAAATTAGGGTTGCTTAATTTGCATATCCACATCAAACCTACAGCCAGCTGGGCAGGGGCGGGGGGTGCAGAACTAGCATGTGCACTAATCACAACTAGGATCAGTGTATTAAGCTTAGCTAATTTACATGCAGCCAATCATAGCAAAGGTAGAAAGAACAAAACTGCTAGGAGAACCAATCACATAAAGGGAATTCTTCACCGTGGAGTATAAGACCCTCGAGCTCCCAGAACTTGATGGTGCTCCTTCCCACCGCAGAGGATAGGCTGTGTGGGGACTCTGGGCTTGCTCTGACAAGAATCCAGTAGTAGGTCCGATCCACAGTGACAGCCTAGGCAACCGCTGGCAAGATGGAGGGAGCATCCATATGGTTAGTTTGGGTTCTCCCAGAAGCAAGCCTGAGACAAAGAAACACCAGCAGGGGGTGCAGTGTAAGGGAAGACGGCTAATGAAGGGTGCTTGACCAAACCAGGCACCTCTGTGGGTAACTGTTTCGGGCCAAATTGTGTGCCCCTCAAACTCATATGTTGAAGTCCTAACTTTCAGGACCTCAGACTGTGACCCTATTTGGAAATAGGGTCTTTAAAGAGGTAATTAAAGTTAAAATGAGGTTGTTAGGTTGAGCCCTAACCCAATCTGACTTGTGTCCTTATAAGAAGAGGAGATTAGGACATAGACATGTACACAGGGATGACCATGTGAAGACTCAGGAAGAAGGTGGCCATCTACAAGCCAAGGAGAGAGGCCTCAGAACGAACCAATCCTGTGACACCTTGATCTTGAATTTCCAGCCTCCAGAACTGTAGGAAAATAAATTTCTGTCGTTGAAGCCACCCAGTCTGCAGTACTTTGTTATGGCAGCCTGAGCAAACTAATACAGCAAGCAAGACTCATTTCCCTTCGGGAGACAGCATAAAACACAGGCTTCTGAGTTATCCCACCTGAGGTGTGAAGAGGCTGGGGTATTTATCCACCAACTTGAGCCAGTCATTAATCAGGGGGCTGTTCCTAGGGGGGCATTAATTCCCACATTTCCAGCTTGCTGCAGGGGCAGGAAAAGTGGCTTTGGCAACCAGTAGAAGATGCCAGATGAAGAAACGCAGGCGTCGGCTGTTTGGAAGTTGGGCTGGAATGCAGTAAGTGGTTAACAGTGAGTGGCTTTGGGAGAGGTAACAAGGATGGTATCTGCTACACAGACCTATGAGACGAATAACAAGTTGTCTTAGGTACCTGCCCAGAGACTAAGGTGTTGCGTGGACTTTATCTGCATGCATGTGGTGTGTGTATTATTGGGAAGATTTAGTCTAGATAGAAGACAGACTTTTATATTAGATAATCCTATGCAATGTCCTATAACACTACGATGTCATTCGCAAAGGTTAGCTCTGGTTAGTTTCCATGCCAAAGCCAGTGGAGTGAACAGAACGTGTACTATGGCCCACTGTGGTCTTGCACACCAGTAGCTTTGATGGTTTCCCTAGTGAGGCCTGGAGCACCTCACTGTCTCTTGCTAATTTTTGACTTGAGTACTAGGCACAGCTAGGATGAAGGTGCTTTGAGTCAGGGTTCTTGATTTCAAGCAACCGAAAAAAAAAACAACGATAGCTGACCTCAAGAGGAAAGGGATTTCTGGAAGGCTGCGAGGTAGTCCACAGACTTGAGGGAAGGTAGCAGGAACTGCTACCAAGAACTGGTAGCCAAGAACACTCTGGTCGGTTGCGGGGGACAGGTGCAGAGGAGACTTATTAGCCCCCTGTGCCACAGTGTCTGTAGGACACTGTCATTGCTGGACCCCTGAGGTTGCCACCATGGAACCATTGTCCCTGCCTCTTTATGACATTACCTTTGAGACTCAAAGTCGGGGGTGGGGGAGCTGTCCTAGCTGCTAACAGTTGGGGCTTTAGGGACAGGAGCTTGGCCATGATCTTTAAGTTGGAGGCAAGCCATGTGTTCCTCCAGTATTACCCAAACCAGGGTATGCCTCCCAAATGGGGGAGGCACTTCTCCTTGGCATATAGGTGGGGGAAAATTCTAGAAGTGGGGAGGAGTAGGGGGTGAATTTGTTCCTGTGAATCCTGGCTCATTTGCTCAGTCTTGGGCAAGGCTAGTAGAGACTGTGGGTAGACTGGAGGTTTGGCTGGACTTGGGATGGGTGCCACTGACCAGTGATCCTTGTGGGCCTCAGATGGCACCAAGAGGCAGAAACAGGAAGACTGAGGGATGCTGGGTGTTCTTATCCATTACTGCATAACAAACCACTCCAAAAACCACAGCAATGACTTACATTGCTTACTAATCTGGGGATTGACGGGACTCAGCCAGGCAGTCCTCACTAGGGGTCTCTTGGGTGCCTAGGGCTGGAGTCATCTCAAAGGCTCCTTCACTCACATTTCTGACTCCCGAGCTGAGAAGATTCAAATGGCTAGGGCTCTTTGGGCCTCCCTCTCTATCTCTGGGTACTTTCCCCAGACAGCCTTTCCAACATGGCAGCTCAGGACAGCAGGACTTCTTATCAGCTCAAGGCTTCCAAGAAAGAGAACCAGACAGAAGCTGTATTGCCTTTTATTATTGCCTTTTATGACCTATCCCTCAGCATCACTTCTGCCATATTCTATTCCTTTGCTGTGAATCAGGAAGGCCAGTCACGGGAGGCCTCTCAAAGAACTTGCAGGTATGTTTAAAGCCATCACAGTGGGCTAGGAGATGGCAAACAGCACTTGGCTTGACTGTTTAATTGGACCAATTCATTTTTCATTCTCAGTTTTCTAACTTGGCTGCTTGTTTTTCATGATGCAGAAAGACCAGGGCTCAAACTCCTGGCAGCATGTTAGTAACTAAAATGTTTGCACCTAGTGAGCTGGACTCTCGTTAATTCCACTTCTTCATTATGCCAGGAGAGCTCATTCCAACTGAAATTTGACTATTGGTTTTTAATTTTGGTGCCATTTTTCAAGCTGATGGCTCTTCTGGCTGACAGTGAATTACCCAGGGTGCAAATTAAATACAATAGAATTGCTAATCAGGCCATTAGAATACAGGGACAGGAGGAAATCTACAAGTTGTTAGATCTGGGTGGGCTCTCTCCTTGCCTTTTGGACAGAATTTGTATGACTTTGAATGGGCCTGTGCATAGGACCAGTACAAATATTGGAAATAGATGCCTGCAGGCAGCCCAGGGGACTGAGCAAGTGGCTGCAAAGCCTGCGATCCTACACTGATTTGGCTGGTTCCCCTTTGCAGGAAAAATCTTGTCCTGTAAGTACTCACGTCCCTGGGGATTGCTGTCTAATGTTCCATACACTTTTCTCATGCAAGCAAGTGTTGAGATTTAATTCTCAACCTCCAGGCCCACAAGGAAGGCACCAAATATCTGGCATAATGAACAATATTTTCAGATTTCTAAATTTAGACGGAAGGTGAGAACGCACTAGCAGTTTTTCTCTTGTGTCTAATTCTAAGTAAAGATAGAAAGACTTATCTGTTGAAGACTTCATGTTGCACACTCACATTCAGTCAGTTTTTTGTTTGTTTGTTTTTTGATTTCTTTAATCCCCACAAAACTGACAGAGAGGAAATAAGTTGAGGAGCCACTTCCTAAGGGGGCAATGCTTGATGCCAAATGGTAGTTGTGTAGATCTGGAGACGTTCAACCTTCAGAGAAGACCAACTGTGGTCTTTAAGGGTGGACAGGCGATCCGGGACACTGTGCAGGGACGCTTTTGGGAGAGGGGTGTGCTGGGGACCATTCACAAGTGACGGAGGCCTCCCACTGAACCAGTCCCAGGGAACGCCTGTGGAGGCCTGCCAGCCTCGTCTGACTGCTTGAAGTGCTTGCAACATTTAATCTTCATGGCAGTCTTCTGAGGTGCAGATTATGATCACCCCCTTATAATGGATATCAGTCTTGAGGTTGGGTAACTCTCCTGGGGTCACCTAACAAGTTAGTGGCAGGGCTACTGCTATTAGATTGGGTTCAGCTGCCAGAGACAGCAGAAAAACCTCTCATTTTAACAAGGCTTAAACAAGATAGGTATTCTTTCTTACAAAAAAAAGTTTGGAGGTAGGTAGTCTAACTCCAGCACAGCGGCTCCATAATCATCGGCCACCCAAGTGCCTTCTGTCTTGTTACTCCACCATCTTCAACACATGGCTTCTGCCTTGGGTTGCCAAGACACCCAGCTGAATTGGAATTTCAGAAAAACAACAAATAATCTTTTTTAGTAGGAGTATATCCCACGCAATATTGAACAATTAAATATAATCTTAAATTTTTTAAAGTATTAAAAATTACAAACAAGTAAATGAAAATTAAGTAAAAATAAAATATTCTTATTTGCTACATCTGGCCATCCTAGCTCAGCCTCATGGTTCAAGATAGCTGCTGTGTACTGGCCCTCAGCACCACACTCCAAGCAGCAGGAGAGAGGAGGGTTAAAGAAGGGCCTCCCTCTCTTTAAAGATGACTCATGAAAGTCACACCCCAAACTATTGCTCACCTCACATTGGCTACACATGGCTTTTAGGGATGCTGGGAAATATGGCTTTGATTTGGAGCAGCCATGGGCCCAGCTAACCATCGGGGCTTCTATATTAAGAAAAATGGATAGCAGGGGTCAACTTAGTCACTGTCACAGCTGGGATTTAAACCCAAATCAGAGTGGCTTTCGAGTCTTGGGGCTTAGTCACCCTGCTGTCCTGCCTTTTCTCCATTTCATGAAAGAAAGGGTGAAGAAGACACTATTCTTGCGTGCCTCTTCCCTGACATCTCTGCTTTTGCCGCTAGCAGCCTGCATGTGTGACCCGCTTCAGAGGCCTGCCCTCAGGCTACTAGAGCCATGTTACCCATATCTGGAAATTTGGATGGCCCTTAGCCAATGGTGGGAGCATGAAAGCCCAGCTCCCATGGCTGGGTCGGGTGAGCACTACAATGTGATTTACACTCCAGAGCTCTGCTGCAGGATTAGACGGAAGCTGGGACCCCCCTGAGTGTGCACCCTCACTCGGCTTCTTCCCTTCCCCTTCCTGTTTTCCCTGTTCCCTTACTGGTTTCTCCTGGAAGCACTTCCTTTATAAATCACTTGCACACAAATCTTTGTTGCAGTGTCTTAGCGGCCTATGATAAGAGTTTTTGCTGGAAAATATAAATAGGAAGTGGGTCAGCACTTTTGAAGACAAAGCTGTTCTGTTGTCGCATGCCCCTCCATGATAAAGAGGCCAAAGTGACAAGCAAAGCCCTTGAGCTTGAATTAGGTCACACCCAGCCTTCCCGGCAAATCCTGAGCTGTGACAACCTGTACTGAGTTGGACATTTAATATTTAATTCAATCTTCCTCCAAGTTGTATGTTTTCTTAGGGAATGTGTATTAGTCAGGATCTGGTCAGGAAAACAGATGGCACCCAGAATTTTAGATAGGAAGGGATATAATACTGAAGATTAGGTACTTACAAAACAGTTGGAAGATCTGGAAAAGCAAAGGTCTAGGAAAGCTGATACCAGCTCTCAGATTTCCCCTACACTTCCAGAGCCTCAGGAAGTACAGTGAGGAGCATACCAGCCTGTGTGACCAAGATAGGTGATTCTTGGTAATGTGCCTGGAGGTTGCCCCAAAAGGTGCCACTTACTGTACCCTTTGTGTGGGCTGCCAATGCTGGAGAAGCAAGAACCATCGTGGCTTCTTGCCTCTTTGGCCTTCTGGGTATAGTACAAGTATAGTCGATCCTCATCATTTGTGGATTCCGTATTTGAAAGTTCACCTACTTGCCAAAACTGATTTGTAACCTCCGAATCAATACTTAAGGTGCATTCGCAGTCACTTGAGGACAGAGCAGTGAAAAACTTGAGTCACCTAAAGTACACGTTCCCAGCTGAGGCTAAACAAGGTGCCGTTCTGCCTGCTAGTTTCAACTCTCCTACTATAAACAAGCGTCGTTTTAGCAGTCTGTTTAGTGCCATCTTTTTGAGATTTCTGTGCTTTTTGTTGGAGATTTTGCTGTTTTAAGTGGCCCCTAGGTATAGCTGTGTAGTGTTCCTAAGTGCAAGAAGACTATGATGTGCCTTACAGAGAAAATATGTGTAGGTAAGCTTCATTCAGGCACGAGTTATAAAGCTGTTGGCTGTTGAATTCAATGTTAACGTACCGAAAATAAACATTAAATAAGGTGTCTTTAAACAGAAACAAACACAAAACAAAGGTATGTATTGGTTGGTTCACAAAAATATTGTGACCAGAGGCTTGCAGGAACCTAACTCTGTATTTCCCCTAGGAGCAATGGTTTAGTATTCACTATCTCAGTGTTTGCAGCAACTTTATAGAACGTAAGCACTGTGAACAGCAAGAATCAACTATACGTCTCACGGGTAGAATCTAACTTGTAACCCATTTGGCAAGGAAGACTGGAAAATGTAGTTCACAAACTTCCAGATGCTGGAAGCAATACATGGGAGAGTGTCAGGCTGGGTTACAGACCCCACTACTCAGTCCTGTGCAGGTCCTGAGTCAGGTAAGCGAAAGAAAAACAAAGTAGCCGCTGGCAAAGCAGACATGCTTTATTTCAGACGCGAGCTCCACCACCAGCAGTTCGAAGCCCTTGTCTTTTATACCAAAAGTACACAATAGTGGCAACGAGCCAAGGGGTACATGGGCGCACATGCGCACTAACACTACTCTTACGTAACTTGTTTACCACAGATATGCTGACTCATACCCAGCCGGATATGAGGCAAGAGGTCCTGACTAAACTAACTCCATTTTCCTCACAGAGAGCATAGAAGCGGGAACGACGATGCTTAGTTACTGAGTCCATCACAGTATGTTAAGGCATCTAACGTTTTTAAAATGTGTTTAATGGTTGCCCTAGGGTTTACAATATACGTCTTTAATTAAATCAGTGTCTACCTTCAAATAAAATTATACCACTTCACATGGAGTATAAAGACCTTATTCAAGTGTACTCCTAATTCCTCCCTCCTGTCCCACATTTTACATTTACAAATGCTATACACACAATGTGTTGCTGCTATGCCGACTTTAGGCAGTTATCTTTTAGAGCAATTTAAACATTTTAAAATAAATTTTTATTTACCTTTATTTGTTCCATTTCCAGCCCTCTTCATTTACTTGTGTAGATCCAAGTTTCTGTATTACATATTCCTTCTACCTGTAACATTGCTTGTAGAGCAGCTCTGCTGGCAGTGAATTCTCTGTTTTTGTTTGCCTGAGAAAGTATTTCTTTTTTACTTTTGAAATATATTTTTGCTGGGTAAAGAGTTTTGGGTTGACATGTTCTTTTGTTGTTGTTGTTGTTTAACATTTCAAAGATGTTATTTTACTGTCTTTTGACTAGTATGGTTTCTGATGAGAAGTCTGCCATAATTCCTATCTTTGTTCCACCATAGGTAATGTTTCTTTTCTCTCCGGCTGACTTCATGATTTTTCTCTTTGGTTTTGGTTTTCAGCAGTTTAACTATGATATACCTAGGATTCCTTTTTTGCTTGTTTGTTTTGTTTTTTAATACCCTGTTTGGTCTTATTTGAGCTTTGTAGATCCATGGTTGGTGTCTGCCATTAGTTCTGGAAAATCCTCATCCATTTTTTTTTCAAATATTTCTCCTGCCTTGTACTCTTTCTTCTCCTTCTGGAATTCCAATGACGTGTATGGTAGACTGCTTGATAATGTCCCACAGCATGCACTTTCATGCTCTGTTTCCCCACCCCCCATTCTTTTTTTTTTTTCCTCTTTGTGTTTCAGTTTGGGTAATTTCCATTGACTTATCTTCAAATTTGTTGATTCTTTCCTCAGCTGTGTC
Source organism: Cynocephalus volans (assembly GCF_027409185.1). Lineage (NCBI taxonomy): Eukaryota > Metazoa > Chordata > Mammalia > Dermoptera > Cynocephalidae > Cynocephalus > Cynocephalus volans. The sequence continues at coordinate 55,996,623 of NC_084478.1, forward strand.
AGTCTCTTGATGAGCCCATCAAAGGCACAGTAGTGCTTTTCATTTCTAGCATTTCCATTTGATTCTTTCTTATAGTTTTATTCTCTTTACCAAAATTACCCATCTGATCTTGCATGTTGCCCATCTCTCCTTGGAGGGACTTATCTTTCCTTACAGTTTAGTTTGGTTGGTAGCCCTGTGACTTCAGCTCTCTGGTAAGTTCAAGGAAAGGTGTGATTTGCATATCATCTAGCTTTTTTGTTGTTGTAAGGTTGGGCACAATGCTCTTACCAGCCTTCTGTATCCTAAATGGACTGCTGCTTTTTTGAAAGATATGCTGTAGAAAAAGTACAAGAATTAATCTTGTGTTTAATTCTTGGTTTCTTTCAGATCCCTGTGCTGTACACATGCATCCAAATCAAGACACTAGTATTTACTTGATGGAATTCAAAAAGAAATGCTCAATCTCTGGCTGGCTTATAGGCAGTGGTAAGTGGTATAAAATGATCAGACTTTACCCCCAACTGCATCTGTGATAGATTCTTAAAACAGCCCCCAATGAATCATGTCTTCCAGAGTTCACACCCCTTTGCAATGTTTTTTTGCAGCTCTTTTCATCATGAGGTGGAGTTACTTCTCCACCCTTTGAATCTGGGCTGGGCTTGGCCCTTGCTTTGATCAATAGAATGCAGCTGAAGTGACATGTGTGTGTTGGGGTAGGGGGGAGGTGGACATCTGAGTCTGGGCCTTAAGAGGCCTTGTATCTTCTGCTTTTGCCCCAGGGTGGACTTCTAGTCACCATGTAAATTAAGGAGCCTGGGCTATCCTGCTGGAGAGAGAAGCTGCTTGGAAGAGAACCAAGCCCCCATACATTGTAGTGAACCCTGCCAACTCCAGGACAAGAGAGAAGATCCAACCATCTCAGTCAGCCCCAGTCATTGGAGCTACCCCAAACTGGCCATCAGATGTGTGGGTGTAGCCATTTGGGTTTTCCAGCCCCAGCCAAGATACTGCAGCCAACATCATGAGGAGCAGAGATGAGTCATCACACCAGCTCCAAAGGCCTGACCAACAGAATTATGAGAAACACAAAGATAGTTGTTTTAAGCTATCAAGTTTTGGGGTGGTTTGTTGGGCAGCAATAGCTAACTAATACAGCAGGGACTTCTAGTTGCTCCACAATGTCCCTTCTCCCCTTTTTCCTCTTTAAAACAATGGCCGAGTTTTTTAGCTAGATACACAGCCACCTGAAATAAAAATTACATTTCTCATCCTTCCTTGCAGCCAGATACGGCCATATGATTCACTCTGGCCAGTGGGATATAAGTAGAAAGGGTGTGCGCAACTTCCAGGGTAGTATTTATTTTTGAGGCCTTTATCTTACCAATATATCAGAGTCTAGCACTGTTGTTGGAGAGATAGGAACATTTTGTACCATGAACATCTTTGTTTCCTACCTTACCTGAATAAGATGTGGATTGCTTTGGTGTCTATTAGGAAAATAACAAGAGCACAGCAACCAAAACACTGTAGTTTAGCAGAACATAAGGATCAGAAAGTCACTGGAGAAAAAAAGGAACTAAAAATGACACAATGAGCACCAATTGGAAAGACTAGCTTTTTTATTTTATTTTTATTTTTGGCAGCTGGCTGGTAACAGGGATTGAACCCTGGACCCTGGTGTAATCAACACCATGCTCTAACCAACTGAGCTAACCAGCCAGCCCAGAAAGACTACCTCAACCCACTAATAATCCTATCATAGTTTGAGTACCTTGAAAAGTAAGTTGTGAATCTTCTCATTGAAATGGATTTAAATGAAGACGTTTGGCCCTTTGCCTGACTTTAGGCATGGAATGTTCTCAGGGTAATAACACAGGCCTGGTACTTGTACCTCAGTTATCCATTCACAGTTTATGATTGTGATCTTGCTGTAGTAGATCTTATGAAAAGCTCCTTGCTTTGATTAACTTGCTCCAGGTAAACACTCGTTCCAGGTATGGTAGAAAGTTGAGAGGTTTAGTTAGCGCTCTGGATGGGGACTCATGACTGGCATAGACGCCCCTCCAGGGCTCTTCTTCCTGTTGGCCATTAGGCCTTGTGCGTTCTTCACCTCTCTTGACTCTGTCACCTTCTCTGTCTCTTCATGGCCACTTCCCTGTGTTCAGGCTTTGCAATTTCTCTCTAAAGCTTCCTGCCCTCAGTCCTGTCCCCTCAAATTCATTCTCTGCTTTGCAGCCACAGGGATTTCTCTAGAAAGTATATCAGATTCATGACATACCTGTGCTTACAATCCTAGCAAGCCTCCCCAATCCTTCTGTAAGAAGTAGAAAGCCTCATTCAGGCTCTGGTGATCTAGCACCACCTTCTTTCGCTACCTTATTTCTTCATTCCTCCTCTTTCACATGCTTGATGACATATGTAGCCACCCTAGATGACTTGAAAACTCCTGAAGCAGCCCAGCTGTCAGAGCCTCAGACACTCTGTCCTGGCCCCTTCTTCTAATCCAACACTTTCCTGCCTTTTAAGACTCAGCTCGTGTGTTAGGCCACCTCCTTTAGGAGACCTCTCAGATCAGGGCTTTCTTTGTGTTCCAAGCATGCCTGTGTCACTACATTTGTCAGGCTGTTTTCTGAGGGGCAGTCTCCCCCACAAGACTGTAAAGTGTTTGATGTGAGTGTAGTACCCACCGCTGGTGTCCCCCTTCCCGTACCCCATGGCCTTCCGGCACTTACCCCTTCTGTGCCCAGCAGCCCAGGGCAGGCTGAAAGTTCCAGGGACTTAATGCCTCCTGAGAGCAGCTCTCAATCAATGACTGATGGGAGTCGGTGTATAAATACCCAGCTCCCTTGCCCCTTGGGCGGATAACGCTGAGGCCCGTGCTCTACATCATTACACAGAGTTTCTCTGTGGGAAGGAGCTCCAGTTCCCTCAGTGGTGGCCAGCAAAGCCCACCCTTCACTGGCCGACTTTCCTTCCCTGTCTCACTTCCTACTTCCCTTTTGGTGTTCCTCGCGCCTCCCAAATAAAGCCTGAACTACCTACCACTCAACTTCCTATCTCAGGATCTGCTCTGGGGAAATCCCAGGCTTGGCGGTTCTGGTCTGGTTTGTCCTTGCGTTTTTCTACAGCTCCTAGTTTAATCTCTGGCACAGAGTAGGTCCTTGATAATAACTTGTTCGCTGGCTGGCTGTGTCTGTCTGCCTTAATGAATAACTGAATCAATTCATGGTTGGAATGATGACTTTTCCAGTACTATCGCCTGTCTCTCTTGTGGTAGACACAGATGTCACTGGATTCCCCTTCAAGGAAGTTCTTGTTACTCATTCAAGGGGTGTGCAGAGAGCAGACAGCGCCCAGCCGTCAGCTCTTCTAGTCTGCCTCAGCTGCAGAGAGCCACCTCGCTCCAGGTCACGCCCTCCCCAGAGCAGCCCACACCTGGTGACTGAGTGGAAAGGCATGCTTTTTAGTAGAAATTGTAAAAAGGAAGTAATGGTCTGGCCTATCGCAGGAAAACTCTGGTGGGTGATCTTTGCTCCAGAGCTCTCCCCTGGGTTGGCCGAGGCTATGTTGGGCTCACATCACAGTTCAGCTTCAGGATTGCCCTATCCTGCCTTCCCCCACTTCTTGTCACAGGACTGGATCCCTAATACACATCTTATACTTCCAAAGCCATCCCATCATCTGCTTCTGGAGTGCCCAACCTGTGACACCTCTCTTCCATAGTGTGTTAGTCAGGATTCTCCAGAGAAACAAAACCAATAGGATATATACACATACACATATCCTTTTATTTATTTAGTTTTTGGCAGCTGGCTAGTACAGGGGTCCAAACCCATGACTTTGGGGTTATAAAGCTGACCTCTAACCAACTGAGCTAATTGGCCAGCCTAGGATATACATATATCCTGTATATTATATATATGAGGAGATTTATTGTGGGAATTGGCTCATAGAATTATGGAGGCTAAGAACTCTCATGATCTGCTGTCTGCAAGCTGGAGACCCAGTAAAGCCAATGGTGTAAGTCTTGGTCCAAGTCCAAAGGTCCAAGAACCAGGAGCATTGCTGTCCAAGGTCAAGAGAAGATGATGTCTCAGCTCAAGGAGAGAGAGAGGTAAGGTAATTCGCCCTCCCTCCACCTTTTTGTTCTATTCAGGCCATCAGGGGTTTGGGTGATGCCTGCCCACACTGGTGAGGACAGATCTTCTTTACTCAGTCTACCAATTCAACTGCTAACCTCTTCCAGATACACCCTTACAGACACGTCTGGAAATAATGTCCTATCAGCTATCTAGGCATCCCTTAGCCCAGTCAAGTTGAGATGTAAAATTAACTGCCACACATAGATTTTGTGCCTTAGTCACCCTGATTCCCTGATTCACTGTCGCTTTCACAGACTTTGTGCTTTTCTGACTCCACCAAATTGTTCACACTATTGTCCACTACTCTCTGCCCTTCAGTAATATCTGGATAATGCTTTGTAGTCTACAAAATATTTCTATATATCAGATTTAGTCCTCACAATAGCCCTGCAAAGTAGGTGTTCATATTCCCATTTCTCAGCTGAGGACACTGAAGTTTAGAAAAATATAGGGATTTGCCCAAGGTCCACAGCTACAAAGTGGAGAACAGAACTCAGAAGCCATTGATTCAGCAGATGACCTTCCTCCCTCCTGGTGGGCCTAGGGGATATGGGTCCAGCAATGACAGTGTCTGCTACAGGAATTACCTGCAGTATTTGCCTAGGAGGTGGGAGGTAATTCACTATCTCATTCCTTTGGGCTCAGACCCTGAAGATCCCTATTGAATATTCACTGGGAACAGTAATGGCCCCTAGTTCCTTAAGCCGAATTAATATGTGCGATTTGCTCAGGAGTCATCTATGCAAGTGAAACCATTGTGGGGAAAGGCAGAGAGGTCCAGGGCTGAGGGCTTAGGGAGGGACAGTTGCTGGTGGAGGCCTCCAGTGCTTGCAGAATCTGGGGCCATTCTGCAGCCTCTCCATTATCCGCCAGCCCCTCCCCTTGAATGAGTGATGTCTTCTGGAGAGGTTAAATATCTATAGCAGTTAACTTTTTTGAATGGGGTGAAGGGTTAAGGAACAAAGGTGCCTCTTGGCTTCCCCCAGGAGAGCCCAGATGGTTCTAGCTTAGAGAAGAGTGAGATCAAAGAGAAGCTGGTGTCCGGGCCAAAGGCAAGTGGACTTTTAGGTTAGGTGAGAAGTCTCCAGTGCAGAACTGATTGAACTCTGAAAATAGCTGGATCAGGACTCCAGTGGGTGCATTTACCCCTGCTGTGGCCCTGCTTGGGTACTTGTTATTCCTTTAAACTTTATGTATCTTATTCTTTTTAGGCCTGATTGTTACTCTCCTTCAGAAACAAGATGGCTCTGGGAATGGACTCATGTTAATTAAAATCACATGAGATTGATATAAAACCCCAGGAAGTCATTATTAATTTACAGTGAGTAATCCAGTCATTTATTCATGTATTTATTCCATAAATATTTATTGAGTGCTCACCTAAGCCAAGTTGGTCATGCATGACCCTAAAGTTCTTTCTGGAATCTAACATAGCCTCCTGTATCAGGCAGGAGACAAGAACCACACCAGTTGTTTTAACAGAGAGAATTTAATATAGAGAATTGTTAGCTAGGCATAAGGAATTATTAACTAGTCACTGAAGAAGCAAAAAAGCAAAAAGAAAACTCTAAGGTATCGTGGTGGTAGCAATTTCAGGAAGCGGCTACCTAACACCCCTGGGAGGACAAAGGGGAAAAAGTTGGAATTATTAAAACCTAGGAGCTTGGAAGAGGGATCACATGGGGCAGAAGCTCAGAAGCCTGAGGAAGAGGCACTTGCTGGCTGGTGATGGTGTCTCTGATCTCAGAGGAGGGACGCCATAGAGCTGGGACCCAGACCTCTGCAGAGGGGATGCTGGCCAGCTGGTGTCTCTGAGGTAGGAGGTGATGAGGCTGTTTCTGTGGGTTTTAGAAAAACTGCAAACCGGATTCAGCTGCTGCTGCAGGAAGGAAGTGCTGTCGCCAGAGTGAAGAAGCATGGTGTGGGGGGTGCCGCTCACAGGATCGGGACGCTAATAGGAAGAAGCCCCAAGAAGCCAACAGAAAGCCAGGAGAAGCCCAAAGGAAAAAACAAGTCCCTTCATCCTCTAGCCTTGCATTTTCTTCTAGCATTTCCTATGGGTAGAGCATATCAGGGAGCACCTGGCAAAGCTGAAATATGTTTTGCAGAGTCCCAGCCCCAGCATCATAAAGAAGGGTGGGTGTGGAGCTCAGAGACAATCTCTTAGTAACAGACACATGTCCAAACAATCTTGAGGTGAGTGAGGATTAGCTAACCCCTCCCCAACAATTCACCAGCAGTTCACACAAAAGCAAGTCTCTGACCAAATTCTAGCATGTTTATTAAACAAGCATTCATTAGCAACCCAGCACAAAACAGTTCATGCAGTCTATTCTCTAGGCTCAAGGAAGTCCCAGCTCTCAGCCTACCCTTGCATGAAAGCTCCATTTGAGGTAGGTGCAACATACCAGAAGCATCAGAGAACCAGAAATCTTCCAAAACTAAAGGTTGAATCAAACCTCAGATGCCATCTCTAAGGTGCAAGGCACAGGCCTTGCTAGATTCTTATAACTTTTTCATATAAAGGTGAAGAGTATCTTGAGTGCATTTTAAGCAAATCTATAGATCCTGAAAACATATAAAATCACCAGCAAGAGTCTATGTCTAACATTCATCAGGCTAATTAACAAGTCACCAATTTCATCAATGAAAACCCGTTTCTGACTTTCACTTTGCCAGTTAGCAAAGCCTCAGGTATTGATGAAGCCCTTGTGATCTTGCACTTGGATGTGGCCTCTCTGATTCGAAGCTGGCTGACTAGTTGAAGAGGGGAGTTTTGATGAGGGCAAAATGACTGCCCCTGGAATTGGAGTTTTAACTAACACAGACATAATATCACACCGTTCAGGTGGAAGTACTTCAAAAATAAAATGCAGACATAGTAATAAATACTGTTTATACCAGGCACCACTGAGATTCAGTGGTGGGCAAGACACAGTCCTTGCTTTTAAGGGGCTGCGCAGCCTGGGAGGCGAACGACAAATAGGCGATTGCAGTGAGTACAGAGTGTGCTGATGGGGTTGGCCAGCTCAGGCTAGGTGCTTTTCTAGAAACCTCAGGAGGACCAGGTTCTGGCACTCAGTTGTCAGCAAACCTTCCCTGTAGTTCAAGTTTCCAGATAAAATACAGGATGTCCAGTTCAATACGCTTTTCAGGTGAACAATGAATACTCTTTTGGTATAAGTAATGTATTTTATTTGCTAAATCTGGCAATCCTAGTTCTAGGCAAAGCTAGAAAGCAAGCCAAACAGGTCAGAAGTTGGCTTGGTGGGTGTGAGATTAGTCAAGGCAGGAGAATGAGATAGTTTTAGGTTTTGTGCCTGAGTTACTCATTTCCATCTGCCTCCCTAGACAAGCCCAAGTGTTTTGGAGGTCAGGGCATCTGCTCCCCTGAGCAGTGCTGGTCCCAAGCTACACATGATCTCTCTAAGCTCCCCATATATAAATGTCATGCACTTTCTTCTTAAGGAGATCCCTTCTGCCAGCAGATTCTTTCTTAAGCAGACCCTGTGATGGTTAATTTTATGTGTCAACTTGGAGAGTGTTTTTGGATGAGATTAACAGTGAAATCAGTGAGCAAATTGCCCTCCATAATGTGGGTGGGCCTTGTCCAATCAGTTGAAAGCCTGAATAGAACAGAAAGACTGGCTTCCTGGAGCAAGAGGGAATAATTCTCTGGCAGACTGCCTTTGAACTTCGTCTGCAGCATTGGGTCTCCACCTATCTGCCCACACTGCAGATTTTGGACTTGCCAGCCCCATAATCTGTGAGCAAATTCCTTATAATTAATCAATCTCTCTGTGTGTGTCTCTGTTTCTGTCTTTCTCTCTCTTGCTCTCTTACTCTCCCTCTCTCTCTTGCTATATTTATGTATATATATATCTATCCTATTGCTTCTCTTTCTCTTTTTCATGCAATCTGTTCTCTAGGCTTGAGGAAGTCCGGGCTCTCAGCCTACCCTTGCATGAAAGCTCTGACTAACACAGACCCCCCAGAGAGCTGATTAGGTTTAAGCTTTCATAATGGCAACACTGTCTTACTTCCTTCCTCTAAACAGGTCCCCTGAATGGGGTTTGTTTACTCACAGTCTTCATTTTTTTCTTACTAATGGCTGATCTTATTTTTCTATTAACACTCAGAAAGGTTAAAAAACTTGCCCAAGGCTAGCAAGCTGGGATTTCATCTCACCTCTGGTTTCAAGGCCTATGTCGTTTCTGCTGTTTGGTGTCAGTCTGTGTCCTGGAAATTGTGTCTGTCATCATAGGGAGACGGCTGTTGGGTAAAGTAAAGGATGCTAGGCTTGGAGTCAGAAGACTTGAGCCTTGTTCAGAAATGGAGATACCCCAGATGGGGTCAGCAGTCTGGGGAGGGCTTTGATGCATAGGGGTGACACATGTTCAGCAACTTATGCAGGTTGATCTGACAGAACCTCTTAATATACCTGAACTCAGGGCACGTAGTGTGACCCAAGGCTGGGCTCCATTAGTGATATCCCAGCCCCAGGTGGCACAGCAATTAAAGGAGAAACTTTTTAGGTCAAAAGCAGAAAATCCTGGGAAGATGGGGGTCCTACCTCACCTGTGCAAAACCAGTCCTATTATTCTAGCCCTGTCACCAGGCAATGCCTATATTCATCTGAAAGATTCAGGGGGATGGGGGACAGGTTCATGATCCACCTGAGGCATCATGGTCCTCAGATCCACCAGGCCGGGGCCAGGAACTGATAGCAGGACTGAGGGCAGGAGTTAAATGAGCACAGGATTTATGGCTAGCCAGGTAAGACTTTACTTTCTTTATAACTGTGTTCTAGGGTATTATGGACTGAATGTGTCCCCTCAAAATTCATATATTGAAGCCCTAACCCCCAATGAGATGGTATTAGGAAGTGAGGTTTTAAGAGGTGATTAGGTTTAGATGAGGTCTTGAGGATGGGGCCCCCAGGTGGGATTAGTGTCCTTACACACACACACACACACACACACACATACGCACGCACGCACGCACGCACGCGCGCGACCTCCCAGCCACCAGAATGGTGAGAAATAAATGTCTGTTGTTTAAGCAACCCAGTCTGTGGTAATTTGTTATAGTAGCCTGAGCAACTAATACATAAGGTGAGTAGACAATCTCTTATTAGCAGTTTTCCCATGTCAAAATCTCTTAGAAAATGTGCATTGCTTTATGTATGTGTGTTTCTTTTATTTTTAAAATCAACTTTATTGATATGTAATTTACATACAATAACCTGTACCCATTTTAAGTGTACAGTTTGATGAGTTTGGAGAAATGTATATACCTGTTTAACCACACCCAGTGAAGATATAGATTATTTCTATGACCATGAAATTTCCTTTGTGTTTGTTTGCAGTCAATTCTCTCCCTCCACCCTTGCCCTAAGCAACACTAATCTACTTTTCCCACTGTCGATTAGTTTTGTCTGTTTTCACATTTCATAGACATAGAATCATATAGTGCATACTATGTTGTGTCTGGTTTTTGTTAAATATGATGTTTTTGAGACGCATCCGTGTTATCAATTGTTTGTTTCTTTTTATTGCTGATTAGTATTCTATTGTATAAATATACCATGATTTTTAAAATCCATTTTCCATTGGTGTATTTTAAATTTATGTCTACTCTGTTACATATCTCATTCTGTTTGTTAGATTTTTCACTAAGCATAGCGTTAAGATTCATCCGTGTGGCTATATGTATTGCTCCTAAATGCTTCAGATCACTCCGTGGTGGGCAACCCCAAGGTTTTACCTAAACACTCCCTCCGTGATGGAGCCCACGTTGCTCCCCACCACAAAATACACTGCACTGAGGATCTTTTTACATACACCCTGTGGACCTCTGAATTTGCACATAATACATACCCAGGAGGGGATGTGCTGGGTCACTGGTATGTGTTTACCTAATTTACATCAGAGGTGCCAGCTTCTTCACCAGAATGGCTGCACCGCTTTACATTTGTACCAGCAATGCCAGCAGGCTCTTACGGTCCCACAGCCCTCCAACTCTTAGCATTATGCAGCTGGCTAACTTTTGCAGCCTAATATAGAAGTGGTATCTCACTTTTGTTTTGATTTGCATCTCTCTGATGGCAAATGATTTTGAGCATCTCTTCAAGTGTGTTTCTCTTCTCTAAACTACCTATCCATATTCTTTGCCCAGTTTTCTATTGGGGATACTATTTTTCTTCTCGTTGATTTATAGGTCTTTCTTTATATGTGACATGCTATCTCTTGTTGCTTTTAGAGATTAAAAACATTGTCATCCATTTTGGTCATATATTTATTCCCTTTGTCTGTGGTGTCCTTCAGTAAACAGAAAACCTTGATTCTGAAGTAATCAAATTTCCTCTCTCGCCTTATAGTTTTTGTCTTCGAAGTTTAATTTAAAAAGTCTTTCTCTGCCTGTACAGATCATAAAGATATTCTTCTACATTTTCTTCTATTAACTTTATAGTTTTCACTGTCATATTCAGGTCATTAACCCACAGGGTCCCCACTTACTGAAGGTGTTAGATTGGGATGCAGTTTTAATTTTTTCCATTTGGCATGCCAATTTTTTTCTCAGCTCCATGTAGCTCATCTCCAAAACCTTGGGTCTAACATGAGTAGTTTGAAAAAAAAAAAAAAGTCTCTTAACTAGAATTTGTTTGAACTTTTAATTTAAGTATGGCACACGCACACACAAAAGTGCTCAAATCATGAGTGATTTGATGAATTTCCAAACAACGAAAACAGCACTGAAACAGAACATTACCCTTACCCCAGAAGGCCTCCTCCTGCCCATTTTTATCCAATACACATCATAGATTAGTTTTGCCTTTTTGTGTGTGTTTTTTTTTGGTTCTTACAAATGGAATCATACTTTATGTACTCTTGTGTCTGATGGCTTTCACTCAATATTATGTTTGTAAAATTTGTCTATATTTGTTCATTCTCATTGCTATACAGTGTTCCATTATATAATTATACCACAATTTATTCATTACACTGTTGATGGGCATTTGGGTAGTTTCCAGGTTTTGGCTATAACAAACAGGGCTGCTATGAAAATTCTTGTACACATCTTTTGGTGAAATGTCAAAAGATTTGTATACATTTGTATATCCATTTCTACTGGGTCATAGGGTATGCATATGTTTGGCTTTAGTAGTTTCTGCCAGACAGTTTTCCAAAGTGGTTGTACCAATTTTCACTCCCACAGAACAGTGTGAGCGTTGCAGTGGCTCCACATCTTTGCTAATGCTTGGTATTTTCCATCTCTATTTCATTTTAGCCATTCTGGTGGGGGTCTAGTGGTATTTCCTTGTGGTTTTAATTTTCATTTCCTAAATGCCTAATGAAGTTAGGCACCTTTTCATATATTTACTTGCCACTTCAGTATCTTCTTTTGTGAAGTGTCTGCTCAGGCCTTTTGCTTTTTTTTTCTTTTAGGTTGTCTGTCTTTTTCTTATTCATTTGTGAAACTTTTTTCTATAGCCTGGGTAGAAATCCTTTGTTCAATATACGTACTAAAAATATACCTTTCACTCTGTAGGTTGCCTTTTGCCTTTTTATTCTCTTAATTTCAAATAGTCCAACTTCTTTTTTCTTTTTATTCATAGCTAGTGCTTTTTTGTGTTCTGACACCAAGTCATGAAGATGTCTTCTTCTAAAAGGTTTTTTATTTTATCTTGCCTATTTATATCTGCAATTCTTCTCAAATTGATTTATATGTATGCTGTGAGATACAGATCCAGATTCATTTTTTTCTCCATTTAGGTATAAAATCAACCGAGTTCCATTTATGTAAAATAGTATCTTTTTTCCAGTACACAACAGTTTCACACTGTAATAAATCAGGTGAACTGAACATGGCTGTTCTAGATTCTCAATTCTTCTCCATTGGTCAGTTTATCCATCTTTGTGCTGTTACCTCACTGTATTCCCCAGAGAGGGCTCGTGTATTCTCGATTAAGTTAATATTTACACACTTTATAGTTTTGTGGGTATTGTGAATGGTATTCCATTTTTATTACATATAGTAATTATTTAATAGTTTCTAGTTATTTCTGGGGTAAAGAACTGCTACTGACTTTTGTTCATTTTCTAGCTGGAAACTTTATATACATTTTCTATTAGAGTTAAGAGTTTGTCAATTGTATTTTTATTTTTATATAGATGATCATATCATTCGCAAATAGCAGTTTCATCTTTTTCCTTCCGAAAACTATACCTCTGTGATAGTTAATTTTACATATCAACTTGGCTAGGCTATGGTGCCCAGTTGTTCGGTGAAACACCAGTCTAGATGTTGCTGCAAAGGTATTTTTAGATGAGATTAACATTTAAATCAGTAGACCTTGAATAAAATAGATTATCCTCCATAATGTGGGTGGGCTGCATTCAATCAGTTAACAGCCTTAAGAGAAAAAAGACTAACGTCCTTTGAAAAAGAGGGAATTCTGCCTCCAGACTGCCTTTGGACTTGAGCTGCAATGTCAGCTCTTCCCTGGGTCTCCAGCATGCTGGCCTACCCTGCATATTTTGGACTTGTCAGCTCCCCAAATCACATGAGCTCCTTAAAATCTCCCTCTCTCTCTCTCTTCCCCACTCCTCTCACTATCCACATAGATCATATTGGTTCTGTTTCTCTAGAGAATGCTGACTAATACAACCTCTTAATTACTTTCATTTTCTAACATTGGCCAGGACTTTCACGCTATATTAAACAGTAACAGTGATGAGGACATCTTCGTCTTATTCACAGTCTTAAAGGGAATGTATCTAAAGTTTCTCCAAGTATATTTGTTGTAGGTTTTGATACATAATCTTTCTCAAGTTAAGAAAATTTCTTTATACTCCTAGGTTGCTAGGTTTATTGATATTGAACCATTGTTGAATTTCTGGGATAAAATTTCATCATGATGGATATTTTTCAAAAATCCCATTGAATTCAGTTAGCTAACATTCGGTTTGGGATTTGTACATCTGTATTCATGAATGAAAAAGCCCTATAAGTATGTATTTAAAAATTTTTGTCACTAACTAGTTTTGAAATTAAGATTATACTGGTCTCCAACAGACACACGAAAAGTGCCCATCAGCGCTAAGCATCAGGGAAATGCAAATCAAAACCACGTTGAGATATCATCTCACACCAGTTAGACTGGCTATTATCAAAAAAGACAGAGAATAACAAATGCTGGTGAGGATGCAGAGAAAGGAGAACCCTTCTACACTGTTGGTGGGACTGTAAATTAGTGCAGCCATCATGGAAAACAGTATGGAGGTTCCTCAAACAACTACAGATAGATCTGCTACATGATCCAACAATCCCTCTGTTGGGTGTATACCAAAAAGAATGGAAATCATCATGTCAAAGGGATATCTGTTTATCATAGCTCTATTTACAATAGCTAAGAGTTGGAACCAACCTAAATGTCCATTGACAGATGACTGGACAAAGAAAGTGTGGTATATATACACAATGGAACACTACTCAGCCATAAAAAGAAATGAAATTTTGCCGCTTGCAGCAACATGGATGAACTTAGAGAAGAGAAAATTATGTTGAGTGAAATAAGCCAGGCACAGAAAGAAATACCACATGTCCTCACTCATAAGTGGGAGCAAAAAAGAAAGAGAAAGAAAGAAAGAAAGGACGAAAGAAAGAACAACACAATGTAATTCATTGAACTCTCAAAAGGACAGTATAGAACTGAGGCCACAAGAGGTGGGAAGGTGGGGAGGTTAGTGAGAAATTGGTAAAGGGCCACAAAAAATGATTACATTGTGTAATGATAAATATAGTAATAAAAAAAATTTTTTTTAAAGAGATTACACTGGTCTCAAAATGAGCTGGACAGCTTTAAATTTTCGTCTAAACCCTGAAACAATATGTACAAAATAGGAATTAAGCACTTCTTTTTTGTTTGTTTGTTTTGGTGGCTGGCTGGTTAGGGGATCCAAACCCATGACCTTGGTGTTACGAGCACCACTGTCTCCCAAGTGAGCTAACCAGCCAGCCCAGAATTAAGTATTTATTTGAAATTTTAACTCACCTATAAAACCACCAGAGCCTGAAGTTTTGAGGGAGGGGGTGTCTTTGACTATTATTTCAATCTCTTTATACTTGTTGACCTGGAATTAGTCATCTTCTTGAGCAAACTTTGGCATTTTTAATATAGTTCTAGGATATTGTTTCATTTTTGTTTTCAATTTTAGTAGTGCAGTTATTCATAACGCTTTTTTAAAAAATCTTCAATTTTGCATCTGTAGTTATTCCTTCCTTTCCTTTCTGTATTTTATTTATTCACATCTTCTCTCTTTTATTCTTGACAACTCTTGCCAGAGATCTGTCTTTTAAAAAATCCTTTCACAGATCCAGCTTTTGACTTGTAAAATAATGCCCACTGTTTTTGTTGCTGTTCTCTATTTCATAGAGTTCTGACAGGGTTGAGCCAAGTATTTGTAGTTGTTTTCCATAAGAGTTGAGCATGCAAGCTGAAGGTCAACTCCAGTTTCAGTGTATCAATAATTGGTAACTATATCTGTCACAATATAGTCTCACCAAAGCTGTAATTATTCTAGAAAGATGGTCAAATTGTTACCTTGGACACAGTACATATATCAGGGAACTGTTCACAGGAAACCATGAGAACAGATTCTAATATTGGAATGACAGCAATATTGTTGATACATGCCAGGACTTGCAGTATATTCAGCAAATGCACCTCCTTCTGCTTAGGAAAGGCCATGAAATCCTGGCCAAGAATTTTGCAGGACCAATTCAGAGACATTACTTTTTGTGGTCGTTGTCCAGCCTCAGAACCCTGCTCTCACATGTTTAGGTGTTCAACGTGCGATTTATATAACACGGGCGTTGCAAGTCACTTATCTCTGCTAATGGATCTGCCTTTGCCTCAGTTGAATATAGAGGATTTATGGACAGGAACCTTATCCCACCCGTTGCCATCCTCCCCCATGCCCTCAGACAAGTGGGCAAATGAAAAGTCTGGTACAGTGTACTAAGAACGTTCTGTGGGAGATTGCGGGAAAGATGAGCCATAAGACTTGCCAGTGTTCTCACTGCTCAAAATGTCACACACTATTCAACTTTTACAGCCAGTCCTGCTGAATTACCATGGGACCATCCATCAAGAATGGTCTCAGCTGTCTCCACACAGATAAATAAGTGTGATGTCTAAATGTGTTCTGTCTGCAACTATCTTTCACTTATTTTTACCCTATGTGTCTGTCTTGTGGGGTTAGGCTAAGTGTGGGGTCTGCAAGTAAAATAATTAATGCCAGGACCCTCACAGTGCAGCTGGGTCAGTGTGGCATTGTCTAATTGATCAATGGCAAAATCTGCCTCCCAGGGTAACTAGAAGACAGGCCAATGGAAATGTGTCCTTCAGAGTCACTGCTGTTGATTTTTCAGACTCATGAGGATTCCTCAAAGCTGTGTGGAAGGAAGCAATAACTCCTCAGCCACTGCAACTATACCCAGTATTTCACTTGCGTAGTGCCCAAGAGTACTACTGTAAAACAGTTTGTCACAGGCCAGGTTTCCTGGGAAACTGACTCTGAGACAGAGATTTGCATGCACGAAGTTTATCGAGGAGCACTGTCAGGATTTATACCTGAGGGACATAAGGGATGCAGAACTGGGCAGAGGGAGAAGTTGAGCTGTGATGCGGTTGCAACCAAGGCCCAGTTGACCCCATGGGGAGCCCTGGAGCTGAGATGGTCCTTTACAATTGTCCTCAACTGAGATGAGGGGGCCCAGCCTTTGGAATTCCATGTTGACCAGTCACTGGATACGGGCTGCCCTTGGGAAGGGGACATGACCTTGGGTGAGGCAGGTATCTTCAGCTGAAAGCAATCTCTAGAGAGGGATTCAGCTGCCAGCTCTCAGCTGCCAACACTCCCAGTAGCAGGGGAAAGAGTGCTTCAGTCTCAAAAGTGGGACATTTGGGCAGCACTCCACAGAATCCACTACAGCCCACCCCTTGTGCCATTCAGATCCACTTGCTCTGTAGAGTAAGCTTGGGGAACAGCTCCTCGGGATTTGGGTGGGCTTCATTTCTTGGAAAAACTTATAAGAAGAAGGTTAGTGAAATAAACTATAGAACTAGCTACTACAATTGGTCTTGAGGTCTCAGATGACTTCAGTGTCTCCCTTCTCTACTACGCATTCCAGAAATAGTTATTTTGATAGTAGAATATCAACCAATAGAATTTGCCATATTAACAGAAGAGGGGTACTCACTTCAGCAGCACATATTCTAAAATTGGAATGATACAAAGAAGACTATCATGGCCCTTGCACAAGGATGACACACAAATTCATGAAGCATTCCATATTTGTAATAAGCCAGGCACAGAGAGAGAAATACCACATGTTCTCATTCATATGTGGAAGCTAAAAAAGTTGATCTCATAGAAATAGAGAGTAGAACAGTAGTTATTAGAGATGGTGGCAGGGAGGGGGAGGGGAAGGAGGCGATGGGGAGAGGGTGGTGAGTGGATACAAAATATTAGAGAGATAGGAAGAATGGGATGTAGGGTTCTATAGTAATATAGGGATACTACAATTAACAACAAAGTTCTGTGTATCTTTGAACAGCTAGTCAAGATGATGTTGAATGTTCTTAACACAAACAAGTGACAAATGTTTGAGGTGATGGATTTATTAAGCACCATTATGACCATTGCACACAGAATGAATGTACCCAAATATCATATCGTACACCACAAATATATACAATTTTCATGGGTCAATTAAGAAAAAGAAATTAAAAAGAAAAAAAGAGAAATAGAGAATAGAATAGTGGTTACCAGAGGCAGGAAAAAGGAGGATCTTAAATGTTATAGCCACAAAGAAATAATAAACGTTTAAGAGGTAGATATGCTAACTATTCTGATTAGATCATTGTGCAATATATGCATGTATTGAAACAACAAATTGTACCTCACAAACATGTACAATGAAAAAAAAAAACAGAAAAGGGAAGGAAAATCACACAACCCACTATACAAATGCAGAAAAAAAGTCATAAAATCTAACATTTGTTTATTGATAAGAACTCTTGGCAAACTTCCTTATTCTGATTAAAGGTATTTACAAAAAACATAGAAAAATTATGCTTCGTAGTAAAATATAAAAAGCTTTTTTTTGAGATCAGGAAAAAGTTGAAGATTCCCTACAGTGGTTCTAGCTATTGAAGCAAAGCAAAATAAAGAGAGAAAGAAAAGATAAAAAAGCAAAGAAAAAAAGAAATAAAAGGTATAAGAACTAGAAAAGAAGAAACAAAACTGAAATTATTTGTAGATTATGTTACTGGGTATGTAGAATAGAACAACAAACAGAAACTGAAATTTGATGCTATTTATGATAGTATCAGAAAATATCAACTACTCAGGGATAATTTTTTTAAAAAAGAGCACAAACTGCCCCTACAGAAAATAATTAAACTTTACTGAGAGAAATTTCTTTTAAAAAACTAGATAGATGAGAAATATCTATGTTCAACAATTGGAAGTTTCAATACCATAGAGATGTAAATACTCCCCAAATTGATCTTCAGATTCAATGCCATCCTAATCAAAATCCCAACAGGTTCTTTTATTTGTTTGTCTGTGGAACTTGACAAATTGAAACTAAAATTTTACAGAAATTCAAAGGGCTAAAAAGAGCTGTGACATGCTTAAAGAATGGGGTGGGAGGACTTGCTCTACTGCATATCAAGACTTATTATAAATTGAAAGTAATTAAGACAGTATACAATTGGTAAAAAGATAAAAAATAAACCAATGTAACATAATAGAGAGTTCAGAAACAAATCTTTGCATATATGGACACAATTTGTGACAAAGGCAACCTTGCAGGACAGTGGAAAAAGAGATGATCTTTTCAATAAATGTGTAGGGACAAATGGATGCTTATATTTACAGAAATGAAACTTGATCCCTACCTCACACCATACAGTACAATCAATTCCAGGCAGATTAAATACCTGAATGTAAAAGGCAAAACAATAAAGCTTTAGAAAGTAACATATGAGGATGTCTTTGTAACCTTGGGATAGGGGAAGATTTTTTAAAACAGTATACAAAATGCACGAATCATGAAAGGAAAAGGTTGGTAAATGTAACCACATTAAAACTAAGATTTTCTCTTCATTAAAAGACTCCATTACAAGAGTGAAAATGCAAGCTATAGGGCAGGAGAGGATATTTGCAATTCATATTTCTAACAAAGAGCTCCTATTGAGGATATATAAAGAACTCCAACATATCAATAAGCAAAAGACAGTAGAAATGTGGGCAAGAGATCTGACCAAGCATTTCAAAAAAGTTCAAATAAACATATGAAAAGGGGGCTCAATCTTATTAATAATGAAGGAAATGGAAATTATAACCACAGGGAGATACCATTACACACCCACCAGAATAGCTAAAATTTAAGAGTGACAATACTAAGGATATGGGGCAATAGAAACTTTCATAGACTGCTAGTGGGAGTGTAAAATATAACATTTGCAAAAATAATTTAGCATTATCTACAAAAGTTGAGGATATGCATAACACTATGAGCTAGAAATTCCAGTCTAAGATTTATACCCATCAGAAATACATGCACACATAAGCATACTCACAGCCACCAATATTCATCAACAATAGAATGGGCAAGCACATTTTAACATATTCATTCAATGGAACACTACTGTACAGCCATAAAGATGAACAAACTGTAGCTCACATCCAACAACATGGCTGAATCTCAGAAACATAACGATCAGCAAATGAGACCAGACACAAAAGAATATTTTCTGTGTAATCTTATTTATATAAAATTCAAAAACAGGCAAAACTGAGCTAGTGTGTTTAGGGATGGCTACTTAGGCTATAAAAGTATAAGAAAGCAAGGAAGTTATTACCAAGAAGTTAGGCTAGTGGTAACCTTCAGTAAGGAGAAAAGAGATGGAAATGGGTGGGATTCAGGGGGCACTTTGGAGATGCTGGCAAGGCTCCAGGTCTTAATTAGGGTGGTCATTACACAAGGGTTTGCTTCATGATAACTCACTAAATTGTACATTTGTTTTAAAATTTTACTTTTAACAGCTTTGAGATATAGTTCACCTATCATACAATTCACCCATTTAAAATGTACAATTCCATGGTTTTTGGTATATTACATTATTAAATTTTTTTGAAATCGTAAAATATATACATAGCATAAAATTTGCCATTTTATCCATTTTTTTTGGTATACAGTTCAGTGGCATTAAGTACATTCACAGTGTTGTGCCATCGTCACCACTATCTGCTTCAAAAACTTTTTCATTACCCTGAACAGAAACTCTGTAACCATTAAGCTTAACTCCCCATTCTTCCCTCTCCTCAGCCCCTGGTTACCTCTATTCTGCTTTCTGTCTCTATGAATTTGACTATTCTAGATATTTCATATAAGTGGAATCATACAATGTATTATTCCGTTTTTGTTGCTTATAACAAAATACCTCAAACTGGGTGATTTATAAAGAAAAATGAAATTTATTGCTTACAGTTTCTGAGGCCGCGAAGTCCAAAGTCCATCTGGTTGTGGCGACAATGACTCAGGTCTCGCATTGCAAGATGGTGGAAGCAGAGAGAGCAGAGAGAGAGAGAGAGACAGACTCTCCTTTTCTTTTAAACCTCTCAGAACCATGCCCCTGACCACCATTTTTAATCCATTCACAATCCAGTCCTACAATCCAATCACCTCTTCAAGGCTCCACCTTTCAGTTACCATAATAGGATTTCCCACCCTCTTAACAGTCACAGTGGGGGCCAAGTTTCTAATACATGAAACTTGGGAGACACAATTCAAGCTTCAGTGAGTTTGGGGGGAACATAATTTAATCCATTACATACAGTATTTGTCCTTTTGTGTTTGGCATCTTTCACTTAGCATAGTATTTTTAAGTTCATCCCTGTTCTGGCATGTGTCAGAATTTCATTCGTTGGTGTAACTGAATATCCCATGGTTCAGATAGAGCATGTTTTTTGTGTCCACTCCTCTGTTGATGGACACTTGGGTTGCTTTCTCTTGGCTATTGTGAATAATGCTGCTCTGAACATTGGCATATAATGTTGGCATACTCTATTTGAGTATTTGCTTTTAATTCCTTTGGGTACATATCCAAGAGTGGAATTGCTTGGTCATATGAGTTCGATAATGTTTTCAGCATTTTTCTACACGTTTTACATTTCACAATGAAAAGGAGAGAGAGGGGGCGAGACGAGGAAAAGGAGGCATCAAGTATAGACAATTCTTTCGAATGTTTTGTTCCTGTGGGAAGCAGAGAAATGGGGTGGTAGAGGAAGTGGCTCAAGGGAAAGTTTTTTAAGATTGGAGAAATCAGAAATGTTCATGTGTTGGGCCGACCCCATGGCTCACTCGGGAGAGTGCGGCGCTGGGAGCACAGCGGCACTGGGAGCGCCGAGGCCGTGGGTTTGGATCCTATATGGGGATGGCCGGTGCACTCACTGGCTGAGCGCGGTGCAGGCGACACCAAGCCAGGGGTTACGATCCCCTTACCAGTCACAAAAAAAAAAGAAATGTTCATGTTCTAATGAGAGTGATATAGTGATGAGAGGTGAATTAACAATACAGGAGATAGGAGAGAGTTGTGGAGCCCCTCCCTGCGTGGATGAGAGGGATGGTGTTGGCTTGAGCTAGGAGATGGGATGGTTCATCCCAAGTGGCAGATGGGAAGGCAGGTCGATGGGTAGATGTGGTGGAGGCTGCCAAAGTCCTCTTCCGATGGCTTCACCTTGCTGGCTGAGCCAGGAAGCAAAGCCATAAAACTTGGAGTTCCTAACCTGAAACTGTACCTGGCATCTGGGAGGAGGTGAGAGGTTGTCACCTACGAGAGCAGGAGGGGGAATGGACTGGGAAAATACAGGATGATGGCTGGGTGGCATTTAGGATGCACATGAAGGCCATGGTCATTAACTTAAAGTGGGCCCAGTCAGCATGCTTGGAGGCTTTTCTCCATGTGAGTGCAGGCCAGAGCAGGTGGAGACCCACGTGTGACCAGGGTTGTGGTTTTGCCTGGTGAGGAGTGCAGCCAGAGAGAGGTAAAGGAGCCAAGGGTACCTGCCAAGGAGTGATAGGAAAGATTCATCATGTGTAAGGAGGGGACAGAGGACATCAAGTGGAGGACGGACTGTGAAAAGATACCAGAAGTCCTGGTGCTGTGGGAAGATTAATGCAGTGGGAGGACTGAGGAAGTGAGCTGGACAGTCAAGAGGCCAGAGTCAGAAAGAGGACATTGAGTTGAAGTTGTCACCTAGGAGAGTGGGAGGGGAAACAGGCTGCAGGAGGAGCTGCAGTTTTCTGGTACAAGGTCTGAGGTTTGGCTGCGGAAGGGAGTGGCTGAGGGAGGGTGGGGACAAAATCAGTGGAGGAGACGAGGTGAGAGAATGGAGAGGCAGGGCTGGTGGAAGATTCACCTACCCAAGGATAGACCGGGCTCCCTCTTGGATTAATTCCCGCTTCCCCAGAGGTCCTCAATGCCATCAGCAGGGATCAAGGGCAAGTCCTGCTCTCCCCCAGCAGGGGGTCAAGAGGGTACTGTGGGCCTGGGACAGAAGATCACACCCCCATGCCATCTACCTAACCTCTTTCATCAGGGATCAAGAGGGGCCATCAAAGGTCACATATTTACTGAGCAGCCTCTAGCAGCCAGGCAACAACACTAATGCCTGCTACTACTTAATATGTGCGTGCTGCTGAGCACTTTACATCTATTATCTGGTTTAACCCTTTTAATGGCTCTAAGAGGAAAGTACTGTTAATTGGCCCATTTTACAGATGTGAAAAGGGGAAGCTTGGAAGATTTTAACACGGGTTTACCAATTCCAGAATTTTGATGCCTCCCCTGGCAGGTAATCTGGAGATAAACCAGATCCAGTCCCTGGCCTCAGGCATGTAAACAAATAATCGAACTCCACTTTGCACATTTTTTTTTTTTTGCTCTGATCTCCTCAGCTCTCCTCCTACTCTCCCTCCATTGAGACCCCACCCTCTCCCTGTCCCTGCAGCTAGGGTGACCAAACAACCCAGGTTTTCCCAGGACTGAGAGGTTTCCTGGGATGAGTTTTAGTGCTAAAATCAGGATAGTCCCAGGCAAACAGAGACCGTTTGGTCTCCCTAGCTGCAACTTACCCATGGGCTGCTCCTCTCTTGTTTTTTTCCTTCTCCGTCAGCGTTTTTGCTCATTTTATGCATGGCATTTATTTTACCTCTACTTCCTCCTGGGGGCCATGAATACTTCCTAGGCACCTTCTGGGAGCCCAGCACCCTGTCTGGAGGAGACTAGAGGCTGCAGTGAGGGTTTGGAAGGGGCATTTCTTGAGCAGGACCCGCTACTTTGGCTGCTCATAGTCAACCTGAACATCACTCCAAAACAGACACATCATTTACATGAACTGGCTAGAACATTCCAGGCTCAGCTGACACCTGGGGAGAAAGAAAAGGGCAATCCCTCAGGCAGGTTCCCCATTCATTCATTCATTCATCAAATATTTATTGAGCACCTACTCTGTTCCAGGTTCTGTTTTAGGCAGCAGTGAACAAGCCAGTTACAATCCTTTCCACCATAGGGCTTATGTTCTCTGGTCCGCCTGTCTGTCTCCTTGATAAAACATCTTGAGACAGATGACAAGTCTTCCTTGTATATCAATTCCCAACACCTTGCATAGGACCTGTTACATAGAAGATGTTAGATGAACGTTAACGGAATGGCTGTTTGGATGAATGAATTGGTGGGTGAATGGATAAATGAGTGATGTAAGGCTCTCACGTTAATGCCTTAAGTTCCATCCTGAGAGGTCCACTAACTCTGGTAAAGTCTTCCTGTGTTGAGGGAAGGTATCACTGGGAGGGACAGTGGCCAACTGAGCTTAGTGCAAAATTGACAGCTAATGGAAGAGTGCACATCTTCGAGGGGCTGGTGTGCAATGTCAAAGCAGAGGAGGCCTCAGGGCAGCCAGGCCTGCATGTGGCCCTGAATAATCAGGGGGAAGCAGACGGCATGGGGCAGCTGGGGGAGAGACCCTGGAGGAAAGTGAGCCCAAGGCAAGGCACCCACAGCAGCCATCCCCTGCACTGTTTTGCTGGCCCTGGAGAGGGGCTGGAAGGAGAAAGGCAGGGGAACAAGTTCAGGATGGTCCTCAAAGCAAGTCCTCATCCCTACACTGAGCAAACTGCATCTGGGAAAGAACAGGGGTTCTGGAGCTGACTTCCTGGATTCAAATCCAGCTCCATCATCGACTGTTACCTTGGGCAAAAGTCCCTTAGCCACTCTGTGCCTCTCTTTGCCCATTTCTTAAATGAGGGTAATGATGCTGACCTCAGAGGGTTGTTCTAAGGATCATCTAGGCTAAGTGGTGTTAAAGGAAAAAAGTTATTCAATGACACTTGTTAAAGCACAGTCAGGTAGACTTTATTCAGGACCATCGTGATAGGTACAGGAACCACTGCTACTAGATTTTACAGTGGGGGAGAGAGATTGGGCTCAACTCCAGACCCAGCGTGGGCAAGTGGGAATTTATAGCCTAGCAGCAGGGTGGGGGAAAGTGGTTGGAAAATTACTAAGAGAAAGCATCAGGGGCAAGAGGTAGGCTGAAGGTAGGCCAGGGTGATAAGACATCACCTGGGGGATGAGGAACCTGATCACATATGGAGGGTGATCATTTACGGACGGTGGGGGATTTTTACTAATACTGGATTTTACAAGAGAGTGCACAGATGGGCCTAGGAGAAGGTTCACATACCTGACTACCTTTGGTCAAGCAAAGAATCTTTGTCAGTGGTTCTCAGTGTGGTCTCCAGATCATCAGCATTACCTGGGAATCGTTCGAAATGCAAATTCTCAGGTCCCACCCGACCTGCTGAATCAGAATGCCTGTGGGGGTACTTTAACAAGCCCCCGGGGATTCTGGTGCTTGCTGAAGTTTGAGGAACACTGTGCTGTGTCAGCACAGCAGTAAACCCTTTGCAAATGAGAAATTCTCTTTCTCTGCCCTGATGACAGAATGAGGGGGGTGGGTCTCAGGACTGCTGTCTGGCTGCACAGTAGAATCACCTGGAGAGCTTTTAAACCTCCTGAAGCCCAGGCCTCTTCCCAGACCAATTATTTCCAAATCCCGGGGGGAAAGACGCAGACACCAGTAGTTTTTCCAGCTCCCCAGGCATTTGCCCAGCCAGGTTTGGTAGTCAATAGCAGGCGTCAGCACCCGCTGGAGGGCTTGTTAAAGCACAGAGTGCCAGGGTCCACCCTGGAGTGGGGTCCAGGAATGTGCATGTCTGACAAACTCCCAGCTGCTGCTGATGCCGCTGGTCTGGGGCTCCACAGTATGAGAACCACTCCTGTAGGGGGATTGCATCAGAACAGGGGTGTGCGGGAGGTGAGGGGTCTTGGGGAGCAAACGCTGCTCCCTCTGCCCACCCTTCTCTCTCTGAATGGAATTAAGCAGGGGATAGCTGGATCTCCCCTTTGCTCGCACATTCATTGTTTTTATTATGCTCTGTCTGCACAGGAGGGATGAGGTCGTTTGACATCTGCGAAGAAGCCAGGCTGTGGCATGAGCCTCCCTCAGAGAGAGCAGGGATTATCTCCCCCCAGGAAAATGAATCAAGAGGAGCCTCCTGGACGAGGCTCCCTTGGGTGGTATGTGGAGCAACTTCGTGGACCCCCCACCTCCACCCCAGCCCTGGCTGCCTTGCCAGTGTTTTCTTAGGAGGAGATGCTTTCTTTTATGATTCTATTCCACTTTCCCTGGCTCCTAAGCTCCACTAGTGTGGCAGGGGATAGGGAGCCAGGAGACGAGAGATGTTTTCTGCAGGGTTTTCAGTTGCTCTGAATTCCTTCATTCATTCAACATTTATTTCATTCAACAAATATTCATGCCAGCTCCAGGAGGGCAGGGAGTTTTGTCTGTTTTGTTCACTGCTATGTGCCCAGTGTTTGGCACATAGTAGGTGCTCAATAAATATTTGCTCAGTGATGGAGGGCCAACTAGGGCTAGACCACTGGGTGAGGAAGACACCACTGATGGATCTTGGACATGACCAGCACTATCTTGGATGTGACCGGCACCATTTGACACACACTGAGCACAAAATGGCTGCCAGCCCTTCCCTTACAAGAACCTCGTGGTTTCTGAGAAATAGAAACTCCTCTACTTCCGCATGGGTGCAACCTTCCACCTGATTGCAACCACCAGCCTTATCTTCCACACCAGCACCAAACCCCTCCCTGATCATGTCAGCCTTCCTTACAGCCTATATAAGCCCTCCCACCCCAGTGTCGGCTGCTGCTTTCCATTTTGAGTGCAGCCTGGTAGATTCTTTTCCTTTAATAAAGCTTGATTGGTACCTGGCGTTTCAGCTCACTTTCTTACATTTTGGTGCCAAAACCTGGGAAGGGTCCTGGCCAGGACCTTTGGACGATCCCCTTTCTTGGGTTGATTGGCCCCCCCAGCCGCCCTTCCCAGACCTGCCGGACTGGGTACCTCTGGGACTCTCTCCTTTTGCCATTTCAGACCAATGCATCAACCATTGGCCTCAATTCAGGGCGAGTCCATGGGTCTGTCCTACTTCTATGGGTTCTCCTGACTACTCTCTATGACTACTGTCTGCTTCCCGAAGACCAGGCACCTGGCTGAGGGAACCCCTCTCATGCCCCCCAGCTATTGGAGGATGCTCCTCTAGCTGGTCGGTGGCTTCTCTCTCAAAAAGAAGGTGTACACCAACAAGGATGCTCCTTGGTGTTACCCTTCTCCTACTGGGACTGATCATCTCCTTTCTCACCCTCTAAATGGGATCCTCACAATCCAAACCTCCACACTCTACACCTCTGGGCTGTCTCCTGGCCAATTTAAATCTCTTGGCCTCCAGGGAGACATTAAACCTAAATGTCTCATTTTCTACTGTAATCTCTATGCCCTCTGGGCTGTCACCTGGCCAACTCTTGGCCTCCAGGGAGATATTAAACCCAAATGCCTCATTTTCTACTGCAATCAACTTTGGCCTAAGTACAAACTAAACAATGGATCCCAGTGGCCAGAAAATGGCACTTTTGATTTGGATACTTTCAGAGACCTAGACAACTTTTCTCACTGAAGCGGCAAAGCTGGAGAGATTCCTTATGTGCAAGCCTTCTTCCAGCTCTGATCGTGTCCTTCTCTCTGTCAAAACTGTCCTACATCTCAAATTCTCCTAGCTCATGACCAACCTCCCCTTCTGGACGCAGATCAATCTTTTGATCTGTCAGACCACTCTGCTCCCTGACCATCTCTTTACGCTCCAGATCCTCCACCAGCCTCTTCACCATTTCCCTCTCTTCCCCATACCTGGTCTCAAGATGTTTGTCCTCAGCCACCCAACCCCTCTTCTTCTTCCCTTTTGTCAGGTGACAACCCCATCTAGCTCCGGCTCCTTTATACCCCCTCCCTGAAGTGGCTGGGACAGAGGGAATTGTCTGGGTCCGTATCCCCCTTTCAATTTCTGATCTCTCCCAAATCAAAAAATGACTGGGGTCTTTCCAGTCTGACCCAGACACATATCTTAAGGAATTCAGATATCTCACCCAGTCTTATGATCTCACCTGGCATGATATTGTTATGATTCTCACTACTACTTTGTCCCCCAAGGACAGGGAGCAGGTCTGGATAACAGCCCAACAACAGGCAGATGAGGTACATGATCAAAATGATAGGTGGCCTGTGGGAGCCATTGCCATCCCTCACATGGAACCAAATTGGGACTACCAGGCCAGCCACGGGGACCAGGATCTCCGGGATAATATGATCACACACCTACTTAACAGCCTCCAAAAGGCTACTCACAAATCAGTCAATTATGACAAGCTTAGAGCAATCACAGAGATCCACCAAAAATCCCAGTGAGTTCCAAACCCACCTCTCTGAGGCTTTACATAAATACGCACGTATAGACCCAAACTTCCCTGCAGGTATGAACCTCTTACACTCTCATTTCATTACCCAGTCAGCCCCTGATGTTCGAAAAAACTAAAAAAACTTGAGGATAGTCCAAATATGACCAAACGAGACTTACTCAATGCAGCTTTCAAGGTTTTTAACAATAAGGAGGAGGAGGAGAAGGATCAATACAAAAGAGATCAGGCCAAACACCAGCTCCTGGCTAATGCCATCTGAGGCTCACATACTCCAAAGCTGGCTGTCTCTAGGGGCAAGCCACCTGGGAACTGCTTCAGATGTGGTCAGTCAGGTCACTGGGTATGGGCCTGTCCTAACCCCAGGCCTCCTTCCGGGCTCTGTCCTCATTGCAAACAGCCAGGTCACTAGGGGGTTGACTGTTCCACTCACCAGAGAGGGAGTGGCCCAGTCCCTAACCCACAACCTTTAGCCCCATGGCCATCCCTACCAGAGCTTCTCGGCTTTGCCCGGGAGGAGGACTGATGATGCCCAGGGCCTGAGTTCCCCACGGAGATCATGATGTGTGAGCCCAGGGTAACTCTCCTCATAGCAGGTAAGCTGATCTCTTTTGCCATCGATACAGGGGCCACTTACTCTACCCTTCCTGAATATGCAGGACCAACAACCCCGTCCTCTATCACAATAGTAGGGGTCACAGGATCAGAATACCACCCATGGATCACTCAACCCCTTTCCTGCACCCTACATCACACCCAATTCACGCACAAATTTTTAATAATGTCTCAATGCCCAGCCCCTTTACTAGTACAGGACATCCTTTCCAAATCCAAAACTTCCCTTACCCTAAACACTTTAACTCCAGCTACAATACTCCTGTTACAGGCCACCCCAGACCTGGCCCCTGAGGTTTCCACCTTCCCCTCCCCTCGGACAAGGTCAATCCCGTAGTATGGGACACTTCTCCCTCCATTACTATGTGCCATTCCCCTATCCTTGCTAAGTTGCGGAACCCCTCTTTGTTCCCTAATGTCCCACAATACCCATCACTAACAAACACCTAATAGGCTTAAAACCCGTCATACACAAACTCCTTTCTTCTCATCTCTCATGGTCTACCCACTCACCTTTTAATACACCTGTCCTTCCAGTTATAAAGCCTAATAGCTCATACCATTTAGCTGAAGACCTCAGGGCCTTAATGTGGCCATTTTACCCATAACCCCAATCATTTCTAACCCCTGTACTCTTCTATCCACAATCCCAACAACAACCCATTTCTTCTCCGTACTTGACTTCAAAGATGCCTTTTTTCTGTCCCTTTATACCCTTCCTGTCAAAGCCTGTTTGCCTTCACTTGGACTGATCCTGATGTGTGTCATTCCCAGCAACTCACCTGGACAGCACTACCTCAGGGGGTTCGGGATAGCCCCCACTTCTTCTGCCAGGCCTTAGCTCAAGACTTATCTGAACTTCCTCCAACCTCTAGCACTTTAATACACTATGTGGATGGCCTCCTCCTTTGTAGTCCCTCCTATGAGGATTCACAGGCCCATGCTGTTGCCTCCTTAATTTCCTGGGCTCCAGGGGATATTGAGTGTCCCCCAGCAAGGCCCATATTTCTTCTCCTTCAGTCACCTGTTTGGGAGTCCACCTCACCCCTAACACCAGAGAAATGATGGTGCATCACAAAAGTTTAATTTCTGAACTACCAACTCCCACCACAAAGAGCGACATTCTCTCTTTGCTGGGGCTTGCAGGATATCTCCACATGTGGATTCCTAACTTTGGCGTGTTAGCAAAGCCACTTTATGAGGCAGCCAAAGGGGATCCTGCCGTTCCCTTAGATCCCACAAAGCCCATTCATTCTCCCTTTCAGCAGTTGAAAGCCATTCCCCTTACAGCCCCAGCTCTTTCTCTCCCAAACTTATCCCATCCATTTGTCCTATACATCAGTAAAACCCAGGGATTGGTGGTTGGGGTTCTGGGACAAGAGTTGGGAGATATTTTCTCCCCTGTTGCATATCTTTCTAAACAATTGGACACCCCTGTTTACGGGCTTTGGTGGCAGCTGCCCTTTTAGCACAAGAAAGCTCCAAACTGACCTTTGGACAACAAACAACTATTTGTTCTCCCCATCATTTTCAAGACCTTCTCAGCCATAAGGCCATGTCGACTCTCTGCCCCTCTCGTTTACAACTTATTCACCTTACTTTCATTGAGAATTCCCAGTTTTCCTTCAAACCTTGCCCTCGCTTAAATCTAGCTACTCTCATCCCAAAACAGTCACAACCTTTACAACACAACTGCACAGAGGCTCTGGACCTTTTTCTCAATCCCTTTCTACACATTTCCCTACACCCTATCAGGTGGCCTAACCTACACTGGCCCCATTCGTTGGGCAAGGTAGAAAAGGCCAGTCACCTCATAAACACACACCTCACAAAACTGTCCGTGGAACTTCGCCTCCCTTTAGCGCTCACTTGCCTACAAGCTGCCCCCCGCAAGCCCACTGGCCTCAGCCCCTTCACTCATGTATGGCAGACCCTTCACCCTCACATCTCTCCCTTCCAGCCTATCACCTTTAGGCCAGCACATCCCTTACTCTCTCACTCATTAGGGATCTCCTCCGAGAACAGGCAAATTCCCTATTAAACTTTACCCCAAATGCCAGTTAACAACAACCCAGAGGGGCCCCCTGGTTCGGACCCCAACCCAACACCTCCTTACACTTCATCCATTTTAGGACTTACAAAACTAAAAACCTCCAAAACCTCCACCAAAATCTCTGCTCTTTCCCCAATTCCAGAAGAAAAATAATCTTTCCCCCGGCAATCATCTCACTTTTACAGGCCGGCCCACTTTGCATTGCTCACACAAGAGCTACTCCAAGACTAGTCCCGACCTGCTATAGTAGGTTTGCCATCGTGGGACATGATAAGTGTATGCCACCCCATGTCCCTAACTTTTCTTATACTACTTGTTCTAGTACTTCCTACAGGATTGGCAGCAGCTGCCCCAAAGGATCGTAACAATATAGAGAGATTTCTCCTGGCACTCTTTTACTTCCTATCAGTAGGATACTTCTTATCAATTTCATTGTGGCAATGTACCTTTTAAATTAACCCCTTTTGCCCCACTTTCCAAACACCTCAAAGACTGATCCTTCCCTTTGATCCTTGCCTCTTTTGGTGTCTTCCTAATTTCTTACAGGAGCAGATGCAGGCTTTCACCAACCAAAAGGTCGCCAAATTGTTCCTGGGAGGAGGATATCAGCCCTGAGAACTGTCGACCCTTCCCCAGAAGAATCCAGCCTCCCCACATGAAACCAATACTCTGCCACCTAATTGTTTTATTTTTTTTTCATATGTTCGCCCATCTCTAGCTGGAAGTAGCTTCAGAAGAATGAGACCTTCACCCCTTTTCCCTTCTCCCTATACTTAAAAGGCAGGACTGATGGATCTTGGATGTGACCAGTGCCATCGTGGATGTGACCAGCGCCATTTTAAACACACTGAGCACAAAATGGCTGCCAGCCTTTCCCTTAGAGAAACCTCGTGGTTTCTGAGAAATAGAAACTCCTCTACTTCCGCATGGGTGCAACCTTCCACCTGATTGCAACCACCAGCCTTATCTTCCACACCAGCACCAAACCCCTCCCTGATCATGTCAGCCTTCCTTACAGCCTATATAAGCCCTCCTACCCCAGTGTCGGCTGCTGCTCTCCATTTTGAGTACAGCCTGGTAGATTCTTTTCCTTTAATAAAGCTTGATCAGTACCCAGTGTTTTGGCTCACTTTCTTTCAACCACCCCTGCCATCAAGAGCTCCAAGCCATGTACCAGGGGAGAAAGACACTAAAGCAGCAACTACAGCCCCTATGACAGGTGTGGTGACAGCCAGGGGTCCTGTCCCAGGCTTTGAGGGGGGGGCGGGCCAGGAAAGGGATCCCAGGAGGTCTGAAAGGTGAGCAGGAGGCAATCGGGGAAGAAGGGCAGGAAAGGAGTGCAGAGTGCTCCAGGCCGACCCTCAAACTCTGCTGGGGGCGTTCCATGGACTTGCTGACATTCCCTCCACGGGTGAAACCAAGCACTTCCAATGTAGATGAAGGCCCCTGGTGACCGTCCTTCCTGATAGCATCCCCCTTCTCTATTTCAGAGGTAGCCACCAAATGGAATCTGCTGTTCCTTATTTCTATACATGTCTTGATATCTGTATTACATCACTGCATGTCACTATGTAAAATGTGGTGCTGTGCATGTTAAAAAAATTCACATCTCCCTGTTATCTAACTGTATTTCTCCTGCTGCTGCTGCTCTTAGCCCCACAGCGTGTTGGACTGTGAGAGCCCTCTCTGTCGGCATGTGGGTCTCTGCTTCCTGCATGCTCCCTGACTGGATTGCACCGTGGGACAGCACCACAATGAATCGATCCATTCTTCTCTGCTCGACTCCCTCCGTAGCTGTCTCATCAGATCTTCAGAATAACCCTCTGAGGTAAGTTCTATCATTAACCCCACTTTACAGGGGAGGGATCTGAAGTGCAGTCCCAGCAAAGCTGGTAGCTGATGGCACCTTATTCCCCCCTGGGTCTGGAACCACCCCCTCTGCCCCCACACTATTCCCCTTTGGAGAATTTGGGCACTAGCTCCACACCCCCTTTCACCCACCTCCGTGGCTGTGGGGCCTCTGCCAGTCCCCTGCCCCAGGAAGGCAGTGCTTAAAGGGTGGGGTGAGGCACTTTCCGATCCTTGGCAGTGTCCTTGAGGGAGGCAGGCCTTCAAGGAGTTGCCTGTGACCCCAGGGTGCCCAAGGGTAGAGCAAACCTGGAGCCTGGGGTGGTCCTGGACCTGGGTTGCCATTATCTTCTCTTTCGCTGCTCCCAGCTGGGACTCCCAAGGCCTTCTGCCCACAGGGCCAAGAAGCCCCCAGCTGGCAGTAGCAGCAGGAAGCCTGAAGGCTATGCCTGGGGGAGGCCAGCCACTGCCTCCTGCTATGTGACCTTGGCAAGTCACTTCCTTTCTGGACTTCAACCTTCTCATCTGAAAAATGGGGGCTGTGCTTTTATGTCTGAGGTTCATATCTAAGGTCCCTTTCAGCTCTAATAAACTTCTTTGCATCCCAGGCTGCCACTGAGATGGAAGAAACGACTCTGGGTGAACTCGCAGGGTTTGGAGGTGAAGGGGCTCCTACTGGGGGCGTTTGCTGCCCTGTTGCTAAAGTGAGCGAGTGATTCTTCTTAAAAAGAAGATAATTCCCATGTCCTTTTGGATTGTCATCCGCCAGGGGAGGTCCAGGGTGGGGAATCCATGAACCAGGGTGGCCCACCACGCTGCCTAAGTCAGAACTGCTTGTACTCACATCTTGATGAGTCAGTGGAACTCAGCACTTTCATCACAGTGAGAAGAGACAACTCCGTGAACAGGGATACCAGATGGGCAGATGGAGCCCCAGCCAAGGCGGTGAGGCCTGTCGTGGTCCCCGTGCCTCAGGACAGCCTGGAGGGCGTGGGGGGAAGGAGTGAGCAGGCCGTGCTGCTGTACTTACGGAAGGGGGCTGGTGGGAAGCCCTCCCTCCCACCTGAGGGGCTGGCCCCGGCTCCCGTGGCGGTGTCCGAGGCAGCGGCCGAGCCCTGAGACCCAGCACCTGTGCACTGACTCAGCCGCCTTGCCGCTCCCTTGGAGAAGTTCTCTCCCTATTCTGACTACCCTCAAAGTAGCCCGTCTACAGCCTGGTTGTGTTCCTATCGCACAGAGTCCTTTGCCAACAGAAGTCAAAAGGCGTTGCCTACCATCTAAGGCCTGTCCGGTCCCGCCACCCCCGCGTGTCCAAGCCTGCCTTTCCCAGCGCCAACCCATCTGTTCGCCCTGATGCTCGCTCCAGCCCGCAGCTCCCGCCCCTGCACTCCTCCGCCTCGGGCTGTCGCCTTGCTGAGGTCCGCACCACACATGAAGGGCTTTCCCAACATCTCCTCAGCTGTGTCGTCTTGGACACCTTCCCTGATAGCTCAAAACCTCAGTACGTACCTACGTACCTGCAGCTTGCCGCTCCTGCGTGGCTTTGCGGCACATGGCCCCCCACTGTGCACAAACCGACTGTCCTTGGCGTCACCTGGTGACAGCAAGCCACGTCCACCCCATTCACCGCTGGGTCCCAGCGCAGTGCCTGGTGAGGATCGGACGCCCAGTAAGTATCTGGTGAATGAGTGATTTTCCCTGTACAGTGACCTTCGGGGGTGGGGACTGCAGTTGCTGTTTTACAGCTGAAGAAACTAGAGCTTAGAGGATTATTTGCCCAGGGTCAGACAGCCAGACGGGTGCAAAGCAGGTCCACCTGCACCCTCATAAGTAAACTTGCTTCTCCAGAGATTCACTAGAAAGTGCTCTCAACACTCCCCACAATAGTATTTGCTAATGGGTGGCAATAGCATTTAGGTGGGTAGCATTTACTGGTGCAACTAGATAATATTTGGGGGATTTTGGATGGTGTATGTGTAAGTGTTCCTGTATGCGTATGTTTGTACATGTATGGGTGTGTGTGTGTATATCTGTGTATGTGCATATGCATGTGTGCATGTCCATGTATATGTGTGTGTATGTATATGTCTGTGCACGTGTGCATATGCATGTATGTGGGTGTACATCTCTGCATGTGTATGTATGGGTATATGTGTACATGTGCATGTATGTGTGTATGTTTGTGTGCATGCGTGTGTATACGTGTATGTATGTTTATGCATTTATGCATGTATGCATGCATGTGTATATGTATTCAGACATGTGCATGTGTGTATATGTATGTATGTGTATGTATATGTACATATGTGTGTATGCGCATTTCCTTCAAAGAGTTTTTTCCCTTCCCCTTCCTTCCTTTTACTATGTTATGGCCTATGAGGATCACAGCTAAGAGTTTCTTTCCCAAAACTTAAGGTGGTTGAAGACATTCTCTCAGCATCTGGAGGGAGGTTTTAAACGAAGCCAGTGCAGGGGCCAAGCACCAAGGAGAAGCAGTAAGGAAAGGGAGGCTCCCCAAGTGCTCTGGGCCAGGAAAGCCGGGTTCTTGAGGGAAATGAGGGAGAAGCCCGTGATCCAGAAGCTACAGGGGCAAGGCCTATGTGATGGTTCATTGTATGTGTCAACTTGGCCGGGCCAGGAGGGGCCCAGATATGTGGCCAAACGTTATTCTGGGTGTTTCTGTGAGGGTGCTTTTGAATGAGATTAATATTTGAATCAGTGGACTTTGAGTAAAGCAGATTGCCCTCCCTGATGGGTGGGCTCGTCCAATCAGTTGAAGGCCTGAATAGAACAAAAAGACTGGCTTTTCCCAAGCAAGAGAGAATTTTCCAGCGGCTGGCCTTTGGACTTCATCTGCAACATCGGCCTTTTGTTGTTCTTCAACAGATGGCCTGCAGACTGGAACTGCAGCATTGCCTCTTCCTGGGTCTCCACCCTGCTAGCCCATCCTGCAGATTTTGGACTTGCCAGCCTGCATAATCACATGAGCCAATTCCTTATAATAAATCTCTTTCTCCATGTAAACACATTGTATTGGTTCTATTTCTCTGGAGAACCCTGACTAATACCCCTTGCTTCCTGCCAGAGCCTAAGATGGCTACAGGATACATGTCCCAGGACAGGCAAGAAGCCTTGTACCCAATGCACCAGGACAGGACTTAAAACCTTGCCCCTTGTCGCAGTTTTTTGGGGCTCTGGAGCTGCCCTCACCAGACTAAGAAGATGGTCACCCTCTTTGAGCCCTCTCTCTTGCTCTGTCACCTTCTAACTTGGCCCTCACACCCCAGTGCCTGGAAATGGTTGCAGCCTCGTGTTCCGCCCAACCTGCTGGGCCCAGATCTCAGCAGGAGACTCTGCTTTTCCCTGTGCCCTGGGGTCTCAGACTGTTCTCTGTCACCAGGAAACCTTTGAAGGCATGAGAGGGCATTCTCTTTGGTCATCCAGGGGGCCCAGATACCTTCTGTCTTAGTTTGCTCAGGCAGCCATAACAAATACCACAGATTGGGCGGCTTAAACAACAGAAATTTATTTTCTCACAGTTCTGGAGGCTGGAAGTCCAAGATCAAGGTGCCAGCATGGTAAGGTTCTGGTGAGGGCTCTCTTCCTGGCTTGCGGATGGCCACCTTCTCTCTGTGTCTTCATGTGGTGGGGAGAGAGAGCTAGAGTGAGCTCTCCAGTGTCTCTTCTTATAAGGACACTAATTCCTTCGAATCAGGGCCCACCCTTATGACCTCATTTAACCCTAATTACCTCCTTATAGGCCCTGTCTCCAAATACAGTCATATTGGGGGTTAAGGCTTCAACATAAGACCTTTGGGGGAGGAACACAATCCATTCCATAGCACCCTTGCAAATAAATTCTGCAGTAGCTCAAAGGCTACTGTTTAGTTACTAGCAGGGGTGGAGTCCCAGGACCCTTGCCTGGAGAAATAGAAAGTGCCTTGAAGGGCAATCTAGGTACTTTATTCTAAAACTGTTTGTAAATCACCAGTGAGCCCAGTCTGACACACACACACACTCTTCCCCAAGGTTTCCCCCATTAGTCACACTCCCGGGGCCCACCCTGATGGCAGGTAGATCAGCAGGTGCACAGTGGGTACTGTGAGGGCCAGATGCAGGACTGGGGTTGGGATCGGGCCTAGGGTGGGGATGGTTTTGTCAAGTGAACCTTTTTTGAGGTTCACGCTTACCCAAGGGGCAGAGCAGCAACACTTTTTGTGTGTGTGAGCGTGTGCGTGCATGTGCATGAAGACTCAGGGGACTTGCACATCATCTCACCCCATCCCCTCACTTCACAGATGATGGAACCCAGGTGTGGCTAGTGGAGGGGCACCTGCAGAGGAGACATGCTACTTCAATGCACAAGTCACACAGTAAGCACAGACTGAGCAGTAATAGATAACTAAAACCGTGCACGTATGTGTGTGTGTGCATGTGTGTGTGTGTGACAGAGCGACAGAGACAATAGGTGTGTGTACAAGTATTTGCGGTGGAAGAGGGTGGGTGTGCTCTCTGTGTACAGACTCTTTGAAAGTGCTTTACAGATGGATCTTTGGTCCAAGCTCATTTTTCTTCCTTAACTTTTCTGCTTGCTGGCTAAAACTTCTGTATAGAGTTGCCAGATAAAATACAGGATGCATAGTTAAATTGGAATTTCAGAGAAACAACAAATAATATTTTCAGTATAAGTATGTCCCACATAATATTTGGGGTATACTTATACTAAAAAAATTATTTGTTGTTTCTCTGAAATTCAAATTTAACTGGCACTCTGTGTTTTTATTTGCTCAATCTGGCAGCCCTATTTATGAAGGATGGGCAGGTGACCCACAGGGATGCAAATCAGGGAGTATTAATAGATAACTGGGCCAGCACTGAGGGTTCAGCAAGTAGGTGAGCAAACCCTAGGTTGTGGGAGGGGCAGCTTCTGTCTCCAGAGCCCCCTGGGAAGGAAGAAGGCATTGCTCAGCTCACACCTGCACTGGTGGCTACTGCTGCCACCCCACCTTACTCATGCCAGGGGCTTCACTGCCCACATAATTTCGCCCACATGGGCCTTTAGGAGGAGCTAACCTTGCCTGGCCTCCAGCTGACTGACGGCTTAGGGCAGGCTGTTTGGTAACCTCTGTTCAGCACAGGGGTTTGTAGACAGCCTAGAGTGTGTGGTTTTGTAGAGGGATAAAGATAGTGTCAAAGCTGAGGGTTTTTTGGTGACCTCAGCTCATGCTACCTTTTGGTAGACCCATAATGAGGGTAAGTACAAGGGCAAGTCCCCCTTGGACTGAGGGCACAGGGGTGTGGCCTCCACAGGGGGACAGACTGTAGGAGAAAGCATGGGCTCAGCCTTTTGCTAGTGAGGTGAGTTAGGATAGTCACTTTGCTTTTCTGAATCTCAGCCTCCTCTTCTTTGGAAGGGGTGGTACAAATATCTACCTTTCATAGTGGTTGTAAGAGTTCAGTGGAAATGATATGTGGAAAGAGCTATAGTTTCTGGCCAATGGAGCTGAGGAAAGGAGAGCTGGGACCTCAATGGTTCCAGGTACTCACAAGGTGCTCTTTCAGATAACATGTTTCTGTTGGCTCTGATTGTAGGACTAAGGTGGACAATATCTCAGTGGGATCCCCAAAAATAAACCATCAAAGAATATCTCAAAAAGGTCTAGTTCACTATGTCCACACTGATTTACTCATATGAAGGAGTCAACAGACTGCTGTTAAGGAACCCAGGAAAAAATAGGATCTGTGAAAGACAGGGAGAAGGTCTGGCCAGTTAACTCAGTTGGCTAGAGTGCAGTGTTATAATACTAATGTCAAGGGTTTGGATCCCTGTACTGGCCAGCTGCCAATAAATAAATAAATAAAAGAGAGGGAGAGAAAAAAATTGTAGATGATTGGGTAAGTTTTGTTTGCACTTTTTTTTGCGGGGGTGGAATGATTTGGTGGCAGCTGGCAAAGAGGTCATTCTGGGTTGTCTATCCTCTAGCAAGTCAAGTAGGGAAGCAAAGAAAACAATTTCAGTTGTTTATAAGTTCTCTTGAATACCTTGAGAAATTAGTTGTTGTGGTAGGCAGAATTCTAAGAGGGTCCCCAGGATTCCCATCTCCTGGTGTACATACTCTGAATAATCCCCTCTTCTTGAGTGTGAGTGGGATTTGGAAACATAATGGGATATCACTCCAGTGATTATGTTATATGGCAGAAGGAATTTTGCAAATGTAATTAAGTTCCCTAATCAGTTGACTTTGAATTAGTTGTAAGGGAGATTATCCTGGGTAGGCCTGGCCTGGTCAGGTGAGCCCTTAAGTGAAGTCTAAGAGGGTAAAGCATCAGTGAGGCTCTCTAGCTGTCCTCAAGGAAGTAAGCAAACAGCTATATTGTGGACTGCCTATGGAGGGGGCCACATGGCCAGGACCTGAGGGTGGCTTCTGGGAGCTGAGAGAAATCTCTGGCCAATAGCTAGTAAGAAAATGAGGACCTCAGTCCTACGACCATAGGAAACTGAATTCTGCCAACAACTAGTGAGCCTGGGAGAACACTCTGCTCCTGAAAGGAAGACAGTGGGCAGACACTTTGACTGCAGCCTTATGAGACCCTGAGCAGAAAACCCAGTTCTGCTGGGCCTGGGTTTTGACCTAGAGAAGCTGAGAAATGTGTGCTGACCTGGAGAAATGTGTGTTGTTTTAACCTGCTAAATTGCATTAATATGTTACACAGCTATGGAACAGGAAGACAGCTGTGGAGTATTTTGATAGGGTCTAGGCTGTCTCTGCGGACCATGCCCCAGTGTTCTACAGCACCTCCACTTTGTCTGCATCCTTTCCTCCCTCACAATTTCTCAATAGGCACTCAGCGAATCTTCATTTTTCTATCCGTCCCCAAACTCTTCTGTTCTAGCAGCTCTGTCCTCCCACTGCGGATTGAATGTCCCCCCAAAACTCATTGAAGCTTGACCCCCATTGTAACAGTGCTGAGAGGGTGGGAAATCCAATTATGGTATTTGAAAGGTGGGGCCTTTAAGAAGGCATTAGATTTTGAGGACTGTGCCCTCGTGAGGGCTTTAAAAGGAGAGCAAGTGAGGTTAGCTCTCTTGCTCAGGCCATTCTGGCCATGTGATACCCTGTGTCACTGTAGAGAGTCATCATCAAGAACAAGGCTCTCATCAGATGTGCCCCTTGGACCATGGACTTCCCAGCCTCCAAAACTGTAAGAAATAAATCTCTTCTTTATACATTACCCAGTTTCAGGTATTCTGTAATAAGCAACAGAAACGGACAAATATACCTCCCATTCTACAACTATATATGTCTCCCCATTTTAAGAAAACATTCCTTTAACCCCGCCTCCTCACACCAGATAGTATCATTTCTCTTTTCTTCACAGTGTCAAATTTCTTGAAAAAGTAGTCCACACCTCCTCCTGCTTACTTACTGCCCAGCCCACTGCAGCCGGCACTGCCTCCTTCCCAGTAGAAGGTTGCCAATGACCTTGCACAATAGTCCCTATGCACTCCTCCCCTTCCCAGAATAGATTGTGTAGCGAAGGCTCACTGCCTGCTCACCTAGTGGCCATTCACCCTTTATCACAGCATCCAGATTGTCCTTTGCAGACCCCCTTGCCCTCATTGTCCAGCAACTATGTGATTTGGGAGGCATTGACCCCCCAGTGGTGGGTCTGATTGGGCAAAGCCAGTCTGCATGATCCTATCTCTTTTACCACAAGTGATTGGTTCAGGGGTGGGCAGGGAAAGATGAAAATAACCCAGATCCTCGTGATAGCATTAAACTGCTGGATCAAACTAGCCCTGAAGCCTATACTGATCGTGC
The DNA here is from genome assembly GCF_027409185.1 of Cynocephalus volans. NCBI lineage: Eukaryota > Metazoa > Chordata > Mammalia > Dermoptera > Cynocephalidae > Cynocephalus > Cynocephalus volans. The sequence goes on from NC_084478.1 coordinate 56,036,052, forward strand.
ACTTTCTGGTTATGTGGGCCAATCAATCTCTTCGAGGCTTACACTAATATGAGTTGTCTTTTCCGTTACATAAAGGGTCCTCACTGACATATCTCTATAGCATTCGATACTATTGACTACCTTCTGCTTGAATAATGGAAAACCCAAGTAAGCACGGCTTAAACATGTTAGAAGTTGGTTTTTTTCCCCCCCTCTATGTAATAAGAATTCTGAGGGGAGTTGGTTGCTAGTGTTGGAGTCATTTCAGCAGCTCAAAGATGTCAGAGCAATTCTCCTGGCTTTTTGCTCATAATCCCATGACGGCTTCTGCAGGTGCAGCTGTCATATCCATAATCAAGACTGGAAGCAGGAGGGGAGGGCAAGAGAGGCGCCACTACCAGCCGGCTTCTACTAATATCTCACCCATCAGAGCTGTGTCACACGGCCGCGTCTGGTTGCAAGGAAGTGTGGGAAGGCAAGGTTTTAGCTTTCCAGACCCTGTAGTAGAGGCAGGCTGGCTAGATGGGATTTAGTGTGGAGTCTGAGTAAGCCAACTAGGGTCGCCTCCTCAATACCCCAGGGCTCCTTCACTGAGCCCTCTTCCTCCCCCCACAGCTTGACTGTGGGCTCCCGAGCACCTTCTCTGGACCTTGCTATCTTGGGCAAGCTTGTCTGCTGCTGGAAGACTCCAGATGTGTGTCTCCAGGCCCAACCTCCCTCCTGCGCTGCCAACCTGTTTGCTCAGCTGTCTGTGCGTCATCTCCACCTGGTGTCCCACAGGTGCTTGGCCCCTCACCCCACTTCCCCAGCATCCCTGGGAAGCCAGAGTCCACCACACCTCCCACATCCTCATCAGACTACTCCCCCAAAGTCAGCTGCCACGCTCAGTATCTGGGAAGCTCCAATCGTACCACGAGTCTGCGATTATGGAGCCAAGGAGAGCTACCTCCTGGAGCCTCACAGCTGGAGGGGAGGCTAGCTGGGGAGGGGGAGGGGTGTTGACGCATCTGGAGGCAGAGAGCCTTGGAAGAAAGACAGCATTATTGCTGTGGACTCCATTTCCCTTCTTGACTGAAATTCTTATGAGTCCACAGTGCGATTTTTTTTTTTTTTTTTTTTTGGTCCACCTGCCCTCTGGGCTTTGAGGCCCTATCATAAGCCTCTAATTTCCCAAGGACTGGTCAGGGTTCATGGCTTCAGATTGTTCCCAACCTCCAGAGAGCTAGAGGATAGCCAGCAGTAGATCCTGGCCTTCCTCAGAAAATAGCACAAAGTAGGCACCCAGACATATTGAAAGAAGGAAAGGAAGGCAGGCTCGCAGGCAGGAAAGACAGGAAGGGGGGAAGGATGGGAGGAAAGAGGGAAGGAAGGAAGTAAAAACTGAGAAAGGAAGGAAAGGAGGGAGGGAAGGAGGGAAGGAAAAGAGAGAGGGAGGGAGGGCGGGCAGGCAGGCGCACGCCCGCAAGTGGGAACCGCAGGCCTCGCCAGGGCGCCCGCTCGGTCTGCAGCCTCGGGTTGCCCCCCTCTGTGGGCCTCAACTTCCTCTTCTGCAAAAAGAAGGCCTGGATTAGATCACTCCCCGGGCCTCTGCTAGCCTGACATTCTGTGATTTTCTAATTTCCTTCAGACTCCAGGGGCCTGCAGACCCCATGCTAATGGGTATGAATAAAACATGGGCATCCCAAAGCTCTGAATATTGCCAGTATCGCTCTGAATTTGTTCTCACTTAACTGCGAGGAAAGCAGTGTCCAGCTGGGGCCCCACAGCCTCCTGTCTGGACTGTTTGAGTGTGGCCGACTCCCGGAGGAGGTGACGGAGCGTGCGGGAGGCCCAGCGGCCCCGGCGTGCCTCGGCCTGGGCCTTCCTCCCTCCGCCCTTCCCACACGCTGTCCCGAGGGGGGCTTTGTTCTTAGACCTCAACCCTGAAGCCACCTCACCAGTTCCCACTGCATCAGGGACATTCCCCTTGACTGCCTGCCCTGGTGCCTTCAGACTTTCCATGACCATCCAACCATCTGACCATCCGACAATCCCACCCACACTGGGAGGCAGCCTGTCCCCTGTCGCAGTGTGGTACCTGCTGGCATTCTCACATCTGCCCTCCGGGGGTGCAGCCATGTGCTGTGTGTCTTCTGTGGGAGCTCAACAGACACCTTTTAATTATTTTTTTTACACTATTTTTAGAGAAGTTTTAGGTTTACAGAAAAATTGCACAGACAGTACAGAGAGTTCCTATGTTCCCCCCTTCCCCTGCCTCAGTTTCCCTATTTTTAACATCTTGCATTAGCGTGGTATATTTGTTACAGTTAATGAACCAATTATTATTGGTACAATATTATTTACCACAATCCCCGGTTTATATTAGGATCTACTCTTTGTGTTGTATATTCTATGGGTTTTGCCCAACTCATTACAGTATCATATAGAATAGTTTCACTGCCCTAAAAATCTTTTGTGCTCCACCTGTTCGTCTCTCCCCCTCCCCACCCTCTGAAGCCCTGGCGACCACTGATCTTTATACTGTCTCTATAGTTTTGCCTTTTCCAGAATGTCATATAGTTGGGATCATATAGTATGTAGCCTTTTCAGATCGGCTTCCTTCACTTAGAAATACACATTTATGGGGCCGGCCCGTGGCTCACTCGGGAGAGTGCGGTGCTGAGAACACCAAGGCCCCGGGTTCGGATCCCATATACGGATGGCCGGTTCGCTCACTGGCTGAGCGTGGTGCTGACAACACCGAGTCAAGGGTTAAGATCCCCTTACCGGTCATCTTTTTAAAAAAATAAAAATAAAAATAAAAAAAATAAAAAATAAAAAATAAAAAAAAGAAATACACATTTAAAGTTCCTCCATGTCTTTTTGTGGTTTGTTAGCTCATTTTTTTTATTGCATAATAATGTTCCTAATAATAGTATCTGGATGGGCCACTCAACAGATATAACTTTTGATAGATTGTTTGGCTGAAAAGACCTAAAGTACTAGATGAACAACGATCCTCTAAACATAAAGTCTATAAGAAATCTAGTAAGGCACACAGTATGTCTAACACAAAGAAAAGCCAACATCCTGATAGTTGAATTTAGAGTATTAGTTCTCAGGTGATTACTTTCATTACAGAAAAGTTCTTTCTTACATAATTGAATTCAATAGAATTCAATTAACAATTTTTTTTACATTTTAGGCATGCATTTGCACTACAAATGATCTACAACTATATTCCATATTGTGCAAACAGGGACACTTTTGAGAGTAAAAGGGGGCGCTATTAATAATTATGCCCAGATAACAGGTGTAAACCAGGACTATCATAGACAATATATAGTCTCCCTATTTATAGCTATCTTCTTAAAATAGTAGCTGAGGGAAGGTAGGATATTTTTGTTTCTCCAGCAATATTAGATGGTGTATCAGTTAAGTTTACACTAGCTGCAATAACATATAAAGTAACAAATCTCAGTTTATTTTTCACTCAGGTAACGTCCAAAACAGGTATTGCTGATTGGCAGGGGTGGGAGGTGGCAGGGATGGTGGTGGGGTGGAACTGGGAGTGCTCCATGCAACCATTCAGGGACCCAGGCTGAGGGAAACTCTACCATCATTCACAGGTGCCTTTCAAGTAGGGTGACCAATCATCCCAGTTTATCTTAGACTGAGGGGTTCCCCAGAGTACAGATTTTCAGTGTTAAAACTGGGACAGTTCCTGGCAAACCTGGACAATTTGTCACCTGTTTTCACAGTTTCCCTAAAGATTGACAGCCAGCTGGCCGGTAAGGGAAGAAAGAGTAAGAGAGAGAACTACATGGGTTTTTTGGGGGGAGGGGCCAAGCCACTCATCACACCTGCCTACCTTCTACTGGCCAGAACACAGTCTCACGGCTGCACCTAGCTGCAAGAGAGCCTGGGAAATGTCATCTAGCTGTGTGTCCAAAAGGAAAGGGAAATGGGTTTTGTGGTGAGTTGGTGGTCTCTGTTATGGAGGGAGAACAAATAATGTCTTTTTTATCACTAACAGGTGCTTAGATGAGATGGATGTCTTTGTCAGCTGGTGTGATTCTGGGAGGGACTGGGGCTCCCCTCCCTTTCGCATCAATGTCTCATTTGCCTAGTAGTCAACACTGTTCAACTCTGGGTGTCTTCACGGCCCAGGCCTCTGCTAACAGGCAGTCTTAAACACCCTGGGCTTCTGAGAAGGCTGGGGGCATGGCACTGTGGAGGTGACACCTGGCAGCCACAGGGACCCACCGAAGGGGAACCAGATCACATGCAGGGAGAGCAGGGAGGTGCCCCATTAGAAGGTCTTGTTGTGCTGCAAATTGAAAACTTGTGGTCTGTGAAGCCACTACAGTGCATTCTACCACCCACGTTGAATATGTAGCCATGTCACTAGTCTCCAACGTGACTGCTTTTTCCAGACCCAAACCGTCAGTGGGTCATTGCATGCAGCTGAGCATTTCCATGGCGGTTAGTGCACTTCCCAATCATTAACTCTCACAGCATGCCTGAGAAGTGGGCTAGGGCTGTTAATCCCAGCCAGGGGAAGCTACAGTCTGCAGGGGATGCCACATGTTTGACTTATGCAGGCTCTGTCCTCCACTGGATACCCTGACACAACCAGAGACCAGGTCTGGGAGAATGTTTGCAGGTGGTTGACTCCAGGGCCTCAGACATTGATACAGGCCATCCCTGCCTTCCTGGGCAAGGTAGAGTTTGTGCCAGAAGTGGAGAAGGAAACGATGCTAATTTCCTTCGTTTCCCTGCAAGGAGGCAAGGCCGAGGAGCTAGTGTGAGTGGGCATTCACAAGATCACCCAGGGCAACCCTGGCTAGAGGGAAATTGGGTTTCTGCGGCCCCCACCCAAGGGACCAAGGACTCTTTTTAGAGTGTGGGCTTGGAACCCAGGCCTTTCCTTTTTTAACTCTCTCTTTGGGGGTCACCGTCTCAGATAGCCACTGTGTGCTTCCAGGGGCTGCCGTAACAAATTATCACAAACTTGGTGGCTCACAGTTCTGGAAGCCAGAAATCCCAAATCAGCACCACTGAGATAAAATCAAGGCCAAGCTCCCTCTGCAGGCTCTAGGGGAGAATCCATTTCTTGCCTCTTCCAGCTATTGGCGGGCTCCCTTGGCTTGTGGCTGCATCACTCCAATCCCTGCCTCTGTGGTCACATTGCCTTCCTCCTCTCTATAATCTCCCTCTGCTTCGCTCTTATAAGGACACTTGTGATAGCATTTAGGGCCCACTTGAGTAATCCAGGATAATCCACCCAGCTCAAGATCCTTAATTTAGTCACATCTGCAAAGTCCTTTTTTTTTTGCCACAGGTATCACAAGTTCCAGGAATTAGGACAAGGAGATTGTTGGTTTTTGTTTTTGTTTTTGTTTTTGCAGGCACAGGAGGGAGGGGAGCACTACTCAGCCTCCCACAACCACTATGGCACAAAATACTTTAAACAGTATGAGACCCTTTCTGGGTATGCATGGTAGTAGGAGGGGAATGGCAAGGAGACCACCTGCTCTGTGCCGGATGCTCGTGAGCTCATTTAATTCTTCCAGAACCCTCTGAGCAGGTTCTCCCATTTCCAGTTGGCAGTCTGAGACCGAGAGAGGCTAAGTGATTTGCTTAAGGTAACACAGCAGGTGAGAGATGAAGCTGGACTTAAACAGGGCTGTCTGACACCAAAGCCTATGTTCTTTCTACAGAAACACAGGAAGTTCTGCGAGGGCCAGGCTCAGGTGGAATGCAGATGAACAAGCACGTGTTGGCCAGATTGACCATCTCCCCCACGTATGGGTGTCTGGCCTTTTGCCTGTCTCTGGAACTGTGGGCTAACATGGCCTGACCACAGGCCCTAAGTGTAGACACAGCTGACCCGGACCCTAGAGAGGTCCCAGCACCTCTTTCGTGAGCCTCTTTTCACTAACATTGTCTCTGCCAGTTCTCCACCTCCTCCCAGTTCCTTGATGGGGTTGATCCAGATATCTGCCTAAAACAACCACCTCCTGGTGACTGCCTCCCTGTGAGACAGCTAGATGCAGCCTACTTGACTGGCCCCACTGACCCCACACCCACATGGATTGTGCACGTGTGCCACAGTGACCACCTCTCAGGCATAGCATGACCTCCTGGAAATTGTTCCTGCTCACCCTAAACCCACCAATTACAATTTTCTGAGGGAAATCCACCTAGGTAACACCCTGGACCCCAATAGTCTTTGGCCCACAGGTCTTTCTCTCTCTCACTTGCTGCCCGCCCATGGGCTGAGTGTGCATATCCCAGATGGCTCCCCTTTCCCATTGGCCCTGTGATGTGTGCTGCCCTCTTCTCTCTGGGACTTGTAAGTAATACAGTTTCAATGATCTCATGTGCTTTGTTGAGTTCCCTTCTCTATGTCACCTGCCTAACATACCCAAACCTAACTCTCCTCCCAATCAGGGCTCTCCTAGAGAGTGGCTACCTTGGTAGAAATAGACTGGACACAAATCAGACAAGAGCCACAGAGCATCTACCAGTATAAATAAGTTTCCTGTGAGAAGGATACCTGGTCACTGGTCAGACACTTAGGCATTAGGCCATTTGCCAGGATAAAGAAATATCCTGTGAAAGGCACACTGTAAACAGCCACAACCACCTCCCCTGGAACCCTGTTGGACCTAGAGTTTATAGCCACTCTCCAGAAAGAGAACTCAAGACCAAATGTGAAAAAAATACAAGAGCTGAAACAAGAAGGCAGAGTGTCACCTTGTTCGACCTCAGCTGGGAATGTGCATGTTAGGTGACTCAAATTTATTTCTACTCTACATGTGTCCACAAATGGTCAAAAAGCATCATGAGGGGCCGAGCCCGTGGCGCACTTGGTAGAGTGCTGCGCTGGCAGCGCGGCGACGCTCCCGCCGCGGGTTCGGATCCCATATAGGACTGACCGGTGCACTCACTGGCTGAGTGCCGGTCACGAAAAAACGACAAAAAAAAAAAAAAAAAAAAAAAAGCATCATGAGTATTGAGTTTGAGGTTACAGAGAAATTTTAGGGAGTAGTTGAATTTGCAAATATGAAATCTGTGAATAATGAGGATCTACTGCATATTAGTTATCTATAGCTGAGGTATAAACCATCCCAATACTTAGTGGCTTAAATTGGGCAGGGCTCAATGGGATCAGTTCACCTCTGCTCTACTTGGTGTCAACTGGTCACCTCAAAGGCTGAGGCTTGAAGTCATCCAAGGCTTGCTCACTCACGTGTCTGCCTCCTGGCCTGGGAAGACCCAAATAGCTGGAAGATGGAACAACTGGAGCTCTTCAAGCATTTACCTCCATGTGGCCATGCCGTGGTTCTCTCCAGCATGGAGTTGTCAGGGAAGCCAGACTTTTTAACATGTTGACTCAAGGCTCCCTAAGCATGTGTCCCAAAAGAGAGCCAGGTGGAAGCTGTACCTCCTTTTATGACCTGACCTTGGAAATCATAGCATCACTTCTGCCGTATTCTGTTGGTTGAGGCAGTCACAAAGGTCCACCCGGCTTCAAGGACTGGTGACATAAACTCTATACGCTGATGGGGAGTGGCAAGGTCATATGATATGAAAAGTATGTAAGATGAAGATGTTGCTGAGACATTTAGGAAAATAAAATATGCCACAGGGGGTGGGTACTAATAAGCTACTTCCATCAGTCCTCTGGTTAACAAATATTAGGTTCATTTTTTTCACTCTTCTTCCTCCCAAAATAACATGCTACCCCCTTCCCAAGAAATTTAACACAAAGTCCTACCCAGCCACCACATCCAGCTGAAAGGTCAGGATCTATGGGTGTGATAGTCTCCATATACAGCCTTTGACAATTTCTCCTATCTTTGTGCATGCGTGCCACTCTGCCCAGCCAGACATGGAGTCTATTTCCCCTCCCCTTGAATCCAGGCTGGCCTTCTGACTCGCTTTGCTCAATAGCATGTGGCAGAAATGATACTGTGTCAGTTCTGGGCCTGGCCCTTAAGAATTGCTGGCAGCTTCTGCTTTCATGCCTGTGGGAAGCCAGTGACATGCTGTAAAGAAGTTTAGATAAGACTACTGAAGAACGAGATACCACGTGGAGAGAGAGAGGCCATGTGGAAGCACCAAGGAACCAGACACCCAAGTGAAGCTTTCTTGGCCTAGTCACCAGCTGAATGCAGCTGTGTGAATGACAGCAGCCAATGCCAGGTGGAGCAGAAGAGCCCGCAGCTGAGCCCTGTCTGAATTCCTGACCCAGGGAATTGCGAGAAATAATAAATCATTGTTGCTTAAGTCACTAAGTTTTGGAGTGCTTTGTTACCCTCATAGACCCCTGAAACAAGGAGTGATGCAGAGTAGTCTCAACTTCAGGGTCAGATGTGGCTTTTCTTAGTCCCGCAACCTATGAGCCAAACAAGACAAATTATCAGCACCCTATACCCCCAGCCCCAATCCAGTGGAATGAGGGTAGGATAAACATAGTAAATGCTAGTGTTTGGAAAGAGGAAGGATGGGAGAGACAGAGCGATCACTAGTCTGTAGTAATTCTCAGATCCTATTGTGAAGGCCTCATACCCTGGAGGTAGAGAAGATTCTTTTATTAGGTCCCACGTTTTCTCCTGAAGGAGTTCCTTTGTCCATTTTCTCCCTGACTCATGGATCTGCCCTCTACTTGATTCTTTTTTTCTAGGGTCTTCCTTGGCTATATCTAAATGGGCACTGAGGAAATACCTTCTTGAGGGGTCACAGAATTTTCTCAGCCTGCTTCCTGCTCCTAGAGAGAACCCAAGGATGGTTTTAGCTCCATAGCTGACTCAAGAAAGATTTTTTTCCAGGCTCAAGGTTTCTTTGGCAATATAATTCCTTTAAAAATGTAATGGGCCACTGACGTATTTGCTTCTAGTCACTCCACGTGTCAATGACCACATCCTAAATTCTTTTCAAGGTATAGTTTTCGTATCTGCTATATTTCTTTGCTTTCTCGCCCCTATACCTCGCTCTCTGCATTTAATGGAAGCCACCTTAAGGCTTCTGGGAATTGGGGGGAAGGTCACATTTGTAATCTGATCTTTACTTTGAGTCATTTTGCTACTCAAAAGTGTTTTCACTTTCATCTCTTACTATTTGCAAGTGAAAGTATGACCAAATATTTTATAACTGCATAACATGGATCACTATCTTACCAACATCTGATATCAGTTTCCTCACTGCCTGCTGCCTGATCCCATAGTTTAGGTTTTTATTTCAGTAAAACCCATTTCTGATACCAATTTCTGTATTAGTTAGGGTAGGATAGACTATGCTGCAGAAACAAAATAGCCCCCAAATCTCAGTGGCTCAAGCAAACAGAGTCTTACATGTCACTCGTGTGAAGTCCAGTGTGAGCTGGGCCACTTCCCAGGGCAGCTCTGCACCATGTAGTGACTCTGGAATCCTAAATACTTCTATCTTACCATCTCAATATATGGCCTCTATGGTTGTTGCTGAAAGTGACAATACAGTGGGAAGATTGCACAAGATGTTTTTAATGCCAAGGCCTGGCAGGAGGGGTTTGCATTATTTCCACTTACATCACATTGGCCAGAACCCAATCACACGACCTCAGTCTAACTTCAAGAGAGGCTGGGAAATGGAGTCTTTCTGTGACCCCAGAAAGAAGAAAATGAAACAGGGGACACGTAGGATTATTTCTTTCACACACCCTTTTCAGAGCTCTCCATTCTTGTTCATCTGCCCCTGTCAAGTGCCTAATGCTCCCTCACTTCTTCCCTACATCACTACACCACTCCAGATTTCATTTGCACTAAATATGAATGACTGATAACAGCCTAAAACATGACCCCTTTCAGAGATAGTTGCATGTTAAAGCAAATGTAAGCTTTGGCTTGAGGGTTAATGCTGTGATGGAATTTCGGGCATGAGTATGCTAGCAGGGGAAATATTTTGGGGTTCCTGAAATGACAGACCAAGCAGGTCCTATGTGCTATCTTTTATACCATTTTGCCACAGCTTGGGGACCATTAGTGCGAGACAGAGTCAAGAGACGTGAAACTAACAGTATAAGTGGCCGTGTTATTAGATGCAACCAGACCATTACAGCATGATTTTCATCTGGCTGTCTAGAGATATCAATGTGAGGTGGGGAGAAATTATTGACCACTCCAAGAAATCAGCTTTCAGATCACCCATTGCCTGTCCTTCTCTCCCTCCTTCCCCCTACAGAATGAGGCTTAATCCAGAGTGGGTTTGTCATGGGCCTGGTGAGGGAATTGGAAGGGCTTTCCCTGAGGTTCTGAGAAGACTGAGGTCTCTTGAGTTTCTCACTGTCAGACCCTGGCTCATCCTCGGCTAATACTGCTCCTCCTGGCTGCAGCCCCAGAAGAAGGAATAGAAAGCTCGTTATGACTACCTCTTTCATTGGCTGCACCCATCCCCCTAATGCACACTCCAGCCCCATGGTGTATTTGCACCATGGTCACCTAATTAAGCTGTAATGACATTTCCCAGAATTCCCTTCTCTGTATGTTTCCATGGTAGGGCTGGCTGTAGGAGACATTTGCGTGTGATTTAGAAAGCAGAGGTGAGGCAGTGGCCACTTGCACACTCTGCAGCTCAGTGTGAGTCAGGCACTGTGGCAGCTCGCACATGTCATTCTCATCCCCTGCCTCTCCTTTTTGGCCCCGGGGAGCAGCCAGGACTGTAGCTGCTCCAGCTTGTGTTGGGTCTTCTCCTTCAACGACTCTGGATCTTGGGAGGTGCAGTCGTGGCTAAGGATGCCAGCTTTTCCTGCAGGTTACCCATACCTTGGAGGTTGGAGGTGGTGAAATGTGGATTCCAGCCATCATGAGGGTTCCAGTTTGTATTTGCACTCACCCGTACATGTTTGTGGTAGGTGGCCTCCAAGACACCCCACAATGATCCCCACCTCCTGGAGTTCACACCCTTGTGTAGGCCCTTCTACACTGTACTGAGTTAGTCTGTGTGACCAATATGAGTATGGCAGAAGTGATGGGATGTCACTTCCAAATTAGATTACAAAAGATACTGTGGCTTCTGTCTTAATCTCTCTCTCTCTCTTTCTCTTCTCTCTGAGACCACTTCACCTGGGAAAAACCAGCTGCTAGGTCAGGAGCAGCCCTATGGAAAGGTCCATGTAGTGAGAAACTGAGGCCTTTGACCGATAGCCAGCAAGGAACTGAGTCCTCCTGTCAACAGTCATGTGAGGGAGCCGTTTTGGAAGCAGATCCTCCAGCCCCAGTCAAGCCTTCAGATGACCACAGACCCCAGCTGGCACCTTGACTGCAATGCCTATGAGAGACCCTGAGCCAGAACCATCCAGCTAGGCTGCCCCCGGATTCCTGACCCTCAGGCACTGTGTGAACAAATACATATTCATTGTTTCAAGTTGCAAAATTGGGGGGTAATTTGTTACACAGCAATAGGTAACTACTACGATGTCCATCTTCTCATCCCAACTGCTCGCCCTGATGCCTTCAGGCCCACCACCAGATGCAGCCCAGCCGTATTACCCAACTGCCTTAACCAGCTTCCACAATAAATCCCTTATTCTGAATCACTCAAAGTGGTTCTGCTTCCCTGATCAAACCCTACCTGATACCACAAGGAGCTAAGGGGAGAGGTTCTCCAGTCCTTTCATTATTGGTTTCCCCTGCAGCAGAGGTTCTCGACCTTTGATTGGAACCACCCAGAGAGGTTTAAAGAAAATACTATGCCTGGGTCCCACCTCCAGAAATTCTGATTTAATTGGTCTGGGGTGTGGGCTGGGCATCAGGAATCTCTCATAGCTCTCAGGTGCATTGAATATACAGGCAGAGTTGAGAGCCACTGATCTACAGTCTGGCTGATTCAACCAGTTCTTCCAGGTTCCCCCTTCCCCAGTCTTCCCTGGGCTAGGACATGGGTACTCAATCCAGGCACTCATGGTAACTTTGAATCAGGGACTCCTGATACCTAGAAGTAGGGGCCACATGGAATCTTCTCACTGGTGGTGGTAACTGCAGTGAGACTGAGTTCCCAGAGTAGCAGGGCAGTGTGGAAGTGGCTGGTGGGGTCCAGTTCTGGTTCTTTAACTCCATCACCTCTGCCATCAATGCTATGAGAACTACCCAGTATCCTCTTAGTTACATTTCTTTTTGCTTAGATCAGGCGACCTTTAAGGTCTGCTCCAATGCCAAGAGTCTAGATCTGAGAACTAAATCTCACATTAACTCCCTGAGTGACCTCAAGAGTCCCCAGCCCCCCATGGTCCTCAGATTCCTCCTCTGTCAAGGGAAGATCTATGTTAGATGAGCTCCAGACCATATGTTTTAGGTGGGATTGCCTGGAAATAGGCTCTAAGATGGAGATTTCTGTGCAGGCAGTTTCTGGGGGTGTGTCTTTAGGGTCAACATGTATAAGAGAGCAGGGGAAGCAGGTTGAGCAGAGGAGGAGGTGAGCTGTGATGCAGCTGCAAGAGGTCTTCCACAATCCCCTGGGTACTTTTGAACAGGGATGATCCTTCAGAGATGTTCCCAGCTGAGATGGGGGGCTGGGTCTTGGTACCCCCAGAAGACCAGTCATTAAATGCCTTCTGCCTTCAGGGAAGAGGTGTGACCTTGGGTAAGGCACCTTTCTTCGGCTGAGGGCAATTCTTGGAGACTCAGCTGAGAGCTGTCAGCAGCTGACACTTCGGCAGCTAAAGGAACAAGTCTCTAGGTCTTGAAGGGGAGGAGGGTCTTAGTCCATTCAGGCTGCTATAACAAAACACCATAAACTAGGTGGCTTACAAACAATAGAAATTTATTTCTCACAGTTGTGGAGACTGGGAAGTCCAAGATCAAGGCACCAGCAGATTTGATGTTTGGTGAGGGCCTGCTTCCTACTTCACTGACGGCAGTCTCCTTGCTATAATTTTGCAAAGTGGAAGGGGCAAGGGCAGCTTTGTGGGGTCTCTTTTATAAGACCACTAATCCCATTCATGAGGGCTCCACCCTCATGACCTAATCATCTCTCAATATCTAATCACTTCCCTAATACCATCTCCTTGTAAAAGGCGAAAGATTTATGCGATCTGAAGAGAAACCAGAGTATGTAATACCATCTCCTTGAGGGTTAAAATGTTAACATATAAATTTCCAGGGACGGGCTGGCCCGTGGCTCACTCGGGAGAGTGCAGTGTTGAGAACACCAAGGCCCCGGGTTCGGATCCCATATAGGGATGGCCGGTTAGCTCACTGGCTGAGCGTGGTGCTGACAACACCAAGTCAAGGGTTAAGATCCCCTTACCGGTCATCTTTTTTTAAAAGAAAATAAATAAAATAAACTTCCAGGGACATAAATTTTCAGTCCAAAGCAGGGGGCATCTAAGCGATGCACCCCAGAGAGTGCTGCCCCCTTCTAGTTCAAAGATTCTGTGATTATAACTCCAGCCTCAGGGTTATCTGTGGAGAGAGGGGTGGATTTCTTACTCTTTTTGCTTAGGCATGGCATCAGGCACCCCAGGAGAGTAGCTGGAAGGTTCTAGGAGACCAAGAGCTTGATTAAAGCATAACAACTCTCTTTAAAACCTCCCTCACCATTAACAGAGGGAGAACAGAGGGAGGTGTAAAGTCAACTTGCTCCAAAGAAGCAAGACCCCAGGGGAAAAATTAAAAGCCACTCTTGGAGGAAGGAGTGGTTTCCAGAAGGAAAGTCTCCCAGGTATAACACTCACCTCCCCAGAGCATGGAAGATAACAGAGCTGTAAGGGACTATGGTCGCCATGGTAATGGTATCTTAGATTCCAACTGAATGTAAGCTACTGGCTGGCCTGTCAATCACACAGCATCTGCATTTACAGTGGGACCCAGACTCAGCTCTGGGCAGCGCGGGGAGGAGAAGAGATCGCCCTCACACGTGCACACTGCAGGCTCCTGGGAGCATTTATGCTCAGGTGTGTGTCTTCGCATATGTGATTTTTTATAAGTGCTTCTGTGCACATGCTTGTGGGCTTAAGCATGGAAAACCTTGACCAATGCATATGTGTATTGGTGCTGGGGATGGGGCTCTGCATGTAGGACCCACTACCCATGAACATCGGGCAGAGTAGATTACTCCATTTAAGAAGCATGATTTTAGGGCTTCTTCCCCCTTCTTCAAAATATTGGCTGCCTTTGTCCACTCATCATTAGAAAGTCATTTCTTTGGAGAAATTGTCTACCTTCAAGCATCTTTTATTTATTTTTTAATTGATTATACATATTTTGGAGGTACAGCATTGACTGTACATATGATGTACAGTGTACCTGTGTACATATGATGATCAAATCAATATTATTAGCATATTCATTATTACAAATCTTGATTATTCTTTATGCCTCTTACCCAATCTCTTCCCTATCCCCCTCTCTCACCCCTTCTTCCACCTCTCATAACCATAGATTCGTTGTTTCCTTCTGAATGTTCAACGTATTACTGTGGTCTTTTCTTTCTTTCTTTCCTTCTAATAGTGTCTTTTAAAATGCAAATAATTGTCAACTACTAGTTGATCAAGAATGGGCGGGCATCCTCAAAAGATGAAAAAATAGAGAGGAGAGCTGGACCTGCCATGAAGAGGGGGAGGGCCCTAGCTTAGTGCCTGTCATATAGTAGCTGCCCAACATGTTTGCACAAATTTGTGAATGGATGGATATACAAATAAATAGAGAGCTATGATAGGGGAAGGGTGATCGTGAGAGAAAATGGTCTGATGGGGAAGTGGGAGGGTTCTTGGGATCAGCCTCAAGTCAATTCAATTCAATTTATTAAGCACCTTCCTTGTGCCAGGCTGGGGTGGTGGCTGGATAGGGAAGACTGGGCCCTGCACTCAGGAAGCTCAGAGTCTATTGGGGGTGGGGGCTTATCTTAGTCCTTTCAGGCTGCTATAACAAACTACCATAAACTAGGTGGCTTATAAACAATAGAAATTTATTTCTCACAATTCTGGAGACTGGGAAGTCTAAGATCAAGGTACCAGCAGATTTGGTGTCTTGTAAGGGCTGGCTTGCTGGTGCATAGACAGCCGTCTTCTCACTGCATCATCACATGGTGGAAGGGGTGCGGGAGCTCTCTAGGGCCTCTCTTATAAGAGCACTAATCCCATTCACAAGGGCTCCACCCTCATGACCTAATCACCTCCCAAAGGCCCCACTTCCTAATACCATTAGGGTTAAGATCTCAACATACAAACTTGGGGGGCAAGGGGGTGCAAGCATTCAGTCTATAGCAGAGCTCCTTCATGGGTTTCCTTGGAGCTGGACCGAGGATGCAGTTCTTTAGTGAGGCTGGGACATCTTCTCCGTTCCTCAGCCTTCCCGGGCTGGGCAGGCCTGGCTGCTGACTTGTGCCCCATTGTAATCACAGTCTGGGCCCATCGGAGAGTTTCAGCCACACCCACCTACTAATCAATCCTGTGTCTTAATTTGGCTACCCCCAGAAGCAGACCCCGAGACAAGGACTCGAGTGCAGGTTGTGCATTTGGGAGGCGATCCGAGGAAATGCCACTAGTGGATGGGGAAGTGAGACAGGGACTGTAGACGGAAACCAATAGGGAGTATTATGGAACAGGTTCCCACAGTGGGCAACTAGGGGTTAATCTCACTGGAGACTTCTGGGACACAGTGGAGAGCACACATCTCACAACTATGCCCACCCATGGGCGAGGGCCTGGGGCAACTCTCCACCAACTCCTGTTTGCCCTTGGCTGGGGGCTGCTCCTGGGAAACTTTCCTCCTGCCACACTCAGCAGTGAGAGAATGCCCTTAGGAGGAGCGGAGTTGCAGGTGCTCGCAGCACAGGGCATGATCAGTGCCGAGAGGATAGGAGTAGGCCCCATCAGCATCTGCTTCACTCTGTGTGGCCTTTCCAGAGGTGTGTCCAGAGCCGCTGGTCCTCCTAGCTGCTGCCCAGCAGTCCTCGGGGTGACAGACTTCAGTCCTCAGACCTGAACCGGGTCAAGGCCAGAGCATCAGGGCTTCTGAAAACCTTGCTGACTTGGACTGACTGGGCAGCCCTGGCCAGCATTTCACCACAAAGCCGGGCAAGCCCACTCCACAGGGAGCAGACCCATCTCACTCTTCCTGATACAAGCTCAGACTGTGGCCTGTCAGCCCAGGCTTTAGTCTTCAAGAGACATCTGCAGAGGTCTCTGCTCCCATTCCCTACCCACCCTCTTCTGTCAGCTCCTGATCGGCTGGCCAGCATGTGACATCCTCCCTGGACACTGGCAAGCACTCTTGGCTTCTGCCGCTCACTCAGGCTCCAGCCACCTTCTTTCCTAAGGCCTGACCTCATCACCTGTTCAGGGAAAAGCCTCTGGATCCTGTGCCTGAGCCTCTCTGCTCTGAATTTAGAGAGCTTCATTTCCTAGACTATAATCAGCTCCACTTACTCCAAATCCTCTGACAAATGAATTAAGGACAGGGAAGGGTGAATCAAGAGGTGGGGGTTGGAGCAGCCTCCCTTGGCTTAATCTCAAGTTGCTAACTTTCCTACTCCATTCTGCTCAGATTTCCACCCATTTCCAGATTCCCTGGATGTCGAATTCAAGTCAACAGCTGACAGAGGTCTTTCTGTGCATCCAGGACTGTACTAAGCACACAGGGATTAGAGAGAGGTCCAACTAAGCCCATGACACTTGCCTGAGGGGCCACTTCAGTACTCAGTATCTCTGTTAGTGACAGGTCACCTTTCTTTGGATTCAAAGAACCCTAATGATTCAAGAATGTACCCATTTTCTGAAAACCAGAAGATGGGCCCAAACCCCAGATGAACTGGCTCAATCTGCTGGGGCTTTGAACCAGCCTGATGTCAAGCCTTGGTTCAGTGAGGACCAGCTACAAGAGGCCTTTGCAACAAGCAACTGTTACCAAGGTGCTGAGGGGAGGGGGGTGTGCCGTCTCCATCAAGGTTGTTTCCCAATCTGCAGACACTGGTGTGTTGTCCCCCAGCTCCAGCCAGTGTGTGGCTTCAGCTCAGCAGTTTTGATGTTGTTACCTGCTGTGTCTCCCTGACGCCTTTCCCTGAAGGCTTAGCAAGAACATGCCCATGTCTTTCCTCTGTCCATGGTGAAGCAGAAGTGGGCTGCCATCCATCTCTACCATGTGGGCTCATGCTGGGTCCTGCCACTGGCCCCAAGGGAAGAGTTTTGCCCACAAGTAAACAGTTTGGGGAAAAAACCAGCCTCTGTTGATTGTAAAATAAAAAATCTTCAACCACCTTGCTGCAAAGATCTGGCCACTATAGTATTAAAAAGGACAGACAATCATTGGCTATGAAGGCTCCCAGAGACTTAAAAATCCTCTAATGAAGCATGCTTACCCTACAACCAAGGAACAGACCAGGGAGACCAAGACCTATGGAGACAGGAAACACAGAATCATTAGGAAACACTGAGGAAGGGGAAAAATATTTATGATTCTTTTCACAACCTTTCTTTCCCACCCCCCAACCCCTACCCAGCAACAAATGTCTAACATTTCTGTAGTGCTGAGCAGTTTTCATAGTGCTTTCACAAGCATCATCTCATTTCCCCGCCCAAGCACATTGTGAGGTCTGTGGAGTGGGCATTATAATTCCCACTGTACAGATGAGGTTACCCACTTAGGCTCAGACAGCCCAAAAGATTTAGCCCGAGAGTAGGTGCATGTTTCAGTAAGGATTATGTACAAAGACTCAAAATAGCTGTGGCTTAAATGAAATAAAAGTTTATTTTTCTTTCCCATCAGAATCTGGGGGTAGGCACTTCTGCTCCACAAAGTCATAGGAGACCAGGGATCCATTCATTGCTCTGCTATCTCTAGGATGTGGTCTTTACCTTTATGATCCAAGATGGCAGCCAGCGCTCCAGCCATCACATTTGCATTCCAGGTGGCATAATGAAAGAATGGGTGAAGAATAAAAATGGGGGGGGGGAGCTTTCTCCTTCCCTATAAGGACATTTCCTGAAAGTTGCACTCACCACTTCTGCTTTCACTCCAGAACTTAGTCACATGACCACACCTAACTGCAAGGAAGGCTGGGAACTGTAGTCTTTATTCCAGTTGATCACATGCCCAGGTAAAATATTTGGGGCTCTATTGCTATGAAAAGAGGGAGACCATATATTGGGGTAGAACTAGTTGTTTCTGCTACAGTGACTTTGCCGTTGAAGGGAGGAGTCAGGGGATCTTAACCGTTGACTTGGTGTTGTCAGCACCACGCTCTCCCAAGTGAGCCACGGGCCGGCCCGAGGAGTCAGTTTTTAAGTGTAGTTTTTTTGCCTCCAGATCCTGCCTTCTTTCCCCTCCATGCCATGTGGTGTTTCTCACATGCAGTTTGATTCACAGAACTATAGAATTTCCTCATTGGGAATGACTTTAGAGATTCTTCTGTCGCCCCCCAGTTGGATGCCTAAATTACCTCTAAAAGTTCCTGGACTAATGGCCATTGCCTCTCTCAGACATCTCATAGGCCAGACCTTGGAAGCAGCTCCAATTGTTAATAAAGATCTTTCTGTGATTGAAACCAAATCAGCTTCCCTGGCCCATCTGACCATTGATTCTCATCCTGTACCTCTCAGAGCAGAAAGCATCTACTCTTCCCATCCCTCCTCTCAAAGCAGCCCTTTGGATGTTTGAAGGTGACCTTCCTGTTCCCCCTGAATCCTTTCTTCTCCAGGCTAAGTGTTCCATATTCCACCAACCAGTCCTCGGATGTTGGGTCCTTCCCCATTCTGGCCTCTTTCTCCCAGACATCGTCCTGTTGATGGACGCTCCTGTTAAAGTATGGCTTCCACTTCAGGACACGCTAGCTAAGGGGAGAGAAGTCTCCCTGAAGACTAAGCTAAGGGGACTCAACCACTTCACCAAGAGGGACTCATGTGGGGTAAATGCAGGGACTGTTAAAGGTCTCTGCTCACACTTTAAATGCTCCGTGAAATGCATGGTGAGGGGATGGGGTCAGAAGAGAGGACCCTGGGATGACGTTTTGACATCTGGGATGCTCTTTCAAGGCTTCTTTAGTCTCTGGGATTCTAAGCCTTGCAGGAAAAGCACAGACCCAGGGATGATACCTGGGTGCTTGTATCAGTTAAGATTGAAGCTGCCTGTGGGTAACAGAAAACCCAACTAACAGTGGTGCTAGCAATAAAGGTTTTGTCTTTTGCAACAAGAAATCCGGGTTCATGTGAGGGATCAACCGTGTCATTAAGGACTCAGCCTCCTTCTGTTTTCTTGATCTTCCATCCTTAACATGGGGCTTTTATCCTCATGGCTATAAGATGGCTGCTGCCTTTCTGGGGATTGCAACTGTGTTCCAGGCA
The DNA here is from genome assembly GCF_027409185.1 of Cynocephalus volans. NCBI lineage: Eukaryota > Metazoa > Chordata > Mammalia > Dermoptera > Cynocephalidae > Cynocephalus > Cynocephalus volans. The sequence continues at coordinate 56,055,331 of NC_084478.1, forward strand.
GGAAGAAAGGGGAGTGCAAAAGACAAAGAACATTTTAAAAGAGAAATGTTCTCTTTTCCCTGATAGCCCCAATTTGTGAGTTTTGTTTGTAGCTTGTTGGCCAGAACTGGGACACAGCTGCAAGGGAGTCTGAGAAGAGGAACATTTTAATTTTCCAGCTTCTATGGTAGAAGACAAGGGAAAAGGGGGTTGTGCATAGTTTGGGGGTGGCCATTCCAGTATGCACCATAATGTCCTTCTGCAAAATAAGGAAGTTGGGCTCAACAGCTTCTCAACTTTTTTCCAGATGGGATTGTGTGGGAATGGACCAGTGAGAGGCTGCATGAACTAACAGAGAAAACACTTGAAGGGCTTTGTCATCATAAAGTCTGGAGTTTGAATCCTGGCTGTACCACAATAAGCTGTGTGACATTAGATAAGTCACTTAACATCCCTGAGCTCCACTTGCTCTATGTGTAAAATGGGGATAATAATATTCACTTCTTGACAGTGCTGGGAAGTCATGTGTCAAGTTCCTAGCATGGAGATGGGCACATAGCACCTACTCATCAAAATGGCAGCTGAGTCACAGCATTGCTGGTGCATGTTGGCTTTTCATAGGGAACCAAGGTCCCACTCAAACTTCATCCAGGGCCAGGAGCTGCTTCCTGTCTCCCTCTCCTGCAGTCACAGTCACTAATGGTGACCAGTAACGATCCAAATCATACTAGGGCCCCCAAGGTAGCAAACTAATTGGTCCTAGTGGAGATAACTTGGACCACCCAGACAGGCAGCTCGGCATGGATAGAGGCCACCTCCATGGATATTAAACATTTGCAAAACCATACGGTGGAAATGCTGGCAATGCTTTAATCAGAGTGGGGCTGGCGGGTGCTGAGATCATGCAGCTGAAGTACAGTGCTGAGCCTGAGGGGCTGCCACTAAGGTGGCACTAGACGTGGTACCTTAAGCCAGGAAACGCCTCCCCAGTGCAAGGCCAGGGTGTCCTCTCTGGGGAGGGAGCCCCATGTGCAGTGCTTTAAAGTTTCTTAAAATAGAGCCGAAAGGGCTCCTGCTGCCTGTGCTGAGGAGCTGAGGGCATTTCCCTCTCCTGCTGATGGCTGTAATTCTCCTGCCACAGTTTGGGCTCCCCTTGCCAGGACTACTTAGCATTACTGGCTGATCTGAAGGAGGCTCCGGACCTTTGATGACACCGCCTGATGACTCAGAGCTGAATGAGGCTTGGAAGTGCTAACTGAGCAGCTCGGTCAGGCCAAGCTGGAGCTGTCTTCTGCCTTCTGAGAGTCTATGGTGTGGGCCTCATTATGGGCTGAATTCTGTCCCCCACTGCAATTCTTATGTTGAAGTCCTAATCCCTGGAACTTCAGAATGCAACTATACAGTCATGCGTTGCTTAACGACAAGGATACATTCTGAGAAATGCGTTGTTAGGTGATTTTGTCATTGTGTGAACATCACAGAGTGTACTTACACAAACCTAGGTGGTGTAGCCTACTACACACGTAGGCTGTATGCCATAGCCCATGGCTCCTAGGCTACAAATTCATGCAGCATGTTACTGTACCGAATACAGTAGGCAATTGTAACACAGTGGTAGTATTTGTGTGTCTAAACGTATTTAAACATAGAAAGGGTACAGTAAAGATACAGTATAAAATATTTTAAAATGGTAGGTTTGTCTGCACCAACATCACACAAACACGTGAGTCATGCATTGTGGTACAACATTACAAAGGCTTCCCCACCAGGCGATAGGAATTTTTCAGCTCCATTATAATCTCATGGGACCACTGTTGTATGGTCTGTCTTTGACCAAAACGTTACATGGCAACTGTATTTGGAGATAGGGCCTTTAAAGAGGTAATTAAGTTAAAATGAGATCTTTACACTAGGCCCTAATTCACTATGACTGGTGTCCTTATAAGAGAAGATTAGGATACAGACACACACGAAGGAAAGACCATGTGGAGACACAGGGAGAAGGCAGCCATCTGCAAGCCAAGGAGAGAGGCCTCAGAAGAAACCAACCCTGTGACACATTGATCTCAGATGTTCAGGCTCTAGAACTGTGAGACGATGCATTTCTGTTGTTTAAGCAACCCAGTCTGCAGTACTTTGTTAAGGGAGCCTACAATACCGTTCTGTGCTTTCATCCTGAAAAAAAAAAAAGAGAAGGATGCTAGTTTGAGTTGACTGGCATTTCTTATTTGTCTTCTCATGCCTATAAACTGCTATACACATGGTCTCTGTTATTATCAGGACCTGTTAGTAATAATAGCCAACAGGAGCCAGTTATGGCTGATAGTGAGGTCTGAAAACTAGACATTTTGGGTGACTCACTTTAAGAAAAAGAACACAAAATTGCAAATATAAAACCTACTATAAAAGTGAACATTTAAATTAGAAATAACAATTATAAAAGCTCACAAAGACTTCAAACTTCACAAAATCCAAAAAAATATATAGTATTTTTACTAATTAACCGACTGAAACACTTTTGTATTTCCTTTTTCCTATGTTTTTGGGCGGCGCCTCTTTGATCGCCTTTTCATATGATAATTTTTTTAACATTGTTTTCTATAGAGACAATAGAAATGTCATTCAGTCTCTCTTCCAGTGTGCTTGATCTCCTTTTTATAAAGTTATTAATAGTGTTGTAAAGCTTCTTTCAGGTTCACTAGTTGTCATTGGTAATTAGTTTCCATTGTGATGTAATAAGAGAGTGATATTTTGAAGTGTCTGTAGATCTCCTGCTTCTAGTTTATGTTTTTAGCTACTACTAAGATACTTCTACCTTTCTGTCTTATCTGAATTTTGGTATGATCAGTAATTCTAAATATATATATATATAATTAACATGAAATGAAGGGGCACATGTTGTGCTACATGATGGAATAATAAAAATAAAATGACTCCTATACTACATGCACTGATGTGTGGATGAACCTGTGTAGTTTTGCCACCGGAGCTCTTGTTTCTTCAAGCTGTTTTGCTGCACCAGTAGCAATTCCAGGTGCCATTTTTTTCTGGGTCCACTGGACTCCATCAGGACAAGATGTGTCAGATACGCTAGGATGCGATCTGAAACACTGGGATGCATAAAACTTACTGCTTTTCAAACAGATGCAACCTGTGTTTGTAGGACTGTCACAGTGTTGTGCCCTACAAACACAAGAATTCTGAGAAATCCTATTTTGTGCAATTCCCATCAGAAAAGAAATAAAAATATATGGTGCATTATTAATTGCATACACTGCATTATTGAGTATATTCCTGACAGAAGCAAATTTCCATTTTGACTAGGCATCAATGAGAATGGGATTTGTCACTTGTCATTTTCCACATCTGATGATTGGAAGATTTTCCACAGACCAGCTTCTGGCTCCATCTATTTCAAGCTTTGTTTCTCCCTGCTACCTACATACTTTCAGGGGCTGGGAGCCATAGGACACTGTGATAGATTGTGTTTTCCAAAATGGTCACAGCCAGATCTCCCATCCCATGTGCTCTTCTTATAATGGGATATTGACATTCCTCTCAATGACAGGTGAGGCCTATCTTCCTTCCCTTTATCTGAGTGGGTCTGTAACTACAGCAGAAATGATAGTGTGACTTCCAAAGTAGGTCATAAAAGATGATGCAGCTTCTGCCTGGCACTCTTGGGACACTTGTCGCTGGAATGCATGCCTGAGCCTGAGCCTGTTGACAAGGACTTTACTCTGATCTTGGGAACAAGACCACAGGGAAGATGGAGGACTACAAGCTGATCCACTTGAGCTGCATCAAGTTCACCTACCCCATCAAGGAGGAAAGTGGGGACCTGACCTTCACCGTGGCCCAGAGGTGGCTGACCCGGAGAAGGCCCCAGCCCTGAGCATCTTGCTGTACGTGCAGGCCTTCTAGGTGGGCACGCCCTCACCTGGCGCTGCAGGGGCTCACTGTGTCCCAAGATGCTCCCGCTCACCAGGGCCAAGATCTTTCTCCTGCATGAGGACTACATCCACCACCCACAGCCCGAGTTTGCCAAAGAGCCACCACAGAGAGACAGGTGCTGGCTGGACGATGGCCGCTGCATTCAGGACCTGGACCGAATGCTCATGAGTTATCAGACCTACATGAAGGCCCTCACCCTCATCTTTGACGACTTGCAGGGCCATGACTTCATGGGCAGTGTCACCCTGGACCACTTTGGGGAGGTGCCAGGTGGCCAGGGCAGCGCCAGCCAGGGCAGGGAAGTCCAGTGGCAGGTGTTTGTCCCCAGCACTGAGAGCCAAGAGAAGCTCATCTTGCTGCTGGCCCTCCAGTGTAGGCTGTCTGTGGCCACGAGCTACCCATTGAGCTCACTGGCTAGCCCGGACCACAGCCAGCCCTTGCTGCCTGTCATGTCCACCCTGGTGCCTCCTGAGGCAAGGAGGTGGGCTTTCTTTGTTCTCTTACAAATGTTTTCTCTTCCCTTTTGGTACCTTAATTTGCCTGTCCTCACAGAGAATGTGAAGGTGCGTGCTCAGTTAATTCTTTCCATCGGCCTCCCGTGGGTGTGTTGCCTGCCCTTGGAGTGGCATGGCCGGGCACACCAGTGTCATATCTTGTCGTGGTACCATTATTAACACGTGGCACCGTGGATCTGATGTACTCTTACTCATCCTTTCCCGAAGTGTCAAATCCAGTCCTTTGTTGCTGTTGCTGTGGTTGTGGGCGTTCTGCTGCTAATTATGAAGCTGGTAGCAGAATGCACATTGGAAGCTCCTGCTGCATGTGGTTTTTCAAAGTGGAGGCCTCCCCTGGTCCAGACAAGTGGGAGAGCCCCGTGAGGGCAGGGGTCCCCCAGGCCTTGGGGCTGAGAGGTGTGGGAGCAGGGGACCTAAAGCTGCCAGCACTAAGCCTAATTTCTGTTGCCTATTTTTCCTATTTCAATAAAGCACTTGGCCACAAAATAATAATAATGATAGTGATAATCTTGTGGAGATAAGCAGTATTATTCCCCTTTTTAACGAGAGAACTGAGCGGTTGTGATTTTCCTAAGTCCACAGGTATGAGGTAACAGAAAGGGGATTTGAAGTAAAGGCTTGTTGTCTCTGTGCCCACATGCTTTCCACCCTGGTTAACACTCTGGAGTTATAATCTAGAAAGAGTCCAAAGAGGTGCCCTGAGAAGCCAAAGTGGAAAGGGCAGGAACGCATCTCTGTCAGAGAGGGTAGACCCTCAAACTCAGAGGGTGGGGCTGATTTATCCTGGCAGAGAGATGCAGGGAGGCCATGGCCAGGGGTGGGGGTGTGGGAGGAGTGGGGGGGTGGAGGGGTGTGGAGATGTGGGGGCAGGACATGGACAAAGGCAGAGATTGACAGGACATCGGGGTAGTGCACAGGATGGGGCTTGAGTACAGGGTGTGTAGTGATGATGTAAGATGATTTATTGCTATGTATTTGATTTTTTTTACTTGCTATTGTAAAATAATGTATTTTTTCCCAATTATTTGTTGCTAGTATATAGAAATGCAGTGGTTTTTGTATATTTACCCTGTATCACATGACCTTGCTAAATTTATGTGTCAGTTCTAGAGTTTGTAGATTTCCTTGAATTTTCTACAGATGCAATTATTATCAACTGAGGATAAAAACAGTTTCACTTCTTCCTTTCCAATGTTTATGCTTTTTGGGTTTCTTTCTTTTTTTTTTTCCTTGCTTTATTGCACTGGCTAGGACCTCCAGAACAATGCTAAATAGAAGTGATAAGAGTGGGCATCCTTGTTTTATTCCTGATCTTAGGGGGAAAGCAATCAGTCTTCCATGATTAAGTATGATATTAGCTGTAGGTTTTTTGTAGATGTCCTTTATGAAATTGAGAAAGCTCCCTTCTATTTCTAGTTTGCTGAGAGGCTCTATCCTGAACTAGTCAAGTTTTTGTAAAATTTATAGCCTAGTCTCAGTTGTGCCATGGGGCATTAAGGAGGGTGGTAACTTTTTATTCATTCAGGGAGTATTTATCGATCTGGGCCAATGCTCTCATTTGGGAGATGGAGGCGGCAGACAGCAGCAGTCATCAGCAGAATATGGCCATGTCTGGTTGAGCAGAGACCTCCAAGGGTCAGCAGCAAACAGAGAGAGCTGCACAGGTGACCAGACAGAAAGGGCAGAGCAGAAGAGTACAGGAACTGGTTCCAGAGCACAGGTGAGGCAGCACAATGGGAAAGTCTAGAAACAATTGGGGGAGTGTAGGAAATGGGGGGGCTTCTTCCCACAAGAAGGCCAATGGGGGCTCGCCATGATCATTGGGTTTAAAAAGGAAGCATAATTACTATTAGAATTTAACTGGGGAGAGGAAGCAGTAGTTTATTCTACTTTGGGGTGTGGGAGAACTTTTTAAAAAATAATAACATTTTAAAACATAGAGGAAAATTGAAAGAATAGTGCAAGGAAATATCTGATCACCCTCCCTATCTGCTGTGGTTTGAATGTTCCCTTCAAAATTCATGTTGAAATTTAATTGCCATTGTAACAGTACTAAGTGGTGGGACTTTTAAGAGGTGATTAGGCCATGAGGGCTCCACCCTCATGGGTGGGATTTGCACCCTTATAAAAGGGCTAGTTCAGGCCCCCTCCTGCCCTCTGTTTGCTCTTCTGCTCTTTTTGCCATGTGAGGAACAGCATTCCACCCTTCTAGAGTACGCAGCATTCAGGGTGGCATCCTGGAAGCAGAGACCAAGCCCTTACCAGACACCAAACCAGCCAGTGCCTTTATGTTGGACGTCCCAGCCTCTAGAACGTTGAGAAACAAATTTCTATTGTTTACAAATGACTCAGTCTGTGGTATTCTGTTACAGCAGCACAAAACAGACGAAGACCCCATGTCCAACAACTACTAACATTTCACCACATTTGCTCTGTCTCTTTATATTAGGTTGAACCACATGAATTTGCCTTTTTTGCTTGTCAAAAATGATTGAATATCAGAAATTTCACATGGATTAAACTAACACATAAATACTTTGTGTTTTCGCCAAATCACTTGAAAGTTGCAGCTATCACACAGTTCACTCCTAAATACTTCTGCATGTATCTGCTAAGAACAGCAACATTCTCCTACGAAACCACAATACCATTATCACCTTAAGAAAATTCACATTATTTCGAGAGTTCCAGTCAAGATGGCAGAATAGACGGTTCCCAGCATCACTCTCTCCCACAAGTCAACCAATTTACAACTATATAAAAAAGCAACAACAGCCAAGCTGGGGCTGCTAGAGCTCAGGGGGAAAGGAGGAGAGACCCATGGAGTGCATGAAGGTGGGAGAAGCCACAATGAGAGAAAGAAAGAACCGCTCTGACCATTTTGTGCCATGGCCACTTTAAGGCTGGAACTGCTGAGCACACGGAGCAGGAGCCAGCAAAAGCTACAGCTGTGCCCTTCGGATGGAATTGCTTGGAGGCAGCAGGAGAGAAGAGGGCCTTGGTGGCCCCCAGGCCAGCAGGACTACTAATAGGGTTCCCATGGACCCACATAGGAGAGAAGAGCCACAACAACTGAAAAAATGGAGACACTCAGAGGCCAGTGAGTCATTGCAAGGGACTGGTGTATGGCCTGTCCCACAGGAAGTATATGGAGCACGGGCAGTGGGAGAGATGGGCCCACCAGGGGAACACTGGGGCACAGCAAGGACAGCTGATCTGCACCCCAATCAGCATGGGACCACTCAGAGGAGACTGGTCAGGAATATAGAATTGCATGTGGTGCAGTTTGATGAAAAGACTCAGGCCCAGATCAGAGTTTCTACACAACTCAGGTGCACTGAGTCTCTGGAGAGCCAGAAGTACCTATAAAGTCAACCATTATAACCTGTGCCACACAAAAAGCCTTCCCCAGGGAATCAGCAGCAAAGCAGCAATTTAGCTAAACTACAGAGCTCAAGTACTGGTCCCCACAGGAAATTCCCCCATTTTAGAAGTAAGCAAAAGACAAAAAAATTAGTTCCGGCTCACACACACTGCCAGCGCCTCAGGTCCACCCAGGGATGTGAGGCATGGAACCAGGGACTGGAGCCCCCTCCCACAACCAGGCACACTGCCAGCACCTCAGGGGCCGCCAGGGGATCTGAGGTATGGATCTGGGGACCAAACCACCCTCCCCTCAACCAGGCACACTGTGCCACCACCTCAGGGCCTGCCTGGGGACCCAAAGCATGGATCCGGGGACTGGACCCCCCTTCCCACAACCAGGCACACTGTGCCAGTGCCTCAGGGCCCACCCAGGGACCCAAGGTATGGAGCGGGGGACTGGACCCCCAATCCCACAATCAGGCACACCACCAGTGCCAAGGAGCATGCCAAAAACATCACTTCCATGTGGGTGGCCAACCACAGCCACCACAATAACTATGGCTGCTGTGAAAGTGGCTAGACGCCACAACCACCATGCAGATGGTCCACCAGCCACTGGACTGCATTCACACAAGAAGAATCACCAGCAGAGACAAAGAAAAGAAGAGGATGTCTCTCCCCACAAAGCCCATTCCAGAGCGACAGAAGAAAAATCTGTTCTATAATAATACTGGGGGATCTGATCACACCTCTCAGCATTGGACAGATCATCTAGGCAACGAATCAACAGAGTAACCATTATTGTTTCAGAGGAAGAGAAGAATTCTGGGGTAATTAGAGGGGGCAGGGATGAGGAAGAGTGGGATGGGGTGAGATTGGACAATGGGCATAAAGAATAATTATGATTTGTAACAATATATATGCTAGTAATATTGATTTGATCAACATATCTCAACGTTGAACCCCCAAAATATGTATAATCAAATTTGATTCAATAAAAATAAAAAATAAAAATTCACATTATTTCATAAATGTGGTAGCCAGTCTCCAGGATGTCCCCCAGTGGTCCTCACCTCTTGATGTTCACACTCTTGTGTATTCCTCTCCCACAGTGAATAGAGATGAGCTGGGTAGCCAATAGGTTATTGAAGAAGTGATGGAGTGTGGTTTCTCAGGCTCGGTCATAAAAGACATTGTGCCTTCTCCCTTGCCCGCTTGGATCTTTCCCTCTCGGGGAAGCCAGCTGCCATATTGTGAGAGTACTCAAGTAGCCTATGGAGAGGCCCACAGGGCAAGGAACTGGGGCCTCCTGCCAACAGTCAGAACCAACTTGCCAGCCATGTGAGTGAGCCATCTGGAAGCAGATACTCCAGCCCCAGTCAAGCTTTCAGATGGCTGCAGCCCAGCTAACATCTTATGAGAGATGCTGAGCTAGAACCACCCAGTCAAGCTGCTCCTGGGTTCCTGATCTGTAGAAACCCGGGTGATATACTAAATGTTTTTGTTGTTGTCAGCCACTAAGTATTTGGATAACTTGTTACTTAACAGTAGCTGGCAATTAAATAACTAATACATCATTTGATATCTAATCCATATTCAAATTTTCCCAATTATCTCCAAAAGTCTCTTGGAGGTTTTTCTGGGTTTTTTTGTTTGCTTGTTTTTTTAATGATTTTTGTGAGAGTGGGGATCAAGTTTCACATACTGCACTTTGTTAATATGTCTCCATAGTCTTAGTGCCTGGGGTAGGGAGCACTCATATGAGCGAAAGAAAGATAGGACTGAACAACGTGTGCAGGGAACAAGAGGAGACTCAGATGGATGATTTATTCTGAAGAATGGTGGGACATAAATTTGAAATGACAGCAAATGCTTATTGGGTATTTACCATATGAGGTAAGTACTATCAGTATCATCCCCATTTACAGATGAACTAACCAACGTACAGTGGGTTTAGATAACTTGCCCCGGGTCACACAATGGTAAGTGGTGGAGCTGGGATTTGAACCCTGGCAGTCTGGCTCCAGAGCCCATGCATTTAATCACTACACAATCCTATCTAAATGTAGAAGCCTTTGCTGCAGCTTTTTGAAAGAGGCCTAAAAAGGTGCAGAGACAAGATCAAAAAAAGATAGAAAACACAAATCCTGTGAGAACCACTAAAAGGAATTATACTTTATAACATGGAGGGAGGTAGGGGGAGGGTGTGGTTAACCACTTCAATGTGTATATAAAGCAAAGAATGATTGGTTGTTCCTCATTTCAGTAAGGGACACAGATCTGTCAGAGGAAATATTGCCCAATCGCATCTAGAGTCTATCAACCATGAGGACACAGAGACAGAAGAACCGGGGAAAGAAAGCTTTCTGGATGGGAGGGTTTAGGCTCCATTTCCTGGCAGAAGACTGAGCTCTGTTACCTCTCAGGGTACTATTGAGCCCTTTCCTATCTGCCTCAAGCAGACACTGTTGGTACCCCGCCCATCCACACCCCCTTCAGCACTCATCTGTATACTGTACTCTGAAAGCTGTGCTGTCCAACAGAACTTTCTGCGATGATGAAAATGCTCCATATCTGTGTTGTCCAATATGGTAGCCACCAGCCACACGTGGGTATTAAGCACTTGAGGTGTGACCAGTCTACCTGAGGAACTGAATTTTAAATTTTATTTAATTTTAATTAGTTTTAACTTAAATAGCCACAGTGCTAGTGGCTACCTATTGTATAGCACAGAGCTTCTGAAGGGCTTTTACTGTGAATGCCTGCAACTCTTTGCCTGGGGGCTTTGTTCTGGTCAAGAGGGCACTTCTGCCCCCAGATTTGGGCAATTAGGTGAGTTAAAGATCCTCCTCCCCACAGCCTCCCTCCAATCAACAAACTGATGAGGTACCTCGCCCTGCAGTTGGGAGAACTCTGAGGAGCTCCACTGGGTCCCAGAGTTCTCCCAGTGGGACCAAGCCCCAGCTTACAGTGATGTGATATTAATAACCTTGTATTGGCAGTGGTCCCTTCCCTGTTTTACTTCCCTCCCAAATAAACTACTTGCACTTGAACTGTCTCAGGGTCTTCTTCTGGGAGAACCCAAACTAAGACATGCCTGCCCTCAGCTAAGCTCATACACAGAGGAAGAAATGATCTGATCTGTCCTTGCTTTGCCTGTATTCCCCTCTGAATTGAACTGATATGCAACTCTGCCTTGATGGTAACAACTGTCTCACTGTCTTCATTTCCCGGCTGGGTACAACTCCATTTGCCCTGAGGACCCCAGGCTGGAAGAAAATCTAGGATTTGCCGGCACCCTGCAGAGTCCTTCTGCCAATCTCTGCTAGGAGCACTCAGCTTCTGCCAGTGTGGGCAGGCCGCAGTTTCCAGGTGGGGTGTTTAACTTCAAGGTCAAAGGCAAGCTTGTTGAGGGGGAAGGTCTCTGCAGAGAATAAGAGCAAAACTGCATGGAGTCAGTCTGCGGTGAAGGGTGTTTGGCCTAGGTTTGCATTTTATTTTTAAACTACCTTTTCCTTCAGCATGACCCAACGAAGGATGACTCAGCTGCAAGGTGAACATGTTTGAAGACTTGCAAATCAAAAAGGCTCCTTTCCTCTGTCCCAGCATCTCCTTCCCCACCTGACCCTGTCGCTTTCCCATATTGATTTCCCTTATTTAACAATGAGCAGCGGACTCCCAGTAACCCTCCCCGCCAATGGCCTTGCCTATTTTCGCCTGCCCCAGCAATCTTGAGATCAGAGATCTTAAAAATAGAGCTTGTCCCTTCCTTACATTATATACAGATATGTACCCTGAATGAAAGCATTTCTTGGACTTAGATATTTATTATCCTTTATTATATCTCTTATGAAAAGACTTCCTTATAAAACTGTGTTGTGACAGACTGTTCGCCTTGCTTTCTTTTTTTTTTTTTTGTCGTTTTTTCGTGACCGGCACTCAGCCAGTGAGTGCACCGGTCAGTCCTATATAGGATCCGAACCCGCGGCGGGAGCGTGGCCGCGCTGCCAGCGCAGCACTCTACCAAGTGCGCCACAGGCTCGGCCCCGCCTTGCTTTCTTATAGTTTATTTCTGCTAGACAGTTCAGCCAATGGGCTGGAATTAATAGAAATGGTGTTTTTCCTAAAGGGTCAGGACAGTGTGTCTGACAGGACCGAGTGACCGTGGAGAGGTTTTTCTCTGTCGCTTCACCCAGAGCATGTGTGGTTCTGGGGGCTCGGTGACTACCTGAGGGTGAAGGTCAAGAGAGGACTGGTCTCTCCTGCAGAAGGGCCCCATTCCTCCGGCTGAAGAGCTGACCGACCCACCACAGAACACACTGCCAGGGTCGAACGTAGGAAATCTGGAGCTGGTGTAATTGCTTATGTAGTTTTAATTGCTCATTCATCATGCTAACAGGCCCAGAGTGCTGATCGTTTGCATGTGCTTAGTAATTAAAAGACCAGGGGTGATGTAGGGTAATGGGTGGATGGTGGGGTAAAATGAGGTGAAGAAAAGCCAAAATGCATAGCATAGGAGGAAAATGGGGGGCTGGGGGTTTGTCTCTTTTCCGACACTGGACGAAGCCTTTTCGCCACCAGCATTTCATGATGGTTGGTTTTAACCATAGAACAGCGTTGTTCTCAGCTCCTTGGAAAGAGAACTAGTCTGGTGACAGCCCCTGCCAGTTGCAAGGCGCTTCCACCCACATCGTCCCATCTCCCAGACGATGCTGAGAGATCGACATGATTTGGGCCCACAGTTTTCAGGTAAGGAAAAAGAGGCTCCGCGAAGTGGTTTGCCCAAGGTTATACAGCAGCTAGCCACTGGTGGTGCAGACACCTGAACTCACCTCTCTTTGTTCCAAAAGTCTGGCTCTCTCTTCCTAAGGGACAGCAAAAGGTGGGGTTTTCTCTTGGATCCATCAACATCACAGTAGTCGGATTCTGGAATGAATAGCCAATTGTCTGGGGTAATTTACAGTAAAATACCAATTCCTAGACCTCATGGCAGGTGTCTGGTTTAGGTTCCTTCCCCCAGAAGCAGATTCTAAGTCAAGGATTTGAGTGCAAAAGAGTTTCTTTGGAAGGTGCAGAAAATGAGGGAAGGGTTGGGGGGAAAAGAAGGCAGAAAACAGAAGGTATGTTACCAAGCAAGTTACCTCTGTGGGCAACTGGAGCTTAATTCCATGGGGGACCTCGGGGAGACGGGGTAGAGCATGCTCCCAGTTACCTCACCTGCAGGCTGAGGGAGCTGGGATGTTGATCCTTCCAGCTGTGCCAGGGGTGAGGCTGTTAGTTCTCTGTCACTGTTGCTTTCAGCCCACCCTGCAGGGCAGAGTGGGCCCCAAGAGAAAGTCCTCAGGCAAAGAGATGAAGGTTCTGGCATCTGCAGGTTTGGCTGGCTTGCAGTGCAGTGGAAAGCCCCCAGGGATCCGGACGGGATGAGGACAGTGTCCCTACAGCAGGCATCTGCCATACTGCCATAGGGGAGGCTCCTGAGCACCTCCCTCCCCAACCAACTGTGATGTTCATCTGCCTTCACTGGAGGCTCAGCTGCTTCTTGAACAATTTGCAAGTTGAAATAGTGTTAGTGTTCCCCTACGGGAGTTATTATGGATTTATTTTCCTTCTCAGTTTCTTCTTATCCTCCCACGAAAAGCCGAAGGGGACTTAGTGACCATTACTGGGAAGAAGGCAGTGGGTGGGGAGGGACGCTAAGGAGAGCAGGAAATCCACGATTCAGAGAACATCGTCCTTGTTTCTAGTGAAAGACGCAGACAGAGGATATTGACATACACAACCCACTCCAGAAAGTGAGCCCAGGGTTATGCCCAACTCCTGGCTTGATGACTGTAATTCTACTACTTTCTTTTCCACTCAAGAATGTACATTGGAAAGCAACTGAGTGCAAGCGATGTTATGATAGGGATAACTTTGAATGTACTCTAATTTATTTAAGCAAATGATTTAAGATTTATGTATTTTATTGTTAATAAATTTTGTGGGTAGCCACTCAGCTGATGGGGATATATTCATTGAGAACCATTGTTGTACACCACCAAAAAGAAATGTATTTGCTTTTTTTTGCATCGAGGGCAGTAAACTCCAATGGTTTATCTGCAAGCATGACTGACTTTCCATCAGTTGATCAATAAATCAACCAACAAATATTGATTGTCTACATTGTACCAGGTATCGTGAAGATTTATTGTAAATATAAACATGGACCCTCCTCAAAGGAGCTCACGGTTTAATTGGGGGTGAGATCTGTAGACATGCAAAGGTACTCATAATGCAAAGCAGCACATAAATGCTGAATGAGTGGTGTACATTGATTGGGTTTGGGAGAAATCAAAGAAGACTTCTTGAAGGAAGGGTGATTTGAGCTGGGCCTTGAAGGACAGGTAAGAGTTGCACAAAAAGAGAAAAACGGAAGGCATTGCAGGCAAAAGCAGCAGTGCTGAGGAGGAAATGCCCCAGGCACGTTCAGGGACTGTGAGGTGATCTGCCTGGCTGCAGTGGGGTGCGTGGATGGGACAGGTGCTGCCCCAGCTGACTGTTGAGTCACCCGCATTCAAAAAACCACCCAGTCCTCAGTGTTGGAACTTGCTCACTTTCCACCCAGTGGAAGACAGGTGCCCCCCGGCATGTTTATCTGTGCTCAGCAAAGCAGTTTCCAGCCAGGGTCTAAGGAGCTGGTGAGGGTCCCATGGTCTCCCTGAGCCAAGCCACTCAGCTCTGCCAAGGAGGCCTGGCCTCCACTGCCCTCTCTGGAACCTATAAGCCTTAAGCAACTGCAATTCTCTTCACATCAGGGATATGCCTGAGGGTCGGGCTGGGATAACCTGCCCCTCGCCCCACATCCCTCCCCAGGCCTTGTGCAAAGAGGGCTGCCAGGTTTAGCAAATAAAAATACAGGATGCCTAGTTACATTCAAGTTCCAGATAAATAACAAATACTTTGGTTGGTACAACTCTGTCCCATGCAATATTTGGAGCATATTTATACTAAAAATTATTCGTTGTTTATCTGAAATTTGAACATGATTAGGTATCCTGTATTCTATCTGGCACCCATATGTGGCAGGGTTTATGACCTGTGACTCAAGGCAACCCACTCCCAACCCCCAACACACACTTGGAGTTTTGTTGGCTTTTCCAGGACTGAAAGCTCACAAGCTGTCAGGATGAAGGAAATCTTACAGTTACGGAAGGCTTCCCCCAGGGAGGCCTGTCTGACAACGAAGTTCACGCGGAAGGATGTGGAGCTGAGGGAGGAAAAAGATGCCTAAAAGACATGGCTCGATTCAGCATCCCTCCTTGAACTTCATGATTATGTGAGACAATAGAGTCCCTTTTGAGTCAAAGCAGTTTCAGGTGGAAATCCTTCACTCACAGCTCACTCAGAGTGCTGGCTAAATCTGCTGGGTAACACCCCCTCGGGCCTGCAGGAACCAAACCCAACTAAATTCAAAAAGGAAGGCTGCTCCTGAGACACCTCCGTTTAATTGCTGAGTGAATAGGGGTTCCCTGGCCCAGAAGGCAGCGAATCAACCCCACCAGCTCCTCGGGCACACCAGGAATCCTGGTTATAGCTCTGAGGTGCCACCTCTGTGATAGGATCATCACCTCTCCCATGTCCGTGACCAACACTGACAGCTGGCAGAGGAGCCCTCTGCTTCCTGTCCCCTCCCAGGGTTTCTTCTGCTCTTCCTCCCCTCAGTTCTAGCTCTTGTTTCTTAGGAGACCTTTTTCGCCTTTTAAGCGAGCTCCATCAGCCACATCTTTTTGCTCTTTCCCTTCCTTACCTTTCCCTCCATGCTCACCTTTAAGGATATGGCCCATGGACACTCTAAACAGCAGAGGGTCTGTTCATTCATCCTGTGCATCTCCTGGACTGGGCTAGAAATCTTAGAACTGGAGGGACATTAGGCCTGATCCCATCCAACCCCTCACCGACCCGATTCCTAGATGAGGAAACCGAGGTTCAGAGTGATTCCATCCTAAGTTACATGCAGATCAAAAGACAAGAGGAAAACTATGTGATTTGGGGAAAAGGTCCCTGGGTTTGGCTTCAGAAAGCCTGGTCGTTCATTTGGGCTCTACTGCACTTAACTTCTTCATGTCTGTATCTCCGGCTCGAGAATGAACTTAAACACTGGCTGCATCCACCTCACCATGACTTCCTGAGGCAGACAGATTTACAGAATGCCGAATGAACATGCTGGACAAAGGCCGCACGGTGTTCGTGTTCTTGGTATTACTGTTATTATTTAACAAGGCTAATCCGCCAGCGAAGGAAATGAGCACACATCACGAAATTAATTATAGATGTTTTTTAAAATGACTGTTTATATTGAAAGGAAGGCCTTGCATTTGCTGTACAATTTCAGGATAAGTCGTGTTTTGGAAAAATATTAATATTCAGAGTTGTGTTGATTAGCTTCACTCCTGTTGCTAAGCAACAAGGTCCTTTGTAGCCTTTGCCGTGTTGGTTTTTTTCCTGGGGGTGGGGGTGGGGAAAGGGATGAGAGATTAGGGGCAGGAAACTACATTACAGTAAATTATTCTGCTGGTTCAGCCAATTCCGAAGTTGCCTCAAAAGAAAAAAAAACCACTCCTTTAACAACCTATGTGATTATAGCTGTCGGATGAGGGAAACCAAACCCCAGCCCAGAGCTCCCCACTCACCCATGACTGGAGTTTCAGGTTTGGCAAGACTTGTGTTTACTAGACCAGGACTGAGCCACACGTGGCCCAGGACTTGCCACCATGATGAAATGACAATGTTCATCAGAGTTCAGCAAAGGCCGTCCTCCAGCGTGGAGATTAGGGGGTCGTGCGGCTGTGAGGAATGAATCAAACAATCCGATCTCATTCAATGGCTGCTGTGGCCTTTCCATCAAATTCTACCACTTGAATGGGGGACACCCTGGAGGAAGCCAAATAGTATGTTTTCTGAGCTAAAATGGAGACTCGTGAATATTTGAAGTTCATTAAAAATCCAGGACAGGTGACTCCAGCAATACATGGACTTAACCTTATGCAGCACCTACTGCATGTTTGGCGCTTTGCAGGGTTGGCTCATTGATTTCTGGCACCAACACTAGGAAGGATGTGGTAGTGTCCTCATTTTGGCAACCGAGTTCCAGAGAGATTAAGCAACTTAACCAAGGTTACACTAGCCAGTACAGGGCAGAGCAAGGATTTAAACTCAAGTCTTTCTGTCTCTGAGTGCCATGTTCCTGCTTAACTGGGCTGCCTGCCCTTGCCCATGTAGGAGGGGCTGGGAAGGACGTGGAGAGCCCATATCGGGGCTTTAAATAAAGTTGGCTTGTGGCTTCTGGTAGACTGAGGCCTGCTCAGCAAGTCTCCAGTTTCATCACAGACAGCCTTATTTGTGGTATTCTTCCAGTCACTATTGATGCATAACTAAAACCACCCCAAACTTAGGGACATAAACCACACCCATTTTATTGTGCACAAGGATCTGTGGGTCAGGAATTTGGTCAGGGCTCAGCTGGGTGGTTCTTTTGCTCCTCATGGCATTTACTGAGACCACCCAGTGGCAGGCGGGCCTGGTCTGGAGGGTCCAAGATGGCTTCACTCAACCTGTCTGGTGCCTTGATGGGGATGAGTTGTCACCCAGAGTGTGTGCATGTGGCATCCCCAGCCAAGCAGTCTCAGGATGGTTGGACTTCTTATGTGGTGACTGGCTTCCCCCACAACAACTGCCTCAAGAGAACTAGGCAGAAACTCCATGGCCCTTTCTGAGCCAGCCTCGCAATTCTCACAGTGTCACTCATGCCACATTCTATGGGTTGAAGCAGTCATGAACCCACTCAGATTCAAGGGGAGGGGACATAGACCCCAATTCTTAATGGAGGGAGTATCAGAGAACTTGGGGGCCATGTTTTAAAATGGCCACAAGTACCAAGTTCCTCACACCAGTGAAAATGGGTAGTCAAAAACCTTGGATGCTCTGAAAATTCTGCAAATGTATGAGCAGTAAAAACTCTGATATTCAATACTGTGAACCTCACTTGTTTTGATGAAGTTAGGGTATGGTCAGTTTAATAAATGGCAATCTTCATGAAGAGCTTTTGTTTGTTTTGAGTTTTATGTTCAGATGTTGTCATTAGCTGAGGGGCCTATCTTGTTGACCACCTAAGACTCATTTGTAATTAGTGATCCTATTTGCATAGTTTTAAAAACCCTTCTTCATTTCACTGTGATCATATTTATGATATTGGTTTGGTTAGGGAAAGTTTTTCTCATTGTAGAAATCAAGTGAGAGGATGTAGGTGAAAGATACTTCAGATATTCTAATGCGCTTTGCACATATGGGAGATGATGACTCTGGTCAGCTTTAGTGCTGGTCAAGTTTCCAATTGAAGTGATAAGCCTGGATGGGTTTTATTTTAATATATTAATGAAAAAATGGGCCAGGGAGTGGTGCCAAGCCAAGTGGAATTCAAAGCATATTCTGAGGATGGATTTTCAGAGCCAGGCTCCTCACACTTGGACTTCATCTCACCCAGCCTCAGAAGAGTTCAGAAAGGTCACCAGGTAGCAAATATCAGTGCCTCATTCTTATTTGAGAGAAGAAATAAGGGGTGGAGGCTATGTTTTCCTAAGAGTCAAGGGGAAGGGCTGGCCTAGAACCCACAGGCCCTGCCCTAGTCCTGAAGAACTGGAGACAAAAAATAGACACAGGGAGGTGTGGGCCCTGAGAGCAGAATAAGGCCAGGCATTGAACCCTGGTATGTTGCTGCTCCACAACCTACCTCAAAACTTGACATGCCAAGTTGTTGCGTGTAATTCAGTGGGTTGACTGGGCAGTTCTTCTGCTGCTCATGGTATTGGCTGGGGTCACTCACGCAGCTGCAGTCATCTGAGAGCTCAGCTGGCCAGAATATCCAACATGGCCTCCCTCACATGTCTGGAACCCCACTTGCAGGGACTGAAATGACTAAGGGCTGGCTGGGTCTCACTTTCTCTCCCTTCGTAGTCTCCTGTCCCTCTGGGTCTTTGTCTCTCCACGTGGTTCCACTTTCCAGTAGAGTAGGTTGGCTGCCAGGAAAACAAAGGCAGAAGCTGTCAGGACTCTTAAGGCTAAGGCCTGGAATTGGCAGAGTCACTTCCATGGCATTCTATTCATCACAACAACTCACGAGGCTGGTCTAGATTCAAGGAAAAGGGAAATAAGTCTCTATCCCTTGATGGGAATTATTGTCAGCCATATTTGGGGACTTTGTGCCTGCTACATTTCCTAGGCTTAGATAAAGGGACTGTGACATCAGAGACCTCAGACCCAGCCACTCCTTAACAGGTAACATCTCATTTTGACCATTTGTTCATCTAACATCAACCACAATAATGACAGCAGCTACTACTTACATAACACATACTATGTACCAGTCACTGTTATAAGGGCTTTACATTAATAAGCTCCTTTAATCTTCACAACAAACTTTTGAGGCAATGCTGTTATTATCCCCATTTTAGAGACAGGGAAACTGAGGCACAGAAAGGCTAAGTGACTTGCCCAAGGTTGAACAGCTAGTTAAGTGGCAGAGCTGGCAGATCCAGGCAGATGCTTCCAGAGTCTGTGCTCTCACCTGCTATGCCATCCTACCTCTCATTCCTTAACTCTACTGGGGTTGTTTAGAATATTGAGATACATAAGACCATCTACGGCAGAGACTGTTCCCCAGTATATTGCCTCCCCTTCTAACGTAGTAATCAAACCCCAACATTAAGCTGGGCACATGGCCACCTAGAAGAAAAACTATATTTCCCAGCTGACTTTGCAGGTAGGTGTGGCCATGTGATCAAGTTCAGGCTATTGGGATGTAAGTATAAGTGTCATATGGCTGTTTCCAGGAAACTTTCTTCAGAGACAGCTGATATTTGGCCATTGTCTCTTTTGTTTTTCATCTCCTGCTGCCTGGAATGTAGATGTGATGACTGGAGCTCTAGCCACCATCATGAACCATGAGGACAGGGCTTCACTTTCATCAAACTTAGGGAAATGTGGAATGGTAGGCTGGAAGGAGCCTGGGTCCCTGAGGTCTTCTTAGAACAACAGCCATTTCCATGCTGAACTGCCTGCCTCTGAACTTTTACACATGAGAAAGAAACCTCTATCACATTTAAGCCACTATAGTTTTGAGTGTCTGTTGTTCCTAGCCAAAATTAATCCTAATTGATATGGTCTCTATCTCTAAGTAGTTCACAGTCTATGAGAGAAGACAAAGAAGTACATAATTATGATCAAAGCAGAATGAAATAAGTGACCTAATCAAAGTGATCACACTTTACAAATCAAAACTGGGGACATGTGGCCTCAATACAGGACTATGGGGTCACTTTCCAATTATGAGAAATAATCTGAGAGATATAGTTTTGATGTTGAAATAATGAAATTTCTAGGATATTTACATGGTTTATGGATACAATGTGACATTTTTCGATTTAGGGCTAGCCCAGAAAATGGAGGACAAATGATAGCTATATAGCAATGGCAGAGATAAAAGGAAAATGCCATATAAGACCTGGGGAAGGAGCAAGAATTTCTGATGAGCAAATTCTAATCAGATTTGTGGAAGAAGAGGTAAAAATTTTAACTTGGCCTTGAATTTAGGGATGGAATTCTAGCAGAGAGAAGACCAAGAGCAAAGGCTGGGTAGTGTGAAAATGCATGGGGAATTCGTAGGAGACTGGGCAGGAGACCGAGCTGGAGAGTCCTCCTCAGTGGGGAGGAAAAAGTTTTTGCCCAGCTCCCTCTGGCAGGCCTCAGGCAGCTGCGTGGGCCTGGGATGTTTGGTGCCTCATGCACAATGGGGATCTTAGTAGCCATGCTGCTATGAGGGTATCTTTGGTCTCATGTAATTTTTATCATTTCGAGTTAATTTTTGTATATGGTGTGAGATAGAGGTCTTACTTTATTCTTTTGCATGGAGATATCCAGTTTCTTTTGCCTGCTTTTCGTTTTCTTATTTTTTTTACCCACTGTCTGGATTCAACATTGAGCCCCCTTATTACAGGACAAGCAAGCCCCACATATTTCAAGTGAACAAAATGAGGAGCATGGACAGAGGTCTGGCCATGATCTCAGTGCTGTTGTTCACTTATTTTGAGGTGCACAGTTTAGTTTTAAATATTGGTGACCTCACCCAGCACATTCTGAGAAAAGCCCTGCAGAGAGATGTGCAATGGAAGGTAGCTCCTAGTAGCCCAAGTCTCTCTTTAAGTGCCTCTCCCCAGAAATCTTTCCTTTTGACTTAGTGAGGTTTCGCAGGTTCGTGGATTAGCAGAGTAACAATCAGCACAGTCCTGCTGAGAAGATGGCCAATTGCCCAGAGCCTCAGTCCACAAAGCCTTTGTTAATAATCTGATGTGGGATTAGGGCAAGGGACATAATAATGAGGCTCTTAATAAAACCTTTTTTCAAAGACTGAGTTTGTAAAATATTTTTCAATAATGATGATAATGCCTTCAGGCATTGTGGGAGTTGGTGCTCTAGACCTGTTGAATACTGGCTGTCCAAACTCTTGCCTTCCAGGGAAATTTAAAGGGCAATGAGCCAGGATAAGGAGTTAGTAAAGAAAAGCAAAGACTGTGCCTTGAAATGTTGGTATGGATGACCCAGGAAATGCTCATTTTCACAGCAGCTCTTTTCAGAGGCAACCATTCACATATGTGCACATTCATTCATTCACAGTGTATTTTATTGAGATAAAATTTACATAACATGAAATTATCCACTTTAAAGGGTACAATTCAGCAGAATGTAGTAGATTCACAATGTTGTGTGACCATCACCTCTGGCTAATCCATAAACATTTTCATCACCCCAAAAGGAAACCCCATACCCATTAAGCAGTCAGTCCCTATTCCCCCCTCCCTAAGTCCCTGGCAACCACTAATCTGCTTTCTGGTTCTACTATTCTGGATATTTCATATAAATGGAATTAGACAATATTTGTCCTTTTGTGTCTGATTTCTTTCACATATTGTTTATCCATTCAAGGTTTCAAGGTTTATCCATGTTGTAGCATGTATCAGTACTTCATTCCTTTCTATGGCTGAATGATAATCGATTATGAATATATCACACTTTATGCATTCATCCACTGATAGGCATTTGGTTTGTTTCCACCTTTCACCTATTGTGAATAGTGCTACAATGAACATTTGCATACAAATATTTGTTTGAATAGCTGTTTTCAATTCTTTTGGGCATATACCTAGAAGTGGAAATGCTGAGTCATATAGTAATTCTATATTCAACCTTCTGAGGAATTACCAAACTGTTTTCCACAGCAGCTGCATCATTTTACATTCCCACCAGCAATGCACATGAGTTTGAATTTCTCCACATCGCCACCAACACTTTTTATTTTCCTTTCTTTAAAAGAAGTATAGCCATCACAGTAGATATGAAGTGATATCTCATTGTGGTTTTAATTTGCATTTCCCTAATGACTAATTAGATTGAGCATCTTTTCGTATGCTTGTTGGCCATTTGTATATCTATCCCAAGAAATATCTATCCAAGTCCTTTGCTCACTTTTTTAAAAATTGGGTTGTCTTTTTGTTGTTGCGTTGTAAGAGTTCTTTATATGTTGTGGATACTAGACCCTTATCAGATATATGATTTACAAATATTTTCTTTCATTCTGTCTTTTTACTTTATTGACAGCAGCCATTGATGCACAAAACCTTTTAATTTTGGTGAAGTCCAATTCATATATATTTTTCTTTTGTTGCCTATGCTATTGGTGTGCTAAGAATCCATCACCAAATCTTAGGTCATGAAGATTTACTCATCTATTTTCTTCTAAGAGTTTTATAGTTTTAGCTCTTACATTTAGGTCTTTGATTCATTTCGAGTTAATTTATGAATATGGTGTGAGGTAGGAGTCCATCTTCTTTCTTTTGCATGAGGATATCCAGTTGTCCCAGCACCATTTGTTGAAGAGACTACTCTTTCCCCATTGATTGGTCTT